>NC_139569.1:51333694-53780717 GCF_965112155.1 Podarcis liolepis | reverse complement strand
ATTCCCTTGCTGGCTTTTCGGTGCTCCCTCTTCAAGCACTATGGGCCAATGGCCCATCTAGCCTGGCATCCTGTTCTCACCAGATGCCCCCATGGGAAGCTCGCAAGCAGGACTTGAGCACAAGAGCAGCCCCTCTCCCCTCCTGGCTAGAAATGTGTCCTTGAAACCTCTGACTTTTGTGGGGCCAGAACGCACCCAAATGCACAAAGCAAGTGCTACATCTTTTGCCTGCTCACTTTTGCCTCATGCCCTGCCCACTGCTGGCCCAGACATTTGGTAGGAGGAGACCACTGCTTCAGGCATTAGAAGTCCCCTCCAGCAGCACACCCACAGTTGCCTCCTACCGCCCCACTGCCTTGCCATCAGTGCCAATTTTGGGGAAACACCGCATCTGTTTGGGGCAAATTCTCTGATTTCCCCAAGTCACCGGTAGATGGGGCAGAGCACAAAGCGGCACTTTCCGTTTCACCTCAAGCAGTGAAGCAGGATGCTCTTCCCTCGTCTGAGGGAGTGAGACCCTTAGGGTGATAATGGTTCCCTGGCTTCCCTGGAGGATCTGACTCACGGATGTCATCCAGGCATTAATTATACTCAATGTTTTACCCCAGTCTTTTGGAAAAGTAATCTGTGTGTTTTCTCTTTCTGTATCTCAGGGTAACTGGGGTAGCAGATCTTGCAGAGGCTGGAAAAAAGTGACCGGAGGGGATGCCCTCCACGTCACTTGCTTGAAAATCCAAATGGGTCAATGGGCCTAAATAGGCCAGCAAATTCATGGAGGACAAGGCTATCAAGGGCTACTCTGCCTCTGAATGCATTCCCTTCAACATGCTGCGTCTAAAAACCAGAATGTGCATCTTCCTGTCCATACTCCCGTGCGAGTCATGAGACCAGCACAAGATCACAGAGCTTAACAGACATACTTTTCTCAGGGCCGTGCTCTCACGTTTTGCAGTGCTCCATGTGGGAATGTTCAGGGATGCAGGAGAGGATATATTGTTTGATTATATCCTTTCCAACTTGTTTTACAAATTCTACAATTTAGCAGAGTAACATTCCCCTTTTTAAACTTGCACAGCAGATGTGTTTGCTTAGGTTCGCTAAAGCAAGCCTATAATAAGTTTTCCTTTGGGTAATTTCCCCTTTAAAAAGGTAAAGGTACCCCTGCCCGTATGGGCCAGTCGTAACCGACTCTAGGGTTGCGCGCTCATCTCGCTCAAGAGGCCGGGAGCCGGCACCGTCCAAAGACACTTCCGGGTCACGTGGCCAGCGTGACTAAGCTGCACTGGCGAGCCAGTACCAGTGCCGCACATGGAAACGCCGTTTACCTTCCCGCTATAAAGTGGTACCTATTTATCTACTTGCACTTAGGGGTGCTTTCGAACTGCTAGGTGGGCAGGAGCTAGGACCGAACGACGGGAGCTCACCCCGCTGCGGGGATTCGAACCGCTGACCTTACAATCAGCAAGTCCTAGGCACTGAGGTTTTACCCACAGCGCCACCCGCCTCCCATAATTTCCCCTTTAGTCCCTCATAAAAAGATAGACATGACACAGTCTTCTATAAAAGCAAAAAAAAGAGTTTACTCACACATTCTGTTCACAATTGGATCCCAGAAGGCAGACTTAAGTTAGAAAAGTAATATACATCTGGAAACTATCCCATAAGAAGACAGTTCCTTTGTCCTCTCTTGGCTGCAAGCATCTTAGGCTAAGCAGATGTTGCTTCTTCGACGAATGTGGTCAGAGAGAGAGAGAGATGGCGGACCAGTCCTGTTCTTTTGTTACCTGGGCAGGTGAGGTCACGCCCACCTCTAGTCACATGCAGAGGAAGTCTGTCCCAGGCAGGAGAAACAGGAAGTTCTGACTGGCTGGTCCAGACATCCCCTTTTATGTCCACTCTAGTGATGTTGTACTTAACTGCTCTTGTGTTTCACATCCCACACTCCACAATATCATGGCCTTTAAAAAAAGCATTTTTGGCTGGATGAGATCTCAGCACAAAATCACAAGAGATCACAATACCCAAAATAGCCACCATGCTCTTGAGGGGAAAAACAGGGTGTTCCCTTTTTTCAGGACATTTTCAGTGGTACCTCGGGTTACAGACGTTTCAGGTTACAGACTCCGCTAACCCAGAAATAGTACCTCAGGTTAAGAACTTTGCTTCAGGATGAGAACAGAAATCGTGCAGTGGCGGTGCGACGGCAGCAGGAGGCCCCATTAGCTAAAGTGGTGCTTCAGGTTAAGAACAGTTTCAGGTTAAGAACGGACTTCAGAACGAATTAAGTACTTAACCCGAGGTACCACTGTATGTGAATGCCAGTTGCTGGAAACCACAAGTGGGGGGAGAGCTCTTGTGCTCAGGTCCTACTTGCAGGTTTCCCATAGGCATCTGGTTGGCCACTGTGAGAACAGGATGTTGGACTAGCTGGGCTTTTGGCCTGATCCAGAAGGTTCTCATGTTCTTATGACAACCCCTCTAGTGGTGGTGGAATGTGGAACAGGTTCTCAACAATGAGGAGAATGGCTCTTTGGCAATCCATTCCATTGATTTCTGGACCCTTCCTGCCAGATGCAAGAGGGTGGCACAGCAGAGATAACTCCTGAACACCTCAGCAGTGAAGATGAAGACAGCCCTCCAGAGGAAGTCATTTATTCCATCAGGACACCTATCAATGGAAAGGTTGTGTTGAAGCCATCGCCTACCACCTCGGTCCAACGGTTCACACAGGCCCAGATCAACAGCCAGCTTGTTCAGTTCATCCATGAAGGTATGCAGCAGAAGGAGGGAAAGCAAGCTAGGTGGATGGGGAAATTAGGGCATGGGGACATTGGAAGCTCTCTTATACCTCATCAGACCGTTGGTCCATCTTAGCTCAGGACTATCAACACTGACTAGCACTTGCTCTCTGGGCCTATAGAGAGGAGTCTTCCCCTCCACTTCCTGGTGATGCCAGGGACTAAACCTGAGAGTTTCTGAAGGCAAAGTATGTGCTGCAGCTCTCCACCACCAAGTAGGTAAGTAAGTGCAGGAATGTCTTCTCCCAGACCCTGACATCCTGGGCTTCATTCTACAGGGTCCCTGGATGGAGGCTTTTCCTTTGACTTGTCTGATGGGGAGAACATGTCTCCCGGGCACTTCTTTGCTGTGAGCGCCAAAAAGAAACTGGTTATCACTCTGGAGAGCAAGAGAGATCTGATCGTGTGTCCGGGTAAGTTATCTGCAAGGCAACTACATGGGAGCATGGATAGAGCTAATCTGTTGATTTGTGTTTCTCTCAGTTTCTCATTTTTTTCTAAACCTAAGCTCACCTCTCCACTTCCCCACCCCAGACTGCATTTTTTAAAAGTCATTGTGAGAATTCACCAGCATTTTAATGTGCACAAATTTTTCTGTAAAATTTCCATAATTTACACAGAGTCATAGAATTGTACAGTTGGAACGGACCCCAATGATCCACGAGTCCCACCTCTAGCAATGCTAAAGAATATCACACAACCTCTCAAAACTTTGGGGGAACACTTTTTTCTTGTTTCTTTAGGAGTGAAACTGTGGGTGAAGCTTTTACTACACCACCTTCAGATGCTCAGCACCTCCTAACCATTTCTTTCCCAGGCTCTCTTCAGCCAATCAGGAGCCAGAACCTGAAAGCAGTGACCAATGATGAGGCAGAAGCCCAGTCGCTCTCTTACATCATAGAACAGCCTCCAGGCTTTGGCAAATTGGTGAACAGCCAGAAGTGGGAGGACAGAGGGCAGCTGAGCAACTTCACCCAAGACGAGGTAGAAGTCTTAGCCGCTTCTTTCTTGATGTCCCTCATGGTATCATACCTTGATTTTGAATAGAAACACAGGAAGCAATGTTTACTGAGTAAACTGAGTCTGGCCATTGTCCACATGGACAGTAAGGGTTGACGGGTCTACAGCTACTGCAGGAAAAAACTCAAAAATCAAGGTATACTTGAGGACAAACAAAGATTCATTTTCAATTAAGTGGCAAAAAATTATTTCATATCTTAAAAGACTCCAGTAAGAGATACTATTATCTGAAATTCTTACTAACCTCCTACCTTTAAGGGAAGGTTAGAAAGACCTCAAGGACAATAACATGATATTTATTAATAAAACAAATATTTTTATAAAATGTTATTACCCCACAACACCAATAATAATAATAATCATGTTTTGCAGGGAGTGTGACTGAAACTACCCAAATACATTATTTGTGTGTGTGCATTTTTATTTTGGTTTTGGTTCAGGTTTTTATTTTCCCCAGTGTGTTATTAAAATGTATGTTCTTCTTCAAAATAAATACAAAGACATTATTGGTTTGCTTTCACAGAGTGCCTAACCCAGTTTCCTTCTTACACTTATCCAATCAGGTGGATGCTGGGGTAATATCATATCAGCATGAAATGCCACAGGAACCTTTCTGGATTCTTGAGGACACTTTCCACTTCCGAATTTCTTCTCCCTCCATGATCTCAAACCTGTATGTCCTTGGTGTGTTGGTCTCCTTCAACATCAGCTGTCCTCACAGCTCCACTCTGTGGAGAAACAAAGGTAAAAGGAGAGTCAAGATGCCAAAACACACATAGAATCATCAAATTGTAGAGTTAGAAGGGACCCAGAGGGCTATCTAGTCCAACCCCCTGCAAAGCAGATATCACAGCAAAGAGAGCTGTTGTGAAGGAAAAGTTTGCTCCTTCCTAGGAAAGGCATGTGCTGTGATGTCCCTGTGCATAAAGATGACTAAGTTCTAGTAAAATCTGGGGAGATGAGGGGGCATTTGCTAGAAATAAATCCTTTGAATTCTCAGAGAACAGAAGCCCACATGGTGAGAACAGGATGCTGGACTAGATGGGCCATTGGCCTGATCCAGCAAGCCCTTCTGATGTTCTTATTGCTCTCTTGATTTTACTTTCCAGATGAGCTGCAACCTTTCTGTAATCATGCTTTTTTCTTTTTTCTTTCTTTTTTCTTCCACTGTCTCCCAGGCCTCACTGTTTCAGAAGCTCAAAGTGCAGTGGTCAACATCTCATTACTAGATGCTTCTAACCTTCTTGCTAAAGAACCTGCCTCCAGAAGAGCATCGTATGATGTGATATTTCTGGTGACGGAGCTACCCAGCCATGGGACCCTGTCCGTTGCCGATGGACCAGTTGATAAAAAGCATCCCTACTTCCTCCAGTCTGATCTTGCTGCAGGTGACTTGGAATATGCCCACCATGGACCCAGCACCCTGGGTGATCATTTCAGCTTTAAAGCCTGGCTCCGGCCCAGCACAGAGAGATCTATTCAGGCCCCACAAGAAGGGGAGGAGCCTGTCGTTTCTGGGATGTTCAACATCACAGTGAGTGACAGAAATGAAATGCCACCCGTGTTGCTCACCCAAGGCCAGGTTCTGCAGGTCCTCCAGGGTTCCCCTGCAATGCTTTCTCAGGAACAACTGAACACCATGGATCCTGATAGTTTTCCTGAAGAAATCAAGTACAAGATCCTTTCTGGGTCATCCAGTGGCTTTGTAGTCAATATCCATGCTACGCAGGTGGCAATTACCCAGTTTACTCAAGCAGACATCAACGCAGGGCACTTGAGGTTCATCGCCAATGGAACGGACTCTTCTGGAGTCTTACACCTTGCTATCTCCGATGGACACAATCCACCCATCTTAACTTCTTTGGAAATCATAGTTCTTCCAGCAACCACCTGGGCAACAAATCAAATCCCGTTGGAGATACCACAGGGTGTCAACATGGCCTTCCTGTCTCGCAAGCACCTTCTGGGGGCCTCAGGCCAAGAGCAGCAAAATACCATCTATAGACTCATCAGGGACCCACAGTTTGGTCAGGTCAATGTCAACCAAAAGCCCATGAGGGACTTTTCACAGAGCCAAGTGGACAATGGAGAAGTGACATTTACTTTCACTGACTTCATCTCCCCCAAAGATGAATTCCAGTTCCTTGCCACAGCAGGAGATGTCAACATTTCAGGCATTGTGAATGTAATGGTCAAGGCCTTGGTCAAAACCCAACAGGATATCCTTTGGCCAAGAGGAGCCACCGTCCAGCTCAACACTGACATCCTTGACGCAAGTGAACTGGGCAGCAGGACCAAGAGCATCCCAGCCTTCAAAATCCTCCGAGCACCCCAAGGGAGCCATTTTGTGAAACTCTCGAGAGACAAAAGGAACCAGCCCATCTCCACTGATGCCTTCACCCAGCAGGATCTTGAGGGAGGGCTAGTTGGGGTGGAGATATGGGAAAGAGAAGACTCTCAGGAAAACCTCCAGCAGGACAGCTTTCTGTTTGAGTTGGTGGCTGATGGGGTGCCCCCTGCTGTGGAATCAATGGCATACATCACCGAGGCCTTCAATTCCTCAACAGCCTATGGAGTGAAACTGCTCAAAGTGCCTGATTTCCAAGAAGGGGGCCAAAACCCTACAACCCAAAGCATAACCCCTTCTCTGCAGATGTTGACAACTAGGCGCCCAGAGCCAGAAAACACTGAGTATAACTCCAGTGAGACACATGTTCGTCCAACAGCATGGGCTGGGCACATAACAGTTACCAGTGCATTTCCTACGGAAAGGAGCACACTCCTTAGTTTCATTGAAGCCAATATGTTCAGCATCATTCTCCCCATCTGCCTCATCCTTCTGCTTCTGGCTTTGATCCTGCCCTTACTGTTCTACCTCCACAAACGGAACAAGACTGGTAAGCACAATGTCCAAGGCACACCCCCCAAATACAAAAATGGTACATTGGTTGACCAGGAGACTTTCCGGAAGACAGATCCCAACCAAGGCATCCCTTTGACAACGGTCAACACACTGGAGGCCAAAGGAGCAGGACCCAACTCAAAGGGGGTAGGGCCAGGAGGCCAGCAGGATCCAGAACTGCTCCAATATTGTAGGACACCCAACACAGCCTTAAAAAACAGTCAGTACTGGGTCTGAGGACTGGAGCGAGGGACAAAATAGCCTGTCTTGAGGTGGAGCACCATGGGCTGCATGGTTTCCTAAAGATTATCTCACCTCTTTCTCCTCCTCTGCCTCCTCCTGTTGCCTGATTTATATATGACACAGTCCCTGAGATTCAAGGAAGCCCTTCCTGCACAGGTCAAATTCTTTCCTGATTCTCCAGACCTGGTTTTCCTCAAAGATGTTGGCTCAATGGCAGGGAAGTCTCCTGGAATGAAATAAGTGAGACCCTAACAAGGCTGTACATTTTTCAAGGGAGAATAGAAAATTGCAGATTCTCCTCTTAACAATCAAAGCTTTCCTCTGTTGTTTTTTAAAAGCAGTTTTAAAGTTCTTATCAATGCAACAATGTGCTTGAAAGTATATGGAAATCTTAGAACCCAAAAGAGGAACCAACTGCGGTTTCCAAGGATTCATGAGTGGAGCTTCAGTGTGCTCACATAGCTCCTCCTCGTGACTAGCAGAAGCTCAAATAAATTATGCAGAATACTAAGTGCTGCCAGATAAATTATGCAAAACAAGAGAAAGCATACACATTTATCTAATTTATGCAGATTTCAGAATCCTGTTTTTTCAGAGAGTGAAGGTGTCACAGAATAATTGGGATGAGAGTGCTTTTTGAAAAAAAATGTTATTTATTAAGAAGACTTTGTGTGCAGCTTGCAAGCTTCAACCCAGCAGAAACTGGTGGGACATTTTTGCAGACTCTCTGGGGATGTCCGCTCCCCTCTCATCCCTCCTCGCCTCTCCAAATTAAAAATAATAATACCTTTATTGTCAATGTACAACCTCCATCTCCAGGGATCAGTGGTGTGAGGGAGCACTGGGCTGCACTTGTGACATCAGCAGGGCCATCCCTAGGTCTCAGGTTTAGCCACTGAGATATCCTGGCCTGGCAGCCCTAGAGGCAGGGGTGGGATTATGCTGTCGCCCCAAATACATGTGATTAAAAACAACAACAGGGAACAACCATGGGACAAGACAATCAATATCCAAAAGTGACTTTCTCCCCCTAGTCCGCTGTAGTTTAAGAGACAAAGCAGCAGCAACAGCACAGGGAAAAGTTTGGTGACACCTTAATGGTGTTTTTTTAAAAAACAATTTTTATTAACAGACCAATCAAATCAAATCAAATCACATTAATTCCAAATTACAAAGCCAAATTTTAATTTTTTTGTTGGGGGTACCCATATTTCAAGTTCCGAAAGGGATCCAATCATCTTGTTGCTGCTGCTTCACATATTTTTCCTTTTTCTTTGTGACCTCTGATAGTCTCCACAAGGGAGTTGAAACCAATTGTAGTCCTGTGTGGGTTTTTCCATTCATCCAAGGGTCATATTCAGACGGCTGCCGCTTTTCATCGCTTCCATAAATAAACACACTCTTGCCTTCTCCTTAATGGTTGCAAAAATTTACAATTGCATCAGCTTTCATGGGACAAGAGTCCACATGGTTTTGAAAACCAGGTTGCTAGGAAAGGCAGGCAGCCGTCCTTTCTTTCCTGTTTCTCCCTGCCTTGAGCTTCTGAGCTGGAGCCAAGCCTACCATAAGGCAGACTGAGTTAGTCCTGACTCAGGTGGCAGATCATAGAAGGCAGGATGTGGTGGCGAGGAGTTGGAGGACAGAGCAGTCTGTACCATAAGGCTTGCCAGGCATGCCCCTAAGCCTCAGTTATGCCAGAGGACATGGGTGTTTTCCCAAGCCATACCCACACCATACATTTAAAGCACTCCTATAGTGCTTGAGCAGTCATGGCTTCCCCCAAAGAATCCTGGGAACTGTAGTTTGTAAGGGTACTGACCTCACAAACTTTCAGTTCTTAGCACCTTTAACAAAGTACAGCTCCCAGGATTCTGCATGACTGCTAAAGTGCTAGACAAGCTCCCAGTGTTAAGATTTAATTGCTAGTCCAGTTGACCAGTGTGTGGAATGCAAGGGACATCACTTGCACTAGCCCTATTCTCAGTGATTTAATCAGGCACAACTTTCCCTCAAGTGGGGCACGTCTACAGAAATGCCCATGCACACTTAGGTCCCATCCACAAAATGCATTTAAAGTACTCAGAGATACCACTTCTGAAACAGCTATTGTTTCTTGCTTGTTCAGGGTACTAGCAACTGTACTTCCTAGCAACTCTCTGCCCTTCACAAGCTACAGTCCCCAGGATTCTTTAGTGGGAATGGGAGGGAAGCCTGGCAGTTAAAGTCGCATAAGAGTGCTTCAGATGTATGGTGTGGCTGTGCCTTCACTTCAACAGCCCTCTTGGGGGTGAAGCTAAGAATCATAAGCAGCTGCCGAAGCACCATCTGCTCCTCTCTGCTCCAGTCACGTGTTCTGAAACAAACATGGCATATGGCACATGACCCCACTGTGCTCTTGGGTTTCCCCTCCTGCCAATTAACATTCCAGGAGGAGGGAGGGAACTGTGATGCGTTTTGTTCTAGGACTCTGTTGGATGAGAGACCTGGTTCCTTCTTGAAGATTCCAGGCCCATCCTTGAATATTCCAGTTTTATTTTTTAAAAATCAGCTTTCTAGTCCTTTCACTTTTTGTGGCACTATAACATTCTACCTATAGCTTAGTGCACAGCTTCCTCATGCTTTTAAGTGTCCCACCTATGAGCCAAATTTCATTATGTTTTATTAACTATTTAATGCAATGGCATAGCTTTGCATCTATATTAGGCTGTAGTTATATTTTGGCTGTCCTACAGTGGTTCCCTACCGAGTTTATCACAAAATTTCTGGGTTTTCTTGAGTGGGTAACACAGGAAAAAGCTGCCCCGCAAAACTCTGACTAGGGTACTGTGTCATGTGATTGAGGGTTGCATCCATACTCTCCATTTAAAGTACATGGCTTTCCCCCAATAATCCTGGGAATTGTAGTTTGCCCCTCACAGAGCTATGATTCCCAGCATCCATAACAAGCTGCAGCTGCCAGGATTCTTTGGGGAAGTCATATGCTTTAATTGTGCTTCAGACATGGGCTGTGGGTAAGGCCTCCTTAGGCAAAAAGGTCCTGTGAAGAAGAGATGAAGGAGCTGGTCATGTTTTGGCCTGGAGAAGACAAGCTAAAGGAAAATATGATGGCTGCCTTCAAAGAGCCAAAAGGCCACCAGAGAAGATGGAGCAGACTTGTGCTTGTTCTTCCAGAGGGCAGAACCAGAACCAATGGGTGGAAATAGTAAGAAATAAGATTTTGGCTAAACATTAGGAGATTCTTCCTAAAAAGCTGTTTCCCAATGGAATGGGCCATTTTGGAAAGGCTCTCCTTTGCTGGGAGTGTTTAAATAGAGGCTAGGGGCACGGTCAAGGGTACCTTCACCTTTACCTTTAGGGGCATCTCCACACCAGACCAAAAACACCACACCTTTAAAGAATCCCAGAAACTGTAGCTTGCTAAGGGTGCTGGGAATTGTTGCTCTGTGGTGGGGAAGCTACAGTTCCCAGGATTCTTTAAACAACGGGCATTACTGTTAAATGTGCTTTTAGATGTATGGTGTGGATGTGGCCAGGGATGCTACACTGAAAAGATTCCTGCATGGAGTCTTGTTGACCTTTAAGGTTCCTTCCAACTCTAAAATCTCTGTCCAACAGCTCTTACTGTCAGAAAGTTCTTCCTGAGGTTTAATCGGAATCTCCTTTCCCATCACATGAAGCTTCATTGGTATGAGTACTACCCACCCTAGATCAAGTAAAACAATAGAAATGCTTAACTAACTGACCAATCACATCGGTTCTGCCCCCTCCCCCAACAAAAATCTTGGCCACACTCATGTTCCCACCACTGGTGTACACACAACATTAGTCTCAATCCTTATCTCTCCTGTCAGTTCTTATGAAACACTGGATTCTGATGAATTTCTCCCCAAACCTGCTTCAATCCCAATTGAGAAAAATAACAAGCTAAATGTGGTTCAGGCTCAAAGTCAATGAGAGGCAAACAGGTCCCAACTGCCCCATACATTTAAAGTGCTATGATGCCACAGGCACATCTCCGCCCCGCCTCGCCCCCCTGCAAAGGAATCCTGGGAGCTTTAGTTTGTTAAGGTGCTGAGAGTTGTTAGGAGAATCTCTATTCCCTTCACGGAACTGCAATTCCCAAAGTTCCCTAGGGAAGAGGGATCAATTGTTAAACCACTCTGAGAATTGGAGCTCTGAGAGACACACAGAGGGCTCCTAACAATGCTCAGCACCCTTCACAAATTACAACTCCCAGGATTTTGGGGGTAAGCCATGACTGATTAAAGTGGCATGGTGCAAATCATGCAACTGTACACACTTTTCAGTGCTATTTTTCTAGACAAAGAGATGCCGGAATTCACCCTGAATTTTCTTCTCAAAGGGCAATGGTGCCCACCTGAGAGATGCTGGGACTGAGTTCTGGTCTGTTCCAGCTGGAAAAAAGACTTCTTTTAATCCTGCTTCCAGTAACTTCCATTGGCGGAGTTAGCCGCTCAGGCACCCAGAGGCGGGGTGAGCTGCCGGGGGGGGGGGTGATCGGCACCCAGGGGGATTTTGTCACCCCCCTCGGGGATGACACCTGGGGTGAATTGCCCCCACCGTCCCCCTTCCTACGCCCTTGAACCCACCCATTCCCCCAGTCATGAGATTTTGTTGTTTTGTTTTCTGAAGGCACTGGTGATATGGAAATATCCCCTCTTGCTACCAGCGTGAAGCAGAGTATGGTTTTTTGTGGGCAGGTGAAGAATACAAGAGACTGACAGAAGGAAGCCATGCCTAAAAGCTAAACCTGACTATTTGGTTTTTTAAAACTAAAAAAAAACAGTGCTGGATTTATGTATAAGCTAAACAAGCTATAGCCCCACTCTCTTGGGGGCCCCCCCAAAAATTAAAAAATTAAAGGAAAAAAACCTGGATGTACATTTCCAAAATATAAGATAAAAAACAAATAAAATAAAACCTACATACAGCAAGAGTGTTTTGTGTTGTGTAGGCTCATATGATGTAAGTAAAGGGCCCCATTGCCTTCAGAAGCTTAGGGCCTCATCAGACTTAAATCCATCCCTGAAAATAAGTCTATCAGATGTTGCTTCACATGGACTGAGTAATTTATAACAAGGTAAAGAATGCCTGGAATAAAAATGGGCTATTTTTTAACAAAAACGCATGGTCATGTAAAAATTTCTCAGAGGGAGCAGGAACTTGTCTTCAAAGGAAGAGGCAGAGCAGCGTTATTTGACCTTCACATTTTGCAAGAAGAGGAAATCCAGATGACTTTGGAGATAAGGTAGGCACAGATTGGAGTCCTCTCCAGCTTCTGCAATGTTTCCTTTCTTAACACATGGGCTTGCAGCGCCAGCTCCACCATTAGGCAAAATAAGGCCACTCCCTCAGGTGGCAAAGGTGGAAAACCAAAATACAAAAAAAGCAGGTGCAGGACACCAGCTAGAGCCACAACGCTGTTAATACCTTTATAAGCTCAGTGGAGCAGATCTCACGTTCCAGCCATGCACATTTTATTTCATTTCACTTTAAACATGGGCCAGGAGCATAGCTGTGGGACCAGCATCACTCACATGGTCCATCGCTAGTTTCCAGCAGCTCAGAGCCGGGATTGTCTTCACGCTGTTGTTCGAAGAGTCACCTGTCAGCAGCCACACAAACTGCAGTGTGGCAACTTCCTTAAGAACATATGTAATAGGAGATAGATATAGATATGGAGTCTTGCGCCAACCCTGCTAGTGTAAGTAGTGGTTTTGTGTATGTAGAAAACAGCCTTTAACTGCCACCAAGTACACAGAGCGGCAGGGAAGACAGAACAAAAAGGATGAAAACACTTAGAGGAGACTCCCATGTTGAATGTTTGGATTCAAGGTAGATCCCTGGTGAAAGGCGTTCCCCTCCAACTCAATTAATCCCCACCCCTCAAAAAAGCTGTTACTGGTCCCATTAGCTCCTCATCCACCACACACACACATACTTGGAAAGAGACAGATGATCCATTCAGGGACTTGCACAATATCAACCATCAGAGTGTTATATTGCAAATGTGGTATTTGAGAAACTATGTAATGTAATGCCTGCTGTTCCATTTCAAAAGAGGTTCTCTTGTGCTGCACTCTGGTGAACTGTGCTTCAGATGCATCTTGGTTTCTGTTTCTCAGCTGACAGAAAGGGAATGTAAATAAATGGTGGTGAAAGAAGAAAAACGAGCTGGACCAGATGATAAGCAATCCCACATTCTTTCTCTTTTGTCAAGAGGGAGGAGATCTGCAACTTCAGTTCTCTCACACAACCAGCCGAGTAGGGCCATGGGCTCAGCTTTACACATTCTATTTCTATATATCACATCAGCCCTCTGAGGTACAGTGGCATCGCAAGGGGGTCGGGGAGAGTGGTGCGCCCCGGGTGCCATGTCTGGAGGGGTGACAAGAAGGCACCCCACAGGGTGCTCGCACTGCCACCCCCAGGTGCAGCTGCAAGCAGAGGATCCCGCCACCATCTGTACAGCGTTTGAGCAGAACCGGCGGCAAACCGCTCAGCACAACACATGCGCAGTGTCGCATGCATACGCTGTACGTATCAACGTTGCACATGTGCCCTACATAGTGATGCCACGCACGCATCGTACGGGGCGGTGCAATGTGTGTGCAGCTGGAGGCTTGCCCTGCCACAGGTGTCGGTTAGCCTTCGTTCACCCCTGCTTTCAGTGATGTGTTTTCTCTTTTTTGGTGGTGTCTTGAAGTCTTCACCTTGCCAGGCTGTCTTTCCCTCCCCACGTCTGTCCTGCTCTTCTCACACTGGTCTCATCCACACCATGTCTCTCAAGCGTATCTGTGATGGACAGCAGAGCCAGACCAGAGTCTGGGGACCAGGGGCCTGAAGCCTCTCTCTGAGTGGCTAGCCAGAGGAGAGGAGGCAGAGCAGCGCTTTGGGAGGGAAAATAATAGGAGCCGTTTCTGAGGGAGACAGTTGGACGGGGATGGATTTGAGAGGGGAGACAGGGTTCAAGTTGAGGGATAGTGACAGCCAAGGTGGGGGCAGCACAAACATGATTAAAAGTACTCAATTTATTGAGGTTCCCAGCAGATGCCCTCTATGAAAACTTTGCCTGTGATTTCCCCAGAAAAGCTCAACAACTTGGGCTGCCCCCCCCCCCAAATCCTGGCTATACCCATGGGGACAGGGTTCGGGATAGGGATTGGAATTGACTGAAGGAGAACTGGCTCTGATCTGAGTGGAACATCTGCTCTGAGGAGAATATCTATGGCCAGAGGAAGGAGCCTCTCAGCTCAGATAGGAAGAGCGATTTGAGGGTCTGGGGAATGTATTCAGACAGGAGTTCCCTGGAGGGCTGAGTCTGAGCCAGGAGAGGAAGAAGCTGTGGGAAGGCAGACTAAACCCGGGTCTCCTTCCAGTCAGGAGGGGAGAGATCTAGGAAAATAAGATCCCCAAGCCAGTCACAAGGGCTGAGGGGAATCCCCTAGGTCTGTTACACTAACTGGAAATACCTCAGGAGTGGCATTGCTAAGAGAGAGGGGAACTGACGAAATGGGCCCCTTGGTCAAGAACCAAATGAATAAACTGTGAAGGAAGTTGTGCTGTGGCAAAAGTATTTAACTGTGACACCTGTCATAATTAAGTAAAGGAATGAGAGTGAAGGAACAGAAACCGAGTTAAACATTTTACCACCTATTCTAGAAACCGGAACATCTACCTGAAGCATAACAAATGATTTTTAGCAACTGAAGTTTAAGAAATGCTGTGCATATACTACTGTGTTTAAGCCTGTGATGTCCTTATATTTAGTTTAAGTAATAAAAACTACCTGAAAGAACGCATCTCCTGACCCAACTTTGTTTCAGCAACCTCTTTTTGGGAAATAAAGCTTTTCTTGTTTGATGAACTCCTGCCTGAATTGAAGTTTCCCTCACACAAGCCCCCCACAAGATAGCCTGTGGTAAATGGTAGAATCATAGAATCATAGAGCTGGAATAGACCACAAGGGCCATCGAGTCCAACCCCCATTTAATTGGTGTACCGTGAGGTGGGTCCGCTACATTAAATTGGCAGTGAGCAGGGTGAATCCACTCCTTTGTTAATTGGTGGTTAGCGGTTGGATCTGCTACAGCATCCAATGCAAATTTAAAGCACATGACTTTCCCCCAAGAATCCAGGGAAACTCACAAAGCAACAGTTCTCAGCACCCTTAAGAAATCAGAGTTTCCTAATACATGAAATAAAGGTAAAGGTACCCCTGACCCTTAGGTCCAGTTGCGGACGACTCTGCGGTTGCGCGCCCATCTCGCTCTATTGGCCAAGGGAGCTGACTTTTGTCCGCAGAGTTTTTCCAGGTCATGTGATCAGCATGACTAAGCCACTTCTGGTGAACCAGAGCAGCTCACAGAAACGCCATTTACCTTCCCGCCGGAGCAGTACCTATTTATCTGCTTGCACTTAGACGTGCTTTCGAACTGCTAGGTGGGCAGGAGCAGGGACCAAGCAATGGGAGCTCACCCCGTCGCGGGGATTCGAACCGCGACCTTCTGATCGGCAAGTCCTAGGCTCTGTGGTTTAACCCACAGCGCCACCCGCATCCCTTCCTAATACATTACATTAGGGGAAATTACTATGCAAAAATGTGTATATTACGATAAAAGGGACTTCTTTAAAAAATGCAATCTGGTGTGGGACTGTGGAGAACTGAATTTAAGATTTAAAATATGTGAAACAGAGATACAGAAATTGACACATCTGCCCATCCCTAGCTGCAATACAGCAGACCTAGCCTCTAGGGCTCCATTCCCCTCATAAGAGCAAGCGTGGCCTAGTGGTTAGAGCAGGGGTCAGCAAACTTTTTCAGCAGGAGGCCGGTCCACTGGCCCTCAGACCTTGTGGAGGGCCAGACTATATTGGGGGGGGGGATGAACAAATTCCCATGGCCCACAAATAACCCAGAGATGCATTTTAAATAAAAGGACGCATTATACTCATGTAAAAACACCCTGATTCCTGGACTGTCCGCGGGCCGGATCTGGCCCCCGAGCCTTAGTTTGCCTACCCATGAGTTAGAGTGTCAGCCTTGGATCTGGGGTAGACGAGGGTTAAAATCTCCACTCGGCACCCCTGTGGAACCCTAAATCTTCAGGACAAGGAAATAAAGAACTACATAACTTTTAGGAGACATCTGAAGGCAGCCCTGTATCCGGACGTTTTTAATGTTTGATGTTTTACTGTGTTTTATATATGCTGTAAGCTGCGCAGAGTGGCTGGGGAAACCCAGCCAGATGGGTGGGGCATAAATAATAAAATCATCATTATTATTGTTACGGAAAAATCTAGGTGTGAGGCTGCTCAGTCACCCAGCTTGTCACGCAGAGCCCGCAGGTCCCTGCGGAATAAAGGAAGGAGTCCAGCCAAATGGAGCAATAGCTGTAGACCAAAGTTTATTGCGCAATAGGTTCAAAGAGCAAATTTGAACCCCGAGGATGGGATGACAAAGACTTTTAAAACTTTCCCACCATATCCCAGAATACAGTTCGTACAGCATCATTGCTACATCACTGACATGTCACAAAAGGGGAGGGGTTAACCTTGGCAAACATGTCCAGACAAGTCCTTGGTAGAAGATTAGCATAAGCAGACATGGGAGGGCAAGACTCAGGTATAAGATGAGCATAGACAAATATGTCTTAAGTACCCACCACACAAAAGTACAATAGAAGTTCCTTTGCATGTCTGGAGCCCGAGGTGAGTCAGCTGATGAGATTTGGCTTCCTTTGGCTAACAACAAGCCCAGGAATTGTCACCTCCGGGAATTTCCTGGAGTCCTTTTTCAAGGGAAAATAGCTTTGGAATGGAGGGAACAGGCAAAGGAGACGATTTTATATTCTTTTTAAAGCCAGGTAACTTCCCTGAGCTGCCAAGTTGAAAGGATACACTCAGGCATAATATTTGTAACATTTAACTTTAAAGATGTGCCCCTCCGTAATTTCCATATCAATTATTAAGCAGCTCATCTTGGGTGAGTCAGGGCCTCTCTGCCTAACCAACCTCACAGGATTGTTTTGGGATTCAACGAGGAGCGGGTGGAGAACCATAAACACCACCTTGGTTTTTTTTAATAAATATTTTATTGAGTTTTCAGACATGTTGTTGTTGTTTAGTCGTTTAGTCGTGTCCGACTCTTCGTGACCCCATGGACCAGAGCACGCCAGGCACTTCTGTCCTCCACTGCCTCCCGCAGTTTGATCAAACTCATGCTAGTAGCTTCAAGAACACCATCCAACCATCTCATTCTCTGTCGTCCCCTTCTCCTTCTGCCCTCCATCTTTCCCAACATCAGGGTCTTTTCCAGGGAGTCTTCTCTTCTCATGAGGTGGCCAAAGTATTGGAGCCTCAGCTTCACGAACTGTCCTTCCAGTGAGCGCTCAGGGCTGATTTCCTTCAGAATGGAGAGGTTTGATCTTCTTGCAGTCCATGGGACTCTCAAGAGTCTCCTCCAGCACCATAATTCAAAAGCATCAATTCTTCGGCGATCAGCCTTCTTTATGGTCCAGCTCTCACTTCCATACATCACTACTGGGAAAACCATGGCTTTTACTATACGGACCTTTGTTGGCAAGGTGATGTCTCTGCTTTTTAAGATGTTGTCTAGGTTTGCCATCGCCTTTCTCCCAAGGAGCAGGCGTCTTTTAATTTCGTGACTGCTGTCACCATCTGCACTGATCATGGAGCCCAAGAAAGTAAAATCTCTCACTGCCTCCATTTCTTCCCCATCTATTTGCCAGGAGGTGATGGGCCCAGTGGCCATGATCTTCGTTTTTTTGATGTTGAGCTTCAGACCATATTTTGCGCTCTCCTCTTTCACCCTCATTAAAAGGTTCTTTAATTCTTCTTCACTTTCTGCCATCAAGGTTGTGTCATCTGCATATCTGAGGTTGTTGATATTTCTTCCGGCAATCTTAATTCCGGCTTGGGATTCATCCAGCCCAGCCTTTCGCATGATGAATTCTGCATATAAGTTAAATAAGCAGGGAGACAATATACAGCCTTGCCGTACTCCTTTCCCAATTTGGAACCAATCAGTTGTTCCATATCCAGTTCTAACTGTAGCTTCTTGTCCCACATAGAGATTTCGCAGGAGACAGATGAGGTGATCAGGCACTCCCATTTCTTTAAGAACTTGCCATAGTTTGCTGTGGTCGACACAGTCAAAGGCTTTTGCATAGTCAATGAAGCAGAAGTAGATGTCTTTCTGGAACTCTCTAGCTTTCTCCATAATCCAGCGCATGTTTGCAATTTGGTCTCTGGTTCCTCTGCCTCTTCTAAATCCAGCTTGCACTTCTGGGAGTTCTCGGTCCACATACTGCTTGAGCCTTCCTTGTAGAATTTTAAGCATAACCTTGCTAGCATGTGAAATGAGTGAAATTGTGCGGTAGTTGGAGCATTCTTTGGCACTGCCTTTCTTTGGGATTGGGATGTAGACTGATCTTCTCCAATCCTCTGGCCACTGCTGAGTTTTCCAAACTTGCTGGCATATTGAGTGTAGCACCTTAACAGCATCATCTTTTAAAATTTTAAACAGTTCAGCTGGAATACCATCACTTCCACTGGCCTTGTTATTTGCAGTGCTTTCTAAGGCCCATTTGACTTCACTCTTCAGGATGTCTGGCTCAAGGTCAGCAACCACACTCCCTGGGGTGTACGAGACATCCATATCTTTCTGGTATAATTCCTCTGTGTATTCTTGCCACCTCTTCTTGATGTCTTCTGCTTCAGTTAGATCTTTACCACTTTTGTCCTTTATTATGGTAATCTTTGTACGAAATGTTCCTTTCATATTTCCGATTTTCTTGAACAGATCTCTGGTTCTTCCCAATCTGTTGCTTTCCTCCATTTCTTTGCATTGCTCGTTTAAGAAGGCCTTCTTGTCTCTCCTTGCTATTCTTTGGAAATCTGCATTCAATTTCCTGTATCTTTCACTATCTCCCTCGCATTTTGCTTGCCTTCTCTCCCCCGCTATTTGTAAGGCCTCGTTGGACAGCCACTTTGCTTTCTTGCATTTCTTTTTCATTGGGATGGTTTTAGTTGCTGCCTCCTGTATAATGTTGCGAGCCTCCACCCATAGTTCTTCAGGCACTCTGTCCAGCAAATCTAAATCCTTAAACCTGTTCCTCACTTCCACTGTGTATTCATAAGGGATTTGGTTTAGATTGTATCTTACCTGTCCAGTGGTTTTTCCTACTTTCTTCAGTTTAAGCTTGAATTTTGCTATAAGGAGCTGATGATCTGAGCCACAGTCAGCTCCAGGTCTTGTTTTTGCTGACTGTATAGAGCTTCTCCATCTTTGGCTGCAGAGAATATAATCAATCTGATTTCGATGTTGCCCATCTGGGGATGTCCATGTGTAGAGTCGTCTCTTGTGTTGTTGGAAAAGCGTGTTTGTGATGACCAGCTTGTTCTCTTGACAGAACTCTATTAGCCTTTGCCCTGCTTCGTTTTGATCTCCAAGGCCAAACTTGCCAGTTGTTCCTTTTATCTCTTGATTCCCTACTTTAGCATTCCAATCCCCTATAATGAGCAGAACATCCTTCTTTGGTGTCACTTCTATAAGGTCTTGTAAGTCTTCATAGAATTGGTCAATTTCAGTTTCTTCAGCACCAGTAGTTGGTGCATAAACTTGGATTACTGTGATGTTAAAAGGTTTGCCTTGGATTCGTATCGAGATCATTCTATCATTTTTGAGACTGCATCCCAGTACAGCTTTCGCCACTCTTTTGTTGACTATGAGGGCCACTCCATTTCTCTTACGGGTTTCTTGCCCACAGTAGTAGATATGATAGTCATCCGAACTGAATTCGCCCATTCCCGTCCATTTTAGCTCACTGATGCCCAGGATGTCAATATTTATTCTTGCCATCTCATTTTTGACCACATCCAACTTACTCAGGTTCATGGTTCTTACATTCCAGGTTCCTATGCAATATTTTTCTTTACAGCATTGGACTTTCCTTTCGCTTTCAGACATAGAACACATATTAAGCACACAAATACATCTACATTATACATAGGAAAAAAGAAAATAAAAGAAAAAGAAAAACAGAACTTTTCATAACTTTTTTATATAACTTATTGGACTTCCTCGCGTCTCCCTTACCCTGCGTTCTTGGCAATAAAAATTATCAGCAAATTGTTACCTTGTGTCATACCTTATTTTGTACTTCTCAAATGTTAAGTCTCTTAGCTTAAAGTAATTATTATCAATTAATTGTAGCTTAGATTTACCGTAAATTTACTGGAACCATATTTTTCTAAATCGCGCAATTTCTTAAGATTCATACAACTTAAACTGTTTTTGTAAATAGTCTTTAAACTTTTTCCAGTCCTCTTCCATTGTTTCTTCTCCCAAATCTCGGATTCTGCCAGTCATTTCCGCCAGTTCCATGTAGTCCATCAATTGCATCTGCCATTCTTCCAGTGTGGGTAAATCTTGTGTCTTCCAATACTTTGCAATAAAGACTCTCCTCCCCGAAGGGGAGGGGAGGGGTTGTGGTCGGGGCTCGAGCTCCGGCTAGCAGGGGGCGTGGCCCCCTGCTGCCCACTCACCTGGCTGGCGCTCACGCCCCCTCGGTGGCCATCCAACCGGGGGCCACGGAGGGGGCGTGTTCAGCAGCATTTTGCTGCAGCGCCAGCCTTCGCCCGGCCTCATTCTCCCTTCCTTCGCCCCTCACGAGTCACCCACCCTCCACTCCCTTTAGTTAGGGCTCAGGTTTTCGGCCTTGCTATGGACCTTAGGTTGGTCGCCCTGGTTGGCTGGGGGGCCTGGTAGGAGTTTTTCCATTTGGCACTAGGCCAATTGGTTTTTTCGCCTGCCTCGTAGCAATCGTCACAACTTTTTTTTTTGTGGTATTGGTGGGTAGGTTAGGCATTGGAATAATGTGTTGCGCTGTGTGGAAGTGCTAGGTGTGGCCATCGCCTATGCCTTCAATTTTTTAGGGGTATTCCGTTAAAGGAATCTGGGGGTCGTGTATTCCGTCCGATGCCTGCTTGGCGGGAGGCCTTGGCACGACCCTCGGTGACAGCAGGGGTGAGCCTATAGTCGGATCAGCATCGACAGGCTCCACCTACTGGTGAAGAACCCACTTGTTTCGATCCAATGCCTAAGCCAATACCTTTTCAAATGCTGTAACCAATAAAGTTGTGGCCTTTCTCTAGCCCATTAACCTTATATCACGTGTCCTTGTGTCTTCATTTCTCTTCACCGGGGTCGGGTCCTCGAACCACAAGTATCCTTGCCGCTGTAGTCGCATACATAAACACCACCTTGGACTCCTTGGAGAAAAAGGTAAATGCATTAAATTAAATTACATTAATAATGGAAAATGCTGTGGTATTCTTACATGGTCTTTCCTGGTAACATGCTCAGGGTGGAGTTATCCCCACCCACAGGACTCAAAAGCCCCCAAAGGAGGACTTCTTTTGTCTCTGGCTTCTAATCCAGCCCCTGCCAGCCTCCCCTGATCCCAGCACAACAATATGCTGAGAGACAAGCAGAAAGAGAGAGAATTAACCACGAGGTGGCTTTTGTTCCCTGCAACAAAGGGGTTATATAAAACTTAGTGGGAAGCAGAATCTTAAATAACCATGCATTGGTATTCTCTTGCTACTTCCTTCTGAAAGGCTGAATGATCAACCACTTGCAGGTAACCCAGGAAGGGGGAGCTGTACAGATGGCAGAAAAAACTGCCCAGGCTTACAACTCCACCCAGCCTCTGCGCTCCCTCCAGAGACAAAGGTTGCTTGCAATTTGCTTCCTGGCAAAAAGAAATGTATGTTTCAGTGACTCAGCGGCTGCCTCATAAGGAAAGATTGAAGCAGCCCAAAGACCTCGCCCTTGTCCTGAACCCTCAGCCAAATTGTGAGGCATCAGCTCTAGCACATTCTCAGTTGCCTTCCAGAACAAAACAAGGAAGGCACAGAAATTAAGGATAGCGGTGACAGCCGGTCTATTGAGGCAAAGGGCCCCTGACCCACTTGCCTCAGTCTGCTTTCAGCCAGCCCTCAACTGCCCTGTCTTCAGACTCACAACCCGCCCAGGGGTGGCAACACCTATCAGCTTCTTTCTCCTTGAATCATAGAACCCTTGAGGGTCATTTACCCCAGCCCCCTGCAATGTTGCCCCTCGCAGAATTCATTTGTGAGAAGAAAGGGGACTTATGAGGAAAAAAAGCCACTCCTTTTCCCTTATGGGGTACCCAAGAGCTCATAGAGTCCTTTTGTAGGTTCTCTATCGCTAGGAGAAAATAACAGAGACCAGCCAGAGAATATTGAGAAGCAAAGCAGCTGGTAAGCCTGATCTTTATTAAAGCTGTTGCAACAGGGTGCTCCCACACACACACACACACACACAGGAGGGCGAGATGGACCCTGAGCCATGTGCGCAAGCCCTTTTATAGACATTTTAAATTGCCCACCCTGGAGTCCAAGACCACTCCCAGAAACATCATACAGACGTCACAGAAGGAGTGTAGCCCAAGACCATCCCCTTAATACATCAGAGAAGGGGCAGAAATCTGGGTGTGTTGTTTACCTGGGCATCCTGGCCACTCTTTTGTTATGATTACTCAATTCCTGAATCCAGGTCTGCAGCATTCGCGCACCCTTTCCACCTCTCCAATTCATCCCCCAAATCCGGCAGGACCCGGCTGGAACAGAGACAGGCACGCGAAAGCTCTTTCAAAACACAAAAAACAAAACAGTAGTTTGCTGCCACCACTTCCTTATCTCAGAACAGCTCCGAAAAGTAACTTAAAGGAAAAAGATTCAGCTTTACCATGGCACAGACAGAAATCCAACAGGCTCTGGTAGGTGACTAAAGGATTAAGCACTGGTTCAGCTTCCCTGGCAGAAAGGCACAAAAGACAGAAACAGGAAACTTTTTCCAAAATTTATTAAAAAGAAAGGTTATTCAGAACATAAAAGTTGGCACATCTCTTACAAACCCCAAACAGAAAATAAAAACATTTTTTAATATCACTAACTACAGAACATACTCACAATGAGAACAAAAGTACAAAACTAAACAGTTCAAAGAAGTTCTCAGCTGACTCCACACCTCCAGCATCAGGGCAGGCCCTCTGCATAACAATGGCCTCACATGGCAAGGTACCAGGCGAGGTGGGCTGCTGCTTGAGAAGATGGGGTGCTACAAAGTTAGTTTCCTAAGGTTTTATCCCCTTTGAACCCACGTGGATTCAAAACTCAAAAGCCAATCAGTTCCTTAGATCAATTAGCAATTCGTGGATTCAAAACTCAAAAGCCAATCAGTTGCTTAGATCAATTAGCAATTCGCCAATGGTTACATGGAAGAACAATAACTCAGGCTTGTTAGGAGACTTGACAGCTGAATCCTGTTTAGCAAAAGGCCTTGAAGATTAAAAGCATTCCCAGAGCCAGACCAGATTCTTTGAGTTGTAAATTAAGCTTGATAACCCTTTTCACACAGAAACTGCATCTAAGACAGCCATGTGTCAAGACTACAAATCAGCTAGGAGCCTCCTTCCTGCAGATGAAGAAGATAACTTATTCACACTCTTAGAGACAGAGTCTGCAATTAAAGAACCAGTTATACATTCCCAGAATTCTATAGCATTTGGCTCTCCCATAATGCTCCTCTTTTACGTGAGCCAAAGTTTTAACCTACTGAGATTTCCCATTATCACTACAAGGTCACAAGCTCACACCTTATTCATATCTTAAGACAGGATTTGTGAAAGAGACAATGGGGAGATTTTCCATTTCCTTCGACCTTGCAGAGAAATATTTGAGGTCATTTCGGGAGAGAGAAAATGGTTTCAGGACTTTTCCACGGGTTTCAGACATGTGGCTTACATATTTGTATGTGTTTGCTTGGTACATTTATGAACATTTATTTTATATATAAGACCTTAAAATTCTTATAACAGGACCAAACACGAATTTGTTGGCTCTTATTCAACATCTTTATCAACGACTTGGATGATGGACTCAAGGGCATCCTGATCAAATTTGCAGATGACACCAAATTGGGAGGGGTGGCTAACACCCCAGAGGACAGGATCACACTTCAAAACGACCTTGACAGATTAGAGAACTGGGTCCAAACAAACAAGATGAATTTTAACAGGGAGAAATGTAAAGTATTGCACTTGGGCAAAAAAAATGAGAGGCACAAATACAAGATGGGTGACACCTGGCTTGAGAGCAGTACATGTGAAAAGGATCTAGGAGTCTTGGTTGACCACAAACTTGACATGAGCCAACAGTGTGACGCGGCAGCTAAAAAAGCCAATGCAATTCTGGGCTGCATCAATAGGAGTATAGCATCTAGATCAAGGGAAGTAATAGTGCCACTGTATTCTGCTCTGGTCAGACCTCACCTGGAGTACTGTGTCCAGTTCTGGGCACCACAATTCAAGAAGGACACTGACAAACTGGAATGTGTCCAGAGGAGGGCAACCAAAATGGTCAAAGGCCTGGAAACGATGCCTTATGAGGAACGGCTAAGGGAGCTGGGCATGTTTAGCCTGGAGAAGAGGAGGTTAAGGGGTGATATGATAGCCATGTTCAAATATATAAAAGGATGTCACATAGAGGAGAGAGAAAGGTTGTTTTCTGCTGCTCCAGAGAAGCGGACACGGAGCAATGGATCCAAACTACAAGAAAGAAGATTCCACCTAAACATTAGGAAGAACTTCCTGACAATAAGAGCTGTTCGACAGTGGAATTTGCTGCCAAGGAGTGTGGTGGAGTCTCCTTTTTTGGAGGTCTTTAAGCAGAGGCTTGACAACCATATGTCAGGAGTGCTCTGGTGGTGTTTCCTGCTTGGCAGGGGGTTGGACTCGATGGCCCTTGTGGTCTCTTCCAACTCTATGATTCTATGATTCTATGATTCTTCACTCCAGCCACAAGTGCCAGTGCCTCCTTGTCGAGCTGGCTGTAATTCCGTTCCGTCAGAGATAACGTGCTGGAAAAGTAAGCGAGCGGTGCTTCTCTTCTGTCTGGAAAATGGTGACTAAGGACAGCGCCGATGCCAAAAGGTGAGGTGTCGCAGGCAAGGACCAGTGGCCTGGCTTCAATGTACTGTACCAGCACACTGTCCAATGAAAGGAGAGTCTTGACCACGTTGAAGGCCGCCATCTCCTGATGACCCCAGGACCAAGGTGTCTTCGTGCTGAGGAGTTGGTGAAGAGGCTCGGCTACCATCGCTTTGTAGGGCAGGAACATGTTATAAAAGTTCAGCAGCCCCAGGAACGCCTGCAACTCTGTCTTGTTCTTTGGGATGGGGGCCTGCTGGATAGCACGGATCTTGGATGTGGTTGGGTGAAGGCCGGAGGCGTCGATAAGATAGCCCAGGAACTCCACCTGTGGAACGGCGATCTGGCACTTCTCCCTCGTTACTTTGAGTACGGCCTCCTGGAACCTGGTCAGCACGGTGCAGAGGCGCTCAAACAGCTGCTGGTGTGAGTCTGCGGACACCAAGACGTCATCACAATATGGTACCACACCCGGAAGCCCTTGCAGGAGATGCTCCATAAGGCTTTGGAAGATGCCAGGAGTCACACTCACCCCAAACTGCAAACGGCGACAACGGAATGCCCCTCAGTGGGTGACAATCATCTGGGCTTCAGCGGTGGCATCATCAACGGACAGTTGTTGATAGGCTTGGGCAAGGTCCAGCTTAGCAAAGACCTTACCCTCACCCAGGGAATGCAGTAGGTGGTTGACAACAGGAACCAGGTAAGCGTGCTGCTGAAGAGCCTTGTTGATCGTGCACTTGTAGTCGGCGCAAATTCTCACCGACCTGTCCTGCATGACAGGCATGGCAATGGGGGTTTCCCACTTGGCATGGTCAACCAGCTCCAAAACTCCTTGGGCAATTAGCTTGTCCAGTTGTTCGTCCACCTTAGCCTTGAGAGCAAACGGAACCCGATGTGGCTTTAGTTTGATGGGGGCAACTTGTGGATCAAGGCTAAAGGAGATGGGCGTACCCAAAGTGCCGTCAAAAACCTCAGCAAAGTCTTTGATCAGACCCTCAGTCTCAGCGTTAGAGATGCAGTTGATGCCGGTGACTTCCAGGCTGAGGGCATCAAACCAGTCTAGCCCTAGGAGGCTTGGCCGCTGACCTTCGACCACCACCAGTCGGAGCAGGCCCGAAAATCCTTGAAGGCAATCCAGAACCGGCCAATGCCTACCACGGGAATGTCGTTTCCCTGGTAGTCTCTCAGGTGTATGCGGTGAGAGTCGAGTTGCCTTTTGGACACTCTGGGTACGAGTCTTTTGATTGATGCTCCAATACACGATGGACAGGGCAGACCTGGTGTCGATCTCCATGTCACATGGAGCTCCTTCAATGAGCACAGCCTGCGTTGCGTAGGCGAGTCGGTTTGGCCAATCATGGTTCCGGACGGGCAGCGGCAGTTGATGAGAGCGAAACAGCTTTCCTTGGCGGACTGGAGTGAAGACTTGGACTTGCGATTCGGTGAAGGGGGGGTGTCAGACGGAGCTGATCGGCAGACCTTAGCAATGTGGCCCCTTCTGGAATATTTCTGACAGACACTTGGCAAGGAAATAGTTGCCTCCACAGATGGCACATTCCAATTGGCCCTTGGACTTCTGTTTGAACTTCCTGAGCTCCCACTTTGTCTGGTGCATGTCATCGTCTTCACTGGAGGATGCCTCGTCATCTTCGTGATGCACTGGAACTGGCTTCCTAGCAAGATGCGGGCTGCTGGCCTTGCAGATCTCCTGGGCGGATAGTTCAGCAGCTTCCGAGGCCACGGCCTCCTCAGTGGCTTTCTGCAGCGTGAGGTCTGGCTTGGCGAGGAGACCCTGTTGCAGACGGATGTCCCAGACCCCACAGACGATTCTATCCATCAGGGCATAGTCTAAGTTTCAGAACTCACAGTGCAATGTGGCCTGTTGGAGGGCAGCGGTGGAGTTGTTGGTTGACTCCCCCTCTGCCTGGTTCCGATGGTAGAACGCATGGCGGGCAGCAATCTTGGATGGTTTAGGCATGTAGTGGTTGCAGAGCTTCTCTTGAATCGTGTCCCACGGCACTGCCTGGACACTAGTGGCGCAACCAATGCTCGGGCCGTCTCGAATACCTCAGGCCCACAGAGGCTGAGGAATAGGCCCCGCTTACGCTCCTCTGACACTCCTCTGACACATCAGCTCGTTTGCTTGGAGGAAGCAAGCAAACCGAGCAAGGTAGGAGTCCCATGATTCAGAGGCTGGGGCAAACGGCGGTAGAGGCATGAGTGAAGCCATGGTTCCGATGCCAATGTGGTGGGCAATGGATGGAACACAGTGCTCTAGCCAGAACGGTCAGCTCTGAATTGGTTCTGCTTCGTGATTTCGCTCAGTTTTTCAGCTCAGTGATTCAGCTCAGCTGAGAGGGTGGCCGCGTCTGGCTGTGCTCTGATATCCATCAATCCCACCTTCATCGCCAGTGTTAAGTTGTGGGTGAACATATCAGATGACACAGAGATTCTTCAAACAGCTCTTGTTTATTCACAGGCCAGAACAGAACTGGGCTGAAGGTTTCAGCCAACCTGCTTATATAGAGCTCAACTACAAGGCAACAGTAACAACTTTCTGTAACTATCCAATCACAGAACGTCACTTTCAATTCCTTATTTGCATATGTGGATCTGAGTGAAAACTATCTACAGTATCCCCCTGCTGGCCCAGGGTAAGAACTTCAGTACATAACACAGCTCACATGCTTCCTGTCGACTATCTAGCTACCTAGTACTCAAGGAGCATTTCCACACTACACTGTGTTTTCCATTTGTGTGGTGCACTGTGAAAGTGTAGCCACTGCTTGTGAGACACCTCTGTGCGCATGCATGCATGATGACCGTAAGGCTGTCTGTCCTTCATAATAGTTCTGTTAGAAAAGGCAGGAGGTCAGGGGGCTGCATTTCACGAGAGACATCTTTTGCACTACTAGTTTAACTAGCAAAGATATATCATAACTGTGATAATTTATGTTGGAAATGTAAAGAGAAGGAAGGAACTTTTTACCACATGTGGTGGACCTGCCCCAAGGTGAAAGACTTCTGGGAGAAGATTTATAATGAATTGAAAAAAAATGTTGAAATATACATTTATAAAGAAACCAGAGGCCTTTCTTCTTGGAATAACAGGTTTGGAATTGCCCAAGAAAAATGTTAAATTATTTTTGCATGCCACAGCTGCTGCTCAAATTTTACTAGCTAAAAAGTGGAAAACGCAAGAATTACCAACTGTGGAAGAATGGCAGATGAAGATGATGGATTTTTCGGAGATAGCCGACCTAACCGGAAGAGTCCATGACCAGAAGGAGGAGGAGTACCAGGAAGAATGGTCAAAATTTAATGATTACTTAGTTAAATATGTTAAGTTAAATTAATTGGAAACAGCTTGCAGGTATTAGATTGGCTAAGGGTTTTATATAAGTTAATTTATATAAGTTATATAAGTTAATTTATATAAGTTAATATAAGTTAATATGTTTAATTTCATAATGAAAAGTTGTAAGGATGTTAAATGATTAAGTTAAGTTTTTAAAAACTCTGATTTGGAAAACCGTTAAAAGGATATACATTGAAATTCAACTAAGGGGAAGCGAGGAACTCACTTAACAATGTTAATAAGTATAACTCTATTAAGGTCATGATTTATGTTTGTTTGTTTTTTTGTTTGTTTATAATTTTGTGAAAACCAATAAAAAAATTGGGGGGGGGGAGAGAGATATCTAGTGCACTACTGCTGTCTCTGCTCTGTAGGATGGCTTCTCACTTGCATTGTAAGCATCTTGTAAAGAAGCTGTGTTGTTCTTATGCTCATTATAAAGGTGTCAGGGAGGGGATTTTTCCCAGCCCCACCTGGAGATGCCAGGGACTGAACTGGCAAGGCTCTTCCGCTGAGCTTCAGCCCTTCCCCAAATCTTCAGATTTGCCACTGCCAGCTCAGTAGGAACAGGGAGTGGTTTGTTTATTGCAGAGAGCCACTGTCCCTCCTTACGTGTTTGAGCTAACCTTTCATCTTGCTGTGCCAATCCATCGCCCTTTGCAAATGGGCCACATCTATGCTGCCCAGAGCTTTTGCTCCTTGTGACTAGGTTTTATTTTCTTCTGTGCTCTGGACAGCTGCTGGATACACGTGCCTGTTCTGACTTTGCCGCTGAATAACATCCACTATCCTTCTCTGTTTATGAAAAGGAAATAAATTGTAGCTATAAACCCACACGGGTGGCGCTGTGGGTAAAACCTCAGTGCCTAGGACTTGCCGATCGTATGGTCGGCGGTTCAAATCCCCGCAGCGGGGTGAGCTCCCATCTTTCGGTCCCAGCTCCTGCCCACCTAGCAGTTTGAAAGCACCCCTAAGTGCAAGTAGATAAATAGGTACTGCTTTATAGCGGGAAGGTAAACGGCGTTTCTGTGTGCTGCGCTGGTGCTGGCTCGCCAGAGCAGCTTCGTCACACTGGCCACATGACCTGGAAGTGTCTTCGGACAGCGCTGGCTCCCGGCCTCTTAAGTGAGATGAGCGCACAACCCTAGAGTCGGACACGACTGGCCCGTACGGGCAGGGGTACCTTTACCTTTACCTTTATAAACCTTTTATAGCATTTCATTTTTTTATATAAGATATTTATTATTTATTAAAATTTTCAAAGTATTACAAAGTAAAAATTCAAAAAAAATCAAAAAAAATCAAAACAAAAATGGTTAAAAACAACTCATTATTTCCATTACTTATTTTTCATTAGCTTATTTCCCGGACCTCCTCACGCCTCCCTTTTTTGTATTCCAATTCAGTTTGTTGGTTCAGCAAATCTTTACCCTCTTTGCTTATCCTAATCATTAATCTTAAAATATTGTAACATTAAATTTTTGCCTATTAATAATCCATTTTTCATATTCCCTTATAGTATTACAGCTGAAAACCACTTAATTTCTATTCAACATTGTCAGGGGTTTAGAAGCAGAGGCACGGGCAAGGGAGGAAACAGAGAGCGAAGGGGAGGAGGCAGAAGAAAAGATGAGTGATGACGACGACCCGAGATCTCCTAGTCTTTCCAGTGAATCAGAGGATTCACAGAAAGGAGCACCAGTGGCCAGGGCAAGGGGGGAGTCTAGGGGGGCACCCCAGGAAGATAGAGCCAGAGGGGACTCAGGGGGGAGCAGCTGGAAATCGGGACCAGCGTCACCGCCAGGAAGCAGGGAAGAGGAAGGGAGCCAGGGGGGAAGCGCTGGCAGCTCACCACAGGAGGGAGGGCATGAGTCAGGAGTGGCCACACCTCCATCGGGGAGCGAAGAAACGGTTAAGAGGAAAGTGGAAGGTTGGGCGCGCGCGCCAAGTTCAAATGCAGAGGAAGGCGGCGCAGTAAGCAGCCCCGAAAGGGAACCAGGTCCTAAAGCCCGGCGCAAGGAGGCAGGAGGGTCCGGGTCAGCGTCAGAAGAATCCCGGAAGGAAGAAGCCCCGGGGGGTAGAGGGACCCAGAGGAGGACAGTCAGGCGGAAAAGGTGGAGCAAGGCTAGGATATTAAGTTGGTGCACACGGGGCGGAGACTCAGACGGAGCTTCGCCGATCTAGCTACTAGACGTAGAGTTGCGCGCAGCAGCGTGAGAATGGAAACTGTAATTCAATAAAGACTTTTACTTAATGATCGCTGGCTAGCGTGATCCTCTGTGAGCTAGGATCTTCAAGCAGCTCTGACAAACATCATTCTAACATTCATTAATTTTACAATATTTCTGTAGATAGTCTTTAAATTTCTTCCAATCCTCTTCCACCAACTCTTCTCCCTGGTCTCGGATTCTGCCAGTCATTTCTGCCAGTTCCATGTAGTCCATCACCTTCATCTGCCATTCTTCCAGGGTGGGTAGATCTTGTGTCTTCCAATACTTTGCAATGAGTATTCTTGCTGCTGTTGTGGCATACATAAAAAAAGTTCTGTCCTTCTTTGGCACCAATTGGCCGACTATGCCTAGGAGAAAGGCCTCTGGTTTCTTCAAGAAGGTATATTTAAATACCTTTTTCAGTTCATTATATATCATCTCCCAGAAAGCCTTAATCCTTGGGCACGTCCACCAAAGGTGAAAGAATGTACCTTCAGTTTCCTTACATTTCCAACATTTATTATTGGGCAAGTGATAGATTTTTGCAAGCTTGACTGGGGTCATGTACCACCTGTATACCATTTTCATAATATTCTCTCTTAAGGCATTACATGCCATAAACTTCATACCTGTGGTCCATAACTGTTCCCAGTCAGCCATCATTATGCTATGTCCAACATCTTGTGCCCATTTAATCATAGCAGATTTCACCGTTTCATCCTGAGTATTCCATTTCAACAGCAAGTTATACATCTTTGACAAAATCTTAGTTTTGGGTTCTAACAGTTCTGTTTCTAATTTTGATTTTTCCACCTGGAAACCAATTTTCTTGTCCGAATTATATGCCTCCATTATCTGATAATAATGAAGCCAATCTCGCACTTTGTTTTTTAGTTTCTCAAAACTCTGCAACTCGGAAGTGTCTTCGGACAGCGCTGGCTCCCGGCCTCTTAAGTGAGATGAGCGCACAACCCTAGAGTCGGACACGACTGGCCCGTACGGGCAGGGGTACCTTTACCTTTACCTTTACCTTTACCTTTATAAACCTTTTATAGCATTTCAGACTGATCTTGTACATTCTGGAGGCTGTGTTCTAGGATGCCAAAAATTAACAAAAACATTCCCAATCCTGAACAAATCTGTCTGTCTCCTTTTAAATAGCTGGTAGGTTTCGTCACAATGCTGCAGTCGCATATCTTCAATGCCTTTTAATCATTGGAATTGGAGTCTGATTCCAGTAACTTGCATAGCAACAATCATGGAAGTCTCAAGTGCTTTCTCAGATGAGCAGGCACAAGCCAGTGCAAGTCAATGGAATAAGGATGGACTGAGTTCTGTTTTTCATGTTATTGAGACTGTTGTTCAGTAGTGATAACAATATTGTTCTTCCTAGTGCACATGTGAAGTAGGTGGCCTTTGTGCTGTAAGAAGTGTCCAGTGTGCGCAGCCTCCTAGTTATACAAGTCTGGGGTTGAATTTAATTTAATTTAATTTACTGCATTGTATTTGATAGAAATGATGGCACCTTGTATTCTAAGCTTTGCTTCAGGTGTTTGAAACAACAACTGTAGCTGATATCGAGAGGGGTGTTGTACAGATCACTTTGAGCTTCTAAAGAACACTGTTTCTGAAAGTAGTGTATGGTAAGTATATATTTATTTTTTAATTCTCAGTTTTTTTAATGTTATGTGTAATTAGTGATAATAATAATACCAGTAATGCACAAAGCGTTTTTAAAAATTAGTGTAATACAATAAACAGCAACAGCCCCTTGCTCCAATGGGCACATAAACAGAACCCAGCTCCCCGAAGGGAAAGAGGACCCCAGGACCGTGGCAGGGCTCCAGCCCACAGGCCCATCTGCCACCAGCTACTAGGGTGGGGGAGCAGTTGAGTTCATTTCGCACTTCCTGAAACAAAACACAGCAATGCTCCAAAATTCACACTTCCCCAAATGTTACAATGAAGTTCTCCTACCAGAAAATATGCATCCCAAAAATGTGAAAATATACAAAAATGCATTATATTATGGGAAATTGGTTTGAAAAAGGGTTTATGTTAGGCAAAATTGTGCACTAAGGTGTGTGTGTGAGGAGAAATGCTAAAATGCTGGTGAATTTTCATGTGGTTTTTTAAAAACAAACAAAACAAAAAATGTATTTTTTAAAAAAAGATATTTTATTGAAGATTTTAAACATTAAATTCACCAAACACTTATAACAACCTCACCCAAATACAACAAACAAAGAACAACAAAAACAAAAAAACAAAAAGAGTAACATATAATAACAAAAACACCACAAAATCAAATATCCAACATTCATCTTTTCTTAAGCTTTTGGACTTCCTCACATCTCCCATTCCTGCGTTCCCAGTTATAGAGTTATAAGCAGCAAATTATCACCTTGTTTCAACTCTTATTTTGTAGTTTTCAAATATTATGTCCCCAGCTTTAAGCATTTTTATCCAATACTTATATACCTAGTTTAGACATAATGTTGTTCCAAAATTTATCTTATTTCTCTGATCTCACTTATTCTCATATTTCTTTCAACTAAATTGCTGGTGCCGTGTTATTTTCAGTCCTGCGTCCTTCTTAGCACTCATACAATTTACGATGTTTTTGCAAATAGTCCTTAAACTTCTTCCAGTCCTCTTCCACTGCCTCTTCTCCCAGGTCTCGGATTCTGCCAGTCATTTCTGCCAGTTCCATGTAGTCTATCAGTTGCGTCTGCCATTCTTCCACGGTGGGCAGATCTTGGGTCTTCCAATGTTTTGCGATAGGTATTCTTGCTGCTGTTGTTGCATACATAAAAAAAGTTCGATCCTTCTTTAACACCCTCTGACCAACAATACCCAAAAGGAAGGCCTCTGGTTTCTTAGAGAAAGTATACTTAAATACCTTTTTCAATTCATTATATATCATTTCCCAGAAGGCCTTAACCCTAGGGCAGGTCCACCAGAGGTGAAAGAACGTTCCTTCAGTTTCCTTACATTTCCAACATTTGTTATCAGGCAGGTGATATATTTTTGCAAGCTTGACTGGGGTCATGTACCACCTATATATCATTTTCATAACATTTTCTTTCAAGGCATTACATGCCGTGAACTTCACACCGGTGGTCCATAACCTTTCCCAGTCAGCAAACATAATATTGTACCCAATGTCCTGTGCCCATTTTATCATAGCTGATTTAACCGTTTCATCTTGTGTATTCCATTTTAACAGCAAGTTGTACATTTTTGAAAGTACCTTAGTCTTAGGTTCTAACAGTTCTGTTTCTAGTTTCGATTTTTCCACCTGGAATCCTATTTTTTTATCCGAATTGAAAACCTCCTTAATCGGAGCATAATGTAACCAATCTCGCACTTTATCCTTTAATTTCTCCAAACTCTGCAATCTCCACAAAACAAAAAATGTAAGCTAATGCAGAAATGTGATACATTGAGCTTGAAATCAGAAGAATTACACCAAATTAACAGATTTCCTACCCCTTGCCCCCACAAAGCAAAATGACCATGTACCCATGTACTTTGAAGACTGTGGGAACAACTCCTTTAAAATATTTTCATTTCATTTGGCTTTTAGTTTTCTAGCTGGGTTGTATTTTTATTTTTATTTTTTTGCCTCCAGTATAAAAGAAGGCATTTGTCAGTAGCTACTTTTTTGTTCCCTTGTTGCTGGCAACTTTTCCCAGCTGTTGGAATCTCACTTTGCTGTAAGGGCTGGAAACTTGGGTTGAGATGCAGCCCTACAAATGCCATCTGAACATGGGCATATAGGGAAAGGCTTCCCCCATTGTTTTTTAACAGCTGCTTGCCACAGAGGAATGCAAAAAGAAGCTCGAGATATAGGATGCTTCATCTTTTTCACGGCCCCTTTGGGGTGGTTTTCACAGTGTGTAACAGCAATTCCAAGTCATTTAAATGTCCAAGGAAAAAATTAGCCATGAAGCAGCAGGTCCATGGCTAGGAAAATGAACGTCATGAAATTCCTCTCCCCTCCCCACACGGTAACTCCTGCAGCATGCCTCACCCCCAGACCTTTCTGTTGGAAGTAGGCACCAACAAGTAGTTTCCCCTCCTCATATGCTCTCTATTGCTGGATTTCTGTGGTCACTTGAAGAATGGGCGTTGTAAACAAAAATTGCCCTTTTCCCTTATGGGGTATCCAAGAGCCCATATAGAGTCCTTACATTAGGTTCCCTATTGGTAGGAGAAAATAACCAGAGAATATTGAGAAGCAAAGCAGCTAGTAAGCTTTATTTTTATTGATCTGTTGCAACAGGGTGCTCCCCTCACCAGCAGAAAAGGAGGAGGAACCCAGAACAATGGCGTGCAAGGCCTTATAAAGACTTCTGAAATTGCCATCCTGTAGATCAAGACCACCCCCAGAAACATCATACATACATCACAGAAGGGGTGTAACCTAAGACCACCCCCTCAGATACATCATACCTACATCACAGAAAAGGCGGTCTAAAACAGAAATTTGAATGTTGTCTTTCTCCTGTCGTTATTTATTTGCAGATTACTTGATTGGATTGCCTGGGGAGCCTGGCCAGTCTTTTGTAATGACAAATACTTAGTTCCTGGGCCATGTCACAGGCTAACACCTTATTCATATCTTAAATGTGCCCTTGAGACAGAATTTGTGAGGAAAGAGACAATGGGGAGGTTTCCCACTTTGACCTTGCAGAGAAAAGATTTGCTCAGTTTAGGAATCAAAATGGTTCCAGGTCGGTCTTCCTGTGCTGATCTATGTACATGCTTGGTTGGTACACTTATGAACATTACCATACAGTGGTGCCTCGCAAGACGAAAAGAATCCGTTCCACGAGTCTCTTCGTCTTGTAGTTTTTTTGTCTTGCGAAGCAAGCCCATTAGCGGCTTAGCGGATTAGCGCTATTAGCGGCTTAGCGGGCTTAGCGGATCAGCTGATAAGCGGCTTAGCGGATCAGCTGTTAAGCGGCTTAGCGGCTTAGGATCAGCTGATAAGCGGCTTAGCGGCTTGGGAAAAGGGGGGGGGGAGGGAAAAAAACCCCGCAGGAACTCGCAAGACATTTTCGTCTTGCGAAGCAAGCCCATAGGAAATTCGTTTTGCGAAGCACCTCCAACACGGAAAACCCTTTCGTCTAGCAGGTTTTCCATCTTGCGAGGCATTCGTCCTGCGGGGCACCACTGTATATCTAAGACCTCAAAATTCCTATCACACGGGCACTTTTCACATAATCATAAGCTGGAAACAAACTAATGCTTCTACAGTATTCCTAAGCATGCTTACTTGCAAGTTCATTTGGGACTTGAGAGAAAGTGTATTTAAGGATAGGAGCCTGCTTAGTGCTGATCCAGAATGCGGCAGCTAGACTGGTGACTGGGAGTGGCCGCCAGGACCAATAACACCTGTTCTGAGAGATCTGCATTGGCTCCCAGTACGTTTCCGAGCACAATTCAAAGTGTTGGTGCTGACCTTTAAAGCCCTAAACGGCCTCGGTCCTGTATACCTGAAGGAGCATCTCCACCCCCATTGTTCAGCCCGGACACTGAGATCCAGCGCCGTGGGCCTTCTGGCGGTTCCCTCATTGCGAGAAGTAAGGTTACAGGGAACCAGGCAGAGGGCCTTCTCGGTAGTGGCGCCTGCCCTGTGGAACGCCCTCCCAGCAGATATCAAAGCAATAAACAACTATTTTACTTTTAAAAGACAACTGAAGGCAGCCCTTTTTAGGGAAGTTTTTAATGTCTGATGCTGTACTGTTTTTAATATTCAGTTGGAAGCCGCCCAGAGTGGCTGAGGAAACCCAGCCAGATGGGCGGGGTATAAATAAATTATTATTATTATTATTATTATTATTATTATTATTATTATTATCATCATCATCATCATCATCATCATCAGAGATTGGGACACTGGTGCCAGAAGTGGGGTTGGGAGGGAATGCCTACCGGTTTCCTGGTGAGCACCATCACTTTGAAGTTGCTATAGCAACCAAGCTCAACCAACCTTAAGGTGCTGATGAGAGCACTTAACTGGCCTGCAAAGGTAGTGGGACATCAGGGGCAATTACCTATTGAAACCCTTTTAGTATGCAGAGTGAGTAGCATTTAAGCTAGTGAATTTTGGTTGAAGAGAAAACTTATTTGTTGCAATCACAGAGAGAGAGAGAGAGAGATGCAGAATGGTGGCAAAAAAACAACAAGGAGGACCCAGATCTCAAAATGGAAACTTTAGAAATGTTCAATGAAATAAATAAAGATATAAAAGACAGTGAAAAAAACTTGCAACGGAAATTAGAAGGGATGGAGACAAAGATAGAAAAAAATACAAAATCAGTGGCAGATTTGACCGGACAAATTAAACCCTTTTAGTATGCAGAGTGAGTAGCATTTAAGCTAGTGAATTTTGGTTGGATAGAAAACTTACTTGTTGCAATCACAGAGAGAGAAAGATGCTTTCAGGTAAGAAAATAATAAAGTTATTTATTGTAGGAAAATACATAACTTGGATAGAAAAGTTTATATTTCTAGTTGAACTAACTAGCGTAGAGAAGAACAAGGCAGCCATGCTTGCTCCTTTGGTCTCTTGGAGGATAGGTAAATATGTCTTCCCATCCTGAGTAAGAGAGAAGTAGGAGGAAGAGAGAGTTGTAAGCAGAATGCAATTTGAAAATATCCATCCGACATCAAAGAGATAGAGAGGTCAGCTCAAGAGGTTAAAGATGGATAGTCTGGGAATCTGGAAGTCTGGGAATCACATGCAGGGGGAGGATGCTCCAGACCAGGTGTAACAGGAAATTCTACCTTCGCTGGAGTAACACTCCATTGAGTGTCTGTGTCCACTCTAGGGAAACAAGGAATGTTGTATTTGACTGCTATGAGGATTATATCCCACATCCTGCAGTTAATGCAGGACAAGAGACTGGCCCAGAGTCTAGTTTTAGAGGGAGACAAATTACCCTGGAAACCCAATGCTATTCCATAGCAAGAAAATATGTGGCCTTTGTACATGCTCAGAGGTATTATTTCTTTATTAGCACTCAAAGCCCAGCATTCAAGCACACCAGTTCCAACCCACTTTAGTGCCTAGCACTAGTGAAGGACAGGGTGACGAGAGATGCATTGCCAAAAACCAAGGCTGCACATCAGCATAAAATCTGCACATGCTATATAGATGCTGATTTAGAAATAATTGATATAGTTTAATCAGAAATATAACAAATCTCACTGGAGTAACCTGGTGACTTGTGTGCCAACTGCCCAGTCTGTTGTTTCCTCTTGGTGATCAGCTTCAAGCCCACTCACCTACCTCCTAATTCTTCCACAACAGCACTCCTAAGAGAAGAGGGTCCTCTGTAAAATAGGATGCGCAGCCACCTACTGAGAAATGGTGTGTGCATGTGTAGGTGTATGTCAGTCTTTCTCATTATAATGACCGCTCCCCCCTGCAAGCCAATTCCATCGAGCCCAAGCGGCAGGCTCTACACTCACACATACTCTGAGCAGCTCCCTGCAGCAAGTGGCAAAAATGGTTTTAAATGTTTTAAGTGTTCTTAATTAGCTGCACCTCAAATGGTGGTTTTTTACAATATTATATTATTTTATTATTTTCTTTCTGCTTGGGGTGGGATAAATGTTTAGTTGGGGTGGGGAATAGTTTAAATTTAGCATAATTGTTTCTTGCTTTGTTTTACTTTCATTATTTTGTTAAGTTACTGTATAGTTTGTATTTTGCTTTTTAAGGGGAAAGAGTCAGGGCTGCCTGGGAGTGGGCCTCAGCCAATAGAATGGCTGGGGCAGGTTCCACAGGGGGAGATGTATTGGAACACCCGATCTCAGTGATCACGGGCAGGAGGAGGAGTTACGCTAAGACCAGACCATGTCATTACCGAGGAGGCAGGTTTAGTTGTTGTTTGAGGACTATCCCTGCCTCCAGGTCTGGTCCTGACCGGAAGGATACTGGAACCTGTATCCTGAAAGTGTTGCCTGACCTGAAAGTGTTGCTGTGCAATGCCAAGTCAATGATGAATAAAACCACTGCCATCCATGACTTGATCGTGGATGGAGGACGTGACCTGGCATGTGTGACAGAGACCTGGTTGGATGAAGCAGATGGGCCTGTCCTTGCCGCTGCTTGTCTACCAGGTTTCTCTTATGCACAGCAACCCAGGTCATGTGGGCGGGGAGGGGGGGTTGCAGTGATTTTTAGGAAGTCATTAGTCTGCACCAGGCGTCCCATTGGGAAGACCCAGTTTTCTGAGTGCATGTTCTAGAAGTTGGGCAATAGGGGCAGTACAGGATTCCTATTGGTGTACCGACCTCCTCGCTGCACCAAGGATTCCCTGCCCGAGCTGCTTCAGGTCATGGTGGATGTGCTCCTGGAAACACCTAGTTTGGTTGTCCTGGGGGATTTTAACATCCATGCCGACACAACCTTACAAGGGGCCACTTGGGACTTTGTGGAAAGCATGGCCTCCATGGGTCTGTCCCTGAATAAGTTTGGTCCAACTCATAGCCGTGGACATGCCTTAGACTTGGTGTTTACCTCTATGGATGTTGGTGATCTGACACTAAGTAAAAGCGAAACAAAAGAAGTGCCATGGTCAGATCACTTCCTAGTACAACTGGACTTCTCCGCAACCCTTCCCCTCTACAGGGAGGTGGGACTGATTCGGATGATCCGCCCCGCCACTTAATGGATCCAATTGGCTTCCAGAGAGTGGTAGGGGATGTTTTATCCCAAGTTGATGGCCTTTCAGCTGATTCCCTGGTGTCCCGCTGGAATGCGGAGTTAACCAGGGCTATTGACTGTCTGGCTCCGAAGCATGGAGCCTGGACAGCCCCGTGGTTTTCCCTGGAGCTGAGGACAATGAAAGAATCGTTGAGACAGCTAGAGTGCCAGTGGTGGAAAAATTCTGAATCAGACTGGACACGGGCTAGAACTCAATGTCGAGCCTACCAAGTGGCAATGGCAATGGCGAAGAGGGCCTTCTTCACCGCCTCTATTGCATCTGCAGAAAACAGCAGCAGGAGACTCTTTCAGGTGGTTTGCAATCTATTGGAACCACCTTCGTCACCGGGGCCTGGTAGGGACCCCAAGACCTCCTGCAATGCTTTTGCAAAGTTTTTTTGCAGATAAAGTCTTCAGATTTGGAAGGAGGTAGACTCCACCGTGGGAGCAGGGCCGGGGTGGGAGACTGGTAGAGTCCTGTCTAGTCTTGTTACATGGGATCAATTCCAATCTGAGAATTGAGGATGTGGACAGGCTGTTTGGACGAGTGAAACCAACCACCTGTCTCTATGATGCTTGCACATCCTGGCTAATAAAAGCAAGCCAGGAAGGGCTGGGTGATGGGCTCTGCGGGGTGGTGAATGCTTCCCTCTATGATTCATCTATATGAATCCGCTGGGAGACATCATCAGGGGGTCTGGGCTGGGTGTTTATCAGTATGCAGATGACACCCAGCTCTACCTCTCTTTTAAATCAGAACCAGTGAAGTGAAGGTCCTGTGTGAGTGTCTGGAGGCAGTTGGAGGATGGTTGGCGGCAAACAGATTGAGGTTGAATCCTGACAAGACAGAAGTTCTGTTTTTGGGTGACAGGGGGCGGGCAGGTGGGGGGGACTCCCTGGTCCTGAACAGGGGTCCTGAAGGACCAGGTGCGCAGCCTCGGAGTCATTTTGGACTCACAGCTGCCCATGGAGGAGCAGGTTGATTCTGTGTCCAGGGCGGCTGTCTACCAGCTCCACCTGGTACGCAGGCTGAGACCATACCTGCCTGTGCACTGTCTCACCAGAGTGGTGCATGCTCTAGTTATCTCACGCTTGGACTACTGCAACGCGCTCTACGTGGGGCTACCTTTGAAGGTGACCTGGAAACTGCAATTAATCCAGAATGCGGCAGCTAGACTAGTGACTGGGAGTGGCCGCTGGGACCACATAACACCGGTCCTAAGAGATCTGCATTGGCTCCAAGTAGGTTTCCGAGCACAATTCAAAGTGTTGGGGCTGACTTTTAAAGCCCTAAACAGCCTCGGTCCTGTATACCTGAAGGAGCGTCTCCACCCCCATCGTTCAGCCTGGATACTGAGATCCAGCGCCAAGGGCCTTCTGGCGGTTCCCTCACTGCGAGAAGCCACGTTACAGGGAACCAGACAGATGGCCTTCTCGGTAGTGGCGCCTGCCCTGTGGAACGCTCTCCCTTCAGATGTGAAGGAAATAAGCATCTATCTTATCTTTAAAAGACGTCTGAAGGCGGTCCTGTTTAGGGAAGTTTATAATATTTAATGCTGTATTGTTTTTAACACTCGATTGGGAGCTGCCCAGAGTGGCTGGGGAAACTCAGCCAGATGGGTTGGGTATAAATGATGATGATGATGATGATGATGATGATGATGATGATGGTCTCCTGACAGCAAGCCAGAAACATGTTTATGTTCAGACAGAGCCAAGCTCAGAAATTCTGATCCAGATTTGAAATCTGGGAGCTGCTCCAGCCCAGGAACTCAATAAAATGTTGGTGAATGTTTTAGTGATCATCCGTTTCCCTGTGTGGGTCTTGGTGACTGGGTCTTCTGGAAAGGCTCTAGCAGCAGCACCTCAAGAAACATATGCCTTGTGGCGAGTCATCCATTTAGTCTGTTTAGCTCAATACTGTCTACTCAGACTGGCAGCTTTTCGGGGTTACAGGCAGGAGCTTCTTCCCGTCCCACCTGGAAATGCCAGGGATTGAAGCTGGGACTCCTGTGCGCCAAGTAGGGTCCCTGCTGCTGAGGTGCAGCCCTGTTTGAGCACTTAAATGGGAAACAGCCATTATATTTTAAGTGCAGCAAGTGAGGTTTTAAAGCAACCTCCCTGCGATCCCAGCAAAGTCATTTCTTTCTGTCCCAGGGTGAATTCCGGAGCATCTATTTTGAGAGTTTCCAACTTCGTTCAGTTTGAACCAGGGCAAAGTTGAAGAAGGTATTGGAGAATCTGCCCATTACACACACACACACACACACACACACACGTAAATTTCTCGTTTTTCCAGACTTTCAGTTCTTCATATTTCCATATCAGCTTGCAATCTTTATTTATTATTATTTTTTCATTCTTTCCTCATGGTGATTTATCACCATTTGCATGCAAATTCCTCCTGATTTATACTTACCTCTATGAAATTTTGCATATTTTTGCAAAGCAATTTCCCCTCATGTAGTGCATTTTTGCATACTATTTTCATGATTCCACTCTGCACTATTTTCATGATTCCACTCTAACCACTATTCCACACTGCCTCTCATAATGGTATGCACAGATACAGAGAGTGCAATGGACTTTCTGATTCCTGTCTGTGTATATATTATGTGCATCTCTTGCGCATGCAATTTTCCATTTCAATGGGACTTGCATAAAGAAATCTTCCCTGTTAAATGCTGCCCAGATGTGTTTTTCTTGACTCTCCGAGTAGGAAAAGCATTGACGTGTGCTCTGAGTCTGCCTTGCAGCCCACTGCTTCCACCAGACCGCAGCAAAACATCTCAATCCAAAATAGCATTTGAAGCCACAGAATGAACCTCGGTGCATTGTGTTGCTAGCAACAAGGAATGCATCTTTACAGCAGTCTGGCAAGACAGCATGCCATTAGGAGAAAGCAGGAAAAGGAAAGGGGCTTCTGTTAAACGCTCCCTAAAGAAGCTAGAAGTTTGTGGAAATTGGCCCAGCTGTGACCTCCAGATCCTTCAGCATGGCCCTCGCCCCCCTCACTGGCCCTTCAGCTGGCTGGAACATGGCCATAAACAGTGGCGTTTGTCAGCTCAGGAGCATCTCAGACCCAGAGATTTCAGAGCCCAAACCTGAAACCTAGCAGCAGCCCCTGGTTATGTCACAGGGGACGTGCCCTGTTATGTACTGAGTTGAATAGGATCCAAAAGGCAGCAGTCTGATTGGTCCTAGAACAATCGGATCCCAAATGCAGCAATCTGATTGGTCCACAGGAGCCACCCAATCCAGCTGCAGGTGGAAGGGAATCCGCAACCTGATTGGCCTACAGAAGAATCCTGGAAATAGCCAATCACGTGGGGCCCATTGTATAAATAATGTACATATGGCAGACATTCTGGGGGAACTCCATTCCTCCTCACCACTATGAGCAGAATAAATAGCATGAAATCCACTCTCAACTCCGAGTATATTTCATGCCCCAAAGAATCTATGCAATAATTGTTGGCAATGGTTAATTGGGAGATGGGAAGAGGAAATACAGAAGCGTCGTCCCGCCCCCCCCGACTCTATGCCATCATTTGCACCAGCTCCTGCCAGGCTGAATTTTGCAAGCTGCACACACAACCTTCTTAACTTTTTAAGGTGCTCTCATTCACATGGAGAATCAAACCCTCCTGGGGGGTGGGGGGCAGCCAAACCTAGAGAATTCAGACCAGTCCTGGGGCTGGAGGGCTGGTAAACCCTCTTGAGGAGCAATAAATGAGGCTCTCAGGCTGAAAAAGGTTCCCCACCCTGCTACAGAGCCTGGAGATAGCCTGTTTTAAAGAGAACTGGGAGACAGGCCTCTGTCAAGCACCTTTGGGGGGGATTAACAGCAATGCAGAAATTAAAACTGGTTTAGGAAGGGTGCCAATGGGATGAGAGTTCATCATGCTCACTCTCCTTAGCCACTTCCAACTCTCTAGAAAAAGTAGCACCGAGATGAGTGAGTTGAACTAGGCCTAGGGAGACCGGGTCCAAGGTACCTCACTGCCATGAACATCCCTTGATGAACGCAAACCCTCCAACATTCCTCCAATGAAAATAGGGACACCCTAAGAAAAAGTGGGACATTCCAAGATCAAATCAGAAACGGGGACAGCTTCTCCAAATTAGGGACATCCCTGGAAAATAGGGACCCTTGGAGGGTCTGCAAACTTAGGCCTATTTCTCAGTCTAACCTGCCTCCCAGGATTGTTGTGAGGAACCCGTTTCTCTTTTGGTCCTCGTTTTCTGGTGATGCTGAAAAGTGGCCACCCTCTCAGAGGAAGACAACTTCTAAAAAGCTAGAAACTGTGTCTGATCCTAAAAAAGGTTAGTTTTTCCTTGAAACATGTCAGTGGTGGAATTTTGCATCTGGGAAATTTAGGCTAGTCAGTTCTTGTCATCTCTGGTTTGAACTTCTGCCACAGCTTCGCTGAAGGAGGGAGGGGGACAGAGTCGCCTGGCAGCTGGAGTCTATTAACGTATCGAGCAGGTCTCAAACAACCCCTGCAGCTCTTGTTGATCGTTTCCGGAATGAATCCTGTTCAGCAAACCAGACCGAGATCCTGGCCACCTGCCTGGAATGCCACGCCTGCATCTGCTTTCCTCTGACAGTTTCCACCCTGCTCCAAACTTCCACCTCCAACTCTGGGAGCCAGGAGGCAGCCGCACCACTCCGCCATAGACAGCAGAGAAGTTATTCAGATCACATTTGATGTGGAAATCTGATCTGATCTGCCTTTGAAATCAAATCATGCATTGTTGTTTTTTTGTTTTTGCCTTTGAGTGCATTGGCCTGGCTTTGATGAAGGCTCCTTCCGACTCTTCCTGTTAGTTGGCCGATGATAGATAGATAGATAGATAGATAGATGATAGATATAGATGATAGACAGATAACAAGGGGCTCCTACGCCTGCTAACTCCCCCTACCCTTTGCAAATGCCCCTTCCCCATGTGATTTGCAGAAACTGGGGTTCAGCTGCCTCTGAAACAGGAAGTAGCCATGGCTAGCATTGTCCTCCATTAATTTGTCTGCCCCCCTCTTTTGAGAGCCATCCAAGGTGGCAGCCATTATTAACTTTTGTGGTAACAGAGTCAATTCCATGGTTAATTGCTATGTGGAAGAAGTAGCTCCTTCCGTCTGTCCTGAATCTTCCAATATTCAGCTTCATTTGTTGGCCTGGGGTTCTACTATTACAAGGCAGAGAGAAAATATGCTCACTCTGTCTTGCCCCATGAGCAACCCCAGCTGCAGTTTCCGAACTGTCTTCAGAGTCCGCTCCATGTACACTGTGTTGCAATAATCTACTATGGAGCTGTGGGGACAGCCAGGATTGGGAATAGAGTCTGGAGATTAGCTTTAGTGGAAAAACGTCCATTAAATTGAAAAATACCGTATTTTTCGCTCTATAACACACACCCGACCGTAACACACACATAGTTTTTAGAGGAGGAAAACAAGAAAAAAAATATTCTAAACGAAACAATGGATGTATGATTTTTGTGGTTCATGCTGTGGCCACAGACATGTGATCTGACAGTGAGTTTGGAGTAGCCCAATGCAAAAATCCTGAGGATCCATGTGGATCCATGCTTTGTAACCACGTTTTTGCAGCACTGTGGCCCCAGGCAACAGTGGGTGCGTGATTTTTTTGGTGCAAGATGTAGCCATGGACATGCTATGTGATCTGATGGTGAATTTGGGGTGACCCAGTGCAAAATCCTGAGGATCCATGTGGATCCGTGCTTTGTAATCACATTTTAAGTGGGGGGGGGAGGAAAAGCACTCAAGGGACCAGGAGCACGCGTGGGGTGGGTGGAGAAGGATGCTGCTAATAATGAAGAAGAGGGGTATAAGGGGAGAAGGCTCCTCTCCTCTCCCACTTTGCTCCTTTAATGCAAGCAGGCTCTGCTTTTCTCCCTCCTCCCCGCTCATCCCCGGCTTAGCGAGCTGAAAAACTTTGCTGCTATTTAGCGAGCTGAGTGGGGAGGAGAGAGGGACAGAGAGCCTGCTTGCTTTAAAGGAACCAACCAGACAGGAGCGGCTCCTCTCCTCTCCCGCTTTGCTCCTTTAAAGAAGCAGGCTCTCTGTCCCTCTCTCCTCCCCACTCAGTGGCTCTTCTCCCGCTTTGCTGTTTCAAAGCGAGCCACGGAGGAGGGAAGGAAGGGGAACCATGGATCCTCTGCTCACGACTGCAGCAGATCCCCCCCACCACCACCACCCATAGGCATTCGCTCCATAACACGCACAGACATTTCCCCTTACTTTCTAGGAGGAAAAAAGTGAGTGTTAGGGAACAAGTACAGAATGATTACTTTGCACAGCCACCTTTGTTAATGATAAAACTAATGATTTACGTCACGTCACAGTGGTACCTTGGGTTACATATGCTTCAGGTTACATACGCTTCAGGTTATAGACTCCGCTAACCCAGAAATAATACCTCGGGTTAAGAACTTTGCTTCAGGATAAGAACAGAAATCGTGCTCCGGCAGCACGGCAACAGCAGGAGGCCCCATTAGCTAAAGTGGTGCTTCAGGTTAAGAACAGTTTCAGGTTAAGAATGGTCCTCTGGAACGAATTAAGTATGTAATCAGATGTACCACTTTATACTTTAGCTTTGTTTCAATTTCTTAACTTGCTTATTTGTCAGGGTTGCCATATTTCAAAAAGTGAAAATCCGGACACAAAAAGTGTTGAGCTTTCTGACGACCGAATCCTGGCTATGTCTGGGAAATTCCAGATGTGTGGAACCCTATATTTGTTATACCTTTTCTTTGTATGTTTGCTTGCTGAGTGAGGGGAGTAGAATGGTGCGACTTCATTGAACAGATAACATCACCTGCTTATGTATTTACTTATTACTGAAAACCCAACAAACATTTTCAAGCAGGAGGAGATGGGCTTTGCTTTCCTAGTTGCTAAAGATTCCAAACCATGTAATCCAATGTGCTTGGAGGGCAGAGTTTCCTTTATATTCCTACATGTATTTATTGCTACTCAGCTCAACCCAGAAAGAAACCCAAGTAGGCCACATCGCTGGGTGTCTCCTCTCCTGCAGTTATTTGCTGTGATAGCCTGAGGGACATTTACACAGAAGATGTTTAAAAAACCCTGCCCTCTCTGTAACCATAAACTGCTGTGGGTTTCATTCAGAAAATCAGGTCCCACGGTCCTTCAGAGCTGGACTCATTGGCTTCCACCAAATTGGACAAGGGCCTCCCTCTGGGCAGCAGAACTAAAGGCCAGCTTCTAGTTGAGGCCTGTCTTGTGGCCATGACTTCCATAACTTAGGTTGCAGTCCTAGGCACACTTACGAGGGAGTAAACCCCACTGAATGCAATGGGACTTGCTCCTGAGTAAAATCTCAGAAGGTTATGCCAGAGGTAAACCGCAGCTATGCTTAGGCGCGCCAACTCTAGGGGACCAAGATGTCTTCAGCCCCCTCAAGATTGGCTGGAAAGGGGCTGGGCCTCCTCCATGTGGACGCATGCACCATGTCAAGGCGCATCACAACTTCAGCTGTTGGCTCCTCCAGGATACTTGGCTTCCTCCAGTGACGCAACGACATGCACACACAACATATGCCAGACCCCCTCATTCTGTGGGTCAGCGTGGTGCCTCTGGCTACTCTCATTTGTGATAATGGCTTCAGGAGTAAACCCCAAGGAGAAATCCAAAGCAGCTGCCTTGTGAGACATCTTTGGGAAAAGATAAGGCTAAGGAGTAAACCCAGTGCTTTTTTTCTGGAAGTACTTAATTGGTACACAGTACCTTTTTCCCTTCAAATCTTGTGACAAGGTAAATGGAAGGTGGGGACAGCAAGCAGGCACCCATGGCTGAAAGGGGGATTGTGAAAAGCAGGAGGTGGAAGCCGCCAGGAAAAGAAGGCCCTTGTTTGGGGCTGCAGGTGCTGCTCTCTGTCCACAGGTTGTCCCGTTCCCCTTGACTGCCCCGCAATGCACACTCTCCCCCTGGATGCGCTGCTATGCCATTGCCTCACTGCACTGTGAGCAGCTGGTGAGCGCAAGCCCCATTTGTCTTTCATCTCTGCTTGCTCTTTCCATGCCTGTGGGGTAGGGGAGGGAGGGAGGGAGGGAGGGAGGGAGGGATATAGAGAGAGAGAGAGAAGGGGAGGAGACAGAAGCCTCTGCTGTTTCTGTGGCAAACCATGGAGGTGATCATGATTGGTGCAGGTGGTGGCTGGGAGGAGAAGGAGGATGAGGCAGGGGAGGGATGGGGTGCTGGGTGAGTGTGAAGAGTCCATGAGACAAGGTGTGGGGAGAGACTGAAGAAGGGGAAGGAGAGTGCAAAGTGGGATTTAATTAATTGAGGGGGGGCAGGAGAGAGAGAGAGAAGGCAAAGAGGATTATAGTGAGAGTCAACCTTCCACAAATCCAGAGTGGAATCCCTAAAGCCTTAGAGGCTTCTTTCCAGCAACTCCTGCTGCCAAACGTCTTGCTCTGCTTTCTTCTGGGCAACATCAGTGAAGCCAAGAGGGGGATCTTGTCATCTGGGCAGCCCAGGACCTCTCTGCACACGGCCCAGGCTAACGCAGCAAAAACAACATGGGAGGCTGCAGTTATGAGTTCCCAGTCTCCAAGGCCTAGGGATGGCATATGTACAGAATTTTCCAGACATATCTGGAATAGTGTAGTCGGTAGCTGTATCCAGGCGGAAATCAGCCAAATGTCTGGGAAAATCCGGGTGTATGGCAGCCTGTATTGGCAGCGCCGCTCTTGCTGATTTTCCAAAAATAGCTTAATAACTTTGGGCAAAACTAAAAAACAACTTTGCCCTCTTCCCCCCCCAAAAAAAAAGCTCAAAAAAAATTCTGTCACTGTTTGAAATATGACAATCCTACTGCAGCCACAACAGGCACTGTGGTTCTCCAGTGGTTTGGCTGTGAACCCCGGAGTCACGCTCCATTGCGTCTCAGGAAAGATGGATGCCCAACAACAACAACACCTGAGGCAGGCAATTCCATTTGTTACTGGACTCCAACTCCCATCATCTGTGACAGTCAGCTATGCTGGCTGGGGATCTTCTTTCTTTGATGAGCCGACTAAGATTGTCATTCATGAAAACGGTCTTAACAGTAAGTGACTGTGGAGGCCAATTCTGGATCCACATGTCCTTTCACAGTGAGGACACAGGTTTCTGGGTGGGAGTTGATCCCGGTGAGGGTTTACCAAACGTGCCTTTCTCTTAGCTCGTTTCTCCTTTCCACCCTGAGTTTGTGCTTCTTCAAAGTCCAGGACACCTTCGGTAAAGAGTAAGGTCACCAGAACTTCCATTGGTTACAAAAAAGGGTACATCTGGCAAAACTGCATACAAAAATATTAGGAGGCGTGTGCACTGAAATGTTGATGAATTTTCATGAGGTCTTGAAAAAGAAAAATGCAAACTGATGTGGAAAGAAAGAATGAGAAAGGGAGAGAAACTGAAGCTGACATGCATGTCTGTTCCTGACTATGGCTCCCTCTTCTTACAAGGAAGATTTTGGAACAAGAAGAAAGGTTTGGGCCCCTAGACTGTCCTTCATCCCCCTAGGCTGGCTGGCATGTGCCTAGTGCCATTGTTTGTGCACCGCCAAAGTGATCCTTTGTGGACATGCAGGTCTGCCCTTGCATCCAGTCTATCTATGTGTGCAAAGAAAGGGGCTGTTTCTTCAAGGTTTTTCAAGAAAATATCCTCACCAAAGTCAGGCCCTGGCGAGGGTGTGTGTAACAGCCTGCGGCTACGTTCCAGCTGGGTCACATACCTTGTCTCTGATGTAATCCTCCTTGCCACATTCAAGCTCAGAAAGACTTGCACTCTGTGGATTTTCAAAACTATTATTTTCATTATTTTGTTATTGCTAAACAAAAATGGGGGGGGGGGAGTCCAGACTTGCTTAAAGTTCTGCATACTTGTTTTTTGAAATACAGTACAGTAGAACCTCTGCATACTTGTTTTTTGAAATACAGTACAGTAGAACCTCGGCTTACATTAAGGTAAAGGTAAAGGGACCCCTGACGATTAGGTCCAGTCGTGACCGACTCTGGGGTTGCGGTGCTCATCTCACTTTATTGGCCAAGGGAGCCAGCGTACAGCTTCTGGGTCATGTGGCCAGCATGAGTAAGCCACTTCTGGCGAACCAGAGCAGCACACGGAAACGGCGTTTACCTTCCCGCTGGAGTGGTACCTATTTATCTACTTGCACTTGACATGCTTTCGAACTGCTAGGTGGGCAGGAGCAGGGACCGAGCAATGGGATTCGAACCGCTGACCTTCTGATTGGCAAGTCCTAGGCTCTGTGGTTTAACCCACAGCGCCACCCGGTCCCTCGGGTAATGTAACCTTTGGGTTGCGAAAGTGGCAAACCCGGAAGTATCTTTCCGGGTTTCACCGCTCATGCATGTGCAGAACAGGCACTTCCAGTTGCGGAAACCTTGGGATCCAACCAGAGCTCTGGAACGGATCCCATCCGCAACCAGAGGTACCACTATACTATTTACGTCTACTCAGATGTAAGTACTATTAAGTTCAATGGGACTAACAAATGTAGCCTTAACCATGTCTACGCAGAAGTTTTATTGCCTGGGCAATGCTTTCTGAATGCTGTATGGAAAAGCACATGAATTTGACCTTTGGAAATTTTGTAAGTAAACCATTTTAAACCTACCAAATGTGTGGTCTTTTTCTGGGTTAGAAGAGAAAAACTTTGGACTACAATCGAACCTCTACTTACCACCACTTCTTATGGCCGTTCCAAGTCGTGACCGCGGCAAACCCAGAAGTAACTGGCAGATTTGCCACCATTTGCGCATGTGTAGGAGTGGGCAATTGCCGTTCATACATGCGCAGAAGCAGGTAACCGCCGCCCATGCCTGCTCACAACGGTGTCTCTCCCAGCGACCCATTTCAACCTCTGGATGGACCTCCGGAACAGATTATGGTTGCAAATAAATGTTCTACTGTATTCAGAACAAGGGCACATTTTTTTAAAAAAATTCTTTTTTATTAATTTTCTCTTAATAAACCAAAAGTAAAACAAACATCGTTAAACAAAGTAAACTGGCATAAATTTCTTTTACAGTCCTTCATTGATTACATCATCTTATTAATATACCTCCTGTATATACGTGTTGACCTCCCTCCCTCCCGATTTCGAGCTTCTTAGTAAATCTTCCTTTTTTGCAGTTTCATCATTAATAATCTACACGTCGTAAGATTTATGTTATACCTGCTGTGGTTTTTAAGCTTCTAAAATTTCCTTCAATATATGTTATAAATGTGGGAATGTTCTGGGGTGCAGGAGAGGATATATTGTGAGATTATATCCTAATCCAACTTGTGCTAACAAGTTCCCAAAATATCAGCAGAGTTTATAGACATTCCCCTTTAAGTTCGCAATGGTAACGTGTGCACAGGTTCGCTAGAACCTCTATAATAATTACTCTGGTAATTTCCCCTTTGTTCCCTCTTAAAATACAAGACACAACACAGTCTTTATAAAAGTATAAAAGAGTTTACTCACGATCTGTTCACAATATGATCCCAGACGGCAGACAGGCTTAAAAAGTTACATATACTTAGAATCTATCTTGTTGCAAGATAGTCCTTATCTCCTCTCTTGGCTGGGGCCAAGAGAGCATCCTTACATGCTTCCTCATCGAAGGAAAATGGCAGAGAGAGAGAGATGGCTGCCTGCCCTGTGCTTTTGTCATTACCTGCACAGGTGAGGCCACACCCACCTCTGGTCACATGTGGAGGAAGTCCGTCCCCAGGAAGTTTACCTGTTTGCTGGACAGACATCCCTCCCCATGTTCTAACATGTACACTCTAGGAATGTTGTCATTGACTGCTCCTGTGTTTACATCCCACATACCCCTTCTCAGGCAATACAACATATACAAAACATAAACAACTTTATTCAACCACCCAGAGTCCCAGCTTGACACGTAGATTCTGGAAACTCTCTCTTGGTAGGGGTTTCGTCAGGATGTCAGCAGTCATCTCTTGGGTGCTGCAGTAGGATAGTTCCACAAGTCCATCCTGGATCATCAGGCGTATGTAGTGGTATTTAACCCCAATGTGTTTTGTTCTGGCCAGGAACTTCTCACTCTGCGTCAGCTTCAGGCAACTTTGATTGTCCTCTAGCAAGCTGACAGGCCCTTTTCTCACCAACCCAAAGTCCTTTATGAGTTGATCAAGCCAGGCGATCTCTCTGCAGGCTTCTGTTGCTGCAACGTATTCTGATTCTGTGGAAGATAATGCTACACAGCTCTGTTTATAACTGCCCCATGAAACAGGTCCATCCCCAAACATGAAAACATGACCACTTGTTGATTTATAATCAGCATTATCCCCAGCCCAATCAGCATCTGTATACCCAACCAACTTAGGGTCTTTGACGGCTGGTAACCTTAATTTACAATTCATGGTACCCTTCAAATATCGCACCACCCTCTTTACACCTGCCCAATCATGCTCAGTGGGAGAATTCACTTTTCTGCTAAGAATCCCCACAGCATTAGCTAAGTCAGGTCTACATGTGGTAACTAAATACAAAAGTTTACCAATCGCCGACCTGTAGTCATTGTTGTCTGGCAGCTGCTTCGAATCCTGCTGATTCTTCAGGAAGTCAGTAGCCATCGGTGTAGCAACTGGATGTGCGTCTTGCATCTGCATGTGCTCAATTAGCTCATGGATCTTCTGTCTTTGGCTGAGAAGAAATGAGCCGTCCTCTTCTCTTTCCACCTGGATCCCGAGGTAGTACTGGACATCTCCTAGCTCCTTGACCTCCACCTCCTTGCTAAGGTGTTTTACTATCTGTGTATAGTCTTTCTCACTTGCTGTGGCAATAATCAGGTCATCAACAAATGCTAGGATATATGAGAATTGTCCATTATTTGACTTATTGTACAAGCACTTGTCAGCGTCGCCTTGCTTGTACCCAAGTTGCGTCAACATTTTTTGCAACTTCTGGTTCCAGGCTCTGGCAGCCTGTTTAAGTCCATAAAGTCATTTCTGCAGTTTGCACACTAGATGTGCCTCATGTGGTTTTATAAAACCTTTGGGCTGTTTCATATAAATTTCCTCTGAAATCTGCCCATGTAGAAAAGCGGTAGCAATGTCTATGTGTTTCACCCTCATTTTCTTGGAGGCTGCAATGCTTAAAAGCATTCTTACGCTGCTGTACCTCACAGTTGGTGCAAAAACTTCATCATAGTCTTCACCAAAACGCTGTGAAAATCCCTGTGCCACAAGTCTAGCTTTGTAGTGCTGCACTTCTCCTTCTGACCCCTTCTTAACCTTGAAAACCCATTTACTGCCAATGGCCTTCTTACCGGGAGGCAGCTCAGTGAGTGTCCAGGTCTTGTTCTGATGCAGTGCATCCATCTCCTCCTGCGCGGCCTTCCTCCAGAGACTGGCTTCTGCAGCTGGCATCTCCTGTATCTCTTCCCAAGTGGAAGGTTCCTGTGGAAACGCCGACCCTGCAAGGTAGGACAACAGTACTGGTGGGACACCTCTGTTGGTTCTGGATGAGCGTCTGACTTCTGGTTCTGCGACTGCATCAGCTTCCTCATCCTCCTCCAACGCAGGCATGTCCCCATCTGAGTCCTCATCTTCGTCTCTGGTCCCGCCAGGGTTCTGGTCCTCTGCGTCCTCTGGTGCGTCGCCTGTAGGGGGCGCTGTAACACTCGAAGGCAGATAATTACTTTTTGGGGTCTCAAAAGGGAAATATACAAACTCTTGAGTCCTTTCTGACTCATCTGAAGAATCCACAACAGTGTTCTTAGTGTCTACTTTTCCATATTCATCAAAATAAACCGCATGGTATGCATTCGTCTTTCCAGTTTGTAAGTCCATAATTCTGTATCCTTTGCCTCCAGAAGCATATCCCACAAGGATACCTGCTTTTGCCCTGGAGTCAAGCTTGTGTCTGTGTTCCTTGGGCACGTGGAAGTAACACGGACTTCCAAACACACGTATGTGCGACAGATTGGGAGCTTTCCCATGCCAAAGTTCAAATGGTGTGCGCTCTGCACCTTTAGTTGGCAGTCTATTCTGCAAATAGACCGACGTGTACACTCCTTCGGCCCACAGCTTCTGTGGCAAACGTGCATCCTTTAGCATGCACCTTGTCATGTCCATAATGGACCTAAACTTTCTCTCAGCTATGGCATTCTGCTGTGGTGTGTAAGGAATTGTGGTGACGTGTGCAATTCCTTCCTTGGCCAGGAGAGCCTGCATTTCATTTGAGCAGTACTCACCTCCATTGTCGCTCATTAACACAGCTGGAGCTCTCTGGAATTTATTCTTGACCATGGCAATGTATTCCTGGAGCCTGTCCACTGTCTCACTCTTCTCTTTGAGGAAATATACAACACAAAATCTTGAAAAGTCATCCAGAAATATTAAAATATATCTATTCTTTCCCAGTGAGGGAACATTCATGGGTCCACAAATGTCAGTGTGCACTATGTCAAGCACTTTGTTGCTTCTTTGTTCTGCACAACGTGGAAATGAAGGTTTTACAGCCTTCTCAGTAATACAGCTTATGCACTTTGCTGGAGCTTTGTTGCTCTGCTTTACCTGCAAACCTCTTACAAGATTTCTTTTCTGTAGATCCAGAATGAGGCTGGCGTCCCTGTGTCCTAGCCTTCTGTGCCATAAGTCCAGATCTGCTTCATCCTTCTGGCTGGAATGTGCCACTTTTGCAGACTGGTTCTCTGAAAGATCAAGCTCATATACACCATTTATTAGCTTTGCTTGAGCAAACACTTTGCCATTTCTAGTCACTTTACATTCTCCATTTCCAAATGTGACCTGGAAACCTTTCTTGTCCAAAGTGGACACGCTGATTAAATTGCAACTCAGCTCTGGAACATACAAAACTCTAGAGATTGTGTTCTCAATGCATTCATTGTTTATATTGCATTTCAGGCTCATGGAACCTGCACCTTTTGCTTTAACAATGTTGCCATCTGCAATCTCAATTTCAGATCCTTCTTCATCATTTATCTCATTAATCTCATTAAAATAGTCCACATATTCAAATAATTTTATTTGCCAATCTTTGACAGTTGGGGTGTCTGGGTCCTTCCATTTTTGTGCTATTAATATCCTGGCAGCCACTGTCGCATATTGGAATAATGTCTGATCCTCTTTTTTAATTTCATCCCCAATTATTCCCAATAGGAAGGCTTCCGGTTTTTTAGAGAAGGTATATCTAAATATTTTTTTAATTCATTATATATGAGTTCCCAAAACTTTTTGATTTCTTCACAAGTCCACCACATATGGTAAAAATTCCCTTCTTTGATCTTACATCTCATAGAATCATAGAGTTGGAATAGACCACAAGGGCCATCGAGTCCAACCCCCTGCCAAGCAGGAAACACCATCAGAGCACTCCTGACATATGGTTGTCAAGCCTCTGCTTAAAGACCTCCAAAGAAGGAGACTCCACCACACTCCTTGGCAGCAAATTCCACTGTCGAACAGCTCTTACTGTCAGGAAGTTCTTCCTAATGTTTAGGTGGAATCTTCTTTCTTGTAGTTTGGATCCATTGCTCCGTGTCCGCTTCTCTGGAGCAGCAGAAAACAACCTTTCTCCCTCCTCTAGGGGAGCCAGTGTGGTGCAGTGGTTAAGAGCGGTGGACTCGTAATCTGGGGAACCGGGTTCACGTCTCCGCTCCTCCACATGCAGCTGCTGGGTGACCTTGGGCCAGTCACACTTCTCTGAAGTCTCTCAGCCCCACTCACCTCACAGAGTGTTTGTTGTGGGGGAGGAAGGGAAAGGAGAATGTTAGCCTCTTTGAGACTCCTGAAGGGGAGTGAAAGGCGGGATATCAAATCCAAACTCTTCTTCTTCTTCTGTAAAGTTGGAAAGGACCACAAGGGTCATCTAGTCCAACCCCTGAAATGCAGGAATCTTTCTCCCAATGTGGGGCTCAAACCCATGACCCTGACATTAAGAGTCTCTTGCTCTACTGACTGAGCTATCTCTTGAGGATAAATGAATCCTGGAGGCAACAGCAGGATATCAGCAATTCCTTAGGGACCATCCAGCAGCTCTAGATCAGTGTTTCCCAACCGGTGTTCCGCGGCACACTAGCGTGCCGTGAGACGTTGACTGGTGTGCCGTGGGAGGGAGGCGGGCGAGGCGGGCGGCGAGAGGCGTGGTGGCGGTGGCGAGCACACGTGGGGCGGCGAGCGAGCGAGCTCCCACATCCCATCGCCGCTCGCTTCGGCCGGCCTACTGGAGGAAGGTGCGAAAACCTCGCGCATGCGCAGGCCTTCCGCCTGCGACAGCCCAGTAGGCCGGCCGAAGCGAGCGGCGATGGGATGTGGGAGGGAGCTCGCTCGCCGCCCCGCGTGTGCTCGCCGCCCGACTCGCCCGCCTCCCTCCCACGGCACACCAGCCTACCTCCCTGCTTTTTCCAATTAAGGCAACCTCCACTCTCCTGCCCCTCCGCGTTTCTCACCCCAAAGCCTTGTGGGCAGCAGGAAGTGGGGCCGTCCTGCCTCTACCCCACGCCGGGTGGCTGCTGACACGTCCCTTGGGCAGGAGAGGCATCCGGCTTGGATGAAGGCAGCGATGCCGGGGGAACGAAACAGCATGGCAGGTCTGAGCTGGCGCCTGGAAGGACACAGATTGCTTCATGTCGCTGCATTCCACAGCTCCGAGGCTGGCAGGTGAATGCGTGCACTTCTCTCTCTCGTTTTATTTAATGTGCATTTTAGAAGCATGTGGAAATATCCTGCGTCATCAACCACTTTGGGGAAAGTGTGCGTGTGTGTGTTTGGGGCTAGATTTCATGCATGCCTTTTTTTTAAGTTCTCTTCCTGCTTCATCCACATTCACCCCCCAAAAGGCCATTTTCTGCGTGCTGAATAAATTCTGCAACTTACTATTTCATAATAAAGTAATTATAAAATACTTTCTTTGTGTTTATTTGATTCCTGTTAAAGAGAGTTACTTTATATATAGTCAATATAGGCACAGAGTTACTTTTTTAAACATTTTCTAATGGTGGTGTGCCGCGAGATTTTTTTCATGAAACAAGTGTGCCTTTGCCCAAAAAAGGTTGGGAAACACTGCTCTAGATACCAGTAATCCTCTCTGATTTGCACACGAAAGGAAACTGAAGAATCTTCTGTAGGGGTGTTTTTCAAACTTAGGGTAGGTGGGGGTCTTATGTGTTCAGGGCAGCAGAGTGCACTGCAATGCCCATGAGATCCCAGCCACCCGCCACCTTCGTTTGCCCAAAGGCCAGGGCCGGCAGCAGGATCCACAGGGGCAGCAGGTCCTGATGTAGATATTATGTTGCTCCTTTCTGATATAGGTCTTTACTCCCTTCTTCTTCCCTGGTGGGGAAGGGGGGTGCCATTTTGTGGTTCGCTGCAGCTTCCAAAATGTCTTGGTCCAGCCCTGCCCAAGGCACTCTGCACATCCTTTGTGCAACTTGGCATCATGGGCCAGCACCACCCCGGTTTCCTGTGCCAAGCTTGCTGTGCTTTGCTCCTTTTCTGGAAAAAGCAGAATAATGTGTTTCTTCCAGGCACCTGGGTGCAGATAAAGCTGATGACTGAGAGTCACTATCCTGCTCATACATAGGAGGATGCTTTACTGAGTCAAATGACTGGCCCATCCGGCTCAGTATTGTCTACACTGCCTGGTAGCAGCTCTCTGGGGCTACCAAGGGCTACCCTGGCACCTTCTGCATGCAGTGCCCAACCCCTGAGCCACTATATCTCATCCAAGTGAGATATTTAAGAGGCCTTCTTCAGAAGGAAATGTGCTGGAGGTGGTTGTGATTCCTGCATTGCAGTAGGTTGGTCTAGATGACACTTTGACTCCCCCATTCCAACTCTTCAGTTCTATTATTCTATTATGCACTTGCTTCAGACATGGCAAGTCACAGGAGCGCTTTCAGCAAAGTCTGCACAACCACCTGCTAAGAGATGGCCTTCAGGACCTCCAAGGTCCCATTCTAACCCTGTGACAATATCTGCCATGTGCGTTCTTTGGGCTGAGAACAAAATTGGCACACACAGAGAAGCAGGCAGACCATGGTGGGCTGGCACTTCACTGGCTGGGGGCTGCCCAGTTTAAGGCAGGCCAGTGAGACACAATAATCTCTCCCACCAATGGAGGCAACCTGTAGTGCTCATACCTTAGGCCAATCACATGGAGCTTATAACTCGCATGCTGCCTCCTGCATTGTTTTTGCTGTGTTTGCAGTCCCAAAGTGGCCTCCTTGGGACATGAGCCTGGGCAATGTGTCTGGGGGTTGTGGGCTGCCCAGGCAAAAAGATCCTCCTGTCAGCCTCACTGATGTGGTCCACAGGAAAAAGGGCATTTGGCATCAGCTTGGCTGCAGGAGTTGCCAGAATGAGGCATACAAGACACCATCCTACTGTCTTAGGCAGTGGTTTTCAACCTTTATGAGTCCATAGCTCCAACCACATTCTTTCTGCGGCTCCCCTGTGAAAGCCACTTTCGCTGAGGTTCCGTTACAAGACATGCATAAGTGGGGATTTGCCCGTTCTGCCCCCCCCCCTTTTTGGTGCAGTTTTTGGTGCACGTGCAAGTGGGAGCACACATTCCTATGGGAGCCCAAGCAATGCCACTGCTCTGCAGGACCGAGCTGACACACTCCAGCTGGCAGCCCCAGCCTGCCTTTCCTGAAATGAATGAGGAGAGGGCAAAACAAGATTACGATTAAAAGCAGAAATATTTTGTCATTGTGGGGAAGGAAAGCGAGAAACACACAGCACAGGACACACAAGCAGACATGGTCCTTTCCTGCAACATTCTCCCTGTCCTCAAAAAGTTGGGTGGCTGTCAAAAAGGAGGGCGGTTGCCGGGGGGGGGGAGGGAGACAGGAAGAGGGGGGAAGGATGTTGAGGGTAGAAGGAGAGAGAAACACAGCAGACACTCCCCACTTTCAGGGTTATTTTTAAATCCCTCCCTATAGAACACACACATCTCCAGGCCCATGCACCATCAAGCTACTTTGCTTTTTTTCTTGCATTTATCAAGCCCTTTATGTAAAACTAGGGAACTGTTAGGTACTGAAGCTGGGAAGGATTTTTGTTGGGGGGGGGAGATTTTAAGAAGATAAGCAGTCGTGCAAAAGTGTTTCCCCACTTTTTTTTGCTCCTGTTTTATTTTGGGAAACTAATGGGCTGCAAGGTAAGGAGAGGACAGTCCCCCAGGGCTTCCCTGAACATTCCTCAACTGACCTCAGGGTGCCATGGCAAACAGGTTGAAAACCAACGGTCTTAGAGATTCCGCTCTGGGTACACACTGAAGTGTCACATAAAATGAAGTGTCACATAACAGCCAATCCCTCTTACCTTGGAACTCTGAGCGTTGTAGCTCTGGGCAGGGGGTGGGATTCAGCACCCTTGGCAAACTACAGCTCTTGGAATTCTTTGGGATGGAGCCACGACTGTTTAAAAGAGAAATTTATCAAGCCAGACATGTTGGGCTTTTACCCATTTTTACTGGAGCAGAGGTTGTCCAGGCCTGATGAGGAGGGGGATATTTCTGAGGGATATTCTCTCACTTTCTCCAAGAGCAGCCGCAGGGTTTAATAAATGCAGCTGCTAAATGCCAGAGAAAACTTGCTGTCTTGACTCCCAGAGGCTTTGGACCAGTGGATCTCGGCTCCTGAAGGAATGTGATGAAATGCCAAGATCATCCAGTGCAGGGGGGCAGGCGGGGAGTTGCACACAGAATCATAGAATCATAGAATCATAGAGTTGGAAGAGACCACAAGGGCCATCGAGTCCAACCCCCTGCCAAGCAGGAAACACCATCAGAGCACTCCTGACATATGGTTGTCAAGCCTCTGCTTAAAGACCTCCAGAGAAGGAGACTCCACCACGCTCCTGGGCAGCAAATTCCACTGTTGAACAGCTCTTACTGTCAGGAAGTTCTTCCTAATGTTTAGGTGGAATCTTCTTTCTTGTGGTTTGGATCCATTGCTCCGTGTCCGCTTCTCTGGAGCAGCAGAAAACAACCTTTCTCCCTCCTCTATGTGACATCCTTTTATATATTTGAACATGGCTATCATATCACCCCTTAACCTCCTCTTCTCCAGGCTAAACATGCCCAGCTCCCTTAGCCGTTCCTCATAAGGCATCGTTTCCAGGCCTTTGACCATTTTGGTTGCCCTCCTCTGGACACGTTCCAGTTTGTCAGTGTCCTTCTTGAATTGTGGTGCCCAGAACTGGACACAGTACTCCAGGTGAGGTCTGACCAGAGCAGAATACAGTGGCACTATTACTTCCCTTGATCTAGATGCTATACTCCTATTGATGCAGCCCAGAATTGCATTGGCTTTTTTAACTGCCGCGTCACACTGTTGGCTCATGTCAAGTTTGTGGTCAACCAAGACTCCTAGATCCTTTTCACATGTACTGCTCTCAAGCCAGGTGTCACCCATCTTGTATTTGTGCCTCTCGTTTTTTTTGCCCAAGTGCAATACTTTACATTTCTCCCTGTTAAAGTTCATCTTGTTTGTTTTGGCCCAGTTCTCTAATCTGTCAAGGTCGTCTTGAAGTGTGATCCTGTCCTCTGGGGTATTAGCCACCCCTCCCAATTTGGTGTCATCTGCAAATTTGATCAGGATGCCCTTGAGTCCATCATCCAAGTCGTTGATAAAGATGTTGAATAAGACCGGGCCCAAGACAGAACCCTGTGGCACCCCACTAGTCACTCTTCTCCAGGATGAAGAGGAACCATTGATGAGCACCTTTTGGGTTCGGTCAGTCAGCCAGTTACAAATCCACTGAGTGGTAGCATAGTCAAGACCGCATTTTACCAGCTTCTTTACAAGAATATCATGGGGCACCTTGTCAAATGCCTTACTGAAATCAAGGTAGGCTATATCCACTGCGTTCCTTCATCTACCAGGCTTGTAATTCTGTCAAAAAACGAGATCAGGTTAGTCTGACATGACTTATTTTTCAGAAATCCATGCTGACTATTGGTGATCACAGCATTCCTTTCTAGGTGCTCACAGACTGTTTGCTTAATGATCTGCTCCAGAATCTTCCCTGGTATTGATGTCAGACTGACTGGGCGGTAATTATTTGGGTCCTCTCTTTTCCCCCTTTTGAAAATAGGGACAACATTTGCCCTCCTCCAGTCTGCCGGGACTTCGCCTGTTCTCCAGGAATTCTCAAAGATGACTGCCAGTGGTTCTGAGATCACATCTGCCAGTTCTTTTAATACTCTTGGATGCAGTTCATCTGGCCCTGGAGACTTGAATACATCTAAACTAGCCAAGTATTCTTGTACTATCTCCTTAGTTATTCTGGGCTGTGTTTCCTTTGCTGAATCATTTGCTCCAAATTCTTCAGGTCGGGCATTGTTTTCTTTATCGGAGAAGACTGAGGCAAAGAAGGCATTGAGGAGTTCAGCCCTTTCTGTGTCCCCTGTTTGCATTTCACCATCTTCTCCTCTGAGTGACCCACTGTTTCTTTGTTCTTCCTTTTGCTACGAACATACCCATAAAAGCCTTTTTTGTTGCTTTTAACCTCTCTAGCAAGCCTGAGTTCATTCTGTGCTTTAGCTTTTCTGACTTTGTGTCTACACGTGCTGGCTATTTGTTTGAATTCCTCTTTGGTGGTTTCCCCCCTTTTCCATTTTTTGTACACATCCTTTTTTAATCTTAACTCAGTTAAAAGCTCTTTAGATAGCCACCCTGGCTTCTTTAAGCACCTTCCATGTTTCCGTCTCATTGGTATTGCCTGAAGTTGTGCTTTTACTATCTCCGTCTTAACAAACTCCCAGCCATCATGAACTCCCTTTCCTTTTAGTATTACTGTCCATGGGATCTCACCCAGCACTTCCCTAAGTTTTGTGAAGTCGGCTTTCTTAAAGTCAAGAAATTGAGTCCTAGTATGCTTGGCTGCTCCTTTCCGCTGTATAGTAAACTTCAGAAGAGCATGATCACTCGCGCCTAATGATCCTTCCACTTCTACCCCACTAACCAGGTCATCAACATTGGTTAGGACCAGATCTAAAATGGCTGTTCCTCTTGTTGCTTCTCCCACTTTGTTGCTATTGTTTTCAAGGAAAAGAACAATCAGAAGTTTTTCCCCCTAGAGGGGAACTGTGAAATTGTAACTAAATCCTGGGAACTTGCAGCTGCTACTGATTACAACTGTGGGAAAGGATTTTGTGACCTTGCAGGACAATGCCTTCAGAAGCACTGTTGGGTGCTTTCTGTAAAATAAATGCCCTACTGGATCAGTTAAGTCAGAGGATGGTTTTTATGACTAATGCTGCCAGAACCTTTGATCAGGTAGTGGAAAATTATATGGAGCCCACTCAGGAACTAAAACAGGAGCGTGCCATGACAGAACAACAGAAAGAAGAGGACTTTGCTGAATCTTGGGCGCCAGGGATGGAGGGACTTTTAGCCCAGCAGGAAAATGAGCCTTTGGATTTGACAAATGAACTTGGAAAAAACCAGATTTGGAAAGACAAAGTTTGGATTGATTTGGAAATGGGGGGTTGGACTGATCCCCCTATGCAGGTATGTTTGGACTTTCTGAGTCTGGCAATGGGCTGTCAGAGGTTTGGAGCTGTTGGGACTTCCAATTTTGGAGGGAATTTGAAACATGTTTTAAAATACCACATGGAGCCTAGTCTGGACTATGAGAAAGGGGCTGATTTGTTGAAAAGGGTCAAAAACACTACCAAGCTGGAGTTCCCACGAGTGAAAGGAAAATATGAAGAAGAGCTGCGGAAGGGACATGGAAGAGATTTGAAGGCCTCGGATATAAGAGCACCAGGTTAATGTGCCAGACTAATGGGACAAAAAGGACTGACAATCCCGGGACCGGGGGGAAGGGACGCTGGAAGAAGATTGGATTGTTTTTATTCTCTTTTTTCCCCCTATTACTAGAAATGTTTTATGAACGTTGGAAAAATGTTGAAATGAAATTACTTGGCTCTTGTAAAAATGTTTAAAGAATTAGGTAAAAAGGTAATGGTTATGAGAAGTTGGTAAAAATAAGATTTAAGTCTTAAGTTTTAAGGTTTTTTATAAGATAAGATGATAATAGAGTAAGGTAACGTAATGACAGAATATTATGAATTATGGAAAGGATTTGCTGTGACAATTATTAATCAAGATACAAGAGATGGGAGGAGGAGGAGGTCATGGAAAGAAGGTAATGAAAATGGAGAATTTGAAAATGATGGTTTTCTGTTTTCTTTTTCTTTTTCTGTTTTTGTCTTTTTTCTTTGTAATTTTGTCTTTTTTCTTTGTAATTTAAAAAAATTCTTTTTTCAATAAATATCATTATAAAAAAAAACAACAGTTTCAGGTTAAGAACAGACCTCCAGAACGAATTAAGTACTTAACCCGAGGTACCACTGTACTGAAAACAGAGCATTTTAGAGTCAGCTACTTGTCTCAATGGTTAAGTATAATTGTTTAATTCACACTGAAATGGAGAATGCCTGTGTGTATTTAACTAGAAGACTCCGTTAAAGCTAAAGAAGAGCAAAAGAGCTTGCTGAGCTGCTTGATGGGTTCATCACTAACTGTTATTGTTCTCTGATGAGGTGTTTAACTTTAGATCGAATGAGAGGTTGCTGAATTGCAAATCACCATCTTGGAAGGGTCGTAGCTGGAGTCTTTTTTTCTCAGGCTCTGTGGAAGCAGAGATATAATGAAGCTCTTCAGGATCACACAGCCTTAGGCTGCAATGGAGGCTGGAATCGGAGAGAGACCGAATTTTGATCACAGTCCTTTTTAAAGTTATTTCTAAGATAAGCACATGTATTATGGAATTATGTGGATGCATATTTGATGTTTTTGTTCTGTTTTGAAGAAAATTCTGCAAGTAAATAATAATAATAGCTAATGGGTTCAGACAATGTTTCCTTCCAAAAAAGAGTTAGTTTTATGCATTCATTTGTTTCAAGCTGCACAATATTAATGTTTGCAATTAAAATGTCAGTAGCAATAAGATCTGCCTTTATTGAGTTGTGATGTCAAGCAATGCCAAACAGGATACCAAATGCAGATAGATTATGCATATGTGCACAATTGCAGGTGGAAGATATTTTTCTTTATTTGTTATATTGCCCCTTATATGCTGACCCAAGGAGTCACTTTTAAAAACCCTTGTTTGTTCAAGGAAGCAATAATCCTTCGATAGAGCAGGTTCAACAGTTATTGAAATACAGTTGACGCCCCACTTATGCGGGGGTTGCGTTCTGGGGCCCCGCAAGCATAAGCGAAATGCACATAAGTGGGGAGCCCCCTGTGATACAGCTTCCCACCCAACAGCTGTTGTTGTGGGGGGTAGCGGAACAGCAGTGAGAACTCCCATTTTGGAGCCCTTGAAATCTTTTCTTTTTTACAGCTTTTAAAAACTTTATTTCTGGACTTTGGGCTCATTGACATCCTCTTCAGGCTCTGTGGAGGGTCTCTTCGCAAGCCTGTGGGATGTGAAACACATAGCAGTCAAGTACAACATTCCTAGAATGGACATGCTAGGAAATGCTTTGTACCAGCCAGGAGAAAACTTCTTGTTTTCTCCTGAGCTGGGACAAACTTCCTCTGCATGTGACCAGAGAGTAGGTGTGGCCTAATCTGGGCAAGAAGGAGCACACGTACTTCTCTTGTTCTCTTCTTCTCAGCTTTGTTTCTCTCTATATGTGAGCAGAAGTGACTGCCTGTTTGCAGTCACTTAGGAATTAACTCCCTTATGGGTTAGTTCCACATGTGTATATAGTTTTGTAACCTAAGTCTGCCTTCTGGGATCCAACTGTGAACTGAATGAATGTGAGTAAACTACTTTTATATTGACTTTAATAAGATTGTCGTGTCTATTCTTTTTAAGAGGGACAAGAAGGGATCTTACAAGGAATCTTATTTAGAGAGGCTCAGACGAGCCTGCAACAAGCTAACTGCTGTGCAAATTTAAAAAGGGGGAATGTTTAAACTCTGCTAAGATATAGAACTAGCTAACACAAGTTAGGAAGGATATCATTAAACAATATATCCTCTCTTGCCTCCCTGAACATTCCCACAAAGCCATGGGGACTTTTCAGCTCTCTTCTGTTATGTCAGCTTTATTGAATTATTAACAGACCCATTACGTCTGTTACCGGAGAAGGAAGGCGCGGGGGGGGGGGAGAGAAAGTTCCAGGGTTAAAAATTAGAGTGGTGCAAACAAAAATAGCCTTTAGTTTGCCTTTCAGTTTAGCTCACTTCTGGGACCTGGAGATCATGATGCAAGAAATAACTAACTCCTTCCCAAATGCGGTGTGGAATCCAAGGACTGCAAAGCTCTTGAACCCAGCCATGTAGGTATAACCTATTTTTCCATAAAGCACAATTGCTGAAAAATGCCGTAAGATGCCGTAAGATCCTTCCTTCCTTCCTTACTTCCTTCCTTCCTTCCTTCCTTCCTTCCTTTCCTGCATTGCTTAGTCATTGCAGCACAGCATGAACTTACGGGGGGGGGGGGGGAATCAAACACATACTTCAGAGCCAGGCCACAAAGAACAGGGAGGAATGTTAAATGGAAGCAGGCTTGCTCAGTGCTCTGCGTTTATTACCCCCTCCCCTCCCCTTACAAAAAATACAGTGTCTGTTGGCAGCAGGTGTCCCATTCCTGGCGATGTCTGGGTGGCATTCCATTTGGGATCTTGGGCCTGAGCTGGTTTTCAGCTGGATTTTGGCAGCATGGGAGAGCCTTTCCTCCAGTGTTAAGGCATGGAATATGGCGGCAGCGGCTGGCAACTGTTGTAGCTGGCAGGGAAAGCACGGAGTCCTCAGAGGCAGGTTTTACTCCAGCCGCATGATGGCATCAGGAGCCATCTGAGCAATCTCATTGCTGTGCCAGCCACTCCTTGAAAGCCCTGCCAGGCTGAGAGGGGGGAGTGAAGTGGGTTCAGGGTTGAAATGTAAAAAACAAAACAAAAAACAGGAAGGTGAGGGAACAGATAGGCTATTTTTCTACCACAGGCTGACATAATATCAGTTTGTGAAGAATTTATATTTCACACATGCACAATACTAGCTGCTGGAAACCACAGGAGAGAGGGCTGCTCTTGCTTGCAGGTTTCCCACAAGCATCTGGTTGGCCACTGAGAAAAGAGGAGACTGGACTAGATGGGGCCCTTTGGCTGGATCTAGCAGGCTATTCTTCTGCTCTCAGGTTCAAGAAGGTAGTTCCCTTTTCCTCCCCATTACAGAGACCAAAACAAAAACACCCACCCACACCCCGAAGTTAAACCTTGCCAGGAATTCCCTATTAAAATGCCATTTCTGGGCAGCCATCCTACATAAGAGGAAACCCACATACAGCTCCACAGACATATGGCTACACTTGCGCATTCAGACCATGTCTCACTCACAAGGGGTATTTTTAAAAATTGCACATTGCTGCAAATATGTGGAGAACTGAATTTAAGATTGCAAAATGAGAAAGTGAGGGAACTAACAGTCCAACTCCCATCATTCCTGCCCACTGGCTAGGACCAGCCACCCATGAGGCACGCTGTGGTGACTCCTCAGGTGACAGGATCCACATGGGTAGCTGATCCTGATGCAGAGGTTTACTTTCCCCTTGTTTCTGATCTGCCCTCATTCCTTCTTCCCGGGGGGGGGGGGGGCATTTTGTGGTTCGCCTCAGGTGCCAAAATGTCTTGGGCTGGTTCTGCCATTGGCTGGGGCTGGTGCTAGCTGGGTCCAAGAACATCAAACAGACATGAACCCCCCCCCCCAACCGACCCAATACCTACCAGGACCAGATTAACTGCCTTCTGCCCTCAGGTGGATGGAGGATCCTGTCTCACTGCCAGTGTTAAGTAAGACCCAACTACCCAATCCACTCAGTTTCAGGACCTGAAATGGGAACATGCCCCACAGAACTTGGCTGGAAAACTGCACTGCAAAATTTGGAAACTTTCTCAGGGTGGATGTGTTTTGGTTCACGTATTGTTTTGGAAAACACAATTTTGGCAGGTTCACTTTCAAAAGTGAACGTAATTTAATTTCTCCCTCCTCCCTTGTTGTAGTCCAACAATGTCCAGAGGGCTCCACATTCCCCACTAGATGACTCCACAGGAACCTCCATGGAAAAGCCCAGCTCTGCTTGGGACTTGTCTTGCAGCAAAGCGACAGCCTCCGGCAGTAGAAAAGCAAGATTGATGATAATGTGCTGGTCCAGGGGGGAGGTTACAATGGGGCGAGGTCCAGGACCTGAGTCGAGGGTCGGCAGGCAGTCCTCCACGGGCGAAGCGGGGTCCACAGCGAGGAGCCAGGCAAGGACAGGAACTCTGAGGGAACAGGACTGGGTGCTGGCCGAAACAGCTCTTCAACAACGTTGCTCCTGCAACCTGGGACCGGGCTGACTGGCCTTTATCATCTCTGAGGCCAGGGGCGGTCCCGGCCCCCAGGTGACACGCCTCTCCTGGCCTTAAGGCGAGCACTCCTCCTGGGAGAAACCAGATCCCTCCGCCTCTCTGCCCTGAGCCTCTGCAGCTCAGGAGAGGCTGGTGGCTTACTGGACCCAGGGGAAGACACACTTTCCCCTGACTGGGCTGGGAGAGGCGCACCTGTAGGCAATGCGTCCTCAATCGCCTCCGGAGTTGATTCACCTGGTGCCTGCTCCTGAGGCTCCGGCACAAGGTGCAGGTGCTTCAGGATCAAGGCCCTGCCCCAGCTCAGCCGGCCCTGGAGGCGGGGACTCCTGTGAAGGCTGGGATTCTTCCGGTTCAGCCTCTGAATCAGATTCCCAGGCCATCACAGATAAGGGGGAGGGAAGCAGACCTGATAAGGAAGAGACCAGGAGGAATACGGTCAGGCAGCAGAGCAGCTGGTGGAACCCCAATCTTCATGGGTCTTTTTTTTTTAAAAAAAAATGCCAATAGGAAACATCTCTTTGTGACCTGCATGACACTGGAAGGCCATCGCAAACTGCAGGGACACTGGTGACCCTTTCCCAGGAAGACTTGGGGGGAGGCCCATGGCCCAGTGGCAGAGCATCTGCTTTGTGCAAAGGCCACAAATTCAATCCCAGACACCTCAGAGAGATGTAGGAGCAGCTGGACATAGAGGATAGGGCTATCACCCCAGTCTCAGATAAGCCAGCAGGTGCAATGTTAACTAAGCCAGTTGCTATGGCAACAGCCCAGTGCCCTCTATAGATGATTAAGGGATATCAGCTCAGCAGTCTGGGCTCTTGAGCTCATTGGCCTGTCAGTGAGTCTCTCTGTGAGTCGGCGTCTGCGCTACGTCTTGAAGCTGGAGCAACAGGGAGACCACAGGAGGGGAGAGGGCTGCTCTTGTGCTCAAATCCCGCTTGCAGGTTTCCTTGGGGGCATCCGGTTGGCCACTGTGAGAACAGGAGGCTGGACCAGCTGGACCCCTCTGGCCGGATCCAGCAGATGCTCCGCTTTGGTTCTTAAGAGAAGGTCTCCAGAGCTGCATCTCTTATTGCTTCACTTTCTTTCACTAGCAGCAGCAGCAGCAGCAGCAGCAGCAGCAGGAAAATAGGCTTCCTCCTGCTTGCCTCTCCTTGCAAGCAAGAGGGGAGGGAAAGGATGTTTAATTCCCTGAGACTCAGTCAGAAAGGAAGAATGTGATCTGAAGGGAGGGAGCTGGAGGACAGGCAGACTCGGAACGTCTGGTTCCAACATGTGGCACAAACAAGTTGTTAAGCCCTCTTGCACAACAGCATGGAGTCTGTAAGCAAATCCAACACATTCCCACTTCCTAACCTGATGCCTCTGGGAAGCCTGTCAGGGCAACGGCCCTCTTCACCTGAGGTCCCCACAGACTGGTATCCAGAGCCTGCTCCCTCTGAGTAATGGAAGATTCAGGACAGATAAAAGGAAGTCCATCTGTGCACAGTGCAGAGTTAAACCATGGAACCCACTCCCACAAAATGCAGTAGAGGATTAGACAAATTCATGGAGATTTCTGAGTTGGGGTTGAACAAAATGACTCTCGGCTTCCCTTCCAATTCTATCTGGTTGGCCACTGTGGGATCAGGATGCTGGACTAGAAGGGTCCCCCTGGCCTGATCCAGCAGGCTCCTCTTAGGTGCTTATGTTATTTAAATCTGGAGGTAGCATTTAGCCACAATGACTAAATAATAAGGCCACTGATAGCCTTATTATTTACTTATTTGTACTCTGTATTAATTGTATCAACTATTAATCCCACTCTTAAGCCCCAAAATGCTCCCACAGCAACTTACATGTTGCTTTATTATAAATGGTCCTTACCCTCAGGCTTAATTTTAAAAACACACACACACAAGAAAAAAACACATCACAGAAGGAGGATAGAGAACAAATCACAGACTTTGGAGTTGGAAGGGACTTCCAAGGCTCATCTAGTCCAATCCCCTGTAGTGCAAGAATCTCAGCTAAAGAATTCCTGGCAGATGACCATCCAACCTCTCCTTAAAAACCTCTAGTGAAGGAGAGTTCTTCCTGATGTTTGGTCAGGAAGCCATCCTACTCTTCGGAGCAGCAGAAAACAAGCATGCCCCATCATCCATATGACAGCTGTTCAGATATTTGAAGGTGCCTATAATAGCACCTCCATGAATTTTTCTAATCTTTCCTTAAATGAAGTTGCTAAGTTCCCATGGTTGGGATTCTAGAGATTGCCCCCCCATTACCCTCACAAGTTGGCACCTCTAGTGAAGCAGCCACTGTCCCTCACATCCTCCGGCCTCTGGCCAGCCCTATAGCTTCAATCTGAGTTGTGGATATTTTTGGATATAGTATTTTTTGATATGGATTGAAACGAGAGTAGCAGAGGACTTTTAAAGAATGTTTAGAGAATGCTCCCCACTTTACATGCTTTCACTTTTGCACAGGGGGCCAGAAACGTAACCCCCACGTAAGCGGGAAGTTGCCTGTAGTCTATTGCCAGAGCAACACCTGCTCTTCTGCTCTTAGATGCCACCTCTGCAGGGAGCTAACCATGGTCCTGTTCTCCTGCAAACTACCCTGGACTCCATCAAAGCTTGTCCTCTGCAAACCCCAACCTGGAGCAGGTGTTGCTTGGTGAAATCGCAGCAGTGGTTGTCGTGTTGTAGTCAGGGGTAGGTGATGCTTCAGTGCTCTGCATCTCTCTCTCTCTCTCTTTCCAGGGTTAGCAGAGCTGGAATATATGGGGCAACTTGCATGCCCCTCCCGATGTTGCTGGATGTTGCTCCCATTGGCCCCGGCCACTGGTCACACTTGCTGGGGCTGTTGGAAGTTGTAGCTCAACAACACCAGAGGGCCACAAGTTCCACCTCTGTGAATGAAGCTTAGTGAATCTCAGCTCAAAATCCCAGCCATCGTGTCAGAAACTGGGTCTGATGATATGGAGGACAGGGAAGGGAACATAATCAGAGATGGCTGCCCACCTTCCAGCTGGCAGGGTTAAAATATGAGGTGGAGCTGTCAAGTTCCTCATAGCTACTTAGTTACGCAGCAGGTGAAGGGGACGTTGCCAGGGTCCTGCCCTGCTGCTGCTAGCAAAAATCCACTGAGAAATCCAACCCCCCCCCCCCGGAAACACACACTTCTGTAAGGGGCGCTATATTGGAAGACTGGTTGGATCAGGGCAGTAGAACTCTGGCCCTCCAGATATTATCATTAATGTCATCATCATTATTTATTAAATTTGTATACCGCCCTTCATCCGAAGATCACAGGGTGGTTCACAACATAAACATATGAAACAAAAACACAGAATACCCTGTATACCCATCGTGTTGTTGGACTCCCATCATTCCTGACCATTGCCCATGCTGGCTCAGACTTGAGGATCCTGGAGACCAACATCATCCTATACCAGGGATGGGGTGGGGGTTCAGATTGAGGGTCACACTGCCTTCTGGACAACTTTCCAGGGGCCACATGCCAGGCAAAAGTAGCAGAGCAACCCAGGAACATTTGTGAGGGATGATGGGTCTTGCATTGCAGCAACATCCAAAGAGCCATGGGCAGTGGCAGACCTCGGGGTCTCAAATTTCAGTGGTGCCGTGTGTGCGATGCCAAAATTTGGCACCCCGGCCTCTAGTCTTCCATTCTACATCATAATTGTGGCCCCATGAGATTCTGTGCCCAGTGCAACTGAACCTAAATATGCCTCTGCCAGAGGCTGCCCATCACTGTCTTGGAATCCAAAGTGTGCAATCAAAGTGTGCGAGACGATCTGAGGTTTGTTTGCTGGCTTAAGTGTCTAGTTCTCATGATTACAGAAGTTTGAAACTCTTCTTTCGGAATGGGCTAAATAATCTGAAACAGGAGCACAAGTAGAAGGAAGCTTGTTGTTCCAGAGGCCTCATGCGTCAGAGGTCTAGGCATAAGCACTGTGCCAGGGCTGTGTGGTATTTTGACTGGGACAGGAAATTCATGTTGCAGAACTGGTGCACATTGGGTCTGCCTGGTTTATGAAAATGACATGGAAATCACAATGCTGACATAAGAACATCGGTAAGCAAATTACTTGTTGCTTCTCTGCATTTTTCAGCAGCAGGAGTTACTGACTCAAGGCTTAAAACAACATTCTGGTACCGCGAGAAACTCTGGAGTAAGTCCAAGCCAGGCCTGGTTTCCTTTCTATGCTGTAATTTATTCTCAATATTTCCCTGAGAAAACAACGCTCACGCACCAGGCCAATCTATCAGCCAGCAAGTGTTGACAGTAACTAACTCCACTAACTTTGACATCCTCCCAATCAGCCAAGGAAAGGCGCCTGTCTGGAAGCAATTTATACCTACGGACATGGACATCCACCCCTCTTCTCAGAATCCTGTCTTGTAGGCACAATTGTGAAGTAGCTTTGAATAACAAGAGGTCACGCTCCACCCGTAGCTCTTTGCTCCTGTCGTTGCTCCCTTTCCTGCATTCACCCACTCCCACCCCACCTGCCCATGTGACTCGGACTTTCAACTTTTTGCAAATGAAAACAGGGACACTCCTTAACTTCGACATCATTGTTCCTGCAGCAAGGACCTGCTTCCCAATCCACTGCAGCGAGGAAGGTGAATCTCTGGTTCATCGGCTGGGTGTGACTGCAGGGCACCCCTATCTGGCTGGAGGCCTCCCATCACTGCTGCCAAATCCTTTCCGTTCTGAAATCTCTTCATGTCAAGTCCAGGCTTGCTAATCAAGGTTGACACAGACATACCTATCTGCCTCTGTTTCCCCTTTCCAAAGTATTTGCAAATATGTCCTCTTTCCCCCCACCCCTCTCTGCCCCTCCCACTTTCTTACTGACCACACCTGCTCAGAATCCACATTTGGGGAGGATTCAGATGCTGCAACAGCTTCTGCAAGGGTGAGAAAACACACACTTGAATATGCATGACTATGCTTGGTGAGCCACAGGAAATGCAAAAGGTGGTTACAGGAGTACCATCTCGCCTGGCAATAAAGCACATGCTCTGCATGCAGAGCCCCAGGTTCAATCATTTGCAGTTAGAACAGGGATGGCTAATCTGCAGCCTTCCAGTAACTGCTGAATTACAACTCCTGTCATCCCTGGTCATGCTGGCTGGGACTGATGGATTTGAGTCCAAGCACATCTGGATAGCGAACCTGTGACTCTCAAATCCATCAGCCCCAGGCACTGTCAAGGCCAAAGGCTCTCCGAGTTAGATGGCTCTCAAGTGGGACAGCTGGAAATGACCACTCTTTAATGAGAATATACGAAATGGCCTTATACCAAGTCAGGCCATTGGCCTATCTAGCTCAATATTGTCAACACTGATTGGCAGCAGCTCTCCAGGGTTTCTGACAGGAGGCATCCTGGAGATGCTGGAGATTGAACCTGGCACCTTGGACAGGCAAGGCAGACACTCCACCATGGAGCTACTGCCCTTATGGAGACCCTACCAATCAGAGTGCACAATACTGGGCCACAGGGACCAAAAGCCTTTCTCATTACAAGGCATTTCTGTATGACCAAGTGCCTCTTAGAAGCTGTAGAATGTGCATTGATGACATGGGGGCAGGGAGAGGCATGCATGGTGTTCGGCTGAAGCTCAGATCAGACTGTGTTTCTCCAGCTCATTTCATGCTCACAGGAACCCTGAAAAAGTTCACAGAATCATAGAATTATACAGAGTTGGAAGGGAATCCCTGTGCATCAATGTGCATGCTTTGATGTGGGTAGGGAACTTATCTGACACATGGGATTCTCCCCAGCCCCGCCCCCTTCTCTTAGCGCCCCCCCCCCCGCCTTCCTGCATGTATTGCATCTGGGAACTCCCATGTTGCCTCTTACTTCTTTGGGTGGAGGATAAAAGAGGAGTGTGTAGAAACCAGCCTCATGTTTCCTCTGCCCACTGTTGCCTTTGGCTCCGCCCACCCCTGAAATGTGGCCCTCGGGAGCTTGTCCAGAATGGGCTCAACATCCCGAGTTCAGGGAGTGCGTTATGATCTTCAAGATGTCAAGAGCGAGTCTCGTCCCCAGGCTATGAGCAAAGGCTCCTCAGCCAGGGCTTGTGCTGGTTGCATTTCCAGCCACAGGCTGGCAGCTCCTGGGAAGTGAGGGGGTACTGGGAAGCCTGAGTACAAAGAGTCAAATGGGATTCCCCCCTGTGCAGCCTCCCTCTGCCAAGGCAACGCAGCATGTCAACATGTCTGAACCTTTTTCAGACCATCCTTTGCCCCAGTTCACCATAAACAAAAGCTCCTGCACCCATTTTTAAAAACTAATTAATGACGATACAACGGACCCTTTGAATTTTGCCCCAAAATACACTTTAAGTAACAAACCAAGCAGAACATAAAAATTGTGGTTCCCAAGTATTGTTTTGATTTTAGAATACAAAAAATAATAATCCTGTAGTTATCTCTGTGGACAGTTTAGAAAAAAAATACAAAGGTCTGATACCTTGTGTGTTTGTGTGATTTCCCAAAAAGATCCATTCTGTTGCACCAAAATTTACATTCCAATCCCTCTGCCTTTAAAAAAACACTTATTTAAGCTCACCACAACCTATCTAGAAAGTACTGTTGTGATAAGCAGCAAACAACCCTGATCTCATTCACCAATTCAGTGGGGAACTGGGCACAATTAGGATGAGAAAACTCTAGAAGATCAAGCCTGAGAAGCAGCAGAAAACAAATAATAAACTCCAAGATGACAAAAGTTCTGTTTCCAATTCATCTACAAAACGTATTTTCTCACTTCCTCTGTAAACAATGCAGATTGGGAAGCCAGCAAACCCTGAGCAGAGGAAGACAGAATGGTGTGTTCGCTGGAATGCCGTTTTGCCTCTCCATTCAGTTCGGACGAAGAGAGAAGCTACAACATGGAGTTGGGTTGCTGGTGCTGCAAGCTTCCCTTTTTGATTGTGTGCATACTGAGGGGCCTTGAAGGCACCCAAGTCCACCTGGCAATGAGGCCTCCACCTCACCCTCCCATTCCTAAACCCCCTTAAAAGTGCAAGCCTGGCTGTATGGTAGGAAGGCACACTTCTCATGCCCAGATGTACTCTTGTCCAGGCACAGAGGAAAATGCAAGCCCAGCTCATCCTCCTGCCAGGCAAATGAGAGCCAGGAGGTACTAGAGGCTGTCATACATCCGCAAGGTCTTCTCCAGCTGCTGACTGACTCTCTGGTAGAAGATGATCTGTTGCTTGAGGTATGACTGCATCATCCTCTTGAAGTCCAAGATGCGCCTCTCGTGGAAATGGTTCATCTCCGCCTGCAAGGCAAAGCCCACCACGCGGCAGCGCTTGCGGATCCCGTCTGCCTCCTCCTGGTCCATCTTCCCCTCGTCGCTCATCCTCTGGCTCTCCTTCACCTTGGCAAAGGCACCTGCCCGGGGGGAGTGGGGCAGAGAGAGACAGCAGGCAAAGGCAACATCATTAGATGGAGGGAACCCCACTCATAATCCTCGGTTTCCCCTTTTAAAAGGCACCGTTTGCGTTGGATGTGATTTTATGAATGCACAGTTGTTTTAAACCAGTGGTTCCAACTTCATTTTGGGCGACCCCACCCCCACCCCTTTGGTTCATCCCCAGTGCCCCCTATCAAACCCTATAAAAGCATCATTCAGAATAGCAGTTTGCATGACCCACTAAGGAAGATATTCACACAGTAAAATTCAGACCAGTAACAATTAATTGCACATTTATTCAAAATCCAATTAAAGCTATTTAGTTTAATTAATTCAACAAAACTGATGAACACCCAGGCCCAAGGGAAACCTGAGGTTTACAGAAGCAGAAATGAGAACACAGTCTGAAAACAGTCCAATGAGGACTGAGCACGCTCAGTGGCTGCAGAATAAACTGGGTATTAATCCCTCTATCAGCGTTTCTCAAATTTGGGTCCCCAACTGTTGTTGGATGACAACTCTCATCATCTCCTACCACTGGTCCTGCTAGCTAGGGATGATGGGAGTTGTAGTCCAGCAACAGCTGGGGACCCAAGGTTGAGAAACATTGCAAGTGGATACCTGGCACATTTTTATCAGGGCCAATGAGAGCGGGGTGTGGGGACCTGGTACAATTTTCTGGTGCCTATCTGGCATGTTTTATGTAATTCTCAACAGAATATACTGTTAATGTCCAATGCTGTGAACCAAGCATTTTCAACTCTATACAGATATCTGATTCTGCACTTTGACAGTGTGACAGCCCAGACACATCTTACTATGCACAGTTGCATTTGTATGTTTTTCTAAGTGAACACTGTGCAAATGCAACAAACTTGTATAGCGCACATTGTGTTGTGTTACATGTACAAGTTTAACATTTAAAGTATAAGGTTTGTTTGACTACAATCATGGGGGTGTTGATATTATTGATATTAGTCATTAGGATCTTAATATTCTCAACAAGTACAAATATTATCATATCTATTCTTAACATAAAAATAAAATTGCACATTTATTTTATAGCCTTGTAAAAAAAATAAAAATTAGCCATTCCGCCCTTGCTGAGGGGCCCATTTTTTATTTTATTTTTTACTGGTGCCTAAACCTGCTCTCAGTCGTCCTGATTCTTATTTTACGCTAATGCAAACCATTTCAGTTCTACCTAACCATCTCAAATAAACTGTCTCACATTCCAAGGTAGTAATGATTACCACAATATTTACCATGGCCTTAACAGGTCAGGATTTCTTGTTGGCTTAAGTTAATTTTGGAACCAGAAGGTTGCAAAAAGACTGCTCTGTGTTCTGATCTTGCTTTGACTTCTTGACTTCCTTATATCTTCCTTAAAATCACTGTCCCCCTTCTCCAAGCTAAGCATGATGCAATCTAGTTCTTAAGTGTGGAAATAAATAATTAAAAGTGCAGTTTGACCTCAAGCAAGACAGACTGGGAAAGCCAGAGAGGGGCCACATTTGGATTGTCATATCAATAACCTTTGATATAAGCAAGCTTTGTGCATTTGCCCACGCAAGCAAAAAAGCCAGGAAGCTACAGTTAACTATAGTTTCCTGTTGCATCTAAACTAGAAAACTGTGGTTGATCTAAAGTTTACTAACAGTGGAATCCTATATGTGGTCTGCTCAAACATATCTTTTCTGTAAACTGCTTTTTTGTTTTTTTACAATCAAGCAGTTAATTAATTAATTAATCTGCTAGCTAGCTAGGAGAAGTGGGCTGAGCATGCCAATATATTTTCTAGTATTTCTTTAAGCACACACCGCCCAGAAATATCACCAGATATATGGAAATGGATGAAGCTCTTACAGGAAACATCTCTCATGCTCTCTTTTGGGGTATATTAAAGAAGCAGTTCCAGCGTGAGATAGGGAGATGGTTCTTTATTTTCTCAGATTACCATGACTTATAACTGGGGGGAGACTCAACCACCAAGCTTGGAAGGCTGGCTAACATCAATGCCACCTTATTGGTCTAAGACAGGGCCAAGAACAAGGCTGGCCCTACCATTAGACAGAATGAGAATCTGGGGGCCGTAGCCATCTCCATTTTCCCAGGGTCTCCTCAAGTGGCTTGCTCTGGGGCCCCTAAGCAAGTCTGCAACCCTCAGGTACAGTGGAAGATGTTGCCCCATAATCACAAATAAAATTTAACTGCTGGTCTCGTAAGAAGATGCATGCAGAAGGAGAGGAAGGCACTATCTTATCCTTTGCTTCAGGCAACAAAATGTCTTGGGCCAGCCCCCAAGTAAGCAAGAGGAATCCCGTTAGCCACTACGGACTTCAGCAGGACTCTCCTCGTGTTTGCAAGATTCTGAATCTATAAAGAATGAAGCCAAGAGTCCTCACTATCCAGCTGCCACCTCACGCTAATGCAAATGAAGAAATAACCCAGTTTTTGGCAATAAATAATTCAGATGGACTGCCTAATACACGAGGCAGGCACAGCGGACTGCCTTCTGCTCTCGCTGCTGCACAGTGGCCACCCTTCGGACTTACTCAGGCATAAAACCGCATCTTCTGGGCACAAAAAGAAGGGATAGCATTGGTGCAGAAACCAGGCCACCTGCTGTCATTTGCAACGTACTCCCCATCTATAATTGATTGGGTTTTGTACTTTCTCACTGCATGCACCCGTTCACATCTGCTTGCAAAACTTATGCCACTATTGCCATGGCATCTGCATTTGCACCAGCGAATTTATTCTGTCTCGAAATTATTGGTATTAGGTAGTTAGATTTTGAAGACTGCAAACCAGGTAACTGTGCAGCACGATCCTGAGTTTGATGGTACTTATTCCCAAGTACTTAACTCACAAATAAGAAAAGATTGCCATCTTATGATGCAGTCTTGTGGATGCCCCACCTTGTCCACTCGCCTGTTCTCACAGGGGCCAGCCAGATGCCTCCGAAGGAAACCCGCAAGCGGGATCTGAGCACCAGAGCAACTCTCCCCTCCTGCGGCTTCCAGCACCTGGGGTTCAGAAGCCTGTCTGCCTTCCATTGTGGAGGCACAGCAAAGCCACCAAGCCTTCAATTAGGTTTAACTGTGGAGAGAATGGGGCTTGCAGAGTGATCCTTGGTGTGGGAACAGGAGTGCCAGGAGGACGTCCTTATTTTCTTCCGTGGAGGATGTTCTGCCCAATCTTGGCTGCCCTTCAGTCTCATTTGGGGCAACACCCTTCCTGACCTGGTTAAAAATTCTTGGGCATTAGGCTCTCCTCTCCAGCTACTTTCTTCAGCCAAATCTTCTCTGGATTGAATCTTGCCTGTCTTTATTCCAACTCTTGTTATCTTCACAGGGACTTGGGGTTTTTTCAGTGAACAGAAAGCAGATAATCAGAACAATTCCAAATTAATCCAGCCCCCAAATCCCTACGTAGACAAGCTTAATTTGCTCCTCAAATCCTTCCTCTGCCAGTCTGAAGGAGAACAAAATGAAACTATTCCAAAAATAAGCAGCTAAATGTCAAAAATAAGTGTCTAGACAAAAAGATTCAGCAAGATTCTGCATACTCTCGACGCTTCCCATGTGCCAACAGAATGTTGCCTCACTTCAGGAAACCATGACTTTTCCTGCCTCCTGGTCTTTCCTGAGTATAGGACTTTGGGGCAGGCCCCTGCCCCAGGTGGCAGCAGGGGTAGAAAAGCCCCCACAGAGGCAGCAGGGCTGGGACATAATACAGATCACAGTTGAAAAGCCACCATCTAAGTTCATTGGGCTGCATCCAATGCTAGTTGTACTTAGAATAGGCCCATTGGCATAAATGGGTATCATGATCTAAGGTATTTGGATACACCCCATCAAACCCAGAGCTTAAGCTTACCCAATTGCACCATTGTAAAAGCAATGATCCTACCCCTAACCCTTACCTGGGAGTAAGACCGATCCAGCTCCTAACAGTCAGGGTTGGGGAGCCTCTCCTTGGCTGGCTGGCCTCCTGTCTGGGATGCTGCAGTTGCAGGATTCCTGCATTGAAGAAAGGGGCCAGACTGGATGGCCACTAGGATACCCTCTACCTCTATTAATTCTATTAAATCACCAGCATGTCACTGTTTACATTAGCAAGATGCCAAGAGAATATGTGGTTGGAAATACCCACGTCCTGCCCTTCTTTACAAACTGTCAACCTCAGATGGGTGGGGAACTGCTTCAGATGTTGCTGGACCAGAATTCCCATCCTCCCTGCCCACTAAGCATGCTGGCTTGGGCTGATGGGAGGCCAGAACCATCTGGAAGGCCAGAGGTTCCCCAGCCCTGTCCTAGGAGAAGAATGGCAGAGAAGAGAAGATGATATAGAAGAGGTCTGAAATAGAATCCTGCAATACCCCAAAAGCCCACTGAACACATAGGCTTGCTCTCCCAGGGGTGGTGAATTCTCCCACCCTCACTGGCTCCAGGGAGTGGGAGCGGGCTGGGAAAGGGCCTTCTCTGTGGTGGCCCCTGAACTGTGGGACCCACAGAAGTGAGTCTGGTGCCTTCACAGTGACAGATTCTGGAGGATGCTGCAGACGGCTTCTCACCCTGGCCTTGGGCACCTGAGGACAGGCCTTACTTTTATGGCTTCAAGTTGTTCTTTTAAACTGTTTTAATAATAATAAATTAAAAAATTGTCCAGCAGTACCTTAGAGACCAACTAAGTTTGTTCTGGGTAAAAGCTTTCGTGTGCATGCACACTTCTTGAGGTACACTGAAACAGAAGTCACCAGACAGCGTATGGAAATGCCGTTTACCTTCCCACCGGAGCAGTACCTATTTATCTACTTGCACTTTGACGTGCTTTCAAACTGCTAGGAGCTGGGACTGAACAACAGGAGCTCACTCCATTGCGGGGATTCGAACTGCTGACCTTCTGATCAGCAAGCCCTAGGCTCTATGGTTTAGACCACAGTGCCACCCATGTTTAGTTGTTGTTGTTTAGTCGTTTAGTCGTGTCCGACTCTTCGTGACCCCATGGACCAGAGCACACCAGGCACTCCTGTCTTCCACTGCCTCCCGCAGTTTGGTCAGACTCATGTTTGTAGCTTCGAGAACACTGTCCAACCATCTCGTCTTCTGTCGTCCCCTTCTCCTTGTGCCCTCAATCTTTCCCAACATCAGGGTCTTTTCCAGGGAGTCTTCTCTTCTCATGAGGTGGCCAAAGTCTTGGAGCCTCAGCTTCATGATCTGTCCTTCCAGTGAGCACTCAGGGCTGATTTCCTTAAGAATGGATACGTTTGATCTTCTTGCAGTCCATGGGACTCTCAAGAGTCTCCTCCAGCACCATAATTCAAAAGCATCAATTCTTTGGCGATCAGCCTTCTTCATGGTCCATGTTTAGTAATAAGTTGTAATTCAGTAACTTCTCTTTCAAGTCTATTTCTGAAATTATTTTATAATAAGACAGCTGCTTTGAGTTCCTGTATTGATTGTCCTGGGAGGTTGAAGTGTTCTCCTACTGGCTTCTCTGTCTTGTGATTCCTGATGTCAGATTTGGCGTGGGTTTGGCCTGTTTGTCCAATAGGACGCTGTAGGGCGTGCTGGCATTTGGTGGCATACACAATGTTGGAAGATGAGCAAGTAAATAGTCCTGAGATGGTATGTTTGATGTTGTTGGGTCCAGTAATGGTGTTGTCTGGGTTTATGTGGCAGCAAAGTTGGCATCTAGGTTTATTGCAGGTTCTGGTACCAGTGTCCATGTTAAGCCTGGTTGCTGTATTATTGTGGGTGAGGAGTTGTTTAAGATTGGGTGGCTGTCTGTAGGCAATGAAAGGTCTTTCCTCCCAGAGCTTGAGAAAAAGAACTGTTGTTGTCTAGGAGAGGTTGCAAATCTCTGATGATGAGTTGAACTGTTTTAACCTGGGAGCTGTATATGATAACTAGTGGTGTTCTGTTATTTTCTCTTTTGGGTCTGTCTTGCAGCGAGTTCTCTCTAGCTTTCAGTCTGGCTTTTTTTTATCTGTTCAACAAACCTGTTCGACTTCATCAGACGGGTATTTTAGTTCCAAAAAGGTTTGCTGTAGATCTCTTAGGTGAGAATCCGTGTCTGTAGAGTTGGAACAGATGCAGCTGTATCATAGAGCCTGGCTATATACAATTGATTGTTTGGTATGTTTGGGATGGTAGCTGGAAGCATGTAGATATGTTTGTCGGTCAGTTGGTTTTCAGTATAAGGTGATGTCTATGCACCCATCCTGTATTTTTATAGTAGTGTCCAGAAAATATATTTCTTGCATAGATCAGGTCACTGAATGTCTGGTGGAAGGTGTCCAGGGTCTGCTGGCCATGTGTCCAGATAAAAAAAAAATTGTCAATGTATCATAGGTACAAGAGAGGTTTGAGTGGGTAGGAGTTTAGGAAGCGTTGTTCCAAATCTGCCATGAAGATGTTGGCATACTGGGGGGCCATGCGGGTGCCCATTGCTGTGCCGCTGATCTGGAGGAACAGGTCATCTCCAAATTTGAAGTGGTTGTGGGTGAGGACAAAATGGCAGAGTTTGGTAGCAAAGTCCACTGTGATTTTATCTGAAATGGTGTTCCTGTTTTTAATATTGTGTTTTAATGCTGCAGCAGACCCTGGGCAGTAGGGTGAAGGGCAGGTGATAAGTGAATACTGTAATTATAATAAAATATGGCGTAGTGAAGTTAGGAACTTTCAGTAGGCAAACTTTGGTCAAGCTGAAGAAAAGCACTGTGGGAAAACCAAAGGCCAAATGATTTATGGGAAATATACGTCTGTTGCTTTGAAACTGTAGACTAACTGGCTCTGGGAGTGTGAATACTTATCTCATGCATCTGCAGGAAGGAAAACTTCCAGTTGATTAGTGGTGATTTAACACCTGGTTACTAAGAGCTGTCCCTGTGTGAATAAGGGCTATCAAGCCTCATTACAGGAGAAAGGAGGATCTGCTGTGTTTCTGAGAAGTTTGGGAGCAACACTTTGATCCCGAGATTTTGAGTACAAACAAGCTTCAGCTGTCACAAGCTGAGTTATTATCCCACTCGGTGACCATTGGTAAATTTTGAATTAATTAGAAATTCTGATTGGTCCTTGGGGGTCTGATTACACGTGGGGTTTTAAGGATAAAAACCTTAGGAAAGGAGCAGGCAAGCAGGCAACATCCATCCGCCCTTCTGCCAGATTCACCACCTTGTCGGCAGTCGTCATTCATATGTGTGTTCTTTGTGATGAAGAATTCCTGTTGTCTTCTTGAGATGCGGATTCAGCCGAGAACTTTACGAACTGTCTTAACTTTTCTTGTGTTCTCGTTTTGTAAGTACCATATTTTTCGCTCTATAGTGCGCACCTGACCATAGGGCACACCTAGTTTTCAGAGGGGGAAATCAAGGGGGGAAATATGATTCCGCCCCCCCCCCCCAGCTCTGGGAGCAGCAGACAGGCTGAACGCAGCCTGTGCAATTCTCCCAGACCTTCTCCCTGCTATTGCAGGAGGTGGGGGAATTCCCGCATCTCCCGCAAAAGCCCACAGGAAGGAGAAGGGACTGACTCGGCCAGTCAGTCCCTTCTCCCTCCTTGGGGAAAAGCCCCCAAGAGTGGCGCGCTCTTTAAAGGCTGCACGGCTCCTGCGGGCTTTTCTGAGAGGTGGGGGAAATCCCCCACCTCGTAGAAAAGCCCACAGAAGCCGCACAGCCTTTAAAGAGCGTGTGGCTTCTGCTTGCTTTTGCGGGAAGTGGGGGAATTCCCCCATCTCCCGCAAAAGCCCACAGGAGCCACGCACCCTTTAAAGAGCGTGCGGCTCCTGTGGGCTTTTTGACCGAGTGCTGCGTTCCCCCACCGCCAGCCTCCAAACCAGGTCCGGGAGCAGCGCGAAGGCGTCGCACGCCTTCCCGCTGCCCCCTGAGCCTGTGGGGCTGGCGGTGGGGGGAAGCGCTGCTTTCCCCCACCGCCAGCCTTTAAACCAGGTTGAGGAGTAGCGCGAAGCCGTCACGCGCCTTCCCGCTGCCCCCCGAGCCTGTGGGGCTGGCGGTGGGGGGAAGCACTGCTTTCCCCCACCGCCAGCCTCAAAGACCAGACTCTCCTGGCTTCAGCAAAAGCAACGCGAAGCCTCCGGAGCGCAGGCTTTGGAGGCTTCGCATTGCTATCGCTGAAGCCAGGGAGCCTGCTTTCGCTCCATAGGACGCACACATTTCCCCTTCATTTTTGAAGGGGAAAAAGTGCGTCCTATAGAGCGAAAAATACGGTACGTTTAGCTAGCGATGCTTTACAATGTTATTTTCTTGTCTGAACCACATAAGAGATGTGCCTACTTTTAAGTATGTTTAATCTTGCTTTTTAAATAACTTTTAAAAAAGGATTTTCCTATTTTGTTCTGTGTGCCTTTCTGGGGAAAGTTTGAATCCAAAGTCTGACCACTTAGCCTCCTACTGAACCTGTTGAATTTCTGCCTGTGATTTGTGGTAAAGCAATGCAGGGTGGGGGCAGCCGGTAACAAGGAAGAGTAACCTTCTCCCTTGGGTTAATCTTCTGGGCTATCCCCGGAGAAGGGAGTGGTGGCAGCAACTACCCCTTCTGTTGTGTTTTGTCCTGAAAAAGTAAATGCTGTGGCACCACCTTCCCTCTCCTAGCCGGCTCCCGCTGGATTGTAGGACAGGTGGGGAAGGTGGGTGTGGCCCAGCATTACTACAGATGGGATGCACTGTAATGCTGACCTTATTCACCATCTGCCATTCATTTCCTCCCAAGGAAGACAGCAAGAGCATTTGCCTTTTGGGAAGGCAGGCCAGGCATATGCCCACATAAGACACCAGAGGGTGGGAAGGGGCCTCTCTGTCTACTGCCCCCCCCCCCCACTTTTAAACCATGTGCTGAGAAGCTGCTGGGACTCACTGCTTTCCTGCTGTCCTTTCCCTTTCCTCCTGGCACTTGTGTGCAAGTAAACAGGATCTTGCTTCCCTAGGAGTTCATGTCCTCCCTCACTGCTGACCGGAGGTTATATAATCCATTGTGGCAGCCCAGGAAGCAGTTATGGAGCTGGCCTCGTGACACCCCCCACCCCCACCCTGCTTACGATTCCTGCCTTTCTTCAGCAGAAAAAGAACATCTTACAGAACAGGAAGCAGAGTTTGGGTCAAGCTGCAGAGACCTCGAGATGCTGCTGCACCACAGCTCCCATCATCCCTGACAGTTGGCCATGCTGGCCTGAGTTCATGGGAGTTGTAGCACACCGACACTTGGAGGGGCCCTCTGCTCCCTCCCCCTGCACTCACACAGCCGCAAAGGTTTCACTGATGGCCATGGCGGGGCGGGAGGATTTCTAAAACTGCTGGGGTTTGGTCTGGATGACCCCTTGGCTACCTTTCACAGTGGGGACGCAGGTTTCTGGGCAGGAGTTGATCACGGTGAGGGTTTGCCTTGCTCTTAGCACGTTTCTCCCTTTCGTCCCGAGTTTGCATGTCTTCAATGTCCATGACACTTTTGGTGAAGGCTGTTCTCCAATTGGAGTGGCAGCTGTATATAATACAACTCGGCAGCTGTATCCATGACTGAGCAGCCCTATTTAGGATCCACTCTGCTCACCCTGAAAAGGGGGAGGAGCTAGAAAAGGTGCCCTAAACATAGTCTGCCTCCCTTTTTCCCTGACTGGATTACCACGCCCAGTGGGGTCAGCAGTGGTTGTAAAAGACAATTGAACTTTGGAACATGAAATATACGGACTGTGTTAGATAACTCTCACAATAAAGTAGGTTCCGTGATGTGATGTAGATTTCCCAGAACATTTTGACTTTAAACTTTCCAGAAGAGAATCCTATGCAAACTAGGGAGATTTGCATAGGGAATTTTTCCAGTGCCCTAGAGTGATCTAAATTCAGCATGTTTATTTTGTCTCCCGTAAGCAAAGCTCAGAAGTTCAAAACTGCCAAACTGGATTTGAACTGCTGTGAGCAAAATGGATTTGTGGGAAATGCAGCGCACCAATAAATGGGCTGTGGTTATGATCCTAGGCCACCTTTTCAAACCCACCTGGCACGGATCACCACCCACCTCGCTTTTCAGTGGGAAACAAGGCAGCTCTTGCCTCTGAGCTCAAACATGACTTCTCCTTTTCCCCTGCCCTGATTCACGGGAGTGTCAGCCTACTCCAAACCCCACCTTCAATCCACAGGTGTGGTTTAGATTCCATGTGTGTGTCACCTTAGTGAGGCATGCAAACAGGAGAGACGCCCACATTGTCTGCAATTCTCTCCTTCTCTGCTCCCACCAGCCATAAGGAAGAGATGGAATCTGCTGCCACAAGGTGCAGTGACAGCTGCCGGCATTTTGGCAATGCTCTCCAAAGGGAGCCTCGTTTCCTGGACTTTTAAAGTCAGCTTTATTGAGAGTTTTCCACACAAAGTACAATAAAGAGAACTCTGAGCCAAGAAAATAAATAGAAGAGAAGCAAGAGAGAAGAATAAAGTAACAGAAAAAGAAGAGAAGAAAGAAGCTCAAGGTCCTCTGCCATAATGGTATCTTGACCCTCATTCCACACACACAAGAGGGAGCTCTCCCCCCCTTCCGCCAGCCTCCTGCCTGGGAGATCCTCTGCACACTTCCTGTCATGCAAGGCCCCTCATCTTCCACCCACCACCTTCTGGGGTGTCTCTTCATTAGTCCAAGAAAGAAAATGCCAAAAAGCAAAGCATAAATATATATATATATAAGTAACATAGACCAAGCAAAGATTAAAGACCACAGAAAGGCAAGAGAAAAAAGCAAGAAAAAACAAAAATGAAAAGAGTGCACTCAGGTTATCTGTCTGCCAATTGTATCTATAACAATTAGTTAAAGTATTCAAGGTATAAGGGACGTGGGTGGCACTGTGGGTTAAACCACAGAGCCTAGGGCTTGCCAATCTGAAGGTCGGCGGTTCGAATCCCCGCAATGGGGTGAGCTCCCGTTGCTCGGTTCCTGCTCCTGCCAACCTAGGAGTTTGAAAGCATGTCAAAGTGCAAGTAGATAAATAGGTGCCACTCTGGCGGGAAGGTAAATGGCGTTTCCATGCACTGCTCTGGTTCGCCAGAAGCGGCTTAGTCATGCTGGCCACATGACCCGGAAGCTGTACGTCAGCTCCCTGGGCCAATAAAGCGAGATGAGCGCCGCAACCCCAGAGTTGGCCATGACTGGACCTAATGGTCAGGGGTCCCTTTCCTGCTTCATCCTGTTTAAAAAAGGGAAAGGGGTGTGTCTTCCATTTCTTCCCATCTTTTCCCACAGCAACCACAACCTTCGAGGCTTTTCGTCCTGTGCTCACTTCCACTTGTGCCCTGGAGCCTTTCTTCAAGTCCATCTCTGCTTGTCTCTTGGTGTTTCTGGTCATCAATCCATTTATAACGTCCTTAGGAGGACAAGCAAATTTAAGCACAAATTCGACCCACAGCTGTGAGGCATTTGCGAGCCTTTTTGCGGAGAAAATCCTGTTGCTCTGCCGTGACCTCCCTGCCAATTTAGATTAAGTGACTGAACTGGAGGCCCCTCAACTGTCTTTGGGTCCAGTGTTGGACCATTTCAATCAGATACTCCCTGCTGATGTGGATAGATTCCTCCAAGCTGATAGGCCCACCACCTGCCTTCTCGATCCGTGCCCGTCTTGGCTGATTAGGGCGTGTCCAGATGTCGCACGGACCCCCCTGGTTGAAATTATCAATTTGTCCCTTGGCACGGGGACATTCCCAGGGGAACTGAAGGAAGCAGTGGTGTTTCCGCTCTTAAAGAAAACTTCACTAGATCCTTTAGACCTATCCAATTACCGACCAGTTTCAAATCTTCCATATCTGGGTAAGTTACAGATAGGTAGCCGTGTTGGTCTGCCATAGTCAAAATAAAAAAGATCCTTCCAGTAGCACCTTAAAGACCAACTAAGTTAGTTCTTGGTATGAGCTTTCGTGTGCATGCACGAAAGTGTGTATCTGAAGAAGTGTGTATCTGAAGAAGTGTGCATGCACACGAAAGCTCATACCAAGAACTAACTTAGTTGGTCTTTAAGGTGCTACTGGAAGGATCTTTTTTATGATATCTGGGTAAGGTAATTGAGAGAGCAGTTGCTGAACAGCTTGGTAGGTTTCTGGAGGAAACATCGGCTTTAGATCCATTTCAGTCCGGGTTCCGTCCTGGTTTCGGGACCAGGACGGCTCTGGTTGCCCTAACAGATGATCTCCGTAGACAACTGGATCGAGGTGGGTCAGGAAGGCTGATTCTTTTAGATTTGTCAGCAGCCTTTGACATGGTCAATCATGATCTTCTGGACCACCGCCTCACCAACATGGGGATACAGGGCAAAGCCCGTAAATGGCTGTGCTCTTTTATCTCTGGTTGGGGACAGAGGGTGGCACTAGGGAGGGAGATGTCGTTGCACCACTCCTTGGTGTGGCAAGTGCCGCAGGGTGCAATCCTCTCCCCAATGCTTTTTAACCTCTTTATGCACCCCCTTGCCCAGACTGTCCGGAGCTTTGGGCTGGGCTGTCACCAATATGCTGATGACACTCAGCTCTATCTGCTGATGGATGGCCACACTGACTCTGCCCCAGATACACTGACCAGATGCTTGGAAGCTGTGGCTGGATGGTTTTGTGGGAGCCGATTGAAACTAAATCCTTCAAAGACAGAGGTCCTATGGCTGGGTCGGGATGGCATCGGGATGAGAGACCAACTCCCTTCTCTTGCGGGGGCCCAATTAGTGCCATTGCCTTCCGTTAAGAGTTTGGGTGTAATCCTTGATGCCTCCCTTTCCATGGAGGCGCAGGTTACAGCAACAACCAAGGCGACATTTTTCCACCTTCGCCGCATCAAGCAGTTGGTCCCTTACCTTTCCCGCCCCGCCCTGGCCACAGTGATCCATGCGACGGTCATCTCCAGGCTTGACTACTGTAATTCGCTCTACGCGGGGCTGCCCTTGAAGCTGACCCAGAATGCTGCAGCGAGGCTCCTCACGGGGTCTCTGCCATGGGAGCATATTCACCCAGTGCTTTTCCAGCTGCACTGGCTCCCGGTGGCCTTTGGCTTAGAATCAGTCTGATTCCCTCCCCCTCTTTCTTTTTCCTTTCTCCTCCTGTGATGAGGCTGCATTTTCAATATTTTAATGTATTTTAATCTTGTTTTTAAGTTTGTATGCATTCAACTTGTTTTTATTATTGCTTGTTAGCTGCCCTGAGCCTGGCCTTGGCTGGGGAGGGCGGGGTATAAATAATAATAATAATAATTATTATTATTATTATTATTATTATTATTATTATTATTATTATTATTATTTTATTATTATTATTTCTCTCTTCAGGCATCTCAACAGCTTCCTTTGTCTTTCCAGTCCTCCAGGCAGTCCACACCATCACCCGCTGCTGCCTAACGTGCAGGCAGAAATTGATCCAAATCTCCTCGGGCAGATCCCGCGCTTTCTGCCATCTGAAGTATCTCCAGTTTGATCTCTCTCAGAATTCCACGTATCCAGACTCTTAATTCTGACAGCTGTTCATCTAGTAGCCATTGTAAAAAAAATCCACACAACATTATTTTTACCAAATTCTGTTTAGTCACACACCCTTTGGGAGTCTCTGCTTCCAAGAACTTGTGTCTGCTTACACATTCCTTTCACACAGGAATCAAACACAGTTTTGCTTTTCATAGCAAACAAGCACGCTCACAATGGAGAGTTATAGGCAATATATGTTGAAGATTTAAAGCAGGTTCAGACTTTAAGCGTTTTGGTTCATTCTCATGCCTGTTAATGAGTGCTTTATCATCTCCCAGCAGCCCATTTCTTTTCTGAGTAGCAATTAACTGGCAGACAGAAAATCCCATTCTTATTTGCTTCCAGTCTTAAAAATTGTTAAAAGAAGGAGGTTTGCTGACCTGGTGCCCTGAAAGGGTGGGCCCCATGGAAAGTTCCTTGCTCAAGACGTTCACCCACCCCCCGGAAACTTCCTTGCCTCAGGGAAGCAATTCCAACAGAACACCAGAAATATTATTGATATTTTAGAATATCTGGAATTTAGAAATAATAAACAAATGGCCTTAATGCTAATAGACGCTGAAAAGGCCTTTGATAACATTTTTTGGTGTTTTATAAAAAAAGATAAAATTAATGGGTCTGGGAGAGAGATTTGAGAGAGGAATTGAGGCCATCTATACAAATCAAAAAGCAAGATTGATTATTAATGGCATTACCACAGAAAATATAGAGATTAGAAAAGGCACAAGGCAAGGCTGCCTCTAATAATAATAATAATTTATTTATACCCCGCCGATCTGGCTGGGCTTCCCCAGCCACTGTGGGTGGCTTCCAAAAACAAGCAGGATTTAGATTAAACAATAAAATACTAATTCATTGGTTAAGAACATGAGCTTAGAGGAGGAGAAAGATTTACAAGAAAGCACACGTCTAGAGATTAAGAATAAAGTAAAATACCTAGGAGTTTGGTTCTCAGCTAAATGCATAGACTTGTATCAAGAAATCATAGAATGAAATTAAGAAAAATTTGGAAATCTGGAGCAAACTTCACCTCTCCCTTTGGGGTAGGATATTGGCAGTTAAGATGAATGTTTTAGAATCATAGAATCATAGAGTTGGAAGAGACCACAAGGGCCATCGAGTCCAACCCCCTGCCAAGCAGGAAACACCATCAGAGCACTCCTGACATATGGTTGTCAAACCTCTGCTTAAAGACCTCCAAAGGAGGAGACTCCACCACACTCCTTGGCAGCAAATTCCACTGTCAAACAGCTCTTACTGTCAGGAAGTTCTTCCTAATGTTTAGGTGGAATCTTCTTTCTTGTAGTTTGGATCCATTGCTCCGTGTCCACTTCTCTGGAGCAGCAGAAAACAACCTTTCTCCCTCCTCTATATGACATCCTTTTATATATTTGAACATGGCTATCATATCACCCCTTAACCTCCTCTTCTCCAGGCTAAACATGCCCAGCTCCCTTAGCCGTTCCTCATAAGGCATCGTTTCCAGGCCTTTGACCATTTTGGTTGCCCTCCTCTGGACACGTTCCAGTTTGTCAATGTCCTTCTTGAACTGTGGTGCCCAGAACTGGACACAGTACTCCAGGTGAGGTCTGACCAGAGCAGAATACAGTGGCACTATTACTTCCCTTGATCTAGATGCTATACTCCTATTGATGCAGCCCAGAATTGCATTGGCTTTTTTAGCTGCCGCGTCACACTGTTGGCTCATGTCAAGTTTGTGGTCAACCAAGACTCCTAGATCCTTTTCACATGTACTGCTCTCAAGCCAGGTGCCACCCATCTTGTATTTGTGCCTCTCATTTTTTTTGCCCAAGTGCAATACTTTACATTTCTCCCTGTTAAAGTTCATCTTGTTTGTTTTGGCCCAGTTCTCTAATCTGTCAAGGTCGTTTTGAAGTATGATCCTGTCCTCTGGGGTGTTAGCCACCCCTCCCAGTTTGGTGTCATCTGCAAATTTGATCAGGATGCCCTTGAGTCCATCATCCAAGTCGTTGATAAAGATGTTGAATAAGACCGGGCCCAAGATAGAACCCTGTGGCACCCCACTAGTCACTCTTCTCCAGGATGAAGAGGAACCATTGATGAGCACCCTTTGGGTTCGGTCAGTCAGCCAGTTACAAATCCACTGAGTGGTAGCATAGTCAAGACCGCATTTTACCAGCTTCTTTACAAGAATATCATGGGGCACCTTGTCAAATGCCTTGCTGAAATCAAGGTAGGCTATATCCACTGCGTTCCCTTCATCTACCAGGCTTGTAATTCTGTCAACAACCGAGATCAGGTTAGTCTGACATGACTTATTTTTCAGAAATCCATGCTGACTATTGGTGATCACAGCATTCCTTTCTAGGTGCTCACAGACTGTTTGCTTAATGATCTGCTCCAGAATCTTCCCTGGTATTGATGTCAGACTGACTGGGCGGTAATTATTTGGGTCCTCTCTTTTCCCCCTTTTGAAAATAGGGACAACATTTGCCCTCCTCCAGTCTGCCGGGACTTCGCCTGTTCTCCAGGAATTCTCAAAGATGACTGCCAGTGGTTCTGAGATCACACCTGCCAGTTCTTTTAATACTCTTGGATGCAGTTCATCTGGCCCTGGAGACTTGAATACATCTAAACTAGCCAAGTATTCTTGTACTATCTCCTTAGTTATTCTGGGCTGTGTTTCCTTTGCTGAATCATTTGCTCCAAATTCTTCAGGTCGGGCATTGTTTTCTTTATCAGAGAAGACTGAGGCAAAGAAGGCATTGAGGAGTTCAGCCCTTTCTGTTTCCCCTGTTTGCATTTCACCATCTTCTCCTCTGAGTGACCCCACTGTTTCTTTGTTCTTCATTTTGCTACGGACATACCCATAAAAGCCTTTTTTGTTGCTTTTAACCTCTCTAGCAAGCCTGAGTTCATTTTGTGCTTTAGCTTTTCTGACTTTGTGTCTACATGTGCTGGCTATTTGTTTGAATTCCTCTTAATCTTAATCTTAACTCAGTTAAAAGTTCTTTAGATAGCCACCCTGGCTTCTTTAGGCACCTTCCATGTTTCCGTCTCATTGGTATTGCCTGACGTTGTGCTTTTACTATCTCCCTCTTAACAAACTCCCAGCCATCATGAACTCCCTTTCCTTTTAGTATTACTGTCCATGGGATCTCACCCAGCACTTCCCTAAGTTTTATGAAGTCGGCTTTCTTAAAGTCAAGAAGTTGAGTCCTAGTATGCTTGGCTGCTCCTTTCCGCTGTATAGTAAACTTCAGAAGAGCATGATCACTCGCGCCTAATGATCCTTCCACTTCTACCCCACTAACCAGGTCATCAACATTGGTTAGGACCAGATCTAAAATGGCTGTTCCTCTTGTTGCTTCTCCCACTTTCTGGACAATGAAGTTGTCTGCAAGGCCAGTGAGGAATCTGTTTGACCTTATGCTCTTGGCTGAGTTTGACATCCAACAAATATCCGGGTAATTGAAGTCCCCCATTACTACTATCTCCCTTCCTTTTGCATGCTTGGCAATCTGTTCCAGGAAGGCATCATCTATGTCCTCCGTTTGGCTTGGGGATCTATAGTAAACTCCCACAATGAGGTCACTGTTATTCTTCTCTCCCTTAATTTTGACCCAAATGCTCTCACTTTGGCTTTGAGGTTCTAAATCTTGGATCTCTTCACAGGTATACACATCCCTGACATATAACGCCACTCCTCCTCCTTTCTTGTCTGGTCTGTTTCTCTGAAATAGATTGTATCCCCCCATTATTACATTCCAATCGTGGGACTTATCCCACCAGGTATACCAGGTTTACCAAAAATGATTTTTTTTATTTCAAACCATTCCCATTTTAGAAGGTATGAATTGTTTTCAAAACTGGAGAAGGGCCATCGCAAGGTTAAATGGAATGGTAAAAGGCCAAGAATAAAACATCTAATTCTTATTGACCAGAGGGAGAGCGGGGTTTTGCTCTACCTGATCTTGAATTACCATTTTTTTTGCTCTATAAGACACACCTTTTCCCTCCTAAAAAGTAAGGGGAAATGTGTGTGCGTCTTATGGAGCGAATGGAGGCTGCGCAGCTATCCCAGAAGCCTTAACAGCAAGAGGGATCGCGAAAGCAGCGATCCTTCTTGCTGTTCTGGCTTCTGGGATTCAGAATTTTTTTTTCTTGTTTTCCTCCTCCAAAAACTAGGTGCATCTTATGGTCTGGTGCGTCTTATAGAGCGAAAAATACAGTATACCATGCTGCGACTGGGCTGTCATGGATTAGAGAGTAGACCATACTTAAAGACACAGATTTATTAGATTTAGAGGGCTTCAACAACAGGTTTGGTTGGCACATGTATATGGTTTAGGAGAAAGTTAAGGTACACAAGGGGTTTCTAAACCATATAATTAGAAATCACTCTATAAAATCTGGGACAAATATAAGAGAATATTGGAACCTAAAATCCCCTTGTGGACCTCCCTGATAGAGGCCACGGCAGTAAAAAGAAAAAATGAACAAGATGATTGGGCAACGTATAGAATGCTATTAGAGGAAAATAACAATTTTAACCTGAAAAAAGTTGATGAAATTAGAAGGTATGTGACGGATTGGCTACAATACTTTCAAATAAACAAGAGGTGGATCACTGATAGACAAACAGGATTTGAAAAAGAAACATCAAGACTAGAAAAAGAATTAGTACAAGCCAAAAGTAAGCAAATCTCCAAAGTATAATCTTCTACTTGAGTAGGAAACTAAAGAAGAAGTGAAAAGTGGCATGGTAAGTTGGGCCCAAGACCTTGGCCATAATATCTATATGAACCATTGGGAGAGACTATGGAAAGAAGATGTCAGGTTCACAGCGTGCTATAATTTAAGAGAAAATATTATGAAAATGTTATATTGGTGACACCTCACTACAGCCAGACTGGCCAAAATGTATAAGAGTAGATTGGAAAATTGTTGGAGATGTAAAGAGGGGAGAGGGTCATTTATGCATATGTGGAGGGAATGTGGAAAAATTAGGAAGTTTTGGGACGTTATAAATAACAAACTAAAAAAGATGTTAAAAATCCCATTCACAAAATGACCAGAAGCCTTCTTATTAGGGATAATGCCAACTGAAAGAAAAAAAGAAGTAAGACCTCTCTTTATGTATGCAACATCCGCAGCCAGAATTTTAATTGCAACGTATTGGGAAAATGAAATTACACCTACAAAATCAGAATGGCAAGTTAAACTATTAGAATATCTGCAAATGGCAAAAATGACAGGGAGGGTAAGAGGGTATTAGAAGCAAAAAGTAAATCAAGAATGGATTATATTCAAGGAATATCTTAAAAATTACTGTGACAGCAAAAACCTCCTGGCAGATCTTGAATGAGTCTTGCAATGTACAGATAATATAAGTAAATTTATTGTTTCTATTTAATTTTTCTTTCTTTTTCTTTATCAAATAATAATAATAATAATAATAATAATAATAAAAATAAAAATAAAAATTTATACCCCGCCTATCTAGCTGGGTTTCCCCAACCACTCTGGGCGGCTTCCAACAAAACACTAAAATACAATAACCTATTAAACATTAAAAGCTTCCCTAAACAGGGCTGCCTTCAGATGTCTTCTAAAAGTTTGGTAGTTATTTTTCTCTTTGACATCTGGTGGGAGGACGTTCCAAAGGGCCGGTGCCACTTTCGAGAATAGTATGAAACTGTGTAAAATAATAACAAGAGTAATTCAGGTTTTTTTGAGAACATTCAGAAGTCTACTTTAGGTCTTTTTAAATGTATTGCATTCTTTTTTATTTTTTTGTTGTATGGGATGGGATATAAATTGTAATATATTATATTGTTGTATAAGTTTGTGAAATATGTTTAATAAAGATTTTTTGAAAAATAAAAAACCCTAAAACGTCCTTGTCTCCAGTGTGCTGTCGTCTTCTCCCAAGACACTGAGGTTTCCTCTCTTATCTCAAAAGGGAATTATGCCTTGATTACCTCTGACCACCGCATAATTATCTCTGCCAATGGGATCACCAGTAGCTGATAACTTAGTCTGCCATCTTTCTTCCCCAGAAGTCCAAATGGAACCTCCAGTTTCCAAAGCAGTCTACCTTTCATGGCTGGTTGTTTTATGCCCTGCTGGCAAGCTTCCTGACTGGAATGGCTTGGGTCCGGTCCAAGAAGTCCGCCTTCCCCAAGCTCGGGCCTTCCAGAGATTTGAGACTCCAACTCCCATCATCCCCAACCATCAGCACTGAGGGCTGTGTCTGATGGGAGCCGTAGTCCCACTGGTGGAGGAAAGGGGTGCGGTGGGTGCGGTCTGCCCCAGGTGTTATCCTGGGGGGGTGACATCACCGCCCCGCCCCCTGGGCAGCTCACCCCGCTCCCAGGTGCACAGCATGTGTGCCGCTCTGGGTGCCGGAGCAGCTCCGCCTCTGCGTAGTCCATCTATATGGAGGGCTGCAGTGGCACTTTTCTGAAATTCCTATTAACCAAAAAGGGCCCCCACTTACCTGGGAGTAAGCCCCCTTGAACTCAGCGGTATTTAGTTCCAAGTAGATGCATACTGGATTGCGGTGTAACAGCACAACCCCAAATGTGCATTAAGATGATAATCATGTTAATTTCAATGGGACTTACTCCCAAGCAAGTGGGTGTGGAATAGTTTTTCAGTGGGGACTACAACCCTGCAAACTAGTCTGAAATGGGGTCTCTGGGAGTCCTTTTTTCTTTTTTAAAAAATCTTGCACCTGCCATGTACTCACTAGAGGGCCTTACATCTCAGTTGCCCCATCTGCAACAATAATACTGGTCTACCTTATGGTTGTTTTAAAGATTACAAAAAAGGAGAATGCATTTGATATATTTCGTATCCAGCTTAGTCGTACTCAAAGTAGACCCACTAAAATTAATGCCCATTCCTAGTTTAGGTCCATTAAGTTCAGTGGGTCTGCTTTGAGCATGTCTTGTTCAATACAACCCAATGGACAACTCAAGGAAATCGTACAATCACAATCACATGCAGATTTATTTAGGCATTAAGTCGTACTGATTTCAGTGAGATTTACTTCTATGTAAGCATGCAGCCTTTATCAATTAAACGCACATAAATTGGCATTCTTACTCCCAAGTAAACATGCAAATGTCTAACTGATTTGTGGATTAAACATTGCCACCTTGACACTATGGATATAAAACTCATTGCTGGAGTTCTGAAAGCACAACCCAAATGGTCAAGGGGATGGAGCAACTATGAAGAAAAGCTGCAGTGTTTGGGGTTTTTTTGTTACTAAAAAGGGGACATGTGAGAAGTTTGCCAGGAGTGGAGAAAGAGAAGTGTTTCTCCCTCAACACCAGAAGGAAGCTGCATGTTGGGAGATTCGGGACAGATGGTAGAAAGCCCTTCTTTCCACAGCACACAGTTGATCTATGAGACTCCCTCCCACAGGAGGCAGGAAGGGCGACCAACTGGGATGGCTTTCAAAGAGGGTTCAACAAATTCTTGGCATCTTCCCATAAAAGGATCCCTCTTTCCTGTGAATAAGCGCTTTGACCTCATGAAGACTTTCTTCTGAGCAGACATGCCTAGGACTATATACTGTCCGTCTCCTACGTGGAGGAGAGGCCTATCGATGGCTCGGCTCTGGGATTCTTCTGAAAACCAGTTGCTGGAAGGGAGGGAAGAGGGCTCTTGGCCCCGGTGAGAACAGGATGCTGGCCAAGATGGGCCATGGGCTGGATCCAGCAGGCTCTTCTTACGCTTTTACTACAGTGTCTGCCTGGGACAAGAGCCTCCCCAATCTGAGGGAAGCAGAGCTGAACTGGAAAGGCCCCTGGCAAGGCCCTCCTTCTGCCCCCCCCTCCCGCAGAGCGTGGCAGCCTCGCCAGGTCTTGGCACCAAGAGCCACCACAATGCTGCCTGTGCGGTGACAAGCTCTCTGTGTAACCATGCCCATGTGCCCCTCTGAGCCGCTGATCTCTGTGTAACTGTCTGCCTTTCTTCTCAATGCCTGGGCACAGTTCCAGGGAGATAAGTCTCAGCCGGCCTCTGTCTCTGTTTCTCTCACACACAGAGGCAGTGGCTCTTTGTAATGAAACCAAAAGGCAAGGCAGTGGGTGTCATGGAATCCTTTCCGATCCCTTGTTTCAATTCTGCTTTCATGCCTGTTACATTTATTTATTTATTTTACCTATATGACAAACTTTATATGCTGCTTGATTACAGAAAACCTCTAAGCTGCTTACAAATTATCAAAAAAGTAAAATTCTCAAACATATTTTAAGCAGGTGCTGAAAGGTTGCAGTGAGGATGCCTGCCTAATGTCAACAGGCAGGGAGTTCCAAAGTGTAGGTTCTATTCCACTACAAGACTGACTTTTTACGAGTGCGGAGCAAGCATGATGTGGACCTGTAACCAGTTCTGCAGACTGACATGATCAAAAGGGCATGTCTGGGGTAAGGCAATCCTGAAAGTAACCTGGGATTGTACTTCTTTATTGTACTATATTTTAAATTCTAGTCTTCCATTAACTTAGTTTGTGAGCTATTCTGCATCTGCATGCATTAACAGCTGGAAGGGAGGGGGAACCCAGGATATGAATAAAATTAATTATGTTACAAATAAATAAAATTCCCATAGGGAAAGCTGAGCGAAATGCATGCAACAAGGGGTTGAGATCAGAGCATTAATAAGCTTCCAGAGAGACTGGCTTGGTTCAACAAGCTAGCAAACAGGGGCAGCTCCAGAACTTCTGTGCTAAGGCCTCAGATCTGCTGCCTCTTTCCTCCCTTTTAAAAACTTTGTTTTGTTTTGTTTTACTTATTTTACAGCTGGGCAAAGTACAGTCCCTGCTCCCCTTCACTTTAATCTGCCAGAGGCATCTCTACAGATAATTTGCATATGCAAATTTTTATGCTGGGGGGAACAGGGCCTCAGGTCCTTTAATTCCCCAGAAATGTTCCTGTGAAACAGCCAGTTTCTCGTCCTCCCAACTTGGCCATCCTTGTTCCATCCTCATTGGGGATTGCGAGGACACTGCAGGTTAAGCCACACGGAAACTGCTTTGAGACATGGACACAGAATTCTCACTGTGGATTTCCAGCTTGCTGCGGATCGCATTGGAGTGTGATACTAGTTCTCTGGGACAGACTCGATCGCCGCAAGGGATTTAGGGGAAACACAAAGGCGCTGTGTACCTTTGGAAGAAGCCCGAAAGGATGTTTTGGGCGCTGGGGATATGGCTGCGCACTTAGCAAGCTCTCTTGCCCCCGATCCGCCCTATAAAGAGCAGGGAAGAAGGGCGAGATTGAGCTGCGAGTGCTAGGATCCATTCGCTACCCCGTGGTGAGAAGCCTCAGGCACCAAGCAAAAAAGCTGCAAGCTCTCCGATAAATTAAAGCTAAAAGCCAAAAGGATTAATTAATTGGCAAAAAAAATCTGGATTATAATTGGCAAAAAAAATGGGATGAAAAAAGGAGGTCTTTCCTGGCTGTGATGAGCTCTACTCTGCATGGGGACTTTCTACAAGTGCTAGAGTAGCGGATTGCATTTTGTTTTTCTTTTGCTGCCAAATAACTTTCACTAAATAATTTACAGGGTTGGAAAATAAAGGACTAACTCCCATCCCTGTACATAAAGGGGGAGCTATAATTTGGAAATAAAGACTTACTTGAACTCTGGAAGTACGATCTTTCCAATGGGAAGTATAGATACAAGACTGCTATACACATAGCGAGGAAACAGAGAAAAGTCTTAACAAATAAAAGATTAGGAAAAGAATTCATAACATCAGATAAGACAAAAGAGTAGTAATTTATGTATAGACAGATATGACCCGCAGCAAATTTTTAAAGGTGAGGAGGGAAGAATGATAGCCAAACAGATAACATCACAAGGCAAAAAAAAAAAAAAAAAGTAATAGAATATACGCACCGAATGAAAGAAAATCGGAACTTTATAAACTGTTAGAGGAAAAATTATTTGAATTTACAGATCAGAAAATAATATTTACGGGTGACACTAATGGGGTAGTGTCCCTGGATATAGATAGAACAATAAGCAAGACGGATTCGAAAGAAGGGAGACTACTTGCCACCTTTTTTTAATCTGGTGGAAAATCTTACATTAACGGACATTTGGAGATTCAAACACCCTTTGGAAAGGGAATATACTTTTTTCGCAGAACCAAATCAATTTGCTAGAAGAATAGCCTCAATATGGATTTCCAGTGACTAACATTAAGAACGAGAAAGGTGGAAGTACAACCAAGGACACTTTAGGATCATAATGCAATTTTATTGGAATTAAGAAGAGAAGAAAACTCACCATTTAGGTGGAGGCTAAATGAAGGACTATTAGATAATCAAATGACCTTGCAGAAAGCTCAAAAAAACCCTGAGAGATTATTTTGAATTGAATTTGAATCATGGTACGGACTTAAATGTGGTTTGGGACACAAGTAAGGCAGTGGTGAGAGGTTTCTTTACACAACAAAACACCTTGCAGAAAAAGGCAAGGGAGAAGAAAAAGAGTTATTAGATGAGTTGATTATGAAAAGCAATTAATTAAGAAACCCGGAAACAAACTGATAAAACAGTGTATTAAGATGTTACAAAGCCAATTTCCGATGCTAATAAATCAGGAAGTTGAGTGGGTGAAAAATTGATGAAACATAAAAATTTTGAATTTCTTAATAAACCAGGGAAACTTTTAGTGTGGCAATTAAGGAAGAAGGTGTCATGTGACAAAGGTATTTGAGAACAGAAGCAGTAAAAGAGTCTAGAAATGTGAAATGCTAAAAAGCTTCAGAATCATTTAGCATGCTGAATCACTGTGACTCATCTTGAGGATGACTCATTCCCTGTATAAGTATTGTATCTGCTTGCAGGCAGACTCAGTGACTCAGTCAGTGTCTGCAGTGTCTCAATCTATGTGTGTGGTGGAGCCTGTGGAGCCTGTGCTCAGTGGAAACTCTATGTATGCTCTGAAGCTAGTTTAATCTTCTGTTCACTATGCTGTTATTTGCAAACAAGTTTATTTTAACTCAGTAAAGCTTTTATTCTTTTACTGAAGAAGACTCTGCATTATTAATTTACGCTGTGCGTCAGAAAGGTATAAATACAATTAATAAATTGAAAGTAGAAGACAAAATAATAGATAATCCAAAAGAGATTAGGAAACAATTTGTAAGATTTTATATGGCACTATATTGGGCTGGAAAAGAAGATATAGTTAAAATCTAGGACTATTTGAAGCAGAATAAATTACCAAAGATTCCAAAAGAAAAGATATACCAGCTAAATGCACCTATTACATGATGGAATTACAACAAGCAATGGGACAAGCCAAATCAGGAAAATTGCCAGGACCAGATGGACTCTCAGCTAAATATAATAAACAAATACAAGATCAACTAGTTTTCCACTCAAAGATATGATGAATAAGAATGAGTAGAGGCACCGTATTTTTCACTCTATAGGACATACCGGACCATAGGAGGGGGAGAACAGGGGGGGGGGGAATTCTCCCCCTCTCTGCTCAGCCCCTTCCATTTCTCCTCCCGCTTCACTGAAGGGGCGCTGCACAGCTCTCCCTCTCTGCGCAGTACCCCTTCAGTGAAGGGGTAGGAGAAACGGAGCCCCTTCCATTTCTCCTCCCACTTCACTGGAGGGGCGCTGCGCAGGGAGGGAAAACTGTGCAGCGCCTCTCCAGCAAAGCGAAGCCTGGAGAGCAAGAGGGATCGGTGTGCACTGACCCCTCTCGCTCTCCAGGCTTCAAGCGGCTATCCGCAAGCCTTCGGAGCACAGCGGGAACTCCTGCTGCGCTCCGAAGGCTTGCGGATAGCTACCTGAAGCCCCCGGAGTGCAGCCTTTGAAACCTCCACAGAGCAGCGGGGTGCCTTCACCCCGCTGCCCTGCGGAGGCTTTGAGCAGCTAACCCCAAGCTAGAACAGCGAGACGAAGCGTTGCGGAGTGCTCCGTCTCCCTGTTCTGGCTTTGGGCTTAGCCGCACAGCCTGCATTCACTCCATAACACACACACACATTTCCCCTTAATTTTTGGAGGGGGAAAAGTGCGTCCTATAGAGCGAAAAATACAGTAAATTACCAGATACTTGGAAGGAGGCCTATATTACATTAATTCCTAAACAGGATTCGGATTTACCTTGGGTTAAGAATTTAATTCATTCCAGAGGTCTGTTCTTAACCTGAAACTGTTCTTAACCTGAAGCACCACTTTAGCTAATGGAGCCTCCCACTGCCGCCGCACCGCCAGAGCACGATTTCTGTTCTCATCCTGAAGCAAAGTTCTTAACCTGAGGTACTATTTCTGGGTTAGTGGAGTCTGTAACTGAAGCGTCTGTAACCTGAAGCATCTATAACCCAAGGTACCACTGTACTTTAAGTTAAAAACCAATCTCACTGCTAAATAATGATTAGAAACTATGCCAACATCTTAGCAAATAGATTAAATACTGTATTAAAAGATATTATTCATCAAGCTCAAGCGGGCTTTCTTCCTGGCCGACAGATGAAAGACAACATAATATAATAGACATATAGTGGTACCTCGTTTTGAGTCCGGGATCCGTTCTGGAGCCCCGGACGCTCGACAGAGCGTCACTCTGCACACGCGTGTGGAGCAGTTTTGCACTTCTGCATATGTGTGAAGCGTGATTTAGCGCTTCTGTGTGTGAGTGAGTGGAAAACCCGGAATTAAATCATTGTGGTACTTCCAGGTTTGCTACAGATGTTCCACGGAATGGACGGCCGACAGAGCAGACTTAAACCGAGGCATCACTGTAATAGAATATCTGGAGGCCAAGAATGATAAGAAAGCAGCTTTGATGTTTATTGATGCGGAGAAGGCCTTTGACAATATTTCATGGACTATGAAAGGATGGAATTTGGAGAATCATTTCTCAAAGGAATTGGCGCTATATACTCTGAGCAGAAACCATACTGATGGTTAACAATGTACTGACTGAAAAATGTGACATTACTAAAGGAACTAGACAGGGTTGTCCCCTGTTACCATTATTATTTACCGGTATTTTAGTCCTAGAAGTCCTGCAAGAAATGTAAGCGCAGGAGTGAAAGGAATTTCGGTGGGGAGCAAAGAATATAAATTGAAAGCCTTTGCGGACAATCTTGTAATAACAGTTGAAGAACCTTTGACTAGTGCAACAAAGGCACTAGAAAAGATTCAGCAGTTTGGACAAGTTGCTGGTTTTAAACTTAATAAGACAAAACCCAAAATGCTGGTCAAAAATATGACAGCACAATCTAAATAATTGATCATAGAAATAACTGTGGGGAAAAAGGTCAACTATTTAGGGGTATAGTTTGTCACGGCTAAAATGGCCGCTGTTTCTTTAATGCGAATAAAGCTGGGTCAGCATGACTCAGCGGTCTGAACCAAGTTGTATATATAAGTGAGAAATGTTAGTTTGGGCTGTGGCTGGTGTTTGGGTTGGTTGGTGCTGGTGTGTATAGTTATTCAGTCGTGTTTTGCACAAGGACTTTTAATAAAACTCTGCAAGGATATTCCCGTGGACATTTTTGTGCCGACAAGGAGACTGAGAAGATAAAGGGAGGTCAGAACCCTTTCCTTCTTTTTTTGCTTTTTACAAACACTGACAGGTTATGGGCCCAGTGTTTCTGAGCATGTGCAGAGTGCAAATCGACTAACAGCATTTCAGCAAGGAGCTGGTGAGTCCTGGTGGTGTACGGAGACAGTGGCTGTGCGTTGGAGCAGTTGGTGGCAAGCTGTAACTGTCTGCAGCAACGCTGGAGCGGCTAGGATCTGAGGATCAGGAAAGCACTCAGCGTCGGCTACTGGAACAATTTGAACTGCTAGAGGACCACAGTAGGGGACTCACAGAGCGGCTACACCAGTTGCAGAGCCAGGCGGGACCTGAGGGTCAACAGAGGCAGCAGCTAGAAGCCGGTGAGTGCCAGCCAGGACCATCTAGTTGGACTCTAAAGAGAGAGTCAGGAGAGATTGCTGGAGACCCCACAGAAGGGGCTCAGCAAGCACCAGCAGAGATGGCAGATTTCCAGTCTTCCCAAGTTGTAAATATTGGGGGAGGCATCCCTTTTGAACTTCTCTCAGAAAGCAACTGGCTGAGTTGGTCAATTAAAATGCAGCAGTTGTTAAGGAGAGATGGACTATGGGACTGTGTTGAAACTGAGGTTTTGAGACGGGACTCTGCTGAGAAAAAACGGCTGGATGAAAGGGCCCGTGCCCAAATTATGCTGTGTTTGAGCAACTCTCAGTTACTGCATGTAGCAAATGCCAGCACAGCGTTTGAGTGCTGGAATTTATTAAGGGCAATGCATGTCAGAGAAACTGCTGGAACTATAATTTCTCTGACCAGAAGGCTGTTCAGGACTGTTATGAAAGAAGGTGAGAGTTTGGCAACTCATCTTCAAACGCTGAAATCTCTGTTTCTTCAACTACAACAGAGAGGTAAGCGTTATGATGAGGCTGACCAAACCTACATTATCCTTTCAAGTTTACCTGAAAGCTGGTTGCCTGTGATTAACAGCATGGAGAGTATGCGTCCCCGAGATCTGACCCTTGAGTATGTGGTTGGCAGATTGACCGAAGAAGCAGAAAGAAGGTCAGATAGACAGGCTGAACTCCAAGAACGGAAGAGTTACAGCCGAGGGGGCCAGCAGCAGAATCTGCCAATGGAGCAACGCCAAGGTTTGGACTTGGCCATGGCGGTGAGGAGGTGCTATAAATGCAACCAACCCGGGCATCTCCAACGTCAATGCAGGGCAAGACTTCCAGGAGACGACATGGAGCAGAGACAGCAATCGACGCAGAAACATAAGCAGAAGGGGTTCTCTTCAGGGAAGAAGAACACGCGTTCTGCTCAGTTTGTGTCTGCATTTTCTCGAGAGGAGAGGAAGATACCTCGAGGAACATGGTTGCTGGACTCTGGCAGCAGCAGGATTATCTGCAACCGTCGGGAGGACTTTAAGACCCTGGAGAAGCCAGCTGATGGAAAAGACTCAATCTATCTTGCTGATGGTCGTAGAAGCAAGATTGATGGCCAGGGAACATGTTTCCTGCAGTGCTTGAACACTACTCTACCAGAGACTCTGTTTGTCAGCAGTTTGGATTATTGTTTACTGTCTGTAAGCTGTTTGATTAATGCAGGGTATAGTGTTAAGTTCACGCAGGATGGCTGTCTGATACAGAATGGAACTCAGGTATGTGGCCATGCAAAGATGGAAAATGGGTTATATGTAATGCAGGACAAGCCTGTTAAAGCAGCCCAGGTGGTTCAGGATAATTTGCCAGTTCATAAGGGGTGTATACATGAACTGCACAGAAAACTGGGTCACGCCAATTTCCGTGTGCTTTCAGAAATGCAAAAGGTGTGCAAGAACCTAAAAGTAAATAGCTGTAACTGTTTCCTAGATTGCAATGTATGTAAAATGGCCAAATCTAAGAGGAAGCCTGTGGCTTCTAAAAGTGACAGAGTATCTAAAGAGGTTTTAGAACTTGTCCATTGTGACGTGATAGGCCCTTTTCCACAGAAGACTGAAGGGGGCGCCAGATATGCTTTTCTGGTAATAGATGACAAATCACGTTTTAGTTGGCTGTTTTTGTTAAAGCAGAAATCTGAGTGTTTCCCCACATTCAGGGAATGGGTTGCCCAAGCTGAGAAGCTCTTCTCTCGGCCTGTTGTGCAGCTGCAAACAGATAGGGGCGGAGAATTTCTGAACAAACAATTTGGGGCATGGTTGCGACGTAAGGGGATCACTCACCGTTTGACTAACCCTTATAGCCCTGCTGAAAATGGTCTGTGTGAAAGACGTGGGGCTGTGATACAGTCAGTAAAGGACTGCCTGCTAGTGGATGCAGGATTGGGCCACAACCATAGGCTGTGGGGCGAGGCTTTTCTGACCGCAAACTTTTTGATTAATAGAACCTGGTCTAGCTCTATAAAAGATATTCCATATCGTGTGTTGTTTGGGAAAGAACCAGAGTGGAAAATGCTCCATAACTGGGGTGCTTGGGCACATGTAAACATTCCCAAAGCTCAGCGTCAGAAAGGGGGCGCTAGAGCGCAGAAACTGCGGTTTGTGGGATATCAGTCCTATGGCAAAGGGTGGCGTTTCAATTTACGCCCAGGACGCGTGGTTCTGTCACGAAGTGCAGACTTTGCTGACCAGGACAGATGGACTGCGATCCATGCCAACCCTGATTGCCTACTGCCCCTACAAGTAAGAGAAGAGGCTTCTTCTCAGCCATTGGCAACACAGGAGCAGAATGAGGAGGAGGCACAGATTTCCCCAAAAGATGTGGCAATAGATAATACTTCTCCAGAGGAAGAGGAAGAAGAGCCAGAGATAAGGGGGGAAGAAGAAGTAGTTGTGCCTAGGCGCTCCCAGCGTTCAAACAAGGGTGTACCTCCTCAGCGTTTGACCCTAGGAGGAGTGAGAGTATGCAATGTGAGTTGTGTGGAACCACAGTGTTATAATGAAGTCTTAGACTTACCCCCTGGGGAACGTGCTTTGTGGGAACAAGCTATGAAAGAAGAAATGGACTCTTTTAAACGTAACAAAGTGTTTGAGGTCATAATGCCGCCACCTGGTGGCAGAGTGGTGTCATGCAAGTGGGTTTACAAAAGGAAAACCCTTGCATTTGGGGAACCACGTTTTCGAGCCAGATTAGTAGCCAGAGGGTTCACTCAGATTAAAGGGGAGAGTTATGATGAAGTGTTTTCTCCCACGGTAAAGAGTGAAACTTTTCGTTTAATGCTTTCCATTGCTGCTGTAAGACAACTAGCAGTGCACCATTTTGATGTTGATGCTGCATATCTGCATGCAAATTTAGACCATGAAGTGTTAATGAGACAACCCCCTGGGTTTGAAGAGGGGAATGGTGCAGTCTGGCGTTTGAGAAAAGCTGTTTACGGTCTCAAACAAAGTGGAAGGTGTTGGAACCAGTGTTTAAATGAAGCCCTTGTAAAACTTGGTTTTAAAAGGAGTGTGGCTGATCCATGCTTGTACACCAAGGGGACAGGAAACAAATATCTAATGCTCTTAGTCTTTGTTGATGATTTGCTTGTAGCAGGGAGTTCCACAGATGAGATCCAGAAGCTCACAAGTCAACTGGAAAAGAGGTTTAAGCTTAAAGCCTTAGGGCCTGTAAGCAATTACTTGGGAGTAGAAGTAAGGCAGGAAGCAGATGGAAGCTTCCTATTGAGCCAGAAAGAGAAAATTCTTCATTTAATAGAGCAGTTTGGCATGGAAAACTGCAAGCCAGTTCAAACTCCCATGACACCAGATTTCCCAAAGACACTGTGTGATGATGAATTTGATCAGCCTGAGTTGTATCACTCAAAAATAGGATCACTATTGTATTTAAGCCAGTGGTCAAGGCCAGACATTGCATGTGCTACAAATGTTCTGAGCCAACGTGTATCTAAACCCAGTACTGACGATTGGTGTGCTTTGAAAAGGCTTATCAGATATCTAAAAGGGGACATTAAATGTATGTTTGAAGATATCTAGTACACAAGATGAAAAACTAGAAGTATTTGTTGATGCGGACTGGGGAAGCTGTGTAGCTACTAGAAAATCTACAAGTGGAATGGTCATGATGTTTGCCAATTCCATAATTGGATGGAGGTCAAAGAAACAAGGATTTGTTGCGACCTCATCCTGTGAGGCAGAATATGGGAGCCTGTCGCTAGCATGCAATGAAATCATGCGTTTTATACAGATACTAAAAGATCTAGATTGTAAAGTAAATTTGCCTATCCAAGTGTATGAAGATAGCCAATCGTGCATTGCATTAGCAGGCTCGGAAATAATGAAATCCGCATCAAAACATATTGCTATCCGTCATGCGAATGTGAGAGATTGTGTACAGAATGGGGTGATCAAACTGGAGTACTGTCAATCACAAGATAATATTGCTGATTTGTTTACCAAGCCTTTGCCAGCAACATGCCATAATGAATTGATGACAAAACTGGGTTTATGTATATAATGTATTGTTGTATTGTTGTAATGTATTGTTTCTGTTGGGGTTTTTCGCATTTAAGAAACAGAAGGGGTGTCACGGCTAAAATGGCCGCTGTTTCTTTAATGCGAATAAAGCTGGGTCGGCATGACTCAGCGGTCTGAACCAAGTTGTATATATAAGTGAGAAATGTTAGTTTGGGCTGTGGCTGGTGTTTGGGTTGGTTGGTGCTGGTGTGTATAGTTATTCAGTCGTGTTTTGCACAAGGACTTTTAATAAAACTCTGCAAGGATATTCCCGTGGACATTTTTGTGCCGACAAGGAGACTGAGAAGATAAAGGGAGGTCAGAACCCTTTCCTTCTTTTTTTGCTTTTTACAAACACTGACATAGTTAACTTCAAAAAATATTAATAAATTTAATGATAATTACATACCTATGTGGAAAGAAGTAAAGAGAAACTTGGAGGTGTGGGGAAGGATGAATTTATCATTTTAGGGAAGAATATCAGCTATAAAAAGAAATGTGCTACCAAGAATACTATTTCTGTTTCAATCAATACCACGATCAGTGTGGTAGGGCACTTTAAAGAATGGAAAAAAACAGTATCTAAATTTATCTGGCAGGGGACTAAACCAAGAATAAAATATAAGTTACTGACAGACTCTAAAGAAAGAGGTGGCTTCTCCTTGCCAGATTTGAAGTTATATTATGAAGCGTCCTGCCTTTTCTGGCTCCAGGATTGGATTTTGTTTTTAAAAACCCCAGATCTTTAGACGTGGATGGTGATGATAATAGGTTTGGGTAGCATGCATATTTATGGTATGAAAAAACGAGAGTACACAAGGGATTCCAGAACCACCTGGTAAGAAAATCAATCTATGAGGTATGGGATAGATACAAAAGTTTATTGGAGCGGAGAACACCATTGGAAGCAATTTAGGTTAAAAAATTGAATATGAGAGGAGAGTGGGCCACTTATAAAGAATCGTTAACAGAAGCAGAAGATCAACTAAAAATGAAGATATAAGAGAGTTATTAACAGATTAGTTACAGTATCATCAATAAAATGATGTCTTTAAAGTAGATAAGAAAAAAGGTTTTGATACAGAGAGGTTGAGGTTTGAAATAGATCTGTTGCAAAACAGTGTGAAAGTACCGTATTTTTCGCCCTATAGGACGCACTTTTCCCCCTCCAAAAATGAAGGGGAAATGTGTGTGCGTCCTATGGGGCGAATGCAGGCTTTCGCTGAAGCCTGGAGAGCGAGAGGGGTCGGTGCGCACCATAGAATCATAGAGTTGGAAGAGACCACAAGGGCCATCGAGTCCAACCCCCTGCCAAGCAGGAAACACCATCAGAGCACTCCTGACATATGGTTGTCAAGCCTCTGCTTAAAGACCTCCAAAGGAGGAGACTCCACCACACTCCTTGGCAGCAAATTCCACTGTCAAACAGCTCTTACTGTCAGGAAGTTCTTCCTAATGTTTAGGTGGAATCTTCTTTCTTGTAGTTTGGATCCATTGCTCCGTGTCCGCTTCTCTGGAGCAGCAGAAAACAACCTTTCTCCCTCCTCTATGTGACATCCTTTTATTTATTTGAACATGGCTATCATATCACCCCTTAACCTCCTCTTCTCCAGGCTAAACATGCCCAGCTCCCTTAGCCGTTCCTCATAAGGCATCGTTTCCAGGCCTTTGACCATTTTGGTTGCCCTCCTCTGGACACGTTCCAGTTTGTCAGTGTCCTTCTTGAATTGTGGTGCCCAGAACTGGACACAGTACTCCAGGTGAGGTCTGACCAGAGCAGAATACAGTGGCACTATTACTTCCCTTGATCTAGATGCTATACTCCTATTGATGCAGCCCAGAATTGCATTGGCTTTTTTAGCTGCCGCGTCACACTGTTGGCTCATGTCAAGTTTGTGGTCAACCAAGACTCCTAGATCCTTTTCACATGTACTGCTCTCAAGCCAGGTGCCACCCATCTTGTATTTGTGCCTCTCATTTTTTTTGCCCAAGTGCAATACTTTACATTTCTCCCTGTTAAAGTTCATCTTGTTTGTTTTGGCCCAGTTCTCTAATCTGTCAAGGTCGTTTTGAAGTGTGATCCTGTCCTCTGGGGTGTTAGCCACCCCTCCCAATTTGGTGTCATCTGCAAATTTGATCAGGATGCCCTTGAGTCCATCATCCAAGTCGTTGATAAAGATGTTGAATAAGACCGGGCCCAAGACAGAACCCTGTGGCACCCCACTAGTCACTCTTCTCCAGGATGAAGAGGAACCATTGATGAGCACCCTTTGGGTTCGGTCAGCGACCCCTCTCGCTCTCCAGGCTTCAGGAAGCTCTGCGCAACCCTCGGGAGACTGGCGCCACTTCGCGCCCACCTCCCGATGGCTGCGCAGAGCTGCCTGCTGTCCTGGGGCAAGCGCAGCTCTGCGCAGCCATCCGGAGTGGGGAGTGAAGTCGTGCCCGCTTCCCGATGGCTGCGCAGAGCTGCCTGCAGTCCCAGGGCGAGCGCAGCTCTGCGCAGCCATCGGGAGCGGGGCGTGAAGTCGCGCCCGCCTCCCGATGGCTGCGCAGAGCTGCCTGCATTCCGAAGCCTGGGGAGACCGGCGCGACTTACCACAGGCTGTTCTCAGGGCTGGGATTGGGGGAAGCTCGGGCTTCCCCCGCGCCAGCCCCGTGCCTGGGGGGGAAATAATTTTTTTTCTTTATTTCCCCCCCCCAAAAAAAACCTAGGTGCGTCCTATGGGGCAGTGCGCCCTATGGGGCGAAAAATACGGTACTTTAAAAAATGTACAAATTACTTTTAGAATTATATACAGTCATGCCTCATGTTGCATCCGCTTCAGGTTACGTTTTTTCAAGTTGCGTCCCGCAGCAACCCGGAAGTACTGGAACGGTTACTTCCGAGTCTCGCCGCTCGTGCAGAAGCGCTAAATTGTGCCACGCGTGCGCAGACAAAGCACCTCAGGATGCGAACACTTCGAGTTGCAGACGTGCCTCCGGGACGGATTATGTTTGCAACTCAAGGTTCCACTGTACAAAAGATGAAGAAGTTAAGACAGTGATGATTCACTGGGCAAAAGACTTTGGAAACAATATCCAATTTTCATTATGGGAAAAGTTATGGAAAGAGGATTTAGAATTTACTGCATGCTGTTCGTTGAAGCACAACTATATGAAAATGATGTACTGTTAGTATCTAACACTGAGTAAAATTGCGAAAATGTATAGAACTACCGTATTTTTCGCTCCATAGGGCGCACCGGACCACAGGGTGCACCTAGTTTTGGGAGGTGGAAAACAAGAAAAACTTATTCTGAACCCCAGAAGCCAGAACAGCAAGAGGGATCTGGCTTCTGGGATACTGTGTGGCTGTTCTGGCTTCTGGGATAACCACACCAAGCCTCTTCAGGGCAGCGGGATGAAGGCTCCCCCTGCCCGAAGAGGCTGCGCAGGGCTAAGGCAGAAGCCAAGACAGGCGCGTCGCTGAAGGGGCGCTGCGCCTTCTCTCTCTGCGCAGAGAGGGAGAAGGCGCAGCGCCCTTCAGCGAAGCTGGAAAAGGAACAGAAGGAGACCCTTCTGTTCCTCCTCGGGCTTCGCTGGAAAGGCGCGCCGCTCAAGGGGCGCTGCGCCTTCTCTCTCTCTGCGCAGCGCCTCTCCTTCACAGGAGAGGTGCCGCGCAGAGAGGGAGAAGGCACAGCGCCCTTCAGCGAAGCGGGAGAAGGAACAGAAGGAGACCCTTCTGTTCCTCCTCCGGCTTTGCTGGAAAGGCGCTTCGCTGCGAAGCGGGAGAAGGAACAGAAGGAGACCCTTCTGCTCCTCCTCCGGCTTCGCATGACAGGCGCCTCGCGGCGAAGCCGAGGATCCTGCATTCACTCCATAGGACGCACACACATTTCCCCTTCATTTTTGGAGGGGAAAAGGTGCGTCCTATAGAGCGAAAAATACGGTAGTTCAAAACTTTTCTTAAAAAACCAGAAGCTTTTTAGTTAGGTATAATAGGTGAAGAGATACCAAAAGAAGACAAAAAGCTTTTCATGTACGCAATGACGGCAGCAAGAATACTTCTAGCCCAGAGATGGAAGGAGGGAGAAGGGCCAACCAGAGAAGAATGGCAGACTAAATTGATGGAGTATACAGAGATGGCAAGAACTTTTATTTTAATGTTTTGAAATGGTTAAAGTTAAAATGTATAAAATTATGTAAAACCTATATATATATATATATATATATATATATATATATATATATATATATAGAATTCCCACTGTGGAAAAGAAGTCATCTGCTGCAAGGCATAGGAAATACTAACTCCATATGCTCCAACAGCTCCTGCTTATCCAGAACTTCCTGTTTGCTGATCCCTCCACCTGAAAAATATGGATATGGAACAACTGATTGGTTCAAAATTGGGAAAGGAGTACGACAAGGCTGTATATTGTCTCCCTGCTTATTTAACTTATATGCAGAATTCATCATGCGAAAGGCTGGGCTGGATGAATCCCAAGCCGGAATTAAGATATGCAGATGACACAACCTTGATGACAGAAAGTGAGGAGGAATTAAAGAACCTTTTATTGAGGGTGAAAGAGGAGAGCAAAATATGGTTTGAAGCTCAACATCAAAAAAAACGAAGATCATGGCCACTGGTCCCATCACCTCCTGGCAAATAGAAGGGGAAGAAATGGAGGCAGTGAGAGATTTTACTTTCTTGGGCTCCATGATCACTGCAGATGGTGACAGCAGCCACGAAATTAAAAGACGCCTGCTTCTTGGGAGAAAAGCAATGGCAAACCTAGACAGCATCTTAAAAAGTAGAGATATCACCTTGCCAACAAAGGTCCGTATAGTAAAAGCTATGGTTTTCCCTGTAGTGATGTATGGAAGTGAGAGCTGGACCATAAAGAAGGCTGATCGCCAAAGAATTGATGCTTTTGAATTATGGTGCTGGAGGAGACTCTTGAGAGTCCCATGGACTGCAAGAAGATCAAACCTCTCCATTCTGAAGGAAATCAGCCCTGAGTGTTCGCTGGAAGGACAGATCGTGAAGCTGAGGCTCCAATACTTTGGCCACCTCATGAGAAGAGAAGACTCCCTGGAAAAGACCCCGATGTTGGGAAAGATGGAGGGCACAAGGAGAAGGGGACGACAGAGGACATGATGGTTGGACAGTGTTCTCGAAGCTACCAGCATGAGTTTGACCAAACTGCAGGAGGCAGTGGAAGACAGAAGTGCCTGGCGTGCTCTGGTCCATGGGGTCATGAAGAGTCGGACACAACTAAACGACTAAACAACAACAACCACCTGAAAAGTTTCCATCTTATTCCTCATTTCAAGTTGCCTTGTTTAAATTATCATTCAGGCCAATGCCTAGGCTTGCTGCTCTTCCCATTTCACAGCCCTGTCCCAGCCCTGCCAGAAGTTAAGGTCATAATCTTGCATGTTGCAAACCACCCTGAGATCTGTGGATGGAGGGCAATATACAAATTTAATAAACAAGAATACATGCAATATCCAGTCCCTGGGGTGCAATGTGCTTTACCTCTGAGTAGGCATGCACTGCAAAACTCTGTGTAAGATCTTGGGGAAGGATGCATTTTGTCTCTAAATGGTCACATTAAATCCACCACCTGCCACTTCCAATACTGGCCAGGCTTAGCAGCCCATAGCAGAGGACAGTTGTGTTTCTCCAGCACAGAGAGGGCCAACGTGGTGCCCTCCAGAAGCTGTGAGACTCCAACTCCCATCAGCCCCAGACAGCATGGCTGAGGGTCAGGGATCATGGGAGTTGCAGTCTGGCCTCATCTGCAAGTGCCACCTTAGCTCCCTTGCTCTGGCCTCTCTCCAAGGAAAAAACGAAGATCTTTAAAAGCCTGTCAGCTAGCAAAGGAGGGTTGCTCAAGCCAGCATCTTGTGCTTCAGCACAGCCTCCATCTGCTCGGCATCCTCCAGGCCTTGTTGGAGCACAATTCCCATCAACCTTGACCACTAGGGCTATGTTGGGAGGGCTTCTGGAGGGCACCAGGTTGGGAAAGGCTGCTCAGAGTTATCCGAACCTTGTTCTGTGCACTGCTATTGCTGCTGCCGCAGAGGCAACTAACACCGGATGACCCATCTCCTGCCTGTCCTGACAGCCTGTAGGTTTTGTCATCAGCCATTTCATGCACTGTTTATTTTGATTTATTTTTTGCGTTTCTTTTATGGCCTCAGGGAAGAGGGAAATAAAGCAGGGCTGATTTTTAAAACCATGCAGGGCAGACACAGCAAATGTAGACAACAGGCACAGCTGAGCCTCCAGGAGAACATTATGGGGGCAGGGAACAGGGAGGCTCCCTATCTATCAGATACAGGGGATGTTAGCATACATGTCCCACTTTTCATCCAAGTGATCTGCTTTTACTGCACTTCAGCCCATGCCATGCTTTTTTTTGAATCAGAGGGCAATTAGGGCATGTGACTAGAGAAAGAGCCTGCACTGGAGTCCTTGAGCACAAAATCACAGGGCGGTAGTTGTATAACATGGGAACAGCATCCCTGCCTCCTATTTCCAAAGCCCAGTGGCATTCCTTGTGTAGCCCAGGGGGCCCATGACACACTAGAGAGTGGCACTGCCAGGCTTGCAGGAGCCACTTGATTCAGATTATTCACCACTATATACACATGCAGTGCAATGCTATGCAAGATGACTCTGGAGCAGGGCGGGGCAATTGCTGCCCTCCAGGTGTTACTGGACTACAACTCCCATCATCCCTGACCACTGGGCATGTTGGCTGGGGCTGAGAGGAGCTGGGAGTCCCAGAACAGGTGGGCCACCCTCGCTCTGGAGCAAGGCCTGCTGAGGGTATGCCTAGGAGTTCAGTCACAGAAAACTAGCAGATCAAGATGAAGGCTGGGCTGCATTCCCTCCTCCCTGACAGACTCTTTTTCTGCATGGAAGGGATTTGGGGCCCGAGAAGGGGCCCGAGAAAAGCACTCCATCCTGCGCCAGTCCTGAAAAAAGGGAGACACGGCAGGGCTGGTGTGCTGGTGTGCTACTTGCCATCACCACAGAGGCCCCACAGGTCACCTTGTGAGCCCGCCAAGGAAAGTGTGCAGCAGTCAGATGGCCAGACCCTTTTCCCAGAGATGCTCTTCCCCAGCACCACACTCAGTTCCTGACCTTGTTATGCTCAGTGTTCTCCCTGGGAATTTCCTGGCCCCAAGTGAGGCTCTGCCCCCAGCAGACCCCCAGCTCTCTGCCTTCTGATTGCATCTGGTCTGAGGGATGGCCCTGCCAGTCACCTTCCTCCTCCTTGGTCCCAGAGCCAACTTTGTGGAAACACAACAATGATGGAGACAAAATTAGGATGGGAGGTTCCACCTGCCACTGGCTCTGGTGCCACCTGCTGCTGGGCTCTTTGCTTTCCCCAGCAGGCCCCAGGCACCACCGCTCAGACCAGGCCAGGTACTTGTCAGTATTGTCTACTCTGACTGGCAACAGCCAGAGCAGCACGTCCCATTTTGCCGCTTGAGGCTCCTGCGACCACCTGCTCTGCCACCGCCATGTGCCTTGCCCCCTCCGCTGCTGGCAAAGAAGCAACATCGCCACCTCTGCCTATATTGGGCAAGTTCGCTCCAATTTTGGGTGAGATCTTGCCCAACATGGCTGTGATCTTGTCTAAAATCAGTGCTGATGGCAGAGGGCAGGGCAGGCGGGGCACCCCCAGGAATGTCACCTAGAGGGCTTCTAAAGCCTCACTGGCCTCATGTCTGGGCCAACTCTGGCAGCAGCTCTTCAGGGGCTCCAGGAGCAGCCCTTCCTCCCACCTGCAAGTCAAATTTTTAAACTGGACATTCCAGGGACAGAACCTGAAACCTTCTGCATGCCAAGCAGGTGTCCTAGCTTCTAGTGCTGGGCTAGGGTCCCTTCCCTGTTCTCTAGCAAATGTGTGTTTTGAGATCTCAAGACTCCTTTGCTGGACTCACTGCATGCAGTTCAAAAAATTCAGCATTCAGGTGGAGAACAGTTCAGACCCTCCAGATGCTCAGCTGCTGACAGGAAGGTCAATGAAAGACCTTCCAAGGAATATTCCCAGCAAGAAATTGCCAGTTGGTTTCTATATGCTTAGGCCTAAGTCTGAGTTAAGCTGGTCTCTCCCACTTACAGGTGTGAAATTGCCAAAATGCCACAGCAAGGAAGATGGTGTCATTGTCAGTGATGGCTGCAGTGAAGGTCAGGGTGCTTATCTTCCAGCTGAACTTTGTACTGAAACATCACAGACGGTGATGAAAGGAGTTTCATCACCTTTCAGCGCTGCTTCAAGGACTGGAAATCTGTGACCCTGCAGGTGCTGCTGGATGTTAACCCCCAAAAGCCCCAGAGGCCAGATGGTCAGTGGTCATGCAAGCTGGGAGTTGTAGTCCAGCAATACCTGAAGGACCACAGGTTCCCCCTCCCTGCCTTAACCATTTACCATGATTTCCTGTGTGTATTGAAGATAATGATTCCTGCGTCCAATGGAGGGTGCTCTAATCCTTGAAAGCCTTTGCCACGAATAATTCTAAGGGCTGAATAATTCCAGGAGCTGAAGGATGCCTCCTTCAGCAACTCCTGCAGCGAAGATGGTGCCCAACGTCTTGCTCTGCTATGTAGTCAACTACACTGAGTCCGCTTTACTCAGAGCAGACCCACTGAAGCAGTGAGCCGGTGGTTGTGTAGTGGTCAGTGTCCGACAAGTGTCATCAGCCCAATGCATCCTCTGCACCCTTCCTTCCTCTTCCTTGTCACAGGGTTTCTTCCCGCTTAGCCTCCCAGTCCTGCTCTGCAAAGCTGCCCTGTCTTTTGAGACTGCATGAGGGTGTTAACCCCAGCCAAGCTAGCAATGTCCCTTTCCTTCACAGAAACCAGACTGCAGCATGAGCAGCTGCAAGGCTTCCAACCATGGCATGCTGTCAAACCAACTTAGGCAATCAGTTGCAGAGGCTCCACAGCAACAAACCAACACAGAGCAGATTTACCAAGGCAGGTGGTGCAAAAAAACCTGACTTAAGGCTACCTACACACAAGAAAGAGCTTGTGAGAAAAAAGCACTGGATTCATTGGGACTTGCTTCCAAGCAGACACACCTAGTGTAAGTGTGATAAAAGGAAGTGTCCCTTGTGAAAATGGCCCCCCTTCCTCAAGGGAATGAGTCCAAAAAATACCCACAATCCTTTGCTTATGCTTCCTGGGATTCTCAGCCTCTCACTTATTGTCTGGCCTTAGGGAAGCAATAAATGCCATGGCACTGTAACTCCCAAATGGCTTCTACACTTAGAAGTGGGATCAGTTCCAACAGTTAAATCCCAAAGGAGCCAGGGCCCATTTCCTATGGAAAGGCTTCTAATATTTTTCAGGCAGAAATAATGCTTTTTAAAAAAGAAAAGAAAAGAAAGAAGTCTGGTTGTGAAATACTGATGGGTTCAGGAATTGTCTCCGGGGGAAGCTAGTAAGTTCAAATTCTAATTTACCGGGGGGGGGGAATCTTATGTAGGAAACTTATGCCCCGCTGGATGTTGCTAGACTCCAGCTGCCACCCCCCTCCAGCTGGCTGATGCTGAGTGGAGTTGTGAGACCTGCAATGTCTGGGAGGCCACAGGAAGCCCAGCCTGGTGCAGAGTTAAGTGGAATAAATATGTCACCCTTGTTATTGGACCAACACCCTGAGACTCCGTGCTTACTCCGAGGGATGCAGAGGATGCTGAACTCTAACTCACATCAGGCCCAGTCAACATGGCCAGTGGTCAAGGGAGGGTAGCTGGAGCCCAGCATCATTTGGAGATGTCCATGTTCCTCCCTGTCTCTGCTCTACCATCGATATGGATTGGCAAACCTGCTTGCTCACCACGGAGAGTAGATTGTATGGTTCTGTTTTGAATTATTGAGGGGTTTTTCATTGTTTCTATCATCTATTAGATGTTTTTATCTTTTGCACACCATTTTCAAGGAATCAGCAACAAGCATTTTAAAATAAAATAACAATAAGTGAAAGAATTACATGTTCCTTCCTCATTGGGTTCCGATTCTTTCCTAAGAACAGCCTTCTCCAACCTGGTGCCCTCCCAGATGTTTATGCTTATAGTTCCCATCAGCCCCATTAAGAGGAGCTGTAGTCCCAAGCTTCTGGAGAGGGGGCAGGTTGTAGATCGTAAGCCCCTCGGGACCTGACTTCCTCCACTCTGCAAAGCACCATGCGAGCCAATGGTCCTGTAGCAGCAACACGCAATAACGTTTCACACACTCTGAGATGCTACAAGGAGGCACCACTACAGATGGCCTCTCACTCGGTTGTTGAACGCAACACCCGAGCCACACCGGTTGCCTCCTCCTCCCCAGCAGTGTTTTGCCCCTAAGGTGCACTTGGCAGCACCCTCCTGGATGGCTGCACGCTCTGCACTTACCTTTCTGAAGATGGATGATGTCTGGGAAGTTGGAGAGGAGCCCCTGGTACAAGGAAAGCGTGTCCAGCATGAGGAACAGGTCGTTCTTGGGCTGCTCAGCAAACATCTCCCCCACGGCCTCGTAGGTCTTGCCCGTGTGCGAGAGGGCACCGTTGAGCGCACTGAAGCTGTAGGGAGGGTCCATCTGGAAGGACTGGCTCACAGCCTGAAAGGCGTTGCCCAGCTTCTGGAACTCTTTGCGGAAGCCGCCCAGGTGTTTCCGCACCAGCTCAGAAGCCACATTGGTCAGCTGCAGCACACTGTCGTCCATCTTCTTGCTGAAGGCCTTGAACGTGTCCACTCTGTCCTCCACGTCCTGCAAATCCTGGTGCTCCGTCGGGATCTGCAGGGTCAGCAGGAAGCTGGCGCCCACCATCTCATCCTTCTCTGCCCGGCGCTTCCCCAGCTTCCACTGCTTGTCATCGCCACAGGTGAGGAAGTGCTGGAAGCCCTCGTACTGCGACAGCGTCGGGTGGCTGGTCATGTGGTCCATCCACAAGATCAGCCGCCGCTTGCGCTTCTCAATGAAGTCCTCCTCAAAGCGCCCCGTGGCCTGCTTCTCGGGCAGGTGGGGCACAGAGACGACGGTGAACTTGTGCAGCAGCCGGTTGTACAGCCAGTCAAAGTGTTTGTACCGCCGGTAGACTGGCGAGTTGGTGCTGCTGGGCGTCAGCCGGTAGGAGATGTAGCTCTTGATGCCTTTGAACTTGGTCTGTTTGGTGGGATCCTCCACGGAGCAGACCAGAGGGTGCGGACTGGGCCTCCACTGGGGCCCATTGGGGCCCATGTCGATATAGTAGGTCTCTGAGATCTTAGACATCATAGGGACGTCGCCCAAGATGAAGGCCTCCACCCCAGACCGGACAAAGCAAGAGAAGCGGTTGAGGTTCCTCCCCACCACGCTGCCCCTCTTGGAAGACCCAATGCTGTCCTGCCTCTCCAAGGAAGGCTTGGGCCGGTAGCCCATATTGTATGGCCCAGGGTAAGACAGGTGCGGGGGCGGGTGCCCGTTGGTGCCAGGCCTGCTCCTGGGCTCCTCCACCACAGTGCTGCCGTCATCCCACTCATCCCAGTCATCGTCATCGTCATCTTCGAAGCTGCCCTGGTGGGAGACACTGGTGTTGGACGGGGTCCCATAGCAGGAGGAGCCATTTCCAGGGGACCTGGCTGGGCTGCTGGAATAGTCTGAGTAAGTCGAGGCTGTCCTGGAGCGAAGGATCTCCACGTAGGACGCGGGAAAGAGGCCTGTCTCGCCACGGCTATTGGTCCCCTGCAACCACCCGTCCAACGAGTTCTCACTGAAGATGACCAGCTCTTCGTTCTCCTCGATGCTGATCTCCTCCTTGTTTTCGCTGCGGAAGCTGTAGAGAGCTCTGGCTTTCATTGCCATGGCTGCTCACTGTGGCACAACCCGCTGCTGACACAAAAAGGTCTCCCCACCGCAAGCACTGCCGTTGTTCCTTGAATACTTAAGTCCCTACTTAAGCACAGCACTTGCCATGTGCCTTAAAATCTGAAACACTTTTGCGAAATCAAAGGGGTTTCATAGACTTTCCCGGAAAAGACCAAAACAATTTGTCTCTTTCTTCAGAATCAGTCCTGAGGTTTATCAGGTCCAACAAGTCGGCAGGCCCTGGTCAAGGGTGACCCGCTCAGGGCAAAGGAAACAGCATTGTCAACCCCTGCCCCCCTTTCAGGTTATACAGGACTTGGTCAGATCCATGAATAATTTAGAAAACTGTCAGTCCTGTGTTGATTTTATCTTGCAAACAAGTTATTCCTGAACCAAACCTGAGGTATCCATAAAAGTTAGAAGTCTCCCATTAGGTGAGTGATATCCAAGATAGGGCTTTTGTAAAGAAAGTTTATCTTTCAAAATGTATGTATATTTTTAAAATTAAATAATTTTGCTCAATTTCATCTGAAAGTAAATCCAGCGTAATACACGATCATGGTGCTGGGGAAAAAACGCCTTCAAGAAGAATTAAAAAAGAACAACTGAAAAAACCCTACTGTTGTTATTACAGATTGAAAATGTTTTGCAAGCCTTTTGGGTCTGATTCGAAATCCACAACCCTCCAGAGGGGTGGGGGGGGGGGAATTAAAAGTCGCAAGTCCATCCAAAACTGAATGGGTCACGCCTTTAGTCCTCAGAATAACACAAACATGCACAGCGCCTCCTATTTCAACAGGGCAGGCAGAGAGTTCAAGAGGACTTGTGGATGTCTTTTGCCAGGAGGGAAGAAAATGAAATAGAAACCAGAAGAAGTAGTTTGCTGCTTTGCAGGCCTTGGGAGGGCGAAAAGGCAGGAGGATTCCACGCAGCAACGTGACTTTCTTGCCGCCCCCGCCCCCCCCAGCTCTCCAAATAGATCTCCTCGCTTCCAGGGATTCCGCTCCGCCAGCTGAGCGTTAAATCCCTTCAAGGCCGCAGGTGCCTTTTGCTCGGGACTCCTTCAGAGCGGATCCGGCCAGCCTCGTCCGAGGGGTCTCCTGTTTCTTGCGCGGAGAGAAAGGGGCGCTGCGAAAGAGCGGGGCAGGAAAGTCCTTCGCGCGAGGCGGTCGCCGCTTCCCGGCGCCTGCGGAGCCCGAGTGTCAAGGGCAGCCTCCGGGCGAGCGCGGGTTCCGTCCGGCCGCGCAAGGGGAGGCCGAGCGCCGAAAGTTTCCGCGGAGTTGCTGCGACGGAGCCCGGCTGGTTGAGCCGAGAGCAGGATCCGGGCCAACGGGAGCCACTTCCGCCGGGAACGAGGCCGGGGCTGCGGGGAGGCGGAGCAGCCCTTGCCCGGCCCCCCGGCGGCCCTCGCCCGCGAGGCTGCCTCAAGCCCCGAAGGTCCCCCGGGGCCCCGACCCTCCGCGGCCTCGTCGGGGGCGCAGCGCTGCTCTCGCGGCCCGGTCGCGCTCCGTGACGCGCGCCAGGAGCCGGGCAGCCTCGGAAGTTTGGGGCGCCGGCTGGCCGCCGCGAACACGCGCGCACGCTCCCGCCCAGCCGCGACCCAGAGCCGCCCCGGCAGGCAGCGAGGACCGCGGCTGCCCTCTGCCGCCCGCTGCCGGAGCCGCGCCCGCTCTCCCGGGGAAGCTCGGCAGGCGCCAAGTCCACGTCAAGCGGACTTCAAGAAAAACGAAAACACAACCTCTTGTTTTTCTCCTGCTGCTACAACTCCCATCATCCGCAGCCAGCTGAGAGCTGCGAGTTGTTTTTCGGAAGCTGTGCTCTACAGACCACCGGGGGCCTGTCAGCTTTGTTCAGGTGACCCACGCGGCTATCTTTAAGAAAAAGTGGTCCTCCAGCACCCTCACTGACTTAGCTGGTATGGAGACTCCAGCTTTTCAGTTTTGCTTTTAAGTTATTCCAGCCAATTAACACAGACTTTGCTTAGGAATTACATGGGATGGGAACATTTTATTGAAAGCAGTCATTTAAATTGGGCTCCCTGTGGTTTTCTATGCACAGGGAATGAGTGAAATATGGAGGGGCACACATGTCTTTCATTTGCTTGTGCACCTGCAGTCCAAACACTGAATGATTGCATCAGTGAAAGGCAGACCCCTGGAGTGAACGTTGCACCCCAGTTCTCAATGCACACCAGAAAATCCTGCACTTATTTTGAAGTTCCACTGAATACTGTGTTCAGATTGTAGCTGTACAGCCTGATCCTGTTTGTTAGTGGTACTCACTGCCCTGTTGTGCTTACGTCTAGGTAACCATGTTACCTAGAACAATACTTCTATCCTATACGGATTTCAGGCTCACTTCAAGTATTGTTTATTTAAGTGGAATTTGCTTCCAAGGAAATGCATTTTAGAGATTCAGGTCAGACTGGCTTGGTGCATGCTAATCCTATATGCAAAAGAACTGGTGTGCCAAGGGTGGCTCCTTGTGTAGACAAAATGGCACCCCCCCACACATAAGAAGGAGGCATCAGCAAGCTGGGGGGGGCAGACACCAAGGTCTACAAAATACAAAACAAAAAACACCCTACCAGAGTAATCCAATGTACGTCTTCTCATAAAGAAGTCCTACTGTGTTCAGTGTGGCTTGCTCCCAAATTAGTGTGCAGGTCAGAGAATGGGTTGCAGTCTAGGGAAAGGGCATGAGGGGATAAAAAAAACCAACCCCATGAGGAATGAGCATGCTCAGTGGGCATGGACTGCTTACTGAATAATGGGAGGGCCCCAAAGAAGACTGGTGGGGTGGAATGGAGCACCCTGGAAAGAGGCATAGCTGGCACCCTGAGCAAGAACACTCTGTGCTGCAACGTTGTGCTGCAGGTTTTATCCCTCCCTGTAATGCTGATGAAGAGCTGATGCTCTTCCTGCTGCCCCTTTCCCCTTATGGCAGTTGTGGGTATCTGAAGAAGTGTGCATGCATGCCCATACCAATAACAAACTTAGTTGGTTTCTAAGGTGCTACTGGAAGGAATTTTTTTTTGTTTTGTTTTGACTACGGTAGACCAACACGGATAGGCAATTGTGGGAGGTCGTCTAGGCCAGGCTTCCTCAACCTCAGCCCTCCAGATGTTTTGAAACTACAATTTCCATCATCCCTGACCACTGGTCATGCTAGCTAGGGATCATGGGAGTTGTAGGCCAAAAACATCTGGAGGGCCAAGGTTGAGGAAGCCTGGTCTAGGCCATGAGAGAGAGAATGACGGGCCCAGGCAAGCCCTCTGACAGAATGGGGATTTAAACCCAAACCTCCCAGGTGAGGGGTTAAATCCAAAGAGAGTCCTACTCAGAGTAGACCCAATTAAATTAATGGGTGTGCAGATTAATTTCAATGAGTCTGCTGTGAGGGGCAATAACTTGATACTCACCTCCATCCATTGCAGTCTGTTGCAGTAAATATGATTATCAGAATTGATTTGCAGCTGGTTGTTCCAACTCTCATTTATAGCTATTTTAGATTGCAATCCCATCAGGAAAGATTGCTGCCCCCAGGGACTTTATCAAGGGCCATATGCATGGATAGTGCAGTATAAATGACGCAATAAAAATAATAAGGTCCACAATGCCAGTCAGGAAGGTCACATGTGGATGCCTGCAAAAGCACGTTTCATATTAGCTCTGCTTCTGGGGGAGCAACTGCCAGGCAGTGCCATCCTATGCATGTTCAACCAGAGGTCCGTCTGTGCCCCATGGGGCTTATTCCCAAATGAATGGTGCATGGCCTTGCAGCCAGGATACCATTGCGCTCTATCCATTATGCCACACATCTAGTAGCCGCTGATAGCCTCCATGAATTAGTCTAATCCTCTATGAAATCCATCCAAGTTGGTGGCCACGGCTGCCTCTTGTGGAAGGGAGTTCCACAGTTTAACTATGTGAAGAAGGACTTCTATTTATCCGTCCTGAATCTTCCCCCATTCAGCCTCAATGGATGTCCACAGGTTCTAGAAAGGGGGGAATCTTTTCTTTAGACGCTTTCTCTGGGCCGTACACATTTTATAAGCTGGCTGTCTCCTTGGGGCAGGCGCTCTCTTCATTTCCGCCTTTACCAAAGCGCTTTTGGAAATACGACCTTAAGCAAGCGGCCGAGGGGCGGGGCGGAGAATGCGCATGCGTCCCCCCGAGGCGGGGGAGAGGCGGGCCGGGGGAGGGGCTTTTCCTGGCCCCGCCCTTCCGCCTCGCCGAGCGGCGAACTCCGGGGAAGAAGCCGGTTGGCCGAGGCGAGACGGAGGCCGCGGGCGCGTGACGGTCGGCCGCTCGCTCCACGCCCTGAACTCTGCCGGTTCGAGTCCCGCCGGGAGGCAGCGAGGCGCGCCTGGGAGACCCCGCTTCCCGCCTTGGATGGTCCAGCGGGGAAGGTGAGCTCCGGCGGGAGACTGGGCGGCTTGGCGGGCGGCGGAGGCGCAGCCTGGGGGCGGGGATATCGGGCGGCCGAGAAGCATCGGCGCGGAGCCCCGGCCGGGCGACGGACCAGGCTTCCTCGGAGGGGTGCGATGCTGGGAAGCCCCCCAGGGCGTCTCATCACAGTCGGAAGGGGTTAACTTCGGATCTGGGGCTTATTTCCTACATACAGTGGTACCTCGGGTTAAGAACTTAATTTGTTCTGGAGGTACTTTCTTAACCTGAAACTGTTCTTAACCTGAAGCACCACTTTAGCTAATGGGGCCTCCCGCTGCTGCTGCGCCGCCGGAGCACAATTTCTGTTCTCATCCTGAAGCAAAGTTCTTAACCCGAGGTACTATTCTGGGTTAGCGGAGTCTGTAACCTGAAGCGTATGTAACCCAAGGTACCACTGTATAGAGAGAGAGAGAATAAAGATGGTGATGCAGTGCCGGGCGCTCCCTACCTGCATGTAGGTTGTTGTAAATAAAAATATGCCAACAAGTAGTTTCCCCTCCTCATATGCTCTCTATTGCTGGATTTCTGTGGTCACTTGAAGAATGGGCGTTGTAAACAAAAATTGCCCTTTTCCCTTATGGGGTATCCAAGAGCCCATATAGAGTCCTTACATTAGGTTCCCTATTGGTAGGAGAATATAACAGAGGCCAACCAGAGAATATTGAGAAGCAAAGCAGCTAGTAAGCCTGATCTTTATTGATCTGTTGCAACAGGGTGCTCCCCTCACACGCAGGAGAGGAAGAGGACCCACAAAAATGCTGTGCAGTGGCTTATAAAGACTTTTGAAATTCCCATCCTCTAGATCAAGACCACCCCCAGAAACATTATGCATACATCACAGAAATTTAAATGTTGTTTTTCTCCTGTTGTTGTTTATCTCCTGTCTAGCAGGTTACTTGATTGGATTTCCTGGGGAGCCTGGCCATTCTTTTGTAGTGGTAAAATACTTATTTCCTGGGCCAGGTCACAGGCTCACACCTTATTCAAACAGACATATCCTTGAGACAGGATTTGTGAGGAAAGAGACAATGGGGAGGCTTTTCCAGTTTAACCTTGCAGAGAAAGGATTTGGTCAGTTTAGGAATCAAAATGGTTCCAGGTTGGTCTTCCTGTGTTGATCTATGTATGTGCAGTTATGAACATTACCATATATCTAAGACCATAAAATTCCTATCACAAGGTCTACCCACCCGCCACTGCCCAGGAAACTCCAGGAGCCCCCAAAGAGGCCGGTGTTTCAGTAGGGAGTGTAATTCCTGAGTTTGCCATCACCCCCAACATCATGTGAAGACAAAGTCCCACTTTGGTCCCCTGCCTTTATTCAGCTTGGGGCCCAAGTGTGGACAGGCCCCGTTTCCTGTCTTAGGAGCCCTCGCCAAATGGTACCTTGAGAGGTGGGCAAGCCTATGCCAAAAAACCAGGCAAAGTTTCAGCTGCCGTCTGGACTCCATATGGTGCCTTGCGTCCAAATGTTGATAGAGACCACCAAGTCTCATGCAAGTTCAGCAGCGGTATCTCGAGAAGCAGATGAGCCTATGCCAAAAAAAGGACGAAGTCATGCCAGGCCATGTTTTGGTCTCCCATCTTGATTCAAAATGGCACCTGGCATCCAAATGTGGGTGAAGAGGCTGCCCCAACTTGGGAATCCTCATGCTGAGTTTGGTGATGACAAGAGAGACAAGCTAGTTAGCAGAGACGCAAAGACAAGCTAGTTAGCAGATTTCGGTCCGTTAAAGACAAGACTTTCTGCACCTGATGAAGCAGACAGATTCATCGCCGTATAAACGTTTATGGACTAAAAGGCCATTGGAGCAATGAGAGTGAATCTAATTTAGGTCCAATAGGCTGCTTTCTTCACACACACCTTTGACCTGCATCCAGAGAAACAAGTGGGATCATCAGAGTTCAAGGAGATGTTTCAGCCAGGCAAAAACTCTGGGGCCAGTAAGGGGCATGGCCTGGAGAGAGTGACAAGGGCCAGACAAGAGTTCTGAAGGGCACATTGGCCCCTAGGTGTGAGACATTCCTGGCTCAGAGCAGTCTTCCTCTCAATTTAAGAGCTGTGAGCTTCATCTTTGGCCTTTGGGCTTCCTGGAGGTATCCTGGGTAGCCACTGTAGGAATCGTAGAATCGTACACAGTGGTACCTTGGGTTACAAACACCTCGGGTTACAGACTCCGCTAACCCGGAAGTAGTACCTCGGGTTAAGAACATTGCTTCAGGATGAGAAAAGAAATTGTTCAGTGGCAGCGGGAGGCCCCATTAGCTAAAGTGGTACCTCAGGTTAAGAACGGTTTCAGGTTAAGAACGGACCTCCAGAATGAATTAGGTTCTTAACCAGAAGTACCACTGTAGTTGGAAAGGACCCCAAGCATCATCTAGACCTCTCCCACAGGATGCAGGACTAGATGGACCTTTGGTTGTGTTTGCATTGGCTTGACCTACTCTGAGCTGAACCAAATTAATTCTGCTGTACCTAAATGTCTTGGTCTGGCTTTCTTTCCCCTGTCTCGCCTACAGAAACAATGGAGGAGCTGAGCCAAGCTCTCGCTTTCAGCTTTGCTGTCTCCCAGGACCTCAACAGCACAGCAGCACCACACCCCCGGCTGGCACAGTACAAATCCAAGTACAGCTCCTTGGAGCAGGCAGAGAGGCGACGGCAGCTCCTTGCATTTCAGAAAACGTAAGGGGCATCTCTAAATGGCTATATTTCCATGTTGTTGCAGGTATTATTTATTTATTAAATTTCTATCCTGCCTTTCCTCCAAGGAGCCCACTGTGGCACACATGGTGATTCTTCTTCCCATTTTATTCTCACAACAACCCTGGCAGGTAGGTGAGGCTGAGAGACAGAGACTGGTGAGCTTCATGAATGAGTGGGGCTGGAATCCTGGGCTCTCAGGTCCAATACTAACCAAGCAATGTAAACCAAACCATCAATATAACATGGGAATGCAAATTCCACGTTCAAAACGAAAGAATGCTAATCATAGTCATTCCACATAATTAGGCAACTATAAATCTCCCAAAGCGGCATAAAAAGGAGCCATGGAAGCAAATTATATATGAAACATTGGATTGTATCCAACTAAGTTCTCCTTGGAGTAGACCCATTGAAATTAATGGACCTAAATGAATAATGTTCATTTGTTTCAATGGATTGGCTCTGAGCTCACACTGACTACATCTCATTGTCTTCTTGTTCATCTGTACAACAACCTTGTAAAGCAGGCAAGTACCGTTACTGCCATATTGAAGACAGGGAGTGGGGAATTTAAGAAGCAGACACATTTGCCACTAAGTTACCTGCCACACTCACCTGTCGCTCAGGAAAGATAATAGTTAATATATTTTAAAAATATATATAATTGTCTGCAGGCAACATGCCAGTTGCTGTCTCTTAAATTCTTAAATGCTTATCATTTCTGGCCTTTAGCTGTTGTATCTGAAATGGACTCTACCTGTAAGATGATGTAGTTCTCTTCTATCCTCTTCTCATATTTTTGACTAACATTTTAGTTTTTTTCTTTCTTAAGTTTAAAGCCTGCAACTAGCCCAAATTCCGTAATCTTCTCTATCACTATTGGCACACTTTCTTTTGGGTTCTCCGTGGTTATAGTCAGGTCACTGGTGAAGGCTTTTACTTTGAAGGTCTTGTTTCCAACAACTATACCCCTTATTATACCCCTTCTTTTCTTTTCTAATGTTCGTATTCAGAATTTCCAACACCAATATAAATAACAATGTGAATAAAGGACACCCCTAGCTTGTACCTCTCTTTATATTACAATTTTCTGTTAGATTGTTATTTATAACTAGTTTAGCTCTTTGTTGCAAGTATATTGCGTTTATACCTTTATAAAAAAATTCTCCCACTCCTATCATTTCTAATGTTTTTTTCACAAACCTCCAGGAGACATTGTCAAATGCCTTCTCTGCATCAATAAATAACAGTGCCACCTGTTTTTCGATTGTGACTTCCAGATAATCTAGAGCAGGGACGTCCAGCTCCCAAGAGACTGCGATCTACTCCCGGGGGGGGGGCTGGCAGTGATCTACCCATGGGGGGGGAGTTAAGAGTTGTTGAACTTTTTTTAGGGGGGCAGGTCAAAATTGTTGCCCCTTTTTTAAACAGTAAGTGTGCAGAATTAAAATAAATTGCTCACCAACAACACATTCGCTAACATACAAACACAGCGACGCAGGGAAAGGCGGAGGGGCGGAGACATGATTCTAAACAACGCAATAAGGATCCCACGGTTGACCACGATCATCCTGTGGTAAACCAGTTGGATACCCCAGCTCTAGAGTATCTATTACATATCTCATATTATTTTTCATATGGCTTCCTGGGAGAAATCCTGCTTGGTCCTCATGAATATAGTCTTTCAGTATACGTTTCAATTTACTTACTATTATATCTGCAAATATTTTATAGTCATTTTTAAGGAGAGATATAGGTTGGTAATTCTTAACTGATGTTTCCTTAGGGATTAAGGTTATATAGACCTCCTCCCATGATTCTGGTAGCTTCCCCGTACAGTGGTACCTCGGGTTACATACACTTCAGGTTACATTCGCTTGGGGCCTCCTGCTGCCGCTGCGCGATTTCTGTTCTCATCCTGAAGCAAAGTTCTTAATCCGAGGTAATATTTCTGGGTTAGCGGAGTCTGTAACCTGAAGCGTCTGTAACCTGAAGCATATGTAACCCGAGATACCACTGTACTGATTTAGAATCATAGAATCATAGAGTTGGAATAGACCACAAGGGCCATCGAGTCCAACCCCCTGCCAAGCAGGAAACACCATCAGAGCACTCCTGACATGTGGTTGTCAAGCCTCTGCTTAAAGACCTCCAAAGAAGGAGACTCCACCACACTCATTGGCAGCAAATTCCACTGTCGAACAGCTCTTACTGTCAGGAAGTTCTTCCTAGTGTTTAGGTGGAATCTTCTTTCTTGTAGTTTGGATCCATTGCTCCGTGTCCGCTTCTCTGGAGCAGCAGAAAGCAACCTTTCTCCCTCCTCTATATGACATCCTTTTATATATTTGAACATGGCTATCATATCACCCCTTAACCTCCTCTTCTCCAGGCTAAACATGCCCAGCTCCCTTAGCCGTTCCTCATAAGGCATCGTTTCCAGGCCTTTGACCATTTTGGTTGCCCTCCTCTGGACACGTTCCAGTTTGTCAGTGCCCTTCTTGAATTGTGGTGCCCAGAACTGGACACTGTACTCCAGGTGAGGTCTGACCAGAGCAGAATACAGTGGCACTATTACTTCCCTTGATCTAGATGCTATACTCCTATTGATGCAGCCCAGAATTGCATTGGCTTTTTTAGCTGCCGCGTCACACTGTTAGCTCATGTCAAGTTTGTGGTCAACCAAGACTCCTAGATCCTTTTCACATGTACTGCTCTCAAGCCAGGTGCCACCCATCTTGTATTTGTGCCTCTCATTTTTTTTTGCCCAAGTGCAGTACTTTACATTTCTCCCTGTTAAAGTTCATCTTGTTTGTTTTGGCCCAGTTCTCTAATCTGTCAAGGTTGTTTTGAAGTGTGATCCTGTCCTCTGGGGTGTTAGCCACCCTTCCCAGTTTGGTGTCATCTGCAAATTTGATCAGGATGCCCTTGAGTCCATCATCCAAGTCGTTGATAAAGATGTTGAATAAGACCGGGCCCAAGATAGAACCCTGTGGCACCCCACTAGTCACTCTTCTCCAGGATGAAGAGGAACCATTGATGAGCACCCTTTGGGTTCGGTCAGTCAGCCAGTTACAAATCCACTGAGTGGTAGCATAGGCAAGTCCGCATTTTACCAGCTTCTTTACAAGAATATCATGGGGCACCTTGTCGAATGCCTTGCTGAAATCAAGGTAGGCTACATCCACTGCGTTCCCTTCATCTACCAGGCTTGTAATTCTGTCAAAAAAACAAGATCAGGTTAGTCTGACATGACTTATTTTTCAGAAATCCATAATGACTATTGGTGATCACAGCATTCCTTTCTAGGAGACTGTTTCTCACAGACTGTTTGCTTAATGATCTGCTCCAGAATCTTCCCTGGTATTGATGTCAGACTGACTGGGCGATAATTATTTGGGTCCTCTCTTTCCCCCCTTTTGAAAATAGGGACAACATTTGCCCTCCTCCAGTCTGCCGGGACTTCGCCTGTTCTCCAGGAATTCTCAAAGATGACTGCCAGTGGTTCTGAGATCACATCTGCCAGTTCTTTTAATACTCTTGGATGCAGTTCATCTGGCCCTGGAGACTTGAATACATCTAAACTAGCCAAGTATTCTTGTACTATGTTCTTAGTTATTCTGGGCTGTGTTTCCTTTGCTGAATCATTTGCTCCAAATTCTTCAGGTCGGGCATTGTTTTCTTTATCGGAGAAGACTGAGGCAAAGAAGGCATTGAGGAGTTCAGCCCTTTCTGTGTCCCCTGTTTGCATTTCACCATCTTCTCCTCTGAGTGACCCCACTGTTTCTTTGTTCTTCCTTTTGCTACAGACATACCCATAAAAGCCTTTTTTGTCGCTTTTAACCTCTCTAGCAAACCTGAGTTCATTTTGTGCTTTAGCTTTTCTGACTTTGTGTCTACAAGTGCTGGCTATTTGTTTGAATTCCTCTTTGGTGGTTTCCCCCCTTTTCCATTTTTTGTACACATCCTTTTTTAATCTTAACTCAGTTAAAAGTTCTTTAGATGGCCACCCTGGCTTCTTTAGGCACCTTCCATGTTTCCGTCTCATTGGTATTGCCTGAAGTTGTGCTTTTACTATCTCCCTCTTAAGAAACTCCCAGCCATCATGAACTCCCTTTCCTTTTAGTATTACTGTCCATGGGATCTCACCCAGCAGTTCCCTAAGTTTTATGAAGTCGGCTTTCTTAAAGTCAAGAAATTGAGTCCTAGTATGCTTGGCTGCTCCTTTCCGCTGTACAGTAAACTTCAGAAGAGCATGATCACTTGCGCCTAATGATCCTTCCACTTCTACCCCACTAACCAGGTCACTAACCAGGTCATTTATTAGACTTAAAAAGGTAAAGGGCCCCCTGACCGTTAGGTCCAGTCACAACGACTTGGGTTGCGGTGCTCATCTCACTTCATTGGCCGTGGGAGCTGGCGTACAGCTTCCGGGTCATGTGGCCAGCATGACTAAGCCGCTTCTGGTGATCCAGAGCAGCGCACAGAAACGCCGTTTACACTGGAGCGGTACCTATTTATCTACTTGCACTTTGACGTGCTTTCGAACTGCTAGGTTGGCAGGACCTGGGACCAAGCAATGGGATCTCACCCTGTCGCGGGGATTCGAACTGCCAACCTTCTGATCGGCAAGCCCATGTGGCTTAGTGGTTTAACCCACAGCACCACCCGCGTCCCAACTTATTAGATAGAGGGTTTTAACAACTGTTTGGCTGGCATGCTAACTTACGCTACGATAAGGCGAGAGTTCGCAGAGATTTTACGACTCATGTAATAAAAAGATCTCTATATGCAGTCTGGACAAAAAATAAGGGTATCCTGGAACAAAAGAAACCCTGGTGGTTGTTGCCGATGGGAGCCATGACAGTAAAGAAAATTAACAAGATGGTTGAATGGGTTACGTATAAAGAAATTATCTGTGAAGAAGGCAACCAACTAAGACTCAAAAATTTTGAAGAAATAAGAAGTAAAGTCAACAATTGGTTACAATACCACCAAATACGTGACTTATTTAAACAAGATAAAAAAGGGCTTTAGTAAAGAACCTTCAAGATTCAAAAGTGACTTGATGATGACTTATGAAGTGATAAGGGAAAATTTGATAAAGATGTTTTACAGATGGTATTTAACACCAACCAAAATATGTAAAATACATAAAACCAAATCTGTGTTGGAGGTGTAACAAAGCAGAGGGGACATTCATACATATGTGGTGGACATGTGATAAAATCAAAGGCTTCTGGGATATAGTGTACGAAGAGTTAAAGAAAATGTTTAAACAAAACTGTTAAGAAAACAGAAACTTTTTTATTTGGGATACTAGACATAGATATTGCCAGAGAAAATAAGAAAATATTCCTTTACGCCATGGGAGTGGCGAGAACACTAATTACCAAAAATTGGAAAAAAGAAATAATCCCGACAAAAAAATAATGGCAAGACAGATTATTTTATTATATTAAATTGGCCAGATTGACAGAGGCAATTAGGGGTCAAACCAAACAAAAATTCCAAAAAGAATGGGTAAAACAAAGAGAATATTTTTAATAGCAGTGCCCTCAAATTAATACTTGGACTTATTTTGATTGATTTCTGCAAAATAATTTATGGTACTTAAGTTAAAAACAAAGAAAAAGGAGTAATAATGAACTAAAAAGGAGATAGTTTACCAAAAACGATAAAAGAACCATGTTGAGGATTAAATCAAATGGAAGAAAAGAAGAACTGAAATATGGTGTGTGTGTGTGTGTGTGTGTGTGTGTGTGTGTGTGACTATTTGTTTTGTATAAGTTTTCATATGTTTACTTTTTTGTTTTGTTTTATGTCTTGTTGTTTGTTTCTCTCTTGATTCTGTATTATTATTTTTATGTTCAGTTTGACAAGTGTGTGTATACGTGTTGTAAATAAACTGAATAAAATTTAAAAGATGATAGATAGATAGATAGATAGATAGAGAGAGAAATAGAGAGAGAGAGATAGAGAGATATGATATATAATGACAACAAAACACTGTCTAAAATGTATAAAATTTTATTAGAATGGTCAGTGAAGTATGAGGAGGTAAAATCAGCCATGGTAAAGTGGGAAAGAGATCTAGGTCATAATATACAACTCTCAGAATGGCAAAAATTGTGGAGGGAAGATCTTAAATTCACAGCATGGAATAAAATTGGTCAGCTCAGATTGAAACCAACAGACCATAGCAAGACATCAAAATCAGTGTTAATTAGGATTGCAAAAAAAATAAATTAAAAAAAAATTCAAGATTTTGAAAGAAAAAAAAGCTGATCAACTTTTCTGTCTGAATTTTCACTTTTTGAAATATGGCAACCCTATGTTAATGAAAAGTTCAGAAAGTGTCGGCCTGGCAGGCAGACTTATGAAGGCAGGATGCTACCATACAAAAGCTGCACGGTGGATTCAGTATAATGGTTTTAACTATGGAATTGATCGCTTTAGGGCTATTGCATTTCTTCCTTAATTTATTGTTCTATGACATTTTCCTTACTATCTCTGCTTTGGAATGGTGGTTTGTTCTAATACAGTAGTTGCATTGTTTACTGATTTTGTTTTGTTTTGTCTTTTTCCCTTGTTTTATTGGATTTTTTATTTTTGTGTGTGTATATATATATATATATATATATATATATATATATATATGAAATAAAATATTACTGTTTTGTTTGTATGTCACCCCGAAAGATATTGTTACTGGGCAGGATATAAAGAATTTTCTTTCCTATCTAAGTTGGTGGGAAATTTAATATCTTTCCTTCTTTTTCTTTCTTCTGACTAGTAAGCGATTGGATTATGTCAACCATGCTAGGAGGCTGGCAGAGGATGATTGGACAGGCACCGAGGAGGAGGAGGAGGAGAAGGAGAAGGAGGAGGCAGGTGCAGACAGTGCAGACATGGAGATGGAAGTCGGGACGAAGCTACCAAAACGCTACGCCAACCAGGTGAGGGGGACTGGTAGCAGAGAGGAAAACTGAGCAAGGGGAAAACTGGGCTCCAAATAGAAGCCAGCCCTTGTTGCTTTTGTGTATATGAGGTATCATTCTGATTATTTCCCTCCTGGGACATAATTTTCCCTAGAGCCTTATTTGTTAGCAAAATGTGAATTCAAGTTTCTGGCTCTTTAGAGTGGAGGCAGGAGGCTGTAGACTTGTGGTTCTGAGAGCAGAACCTAATGGTTGATCTACCTGAGGAAGCGGGTCAGAATTAAAAAGATGAGGTACAAATACTTCCCCCAATCTAATCTGACAAACTGGGAACTTAATAAAAAATTATCTCTGTTCAAACAATTATAAATTAATTATATATTATAAATTAATTATATATTATATTATATATTTATATTTATATAAATTTATATATATATTATATAAATTATATAAATTAATTATATATTATATTGAGAAAGAGAGGAGCTAAGCCAAAAGTGTCTCTGAAAAGCGCTTTTCTTATCCGTAATTTGCTTCCTGTGTTCTTATTTATAAATTCCTTGATAATCTTTGGAGAGTGATTTGTCTTGACTTTTCTGGCGTATTTGCAATTGCAGGAGACTTTTTACAATCCCAATCAAACCAATTAGCGTATTTTTCGCCCCATAGGACGCACCGCCCCATAGGACGCACCTAATTTTGGGGGGGGGAATAAAGAAAAAAAAATTTCCCTCCCCAGGCACGGGGCAGGCGCGGGGGAAGCCTGAGCTTCCCCCGACCCGAGCCCCCAGAACAGCCTGCTATCTGCAAGCCTAGGGAGCCGCGCCGGTCTCCCCAGGCTTGCGGAGAGGTGCGCGAAGCCCGGGGGCGCTCTTCGGCGCGCACCAGGCTTCGGAATGCAGGCAGCTCTGCGCTACCCTCCGGAGCCCCGCGTGGCTTCGCACCAGGATCCAGAGGGTGGCGCAGAGCTGCAAGAAGCCCTGGAGCGCAGGCAGCTCCGCGCCACCCTCCAGAGCCCCGCGCGGCTTCGCGCCGGGATCCGGGGGGTGGCGCGGAGCTTCAGGAAGCCCTGGAGCGCAGGCAGATCCGCGCCACCCCCCAGAGCCCCGCGCAGCTTCGCGCCGGGATCCAGAGGGTTTCGCGGAGCTGCAAGAAGCCCTGGAGCGCAGGCAGATCCGCGCCATCCTCCGGAGCCCCGCGCGGCTTCGCACCGGGATCCGGAGTGTGGCGCGGAGCTGCAAGAAGCCCTGGAAAGCCTGCATTCGCCCCATAGGACGCACACACATTTCCCCTTCATTTTTGGAGGGGGAAAAGTGCGTCCTATAGGGCGAAAAATACGGTAGTTTGGTGTTGGAATGAACTAGATTTGTACCTCCCTTGGACAATGCATGGTTTCAGTTCCTCTATTATTTGCTGATACGGTCCTAATTAATATGTTAGGTGCATTCATATAGTCAACATAGACTTTCACACTATATTTTAAATCCAGGTTGTGAACAATTTTTCCTTTCTTTAGGGAAGGAAATATTTTCATGTCATTTGCCATTGGTTTTTAATGCTATTCTATATTGTGTTGTAAGCTCTCCAGGAAATGTTTATTGATGAATGACTATAAATCCAACACCATTTAATGTGTTTGTGACCAAACAGAGGTGGAATATACTGTTAATATACTGTTATATTGCTCCTTGTATATAACTACCGTAGGGTTTTAAATAGGATTTTTGGACAGTTTTCTTTTTGAATTGCTGGAAAGAAATTTGCCAAGTATTGATTGTTAGGGATAAATTGTGCTCTGTTTGCTCTAGATGCCCTGAAAATCAGACAAAAAATTCTAGTATATTGGGGGTCACATGTGCTAGACTATAAGTAATTTCATTGTCCCCGAGAGGGGGCAATGACAATAAAGATATTATTATTATTATTATTATTATTATTATTATTATTATTATTATAACTTTCTCAATCTGGTATTTTGTAGTGATCAAGCTTTTTTTAGCAAATAAGTTTGTCTGACTGATTATAAATCTAAGAAATAATAACCACCATTAAGAGAGTGGGTTGTTGTTGTTTTTTGTATAGTTGGTACAATGTTAATAGATTTGGGTTATATCGAATCCTAAGAATACTTGGAGGAAATCCATTGAAATTAATGGACATGACTAACTTGAGTACATTCATGTCAGTGGATCTCCTCTGAGTAGAACTTGGTTGACTACAACCTTATTTGATTTTTCTCCTTTGTGGCTTTGAGTACAAGCAACGGAATTATGGTCATCTGGGAGCATTATAGAAAGAGAAAGTGGAACCGCAGAGGGCCACAGATTCAGGCTATGTACACACCATACATTTAAAACCCTGGGAACTGTAGTTTGCCTCTCACAGAACTCCTAGGACCTTTAGCAAACTACATTTCCCATTGTTCTTTTTGGAGTTAAGGGGGATGATCTTTAAATGTATCGTGTTTATACAGCTTGAAAGTTGTAACTGAAACTGAGATCCAGTTGAGATTTCTGCATTGCAAGGGTTGGACTAGATGACCCTGAGGACCCTTTCAACTCTACAGTTCTGTGCTTAATTAAAGAGTTTACTCATGTACAATGGTCAACCTAGGAAAAGTGGGAAAATAAACATAAAGAATAAACTACTTGAGGGAATGACCCTTATGTGATATTAATGTGACTATTTCTCATTTATTGATTTTATTTCATTTATGAGTCTCCTAATAAAAAATAGTCTCCAGATGACTTACAAAAATGCAGGGTTGTTTGCTTTTTTAAAACTAAAATGAAAATCAAACCCTGCATTTTAAATTATCCTAATCATTACTGTGAGTTCTGAAGTAATTTAGCAAGAAATAACCACAAAAAGGGAATGATATAATACTCAGTGTAATAAATAGGAAAGGAATTTTTAAAAAGTCATATGAAAATGATAGCAAAAGCCCACAAACCACGAGGACAAAGCTAGTCTCCCCCTACGGATGGTTCCATCCTCAAATCCCTCTAGCCCTGCGACATAAGAGTTCCTGGAATGCTGAAGTTTCATGGCAACTTTGAAGCAACAAAGCATTTTAAATTTGAAGAGTCCTTCATAGTTGCCAGTGCAGGGCTTACTCAGTGAGCCCTTGGGGTGAAGGCGAAAGGGAAGCCTTGGTTGGCTTTACTGTGAGGGCTGTTGAGGGCCTTTGACTTACTTTGTTTGCTTAGTTTTCTAGGGACAAATGCAGCCAGGGTTCTTTAAGTTCCCACTGGTTTAGGAAGCACGTTCTGTTTCAATGCTGTCCATAAGCAAGTGCCAGCTAGTTATGGCTTTCTCTGCAAAAGGAGGCCTTTCTTATCAGCCTTTGCTGAGCGACAAGCTTTCTCTTTCTCCCTTCTTGCCAGCCAGCCAAGAGAAGTGGCTTAGAGCAGCCTTCCTCAAACTCAGCCCACCAGAGACTACAATTCCCATCATCCCAGACCACTGGTTCTGCTACCTAGGGATCATGGGAGTTGTAGGCCAATAACATCTGGAGGGCTTAGAGCTACAGCAGTAGCCTGGAATTGTCATTTTAGGGGGAGAAACTTAATTTTTGTACATTTCTTCAGTGAGGGATCTTAAAAATATGTTTTTGGGTGTGAGTTCACACTTGCAATTATTTTTGTGATTGGAAAACATTTAGCTTAGTAAGTCTACTTTTGATTAAGAAGCATATAAACAGCTTTCAGAAAATGAAAGACTTTTACTTTTACCTTCTGAAAAGTGATTAATAATAACAACAATAATAATAATGAATAATAAAACTTCAAGCACTTGGCAATCATTTTTTTGTTTTCTATGCAATTTTACACATATTTTACTTACCAAGCAGTCAATCTTATCAATCAATCAATCTTATCAATCAGTTTTACCAAAGTATCTTTAGAATTCCTGAGCCACATTGCAACTTTTTAGCACCCCTCATTCTTGGAATTTGAAACTTCAACACTCTTGACCACAGCAGCTTCCTCCATCTCAAACCCCAAGAGGTGCCTAGAGCTCTGCGGTTTGCTTCATTGTGGCAGCTCTGGAGTTTGCTGCATCTAGTGGCTCTTTGGGCCAGGATTAATAAAAATAAAGAGGAACAGAGAAGGTATCCTCAGATCATCAGTCCAGTGCTGGCTCAGTACTGACTGGGTTGCCAGGCTCTTGGGCGGAAGTCCTTTCCAGGGGAGAATGAAGCTGAGGCCTCCTGCCTGCGAAGCAAGTGCTCTGCCGCTGGGTTATGGCCATCTCATAGCCTTGACAGCTGTTCAGGCCTGGCTTTAACCAGTAAGGTTTCTGGTTGCATTTCTCCTTCTGCGCCACGCTTTCCCAGCCTGGTGCCTCCACTTTTTTCCAGCTGCATCTCCCATCATCCCTGACCATTGGCCATGCTGCTTGGGGCTGACGGGAGTGGTAGTCCTACAGTGTCTGGCAGGCACCAGGCCAGGGAAGGCTGTGACATTTGCCGTTTCCCCCAGTGCTACAAGTGAACAATTTTCTTTGCTGCCTTTGTAGCTGATGCTGTCTGAATGGCTGATTGACGTGCCCCCAGATTTGGTGCGGGAGTGGCTGCTGGTGGTGTGCCCTGTGGGGAAGAGGGCTCTTATTGTGGCATCTCAGGTAAGAGACCGTGGCTTCTACCACAAGCCAAACCAAGGAAGAGTTTTTATCTTGCTGCTTTGTAAATTGTCTTCCTGCCGCATTCTAATAGCTTGGCAAGCTGGGGTTGAGGAACCTTTGAAATCTGGCAACTTTCGCGTCCGTGTCCAAAGGCTTATTGCATGTGAAACTCCTCCAAGACTACGAAATGGATCTGTTCCATCTCGCCCCATCTGAACAAGCTGCATTTTAACAGGGCTTAACAGAGCATTTTTTTTAATTTTAAAAAAAACACACTCCATTTTAAAAAGTATTTTGATGATTTCTAAGAACTTGTTTTCCCTGCTGCTTCTTATCTACTGTTTTGTTGATAGGTTTGTTTAATTGTGTATTGTGTTTGTGGCCTTTAACATTTTTGTGATCCCAGCCTTGTTTTTAACAACTTGCATGATCACTGTAGGTGACAAAGAATTCCATATAGGTGAGTCAGCAAGCTGGCGGAGGGAGGAGCCAATCACTCCATCCTTCCTCCAGCATCCACTTGGCATCTGTTGGCATGGCTTGCCAGGAATGGCCTGGCAGGCCAGAGTTGGCCCATGGGCTAGAGGTCCCCCACTCCTGCTGTTAAAAAAAACCATAATTTTCTCTTAATATGTTTCTTTTTAAAAAAAGAAATGAGAGCAGCCATCACTGCAATGAGTTTTAACAGTAATACAATTCCAAGGTACAGTCTCAAGTAATGGTCTTCAACTGGTGGGGAAGGACCCACTAGTGGGTTACAGCCTGATCCAAAGTGGGTCGCAATAGGAGTACTACCACCATGCAAATATATGGTAAAAAGATTAAGAAATGGGTCCCCAAATGCATATTTGGGTTGAAAGTGGGTCCTGAGTGTGAAAAGGTTGAAGCTAGCTGGTCTAAAGGCACATGAGGCTAAAGCTAAGCAGTTCTGGGTCTGAACAGGCAGTTGTCTGAAAACCTGAAGGAGCGTCTCCACCCCCATCGTTCAGCCTGGACACTGAGATCCAGCGCCAAGGGCCTTCTGGCAGTTCCCTCACCGCGCAAGAAGCGAAGCTACAGGGAACCAGGCAGAGGGCCTTCTTGGGAGTCATGCCTGCCCTGTGGAATGCCCTCCCACCAGATGTCAAGGAGATAAACAACTATCTGGCTTATAGAAGATATCTGAAGGCAGCCCTGTATAGGGAAGCCTTTTGATGTGTAATGTTTTGTTATGTTTTTATATATGTTAGAAGCAACCCAAAGTGCCTGCAGCAACCCAGTCAGATGGGTGGGGTACAATTATTCTTGTTGTTGTTACTATTATTACTACTACTACTACTACCACATGCAATACTGCCTTGGGCTTCACAATGGAAGAAAAGGAAGGATATAAACATAATAAAAGATATGTGGGGTTTGGGGGCCTCCCCCCCCCCGCTCTACTTGGAGTATACAATTTAGGAAGTCCTTTTACAGTGGGGGGGGGAATCACTCTTGTTTGTTCTTGATCCCTTCCTCCTCCTCCCTCTCTTCTCTCCTTTCAGGGCTCCACTGCAGCTTACACCAAAAGCGGTTTCTGTGTCAACCGATTCCCTTCTCTTTTGCCAGGTGGGAGTCACCGTACTTCAGCAACAGGGAAAGGTAACTTCTTGATTCCCCTCCCTTTTTGCAATCTCCCAATGGGCAAAGATCTGCTTGAAAGAGACACTCCAGGTCCTTACTCAAAACCAACTTTCGTGTACATTCATTACCCACCTTCCATGGGTTTTTTCTTTTCTTTTTGCCATTGCTTGAGCGATAGGTCATTATCTATAACAGGTATTGTTTGGAACAAGAACATCATTCTGGGCTATTTCATAGAATAGAATCATAGAGTTGGAAGAGACCGCAAGGGCCATCGAGTCCAACCCCCTGCCAAGCAGGAAACACCACCAGAGCACTCCTGACATATGGTTGTCAAGCCACTGCTTAAAGACCTCCAAAGTAGGAGACTCCACCACACTCCTTGGCAGCAAATTCCACTGACGAACAGCTCTTACTGTCAGGAAGTTCTTCCTAATGTTTAGGTGGAATCTTAGGTGGCAATATATTAATCTTTATCGCAGAAATTCTACCCAACAAGGACAGTTATAATTTATTCCATCTTAACATCTCTTTTTAAATTTCCACCCATGTCTTAACATAATTATTTTGAAACAACATACAATTCAAATTTCTCATGGTTAATACCTAAGTACTTTACTTTTTTGTCAATTTGAAATTCAGTTTTCTCTGTCAAAGTCTTGTTCTTCTGTTGTCATATTCTTTATTAAAATTTTCATTTTCTAATGATTAACCTTAAAACTTGCTAGCATGCCAAATTCCTATAATTTATTCATAAGAGTTTCCACTCCCTGTAATGGGTTTTCCAGAACTATCATCAGATCATCTGCAAAACTCCTAATGTAGTTTCCCTTTTTAATCTTTATCCCCTTAATTCTCTCATCTTGTCTAATATCTCTAAGCAAGACTTCCAAAACCAAAATGAAAAGCAATGGTGACAGTTGGCACCCTTGCCTTGTTCTCTTCTGTATCTCACAAGTTTTTTTTAATTTTCCTTTAACAATTATGTGAGCTGTCTTCTGCTTAATAAATCAATTTCACCCATTTAATGAAATCTCCAAAGTTCATTTCTTGCAAAGCTTTAAACAGAAATTCCCAGTTCACAATGTCAAAAGCTTTTTCTGTATCCCAAAAAATCAATACAGCTTCTTGTTCTGACAGTTCAAATACTCCAAAATATCTAACATATTTCTGACATTGTCTCTTAACTGTCTTTTAGGTAAAAATCTATAAATAAATCTATTAAAAAAAATATACATCATGACCAGCCTTGTAAAAAATAAAAAAAAACCTTGCTGCCAAAATCACTCCAAATAATTTATAGTCACTGTTCAGTAATAAGATTGGCTGATTTTTTTTACTGAGGTCAAATCTTGTCCCTCTTTAGGTCTAAGTGGGATGTTGGCCTCTTTTTAGCTATCTGGTATATGAGTATATTATTCATTGTCCTTGTTGTAAGGGTTGTAGAAGTTCTTCAAAAAATTGATAGTTAGCAGCTGGCCGCTGTACCTTTTCTTTCTTGGATTTTTTAATAGCATCGCATAACACCTGAATTGTTAAAGGGCCATTGATTTTTATTTATCTATTTTTGGGAGAGTCTGAGATTTTTGCTGGATGTTGTTTTTGCAAGTAATCATCTATCCGACCCTGCCCCCCCCCCCAAGATTGTTTGAGCTTTATACAGCTTAGAGTAAATTTGATCAAAGTTTCTTCATATTTGTATTGTTCATTGTTATAACATTGTTTTCTTGCAACTTCAGGATCACTTTCCTTAGTTTGGCTGAATTAACTAAAGCAAATAGTTTTAACTGGATTTTAAATTATTCGTTCCTATTTTGAATTTTGCCTGTTGTCTTTGTCCATGGAGTTTTCTTGGCAGGGATACTGGAGTGGCTTGCCGGTTCCTCCGCCAGGTGGATCACGTTTGGTCAAAACTCTCCACTATGACCTGTTCATCTTGGGTGCCCTGCTCGGCATAGTTCATAGCTTCTCTGAGTTATTCAAGCCCCTTCGCCACGGCAACTTCGCCACAGAAGTGCCTGGCGTGCTCTGGTCCATGGGAGTCGGACACGACTAAACAACAACAAAATTTTGAATTTATTGTGTAATTCTCTTCTTTAGTGGTTGTGCAAACAACTATTCTGAATAATGCCTGTTATAGGGTAGGGAGCACTGGGGATAAGTGTATGGAACCAAGGGACAGTGGCCCAAAGAAGTTTGGGAGCCACTGGCCAAGATTAATCTCTTGCCTCTTGTTGTGTGAAGAATACACAATCCTGGACTGCATCTACAGCGAGGCCCAGCAGATGTACTACATCCTCGATGTGATGTGTTGGCGGGGACACCCTGTGTACGACTGCCAGGTACCTTTTTGCCTCTGGTCCTGCCACTGGCTTGCATCCCTGGCAGCTGTTTCCTCCTCTCTGTTCCCTTTCTGAGACACTTCCTGAATTCTGCTAAAACTCACCTGTAATGGTGTTTTTGGAGATGTTGCCCCATAGTTAAATTTTAATTTTTTTTATTTAATGGGGGGCATATAAGAGGTACAACAATTCTGGGAGCAAAGTAGACCCAAGCCATTATGGGACTTAAATACTAATAGTGACACCTTGAACATGGCCCAGTAACAAATTGGCAGCCAGTGCAGATCTCTGAGCAGAGGTGTTAATACGCTGACAGGGCCTCGCTCCTGTCAGCAACCATGCTGCAGCATTCTGCGCTGGCTGCAGCTTCCGATGTTCAGCTGACTGCGGTTTTTGGCATGGCGACCAAGACTAGCCCTAAATAGTGGATCCCTCTCCATATACTTTCTTTTAATCTATAACCAACATAAGAGCTTAGCAAGATAAGGGATTCTGCTGAAGTCATGATAGTTTGCTTCACAATCCAGAGCAGAAGTAGTTGCTCTGCTTCTACAAAGCTTCTGTGTTGCCTCCTTTTGGGGTTGTTCCATGCGGAGCTCATAGAAATTCAGATGGATTTCCCATATTCAGGGCAGAGCTCTTGAGGCTGCTGCTTATCACTTAGTCCCCTAACATGACCCTCCTGGCCAGCATGGTGTAGTGGTTAAGAGCGGTGGACTCGTAATCTGGTGAACCGGGTTCGCATCTCCGCTCCTCCATACAGCTGCTGGCTGACCTTGGTCCAGTCACACTTCTCTGAAGTCTCTCGCCTCACAGAGTGTTTGTTGTGGGGGAGGAAGGGAAAGGAGATTGTTAGCTGCTTTGAGACTCCTTAAGGGGAGTGAAAGGTGGGATATCAAGTCCAAACTCCTCCTCCTCCTCTCTTTCCCCCCCCCCCCCAGACAGACTTCAGGTTCTATTGGCTGCATTCAAAAATGCAGGAAGAGGATGGCCTGGGAAAGAAAAGCCGTCTTAATCCAGTAAGTCCTTTTTGCTCAGAAGTGTGGAAGTTCTAGACAAGTGATACCTGCAAGGAAATAATCTGCTGTGAAGTCTTCCTTTTCAGGGCCCCCTTACAGGATACTCCATTTCATTTACCCTCCCCATCCCTGGTGTTCTGTCCTGTTCCCCCCTCCCCTGCCACCAGCCAGCATGCTCAGCCTTCAATCTGCTTTTTTTTTTGCGGTGCAGGGTGTTTTTTCCTAAATATTTTTTAATTATTATTTTTTGTGTGGGTGCTTCTGCATACCTTTGGGTTTACCTGCAAACTCGCTGATGCCTTCTCCTTGTGCTTGGGTGCTGTTGATTTTGGATGCGCAAGGGCTGGCAGGCACATGGAGAATAGAGTTTGCTGTGGCAATATATCGGAGGGGAAACTTTCTCAGGTCAAGGGCCACATTCCCTTCTGGGCAGCTTTCTGAGGGCCACATGCTGCTGGTGGGCAGGGCCAGAGGCAACAGTGTGCAGAGAACAAAGCTATAGACTTCGCTTTTGCACCATGTGCTAGCTTCTACACAGGATCATCCACCCTTCTTTGTCATCCGCAACCCTTCCCCTCTGCAGGGAGGTGGGACCGATTCGGATGGTCCGCCCCCGCCACTTAATGGATCCAAATGGTTTCCAGAGAGTGTCAGGGGGTGCTTTATCCCATGTTGATGGCCTTTCAGCTGATTCCCTGGTGGCCCGCTGGAATGTGGAGTTAACCGAGGCTATTGACTGTCTGGCTCCGAAGCGCCCTCTCTGATTGCATGGAGCCCAGATAGCCCCGTGGTTTTCCACAGATTTGAGGGCAATGAAACAATCGCTGTGATTGCAAGAGTGCTGGTGGCAGATAACTCATTCTGAAGCTGACCGGACACTGGTTAGAGCTCAATGTCGAGCCTACCAAGTGGCGGTAGCGACGGCGAAGAAGACTTTCTTCACTGCCTCTATTGCATCTGCAGAAAACAGCAGCAGGAGACTCTTTCAGGTGGTTCGCAATTTAGCGGAACAACCTGCTACATCGGGGCCCAGTATGGGCCACAAGATTTCCTGCAATGATTTTGCAAAGTTTTTTGCAGATAAAGTCGCTCAGATTCGGGAAGAAGTAGACTCCACCGTGGGAGCAGGGCCGGGGCGGGAGAGTGCTAGAGTCCTGTCTAGTCAAGTTGTACGGGATCAATTCCAATCTGTTACCCCCGAGGATGTGGACAGGCTGCTTGGACGAGTCAAACCAACCACCTGTCTCCTTGATCCTTGCCCATCCTGGCTTATAAAAGCTAGCCGGGAAGGGCTGGGCGATGGGATTTGTGGGGTGGTGAATGCTTCTCTCTGTGAGGGAGCCTTCCCAGACCCGTTGAAAGAGGTGGTTATTAAACCCCTTCTTAAAAAACCATCTTTAGATGCGGCCAATATAGCCAACTGTCGCCCAGTCTCAAATCTTCCATTCTTGGGCAAGGTGATTGAGCGAGTGGTTGCTGAACAACTCCAGGCATGCCTTTGAAGAAGTGGACCATTTGGATCCCTTCCAGTTGGGAATCAGGCCTCATCATGGGATTGAAACTGCCTTGGTCGCACTGGTCGATGATCTCCAGAGGCAGGCTAGGGACAAAAGTGAGAGCTGTTTCCTAGTTCTGCTGGATCTCTCAGCGGCATTTGATACCATCGACCATAACATCCTTCTGGATCGTATAAAGGGGCTGGGAGCTGGGGGCACTGTTAGACAGTGGTTCTGTGCCTGCCTCCTGGGCTGTGTCCAGAAAGTGGTGTTGGGGGATGAGTGTTCAGACCCCTGGGCTCTCACTTGTGGGGTGCCTCAGGATTCTGTCCTCTCCCCCCATGCTTTTCAACATCTACATGCAGCTGCAGGGAGAGATCATCAGGGGGTTTGTATTGGGTGTTCATCAATATGCGGATGATACCCAGCTCTACTTCTCTTTCAAATAAGAACCAGTGACGGCGGTGAAGGTCCTGTGTGAGTGTCTGGAGGCAGTTGGAGGATGGATGGCAGCTAACAGATTGAGGTTGAATCCTGACAAGACAGAAGTACTGTTTTGGGGGGACAGGAGGCGGGCGGGTGTGGAGGACTCCCTGGTCCTGAATGGGGTAACTGTGCCCCTGAAGGACCAGGTGCGCAGCCTCAGAGTTGTTTTGGACTCACAGCTGTCCATGGAGGCGCAGGTCAATTCAGTGTACAGGGCAGCTGTTTACCAGCTCCATCTGGCCGCAGACTGCCTCGCCAGAGGGGTGCATGCTCTGGTTATCTCCCGCTTGGACTACTGCAATGCGCTCTATGTGGGGCTACCTTTGAAAGTGACCCGGAAACTACAACTAATCCAGAATGTGGCAGCTAGACAGGTGACTGGGAGTGGCCGTCGAGACCATATAACACTGGTCTTGGAAGACCTACATTGGCTCCCAGTACGTTTCCGAGCACAATTCAAAGTGTTGGTGCTGACCTTTAAAGCCCTAAACAGAAGCCGCCCAGAGTGGCTGGGGAAGCCCAGCCAGATGGGCGGGGTATAAATAATCTATTATTAATTATTATTATTATTATTATTATTATCCATCCAGACAAGCAAGAGGCGGGATCAGAGTTCAAGGACACATTGCAGCCAGGAAAAAACACTCTGGGTACAAAGCAGAAACAGTGAGGGGAATGGCCTGGGGGGACTCCCGGGGGCCAGGCAGGAGGTCTAAATGTTTATTACTAGTAGTAGTATTATTTCCAGTTGCTAAGCAGCTGCCAGCCAGCAATGCAGCAGCCTAGTTGCAAGGTATACAATTTTGTTCTCTTCTCATTGCAAAGAAGAAATTAAACATCTATAAAGCAGCTCCTCTGGCTACAGGTCTGGGAAGGATATGGCCCCCTGCCTGAGGTTCCCAACCCCAGTGTACATGATGCTGATCAGTTCAGTAAAGAATTGCTTATCCTGGACTTGCCAATCTTGGACACAGTAACATCTCCCAATGGTGAAATATCACCTTCCGGGCATAAGGCAAACCTTCCGGAAGATTAAATTGTGTGTGCCTCCTTCCTTACTATTTGGGTATTAGCTGACTTCATCCCTGCTTTTATTCTCCCTGTTACAAAGGCAGATGTAAACAGAAACCACCTACCTTCTTTTGGTGTGGGGGGGGGGCGTTCTCCTGGTGCCTATACTGTGGGCAGGAGAAGCTGGCAGGGGCAGAATCTGTCTGCCTTCTGTACAGGGAAACTTTAGCAAATAGCACATCTCTCCAGGTTTCAGTTTGTAGAAGGCTTTGATGAAGAAAAGGAACACTGCTTGATTTGACCCACAGTGTGCTAAAGAGCCCCTTAGAACATTAGTCTTAGGTGGATGACTTTTATGTTTGAAGGACTAACTCATGGGTAGGCAAACTAAGGCCCAGGGGCCGGATCCAGCCCAATTGCCTTCTCAATCCGGCCTGCAGATGGTCCGGGAATCAGCATGTTTTTACGTTAGTAGAATGTGTCCTTTTATTGAAAATGCGTCTCTGGGTTATTTGTGGGGCATAGGAATTCGTTCATTTCCCCCCCCCTCCAAAAGATAGTCCAGCCCCCCATAAGATCTGAGGGACAGTGGACTGGCCCCCTGCTGAAAATGTTTGCTGACCCCTGGACTAATTGCTGCAACAAAATGCTGGAGCATGGGGTGCTCCTCTTCAGGATTCCTGCCAGCTATGCTCTTTCTTGGACACTCCAACCCCCACTTTTCTCTGGTTTACACACACAAAGGGTTCCCCCTTGTAACCACACAGGGCTTCTGGTCTGGAAAGATTTCAGAAATGGCTCTTGGGATTTTCCTCTCCACTGCCAGCTGACTGCTTCTCTGGGAAACTTTGGAGAGCTGAACACCGTTTAAAGGCTTGTTGAAGAAAGAAATGTGGGTCCCCAACTCCATGTGTATGTTCTGTGTCTAACACCCATCTTCACCATCTATTTATTTTATAGCAGTGTATAAATGAAATTATTATTAATAATAATAGCAACAACAACAACAACAACAACAATAATAACCATTATAATGCTGGCTGGGCTGGTGGGAGTGGGAGTCCAAGCCCATCTGGATGGGGAACCTGTGGCCCTCCAGCCACATAGCCCGTGGCTCAGCCACAGGTTATCAGAAGGCTCTCCAGTGGGAGAGCTGGGTCCCTCGGGCATGCCCCCTGGTTCTTCAACACAGGCTGCTCCTCTAAGATGCTTTGCTGTGGGAGCTCCAGGTCACCCACCAAAGAGGATTCCTCCAGTGAGGGGAGCATAGCCCTTTCCTTGTGGGCAGCAGCCTTCTCAGCAACAGGAATTCAGAGATACACTGCCTCTGAATCTGGAGGTTCCATTCAGCCATTGAGAGATGAATGGGAGAGTCTCAGATGTGAGCACTTGTAGTTCTGATCTTTCTTTTTTTCCCTTTTTCTTCCCTTTCAGTTTAAATTTGTGGGACTGCAGAGTTATTCCTGCACACCGGAAAGCCTGTGCAAGGTTCTGGCCACAGATTTCCCCTTTGAGGTAAGCAGTCATCTGTTGGCACCACAGCTCTGTCTCTTTCAACCCCAAGACTTGTATTCCTGGTGGAGAAGACCCCCCAAAGAACCTGGAGAGTAGGAGCCCCAGGGGCAACAGGTTCCGGCTAAGCAATACTGCTTACTGCCCCCCCCCAATTAATAAAGTTTTCAGGACCAATAAAAAAGTATTTCTTCATGCAGCACATAGTTAAGCAATGGAACTTGCTCCCACAGAAGGCAGTGATGGCCACCAATTTGGATGGCTTTAAGGAGGATGCAAAAGATTACCCGGGAGGGACTGCAGGCCTTGGACTGAAAAAGCCCTCAACCCCTTGCTTGATGCAGACAGCCCAGAGCTGTGATTGGGCACCCCCAAGTATGGCTTCCAGCCTGTGCTTGGCCGTCCAAGCGAGGGAGAGCCAGCCCACCCCCAAGGGGAGTCGGCTCTGATGTCCTGCTGCTGTTACGGTTTCAGAGTTTTGCCCAATGTTCTGCTGAAATTGCCTTCCTTTAACTTAAGCCCCAAAGATCTGACCCTGTCCTTTTGAGGGAGCAGAGAACATGTGTGCCACAAATATTCAGATTAGCAGGAAGGAAGAGAAATGGGCCAGTACCATGTGGATGGGGAGCAGATGGCAGCTGTCAGTCACTCGCGAACATGGCTGGGTCTGGCACAGGCATCGGCTACAGCTCAGGAGGTGGTTTTTATGCTGTTGCCCTCTAGAAGCACTCATTCTCTCCACTGGACCAAACTGTTAAGAAGCATTAGAAAGAACTTTCTGATGGTAACAGCTGTTTGGCAGTGGAACAGACTACTTCAGAAGGTGGTGAACTCTTCTTTATTGGAGGTTTTTAAAAAGAGGTTGGGTGCTCTTCTGTTGGGGATTACTTAGCTGCTGTCATGAGAGCCTTTGGGGGGCTTAAGAGTGAGTAAAACAGTTCTCTAAGCAAATGAGTAAATAAGGCCATCAGTCGCTGCTGTCATGATGGTTCTATGCCACGTCCAGGTTAGAGAACAGAAGCACTAAGAGGAGCCTGCTGGATCCGGCCCATTGGGGCCCCTCTAGGCCAGTATCCTGTTCCCACAGTGGCCAGCCAGATGTCTGTGGGGAAGCTGCAAGTGGGATTCAAGCACTTGAGTCCCCTCCCCTCGTATGATCTCTACCAAATGGCATTCACCACCCTAAGATCTCCAGGTATAGGGTGGTATATAAATAAAATTAAAATCCAGAAGCATGGCTGTCTCCGACCATGGAGGCAGAACATAGCCATGGTGGCTAGGAGCCATTGTCAGCTCTCTCCATGAATTTATCTAGTCCTCTTTTAACCAGGCAAGTTGGTGGTCATCACTGCATTTTGTGGGAGTGAGTTCCATGGTTTAACTCTGCACTGTGCACAGATGGACTTCCTTTTATCTGTCCTGAATCTTCCATTACTCAGAGGGAGCAGGCTCTGGATACCAGTCTGTGGGGACCTCAGGTGAAGAGGGCCGTTGCCCTGACAGGCTTCCCAGAGGCATCAGGTTAGGAAGTGGGAATGTGTTGGATTTGCTTACAGACTCCATGCTGTTGTGCAAGAGGGCTTAACAACTTGTTTGTGCCACATGTTGGAACCAGACGTTCCGAGTCTGCCTGTCCTCCAGCTCCCTCCCTTCAGATCACATTCTTCCTTTCTGACTGAGTCTCAGGGAATTAAACACCCTTTCCCTCCCCTCTTGCTTGCAAGGAGAGGCAAGCAGGAGGAAGCCTATTTTCCTGCTGCTGCTGCTGCTGCTAGTGAAAGAAAGTGAAGCAATAAGAGATGCAGCTCTGGAGACCTTCTCTTAAGAACCAAAGCGGAGCATCTGCTGGATCCGGCCAGAGGGGTCCAACTGGTCCAGCCTCCTGTTCTCACAGTGGCCAACCGGATGCCCCCAAGGAAACCTGCAAGCGGGATTTGAGCACAAGAGCAGCCCTCTCCCCTCCTGTGGTCTCCCTGTTGCTCCAGCTTCAAGACGTAGCGCAGACGCCGACTCACAGAGAGACTCACTGACAGGCCAATGAGCTCAAGAACCTGGACCATCAATCGTCCCCTATCTGCCTCATTATTTTTTAAAACCATCCAGTTTGGTAGCCATCACTGCTCCTGTGGGAGTTCCATAGTTTAACTGTGTGCTGCTTCCATGTACTTCCATGTAGAATGAAGCCCTCAATGGCTCCAGCAACTGGCAGAGCTCAGATCAGAACGATCCTCCAAATCCAAGTGGAGAGTCTCCTGTTTCTGAGCAGCCCCCAGCCCCAGCTATTGAACATTGCAGATTCTGACCAGGCTGGTGTAGCAGTAGCTGGATTTGAGCAGTATTTGGCAGGTCCCGCTTTCCAAGCCGTCCTGGGACCAAGGGAGGCACCGGAGTTGCTGGCCAGGATCCAAGGAAACTGCTGAGGAGTCCCTTGCATGTTCTAACTGAAATGCAGCTGTGCCAGCAGAACTTGGCCAATGGAAGCCCATTTTGACCACACACACAAACGGAGACTCCGTTCTTCCTCATTTAAGTTTAGTGCAGCTAAGCCTAGCTTGGGAGCAAAGGCTCCTTTTTTGTTAATGACTTGATTCAGTAATATGATGATGATAATAATGATGATGATAATAATAATAATAATAATAATAATAATTATTATTATTATTATTATTATTATTATTATTATTATTTATACCCCACTCTCCCCAGCCAAGGCCGGGCTCAGAGCGGCTTACAAGCAATAATAAAAACAAGTTAAATGATTACAACTTAAAAACAAAATTAAAAATACAACATTAAAATATTGAAACATTAAAATATTAAAATGTAGCCTCATCGCAGGAGGAGAAGGAAAAGAAAAAAAGAAAGAGAGGGAGGGAGGGAATCAAATTGGCTCCAAGCCAAAGGCCAGGCGGAACAACTCTGTCTTACAGGCCCTGCGGAAAGAAATCAGATCCTGCAGGGCCCTGGTCTCATGAGGCAGAGTGTTCCACCAGACCGGAGCCAGAGTTGGAAAGGCCCTGGCTCTGGTTGAAGCCAATCTAATTTCCTTAGGGCCCGGGACCACTAGGGTCTTGCTATTTATGGACCTTGAGGTTCTGCACCCGCTAGAGTTTCTGGGACAGCTTCAAGGGCAGCCCCGCGTAGAGCGAATTACAGTAGTCAAGCCTGGAGATGACCATCGCATGGATCACTGTGGCCAGGTTGGGGCGGGAAAGGTAAGGGACCAACTGCTTGATGCGGCGAAGGTGGAAAAATGCTACACTTGGCTGTGTGGGTGACTTATAGATGTTGGATATCACAGCACTGCCCAACCTGCAAAGCATGGTTTGGTGATCTGGGATTTCCTGCAAGCTCAAGTGGGCTCTGCCCCTTCCTTTTCCTTGGGGCACGTGCACTTGTTGGCTTAGTGGAACATAGAAAGAAGCTGCTTTATCCTGATGAATAGACCATTTGTCCATTTAACATCAGGATAAAGTATTGTCTTCATGCAGACTAGCAATTTCAGACTAGCATTGTCCTAAGCTCTAGCTGGAGATTCAGACGGTTCAAGACATACAGACAGTTCTGGCCAGATAAAAGAAAGGACTTCTTCACACAGAACATGGTTAAGCTATGGCACTCACTCCCACAGGAGGCAAGTTGGGTGGCTTTCAGAGAGGTTTGGGCAAATTCATGGAAGAGAAGACTATCCATGCCTCCTGGCCATAATGCCTCTGCTCTGCCTCCCCTGTCAGGCAGGAACGCTTCTGAATGCCAGTTGCTGGAAACCACGGGGGGGGGGGGCTCTTACACTCAGGTTCTGCTTGAAGATTTCCCACAAGCATCTGGTTAGCCACTGGAGACAGGATGCTGGAAACAGGTGAGCCATTGGCCTGATCCAGCAGGTGCTTCGTATGTTGTATGAATGCTGGTAATATCTAGCTCCAGTTAGTTTAGGAATGATTATGTTCCACTGGAGAGAGCCCGTTCCGTCGCAGCCAAGCCATACCTCCCTCCTGTGATAGGAACTGCCTGGTGTCTTCTGGATCTGAACAAACTCAGCACCATTTGCATGAGAACAAATTAGATCCCTGACTTCTTTGTTAACGAGAAATAAGCTTGGTACGTCTCTTTCGGGAATGTGTAATTAGTAAGAAATGGTGTGGGTTCATAGCTGGGAAATTCCAGGCTATAACATATCATTCAGCCTGCTGTTTGCATTGTTTGGCAGTGTAAGAAAGAAAGTACTCATGGATGATGGACAGATGATGATTTGTTACTAACGGCAGCCAGGCGGGCGATTGGCCATAAGTGGAAACAGAGGGACCTGCCATCACTGAGAAATTGGATGAGTGGGATCTGGGATGTGCAGTAATGTTGAAGCTTGCAGATATTTTTAAATACAGACAGTAAAACAAGCATTGTAGACTACAAGCCCCATCATCCCCTGAGCATTGGCCATCGTGGTCAGAGCTGCTAGGAGTTATAATCTCACAGCAATCTGTAGGTTGGGGAAAAGCTGTGACTTTTCCAGAGTACTGCATGTAACAAGTCAATGCATCAGTTTTGTAGAGAAATGCTCCATGTTCATGATGCACCAAAAATAGGTACAGGATAATACTCAGCCCTGTAGTTTATTAAGAGTTGTGCAGTGCATATAATTAGGATAATACAGATAATTAGGTTATTTATCCTACTTTCCCCCCTTCTCTAATATTTTGGAAACTTCTAATTTCCAAGGATGATTATTGTTCAGTGTATGGTTGTGTTACTATGTGTTTGATTTTTCTCTCTGCAAAAAGAAAAAAACAATGTTAGCACAAACCTGAGAAACAGACTAAAGTAAACACAGAGAAACAGGGCTGTTTCCAGAGTAAATTAGGTCCCTGCGCATGGAGGCAAAATTGAGCCTCTCTATCCAGAGGCATTGTACCACTGAAATACCTGTGGCTGAGTGAGCAACAGCAGGAAGGGACTTTCCCCCTCATGTCCAGTTTGGAGGCTTCCTGAAGGTGGACGTGATGGGCCTCTCGCCTCATATCTGGCAGAACTCTTCTCGTGTCCTCTTGCAGCGTTTACTGCCCTGTGTCGGTTGCCCTGAGCCATCCAAAATTCTGGAACCTTTTCCCAGAACACCTCAGCAGTACTAGATGCCCGTCCTCTTTTGCTCCCATTAATACAGTAGTATTCCCCATTTTGCAGAGGGAGGGGCTGAGGCACAGAGTGTAGCCCAGGGTCCAAAGGGAGCTGTTGCTCAGCCAGGCAAAGTCCTTGCCAGTAAGGCAAGCCGCTGGCGGAAAGGCAGTAAGGCAGGGGCTGAGGCTGTGGCTTTATAATGCTTGGCGGAACCTGATTGGCCCCTGGGAATCAGCTGAGAGTGTCAGCTGACTGAGCCCCATATTGTACTGCAACCTAGGTGGTGCTGTTGAGCAACACTGCTCTGTCTGTAAGGCAGACATAGGGGACCCTCCAAATCGTGTTGGACTCCAACTCCCATGAGCTTCAGCCAGCATGGTCAACCGTCAGGGAGGATGGGAGCTACAGTCCAACAACAACTGAAGGGGCCATGGACACCCCTCCACACACTGCCACATCCCTACTTGCATGGCTTGTGGCGATGGAAATGTGTCTCTGGGGAGCCCCTTTTTAAAACAAAAGCACCCCCACCCACAGTTCCTTGGTTTGAGACCAGCATCATGTCTGGCTCTAAGCATGCCTCACGCATGGCCATTTTGCTGCCACAGTTTGCAGCTCAGCTGCTTCTGTCTCGTCTAGAGAGTCTGGAACCTCTGGCTGTCCAGAGAGCAAAGTGCTGATGCTACTCCTTGCCGGTCAGACCCCAGGCTTTTAGGCAAACAGTAACTTCATCCATCCTTCCTGATTCAGCTGGCGTCAGTGCCGTGAGTCAGTGGGAATGAGGCAGACGGTGCATTAAATAAACACAAGCAGCTTCACAGGATGGAATAATCTGGGCTACTGAAAAGTGGAGAGGCTATTAACAAAGGCAGTGCCTTTGAGCCTCCAGATTCTGCTGCTCTCCGGGGACTTTCCCTCAATGCCTTGATCTTGGGGGGGGGGGGCACTGTGGCGGGAGAGTGTGGTTTGATCCTCTTCCTTTTGGAGTGACCAAGTGGGAAACCCTTCAGTCTTCTTTTTTTAAAAAGCTAGGAGAGGGCAGGCATTCCCCACTTTGGGAAGCTTTTTTCTTTGTTTTGTGTCCCAAACAGTATAAATAGTATGAAACTGATTTATGCACTTAGAAGGGTTGAAAGTGTCCATCCTGGTAATTCTCATCAGCCAAGCCAGCTGGCTCCAGCTGTTGGGAGGTCCAGTGTGAAATGTTGGTTGGAGAAGGCTGTGGTTGGGCAAGGTCCAAAAGCGCATGGTACAGCCAGCCCCCATCCTGAAAGCAAGCAGATTTTGGTCTGGCCAGTGTCTGAACTGGAGAAGGGCTGGCAATATGAACAACCTCATGTATATACCATCTTCCGTTCCATATGGGGGATGCAGGGTAACCATGCAGTCATTAAACAAGAGTCCAAGAGCTGGAGGGCGCCAGCTGGGGAAGGCTGCCTTAAGACATAGCTGTATAGTTTTGACCTAAGGGGTGCAGGTACTGAATTCTTGTAAGTATTATAGTTTTTAAAGTAGCAAACACAAACAGTGTGTTTTTGGGGAGGGGGTTAGAGTGACAATGCTTCCTTTGCCCCTCTGGTTGAATTGTGTACATACAAGGCAGTATTTTTCCAAAGTCTCCAAAAACAGATGGGAAATAAGATGCCAAAACAATTAACCTTGTTTGGGTCACATGTTCTGAGCTTTTTTAAAATAAATGACTAAATGAAGGTTGTTTTGTGCAAGAAAAACTCTCAGCATCCAATTTAAAAGGTGCAAAGGGACAATGGAACCCGACAATCCTGTGAGAACTGAGTGCCAGGGATACAGAGGGAGTGAGGTGCTGAACCCTGGTTGATGGGTGTTGTGGTGAATGTGTGGGTGTAACACATACTGTATGTTACATGCACATAGAATCTTAGAGTTGGAAGTGACCCCGACATATGGCCACCCAACCTCTGCTTAAAAACCTCCAAGGAAGAAGAGGCCTTCTGATAGTATCTTCTCTCAGTCTCCTCTTTTCCAGGCTAAATATGCCCAGCTCCTTCAACCGTTTCTCATAAGGCTTGGTTTCCAGACCCCCGACCATCTTGCTTGCCCTCTGCACATGTTCCAGCTTGTCAACATCCTTCCTAAATTGTGTTGTCCAGAATTGTACACAGTATTCCAGGTGTGGTCTAACCAAGGCATAAGAGAGTGGGACTGTGACTTCCCTTGATCTGGACACTAGATTTCTGTTGATGCAGCCTAGAATTAGCTTTTTTTGCTGCTGCAACCTTGTGTGAACTCATGTTTAGTTTGTGGTCTACTAAGAGCCTTAGATCTTTTTTTCATGTGTTGCTGTCAGGCCAGGTGCCACCTCCCCACCCCCGCCGTATGTTCTGATACACATACTTTAAAGCATGCACACCAAACCTTTGTAATGATACTACAAGCTTTGCATTCATCCAGTGAAGCTGAATGTTGAAAGAGTCAGGACAGTCAAAGGAACGTATCCCCCCCAGCTCATAGTTAAACTGCGGAATGTGATTCCACAGGAGGTATTGAGTGAAGGAATGAAGGAAGGAATGTGATGGCCACTGACTTGGATGGCTGCTGGCCCTGATGACTCTGCTCTCCCTCCATTGGTGGAGGCAACAAGCTTCTGAGTGCCACTTGCTGGAAGTTGCAAGTGGGGAGTGTGTTGTTGTGGTCAGATTCTGCTTGTGGGCTTCCCAGAGGCATCTGGTTGGACCACTTCGGGAAACATGATACCCGGTAAACGGGCTTCTGAGCTGATCTAACAGGGCATTTTCTTTTTACAAAATCCAAGGTATTACCCATGACGTCTCTCTCGGAAGGGTCTTGGCTGTGGTCCCTGGGAAGCTGTGGTTTGCCAAGGCAGTGGGTCAGTGGGTCTGGCTGTTAACCAGAAGGTTGGTGGCTGGAGCCCACCCAGAGACAATGTGGGCAGGCTTCCTGCATTGTAAGGGCTGGGATTAAATGATCCTTGGTGTCCTTCCAACTCCGTGATTCTGTGATTCTAAGGTTGATGCTGCTGGCTTTGGCGGCATTGATCAAAGCTGCTTCTTTCGAGCCAGAGCTCCTAAGGAAAGACAATGCTGGAGCGGGAATGAGGAGCCCCCCTCACCGGCCAGAAATGCTTGCAGAGAGTTTGTGTCTTTTGTCATCATTCTCTCCCCCCAACTTCTTCCCAGCTTCCGCTGCTCCTTTTTCCAGAGTCATCACTTCCCTGCACATAAATTGCCTTTTAAAAGCACAGGCCAATTTAGCTGAAAGTAGCAAAAGCTCAAATCTTAGGAAACTCCACAGCAGGTTATCTGTAAAATTCTGTTCCCCTTGGGGAGCTGAACATGAGGGGTAATAGAAAAATCTTTTCTTTTCTTTTCTTTTTTTACTGCCAAAGGGGGAATGTATGTACATGGGACTAGCAGGAGGGGTGTGGAGTATTCGCCAGCTGCAGTATTGCAGCAAGAGGAAATGATGGAAAGAGTTAAGGCTTGTTAAAGCACAGGATGCTCTTAATTCACATTGATTGTCAGAGGAGAGGAGGATCCTGGGAATGTTAAGGATTTCTTCAGCCTGAGCAAGCAGGAAGATACAAAACACAGCCACTCTCCCCTCCCTCCCCACCCTTATGAAGCTGGAGGTACCAGCAACTATTTTTCACATTCTAAATTCATTGGGATGCAAATCTCAATTCCCACCCCCACCATCCTGGAATCTCAATGGAATGGAAGTATTTGCATCCAAGGAAGCACACTTTAAATTATTTAAATTATTATTATTTAAATTATTATCAAATGCATGTTTAAGGTTGCATTGAAGCCAGTGCAAGGCTTGACTTGTCCCTTCCGTTTTTATTAGAAGATTTGGTCACTCAGCAGCATGCACTTCCCTGACATTGTTTCAGTTTCAAGGGATACAAGAATTGCAGAACTTTTGCGTTCTAATTTAGTGTGCCCCAAATGCCATTTGTTAGATATTTAGAAGTATTTCCTAGGTGCTGCCTCTGAAAATAATAGTTAGAACATTTGAGACTAACCAGTCTGGCTGGTATTATTTTCATGAAACAATGCACTTTTAGAAATGGGGACATCCCCCAGAGGAAGCTACAGCAGGGGATTTGCATATGAAGTGCTTTGAACACTTGAAAATGCTGTGGAAATGTTGATTGTTTATTAAATGTAAGAGCTTTACCAGTTCAGATGAAAGGCTCATCCAGTCCAGCATCCTGTTTTCCACGATAGAAAGCTAGATGCCTCCATCAAGCATCCAACAAGGGTCTACATCATCTCCCTTTGCCCCCTCAGCAGCTGGTGTTTGGAGGTATACTGCCTCTGAACCAGGAGGTTCTATGGAACCATTATGGCTAGTAACTTGCTCCATAAAATTGTCCTAAAAGGTAAAGGACCTCTAATAGTTAAGTCCAGCCACAGACGACTCTGGGTTTGTGGCACTCATCTCGCTTTACAGGCCAAGGGAGCCAATCATGTATCTATTTAAAAAATAACCCAAGTGTGGGGGTGGGGTTGGAGCTTTTTACAGAGACTTTTGGCTAGTTGATGAAAAGCCACTCATGTGATGGCGTACACAAGAGAGTTATAAATCTGTATTGCACCTTACAGTGGCCTGGTGATTAAAAGAAAAAGACAGGGCTTCTGCAGCTGTAATAGTTGTAGAGAAGAGGGGATTCTCCCCACCACCACCACCACTTCCTCTTTTTACTTGGCTACCCTATCAATGCACCTCATTTTTCATATTATTTATTTGGTAACACATGCTGTGCCAAAGTGCTCAAAGCAGTTTTCAGTTTAGGATGGCGGGAGGGAACCTGGGGTCCTCCAGCTCCTGCTGGACATCTGACTCCCATCAGCCCCCAGCCAATACTCTGGGGAAACGGGGGCTGTAGCGCAGCAGGGAGGACACGGGTTGCCCACCCCTGGCTTGGAAGAATGTTTTCTGCTCCACAAGCACAACCTCAGTGGGACAGACTTCCAGGTAAATGTACATTGGATTTCAGTTCAACCGGTGCAGCTCTATTCATGCCTACTCACAGGCAAATCCCACTGAATTCGGTAGGACTTGATTCAGATTCTGTTATCATTTCCCATCCAAGGAGCTCAAGGTATCAAGGTCTGCAAGGTGCCTATCATCACACCTTGTCCTTCCAACGGTGCCGCACAGTAAGCTGGCCTCCGTAGAATTGGAGCTGCAGTTAGTAAATTACAGTATATATTGCCAGGAGCTTGGAGGACCCTGAAAAATTCTGTGCCGTTTGGTGGGATTTTATCTTATGTACAGGAAAGACAGACTCACAGAACTCCCTCTCCATAGTACACTGTGAAATTTGGCCTTTCCTGAGGGTCTTAAGTTCTTTACTAACCTAATAGGCAGTCTCTCCTAGCTATACTGCACTGTTTTTATGTACTTCTGTCATTTTTATTCTGTTGGTTTGTGTGATTTACTTCCATAAAATGTGGAAATTTTAAAAAGGTGTAGGCTTTTTTTAAAATAAGAAAATTGCCATTATTTTAAAAGAGGCTATAGCTGATTCCCACAGCAAAAGGGGTGTGCTTTGAATCCACAGAATATCCCAATTGTCACCAAAGGCATACCCATAGAGTCCGCTCTTCTCCTGTTGGATTTAAGCTTGAAAGAAGCATTTCCTTCTAACCAATAGAACAGGAGGTGAGGTGGGATGCCCACAGCACTTTCTCCCATTTTTCAAAAGGCAGGTTACCCCTGGACCATCCTGTAATAATAATAATAACAACAACAACAACAACAACAACAACAACAACAACAATAATAATAATAATAATAATAATAATAATAATAATAATAAATTTTATTTATATCCCAGCCAAGACCGGGCTCAGGTAAGGCCTCATGTAAGGCCATGGACTGTATAGACCCAAGGCTGCTGCCCACCTGGTTTCTCTCTGTTCTCTTTCCTAGGTGGACGGGCTCCTCTTCTATCACAAGGAAACTCATTACAACCCTGGTAGCACCCCATTAGTGGGCTGGCTCCGTCCGTACATGGTGCCAGACATCCTGGGCATACCTGTCCCCCTCTGCCCACTGACGGCCAAGCCAGACTACGCGGGACTCCAGCTGCAGCAGATCGTGGAGCGAAAGAGGAGCCTACAGCAGGCCGCCAAGGAGGATTCTTCCAGTGTCAGCACAGCCCCCCAGGACGGCCGCTATGAACTGGAACACTTGTCCACACCAAAAGCAGAAGGCTTTCCCTCGGCTCTGAGGGACTCTGCGAGCAAGATGGAGAATTGATAGGTAGCCTGGGGTGGCTGCTTTTCCATGTTCAGGAGGAGAGCAAAAGAAACTTAACATGGGAGCAGCTCTGTTTTGAGAGCTCTGTTTCTACCCTTTGGGTAGAAGGATGACCACTTCCATAATAATTCTCCAGGCGTCGCAAGTTATTTAGCTGAGGCCTGAGATGTAAATCCTAATTGCTAGCAGCAGGGCTTGTTTAAAAGAATTAAAGCTGTGGAGCAATATGTGGAGCCGTCCTGTTCAGAGGCTTCTGTTGGTGAACTCATTCCGTTCTCTGATCAGTAGGGGAAAAGGATGACTAATTTCATGTATAAATATATAAATAAAAACCAATGAGCCTTTCTAGTAGGAAAACAGATGTCTAGTTTAATAGGAAGAGTGTTGAATAAAATACATATAATAAGAAATAAATTGAAAACAGGTATAGTAGCATTGGATATATTTAAGGCTTTTGACTGAGTAGAATGGCTGGCATTAGAATCATAGAATCATAGAGTTGGAAGAGACCACAAGGGCCATCGAGTCCAACCCCCTGCCAAGCAGGAAACACCATCAGAGCACTCCTGACATATGGTTGTCAAGCCTCTGCTTAAAGACCTCCAAAGGAGGAGACTCCACCACACTCCTTGGCAGCAAATTCCACTGTCAAACAGCTCTTACTGTCAGGAAGTTCTTCCTAATGTTTAGGTGGAATCTTCTTTCTTGTAGTTTGGATCCATTGCTCCGTGCCCGCTTCTCTGGAGCAGCAGAAAACAACCTTTCTCCCTCCTCTATGTGACATCCTTTTATATATTTGAACATGGCTATCATATCACCCCTTAACCTCCTCTTCTCCAGGCTAAACATGCCCAGCTCCCTTAACCGTTCCTCATAAGGCATCGTTTCCAGGCCTTTGACTATTTTGGTTGCCCTCCTCTGGACACGTTCCAGTTTGCCAGTGTCCTTCTTGAACTGTGGTGCCCAGAACTGGACACAGTACTCCAGCTGAGGTCTGACCAGAGCAGAATACAGTGGCACTATTACTTCCCTTGATCTAGATGCTATACTCCTATTGATGCAGCCCAGAATTGCATTGGCTTTTTTAGCTGCTGCTTTACACTGTTGGCTCATGTCAAGTTTGTGGTCAACCAAGACTCCTAGATCCTTTTCACATGTACTGCTCTCAAGCCAGGTGTCACCCATCTTGTATTTGTGCCTCTCATTTTTTTTGCCCAAGTGCAATACTTTACATTTCTCCCTGTTAAAATTCATCTTGTTTGTTTTTGCCCAGTTCGCTAATCTGTCAAGGTCGTTTTGAAGTGTGATCCTGTCCTCTGGGGTGTTAGCCACCCCTCCCAGTTTGGTGTCATCTGCAAATTCGATCAGGATGCCCTTGAGTCCATCATCCAAGTCGTTGATAAAGATGTTGAATAAGACCGGGCCCAAGACAGAACCCTGTGGCACCCCACTAGTCACTCTTCTCCAGGATGAAGAGGAACCATTGATGAGCACCCTTTGGGTTCGGTCAGCCAGCCAGTTACAAATCCACTGAGTGGTAGCATAGTCAAGACTGCATTTTAATAATCATTAAAAAATGATTATAGAAAGTTTATGATTTGGAGAACGATTTAAAGGATTAATAAATCAATTATACTTGAGGAACAAGGCATATAACTTAGTGAACGATGGTATAACATAACAAATAACACTAGCCCAAGGTACAAGACAAAAATGCCCCCTTCCCCCAATTTTATTTGTATTGGTCATTAAAACTCTGGCCAATGTAATTAGAGAAGATGGAAATATAAAAGGAATAAGCAATAAAGAAAAAGAGAAAAGAAGGTTTTTTGCAGATGACACCTTGGTAACAATTGAAAATCCGTTGGAAAAATTGCAGGTAATAGAAGCACTTTTGGAAAAAATATTGAGAAAGAACAGGGTTATTAATTAATTGGTCCAAATCAGTCAACATGTGTGGACACAGAGCTGTCCATGCAGCAAAAAGGAAACTATTGGATGTGAAGAGTACATGCGAGAGTCAATGTGTCTGATAAGCAAGTACTAAATGCATGCTTTTGTCTGTAGACTAAAGTGGGTGGGATCAGAATACAGTGGTACCTCTGGTTGCGAATGGAATCCATTCCAGAGGCCCATTCGCAACATGTAAAGCCCGCAACCTGAAGTGCCATATCGCGATTTGGCGCTTCTGCACATGCGTGAGCGGCGAAACCAGAAGTAACCCTTTCCGGTACTTCCAGGTCGCCGCAGGACACAACCTGAAAAAACGTAACATGAAGCAAACATAACATGAGGTATGACTGTAATTGCAGAATCTGCCTTGCAGATTCCAGCTTCCTCAGGACCTCAGCATCCAGTGTTTTTTAAAAATAAAAATGTCTAGCCTTTGAATGCAAAGATATATTAGCAAATGTATGGTCAGTTGGTCTGTTAATACTCCAGGTGGGGTCTGTGAGGCAGAATAGAGTGGGGCTATGACTTCCCTTGATCTGAACACTACACCTCTGTTAATTCATCCTACAAGTGCATTAGGTTTTTTTGCTGCTGCATCACACTGTTAGTTTACGTTAAGCTGGTGATCTGCTAAAACCCCCCCAGATCCTTTTCTTCAGCCAGACACTCCTCCTGCGCTGCTGGGATGGGTGGCTTCAGCACATTATTGAGTTAATGGCTGTGGTCGGACCCCATAATTCTCTGTGATGCTGCAAGGGAGGCATGTTGCACGTTTGGCGAATTGTTCAAGCTCTGTATTTGCAACACGTGTAGTTAAAGCCAGGCAGCATGACCGTAGCAAGGCTTCCTTCTAGGGAACAGGCTGCAGGCCTGATGGAAAATTGTGTGCCTTCAGCTTAGGTGTTTCATAACAGAAGAGCCTTCTAGATCAAGGCAGTGGCCCCTCTAGCCCAGCATCCTGTTCTCACAGCGGCTGAGCAGAAGCCTGTGGGAAGCCAGCAAGCAGGATTCGAGCACAAGAGCTTCTCGCCTCCCCCATGATTTCCAGCAACTGGCATTGCTGCCCCAACGGCAGAAGCAGAACATAGTCATCGTGGCTACAGCTGTCTCCTCCTCCATGAATTTGTCTAATCCTCTTTTAAAGCCATCTAGGTTGTGCTGTGGCAAGGAGTTCCATGGTTCAACTGTGTGCTGCCTGCTGGGAAAGACCCCTGAGACCAGAGAGAGCTGCTGCCTGTCAGAGCAGGCAGTGCAGGGCTTGATGGACAAACAGTCTGACATGGTCTATGGCAGCTTCTGTCTCCTGTACTACGGAGGTGGGGAACCTTCAGCCCTCACGGCTAATTAGGCGTGCCAGGCCTCAGAGGCGTTCTTTTCATTCATTTTATAACACATATCACCTTTTCCTCCAAGGAGTACATGGTTCTCTCCTTCCTCATTTAACCCCCTTAGCAACCATGTGAGATAGCTTAAGCTCAGAGGCGGTGACTGGCCAAAGGTCACCCGGTGAGGTTCATCTCTCCCAGGTCCTAGTCCAACACTCAAACCACTATACAACACTGTCCCCCCCCCCCCTGCTTGCTTGCCAGACTGTTTAGGGCAAACGCCACCCTCTTTTGCCATGTTTGATGCCAGATACAGGGAGCCTTCAAGGCATAGTTAGAATGAGTTCAAGCAGGTGATGCAGGTGGTCTTGCTCTGCAGACACAGCTCAAGCCCTGTCACGTTGTTTGGTGCTGCCACCCATGTGTCAAAATGGCCCAGGGTGCAGAGGGAGCTCAGGATCTGGTCCCGCTTATGCTATTCATGTGATGCTCACATTATTTATTTCAAGTGATTTTTTGCACCACTTGATTGTAAAAGAAAAGCCAAAAAACCCTCAAAGTGGTTTACAAAGAATAAAACAATAAAATTATCAGAAAAAAACAGTTAAAATTACTCTTGGAAACATTCAAAAAGAAAAGAAAATCAGCAACTAAAAACATTGACATTCTACATGTCTAGGTAGGGCTACTTAAATATGTTTTTAGCAGGTGCTGGAAAAAAATGCAGTGAAGATGCTCACCTGATAGGCAGGGAGTCCCCAAGTGTAGGTGCAGCCACACTGAAAGGTAGGTTGTTTGCAAATGTGGAAGGGGTATTATGTGGCACCTGCAATGTGGGTCAGTTCCACAGACTGAAGTGGTCCAGAGGGCATCTATTGGCTAAGGCGATCTGGTAGAGCTTCCTTTACTAATAGCAACACCTTGAACCTGTCTTGGATTTGTAGCTGGGTCTAGTTACAAAGGGGCCACTGGGAGATACCTTCCCAATGCCAGAGCATTCTCATGGGCGCTGGGAAGTTTAGATCAGGACCTCATAGGAAAAGCTTATCTAAAGAGGCAAAGCCAGTGTAGGATTCACACCGCGAAGAAGGTGTCTCTTACAGCACATTGACTCAAAAGCAGGTTTCTATTGGCTTCAATGGGATTTTCTCCTTTGTGCATGGAGTTGCCACCTTGATTTTTAGAAGTTGCCAGGGCAGGTTGCTGCGTGGGTATTCGTTTCTTGTCTGTCTGCTGCCGATGCCTTTTAGGGCTCTCTCTCCCCCCGCCCCCTTGGGAGCCCTCCATCCCGGCTCGTCCTCGGCTTGCTGTTGCCGCTGCTGCTGTTTGTGAATGAGATTCAATTTCTGAATGGAGCAAGCAGAGAGGGGGAGGGAGGCTTGGCAGCGAAAGGAAGCAGCAAAGGGAGCAGGATTGGTCTGCGACGGGGGGGGGGCAGGTCAGCTGGGCTTACTTCCTCCCTCCCTCCCTTTGCTCTGCCTGCTGCTTTTGAGGAACAAGCACTGCAGAAAGGAGAGGGAGGGAGGAGGCCCCCCACCCCCACGACCCCCCCCCCAGGCCACAGGACGGGTGCGGGGGGTGAAAGCTTCCTCCTCTGATACAGTATATATAAAGGAAGTTGCTTCCTACTGATTCTCTCTTTCTCTTCCTCTTCCTCCTCCCTCCCTCCCTCCCTCCTTTTTCTCCCAGAAAGCAGCAGGAGGAGGGATCTTTGCAGGGTGAATATCTCGGCACAATCTGGAGAGGATTTCAAGCTTTGGGGGCTGGGAAGTTTTGCCATTTTCTGCCCCTTCTTCCCTTCCCGTTAAGCCCCTTTGCCTTCCGATCCATATGTAGGCGTGTTTAATGCCCGAAGACATTCACCGCGGCTGAATCAGACTTGGCATTCTTATTTTATCAAGGGAGAGGTTTTTTCTTTTCCAGGACCTTTCTTTTTAATGGAACTTTTTTTGTCGAAGTTGCCGTTGTCGCCGTCCCTGTTACAGTGAAAAGGAGAGAGGGGCGCAAAAAACACCCACCCACCGAATACTAATAATCGGGCGCTCCCCTCCGTGCTCCCACCGCCCTTTTCAAAAAATACTTGCATATATCTACAAAAGCGCATCATAAAAGGGAAGACAACGACGACGGCGAAGAATGCGATCCTCCAACTTTGGGAGCGACCCGAGCTGAGCGACCCCCCGAAAAACGTGGGAGGAGGAGGAAAAAGGAGACGAGCTGCTTTGGGAAATGTTTGTGGGGTGGTAGCTGTGGGAAACTTGCACGATCTCCTGCTCTCTGGCCGGCGTCGAGTCCTGGGAGCGCCCCGAGGGCAGGATGGCGGCGGAGCTGAGCCCCGAGGAGGAGCAGGTAGGAGCTCGCCGGGCCCCGGAGCTTGGGGGGACCGCGGCCAGGGAGGAGGGCGGGGCGGCCGGGATGGCGGGGTTTCTCCGGAGAGGCGCCTCTCGGCTCCTTCCCAGGTCTTGGGCTGCGATGGGAGCCTCTCGGGCCTCTTGGCTGCGCTCTTTTAAACGGCTTCGCAACAACGCGGATCGCGAGGGGAAAGAGTAAGGAGATGCATAAATAGTATTTCTTTGCCTAGAGTAATGCTGCGCACCCATCTGTTTGGGGGTCGTCTCATTCCTGGAAGCGAAGCAGCGCCCCCCCCCCCGTCTCCCGACTGACGGGCCGAGGTCCGTGCTCCGTCTTGCCCCTGCTTCCCCTCCCCTCCTCTTCCCGGGGGTGAAATCCGTTCTTGGTGGGCGGGGGGAGCTGCGTCCCTCCAAGTCCCGCCACCCCCCACCTCAAGGGGAGGGGCGGAAGTGGGGCCCCCTGGGGAGGTTTCCATGGAGATCAGAACCGCGGCGGGGGGGGGGCTGCGACGCGGCCTAGTCGGAGCAGGAGCCTGGCGGGGCCGTGGGGCGCCCCCTCCCCTCCCGCTAGGATCCTCCGATAAAAGAGGAGGAGTTGAGAACAAGCCAGGAAATTCGCTTCTTTGGGTGGGGGCTGCAAGGACACACTCGCTCTTGGTTGAGGAGGGGGAAGGCTAATTCTTCCCGCGCAGTTGTCTAGGGGGGGGTGGATCCAGCCGCCTCAGGGGCTTCTCCCCCATTAATTGACGCCTCATTCATTAACTGGTTTTTCTCTTCTAATCCTCCCCCCCCCCGCCCCGTGTTTGTGTGTGTGATGTTTTCTTTTTTCTGGGGGGGGGGGAATTAGATTCCCCACCCCTTTCATAAAAGCTGTGAGGCCGGAGAGAGAAGCGCGACATGGAGCGGAAGTGCCGCGGAGGGGAAAGGCCGGCAAGCGCGCAGGATCCGCGGCCGCTTTCTGCCCGGGCAGGGCAGCCGGGGAGCTGGGCTTCTGCCGGGAGCCTGGCTGGGCTCGCCCTTCTTCCCGAGAGCGCGCCTGCGCCTCTGCCCGGGGCTCCGCGCGGCTCCCTCGGGGCTTCTCTCCCCGCCGCCGCCCCGCTCGCAGGGACTTCTCGCTTCCGCCTCGCCCTTTGCCCTTCGCCGTTTTCTGCTTCAGGCCCTTTTCACTTTCTCCCCCGGGAAGGATCCGGCCCTCCTTTGTCGCGCTGCGCTTGAGTCAGGCGAGGTGGATGTTGCTCATCCCTTCGGGAGGCGCCCCAGAAAGGGGTCCGCGACCCCCGCGAAGGCCGGGAGACACAAACCCCGCTCGGGAGCGTCTCTTCGCCGTTAAAGTTTTCACACTCCTAGCTTGTAGCAGAAAAAGTGAACGTTGTCGGTCCTGGCAGAGAAAAAGATACTATACTAATAAATGTAACCCTTTTATTTAAATAAAATGGTCTGTGGGAGTTTTTTTAATCTTGCGTTTCTATAGCCTGTCTTGGATAGAACTGAAGGCGGCATACATTGTTGCTATTACTCCATCCGATTGCAGGTGGCTTTGATTAGGTTTCTTAAAGAATGTCTTCCATGCTTTTCAAGCGAATTTCCCAAAGCATCTTAAAAACCAGCAATGTACAACAGCAGTGTAAAATCATGTAGTATTTTTAAAAAGCATAGAGCAGCAATAACTGCCCACCCCCCACAAAAAAACAATAAAAGCAGCAGTCAGAAAACGCTTTCCAAATGGAGAATGTCTTTCAGATGTTATCCAGAAAAAGATCAGATTTTCTCCTAGGGGCCAAGGTCTCTTCAAAACCCCCCCATAATTTTTTTGAGGGAGCCAGGCACCCCCAAAGTTGGTGGGCTTTGCCATTCAAGTGGTGGTGTGGGGGGCCTACCTGGGCCTCCCAAAATTTCATTCACGTTGGCACCCTGTCCCCATTCATAAGTTCTTGACTAAGGATGCGCCAGATAGGAAGGTCCCTGCTTCTGATTGTAAGGCTCAGACAGTACTTTGCAGAGTAGAAGAGGGCAGGTCCCCGCCCCGAGGAGACCGCCATCTAGTCTTGGTGGCATGGACTAGGACAGGGGGTCAGCAATTTTTTTTAGCCGTGGGCCGGTCCACTGTCCCTCAGACCTTGTGGCGGGCTGGAGAAGCGGCACCGGGGGGGGGAGCTGGAAGAAGAGGTGAGGGGGGCAAGTAGTCCTCCTCCCCAGCCCCAGCTGCTGTGCTTACCTTCCCAGGGGCTGCCGCCACCACCGCTGCTTCTCGTGGGTAGGCAGAGGGAGCTCGTCCGCTCTGCCCCCTGGCCCACAGGAGCACCAGGGCGGCAGAGGGAAGATGAGCGGTGTGAAAGGGCTGGCTCCAGAGAGGGGCTGCTTAAAATGGCACTCAGCCCCCTTCCTCCTCTAGGCAGGGTGCAGAGAAACCAGTAGGAGGGAGGGAGGAGGCACCGTCACGGTGTGTGGGGGGGGGGAATGGAATGGTGCAGGGGGGAAATGGTGCAGCCTGAATAAACAGAATCCCCACGCCGATGATCCACAGAGAGTCTGTGGGCCGGATCCTGAAGGCAATTGGGCCTGATCCAGCCCACAGCCCTTAGTTTGCAGACCCCTAGACTAGGAAGTCTGTTATTTGCTAGTGTCCGCTATCTAAGCATTGACCAGACCCTGACCAATGTGCTTCGTTTCACTTGCATTGTACATATATTACATATGTACATATATTATTACTCCATCCTGGAAAAGTGAACAGGTACATGCCCTAGATTTAAACCGCCACATATTTCTTAGCTTCTGAAAGTTGTTATTACTTATGTCAATTTCAGCATATCCTCCAAAGCCCAAAAACTAACTAGTCAAATACAGAAATGCAGTAATATGTTTACTGGATTTTCTTGTTAGCATCTTGGCTGCTTCTAGCAAATTAAATCACGTGTTGCTTTTTTGCCTTGTAAACTAATTCCATATTGCTCCAGAGCAGGGATTCAAGGCAAGTGACTAGCAGAGGGTGGTTGGGCCTCATGAGGCCTGGGCTTTGTTGGATGAAGCGGCTTCCTTTGGTTCCCAGGCTCAGCTTCAAGTGCTGCTTTTAACCTTTAAGGCCCTAAATGGCTCGGCATCAGCCTACCTGAAACACTGAATTCCCCAAACCTTGAGATCCTCTTTGGAGGGCCGGCTACAGATACCCCAACTGACCAACATGAGGCAGAGAACCACCTGGGAAAGAGTGTTGTGCTATGTTGTTAATTGTGTTTTGGTGTTTTCCCCAAAAAAAATTGCACTGGAAAATTCCCAGACGTTTTTCCCAAAAAACCTTTCTATGCAAATTAGGATAAGTTCCAGTGCAATTACACTATGCAAATTAGGGTGGTTTGTATTGGAGTGGGGGGGGTTGCATCAGGACATTTTTATGACACCCTAAAGAGAGATCTAATTTAGTGTGCATATATTTACTTGTATTATTGTTAATGAAGCTAATTTTTTTGAAGCCAAGCAACGTGTATTTGCAATTGACATCCATTCATAGTTACTAAAGAACTCATGAAACTGGAAAAAAATTCCAATGGAAAATGAATCACTCGGGAAAAATTCCACCACCTGCATCACAATAAATAAATAAATAACTTCCGGGTCCCTTAGTCAAAATTCTCCCAGCAATTTATCTTTCTCTGAATTCTTCAGACCTTTTGAGATCCTAGCTGTGCTTCCTGGACTCTGCCCCTTTCCCATGCCCTGCTGTCTTCTTCTGTTGTCCTCTTCTACTCCTGAAAACTCTGTTGCTCCTTCTCTCTGCCTCCCCCTCCCTGTGACCTTCCCTTTGTGCATTCCCAAGGGACTGGCAGTTGGCTTTGGGTGCCACAAGTTGCCATTCTTGACAAGAGGATATGAAAGGAAAGTGGAGTGGGAGAAGATATCAGCTTGCCCCCGCCCCCAAATGCATTCCATTTCTAGGAAAGCATTCCATTGGAATGTGGTTTTTATATTTTTAATTCTTTTTCCCCATTATTTATTTATATCCTGCTGCTTCATCTTAGTTTTCAAGGTAAAGGTAAAGGTACCCCTGCCCGTACGGGCCAGTCTTGCCAGACTCTAGGGTTGTGCACTCATCTCACTCTATAGGCCGGGAGCCAGCGCTGTCTGCAGACACTTCCGGGTCATGTGGCCAGCGTGACAAGCTGCATCTGGCGAGCCAGCACCAGCCAGTCCCTATTTTCTACTTGCACCCGGAGGTGCTTTCGAACTGCTAGGTTGGCAGGCGTTGGGACCGAACGACGGGAGCGCACCCCGCCGCGGGGATTCGAACCGCCGACCATGCGATCGGCAAGTCCTAGGCGCTGAGGTTTTACCCACAGCACCACCCGCGTCCCACTGGTAGCTTGCAACAAATTTTCAAGGTAGCTTGCAACAGATTTTAAAGTGCATGCCTCCTAAACTCCCCCTCCTCCCCCCAAAACAGATCAATGGTAAGAACAGAACAGCAAAGGTGCAAACAAAATATATACTGCAGAAAGTGTTAAAATGTATCCGGACTCAGTAAGAAGAATGCTGAAACAATACTCAACTCCATTAAAAACTTGCGTGAACACAACATTTTGAACTGGTACCTAAAAGTCATTTAGAAGGGTATGGAGTGAAGATTTGGGCGTGGGGGGAGAACTGCACAACTGAGCTACCTTTGGAAAGGAGATGCCTTTGGTTTCTATCCACTTCTCCTCAAGTTGGGGGGGGGTCTTAATAATTGGGCAGGTTCAGGTCAGAGTTGGCACCAAGCAGCTTAGAATAGGGATGGACAGTCATTCACCCCCAACCCCAAGCTGAATTTTTGTGGAGGAAAGTGGTCTAGGGTTGCACGTGCAAAGTGAGTTGACCCAATACACACATTCTCTCTCTCTCTCTCTCTCTCTCTCTCTCTCTCACACACACACACACACACACACACACGCCCAGCCACACAAATGTACACATACACTCTCACACTCACTCACATGTGCAAACTCACATGCATGCTGTCATGCACACTTTCACACATGCACAGATTCCCACATGTGTGCACTGTCTCTCTCACACATATGCTAGCTCTCCTTTCCCTCCTTTCTCAAATTGGTTTCTGTGTGGGGAGGTCTCCTTTCCCAATTCATGGAAAAGAAACCCAGTGATCTGGCCATGGGGGCCAAGACTTCTTCTGCTGACAGTTCCCTTCATTCTCCTGCTGAAAAATGAGGAGATTTGCTGCCCCTGTGGATCCTGCTGCCTGAGGCAGTCACCTCACCTTGCCTTATGAGTGGGCCAGCCCACCTCATAAGTAAACTGCTGTAGGCAAAACGGTGCTCTGTCTTTAGTTAAACAGAATTGCAAAGGCTTATTAATGAATGAAAGGACTCCCACTGAGGCCTGTACACTCAGAAAGTGCCCCCCCCCCATTGAAGCACTGGGGCTCACTTCCACAGGTCTTGGTTGTGATGCCTTTTCTCAATCAAGATTTATGATGTGCAGTTGTGTCAAAGCAGCCCCCCCTTTCCTCCCTTCTCTTTGCCACACAGCTGGGGCCCTGGATTCCCCGGACCACACACCAACTGCAAGGAACCGGATGTGCCTGCATTGTTAAGAGCCTTTGACTGTGACACTTGGCACCTGTTTTGGAGGCGCCCCTCCCCCCCTGCAGTTTAATCAAAGAGACCAGATGAGATAATTGGGGAGGAGGAGAGAGGGGAGGGGTTTAGAGGACCCAGTGGAAGACACAAGGAAGGAAGCAGGAGGAAAGTGACACTAGGCAGGTGTGATAGTTGAGATGAGAGCCCTCAGCGGAGTGATTTCATATTTGTATTATGTAATACATATTGAATGATCAGAGTGCTGTAAATGTTACATATATCATTAATATTAATTGTTATTAATCATTATTATTACTAATACTAATGAGGCACCCAGTAAAGATGGAAGGATGCCTTGTTCTATTCCAGGGGTGTCCAACTCGCAAGAGACTCCGAGAAAAAAAAGACAGTAATCTACCCATTCGGGGGGCAGGTCAAAGTTGTTGAGCTTTTTTGGGGGGCGCCTTTTTCCTGCCATGAATCAGTGACATCATACCCTTCTTCTTTTCACTGATTTCCACTTTTCTTACAGTGTGTGTTTTGGGGGCTTAAGAGGGAGGAGATGTGAATCTAGACTATATTGACCCTGACAAGAGAAACTAGCCATGCCAGGCTGCAAAATGGCTCCCTCTTTCCCAAAGCATGTTTTCTCAATATGCTTCTCCGTCTGCTTGGTGGCAAGGTCAGTGTAGGGAGTGAAATCCACAGTCAATCATTGCTGTCAGGATCAAAGCCATGTTTTAGTTGTGTGTTTGTTTTGTCTTCCCTGCATTTCCCTCCCCACAAAACAAATCTGGAATGGTTTTGTAGCCTCTGATCAGTGTGAGACTCTGACACTCATGCCTGCCCTTCTGTGATATCCAGAAGCATTATTGCCGGCAACTCCTGTGTAGGAGCCTTCCCACTCCCTCTCCTCCATAAATTTGTCCACCCCTCTTTTAAAGCCATCTAGCTTTGGGAGCATCACTGCCTCCGTAGTTGGACTATGTGCTGCACAAAGAAGGACTTGCTTGAAGCTTCCAGCCTTCAGCCTCATTAGATATTCATAAGTTCTAGCATTATGAGAGAGGGAGAAAAACTTTTCTTTACTCATTTTCTCCATGCCATGCAAAATTTTATAATCTCCTGTCCAGCGTTCAAAATTTTCCAGGCACATTTTGCACCTGGCTGTTGGCCACTTGCAACCAAGTGAAGATGCCTGGGCACTAAGATGGTGTCTGGCGTCTTCTCCATCTGAAGGTGCATCCCTGGGGATCCTTGGATCTGGACTGCTTTCACACACTAGCAGCACATCCTGTAGAATTGTATCTGTGATATTTTATCTGCACAACCTGTATGAATTTCAGGAACCAAAAGTTTGTATTGAAAAATACAGCTTTCGAGCGATCTGGCCTCCATTTTGGTGACTAACCCTGGTTTAAGGAGCCATTTGGTGCCTCGCTTATATATCGTGAGTTTCTGCTTCTGTCATGACTCCTTTTGCTCACCTTTTCTCTAACTAAAAAGTCCCAAACACGTTTTAGAGGAGTTGAAGGGCTCTTCCTAGGAAGAAACCTTCTGGTTGATGCAGCAAGAGGCACCTTCTTCTCCACCTTCTAGATGTCTTTCATCATTTAGTAGAATGAGAGCTGAGCCAAAACGCCTAGCCTCATTGCATGATTTCAAGTGTTAAAGACACCTCCCCATGTTCAGCATCGCTTGGCATGCACAGCAAATTTATCCATGTTGTTTTTCATTCCATTTTTCTGTTGCCTTTTCCCTTTTCTTCTGTCCTCGCTTGCCCTGGTTCCCACATGCCTTTCCAGTCAGGATTCCATCTATTTGCAATGTTCAGGCCATGAGTGCTGTTCCTTATGGAACCAAAATGGCCTCACTCAGCCACAGGAGGGAGGGAGCAGCAGGTCTGGGGGAAATGTGCGAAGTTTGTGGAAAGATGGGGAAAGAAGTCTAGAAGAAGGAAGCCAAGTCATTGTCTCTCCCACACACACACCCCCGCCATCCCCAGTGGTTCAGTGGGGACTGAACTTGCTTGGTGACCATGGAACGCTGAGGGATTTTTTGGGTGCAGATGTAATGGAGTATTCTGCAAAAGGGCATGACACTCACCACCACTATTTTGCTACCGATCCCACTTCTCTGGATAATGTTTCATAGCTTTTGGCTAGTACAGTAAACTTATTGATGATATTTGTTAATATTTGTATAGCACTTTTAAGTGTTCAGAGTGCTTTGTGTGCATTATTTTAATCCTTACAGCAACCTTAAAGGTAGGCTGACATCAGCATCTCTGTGTTGAAGATGGGGGCTGAGACCAAGGTTTGCCTAAGGCAAGCTTGTGCCAGAAGTGGGATTTTGAACCTGGATGATAGCGCCATTGTTCATGTCATGGTTTTCCCAGTGAGTCATGGGAATTGTAGTTTGTTAAGTGTCCCATGGGCTGTCAGGAGACCCCTCACAGAGCTACAGTTCCCAGGATTCTTTGGGGGGGGAGCCATGACCACTGACATAGCATTAGGGTGCTTTCAGTGTATGGTGTGACATGACCGAGATGTGATCAATACAAGGGCACCCAAGCCCAGCAGGTTGGTACTATGTGAGCATCACACCCCAGGAAGGATGTTTTTGTAGTGACAACACTAACCTAGTTGTTTTGAGGCATTGCAAAAGATGGGTCACATAGAAGCCTGAAGTCTTGGCTTACCCAGGGGTCATTCATCTTTACATACCTTTCCCTGTTTACCCAGAAATAAGCATTTTTAGGGAAGGATTGTTGTGCCAAAAGAGAACATTTAGGAGCATAAGAAACTGCTTTGTCTTGAGTCAGACCACTGGGCCATCTATCCCAGTGTTGTCTACACTGACTGGCAGCAACCCTCCAGGTTTTCAGGCAGGGTTGCTGTTGTTGTTGCTATTAAATTTGTATACTGCCTTATACCCGCAGGTCTCAGGGCAGTTGCAACATAAAATCACAATACAAAAACATCATCATCATCATCATCATAATTTATTGTACCTCACCTATATGACTGGGTTGCCACAGCCACTCTGTGCAGCTTCCAGCGTATGTAAAAACATAGTAAAACCTTAAAAAGCTTCCCTATACAGGGCTGCCTTCAGATGTTTTCCTAAATGTTATATAATTACTCATCTCCTTAACATCTGATGGAAGGGTGTTCTATAGGGTGGGTGCCACTACTGAGAAGGCCCCCTGCAAACAAAAACAACATAAACACCCCCCAAATCCCCAACAACTTTTAAAATTACATTGGATGTCAATCAGCCAAAGGCCTGGTTAAAGAGGAATGTTTTTGCCTGGCGAATAAAGATGTATAATGAAGGCGCCAGGTGAACTTCCCTGGGGAGAGCATTCCATAGATGGGGAGCCACTACTGAGAAATCCCCATTCTTGTGTTGCCACCCTCCAAACCTCTTGAGGAGGCACACAAAGGAGGGCCTCAGAAGATGATCACAAGGTCCGGGAAGGTTCATATGGAAAGAGGTGGTTCACAAAGTATTGTGGTCCTGAGCCGTTTGAGGCTTTATAGGTCAAAACAAGCACTTTGAATTGGGCCTGGACACTAATCAGTAGCCAGTGCAGTCAGACGAGGATTGGTGTAATATGCTCAAACCGTCTTGCTCCGGTGAGCAACCTGGCCGCTGAATTCTGCACTAGCTGAAGTTTCCGAACCGTCTTCAGAGGCAGCCCTACGTAGAATGCATTGCAGTAATCTAACCTTGAGAATACCAGAGCATAGACAGCAGTAGTTATGCTCTCCCTGTCCAAATAGGGATGTAGATGGGCCACCAGCCAAAGCTGATGGAAGGCACTCTGGGCCACTGAGGCCACCTGAGCCTCGAACGACAGCAAAGGATCCAGGAGGACCCTCAGGCTATGAACCTGCTCCTTCAGAGGAAACGTAACCCCATCAAGAGCAGGCAACCTCCCACCCATCTGGTCTAGGGAACCGCCCACCAACAGAGCCTCAGTCTTATCTGGATTGGGCTTCTGTTTCTTGGCTTCTGTTTCCAGTCCACTACCAAGAGTGGTCCAGCACTTCCACTGCCTCACCTGCAGATGTCAAGGAGAAATAGAGCTGAGTGTCATCAGCGTACTGCTGACAACGTACTCCGATCCTGCGGATAACCCCACCCAGCGGTTTCATGTAGATGTGTTAAACAATGTGGGGGATAGGATTGAGCCCTGAAGAACCCCACACTGAAGGCTCCATGGGGCTGAAAAACATTCCCCAAGTAACACCCTCTAGGAACAACCATCCAAGTAGGACTGGAACCACTGCAAAGTGATGCCACCCATCCTTAGTTAGGAGTGTCGCTCCAGAAGGATGCCATGGTTGCTGTTATCAAAAGCCGCTGAGAGGTCAAGAACAATGAAGAGGGACATGTTTCCCTTGCCTCTCTCTTGACAGAGGTCATCATACAGGGCAACCAAAGCAATTTCTGTGCCAAAACCAGGCCTAAACCCCAATTGAAATGGATTCCGAAAATCAGTTTCTTCCAAAAGTGTGTGGATCTGGTCTGCAACCACTCGCTCCAGAACCTTGCCCAGGAAAGGGAGATTAGCAACTGGCCAGTAGTTAGTTTTTCTGAATCCAGGCAAGGAGTGGTTTTTACCACTGCCTCCTTCAAACAGGTGGGGACCACCCCGTCTTGTAAAGAGGCATTGATCACCTCCCTGACCCAGCCAGCTGTTCCATCCCTGCTGGTTTTTATCAGCCAGGAGGGACAAAGGTCTAGAGCGCAAGTGGTCGCCCTGACTGATCCGAGCACCTTGGCCACATCTTTGAAACTCGGCCACAACTGAAACTCAGCCAACACAACAGGACTAGACTGTGCTCTGGACACCCCATGAGATTCATCTGCTATAACAGCAGAGTCACGGTCTTGGTGGATGCAAGTGATCTTATCCTCAAAATGCCTTGCAAACGAGTCACAGCGAGCTACTCTTGGTTCTCCCACCTCCTTTGGGCCAGCCTGTAAAAGGCCCGGAAAAGCTCTGCCGGATGACATAATGAGGATGCAATGCAGGCAGCAAAGTAGAATCATAAAGACATAGAATTGTGGAGTTAGAAGGGACCGCAAAGGTCAGGGTGGATTTGATTTAAATCAAATCGATTTAAATCATGATTAAATAACAATTTAAATCACTAGTCACTAAGACTTGATTTAATTTTATTTTTTTTACAGAAAGACACATAATTGCTTTTATAATCTTAATATTTACTGCGAAAAACTATTAGCTTGGCAGATGAAAAAAAGACAAAAGTTAAATACTATTGTTAATTTGGAGGTGGATGGAAAGAACATTCAGAATCCAGTGGAAATTAGAAAATGTTTCCAGAGGTATTTCAAACAATTATATACACAAGGGCCCCAGAAAGAATTTGACATAGACCAGTTTTTGAAAACAAATGGATTGCAAAAAATTTCCCAAGAAAATAAGATAATGTTGAACTACAAAATTACGGAACAGGAGGTAGAAGGTGCCATTCAGAATATGCAGTTGGGAAAATCTCCAGGGCTGGATGGATTAACCTCAAAATACTATAGAACTTTGAAGGACTGGATAATTCAACCACTAAAGGAGGTTTGCAATGAAATTTTGGAGGGGGGGAGCGCCAGAGTCATGGAAAGAAGCATATATTACACTTATACCGAAAACTGAGTCTGAAAAGACACAACTTAAGAACTACCGACCCATATCCCTGTTAAATGTGGATTATAAAATATTTGCTGACATTTTGGCTAAAAGGCTTAAAAAAGTATTAGGGGAAGAGATACACAAGGACCAAGCTGGCTTTCTCCCAGGCAGGCACTTGTCTGATAACACGAGGAATATAATCAACATTTTGGAGAAGCTGCAAGAGGACATTAACACTAAAGCAGTTTTAATCTTTGTGGATGCTGAGAAAGCCTGTGATAATATTTCTTGGAGTTTTATGAAGAAAAATCTTCAGGGGATGGGGGTTGGTCAAGGGTTTGAAAATGGTATAAGTGCAATTTACTCAGAACAAAAGGCTAAAATAATAGTTAACAATGTGGTGACAGAGGAATTTAAGATTGAGAAAGGGACACAACAAGGCTGCCCAATTTCCCCATTGCTCTTTATTTCGGTCCTGGAGGTTTTGTTAAATATGATTAGAAGGGACCATTTGATCAAGGGTATAAAGGTCGGAGCCAAACAATACAAATTGAAAGCCTTCGCAGATGACTTAGTATTGACGTTACAGGAGCCAGAATCTAGTACTAAAAGAGTATTAGAATTGATCCAAGAATTTGGTCATGTGGCAGGATTCATAGAATCATAGAGTCATAGAGTTGGAAGAGACCACAAGGGCCATCGAGTCCAACCCCCTGCCAAGCAGGAAACACCATCAGAGCACTCCTGACATATGATTGTCAAGCCTCTGCTTAAAGACCTCCAAAGAAGGAGACTCCACCACACTCCTTGGCAGCAAATTCCACTGTCGAACAGCTCTTGCTGTCAGGAAGTTCTTCCTAATGTTTAGGTGGAATCTTCTTTCTTGTAAAGATTCAAGTTGAATAAGTTAAAAACTAAAGTCCTTGAGAAAAACTTAACAACGATTGAGAAAGAGAGGTTTCAGAATGAGACAGGTTTAACGGTAGTTAAGAAGGTGAAATACTTGGGGATTAATATGACATCCAAAAATGGGAATTTATTTAAAGATAACTATGAAAAATGCTGGTTGGATATCAAAAAGGATTTAGAAATATGGTCAAATCTGAAGCTTTCCTTGTTGGGTCGAATTGCTGCTATAAAGATGAATGTATTGCCAAGAATGCTGTTTTTGTTTCAATCACTACAAATTCTGGACAAAATGGACTGTTTCAAGAAGTGGCAGAGAGACATTTCCAGATTTGTCTGGCAGGGCAAGAAGCCCAGAATAAAATTTAAAATATTAACTGATGCAAAAGAAAGAGGGGGATTTGCCCTGCCAGACTTTAAACTCTATTATGAATCAGCAGCTTTCTGCTGGTTGAAAGATTGGCTGCTTCTTGAGAACACAGACATTTTGGATTTAGAAGGTTTTAACAATGTTTTTGGGTGGCATGCATACTTGTGGTACGACAAGGTTAAAGCACATAAAGCATTTAAAAACCATATTGTCAGGAAAGCATTGTTTAATGTCTGGACAAGATATAAAGACTTATTTGAAAATAAAACCCCAAGGTGGTTGTTACCGATGGAGGCAAAGGCTCAGAAAAAGCTCAATATGGAGGCCAAGTGGCCAAAATACTGGGAAATTTTGGAGCAGGAAGGAGACAAATTGAAATTGCAGAGTTTTGAGAAACTAAAAGATAAAGTGTGAGACTGGCTTCACTATTACCAAATAAGAGAGGCCTATAATTTAGACAAAAAAATTGGCTTCCAGGTGGAAAAATCAAAGTTGGAATCAGAACTGTTAGATCCAAAAACAAAGGTACTTTCAAGAATGTATAACTTGCTGTTAAAATGGAACACTCAGGACGAGACGGTTAAATCTGTTATGATTAAATGGGCACAGGACGTTGGACATAACATTATGTTTGCTGACTGGGAACAGTTGTGGACCACAGGTATAAAATTTACGGCATGTAATGCCCTAAGAGAGAATATTATGAAAATGATTTATAGGTGGTACATGACCCCAGTCAAGCTTGCAAAAATCTATCATTTGCCCGATAATAAATGTTGGAAATGTAAAGAAACTGAAGGTACATTCTTTCACCTTTGGTGGACGTGCCCAAAGATTAAGGCTTTCTGGAAAATGATCTATAATGAAACGAAAAAGGTATTTAAATATACCTTCCTGAAGAAACCAGAGGCCTTTCTTCTGGGTTCTGGGCATTGTCGGCCAATTGGTGCCAAAGAAGGATAGAACTTTTTTTTATGTATGCTACAACAGCAGCAAGAATACTCATTGCAAAGTATTGGAAGACACAAGATTTACCCACTGTTATGTACTGAGTTGAATAGGATCCAAACTGAAGCAGTCTGATTGGTCCAAGAACAATGCAGCAGTATGATTGGTTGGCAGGAACCACCCAATCATGCTCCAGATATAAGTGAATCCATAACCTGATTGGCTTACAGTAGAATTCCAGAATTAACCAATCATGTGCAGCCCATTGTGTAAATAATGCATATAAAGCAGATACTTTGAGGGGACTTTCATTCATTCCTCCTCACCACTATGAGCTGAATAAGGAGCATGAAATCACTTTGCAACTCGTGAGTATATTTCACTGGCGACGAAGGTGGGATCCCGCTGAGCTGACTGCCACACACAGCACCGCAGCACCGCCACCTGCCGCACCGCTGCCTCGCACCGTGTATCCAGGCTTCAGCTCCGGGACACATGGAACTCAGAATGGCAACCGACAGCAGCTTCTCGCTGTTCAACCCAGCATCTGGAGACTGGGAAGCGTACGCCTCCCATTTCACCTTCCTCCTAGAAACCAAAGGGGTCACCGATGAAGAAGACGCCAAGAAGAGGGCGATATTCTTCAGCATCTGCGGAGAGGAGACATTTGAAATCGCCCGGGCTCTCCTTGCACCTGAAGACGTCGCTACTGTTCCATACAAAACAATAATGGAACAGCTGAAGGGGCACTTTTCGCCGCAGCCCTCAGTGGTGGCTCGTCGAAATGCCTTCTACGCAAAGCGGCAAGCCCCTGGGGAAACCATAGCTGGGTTTGTGACCTCTCTCGCCAAGCTGCCCGGTTCTGCAACTTCTCAGAGCTGGAGAACATGCTTCGTGACCGCCTCGTCGGTGGCCTGAAGGATGAGAAGCTGCAACGACGCCTCTACGCCAAGAAGGACCTAACGTTCCAGGTCGCTCTGGAGGAGGCCCTGGCAACGGAAGCTGCCAAGAGGTCGACGCAAGAGGCACGGCTGAGCCTGCCACCCCAACCGAGGGTCCACCATGAAGACCTCACTGATGACTCAGGATCTGACAGGGAGGAGGTGCACCGAGTACAGCAGCGCACTCAAGCAGCCCACATACCACAGCTGCCTCGACGAGAAGGAGGGAACTGTGCAAGCTGCGGAGAAAGTCACGAGAGGAGGACCTGCCGTTTCCGCAACACAGAGTGCAGGCAGTGCAGAAAATTTGGACACATCGCCCGGGTGTGTCGAGCTCGGCCCACCCAACGCCAGGCATCAGATGACCAATCCAAGAGCCCCAGATCCTGGGGCCCAACGCACCAAGGCAACTCTACAGAGCTCATGGACTTCCAGGTATACCAGTTGCCCCACCCCAACGTAGAGAAAATTTATGTAGAGGTACAGATAGAGGGGGCCCCATGCCGCATGGAGCTTGACACGGGTTCAACTCTATCCATAATCTCGGCAAGGACCTTAATGAAACTGTGTCCTACTGGGGGTCCCAAACTCAGGCCGGCCCCATTCACCCTCCGGGACTTCCAGAAACGTAAGGTCCCCACAATGGGGGTGGGGACCTTCAGGGTGCAATACCGAGGGCGGACGCGGCAACTGGACTTGCTCATGGTCAAGGGCCCTTACATTAGCTTACTGGGATTGGCATGGTTTGGACCACTGGGGCTAGCCATCACCGGGGTGAACCACACTACCTTACAAGTGGACGCCATCTGCAAGGAATTTCCAGGGGTTTTCGATGGGAAATTGGGACAGTATACGGGCCCCCCCCCCATTGCTCTGCAGCTTGACCCCGCAGTACGACCAGTCAGGCTCAAGGCCCGCCAGGTCCCGTTCGCCCTGAAACCCCGTATAGATGAGGAATTGGACCGGCTCGTGGAGCAAGGAGTGCTGGAGCCGGTGCCTAATGCCCCCTGGGAAACCCCAATCGTCACACCCGTCAAGCCTAAGGGTTCGGTCTGCATCTGCGCAGACTACAAATGTACCATAAACAAGGCCCTCACGGCCCATGCATACCCAGTGCCAGTGGTCAGCCATGTCCTTGCCACCCTGGCTGGGCCGAAAATTTTTGGCAAGCTGGACTTGGCCCAAGCATACCAACAGCTGCCAGTAGATGAGGCCACAGCAGAGGCACAGACGATTGTGACGCACAGAGGAGCGTTCAGGGTAAAGCGGCTGCAATTCGGGGTCAGTGTGGCACCAGGCATATTCCAGAACCTAATGGACTCGCTCCTTAAAGGGATTCCTGGTGTCACCCCTTCTTCGATGATGTGTTGATTGCCGGGCCCACACCAGAGGAGTTTGAGGACCGCCTCCGCACTGTTCTGCACCGTTTCCAGACAGCGGGTCTCAAGGAGAAGCGGGAAAAATGTCTACTAGGAGTGCCTCAGGTGGACTTTCTGGGATTTATGGTGGACGCAGAAGGGGTCCACCCGACTGGGGACAAGGTACAGGCCATTTGTGATGCCCCAGCGCCCAAGAGCAAGACTGAACTTCAGGCCTTCTTGGGACTATTGAACTTTTACCATTCCTTCCTTCCCCACAAGGCGGCGGTAGCAGAGCCCCTACACAGACTCCTGGACAAGCGGGCCCCTTGGGTGTGGGGCCAGCGCCAGGAGGCTGCATTCCAGGCAGTCAAGGACTTGCTTGTCTCAAACTCGGACTTGGCACACTTCGACGAGAGGCTGCCGGTGGTGCTAGCATGCGACGCCTCGCCCTATGGCATTGGCGCTGTCCTGGGACACCAACTCCCGGATGGAAGAGAGGTACCGGTGGCATACTTTTCCCAGACACTCAATGCAACCGAGCGGAACTACTCGCAAATAGACAAGGAGGGTCTGGCAATCGTGAAGGGAGTAAAAAAATTCCATGATTTCTTGTATGGGCGGCCCTTCACCGTGGTGACTGACCACAAGCCGTTGCTTGGCTTGTTTGCCCCCGAAAAGCAGACCCCCCAAGTGCTGTCTCTTCGCGTCCTCAGGTGGTCAATTTTCCTTGCCAGCTACCAGTATGCACTGATTCACCGCCCGGGGAAGGCAATGGGCCATGCGGACGCCCTCAGCAGGCTACCACTACCGGAAACAGGCCCTGACCCAGCAACTGCACAAGAGATTATGAGCCTGGAGCTGCTTCCCGACCGCCCCATTCAGGCACAAGAAGTTGCACACCATTCCAAGAAAGATAGGGTCATCTCCCGGGTCCTGGACTGGGTGTGGAGGGGATGGCCCAGCAGCAGCCCTGGGCCAGAATTCGCTGGCTACACAACCCGCAAACATGAACTGTCGGCCCACAAGGGGTGCCTGTTATGGGGAAGCAGAGTCGTTATTCCCCAGCCCCTCCGCAAAAGGGTCCTCACAGCCCTACACGAGACACACCCAGGGGTAGTAAGAATGAAGGCCCTTGCCAGGAGTTATGTGTGGTGGCCAGGGATCAACAGAGAGATAGAGGCCTGGGTCAAACACTGCCAGGCCTGCCAAGAATCCCGCCCAGATCCCCCAAGGGCCCCAGTCCAGTCCTGGGAGTCCGCCCGAGCACCATGGTCACGCCTGCATGTGGACTTCGCTGGCCCCTTTCAGGGGAAAACATTCTTCATAGTGGTGGACTCCTACACCAAATGGCTGGAAGTCGCACTGGTACCGTCCACTTCTACATCCGCAGCCATCCGGGTACTACACAGGCTGTTCGCAACCCACGGGCTCCCTGACACTCTCGTCTCAGACAACGGGACTGCATTTATGTCAGGAGAATTCCAAACCTTCACAGCGCAGAACGCCATCCGCCACATCCGCTCGGTGCCATTCCACCCTGCCACCAATGGCCAAGCAGAACACATGGTGTGGACCACCAAGGACACCCTTCGCCGCATTACGCAAGGGGATTGGGAGTACCGCCTTGCCACATTCCTCCTAGCACAGCGCAGCACAGCACCCCCAGCTCAACGACTGGCCGGAGCCCCGCTGAACTACTAATGGGTCGGCGCCTTGCAATCAGATTGGACCGCATTCACCCCGATAGAGCTCAGGATGAGGTAGTGGTGGGGGAAGGCAGGAACCCCCGGACCTTTGAGGCCCAGGACCCAGTGTACGCAAAGAATTTTGGGGCAGGCCCAGCATGGGTACCCGCCACAGTCACCAGGGTCACTGGCCCTGTGTCGTACGAGGTGCTAACGGATGGGGGGCAATGCTGGCACCGCCACTGCAACCAGATACGGCGAAGATTCCCAGGAGAAAACCAGTAGGAGGAAAGGTCAGAGGAGTCCCAAGGGGGGACAGTGAGGCCCATAGAGCAGGAGGGGCCAGCAGGAGAGGTAGAATCAGTAAATACAGAGAGGACCCGCGAGGCTGAAAGGACACCGGAACCAGAACCATGACTGAGCGAGCCGGTTGTGCAAGACCAAACAGCCCCATCACAGCCAGCATCCTTGGAACACGAGCCAGAACCTGAACCCCGGACTAGGGAACACCACAGGCCGCAACGCACACGTAGGCCGCCGGTGTACCTCAAGGACTATGAATGCGACCTCCCGGGCAGGACTGGAACTTAGAGGGGAGGGGTGTTATGTACTGAGTTGAATAGGATCCAAACTGAAGCAGTCTGATTGGTCCTAGAACAATAGAATCATAGAATCATAGAATCATAGAGTTGGAAGAGACCACAAGGGCCATCGAGTCCAACCCCCTGCCAAGCAGGAAACACCATCAGAGCACTCCTGACATATGGTTGTCAAGCCTCTGCTTAAAGACCTCCAAAGTAGGAGACTCCACCACACTCCTTGGCAGCAAATTGACAGTGGCACTATTACTTCCCTTGATCTAGATGCTATACTCCTATTGATGCAGCCCAGAATTGCATTGGCTTTTTTAGCTGCCGCATCACACTGTTGGCTCATGTCTAGTTTGTGGTCAACCAAGACTCCTAGATCCTTTTCACATGTACTGCTGTCAAGCCAGATGTCGCAGCCAGATCGCCCTCACAAGATACTTAGCTATCCCAGAATTAGAGCGTCTCTGCAAATGCAGAAAACAGGAACCCGATACTTTAGAGCATATATTATTTTCCTGTGATTTTGGCAGTTATGCCAGAAAACAATTATTTGAGGCCCTAAAATTTAATAGACAGATTCTTACACAACCAACTGTTCAGGACCTGCTGGCGGACAGCGATGATCAAATTACTTTAATAGCGGCTGAATTTTTAAGTGCTGTCCATGTAGAAAGAATGGGCCATGATAAAGAGTGGTTTTTAATGGTAGGTGATGTTGCTGTGTTGTATTACATTATCTATGTACATTGATTTATTTCTTGGAGTAAATTGGGATAGGATAGGATAAATTGTGTTCGTTGAGCCTGTATTTTATACAGTCTGTATATGATGTTTGTTTGTTAATGTGTGGTGTGTTATGCCTAATGAAGGATTTTGATTGATTGGAATAATAAATTTTCAGAATAGTTTTTACAGTTATATCAAAAATTACTGATTTGGTTACACTATTAGAAATACATTGACAGATAATTATGAAATTATTGTGAGGTTTAATAAGTTAACTGTTTCTATTTGGACAACTTTTCTGCTGTACTTTATTGGAAGGAGAAAAACAATCATTTCCTTAATAACAATTTAAACAATTTGTTTAAATAAAACAATAACATTATAGCATATGTATCAATGTTTGTTAACTGATGTGGTTAAATGATTTTTTAAAAAAAACACACACCTTAGACTGAATTTTAGCACACATGAAAAACTTAAAGCAAATCCTTATTTCCTGATGAGGACTATAATGTAACTTAAATAGAAAACTATCCTTAGAAAGATTTTCCATCCAAAAGCATTTTACTTTAAAAATCCAATTTAAATTTAAAAATGTGATTTTTTTTATTATATATATATTTAAAATTCATTGATTTTTATCTACCCTGCCAAGGGTCATCTAGTCCAACCCCCAGCAATGCAGGAAACTCAGCTAAAGCATCCCTGACAGATGGCCACCCAACCTCTGCTTAGTCCACCATCTCCCAAGGGAGTGTGTTCCACTGCCTAACAGCTCTTACTGTCAGAAAGTTGTTTAGTTTGATGTTTAGTCTGATGTTTAGTCAGAATCTCCTTTCTTGTAACTTGAAGACATTGGTTTGAGTCCTACCCTCCAGACCAGGAGAAAACAAGCTTGTTCCTCTTTCGTGTGGTAGCCCTTCAGATATTGGAAGATGGCTATCATATCTCCTCTCAGTCTCCTCTTTTCTGGACTAAACATCTCCAGCTCTCTCAACCATTCTTCATAAGGCTTGGTTTCCAGACCCCTGATCATCTTGGCTGCCCTCTGCACATGTCAACATCCTTCTTAAATTGTGGTGCCCAGAATTGGACACAGGACTCCCAGTATTGTCAGACCAATACAGAATAGAACAGTACTGTTACTTCCTTTGATCCAGACATTAGACTTCTGTTTTGACTGGCTGAAGATCTTTTGTTGGAAGTTCCCTGTGTTTTCATGCCAGCCACTTTGACCACCTTCCTGCTTTCCACAGTGGCCGGTCAATTGCCTGCAGGAAGCTCATAATTTTTTTTGGATGCAACAACTTTTTGGTGCTGCCTCTCCCAACAGTGGTTCTGTGCTTAACTGGGGCTGGGAGGGGATCCAGATTCAGATACATGCTCAGCCCTGAAGTTACTGGGGTGACCTTGGGCTGCTCACCATCTCTCAATCTAAGCTGCACTGCAGGGCTGTTGTGGAAGAAGGACCATGTATATTGTTCATTGGAGGAAAGGCAGGAAATAAATGAAATAAATCATTTTGCACACAAGTCAAACAGTCAAGCCCTCTTCTCAGCAACCCCGATAAAAAAGGCCTCCAGTACAGCGGCATATAGGTGTTGGTAAGATGGCTACTGCCTTCAGGCTTAAAGTATACAAGACAGAACACAAAAGGAAATGGGATTGGGGAGGGAGGAGGGCAGGGGAAAAAAATAAAACTAGAGCGCTGGCTATAGAGAGAGCATTTGAATGACCAGCTGGAATGGAAAGGTTCCATTTAGCTTTCATGTTCACCTTCCAAGACCTTAATGAAAGGTTTCTGTGTTTGCAGGATGCACAGATAGCAGGGAAGCTCTGGGAGCTGTGGGTTTTCTTCTTTAAGCCTTAAGCTTTTAAAGCTGCTGGTTGCTTTTAAACAAAGTATTTTCAAGGAACGCCTTGTGCGAATTGTGTGGGATAATCCACAGCATATAACCAACATACTTAAGTCTAATTAATGCATGAAGGGGTTAATACCATAGAGTAAGCTGTCCTGCCAAGCTCAGCTAAGTCCACTTTCCCTCGCCTTGGGACAGGTGCACTATCTGGGGGGATTGAGGCCCCCCTCGATTTTCAAGGAGGGAGCCGGGGCCCCTCAAAATTTCCCAGTGGCCATGTGCACATGCCACAAGTTGTGGTCACATCGCGTGCGCTAGCCACGAGGCATTCTCACAACATGCCAGCATGCCCTGCGGCATGCACACACAGCATACTGACACTGCGTGGCCCCGGCCCCGTCAGTCGTGGGGGCAAGGCAGTGAGCTTGCCTCTGGAGGAACTAGGTAATTAAACCTTTGCTCCCCTTTCAGTCTACCTTCATTCATTCAACTTGTTTTTATTATTGCTTGTTAGCTGCCCTGAGCCCGCCCTTGGCTGGGGAGGGTGGGCTATAAATAAAAATTATTATTATTATTATTACCTGAGAAGCTCATTGTGTGAAGAGGCTCAGCTGCTTGCTTCAGCTCAGACCACATGGCTCTCAGAAGCCACTCTTGAGTTCCTATACCAATACTTTAGGAACTTTCACTGCTCTGTAACTAAGTAAGTTTTACTGCCTGTGCAACTTTTTCCACACATAACTTGCCATGTGTGGTCTTTTTATGTGCTGGGGGAAGAGGAAAACTTTGGAAGGAACTCACAAGGGCATATTTTAAAAGGTCCAACAGCCTATATTTCCACGCTTTTCTTTGCTTTATATTTTGTGAAAGGCTTCTCCACAGAAATTTCAAGACTTGAGAAAGACCTAATACAAACACACAAAAAGTCGCTCTCTAAAATGTACAGATTTCTCCTTGACTGGGAGGTCAAAGAGGAAGAAGTAAAATTTGTTAAGGTACAATGGACCAGAGATTTTGGCTACAACATCCAAATGGAATCATGGGAAAGGTTGTGAAGGGAGAAAGAGAATTTCATGAAAATGCTCTACAGATGGTACTTAACACCTGTAAAACTGGCCAAAATGTATAAATCTAGGTCAAACATCTGCTGGAGGCACTATGACCCACATGTGGTGGAACTGCAAAAAAAAAAAAAAAAAAGGAATTTTGGGGAACTATATATAACTAACTTTTAAAAATGTTTAAATGTTCCTTTCCTAAGAAGCCTGAAGCCTTCCTGTTAGCTATAATGAGCAATGAAATTCCAAAAAGGGTAAGGAAAAAAATTATTTTTGCAGTAGCAGCAGCAAGAATTCTGATTGCTAAGGTATGGAAAGGAGATTCTACTCCCTCAAAATTAGACTGGCATAAGAAAATGTTAGAACATGCAGAGCAAGCAAGATTCCGAGACCATACCGATCAAACATTTAATAAAGAGTGGAATATTAACAGAGAATACCTACAAGAAATCTGTAATAATAAGTGTAATAATCTAAATTATTTCGCAGGCCTGCAGTTGAAGAAGGAGCAAAAAGGGTTTTCTTGTGTGTGTGTGTTTCTTTGTGGCTGATTAGCTGTTCTCCCTGTGCAAAGGTCAGAGGGGGCAGGGTTTCTGTTGAGGAAGGTGATTAGCTGTGGGAGGAGCTTATCAGAGGTAGCAGGGCAGCGGCGCATGCAGTTTGATCCATCTTTTAGATTTGGGGGAGCTAGTCTCAAACGTTTGTTGGGGGAGACCTAGGTTTTTTTGTGGGGGGAGTTATTTGTCCTGTCTTCACACTTTTTATGATGGAGGACCGCTGTAGCCACCCCCAACAACACGTTCTCAAGATGGAGGGGGAGGGAACAGCTGCAGTCGCCTGCGGTTCCTGCACAATGTTTGCCATCTTGCCAAAGGTTGTAGGCAGCTTTACCTGCAGCAGTTGCATGTTGATTGCCCTCTTAAAAGACAAAGTCCAGCAACTGGAGGAACGTGTAGCTACGCTCCAAAGTATTAGAGAGCTGGAGCTCTTCTTGGAAGCAACAGAGCACACCGTCTCCACCAAGGAGGAGACAGGGGACTCCCCTGAGAAGGAGGCTAGTTCACCAACACAGGAGCCAGATATATGGAGAAACGTGACTCAAAGAAGTAGGAGGCCCAGGGTTCGTTCTGATTGTTTAGAAATACACAATTGCTTTGAGGTCCTCTCCCCTAGCATGGAAGACGAAGAGCAGACTCCATTTGAGGATCTCTCCCTCATTACAGTCGATCAGGTATATGAAGACGAGCAGCAAAGTCAGCCCTCAGGGAATGTGCAGGCGACCTTGGAATGGACAGCTCACGGAAGAACCTCGGCCAAACCTAAGAGGAGGCATGTTGTGGTGTTAGGGGATTCCCTACTGAGGGGAACAGAAGCAGTGATCTGTGGGCCTGACAAGATGTCTCGGGAAGTGTGCTGTCTCCCTGGGGCAAAGATCCAAGATGTAACTGAACGACTGCAAGGAATCATAAAACCCACTGACAAATACCCATTCCTCTTGGTTCATGTGGGAACCAATGACACTGCAAGCAATAGCCTCCAGAAGATCAAAAGAGACTACGAGGCTCTCGGCAGGAAATTGAAGCAACTAAATGCACAAATTGTCATCTCATCTGTCCTCCCAGTTGAACGACGTGGCCCAGGGAGAAAGGGGAAAATAGTGGAAGTGAAAAGCTGGCTTCGCAAATGGTGTAAACAGGAACGGTTTGGATTCTTAGATCACGGACTGCAGTTTCTTGAAGATGGACTTCTGGCAAGCGATGGGCTGCACCTCACAACGGTTGGGAGAAATGTTTTTGCCAAAAATCTCAGAAACCTCATCAGAAGGGCTTTAAACTGACTAATGTGGGGGAGGGAGACAGTGCTCCTGAAGGTAGGAGTCTATCACTGGATGAAGATGATCATCCAAATGTCATAGACCAAATGGAGCAAACAGCACGCAGACCTAGTGGTGGGAGGAAAAAAATCCTTAAATAAGAGACACGGGGGGATGATTAATGGACTTCAATGTCTGTACACTAATGCGCAAAGCATGGGAAATAAACAAGATGAGCTTGAGCTCTTGGTACAACAAACTAAATATGACATAATAGGCGTCACTGAAACCTGGTGGGATAAGTCCCATGATTGGAATGTAATAATGGGGGAATACAATCTATTTCAGAGAAACAGACCAGACAAGAAAGGAGGAGGAGTGGCGTTATATGTCAGGGATGTGTATACCTGTGAAGAGATCCAAGATTTAGAACCTCAAAGCCAAAGTGAGAGCATTTGGGTCAAAATTAAGGGAGAGAAGAATAACAGAGACCTCATTGTGGGAGTTTACTATAGATCCCCAAGCCAAACGGAGGACATAGATGATGCCTTCCTGGAACAGATGGCCAAGCATGCAAAAGGAAGGGAGATAGTAGTAATGGGGGACTTCAATTACCCGGATATTTGTTGGATGTCAAACTCAGCCAAGAGCATAAGGTCAAACAGATTCCTCACTGGCCTTGCAGACAACTTCATTGTCCAGAAAGTGGGAGAAGCAACAAGAGGAACAGCCATTTTAGATCTGGTCCTAACCAATGTTGATGACCTGGTTAGTGGGGTAGAAGTGGAAGGATCATTAGGCGCGAGTGATCATGCTCTTCTGAAGTTTACTATACAGCGGAAAGGAGCAGCCAAGCATACTAGGACTCAATTTCTTGACTTTAAGAAAGCTGACTTCATAAAACTTAGGGAAGTGCTGGGTGAGATCCCATGGACAGTAATACTAAAAGGAAAGGGAGTTCATGATGGCTGGGAGTTTGTTAAGAGAGAGATAGTAAAAGCACAACGTCAGGCAATACCAATGAGACGGAAACATGGAAGGTGCCTAAAGAAGCCAGGGTGGCTATCTAAAGAACTTTTAACTGAGTTAAGATTAAAAAAGGATGTGTACAAAAAATGGAAAAGGGGGGAAACCACCAAAGAGGAATTCAAACAAATAGCCAGCACGTGTAGACACAAAGTCAGAAAAGCTAAAGCACAGAATGAACTCAGGCTTGCTAGAGAGGTTAAAAGCAACAAAAAAGGCTTTTATGGGTATGTTCATAGCAAAAGGAAGAACAAAGAAACAGTGGGGTCACTCAGAGGAGAAGATGGTGAAATTCAAACAGGGGACACAGAAAGGGCTGAACTCCTCAATGCCTTCTTTGCCTCAGTCTTCTCCGATAAAGAAAACAATGCCCGACCTGAAGAATTTGGAGCAAATGATTCAGCAAAGGAAACACAGCCCAGAATAACTAAGGAGATAGTACAAGAATACTTGGCTAGTTTAGATGTATTCAAGTCTCCAGGGCCAAATGAACTGCATCCAAGAGTATTAAAAGAACTGGCAGATGTGATCTCAGAACCACTGGCAGTCATCTTTGAGAATTCCTGGAGAACAGGCGAAGTTCCGGCAGACTGGAGGAGGGCAAATGTTGTCCCTATTTTCAAAAAGGGGGAAAGAGAGGACCCAAATAATTACTGCCCAGTCAGTCTGACATCAATACCAGGGAAGATTCTGGAGCAGATCATTAAGCAAACAGTGTGTGAGCACCTAGAAAGGAATGCTGTGATCACCAATAGTCAGCATGGATTTCTGAAAAATAAGTCATGTCAGACTAACCTGATCTCATTTTTTGATAGAATTACAAGCCTGGTAGATGAAGGGAACGCAGTGGATGTAGCCTACCTTGATTTCAGCAAGGCATTTGACAAGGTGCCCCATGATATTCTTGTAAAGAAGCTGGTAAAATGCGGTCTTGACTATGCTACCACTCAGTGGATTTGTAACTGGCTGACTGACCGAACCCAAAGGGTGCTCATCAATGGTTCCTCTTCATCCTGGAGAAGAGTGACTAGTGGGGTGCCACAGGGTTCTGTCTTGGGCCCGGTCTTATTCAACATCTTTATCAACGACTTGGATGATGGACTCAAGGGCATCCTGATCGAATTTGCAGATGACACCAAACAGGGAGGGGTGGCTAACACCCCAGAGGACAGGATCACACTTCAAAACGACCTTGACAGATTAGAGAACTGGGCCAAAACAAACAAGATGAATTTTAACAAGGAGAAATGTAAAGTATTGCACTTGGGCAAAAAAAATTGAGAGGCACAAATACAAGATGGGTGACACCTGGCTTGAGAGCAGTACATGTGAAAAGGATCTAGGAGTCTTGGTTGACCACAAACTTGACATGAGCCAACAGTGTGACGCGGCAGCTAAAAAAGCCAATGCAATTCTGGGCTGCATCAATAGGAGTATAGCATCTAGATCAAGGGAAGTAATAGTGCCACTGTATTCTCCTCTGGTCAGACCTCACCTGGAGTACTGTGTCCAGTTCTGGGCACCACAGTTCAAGAAGGACACTGACAAACTGGAACGTGTCCAGAGGAGGGCAACCAAAATGGTCAAAGGCCTGGAAACGATGCCTTATGAGGAACGACTAAGGGAGCTGGGCATGTTTAGCCTGGAGAAGAGGAGGTTAAGGGGTGATATGATAGCCATGTTCAAATATATAAAAGGATGTCACATAGAGGAGGGAGAAAGGTTGTTTTCTGCTGCTCCAGAGAAGCGGACACGGAGCAATGGATCCAAACTACAAGAAAGAAGATTCCACCTAAACATTAGGAAGAACTTCCTGACAGTAAGAGCTGTTTGACAGTGGAATTTGCTGCCAAGGAGTGTGGTGGAGTCTCCTTTTTTGGAGGTCTTTAAGCAGAGGCTTGACAACCATATGTCAGGAGTGCTCTGATGGTGTTTCCTGCTTGGCAGGGGGTTGGACTCGATGGCCCTTGTGGTCTCTTCCAACTCTATGATTCTATGAATTGACTTCTGCATGTAATAAGAGAATTTTACAAAATTAACACAACTGAACAACCTATGAGAGATAAAGTTAAGTGTGCGGTTGTAATGTAATTTAGGAACCACAATGGGGGGACTGGAAGTCATGTCGGAATTTGTGATGTGTGAATTCAGTCTTTTCTTTTTTTGTAATGAGTGTTGATTTTGGATTGCCTTTTGTTGATCATTGCGTTTTGTTTTGTTTTGTTTTGTACCTGTTTTATTTTTAAAACTAACAACACATTTTTTAAAAAAATTGTTGTAGCTTGCCCTGGGACCGCAGCATGAAGGACCGTGGTGATTAACGGTGTCTTTTTCTTTTCTCTTCTCTCCGGAACAGGCAACCAAGCAATTCCTTGAAGAGATTAACAAGTGGACAGTCCAATACAATGTGTCTCCCCTCTCTTGGAATGTGGCAGTCAAATTCCTCATGGCCAGGAAATTCGATGTCCTGCGAGCGATCGAGCTCTTCCATTCCTACAGGGTAAGGGGATCAATTCCTCCCCGGAAATGGAGGGAGAGAGCTGGAGAGACCTCATGGCTCACGAGGAGACCCTTCCAGGAGCCCAAAGGGACTTCAGGGAGGGCAGAGGAGAGGGCTTTGTGGAGGCTGCTCAGCCTCCCTGCCTAACAGCTGATGTGAAGGGTTGCCTGGCAGCTGCCACTTTTCACGTCCCAGAGCTTCAGTTCCAATTGTGGTTATTTTGGGTACTATATTTTTAATCTGGCTTTGCAGAGAGAGTGCATTTAAAGCAGGGGTAGGCAACCTGAGGCCCGTGGGCCAGATGTAGCCCAATCGCCTTCTCAATCCGGCCTGCGAACAGTCCAGGAATCAGCGTGTTTTTACATGAGTAGAATGTCCTTTTATTTAAAATGCATCTCTGGGTTATTTGTGGGGCATAGGAATTCGTTCATATCCACCCCCCCAAAAAATATAGTCCGCACATGGTCTGAGGGATGGTGGACCGGCCCCCTGCTGAAAAAGGTTGCTGACCCCTGATTTAAAGGGTATCTAGAGGGTGCTTCCACTTACGTGATTTTCACTTATGTGCCAGAACATGTGGGGAGTTCCCTGTACTAAAAAAGATTAAAATTTCTATCAGCATTTCAAAGTGTCTGGGGAGGCCTGTCTAAACAAAAATGTTTTCAGCAGGTGCTGCTGGACTCCAGCTCCACTCAGCCCCACCCAGAGGGCTACTGGTCTGAGTGGACGAAGGATCCCCACCTTGGTTGCAGACAATAACAGAGTCTTTTCTTTCCTCCTAGGAAACCAGGCTGAAGGAAGGGATCGTGAAGCTGAAGCCTCATGAGGAACCTCTCCGCTCAGAGCTGCTTAGTGGAAAGTTCACCATCCTGGTGAGTAAGGTGCTTTGCTTGGGCAGACAGAGCTGTGGATAACTGTGGAAGTTGGGCTTCCTGTTTGCGGAGGCAGGGGACACATGTCTCCATAGTGTGGTTTTAGATCATAGAATCATAAAATTGTAGAGTTGGAAGGGACCCCAAGGGTCATCTAGTCCAACCCCCTGCAATGCAGGAATTACAGCTGGCCATCCAACCTCTGCTTGTAAAACTCCAAGGAAGGAGAGTCCACCACCTGCCAAGAGTGTCCATCCTACTGTTGAACAGCTCTTACCATCAGAAAGTTCTTCCTGATGTTGAATCAGAATCTCCTTTCTTGTAACTTGAAGCTATGGGTTCGAGTCCTACCCTCCAGAGCAGGAGAAAACAAGCTTGTTCCATCTTCCGCATGACAGCCCTTAAGATATTTGAAGATGGTTATCATATCTCCTCTTAGTCTCCTCTTTTCCAGGCTAAACATACCCAGCTCCTTCAACTGCTCCTCATAAGGCTTCGTCTCCAGACCTTGCATCATCTTGGTTGCCCTCCTTTGCACACCTTCCAGCTTGTCAACACCCTTCTTAAATTGTGGTGCCCAGAAATGGACATAGTATGTATTCCAAGTGTGGTCTGAGTAAGGCAGAATAGAGCAAGAATTTGACTTCCCTTGATCTGAGCACTAGACTTCCTTCTGTTGATTCAGAATAGCATTAACTTGTTTGCTGCTGCATCACACTGTTGACTTATATTAAGCTTGTGGTCCACCAAGACCCCTAGATGCATTTCACATGTACTACTAGTAAACCAGGTGTCCCCCCCATCTTATACTTGTGCATCTGGTTCTTCCTGCCTAAGTGCAGAATCTTACATTTCTCCCTGTTGAAATTCATTTTGTTAGCTTGTGCTCAGTTCTCCAATCTGTTACGGTCATCTTGATTCCTGATTCTGTCTTTTGTGGCATCAGCTACCCTTCCCTGATTGGTGTCTTCTGCAAATTTGATGAACATCCCTTCAATTCCTTCATCCAAGTCATTTATAAACACATTGAACAACAATGAGCCTGGGACACAACACTGTGGTACCCCACTTGTCACTTTTTTCCAGGATGATGAAGAACCATTAATGAGTACTCTTTTACTCTTTGGGTTTGGTCAGTCAACAAGTCACAAATCTACCTAACTGTTATCTTGTTCAACCCACATTTTACCAGCTCCCTTGCAAGAATATCATGGGGACTTTGTCAAAAACGTTACTGAAGTCAAGTTACACTATGTCCACCAAATTCCCCTGATCCCCCAAGCTTGTAACTCCATCAAAAAAAGAAATGAGATTTGTTTAGCATGACTTGCTTCTGAGGAACCCATGTTGTGTTTTAGTAATCACAGCATCCACAAATGTGGGAGGGCAGATTGTTTATAACAGTGCTTCTTATTAAACTTGGGTCCTTAGCTGTTGTTGAACTACAACTCCCATCATTCCTAGCTAGCTGAGGATCCAAGTTTGAGAAACACTGGGAGCCTGCTGAGTCACCCAGTGGCCCATCTAGTCCAGTTCCCACAGTGGCCAACTGGGTGCTGAGAAGCCCGCAAGCAGGATCCAAGCACAGGAGCCCTCTCCCTTCTTGTAGTTTCCAACAACTGCTCTTCAGAAGTGCTGCTGTCTCCAACTGTGGAGGCAGAGCAGAGCCATCCTGGCTGGTAGCCCTTGATAGCCTCCTCCTCCTCCTCCTCCTCCTCCTCCATGAATTGGTCCAATCTTAGCTGATGACTATCCCTGCTTCTGGAGGGAGGGAGTTCCATCCTTGAACTCTGCATTGTGTGAAGAAGGACTTCCTTTTATCTGTCTGGAGTTTCACTCTGCTTTCCCCGCATCGCATCCTATTCATGAATCAACAGCGTCATAATTACTTTGGCCCTCAGAGCTGCTTGTTTGGTTTATTAGGTTTATCTCCTTTGTTTTCCTCCAAGGAGGTTCAGGCCCTGTAGATCACTTCTGCCTGTCGACATTTTTTATCCTTGCCGCAACCCTGTGAGGTAGGCTGGCAACCCCTGCTTTGCCTCAGCGTTCCACGCCATCAGGTAGAAAACATGCGCAATCTCATCTGATCCGAAAGCTAAGCAAGGTCAGGCCTGTTTAGTGCCTGGATGGGACCCCCCCTGGGAACACCAGGTGCCACGGGCTTCTGCTGGGATAGCTCAGTCGGTAGAGCATGAGACTCTTTAATCTCAGCCACGGGTTCCAGCCCCATGTTGGGCATTGCAGGGGGTGGACTAGATGACCCTCATGGTTCCTTCCCACTCTATAGTTCTAGGATTCTAGGATTTGGTCATGCAACAGCCAGAATTCCAAAGTGGCTTTGAACGGATTTTGACTTTTTATGCCTCTGCAGCGACTGATCTGTCCCTCTTCTGCTTCATTGCTGATCTTTTATCTCTGGCATTTTTGCAGAGCGTACGAGATCCCACTGGAGCATCGATTGCCCTCTTCACTGCCAAGTTGCACCATCCCAACAAAAGCATCCAACATGTGGTCCTCCAAGCGCTCTTCTACTTGCTGGACAGAGCTGTGGAGAGGTGAGTAGAAGACTTTCCATCCCTGTGGGGTTTGCTTCTTTCAGATGACCGCACTTCAATAATGTGTGTGTTTTCCCCTTTGGCATCCTGTGTGCAGCTTTTTTGCAGCGTTGCCTTCTCATCTGACCCAGAATGAGACCCATATAAGAATACAAGCAAAGCCTTGTGGATCTGGCCAGTGGCCCATCTAGTCCAGCGTCCTGTTCTCACAGGGGCTAAACAGATGCCCCTGGGAAACCTGTAAAGAGGACCTGAGTGCAAGAGTCCTCTCCCTTCCTTCGGCTTCCAGCAAGGGGTCTTCAGAAGAGCTTACTGCCGTCAGTTGTGGAGGCAGAGCAGAGCCCTCAGGGCTCGTAACCACAGAGAGTCCTCTCCTCCATGAAGCTGTCTAATCCTTGGTGGCCATCACTGCCCCCTTCAGGAGGGAGTTCCATAGTTCAGCTCTGTGCTGTGTGAAGAAGGACTTTCTTCTATCTGCCCTGAATCTCCCAACATTCAGCTGGAAGCCCACAAATTTCAGTGTTATAAGAGAGAGAGAAAAAAACTTTCCTCCATCCCTTTCTCCTTGCAATGCATAATTTTATAAACTTCTGTCATGAAGAAGAGTGCGTGTTAATTCTGGATAACTTCAGTCAAATAGTTAAGCACATCCTTTTTCCTGTTAAATTAAAATACTTAACATTGACTGGTTTATGATCTCAAGGATCACAAGGACCAAAAGCCCATCTTGTCCTGTCTCTCATGGTGGCCAACAAGATGCTTCTTGCGAAGGCCACAAGCAGGACATGATTCATCAGCGATCTCTCCCTGTTACTTTCCTCCAAAGGGTATTCAGTCATCTGCTGCCTCTGATCCTGGAGGTTCAATGTAGTAATCATGACTTAATGGCCAATGACAGACCTCTCCTCCTTCATGGATTGGTCTTACCTCCTTTTAAAGCCTTCTGAGTTGGTTGCCCTCACCTTAACCTCTGGCAACCTTCCTATCAATTAATCCTGGGCTGTTTGCAGAAATACTTCCTTTTCTCTCTGCCAAACATGGGAGGACCCTGAGCTCTCATGGAATGAGAGTGGGAGAACATCTCCCTATTCACCAGGTGTCATTTTAGAAACCTATAAGCAGCATCCTAAACATCTCAGGTTCTGCTGATTTTTCCATTTCTGTCCTCATTCCTATACAATGGATATGCTGTTGGGCTGTTACCAAAGTCCTAATTTGTGCACACTTTCTCTTTTCTACCCCCTGCCAGCTTCGAAACTCAGCGAAATGGCCTGGTATTTATATATGACATGGCAGGCTCCCACTATACCAACTTTGAGCTGGATCTCAGCAAGAAAATCCTGAACCTTCTGAAGGTAAAAGGAAGGGCCATTGGTGTCGGGGGGGGGGGGGGCAACCTCTGTTTCTGCCAAGGGCTGCACTCCTGTGGAGTTGACCCATACCCACGGCTGTGTGCTGGCTATGGGCAGGGATGAAACCAGTGGTGGACTGGGTCACCCACCCCAGTAGGCAGGACCCCCTTTTCTCTCTTTCTCTGTCCTGCCCCTTCTCTATCTGTCACCCCCCTTTCCCCTCTCTCATTCTCACTGGCTCCCTGCCCAGAAGCCTTAAGCAATTGCTTGTCAAGGGCTGTGGGAAGGAGGCCAAGGCCTGTCGGCTACAGAGACCTGGATGGATCCTGCAGTCGCTTGGAGTTCTGTCCTCCCTCTCATTGCGGAGGTTCCCCTTGGTTTGGCTAACATTATGGCATGAGGGGAGGCATCAGGAACGGGGCATTTTACGGAGTAAATAAATGGGGTAGCCGTCAAGGTGGCTCTTGGCTCGGAAAGATGGCAAAGTAGCCACGAGGATTGTGTCTTCCTCAGCCTGTGATGTCCCTCCAGACGTTGTTGCACTACAAGTCCCATCAGCCTTTGCAGTGGTCATGCTGGATGTGGCTGATGGGAGCTGTGGTCCAACAGCAACTGGAGGCCACCTGGATGGGCCAGACTGACCTTGTCTCTGGCCTCCCCCTTGCTGACCTTGGGAGGGGGAAGCAGCTGGAGGAAGGCTGTGATGCTGCTCTTAAAGGCTTAAAGGGTAATGGGCCTGGGAGTAGGGTAGTCCTTCCGTCAGTAGCCAGCATGTCTAGTGGTTAGACCATTGGATAAAGACCTGGGAGACCAGGGTTCAAATACCTGCTCGATCAGAGAGCTCCCTGGGTGACCTTGGGGCAGTCGCAGCCTCACAGCCTAACCTACCTCACAGGGTTGTTGGGAGGGGCAGGGAACCTGGTGTGCCACCATCAGTTCTTTAGAGTAAACGTGGGCTATAAATGTGGATAATGGTGGCAGGAAGAGCCATAATAGTAGCAGCCAAGAGGCATAGCTGTCAACTTACAGATTTGAAAATAAGGGACCAGCAGCCTCAAAAATAAGGGATCAGCAGCCAAAATAAGGGATTTTAGTCAACCAGCTGAAATACAAAGTTAAATAATTTTGGAGAGCAGCGCCGGTTTTTGGAGAGCAGCGCCGGTTTTTAGCCCTTCGTTTCCAGAGGTTGCTGCTCAAGACACGAGCTGATGAAACACTGCAATTAAATAACTACAAGCAGCAACCACTTTTTGCACAAAACAAAGTCCAAGCTACGAAGATGCTGCTGCAGTTCTGTATCTTTTCTCTCATGCTCCATCTGCAGCTCTCAGTTCCATCAGGTGGGGCGGAAGGAAGGGGGGGGGAATAGCGCCCGAAGTAAACCCACAGATCAGACCATCTATGCTAGTCTACCACTACAAATCTATGGGAGAAGCGCTTGCGGTCCTTCCTCCGCTTTCCCCCTCTATGGTTAACCCTTGGAACACCTGCCCGCGCCTCCGCCTCTGCCTCCTCCTCCTCTCTCTGAACTGCTTTCTCTATGGTTGCCCTCGCTCTCCTTTCAAGGCTCCTCGGCAATTCATAGGGCGCACCAGGCTGCCCATCTCATCCGGGTCCTTTGGCGGCGCAGCCGCAGTACGGCCAATCGGGGGTGGTGGCGGTGACAGGCAGAGGGGAGGCCCCAGGCAGAGACGCTCAGTTTGGCAGCCGCGAGGAGGATGGTGGCGGAAGGGTCCGAGGCTCCCGCCAGTCCCGGTGGGGAGGGGCTCCCGGGGGCCGAGGCTGGTGAGAGGAGGCTGGAGGGGGGCGAGCCGAGCAGCCAAGCAACACAGTTGGAGCCTCCCTCCTCCCTGGCCGGCAGGGAGGGAGAGAGGGAGAGGAGCTGCTTCCTTTGAAACCCGGGAAATTTAGAATCATAGAGTTGGAATAGACCACAAGGGCCATCGAGTCCAACCCCCTGCCAAGCAGGAAACACCATCAGAGCACTCCTGACATATGGTTGTCAAGCCTCTGCTTAAAGACCTCCAAAGAAGGAGTCTCCACCACACTCCTTGGCAGCAAATTCCACTGTCAAACAGCTCTTACTGTCAGGAAGTTCTTCCTAATGTTTAGGTGGAATCTTCTTTCTTGTAGTTTGGATCCATTGCTCCGTGTCCGCTTCTCTGGAGCAGCAGAAAACAACCTTTCTGCCTCCTCTATGTGACATCCTTTTATATATTTGAATATGGCTATCATATCACCCCTTAACCTCCTCTTCTCCAGGCTAAACATGCCCAGCTCCCTTAGCCGTTCCTCATAAGGCATCGTTTCCAGGCCTTTGACCATTTTGGTTGCCCTCCTCTGGACACGTTCCAGTTTGTCAGTGTCCTTCTTGAAGGGACATCATAAATAAGGGTCAGCAGTGGGACACGGCACTGGGATAAGGGAGTTTCCCACCAAATAAGGGACGGTTGACAGCTATGCCAAGAGGTAAGGTATCAAAGATTCTGTATGATTAAGAACATAAGGAGAGCCTTCTGGATGAGGCCCATGGCCCTTCCCGTCTAGCATCTTGTTCCCACAGCAGCCATCAGATGGCTGCAGGAAACGCACAAGCAGGACCCAGGCCCAAGAGCCGCCTCCCCGCCTGTGGTCTCCAGCAACCAGCATTCAGAAGCATTATTCCCTCTGGCCAGGAGAAGGAGCAGAACCCTCCTGGCTAGTAGCCATTGAGAGCCTGCTCCTCCATGAATGGGTCTAATACTTTTTTAAAGCTGTCCCAAGTTCTTTTTAAATGCCCCCTGAATCTTCCAACCTTAAGATGTATTGGCTGTCCACATGTTTTAATGTTATGGGAGAAGGAGAAAAACTTTTCTCTTTCTCCCTGTCATTGATCTTTTTATAGACTTCTCTCATGTTGCCTCCCTTACCTCCCTTTTCTCTTGGGACTAAAAAGTCCCAAATGGTGCAACGTTTCCTTGTTGATTCCCCCCCCCCTTTACACTCTTAAGCATGTTGCTCTTAGAAGGTGTCTACTTTAAAAAATAAATAAATCCTGTTGGTATTTCACTTTTGAAGTGAAGTTGGTATTTCACTTTTTCACTCCTCTCTTGCGCAGTGACATCAGTGTGGTGCAGAGGATGTTTTCACCTGCACTGGAATACCAAGATATGCAGTCATGCCTTTTGGATGGTCCCTCATAAACTGGAGAAAGGGACATACAATGGTACCTTGGTAGTCGAACAGCTAGGCTCCTAAACAAATCAGCTCCCGAACACCGCAAACCCGGAAGTGAGTGCTCCGGTTTGTGAACGTTTTTCAGAAGCCGAGCGTCCAATGTGGCTTCCGTGGCTTCCGATTGAGTGCAGGAAGCTCCTGCAGTCAATCGGAAGCATCATCTTGGTTTTCAAACCATTTTGGGAGTCGAATGGACTTCGGAATGGATTAAGTTTGAGAACCAAGGTACCACTGTACTTAATTTAAACAAGTTTATCCACTAAGGCCTAAAGCACTGGGGATGTATCCAGTAAAGGCTGTACCCAGACTAGGCCTATTGAACAGTCATGCCTGTCATTTTTAAATGGGTCTAGTCTGAGTGGGGCTAACATGGAACACAATCCACCAACTGGCTGATGAGATGCTGGTGAATTGGCAAATCACAGATATGGAACACAAATGCAGAACCAAAGAGGTCATCACCTTGGACAGGATGACAGCAGTCCCTGTGGTTCAGTCAAGGCATTTGAAGCCATTTTCCAGAAAAGTCAGAAGCAACCATTTCCTCTATTTAATTGACCTTTTTTAAAAAACAAAAAAACAAAATTAAAATAATATAAATAAAAAAGAGCATTTGAGGTTCCATAAATATGTTCATCCAATTAAAAGTGAGTCAGTTAATTACCCTGGAGCAGTGGAGTGCTTGTTCAAAATCGGAGCCTATGTCATGGAAACTCTCTCTGTCCCTTAAGCCCGAATAGGAAGACCGTGCAGCGGAAATATGTTCTCTCCCCACCCCGTTAGGACTCCTTTTTATTTAGTTCATTGTTTCACAACAAAAATGCAAAGAGCAATGGCCTTTTACTGAGTCAAACCATTGTTCCATCTAGCTCAGTATTGCCTACACTGACCAACAGCAGCTTTCCAGGGTTTCAGCTTTCCAGGGTTTCTCTCCCGGCCACACCTGGAAATGCTGTTGGGGAGGGAACTTTTCCCTGCATGTAAAGCAGTGACAATAACCACAACCTCCCCCCAACAAAATTCTCTTGTTGGTTTGCCAGGGAGGGAGGAGTTGCAAAGGGACTGCAAAATTGCCTTCCAGGTTTCTCTTCATCTTCTGTGGAGCCCTGAAACCTCACTTTGCCATCTTTGCATATACTTGGGTCTCCCTCTGTTGGCCACAGGAGGAGAAAGCAAAAAGGTTGGCAAGAGGGTGTTGCTGTCTTGCTCACAATCCAGATTGATTCCCGTTTGGCTGCTGGCACTCAAGCCAGTTGCCCGACTTTCCGAGACACCTGTGGAAATCCTTCCTATTGGACCAGCACTTTGAGGTGTTGGCTGAAATGTTATATGGCTGTCTCCAACTAAGTTCTTCTCAGGGTAGACCGATTGCAGTTAAGGAGACTAAGTTGTGCCCATGAATTTCAGTGGGCTTACTCTCAAGTCAGACTAGAGTGAGTTATAGTCCTGCAATAAGGCTGAGTGAGCCTTCGACACTTCAGGCAGCAGCTGCTGGAGGGGAGCAGCTGAGCCCCCGGCAATCCATCTCCTTGGGAAGACAGAGTCGCATGGTGGTGCGGCTTGTTGGCCCCCTCCCCTCGGTAAAGCGGCCTGCTCCCCTCAGGTGTACTAGAGGATACACCTGAGGTAAGTTTCAGATTCTGCACATGGCAGGCAGATTTGATTTGGTCCTTTGCCTGAGGCAGCCGGATGTCTGGGGCTTACTCTGGAAAAAACATAAACAATTGGCCTCTGCCTCATAAGAAGCACCTGCTGGATCAGGTCCCTGTGGCCCATCCAGTGGCCAGCCAGATGCCTCTCTGGGGGAAGTCCGCAAGCAGGGCTGGAGCGCAAGGTCACAATTCTGTCCCCTTGCGATGCTCAGCAGCTGGTCCTCACAGGCGTCGCTTTCTCTGTCTATAGGTCAGGCAGGGCAGAGCTGTTGGGCCATAGCCATCCATAGGCTTCTCCAGAAACCTTGTGTGTGCGTCAAGTGGCTCCCTGTCATGGATAATGCTGAGAGCGATTCAGAAACATAAATTTCCTCCTCCAAACTGTTCTTCCCTGCCTCTTCTCAGGGAGCCTTCCCAGCCCGTCTCAAGAAGGTATTCATTGTGGGTGCTCCTATGTGGTTCCGAGTTCCATACTCCATCATCAGCCTGCTGCTTAAAGAGAAACTCCGGGAAAGGGTGAGTTCACCATCTCCATTGTGCTGCTCCTCCTCCTCCTCCTTCTTCCTACTGCTACTGTTGTTACTATTACTGTTGTTATTAGTTATTGTCTGCCCTTTCCCCTAAGCTCCTAGGGCAAGCTGCAACAATCAAAACACAGTATTAAAAACAGTTTAAAACAACTTGCAATAGCTGAAATAAGGTGGGATCCAAAAATATGCACCTCAAGTGTCACAAGCCAAGATAAAGAGGTGCATCTTCAGTGTTCGCCGGAAGCTACCGTATTTTCGCTCCATAAGACGCACCTAGTTTTTAGAGGGGGAAAGCAAGGAAAAAATATATTCTGCGCAGAGCATGTAAGAGGCTCTCGCTTTTTTTGCTTTAAAGCCTTCCGTCCCTCCTCCCGCTTCGCTGAGAAGCCAGCAGAGCAAGAGCAATAGCTGTGCAGCGCCTCTTCTGCTGGCTTCCCAGCAAAGCGGGATGAGGGACGAAAGGGAGCCCTTCCAAGGAAGCGCTGAGCAGAGCCTGGCAGCGGCTCTTGCTGGCTTTTCCGGGAGGTGTGGGAAGGGACAGAGGACAGCCTGTCAGTCCCTTCTCCCTCCTCAGGGAAAAGCCCCCAAGAGCCGCACTCCCTTTAAAGAGCCACGCGGAGCGTGTGTGTGGATCTTGGGCGCTTTTAAACAAACGCTCCACGCGGCTCTTTAAAGGGAGCACTGAGCAGAGCCTCCTGCCTGCATTCGCTCCATAAGACGCACACACATTTCCCCTTACTTTTTAGGAGGGAAAATGTTTGTCTTATGGAGCGATAAATGCGGTATGTAATGAAGGTGCCAGGTGCACCTCTGTGGGAAGGGTCTCCCACAACTTAGGGGCCACCTCAGAGAAGGCTCTCTCCCAGTCTCCCCTCCCCACCATGCCTGTGAGGATGAGGAAACAGCTAGAAGGGCCCCCTCTGTCAATCTCAGCACCTTGTAGGAGGTTTTGTGGGGGAGGAGGCAGTTTTCAGGTATGCGGGGCAGGGGCAGGGGGGCTGAGTAATTTATGGCTTTAAACACCCACCTGAGCACCTTGAATTGGGCCTGGAAACAAACTTGCAAGCAATGCCATCACCTGACTGCTGCATTTTGTTGTTGTTGTTTAGTTGTGTCCAACTCGCCTTCCAGGGCAGCCCCACGCAGAGTGCAGCGGAGGGTTCATGTTTTGCTGTGCCTCCCTTTCCACCTGCCCCCTCTCTTGTAGGTCCAGATGGTGAAGATGTCTGAGCTGAAGGAGTACCTGCCCCAAGAGTGTCTTCCCGAGTACTTGGGCGGATCCCTCAAACTAGATCCCCTCAGCTGGAACTGCAGGTTCCTCCCACAGCAGAACGGCCACCCGGACCCCCTTGATGAGCTGATTCTGGTGCCACTGGCACCCCCCCGGGACAACGGCTCGGTGCACACGCCGGGGCCAAAGGCCATGACGGTGCAGGAGGTGCTGGAGCATGTCACCCAGAAGCAGAAGCGGGGCATCTATGAGGAGTACGAAGGCATCCGGCGCAGGAGCCCGGCAGGAACATTTGCCTGCTCCTTGTAAGGGTTCAAGTGTGGCACTGGGGGCAAGAGGTGTGGCAGAAGGGGGAGGGTGATTGCTCCTGGCGCCCCCTGCCAGGGGAGCACCCATAGGATTCCGCAGTCTTGGGAAGAGAAACTCCCCTTTCCTCGCCCCACACAATGTCCAGTTTCATCCAATTTCTGCAACATTTCTTAGGTCTTCACTTGTAGCCTTGTTTGTGGCCTGCAGAGCACCAGGTGGTTGGCTCAGAGAACAATCAAACCAGCTCTTGACTGTGGTCAGTGTCAGGGTGTATCCTGTCATTTTTCAGGTACAGTGGGGAAATTTATCCCATGCGGCCATGTGCACAGGAATTAAGCTCTCCAAGAGATCCATATTGAAGAACATAAGAGGAGCCTGTCGGTTCAGCTCCACGGCCCATCACGTCCCGCCTCCTGTTCTCACAGTGTCCAGCCAGATGCCTCTCTGGGGGAAACCCACAAGCAGGATTTGGGCCCAAGAGCAGCCCTCCCCTCCTGTGGTCTTCAGCAACTGCCATTGAGAAGCCTTGCGGAGGTGGGGCAGAGCCACTGTGGCCCCCAATAGCCTCTCCTCCAAGGATTTGTCAAATCCTCTTTTAAAGCTGCCTAGACAGACGGCCTCCACTGCCTCTTGCCTGAGGAAGGACTTCCCTTTTATCCGTCCTAAATCTTCCAACACTCAGCTTCCTTGTATGTCCCTGAGTTTGTGTGTGTCTTTAATCCAGAGGCCCCACAAGGCCAGGTTCCCCATCTCCTTGTGTTGCACTCACTGTGCCTGCTCTTGCTTGCCACAGGTCTCCCTTCAACCAGGAGAAGAACAGATATGGGGATGTGCCGTGCCTTGACCAAACGAGGGTGAAGCTGTCCAAGCAATTCAGCTATCCAGAGGTAAGCTGGCTGAGGGTTTTGGCTCTGCAAAGCTGCCTTGTATTGAATCGGACTGTCGGTCTAGCTCAGCCTTCCACAATCTGGTTCCCTCTGGTATTTATTGGCTATATTTATTGATCACTCTTTTCCCCCCAAGGGTAACTCAAACTAACTTACAAAATCTAAATGAATAAAACGCACAATAGTGAAGGTCAATCCTTATTTTAAAACATAGAATTCAAATGGCCTACAAAGTAAAGGAGGCCAGAGATTATTAAAGAGCCAAAGACCTGGAGAAAAAGCTGACCCAGGGAGAGCATTCCACAAGCAGGGAGCCATCACTGAAAAGGCCTATTCTTGGGGTGCCAGCCTCCCGCCAAGGGGGCGGGTGAAGAAGGGCCTTGCATAATGATCCCAAGGTCTGGGCCAGTTCATAGGGGGAGAATCAGTCTTGGAGGTATTGGGTTCATGAGCAGCAGAAGGCTCCATAGGTCAAAACCAGCACTCTGAATTGGGAGCCAGTGCAGTCAGGCTTGGGTTGAAGGAGCGTCTCCACCCCCATCGTTCTGCCCGGACACTGAGGTCCAGCGCCGAGGGCCTCTGGCGGTTCCCTCACAGGGAGAAGCCAAGTTGCAGGGGGCCTTCTCGGTAGTGGCACCCGCCCTGTGGAACACCCTCCCATCAGATGTCAAAGATATAAACAACTACCAGATTTTTAGAACACATCTGAAGGTAGCCCTGTTTAGGGAAGCTTTTAATGTTTGATGGACTACTAATAAAAGTTTAATATTTTGTTGGAAGCTGCCCAGAGTGGCTGAAGAAACCCAGCCAGATGTGTGGGGTATAAATAATAATTTTTTATTTTATTTATTATTATTATTATTATTATTATTATTATTATTATTATTATTGTTGTTGTTGTTGTATTTTGTGCTCCTGTGAGCAGCCTGGCCCCCAATTTTTGCACCAACTGCAACTACCTTCAAAGGTAGCCCCACATAGAACACATTCCAATAAGACAGGATGCTGGGCTAGAACTCCCATCGTGCTTCCTAAGTGGTCCTGCTGGCTAGGGCTGATGGGAGCTGGAACCAAAGATCATCTGGGGGGCACCAAGTTTGGGAGAGTGCTATTGTCTGCACTGACTCAGAGCAGAGGGGTCAGTTTCTTCATGCAGAAAGTTTGAAAAATGCATATCATTATTCAAAGTAAATGCAAGCCAGAAATTGGGGTTCTTGTGCCATGCTTCCCACCCACAAAAAAACCTCCCACAAATTCTGTGCTTGCAATCAATGTGAGCAGATGACATTTGTGGAAATGGCACCCCTGTTTTTTAAAGACATTTCTCTTCCACGTTTGTGTTGTCCAAGGAATTCTGGACAGCTTACTTAGTGTTTGGTTCCACCGCCATTAAACTTTGTCAGGATGGTGAAGCAGATGAACAGCAATGAGCCCAAGATTGCCTTGTGAGCTTTGTGACTGAGTGGGGAATTCAGCCAGGTCTCTCCGCTCTTATGTTCATTTACATGAGTTCTACATTTCCAGGCAACCCTCCAGAAGCAGTATGCAGAGTCAGGAAGTACTGTATGTTTCGTCCTATAGGGCGCACCGGCCCATAGGACGCAGCTCGTTTTTTTGGGGGGAAATGAATAAAAAAAAAATTATCCCCCCCCCCACCGCGGCTGCCGCCCCAAGCCTTGTGCACACCTGCCCGAAGCACGGGGCACCCTCCAGAGGGCTCCCCGTGCTTCGGGCGACAGGCTGCCGCCCCAAGCCTCGCGCGCCCGGCGGTACCTCCTGCCGGGCGCGCAAGGCTTGCAGACACTCGCTCAAAGCACGGGGAGCCCTTCGGAGGGCTCCCTGTGCTTCGGGCGACAAGCTGCCGCCCCAAGCCTCGCGCGCTCGGCGGGACCTCCTGCCGGGCGCGCAAGGCTTGCAGACACTCGCCGGGGCTGCAGGCTGCTGCCCGCAAGCCTTGTGAGCCTGCGGGAACTCCCGCCGGGCTTGCAAGGCTTGCGGATAGCTTCCTGAAGCCTGGAGAGCGAGAGGGGTCGGTGCGCACCGATGCCTCTCGCTCTCCAGGCTTCAGCGAAAGCCTGCATTCGCCCCATAGGACGCACACACATTTCCCCTTCATTTTTGGAGGGGGAAAAGTGCGTCCTATGGGGCGGAAAATACGGTAGCTAATGGGGAAGGGCTGTCATTCAGAGAGATGATATTGTCCCAGGTTCAATCCCCAGCATCCCCAAATAGAAGAACCATCAGGTGAGACGAAAGATGTTCTCTTCCTCAGCCGCTGCCAGTCTGAGTCAAGTGTCCTTGGTTACAGGGCCAACCAGGTTCGTCCTGAAAGAAGGCAGCTTTTTAATCCAGTTCATCTATTCATAGACAACAGACTGCCCCGAACCAAGCAGCTCCACTAGCAAAAGCATTTTAGATGGTGCAACAAAACTCCCTCTCCTTTCCCTGGGTACCCCCTAAATCGCTGCGGGTTTCCCTCCAACCCTCCCTCTGGAGCATTTCTCCTTCCTGCGTAGAATTGGGCCCAATTTAGCCTTTGTCATGCAGTGGTGCAGGAGGAAAGCCATGGGCTGTTGCCCCCCTCTTTCTCCCCTGCACATTCTCATGCGCCCCCCAAGGGTGTTATGGTGTGCCTCTGCTTGGGTGTCACTGCTTTGGCCTGTCTGTCAGGGTGACTTTTCCTGTTGCGTCTCTCCAGCTGACAGATTACATCAATGCCAGTTTCATGGATGGCTACAAGCAGAGGAATGCATACATTGGCACCCAAGGTAGGGAGGCCCTGGGCACATCGGTGTTTGGGGTGGTGATCTGGCCAGGGGAGCAGGGCGGGCGGGCGGGCGGGCAGCCACTGCATTCCTGCAGAGACCGTATTGCAGAGGAAGCAGTGGTGGCACTTTCCATCACAAGCTGAGATTCAAATTAGAAGAGCCTGGCTGGATCAGACGAAAGTCCCACCTAATCTAGTGTCCTGCTTCTCATGGTGGCCGACCAGATGCCCCTTGGAAGCTCAGGAGCAGGACTGGAGTGCGACATCACTCTCCTGGCTGGTGAGTCCCAGGAACCGGCACGCAGAGGCCTGCTCCTTTGACCATGGAGGCAGCAGAAGGCTTTGCAGACAGGAGCCGCTGATTGCTGTTCTCTTCCATGAATCTGTCTGATCGCCTATTAAAACCACCCAAGTTGGGGGCCATCACGGCCTCTTGTGAGAGCAAATTCCTTTTTATTATTAATTTTATTTATAGGATTTTTGAAGACATAAACAATAATCCAACATCATTTCATGGAATTCCATGGTTTGGCACTCTGCTTCCATCGTTCAGCTTCATTGGCTGCCTCCAAGTTCTAACATTAGGATAAATAAACTATTTTTCTGCTTTCCCCATGCATAACCTTATGCACCTGCCTTTGCATACCTTGCTCAGAATTTTTCCTGAACTAAAATGTCCCAGATGTAATCTTTCTTCTCATAGGGATTTCTCCATTCTCCTTGATCTTTTTGGCGGCCCTTTGCTGAACCTTTTCCATCCCTACAATATCCCTTCTGAGGTGAGGCCTCTCTGCACCTTCCTAGGGTGCCTTTCCCAGTGAGTTCTGCCCCCCCCCCACTCCAAGGTGTTCAGAGCTTTGCTGTGTACAGTTCTGGTCACGCCACCTAAAAATGGATATTGTGGAGTTTGGAGACATGCAGAAGAGGGAAAGTGAAAGGATCATGAGATGGAGTGACTCCACCAGAGGGAAAGCTGGCAGCATTTGGGACTTATTAGTTTAGAAGAAAGGCCAGTAAGAGGTGTTGCAAGAGAAGCTTATAAAATGAGGCATGGCATAGAGAAAGTGAGTAGAGAATTTCCCCCCTCTCCTCTCTTGTAACACTCATAGACAACCAAGGAATCTGAATGTTAGAAAATTAAGGACAGGTAAAAGAAAGTCCTTCTTCATACAGTGCATAGGTAACCTGTGGGAACTTACTGCTGCAGAAGGCAGTGATGACCCCCTCGCCAGCTGGCTTCAAAAGGGGGTTGAACAAATTCATGGAAGAGGTGCTCTGCTCTGCTGCCCTGGCCAGAGGGAATAATGTTTTTGGATCCAGTTGCTGGAAACCTCAGGAGGGGGAGAGGGCTCTTGTGCTCCAATCCTGCTTGCAGGTTTCCCAGAAGATTCTGGGAGAACAGGGTGCTGGGTTAGATGGGCCCTGGAGCTGATCCAGCACTTCCTCGTGTGCTTGGGATCCCCAGTAACTGGTATTCCAGGACAGGCAGCACTACCCAGCCCACCACTCCCCTGTCCAGCTCTTTAATGGAGCTAGCTGTGCCCCCAGCATCTCAATGCAGAGGTAGGGAACATGTGGCCCTCCAGATGTGGTTGAACTTCCTGTTGCATATTTAGCAGATTAATTGCACTGCAGAAAGTGTGCTGGGGAGACCACACGTTCAGGAAACAATGAAGAAACGCAAAAATATATTTTGCTTGGCTTTAATTACAAAAACAAAAACTCCTCTTACATTAAATCTATAAGTATGACCCATTCACCAGGGTAGTGAGAGAGGTACATGCTCCTCTTTATATACTATACCCAATTGCCAACACAGCTTAATTAACACAACTTAACAGCACCTGCTATACTGCTTCACAGCTATAAAACTAGGTCATGATATTTACTCTGGCCTTTAAAGAGATACACATCTTGTGAAACAATAATGAACCTTAATATTTAAATAAACCATTCAACACTTCCAACTCCCATTAGCACCAAACCAACATGGCCAGCGGTCAGGGATGATGAGAGCTGTCGTCCAGTGACCTTTGGAGGGCCACAGGTCCCCCCTCTCCCATCACCATCCAGGACCTCCCAAGGTGAGAGCTTCAGTTTTAGCTCTCTTGGCCAAGAGGCTTGAACCAGAGGTTGGGGAAGCTGCGGGCCTCCAGATGTTGCTGGACTACAACGCCCATCATCCCATCATAGGTCATGTGGGCTGGGGGTGATGGGAGCTGGAGTTCAAGGATTCCAGCCCATGGGCTTCTTGCAATACTTTGGAAAAGCCCCCTAAGACGATGACTGTTGCCGCAGTTTTCTCACCACATCTTACAGTACTTATTTGGTGGGAATGCATTTAGCAAGTTAACCATGGGTTGAGGAGTTGTCTGAAGCTGGGTTTTAGCAAGCCAGGCTGTTGTTCCGCCCAGTCCAGGGATCTCTGGCTGGCAGCAAAGCTTCATGAGCTGAGAGTCCTTTGAAAGGGAAATGCCAGGGAGAATGAATCCTTACGTTCAACCTTTAAATGAGGTCTCGTGGCTTTAGATGGGACCTGGAAAACCATGGTTTGCATCCCCACACAACCATGGAGCCTGGCAGAAGACCTTGGGCCAGCCATCTTCTCTCAGCCTCGTCTACCTCACAGGGCTGCTGGGAAGATGAATGAGGGGAGGGAGAACATCTGCATCACCTGGAACTCCTCGGGGGAGAAAGAGGAGGCCTTCAGTTCCTTTCCCTTCTTAATTTGTGTCTGTCTGTGTGTGCTGCTGCTTCTCTTCAGGGCCGTTAGAGAACACATATGGTGACTTCTGGCGCATGGTGTGGGAGCAAAATGTGCTGGTGATAGTCATGACTACGAGGTGAGTGTTCAGGCAGAGCCACACCTTTCTGCACCTGCACTCTGCCTTGGAACTGGGAGAGGCACAGGTGCCCCACTAACTGACCACCTTGAGATTTATGGGGGGCACAGTGCCTTTGTGACACCCCCAAGCCCCTGTATTACTCGGAAAACTCCTCCGGAGTTTTTCCACACTCCCTGTCTGTTCGCGACGGAAACCGGAAGTCCACTTACTTATTTATTTCATGAAGTTTATACATGGCTTGATTGTTAAAAAGAAAAGGAAGAAAATCCTCAGAGCGGTTTACAAAGAGAAAAAACAATAAAGTCATCAGTAAAAAAGGATGCTTTAAAACATTCAGGAATCAAAATCTACAATAAACTAAGTAATGGGTGGGAGAGCTGAAAAAAATTCACATCTGGCAACCAATGTGCCCCTTTGGCTTCAGATAGGACATGGGTAGGTAAAGGTAAAGGGGACCCCTGACCATTAGCTCCAGTCGTGGCCAACTCTGGGGTTGCGGCACTCATCTCGCTTTACTGGCCAAGGGAGCCAGCGTACAGCTTCTGGGTCATGTGGCCAGCATGACTCAGCTGCTTCTGGCGAACCAGAGCAGCGCACAGAAATGCTGGATCGGTACCTATTTATCTACTTGCACTTTGACGTGCTTTTGAGCTGCTCGGTGGGCAGGAGCAACAGGAGCTCACCCCGTCGTGGGGATTCGAACCGCTGACCTTCTGATCGGCAAGTCCTAGGCTCTGGTTTAACCCACAGCACCATAGGACATGGGTAGACAAGGCTAAAAAGCCCAAGACAGAAATGTTCATGGTGGCTCCTTGACCAGAAGCAATGTATTTAGCATTAACTCTAGAAGTGTACACTCGATTATGACCAAACTAAGCCTCCTAGAACAAAATATACACCAGGATTACTCAAAAGCACACACACAAATTTCATAGAACGATCATATCCTTGAACTGTAAAGTTGGAAGGGACCCTCTACAAACTGCTTGAACTTGGCCTGGTAGATATGCAGATGTCATTCACAGGAAACATGGAGTCTTTCTTCAGTGTGGGCTTCTGATTAAATCGGTTAGCCCTTCAACTTCCCTTTCTTGTGTTCAAGGCTGGAAGAAGGAGGCAGACGGAAGTGTGGCCAATACTGGCCATTGGAGAAAGACTTCCAGACTTGCTATGGAAACCTGACCGTCACCAATCTGGGAATAGAGAACCTCAACCATTACAAGAAAACCATTCTGGAGATCTACAACTTTGAGGTAACCACAAATTTCTCTAAGTATTTCTCAAACTTGAGTCTTCAGCTATTGTTACACTACAACTCCCATGATCCCTAGCTAGCAGCACCAGTGGTCAGGGTCATCCCTGGTAGTACAACAACAGCTGGAGACCCAAGTTTGAGAAACACTGCCTAAGGCAGTATTGTGTTCTGGTCCTGAGGAAGAGCCCCACAAGACAAGGCAGGTTGGTTGTGCCAGCACCAAGGCGGGCTGCTAGGGAGCAACTTGCTCCTGGTGAGAAGGGCCTTAGCTGAGTGGCAGAGCTCCCAGGTTCAATCACTCCAGGCAGGGTTGGGAGAGACTCCTCCCTGCCTGGAATCCTGGACGGACTATCCTGAGAATGTTTGTGTTCCTAATACAGACACGGGGAACTCCATAAATGGACAATGTGTGTAATGTCTGATTCATGTTGGACATTGTGAACATTAGATATGTTGATCAGTGAATCTGCAGTGTATCCAGCTGGAGAATATTCCTATTGATAAAGCAGAGTAAAACACCTTGTGGACAGTCAAGTGTTGGGCCTACTCGCAAGTGTCGCTGGGAGGCCGAGGGCACAGCATACGCACTTTATGCAAGGCCTCTCAGAATTCTGGGCCAAATTAGCCTGAATTCAGCAGCAAGGAAGGCCAGGTTCTGCATTCTGAATAAATACTGAAAAGTTGGGTGCTTTCACTTATTTTGCACCTTTGATTCTGCCTTTTCTGTGGTGACCAGAAGCTATGCAGAACTGAGTCTCCAGTGTCTGGAAATCTTGATAGTTACATTTTGTGTTTCTTTGGGCTGTAGCCAATGTAAAGGTAAGGTAAAGGACCCCTGGACAGTTAAGTCCAGTCGAATTTGACTGTGGGGTGCGGCACTCATCCCCTCTTTAGTGTTGAGTTAAATTCATGTGGCAATAGTGCATACTTGCCAGTGGAACGTTGTTTCACAAGACAATGTGTAAGTGGCTTGCTGGCAACTTTGTGGCACAACAGATTGTGCAATCTGTTGCACAAAATAGTTTCCCCCAGTGCAGCTCTTGCATTTGATTAATCCGTTGTGCAACATTGCAACTCCTTAGTCAGCCAGCACAAGAGCCTTTGCCTGAGTGCACAGAGAACATTTAATAGAGCCCTGATTGCTCAGCAGCCATTGTCTCCATAGAGAGTCAGTGTAACTTAGCAGTTAGAGTGCTGCTCTAAGACCTGGAAGACGCAGGTTCAAATCCCCGCTCTGCAACTAATCTCACTGGGTGACCTTGGGCCAGTCACTCACTTTCAGCCTAACCTGCCTCACAGGGTTGTTGTGGGGGTTAAATGAGGAGAGGGAGAACCATGTATGCCACCTTGAACTCCTTGGAGGAAAAGGTGGGATAGGAATGCATTAAGATAAATAACAAACAAACAAACAAACAAACACTTTCAAATATATTTACTTGGGGTTCCCATTATGGGTATACAGTTGGGGCCTGTTGCTTATGTCAACCGGTGAAGTAATTGTGACCCTTCCAGGAAGCAATCACTGCTGATCTAAGGAGAAGAGGGGTGAGAAATGGGGGGGCATGTCCAGGTAAAGGGGGTGACATAAGAGAAGGGACAGGCAAGAGCGGGGTCCATCCCTTTCTCCCCTTTCCGCCATTCTTCCCTCCGCAGAGCCGCGAGAGGCGACTGGTGACCCACTTCCAGTATGTGAGCTGGCCTGACTATGGTGTCCCGACCTCAGCAGCAACTCTCATCGACTTCCTGGGGGCTGTCAAACATCAGCAGAGGGTGGCTGTCAGTGCCTTGGGGCCACGCTACAAAGGCCATCCTGGTGGGCCACCTATTGTGGTGCATTGCAGTGCTGGCATTGGCAGGACAGGTAAGGATGCCAAGACAAAGAAGCTTTCAGTGGACGCGGGTGGCGCTGTGGTTTAAACCACTGAGCCTCTTGGGCTTGCTGATCAGAAGGTCGATGATTCGAATCCCTGTGACAGGGTGAGCTCCCGTTGCCCAGTCCCAGTTCCTGCCCATCTAGCTGTTCGAAAGCACATCAAAGTGCAAGAAGATAAATAGGTACTACTCTGGCGGGAAGGTAAACAGCGTTTCCATGAGCTGCTCTGGTTTGCCAGAAGTGGCTTAGTCATGCTGGCCACATGACCTGGAAAAACTGCGGACAAACGCAGCTCCCTCGGCCTATAAAGCGAGATGAGCGCCACAACCCCAGAGTCGTCTGCGACTGGACTTGACTTGTCAGGGGTCCTTTAGCTTTATCTTTTTTTAATGGAAAGGCGGAGAAAGACATCTGCCTGCAGCCTTAGTGAGTGGTTGGCGTTGACCAGTGATGGGGCCTTTTCAGTGGTGGCTCCTCATTTGTGGAATGAGGCTTTCCCAGGCACGGTGTGTCCCAGCTTTTTCCTTATTAACATTCAGCCAGGATTTCAAAGCATTCCTGTTCACCCAGGCATTTGACGGCAGCGGGTACTGTTCCTCCAGCAACCTGGAGATTAATCTTAAGGCTGTGTGGCTGTTTTTAGATGTTCTTAATTGTTTTTAAACAATTAAGGCCATAACACTTGCATAAAACTGTTCCAAATGGAACATAACACCATAACACTGGCCAGTTGCTAATCTCCCTTTCCTGGGCAAGGTTCTGGAGTGAGTGGTCGCAGACCAGATCCAGGCACTTTGGGAAGAAATTGATTTTCTGGATCCATTTCAATTGGGGTTTGGCCTGGTTTTGTCACAGAAACTGCTTTGGTCGCCCCGTATGATGACCTCTATCAAGAGACAGACAAGGGAAACATGTCCGTGTTAGTTCTTCTTGACCTCTCAGCAGCTTTCAGTACCATCAACCATGGTATCTGGAACAACTCTCTGAACTGGGGGGGGGGGGGTGGCACCGCTTTGCAGTGGTTCCAGTCCTACTTGGATGGTCGTTCCCAGAGGGTGTTACTTGGGGAATGCTTTTCAGCCCTGTTGAACCTTCAATGTAGGGTTCTGCAGGGCTCAATCCTATCCCCCATGTTGTTTAACATCTCCATGAAACCACTGGGTGGGGTTATCCAGAGGTTTGGAGTACGTTGTCAGCAGTACGCTGATGACACTCAGCTCTATTTCTCCTTGACATCTGCAGGTGAGGCAGTGGAAGTGCTGGACCAGTCTTGGTAGTGGAATGGATGAGAGCCAAGAAACAGAAGCCCAATCCAGATAAGACTGAGGCTCTGTTGGTGGGCGGTTCCCTAGACCAGATGGGTGGGAGGTCGCCTGCTCTTGATGGGGTTACGTTTCCTCTGAAGGAGCAGGTTCATAGCCTGGGGGTCCTCCTGGATCCTTTGCTGTCGTTCGAGGCTCAGGTGGCCTCAGTGGCCCAGAGTGCCTTCCATCAGCTTTGGCTGGTGGCCCATCTACATCCCTATTTGGACAGGGAGAGCATAACTACTGCTGTCTCTGCTCTGGTATCCTCAAGGTTAGATTACTGCAATGCATTCTACGTAGGGCTGCCTCTGAAGACGGTTCGGAAACTTCAGCTAGTGCAGAATTCAGCGGCCAGGTTGCTCACCGGAGCAAGACGGTTTGAGCATATTACACCAATCCTGGTCTGACTGCACTGGCTACCGATTAGTGTCCAGGCCCAATTCAAAGTGAAATTAAACATATTAATTCATCACTTAAATAGAATCCTAAGCCAATTAAATATCTGCAAGCTGTTTCCAGTTAATTTAACTTAACATATTTAACTAATTTAATCTTCCTGATACTCCTCCTCCTTCTGGTCGCGGACTCTTCCGGTTAGGTCAGCTAGCTCCGAAAAATCCATCATCTTCATCTGCCTTTCTTCCACCGTTGGTAAATCTTGCATTTTCCACTTTTTGGCTAGTAAAATTCAAGCAGCAGTTGTAGCATACAAAAATAATTTAACATCTTTCTTGGGCAATTCCAAACCTGTTATTCCAAGAAGAAAGGCCTCTGGTTTCTTTATAAATGTATATTTCAACATTTTTTTCAATTCATTATAAATCTTTTCCCAGAAGGGACAGGTCCACCACATATGATAAAAGGTTTCTTCCTTTTCTTTACATTTCCAGCATAGATTATCACAGTTATGATATATCTTTGCTAATTTTACAGGAGTCAAATACTATCTGTACATCATTTTCATTATATTTTCCTTTAACACAGTACATGCAGTGAACTTGACCCCTTTCTTCCACAATCTTTCCCAAGCCTCAAACATTGTATTATGTCCTACATCTCTTCTTTTTTATATATATTTATTTATTAAGTACAAATTAGAAAACATACATATTTCCAACAAAAGAAAATACAAAAGAAAAAGAAAATACATATAACCACAGTTATTTATACCTCTACAAAATGCTATTCACAATAAAGGAGTGAAATGAAAGATAAGATATCAGAAAAAAAGAAAAAAAGAACAAAGAAAAAAAGAAAGAAAAAGAAAAAAATCATAAGTGAAATTTTTAAAAAGTAGATAAGTATTCACTATACATAGCCATTTCCCATCTATATTTATATTCAATTGTATAATTTCATCTTGTCCTTATCTACCTTAAATAAAGTGGTTTTTTTTAAAAAGACTTCCACCGTTTGCCTCACACGTTTTTAATAATCCGTTCGTCAGATCCTCTGTTCCTCATATTTTCCCTTTGGATTTCCTTAATGTCTCACTTTGTATTTTTTATATTACGCACAAGATTATTCTAAACACAACCAGACTTTTGTAGTCGAGCCCTTGTTTTGTAAATAATCATTTAAGAACTCCCATTGCTTCATAACCATAGTTTTGGATTTTCTCCTTATTATATCCGTCAGTTTTTCTAGTTCCAGGTACTCGCAAAGTTTCCCCAACCATTCTCTTTTTGTTGGGCTGCTGTCTTTTTTCCAATAGCTAGCAATCAAAATTCTTGCCGCTGTTGTCGCGTATAGAAATAAGTTAGTTTTATCACACGCTAGCAAGGTTATGCTTAAAATTCTACAAGGAAGGCTCAAGCAGTATGTGGACCGAGAACTCCCAGAAGTGCAAGCTGGATTTAGAAGAAGCAGAGGAACCAGAGACCAAATTGCAAACATGCGCTGGATTATGGAGAAAGCTAGAGAGTTCCAGAAAGACATCTACTTCTGCTTCATTGACTATGCAAAAGCCTTTGACTGTGTCGACCACAGCAAACTATGGCAAGTTCTTAAAGAAATGGGAGTGCCTGATCACCTCATCTGTCTTCTGAGAAATCTCTATGTGGGACAAGAAGCTACAGTTAGAACTGGATATGGAACAACTGATTGGTTCAAAATTGGGAAAGGAGTACGACAAGGCTGTATGTTGTCTCCCTGCTTATTTAACTTATATGCAGAATTCATCATGCGAAAGGCTGGACTGGATGAATCCCTAGCTGGAATTAAGATTGCCGGAAGAAATATCAACAACCTCAGATATGCAGATGACACAACCTTGATGGCAGAAAGTGAGGAGGAATTAAAGAACCTTTTAATGAGTGTGAAAGAGGAGAGTGCAAAATATGGTTTGAAGCTCAACATCAAAAAAACGAAGATCATTGCCACTGGTCCCATGATCTCGAAGCTACCAGCATGAGTCTGACCAAACTTCGGGAGACAGTGGAAGACAGGAGGGCCTGGCGTGCTCTGGTCCATGAGGTCACGAAGAGTCGGACACGACTAAATGACCAAACAACAACAATCTTTTGGGATATCTTTATCTATAATTCCTAGTAGATATGCCTCTGCCTTTTTTGTGTGTGATGTCCTGATCATTTTTTTTATTTCGTTGTGGATCATGTCCCAAAAGGTTTTAATCTTTGGGCAAGTCCACCACATGTGGTATAACGTACCTTTTGTTTTGTTACATTTCCAGCATTTGTCGTTGTTCCTTTTATTTATTTTTGACAATCTGTCAGGGGTTAGGTACCATCTGTGGTGAATTTTTCTGAAATTCTCCCTTAATGAATCACACGCAGTAAAATTTATGTTTTTCTCCCAAAAAGTTTTCCATCTTTCCAGATCTATCTCATATCCCAAATCGTGCTCCCACTTTAATATGTTTTCCCCTTTCGTCTCTTGTTCTGAGGTGGTTTTCATTAATAATCTATACATTTTTGCAAGTATTTTTTGATCGCTTTGCAATATTTCCTTTTCTAATTTTGAGGTTTTATTTTCAAATCCCCCCCTTTTATGTATTTTTCATATGTTGCTTTTAATTGATAATATTGTAACCAATTTATTCCAAATGTTTGTAATTGTTCATAAGTTTTTAATTTAATATTTCTGTCTGCATCTTCTAATATTTCCCTATATGTTGGCCAAGTCTCTTTTGCATTACTCTTTAATGTTGTAGTTGCCTCCACTGGTGAAACCCATTGGGGAGTTTTCTCAATAATTTTTCCTTTTGTTCTTTCCCAGACATCCAATAGATGTTGGGATACTGCCAGGGAGATAAAGTCCATCATGGCCCCCAAGCCGGCTGCCGGACGATCCATCGATCTCCCATAGTCACGCAGTATGAGCGATTAGCGACACGAGTTTCCTGGAAATACCTTGCCACATTCCAGGGCTCATGCACACTCTTATCAGCAGATAATGCACAACCAGAAGTCGCACTCAGGAGAGCATTATTTACAAGCTTTTATTCAGCGTTGATCAGAACAAAGAAAGACATGACTGTTCTGCGTCAGTGTCTTTGACAGAGAGAGAGAGAGAGAAACGAAAGCAATAGCAAACATAAACATCGTGTGAACAGGACTTGCGCAGACTCTGTGACTCACAAAGCCTGCTCCCTTTTAAGGTGGAACGGAAATATCCTAACAATAGAGCCTTTCTTACTATGTGATTTGTAATTTTTTATGTTGTTCTTTTTTGTCATAAAATAAATAGCCATGCCAGCCGTATATTTTGTCCCAACCCTCTAGTGTTAGGACTTCATTATGTTTTAATAATATCCATATTTTTATCCAACACCAACACGCTGCCTCGAAATACTTTCTTAAATCTGGCACTGCGAATCCTCCACTTTCCTTTGGGCCCATTATTACTTCTAATTTTATCCTTGCCTTTTTCCTCTGCCATATAAAATTTGCAAGATCTCTTTGCCAGCTTATAAAATATTTAGTTCCTATTAAATTTGAATCGTTTGAAATAAAAATAGAATTTTGGGGAGTATCATCATTTTAATCATAGATATTCTTCCTCCTAATGATAATTTTAGTTTTCCCCATTTATCCATACTTTAATTTCTTTCCATTTTTTGATATCATTATACTTAAATGAATTTGTATTTTTATTTGTAATCCATATCCCTAAGTATTTCACTTTATTTTCTATTTTTAGTCCTGTTGTTTCCTCTAATTCCTTTATTACCTTTCTCGCCTATATTTTTTGTTATCAATTTCGATTTATCTTTGTTCAATTTGAATCCTGCTACTTCGCCAAATTCTTTCATTCTTTCTAATGCTTTTTTTATACTTTCTTTTTGTGTTTCGGTTGTAATAATCACATTCTCTGCAAATGCTCTTACTTTGTAACACTGTGTACCAAGACATATGCCCTTTATTTCTTCATCCTTTCTCAGAGCTATTAATAGGGTTTCTAATATTGTTATAAATAGGAGTGGGGATAAAGGACATCCCTGTCGTGTCCCTCTCTCGATGTCGAATTCTTCTGTAATTTCGTTGTTTAGGATTAATTTGGCTCTTTGTTTTTTGTAAATTGCTTGAATTCCATTCATAATTCTTTTACCTAAATTTAAACTTTCGCAGGTTTTAATCATAAATTTCCAAGAGACACTGTCAAATGCCTTTTCAGCGTCTACCAAAAGCAATGAAATTTCTTTACTTTGGTTCATTTCGGCATATTCTATTAGGCCTATAATTATTCTAGTGTTGTCCTTTATTTGTCTGGCTGGCAAAAATTCTGCCTGATCTTTTTTAATTATCCTTTTTAGCAGAGTTTTCATTCTATTTGCAAGAACTCTAGTAAATATTTTATAGTGTATATTCAATAAAGATATTGGCCTGTAGGTTTTTATAAGTCTCAAATCCGTACCTTGCTTTGGGATAAGGGTTATCAATGCTTCTTGCCACGAACTGGGTATTTCTCCTTTGTCTAAAATTTAATTGTAATTTGGGTGTTATTATTTCCTCTAATTTTTTATAATATGTTACTGAAATTCCATCTGGTCCTGGCGATTTCCCATCCTTCATATTTTTAATCACTTTTATAATCTCTTCAAGTTCAATATTTGAATTTAAAATTGCATATTCTTCTTCTATATCTGGTAATCTGTTTTCTAATAGGTATTTTTGGATTTTCTTTTCCTCTTTCAATTCTACTTTATATAATTTTTTAAATATTTTATAAATCTTTCTCTGATTTGTTTTGGGTCAATAATTTCTTTTTCTTCGTAAATAATTCTATTTATTACTCTTTCTACCTGTCTTTCCTTAATAAACTATGCCAGCATCCTACCCGGTTTATTTGCCCGTTCAAAATATCTTTGTTTTGTCCATGTAATTTTTTTCTCAATTTCTCTATTTATTAAATTCGATAGGTGGGCTTGTAAGTTCTTTATTTGTTGGAGGATATCTTCATTTTTGGGGTTTTTCACTAAATCTTTTTCTTTCTCTCTTATTTATTTATTTCCATAATATTAGTCAAAATAAAAAAATTCCTTCCAGTAGCACCTTAAAGACCAACTAAGTTAGTTCTTGGTATGAGCTTTCGTGTGCATGCACACTTCTTCAGATACACAGGTGCTACTGGAAGGAATTTTTTTATTTTGACTATGGCAGACCAACACGGCTACCTATCTGTAACTCATAATATTAGTATCTTTATTTATCATAATATTCATAATAATTTATCATAATATTCATAATTTATCATAATATTCATAACTCATAATATTAGTATCTTTATTTATCCTTATCCTTCCCATTTGTTGTATTACATACCCTGCATATAGGCTTTACACGCTTCCCAAATCATTTTTTAATCCGTATCCTGATTTTCATTTATTTCATAGAATTCTTTCAATATTTCCTTAGCCCTTTTAGAATCATAGAATCATAGAGTTGGAAGAGACCACAAGGGCCATCGAGTCCAACCCCCTGCCAAGCAGGAAACACCATCAGAGCACTCCTGACATATGGTTGTCAAGCCTCTGCTTAAAGACCTCCAAAGAAGGAGACTCCACCACACTCCTTGGCAGCAAATTCCACTGTCGAACATAGCCCTTTAAAAGGGCTATGTCCTACATCTCTTGCCCAATCTATCATCACAGATTTAACTTGTTCATCTTTTGTATGCCACTCCAACAATAACTTATACATTTTAGATAATTTTTTTAGTAAATTTTAGTATCCAACAACTACATCTCCAACTTAGATTTTTCAAAAGCAAAACCTTTTTTCTTATCCCATTTATACAATTCATTAATCTGGTGATCACTGGGCAATAATTTTTTACTTTTTGAATGTTGTCTAGATTTCTACAACTGATTTAGGGTATTTTTGCACTGCTGAATCAGGAAATGGCATCCGTTTCTCTCCATCAGGTCAGGTTTACTGTAAACTGAATGGTGGGCATTGAGAAAGGTAAGTACAAGTAAATTGCATGTTGCTTCACCATTTTTCAAACTTCAGGGCTTGAACTTCCATTTCTTGGAACTCCTGAAATGCTCAGCGGCAGGGAGGTCTCTCTTCAGAGTTCAACAGTAGTCAGCCATCATGACTGCGTCCCAGCGACCCTGATACCTGGTCTCCATCTCTTTCATGTCCTGATGGAATCTCTCCCCCTCCTCGTCACTCATTGAACCCAGGTTCTCAGGAAACCGGTCCATGTGTGAAAATAGGTAGTGCATCTTGACGCTAATGTTGTATCCCAGGTTTCTGAAAGCAGCCAGCATGTTGTTGACAAGTTCTGCGTAGTTTCTGCCCTTATTATTGCCAAGAAAGTTCTTCCCTACCAGAACAAATGCCTTCCACACTTCCAGTTCCACCTCGTTCATTGAGTTTCCGAACTCTGGATCTCTGATGAGCTGATGGATCTGAGGACCGTCAAAGATGCCAGCTTTCAACTTCTCCATGGTCAATCCTGGAAAAGCCTGGCACAAGTAAGTGAAGCAGTCACCATCCTTGTCCAGAGCCTTGGTGAACTGCTCGATTAAGCCGAGCTTGATGTGCAGCGGTGGGAAGAGTATTCTGTCTCTGTTCACCAGAGGGTCGTTGATGATGTTCCTTTCTTTGCAAGGCACCAATTCCTCCCGCACAGGCCAGTCCTTCTTTGTGTAAGGCTGAGCACGGTCCCTACTATCCCACATGCACAGAAAACATGGGTACTTGGTGAAGCCAGACTGTTGTCCCAACAAAAAGTTCACCATCTTCAGGTCAACACAAATAAACCACTTATGCTGATCATAACCAATTTTCTCCAGCACATACTTCACCGCTTCATAGTTCTCCTTCAGTGTAGTCGAGTGAGCCAGGGGTATAGAGGCAAACTGGTTGCCGTTGTGTAGCAGAACACATTTCAGTGATCGCTTGCTGCTGTCAATGAACAGTCTCCAATCTTTGGGTTCGTACTGTGGCACTCCAAGCTTGAGCAGAAGCTGCGCCATATCTGCACAGTACACCAAGTCCTTCTCTTCCGAGAAAAAACGGAGGTACTCTTGATGCCTGTTGCGGAAGAAGCTGATGCGAGCACTGTCAGAGATGAGGTTTTTTCCCTTCAATCTGGATGCCAACAGTTTGGCAGAGTCCTTCGACAAGCTGAGGTCGCGAACTAGATCATTCAACTCCTTCTGGGAAAATGGATGTGGAGCATCATCTTCAAGAACCACTTCTTCTTCTTCATGTCCTTCAACACTGGAGGCATCTTCGTCACTAATGTCAGGAAGTTCTCCGAAGATAGGCACTGGAATTTCATCACAATGAGCTACAGGACGAGGTGCTGATTGAAGATCAGGATACTTTGTGGGGCGGCTGCCCCATTAACTTAGTTTTGATCCTCCAACTTTATGCTTTGCTGCACCAATTTACGGAAGATTTCAAGGTTTTATGACTTCAAACTGATCCCTTTTTGACATAATCACCCAGAACTATCAGACCTGAATACTTCTTGTCATTAAAATAATCATTTCCAATCAAAACAATTATTCGACATGGCATTTTACCCCCACCAACTTCTTCTAAAATGCTCCACACAAGCGTACATGTGAACAAAAACGTAAAAAAAGACATGTGGCCATAGCTCAAAAACTTGACCTGATTGAGCAAAACCAATGTGATTTTTGGATTCAGCGCATCAGATTTGTCCTAAATCAACTGAAAAAATGCAGACAACAAATTTGTTGTAGACCGGTGTAATGTAACCAGTTTAACTTATCTTTAACTTGATCAAATGGTTTTAATTTGTAACCTCCTTCTTCCAATAATAAATCATAATATCTCAACCATTTGGTATCCATATTTAGTTTTTTCGGGGCCTTTGCCTCCATTGGTGAAATCCATCTGGGAGTCTTTCTTTCTAAGAGATCTTTATATTTTTTTCCAAACATTATACAGCGATTTTCTAATTACATGGTGTGTGTTTTTTCCAAATAATTTTTCCAAATAATTTATTTTTTTCAACATGTAATTCTTTTTCCAACAATCCTTATTGTCACATTATAATCCCTTTGACTCTGCCGAGTCCTGACTTCCCTCCCGACCGCTGGTATATACATCACATACTTTTTGCTTATAATATTGTCATAACTCTACTGTTTTACATTGGAGGTGTTATTCCAGTCCTGCTAGTGTCTTAATATTTTTGTTGTTCTCCTTTATATATTCAGTAAATTTATTCCAATTGTTATTGTATCTCTTGTCCTCTTGGTCCCTGTCAATTTGGCAAGTTCCGCAAAATCTATCATCTTCACCTGCCACTTCTGGATGGTTGGTAAATCTTGTGTTTTCCATCTTTGGGCCAGTAAAGTTCTTGCGGTGGCTGTGGCATACATGAACAAGATCTGATCTTTTCTTTTAATTTCTTTTCCCACCAGACCTAGCAAAAATGCCTCTGGTCTTTTAGGAAAAGTATACTTAAATATCTTTTTAAGTTCATTATAGATTAACTCCCAGAACTCCTTGCCACAAGTCCACCACATATGAAAGTAATCGCCGTCTATTTCCCTACATTTCCAACATTTTCTGTCTCTTTTCCTATACATTTTAGCTAATATTATTGGCGTCAAATGCCATCTATACATCATTTTTAATACATTCTCCTTTAAAGCCATACATCCTGTAAATCTCAAACCAACATTCCATAATTTTACACATGCTTCCAGCTCAATATTGTGCCCAATATCCATCGCCCATTTTATCATCGAGTCTTTAACCTCTTCATCTTTTGTGTACCATTCAAGCAGTAAGTCATACATGCTAGATAACAATTTTCCTTTACACTCTATTAGTTAAACTTGGAATTTTGACTTTTTATCCTCAAACCCATTTCTCCTTTTATCCTCACTTAGTAGATTATTAATCTGATGATATTGTAGCCATCCCATTAACTCAGTTTCAATTTGGTCATATGGTTTCAGTTTTATCCCTCTCTCTCATCAAAATGTTTATTCGGCTTTACGCCCATCATAAAGCACAACACACAAAACAAATCAAATAAAACAGCGGTCTCGTACAAGCCACAAGTAATATAACACAATTCACAGCTCACAAGGACAAATATTGGCAATTCAAAAGAAAAATTTAAGATTAAGATTAAAAATTTAGGCACTACGCTAAAATCAATATCTGATGTCATTATCGAAAATTCTTATAACTATCAATAATCAGCTAACATTCCATTCCATCTCTTGTACGAGAGGACGGCTGTTAGGAATTTAGCAACCTGTAGGGTAATATAAGGATCCACATCTTGAAGAGCCCAGGCAAGCTGTAGGTCTACTGGTTTGTCAGCCATAGGCTGGATTATGGAGTTTAGTATACTAGCACGAGCTGAACTGTACATAGGGCAGATAAACATAACATGATGTAGAGATTCAGATGTTTTCATTTCACAAGCACACATTGAAGGGACTTGGCCCTTAGTGAATCTATGTCTCAGCACATTTGTTGGAAAAACATTGAACCTAGCTCTAATGAAGGCATATCGGTGAGATCCGGCCATAAGCGATGTTAAGTAGGACGGAGCATGGTAGATAGGGGTTATGCCGAGATTTAACGGCGAGCAGGCTCCACCACCAGCTAAGAAATTTTGGTATAGCTCCGCATCATCCAGCCTTTGATTTATACACCTTTTTGCCACGTTTAGATCCAGTTTGAGCAATTCAGTGGGCGAGATCTCATAGGACAGCAATTTGGCATGGATTTTTCCTGACCACAAATTTGTGAAGTCATCCCGCTACATGCATTGAATGAGATAGTGGTTCAGGAGTTTATGCCATAGGGATATCCAGTAAATCAAAACTCTCCTCCATAAAACTAACTCCACTGAGGGGATCTTCATTTCTAAGCGAATAGCCGCATTACTTACGCATGTTGGTAGTTTTAAAAGTCGGCGTAAGAATTGGCTTTGAAGCGACTCTAAAGGTGAGAGGTTTGCCAAAGCAGCCCATAAAGGTGCAGCATAGGCCATTGTGGCCATCACTTTGATGCTATACACTTTCAAGGCCACAGGGATGAATAAGGCCCCCTCAGAGTAGAAAAAACGGAGGAGGGTGTGTGATAGGGCTTTTGTCTTGTTTTGAAGATATTCAACGTGCGCTTTCCACCCTAAATTATATTGAAAATAAATTCCTAAATATTTAAATTTATGTACTTGTTCGATTTTCGTGCCCCCCAATTTCCATGAATATAATTTTCGACTCCTTGAAAATATCAGTACTTTGGGCTTGGTGTGGTTGATAGACAGATGATTAGTATGGCAATATGACGCAAAAATCTTTAGTGCCCTCTTTAAACCCACTCTGGAGTAGGAGAGTAGTACCGCATCATCTGCGTAGAGAAGTAAAGGACAATGATAATCTGCTATACGGGGGGGTGTGGATAATTTTTTGTGAGTCGATTAATGGGTTCCTCATATCACTGATAAATAAGTTAAAAAGAAGTGGCGCTAAAATACAACCCTGGCGTACACCCTTATTTACTGGCACTGGGTTAGTTAGGTCTCCAGCAGGGGATATTCTTACCCTGGCCACGGACCCGGCATGAAGTTGGGAGATAAGCCACAGGAGCCTTCTATCTATTCCCCAGCAGGCAAGTTTATCCCATAGTAATTGCCTCGGAATACTATCAAACGCAGCTTTCAAATCTATGAAAGCTGCGCAAAGTTGGCCCCGTCGAGGTGTCGAGTATTTCCGGGCTAAGTGATAAAGAATAATTGCCTGGTCTGTTGTGGATCGGTTTAATCTAAATCCAGCTTGCTCATGCCCAATCAGGTCAGCCTCAACTGACCACTTCATCAACCTTGCCAGCAAAAAACGGGCATATATTTTCCCAATGGACGATAGCAGACTGATATTCCGGTAATTCCCTGGGTCACTGGGAGGGCCTTTTTTGTAGATAGGAATTATAATGGCCTCCTTCCACGTTCCTGGTATTAAGCCCGTGGCATTTATTGCGTCAAACGTTTTAGCTAAAATCCCTGCCCACCATGCAGAATGTAGCTTTATAGCCTCAACAGGGACCAAATCTGGCCCAGGGGCCTTACCAGTTTTCAGCTCAGCTATCAATTCTAGGATTTCAGCAGGGTCGGTATTGGGCCAGACGGGAAGGGGATTAGAAGGTCTCCAGTGAGTGGCCGGAGCTTCTGCCACTGAGAAATATTTTCTCAGGAACTGCTCCCATGTAGGGGCCGGGATCACCGTTAAGGGGTACTTTGTGTTTCTTCCCTTTATTAAGGACCAAAATTTCCGGGAGTTATGAGATTTTGAGGCAGAAATTATAGTCTGCCAGCAATTTAAATGCCATTCCCATTTGGCCGATTTCTGGGCCTGTTTGTATGCTTTTTTAGCCAGGGAATAAGATGGAGGTAAGGCCAGAGCGCCGGAAAGTTTATAGTCATTATATATTGTATGTAGATGGAGTCTGGCTAGTTTACAAGCAGAGTTGAACCAAGGGGCGCCAAATTTAAAATAATCGTTTTTAACTCCATAGGATGGAGAAGTAAAAAAGCGAGTTAAAACTTCTATCAGGCGAGAAAAAAAAATTCATACAGGTAATAGGATCACACGGGACTATTCCTACGTCCGGCTGATCACCAGGAAACTTTTATCGGATAAAATCCGTATATCTATGGGCGTGGGCAGGGGACCATCTAATCCCCTTTGTTTTAGTGGACGGCTCCACAATCACCGGGATTGGGTGGGAGCGCTCGAGCAGCTGCCAGTCAACACATAACTTGGTTGTCAGGGGAAGATGGTCACTAAATTGGGCATTATCAATTTTAAAAGAGGTGACATTCAAAAATAGATCCCGGGAAACCAATACATAGTCAAGAACACTGTTTGATTTTAACCCCAGGTGGGTGAACTCTCCTGGTATATCTGGAGGACACCTGCCATTTAGTATAATTAAATTAAGGCATAAGTCATCTGATAAAGCATCACTCCCGCCTTATTGACTTTTACATCCTTTGATATTCTAGTGGGGATATATACTAGATCGTAGGTTTGAGCACCGGGGTCGACCCACCATTTAGACTTTATAAGAGCCTCCCGATTTGAGGCTATCCGAGCGTTAAAATCACCTCCGGTAATGGAGGGGACATTAGGATATTTAAGATAACAAGAAAGTAAAAAATCCTCTAGGGATTCCCATCTAGAAGTAAGATCAGCTGCTAACCCTCCCGGGGGGAAATAGACATTTGTAACCAATATAGAGAAGTTTCCACCAGAGATCAGTCCAGTAATAGCATAAGGCGGAAATGCGTGCACTAGTGAAAGTTTAGCCCAAAGTTTAGGGGAGATACCAATTGTAAGGCCACCTTTAGGGCGGCCACCATTTGTTGACGGGCTAGCAGGCAGACATATAAACTCAAAGCCATTTAACTCAATTTCCTCCTCCATCCAAGTTTCTTGTAATAGTATGATAAGAAAGGAATTAATATATTTTTGGAATTATCCCTCTCTCTGTTTTCCTGGTAATATCCTCGTATGTTACTCGTTTCCCTTCCATATTGCTTTTTTTAATTGTCAGTATGTCTACTGGTGATATCCACCAAGGTGTCTTTCTCTCTAAGAGATTTTTATTTCTCTCCCACACTTCATATAATGATCTCCTAAACACATGATTTGTGAATCCCTTGTGTACCTTCCCTTTATCGTACCATAGGTATGAGTGCCACCCATACCTATTATCATGCCCTTCTAAGTCCAGGAGATCCGTGTTTTCCAATGTTAACCATTCCTTCAACCAGACTAAGCAAGCAGCCTCATAATATAAATTCAAGTCAGGCAGGGCGAAACCCCCTCTTTCTTTTTTGTCTACTAACATCTTCATCTTTATTCTTGGTTTCTTCCCCTGCCAGACAAATTTTGATAAGATTTTCTGCCATTCTCTCAATTGTGCTGTCCCTTTGATTACCGGTATAGAAGAAGAAGAGTTTGGATTTGATATCCCGCCTTTCACTCCCCTTCAGGAGTCTCAAAGCGGCTAACAATCTCCTTTCCCTTCCTCCCCCACAACAAACACTCTGTGAGGTGAGTGGGGCTGAGAGACTTCAAGAAGTGTGACTGGCCCAAGATCACCCAGCAGCTGCATGTGGAGGAGCGGAGACACGAACCTGGTTACCCAGATTACGTGACTACCGCTCTTAACCACTACACCACACTGGTTTGAAATAAAAATAACATTCTTGGTAAAATATTCATTTTTATCACAGATATTCTACCCAGAAATGACAATTTCAGGCTAGACCATGTGTCTAAGTCCTTCTTGATTTCTTTCCATACATTCTCATAATTGTCTTTAAACAGGTTTATATTCTTCGATGTCATCCAAATTCCCAGGTATTTCACCTTTTTAGCTACCATAATTCCTGATGTGGCTTGTAATTCTTCTATATCTTCTTTACTCATATTTTTTACTAACATTTTTGTTTTATCTTTATTTAACTTAAATCCGGACATCTTTCCAAAATCCTCTATTTTTTTGAGGGCTTCTTTTACACTATGTTTTGGGTCTTCCAGGCTTAAAGCCAAGTCGTCTGCAAAGGCTCTTATTTTAAACTCCTTTACCCCCACTTTCACCCCTTTGATTTCTGGGGATTCTCTCAGATCCTTATTTAATACCTCCAGGACAGTAATAAATAATAATGGAGACAGAGGGCACCCCTGTCTGGTACCTTTGGATATCCCAAAATTATCTGATAAGTTGTTGTTAATAATGAGTTTTGCTTTTTGATTCAAGTGTATTGTGTTGATCTCCTATTAATAACACTTTATGATCTAAGTATTCTAACATTATTTCATTTAGTTTGCCATAAAATTCTGCTTTCTTTTCATTTGGCACGTAAATCCCAACAAGTATCAACTTTCCCCCTTGAAACACAATTTGCACCATTTGCACCTAATTACATGGTTTTTAAATGCATTATGGGCCTTTACCTTGTCATTCCATAAATATGCATACCAACCAAACACATTGTCGAATCCCTTCAAATCTAATAGATCTGTATCTTCTAATTGCACCCATTTTTTAGTCCAGCAAAGTGCAGCAGCTTCAAAATAATTTTTTTAATCCGGCAGGGAAAATCCCCCTCTTTCTTTAGAGCTCATAAGTAATTTATATGTAATTCTGGGGTTCTTTTTTTTAAAAAGATATTTATTAGAGGTATAGAAATGACAGAAAAAAGAAAAAAAGGAAAACAACAAAAAACAAAAAGCACAAAAAATTCAACAAGACATACATTTCAATACATAAAAAAGGAAAATAAAAAACATAAAAACCAATACAACAATAAGAAACACACATCCAATACTCCATATCTTTATCTTTCATTTGCTTGTTTCCTCGACCTCCTCACACCTCCCTTTTTGTATTCTAGTTTAATTTTTCCAGCAAATTCTTTCCATCTTTCTCAATTTTTGTTAAGTAATTTATCTTAACGGTCTAACATATTAATTCACTCTGCAAATCCTTGCTATCTTTCACTGTGTTCTGTCTTTCAATTTACCTTAATTTTTTTTAACCTTATCTTACCATAAAATACCTTAAAGATTAAAACTTAATATTTATTTATACATAACTCCTTATATCATTTCTACTAAAGCCAAATAGTTTCATTTGATCAAATTTGCAGATGACACCAAACTGGGAGGGGTGGCTAACACCCCAGAGGACAGGATCACACTTCAAAACGACCTTGACAGATTAGAGAACTGGGCCAAAACAAACAAGATGAACTTTAACAGGGAGAAATGTAAAGTATTGCACTTGGGCAAAAAAAATGAGAGGCACAAATACAAGATGGGTGACACATGGGTTGAGAGCAATACATGTGAAAAGGATCTAGGAGTCTTGGTTGACCACAAACTTGACATGAGCCAACAGTGTGACGCGGCAGCTAAAAAAGCCAATGCAATTCTGGGCTGCATCAATAGGAGTAAAGCATCTAGATCAAGGGAAGTAATAGGGCCACTGTATTCTGCTCTGGTCAGACCTCACCTGGAATACTGTGTCCAGTTCTAGGCACCACAATTCAAGAAGGACACTGACAAACTGGAACGTGTCCAGAGGAGGGCAACCAAAATGGTCAAAGGCCTGGAAACGATGCCTTATGAGGAACGGCTAAGGGAGCTGGGCATGTTTAGCCTGGAGAAGAGGAGGTTAAGGGGTGATATGATAGCCATGTTCAAATATATAAAAGGATGTCACATAGAGGAGGGAGAAAGGTTGTTTTCTGCTGCTCCAGAGAAGCGGACATGGAGCAATGGATCCAAACTACAAGAAAGAAGATTCCACCTAAACATTAGGAAGAACTTCCTGACAGTAAGAGCTGTTTGACAGTGGAATTTGCTGCCAAGGAGTGTGGTGGAGTCTCCTCCTTTGGAGGTCTTTAAGCAGAGGCTTGACAGCCATATGTCAGGAGTGCTCTGATGGTGTTTCCTGCTTGGCAGGGGGTTGGACTCGATGGCCCTTGTGGTCTCTTCCAACTCTATGATTCTATGATTCATTCCAACATTTTTCCTAATACTCATTAGTTTTACACTAATTCTCAAAATAATTAAAAAAAAAACTTTCTTCCAATCTTCATCCAACGTCTCTTCTTCCTGGTCTCGGGTTATGTCAGTCCTTACTGTCCATTCCATCTAGTCCATCAACCTGGTGCTCTTGTGTCCGAGGCTCTTAAGTCTCTTCCATGCCCCTTCTGCAGATCTTCTTCTTGTTTATACCTGCACTTTACCTTGTCTTCTGTTGATCTTTTTCTTAGTTTCTTTCCTTTCTCATTGAGGAATAGGACTCGGGGAGACTCCGACCCAAAAATATCTCCATCTCCCCTCAGCAGATCAGCCCATTCCCCACAGTCCCATTCCCCACACTCAGCACTGTAGTCAAAAAGTATTTAAAAGCATGTTTCAAAGACCCTCCAAAATTAAAAGCCCCCACAACTCCAGACCCCCCCTGGCCCACTCCAGATTCAATCTTCAAGAACAGCGGCTTATGCTCCTGCAGGGCCTCGGGTCTCTCCATTTGTGTTACTTGAGGTTCAACAGCGACCTCCTCCATTATCTTCTGCACTTGCACTTGCCCTGTCAAAACAAGTTCCTGAGTTGGTTCCTGGATGGTTTCTATATGGGTATTCGCCCTTTGTCAAAAGTTTTTGACTGCAATAGTCATCAAATCCATCTTCTCATGCATCTGCTCCAACAAAGCGCTTGTCTTGCAAAAAGCAAGCACCAAAACTTCTTCTAAACACATTTTTCTTCAAGGCCAAAGTCTGGTCTCACAATCCTAATCTTGCAGCTGTAAATTCCCCAGATCGACTCCAACAACAATTTAACAAGCTCCCTCTAGAGGAGACAATTTCTATTTGTATCCATCTTTTGTAAACAGGTCCAACAAAAGAAAATTACTTTCATTTTTTATATATTTTGTATCTTTTGATTGCAAAAGGCAACATTGAAATCAGTTTGTTTCTCTTTTTTTAACTATCTATCAAAAGACGTTCCAGTCAATGAACTTCCCCAAGAATTTCTGTCTCTGGCACCCCGTTCCCATGTTTGAGACGGTGGAAATTTATCTTTCTTTACTCTCTCTCCTGCAGGCTTGAACAAACAAAATCCCCCCCCCCTTTTCTTCTGCTTCCAAAAGGGGTTTTGATGGTTATAACTGAAGGAAATTTAGTCCTTTATATGCGACTTTCCAGACTTTAGCTTGCAAATTTTTGCTTCAGTCTATTTACAAAAAGCGGAAGGCGGACTTCCTGTTTAGAACCTTCCTGCTTCGGTGCCAAATTAAAATGTTTCTTAATCCAATTTTCCGTTTTACTCACAGGTACTTGTTTAGAGTCCAATTGTCCACAGGAAAAAGTCAGCGCTCTCCGGCAACGGCTGTGCGGCTTCACTCCGTAAAAGTAGCAGTCGATTCAAAACACCGAGCCGCTTACCCCACGTCGCTTTGGATCCCCGAAAAGGGGTTTCCCTGCGAGTAGGGGAGGCGCTCCTGGTGTCTGCCGAATCCCACATTCCCAGGCTTCCTCCGCCTGGGATTTTTAAAGGGTCTCCGCCTTCGCCACGGTGGCAAGACCCGATTTTCACGGAGCGGGTTCCTCCCAGTCAGAGAAACTCTGCCATTGCCAGTGGCACTAACCCGGAAGTCTCTTTAATTCTGGGTTTCTTCCCCTGCCAGATAAATCTAGATAATGCTTTCTGCCATTCTTTAAAACATTTCACATTATCTATAATTGGGAGGGCTTGAAACTAAAAAAGCATCTTTGACAGCACATTCATCTTAATCACAGAAATCCGGCCCATTAATGACAGTTTTAAATTTGACCATATCGCCAAATCTCTTTTAATTTCATACCATAATTTCTCATAATTATCTTTGTATAAATTCAGATTTTTCCTGGACAGGTTCACCCCAAATATTTAACTATTTTCACAAAATCTAGGCCCGTTTTTTCTTGTAATAATTTTCTTTCCTCATTATCCAGATTTTTCTCTATTACTTTGGTTTTGCTCTTGTTTAATTTAAATCCTGCTACCAGACCAAACTCTTGCATCAGCTCCAGTGCTTTAACTGCACTGGAGTCTGGATCTTATTATGTCAATACTAGATCATCAGCAAAGGCTTTTAATTTGTATTGTTTCGAACCTACTGTGATACCTTTGACTTGTTCATCCTTTCTAATCATACTTAGCAGGACCTCCAGGACTGAAATAAACAGCAGAGGGGAAAGTGGGCACCCTTGCCTGGTTCCCTTCTCAATTCTAATTTCCTCTGAAACCACATTATTTACAATAATTTTGGCTCTTTGTTCTAGATAGATCGCTTTAATGCCATTTAAAAAATCATGGCCTATCCCCATACTCTCTACGTAATGTAACATAAAACTCCAAGATACATTGTCAAAGGCTTTCTCTGCATCAATAAACATTAACATTGCTTTACAACTCTTTCTTGCTTCTAACTTTTCCAAAATATCCACATAATTTCTAATGTTATCTTTCATATGTCTTCCAGGCAGAAATCTTGCCTGGTCTTTGTGAATGTACTTAGATAAAACCTTCTTTAGCCTGTTGGCCAATATATTTGCAAAAAAATTGTAATCCACATTGAGTAAGGAGATTGGTCTGTAGTTTTTAACATTGGATCTATCTTGACCCTGTTTAGGAATCAGAGTAATATAAGCTTCCTTCCAGGTTTCAGGTGCTTTGCCCCCTTGCAGAATCGAATTAGATACTTCTACCAGAGTTTGGATGAGCCAGCCTTTCAGTGTCTTATAATATTTCACTGATAGACCATCAGGTCCTGGTATCTTGCCAAGTTGCATTGAATTTATTGCCTGTTCCATTTCCTGATTTGTAATTAAACCTTTTAGTAGGTTCTTTTTATCCTCCAGAATCTGCTGCAAACCATTAATCTTTATAAATTGCTCGATTTTTCCCATATCCTCTTTATCCTTTTTATACAGTTGTTTATAATATTTATAAAAGCATTTTCTAATGTCTGCAGGGTTCTCTATAGATATTCCTTCTGTTACAATGTTTGTAATAGTACTTTGTTTTTGTCTCTTCTTTAATTGCCAGTCTAATAATTTCCCATATTTATTTGCAGATTCAAAATTTCTTTGTCTCATCCTTCTTATCTTCCATTCAATTTCTTGATTTACTAACTGTGAATATTGAACCTGTAAAGCTTTAATTTCTTTTTGGATCTGCAAATTCTTTGGGTTTTCCTCTAAGCTTCTTCTCTTTGTCTTTTAGTTAGTTGTTCCATAATTTTATCTTTTCTCTCATTCTGTGACTTTTTCCTAATTGAGTTTTGTTGTATCAGAAACCCTTTCATTACAGCTTTGTTGGCCCCCCAAATAACCCTTGTTTCCGTTCCTTGATTCATACTAAGTTCAAAATAATCCTTTAGGGGTTTTTGGTCTTATTAACAATTGATGTACTTCTCAACAAATCATCATTCATTCGCCATCTGAAGGAACCCTGAACAAACATTTTCAAATCCATAAAAACTGCATTATGATCCGAGCAAGTTTTAGGGCAAATTTCTGTTTTTATTACTTTAGGAACCAAGTCTCTGGATATCCATAAATAGTCCATTCTCGAAAATACTTGGTTTGCATCTGAGAAAAAATGAAAGTCTCTTTCCATTGGATTTTATTCTCCATATATCTGACAAATCAATTTTTTCAGTTAGGTCAAAAAAAGTCTTAGGTAGTCTGCCAGAATTCGTAGCCTTTGATCTCTGAGTTCTATCCATCAAAGTAGATGCAACTCCATTCAAGTCCCCCATCAATATAATTTTATAATCTATGTATTCCAACAGACTTGTTTCCAAGTTCTTAAAAAATTCCACTTTGCCATCACTAGGTGCATAGATTCCTAATAACAAATATTTCTCGCCTTGTGCTGTAATTTCAACTGCTATGTGTCTTCCTTCCTCATCATTAAAAGCAAATTTTGGATTCCATTTTTCCTTAATGTAGAAAACCATTCCTCTTTTTTTAACTTTGTCAGAAGAAATAAATTCTTGGCCCAATCTTTTATTTATTAGAGTTTTTCTATGTAGTCTTGTGATTTGGGTTTCCTGTAAGCAAATTATATCCAAATTTTGTTTTTCCAAAATATGGTAATTCCCCCCCCCTTTTTCGGGGTAAGTTCAAGCCATTTACGTTCCATGAATAGATTCTCAATGCCATATTGTCTACTTACGGAGATGCTGCCTCTCCTCCCAGTGGCTGTGAGGTTTGTAATCCAAGTTCTACCAAGTGCCTTTTGCATAAATCTGTCCTCCTCAAGAGTCTTTATCTTCTGCTGTCTTCCTTCAAGTTTGAAAGATAGCCCCTCTGGAAATTCCCACCTAAAAAAGATGCTCTTTCTGTCAGTCAGGTCCCTGTACTGAGATCTCAGGTTCAAAAATTGCTGTGGAATTTCTTTAAAGAGCACCACCGATTTGTCAGGAATTTTAAGGCCTTTTTTATAATGATGTCCCAAAACGATCTCTCTTTGTTCCTTGGTCTTAAAGACCACAATACTATCGTAAGCTGTTTTGGTCTCTTTTTTAGGGCCAAATCTGTAAGCTTTCTCTACCCAATCTTCCACTTCCTCTTTTTTCAGATCCCAGAAATCCACAAAAAATCCTATCAAAGATTCTCTGAGTTTATCTTCTTCCAGAAAAGGGACCCCTCTCAATCTCAGATGTGATTCTTTTGCACTCAATTGGAGAAAAGCGATTGAATTTGCATTTTCGTACTGCAAGCGTTCCAGATCCTGCACTCTAACATTCTCCAGCTGTGTCAACCTTGCATCATGTGTGTTTATCTCATCTTTCATGTTGATACTTAAATGTTCAATCTATTTCCCCAATTTAGTTATAGAAGCTGTGTTACGATCTAATCCTTCTTTAATATCATTTAACATTGACATCACCGACTCCTCAAATTGTGGTGCTGCTTTAGAACCACGTCTCAGCCTTTCTCTTTCTGAACTCATAGCTAAAGAATGTCAAGGTCAGTCACACAGTCTGGTACAATAAGGGAGAAAAACAAGTTCCCTCCACCAATCCCACTGCAGCCGGATCAGGAGCAGCTTCCTTAATCTTTAAAACTCATTAAATCCCAATGACAAAAATGGCAAAGAAAAATTTTTCCAAGGCTCCCCTTGCTCTGAGGGAATCCGAAGACACTTTTTATCCACTTTAAAATGTTGCCAGGCATCGCAGGAAAGTTTATAACCAACTCAGTAGAGATGGGGATTGAATGTTTCCACTTCCATTGTGATGTCACAATAGAGACTAGACTTCCCTCCTGGGTGGTCCGGTACCAAAAGAGGATATCTCAGACTTATTAATAGATTTCCAAAATAGCACAAATTATCCAAAGCCCCCTTTCCTCTGGGGGTGGGGCTAAATTGCTTGCAGAGTTTTAAAAGTTTTTCTTTCCTTTTAGGCTTTGGTCTTAGCGCACCGATTTTTACTTTGTTCCACTAAGGGGACAGACCCCCGTTTTTAAGTCTCCCTTTTCTTCCCAATTTTCCAAATCAAGTTTTTAAGTACTTACAGTTCCAACTTTCAGTCTCTTTTTTAATGAAGGAATTGGCCACTCAAGCTAGCCAGTCTCAGAGCTTCGCTGCTTTGAAGGAAGCACTCGTTTCTGCTGTGCTGCGTCTCCCACTCCGCTCACTCTTGGGGCTCTAATGAGCTTACCGGGGAGCAGGGGAGTCGCTAAAGTGCACCCGCTGGAACACCAGGTCCTCAGAACGCCCGATCTGAGGGTTTTTTCGGGGGCTCTTTCAGCCGAAAGAGGTCTCGACTGCCATAACTGTGCAGTCAACCGGAAGTCCTTGTTTTGACCTATAAAGCCTTAAATGGCTCAGGACCGCAATACAGGTGAAACTCAGAAAATTAGAATATCGTGGAAAAGTTCATTTATTCCAGTAATTCAACTTAAAAGGTGAAACTAATATATGAGATAGACTCGTGACATGCAAAGGAAGATATGTCAAGCCTTTATTTGTTTTAATTGTGATAATCATGGTGTACAGCTGATGAAAACCCCAAATTAACAATCTCAGAAAATTAGAATATTAAATGAAATCAGCAAAACAAGGACTGCAAATAGAGCAATATTGGACTTCTGAAAAGTAGAAGCATGCATATGTACTCAGTACTTGGTTTGGACCCCTTTTGCATCAATTACTGCCTCAATGCGGCATGGCATGGATGCTATCAGCCTGTGGCACTGCTGAGGTGTTATGTAAGACCAAGATGCTTCAATAGCAGCCTTCAGCTCTTCTGCATTGCTCGGTCTCATGTCTCTCATCTTTCTCTTGGCAATGCCCCATAAATTCTCTATGGGGTTCAGATCAGGTGAGTTTGCTGGCCAATCAAGCACAGTAATCCCATGGGCATTGAACCAGGTTTTGGTACTTTTGACAGTGTGGGCAGGTGACAAAGTCCTTCTGGAAAAAGAAAGCAGCATCCCCATAAAGCTCGTCTGCGGAAGGAAGCATGAAGTGCTCCAAAATCTCCTGGTAGACTCCTTGCAGGTGTAATGGATTGAATAGCTACTGCACCTTTTCACAATATTCTAATTTTCTGAGATTGTTAATTTGGGGTTTTTATCAGCTGTACCCCATAATCATCACAATTATAACAAATAAAGGCTTGACATATCTCGCTTTGTATGTCATGAGTCTATCTCATATATTAGTTTCACCTTTTAAGTTGAATTACTGAAATAAATGAACTTTTCCACGATATTCTAATTTTCCAAGTTTCACCTGTACTTTGTGAACCACCTCTTTCCATATGAACCTTCCCGGACCCTGAGATCATCTTCTGAGGCCCTTCTTAGTGTGCCTCCTCAAGAGGTTTGGAGGGTGGCAACACAAGAATGGGGATTTCTCAGTAGTGGCTTTTTTCAGGGTTTTTATTGGGTTATTGCTTTTATTTTTATTTTATATACTGCGATCTTTTTATGTGAACCGCCCTGAGACCTCCGGGTATAGAAATTCAATAAATAATAATTAATAATAATAATCAGACAAAAAGAAATTTGTGAGGCAGCCAGGGCTTCCTTATTCCTATTTGTGTATACGTGTGATATTTTTCAGGACAGTGGACTATATCCAGAGTTTTCTGTCCATGAAAACTAGGGCTCTTGCACTAGTGGATGGGCGAGTTTCAGTTTTGCGCAGTGGAGGAATCCAGTTCAGCAGCTGCATTCGCAGACGCTCATTGGACAGTAGACTGTTCCTTCTGTTGCTTCTGTTGCAGGGCAAACGTGGCAGCAAACTGCTTGATCTTTCTCTTGCATCACAGTGTTCTGCTGGTGCAAAACGTTTTGGCTGCAGAACAAGTATACCTTTGTTACTTTAAATTAGCACTTCATTGGATAAAACCCACAATGAATGAATGAATTTTTGGCTGAAATCAGTCATAGGGTGGGGAACCAAAACGTGGGGAACCTGTGGCCCTCCCGGTGTTAAGAACATAAAAAGAAGAGCTTGCTGGATGTGGTCCCTGGCTACTGGCCCGTCCAGTCCAGCATCCTGGTCTCACAGTGGCCAACCAGATGCCCAAGGGAAACTGGCAAGCAGGACCCAAGCAAAGGAGCCATTTCTCCTCCTGCAGTTTCCAGTAACTGGTATTCAGAGCCACCAGCTGTGGAGGCAGAGCAGGGCCATGATGTGTTGCAGGACCACCCTCCCTGACCCTTGGTCCATGCTGACTGAGGCTGGGGGAAGCTGGAGTCCAACAACACCTCAAGGGCCCCAGGATGTGGGGGAAGGTGGATGTGGAGTGTCCAAGGGGTCCTGGCTTGGGTATGGCTTACGGTGATCTTCTTCCCCCAGGTACCTTCTGTGCTCTGGACATCTGCCTGTCTCAACTGCAGGACGTGGGCACGCTGAACGTGCAGCAGACAGTGGTGCGGATGAGGACGCAGCGAGCTTTCAGCATCCAGACCCCCGAGCAGTACTACTTCTGCTACTTGGCCATCATTGAGCATGCGCAGAGAGAGAACCTGCTCCCTTCCTCCTACGCCTGGGCAGGGAAGGAGAAGAGCTAATAGGAATCCTGGCCCAGCGGCCACAGAGCAGCAGGGACCAGGCCAAACCCTGTTTCCTCCCTTCCTCCCTCTTGACCAAACCAGATTCGTCAGCATCTTCAGATGCAGCTTTGCCCAGAACACTGATTTGAGCCAATTTTTCTGCCGCTGAGGCTATCAGAAACTTTCTGTTTGACTAGCTGGCTAGCTCAAATTACAACTAGTAGCCATGGGCTATGAAGGCTTGCATTCTCCAAGACTAGCACCCTTGATTGAACTGTGCCTTATTAAAAAAAGAACAAACCAAACTTCCGGTCCTGACTTGCCACTAGAGGCAAACAGGGAGAAGATGGAACTCCTTGCCATGTCAGTGTCCTCCACCTTCTGGAGACAGAGGGGGTGCTGCTTTCCTGGTTCTGATGCAGAAGGGGACCCTTTCCAGTTATATCCAAGGCCAGGATAGAGGAAGATTTCCGTCTTGCCCACCACTGAATCTAGGTGTTTCCTTCTCTGTATGTACTTAATACACACTCCTCGTTCAAAGATGTAGCCAGTATTCTCTTTGCATAAATACGATGCAGAGTCTTAATATCTTACAGGGACCTTTGTATTGAGTGGCAGCGTCAGTGTTATGAATTATGTTAATGGTTCTTGTCTGCCCAGCCTGCCCAAGGTTGGTCTTGCCCACTGTGCCATCCCAGTTCACCCACTGATGTAGCTTCAACATACACACACTTGCAAGGGCACACCTGTTGTGCAGAGGCGTACAGGTTGCGTGCAAGTTGTGATGTCGTATCACACAAATGCCGCAGTGCCTGGTGTGTGTGTGTGTGTGTGTGTGTGTCCATGTGATGTTGCCACAGCAGGATGCACCCTTAACCTGCAAGGATCCTCCGTGCGACATCCCAGTGGGATTCTTCTCCCCTGCCTTCACCTTTCTTGCCTGTGATTGTATCTTAAGCCTGCAGAAAAGGTTATTAGCTGGGGTGCAGATCTGTGGGTCTCTTTTCCTGCGATGTGGGGCGGGGCATGTGGAACCCACTTGCAGTTTTGCTGCTAGCCAGGAATGCTAGGCAGTTGTTGGTACGAAGGACTCAGCAGGGGACAGTGTGGATGTGAGTGGCCAAATAAGTGGGGCTTAACCCCCAAACATCTGGGAGAAGGGAGGTAGAGGAAGGAGACTTGATATCGGGCCTCAGATCTGTTCTCTTCCACAGCCCCTCCTCTCCGACAAAACCTTGAAAGCCAATTTTGTTTAAGTGGGGGAATTCTTGCTCTCTACACCCAGTTCTTTCTCCTTGCGCAGCCTGCCAGTGACAAGACTGGGAGCTCCTGTTTTCTTAAAGCAGGCTGACAGCCACCCTCCACCCCAATTTCTGCTTGGAGAGGAGGAGGGTGGCATCTGAGCTGCCCTCAGTAACTTTATACTGGAATAAGCTCTTTTGAATGCGCATATTTTTTATTTTTTACATTCTCCTTTTCTTTCTTTCTCTCCCTCTCTCAGTTTTGTATTTAACATTAACTTGATCAAGTCCGAATTGGAGATAACTGTAAATGTTCCTATTTGCTATTGTATGGCGATTTCTTTCTCTCCCTCCCTCCCTCCCTCCCTCTCTCTCTCTCTCTCTCTCTCTCTCTCTTGTATTTGCAAATAAATATACCTACAACCCACACCTTCACTGCCGTCTCATTTGTTGTGTTGGTTTAAAGCAGAGGTGGTGAAAGTCAAGCCCCAGGGGCCAGTCAGTCTGCCTGTTAGGACTCTTCCCCAGGCCCCCTCCATTCTCATACTTCCGGCGCTGGTTTTGCCTGACAGGAACAGGCCCTTGAGCTGTGATAATGCTTCCTGCTTTCCTGTATGAAGCAGGGTGCGGAGAGTTGGAGACGCCTCTAGGGCTTTGGCCTGGCTCCCATAGCAAGTTCCGAGTTGCATCTGTTTGCTCCACCCCCTTTGCCTCTGGCCCCACCCAGCCTGGCATACAGCTTTCCCAAAACTGATGAGAGTGTGTGCTCCTCAAGCTGGAAAAACATTACTTGGCCCTCAGTTAAAGCATGTGAATGACTGGGAGATTCCTGGTGTGGGTCAGTTTCTGGTACCAGCTTAAACTGTCGTGGTTTCTTTCCCAATTTCAGTTTTGCACTGAACATCTCTCAAAAATAGTTGATTTGTTTATTTTTGGTGAGCAATTCTTGGAGGTGTACTGCAATACAGTGGTACCTCGGGTTACAGACGCTTCAGGTTACAGATGCTTCAGGTTACAGACTCCAATAACCCAGAAATAGTACCTCGGGTTAAGAACTTTGCTTCAGGATGAGAACAGAAATCGTTCTCCGGCGGTTTGGCGGCAGCAGGAGGCCACATTAGCTAAAGTGATGCTTCAGGTTGAGGACAGTTTCAGGTTAAGAACAGATCTCCAGAACGAATTAAGTTCTTAACCCAAGGTACCACTGTACTGGATTGATGCATGGAGCAGATGGAGGAAGCCCCTATTCCATCTCCGAGTTCCAAAAATCCAGTTAATATATAGTCCTCAAATCCCGGCTGTATTGGATTTGTATTGGATCTGGTAAGAACTGATGAATTAGCATAGATAATGTTTTTGCATGATCCTAGCTGAAAGGCCAAGAAGCAGTCAGATCATTTACATACCTCATTTCCTACAAACCCACTGTGCTCCAAGCAGCTCACAGAAGATGGGAAAGTGGGAAGCTGTTTACAGGAGTTAAACCATGGCAGAAGTTCTCTAGGATGTCCAAAGGGATCTCTCCCAGCCCTTTCTGCGGTTGCTGGAGATTGAACCTGGAACCTGTTACATGCAAAGGAAATGCTCTGCCAGCAGTGCTTGGGCTTTCTAAGAAGCCAAACAAAATCATTGCACTTTTGAAATCCGTGCTTTTGGAAAATTCAGTCTGCCATATTGATTAAAAATGGCATCCAATTGTACCCAAGCAAAATACAAAAACCTGCTCCTTGAGAGCAGGTAAAATTGGGTTACAAAAGCTAAGAGGAGTCCAAATGCATAGCAAATACAGAAACAACTTTCCAAAATTTATAACAGATAAATTCCTCTCATGCAAGACTTACTTGGCAGTAGCTAGTATCAGTCCAGCTTCTTTTCTTTAAGTCCTTCACAAACTGGCATTTCACCCCACCCATCGCATCACAACAAAAAGCCCTTTAAACATAAGCAATTTATCTCATTTATTGAGACCTTTGCTGCTGTTTTGGTCTCCACCTGGAGTGGAAAGAGGATCATTGATTCTGGTTTCTCCTATTCTTTACTTGATTATATTTTCTTTCTTTTAAGAAAAAGAAAGAAATCAAGGTAATTGGGTGGTTAAAGCTCAGCTCAAAATTGCAGGCATTTTGTTGGCAATAAAATGACTCACTCTTCTGCTTCGTGCAAATCCTGTGACCTACCTGTCTTTGGCAGCACCTTTGACTGAACTCCATTAAGGATTGTTATATTTGTCCAATATTTAGTTGCTGCCTTTGTTGCAAGGAAAGAGGCAGCCCTTTTTTTTCTCTACATCACAGTCATAATTACTGAAACCAAAACACCCACCGAGTTCTTTGGCCCATGGCTACAAGTCGGGGGCAGTGAAATAGCAATGGCAAAAGATGAAATACGTCTGTCTCTTGACAGCACAGAGGGTTTCCCAGTTGCCTCCACCTCTTACCAGCCTGTGAAGTGAAATCAATAACTCGGCATGGAATCCCAGATCTCAGTACCTGTGATTTCCCCCTCCACCTTCCTAAAAAATGAATTAAACACTTCCATTTCCAACCACAATTCAAGTTTTTAGCTTTACAATCCTATATGCCTTAGAACCCAGGAATATGGATGGACGTGAGAAACTATGTGGCATGATGGCTAGTGTTGGACAAGGACCTGGGAGGGAAATCCCTACTCAGCCATGGAGCTCACTGGGTGACCTTAGGCTAGAAGCCTAACCTATCTCACTGGGTTGTTGTGAGGATGAAATGGGAAGGAGGGGAACTATGTACACCACCTTGAGATCCTTGGAAGATAAAGCTGCTGTATGAATGTAATAATAATTTACTAAATCAGACCTCTGCTCCACCTGTTAGTCAATGTGAACCATGGATATGGAACCTATGGCCCTCCCAGATGTTGCTGGACATCCTTCCACATCAGCCCCAGACAGCGTAGTCAAGGTCAGAGGAGATGGATATAAAAGCGCCTGCTGGATCAGGTCAATGGTCCTTCTGGTCCAGCATTCTGTGGGAAACCTGCAAGCAGGATTCAAGCACATGACCACCCTCCCCTCCTGAAGGTTCCAGCAACTGTTATGGAGATCAACGAAGGTTACCCCTCCTGGCTTACAATGACCAACAGAACTCTCCAAGGTTTCCAGTGGGAGCCATTGCCCCCCCCCCCGGACCTGCAGTTGGCAGGGGCCTGAACCTGGGATCCTCCTCTGCGTTGGGAACTTTGGCTCCTGCCATAAAAATAAATCAAGATCCTGGTTCTTGTGGTTCTAAATAGAGGGATGGTTTAAATATAACGATTGGAAGGTGCCACACACAGAATAAAGCTATTGCTCCATTGAGCTTAACTACTGTTTACATGGACTGGCAGAGGCTCTCCAGGGCTTCAGGCATGGACGGTCTCTGCCTTCCATGGAGATGCAGGGGGCTGAGCCTGGGACCTTCTGCATACAAAGTAGATTTCCTCCTGCTTGCATGGAGATGTTTGCCCAAAGCCCTTCTCCAGACCCGCAACCTCCTGAAGTAAGGCAGGGAAGCAATCGAGGAGCACCATTTCTGGTTGTGCTGGCTCATCTCTGCCCCCCTCTGCACCTCCACGTGCCCTTGGGGTGCCATGTGTAATCCCAATGTCTTTTGTTGGTTTGTCTCCGTCTCTGCAAAGAGCTGCAACACACGCATCTGGGTGCAGGCAGAAGTACAGCCTGCACCTCCAGGTGGGGGAGGGACTAGGGGACCTATTGGGTCTCTCCCAACTCTACAGGTCTATGAGTCTATTAAATCCTAGAGAACTGCTGCCATTCATTGTAAACTAAGGTTAAGGGAACTCATCTAAGCATCAGGCCAGATACCCATCTTCCCTACCCCTTGAGTGAAGAGGCTGCAAAATGGCAAATGCAAATCATTGTAAACAAGTGTAAAGTGATGCATGTTGGAGCAAAAAAATCTTAATTTTGGGGGGCTCATGGGGTCTAAACTGGAGGAGACAGACCCAGAACAAGACCTTGGGGTTGCAGTGTATATCTCAATGAAGATGCTGATCCAGTGTGCAGCAGCTGTGAAAAAGGCACATTGCCTGCTAGGAATCATTAGAAAATTGAAAATACAACTGCCAATAATATCATAATGTCATTATATCAATTATGGTATTACTACATTTGGAGTACTGTGCACAGTTCTGGTCACCTCACCTCAAAAAGGATACTATAGAGTTGGAAAAGGTTAAGAAAAGGGCCACCAAAATGACCAAGGGGGTGGTGAACCCCCCAGTGAAGAAAGTTTGAAGTTTGAGGCCTTTTTAGTTTGGAGAAAAGGCAAGGAAGAGGAGACACAACTAGGGCTGGGCAATATATCAATCTAATGTCCAAAACCAGTTTGAAGTCCATATTGTGGTAATCATAATTTCATAATTTTTAACACTGATGACCATAAGTTTATTCACAACTGCTTTAAGAGATTAAGCCTTCTATCCTATCAGCACTTGATAATGGGTGGAGACTTTAATGAAATTTTAGATCCACAGATGGATATCACCTCAGTAGCCAGGAAAAAAAGGACAAAGGTTAGAGTGACAATTAATAAATATATGATACAGTGGAATTTAGTGGATTCATGGAGACTGCATCATCCTAAGGAAAAATCATATACCGTACATATTTTGCAAGAATTCATAATACCCAGCATAGAATTGATTTTTTTTCTAACATCAGCATCATTACATCCCTTTGGTAGCCAATGTGACACTGATATTCCCATGACAGCTGATCACTCAGCGGTAATACTGGAATATAATTTATCTAAAACCCAGGAAGGTATGAGGATATGGTATCTTAATATATCATTACTAAATGAAAAAGAACTTAATTCAAAATATAACCCAAGAAACACAAATATATTTTAAAAATAACTCCAAATCTTCAATGTCAAGACTGATGGAATGGGAAGAATATACAGTGGTACCTCAGGTTAAGAACTTAATTCGTTCCGGAGGTCCGTTCTTAACCTGAAACTGTTCTTAACCTGAAGCACCATTTTAGCTAATGGGGCCTCCCGCTGCTGCCGCGCCGCCGGAGCCCAATTTCTGTTCTTATCCTGAAGCAAAGTTCTTAACCTGAAGCACTATTTCTGGGTTAGCGGAGTGTGTAACCTGAAGCGTATGTAACTTGAGGTACATCAGAAGCTTACATCAGAGGGAAGATAATATCCTTCTCTGCCAACAATGCCAAGCTGCAAAGATTAAAAGAAAATAATATTAAAATTTCTTTAAAAACACTATGGCACCCCATGGCAAATGACCCATCTACGGGAACATATGAAAGAATACAACAACTAACATTAGAACTGAATAATATACTAGCTCAAAAGATTGAGTTCAGCCTACGAAGTCTAAGACAAATATATTGGGAACAGGGAGAAAGACCGACAAAAATTCTAGCTAATTGTCTAAAATAAAAGAATGCGAACCAAATAATACCCTTAATAAGAAATGAAATAATATCGCAGTGACCTCATCAATAGATATCAATAATGAATTTTTTTAATTCTACAAAAAAATTATATTTAGGGCCAGAAAATATATCAGAGGATGAGGTGGAGAACTTCTTTCAAGATATTAAAATACCAACTATTGAAGAATATAAAAAAGATATGCTATCAGCACTCCTAAATATGTCAGATATTGAGAATGTAATAAAAACAATGGGGAATGGGAAATCACCTGGACCAGATGGTTTTCCTATAGAATGGTATAAAATATTGAAAAATCTACTAGTTCCCAGACTTCTATGAGGAAATAGCTCATAAAGGTATATCTGCTACAACATTCCATGAAGCTTTAATAATAATTATTCCAAAACCTAACAAAGACCCTACTAAATGTGCAAATTATAGACCAATATCACTAATGAATGTTGATGCAAAGATTTTGAATGCAATATTGGTGGCAAAATTACAAAAAATTATTCAAGACTTGATACCTAATAATCAATCAGGTTATAAAAACAAGACAAGCTACAGATAATATCAGATTAACAAAGATTTGATGAAGAGGAGTTTATGATATTGTCATTAGATGCAGAAAAGGCTTTTGAAAGAAATAATAATAATAATAATAATAATAATAATAATAATAATAATAATTTATTTGTACCCCGCCCATCTGGCTGTGCTTCCCCAGCCACTCTGGGCAGCTTCCACAGAGACCAAAAATACACTAAGATGTCACACATTAAAAACTTCCCTGAACAGGGCTGCCTTAAGATGTCTTCTGAATGTCAGGTAGTTGTTTATCGCTTTGACATCTGATGGGAGGGCGTTCCACAGGACGGGTGCCACTACCGAGAAGGCCCTCTGTCTGGTTCCCTGTAACCTCCCTTCTCGCAATGAGGGAACCGCCAGAAGGCCCTCGGCGCTGGACCTCAGCGTCTGGGCAGAACGATGGGGGTGGAGACGCTCCTTCAGGTATACTGGGCCGAGGCCGTTTAGGGCTTTAAAGGTCAACACCAACACTTTGAATTGTGCTTGAAAACGTACTGGGAGCCAATGTAGGTCTTTCAAGACCACTGTTATGTGGTCTTGGTGGCCGCCCCCAGTCACCAGTCTAGCTGCCGTATTATGGATTAATTGTAGTTTCTGGGTCACCTTCAAAGGTAGCCCCACGTAGAGCGCATTGCAGTAGTCCAAGCGGTAGAGAACTAGAGCATGCACCACTCTGTCGAGACAGTCCGCGGGCAGGTAGGGTCTCAGCCTGCGTACCAGGTGGAGTTGGTAAACAGCTGCCCTGGACACAGAATTGACCTGCGCCTCCATGGACAGCTGTGAGTCCAAAATGACTCCCAGGCTGCGCACCTGGTCCTTCAGGGGCACAGTTACCCCATTCAGGACCAGGGAGTCCTCCACACCTGCCCGCCTCCTGTCCCCCCAAAACAGTACTTCTGTGTCAGGATTCAACCTCAATCCATTAGCCGCCATCCATCCTCCAACCGCCTCCAGGCACTCAAACAGGACCTTCACCGCCTTCACTGGTTCTGATTTGAAAGAGAGGTAGAGCTGGGTATCATCTGCATATTGATGGACACCCAGTCCAAACCCCCTGATGATATCTCCCAGGGGCTTCATATAGATGTTAAAAAGCATGGGGGAGAGGACGGAACCCTGAGGCACCCCACAAGTGAGGGCCCAGGGGTCTGAACACTCATCCCCCACCACCACTTTCTGAACACGGCCCAGGAGGAAGGAGCGGAACCACTGTATAACAGTGCCCCCAGCTCCCAGCCCCTCTAGACGGTCCAGAAGGATGTTATGGTCGATTGTATCAAAGGCTGCTGAGAGATCCAGCAGAACTAGGAAACAGCTCTCACCTTTGTCCCTAGCCCGCCGGAGATCATCAACCAGCGCGACCAAGGCAGTTTCAGTCCCATTATGAGGCCTGAATCCCGATTGGAAGGGATCCAAATGGTCCGCATCCTCCAGGCGTGCCTGGAGTTGTTCAGCAACCACCTGCTCAATCACCTTGCCCAAGAATGGAAGATTTGAGACTGGGCAATAGTTGGCCATACTGGCCGGGTCTAAAGATGTTTTTTTAAGAAGCAGTTTAATGACCGTCTCTTTCAGCGGATGAGGGAATGTTCCCTCACAGAGGGAGGCATTCACCACCCTGCAGAGCCCATCACCCAGCCCTTCCCGGCTTGCTTTTATTAGCCAGGATGAGCAAGGATCAAGGAGACAGGTGGTTGGTTTCATGCATCCAAGCAGCCTGTCCACATCCTCAGGGGTAATGGATTGAAATTGATTCCATGCAACTTGACCAGACAGAGCTCTAGCACTCTCCCGCCCCAGCCCTGCTCCCATGGTGGTGTCTAGCTCTTTCCGAATATGAGTGATTTTATCTGCAAAAAACTTTGCAAAATCGTTGCAGGAGATCTTGGGGTCTTTACAAGGCCTCGGTGGTGAAGGTGGTTCAGTTAAATTGTGGACCACCTGAAAGAGTCTCCTGCTACTATCTTCTGCAGATGCAATAGAGGCGGTGAAGAAAGTCTTCTTCGCCGTTGCTATCGCCACTTGGTAGGCTCGAAGTTGAGCTCTAGCCTGTGTCCGGTCTGATTCAGAATGAGTTTTCTGCCACCGACGCTCTAGCCCTCTCAACGATTGTTTCATCACCCTCAGCTCCGAAGAAAACCATGGGGCTGTCTGGGCTCCATGCGATCGGAGAGGGTGCTTCGGAGCCAGACAGTCAATAGCCCTGGTTAACTCCGCATTCCAGCGGGCCACCAGGGAATCAGCTGAAAGGCCATCAACATGGGATAAAGCATCCCCTGCCACTCTCTGGAAACCATTTGGATCCATTAAGTGGCGGGGCGGACCATCCGAAAACCCAATGTTCTGGACAAATGGAAGAATTTCAAATTTAATTAGTTTAAATCGAGGAATGAGACAAGGATGTCCTCTTTCCCCATTACTATTTAATCTCTGCCTGGAACCATTAACAAGAGCAATAATTCAGGATGAGCATATCAAGGGTGTAAAACACAACAAACATAATTACAAAATTGTATTATTTGCGGATGATAACCTTTTATTTATTACAAAACCAGAAGATACAATTCCAAAAATTATGGAGAAAATAAAAACCTTTGGCAGAATATCGGGATATTCTATAAACTGGACAAAATCAGAGTTGGGCCAAGGGCTACATTGTATAGAAACCATCAATTTCGGATGTGCAAAGACTTTATCAAATACTTGGGTATAATGATTTCATCAGATACAGACCAAATTGTAAACTTAAATTTGAATCAAATTATAAATGAGATTTCTTTTGACATAGAAAGGTGGGGACCTCTAAACCTCTCCCTTTGGGGAAAGGTTAACGTCCTCAGAATGAATGTTGTTCCAAAGCTTTTATACATTCTTAGAGGATTACCAATACATATTCCCAAATTTTATTTCCAAAAAATAAATCAACTATTTAGATTGTGCCTGTGGGGTACAAAGCCACCAAAAATATCACTACATAAAATTCAACTGCCAACTAAGGAAGGCGGCTTTGGTCTCCCAAATCGGGAACTATATCACCAGGCTTACCTGCTGAGTAAGACTAATGACTGGAGAGCTAGCAGGAATCCCAATTGGGCTACTCGCGAGTGTAGTTTCTTTGAACCTCTTATAGGGTGGACTAAACTTGGCTCCAATTTTATGAAATATCCTATTATCCTGGAGACTATTAAAGCACCTATAAAAATTTGGATGAATATAAATAAAAATAATAAAGATGACCCCTATCAGCATGAGAAATTAACAATATGGGCCAGCCCAAAATTAAAAATTGGAAATAAAGTAATAATTTGGCAAAATTGGATGACAAAATGTACTTTGACATTGAATCAATTAATTTATGAAAATTACAAATTTGTGGAATATAAGACTTTGCAAGTAAAGTATGGATTAACCAGTGAAACACAATGGCAATACATCCAATTGAAACATATGTTGGAAAGGCAGTTTGGCTATAGCAGCATCGGAAACACCCATGCTGCTACAAGATTTAATCCCTGCAACAAAAACAAAAAACTCTACACTTGCACTAAATAAAACCCTACCCAACAGGAAGAAATATGATTTAGAATATGATAGACAAAAATGGAGTGAAGAGCTAGGGGTACATATAACAAATGATATATTGGAGTCAAGTAGTATAAAATCAACAGAACTAGCCTCTATGGATCTAAGACTAAGACTTATTCAGCAGAAAATAATATTCAGAGTCCACTAGACTCCAGCAAAACTATAGCAGAAGAAAATAACAAGTGCAGACAACTGCTGGAGATGTGGGAGTAAAAATGCGAACTTAGTACATAAAATGATTAACCGCCCGATGATAAGATCATTTTGGTGCGACGTGAAGATACTTATAGTAACAGTAATAAAAAGAAATTGTTATTTAGGGGAATTGAATTGAATTTTAAATTATATTCTGGAAACGTGGGAGATTTCAAGGGGTCAAAAAAAATGGGTGTACCGTGCTATATTAGAAGCAAAAAAAGTTTTTTGATGAAATGGAAGAGCCGCAAAACGATTCCATTGAGCACATGGATTGATAATATGGACAGATTAGCTACATATGAACGAATTGCATGTCGACGCAAATTAAGAATGGATAAATATGAAGAAATCTGGAATGAATATTTAAGCGATAAGGCGGATAGTGGGGGGAAGTGGGGGGAGGAGAGAAAGGTGGGAAAATATTGTTTAAAAGGTGCAGTCATAGGTATATCAGTGTATTTAAATCTGAATTGTCAAATTGTTATTATTGACATTATAGTTTTTGTTGAAGTGTCTTTTGCGGTTGTTGTTTGTATCGAAAAAATGATTAAATAATTTTTAAAAAAAAACAATTTCATAATTTTTTACCTGGCAATATATCGCAAATCATGATGTTATTCTTTATACTTTCTCTCTCTTATCTACTCTAATCTGTTTGCCAGCTGAGGATAACACTTCATTTATCTGCAAACCTGTGCCACAATAAATCTGTTAGTCTTTAAGATGTCACAAGACTCTTATTTCATGTTGCAACTGCAATGGCTTTTCCCTCTGGAAGTTGCCTAATATCTAAAACATTGATTAGAGTTTTCACTGTTATATTTTGACAGTTTGAGTATGGTTGCTGTATATTGAAGTCTTTTAGGCACAACAATTAATAAGTAATTAAAGAGGTTTTAGATTGTAGTGTTCAGGTATAGATGCTTGCATAAAAACCAACCTTTCTGGACAGCACGCAGACCTAGTGGTGGGAGGAAAAAATCCTTAAATAAGAGACACGGGGGAATGATTAATGGACTTCAATGTCTGTACACTAATGCGCAAAGCATGGGAAATAAACAAGATGAGCTTGAGCTCTTGGTACAGCAAACTAAATATGACATAATAGGCATCACTGAAACCTGGTGGGATAAGTCCCACGATTGGAATGTAATAATGGGGGGATACAATCTATTTCAGAGAAACAGACCAGACAAGAAAGGAGAAGGAGTGGCGTTATATGTCAGGGATGTGTATACCTGTGAAGAGATCCAAGATTTAGAACCTCAAAGCCAAAGTGAGAGCATTTGGGTCAAAATTAAGGGAGAGAAGAATAACAGAGACCTCATTGTGGGAGTTTACTATAGATCCCCAAGCCAAACGGAGGACATAGATGATGCCTTCCTGGAACAGATGGCCAAGCATGCAAAAGGAAGGGAGATAGTAGTAATGGGGGACTTCAATTACCCGGATATTTGTTGGATGTCAAACTCAGCCAAGAGCATAAGGTCAAACAGATTCCTCACTGGCCTTGCAGACAACTTCATTGTCCAGAAAGTGGGAGAAGCAACAAGAGGAACAGCCATTTTAGATCTGGTCCTAACCAATGTTGATGACCTGGTTAGTGGGGTAGAAGTGGAAGGATCATTAGGCGCGAGTGATCATGCTCTTCTGAAGTTTACTATACAGCGGAAAGGAGCAGCCAAGCATACTAGGACTCAATTTCTTGACTTTAAGAAAGCCGACTTCGTAAAACTTAGGGAAGTGCTGGGTGAGATCCCATGGACACTAATACTAAAAGGAAAGGGAGTTCATGATGGCTGGGAGTTTGTTAAGAGGGAGATAGTAAAAGCACAACGTCAGGCAATACCAATGAGACGGAAACATGGAAGGTGCCTAAAGAAGCCAGGGTGGCTATCTAAAGAACTTTTAACTGAGTTAAGATTAAAAAAGGATGTGTACAAAAAATGGAAAAGGGGGGAAACCACCAAAGAGGAATTCAAACAAATAGCCAGCACGTGTAGACACAAAGTCAGAAAAGCTAGAATGAACTCAGGCTTGCTAGAGAGGTTAAAAGCAACAAAAAAGGCTTTTATGGGTATGTTCGTAGCAAAAGGAAGAACAAAGAAACAGTGGGGTCACTCAGAGGAGAAGATGGTGAAATGCAAACAGGGGACACAGAAAGGGCTGAACTCCTCAATGCCTTCTTTGCCTCAGTCTTCTCCGATAAAGAAAACAATGCCCGACCTGAAGAATTTGGAGCAAATGATTCAGCAAAGGAAACACAGCCCAGAATAACTAAGGAGATAGTACAAGAATACTTGGCTAGTTTAGATGTATTCAAGTCTCCAGGGCCAGATGAACTGCATCCAAGAGTATTAAAAGAACTGGCAGATGTGATCTCAGAACCACTGGCAGTCATCTTTGAGAATTCCTGGAGAACAGGCGAAGTCCTGGCAGACTGGAGGAGGGCAAATGTTGTCCCTATTTTCAAAAAGGGGAAAAGAGAGGACCCAAATAATTACCGCCCAGTCAGTCTGACATCAATACCAGGGAAGATTCTGGAGCAGATCATTAAGCAAACAGTCTGTGAGCACCTAGAAAGGAATGCTGTGATCACCAACAGTCAGCATGGATTTCTGAAAAATAAGTCATGTCAGACTAACCTGATCTCGTTTTTTGACAGAATTACAAGCCTGGTAGATGAAGGGAACGCAGTGGATGTAGCCTACCTTGATTTCAGCAAGGCATTTGACAAGGTGCCCCATGATATTCTTGTAAAGAAGCTGGTAAAATGCGGTCTTGACTATGCTACCACTCAGTGGATTTGTAACTGGCTGACTGACCGAACCCAAAGGGTGCTCATCAATGGTTCCTCTTCATCCTGGAGAAGAGTGACTAGTGGGGTGCCACAGGGTTCTGTCTTGGGCCCGGTCTTATTCAACATCTTTATCAACGACTTGGATGATGGACTCAAGGGCATCCTGATCAAATTTGCAGATGACACCAAACTGGGAGGGGTGGCTAACACCCCAGAGGACAGGATCACACTTCAAAACGACCTTGACAGATTAGAGAACTGGGCAAAAGCAAACAAGATGAATTTTAACAGGGAGAATGTAAAGTATTGCACTTGGGCAAAAAAAATGAGAGGAACAAATACAAGATGGGTGACACCTGGCTTGAGAGCAGTACATGTGAAAAGGATCTAGGAGTCTTGGTTGACCACAAACTTGACATGAGCCAACAGTGTGACGCGGCAGCTAAAACAGTCAATGCAATTCTGGGCTGCATCAATAGGAGTCTAGCATCTAGATCAAGGGAAGTAATAGTGCCACTATATTCTGCTCTGGTCAGACCTCACCTGGAGTACTGTGTCCAGTTCTGGGCACCACAATTCAAGAAGGACATTGACAAACTGGAACGTGTCCAGAGGAGGGCAACCAAAATGGTCAAAGGCCTGGAAACGATGCCTTATGAGGAACGGCTAAGGGAGCTGGGCATGTTTAGCCTGGAGAAGAGGAGGTTAAGGGGTGATATGATAGCCATGTTCAAATATATAAAAGGATGTCACATAGAGGAGGGAGAAAGGTTGTTTTCTGCTGCTCCAGACAAGCGTACACGGAGCAATGGATCCAAACTACAAGAAAGAAGATTCCACCTAAACATTAGGAAGAACTTCCTGACAGTAAGAGCTGTTCGACAGTGGAATTTGCTGCCAAGGAGTGTGGTGGAGTCTCCTCCTTTGGAGGTCTTTAAGCAGAGGCTTGACAACCATATGTCAGGAGTGCTCTGATGGTGTTTCCTGCTTGGCAGGGGGTTGGACTCGATGGCCCTTGTGGTCTCTTCCAACTCTATGATTCTATGATTCTATGATTCTTTCTTTCAGCAGGTTAATTTGGAGGAATTGTTTTTGGACATAGACACAAACGTTAAATTAAAGCTGTGAACACTTCTAGCTGTGCTCCTCCCCAACCCTGCAATGCTTTGAGCTGCATTGATCCGTTTTTTCAATGAAAATATATGCCTTTATTTGCTTAGTTAGTAAAACAATTGTTTGAACTAATTTTATTGTTCATTTTCAGATATGGGTTCTGGGAAAGATGTTAATATCTGTGCTGAAACATTTCTAGAGTCTGCCAGTATTTTGGGGACCTTTGCTATTTGTTATGAGTGTGAGCCCCTTCATAGATCACTGCCTTGCCGTGGCGAAGGGGCTTGAATAACTCAGAGAAGCTATGAACTATGCCGTGCAGGGCCACCCAAGATGGACAGGTCATAGTGGAGAGTTTTGACCAAACATGATCTACCTGGAACAGGAACTGGCAATCCACTCCAGTATCCCTGCCAAGAAAATTCCATGGACAAAGACAACAGGCATATAAAAATTATGACACTGGAAGATGAGCCCCTCAGGTCAGAAGGCATCCAACATGCTACTGAGGAAGAGCGGAGGACAAGTACAAGTAGATTCATAACTGATGAAGCGGCTGGGCCAAAGCCGAAAGGTCGCTCAGTTGCGGATATGCCTGGAAGCGAAAGGAAAGTCCAATGCTGTAAAGAAAAATATTGCATAGGAACCTGGAATGTAAGAACCATGAACCTGAGTAAGTTGGATGTGGTCAAAAATGAGATTGCAAGAATAAATATTGACATCCTGGGCATCAGTGAACTAAAATGGACAGGAATGGGCGAATTCAGTTCGGATGACCATCATATCTACTACTGTGGGCAAGAAACCCGTAAAAGAAATGGAGTGGCCCTCATAGTCAACAAAAGAGTGGCGAAAGCTGTGCTGGGATGCAATCTCAAAAATGATAGAATGATCTCGATACAAATCCAAGGCAGACCTTTTAACATCACAGTAATCCAAGTTTATGCACCAACTACTGGTGCTGAAGAAACTGAAATTGACCAATTCTATGAAGACTTACAACACCTTATAGAAGTGACACCAAAGAAGGATGTTCTTCTCATTATAGGGGATTGGAATGCTAAAGTAGGGAATCAAGAGATAAAAGGAACAACTGGCAAGTTTGGCCTTGGAGATCAAAACGAAGCAGGGCAAAAGCTAATAGAGTTTTGTCAAGAGAACAAGCTGGTCATCACAAACACGCTTTTCCAACAACACAAGAGACGACTCTACACATGGACATCACCAGATGGGCAGCATCAAAATCAGATTGATTATATTCTCTGCAGCCAAAGATGGAGAAGCTCTATACAGCCAGCAAAAACAAGACCTGGAGCTGACTGTGGCTCATATCATCAGCTTCTTATAGCAAAATTCAAGCTTAAACTGAAGAAAGTAGGAAAAAACCACTGGGCCGGTAAGATACAATCTAAATCAAATCCCTTATGAATACACAGTGGAAGTGAGGAACAGGTTTAAGGATTTAGATTTGGTGGACAGAGTGCCTGAAGAACTATGGATGGAGGCCCGCAACATTATATAGGAGGCAGCAACGAAAACCATCCCAATGAAAAGGAAATGTAAGAAAGCAAAGTAGCTGTCCAACGAGGCCTTACAAATAGCGGGGGAGAGAAGGCAAGCAAAATGCAAGGGAGATAGTGAAAGATACAGGAAATTGAGTACAGATTTCCAAAAAACAGCAAGGAGAGACAAGAAGGCCTTCTTAAACAAGCAATGCAAAGAAATAGAGGAAAACAACAGAATGGGAAGAAGCAGAGATCTCTTCAAGAAAATTGGAGATATGAAAGGAACATTTCGTACAAAGATTACCATAATAAAGGATAAAAGCGGTAAGGATCTAACATAAGCAGAAGACATCAAGAAGAGGTGGCAAGAATACACAGAGGAATTATACCATAAAGATATGGATGGCTCGTACACCCCAGGTAGTGTGGTTGCTGACCTTGAGTCAGACATCCTGGAGAGTGAAGTCAAATGGGCCTTAGAAAGCACTGCAAATAACAAGGCCAGTGGAAGTGATGATATTCCAGCTGAACTATTTAAAATTTTAAAAGATGATGCTGTTAAGGTGCTACACTCAATATGCCAGCAAGTTTGGAAAACTCAGCAGTGGCCAGAGGATTGGAGAAGATCAGTCTACATCCCAATCCCAAAGAAGGGCAGTGCCAAAGAATGCTCCAACTACCACACAATTGCACTCATTTCACACGCTAGCAAGGTTATGCTTAAAATTCTACAAGGTAGGCTCAAGCTGTATGTGGACCGTGAACTCCCAGAAGTGCAAGCTGGATTTAGAAGAGGCAGAGGAACCAGAGACCAAATTGCAAACATGCGCTGGATTACGGAGAAAGCTAGAGAGTTCCAGAAAGACATCTACTTCTGCTTCATTGACTATGCAAAAGCCTTTGACTGTGTCGACCACAGCAAACTATGGCAAATTCTTAAAGAAATGGGAGTGCCTGATCACCTCATCTGTCTCCTGCGAAATCTCTATGTGGGACAAGAAGCTACAGTTAGAACTGGATATGGAACAACGGATTGGTTCAAAATTGGGAAAGGAGTATGACAAAGCTGTATATGGTCTCCCTGCTTATTTAACTTATATGCAGAAGTCATCATGCGAAAGGCTGGGCTGGATGAATCCCTAGCCGGAATTAAGATTGCCAGAAGAAATATCAACAACCTTGATGGTAGAAAGTGAGGAGGAATTAAAGAACCTTTTGATGAGGGTGAAAGAGGAGAGCACAAAATATGGTTTGAAGCTCAACATCAAAAAAATGAAGATCATTGCCACTGGTCCCATGATCACCTCCTGGCAAATAGAAGGGGAAGAAATGGAGACAGTGAGAGATTTTACTTTCTTGGGCTCCATGATCACTGCAGATGGTGACAGCAGTCACAAAGTTAAAAGACGCCTGCTTCTTGGGAGAAAAGCAATGACAAACCTAGACAGCATCTTAAAAAGTAGAGATATTGCCTTGCCGATAAAGGTCTGTATAGTTAAAGCTATGGTTTTCCCTGTAGTGATGTATGGAAGTGAGAGCTGGACCATAAAGAAGACTGATATCAATACCTAGAATGCCTAGAATGTTATTTCTATTTCAAGCATTGCAAATTGTTGATAAGATGGACTGTTTCAAGAGGTGGCAGAAAGACATTTCAAAATTTGTCTGGCAGGGCAGAAAACCCAGAATAAAATTTAAAATTTTAACAGATGCAAAGGAAAGAGGGGGTTTTGCTCTGCCGGACTTTAAACTTTACTATGAATCAGCAGCTTTTTGCTGGATGAAAGATTGGATGCTCCTCGAGAATACAGTTATTTTGGATTTGGAAGGTTTTAACAATGTATTTGGATGGCATGCATATTTATGGTATGACAAGGTCAAAGCGCATAAAGCTTTTAAAAATCATATTGTTCGGAAAACACTATATAATGTCTGGATTAGATATAAAGACCTGTTGGAAAACAAAACCCCAAGGTGGCTGTCGCCGATGGAGGCGAAGGCAGTGAAAAAGATCAATATGGAGGCCAAATGGCCAAAATATTGGGAAATTTTGGAACAAGAGGGGGGGAAACTGAAATTACAGAGTTATGAGAAGCTGAAGTCCAAAGTACGAGACTGGCTCCATTATTACCAAATAATGGAGGTTTACAAACAGGACAGGAAAATTGGCTTTCAGGTGGAGAAACCAAAATTAGAAACAGAATTGTTAGAACCCAATACTAAGAATCTGTCAAGAATGTATAACTTGTTGCTGAAATGGAATACGCAAGATGAAATAGTGAAATCAGCTATGATTAAGTGGGCACAAGACATTGGTCATAACATCATGTTTGCTGACTGGGAAAAGTTGTGGACCACCGGTATAAAGTTTACGGCATGCAATACCTTAAGAGAAAATATTATGAAAATGATTTACAGGTGGTACATGACCCCAGTCAAGCTTGCAAAGATCTATCATCTGCCTGATAATAAATGCTGGAAATGTAAAGAATCTGAAGGTACTTTCTTCCACCTTTGGTGGACGTGCCCGAAGATTAAGGCTTTCTGGGAAATGATATATAATGAAATGAGAAAGGTACTTAAATGTACTTTCTCTAAGAAACCAGAGGCCTTTCTCTTGGGCATTGTCGGCCAAGTGGTGTCAAAGAAAGATAGAACTTTTTTATGTATGCCACAACAGCAGCAAGAATACTTATCGCAAAGTATTGGAAGACACGAGATTTACCCACTCTGGAAGAATGGCACATATGGGACTATATGGCACTGGCGGAAATGACCGGCAGACTCCGTGACCAGGGGAAAGAGACGGCGGATGAAGATTGGGAGAAATTTAAAACTTACCTCAAGAAATATTGTAAAATTAATGAATGTTAAAATGTTGAGGTTTTTGAAAAAAGGGGATTACAGCTGTAAAAGATTGGGTAAAGGAAAAGAACAAGGGAAAATCTGATAAAATTAAGGGGTAGGATTTGCTGAAACAAATTTGGAAACTGGGATGCAGAAAGGGGAGGTATGGGGAAGTCGATGAAGTAAGGTCTAAGAAAAAAAGGATTTGAAAGTATACATGTTTGTTTATGTGTTTGTTTGTCTTAATGTGTAATGTTTGTGTGCATAAAAATTGTGGAAAACCAATAAAAATTTTATAAAAAAAGAAGAAGAAGAAGACTGATATCCGAAGAATTGATGCTTTTGAATTATGGTGCTGGAGGAGACTCTTGAGAGTCCCATGGACTGCAAGAAGATCAAACCTCTCCATTCTTAAGGAAATCAGTCCTGCTTGCTGGAAGGATAGATCCTGAAGCTGAGGCTCCAATACTTTGGCCACCTCATGAGAAGAGAAGACTCCCTGGAAAAGACCCTGATGTTGGGAAAGATGGAGAGTGCAAGGAGAAGGGGACGACAGAGGACGAGATGGTTGGATAGTGTTCTCGAAGCCAGCAGCATGAGTTTCACCTAACTGTGGGAGGCAGTGGAAAACAGGAGTGCCTGGCGTGCTCTGGTCCATGGGGTCACGAAGAGTCGGACATGATTAAACAACAACAAATGAGTGTGATCCACCTTGAGTCCTGTAGGTATAGGGCGACATACAAATTTAATAGTGATAAAATAATAATGTGTGTTAAAGGTAAAGGTACCCCTGCCCGTACGGGCCAGTCTTGACAGACTCTAGGGTTGTGCGCTCATCTCACTCTAGAGGCCGGGAGCCAGCGCTGTCCGCAGACACTTCTGGGTCACGTAGCCAGCGTGACGAAGCTGCTCCGGCGAACCGGCACCAGAGCAGCACACGGAAACGCCGTTTACCTTCCCGCTATAAAGCGGTACCTATTTATCTACTTGCACTTAGGGGTGCTTTCGAACTGCTAGGTGGGCAGGAGCTGGGACCGAAAGACGGGAAGTCACCCCACCGCGGGGATTCGAACTGCCGACCTGCGATTGGCAAGTCCTAGGCGCTGAGGTTTTACCCACAGTGCCACCCGCGTCCCTCCTAATGTGTGTTAGGACTGGGCAATCTATTGTCCAGAACTGGTTCAAAGTCTATATTGTGATATTAGTTTTATAATTTTTGAGTTGGCAATATTGTGAATCATGGTGTGCTATGCAAAAATCATGATGTGGGGGAAACCGTGAAACCATCCAATGCCTCTACATAGCTCCATTCTTATTTCAGACATCATGATATATCAGTATATCATGGTGTTTGATTGGTGATATATCATCATGTTGAAAATCAGATACTGCAGTCCTAGAGTTTATAAAGTTATGCATGGTACAGAGAAAGTGGATCGAGAAACGTTGCTCTCCGTCTCTCACAATACTCAGACTCAGGGACACCCAACGAGGCTGAACGGGGAAAGATTCAGGACAGAGAAAGTGCAGCACTTTCCCCACCGACGAACTGGCGGAAGAGGCTGTTGGCGGGGCGGGAGGGGGCGGCATCCTGCCGGCGGGTTTCCCCCGGGGGCACCTGCTTGGCCGCGGTGGGAAGAGGAGCCCGGCTGGACGCCCTGGGAGCAGGCGGGAAAGCGCTTCTGCAGCCCAGGGGCCTCCCGGAGTTCCTTCGGCCGCTCACCGGCCGGAAGCCGCTCCGGGGGGCGTGGCCTAACTGTGTCGGGTCAGTCCCCGCCCCAGCCACCGCGCTTCTTCCGCCAGCAGCCAATCCGCTTCGGGGGGCGTTCCCTCCCATTCAGGATTCCTCGTCCGGCTTGGAGGGTATGTAACAGCTGCTTCCCAGCGCGTCCCCCGAGGTGCCCTTTGGAAAGCGGGGGGCGCGCGAGTTCGGAAGGCCTGGGCTGGCGGGGGAGGGCTGCGGAGCCGGGCCGCCAGGTGGGCAGGGCGGCGGGGGCTTGGCTCGCCGGGCGCGGCTCCGGATTCCGCTCTGTCCCAAAGCGGCCGAGGGAGGAGCGAGGGACCCTCCGCCTCTCGGCGCCCCCCTCGCCCCTCTTTCCCGCGAAGCAGAAGCGCTGCCGGGGGACAGAGGGGCAAGGGCGGGCTTGCAGCGCCCGCTTCTGGCCTCGGGCCGGCGGGGAGAGTTGGAAGCCCGCCGCGCACCGGCTCCCGGGCCGGATGTGGTCTCGACGCTGCTCCCTCCGCCCCTTTTCCTGGCGGGGCGGGAGGACGGCTGTTACTAGCCGGGGAGCGTCATTCTGTGGCCGAATCGCGCGTGTGTCGCGTGTCTGGGGATCCGCGGCTGCTCCCCCCCCCCTCCGCGGGGAAGCCTCGCTTCCGATTTCGTTTCCATCCTCGCTCGCTGCCGGGCGGGCGAGGGTTCCCCCGGTGGCGCCTGGCGGGCGCCCTCCTTGCAACTTAACGCGGAGTTGTGGCACTTCGTCTCCTGCTCGCGCGGCTGGCTTCTGGGTGGCTCGCTTGCCAGATCCGCCGGCCGCCTTCGCATTAACTCTCCCGCTCCCACGGGGTTAAGGGAGTCTCTTAAACGTGGCGTCCCGATTTTCCCACAACGGGAGGAGGCGCAAAACCTCCCACAAAAACCTGGCTGGCGTGCGATTGCCGAGGGGATCTCCGTATTATTTTTTTAATCACTTAAATCATACGCGGGGCTTGGCTGCTTTTTGGGTGTGCGTGTGAACGGGGTGCTGGGAAAAGAACCAAGGCAACGGGAAGAGAAGCGGGCGGGAGGGAGGGCGGCCCATTCGGAGGTCTTTCTCTCCCCTCCCTCGCGCCTGTTTGCTCGGGAGGAGACGGCGCTGCGTTTCGCGGGGCTGGGCAGGAAGAGGGACGGCGGCCTCCGTTGTTTACGGCGCAGCTTTGACGGGCAGCTCCCCCCCCCCTCGAAGTGCGTGGATTCGGAGGCGGGACGCCGCGCTCTGGCCGGGATGGCCCCTCCCGCTGCCATCTCGTCCAAGAGGGCCGAGCTTCCAGGGCGGGGGAGGCGCCGCCGCAATTCGGATCGTGCCGTTGGTCAAGAATGTGACTCGTAATTCCCGAGGGGAGCGGCGAGGGAGCGCGCCTTTCTCCTTGAAGCGGATTGGGGCAGGGCGGAAAACGGGCTCCGCCTCCTTCCCTGTTATGGTTGGGGGGCGGAGAGGCGGGGGGGGGGGGAGGTGACGGCTGTTCGAAAGCATCCCGGAAGTGAAACTGAAATTCGGTTGCAGGGGAGGAGTAGAATAAGAGCGATCTAAGGAGCCGGCCCCAGGGATCGTGCTCCCTCGCGACAATTCGGCAGGCTTGAGTTGCACGAGGGGTCGGTGCGCTAAAGGCCGTTGAGTCCTCCATGTGCAGAAGCAGTACATCTGCAGAGGAATCTGGCTGCCCGGCGTCCGGTGCAGTGGCTGATCCTGGAGGGCTGCTCTTGGGCCTCTAGGAAACAGAAAGGGAACATCCGACCTGTGGAATCGCAGGTACTTCAGCCTTCCTCAACCGGGCACCCTCCAGATGGAACTATGTGGGAGTTATAGTTCAGTGCATCTGGAGGGCACCAGGTTGGCGAAGGCTAGGTAGAAGCAGAGCCGGTTTCTCTCGCCATCAGTTCTGCTATACCATTGGCTCAAATAGCGTCTCTCTTTGCCCATTGGAGTAGAAATGGTATGGGTGGGGGTTAGTTAGAGCCGTGGAAGATTCACTATTGACTGTCGCAAAGATAGGAAGCATTTAGGGCAGGTATAGGAACCCCAGAGGTCAGGGAGAAAGCTTGTGGGATGCCCAGAGACGGACGGGCTTGGGGTGGGATGGAGCAGAGCTCTTGGCGCTTTTGCCTTTCAGAAGAGGAATCTGGGACTCTCTGCCACCTTCCTGCAAGAGCTGCCACAACAAAGCTCATCTCTCCACCCTGCCTTGTGCAGAATCTCAGGGAGGGCTAGGACACATCTTCCTCCTTGTACAAGAAAAAGGGGTGGAGGCTGTCGAACAGCCAGCATTGTGGCTTGTGCCTGTGTGTCTTGGAGGCTCTGGATTAAAAGTTGTTCCTGGAGAGAACAGTTGCTTTGCATGCAGAAGGGCCAGGTCCCATCCTTGGCATCTGCTGGAAGGGCAGGGAGAGATGCTTGAGGAGCCGCTGAGCTTGGTGGACCCAAAGTCTGACTTAATGTAAGGCATCTTTGCTGGTTGCTCTGTTCCCTTCTTCCATCATGACTTGAATGCCAAATACCTTTGAATGCTGTGGGCGCCTTTCATTTCCCCCTCAGTGTTTGTCCTGCCTGCCCCTGTGTTTCCTCACTAGCTCCAGGGCACCTGAGAAGGCACTTGATGAGTCTCTGTCATCCTTTGCTCCTAGGTGAGGCATGTCTTCACCCATAAGGCTGCTTTAAAACAACAATAATAATAATAATACAAAGCCTGGCAGATAACTCCCATATGGGGGAGGGTTGCAACATTTGGGGGTTTGTGGGGGAGGGTGAGTATTAGGGAGCATATTATAGAGGTACAGTCGTACCTCGGAAGTGGAACAGAATCTGTTCCAGAAGTCTATTCAACTTTTGAAATGCTCAGCTTCCAAAGCACGGCTTCTGATTGGCTGCAGGAAGCTGCAGAAGCCCCAGCGGACGTTTGGATTCCGAAAGAACGTTCGAAAGCTGAAACACTCACTTCTGGTTTTCAGTCGTTCGGGAGCCAGAACGTTAGACTCCCAAGGCGTTCGGGAGCCGAGGTACGACTGTATATGAAATTATGCATCTCATGGAGAAAGTGGAACCCAGTGGGGTTGTCCCATGAAGCCAAATGTTGGAGGATTCAGGATAGACAGAGGACTTTTTCACACAGCACACTTTGTTTGTTTATGTACTGCATTTATATGCCACCTTTATCTTCCTATGAGCTCAAGGTGGTTGTACATGGTTATCTTCCTAATTTGATCCATACAACAACCTAGTGAGGAAGGTGACTGGCCCAAGGTCACCCAGGGAGCTTTGTGGCTGAGTGGGGGGTTGTGGCCACCAACTTGGATGGAGGCTTTGCAAAGGAAAGGGGTTTAAACAAACTCGGGGAAGAGCAGGCTCTCAGTAGCTAGTAGCCACAATGACCATTACAATGACCCTCTTGGAGGCGGCATCTTCTGAATATCAGTTACCTGGATTTGCAGGTGAACAGAGTGCTCCTCATGCCGTTTTGGTGGGCTTCCCCTGATGGGCATCTGGGTGGCTCTTGCGAGGAGGACAAGATGCTGGACGGGATGGGCCTTTGGCCTGATCCAGCACGGCATGTCTTCTGTTCTTCAAAGCAATCTTTTCTAGTCTTTAGGGGCAGTAAATTCTCCTGGAGTTCAGTCTGTAAATCAAAGCAGAGGACTGTTTTATGAGGAGTCAAATCCAACCCTGTTAAGTTCAAGTGGTAGGTTTCAAGTTGTTTTTTAACTCCTTGATCTCAACAGGAAGTGGTTTTTACTCTTGCTCCACTGGTCTTTGACAATCATACGTAACTCTCTCTCTCTTTTAGACTTCAGCATTTTTCTTTTGCTGCCTGCAAAATTTTGAAGGATCTCCTTTTCCTCTTGGTGGTGTTGGGGTGTCAGAACCGGTACGGTGCAGGGAGGCAATAAAACATCAAGAGCTTGGGGCAAAAGTTACTTAGGAGAACTAAACAAGCTTCAGTGGGACAATATTATTTCATCCGTGTCTTCCCTACCTTCGTAACTTTATGATAGCTGTTGTGTGACGATGCCATTGCAGGCTGAGGTAACACCCAGTGAATTTCATGGTTGTGTAAGGATTTGGATGCAGATTTCCTCAGTCTGGATCCCAACTGTCTGGCGCAGAGCTTTCCAAAGTGTGTGTCATGACACATTGTGTTGGCTGCAGTGTGTAGGTGTGTCACACGAATGCTCCCTGTGCTCCCTCCGGGGCTGGAAAGAGGTTAGTTTAACCTCCGGTTTGCTAGTAAAACTGAATTACCGTGTCACAAAATGATGCATGTCTAAAAAATGTGTCACCAACATAAAAAGTTTTGAAAGCTCTGGTCTAGAACACAGCTTTTGGGAGAACCCCCCCCCCCCACAGAATTGGACCAGTGTTTTCAATAGTGTTAGATAGATAACCAAGGTGTCAAATAGCCAGGGCTGCTGCAACAAACAGCTGTGCAAGCCTTTGGGCAGCAGAGACATGAAAGGGCATCAGAGGAGGGAGGGACAGAGGGCAGTGTTGTCCACGGCACCTCTGACTGTTAATCAAGGCACCCCAGGGTGCCATGGCACACTTGCTGAAAAACCACTGCCTTAAGCCAAGGTTGTGGTCACCAAAATGGAATGTATAGTTGCCATTTTGTGGGCAAGATGGCTCTAAAGTCCTATTTTTCATATGATGGGCTGGCTATGATTCTCACTTAACCATCTGGCTAGTTCACTGCCAACCTTGAGCTAGGTTAAGAGCTTGGAGAACTTAAAGAAGAAAAATCACTTTATTGAGGGACAGTCTGCATATATATTGGCCTATTCCGCCCTGTTCAGGCAGAACAGAAAAAGCAATTTGGTTCCAGAAATTCATTCTGATTTTGCAGATAAAACGGAATTCTACAAAATGGGATATTAGTGTGTGAAAACAGTTCAGTGCCAATGATCCCTAGATGACTAAGATGACAGGTGCCATCCTGGCACCCAGGCATCTTCACTTGGTTGCAAGTGGTTGAAAGCCAGGTGCAAAATGTGCCTGGCTAATTTCAAACACTGGGTCGATCTGCTTTTTCTGTCATGTTTATGAGAGAGGCATGAAGGCAGTGGTCCTCAGGAGCTGATACTCACAGGTGCTTTTAGATGTGGAGGTTTTATGTAGCTAATGTGGCCAATCACTGATGGCAGACTTGGTTGTCCATGAATTAGTCCACTTTTCTCTACCTTTTTAAAGCCATCACACTGAATCAAATCCTAGAGATTTCCAGCTAAGTGAATATAATTATTTTCCCACATTTAGCTTAGGCGCCGTCTTCTGAGGGATAAAGTTTCTATTAATTCAAGCCCAGTCATGTTGGCTGATTTATTTTTACTTCCTTTTTTTTAAGAGTCAGGCTAATGTGAACTTCTGCTGTGCAGCAGCTGCATGTCGGAGGTGTTCCTGGTGACGGAAGCGGCTTAATTGCTAGTAGCTTTATCCATGTGGGAAAATGTGTGGACAAGCAATGCTCTGAGCATGTGTGGCTGCCATCTTCACAATTATGGGATTTGCTGGGTGATGATGCACCACTTTGGAGCTTCTTGGGCAATGCTTGTGTTTGCTGCTTCCAGGATAAAAACATGCTCCCAAATAGTGGATCTGAAATCCAAGAAGCAGCCTCCTCTCATGTATGCTGTGATGAACTTAGGCATAAGCAGAGATTGTGTCACCTTCCCTTTGATCTGGCCCAGATATCATTGTTGGAAGGAGTGGGTGAGTTTAATATGTAACTACTGGTGACAGCTGGGTGGAATCCTAGAATTGCAGAGTTGGAAGGGACCCCAAGAGTCATCTAGTCCAACCTCCTGCAATGCAGGAATCTTAGCAAAAACATCTATGACAGGCGGTCATCCAACTTCTGCTTAAAAACCTCCAAGGAAGGAGAGTCCATCACCTCCTGAGGAAGTCTGTGCCACTGTCAAACAGCTCTTGTTACTTTTTCCCAGGACGACAAGGAGTACTCTTTGGGTTTGGTCAGCAGCTACAGATGCCCCTAACAGATACAGTGGTGCCCCGAAAGATGAATGCCTCGCAAGACGGAAAACTCGCTAGACGAAAGAGTTTTCCGTTTTGGAGGTGCTTCGCAAGACGATTTTCCTATGGGCTTGCTTCGCAAGACGACAATGCCTTGCGAGTTCCTGCGGGTTCCCCCCTTTTTTCTAAGCCGCTAAGCCGCTTATCAGCTGATCCGATCAGCAGATAAGCCGCTAAAAGCGCTAATCCGTCAATAGGCTTGCTTTGCAAGACGAAAAAACCGCTAGACGAAGAGAATCACAGAACGGATTCTTTTCGTCTTGCGAGGCACCACTGTACTTCTTTCAACCCACATTGTACCAGCTTCCTTGCAAAAACATCATGGGGGACTTTGTCAAAAGCCTTACTAAAATCAAGATATGCTATGTCCACAGCATTAGGTTAGGGGAGTAAACAATCACTTCTTGTTTTTAAGCAGGAACTGTAATGTAATTGTGCCTTGTGGAGTGCTTGTATTCAGTGTTCTAGCCAGCCATGCCTTCTCTCGGGATACTCCATTCCATTACAGCTGTACCTTGGTTCTCTCAGACCAAAGCTTTGCATGAAATCACATGTGGGAGAGACTTCTCCCTGATTTGGGTGCTAGCCCATTTCCCTTCTGACCAGTGCTTTTAAAAAAAGAAAATAGGTGCCAGTACTGCATATCCTTGAGTACCCCCAGAAAAAACATTGCTTCTGACCGTTCCATGTCAAGCAGCTCAGCAAGTCCCTGCTAGATGCAGTTGCAAGAATAATTTTTTGGGGAGCATGCAAATGTGGAAGGACCATAGCTCAGCAATAGAGCTGCTGTTTTTGCACACAGAAGACATCAGGTTCAGTCCCTGGCATCTCCCTGCCTGAAACCTTGGAGAGCTGCTGCTCGTCCGTGGACAGGACTGAGCTTGGTGGGCCAAGTGTCTGGCTTATGGATGTAGTGAGCTGCCTAATTCCATTTCTTCTTGTTGCTCTGTGGTTTCTGCCATTCCATAATGTAGATGGGCTGTTTTCTTTTGCATCTGTAGTGTGTATATGCATACATAAATAGGCAAGAGGATGCATTAAGACATGGAACCAGACCCACACAGCAGGAGAGAATGTTCATCGTACCAGTGACTGGTGGTCTTTGCATTTTGCTGCACCTGTGCTCTTTTTTTGTAGAGAAACACACATATTGAGCCCCATCTTTTGATACTTTCACTCACACACAGTTCTGAGTATATTTTCATGGCACTGGGAGCATCAGAAACATTATGCCCTCTTCTAAGGAGTTCCTAGCTGGAAAATCATTGGTTTAATGCAGTGGTTACAAACTTCATACACCGCCTTGAGCTCCTTGGAAGAAGAAGGTGGTATATAAATGCAATAAATAAATAAATAAATAAATCAAACATACACAGATAGATAAACTGTACTTTACAGAATTTTGCTGTTCTGGAAGTTGTTTTTGTTACCAAAGCAGCCTATCAACTCATTCCACCTGAAGGTTTGGAATGTCAGAGCCTGGGTAGCTCAGCTGGTAGAGCATGAGACTCTTTCAGGGTTGTGGGTTCAAGCCTCACATTGGACAAAAAGATTCCTGCATTGCAGGGGCTGGACTAGAAGTCCACCATGGACCCATCCAACTCTACAATTCTATAATGTGTTTCATTTGATCAGAACTGCGACTCAAGACATACGGTAATTGACTTGGAGAGGCAGGTTGTGTTGTTACCCTTTAAACTGGATGTTCAGGCGTGAGTGTACATGAATGTAGGTTTAGGATGGGCAGGTGTCTTACCTCCGGAAAAAAGCAAAGCTGATGTAAGAGCAAATGAGTTTTCTAAGACTGCAATTTCCCAAACCAGTCATTGTGTACATAAATCTCTCGTGTGATGATGCACCTGCATTAAAGTTTGGGGGTGGGGGAGAGCATTTGCAAGCTAACTATACACATTTTTAAAACATACTTAGCGTTGTTTTGGTGGCTGGGCTCTTTTTGCTTAAAAATGTGCTTCCCCAGTGTATATATTAAAAAGAGGACAGATAGCAAGCAAAGTAGTTTTTGGACTGCAGATCTATAGCGATCATTGTGAGGACTGAATTTCTATGTAACACTGCAGCTTGCTGTGTTCAACTGGTCTTGTGTGTACAGTACTTGGTTTGGGACAATTCTTTGGGAATTGGCTCTCATGATGCTGGCAAGGTGTCCTGAATGTTTTCAAGAATTCAGTATTTTCTGGGGTTGGTTGCCTGTGACAATGAAAACAGTCAGGAGATCCAATTGAGTATTCTCAGGGTATCAAACTCTGTGAAGTTCAAATTGTGTGACTGACTTAAATAGGTGGTACAAGTCTATACATGTTTCCTTGGAAGTAAGGACCACTGAACAGAGCAGGAGTTATTCCGAGGTAAGAATGCATAGGATTGCAACAGTTCTTTATTGCCAGAGGCTAGAAACTTGAATGCTGGCAATCCTTTGGAAATCCCCGTAAACACAAGGGGGACTTGATAAATGTTTTTCCTAACCCCAAGCTGTCGGACCTTCTGCGCACCAGTATTTTCAGAAATTATTCCCGGCGACTGTTTTTTGCGGGCATTTCTACTTCGCGGCCGTATGGTAGCTCTGGCAACCTGTTGCCCCGGGGCCGCCCGCCTTCCTCCCGAGAGCGCGCGCTCTGGCGCTGCTCGCCTGCATTTGTCTGGCGCGCGGCGGCGTCAGCCGGGGGTCCTCGAAGCGCGCCCGGCTGCGGCGTGTTGGCGGCGCCGCCGCGTTCCCGGCCGGGGCCCGCGCGCGCCTGGCGCCCCACGGGCCCCTCCTTCCCTGCCGGCCGGGCGGCCGCCCTTTGCCGAGGCCGCTTTGGCCGCCACGAGCCGCGATGTAAACATTCCACAAAAGGGCTCCTGCAGCCACCCAGGTGGGCGGGGCCTGCCTCTCCGCCTCCTCGAGCGACGGCTTCCTCCGCCACCCGCGGGCCTGGGGCCGTGCTTCGCCATCCAATGGGCGAACGGGAAGGGCGGGCCTTTGATTCCGATACGGAATTTTTTTTAGCCTTCTCCCCCTTCCTCCTACAACCCTCCTTTCGCATCCCCTTCCTGGGAGCCGTCGCCCAATCAAGGCAGCGGAAGCTGGCCAGCGCCGCGCGGCAATTGGCGGGGAGGCCGAGCGGCGTCAGCGCCGCCCAATGGCCGTGCGGGAGGCCGCCCCGGGGGCAGGGGAGAGGCGGGATTTCCCAAGGAACAGAGAAGCGGGCAGTGCTCGGCGGCGGCGGCCGTCCTGAGGCGGTTGGTCTGGGCAACCTGCTCCCTCGCTGCTGCCTTCGCTTCCCTTCGCCCGCTTCCCTTCGAGCGGCGCCCCCGCCGCGAGCCGCCTCGCCGCCCTGCTCGGTGTGGGGGACGCGGGGCGGGCAGACGGAGGCCTGGCTTGGCCTTCGGCTCCTGACGAGGCTCCCAGCCCCGCCGCCTGAGGAGAAAGCGGCAACGGCGGGGAGCGAGAGGCGGCGGGCGCCTTGAGCGCGAGGAGGACGGCAAGTACGAGGCAGCGGCGGCGCTGAGGTGAGCAGAAGGCGCGAGCGGCTGGGCGCGCGCACGCGCGCTGACAAGACCCGTGGCGGGCGGGCGAAGGGGAGCGTGGTGCGCGCGCAGTGTGTGGAGGGGCGTGGCTTCGCGCCTGTGTCGCGCGCGCCATCCGTTGAAAGCGGGAGAGGGAGGGAGGATGGATGGAGGGAGGGAGTGGAAGCGATTCGTTCGGTCATCGGCACTAAGGCGGTGGCGGCCCCTCTTCTTGTTCCCGCGCCGCCAGTCCTAGGCGGTTCTGGCTGCCTGGCCCGCCCCCAAGTTTCCCCTTCCCGGCCGGCTCTCTTCAGTCTCCCCCCACCCTCCTTATTCGCGATGCATTGTGGCTCCGCCCCCTCGGGGAGGGGGCGCGGGGCGCCGCCGGGTGGGCGGGGCCTCCCTTCCTCTCTCTCCGGTGGCGCTTCCGCGGCCACCGGCGCCGACTCTGTTCCCCTCCCCCCCTCGGTAGTTTGGCCCAGGGTGATGCGGCCCCTCCTGCGGGCCGTGGTCGCTGCAGTCGGGAGTTTGGGTCCTTTTAAAAAAATATATTAAAAATATCACTCTTCCTGGAATTCTGCTTCACTTTCACGACGAAGAGGAGGAGAGCTGCTTGTCCTGCAAGCCTAGCCCCGATTACTTGGGAGTAAGACCAAGAGGACTTCATTGTTATTAACATTATCATTATCATTTATTAAATTTGTATACCGCCCTTCATCCGTAGATCTCGGGTAGATAAAAACACAAAATGCTTTAAGAAATAGAACAGAACAAAACAATAATCCCCCCTCCCTTCCTGCAAGCACATTTAAAATAATATAGGATGTTAGCCAGCCAAAGGCCTTTTTGAAGAGGAACTTTTTAACCTAAGTATAATGAAAATGCCAGACGAACCTCCCTGGGGAGAACATCCCAGGAATGTCGCTATCCTGATGGCTCACTTTCACTTCAGCTCAAATGCTCAGGAATGGAAGGCAGGGAAAGCTTGAGTGGATGAGGAAGCGTGGCTAAATGAATGGGTGTATTTGCTTTTTCTTCTTGTCAGTGTGGGCACAAAGCTCTTCAACGTGTGGCTGGTAAAAAACCTGGCTAGCAGCTCTGGAGCGCAGGAACAGCCACCCGTTCATTCCACGTGCCTGAGAAGCAGCTGCAGGAAGTAGTAGCTGCCTGGGCACCACCTCATGGCTTTCCAGGCGAGAGCTATGGTAGTCGTAAAAGCCCCCTTTAAAGGACCTTATCCGAGGTCATCAGGGTGAAGTTGGGCTGTTGCCAGAGGAGAGGATGGTGACAGACCCTGGAGGCCCCTTGTAATGCAACCAATCACTTTGAATCCTTCCTTAATCACTCAGTTCTTACACTGATGCCTTTTGTCCTCAGATGCCCGAGTGTGAACAGAGGCAGCACATTTTGCTTTTCCAGACACTGGGTTGTGCTTAAATGGGGTTCACTGCCATTAAATATGCTATTTAAATAGAAAGTGTGCAATTTTTAAGAGTGGCTGTTTAAAAATAATGGTGTTTGTGTTGTGGAATTTAGAGAGCAGCTAGCTGGCAGTTACTTTCCTCTATTTTAGGAATGCAATTGGATATCTAGAAGAGTTGGTTATAAATAATACATAACTATTAAAATGATTTTTTTAAAGTGACTGTTTTTCCCTTTAAAAAAATTGCTGTGTAAGTTTCTAGATTTCTTCAAATCTTGTGTAAATATTTTACATGTTGTGTGCAAAGTTATTGAAATTAATTTATTTATTCAGTTTTTTGCTGTCATGGATACAACCATGTCTCTCCACTTGACGTGCAGTTATAGAAATAGATCATACTAGTTCTCTTAAAGGTTCCATCGTATTCTATGCTATGGTTTCAGGGCAGAGTGGTTTTGTGCTTCTTTTACAGGGATGGAGAACCTGTGGATCTCTAGGTGTTCTTAACCATGCCAACTGAGGCTAATAGGAGTTGCAGTGCAACATCTGGAGGGCCACAGGTTCTCCATCCCTGCCAAAATCATTTTGTCATTAGTTACCATTGGTTTGGTTTTGTGGGGGATGGAGGGATAGGTCAGCATAGGGTCAGGATATTAAACTTATCTCAAATCTACATACGTGTTATACTCATTCATTTTATTAAAACTGCATCTTGCCTTCTACAAGGAGCTCAATTTAGCATACAGTTTCCCTTGTCTTTCCTTCAGAACGTCCCTATGGGGTAAGTTAGGCTGAGTGAAAACGACAAGTCTGTAGTCACCTCTTGAACTTTACAGCTGAATTGGGGTTTGAAACTGGGTCTGTCCAGTCCTGTCCTACACTCTGACCACTCCACCACACTGGCTGGGAGTAATCCGCTGGGAGGAAGCTCCACTGAGCTCAGTTGGCCTTCTGAGTAGGCACATACAGGATTGTTGGGCATAGAATATCATTTTCATGTTGACATAAGTTCTGCATAGCCATATTTTATGTTTACTTCACTTCCATGCTTGAGTGGGCTTATAAACCACTACAAAGCAGTAACAATAACATAAAGTCTTAGGACTTTTTAATAAAAAAAATATAGGGGAGTGATGTTATAGGCGGTTTAGATCAGGGAGCATGTGAAATTACTACTGGCCCTTATGTGGTCAGTTACACAAATGGTGTGCTACAATATCACCAAAAACATACAAACATAGTTTTACTGGAAACAGGAAATAAAATTCTTACTGTATGTTGATGCTTCTGATTTGTAAATCTCATGCCTCTATCTGCATTAATGAAATCTAGAGTGGTTTGTTCCTATGAGTGATATTGATTGTAAAAGTACTTCAGTGCAGCTGCATTAATATAACAGGGTCTGTGCTTTATAAACAAACTTGCTGACTCCTAGTGCAAAAGGCTAGGATTTAGACCTCTGAATATGTAATTGTGACTTTATCATGCAGAAACCTGAAGTTCTTTACTGATAATTCATTCTCAGTAGCCCTATTCAGGCAGCCTATTGCCCGGTCTATTAATCACCCAAGGGAGACTGATGGGAATGAGCTTGCTAGCTTCATGCCCCCCATCCTGTCATCAACTTGTGGACGGCAACTATGAAGCTGGGGACTTCTGTATCTCTGAAAATTCACTGCAATTTTTTAAAATTATTACAGTGGTGCTTTGGTTTACGAACTTAATCCATTGTGGAAGTCGGTTCCAAAGCATTCTTAAACCAAGGCGTGCTTTCCCATAGCAGCGGGGGACTCAATTTACAAATGGAACACACTCAACAGGAAGCGAAACATGTTCTTATTCCAAAGCAAAGTTCACAAACCAAAACTCCTACTTCCAGGGTTTCAGCGTTCTTAATCCAAGTTGTTCATAAACTAAGCTGTTCTTATACCACGGTATTTGGAAAAACTGTGTTCTAAAATGCATTGGGACCCACAGCCTACATAAGTTGTTTTTGTCTACTTAAAAGTAATTAGATTTTTAAAAAATAAAATTAAAACTTTACATTTTTAAAATGTAAAAAAATCAGATTTTATTTCAGTATAGCCGTACAGTGGTACCTCAGTTTTTGAATGTAACCCATTCCATTTTTTAAAAATAAATATTTATTAAAGTTTTCACAGTATTACATAATGAGAAAAAAGAAAAAATACAAAATAAAAAACAGTTGAAAATAATTCCATCTTTTCGTCACTTATCTTTCATTTACTTGTTTCCCGGACCTCCTCATACCTCCCTTTTTGTATTCCAGTTCAATTTATTAGTTCAGCAATTCCTTTCCCTCCTTATTATCCTGATCTTTAATCTTAATATATTATAACATTAAATTTTTACCTATTAAAAATCCAATTTTTCCATATTCTTTTAAACTATTACAGCTAGAAACCACTTAACTTCAATCCAACATCATTCTAACATTCATTAATTTTTTAATATTTCTGTAAATAGTCTTTAAATTTCTTCCAATCTTCTTCCACCGACTCTTCTCCCTGGTCTCAGATTCTGCCAGTCATTTCCGCCAATTCCATGTAGTCCATCATTTTCATCTGCCATTCTTCCAGAGTGGGTAAGTCTTGTGTCTTCCAATACTTTGCAATAAGTATTCCTGCTGTTGTAGCATACATAAAGAAAGTTCTGTCCTTCTTTAAGGACCTGGCCAACTATGCCCAGGAGAAAGGCCTCTGGTTTCTTCAAGAAAGTATATTTAAATACCTTTTTCAATTCATTATATATCATCTCCCAGAAAGCCTTAATCCTTGGGCACGTCCACCAAAGGTGAAAGAATGTACCTTCAGTTTCTTTACATTTCCAACATTTGTTATCGGGCAAATGGTAGATTTTTGCAAGCTTGACTGGGGTTATGTACCACCTGTATATCATTTTCATAATATTCTCTCTTAAGGCATTACATGCCATAAACTTCATACCTGTGGTCCATAACTGTTCCCAGTCAGCCATCATTATGTTATGTCCAACGTCTTGTGCCCATTTAATCATCGCAGATTTCACCGTTTCATCCTGAGTATTCCATTTCAACAGCAGGTTATACATCTTTGACAAAGTCTTAGTTTTGGGTTCTAACAATTCTGTTTCTAATTTTGATTTTTCCACCTGGAAGCCAATTTTCTTGTCCAAATTATATGCCTCCTTTATCTGATAATAATGAAGCCAATCACACACTTTGTTTTTTAGTTTTTCAAAACTCTGCAATTTCAATCTATCTCCATCTTGTTCCAAAATTTCCCAATATTTCGACCATTTGACCTCCATATTGAGCTTTTTCAGAGCTTTCGCTTCGATCGGTGACAGCCACCTTGGGGTTTTATTTTCCAATAAGTCCTTGTATCTTATCCAAACATTAAACAATGCTTTCCTGACAGTATGGTTTTTAAATGCTTTATGCGCTTTGACCTTATCATACCACAAATATGCATGCCATCCAAATACGTTGTTAAAACCTTCTAAATCCAAAATGTCTGCGTTTTCAAGAAGCAGCCATTCTTTCAACCAGCAAAAAGCTGCTGATTCATAGTAAAGTTTCAAGACTGGCAGGGCAAATCCACCTCTTTCCTTTGCATCTGTTAGTATTTTAAATTTTATTCTAGGCTTCTTGCCCTGCCAGACAAATCTAGAAATATCTCTCTGCCACTTCTTGAAACAGTCCATTTTGTCCACAATTTGCAACGTTTGAAACAAAAACAACATTCTAGGCAATACATTCATTTTTATCGCAGCAATACGGCCTAGCAGTGAAAGCTTCAAATTTGACCAAATTTCTAAATCTTTTTTCACTTCAACCCAGCATTTTTCATAGTTGTCTTTAAATAAATTCCCATTTTTTGCTGTCATGTTAATCCCCAAGTATTTGACTTTCTTAACCACTGTTAAACCTGTCTCATTCTGAAACCTCTCTCTCTCAATTGGTGTTAAATTTTTCTCTAAAACCTTGGTTTTTGACTTATTCAATTTAAACCCTGCAACCTGACCAAATTCTTGAATCAGTTCTAAAACTCTTTTAGTACTAGATTCTGGCTCCTGTAACGTCAATACTAAGTCATCTGCAAATGCTCTCAATTTGTACTGTTTGGCTCCGACCTGTATACCTTTAATCAACTGGTCCCTTCTTATCATATTCAGCAAAACCTCCAGGACCGATATAAAAAGCAATGGGGAGATTGGGCAACCTTGTTGTGTCCCTTTTTCTATCTTAACTTCCTCCGTCACCACATTATTTACAATCAATTTAGCCTTTTGTTCAGAATATATTGCACTTATACCATTTTCAAAGCCTTGGCCTACCCCCATACCCTGTAAGTTTTTTTTCATAAAAGTCCAAGAAATGTTGTCAAAGGCTTTCTCCGTGTCCACAAAAATTAAAACTGCCTTAGTGTTTATATTCACTTGTAATTTTTCTAAAATATTAATTATGTTTCTCACATCAGATAGATGTCTTCCTGGGAGAAAGCGTGCTTGGTCCTTATGTATCTCTTCCACTAAGACTCTTTTTAGTCTTTTAGCTAAAATATCTACAAAAATTTTGTAATCCACATTAAGCAATGATATGGGGCGATAGTTCTTAAGCTGCGTCTTTTCAGTCTCTATTTTCGGTACAAGTGTGATATATGCTTCTTTCCACGACTCTGGTGCCCTTTTCCCCTCCATTATTTCATTACAGACCTCTTTCAAAGGTTGTACTAGCCATTCTTTTAAAGATCTGTAATATCTAGAAGTCAGTCCATCCGGTCCTGGAGATTTACCCAATTGCATATTCTGAATGGCACCTTCTATCTCCTGTTCAGTTATTTTGTAATTCAACATTAATTTATTTTCTTGAGAGATTTTTTGTAATCCATTTGTTTTCAAAAATCGATCTACGTCAGTTTCTTTCTGTGGCCCTTGTGTATATAGTTGTTTAAAATACCTCTGGAAACAATTTCTAATCTCAGCTGGGTTCTGTATATTCCTTCCTTCCACTTCTAAATTTGTAACTGTATTTAATTTTTGTCTTTTTTTCATTTGCCAAGCCAGCAATTTCCCACATTTATTAGCCGACTCGAATGTCTTTTGTCTCATTTGTTTAATTTTCCATTCTATCTCCTGATTCATCATTTTCATATATTGCACTTGATATAACTTTATTTCTCTCAAAATCTCTTGAGACTTTGGTTTTGCTCTCAATTTTTTTTCACTTTCCTTTATTTTCTCCAAAATTTTATCCTTCTCATTTTGGATTCTCTTCTTTAATGCATTCTGTTGTAACAGGAACCCTCTCATAACCGCTTTACTTGTGTCCCAGATTACTCTTTTTTCCACATTGGTGTTCATATTTATCTCAAAATAGTCTCTCAAGGTTTTTTGGGCCTTCTTAAGCACTTCTTCATCTCTGAATAAGGTGTCATTCATCCTCCATCTATAGGAGCCAGTTGGTATTAGTTTCATTTCCATCTTAACAGCATCATGGTCGGAGCATGTTTTGGGGCAGATTTCCACTTTTCTTGTCTTTGGTGCCATTCCTCTAGTTACCCATATTTGGTCAATTCTTGTCCATGTCATATTGGCTTCAGAAAAGAAGGTTCCTTCTTTAGCCATGGGGTTCTTTGTTCTCCAAATATCAACTAAGTCCAAGTTGTCTGTCATCTCAAAGAAAGTTTTCGGTAGTCTACCATCCTTAGTGACTACCTGTCTTTGTGCCTTGTCCATATGTGTAGATACCACTCCATTCATGTCTCCCATCAAAATCACATTATAATCCAGATAGTCTATCAGGGTCTCATGCAACTTTTTTAAAAAATCAGATTTCCCCTCATTTGGTGCATAAATTCCTACTATCAAAAATTTTTCTCCTTGTATTTGAATTTCAATTGCCACAAATCTTCCTTGGTCATCTTTAAAGATAAATTTTGGTAATAATCTGTCCTTTGCATAAATCACAACTCCTCTTTTTTTAACCTTGTCCGATGAAATGAACTCCTGACCAAGTCTTTTATTAATCAGTAGTTTCCTGTGTAACCTTGTTATATGTGTTTCTTGAAAACAAATCAAGTCCAATTGTTCCTTTTTTAATAAATGAAACACAGATCTCCTTTTCTGAGGGGAGTTCAAACCATTACAATTCCAACTTAATAGTTGCAGAGCCATGATGTAGTTACTTTACTTCTCCTCCAACTGCACCCAGTGCCTGTTCCTGTTCTGTCGGTGGTATCACCTTCTTCAGGCGATCTTTTAGTTCCGGAGGTAAATCTGGTATGTCTAAAGTTTCACTTACAAGTGCTCTTAGCTCTCCTGTAACTTTCTTCTGCAGGTCTTCTCCGTGGTCTCTCCAAAATTTATCTTTGTCGTCTTCTGATCTTATTTTTATCTTCTTCCCTTTATAACTGAAGGATAGGCCTTGGGGGAATTCCCACCTAAAAATGATTCCGTTGCTTCTCAACAGGGTGACCAAATCTCTATAATTGGACCTAAGGTCCAAAAGATGTTTCGGAATATCCTTATATATTTCCACTTTTGACTGATGTATTTCCAAGGTCTTCTGGAAATGCAGACTCAAGATTTTGTCTCTCTCCTCTTTTGCTCGGAGGGTGATCAAACAGTCTCTCACCCTGTTCTTCCTCCCTCCTTTTCCAAGTCTGAAAGCTCTCACTATCTTGAAACTATCCTTCCCCAAATCTGGGTTCCAAAAGTCTGCAAATTCCTGCGTAAAAAATTCAATCAAATTGTCTTTCTCCAATTCAGGTACGGCCCTGACCCTTAAATTCGCTTGTTTCTCTATCAACTCAATCATAGACAGTGTTGACTTGTGGTCTTCAAGTTGTTTGTGCAACAGTGGTATCTTCTCTTCTACAACAGTGGCTGTAGCAGTTGCAATTTCCTTAGCCTCTTCAGCTGTCTTTCATGTCGAGGTGGATTCCTGCAGTAATTTCTGAATAGTTTCTGTATTAGTATTTACCTTCTGTCCCAAAATATTAATACTTGTGGTGTTTTGATCAATTTTGCCCGATGCCTCGGCTACTTGTTTACTTATTCTTTCCAAAGATTCATTAATTTTAGCTAGTGCCTGAGCCAGGGCATCATCAGCTGCCATACCTTTAGGTTTAGGTTGTGCAGATGGGGTTGCTGTTGGTAAACCAGCAGGGCCAGATGTCGATGCTCTTCTTTGCAGCCCACTGTCTGTGCGAAATACTCTGCCAGACCTCATTGTTTGTGACAAGTCTATCTTCTCTTTCCCATCTGCCATAACCCTCAAGTTATAGCCCAAGGTCAATCTCAAACTCAAAGCCAAAGTTGTTTTGAAATGGAAAATTCCCTTTGGCCCAGCTGGTGTTGTAACAATTTCAAACTTCCTCTAGGGCAGGGGTCTGCAACCTTTAAGACAAAAAGAGCCACTTGGACCCGTTTCCGAAGGGGAAAAAAAACTGGGAGCAGCAAAACTCGTCATTATAAAAATAACTTTTTTGTCACTTTTTATTATTATTTCTTTGTTTGACCCCTCAGAATTACTCCTCCTCATAGAAATAAATGTTAAATTAACAAGTTACCTTTTCTTGTGTGTGTGTGTTCTTCACTCCCCTTCAAAACAGTGACCAGTGTACATGCCCCCTTTTAATGCAGTGACCAGCGTACATGCCCCTTACAATGTAGCGGGCGGGCGGGAAGGTGACGTCGGGACAGTGTGTGACTAACGCACACACTGCCCCCATGCGACGTCACAGCCAGTACAGCGCCCGCCACAGTGGGGAGTGTCGGGACGCACAATGCGCCTCCTCCCCTTGCTAGTATCTGCCCCGGAGCCGCGGCAAAGGTGTAAAAGAGCCACATGCGGCTCCGGAGCCGCGGGTTGCAGACCCCTGCTCTAGGGGGACACAGTAGCAGTCAAAAATGTCTTTGGGTAATTAACTTTCCCCTTTCGTCCCCCAATTCACAAAAAGGACAACAGTTTCTATCTCAGTTGTTTCCTGTTACTTTAAAACCAGGAGAAGCCGGTCAGAAATATTGTATCTTACTTGTATCTCAGCTGCAGAGTTAACTGTCAAAAAGTACTTTCAGCAACAGCGCGATTCTCAATACGGCTTTCTTACTGTCACTGGGAACCCGTTCCAGGGTTTTAAGCGGTGGATTTTAGCTCCTCTTCCTCTCTTTTTTTGCAGGGAAATAACGTTCAAACCTTTACCCCCCTACTCCCCTGCAATCAAGGGGGGAAATCACTGTTTTGATGCTCGAATTATAATCCTTTTCCAACGTCTTTTAAAGCTTCCGCTTTCAAGTTCATTGCTTTACTCCATTTACAAGAACGGAAGGCAGACTTCCTGTTTATGCCTCTCCGCTTCGGTGCCAAATTATTCATAAAATTTGTAAAGTTCCTTTAATTCCGAAGTTAGCCTACTCACGGATCGTTGTTTTACAGCCAAATTGTCCCAGGAAAAGGGCAGCGCTCTCCGGTAACAGCTACGCGGCTTCACTCCACGGAAGAAGCAATTGACTCACAGCACCGCGCCACTTCCCCGCTCCGCTCCAGAGCCCATTGCCGGGTTCCTTTGCCAATTGGGGGGGCGCAAATGGTGCCCGCCGAGTCCCACGGTCACAGGCTTCCCCCGCCTGTGATTTTTGAGGGGTCCCTGCTGCGCCGTAGCGGTACAGACCCGATTTCCGTAGAGCCAGTTCCCTCAAAGTCAGAGGGAATCCGCCATTACCGATGGCGCCACCCCGGAAGTCACGAATGTAATCCATTCCAGAAGACCTTTCAAGTTCTGAAACGTTCAAAAACCAAAAACTCAATAGCTGACAGCTAGGCCTCAGGATCTCACACCCAGCGGAAGCTGCGTGGCATGTTCGACTTTCAAAGCATGTTCGAAAACCAAAGCATTTACTTCTGGGTTTATGGCATTTGAAAACCGAAATATTCAGCAATGGAGACGTTCGAAAACCGAGGTACCACTGTATTCCACAGTTATAAATGAGTGAAATGGTTATAAAAATTGGTATGTTGCCTCTTGCCTTTACTTTGGTCATATCCAAGAGGGGATAAGGTAATTGCTGATGAATTGCTTATTATCAATTTCTTCCTTCAAGGATTCCACAGTGACATTTTATCCTTTTAACAACAACCTTCTGCGGTAGTTTGCAGGGGAGATAGTGATTCTTAGACTTTCCAGTAGGCTTCACAGCTAGAGCTTTAGGATAGAACAGGGATAGGCAAACTAAGGCCCGTGGGCCGGATGTGGCCCAATCGCCTTCTCAATCAGCGTGTTTTTACATGAATAGAATGTTTCCTTTTATTTAAAATGCATTTCTGGGTTATTTGTGGGCATGGGAATCGTTCATCCTGCCCCCCCCTATAGTCTGGGCCATCACATGGTCTGAGGGATGGTGGACCAGCCCACGGTTGAAAAAGGTTGCTGACCCCTGGGATAGAGGCTGGTTGTCTTCATACTGGGCAGAAGGTGTATTACTGCTACTGACTGCTCTCAAAACCTAGTGCAGAGTGAAAAAAGAGCCCTTTCCCCTCCTTGCTGCCCTTTGGAACTTAGGCAAATTGTGGGATCCTTCTTAGCACTGGAGCTACTCACAAGCATGCTTCAAGCAGCCATTGCATGTCTCTTAGCCTAAGGGTAGCAAAGGATGATGCTGACTCCTCCCTTTTCTTGATTCTTTTGCCTGTGTCAGAGGACAAGATTCAGAATGTTATTTAATTTTATTATGTTTCTATTGCGCCTTCCTTCAAAAATCTCAGGTACACGGTTATTTTCCCGCTGCCACCAACTTAATCTTAATCTTCCCAACAACCCTGTCAGGGAATTAGGTTAATGTCACCTATTGAGCTTTATATCTGAGTGGCTTGAACCTGACACTTCACCATACAGGTTTATAGCTGTTTTTCTCCCCTACGTGGCATGAAGCACATTATTTGGTGGAGGAGAGTGGCCTCTCACTTCACAGACATAGGCAAATGCAGTTGTCAGGAAGACTGCAATCTGGCACCTTCACCTGTAAAACCCTGGTGTATATCTTTTGAGTAGGAGGACATTGCCCTTGATTAATTTGTAAATGTTTGTGCCCTTATATTTGGATCAGTCTGAAATGCCTGTTAGGGAAATGGTCGTTTTTAATAATAATAATAATAATAATAATAATAATAATAATAATAATAATAATAGTTTTTATACACCACCCTCCCCAGCCAAGGCCAGGCTCAGGGCAGCTAACAAGTAATAATAAAAACAAGCTGAATGAATACAAACTTAAAAACAAGATTAAAATACAACATTAAAATATTGAAACATTAAAATGCAGCCTCATCACAGGAGGAGAAAGGAAAAGAAAGAGGGGGAGGGAGTCAATTGGCTCCTAGCCAAAGGCCAGGTGAAACAACTCTTGTCTTGCAGGCCCTGCGGAAAGAGATCAGATCCTGCAGGGCCCTAGTCTCATGAGGCAGAGCGTTCCACCTGGCCGGAGCCAGAGTTGAAAAGGCCCTGGCTCTGGTTGAAGCCAATCTAACTTCCTTAGGGCCCGGGACCACTAAGGTGTTGCTATTTATGGACCTTAAGGTCTTCTGTGGGGCATGCCGGGAGAGGCGGTCCTGTAGGTACGAGGGTCCTAGGCCGTGAAGGGCTTTAAAGGTCAAAAGCAGCACCTTAAATCTGACCCTGTATTCCACCGGGAGCCAGTGCAGCTGGAAAAGCAGTGGGTGAATATGCTCCCATGGCAGAGACCCCGTGAGGAGCCTGATCAGGGAGTGTGCCTCATATGTGCTACTGTACTTTGCCAGACTATGGTGTCCTCTTAAAACTGTCCTTTTCTCCTTTCCATTTCTTACATATCTTTCTTTCTGAGTAGTGGTTTGAAATCAGTGGATAAAGTTCATTCTTTCTAGTGAGTGCAAATCATATGCAATGGGGAATGGAAAAAATATGCTTTTGGCTGATGAAAAAGGTTTGATTTGTGTAATGATGACATTTGAATTTAAGCTAATTTCACCTGCTAATTGCTGATGCTACAATTCTTTTCCATGCTAAGGTTGGGGTGAGTTGTATTGCAAATGATGCTGGATATACTATGTTGTTCTATAACTGTGTGCCTTATCTCTATCTCTACATTTTAAGTATTAGAAGTTGATATTTTTAAAATTATGGTACTTAAGCTTCTGGGTGAAATTTTACTCTTTGTTGTCTTAACTAGAAATTTGTGTTGTTCCTTTGAAAAACACAGTTGGTGGTTTGCTTGCTTGCTTGCTTGCTTGCTTGCTTTTTTTCATTTTCAAGCAATTCCCAAATCCCTGTTACAAGTTTGGGATCTACTTCTGAATGGTGACTGTTACAACAGCTGTCTGACCTTGCCTAACCTCTGGGCAAATCAACAGCATGTGTTCTAATGGATGCAGAAGGAGAGAGAGAGTGTGTGTGTCTTGGGGAACAATACATAGGAGCATCACTTCCTATCGTTAAGTGACCTAAATCTAATTAGCACTATCAACTGACATGTATGTATCTTCAGAGTTAATGGAAGGTTATGTATGTCAATAGTTTCCTTTAGCCCCCTGAGGCTTAGACCATGCAGATTAGGACAAAATTGTTTCAGTTGCTTGAAGGGATCTGGAATGAGAAACAGGAATATTTAGCATATGCGAAGCTTAGCATTCCTAGTATTGAGCTTGTAGGTTCTGATTATGGTGCCACTGGTGGACGAATCCTGTGAGTTCTGCTTTTGGGACAGCAGCATTTTTCTATCCCTTCCTTGGCAGCCCCTTTGCCTCTTGAAAAATTGCTCCAGAGCTGCATGAGAGGTAATTTTTTTCCCCAGTCAGCATGCAATGCTTTTAATATGTACAAAATCCTGTTATCTTGGTAGAGGCAAAATCCAAGCAGTTTCAAAATGTACTTCGAAGAAATATTGAGATTTTCTTTTTTTTTTCTTTTTTTAGATTTTCCACTGCCATGTTTTTTTAAAAAAATATATATTTTATTCAGGATTTTCTTGTTTTACAGAAGTGTAGTGCCTCGTATTTTTTTTTCATGTAACATTTTTACAAATCCATTTCATTTGTTGAGGCATTAGGGGGAGAAGAAAAGAAAAAAGAAAAAAGAAGGGGGTGGAGAGAGGGAAGATGGATAGGGGTGGGGTCGGGTGGCAGTGTTTCTATTATGTTTAATGTATGTAGAGTTTGGTGTCAGCGTTGCTTGTGTTGTTCACTTGTGTTCCTTTGGTGGTGAGAGAGGTTGGGGTTGGCCTAGGGTGTGATTGTTTGCTTGTGATTGGCTGTGGTGATCTTTGTTTTTGTGTGTGGGTGAGGTGGGTGGGTGTTTTGGATCAGGTGCATGAGAGGTAATTGGTGAACAATGCAGAATGCACTGCTACTGAATCCCAGTTCTATTGGTGAACAAAAGGCAGCCTTTAGTTCATGGAATGGTAGTTCAACTCTCAGCCACACACTGGGCTACTTTGATGTTATTGTCCTACTAAAAAGCTTGTTTTAATTTTAAACCCCCCTATTACATTGGCTCAAATTCTCATTGGCACTTTGGTTGAAAAAGGAAAATAAAGAGGATATGCCCTTTTATTTTAAAATGTAAAGCATATCACTTTCCAGAGATAAGCCACTTTGCATTGTTGAAATGTTCAAGCGGATTATATGTAAACAAAATAAATTGGCTAAAGTGAAGACGTTTGCAGAGACCAGTACAGCACAACCAGATCATCTGGAGGAAGGCGATTATGTTTTTGTCAGCATTTGATATTTGCTCTCTCTGAACCTCCCTATGTAGGGCTCAGATAGTGGCATTCTTTTTCTCCTTAACAATTATGATCTGCACAGGAAGTAATAATAATGTGTAAAGAATTCTTGACAAGACCAGTATATGTTTGAGTGGGAAGCTGCATAATAGTAAATTTTTAATTTATACCCCGCCCTCCCCAGCCAGAGCCAGGCTCAGGGCCGCTAACACCAGTACAATTACAATAAAAAGGGGGGGAACGCAACAATTTAAAATACAGGTTAGAAATACAATTTAAAATGCAGCTTCATTTTAATAATAGCCCATAGATCAAAACCATAAGGGGAGGGAAAGATAAGGGTCAGACTGAGTCCAAACCAAAGGCCAGGCGGAACAGCTCTGTCTTGCAGGCCCTGCGGAAAGATGTCAAGTCCAGCAGGGCCCTAGTCTCTTGTGACAGAGCGTTCCACCGAGTTGGGGCCAGTACTGAAAAGGTCCTGGCCCTAGTTGAGCCCAATCTAACCACCTTGTGACTTAGGACCTCCAAAATGTTGTCATTTGTGGACCTTAAGGTCCTCTGCGGGGCATACCAGAAGAGGCGGTCCTGTAAGTCAAAACCAGCACCCTGTGCACCACCGGGAACCAGTGCAGTTGGTAAAGCACTGGATGAATGTGATCCCATGGAAAAGACTCCGTAAGGAGCCTCGCCACAGCATTCTGCACCCACTGGAGTTTCTGGGTCAGCTTCAAGGGCAGCCCCGCGTAGAGTGAGTTACAATAACCAAGCCTGGAGGTGACCGTCGCATGGATCACTGTGGCCAGATCAGGGCGAGAAAGGTAAGGGACCAATGCTTAATACGGTGGAGATGGGAAAATGCCACCTTTGCTGTGGCCGCAACCTGCGCCGCCATGGAAAGGGAGGCATCGAAGGTTACACCCAATCTTGACAGAAGGCACTGGTACTAATTGAGCCCCCGAAAGAGATGGGAGTTGGCCCCCCAACCCCATGTCGTCCCGACCCAGCCAGAGGACTTCCGTCTTTGAAGGATTTAACTTCAACCGGCTCCCACACAGCTTATCCAGCCACAGCTTCCAAGCATCAGGTCAATGTGTCCGGGGCCGAGTCAGGGTGGCTGTCCATCAACAGATAAAGCTGGGTGTTATCAGCATATTGATGACAACCCAGCCCAAAGCTCCGGACAATCTAGGCAAGGGGCACATAAAGATATTGAAAAGCACCCACTTCCGTCATTGGCCATAGGCAATAAAACCGCCACCTTGTGAGACTTCTTTATCTCGCAAGGGGTTGACGTGGCGTGCGTGACGGAGACCTGGGTGTGCGAAGGTGAAGTAGTCACCTTGCATGAGATGACACCACCAGGTTTCTCCGTCCTCCACCAATCGGGGGGGGGGAGGGGTAGCTAATCCTGGAGGATTGCTCTTTCAGGGCTGTACCATCACCTCCAATCTCCAGCATTGAATGTGTTGGCCTAGTGTGGGGCACCAAGGAGAGCTTGGCTGTCTGGCTGGTGTACCGACCACCTAGCACACCAGCAGTCACCCTGTCAGGCCTGTTGGATGTGGCGGCAGGCTGGGCCTTGAAGTTCCTTAACCTACTGGTTTTGGGTGACTTCAACGTCCATACTGATGCCACCCCCTCCTCACGGGCTCTGGACCTGGTGTCTTCCATGGCGACACTAGGGCTCTCCCAGTTTGTTTTGGGTCCCACACCAACAGGCCACACGCTGGATTTGATTTTTGGTGCGGGTATAGATGTGATCATGTCCTCACTTGTGGAAGTGCCATGGTCTGATCACTATGCTCTGAAAGCCAGGATTGACTTCCCGCCCCCACCCTGCTTGAGTGGTGAGCCTATTTGGGCTCAGCCGCAAAAACTGATGGATCCTGATGGATTTCGTCAGGCCTTGCGGGACCCTGCTCCCCCAGCGGCTCACTAGATGAGCTTGTCGAGAGCTAGAATAACTGGCTCTTGGTGGCCATCAATGAGATCGCAACTAAGCGCCCTCTGTGACCGCGCCGAAACCCCCTGGTTTAGCAAGAAGCTCCGAAAAATGAAGCGGGACCTCAGACGGCTAGAGCGAGTATGGCGGCATGCTCGCGACGGAGCCTCAAGAACATCTTATAGGACGCTTATGAAAGCCTATGAGATGGCAGTGAAAGCTGCAAAGACGTTTTACTTCTCAGCTTCCATTGCATCCACTAGCTCTTGCCAGGCGCAACTTTTTAGAATAATTAGGTCTTTAACAACCCTAGAGGAACAGCCAAATATAAATACGAATTTGACCCATAGCTGTGAGGCATTTGCGAGCTTTTTTGCAGAGAAAGTCTTGCTGCTCCGCCGTGACCTCCCTGCCAATTTGGATACAGTAACAGAACTGGTGGCCCCTCGACTGTCCCCAGGTCCAGTATTGGACCACTTTGATCGGATACTCCCTGCCGATGTAGACAGATTCCTTCGAGCTGGAAGGCCCACCACTTGCCCTGTGCCCATCCTGGCTGATTAGAGCGTGTCCAGACGAGGTGTGGGCCCACCTGGGTGAGATCATCAATCAGTCCCAATCAGGGGACTTTCCCAGGGGAGTTGAAGGAAGCAGCGTTGCATCCGCTCTTAAAGAAAACATCTCTAGATCCTTTAGATCTATCCAATTACCACCTGGTTTTGAATCTTCCGTACCTGGGTAAGGTAATTGAGAGAGTGGTTGCCGAACAATTTGGTAGGTTTCTGGATGAAACATCGGCTCTGGACCCATTTCAGTCCAGCTTTCGCCCTGGTTACGGGACCGAGACGGCTTTGGTTGCCCTAACAGATGATCTCAGTAAATAGCTGGATTGAGGCGGGTCAGGACTGCTGATTCTCTTAAGACCTGTCAGCAGCCTTCGACATGGTCGATCACAAACTTTTGGATCACCACCTTGCCAACATGGAGATTCAGAGCACAGTCCGACAATGGCTGTGCTCCTTTATCTCAGGTCAGGGACAGAGGGTGGCGCTAGGAAGGGAGTTGTTACCGCGGCACTCCTTGGTGTGTGGAGTTGGTCCTCTGTGCCTTTCAGAGCCAGAATGGCTAGCTGGGCATCATGTGGATAGCAGACTACAATGGTTCTGTGGACTAGTTGCCTTGTGAACATATTTTCCTTTTCCCAGGCAACCAGTGTTCGAAATTAACCAGTTGCCAGTCGCTTTCTTTCTTTTTTTTTAAAAGATATTTATTGAAAAAAAAATTTAAAGTTACAAAAGGAAAAACAAAGTAGAAAAAGAGAAACACAAGCCACTTCCAACCATACATATACAAATTCAAAATAAGAGAGGAAAAAAAGACAAAAATACACCACAAACATTTAAAAACAAATCCATTATTCTCAACTCCTCAACTATCATTACCCTTTTTCCTTGACCTCCTCCTCCTCCCCTTCCTTGTATCCTGGTTGTTAATTGTCACAGCAAATCCTTTCCATATTTCATAATATTCTGTCATTACATTACCTTAAACTATTTTAATCTTATCTTACTATGAAAAACCTTGAAACTTAAAACTTAAATCTTATTTTTACCAACTTCTCATAACCATAATATTCTTGCATAATTCTTTAAACATTTTTACTAAAGCCAAGTAATTTCATTCCAACATTTTTCTAACATTCATCAATTTTGTAAAACAGTCCTAGTAGTGAAAAAAGGAAATAAAAACAAATCCAATCTTCATCCAGCGTCCCTTCCTCCTGGTTTTGTCAGTCCTCATTATCCCATCGATCTGGCGCATTAACCTGGTATCTTAATATCCGAGGCCCTTAAGTCTCTTCCATGTCCCTTCCGCAGCTCTTCTTCATATTTGTAACTGTATTTTCCCTTGTCTCCTGCTTGTTTCACTCGTGGGAACTCCAGCTTAGCAATATTTTTGACCCTTCTTGACAGATCAGCCCCTTTTCCATAATCAACACTAAATTCCATGTGATATTTAAAGACATGTTTCAAAATCCCTCCAAAATTGAGAGCCCCCACAATCCCAAACATCTCACAGCCCATTGCCAGACTTGAAAAGTCCAAACATCCCTGCATAGGAGGGTCTATCCAACCCCCCATTTCCAGACCAAACCAAACTTTTTCTTTCCAAATCTGGCTTTTTCCAAGTTCATTTGTGATATCCAAAAGTTCATATTCCTGTTGGGCCTGTTCTGTCAGGTCACACTCCTGATTTAATTCCTGGGTGGGCTCCACATATTTTCCCACTGCCTGTTCAAAATTTCCCACTGCCTGTTCAAAATTTCTAATCGAATCAGCCATCAAATTCGTCTTCTCATGTAGCTGTTCCAGTAGGGCATTTGTTTTATAGAAAGCACACAACATAGCTTCTGAATACATTGTCCTGAAGGTCAGATGTCTATTCCCATGATTGTAATCTGTAACAGCTGCCAGCTCCCAGGAGTTGGTTACAGTTTCACAGTCTCCCTCTAGGAGGAAAACTTCTCTTTAATCTTTCTTTTAAAGACAAGTCTAACAACAGTTTCTTTTTTTCAGATATTTTGTCAATATTTGTTCCTTTAAGGTGCAAAAGGAAACAATGGAATCACTATGTTTCTCTTCTTTTAGCTATCTGTCAAAAGCGTTTGTCTCTGGTCAATGAGCTTCAAACGTCAGTCCTGACACCCCGCTCCAGGATCAGGACGATGGAAAGTTACTTTACTTTAAACTCACTTCTGCAGGTTTAAACAGTCCAGAAAAGATCCCCCTTCTTCTCCTGCTGCTGAAGGGGGGGGGGGTTCAACAATTTTAAATGATGAAAGCCAATCCTTTAGAAGCGATTTTCTGAGCTCTAGTTTACGTTATCTTTGCTTTATTCTGTCTACAAAGAAGTAAATTTTTTAAGTCCAATTCCTTTCTGCTCGCAAGTCCTTATTTAAAGTCCAATTGTTCAAAGTTTAAGTACAGTTGCCAGTCGCTTTCTGCAACTCAGGGGTGCTCCCTTGTGGCCAAGTTGAGATTTGCAGTCACATGGTTTGCACATGGTGCAGAGAACTCTTCTGGCTGGGCAGGAGATGCCTTCCAGGACGCTTGTTGATGTCTTTTCCATTGTTGTACAATTTGCATAAGAAGCTCTTTCACACAGTTAAATAGATTGATTCTCTTGGGGGGGGGGGGCAGAAAGGGAGATCTGGCCGATTTTCACCCCACCCCTTCAACCTTTCTGTGAGACTGCAAGTTATGGATAGTTAAATGGGTTTTACTCAGGGACTTAGAAAAAAGGTGCCATGAAGCTGTTAAAGCAAGTGCCATGCTTTTAACCAGTGCCTTTTTTCTAGGGGGAAAAAGGTGCTTGTACTGCATACCCTTGACAGAAAAAGGACTGGTTTTTATTGTGGGGCTTCTGCTGCTGATTCCTGAGCTGGCTGATTATTTAAGGAGTTTCTAATGGTGATCTTGCTTCTCAGAAGTGAAATGACTCTAGCAGTTAAGCAGTGCCTCTTTTATTGCTTTGCCTTTCATTTTTCCCATAATAATATTTTTGCTGGCTTGCTTGGAAGGTTTGCCCCCTTTATTTGGATTCTGCTGTATCATTTTCTTTTCTAGGAATGCATATTGAGCATGGGGGTGGGGAGAGCAGAGCTGGCTTAAGGAAGGTGGGCCCCCTCTACACGGCCAGGTTGTGTTGGGGAAGGGGGATAAGGGGGTGGAGGGGGAAGCTTCCCCTGACACAGGGAGAATAGGAGGAGTAGGCGGCAACTGGAGCACTCCTGGAGCTGCCTTGTGGGGCGAGAGGGTTACAGGGTTCTTTGGAGCTGCGGTAGCACTGACACCAATGTTTGGAAGCTGCAGGAGCTGCTTAAGAAGTTGGAGCAGCAAAACGAGCAGCTAGGTCTGCATTTGCAGCGCTGGTGGGGCTCCAGGCAACAGCCCCCAAAGGCTCCTTGGCAGCATCCCCAGCAGTGCAATCTCGGGTGTCTGCACCCTCTTGCTGCAACCGTCCGCACCCCACTGTTGCCCGTCACCACAAGGAGCAGCCCTCTACTTCCAGGGCTCAAAGGTCACTGCCTTGGCCCCAACAAAACTGGACCCAGGTGGCCTCTGCGGAGCTGCTAAAGCGCAGTGAGCTGGACTGGCTGGCTAGCTCTGGGGAATCACTGGGCTTGTGCAGCACTTCTGGTGCCATGTTACCCTGCGGACCATGTGATTCACAGAGCAGTGCAACAGCAAAAGAGGCGTATCTTTTGGCGCTTCTGCCCCGCAGACCAACTGACTGACGTGGCATTGCAGCTACACCAGTCAGGTGGAGATGTTAGGCACCAAACAATGGCGCCTGGACATCTCCACTGACTTGTTAAAGGCCGGTTGTCAGTCGCAAAATGTAACCAGCACCTGGCTAATTTTGAATGCTGAGTCCAAGTAGAATAAATATTCTTATATCTTGAAATAGATATGAGAGCCATTTTTGTCTTGTTCTTGGTTCTGGTCCTGTGACAGTGAGTGAGATTTACCTGCTTTTTGAACTCAGCTCTGCAACATGAGGCAGAACACCTTTCTGTTCCTTCCTGGAGATGAGTTAGCAAAGTTTGCTGATGACACCAAGTTGTTCAGGGTAGTTTTGAACAAAAATAGGCTGTAAATCGCTCCAAAGGGATCTCTCCAAACTGGGTGAATGAGTATTAAAATGATAAATCTGATGCAGTGTTAATAAGCTGTTCGACAGTGGAATTTGCTGCCAAGGAGTGTGGTGGAGTCTCCTTCTTTGGAGGTCTTTAAGCAGAGGCTTGACAACCATATGCCAGGAGTGCTCTGATGGTGTTTCCTGCTTGGCAGGGGGTTGGACTCGATGGCCCTTGTGGTCTATTCCAATTCTATGATTCTAAGTGTAAGGGGATGCACGCATATCCTAACATTACATATATGCTATTGAGGGCTGAGCTGGTGGTGTCCTACCATTATAGGGTCATAGGGCCCAATGAAGATGTTGACCCAGGTTGTGGCAGCGGTAAAAATGGGGAATTATATTTTTGGGATCATCAGGGAAAGGATTGGAAACAGAACTGGAAATATCACAATGGCCTTATGGTGCAGCTGCACTTGAAATACTGTGCACAATCCTGGTTACCACAACTCTTAAAGGATATTATGATGCTGGAATTCAAATCCTCACTCAGCCATGAAATTCACTAGTTGTTATTGTCCCACACGTGCCTAAATTTCAGTCCCACTGTGCTCTCTGTATGATCTGTTTTGGCTCCTAGCTTTTATATCTCAGTTTCTAACACTGCAGAAAACCCTTGTGAAGTAGATTAATATTTGCAAACAAAAACACTTAAGGAAGCTTTTAAAAAGCAGGTTAACCTGAGAAGTAGGTTAGGCTAAAAGAGTGGTCTGCCAAAGGCCATTCAGAAGAACTTTGCTAACTCAGCTTGGATTGAAACTGGTCTTTCTTCCGGTGGGGTGGGGTGGGGGTGGATTAGGATCTGCACAAGCAGATATGGTAGCATTTATCTTGTATATGGTGCTTTAGTTCTGTAATTTGGCATAACTGCACTCATGAAGCCATCCAGTTTCTGTCAAGTTTATCATGATACATTTAAGGTGAAACTAAAATGTAATATGTTTGTTCACCTATAAATCTTCAGTCTAGTCACATTATACCCTCTAAACTCGTGTTTCCCAAACTTTGGTCTCCAGCTGTGTTGGGACTACAATTCCCACCAACCCTGACCCCACTGGTTCTGCTCGTGAGGGATGATGAGAGTTGTAGTCTAAAAACAGCTGAGACCCAAGTTTGGGAAACACTGCTCTAAATTCCTACAAAGAGCAGCCTTTGTTTAAATGCATAACTAGAATCTTTGTTGTTTTGTCTCCTTGATTTTGAAATACAATTTTTACTGTTAAGGTTGACAATTCATTGCTTCTATTTGTCCATTCCTCTTTCTAACAGGTTTTATAGTGCTTTCCTGAGCATGAATTCAGAATGAAGCGGCGATTGGATGAACAGGAGTCACCTGTGTACGCGTCACAGCAGAGACGTATCGCCAGCAACACAGAACCATTCCAACACCAGCATCGTGTTCTTGCTCCAGCACCTCCTGTATATGAATCTGTTTCGGAGACCATGCAATCTGCTACTGGGATACAGTACTCTGTAACACCCAGCTACCAGGTAGAATTGCTGTCATGTTTTTTAAGCTTATGTCCTCTCAGGAAGTTCATCAATCTTCATTGCTCTGTGGGCAAACAATAACATAACAATAAATAGCATGTTTTCTCTCTCCTCCACCTCCCAGTGTGTGAGACTCGAGCCTCCTTGCCCTTGGAAGTAGATACAGTCTTGAGGCCCATCATTTAACAGTGCAATCCTCAGCATGTTCGTTTGGAAGTAAATCTCATGGTCAAGCTGGTACTGTCAGTAATGGGGATGGGTGCATCAGTGTAAATAGGTGACAGGGTTCTAGCCATGCTCTTCCTGTGCCCAGCTGTGGGGACTCTGCACAGGGATGCATCACTGTTGTTCAGACATGTCACTCCAGGCCAGGCTTAGCTTTCTCAAAGGAGCACTTGAAAGCAAAGCTCTAGGCTGGACAACCAAAGATGCTTCAGCAATATGAGTTCATTTTTTGCCACAGATGTTGCTTTGATGGAAGTTATTTGGAGTCATCATTCCCAGGTGACCTCCAGAGCAATTGTTTGGAGCCTTATGCCACCCATGCTGGCATAAGGCTTAACCCTAGTGGTTTGTCTTTATTCTCTCCTTCCCAGGTGTCCACTGTGCCGCAGAGCTCCAGCAGTCATGGGCCCACTCTCGCAACTGCCCATAGTGGGCATCACCATCCCAACCCACCCCAGCCTCATGGCAGCCAAGTGGTGCAGAGTCATGCTCACCCAACTCCCCCTGCAGCACCAGTGCAGGGGCAGCAACAGTTCCAGAGGCTGAAGGTAAGGTCTGAGGTAGATTAACTTGGTTTCATTTAACCTTTCTTCAGAGAAGCACAGACTGATTGGGGAAATGAGAAAGTTACGCTGTTAGCTCAAGTGGATATCCACTTACTTGGTTGCAAGTTGCTTTGGGTTGCCGTTGGCAACATAAAGTGATTAACATATTGTATAAATATATAAAATAAAGTGTTGTATGGCTGCGGGCTTTTAGAACTTTTAGGTCAGGGGTCAGCAAACTTTTTCAGCAGGGGGCCGGTCCACTGTCCCTTAGACCTTGTGGGGGGCCGGACTGTATTTTGAGGGGGGAAATGAATGAATTCCCATGGCCCAAAAATAACCCAGAGATGCATTTTAAATAAAAGCACACATTCTACTCATGTAAAAACACGCTGATTCCTGGACCGTCCGTGGGCCAGATTTAGAAGGCGATTGGGCCGGATCTGGGCCCCGGGCCTTAGTTTGCCTACCCATGAAGTAGGAGAATCCTGGTTTTATCTAGGGGATGGTATGCAGTTTTTGTATGAGTCTTTGCTAGCAGCTTTTGGAATAACTAGTCAAGGTTTGCTTTTGTGCCTTGCTGCAAACCTGACCAGATAAGCTATAGTGGTGTACATTGAGGAATAGCAGAAATAAGATACATACCCTGTTTTATCAATAGTTTAGTAACACTGAAGAACTTCAACTGTACTAACAGTTTTCTCTCTTCTTCTTACATTGCTGTTAATCCAGCTGCATGGATCTCATATCTTGCCTGTTAAAAGGTTTCTTTCCCACTGCCACCCCTACATAAAGGTCAGCAACAGAGGGGGAGGCAGAAGTCAAACAGCATTTAAGTCAGTGGTGGAGGGCCTGTGACACCCCCTCCCCCAAGTTCTTGTTGGACTCCGGTTCACATCAGCCTTAGTCACCACACTAGTGGTCAGGCATAATGGGAGTTGTATGTCAGAGACAATTGGATGGCCACAGGTTCCCAATCTTTTGGTTAAGGCCACTTGCTGTCCCACTAAAATTTTGTGCAGGCCTAGGACATTTTGCTTTCTTGCGTGTTCACCTGGACAAATTATTGTATTTATATACCACATTTTTCTTTCAACAAGCTCAAGGCGGTGTACATGGTTTTCTGCCTCCCTATTTCACCCTCACAACAACCCTGTGAGGTAGGTTAGGTTAGGAGATGGTGTTGGGCCCAAGGTCTCCCAGGGAGCTTTATGGTTGTCCTTGGCCAAGGAAGGCATGTCCCTGACAAGGGGATGTGCGAACTCTGATAGCCTCTGATCATCTCTTCTATAGGTTGTTTTGTTATGCTGTATTCAATACTAGTCCTACTCAAAGTAAACCCTCTGAAATTAATGAACTTAAGACAGTCCTTTTCATTAACTTTTATTCTGAGTAAGGCTGACTTTACATACATCCCATTTCTTATGTGTATGTAAATATCTACTTTTGGGGGGTGTTTCTTTGTCCTGTACTTGTTTTCTGCTGCAGCATGTGCTGTTGCCACTGTCATGCGCGGTGAGTAATACTTTGTGAAAGTATCTCTGGTATAGCTCTTGGCTGCGGCCAAGAAATGGCCTGCGGGGGGCGGGGAGAGAAGCCCTCTGAGGCGCGGCAAATTCCTTTTAAAAAACGGAGAAAATTTGCCAACCAGCAATTGTGCCTTGGTTGTCGAACAAAAAAGTGAACAAAAGTTTCTATCATTGAACTCAGGAAAACTGTTACGTAAGTCTGAGGAAAGAGCACATGCATAGTCCAGCTGTTGCAGAAAAAAAAACTTTTTAAAAAACAGGTTTTCACTCAGGCTGAAATATTGCTTAAATAACCAGCCTGAAGAGTGGCTGTGGTACAGTATATTGTTTTTCTGCACAGCACCCTGCTTATGAAGGGTTTGCAATTTCAGGCTTGTCCACTAGACATTTGTTTTAAAAGCCTGCTTGGAAGCCCTGGATCCATCATTCTTCTGGGCGCTCTTATCCAACCCTTTGTAATTTGTAAATTTCCCCAGAAAGCAGCAGCAAAATGCACATCACAAAACGGCCACACCGATCACAACGTAAAACAAGAAAGTAGTGTCAGGTCCCTTACTGTGCCCCTCCTTGGAACTTTGCCTTGGGCTGCAGTAGCACTATTCACTTCTTGAGAGGACTGTTGTGTTGCATGACAAGAGATGTGAAGCTCCAGAAAGGCCACCCCCCCCAAATGGTAGAATTGCGGGACAGACTATTCTCCTCTACTCTTCCCAGTTCTCTGTTTCCCCCCCGGCCTTTATATCTCTTATGTACGGCTGGGCTTCACAGAAGAGAGAGCTATACACAGTGCAGAATTGCTTTCTGGTGGAAGAATACGTTTTGCTTAACTGCTTTTTTGTATCTCAGGGGTTGCATTCCCTGTGCATGTGCAAGAATGGAGATAAAATGGTGACAGAAAGACATGTTCCTAAGTTGCTTTTGTTGGTCCTAGGTGGAAGATGCCCTCTCCTACCTTGACCAAGTGAAGCTGCAATTTGGCAGCCAGCCTCAAGTCTACAACGACTTCTTGGACATCATGAAGGAGTTTAAATCTCAAAGGTGTGAACCTGCTGTGTGCTTTATTTTAACAGATGCTTCTTTGGGCCATGTAGTATTTCACTAGTAAGGTCAAAATCAAATACCTGACAATATCACACATTTGAATCTTTCCCTTTGTCTGCCCTAAATTCACCACAGTCCTGTCTTGCCTGCTGTTTTTTTCTTGTGCTTGTTTTCATAATTCTACTCACAGCCAAACTTCCTTTTTTAGCCCCTGATCTGGTTAAAACCTCTCATGCCTAACACCCCCATCTATAGTGGGCCCCCAAAAAGCAAAGTTTGCTCTTAAGTATGCCTTATCCAAGGTCCAAATCATAGTCTGGATGGGTTTGATATCGCAAAGTTGTTGAAACTGGTAGGGCCTGAGCATGCTTAGTGTCTTGATAGGAGGCTGTCTGAATACATAGAAAGAGAATCAATAGCAGCCATAGGAAAACACAAGTAAAATGTGAAAAAGTGGCTGCATCACTAGATATGGTTCTCAATGTATTTTGAGAAAACTCCTCTTTCAGGGAGAGGCTTTTATGCTTCATGTTCACTTCTGCAGCTGCCTTTTTTGCGTTTGAAGACTCACTTGGAACCTGTCTCATCGACTTCCACTGTGGAAGAAATGCACGTAACAAAATTAAGAAGTCCATGATTTACTTTCTGATGTTGCACTTTAAAAAGAAAAAAAAAGAATTTCGATTAGATTTTTTAATATACCCAAAGAAAAATAAAGCAAACAGGAGTTGCCAAAGTATCAAAATAAAAAGGAAATGATAAATACTACCAACAGCCACTTAACTTGTCATTGCAGATTTGATACTTGTATAAAGATTGTTTCTTGGGGGATGGGGAAAGAAGTAGATGCTTTTGGGGGGCAGAAAAAGAAAACACAATCCCTGAGAACTCTTCTTTCTCACCCCCTCCCCCATGAGATTTAGAATCTTGAGTTTTAGCAATAGATTATCAGACAAACTTGTCCTGTTCACCTTTTTGCTTATTGTGAAATGCCCATGCCTATATATTTTCTTTATTTATATTAAATATTATCTGCCTTTCATTAAAAAAATTTCCAAAGTGTTAATAAAATCAATTCATAAAACAAATAAATTCATTTTGTAACCAGCAAATAAGCATTAAAAATAAATTCTTAAAAAGCTAAAAACAGAACAAACAATTCCAAAACCCATCTACAGTCTAAATGCCTGGATAAACAGGACCGTCTTCATCAGGCTCTGACAGCTTGTGATGTCATGCCAGGTGGGCCTCCTGCTGAGGGGCATTCCACAGTTGAGGTGACACCATAGGTAAGGCGCTCTTCTTTATAGAAGCATGACATATTTCTGCTAAAGAGGGTAGTTGAAGCAGAACTATTCCAGAAGTTCTTCAGGCGTGGGCAGGCTGGAAAGGAAAGAGGTGCTTGTTCAAGAATTTGGTTACTTTTATTTCCCCAAGCAGCATGTTTTGTTGGCAGCTTGCCTGCCTTATTTTCTGCTAGTAGCTATAATGGGGGATGTGTGTTAACAACATTCTCTAAATGTAGTGCTATGCATGTCTGAAATGTGTCAAATCCACCTGTTCTCTCTCTTCCTCCTTGTCTTTTGATTTCACAGCATTGATACTCCAGGAGTGATTAGCCGGGTGTCTCAGCTGTTCAAAGGCCATCCTGATTTGATTATGGGTTTCAACACTTTCTTGCCTCCTGGCTACAAAATTGAAGTGCAGACTAATGACATGGTGAATGTAACGACACCAGGGCAGGTTCATCAGATCCCGACCCACGGCCTCCAGCCCCAGCCTCAGCCCCAGCCCCAGCCCCAGCATCAGCATCAGCATCAGTCTCAGCCATCAGCACAGTCTGCCCCAGCCCCAGCACAGCCAGCACCACAGCCGACACCTGCCAAGATCAGCAAGGTAACCTCAAATGAAACAGGTAGTCTCTAGCTTAGAAGTAGGGACACCTGTGGTTTCCGGACAGAGAAGGCCCTCTCAAGGGACAAAGCGAGGTTGATTTGGGGTTTTGTCAAGGAGGCATGTTCCCAAAGTGGAGAGTCAGAGACAGATAGCTGACCTTTGGGGCACAATCCACCAACACATTCTGTGCAAGAATCACTGCACAAGCACAATATCTGTTTGGAATTTCCCTCTTCAGGCACAAAAATTTCTGGGCCAACCAAGCTTCTGCAGCTCTGTTTTGTTAGCATACCATAGTTGGTGTTGTGTACATGATCTAGCTAGGTGGATTCACAAGGGAATAGCACTGCCTTTGGGAAAGGAGTTGAAGTAGATGAGCGTCTCGTTCCTTTCATCTCTATATTGCTGCATGGTTGTTCTGGGCAAGCTCTGTATCATCCTGAGGTAATAATAAGTTTTGCTGTTTGTTTTGCTTTTGAGCATAGTCAAGCAGCACTCTGGAGGGCTCACTAAGGGCTCACTCAATACGTGGCTGTCCAGTGTAACCCAGTGTCTGCTTTTCATTCCCAGCCATCCCAGCTACAGACACATACACCAACCAGCCAGCAGACTCCCCCAATCCCCTATGCATCCCCTCGCTCTCCACCAGTCCAGCCCCATGCACCTGTGACAATCTCTCTTGGATCCACACCATCCCTCCAGAATAACCAGCCGGTTGAGTTTAATCATGCAATCAACTACGTCAATAAGATCAAGAATCGTTTCCAGGGACAGCCAGACATTTACAAGGCTTTCTTGGAGATCCTCCATACCTATCAGGTGAGTGGGCAACTGCACAAGTCTTAATGACACATTTTTCCTGTTCAGTATTCACTTTTATATAGAAGAAAAGAGTGGCTTGTCAAGCAAAGCAGGAAAAGATGATTACTGGCTGCAGTGCTATTTTTCTAGAAAAAGAGGTACCGGAACTCACCCTGAACACCTCCCTTGTTCTCTTATAATGGCAATGGCGCCCACCTGAGAGGTGCCAGAACTCAGTTCTGGCAAGTTCTGCCTAAAAAAAGCCCTGGCTGGGTGAAGCATAACAAGTAGTAAATCCCCAGCCAGTTGACACTAGCTCAGTTTTGCTTCAAACCTACCTGCTTCAAACCTTCAAAGTTCCTACCTGCAGAGCAGGAAATTTTCTCCATAGATGCTGTTTAAAAGCCATCATTAATGGAGATGAGTCATACAAAAGGGTGCAACACTTGTAGAAGAGCCAGATGTGCCTCTCAAGTGTCTGACCCTCCGTGGAATCCTTCCAGGGGCAGGAAGGAAACTTCTTCAGTGTCCTTTTTATCTTGTCATCTGATGCTTTTCTCTTGAGCTCTCATGCTAGGTGTTGTGGATTTTCTTTAAAGAACCAGGAGAATGAAACTGGTTAGAACAGCTGCTCTGAGCTCTTCCTTTCTCTTCCATCTCATGACAGAAAGAGCAGCGGAATGCCAAGGAAGCAGGAGGCAACTACACACCGGCACTGACTGAGCAGGAGGTCTATGCCCAGGTGGCCCGTCTTTTCAAGAACCAGGAAGATCTGCTCTCGGAGTTTGGGCAGTTCCTGCCAGATGCAAACAGCTCTGTGGTGAGTTTGCTCCTAATGTTGTTACTTACAGGGCACCTTGAAGGAGAGCATTGCTTATCCTGTTCTGCTTACTCCTTATGGCATAGTGTAACTTTTGAAGTACTGGGATATGGATTAATTAATGAGGTGGGGATATTTAATTATAATAATTAAATAAACAAAATAGATTGGACTTCAGAGCAAGAGTTCCTAATTTGGGTTTCTGTTGAAGACAGGAGTGCCTAGTGTGCTCTGGTCCATGGGGTCACGAAGAGTCGGACACGACTAAACAACAAATTGTCTTATGATTCCCTTTTAGAGGATCACAGGCAAAGAGCCAATTTTCTTAGTTTCCTTTCTGGAAAGGATATACTTTGTGTGATGTGAGCTGAGTCCTGTTCTCTATGCCTGCCCCCCCTGCCCCCCCCCAGTTAACAAGGCCATTTTAATATCAAGTTCCTTGAGCTCTAGAGCTTTGCCTGGGTGATTACAATTAAATACATTTGCCTGTATGGGATACTGGGATCAATATATGTGTTTGTACATTGTTGTTTAAACAAGCTATTAAGCAAGACAACTGCAGAGAAAGTGGAGTCTGTGAGAAATGACCATGGGGGCACAGTCAAGAAGCCCCAACTTAACAGCAAGCAGCAAAGACCTAATCAGAATGGCTGTCAGATCCGGCGGCATGCCGCAACTGGGACAACTCCTCCAGTGAAGGTAAGCATTGATCATCATCTTCATCAATAGGCTGATACCAGATACTGCAATGGTCTGTTGCAATGAAAGCAACAGAGTCCCTTGTGACCCTTAAATGTTGTATTGTGGCCTAAGCTTCTGTGGACTAGAGGCCACTGGATCAGATGCATGAAGGTGTTTCATTAGTTGGTAGATGCACATATTTATGTTTGAAAACAGTAGGATTTGGCTGGAGGAGGAGACCATGAAGAAGGTCACAGAAGGTCTGCTGCATTTCTGCATAAAGCCCAAAGCAAGAACAGAGTGAGCTGTTAGTGGGACAGCGGTCCCTGATTGACTGTATGCTTAGTTGTAAGTTACAAATGGGCTCATTTTAGCTGGAAAATCATTTGTTCATCAGAGCCTATCAGAGCTTTTGAATCATTGTCTTCCTAATATTTATTTATTACAATAACATTTCAGGATGCAAATTCTTCTGAAGGGAATGGAGGGGCTGTGCTGCTCTAGGAGAAAAAACTCTTAAGCAGGGAGTTAACCTTGGTGAGAGTGAGGGAACAGCCAGTAAAGGTGTCCCATGGCATCTGGGAACCCTTGTGTGAGGTCTGCAAGAAAAGGTTGAGGTCCTGGGTGAGGAGGAGGCAGTCATATAATCTTTTCTGAGACCTGGGTGGGATGCCAGCAAATAAGGAAGGTTGTTGAACTCTTGTTGTTCAATTAACTTGTTGCAAATGAAACAGTTTTTGTAATTCACCATTCTTATTTTAATGCTTTGCCTTTCCAAGCTGATAATGAAAACCCAGGGAAGAGTTAGTAGTATGTATCTACTGACTGGTTTTCTTACATGCCTACTTCATATGCCTTCAGTAACCATTGTTTAACCCTACCAAAACAACAGTAATGTATACCATTCTCCACTTCTCTGGCTTCTCTGCAGCAGCTTAGCAAAACTAAAATATTTTGCAATAGGCATCAGCCCAAGTATTATCTTTCGACTCTGGTTTTTGAAACTCTTTTGCGGCTCATTCTCTCTTTCTGCAGAAGAAACCAAAGCTGCTCAGTTTGAAGGACCCTTCAGTGGTAGAAGCTGGAAAACATGGGACAGAGTCTCTGTTCTTTGACAAGGTGAGGCTTTGGATGACATCTGCTGAAGCAGCCGTTGGTTTTCAAACAGCCCTAGCGCTTTCTTTTATTTGAGTCCTACTCCCAGATCAGTGTGCATTAGGAAAGCAGCCTTAAGCCTCCCAGATGTTACCTGTCTGTCAGTCTCAGCATCTAAAATGGGGGGGGGGGGCTTTTGACCTTCTCACACAACTTCTGCATCACTGCCCCTTTTCACACCTCAGCCGGCTGTATATTTCTCCTGACTAGGTGAGATCTCTGATTTCTAGATACCTTTTGAAGCCACTGTTTCAGAGACTAAATGACATTTTGAAAATTTGCAAAACCCCAGCAAATTTTGAAAAAAGTACCCGTCTGTACAAAAGTAGCAGTGGACTAGGCGGCTTTGCATTATAATTTTCATCAATGAAAACAATTGCAACTATTGACTTCCGGGTTGGCGCCTCTGGCAATGGCGGATTTCCTCCGATCAGGAGGAATCCGCTCCCTGGAAAACAGGGTCTGAACCGCCACGGCGAGGCGGAGACCCATCAAAAACCACAGGCAGGAGAAGCCTGTGGACGTGGGATTCGGCTGGCACCTTTGCGCCCCCCCTACTCGTGGGGAAACCCTGTTTTGGGGATCCAGAGCGACGTGAGGGTGAGTGGCGCGGTTTTAATCGACTGCTTCTTTCACGGAGTGAAGCCGCATTGCTGTTGCCGGAGAGCGCTGACTTTTTCCTGTGGACAATTGGATTTTAAACAACTGCCCGTGAGTAGAACGGAAAATTGGACTATGAAATTTCTTAATTAGGCACCGAAAGCGGGAAGGTCTAAACAGGAAGTCCGCCTTCCGCTTTTGTAGATAGATTGAAGCAAAGACACGGCAAGCTAGAGTTTAGAAAGTCGTGTGTAAAGGATTAAATTTTCATCATTTAAAATTACTGAACCCCCCTTGGAAGCAGGAGAAGCGGGGGAACCTTTTTTAGACTATTTAAACCTGCAGAAGAGAGAGTAAAGAAAGGCAATTTTCCACCGTCTTGAACCTGGGAGCGGGGTGTCAGGACTGACGTTTTGGGGAAGTTCATTGACTGTGGACAAACGTTTTTGACATATAGTTAAGAGAAACATATTGACTCCATTGTTCCCTTTCGCATTTAAAAGGAACAAAATATCGACAAAATATCCAAAAAAGGAAAACTTTGTTGCTAGATCTGCTTTTAATAATAATAATAAAAAAGATGGATACAAATAGAAATTGTTTCCCCTAGAGGGAGCTTGTGAAACTATTATTAAAGTCGAACTGGGGAGCTTTGCAGCTGTTAAGATTAAAGATCGTGGGACCAGACTTCGACCTTGAACAAGAATGTGCTCAGAGGCTCTGGTGCTTGCCTTTTGCAAGACAAGTGCTTTATTGGAACAGTTACATGAGAAGATGGACTTGATGACTGTTGCGATTGGAAATTTTGGACAGGCAATGGGTACCTATATAGAACCCACTCAGGAATTAATCCAGGAATGTGCTTTGACAGATCAGATGAGGGAGGAGGTTGTTGCTGGACCTCGGGTGGCAGAGATGGAGGGAGCTGTGGCCCAGCAGGAACATGATTTGACGAATGAACCTGGAAAAAGTCAGATTTGGAGAGATGGAGTTCTGTTTGGCTTGGAGATGGGGGGCTGGATGGACCCCCCTATGCAGGGATGTTTTGACCTTTCAAGTCTGGCTTTGGGCCGGGGGGAGTTCGGAGTTGTGGGGGCCCTTAACTTTGGAGGGACCTTGAAACATGCCTTTAAATACCACATGGATTTCAGTGTTGACCATGGAAAAGGGGCTGATCTGTCGAGAAGGGACAAAAATATTGTCAAGCTGGAGTCTCCCCGAGTGAAAGGAGCAGAAGACAAAGTAAAGTACGGGTATAAACATGAAGAAGACCTGCGGAAGGGACATGGAAAAGACTTAAGAGCCTCGGATATAAGGTCACCAGGTTGATGGACTAGATGGATGGGATAGAAAGGACTGACAAAACCCGAGACCAGGAAGAAGAGACGATGGATGAAGATTGGAAGAAAGTTTTAAAAATTTATTTAGAAAAGTATTGTAAAATTAATGAGTATTAGAAAAATGTTGGAATGAAATTATTTGGCTTTAGCAGAAATGTTAAAAAGAATTATGTAAGAATATGTTATGGTTAAAAGAATTTGGTATAAATAAATTTTAAGTTTAGGGTTTTTTTATGGTAAGATAAGGTTAAAATAGATTAAGGTAATTTAATGACAGAATATTGTGAAAGATGCAAAGGATTTGCTGAGATAATTAATAACTAGAATACAAAAAAAGGGAGGTGTGAGAAGGTCGATGAAATAAGTTAATGAAAGTTAAGGATTTGGGAATATTGGATTTGTTTTTAATTTTTTTGTTTATTTTTGGCTTTTTGATTTTGATGCATTGTGCATTTTGTTTTTTCTTTTTGACTTTGTTTTTTACTGATTTGTAATTGTTAGTTTTATCTACTTTTTTCTTTCTTTTTCTCTTTCTCTTGTTTTTTCCTTCTTTTTTCTTTGTAACTTTAAAATTCTCAATAAATATCATTTTTTAAAAAAGAAAACAATTGCAACTATTAAAAAGAGTTTCATGTTTAAAAACAATTTCAGATGCAACTGAACAACATTTTCATTTGTCAGATACTAAGATTAACCAGCTTTAAAACAGCATAATAATAATCTACCAAAGTGGATTCAAGGCTTGTTTAAATTGGAGCATTAGCTCTTAAATCAGTAAAATTTTATATAGGTGTTTATTCCATTTATGAATTGTTTCCCATGTTGCATCCCAAAGAGATGGTGTTAAGTACAGTGTATTGACGGTGTTGTCATTCATTTTTCTCAACAATTTGCTAACCATATTTTCCCTTCTCCCACAAGGTTCGGAAAGCTCTGCGAAGCACAGAAGCATATGAGAATTTCCTCCGTTGCCTGGTCATTTTTAATCAGGAGGTGATATCCCGAGCTGAGCTTGTGCAGTTAGTTTCTCCATTTTTGGGGTAAGTGACATAAATGATACTTGGCTGCATGATTCATTGCCAGCTGTTTGTACATTGGGGTGCTTGACAAAGGAGATGAATTTACTGGCTGCATTGAGTCAACTTGATTTGGAAAGTTTGGAATTAGCAGCAGTGAACATTGGGCTCACTTGCTCCCTCCCCTGCTTTCCTTCTTCCTCCAATTGCAAGACGAAGAGATTAGATGCTTCTGCTTCTAGTTGGTTGCAAACCATAGTTGTGGTGCTGAATCCACACAGCAAAATGTGGCATGCTTAAACCACAATTCCAAACAAGAATAAGTTATGGCAATGCAGTTTGTCCTTTTTGTGTCCTAAATGTGTAAATCATTTAGACAAAAGACTTAGATAATCTTCCTGCAACCATTGAGTTCTATAATCTTTTCTCTTTCCTCTCCCATTCCCCCCCCCCCCTCTTTTTAGGAAATTCCCAGAGCTGTTCACTTGGTTTAAAAACTTTCTGGGCTACAAAGAGTCTGCACACATGGAGACTTTCCCTAAGGAACGGGCTACAGAAGGGATAGCAATGGAAATAGACTACGCTTCTTGTAAGAGACTTGGCTCTAGCTACAGAGCCTTGCCGAAGAGCTACCAGCAGCCCAAGTGCACTGGTCGGACTCCGTTGTGTAAGGAGGTAAGGCAGCATTCTTCATATTGAAGTAAATGATGCTAGTGGAAAATAGGAAGGTGCTGTGCATCAGCTTGGGCAGTTGCCTAGCCCAGGAGAGTCTGCTCTGACTGGCAGTGACTCTCTATCTTCTCAGGGAAAGATCTTTCCCATCATTTGCTGCAGCATAATAAATTGGAGGTGCCTGGGACATTCCTTTAAGCCATGTGTGCTACCACTGGGCTGTTGTTCTTTCCTTGAATGTGGTTCAGAGGAAGAGCCCTTGGAATGACAGTACCCTGAGACTTAAGTAGGCAGGAGGAAAATGGCACAACTTTGGCCAAAGTGACTGAAGTCGTAAGCTTTCTTTCCTTTTGCAAAAATAACAGGAAAAGAAGAAACAGCAGCTAGCACCAACAATTAAAGTATTCTGTCAATCCTGACTTAAATGTATAAATTAATGTAGGCAGTCCATATGTCCGAATAAATATCCAGATTATTATAAAATGTACATAATTTCTTTTCCAATTACCGTATTTTTCGCTCTATAACACGCACCCAACCATAACACGCACGTAGTTTTTAGAGGAGGAAAATCCATAGGCCTGCCACCCGTAGGCATTTCCTCCATAACACGCACAGACATTTCCCCTTACTTTCTAGGAGGAAAAAAGTGAGTGTTATGGTGCAAAAAATACGGTAATTTCATTTTAATTTTCACAATTTTAACAAATTAACATCAAATTTTACACCAAATTTCTACACATTTTAAAAGTTGACTCCTCACCCTTCTTCTGTGGTGTTTGTATTCCCACCCATTCCTGCAGCAGTTATACCTTTATCTATTCCACATTCCCTTCATTACAAATTTATCATTCATCTTCTGCTGCTCATATTTTAATCCTGCCTGCAATTCCATTTAACTATGATATTTCCCAAATTGTCCAAATAAGGATCTCATTCTTCCACAAAAGATTTCTCATTAGATCTCTTCTTTTGCTGTCACCTCCCACATGGACAAGAGTGCCTTCTACTTTAAGCCAAATTAATCAAATTTATAAGGAAGCCAGCTGCTTACATGTTCGCTTCTGAGGCTTTTTGGCAGTGGAGTCAGCAGAGATGTCCATCCACCCCTTGCCTCTCCTGCCTGTATCAGAGTCCTTTGACTGTTGCAGGGAGAGGGAGCAAACAGTGCTTGTCCCTGATCTTTGAGATAAGCTCTCATGGTCACTACTCAACTTGGGAGTCAGCTGAACATTATTTCAAGCACCCAGGATGTGAGCAGGCTCAAATGGGGAATATATTGTATACGGTCCCTGATGCCAGGAGCCGTGAACCGGTGGCCCTCTAGGATTTGGATTGCAACTCCCATCATGCTCTGAACTAGTGTCCTGCACACTAAGCAGCACATCATGCTAGCTCCCAAAAGTCTGAGGCAATGGGAGTTGTTATCCCACAAATAGCAACCCTCCCTGCCTTAAATACAGTGGTACCTCAGGTTAAGAACTTAGTTCGTTCCAGAGGTCCGTTCTTAACCTGAGGTACCACTTTAGCTAATGGGGGCCTCCCGCCACTGCCACACGATTTTTGTTCTCATCCTGAAGCAAATTTCTTACCCCGAGGTACTATTTCTGGGTTAGCAGAGTCTGTAACCTGAAGCGTCTGTAACCTGTGGTACCATTGTGGTCTTCACTTGCTCAAAGGGTACTGTAGTGACAAATGCCTCAAGAGTTACACCTCACAGTTGATAAATCATATGATGTCACTTACGGTTGGTTGCCCAATAATGGCAGTCTGGAGCTCTTTCGGCTGAAAGAGCCCCAGTGCTTTGAAATTGGGGAGACCACGAGAGCGTTGTGGTTCCCCATTAAAAACCTCAGATCGGCTGTTCTGAGGACCTGGTGTTCGGGCGGGTTCCTTCCAGCCACTCCCCTGCTCCCTGGTAAGCTCGTAAGAGCCCCGAAAGCAAGCGGGTTCAGAGACGTGGCACAGCGGAAATGACCGCTTCCTTCAAAGCAGTGAAGCTCCGAGACTGGCGATCGTGAACGGCCAATTCCTTCAGGGGGGGGGGGGGAGACTTAAAAATTTGGAACTGTAAGTAACTACAATAAATAATTTGAAAAGAATTTGGAAGAGAAGGGAGACTTAAAAATGGAGGTCGGTCCCATTTTGTTGGAGAAAGAGAGAATTGGTGTACAAAGACCAAAGCCCTAATGAAGTGAAAAGTTTTTAAAACTTTGCAAGCAATTTTACCCCCCCCCCTCCTCGAGGGTAGAGGGGGTATTTGTGTTTAAGACTTTAACCTAGGAAGATTGTGAATTTGATTGAAACTTCCCCATTCTGCAGCGGACCACCCAGGAGGGAAGACTAGTCTCCATTGTGATCTCACAATGGAAGAGGAAGCATTCAATCTCCGTTTCCACTGACTTTGTTACAAACTTTCCGGAGCTGCCTGGCTATACTTTAAATTGATAAAAAGTGTCTTCTTCCCTCAGAACAAAGGGGAGCTCCAGAGATTTTTCTTTCTGCCACCCTGGCTTTTGGGTTCCAGCCTGTTTGAAAGAACAGGGACACAGCCTCTGGGCCGGCTGCAGTGGGACTGGTGGAGGGAAATTGTTATTTTCCACCACTGCGCCAGACTGTGGGACTGACCTTGACATTCCTAAGCTATTATGCGCCCAAGACGTGGCTCTAAAGCCCAGCAATTTGAGGAGTCGGTGATTGCAATCTTGAGTGTCATTAGAGAAGGTTTAAATCGTAATACAGCAAGTATTGATAAATTGGATAAAAGAATTGAGCTTTTAAGGACTGACTTAAAGGAAGTAAAAGATGAGATAACCACGCATGACACAAGGATGGCACAGCTGGAGACAGAGTGCCAGATTTGGAACAGATGCGATACGAAAATGCCAATGCAATTGCCTTTCTGCAGTTGAAGGGAAAAGAATCGCATTTGAGATTGAGGGGGGGTCCCTTTTTTGGAAGAGGAAAAACTCAAGGAGTCTCTGATAGGATTTTTTGTGGAATGCTGGGACCTCAAAAAAGAGGAAGTGGAAGCTTGGATAGAGAAAGCTTATAGATTCGGACCCAAAAAGGATACTAAAATAACTTATGATTGTATAGTGGTCTTTAAGACCAAGGAGCAAAGGGATATCATTCTGGGACACCACTACAGAAAAGGCCTAAAAATCCAGGATAAATCTGTGGTGCTCTTTAAAGAGATCCCACGCCAATTTTTGAACCTGAGATCCCAATATACGGATTTGACAAACATCTTGAGGAGGAAGAACATCTTTTTAAGGTGGGAATTTCCAGAGGGCCTTTCCTTCAAATTTGAAGGAAGAAAGCAAAAGATAAAGACTGTTGGAGAAAAGGACAGATTCTTGCAGAAGCACTCGGTGGAACTTGGATTACAGAGCCCACCGCTGTTGGGAGCGGAGGCCACACCCTCTTAATTTGACATCATGGCGCTGAGAATTTATTCATGGAACGTAAATGGTTTGAACTCTCCTCAGAAAAGGAGACAAATTTATCACGTTTTGGAAAAACAGAATTTGGATATAATTTGTTTACAGGAAGTTTACTATACAGCAGAAAGGAGCAGCCAAGCATACTAGGACTCAATTTCTTGACTTTAAGAAAGCCGACTTCATAAAACTTAGGGAAGTGCTGGGTGAGATCCCATGGACAGTAATACTAAAAGGGAAGGGAGTTCATGATGGCTGGGAGTTTGTTAAGAGGGAGATAGTAAAAGCACAACGTCAGGCAATACCAATGAGACGGAAACATGGAAGGTGCCTAAAGAAGCCAGGGTGGCTATCTAAAGAACTTTTAACTGAGTTAAGATTAAAAAAGGATGTGTACAAAAAATGGAAAAGGGGGGAAACAACCAAAGAGGAATTCAAACAAATAGCCAGCACGTGTAGACACAAAGTCAGAAAAGCTAAAGCACAGAATGAACTCAGGCTTGCTAGAGAGGTTAAAAGCAACAAAAAAGGCTTTTATGGGTATGTTCATAGCAAAAGGAAGAACAAAGAAACAGTGGGGTCACTCAGAGGAGAAGATGGTGAAATGCAAACAGGGGACACAGAAAGGGCTGAACTCCTCAATGCCTTCTTTGCCTCAGTCCTCTCCGATAAAGAAAACAATGCCCGACCTGAAGAATTTGGAGCAATTGATTCAGCAAAGGAAACACAGCCCAGAATAACTAAGGAGACAGTACAAGAATACTTGGCTAGTCAAGTCTCCAGGGCCAGACGAACTGCATCCAAGAGTATTAAAAGAACTGGCAGATGTGACCTCAGAACCACTGGCAGTCATCTTTGAGAATTCCTGGAGAACAGGCGAAGTTCCGGCAGACTGGAGGAGGGCAAATGTTGTCCCTATTTTCAAAAAGGGGAAAAGAGAGGACCCAAATAATTACCGCCCAGTCAGTCTGACATCAATACCAGGGAAGATTCTGGAGCAGATCATTAAGCAAACAGTCTGTGAACACCTAGAAAGGAATGCTGTGATCACCAATAGTCAGCATGGATTTCTGAAAAATAAGTCATGTCAGACTAACCTGATCTCGTTTTTTGACAGAATTACAAGCCTGGTAGATGAAGGGAACGCAGTGGATATAGCCTACCTTGATTTCAACAAGGCATTTGACAAGGTGCCCCATGATATTCTTGTAAAGAAGCTGGTAAAATGCGGTCTTGACTATGCTACCACTCAGTGGATTTGTAACTGGCTGACTGACCGAACCCAAAGGGTGCTCATCAATGGTTCCTCTTCATCCTGGAGAAGAGTGACTAGTGGGGTGCCACAGGGTTCTGTCTTGGGCCCGGTCTTATTCAACATCTTTATCAACGACTTGGATGATGGACTCAAGGGCATCCTGATCAAATTTGCAGATGACACCAAACTGGGAGGGGTGGCTAACACCCCAGAGGACAGGATCACACTTCAAAACGACCTTGACAGATTAGAGAACTGGGCCAAAACAAACAAGATGAATTTTAACAGGGAGAAATGTAAAGTATTGCACTTGGGCAAAAAATGAGAGGCACAAATACAAGATGGGTGGCACCTGGCTTGAGAGCAGTACATGTGAAAAGGATCTAGGAGTCTTGGTTGACCACAAACTTGACATGAGCCAACAGTGTGACGCGGCAGCTAAAAAAGCCAATGCAATTCTGGGCTGCATCAATAGGAGTATAGCATCTAGATCAAGGGAAGTAATAGTGCCACTGTATTCTGCTCTGGTCAGACCTCACCTGGAGTACTGTGTCCAGTTCTGGGCACCACAATTCAAGAAGGACACTGACAAATTGGAACGTGTCCAGAGGAGGGCAACCAAAATGGTCAAAGGCCTGGAAATGATGCCTTATGAGGAACGGTTAAGGGAGCTGGGCATGTTTAGCCTGGAGAAGAGGAGGTTAAGGGGTGATATGATAGCCATGTTCAAATATATAAAAGGATGTCACATAGAGGAGGGAGAAAGGTTGTTTTCTGCTGCTCCAGAGAAGCAGACACGGAGCAATGGATCCAAACTACAAGAAAGAAGATTCCACCTAAACATTACGAAGAACTTCCTGACAGTAAGCGCTGTTCGACAGTGGAATTTGCTGCCAAGGAGTGTGGTGGAGTCTCCTCCTTTGGAGGTCTTTAAGCAGAGGCTTGACAGCCATATGTCAGGAGTGCTCTGATGGTGTTTCCTGCTTGGCAGGGGGTTGGACTCGATGGCCCTTGTGGTCTCTTCCAACTCTATGATTCTAGGAAACCCACATCACAAGACTACATAGAAAAATGTTAATAAACAAAAGATTGGGACAATAATTTATTTCTTCTGACAAAGTTATAAAAAGAGGAGTGGTTTTCTATATTAAGGAAAAATGGAATCCAAAATTGGCATTTAAAGATGAGGAAGGAAGACACATAGCAGTTGAAATTACAGCACAAGGCGAGAAATATTTGTTACTAGCTATCTACGCACCTAATGATGGCAAAGTGGACTTTTTCATGAATTTGGAAACAAGTCTTTTGGAATATATGGATTACAAATTAATATTGATTGGGGACTTGAATGGAGTTGCGTCTACTTTGATGGATAGGACTCAGAGATCAAAGGTATAAAAATCTGGCAGATTACCCAAGACTTTTTTTGACTTAACTGATAAATTTGATTTGTCAGATATATGGAGAATCAGAAATCCAATGGAAAAAGACTTTCCCTTTTTTTTTCAGATGCAAATCAAGTATTTTTGAGAATAGACTACTTATGGATATCCAGAGACTTGGTTCCTAAAGTAACAAAAACGGAAATTTGCCCTAAAACTTGCTCTGATCACAATGCAGTTTTTATGGACCTGGAAATGTTTGTACAGGGTTCCTTCAGATGGAAAATGAATGATGATTTGTTGAGAAGTACATCAATTGTTAATAAGGCCAAAAAACCCTAAAGGATTATTTTGAACTTAATATGAACCAGGGAACGGAAACAAGGGTTATTTGGGACGCTAGCAAGGCAGTAATGAGAGGGTTTCTGATACAACAAAATTCAGTTAGGAGAAAGTTACAGAATGAGAGAAAAGATATAATTATGGACCAATTAAAAGATAAAGAGAAGAAGCTCAGAGGAAATCCAAAGAATCTGCAGATACAAAAAGGAATTAAGGCCTTACAGGTTCAGTATTCACAGTTAGTAAATAGAAATAGAATAGACGTTGAGAAGGATGAGACAAAGAAATTTTGAATCTGCAAATAAATGTGGGAAACTATTGGCTTGGCAATTAAAGAAGAGACAAAAGCAAAGTACTATCACAAATATTCTAACAGACGGAAAATCTGTAGAGAACCCTGCAGACATAAGAAATATTTTTATAAATATTATAAACAACTGTATAAAAAGGATAAAGAGGACTTGGTAAAAATTGAGCAATTTATTAAGATTAATGGTTTGCAGAAGATTCCAGAAGATAAAAAGATCCTACTAAAGGGTCTAACCACAAGACAGGAAGTGGAACAGGCAATAAACTCGATGCAACTTGGCAAGACACTGGGACCAGATAGTCTATCAGCGAAATACTATAAGATATTGAAAGACTGGCTTATCCAACCTCTGGTAGAATTATGTAATCTGATTCTACGAGGGGGCAAAGCACCTGAAACCTGGAAGGAAGCATATGTTACTCTGATTCCCAAGCAGGGTCAAGATAGATCCAATGTCAAGAACTACAGACGAATTTCCCTACTTAACGTGGATTATAAAATTTTTGCAAATATATTGGCCAACAGGCTAAAGAAAGTTTTATCTAAGTATATCCACAAGGACCAGGCAGGATTTCTGCCTGGAAGGCATATGAAAGATAATATTAGAAATGTTGTGGATATTTTGGAAAAATTGGAAGCAAGAAAGAGCTGTAAAGTAATGTTAATGTATATTGACGCAGAGAAGGCCTTTGACAATGTATCTTGGAGTTTTATTTACATAATTTTATAACATGGGGGTTGGTCAAGACTTTTTAAATGGTATTAAAGCGCTCTATCAAGAGTAAAAAGCTAAAATTATTGTAAATAATGTGGTATCGGAGGAAATCAGAATAGAGAAGGGAACCAGGCAAGGGTGCCCACTTTCCCCTCTGCTGTTTATTTCGGTCCTAGAGGTCTTGCTAAGTATGATTAGAAATGATGAACAAATTAAAGGTATTACAGTAGGATCCAAACAATATAAATTAAAAGCCTTTGCTGATGACTTAGTATTGACATTACAAGATCCAGACTCCAGTGCAGTAAAAGCTCTGGAGCTGATACAAGAATTTGGCAGGTAGCGGGATTTAAGTTAAACAAGAGCAAAACCAAAGTATTAGAGAAAAATCTGGACAATGATGAAAGAAAACTTTACAAGAAAAGACAGGCCTAGATTTTGTGAAAAAAGTTAAATATTTGGGGGTGAACCTGTCTGGGGGAAATCTGAACTTGTACAATGATAATTATGAGAAATTATGGAATGAAATTAAGAGCGATTTGGAGATATGGTCAAAGCTAATTAATGGGCCGGATCTCAGTAGTTAAGATGAATGTGTTGCCAAAGATGATTTTTTTGTTTCAAGCTCTCCCAATTATAGATAATGTGAAATGTTTTAAAGAATGGCAGAAAGCTTTATCTAGATTTATCTGGCAGGGGAAAAACCCCAGAATAAAATAGAAATTACTTACGGATTCTAAAGAAAGAGGGGGATTTTCCCTGCCAGATTTGAAAATCTATTTTGAGGCAGCAGCGCTTTGTTGGATTAAAGAATGGATACAATTAGAAGATACAGATATATTAGATTTGGAGGGATTTGATAATGTATTTGGATGGCATGCATATTTATGGTATGATAAGGTAAAGGCCGATAATGCATTTAAAAATCATTTAATTAGGAAATTGTTGTACAGTGGTGCCTCGCAAGACGAAATTAATCCGTTCCGCGAGTCTCTTCGTCTAGCGGTTTTTTCGTCTTGCGAAGCAACCCTATTAGCGGATTAACGCTATTAGCGGTTTAGTGGATAGTAAAGGCTTAGCGGCTTAGGGAAAGAGGGGGGAAATCGCAAGACTCGCAAGACTTTTTGGTTACAGATAGGTAGCCGTGTTGGTCTGCCATAGTCAAAATAAAAAAAATCCTTTCAGTAGCACCTTTAAGACCAACTAAGTTAGTTCTTGGTATGACCTTTTGTGTGCAAGCACACTTCTTCAGATACTCACCTTCTTCAGTGGTATCTGAAGAAGTGTGCTTGCACACGAAAGCTCATACCAAGAACTAACTTAGTTGGTCTTAAAGGTGCTACTGAAAGGATTTTTTTTATTAAGACTTTTTAGTTTTGCGAAGCAAGCCCATAGGGAAATTCGTCTTGCGAAGCGCATCGAAAAACGGAAAACCCTTTCGTCTAGCGGGTTTCTCGTCTTGCGAGGCATTCGTCTTGCGGGGCACCACTGTACAATGTTTGGATAAAAGACAAAGATCTTTTAGAAAGGAAGATGCCCAGATGGCTTTCACCAATGGAGGCGAAGGCCCAGAAAAAGTTAAATATGGAAATAAAATGCTTGAGATATTCAGATTTATTACTGGAAGATAATGAAGACTACAAACTAAAACCATTTGATCAAGTTAAAGATAAGTTAAATTGGTTACATTACCACCAGATTAATGAATTGTATAAAATAGACAAGAAAAATGGTTTTGCCTCGGAAAAATCTAAGCTGGAGACAGAGTTGTTGGATTCTAAAGCTAAAAATCTGTCTAAAATGTATACGTTACTGTTGGAGTGGCATACAAAGGATGAACAAGTTAAATCAGTAATGATCGATTGGGCAAGAGATGTAGGACACAACATAATGTTCAAGAATTGGGAAAGACTGTGGAAGAAAGGGGTCAGGTTCACCTTCACCACATGTACGTACAATGTTACAGGAGAATATAATGAAAATGATGTATAGATGGCATTTGACCCCTAGCAAAGATTTATCATAACTGTGATAATCTATGTTGGAAATGTAAAGAAAAAGAAGGAACATTTTATCATGTGGTGGACCTGCCCCAAGGTGAAAGACTTCTGGGAAAAGATTTATAAAGAATTGAAAAAAAAGTTGGAATATACATTTATAAAGAAACCAGAGGCGTTTCTTCTTGGAATAACAGGTTTGGAATTGCCCAAGAAAGATGTTAAATTATTTTTGCATGCTACAACTGCTGCTCAAATACTATTAGCTAAGAAGTGGAAAATGCAAGAACTACCAACTGTGGAAGAATGGCAGATGAAGATGATGAACTTTTCGGAGCTAGCTGACCTGACCGGAAGAGTCTGCGATCAGAATGAGGAGGAGTATCAGGAAGAATGGAAGAAATTCAATGACTATTTAGCTAAATACATCAAGTTAAAATAATTGGAAAAAGCTTGCAATTACCAACTAGGTCTAGGATTTCATAGAATCATAGAATCATAGAGTTGGAAGAGACCATAAGGGCCATCGAGTCCAACCCCCTGCCAAGCAGGAAACACCATCAGAGCACTCCTGACATATGGTTTAAATAAGTAATGTGAGGAATTATTATGTTTAATGCTGAATTGGGAAGATTGACTGATGTTAAGGGATTAAGTTAAGATTTTAAGAATTTTTATTTGGAAAACCGTTAAAATGATTTGCATTGAAACCCAACTAGGGGGACATGAGGACGTCAGTCAACAATGTTAAGAAGATAAGTTTTAATAAGGATATGATATGTGTGTGTGTGTGTGTGTGTGTGTGTGTGTGTGTGTGTTAATTTTGTGAAAACCCAATACAAAATTTTTGGGGAAAAGAAAGATAAATCATATGATGTCAAGGGCGTGTCTGAAATGGCATTATGGCAGGGGTCTTCATCTTGTCAAGAGCCTACATGCACCTAAAAACTCACCCTGGCAAGATGGTGCTCATTTTCAAGAGACCAAGCTGCGGACAAACACCGGCTCCCTCGGCCTGAAGCAAGATGAGCACTGCACCCCATTGTTGAATTTGACTGGACTTAAACTGTCCAAAGGTCCTTTACCTTTATCTTACCTGTACTGGGTCCTTTTAAAAAAAAAGTTTGACATGGCCTATATTGAGGTTAGAAAGAATGTTAGAGTTGAGCATGGAGACAAAAAAAATGCATCATTATTAGGTTATTTTCTCTGGGTTGATATCTACATAGTGCTTTAAGATAAGAAAAACATGTGTCTCATTTTAGGCCTCCAAATCAGGAATTCTTTGCACTGCAAATTTGGTCAGCCTTATGCAACTTAAACTGTATGCACCTTTCTTCAAGTTGCAAAAATTAATTTCTGTCTGTGTGCATATTTCTTGTCTAAGCCCTTTAAATTGACCTGTGGAGTAAAACAAATTTGTACACTTTTTTATTTCTATATCAATGACATGGTCCCACATTTAACTTTGGTGGAAATCAAACATTCAGTGTAACTTGAATTACTATCATTTCCACGAGCTAAATGAGATCATGATCATAGACAAGTGTCAACTAAGGGACTGGTGTTACTGGACAGAATCTCAACGGGATTTTCAAGTAATCAAATCCTCAGAAGTTCCCTGTGGTTTCTACTCTTATAAACGGTGCATTTGAGAGCCAACTCCCTGTCTAAACTTTGGCTAGCTTCATTAGGATCTTCCTTTGCTGAGCTGTGTTTCCAAGGAATGCCCTCTGCTGTCCTGTATGGGCATTATAATAGGGTTCCATACACAGATAGATATTTTATTTGTGGGCAATTGTGAGTGGAGGACACCCAGCATTATTTATTATAGTACCCACTATACTCAGAACCTAGGAGACACTTTCTAAATCTCTTGGTTGTCCAGGAAAGCTGTCTCTCCCTGGCAGAGAGGGGTCTATGGCTGCTCAGGGATGCTAATGCTCCAGTGACTTATAACGTGGCCCTCTTCGCGCTGGTGGCAAGAAAGATCGGGAAGAAAAACCTGGACAAAATTGCAGTAAACTGTAAGGGAGATTCAGAGACCTAAATAGGAAACTCTCGCAAGCTGTGTGACGCCCCCATTCTACACGAGCATTTGCATTTTATGATCTTGATGGTTCAGGCAGTGGCTCTGCTTTTTATATATAATTATATAGATACTTCTTTTTCCTCACAGTGTTGGTATGATTTTGTCATGGCCTTTGGCAAGTACAGTAAAGCTTATTTTATTGTTGTGTGTCTCCTGGTGTTACTTGAGTGGTTTCTACAGAACGTGCATAAAGTGCAGGCGTGGGCACACTTGGGTTTAAAGGCCTGTGCATGTTATCTACACTTTGCATATTTACTTTGTGAAACACCAGTGTCAGTGCCGATACGTCCATAGCAACTGTGCTCATCTCATAAAGTGTAGAGCCACTCTGAGGTACTGTCATGTGATTTTATGTGTGGATTGCAAAGTCTAGTCTTCTTAAAATCCAAGGCATGTTATAGTGTGTTAGGCAGAAATAGAAATGACTGTTACTGTGGTCCTGCAGGTGGAGCTCAAGCGCTCCTATTGAGTTTTGCTCAAAGCATGATGGTTTCTATTACTTTTAATCTTACAACTAAACTGACCAATGGATCAAAAATTCAGAAAATCTTTTGTTGTTGCCCTTTCTTGTACATCTATGACAGTTCCCACAAATCTGTAAGAATTTACTTTATGTAGGAGCTAGAATTATCGGTATCTGGCTACTCTTAAATGAGATGCTTCTCTCTCCTCCTAAGGTTTTGAATGACACCTGGGTCTCCTTTCCATCCTGGTCTGAAGATTCCACGTTTGTGAGCTCCAAGAAGACTCAGTATGAAGAGCACATCTACCGGTGTGAGGATGAACGATTTGAGGTAGCTATATCAGAGCTTAATGTCATGGGAAGCTTTTGATACTATGTTAGGTTGACTTAATATCTGCTTTGATGAACGAATAGTTCTTGATAGCTTTGGTGTAAAGCAGTAACCAAGAGTGTGGGTTGTGAGAAGGAAGGCCACCAATTTGAACCTTGCTCCCACAACAAACAGAGTAGGAGCCTAAAAGACTCACCTCTGCTTCTGTAATATGGGGTAATAATACCAGCATGCCTTGCAAGGTTGTTGTAAGGATTGACTATGGTTGTGTATGTGAGGTGCTTTGAGCACTCAGTGCTGTATAAATGCACAATACTAATATCATGGTGGTTTGCTATAGTTTTCCTATCTTACCCTCCCAGATATAATACTTGTCAAAACTTTGCTTGCTGCCATGTGCATCTCCTGAAAAGTGAGTAGCTGCAGGCTCATAGGTTTGATGTTTTGCTTCACATAGAAATTAAATTACCTATTACAATAGCACCCTCCACCCACCAAAAAATTAGATTTAAAGACTATTGGATGTGAATAAGGGTTTTGTTTGGATCTATTGCTCTGCTTTTCATCTCAGTTTCCACCATCTTACACAGTGTTGAAAAGCCTTTTGTACTATATGTAAGAACCCCATTCCCACATATTCCAGAATTTGTTTATTTTTTATAGTTTTTATAGTTGATTGCTATAAGCCATGGCTGATGCATGCTCTCAATTTCAGCTGGATGTTGTCTTGGAGACCAACCTAGCGACCATCAGAGTCCTAGAGACGATACAGAAGAAACTCTCACGCTTATCAGCTGAGGAGCAGGCCAAATTCCGGCTGGACAACACTTTGGGCGGCTCCTCAGAAGTTATTCATCGCAAGGCATTGCAGAGGATATATGCTGACAAGGCAGCTGACATCATTGATGGGCTTAGGAAGAACCCAGCCGTCGCAGTCCCTATTGTGTTGAAAAGGTAACTGGGAAATGCAGGTGGAGCTCCCTCATCCCCCTCCTTTTTCAGTTTTCCCAAGTGCTGCTTTTTAATGATGGTTTTTTGGGTGGCATTTTTGTCCTGTCATTTAGCAAGGTTCTCAGTGTGACTGATGATTCATTGCACAATTTAAAAAGCAATTTCAGGTAGACCCTTGCCTACGTGGGAGTTACATTCCAAGGCCCTGCAAATACCAGTTAAACTGTATATAATTGAAACACATTGAAAAAGCCTGCAACGCCCCACCCCCCATTCCACCCTTTTAGTGACGTTTCAGTGACATCTTTATGATGTTTTAGGGTCCCTTCTGTGTTTGGCACAATTCACGAGCATAAGGTTGCACACATATTGAACAAGTGTGAAGGGAGGCTGCCTGTAATTTAAAAGGCAATATAAAAATACATATCCATTAAGTGAGTGTGTGTACTATATATAGAATTATAGAATCATAGAAGCTTAGAGCTGGAACTGCCTGCAGTGCAGGAATCCCAGCTAAAGCATCCATGGCAGATGACCATCCAACCTCTGCTAAAAAACTTCCAAGAAATGAGAGTCCACAGCCCCCCAGGTGAGACCATTCCAATGTCAAAGATCTCTTTCTTATATATGCACAGCCTCAAATTCCACAACAGAGACAAAAACATAATCAATACAATAAATTAAAAGGCCCGGTGCCAAAGAGATGCCAAAGAAGGCACCAGGTCAGCTTCTCCAGGGAGGACATTCCAAAGCTAGGCAAGGAAAATGCCATCTGTCATGTTGACAGGAGTTCATAGTTGAGGGTCACATACAAAGATCTCTGGCTGGGTAGGTATATGCAAAAGAGCAGTCCTTACAAGGTAACCTGGTCACAATCTGTAAAGAAATATAAAGTCAAAGCTAAGACTTTGAATTGGACCAGGAGTGGACCAGGAGCCTGTGCAGCAGTCAGGGCACTCAGCCCCAGCTTGCAGTTTGTATTCAAAAGTCACTCAAGTTCCAGGCCATTCTCAAAGGCAGCCTCCCTTGCATCACGTTGCTTATGGCCCAGAGAAGCTCAACGCTGGTGACCACTCACATTTGTATCTCGCCCCCCACTGAGCTCAAAGTGGCATACATGGATGGGGTTTAGCTCGCTTTATCCTCACAAAAGCCCTGTGACATAGGTTAGACCAAGAGCATGTGGTGAGCTGCACAGTTGAGTGAGGTTTGGAACATGGATCTCCTGCACCCAAGTCCATCATGCTAGCTGTGGATTCGAATGAAGCTACAGCAAAGCAGCTGCTACAAGAGAGTGGATGGTAAACTTCTGTTCATGGTAGAGAATGTTTTTTTAAACAGGGAAAGATCCACAATGGTGATTAATCTGGAATGTTCTGATCTAGTCATGAATTATAATACAGTGGTCTCTCGGGCACGTTCATGACCCGCAGCACCACGTCTGTGCACGCACGGGTTGCGATTTGGTACTTTTGCGTATGCACATGCGCCAAAACCCGGAAGTAATCCATTCCGGTACTTCCAGGTTTTGGCGCTCCGTATCCCGAAAATGCGCAACCTGAAGTGTCTGTAACCCAAGGTATGACTGTAGAGATCAAGACCAAAGTAGCCCATTTTCTGTGTTACATCACCTTCTACTCGTGTTCTCCCATGCTGAATGTGGTCAAATCACGAATGCCTTGAATATCCCTTGAATGTTAAAGCCTGTCAAAGGCAGGATGCTTTATTCCTGCTAGTCCTCGTGGCTGTACTCATCTCTCAGGCCATGTTGCCTTTCTTTCTGTTAAGGTTAAAAATGAAAGAGGAGGAGTGGAGAGAAGCCCAGAGAGGATTCAACAAAGTATGGCGGGAACAGAATGAGAAATACTACCTGAAGTCCCTTGACCACCAGGGCATCAACTTTAAACAAAATGACACCAAGGTCTTAAGATCAAAAAGCCTTCTTAGCGAGATTGAGACTATTTACGATGAGGTAGGTTGGAGGCTTTGCCCTCTCTGTTTCAACCTTATTTCATCCTGATTGACAATTGATGGAAAGGATGTTGTGTAACCTGAAGCATTTGTAACACAAGGTACCACTGTACTATAATCTGTGGTGGGCAAAAGGGTTTCGGATGGAGAGGAGAAATAGCTGCACCGATGGTGGGAAAGCTTTCAAGGAAACTGGTCCTTTTGGGTGCCATGAAGTCTGCTCTGGCCTCCAGATGAGTGGCTTTGTATAAACTAGAGCTGTCCAAGTGGTTGATTGCAAGCTGCTGGTCAATCATGGGTTGATCCTGGTTGGTCACATGAAAACAACTCTGGCCTCTCCCCCTAAAAAAAAGCTCAGCAACTTTGGTCAATCCAGTGGGTAGATCACTGCCAGTTTATTTATAGTGGGAGCAGATCGCAGTCTCTTGGAAGTTGGTCACCCCTGGTATAAACTTAATTAGTTGCACAGATCTTTTTATACTTACTGGGGTAGAGCACTTTCCTGTCCAGCCCAGGCAGTGATTTTCAGCTGATGAGAGAAGAGAGCCATGTGGAGGTGGATTTCATGCTCTTTCTCTCCTGATTTTCAGAGGCAGGAGCAGACTTCTGAAGATAACATTGGCCCTCACCTGTCCTTAGCCTACGAAGATAAACAGATCCTGGATGACGCTGCCTCTCTAATTATCCACCACGTGAAGCGGCAGACAGGCATCCAGAAAGAGGACAAATACAAAATCAAGCAGATCATGTATCACTTCATCCCAGACCTGCTCTTTGCTCAGCGAGGCGAGCTGTCTGATGTGGAGGAGGAGGAAGAGGAAGAGATGGATGTGGACGAAGGCTCAGGGGCTGTGAAAAAGCACAATGGTGTGGGGGGTAGTAGCCCTCCTAAAGCCAAGCTGCTCTTCAGCAACACGGCAGCCCAGAAGCTGCGTGGAATGGATGAAGTCTACAACTTGTTCTATGTCAACAACAACTGGTACATTTTCCTCCGTCTCCACCAGATCCTCTGCTTGCGGTTGCTGCGAATATACAACCAGGCTGAACGGCAGATTGAAGAGGAGAATCGGGAAAGGGAGTGGGAGCGGGATGTGCTGGGTGTCAAGCGTGACAAGAGTGACAGCCCTGCCATCCAGCTGCGGTTGAAAGAGCCAAGTGAGTACACCCATACTTGGCTGGGGCTAGCGTGGCAGGTGCTGGTCTTTGACAATGGTCTCCAAGGCAGAAGTGGTGGGGTCGCTTTCTGTTGTAAAGAGCCATCTTCCTTCCCATCAGCACAGTTTGGCTTTTGCTCCAGCCAAGAAAGGCCCTTGTCAACTGCTACAACCTAGAGTGATGGCAATAACTTAAGGGGCTTTAGAATGAGTGTTAGCTCTGAGCTCAATGAATTTATCCACCAGTGGCTATCAGCTACTATAGCTATGTGGAGGCTCCAGATGCAGTAGGTGTATAGCTCTGAATGCCAGGCTCTGGGAGCAAGGAATGGAAGGGACTGCAACTTTTCTGTCCAGCCAGTAAGCTTTCCTGAACTGCCTGCAAGCAGAATGCTGGATAGGTCTTCCTCTGCAGTGAAGAGGGATAACTCCTATTCTCTTGCTCTTCTCCTTTCCCTGTTGCTTGTTTGCCTCTGCTGCCAGAGATTGATGTCCCCAAAACTTCAACTGGATGGGTTAATGATTATAACCCAAACAACAATAAATGGTTCAAACTATTGTTTATTTTTTAAGTTGAGAGATAAGAAATGGAGGATACAATGCTAAGTCCAGTGAAGGACCCAGACAAGAATAAAGTTAAAAGGGTACTGAATAAAACTGGACAAAGTATTTTTTTTATTTAAAAAAATGCAAGTTTCAGCAGTTACATGGAAAGATTCAAATCTTGGTAACTCATTGCTAGCAAGCAGTGAGTAATAGGTATCTCATTAGGGAAGAGAAGGAAATGGGCTTCTGCATCTACCTGATAAGGAAGGAAGATATGACATCCCAAACAAATACAGTCGTACCTCGGAAGTCAAACAGAATCTGTTCTGGAAGTCCATTCGGCTTCTGATTGGCTGCAGGAAGCTTGGTGTTCGGGAGCCGAGGTATGACTGTGTAGGTGGCCAAGAGAGGACTGGCATAGATAGATAGATAGATAGATAGATAGATAGATAGATAGATAGATAGATAGATCCCAGCAGCCCCCCTTCAAGCATTTTTAAGTAATGACAGGTGTCTCCCTCTTTACGTTCCTGGGTATGCTCCATGTATACATGTGATTGCGTAGAGTGGGGAACACCATCTAAAAGCCAAACTCTGCCCAAAATTGGCCAAACTCCATCACAGTCTCTCCCTCCAAATCTTTTTCTCAAACTCCAATATAATCTCCCACCTTCCTACTGGCCCATATCAACATTTAATGGCCAGGTGGTGAGAGGGAGGGAGAAGCAGGTCTCACGTGGAGCATCCTTCTTTCCCCTTTTAGTGGATATCGATGTGGAAGATTACTACCCAGCTTTCCTAGACATGGTGCGGAACTTGCTGGACGGCAACATGGACTCTTCGCAATATGAGGACTCTCTTCGCGAGATGTTCACCATCCATGCCTACATTGCCTTCACCATGGACAAGCTGATTCAGAGTATTGTTAGACAGGTGAGGAGGGGACAGGGGATCTGGGGCTTTCAAGAAAGAACAGGTCTTGTCAGTGCTGTGCTCTAGAAAACCAGTTCAGGGCTCAGTCACTTACTGCTGAACCTCATCTGTCTACCAGAGGAGATGGGGATGAGAAATCCAGGAGGTTGTGTTACCTTTTTGTCTTAACTATTTTGAGCGAGTGATTGATTTATATAGCACTTAATGCCAAAGTAGGCCTCTAAGTGGTTTATCAAAGTCAAAGTCAAAACTCTAGTATTTTTGTCTTATTTTGCTATGGCTGTATGCTAATGGAATAAAGGTTTATCAAGTTACACAAAAATTAACTTGTACCCACACTTGTTACCCGCAGAAGGAATTGCTGTTGGATGATGTGCCATTTGTGAGCTGTAGTTAATTCTCTCTCTGGCACGATTTAGGCTGCAATTTTATGTGGGTTTTTTGCACTTGATAATTTTGGTTACCAGAAAGCATTGTAATGTCTCCTGTATATGATATATCAACAGCTTCAGCACATTGTGAGCGACGAACTCTGTGTACAGGTGACAGAACTGTACCTGGCTGAGAACAGCAATGGAGCTACCGGAGGCCTGCTGTCATCACAGTCATCTCGGTCCCTTGTAGAGACAGCATACCAGCGCAAAGCTGAGCAGCTAATGCAAGATGAGAACTGCTTTAAGGTAAAAAAAAAAAGTCTTGGAGTCTTTACAAAGCTAGGAAGAGAGATCCTGATGTACTTAGAGTGGGGGTAACGGAATGGGGATGATCTTCTTTGACGCTAGCAAAACATCCAAGGATGTGCATGTTTCCAAATTGCATTATGCTTACTGAGCAATTCACCAGGTATTTCACCTGGCTTCTGCCATCGCCCCTTGCAACCACAATTGGCGTAACCACCTACCAGTTCCAGTGCCATAGAGACAAATCGCAAAAGGTGCTATAGGCTTGTATGCAGCAGTGGTTGCTTAATGATGCTCTTGGCCACATGCAGGTAAGCTGTTGTGCTCCGTCAAACAAGCACCTAACTAGTGAAATATATGTAGTTGTTTTTCTAATGATTTATAGTACGTTTGACGCAAGCTGGCAGAAGCAGTATTTAGTCAGATCCCAATTAGCTGCTCTTTCTGTTTTGAACAAGCATAGAAAGAAGGTGGCTGCCTCACCTGTGTGCGGGCAGAGGCTTCCATTTCCCTGAATTGCTATTCTTAGCATTTTCATTTTGGTTTCTTGGGTGTCAGTAGAGTGCCTTTCACTTCTCCCCCACCTTCATCACTTTCCCAAATGCTACACTAGACAGACTTAAGCATGGCTTAACTATACTCCTGATCCCTTACACTTTTCTTTCTATTAAGTAAATGTTGTCCCCCACCCCACCTCCCTTACAGATACACAGGCGCCCCACCAAAGTCCCAGTTTTTTCCACCAGCTCTTCACAATTATTTTTCTCCTCTACAACTCTCTAGTTCCCTTGCGCATGGACATTCATTAGTTGCACTCACACTACCCACAGCTTCATTTGCTGTTAAATATAATGTTTCCTTCCACTGAAGTTCGCTCTGTGTTCCCATTGCTTCCCTGCAGCAATTTCCATGCCCCCCTTTTTAAAAAATTTGTCCCTACAGGCTGGAGCAAGTTGATATAAAGCTTTTGGTTTCTCTTTTCCCCCCCTCAAACCCAAAATTGTGGGTTGGGGGAAGCGTAGCAGGTGATGGACTCAGCTCCATCATTTGTAGCTGAAGTGCTTCCTGCTGTAGTCAGCAAGTCTGGGAAACAAGCAGAAACTGAAGAAAGACAGCTGGGGTAGTGAGAAGCAGAAAAGTGTAGCCACAGAACTAATTTTAAAATGCAATGCCCAGCCCCCCTGCTCAGTGAATCGAAGGACTCAGCAGTCCAGCCTGGTCTTGCAGCATGGTTTAGCAGCCGGGAGGGCAATTCCCTCACTTTCACCTTAAGGGCAAAATAATGCAGTTTCTTGATGGAGGCTGCTAGCCTAAAGAAAACTCATGGTTGCTATGGTGATAGTGGCTGACTCATCTGTAGACTTCCAGCAGAGAACTTTTCAAGTGAGCTCTCTGCTTATCTGAACCTTCTTCGATCTCTAACAAGGTGGCTTTACATTGCTGGGCCAAGTTCAACCTGTATAGCATGTATATGGCTTTGGGTACCTAATAAAAACTCTGAGGATTATTGAGCTCCTTACTGAAGTACTGTCTTCTGTTGTGCAGTTGATGTTTGTTCAGAGCAGAGACCATGTTCAGCTAACTATTGAGCTGCTTGACACAGAAGAGGAGAACTCTGATGACCCTGTTGAGGCTGAGGTAAGAAAAGGACTGCTGTTGGTTGGTGGCTCTTAATTTCAGCTATCAAAGGAACATATATGCATTTTTACTGAAGCGCTTCAGGTGCAGTAAAAATAGGTCCAGGTTCTATTATGTGGATTTTTTCAGATTTTAACATGTATAGTTTTTCTGTGTATAGTAATAAGCAGATGCTGCTGTTTATCTTCAGAATATGAGTAGATTATATGTGTGCACAACTCCTTACAAAGGCAAGTAAGTCAGTATATTCAGGCTTCATCTGATGAGGTGCTTTCAGGTCAGAAACATTCGTGACCGCTAGATAACTGATTTTTTTTAAAGCAAGCTGAAAACATTAGTCATAGTAGGTGCCTAATTCCAAACGTTGCATTTTGAAGCATTACATACAAACAACAAGACAAGGTGAACCTCAAACAATTTCCAATATTTAGTTGGAGTTGCCTAGTGCTTTTCTATGACGTCTTCATGCGGAACAATGACTGCATGCATTCTTAGGCTTGAAAGCAAACAAAAAGTCCTTCCAAAATATTTAGGTTCACACAACATATTATTCAGTGCCAAGGCTACTCATAGAAGATACTGTTGTGCATTGCCAAAGATCACTTCCAAAGCCAGAAGGGTCTAATCTTATTTCACAGTTCAAGAAGGACACTGACAAACTGGAACGTGTCCAGAGGAGGGCAACCAAAATGGTCAAAGGCCTGGAAACGATGCCTTATGAGGAACGGCTAAGGGAGCTGGGCATGTTTAGCCTGGAGAAGAGGAGGTTAAGGGGTGATATGATAGCCATGTTCAAATATATAAAAGGATGTCACATAGAGGAGGGAGAAAGGTTGTTTTCTGCTGCTCCAGAGAAGCGGACATGGAGCAATGGATCCAAACTACAAGAAAGAAGATTCCACCTAAACATTAGGAAGAACTTCCTGACAGTAAGAGCTGTTTGACAGTGGAATTTGCTGCCAAGGAATGTGGTGGAGTCTCCTGCTTTGGAGGTCTTTAAGCAGAGGCTTGACAACCATATGTCAGGAGTGCTCTGATGGTGTTTCCTGCTTGGCAGGGGGTTGGACTCGATGGCCCTTGTGGTCTCTTCCAACTCTATGATTCTATGATTCTTTTTATACCCTTTGTCCCTCAAGTTTGGGGTGAGTAATGCAATATTTTTAGCAATACAAGTGAAAGAGCAATATATTGTGCTTAACATGAAATGGTTCAGGCTGCTTTCATTGTGACCAATGTAGGGAAAAGGAGTGTGAGTTCTTTCAAAAATGGAACTAAACTTCAAAAGTTTGATCCTGAAAATAAAAAAATTCCTTCCAGTAGCACCTTAAAGACCAACTAAGTTAGTTCTTGGTATGAGCTTTCGTGTGCATGCACACCTCTTCAGATACACACGAAATGCACACGAAAGCTCATACCAAGAACTAACTTAGTTGGTCTTTAAGGTGCTACTGGAAGGAATTTTTTTTATTTTGACTATGGCAGACCAACACGGCTACCTATCTGTAATTGATCCTGAAAGTTACAGATGCATTTGCACTAACAAAATTCTATAAAATCTTGGCTTACCAAGATCAGTGAGTTGCCACTTATAAATGTTGTAACATTTGTGCCATTGAACAGTAATTTTAAGCAGATTATTCTATCCCTGCTTTAAAGTCCAAGTGGCACATACCTCTGCTGTTGTAAAACAAATAAGACAGGGTTTCCCCAGCTCTGTTTTTACAAATAATGAGTGTCGCATCAATAACAATCATAACAACAATAATAATTTATTATTTCCCCAGCCATTCTGGGCGGCTGCCTTCAGATGTCTTTTAAAAGTAAGATAGTTGCTTATTTCCTTGACATCTGATGGGAGAGCATTCCACATGGTGGGCGCCACAGGAGGCCCTCTGCCTGGTTCCCTGTAACCTCACTTCTCACAGGGAGGGAATTGCCATAAGGCCCTCAGAGCTGGACCTCAGTGTCCAGGCTGAATGATGGGGTGGAGATGCTCCTTCAGGTATCCTGGACTGAGGCCATTTAGGGCTTTAAAGGGTCAGCACCAACACTTTGAACTGTGCTCAGAAATGTACTGGGAGCCAATGTAGGTCTTTCAGGACCGGTGTTATGTGGTCTCGGCAGCCACTCCCAGTCACAAGTCTAGCTGCCGCATTCTGGATTAGTTGTAGTTTCCAGGTCACCTTCAAAGTAGAGTGCATGGCAGTAGTCCAAGCGGGAGATAACTAGAGCATGCACCACACTGGCGAGACAGTCTGCAGGCAGGTAGGGTCTCAGCCAGATGAAGCTGGTAGGCAGCTGCCCTGGACACAGAAGGGGAATGGAAGCTCCTCGGAAGTGGAGCTGCGTGCATAGTCCTTCATCCTTGGGTACCAGCGTAGGAAAGCTTCCTCTGTTAAAGGGAGCTCATTGGTGCATCTCTTTATTCTGTGTTCTATTTCAGCGTTGGACCGACTATGTGGATCGGTATGTCAATTCTGATTCTACCTCTCCTGAACTACGGGAACAGCTGGCCCAGAAGCCAGTATTTCTGCCAAGGTGAGTGAAATGATATTGCGCATTACTCTAAGAACTAATGGGTCATTTTGAGGCATGCATTTCCTCTGGAGATCATAGCCCCATTGCCTAGGGTCACTGTAGGAAACTGGCAGCTGGAAAGAACATGGTGGCAGTTGTGTGCTGCTGCTGCTAATAATAATAATAATAATAATAATAATAATAATAATAATAATAGTCTGAGAGTTCCTTGTAGGCCTCTGCTCTTGTGACTTTAGCTGCTCTCCCCCCCCCCAAAAAAAAAACCCCAACAAAGCAGAAATAGGAAATGTTTCAGATCGGGGTGGTCACTAATATGTACTTGGACAACCCTGCTTCAGCTTCATGCAGTTGCACTGTGTACAGACTTTGTAAACAGCTTTGAAGCTCTCCCATGGTTGTGGCTAAGTGCTGATCCACACATTAAAAACAGCCGTAGCTGTCTGTCTATGTCTCCCTCTCCTTGTGGTGGAAGGCCCTTCACCGAGTGCTTGGCGCAAGCAAAGAGGAAAGGAGTGGGTCACAAGGACTGGTTGATCTAATGCTTGCCCGTACTGAGGAGGAAAAACTAGCCAGCAAATGTCATCATGAGCTTTTGTGGCAATTCTTTGAATGAATGTGCCTTGGTAGCATATCAAAGATCACATTTTTGGTCAGGAAAAAAGGATGGTTATGTATAACAGGAGTTTCTCCTCCGCAGTGCAGGTCAAGCACCAATTTAACCAGTGCCTGGGAATCACCCTTCCCCTCTCAGCTTGGGCTGAACTCTGCTGGGAGGGGATTTGCTCCTTTCCCCAGCAGTTTTTCAGCAAGTGGAGGAGGATGCAGGCAACCACGGCAACGTTAAATGTGTTAATCATCCCTTACGCTCTTATCGTCATTCAGCACGAGCAGTGTGATGGATTTTGAGGAGCAGGCCCCGCGAGCCACAACGTCCAGCCCGATGAGGGAGGCGGGTGCTAATTCCAGCAGGGGCTCTCTGCTTTACAGGAACTTGAGGCGGATCCGCAAGTGTCAGCGGGGTCGGGAGCAGCAGGAGAAGGACGGGAAGGAGGGTATCAGCAAGAAGCCCTTGGAGAACGTGGAGAGCTTGGACAAACTGGAGTGCAAATTCAAGCTCAACTCCTACAAGATGGTGTACGTGATCAAATCGGAGGATTACATGTACAGGAGGACTGCTCTGTTGCGTGCCCATCAGGTAGGCCTGAGCAAAGCGGGTGGGGTGAGCAGCTGTGGCTTCTCCTCAAGGGAAAGCTGCAGGCAGCCAGGATACAGTGGTGTTTTGGTTCATTCCCCATGCAGCCCTCTGCTTGCATCATTGTTCATCAAAGCAACCGTTTTTATGACCAGAGGTATCTTACTGGGAGAACAACTGGGAACTCACTGTATTCTGCATACACTGGCTTGCCTTGTTGCCAGTAAAGGGGGATCACTTCAATGGTACACTTAGTATGTGTAATGGGAGCCACTTTTTCTGGCAGAAAACCTGTGTCCATTAGACTATATGCAGATTGTGACATGGAGGGAAAAGAGGGTTGTACATGTGCTAAGCAGGCATGCATGTCTGACCAAGGCCTCACTGCCTAATGCCAGTCACTAAAGCTTTCTCTTGTTTTCTCCCTTGTAGTCCCATGAGAGGGTGAGCAAAAGGCTGCACCAGCGATTCCAGGCCTGGGTTGACAGGTGGACCAAGGAGCACGTGACCCGTGAAATGGCAGCTGAAACTAGCAAGTGGCTAATGGGGGAGGGCTTGGAAGGCTTGGTGCCTTGCACCACTACCTGCGACACAGAGGACCTTCACTTTGTGAGCATTAACAAGTACCGGGTCAAATATGGCACAATATTCAAGACGCCCTAAACTCCTAGGGAATAGGAAAAGGTCGAGTTGTGGGTGCACATTTCGTGCAGGTTCATCAAGGAAAACAAGGAAGATGCCTTCCTCCTGCCTCCTCCCCAGCCCCTCGCTGTTATCTCCGTAACAACAGCCACTTCTGGACTAATTCATAGCTGGTACATCTCGTTGCCCCAGGGGGGCAACTTTTGGAAATGTCCATCCTGAGAAACGGAAGCTGGAACTGCTGCCCAGAGGCTGAGATCACACGCATGCTCCATGCCATGAGGGGCGCTGAGGAGTCCAAGTCGCTGTAGAGAAGACCATCTTGCCTGTACACACACCAGCAGCGTTCTCCCAGCCACATGGGCATCAGTGAGAACTGGGGGCTTTGAATAGCCTGACAAGATGTGGTGCGTTTGAACACCCCCTCCCCAAGAAGAAAAAGGAAAAAAAGTCTTGCAGCCAGAGTATCTTGGTTGGGAATCTCCAAAATGCCCAGTCCCCAGCTTCAACAGGAGTAGGCAGCAGACTTTCTGGAACCTTCCATTGGCTCTCAGGGCTCAGCAGTCCAGATGGCGGAAACATTGGCTCTTGAGTTTGCTGCCCCCTTCTCTTTTCTCTCCAGTTCCTTCCTTGCTATCTGGGTGCCTGGCTTAACACAAACCATTTAAGATCGGTCAGTCCTTTCCAGTGCCAGTGGAACGATCGTTTTGTTTGGGGTTTGTTTTCTGTTTTGTTTTTTTGAACCTGCTTGTTTACTAGTCTCTCTTAGTGCCATGCACCAGCTTTTCACACAAACACTTCCTCTCACCTACACAGTACCCCTATACAGACAACACAAGCTTTCACAATAGCAACAACCTATATTAAACTGGTTTCCCCCCTCTTTTTTTGTAAATAAATGTACATACTTGTCAAATTTTTTTTGTTTTTTATTAAAGAAAAAGTATGCTTGATGTGCTAGTATAACTATACTAGCTTCTTGTGTACCTTAGTACCAGGTGGCTTCAGGTTCAGGTTTTAGTACCTATAGATGAGAGTGACAGAGACATTTTTATTACACTTTCTACCAAAGGGAGTTATCATTGTAGTGCTTTGTGTGGAAACTTGTTCCTTTTTGTAAAAAATAAATAAATACAAAAATACAAAAATATTATTATTATTATTATTAATAATAATAATAATACATCTTGGTTCTTACCAGAGAAAGATGTGTTCTTGCTGGTTCCCTCACTCTGTTCTGAGAGATGTATGGCTACCAGTTGCGGGCAGGGAGGCATCCAACCCAACAAAAAAAATTCTTCATGGAAAGGGGAAAAAGGATATGCGTGTGAGAGAGAATGAGAATGTGTGTGTAGTGGGATTACATGACTCGTATTTTAAGCAGCCTATGTGATATATGAATGATAATATATATCAGAATTTTTAAATTCTTTTTGTTTGTTTGTTTTGGGGAGATTGTTTTGCTGGGTAGTTTTTTTATTATCCACCTAGTCTTCCAGCTCAGAGAATTTGCACTTTTTGAAAGTGTTGCTGAGCTCCCTAGTTTGGGGTTGATTGTGCTTTCTTGTGTGATTCTTCTCATTGTTGAGGAAAATATCCTAAATACCAAACCAGTATTTGACAGAGCTGCTCAAGAGAGAGAGAAGAGAGAGTTGTGTGTGTGTGTGTGTGTGTGTGTGTGTGTGTGTGTGTGTGACAGAGAGAGAGAGAGAGTGCATGCAAGACCATAGGAAAAAAGAGGGGTGGCCTTTTGTGGTTTCACCAGTAACACACACAAGCAGGGACATTTTTTTTTACTATAGATGGCACGAACAAAAACTGAAGATACGAAGGTCTCTCTTTAAAAAAAGTTGCTGTGGGTTTTGTAAATGGCAATGAACCTAACATTTGTGCCCTCCTCCAAGGAGGCGTTGGTTGCTTGTACAAGGTGACAAAACCAAGAGACCTTTAAAAATATGGCTTTCTGGTATTTGTCTTCTCCCCAAATCTGCCAAACTTACATCTCTCCAGGTATCCCAGCAAGTAGCTGTCCACACTCTCAGAACAGTGTTGTCATGGTCCAAGGCAAAGAAATTAGAGAGGAGAAAAAGAGGGCCTGTGCAAGTATCTCTCTCTTCCCTGTAGCTTAAGAGAACAGTGTAGAGGTGCAGGTTGGGCCTCTGCAGTAAGAGGCAGGTTTGCACAGGGGAATGTGACCTGCAGCGGTAAAAGCAAGGAGTGGAGCCCAGCTGGGGAGTTCTTATGGTATGCCAGCAATAAGCTAACTTACCCATGTCTCCTTCCCTTGCCCTTTTAAAAGAGGGGGATGACAACACTACTGTGTCCTGTTCCATTTTGCTTGTGCTGCTCCCCTGCTCCTCACTCTCAACAGCCTCTCAGATGTACCTCTTCTGTGTATATTTAAACTATCAGTTTAGACCTTTTTACCAAGTTAGAAGATAAAACACTTTGCCCAAGTGTCATTTTGAACAAGACAGGTGGAGCAGGGTGGGATTTTTTTCTCACCCAGTGTTTTTGAGGGTAAGAAAAACCCCTGCAGCTGCAAAATAAAGGAGGCCACTGCCCTTCCTGTAGCAGGATTTCAGAATTCAGCATTTCTCTCTCCCCACCCCCTGACCCTCCCAACCCTGATGTCTGACATCTGAGCTCCAAGCTCCTAGTCCTGGCCTGTACAAATAGCAAAATACTTTCATTCTTATTTTAAATTGCTTTTTGTATTCTGTAATGTGAACCTTTTTGCCACCTATTCATGTGATTTCTATACAGATGTTGTAAACTTGACTGTAGTGCAGTATTTCCATTAAAATATCAGGGCTACTCGTGTACAGATTTGGTGGTCCTTCCTGATCAAACTTGGCCAAAAACATTGGTGAGGTCTTGATTGGGTGAACTTGAAAAGTGCTGTTTGGGCTCTTGGCTTGCATGCATTTGCCTCTGGTGTGCAAAACTGCTCAAAGCGGGTTGGTTCTCTTCAATAGACAAGCACAACAGTGAGCAAAAATGTTTTCGGTTGTTGGGATTGTGATTCCCTTTTGTCAGATATGGTACAAAGGTGCTGGTATACTTGATTCTGATTTGAAGAACTTTGATAGGGGCCTGTCCCCTTTAGAATTGGAAGTATGGCCTCATCTAAGTTCAGATTGGCAAATTGCAATTTTCAGTTTCAGTCTGTTTCTCATTTTTCCAATCTTAAGTTCCGTTTGTTCCATTTCTACATTTGTTTTGTAATTCTTTTTTTAGGAAGTTCACACACAAAATTGTGTGCATTTCTCCAGATGTATGGTTGACTGTACATGATTTTGCCTAATACATGCCTGGATAGCTCAGCTGGTTAGAGCCTGGTGCTGATAACACCAAGGTTGCAGGTTCATTCCCTGTATGGACCAGCTGCATATTCCTGCCTCGCAGGGGGTTGGACTAGATGATCCTCAGGGTCCCTTCCAACTCTACAGTGCTATGAGTCTACATGCATTTTTGCAAGCAATTTTCCCATCTAAAATGCATTGTGTACATTATTTTCACTGACTTTCTCTTTGTACGCACTTTCGCCAAATGTACCCTTTTTGTACAAATTTTCTTTTTGGTTGGAGGAACTGCATTGCAAAATTGGAAGAAGTGCAGATTTCAAATATTAACTGTGTTTTGGTTTGCGTATTGAATCAGGAAGTGCAACCGAAACAGGTTCCTGAAGAATTTCTCCGCAGTCCCTCCATTCAGATCCCTTCCCACCCTTTTGAGCCTTTAGCTTGGACACTTGGCTTTCGCGTCCTTAAAAGACAACTAAATGAAGATCTGTGTAGATGTGCTACGTGCTGTGCTGGAAGGTAGAATCTCGTTACTGGAGGTACAAAGTAGCCTGTGGAAGATTCTCACTCCAGTGCAGCACTCTTAGTCTGTTTTCTAACTTGGAGGTCCCATAGCTGCAAATATTAAAAGTAGTTGTCTAGTCTAGATTAAAATTTGGAATAGGGAGGTGCTGTCATGGGGCAGTTCAACTCATAAGATCTCTCTTCCCCACCCCCTCCCTTGGTACTAGACCAGGATTTTCTGGTCCATCGTCTTCAGTAGCAGCCAGGCAGATTTGTCTGGGAAGTTTTCTGGCACAGCACAAACAAGACTGCTGTCTCTTGCGTCCGAAGTGTCCGCTCCTAGATGGAAAGGTTTAATATTCAGCAAGCAGCACATAATAGCCATTTACTCTCCCTGTTGCACCTCATCACTAAGCTGGTCACCATCTTGACTCCATATTCGGCAAAGGATGGACATGACTGGGCTGGGATATAGAATCATAGAGTTGGAATAGATCACAAGGGCCATCGAGTCCAACCCCCTGCCAAGCAGGAAACACCATCAGAGCACTCCTGACATATGGTTGTCAAGCCTCTGCTTAAAGACCTCCAAAGCAGGAGACTCCACCACACTCCTTGGCAGCAAATTCCACTGTCAAACAGCTCTTACTGTCAGGAAGTTCTACCTAATGTTTAGGTGGAATCTTCTTTCTTGTAGTTTGGATCCATTGCTCCGTGTCCGCTTCTCTGGAGCAGCAGAAAACAACCTTTCTCCCTCCTCTATGTGACATCCTTTTATATATTTGAACATGGCTATCATATCACCCCTTAACCTCCTCTTCTCCAGGCTAAACATGCCCAGCTCCCTTAGCCGTTCCTCATAAGGCATCGTTTCCAGGCCTTTGACCATTTTGGTTGCCCTCCTCTGGACACGTTCCAGTTTGTCAGTGTCCTTCTTGAACTGTGGTGCCCAGAACTGGACACAGTACTCCAGGTGAGGTCTGACCAGAGCAGAATACAGTGGCACTATTACTTCCCTTGATCTAGATGCTATACTCCTATTGCTGCAGCCCAGAATTGCATTGGCTTTTTTAGCTGCCGCGTCACACTGTTGGCTCATGTCAAGTTTGTGGTCAACCAAGACTCCTAGATCCTTTTCACATGTACTGCTCTCAAGCCAGGTGTCCCCCATCTTGTATTTGTGCCTCTCATTTTTTTTGCCCAAGTGCAATACTTTACATTTCTCCCTGTTAAAATTCATCTTGTTTGTTTTTGCCCAGTTCGCTAATCTGTCAAGGTCGTTTTGAAGTGTGATCCTGTCCTCTGGGGTGTTAGCCGCCCCTCCCAGTTTGGTGTCATCTGCAAATTTGATCAGGATGCCCTTGAGTCCATCATCCAAGTCGTTGATAAAGATGTTGAATAAGACCGGGCCCAAGACAGAACCCTGTGGCACCCCACTAGTCACTCTTCTCCAGGATGAAGAGGAACCATTGATGAGCACCCTTTGGGTTTGGTCAGTCAGCCAGTTACAAATACACTGAGTGATAGCATAGTCAAGACCACATTTTACCAGCTTCTTTACAAGAATATCATGGGGCACCTTGTCGAATGCCTTGCTGAAATCAAGGTAGGTTACATCCACTGCGTTCCCTTCATCTACCAGGCTTGTAACTCTGTCAAAAAATGAGATCAGGTTAGTCTGACATGACTTATTTTTCAGAAATCCATGCTGACTATTGGTGATCACAGCATTCCTTTCTAGGTGCTCACAGACTGTTTGCTTAATAATCTGCTCCAGAATCTTCCCTGGTATTGATGTCAGACTGACTCAGTTGTAAGTTTCCAATTTGTTTTAAGCCAGACTCTGTCTATAGATGCTGCTTCTCTTATGGTGGGGAAATCATTTGTGCACAATCTAAAAATTGCAATATTTGATAATCAATATTTTGCTTTCCCTGTTTTTGTTGTTGCTCCCTCTCACACTTCATGTTATGGGTGTTTCTCACTTTACATACCTGGGTCATGACGCCAACTGTGAGCCAAGACTGTGACATGGAGGAGGAGGAAAGGCCGGGTGGCTCAGCAAGAGCAAAGTTGCAAGTCACAGAGACTCTGAACTCTGGTCCCAAAGCCAAGTCTGAGATGGAGTCACTTAGTCAGGAGCCTCTTGAGACAGCTTTCCAGACTTATGACTCCCTTCAAGTATGGAACCCCCTGAACAGGTTTCCCAGAGGAACCAGCACCCCCCCCCCCTATATACACCAAGGACCTCACATTCCTCAATGCCTCCTCTTCATCGCAGACAGCATGGAAAGTGGGAGCTGACAGACCTTTTGGAATGTCACCCCAGCTGATGCATGATGAGGGTCTGGCTGCTTAATGTGGGAGAAGAGATTGCTCCCTTCTTCCAAGGCAGCTTATTGCAGGGGTCAGCAAACTTACCGCGCCTCGGGCCGGTGTCTCCAGTGCCAATTGCGCGGAGGGTGGGGGAGCGCATGCCCATATGCACACGCTATTTCTGGTGGACTTCCAGGTCGGAGGAGCACCGGAAATAGCTTATGTGCATGGGCCTCCAACCCGGATGTGCACCAGAAATAACCCGCGTGAGCACAACGCTTGCACATGCGCACAAGCTATTTCCAGTGCTCCTCCGACCCGGAAGTGGGCAGCCGCACAGTGCAGCGCCAGTAGGAGCGGGTGGCCGGGGTCGCTGTGGGCCAGATAAATGAGCCCCTTGGACCTTATCCTGCCCGCGGGCCTTAGTTTGGGGACCCCTGGCTTATTGTGTTGTTTCTGTGCTGTGTGTTAAAAAAGAGATGCCTTTTGTCAGCATGTTATTCAAGTCTGAGACCTGCAACTCTAGCCAAACCTTGCCTGCTTTGCCTCAGCCAGCTTCTTCCTGTGTCCCATTGTGCTTCGCAGTTGGGGGTGTTATAGGCAGTGGTTTTCAGCGAGTATCCTAAGTCCTTAAACTCGTTATGTGTTAGGCATTTTTAGGAGCTGTGCCCGATTACACAGCGCTTCATCAAACAATCCTCTTTCCAGCATGCTTGAAGATTAGCTGCTTGCTTCTAGCCCCTGATTATGCTGGCATCCTAACAGCAAGCATTGGGCAAAAAAGAACGGGGGAAACCCTAATAATTGCTGTCTCTGAAGTATTCATAAATTAACATAGTCTGAATGAATTCAAACTTAATTTAACAGGCCAGTGCTCCTATTGTGAGTGTTTTAGTATGCAGCATTGTTTGGAATTAGTGGAGAAGCACTTCCCCTTGCATAAGGGATCAGGGTCAAAAGTAGACGAGGCAGCAGTTTGCCCTAACAAGAGAAAATGTCAAACTGTGACATAAGGAGCTGTGCAGCAATTTTCACACAGTGGGAAAGTGGCACAACTCAGTGCAGAGCACCTGCTTTGAATGCAGAAGGTCCCAGGTTTGGACCCCAGCATCCATCTTGGGGGCTGGGGGAGAACTCTGCTTGAAATCCTGGAGAGCTGCTGCCAGTCAGTGCAGACAGTACTGAACTAGATGGCCACAATGGTCTGCGGAAGGCTGTGCCCTGTCCTCCTACATCAAAGTGAGTTTCTAAATCACCTCCCCAGACCTGCTGGATCAGAGCCTCTAACGTGCATTATAAACTGGATCTCAGGATGGTTCCAACTTTAAGCTGCTATTTAATTACACCTTCTTTCAAAAGATGACAGATTAGCTGCTCTTGTTTGTTGTATTTTAAATGATGTTTAGCACATGTATAAAAGTAATAAAATACACTTAACAAAATGGGTTTGGGTGGGGTAACTACCCAAGGAAACCATTCCCTCTCCTTCATTTTGTTTCATGAGGCATACGTTTTGGATGGCTTTGAAACTGATAACAGATTAAATGTATGTTTTGCATCCATGGAGAGGTGCAAAGGTTTCAGTGGATGGGAACAAGTATGTTATGATTCTAGATATTCACATCATTTCTCATTTGCATAGTCATTTTCACATTGCTGTTAAATCGACCAAATGCTCTGCCATGGTACCACTAATGAGATTCCCAGAGAAAAGACCGTGTGAGAGACAGTGATGCTTGGATGCTTCTTGACATGACACATAGGATGCTGCTTCTTCATGGGATAGATTTCTACATGCAGGGATTTGTTTAATTTTCATATGGCAGGGCTGTCTGTTGTGTCAAGCCCCCAGCTGCTGACTAAAGTTTACCTCCTCAGGATTGCGTCTTAGTTATTTTCAAGAACTAAGCTGTGGAGATTAAGCACAATTGAGCAGTTGGTAATCCATGGAAAAAAGCAAGTGGGTCTATCAGAAAAAAGCTTGTGTGCTGCTGCTCCCTGGCAAGTACAGTGTCTGCATGAGCAGTGTGCTTTGTCCTTAAATGCTCTCAAACTCTAAATGCTGAGCTGTAATCTTCTAGGCAACAGGGATAAAAAATATTATCTTGTCTGTAGGGACCACAGGTTTCCAGCACTGCCTTTTGACAACAAATTCCTTAAGTTGATTGTGGACTGTGCAAAGAAAGACTTCCTCGGTGATGGGAAGCAGGCGTGGCTGGATTCCCAACTCCCATCTGCCCCAGTTGCTGGCCCAAGGTGAGCGTTGGTGGGCTGCAGGTTCCCAACCCTGTTTCCATCCAAGGCACAATTAGCTCAGCATTAGATGGGGCAATGGCTGCTGTCAGAGATGCCTCTGAAATGGGGAAGTAGGCCGCTTCAGGGTAGGTCTGTCAATGATGTTGGCTGTGATAGCTCCCTGGACATAGGAGGCTCAAGTCAGTGATGAGAGATGTTGCCTTCCTTGCTTGTGGGTTTCCAGGAGGAATCTGATTGGACACTCTTTGGGTCAAGGATGCTGGACCAGAGGGACATTCAATCTGACCCAGCTGGGCTATGATAAGCTACTCTGGTCTCTTGTTTGGGGTAGAGCATGCCTGAAGTGTTGCCAAAGGGTTTGGAGGAGCCCAAGGTAAACCTAGGGATGGGAAACCTGTGGCCATCCAGATGTGGCTATCCAGATGTTGAGGAGCCAAAGGGTTTGGAGGAGCATGTCTGAAATGTTGCCAAAGGGTTTGGAGGAGCCCAAGGTAAACCTAGGGATGGGAAACCTGTGGCCATCCAGATGTTGCTGCACTACAGCTCCCATCATCCCTGAGCCCTGGCCCTGCTGGCTGGGGTTGATGGGAGTTGTAGTCCCCACTGGAAGGACGTGTGGGTCCAGAATTAGCCTCCACAGTCACGGACTCATTGTTAAAACCGTGTTTATGGAAGGCAATCTTACTCAGCTACGAGTAATCGCCTAAGAAGAAGAGTCCAGCAGCATCAGGAGGTTTCCACATTGGCACCCTTTGCTCTAAGGTGCCACCAGCCTCTCTATTGATAAAGCCCTGCAGAGTTCACTCTGGAAGTTTTCATTGCTGGAGGGAACTGAAAGCCTTTGGACAAGAGACAGACCTTGGCTCAGTGGCAGAGCATCTGCTTGGCATGCAGAAGGCCCCACGTTCAATCCCCAGCATCTCCAGGCAGGGCTGGGGAAAAGCCCAGCCTGAAACTCTGGCAAGCAGCTGCCAGTCGGAGTAGGCAATGCTGATCCTAGGGAGACCATTAGCCTGACTCAGTCTAAGAGCTTCCTAGGACTGATCAGTTCATTTTCTTGCTCAGAAACCCTGAAGGTTTGAGGGGTCTCCAGCTCAAGGAGAGGCCTGAGCCTTTGGGCCACCCTCATCCACAATAGCCACGACATCCCGTTGGCTAGCGGGAATGCTGTGCTCCTTGTGCTGAGGGAAAAGAAGAGGAGGGGAACCCTTTCAAAGCATTGGGCATTATCTTCAATAAATTTAATTACTGCTCAAATCATACAAATTTGTAAACTACAAAACACAAAGTAAAAGAATGGAAAAGAGATGAGGAGCACACAGAGAGACACAATTCTAATGGGACTAGGGTTTGTAATCAGAGTGAAAAGCCCAAGGCATGGGCTGGTCGACTGGGATTCAAGATGACATGTATGGTCACGTACGAGGCTGCTCTGGCATGTATGGTCACGTACGAGGGATGTTTACTGCACAGGATTTCTCTCACACAACATCTGCTTGTTAATCCATCTCTTCATCCCCCACCCGCTCGATGGTGGCTGGTACTTTTCACTCTCTTACGTAAATTCTTGTGCATACGACATCATCCGCACCAAAAGTCTGGAGGGGAACAGAAAAAGAGACACTTCCAAGCAAATCAGACAGCAGAAAGGGTGCAAGACTCCCTCTGTTGCCAGGAAGTGGCAGGGTGTTGCTCTCTTGCTTTGGGTAGTGACCTGGATTGGGCCCAGAGGGACTGGGCCACAAGGATAGGCAAGAGCAATGAGGAAAAGGGGGTCTGCTCAGAAAGGGCAAGGAATGATAGCAGCACCATTGTCTGCTCCCCATTAGAAAAACAAGCACTTTTCACCAAATACTAGGTAAAGGTAAAGGACCCCTGACAGTTAAGTCTAGTCGCGAACGACTCTGGGGTTGCGGCACTCATTCGACCCGCAGATCTTCTGATCAGCAAGCCCGAGAGGCTCAGTGGTTTAGACCACAGCGCCACCCGCGTCACTAAATGCTACACCCATGTTGATACTGAGCTAACCCATAGAATTAGGACCTCTTAGAGAGATCTGACTAACACCTGGGTTTAATGGGCAGTATTCAACTTAAGTTTTACTCAGAGTAGACCAATTGCAATTAATGAAGATGGCTAGGTTGGGTCCATTAATTTAAGTAGGGTGACAGTAAAATTTAGTTGAATGCCACCCAGAATTTTCAGGCATGGACCAGCTACTACTGTGTGTTTTTCTCAGTCATCTTGAGGGCAACTTGAAACCTCCTCCCTCCTCCCTTTATTTCTTTCTGTCTTTCATAGAAAAATAATGGTGCTGTGAAAACACAGCACTACAACAATATCAGTGAAAGCATCAACAGCATATTAGCAAACTTGTTAAAAACAAGTGCAAATCCCCAAGACCTCTCTGAAGAGCACAGTTTTTAAAAGGAAGCAGGGAAGATTCCCACTTGGCAAGGAGTTCCACAGGGCAGGACCTGCCACATGAAGGACTCAGCCCCTGACAAGGGCCCACTGAAGTCAGGTGCCTGGAAAACGACCATCGGAAGTTCTTAAGATTGGCTAGATGCCAGCACACGCCATGGCTGCTACATCAAGAAGAGTTCTCAGGGACCCCGAAGCCGACACCCTATTTTGTAATGTTTTGAGTGACCTAATAAACGTATTGCATTGATGTGGATCTGGGATAACGTGTTGCCTGAATATGGATTTTTCAATTTGCCAGCATGGCTACTTCTGCTTTTCATATCATCCTTAAGATTGTTGTGGGTGTGGAAATGTTCAAGGGATTAGGGTTGGGCTCAGCTGAGACAAAGTCTGAAAAGTCACAGCCACTGGAGATCAAAGCTTCTAAACTGTGTGTTGAACCTTCTCACCAGCCGCGTTCAATTTCACAATTCTGCAATGCCATTTATAAAAATGTTCACTCATTCATCCGTGCCCCACAGCTCACTGGCTTTAATCAGCTGAGGCATGGTTTTTCCCCCCCTCGGGGAGAGAGAGAGGAGGGGGCTTATGAATCTTTCTTTCAAACTGCTCAAAAGCCTCTGGATTTGGATGATAATTGATTTGGAGATACCTTTCTTCCCCCTTGGTGTGATCTGTGAACTATGCAAAATTTGTCTTCAGGCTGCTTTCATCAGGAAAGTAAAGGATGAGAATAGGGTCCTCAGTGAAAATGATGGTTCTACCAAAATTTTTCTTTTTGTTTCAGACTATACCCATCTGTATTTCAACTGAGAATTTTTTTAAAAGGCAAAAGATGATAGTAAACTTTGTACACCAGGGTAAAAGACCCAGATTACCATTAGCTGTGCTCTATCTGCAGTCTGGGGTGGGGGTAGGGCGCTTGCTCTACCTCATTTATAAAAATGTCATATTCAAAATGCAATTGGAATAATACACAACACAAATGAAAAACTATGGCAGCAAATGGAGTTTGATAGAAATATATAGAGTACTGAGTCTACCGTGTTTAATACATAATAAAAACATTTTTGATTCTCTAATAAATCCATGCACAAAGTCAGCTCTGAAAGCAAGAAGATGTGGGCACCTTCATTAACTCCCTCAGTCTCTCCATTGATACCTTTTGTACTGCACCCAATTTTGATACAACAGGAAAAGACTGTTATTCAGAAATGGAGAGAGAAAGACCTTTATTGACTAATTTATTTATTTGAAAATGCTTCAGCTAACAAACAACGAGAAAAATGGGAACAGCTTTATGGTCAATGAATAAAGTATTTCATATCAAACCAAAATTAAAGTGCATGCCACAAGACCTTTAACATCCTTTGAATTTTTTTTATTTTATATATGTATGTATGTATGTATGTATGTATGTATGTATGTATGTATACTCTATCAAATAATTAATGAGTTAGCAATTGGAGGATGCAACTCCGGGAAACAACAAAGGGAATCTGATCCAGGGATAGAGATTGCAGAGGTGGATTGGTATAATTTGTGGGCTAAATCATGAAGGTACATTCTTTCACCTTTGGTGGACATGCCCAAGGATTAAGACATTCTGGGAGATGATTTATAACGAAATGAAAAAGGTATTCAAATATACCTTCCTGAAGAAACCAGAGGCCTTTCTCCTGGGCATGGTCGGCCAAATGGTGCCAAAGAAGGATAGAACTTTTTTTATGTATGCAGCAACAGCAGCAAGAATACAGTGGTGCCTCGCAAGACGAAATTAATTCGTTCCGCGAGTTTTGTCGTCTTGCGATTTTTTCGTCTTGCGAAGCACGGTGTCGGGAAAGTTTTGGAAAAGCTTCAAAAATCACCAGTCTTTAAAAACCTCAAAAAAGGCTACCACACCGCGTTCTATGAGTTGCTCCTCGAAGTCAAGTCACAACTGTATTAACGGTGTTAAGAAAAAGGAAACAAACTTGCAAGACGTTTCCGTCTTGCGAAGCAAGCCCATAGGGAAAATTGTCTTGCGAAGCAGCTCAAAAAACAAAAACCCTTTCGTCTTGCGAGTTTTTTGTCTTGCGAGGCATTCGTCTTGCGAGGTACCACTATACTTATTGCGAAGTATTGGAAGACACAAGATTTACCCACCCGGGAAGAATGGCAGATGAAGTTGATGGACTATATGGAACTGGCGGAAATGACTGGCAGAATCTGAGACCAGGGAGAAGAGTCAGTGGAAGAAGACTGGAAAAAGTTTAAAGACTATTTACAGAAATACTGTAAAATTAATGAATGTTAGAAAAATGTTGGAATGAAGTTATATGGCTTTAGTAGAAATATTATAAGGAACTAAGTATAAATAGATTAATAGAGTATTAAAGGGGGAAAAAGGTTAGAATGTATCAAGATAATTATAGGATAGAAAACAGGAAGATGGAAAGGAATTGCTGAAACAATTAACAGAAGTGGAATACAAAAAGGGAGGTGTGAGGAGGTCGTTGAAATAAGTGAATGAAAGATAAGATATTGAAATTGTTTGATGTGTTTTAAACGGTTTTTGTTTTGTTTTGTTAGTTTAATGTGTTAGTGTTATGTAGTGTCTTTGTATTGTATTGTATTGTCTTTTTTCTTTTTCTTTCTTTTTTTGTTGTGTTTAAATTGTTGGAAAAGTAATAAATATTATTATTAATTTTTTAAAAATAATAATTTGTGGGCTAAATCAGTTTCAACTTGTATACATTTAAATTACTACACCATTACGGTGTAGTTATATTAATAAAACTACCCCACCATTGTGCTGGAGAGGCTGCAATAGAATAGGTACCACACTTCACATGTGGTGGATGTGTGAACACAGAAAGCCCTCCTGGCAGAGGGGATTTACAGAAATAAGCTGTAACATGTGGAATGTACTTCAAGTTTTGGATTGTTAACTATTTTTTAAAGGGCAATCTGAACTTTGTTATGAAGAACTACCGTATTTTCTGCCCTATAAGACTCACTTTTTCCCTCCTAAAAAGTAAGGGGGGATGTGTGTGCGTCTTATGGAGCGAATGCAGGCTGCGCAGCTATCCCAGAAGCCAGAACAGCAAGAGGGATTGCTGCTTTCACTGCACAGCAGTTCTGGCTTCTGAGATTCAGAATGTATTTTTTTCTTGTTTTCCTCCTCCAAAAACTAGGTGCGTCTTGTGGTCTGGTGCGTCTTATAGAGCGAAAAATACGGTAATTATTTTTCTTTTAATAGCGGCATGCCTACTAGAGGCACAGAATTGGAAAGGATTGAACCATCTCTGTATCTCTCATTATTGCTGTATTGGAAAAATTAACAAAGAGATTACATGCACTGAATAATACAAATTATGTAGACAATTGGCATTCTTTTATAAAACACCTTACTGATAACCCTGAAGAATAGCAACTACGAAAATCACAGATTGGACTTTGGCAAAATTTAACTAAATCGATCCATTCCGAAGGGAGAAGTGGGGAGAGTTGGGATTTTGTTTTTGTATCCCCCCCTGCCTCTTTTTGTGGTTGTTATATATTGGAAATTAATAAAACTATTTTTTTTTTTAAAAAATGAACAAACTCTGCAAAATTTGGCTTCAGGCTGCTTTCATCAGGAAAGTAAAGTCTCTGTGTGTAGTGGGTGGGGAAGGAGAACTTATTTGTAATTTATCTAAGGAAACATTCAATATTCAAATACCTGGCAGCCTGTGGTAGTTTCTTTCCTGTGAAAATGGGTCATAGTAGAGATTGAAGGGTGTGTGGGGGGGAGAATGTTCCAAAATCTGTGCCACTTGAGACCAATTTACCTACAAGGTGGCCTTGCCCCCACATTTGCCCACTCAGCTGCTTCAGTCAGTGTCATTAGCATTCCTGCAGGTGCCACATAACACCTGTTCCTGCGAATCTTTTATTGTGGCAGCGCCTACACATTGGAACTCCCTGCCTATTGATTTTAGGCAGGCACCTTCACTGTATTCTTTTTGGTGCTTGCCTGCTGATGCTTGTTTAGGTGCTTAGAAATGCTGGTGTGAATTTTAATGTTTTCATATTAAAACTTTTTGTATGTTTTATTGTTGTAAATTGCTCTTGTTTTTTAGTGTAGATTGTTTTAAGGGTGTTTTTCTTTTCAGTCAAGTGGCATATAACTTTTATGAAATAAATAAATAAAAATCCGCAAAAACTCCCTCTCCCAAAGGTTTTAGATTTCTATGGCTGACACAGAAGTTGCAAGAGCAGAGCTTCCAAGGACCTTGGAGGTTCGCCTGAGTCCTTTTGCTCCTCCTCAACCACAGCATTTTTCTGATGCAGCACTTGTGGCGGGGTGTGTGTGTGTGTGTGTGTGTGTGTGTGTGTGTGTGTGTGTAAGCTGAGGTTCCTTTGGCTTTTACCAAAGACCAAACTTTGTCTGTCCTGTGAAACTCCCTGCCAGAAGTCGTCCAGCAGGAGTCAGCCCTGCTTTTCATTTTGGAATCTTTTATCAACAACTGTGCAGACAATTTTTTTATTTTCAATCTAACTTTTTAACCAACCTCCCCCCCCTTGCTGTATTTCTGATGTTTTTATGGCTGTTGTATTGTGTCGGAATGCTGTACTCTGCCTTGTTATATTTTTTATGAAAGCGAGGCTTGTAAATATTTTAAGTAAATAAGTAAAGTGGAGGTTAGGACTGAAGATCTTGAGAGACATGATGGAGCCACTTCCAATGCAGAGGGTTCTGGGTCTGTGTTTTATTACAACAAAGGGTATTCTGTAGGGGAGGGGAGCGGGACCCCCGCCATTCCCTACTGGGCTGACCCTGGGTTTGGTGGGTCCCTTGGCAAAAGACTTTAATGCTAATTGCCCCCCCAAAAATGCAGTATTGCTCCAAGACATTATGATGCCCTTTCAATTTTGTTGGACTCCAACTTCCATTACCCCTGACCATTAGTCATGCTGGCTGGGGCTGATGGGAATTGGGGTCCACCAGCATCTGGAGGGTCACACATTTCCCATCAGTGCATGAATACAACAGGGGAAAGGGGGCTTCTCTATGTACCAGGAAAGCCCACCCTTACCATCGAGACCCAACCCTGTAAAATTAAAATTTCTTACCAAAATCAGCTCCTCTCCGGCCAGTTCTCTCGTCCAGTATGTTTTGGGGCCTTCTCCCTCCAGAAGAGTTTGTTTGCAATAGATCTTGTTTTCAGTCTCCCAAGTGGCTAAACTCTGCAAGCAAAGAGTACCCCCCCACACACAATCCGCACATCCGGGGGGAGGAGGGATTAGCTGCATTATTTCATGATAAACCTAAAGAATCCAGATTAAACAGCATTGTCTTCTCAATCTTCATCTTGCCCCCATCAAAGTCTCAATGCTACCTTCCCTCGCGGAAACTGGATGTCATCCATTTCGTAGTTGCTCATTTGTGATGCCCAAACAGTTCTGCGGGCTTCCATCTGCTCAGTCAGAGAGTGACAGAGGCGCCACTACCAGCTGAATGAAACAGATTTGGGGTGGGCTTTGGTTTGGTCTGATATGTTTGCAGGTGTGAAGGTCACCTGGCCAGGCCCACACCAGAGCAAGGGACCCACTGCCCATATCCTAGAGCTGTTCTTCCTCCTTGCTACAGTTCACCTGTGCTATGCATGCAGGTGAGAGTGAACAGAGCAAGGAAAAGGCTTCACTTGCCAGGACTTCCCTTCCCAAGCAGTGCAGCAGATTGGTCACAGAGGGCACTCCTGATCCATTTAACTATTTTTTCCTTTGGTAGTGCAATTGGTAGGTGCATGGGGCCAAACTGGATTGGACCCCTCTACCCACCCGCTTGCCAGGGTAGGGTCCTGATCAGCCTTCCAAAACTATTCACACACATATACACCCCAACCAAGGTGGAAATTGAGGAGGGGCAGAGCCCAGAAGAAGAGGCTTGGGGGTCATCTAGGAAGCCCCCAAGTGCAGCAGCCTGGAGGTTGTCTTTCCCTGCCCTAAAGCCCACCTCACGCCACTCAAACCACTAGACAGCCAGCAATTCAAAGTGGTGTGTGCAGAGGGCTGGATAAATAGTCCCAAAAACCAGGCAAAATTTCTTTGTGTAAACAGCCAAAGCAGAGAAATGGTAGCAAATGGCCTCTTGTATGTCAGGATCCATGAGGAGCCATCCACTTTCCCTAACGGCTATTATTGTCACTATTTTGTACCTCTCAACTTGACTCCATGAAAGGCTAACACCAGAAGGAAAGGAATTTCTGATTAACAAACAAGAGACAACAATGGGAGGGGCGGGGGGTAGCAATGCCTTTGTCCTAATATTCATGGGACCCTTTGCTGCTGAGGAAACTAGAACAAAATGCAGGGGGTGTGATCCAGGCTCATCAATTCAAGGCTATAAAAGATAACAGGATGTTCTCCTCCCCCCCCCGCAACACAAAAGAGAAAGGGGGGCTGTGGGGACTTGCCTCCCCCAACAAAATATTTGAGGGGGCTGGGCCCCCTCAAAGCTGACGTTCATTGCCATTCAAGTGCTGTCTCATGCCATCCATTATGTGGGGTGGACTTTACCTGGTCCCCACAATATTTTATTCAAGTTGGCACCCCTGAGTGACAAACAGATAAAACACATCCCCCCATTATGATGTTGATTGATTTGGGCAGCATAGTGTTGGACTGCATGCCAACTCTTGTTGGCATCGGTCTGTCTCAAGAGGCAAAGGAGGGTGAAGTCAAATCACTGCCTTAGCAGCACTGAAGGTGGGGTGGAAGCCTGGGCAGGGCGTCTGGAGGTCCTGGACTGCCCAGATGACAAGACGCCTCTCAGCTTTGCATATATCTTTCCTCCCAGGTGGTGTGCCTGGTTCTCCCCCTCTTCATTTGACCCCCACAATAACCCTGTGAGGTAGGTTAGCAAAGAGGCAGTGAACAGTCTCTACTAGTCTGCTGGGAACACGATTAATGCATTAGGCCCAGAAAATCACGTCAGCACCCCACAACTCAGAGTAAGCCCTGATGGAAAGAGCCAGAGCTTGTTTTCCACCTCTGAAAGCCAGCTCAGAATTGCATCTCTGTTTATACATTAATACATGACATTTGAGTCATAAAATCATAGACCTTGGGGTACCTCCCAACACTACAATTCTAAGGTGGGGTTGTTGTTTGAGTGTCCTGCTGGGAGCTCAGCCTAGCCTACATCACAGGGTTGTTGTGAGGGTAAAATGGGGAGTGGCAACAACCACGTATACCACCTTGAGGTCCTTGGAGGTAAGGTGGGATAAGAATGTGATAACGAATAAATGAATAGCAGAGTATCCTGCCTTCTGGGCAGTGGGCCCAACTCTGTGGAACTGCCTCCTGTTACAAATCAGGAAGGCATTGTCCCTGCTGAGTTCCAGATGTTCAGAGGAGGGCCGGCCCATCCTGTTTGGCCACCTGAGGCGAAAGGGGAATGTGCCCCCATGCCCCCCTCACCCCCACTTTTGTTGTCACCAGAACACACCCACCCTTGCCAGTCTGTTCTGCAAGGCACTGCCGCTTGCCCTCTCTGCCCCAGGGGAGGGGAGATGAGCAGCAACACCCCAGGGGTTGGGCTCCTCTGGTGCCTCCGCTGCCTGACGGAGGAGCTTCACACCCACCTCAGGGGTGGGCCAGCTCTGGTCAGGTGGAAATGGCTCGATTTCAGGTGGGTTCAGCATGTCTATTCTTTGAAGTTTTAACCTGTTTTAAATGGTGCACTTTGCATGTTTTTTTTCTTACCTGCAAGCCGCTTTGAGTCCTAGGCTGCTGCTAAATCAACCATTGAATAATCATTTGTGTTTTTAATAGTGTTTTTGATTGTTGCACACTGCCCTGAAGTTTTATGAGATGGTGGTATAGGAATACTTTTATAGTGAAATAAATTGATAGAGTGGGGAAACAGAGTACAAAATCCTTAAATGAATAAGGCAGTAACACACAGTGGTTATTTATTACCCGACACTTCCTCCCATCCACGGTTTCTTCCTCGAAGCTCTCGCCAACTTTGAAGTTGATCTCGGTGGTGCGGACGGTGGTGGAGGTCTTAATGTAGAACTGGTCCCCCTCCTGGCGGATCTCCACATGTGGTTTCGAGGCAGCAGCTACGGCTACTTTCCTGAGCATGGCGTTGACCCCTGGGCAAAAACCAAGGAGGAGGAACCATGATGCTGAACACAAAGTTAACTGCCGAAAGGACATAAGACGACCACGAAGAGCCTGCTGGGTCAGGAGGGCAGCCCAGATTATTAAGGGTCTTGACACCACGCCTTATGAGGAGTGGTCGAGGGAGTTGGGTGTGTTTAGCTCAGAGGAGAGGAGACTGAGAAGTGACAGGAGAGCCAGCCTCAAATATCTGAAGTCCTGTCACACAGAAGAAGGAGCAAGCTTGTTTTCTCCTGCTCTGGAGGGGAGGACCCAAACCAATGGATTCAAATGACAAGGAAGGAGATCCTAACTGAACATCAGAAAGAACTTTCTGACAATAAAAGCTGTTTGACAATGGAATGGACTCCCTGGGAAAGTGGGGGGCTCTCCTTCCTTGGAGGTTTTCAAACAGGGGTTGGGGCATCTGCTAGGAATTCTTTACTTATGATTCCTGCATTGAAGGGGGTTGGACTAGATAGAATCATAGAATCATAGAATCATAGAGTTGGAAGAGACCACAAGGGCCATCGAGTCCAACCCCCTGCCAAGCAGGAAACACCATCAGAGCACTCCTGACATATGGTTGTCAAGCCTCTGCTTAAAGACCTCCAAAGCAGGAGACTCCACCACACTCCTTGGCAGCAAATTCCACTGTCGAACAGTGCTTACTGTCAGGAAGTTCTTCCTAATGTTTAGGTGGAATCTTCTTTCTTGTAGTTTGGATCCATTGCTCCGTGTCCGCTTCTCTGGAGCAGCAGAAAACAACCTTTCTCCCTCCTCTATGTGACATCCTTTTATATATTTGAACATGGCTATCATATCACCCCTTAACCTCCTCTTCTCCAGGCTAAACATGCCCAGCTCCTTTAGCCATTCCTCATAAGGCATCGTTTCCAGGCCTTTGACCATTTTGGTTGCCCTCCTCTGGACACGTTCCAGTTTGTCAGTGTCCTTCTTGAATTGTGGTGCCCAGAACTGGACACAGTACTCCAGGTGAGGTCTGGCCAGAGCAGAATACAGTGGCACTATTACTTCCCTTGATCTAGATGCTAGACTCCTATTGATGCAGCCCAGAATTGCATTGGCTTTTTTAGCTGCCGCGTCACACTGTTGGCTCATGTCAAGTTTGTGGTCAACCAAGACTCCTAGATCCTTTTCACATGTACTGCTCTCAAGCCAGGTGTCCCCCATCTTGTATTTGTGCCTCTCATTTTTTTGCCCAAGTGCAATACTTTACATTTCTCCCTGTTAAAATTCATCTTGTTTGTTTTTGCCCAGTTCGCTAATCTGTCAAGGTCGTTTTGAAGTGTGATCCTGTCCTCTGGGGTGTTAGCCACCCCTCCCAATTTGGTGTCATCTGCAAATTTGATCAGGATGCCCTTGAGTCCATCATCCAAGTCGTTGATAAAGATGTTGAATAAGACCGGGCCCAAGACAGAACCCTGTGGCACCCCACTAGATGACCCTTGGCTGTTCCTTCCAACCCTACACAGAGGCCAGCCGGATGCCTCTCTGGGGGAAACCCACAAGAGTGCTCTCTCCTCCCCTGTGGTTTCCAGCAGCTGGCATCCAGAAGCACCGCTGCTTCCGACCCTGTCAGACCCCGGTTCATCTTGCTCAGTACTGCATGCATTGACTGGCAGCAGCTCTCTGGGGTTCCAGGCAGGAAGTCTCTCGCCTCCCTCTCTGGTGATGCTGGGGACTGAGCCTGCAAACTTCTTCCTGCCAAGCAGGTACTTTAAGGCTTAACTAGGGCCCTTCCCCAATGGCTTGCGAGCAGAGGCTGTGGACATGGGGGTTGGGGAAAGTGGGGATGGGGCAGACATGTAATTCAGTCCACCTGTTAAGGCCAACCGCCTTAATTCCCATTTCCCGAAACAATACCAGAACCACAACACAAGCAATCCTTGGGAATCTGCACTGTGGTTCTCCGGACTGGGGATTTGAACCTAAAGAGGTGGATCCCAGAGTCCAGTGTGTGTAAAAAAGGCATGTATTCAGGTATCTAATATACAAACAGGCATTGTATTAAGGGAAATTGCTTTGCAAGAATAGCATAGAGTCATGAGTATACTAGGAGAAAGTCACAGTAAAAAAGGATGAATTTTCAAGATGACTTTTTTTTAAAAAATGTGGAAATGTGAAGTTAAGAGTGGAAAAAACGAGAGAAACAAAAATTGTCAGATCCGCCCATTCGCAGGAGTAAGTCTCAACATGTTCATGTAAACGTTGTAGGAACACAGGCTCAGCCTGCCCCCCCCCTTTTTTTAAACGATCCCCAAAGAGAGAGCGGGAGAGAGAATCCCCCCCGCGCTGATTTCCCCCCTGAGCCCCTCCCCGCGCTCATTTACTTGAGAGTAAGCCCCGGTGAGCACAGCGGCGATCCTTCCGAGTAAACTCGCCTCAACCCACCGCGTTCACCTTCTACCTGGGAGTAAAGCCCCACGGGGCGTGGCAGCTACTCTCCCCGACCGGGGAGCGAGATAGTCCGGATCCGATGCCGCGCTTCCGGACGAGGGGAGACCCGCAACCCGGCGGCCACGAGGAGGGACGCCCGAGGAAACGGGAGGATTCGGCCGCAATCTGGCGCGCGCTCCAGTTGCGTCCCGCTCTCCACTGCGCCGCTGACTCCCGTGTAAACGTGTGCACGAGGGTCCGCCTGGCCGGTGACCTGGGGGCGGTGTTTTGGGGGTGGGGGGAATGGGTGAGCCCCTCCGCCCCCTGGAGTCCCCCGGCCAAGCCTCTCCCGGCCCCCCGGCCCCTCCAAGCGCTGCCGGAGCGCCGGGCGCAGCGGCCAAGGCTGCCCTTCCTTGCTCACCCAAGACTTTGAGGAGCTCGTCGAAATTCTCGCTGTTCTTCATCTTCCAAGTGCCGGAGAAGTTGGGCATCGCTGGGGAAGAAGCTGCCCCGGAGACCCGACGACGAAGGAGAGGAAGGGCAGGCGAGCGAGGCAGGCAGGCAGGCAGGCAGGCAGGCAGGAGCGTCGGGCGCTTCTCTCTCTCTCTCTCTCTCTCTCTCTCTCTCTCTCTCTCTCTCTCTCTCTCTCTCAGTGTCTCCCTCTCTCTCTGCCTCTCTCCCTCTTCTGTGCAGGCACCTTGCGAGGTGGCCAAGTGTCTCTGCGCTTTCCCCGCCTCTCCGCTCTGCCCCCCCCGCTCCCCCCCAGGGAGCCTCCCGTCCACCCATCCATCTGCCTCTTCTCTCCCCTCACCCCCCATCCATCACCCACCTACCCATCCGCAGCCTTCCTCCTCCGTTCCCAGAAGCACCCACCCCATCCATCATCCCTTGCCCCTCGCCATTCGGGCTGCCAGCCTGCGCGCCGGAGCTGCCGCCTGAGGGTTCCCCGAAAGGAGAGTCACTCGCTCCTCTCCAGCACCCCCCCCCCGCCAATCGTGGCTGCCTTTGCAGCTGGGAGACCGAGGCAGGGAGGTTCGGGAGCCGAGGGGAAGCCACTATCCAGGAGAGGTGGGTGTCTGCCCTCCCCCTCCCCAAGGACTGGACCATGGATGCCGAGAGATGCCGCGAACTTCGTTTTAACCTTGTATTTTATTCTGTGAAGCGCCCTGAGATCTTGTGACGAAGGGCGGTATATAAATAAAATAAAAGTAAGGGCAGTGTATACTTCTGAGGATCAGGTGCTGTGAATGGCGACTGTGGAGCTGCCCCTTCGCTCAGGTGCTGCTCCTTGGCCCGCTCTGATCCAGCAGGGCTCTTCCCATAGAAGGCTGTAGGGGTGGATTGCCAAACCTACATTATCAGTTTATTGTTCTAGCCAAAGGCCATGACAAATACACCAGTACTAATAAAACAACCTCGTAAGTGCTGCCTCCTGCACTGTTTTTGCTGTTGTTTTTGCAGCGTGTGCAGTGGCATAGCGTGGGGGGTGCAGGGGGGGGGCGGCCGCACCTGGCGCAACATCTGGGGGGCACGCGCTCGCACTCGCAGCTCTCTGCCCCCTGCTAAAATCCACGGGTTAGGGGGCGCAAATTACTTGCCTTGCCCCGGGTGCTGACAACCCACGCTAAGCCACTGAGGGTGTGCAGCGCCAGAGTGACCTCCCCAGGCCACCAGACCCTCCCGCCAGCCTCACTGTCCAAAAGAAGCCGTGTTGGTCTGCCATAGTCAAAATAAAAAAAATTCCTTCCAGTAGCACCTTAAAGAGTTGGTCTTTAAGGTGCTACTGGAAGGATTTTTTTTTTATTTTGTCCAAAGGAAAGCAGAGCAAGAGGTTGGGCACCCGCTTGGCTGCAGGAGTTGCTGGAAGGAAGCGTACAAGGCACCCTCCAACCTTCTTCGGGACTCCACTCCAGATTTCACAGGGTTTACTCCTTAGGCTTTTCTTCTCCTGAAGATCTCCTGCCAAGCAGCAGGTGCAGATTTTTCCTTGGGTTTACTCCCAAAGCCTTTCTCATGAATGAGTATAGCTGCAAGGCAGCAGAGGTTTAGGATCAAAGTTTTCCTTCTGCCCCTCTCTTCCCTCTGCAGCATGGGCAGAAACCGCCTGCTTGACCATTGGGTCCACCAATGGTCTCCTTCCATCAATCCCCTGGAGCCTGTCTTCACACACAAAGGAAGTCCTTACATCACTGAAGGTCTGAGACCCATCAGCTCCCCTCACCTGGATTAGCTAGCCAGTCAATGCCGTTTCCCAGGGTGTGGCTGCTGACAGCTTTAGGAGCCACAGGTGAGCTAAGTGCAGGGTAGGAGCCAAAGGTGGACAAACTACCCCAAGAATGAGCACAATGTCAAAGATACTGCCCGTCCCCTAACACACCAAAAAATATAGATCATGATATATCCATAATATGAGCCAACATCCAGGATGTAAGACAGAGGTTGCCAGAGACACCAACAAACTCAAATAAATGAAACCTCTGAACCACCACCACAATATATAGTGATTTTACCTAACTGCTTTTTCCTGGTTTTTTTTTTTTTTTTTTTTTGGTTTTTTTTTGCAGTCAGTGCTTAGAGGGCCATTCTCTGTGTTATGAAGCTATTATTGTCACTCAAAAGAAAATGGACCATTTCTGCCAGGGTGTACCTGCTTGCTTGTGTGAACATAGGTTTCAGAAAGCAATCTCTTGGGTCAGGCTAACAGATGTTGAGTGATGTGTTCCAAATGCAATGTCTGCCTGCATATGGGACCTTTTTGTAGAAACCATCCAAGACTGCAATAGGCATGACTTGGAAGCACAACTCAATAAAGGCATTTCTTAAGGAAGCAGCTGAGAGTTTGGTCAGATAACTAGCTCCAAAATACTCTCAATAATGGATAACATGGGGGAAATTTTGAAGTTTCTGTTTAGTTACAGGTTGCATCTGGATTCTATCCAGAAGAGCCAATACCTTAGTTGACATTTATTCAAGAGCAAGGCAGAGTTCAGTTATGGAAAGCAGTTATGGAAAGCTCCTATGGTTTTCTGTGCTTTGACTTTCACTGCCTCCGTATAACACTTTCCAGAGAGGCATTCATTAAAGAGTACACCCAGTTATTTAAATGAGTGAATTTATTCTATAGGCTGCTGATCCATGTCTGCCAAAAATGAAGAACTTTGTCATAGAGCAATTTATAGATAGGCTTTCCTGTTTACAGTATTTGCTGGACACCTCTAAAAGATTTTTGAGGTCCAATTGGGAAAGAGAGAAGAGCACTAAATCATCTGCACACATCAAGATTGAGATCTGTCTGTTCCTTATATGAGGTCCCAGAAAATACCAGAGCATTTTGCATGGACATTTCATCAACAAGTCAAGATTTACTGCCTCTTTGAGCCAAATAGTTGTAATGCAGCATGAGAGAAGAACAAAGATGGCTCTAATTGGTTTTCTAAACATTGCTAACAGATTTGGGTGGAGAGGGAAATGAATTTCACAAAGAGAGGGTTTGCTTGAGCATAATATGAAGCAAGCATCAAAGGCCCAGCATCTGATGATAGAATCATGATTCCATGACTAATGAATGTCCTTCTTGACCATAATGAAAGAGCCCCCCCCCCAATGGCCTGGCAATGCTTATCCCTGCTCATGCAGAACGCAAAAGCCGTTGACTGTGAAATTACCATTAATTAAATAGGACATCCTCTGAAAGTCAGAATATATGCAGAGATGATGGTGGCGGCGGCTGGGATAGAGCAGAGCAACGCACAGGAAAAGGCAGTAATGAAGTCAGCAGGCAAGAAACATGTGCCAATCAGGCCTGGATCCATGACAGAGGGGAAACGTTAGTTGCTGACCCACAGCCAAATCTCCATGCTCTGTTCCACAGTGTTACAGGCCTCTCCTTTCTTTGGACCTATGTAGCAGCAACTGTCCAAACAACCTCCCAGTGCTAATGACTTCCAGAAGCTTGTTTTCTCTTGGGTTTTCTTCCCAGCTAGATTACTACAATGCACTCTTCCTGGGGCTGCCCTTGAAGAGCATTTTTTATAACATACGTAGATTTTCCTTATTGTAAACCTCTTCAAGATCTGTGGGTAGTAAGTATGAAAAGAAAGAAAGAAAGAAAGAAAGAAAGAAAGAAAGAAAGAAAGAAAGAAAGAAAGAAACTTTAGCCATAGCGGTTGATACCATTGTGCTGTCAATCAAGGATGGAACCGCTCCTCCCCCTTGGAAGTTTTGGCACAGAGAGCTGCTTTCTCCCTGCACCAACACGAGAAATGAGTAGAGCTGTCAATTTTGCGTTCTCTCTGTTTCTCATGTTTGAAATCTTAAGTTTGGTTCACATTTCCACATGAGCTTTTTTAAGTTCACTTGAAAATTCATCATCATTTTAGTGCAAATTTCTCCTGATTGCAGGTTTTTGTATGCAGTTCTGCCTACTATATGTATTTTTGCAAAGCATATTTACCTAACAGTTAGTAAAGGTAAAGGTAACCCTGCCTGTACGGGCTAGTCGTGTCCGACTCTAGGGTTGCGCACTCATCTCGCTCAAGAGGCCAGGAGCCAGCGCTGTCCGCAGACACTTCCGGGTCACGTGGCCAGCGTGACGAAGCTGCTCTGGAAAACCGGCACCAGAGCAGCACACGGAAACGCCGTTTACCTTCCCGCTATAAAGCGGTACCTATTTATCTACTTGCACTTAGGGGTGCTTTCGAACTGCTAGATGGGCAGGAGCTGGGACCAAACGACGGGAGCTCACCCCGCTGCGGGGATTCGAACCGCCGACCATGCGATTGGCAAGTCCTAGACACTGAGGTTTTATCCACAGCGCCACTCGCGTCCCTAACAATTATAACAGTTATAACAGTACCTAACAGTTATATGTCCCCTAATATAATGATTGTCTCTCTATTATTTTCACTAAAAGGGCCCACTTTTACCCCTTGTATATGCATTTTTATACTCATTACTTGGCTGGAGAAAGGCATTGCAAAAGTGCAGATTTTGCAGGATTTTGTTTGGGAAGGTGCAAATTAGGTTGATTTGCTTTTATATGTGAACTGGATCAAGTTCCTTTCTCACTACTCCCCCCACCTCTAACCAATGCATTGAGCCATTCTTCAGGAGCGTGAGGACATTTATCTAATTTTTAGCTATATCTTTATCAAGATGCCCACTGTTGGATACTGGTCTCTCTGAGGGCCACCAAACAGCCTCCCTTCCACTTTCCCTAGGAACACTCTGCTTTCCACAAATTATCCCTTCCCTGCCATTCTTTATTCACCTGAATCCCCTCAGGCCATCCTTTCCCTCCACAGATGGATCTCATCCATCTTCCCAAAAGTGTCTCAAAGACAAAGGAAAGGAGCCTATGTACAGATGGAGCCAGGGACACTCCATCATCCATCCAAATCAGCGGCCAATAATGGGACCCCAAGTATCCCCCTGTGTCTATTGACTGACCACCCCGGAACTGCCTAAGATGGCTGTGTGCCCGTGTGTGTGCATGCAGGAAGGGGAGGCAGGGTCAGAAGAAAACAGCATGTGTAAGTTATTAAGGTGCAAAGGCTTAGGTGGGGTTTCTGGAGGAGAATTTTAATAAATAGCCTGTGACACAAATAAATTATACATCTGGAAAGCAAATGGCTGTTGTAAATTTAGCTGCCAAATTAAATTGACGGTGGGTCTCCCTACGTGACAATGGGTGAAATGTAACCCGATGGGAGAGGAAGGAAGAGCATAGCCACACTCATGCTTCATATGGCCTATTAGACACTCATTAAAATGTCACCGCATCATTAGGTTTTGCATTTGGGGCATCAGGCAGAGCAGGGGGCCCTGCGCTCAAAGCACCAGAGAAAGCGTTAGCTGACCCCGCCCAGAATCTGCGAATCTTCTTATGTGTGATCTTGTAAAGGTGATAATAATAAATAAATTGCAATGTTTCTGCATATATTTTATTCATCAGGAATGCTTTGTTCATCTGTTAAAAATGGCGCAACAGAAACTAAATTGGGGGAGAAGAAATCTCAGAGCGAGGGAGGCAGACCCTACTTTTTCATTTGGCTCAGATGATGCCAAATATGGTAATGCCCCCGCCCCCACCTTCCCATCTCCTCTTCCCGTAAGGAAAGAAGTGACCCCAGTATTGCTAAAACAAATCCATGAGGAAATGGGACCATTCTGCTGCCTCCTTCAGGGCTGGGGGAACATAAAGGACACTGTCTATGTTTAAACGGAACTGACTACCCTTAATGCTGTGTCTTGAGACTTCCCAAAATTGACTGGAAGGTTGCAGGCAAGGAGGAGGGGAGGGGAGGAAGGAAGGTGACTCGTCTCTCTCTTTTCCAATGTGCAACATCCAACTCTGATCTTGCATATGGTTCACTGGTCACAAAACACATTCAGGGGACATCTGTGGAAAAGAACATCACCCAAATGCCCCAGTTTCCCCCTTTTGTTTGCAAAGCACATTTCCCCCATTCTTATTTTCTGTTTGTTTGTTTGTTTTATTTTCATTATTAACCCTCCCATTTGATGTCATAAATAACCACACAGAGAGAAAGAGAGAGAAAACAAAAAAGAACAAATTGCACCCTCTTGTTTCCAGATTCGCAACACAATCCTATGCATGTTTGCTCAGGGGCTAAGTCCCAGCGTGTTCATGGAGGCTTTCATCCAGGAACATGAACAGAGGACGGCAGCCTTGGAGTGGGATTCCATTTGCCTCTTTCCAGCAGTTCACCAGGCCAAAGCTCTGGGCTTGGAGCGGGCCATTTAGGCTGCAGCATTGCCTGGCTGAGCTGCCAGCTGACCCTCCCATAGGAACAAAAAATGAACCCAGACTACTAGCAGGTGGTGGAGAAATTTGAATAAGTTTGCATCCAAAGGCCAACCTACCTAATCCATACGTTCAGAAAAAGACATGCAGACTACAGCACATACATACATCAAACCTCACATTTTGTGTGTACAAAAATGCTCAGACTAGGTGTGCATGAAAATGCATATATTTGAGAAGATAACATTTGAGAAGATAAAGATTACAGTTGGGAAATAGCTTTGCTATTTGGACAAATATAGCTTTGCTATATTAGACAAATCTGCATATAAAAGCATGTAGATTACAGGAAGTTAGCACTAAAATGCTGATGAATTTTCATGAGTGCTTTTAATGAGGATGAGGGTGATAATGATAATAATGAACCCAAACTGATTTGGAAATGTGGGGAAGGAAGGCTTAAGATTAGGAAAATGAGAAATGGTGAGAAACTGGAAGGGGCTGATTCATCCATCCATGCAGACCATCCCTGGACTCTGGACTGTGTGAAAGGAAGCGTGATCTTGCACTCTCTGGAAATATGAATTAGTGCTAACAAAAAACTTAAGTGCCCTGAGAATGAGGTGGAAACATGGAATCCACTTTTCTAGGGGAAGAAAAATTTGCAGACTATGCTAGGACAGGTTTCTTCAAGGAGCTCCAGGTGGTGTACAGGCAAAGCTAAGAAGCAGCGACTGGCCCAAGTTCACCTCAAGTGAGCTTCCTTGCTGAGTAGGGATTCAAATCCTGGTCTCCCAGTGTTAAGTTGTGGGTTGACAAAGCAGACGACACAGCGATTTCTCCAAAGCAGCTCTTTATTTTGTAAGCTGGAACAGAACTAACTGAGGAGCTCAGTCAGCCTGCTTATATAGAGCTACAGAACAATTGTAACTGTTGCAACGTTCTAAAACTATCCAATCACTGAATGTCACTTTTTGATCCTTCATTTGCATAACTATCTACAGTATCCCCCTCTTGGCCCAGGGTGAAACTACACTACATAACACCCCTCCCCACCGAGATAAGGCGTTAGTTACAATCGTAATGGTTTCCTTATATACAGCACTACACGTAATGGTTCAATTAGGCACAAAAGCATATCGGTTACATTTCCCATACTTAGACCAACAGTGATACATGTCCAACAACATAGTTCTTTAAATAAGTTGGGCGCTTGGAAACTCTGCCAGACTGCCGGGGACTGGTAGCCAAGTCCGGGGGGCCACACAATTCTTGCTGAGGCTGTGGTGCGACCCTAGGTGGCATTGAAACCAAATCCCCTGGATCCGCTGCTGTGGGTGGAGCCTCCGCAAGTGGAGTGGTCTGAGCCTGTGGTAAGTCTGGCAGACCCTCTGAAGCGGCTTGGTTCGGCTCCACGCTGGCAGTTTGCGAGGGAGGTGTAGGTGGAACCTCGCCATCTGTAAGTGTCTCTTCTGGAGCCACAAGCGCAGTTGGGGGCACCACGGTAGTGTCCAAGTCCCCAACCCTGCGTCTAAGCTGGTCTATGTGCCAGCGCCACAAGCGTCCATCTTCGAGTGCCACCTGGTACGAGAGAGGTCCAGTGACTCCCACTACTGTGGCTGGCACCCAAGGAATGTCCCCCACATAGTTCCGGGCAAAGACCTGGTTTCCTGGAACAAATGACCGTGGCGCGTTGGCACAGCCTGGGGGTTCACCCACGGCAAAGTCCGGTTGCAGCCGGTCGAGCGGTGACCTGAGGCCCATAAGCAGTTCAGCAGGACTCCGCCCTGTGGCCGCATGAGGGGTGATGTGTTGCACGAACAAGTATTCGGTGACCCGCTCGTGTCAGTCTCCCCGGTCCAGGCGCACCAGTGCCTCTTTTGCCGAGCGCACCATTCTCTCCGCTTGTCCGTTGCTAGATGGATGAAATGGTGCCGTTAGGGCATGGCGTATGCCCAGTCCCAAAAGATACCGCTCAAAAGTGCCTGACGTGAACTGCAGTCCGTTGTTGGAGACAAGGACATCAGGACACCCATGCGTCGCAAACAGGCCTCGCAGCACCCGGCTGACGGCCTCGGTAGTGGTGGAGGGCATCAGGGCCACTTCCAGCCATTTGGAATAGTTGTCCACCACTACCATAAAGGTCCGGCCATGAAAGGGGCCAGCCAGATCGATGTGCACCCTCGACCAGGGTGTCTTTGGCGTCTCCCAGGTGTGTCCCTTAGCTGCCGGTGGTGCAGGCCTTGATTCTTGGCACGCTTGACAGGCGGACACCCAGGCAGTGATGGCATCGTCCATGTTAGGCCACCAGACGTAACACCGAGCCAACACCTTCATTTTGACAATTCCCGGGTGGCCAACATGCAGAGCCTCCAGGACACGTTGACGGAGCCTTTGGGGAATCACGACGCGGTCTCCCCACAGCAGACAGCCGCGATGAGCTGAGAGTTCATGTTGTCTGGTTGCGAAGGGCTGGAACTCCGATGCAAAAGGCCCTTGTGGCCACCCCCTCCACACCCAGTTGAGCACACGGCTGATGGTGCGATCCTGGACAGATGCGGAGGCCACAGTGGCAGCCGATACAGGCACTGCCGGAAGATCCTCAATCAGGAGGAGCGATGAAGCTGGAGCCGGATCTTCCACAAACGCTGGAAGAGGGCAACGGCTGAGGGCGTCGGCATGGCCCATCAATTTCCCCGGGCGATGGACGAGCCGGTAGTGGTAGGCAGCCAGGAAAGCAGTCCATCGCAGCATGCGCGGCGAGAGGACCGGTGGAGTTGGACGATCACCAGCGAGGAGGCCCAGGAGCAGCTTGTGCTCAGTGATGAGGTCAAAAGACCTGCCATAGAGGTATTCATGGAACCTCTTCACTCCAGCCACAAGTGCCAGTGCCTCCTTGTCGAGCTGGCTGTAATTCCGTTCCGTCGGAGATAACGTGCTGGAAAAGTAAGCGAGCGGTGCTTCTCTTCCGTCTGGAAAATGGTGACTAAGGACAGCGCCAATGCCAAAAGGTGAGGCGTCGCAGGCAAGGACCAGCGGCCTGGATTCACTGTACTGTACCAGCACCCTGTCTGATGAAAGGAGAGCCTTGACCGCATTGAAGGCCGCCGTCTCCCGATGACCCCAGGACCAAGGCGTCTTTGTGCTGAGGAGTTGGTGAAGAGGCTCGGCTACCATCGCTTTGTAGGGCAGGAACATGTTATAAAAGTTCAGCAGCCCCAGGAACGCCTGCTACTCTGTCTTGTTCTTTGGGATGGGGGCCTGCTGGATAGCGTGGATCTTGGATGTGGTTGGGTGAAGGCCGGAGGCGTCGATAAGATAGCCCAGGAACTCTTTCTGTGGAACGGCGATCTGGCACTTCTCCCTCTTTACCTTGAGCCCGGCCTCTTGGAATCTGGTCAGCACGGCACGGAGGCGCTCGAACAGCTGCTGGTGTGAGTCTGCGGACACCAAGACGTCATCAAAATATGGTACCACGCCCGGAAGCCCTTGCAGGAGATGCTCCATAAGGCTTTGGAAGATGCCAGGAGCCACACTCACCCCGAAATGCAACTGGCGGCAATGGAATATCCCTCGGTGGGTGACGATCGTCTGGGCTTCAGCAGTGGCATCATCGATGGGCAGTTGTTGATAGGCTTGGGCAAGGACCAGCTTAATGAAGACCTTACCCTCACCCAGGGAATGCAGCAGGTGTTGGACAAAAGGAACCGGATAAGCATGCTGCTGAAGTGCCTTGTTGATCGTGCACTTGTAGTCAGCGCAGATTCTCACCAACCCGTCTGGCTTGACAAGCGTGACGATGGGGGTTTCCCACTTGGCGTGGTCAACCGGCTCCAAAACTCCTTGGGTGATCAGCTTGTCCAGTTGTTCGTCCACCTTAGCCTTGAGAGCAAAGGGAACCTGACGTGGCTTTAGCTTGATGGGGGCAACTTGTGGATCAAGGCTAAAGGAGATGGGCGTACCTGTATATTGCCCCAAAGTGGCGTCAAAAACCTCGGCAAAGTCTTTGACCAGACCCTCAGTCTCTGAATTAGAGATGCAGTTGATGCCGGTGACTTCCAGGCCGAGGGCATCAAACCAGTCTAGCCCTAGGAGGCTTGACCACTGACCTTCGACCACCACCAGTCGGAGCAGGCCCGAAAATCCTTGAAGGCAATCCAGAACCGGCCAATGCCTACCACGGGAATGTCGTTTCCCTGGTAGTCTCTCAGGTGTATGCGGTGAGAGTCGAGTTGCCTTTTGGACACTCTGGGTACCAGTCTTTTGATGGTGCTCCAAGACACGATGGACAGGGCAGACCCAGTGTCGATCTCCATGTCACATGGAGCTCCTTCAATGAGCACCGTGACGTTCAGCTTGCGTCGCGTAGGCGAGTCGGTTTGGCCAATCGTGGTTCCAGGCGGGCAGCGGTAGTTGGTGAGAGCGAAACAGCTTTCCTTGGCAGACTGGAGTGAAGACTTGGACTTACGAGTCGGTGAAGGGGGGGTGTCAGACGGAGCCAATCGGCAGACCTTAGTGATGTGGCCCCTTCTGGAACACTTCCGACAGATGGCATCTCTGAATCGACACTTGGCACGGGAATGGTTGCCTCTGCAGCTGGCACATTCCGGTTGGCCCTTGGACTTCTGTTGGAACTTCCTGCGCTCCCGCTTTGTCTGGTGCACCTCATCGTCTTCACTGGAGGATTCCTCATCACTGCTGGCCTCTTCGTGATGCACTGGAACTGGCTTCCTAGCAAGACGTGGGCTGCTGGACTTGCGGATCTCCTGGGTGGAGCATTCATCAGCTTCTGAGGCCACAGCCTCCTCAATGGCTTTCTGCAGCGTGAGGTCTGGCTTGGCAAGGAGACGCCTTTGCAGATGGATGTCCCGGACCCCGCAGACGATTCGATCCATCAGGGCATCGTCTAAGTCTCGGAACTCGCAGTGCATTGCAGCCTGTCTGAGGGCAGTGGTGTAGTTGTTGATTGACTCCCCCTCTGCCTGGTTCCGGTGGTAAAACGCATGGCGGGCAGCAATCTTGGACGGCTTTGGTGAGTAGTGGTTGTGGAGCTTCTCTTGGATCGTGTCCCACGGTGTTGCCTGGACTGCTTCAGGCGCAACCAATACTCGGGCCATTTCAAACACCTCAGGCCCACAGAGGCTGAGGAATAGGTCCCGCTTACGCTCCTGTGATACTTGCGTCAGCTCGTTGGCTTGGAGGTAGCAGTCAAACCGAGCAAGGTAGGAGTCCCATGATTCAGAGGCTGGCACAAACGGCGGTAGGGGCACAAGTGAAGCCATGATTCCGATGCCGGCGAGAAGGGCGATGGATGGAACACCGTGCTCTAGCCAGGACAGTCAGCTCTGAATTGGTTCTGTTTAGTGATTTCGCTCAGTGATTCAGCTCAGTGATTCAGCTCTGCTCAGAGGGTGGCTGCATCTGGCTGTGCTCTGATGTCCATCGATCCCATCCTCGTCGCCAGTGTTAAGTTGTGGGTTGACATAGCAGACGACACAGCGATTTCTCCAAAGCAGCTCTTTATTTTGTAAGCTGGAACAGAACTAACTGAGGATCTCGGTCAGCCTGCTTATATAGAGCTCCAGAACAATTGTAACTGTTGCAACGTTCTAAAACTATCCAATCACTGAATGTCGCTTTTCGATCCTTCATTTGCATACAAAGCTATCCAATCACTGAACGTCACTTTTCAATCCTTCATTTGCATAACTATCTACAGTATCCCCCTGCTGGCCCAGGGTGAGAACTTCAGTACATAACACCCAGGTCAAAGCCCAACACTCTAACCATTATACTTCACTTCTTCCTTCAATATCCCTGAAGACATTTAGTTAAGTAGGTAGGAGCAGCACTGCACGGGTGAGTGGTGTCCCTAGGGGGCTGCTAAGAGGCAAAGGGGTAGCAGGAGGGCTGGAGGTATAAATGACTACCAGGCTTTGAAAAGCTGGTGTCACTGGGGCAAGTTCATCAGGTTTTTTTTAATTAATTCAACTGAATAGATTTTTTTGGATTCTGAATCAATATGCAATTGTTAGTGTTTGGAATTTCATGATGTTATTATGCTCCTTAGTGGGTCATGCAACATGCTATTCTGGTTCATGTTTTTTATAGGATAGGGGAGTGGGCACAGGGATTGAGTTTATGGAACCAAAGGAGGAGTGGCCCCAAAATATTTGAGAACAACTGAAGGTCAAACAACGAAAACCACCTTTATACCATAGTATTATTTACTGAATTTATATACCACCCTATACGCATAGGTCTCAGGGTGGTTCACAACGTAAAGTACAATGTAAAAAGGACAAGGTACATAATAAAAATAATTAAAACAGTTAACAATACTAATATATACAAAACCCCCCAAAACCATTCCCCAGCAAAGCCCCTAAATAACAATACCCCAGCCCACAAATACCAGGCTCTCCAAGTCTCCCTGTTTTCCAGGGACGGCCCTGATTTAGAGAAGCAGTCCTGGTTTCTGATTTGATCCTGGAATGTCCCACTTTTCCTTAGGATGTCCTTATTTTTATTGGAGAAATGTTGGACGGTATGGAGTTATCTGACCTCCAAGCTGTCTGAAGGCAATCCTGTATAGGGAAGTTTTTAAAAAATGTTTAATGTGAAATCCAGATACAAAATCCAAATTAACATATAACATTTAACAACAATTTAAAACAACCCCATCCCCAATAAAACAACACCCCCCATCCCACCCCCAAAGGGCAGCCCCCAGAGGGACAACTCCTTGGGGGCAGCCCCAACCTTGGGCAGGCAGGCAGGTGTTTCCAATGCTGGCTACCCGCCCAGGGTGTTGGTTCCTGCCCTACTTGCACAGCTGCAGGCAGGTCCTGGTCTGGAAGTCCACTTGAGGCCACAGGTCCAGCAGGTGGTGGGGAGCGGAGATGGAGATCAGATCAAGTGCTGGAACTCTTTGCAGGCCCTCTTGGAGGAAACCGATTTTCTAGATGCATTTCAATCAGGATTTAGGTCCAGTTTTAGTGCAGAAACTGCTTTGGTCATCCTATTTGGTGACCTTTGTCAGGAGAGAAAGAGGGGAAATGTGCCCTTGTTAATTCTCCTTGAGCTCTCAGTGGCTTTCAATACCATCGACCATGGTATCCTTCTGGAGTGACACTCCAAACTAGGGGTGGGTGCCTTTAGGTGCCAGGCAAAAACATTCCTCTTTCCCAGACTTTTGGCTAATTAAGCAATCTATGGCATTTTAAACTGGGGAGGGGGCATTGTTTTTGTTTGTTACTATGTTGTGCATTTTTCTGTTATTATATTGTAAACTGTGCTGTGATCCTCGGATGAAGGGTGGTATGGAAATTTAATAAATATTAATAAATAATAATTTTGTCTTCTGGAGCCCAGGCACAAACAGAATGCAGATGTGAAACAGGATAATCTACTATGAAAATCAGATCTAATGCCAAGCGCCCCTTCATGTTTGAGCTCCATAAATGAGGTTTGTCAGTGAAAGGTTAGCTGATTGTCCCATCCTAATTAGAAACCACATCAGCCAATTATCTCAATTATCGTGCATTTGGAAAGATCTGCTGCATCCCCACAGGGAGGGAGGAATGTCTTAAAAATTAATAATAATAACCCAACCAACTCAGTTGTTAGAAGCAATTTGAATTACACAGATTTAAGCATCCATGTTCAGTGCGTAATAAGACAAGCGCGATGGGGCATTCCTCTGTAAACTCAGCATGATTTGCAATTTTAAAAAATTCTATTGATCATGACAATCAGGAAATGGATAGTACTATGTGGGGGGGAAAGATGACATTTGGATTTGAGAATTGAAGGTAATGGTTTCTAGAAAGTAGCTTTATTAGGTGTTATACTGGAGAGGGTGAAGTGAATAATGTTTATATATAGCAGACAGATGAAGAATTGGAAGTTCTTTAGCTTCTTAACTTTTCTCTCTCTCCCCCCCCCTTTTTCTCTTCTCTCTCTCTCTCTCTCTCTCCCCCTCCTCCCACTTTTTCTTTCTATTCCCTTTCCTTTATCTCTTCCTCTTTCCTTCTTTCTTTGCCCCCCGACTTTCTCTATCTTTTTTGCTTCTTGATTTTACTTTATACATTCTAATAAAATTCATTTTTAAAAAAAGAAATGGGTAGAACTGAATTTCAGATTGGAAGAATGAAAACCTGAAAGAAACCAAAATTGACACATTTGTCCATCTCTAATCCCCGTTTTATATTTTTTACTGTAATTATTGGTATGTTTTAAACACATTTTATATAGGGACATGGGTGGCGCTGTGGGTTAAACCACAGAGCCTAGGGCTTGCCGATCAGAAGGTCGGCGGTTCGAATCCCCGCGATGGGGTGAGCTCCTGTTGCTCAGTCCCTGCTCCTGCCCACCTAGCAGTTCGAAAGCACGTCAAAGTGCAAGTAGATAAATAGGTACCGCTCCGGCAAGAAGGTAAACGGCGTTTCCATGTGCTGCTCTGGTTCACCAGAAGCGGCTTAGTCATGCTGGCCACATGACCCGGAAGCTGTCTGAGGACAAATGGCAGCTCCCTCGGCCTATAGAGCGAGATGAGCACTGCAACCCCAGAGTCGTCCGCAACTGGACTTAATGATCAGGGGTACCTTTACCTTTATAGATGTATATAGTTTTCATTCTATCCATGTTTAATTGTATTTTAATGATTGATTTTTCTATGCTTTTCTAATAGGTCTTGTTCTTATCTATAAGCTACCTTGTGTCCCATCAGGAAAAATGCAGAGTATAAACCAACCAACCAACCAACCAACCAACCAACCAACCAACCAACCAACGAGTGGTTTCCAATCTCAAAGAGGCTGTGATATTCTGAGCAATTTTGAGAGGGTTCCTCCTACATTCTGATGTCTAATGCCTTTTGGAGTGGGACACAGGAAATCAAGAGTCGCCTGTTTGTACTTGCAGAACTTTTTCTTATTGTTATTTTAAAGTTTTAAAAGTTTGTGCAAAATATAATGAAAGAAGAGAGAAGAAGGTACAATATATGCTAATATATATATGATTCTTATATATGCTAATACCTATATAATAACCAACTGTATTCTGTAAAAGAGCTGTGGGTAGAGCTGTGGTCTAAACCACTGGTTAAAGGGAATCATAGTTTTGTACTTCCAGTTCATCAGTACCAGGCTTTCGGCTACAGTTAGGGTGCATAGAATCCATTTTTGTTGTTCTGTTTCCAATTTCCATATAATAGGTATATAATTCAAAATAATATTTTCCTCTGAAACATTTAAGTTTTCCCTTACACTCAAATTTATACAGTCCAACACTTTCTCCCAAAACCTGGTGAGAACAGGACACTGTAAGTACATATGTTTCAAAGAGACATTATCCTTATTCCATCTCCAACAAAGAGCTACATACACCAGACACTCCTTTTTTATACAAACATAATGGAATCCAATAGATTCTAAATATTATTTTCTGTTGCATAAGTCTTAGTTTTAGATCCATTAATATCTCTGCTATCGAAACTGAGGCCGTGTCCCACTGCCAAGGTAGTATTGTTGTTGTTTAGTCGTTTCCTACTCTTTGTGACCCCATGGACCAGAGGTCACACAGAGGCAGACAGGAATAACGACTAAACAACAACAATACTACCTTGGCAGTGGGACACTGTCTCAGGTACTCTAGGAACAACCAATTCTTCATTCCAACCATTTTGCAAAGTCTGCATATCAAACTAATTTATTAATAACAAATATCTATAAAAACGATAGTTGGTTTTTTGGTTCAAAATGATTTGATCAATTGTTCTAATATCTCTGGTGTCTCAGAGACTGAAAAAGCTGCCAGTCCAAACATTGTTGTTACAACATGTTGTAACTGCAGATATTGCCATTGGGATGCATCTGATAGATAGTTGTCTCTTAAACCACTTTGCGTATAAAATTCATCTTCCTCATTTTGCCCGCTTGCATCCAATTTTTAAATATTCCCATCTTTTCCTAATTTTTAAAGTTGAGTTTCCCCAGAAAGTCAATTTAGCATGTGAAAATGGGTCACATTTTTTTCTTAGACATTATATTCCATAAAAGACCCAGGGCTTGACTATGCCTGTTTATTTTTATTTTATTTATTTCATAAAATTTTTATACTGCTTGAGTATTTTTTTTTATTTAACCCCCCAAAGCAGTTTGCAAAACAAAGAAAACAATAAAACTATTAATGAAAACAATTAAAACATTCAGAATAGTAAAACCAGCAATAAACTGTTCTGGGTCAGCTCATCTAAACAGGCATTGAGAAGAACACAGCGATGTCATTAGGCGGGAGTTCCAAAGCACAGGTATCACCATACTAAAATATTGATTTCTTACAAATGCACCTGTGTCACTTCAGCTGAGAGGGCCTGTATGGGGCAAGGGGGTCTCACAGGTGAACTGGCCCCCAGTTGTTAAGGGCTTGGTATGCAAGTAGCAACACTTTGAACTTGGCATTGCAGGGAAGACCCTTTAGTCACCTTCCAACTGTACAATTCTCTTATTCTCTGATTCATGGCCCTTCCTTTTGGCCCAGGGAGCAGAACATGGGGCAGTCTGTGGTCCACAGGACCGTTGAGATGCATGAAATTGCAGGAGAGCAAAGAACAATGAAATGGTCACATATGTCTCTCCCCCCCTCCCCAGCCAGAGGACTTCAGCTGCAACTTCATTGAAGCCAAGACCGACCACGGTCGCCATGGGACCGTCTTCATCCAGCAAGAATGGCTTCTTGTAATAACCTCTTGTGTTCAGCTGCTTCATGAGGGCTGCAGCGGCTGCTGTGACTCTTGTCAATGACAATTAATGAACAGCTCGTTAATGCTCGTTTTTTGAGACGGCCCTGCTATTATCATGAATGACTACAATTAGCCACTGGAAATGGAGCAGCTGTGCTGGGTGGATGGGAGAAAGGGAGAGGAGCAACAAAGAGATGCAAAGTAGCTTATCTGGTTAGCAGGCCTCCTACAGAGCTTTTGCCCCTGGCTATACAAAAACAGGATCCGGATGCATCCTCCAGCCTGGAGGTGGAGGAAAAGAGGCACCATTATCCTGGATGACTTGATTAAGGCGCTCAGAATGTAGAATTTAGTCTGAAGCAGGTACTTGTCTCTTTCCCTGCAATGGGGGGGGGGGGCACGCTTGACATTTAGATGCACAAACTCTACACTTCTGAATTATTTTGCATAGCTTTATTTTGACCTCAGAAATGGTAAGATGCCTCCCATAGGTGTGTGGACAGAGTCCTTATATGGCTTAGTCACTAATGGGAACACGGGAAGCTGTCTAAGACTATTAATCAGCCTATCTAGTCCAGCATTGTCTACACTGACTGGCAGTGGCACTCCAGGGTTCAGGCAGAAGCCTTTTCCAGTCCTACATGGAGATGCTGGAACTTGAACCTGGGACCTTCTGTGTGGACAGCAAGCCCTCAACCATTGAGCTTCAGTCCTTCCTGAAGGCACAGAGCTTGGATGAAGCCAGTTTTCTGTGGCTGTTCTGTCCTTGCTTAAAAGAGAAAAGTTCTTGTCTCTACTTACTGGTGTGCCCTATAAGGCTTTCCTTCGTTCAAAAGCCAAACCATTCAAAGTAGAGCTCTGTGAGTGTTCTGTGAGCTCTCAAGGAAGTCAAAGTCAAGAGGAGAGCTTGCAGGGGCAGGACCTTGGGCAGCTCAAAGGGACCCTGCCAGAGCTGTTTCCTCTGCAGTGATCTAGAGGCAACAAAAGCCTTGAGCGCACTGTCCAGACCTAGAGGGGCTGGACTCCACCGTCCTGGAAGAGCTGCCTAGGTGGCAATGTTGGAGAGAGAGGCTTGGAAGACAGATCCCTACTCTCCATTTGCAGAGTTAAGCACAATGGTGATTGCTCCAAGCATATGCAAACTTAGAATTACATTTGCCCTCACCCACCTTGAAACTAATGTTCCCCATGAAAATACTTGGGCTAGAATACACATCACAGACACTTAGTTTTGCAAATAAGTGAATGCTTTAATCAGATAGTTTCCAGAAGTTACAGCAAACAAGTCTCCATCTGCTGGCAGTATAACAAGGATGGAAACAGGTTCTAAATGACTTAAAAAGAAAAGTTTGGTTTCCTTACAAAAAGGATCGTGCCATCTTTGGGTTGGCAAAGATACAGGCTTTAAAATCTCCATTTGGGGAGTTCTGTTCACTTGGCTTTTCTTGCAGCTGGGAGTCATTGGCCGCCTGACTCCTTGCTTGTTCTAGGAAACACAAACAGGGGAAAAGGGCAAAGGGCAAAGCTACTGGAAACCAGTTAGGCCACCCTCACTAGCAGCATGAACTCAGGGTTCAGGTTAAGTCTGTTTATGCAGGCAAGTAGGAGTCAGTAACCGCATATTACACCAGGCTAAAGGGTCTTCACATCATTTTGCAGTCTTTGGCTTTGCAAGGCTGGAGAGACTGAGGTATTCCAGGGGACTCATCCTCTAATTCAGTGTTTCCCAACCTTTTTTGGGCAAAGGCACACTTGTTTCATGAAAAAAATCTCGAGGCACACCACCATTACAGCCCCGTGACGTCAGCGCGCAGCGTCACGCCGGGAGGGACATGAATTGCTAGCAAATTACATAATCAACTCCTTGAGGACTGGCTCATCTTCTCCGAAGGCAGAACCCCATTAATTAACAGCACAGACTCACACCATAGCCAAGACGAGGGGGAAAAACCTCAGTCATGCACAGTCATGCACATGTGGGGGCTAAATGAGGACGAAGACCGGGCAGAGAGCAGGGTTCAAATCACCCCACCTGGCCAGGACAATCCCTGGGTGCTCCCTTGGGCCACTCGCCTGACCCACCTCGCAGGGCTGTTGTTGTGAGGATAACACGGGGAGAACCACGCGCGCCCCCGGGAGCTCCTTGGCGGAGAAAGCGGGCGATGAATGCAATGCACGAAATATATGAGAGGCGACCAGGTTTTGCAGGTGAGGGGCCCCCGCCAGCCTCCGCTTCCAACACCCGGCGCAACGACGCCGAAGTTTCCCCCCGGGCTCGGCTTGGGGAGCAGCGCTGCTCCCCCCCGGCTCCCCTTCGCCCTCCCGGCTCTCTCTGCCGCCCACTGGGGACCCCCCTCACCTGCCAAGTCCGGAGCGCCGGTGGAAGTTGCATGCATGCAGGGCGCCGCGTTGCCATTGCATTGCACTGTACTCCATGCAACGCCTGCACGCATGCATTGCCTTGCACGCCCGCCAAGGGGTCTCCCCGCGGTCCGATGCGTCCCCTCCGGCGCGGATGCAGCATTGCAAAAATAAACACACACCCCCGACGCAGCCCTACCTGGGGGGCAGCCTCCGCCTCCGCCGCTCCGCCTCCGCGGGGATCCCCGGGCTCCATCCTGCCACCCGATCTCCGCGGGGGTGCAGGCAGGCTGCGCGGGGTCTGCGCGGAAGAGCCCCTGCCCGCCCGGCCGCCGCCGCCGCGCTCATTCCATGGCCGGGAGAAGAGCGCTTCAAACAAAACGCCCGGCCCGCCAGGCCACGCTGGGAAACGTAGTTTGCGCACCCCGCGTGGGCGCGGAGCCCAAGGGCGAGGGGACTACGGATCCCGGCAGCCCCCGCACCGGGGACGGAGGGGGAGAGGCCGGGTGCAGGAATGGAGGGACGGGTGGACGAGCGAGTGAGTGAGTGGCAGCCGCCAAGCCTTGGCCGAGAGCCAGGAAGGGCCTCCCCGGAGGAGGAGGAGGAGGGAGGCGCAGAGCAGGAGGGAGGGAGGGAACCCCAGGGGTCATCTAGTGACGGCGCCCCAATCGAAAATTTGACTTAAAAAAAAAATCTTTCGAATTTTTTAATTTTTCCCGCGGCACACCAGGCAACATCTCGCGGCACACTAGTGTGCCACGGAACAGTGGTTGGGAAACACTGCTCTAATTCACCCACCAACCTAACCATTTTATTTGTATGCCACTTTCCCACAAAACAAACATGCTCAAAACTGCTTACAACAAAGAAAAGGGGGGCATTTCAAAACCATTCAATGGCAGAATGATAGAAATGCAGATACTGGCTACCACAGCAGCTCAACACATCTGGCCATTTCCGATGCAAGAGGTAGCTACATCATCTACATCACAGTACTGTAATGAACTTGCCCTGAGTCTTGGACTTATAGCCAGACAGGTCATTGGCCCAGTTCCCTGTTACATCCAAGCTTGATGAACTGTGGTTTGTTCCAACCATAATTAGTTAACAAACTAGAATATCACACCATGGTTTGATCCTAGCTTGTTTTAAATAATCACAGTTCCTTGAAATATGATGTAACAGGGTATGGTGGTTAGCTCAAAAGCAGAATGTTCCAATCTTTTTCTTGCATACTTGAAGTGTCTAAGCTCACATTAGCTTGTTTTTACAATGGAAAACCAGTGTAAACTGGGCCATTAGCTGGGGAATGGGATGAAATGAAAGCAAATGCATCCAGATTATCTTTCTGACACTGATGAAAATTCAGGTGTTGAAGCATATTCAAATGGTGGAAGAAATAATTTTCCATATGATTTCATTCCTTCAAGGGAAGAGATGGCTCTGGCAGAGAATGCAGCAACTCTGGGACTTGTCGAATCAGGTTGGATGGCAACGTCATAATGTGACATGACTCAGAAAGGAAAATGCCGTCTGTTGCCTCCTAAAGCAAGGTCTGCTCCAACACAATAAGCAGAAATAGAAATGTAAGTTTGCTGTGCAAAGCTGCCTACCTTGCTGAGGCATGGGAAGTGAATGGATGGATGATTTTCAGGTAGCAACAAAGGGGGCTGGCTTAAACTGAGCCACACCATTGCCCCACCCAACTCTGTATCGTCTACACTGACTGGCAGCATCTCTCCAGGGTCTCAGGAAAGGGACAGTTCCAGACCTACCTGAAGATGCCAAAGATTGAACGTGGGAGCTTGTGCAGGCCAAGCAAGTGCTCTTCCAGAGACATCACATTTTATTCACCTCTCGCCAGAGGCAGGCCGTGTGGTGCCCTCTCATTCTCCCTGGTCCCAGGCTGACTGGGGCTGAGGAAAGTGATGGTCCACCAACATCTGAAGGGCCTCCTCCCAATTCCCAACTTATTTACAAGGAACGTCACCTGAGTTTAGTAGTATGTGAATGAATGACCCTTTGCTGGGCTCCCCTCTCTGCTCTCTCTCCCACCTGACTTGGAAGGGGAGTTTGGAAGGTTTGGGGTTTGCTTTCCCTTAAATGAATCTTGTCATTTTCATCCAAACTGGGGATCATCATTTATCAGGAGCTTTGGGTAGTTTCAAAACAAGCCAGTTTCAAATCAGGCATCATGGAGCTGACTTGGTGAAACTAGCTATAGTTATTGCTAAACCAGTGTTTCCCAACCTTTTTTGGGCAAAGGCACACTTGTTTGATGAAAAAAATCTCGAGGCACACCACCATTACAGCCCCGTGACGTCAGCGCGCAGCGTCACGCCGGGAGGGACGCACGAAAGTGTAAGTTTCAATTTTTTCCCCTCCCCCTTGCCGGGGAACCTCCAAGCTTTGGGGGTGGGGGGGGAGGCAGCAAAGCGAGGGACTGAGGGACTCCTCCAATGACAAGGGTTGGGGAAGAAGAGAAAGGGCTATTCCGCTCCAGTCCTTTCTGAAGGAGCTGAGGGTGGGGGTCCTCCGGCGCCTTCGGCGAAACGGCGCCAGCCCAGAGCGCTTCTAGGAGGCTGCCTTTGTGCGCGACGTAAAGCCCTCTTTCCCTCCCTCCAGCCCCGTGTCACCTGTGGAAAAGGGGGCTGGATCCAGTGACGCAACTCGGAAAACTGTTAGGGAAGCCAGAGCAGGAAAGTGAGTGGGGGGCGGCGGCGCCACTTTAACCCACGTTTCCTTTTTGAAAGAGAAACTGACCCTTGGGACCCCTGCCAACTCTACAGTTCTATGGCCCTTTGTGGAGGGGGGGCAGCACCTGGAAAGACGGGCTAGGGGATAATTGGGGCGGCCGCCTTAGGCACACCAGAAGCGAAGCACGTCCTGAGCTACAAAAACAAACCCAATTCCTGCCTCGTTTTTTGCAGTTTCTGCAAAGTGAGGGAGTCTCCCCCGCCTCCATTCCTCGGTGCCTCCTCCTCCCCCTGCTCCCCACTACGGGTCTCCCCTGCACTTGGCCAGGCCGCCTCGCCCTCCTTCCTTTCCCAGAGCAGTGGCTCAGAGCGCCTCCTTGCACCGCAGGTACACTCCGTGGGGAGGGGAGGGAGCGGAAGCCCAGACCAGCCCCCAACCCGCTTAGTCCGACCCCTCAAACCTTCCCAAAATAAGAACTCTGCGTTCTACAACGTCACCCCCCAGCGGGGCCCCCTTTATTCCCGGTGAGAGGGGGGCGGCGGAGGGAAAAAGCTGCTTCCCACACTTACCCGCCGCCATCTTGACTTCCCGCAATGAGCCGGATGCGGCGCCTAAGCTCCCTGCCGTCGCTTCTCCGCCTCCTCTACTTTGCACAAGGCTTCAGGGTCGCCGGCCGATTCATCCATCGGCCGAACTTTCAAGCCCACTCGGAGGAGGAATGAGTCGAAAGAGCCAGAGACGCAGCCGCAGTGGAAGCCCCGCCCCTCCCTTCCAGTCTCGGGGCGGGGCAGAGGCCACCAGGCTGGCAAGCAGAGCGCCGAGAGCGAGGAAGCTGATGCAACGCGGAGGCAGACCCCGGCTGGCGTGTGTTAGAGCAGTGTTTCCCAACCTTTTTTGGACTCGCCCGCCTCCCTCCAGGCAACATCTCGCGGCACACCAGGCAACATCTCGCGGCACACTAGTGTGCTGCGGAACACCGGTTGGGAAACACTGTGCTAAACTATGGAATACATTGCATGCAAACCAACCTTGATTCTTAGATTTCAAGCTTCCTTTCTTCTTCTTTGTGCAAGGAGGGAATCAACAGCTCACACTCCTGAGTTTGAACTAACCACAGTTCCTTGTTATGTCAAACTCAAGGAACTGTGGTTTAGATGAAACAAAAAATTGTGAATTAAGCTTCCAAACTCCTCCTCCTTGCTGTACAGGAAATGAAGAGAAGAGGAGGAGAAGGTGAGCCTGGGAGGATATGGTCACTCAGACAACACCAAAGCATAATTTTGTGTTAAAACATAGTTGAGACTGCCCAGTGGTTAGAGCAGCTTTCACAGCTCCCTTCATTTCTGACCAGTGGCCACACTGGCTGCTGAGGCTGCTGTAACCTGGCATCCAGCAACTTCTGAATGGCACCAGGTTGCAAAAGACTGAGTTCAAATCCCCAGTCAGTCATAAAGCTCAGCGGGTGACTCTGGATTGATCACTGGATTTCATTCAGTGTAGCACTACTTTCAAGTCATTTAGCAGTATAGTTGTTGCACTAGTGGACCATTGTGGTACAAAAGTAAAGACAAGCACATTCCAGAAGATGGCTGGGCAACTGATACCACACCAAGGGTTAGCTGTTGGGCAGCAGACTTCCACTAGAGTAACTGTTGCATTGGATTCCTATGTCATGGACCAAGAACTCCAGATACAGCCTAGCATTTCTCAGCCTAATCTACCTTGCAGGGTTGTTGTGAGTATTTTAGCAGGGCAGGGAAGAGGAACGTCTGCTGCCTGGAGGTCCTTGGAGAAAGCATGGGGGGAAAGTAATAAATGACATTTGGGGTGTGGGGAGAAGGAATAAGTCTTCTAAAAATGGTTCTCTTACTCTTGAGGATAACATTGCGTGCATTTCTGAGAGGTTGCATAAAGTTCACTGTTGATTTTTCTGCTTAGAGGTTGTCTATTTTTGTTTTGCTTTCATGCCAAAGGAGGCTTGATGCATGGCTTATTTTGGATCCTTTGGCTTCTGAAAATCCCCAGGTGTCATCCCAGCGAGGTCGCTCTGCATGGCTTCATGCAGCCTCTGCAAAGTCTGCGGCTGAGGGAAACTGGGTCATGTTGACAAACTCATAAGAACATAACAGCACAAAAAGAGCCTGCTGGATCCAGCCAGTGGCCCATCTAGTCCAGCCTCCTGTTCTCGCAGTGGCCAGCCAGATACCCCAATGGGACCCCCTGGGCACAAGAGCACTCTCACCCATGCCATGGTTTCCAGCAACTGAAATTCAGAAGCATTGATGCTTCCAACATTGGAAGCAGAGCAGAGCCATTCCAGCTAGTGGCCATCAATAGCCCTCTTGTCAGCCATGAATTGGTCTAATTCTCCTTTAAAGCCACCTAGGTTGGTGGCCACCCCTGCCTCCTGGGGAGTAAGTTCCCTTGTTTAGTTATGTGCTGCATGAAGAAGGGCTTCTTTTTATGTGTCCTGAATCTCCAAACATTCAGCTTCAAAACTCAGCAGTGCCTTTCCCCCTATTCAGCCACAGCAAACCATTTTAGCTGTGATCCTAAGCATGTTGACTAGGAAGAAAGCTCCATTCTGCTCAGGGGGACCAATTTCTGAGCAAACATGTGTAGGATTTTGCTGCTTGTCTGAGGAACACCACAAGGAACAGCCACCCACCCAGGATCATGAGCGCCCTCATAACTTGGATTAGAGGAGCTGTAAACTGCAGACACCACACCATGCTATTTGTTTGGGATACAAGCACCCCCCCCCCCACTGACACAGGGGTCACATTCTGGGCCCCCAAGCAGAAGCAAAAATCATGTAAGTGGGGAGCACCCTCTAAAAAGCCTCCAAACACCCATTTTAACCCTGCTCTCCCCTGCTCTCTCTCTCCACACAACTGGAGTTGAAGCTCTGGAGTCGGCTGGAGGATGTGCAGGAAAAGGGCCGCTGTGGCTGCTGCGCTATGCTGTACATCAGCTGTTAGGCTGTTAAGGGTGCGGAGCATTCTTGTTGTTGTTTAGTCGTTTAGTCGTGTCCGACTCTTCGTGACCCCATGGACCAGAGAACGCCAGGCACTCCTATCTTCCACTGCCTCCCGCAGTTTGGTCAGACTCATGTTTGTGGCTTCGAGAACACTGTCCAACCATCTCGTCTTCCAGCGTCATAACTTTCATATGCCTGTTGTCTTTGTCCATGGAGTTTTCTTGGCAGGGATACTGGAGTGGCTTACCGGTTCCTGCTCCAGGTGGATCATGTTTGGTCAAAACTCTCCACTATGACCTGTCCATCTTGGGTGGCCCTGCATGGCATAGCTCATAGCTTCTCTGAGTTATTCAAGCCCCTTCGCCACGGCAAGGCAGTGATCCATGAAGGGGCGGAGCAATCTTAGGAAGCCCCTATTCCCTCTCACAGAGCTGCCATTCCCTAGGAAGAGAGATTGATGGTTAAACAGCACTGTGAGAGGGAATAGGGGCTTCCTAAGAAGGGATGCAGGTGGCACTGTGGATTAAACCACAGAGCCTAGGACTTGCCGATCAGAAGGTTGGCGGTTCGAATCCCTGTGATGGGGTGAGCTCCCGTTGCTCGGTCCCTGCTCCTTCCAACTTAGCAGTTCGAAAGCACATCAAAGTGCAAGTAGATAAATAGGTACCGCTCCGGCGGGAAGGTAAACGGTGTTTCCGTGTGCTGCTCTGGTTTGCCAGAAGTGGCTTACTCATGCTGGCCACATGACCCGGAAGCTGTACACTGGCCCCCTTGGCCAATAAAGTGAGATGAGCGCCGCAACCCCCGAGTCGGCCACGACTGGACCTAATGGACAGGGGTCCCTTTACCTTTAAGAACGTTCAGCATCTTTAACAAACTGCGGCTCCCAGAATTCTCTGGGGGAAGCCCTGACTGTTTAAAGTGGCATCATAGTGCTTTTGGTGCCTGGCGTGGATGCAGCCAATGTACCTGCTTTCAGAACTGCAAGGGTAGTGCCTCCTGATTCCTAGCTGGGCCTTCTTTGGACCTGGAAAAGTGGAGCTAAATGCTTCTGGGGCTTTTCCACATGGCGACGGCTTTGCCTTCTACAGCAGCTTGTCCTGGGGGTATATCAGGCCTGCTCAAGCACAGGACCCCCCCCCCCCCGCTTCAGAGGCTCAGCCTTGGCCTATCAAGCCTCACACAGGTTCTTTGGAGAGGATGTGGTCGGCCACTGCGAGAGCCGGATGCTGGAGTCGAGGGGCTGAGCTCTGCTTGCTTGAGCTAAGGCCCTGCAAAACGCCCTTCCTTGTTCCCAGTTCATGTCCTCCAGGTCTGATCCACTGCACAAGGAGGAAGCAACCCATCCTAAGTGAGGCCCTCAATCCAGTGATCCCGTATTGCTCTTAGCACGGAAGGTTTCAGACAGAGGATATCCTTAGCCTTACTGGGAGATGCAGGGATTGCGCTTTCTGTGTGAAGAGCAGATGTTTGGCCCTGAGACGCTGCCTCCCCCTGCCTGGCACCTCGCTGCCCTCTGGGTGGGATGAAATTAAGCCTGGCTTCTCAGGAACTCTGAAAGATGAACTGAGTCATAAAAGATGTAGGAACTGGCCTCCGCTCTCACTCAGCACATCCCAAAACACAATGATGAACTTCTTTTAAGGCTAAAGTTTCCATAGGGGAAAACAAAACACCCAACAAAGACTGATGACAGCAAGTGTGTTAGTGTGTGTGAGAGTGGGTGCACATAGGGTGAAGTCAAACCGGTACATCATTTGAAAAGGTATCAAAGCGGTTTACAGTAATATAAACATAAAAGCATACAATACAACCTACAAACAGTTAAAAGCAGACATCAATTAACTATTGTGGAAGGATGTATTTGTAATTCTCTGCATGGGTGTGGCAGAATAAAAAAGGTTTTCAGCAAGCATTTGAAAGTTAGCACAGAAAGCACCTGCTGAATCTCTAGTGGCAGAGAGTTCCACAGGACTGGGCCAGTGACACTAAAGGCTCAGTTTTTTGATGTTGTCAAAGGAGCCTCACCAACTTGGGAAATGACCAAAGAAGCTTCTGCAGATGTCCTCAGTGATTGAGCTGGAGTATCAGTCTGCACTCTGTTGGGCTTCCCACTTGCAGCGTCCAGGGAAGAGCTAAACTGTGCCAGGGTTAGCAAGTTCACAAGTGTACACACAGAAACATATATCCAAATTAAATGCACTTCTTCAGTGCCTTGATTTAAATGGAACGTGTCCAGAGGGCGGCAACCAAAATGGTCAAAGGCCTGGAAACGATGCCTTATGAGGAACGGCTAAGGGAGCTGGGAATGTTTAGCCTGGAGAAGAGGAGGTTAAGGGGTGATATGATAGCCATGTTCAAATATATAAAAGGATGTCACATAGAGGAGGGAGAAAGGTTGTTTTCTGCTGCTCCAGAGAAGCGGACACGGAGCAATGGATCCAAACTACAAGAAAGAAGATTCCACCTAAACATTAGGAAGAGCTTCCTGACAGTAAGAGCTGTTTGACAGTGGAATTTGCTGCCAAGGAGTGTGGTGGAGTCTCCTCCTTTGGAGGTCTTTAAGCAGAGGCTTGACAACCATATGTCAGGAGTGCTCTGATGGTGTTTCCTGCTTGGCAGGGGGTTGGACTCGATGGCCCTTGTGGTCTCTTCCAACTCTAGGATTCTATGATTCTATGAAATGGTTTTACTCAGAGTATGTCTTCATTTAGGGGCAGGAAAACTCTGGCCCTCTCGATGTTGGAGCCCAGTGTCCATCCGCCTCTGCCAGCATGTCCACTGCTTAGGGACAAGAGGAGTTGGGGTCTAACAGCATTGGGAGGGGAGCAGGTTGCCCCTCCCCGACTTAGTTGGCTATCACTCATATATTTTGTGGGGAGAATTGCCAGTCCCGTATGAGGAGCATCGCCCTCTTTCTTTCTCCTAATAATAATAATAATAATAATAATAATAATAATAATTTATTTATATCCCGCCCATCTGGCTGAGTTTCCTCAGCCACTCTGGGCGGCTCCCAATCAGTGTTAAAAACAGTACAGCGTTACATATTAAAAACTTCCCTGAACAGGGCTGCCTTAAGATGTCTTCTGAATGTCAGGTAATTATTTATCTCTTTGACATCTGATGGGAGGGCGTTCCACAGGGCGGGCGCCACTACCGAGAAGGCCCTCTGTCTGGTTCCCTGTAGCCTCACTTCTCGCAATGAGGGAACCGCCAGAAGGCCCTCAGCGCTGGATCTCAGTGTCCGGGCTAAACGATGGGGATGGAGACGCTCCTTCAGGTATACAGGACCGAGGCCGTTTAGGGCTTTAAAGGTCAGCACCAACACTTTGAATCGTGCTCGGAAACGTACTGGGAGCCAATGCAGATCTCTCAGAACTGATGTTATGTGGTCCCGGCGGCCACTCCCAGTCACCAGTCTAGCTGCCGCATTCTGGATTAATTGCAGTTTCCGGGTCACCTTCAAAGGTAGCCCCACGTAGAGCAGCCCCACGTAGAGCGCGTTGCAGTAGTCCAAGCGTGAGATAACTAGAGCTTGCACCACTCTGGCAAGACAGTTCGCGGGCAGGTAGGGTCTTAGCCTGTGTACCAGGTGGAGCTGGTAGACAGCTGCCCTGGACACAGAGTTAACCTGCGCCTCCATGGACAGCTGTGAGTCCAAAATGACTCCCAGGCTGCGCACCTGGTCCTTCAGGGGCAGAGTTACCCCATTCAAGACCAGGGAATCCCCCACACCAACCCGCTCCCTGTCCCCCAAAAACAGTACTTCTGTCTTGTCAGGATTCAACCTCAATCTGTTAGCCGCCATCCATCCTCCAACCGCCTCCAGGCACTCACACAGGACCTTCACCGCCTTCACTGGTTCTGATTTAAAGGAGAGGTAGAGCTGGATGTCATCTGCATACTGATGAACACCCAGTCCAAACCCCCTGATGATCTCTCCCAGCGGCTTCATATAGATATTAAAAAGCATAGGGGAGAGGACAGAACCCTGAGGCACCCCACAAGTGAGAGCCCAGGGGTCTGAACACTCATCCCCCACCACCACTTTCTGGACACGGCCCAGGAGGAAGGAGCAGAACCACTGTATGACAGTGCCCCCAGCTCCCAGCCCCTCTAGATGGTCCAGAAGGATGTTACGGTCGATGGTGTCAAAGGCTGCTGAGAGATCCAGCAGAACTAGGAAACAGCTCTCACCTTTGTCCCTAGCCCGCCGGAGATCATCAACCAGCGCGACCAAGGCAGTTTCAGTCCCATGGTGAGGCCTGAATCCCGATTGGAAGGGATCCAAATGGTCCGTTTCCTCCAGGCATGCTTGGAGTTGTTCAGCAACCACCCGCTCAATCACCTTGCCCAAGAATGGCAGATTTGAGACTGGGTGATAGTTGGCCAAATTGGCCGGGTCTAAAGATGTTTTTTTAAGAAGCGGTTTAATGACCGCCTCTCTCTGCGGGTCTGGGAAGGCTCCCTCACAGAGGGAAGCATTCACCACCCCACAGAGCCCATCGCCCAGCCCTTCCCGGCTCGCTTTTATCAGCCAGGATGGGCAAGGATCAAGGAGACAGGTGGTCGGTTTCACTTGTCCAAGCAGCCTGTCCACATCCTCGGAGGTAACAGATTGGAATTGATCCCATGTAACAGGACCAGACAGAGCTCTAGCACTCTCCCGCCCTGGCCCTGCTCCCACGGTGGAGTCTACCTCCTTCTGAATCTGAGCGACTTTATCTGCAAAAAACTTTGCAAAAGCATTGCAGGAGATCTTGGGGTCCCTACCAGGCCCCGGTAGTACAGGTGGTTCTGATAGATTGCGAACCACCTGAAAAAGTCTCCTGCTGCTGTTTTCTGCAGATGCAATGGAGGCGGTGAAGAAGGCCCTCTCCGCCGTCGCCATTGCCACTTGGTAGGCTCGACGTTGAGCTCTAACCCGTGTCCGGTCTGATTCAGAATGAGTTTTCCACCACCGGCGCTCTAGCCGTCTCAACGATTGTTTCATCACCCTCAGCTCCGGGGAAAACCACGGGGCTGTCCGGGCTCCATGCAATCGGAGAGGGCGCTTCGGAGCCAGACAGTCAATAGCCCTGGTTAACTCCGCATTCCAGCGTGCCACCAGGGAATCAGCTGAAAGGCCATCAACTTGGGATAAAGCATCCCCTACCACTCTCTGGAAGCCAATTGGATCCATTAAGTGGCAGGGGCGGACCATCCGAATCGGTCCCACCTCCCTGCAGAGGGGAAGGGTTGCGGAGAAGTCCAGTTGCACCACGAAGTGATCTGACCATGGCACTTCTTTTGTTTCGCTTTTAGTTAGTGTCAGATCACCAACCTCCATAGAGGTGAACACCAAGTCTAAGGCATGTCCACGGCTATGAGTTGGGCCCCAGGGACAGCCCCATGGAGGCCATGCTTTCCACGAAGTCCCGAGCGGCCCCTTGTAAGGTCGTGGTGGCATGGATGTTAAAATCCCCCAGGACAACCAAGCTAGGTGTCTCCAGGAGCATATCCGCCACGACCTGAAGCAGCTCGGGCAGGGAATCCTTGGTGCAGCGGGGAGGTCGGTACACCAGTAGGAATCCTGTACTGCCCCTATTGCCCAACTTCCAGAACATGCACTCAGAAAACTGGGTCTTCCCAATAGGACGCCTGGTGCAGACTAATGACTTCCTAAAAATCACTGCAACCCTCCCTCCCCGCCCACATGACCTGGGTTGCTGTGCGTAAGAGAAACCTGGTGGGCAAGCAGCGGCAAGGACAGGCCCATCTGCTTCATCCAACCAAGTCTCTGTTACACATGCCAGGTCAAGTCCTCCATCCATGATCACGTCATGGATGGCAGTGGTCTTATGAATCATTGACCTGGCATTGCACAACAACACCTTCACGCCATGTGGGTATCCCTTGCTGATTCTAGTATCCGTCCGGTCAGGACCAGACCTGGAGGCAGGAATAGTCCTCAAACAACGACTAAACCTGCCTCCTCGGTAATGACATGTTCTGGTCTTAGCATAACTCCTCCTCCTGCCCGTGATCACTGAGATCGGGTGTCCCAATACATCCCCCCCTGTGGAACCTGCCCCACCCAATCTATTGGCTGAGGCCCACTCCCAGGCAGCCATGACCCTTCCCCTTAAAATGCAAAATACAAACTATATAATAATTTAACAGAATAATAATAATAAAAAAACAAAACAGAACAAAGGAAAGCAAAACACAGCAAGAAACAATAGCGCTGACTAAATGCTTATCCCACCCCAAGCAAAAATAAAATAATGAAATAATATAATATTATAAAAAACAACAACCACCATTTAAGGTGCTGCAAATTAAAAGCAATTAAAACATTTAAAACCATTTTGTCCATTGCTGCCGGTAGCTGCTCAGGCCTCGAAACTGTAGTGGTAGTGCAGGCCCCGCCCCCTAGGCCGGATGGAGTTGGCAGGAGAGGGAGCGGTCTTCCCAGCACTCATACAAGCAGCAACAGCAGATATGAATTGATTTGTTAATAAGACAATACTTATGCCTTCAGGAAATCACAGCAACTGACATTAAGGGCAGATCACAACTGTACATTTAATGCACACCCAACAAACAGTTAAGCCATATGATCCCCACCCCCAATAACCCTGAGAACTGTCTTTGGTTAAGGGAGCTGAGATTTGTAGCTCTGAGACTTTCTCCAAAGAATCCTGGGATGGTTCCCTCGGCAGCTTTGTGGGCTTTTTAGCACGAGGGCTGCAGAAACACCACCCTTGGCAAACTACAGTTCCCAGCATTCATTTTTGGGAGGGGTGGGGGGGCATGCACGAGAAGTGTGTGAAGCTACAGAACATGCAGTGTTTGGAAATAAAGTAGGACGCTTGTCCCCCAAACCTTTTCAGCTTAGCGGTTGCGCAGAAAAGAAAGGAAAAGAGTGGCTGATGGTTGGAGTTTTGGAAGTTCCCAGGAAGGCAATGAAACGAAAGGAGCGTGAAAACCACGTTTGATGGTCTTAGCAAAGTCAGTGCAAAAGGATATGGGACGCGTGAGGCCCCCGTATTCCTTTTTGTGTTTGCAGAAGCGCGCTGCCTGTTTGGCGACCCAGCGTGGCGACAGAGCCCCCCCGCGCCCCGGGGCGCCACCAGCCCGACGCCCTCGCCGCAGCCACAAGGGGCAGCAGCGAGCGGAAAGCGCAAAGGACGCCGCCCGGCAAACGGCCTCCTGCCCTCCAGGTGGCGGCAGAGAAGCCTCTCTCGGGGCCTGAAAGGACTTCCCCGCCCTCCTCCACGACCTCCTGGCGGAGAGCGGCGCGTCATCGTCTGCGTCACCAGGAGGCGCCGGAAGTGCTGCGGGGAGCCTTGGAGACGGGCTGAACTATCGCTGTATCCGTCGAGACAAAGATCTCTGAATTAGAGGCGAGCATTGCGTGGGGAAGGCGAGGGAGGGGGCGGCCCTGGGGGGGGCGGGGTTTACTAGGCCGCGTTTCCATAGCGACATCCCTTTCGCCTCCCTCGGGGGCTCCCTCTGCAGAGCGAGGAAGGGGGTCTCTCCCCCCCCCCAGGGTGGGCCTCTTGCCCGGGGAGGCGCTGGATGCGGCCGCCCTTGCGCTGCTGCCTCGGGCGCCTTGGGGCAAACTTGGGGCCATTGGCTGGGATGGGAAGCCGAGGGGAAAGGCCTCCCCTTCCGCCACCTCGGGGAGAGGGCGACCTCGGCTGCTATTTTTATATTTCTTTGGACTCACCTTTTTTCCATGACAGGAACTCCAGGCGGCTTACAGATTAAGTAGAAACAGCTGAAAATAAAGAGGGGTGGGTTGGAAGAGCCATTAAAAAGCAATTAAACAATAAAATTGAAGCTATCTATCTCTCTATCTGATATATGAGAACATACAGATCATTATAGTAAAAACATCGCAGCACTAACCTTTTAGGACTTGGAAATCATGACCTAGTGAATTTATGGCAGAGGTGAAATTAGAACATGTAGCTTGTTTTCTTGCGCTCTACATTGTTTATTTTATTGCTTTCCTTGTAACTTGATCTTACACACATTTATTTCTTCACTGGGAATGTTTCTACCTTGGTTTGACTACCCCTTTCCTTCCCCAGACCAATTCTGTGTGGCCTCAGTTTGTATGAAGAAATGACTACGCAAGTAAGTGTATCAGAGCCACAACTTTTAATTTTATGATTTAAAATTTATTACTTTATAACAGGGATATTCCTTTTTCTCCCCTAGTACAGTATTCTCTTCAAGCAAGAACAAGGTGAGGAAATAATCCTACTTTGTCCCTGATTAACAAAAGCTGGCAAATTGAATGTATGAGAAAGGTATAGACTTTTAACATAAGTTATGAATTCCATCTTAACTGTTCAAAGAAAGAAAGAAAAAAAGAATTTATGAAAGAAATGTTCTATTTGTCGTGATTTCTGGTATGTTTGAAATATGAAGACACAAAATTAAGGATCAGAAAAGGGAAAAGTGTGAAAAATGAATCCAATTTGTGGCGGCAGAATCCAGAATGCAGCAGCCAGACTGGTGACTGGGAACGGCTGCCGAGACCATATAGCACCGGTCTTGAAAGACCTACATTGGCTCCCAGTACGTTTCCGAGCACAATTCAAAGTGTTGGTGCTGACCTTTAAAGCCCTAAACGGCCTCGGTCCAGTATACCTGAAGGAGCGTCTCCACCTCCATTGTTTTACCCGGACACTGAGGTCCAGCACAGAGGGCCTTCTGGCGGTTCCCTCATTGCGAGAAGCCAAGTTACAGGCAACCAGGCAGAGGGCCTTCTCAGTAGTGGCGTCCTCCCTGTGGAACGCCCTCCCACCAGATGTCAAAGAGAACAACAACTACCAGACTTTTAGAAGACATCTGAAGGCAGCCCTGTTTAGGGAAGCTTTTAATGTTTGATGTATTTTAATATTCTTTTGGAAGCCGCCCAGAGTGGCTGGGGAAACCCAGCCAGATGGGCGGGGTATAAATAAATTATTATTATTATTATTATTATTATTATTATATCCAGCTGTCATAATTTCTGATACCATAGGGATAGGGTACCTTTGGCCCATCACATGTTCTTGGGCTCCAATTCCCTTCAGTCCCAGTCAGCATGGTCACTGGTCAGGATGATGGGATTTGTAGTCTCTAGGTTGGAGAAGTTATGTACAGTCTTGAGAAGAGACAAACAGGGTGGTGGGAGAGACATCCTAACACTCTTCAAATGGCTTCCTAAATAAAAGCTGGCAAAGGCTTAAACTCTGCTGTTCAAGAGGACATGATTAGATCTAATGGGCTTAAATTGCAGGAGAGTAGATTTTGGTTGTACCGTTCTTGAGAACGAGCAGTTTGACAATGGAACCAGTTTCCTAGAGCAATGATAGTGTGTCAGACCTAGTCACTTTGGATATAATCATCAACCTTTATTACAGTCCAGAGACTCAACAAATCCTTACAAGGCAATACACAATTCATACAGCCTACCTCCAAGTTAAACAGCATTTTGTTCAGAATATAGGGATCATTGGTTCTTGCAACCACCGAAAAAAACTTTGCCACTGCTAATGTTCTAGCGTTTGTCTGGTCTTCCAATAGGAACCTGATATAGTAAGCCTCTGATTTTCCCAGGAAAGGTACCAGCAAGGGTAATATCAGTTCAGCCCTGGCTTGCTCGTATTTTGCACAGTGCAACAAAATATGTTTTATGGAATTGATGTCTTGAGCACACGAGCAAAGTCTGTCCTGGTAGGGAACTCCTCTCAACCTGCCATCCAACACTGCAGAAGGAAAGACGTTTAGTCTGGCTTTGGTGAAAAGCCTTCGATAATTTGGTACTATCAGGTTTTTAATGTAAGATGTTAACTTAAAGACACTTTGGATATGGAGCCAGACTTTCTGTTACTCCATCCACCCCTACCCCACCTCACTAGCTGAGTAAAACAAAGGAGAAATATATCTAATTCTAAAATTGTGTCCAGAGTGGACTAATGGATATTAGGGCAGAATTGATACTATCTGTGACACCTTGCTGTTATCCAGTAAAACTTAAGATAACCACAGCTGTTAAACTGCATTCCTTTTTGGAATCATCTTGCATTCATCTTTCAATCAGTTATTTTCTTTCCCAGCACATGACGACGCCATCTGGTCAGTGGCCTGGGGGAAGAATAGAAACGATGGCTCAGAAACAGTCATCTCAGGCTCTTTGGATGACATGGTGAAAGTCTGGAAATGGTGAGTTCCAAAAAAGAAAGAAAGAAAAAGAATTGGTTAAACTGAATTCTCGAGAAGCCAGGAGCATGATGTAAACATGTGCTGGTCTGTTTGGCATCATAGCTAGTTGCTGCTGATATAACTTCTGTGAACTTGTCTAATCCTTTTTCTTTTAGCTCTGATATAATTTGGTTTCCTGTGTATACACGCTGTAGTTCAACACAAATTCAGATTTGATTTTTAAGCTGTGCTTTGATTTACCCAAGCAAGCCTTGCAAAAAATTGTTTTCATTGTGCTGTTAGTAACTTGTGGTTTTGAAAGTGTTGACAGTGGGTTTCAGACAAGGGTGTTTCCTTCCTGGAAATGCCAGGGATTGAATGTGGGATCCTTGCCACTGAGCTAAGGCCTTTCCCATTGACTTTCTTGGGACTTCTATGTGCATAATTATTTCATCTCCTTTTCATGTGGAAGACTGAAATTTGGGGAGGGCAATGGATTGTGAAAACCAAAATTAATATGGAAATGGAAAAATATGCAGAACAGAATTTCAGAATGTGGTGATAGGTGTGCCATATGAAGAAACATGTATTGTTTTTAAATTTTAGTTTCCTTTTATTTTGCAAAGGAATGGAGAGAAGCTGGATCTCAAGTGGACATTAGAAGGTCATCAGCTGGGTGTAGTTTCGGTGGATATTAGTCACACGGGTACCATTGCTGCGTCAAGTTCTTTAGATGCTCACATTCGTATTTGGGATTTAGACACTGGCAAACAGATCAAGTCAATAGATGCTGGACCTGGTAAAGTTCAAAAGTTCTCTGACTACTAAGCATATACGGTTCAAGGGCTGCAAGTGTTCTAATGAGTAGTTAATATTTATTTTTACCATACTGTTTCTAGTATTTGTGTTATGAAATTTATATGAGAGTTATACATTGCTCTGAACCCTTTGAGAGGAAGGTAATTAATAGGTTATTGATTTATTGTTGATATTTAATTTAAAACATTAACTAAAGCTTTATGTATGTATTTGCTATTTTTATAAAAGAGGACCTTGTGGCGGATTACAAGGTGAACATATCATCATCAAACCTTTTGTTGGCATCACATACAAACATCCATAACATAACAGTACAGTTACCACTTCCCCCATGGCACAAAACATTTACCAAAAAAAAAAAAAAAAGGAGAGGCAGAGCAGACTATTGTCACATCTCTAGGTCTCCAGGGAGATCAGTCGTCTGCAATGTGTTTCAACAACAGAATACCAGATAAAGATATTTGGCCACTAACTTGGTGAGCTCCTGGTCATTCCCCAATAGTAGAAAGTGTATGACCACTGACTCTGGTTTCTATTTGGGGATGCAGAGTTGCTCTAGGAATTGCTGGTGGAGATCAGCATATAGTTTACATTTAAGAACCATATAAGTAAGAGTTTCCACCAGGTGGTCATCACATGGGCAGATTCTACCTCACTCCACCTTGTCCGAGAACGTTTCTCCAAAGGAGGTTTGATGGGTTTGAGTTGAACCTGGCCAGCGAAAATGCCCTTCTTTCTTGAGGGTTAAACAAAAATTTGAGATAGTTGTGGTTAGTTTCATGTGCCCAAGAAAGTAAAGAGGGGAGCATGTTTTTTGTGCTGCAACTGTTAGATCTGGCTTTCCTTGTCCCACAACCTAGCCTTGGCAGATGGTGGGGACATTGAACGCAGAAGTTCCATTGACAGCCCAAGTTGCTGTACCTTTGTGTTAAACTGTTGTAGCCTGGGGAAAGAAAGGGATCTAGCAACACTTCACTAAGGAGAGGATCTTTATCTGTTGTGAGGCAGATGTTTAACCAGCATAGAAGAAATCTCGTCCAGGCAACAGTCTCTACCTTGTGTTGACCTCCCTCTAGACACAAGGCTGCATAGGGTACACAGCGTGGGACAGCAAAAATCTTAAAAAGGAAAGCTGCCTGCACTTGTTCAACCATCTGGGTAAACCCCAGCAGCCAGATTGGAATTCCATAGAGCAATTGAGCTATAATTTTGGTGTTGAAGACCTTAAGGGTCATATGTTCCATAAAAATCTAGTCACAACTAACTGCAGTCATATGCATGCTGACTGTAGTTCATCACATTAAACTCTTCAGGACTGACTTCTGAATAACTTGACACAGGATCAGGCTGTGGATCCCATAGAAGTCAATGGGGAGTTAGTAATTTGTTCCATTAGGAAGTAGAGCTCTGCATGTTTGCTCAGATGGTTTGTTCATTGGGACAGTTCCAAGGTGACTGAGCTGGTGATGATTCAGTAAGGGGCCCCAGTTTTAACCTTGTCACTGTGATGAAGTTCACTAGCTGAATTTCAGGTAAGCCACTTCTTCTCAGCTTCTTTTTCTCCATCTTCAGAATGGAGGATAGTAATCCTGACTAGTGATGTGAGGTGAGAATATTCTCCGGAGAATATTATCGAGAATGAGAATACAGTGGTACCTCGGGTTACAGACGCTTCAGGTTAAAGACGCTTCAGGTTACAGACTCCACTAACCCAGAAATATTACCTTGGGTTAAGAACTTTGCTTCAGGATGAGAACAGAAATCATGCTGCGGCGGCAGCGGGAGGCCCCATTAGCTAAAGTGGTGCTTCAGGTTAAGAACGGACCTCTGGAATGAATTAAGTACTTAACCCAAGGTACCACTGTATTCTCTGCTAGAAAATTCTCTGGAGAATATTCTCCTCAAATTATAAATTTGAATGTAAGAATGTAAGAAATGTGGGTTTACAACCCACATTTAAAAAATCTAGTAAATAGTCAAGCCAGTGTAAGTAATGAATAATGATTTTTTTGATCCAGTTACATTACTGGGTATTGTGTCATTCACCACTGGCAGTTCTGAAATGTGAGCATTTTTTATTTATTTTTTAGTTTTAAAAATGCTATTCATTTAATCTGATGTGCATTTTAATTCGCATGCATTTCAACTACATGTAATAGCCTTTTTTCTATTTTGGTGTGACCTTATTCTTAACAATTCTGTATCCTTGGCCATACAGTGTTATTTTTTTTACAGAAAGTAGCTTTAATGCTTTATACACTTAAAAGTACCTAGGCTTATACAATTATGTGTAACAGCATGTGAGGTGGCTTTGATTTAAACAGTTGGTGTTTCTATATTTTTATTTAGTGTCAGTAACTGGTTTTTGCAGTGCCATTCAATGGTACAAGGTGCCATTTACCAGGGATTGACATACTGAAATATATTATCATTTTTATATGTATTCATATAGTTTTGTTTATCAAGCTGTGTTTTAGTCACCAAAACAGTAATTAAGTGTTAGAGCTATTAGAAGCACAAGATAGCCTATTACTGAATTTACTTCTAGCAAACCTTAACATGTCAATTGGATTTTTTGACTAGTCCTGTAACATATACAATACGTGTTCTAATGGAAGAATAAAATATGATTTAACTACTGAGTTTCCTTATACCAAACCTTAACATGACCATTACTGGTGCCATCACCTTAGAATGGTTTAACTTTAATTATAATGAATATTCTATTTTAAATGAAAATTCTCTAATATTCTCATTAATCAAGAATATTCTCGAGAATATTCTCCAAAAGATTATTCTCAAGAATTTAGCATCACTAATCCTGACTCACTTTATTGGATTGTTTGTAAGGATTACAAGATCCATCTGGTATGCAGGCTGAGACCCTACCTGCCTGTGGACTGTCTTGCCAGAGTGGTGCATGCTCTAGTTATCTCCTGCTTGGACTACTACAAATGTGCTCTACGTGGGGCTACCTTTGAAGGTGACTCGGAAACTGCAATTAATCCAGAATGTGGCTAGACTGCAGCGAGACTGGTGGCTGGGAGTGGCCAACAAGACCACATAACACTGGTCCTGAAAGACCTACATTGGTTCCCAGTCGTTTCCGAGCAGAATTCAAAGTGTTGGTGCTGACCTTTAAAGCTCTAAATGGCCTTGGTCCTGTATCCCTGTCTCCTTCTGCCCGGACACTGAGGTCCAGCTCCCAGGGCCTTCTGGTGGTTCCCGCCTTGCAAGAAGTGAGGTTATAGGAAACCAGGCAGAGGGCCTTCTTGGTAGTGGCGCCGGTCCTGTGGAACGCCCTCCTGTCAGATGTCAAGAAAGTGAGCAACTACAGTGGTACCTCTAGTTGCGTTCACCTCTGGATACGAATCCTAGGGTTACGCACGTGGCAAACCCGGAAGTATTCCCAGGTTTCGCCATGTGCACATGCACAGAGCAGGCACCTCCGGTTGTGAAAACCTCAGGATCCAACTGGAGCTCCGGAACGCATCCTGTCCGCAACTGGAGGTACCACTGTATCTTACTTTTAAAAGGCATCTGAAGGCAGCTGTATTTAAGGAAGTTTTTAATGTTTAATGCTGTATTGTATTTTTAATATTCAGTTGGGAGCTGCCCACAGTGACTGGAGAAACCCAGCCAGATGGGCAGGGTATAAATAATAATAATATTTATATTATTATATAAATAATAATAAGTTGTTGTTGTTAAATAATTAATATAAATCATTTTGAATGATTCAAACCATTACACAGATATCATCTTCAACATCATCACCAGGATATTGAGCACAATAGCATGTGAACGATGATAATGGCTTGCAATGGGATGCACCTTCTAATATCTGCTTTCATGCACAGCTAGTCATACATCAGCATTGCTGTGCACTTATAAGGACAGTTCAATCAGTGTTGGATATTTAATCTGGAGTTTAGAGCATTAACTTTTCCCCCCTCCTCCTCTCACAGTGGATGCCTGGTCACTCGCTTTTTCGCCTGACTCCCAGTATGTTGCAACAGGAAGCCACATAGGGAAAGTGAACATTTTTGGTGTCGAGACTGGAAAAAAAGAATATTCCTTGGATACAAGAGGCAAATTCATCCTGAGTATTGCATATGTAAGAATCCTGTCTGTTAATTGGCCTTTGGTGCAATCTCTTTTACTATTTCCACCACTTGCTAATTTGTCCTGAATGCCCTGTGTTTTGCTAGCATTTAAAAAGTGGTGCCAAGGGAGAGATGACCAGGCCCCCGACCTCCGCTGTGCTAGGCCATTAATGGTTTCAAAATGCTGATCAATAAGTGCTGCTTAAGAAGATTTTCAAATCCAGCACCTCTTACTCCGTTTTCTTCTTCCCAAAGCTGTGTGTGCAAATCTAAACCAGATAAAATGCTATGCTTTCACACTATATGGGGCCCACAGTAGGAAAATTGTATGGGTGCCCAGAGACATTAAAACACAGGCCCAGATAAATTGAATGTGACAAGAATATAACTGTGTACTTGTCAACAATCAGTGTTTGTTTTTTCATGTGATTTATAGGTGTGTCCCCACTAGCTGATCCTAGAATATGTTCTGGTGGGGCGCCTTTGTCTTGCCAGCCAGTCGTTGCCCACCAAAGGCTCTAAGCTGGCCAAGGCTGTTTCCCCCAATTCCTGATTCAAGGGCCTTGCACGGAACCCCAACTGAAACAGAAGTGGGGGGGAACCTTCCTTTTAACAGCACTTTGTACATTATGTCATTTTGATGACGTGATTGGCGTGTGGGCAGCCCAGTGAGGCTGATCTTGATAAGGATCTGGCCCATACCGCCAAAAAGGTTCACCACCCTTGTGATATAGTCTGAAATCAGCAGTTGGCACATTTTATGCCCCGGACCAATTGGTGCACTTGATTATGGATTAGGGATCCACCTCTGGGTTTTCTTGCAGGAAAATCAGAGCCTTGTTGAAGTGAGACTGATATCCTCTGGTGGAGTGTAGACCAGTACTGCAAAGCATCTAGTGCTCTGCAGACTTGCCTAATGCTGCCAAACTAGCCCCAAGCAGGATGATTTGTAAGAGACCTGCAATGTCAACCTGCAGCTTGAAGCCTTTCCCATCACTGGATCTGCTTGATATACCCACAGGCATATTTAATCTTCGTGCAGAGAGGGCTGCCTTTCTCATCTTTGTCCCAGAAAAAAATTGGCTGATGTTGGCGAGGCTTAGGTATAGCTGACTTTTTCTGGGTTCCACAACCTCTGGTCTGAATTCCTGTTGCTGGGGAGAGTGCTGCTGCTCTCGGGCTTCCCATAGGCACCTGATGGGCCATTGTCAGAACAAGATGCTGGACTTGATTACACTGTGGCCTGATGCAACTGTGCTCTTTTGACGTAATGTTCTTATAACGTGACCACAGTAATCAAGGCATTGGTGACTTCAAGGTTGGATTACTGCAAAGAACTCGGGGCGGGGGGTCCTTGCCATTGGTTTGAATACTGCAGTTGTTGAGAGCAGCATATTATAGCTCAAGATTTTTACTGGGTGCCAGTTTGTTACTCAGACAAGTTCAAGGTTTACTCTTATTACATAAAGCTGTTGAGAACTTCAGACCAGTTTACATGAAATATCACCTTACCCCTTACATGCGTACTTGACCACTTTGATCTGTGGAACTTGCACTTTCACAAAATGCCACATAATGTTCATTCCTCATCTGTTTGGACTCATCCAGTCTATGCTTTGGAGCAACCTTCCTAACATTAACACAGGCAGGCATCTTTTCTATGCTGTTCTAGATGCTTTCAAAAAACTTTTTATTTCAACTTAGAATCATAGAATCATAGAGTTGGAAGAGACCACAAGGGCCATCGAGTCCAACCCCCTGCCAAGCAGGAAACACCATCAGAGCACTCCTGACATATGGTTGTCAAGCCTCTGCTTAAAGACCTCCAAAGGAGGAGACTCCACCACACTCCTTGGCAGCAAATTCCACTGTCAAACAGCTCTTACTGTCAGGAAGTTCTTCCTAATGTTTAGGTGGAATCTTCTTTCTTGTAGTTTGGATCCATTGCTCCGTGTACGCTTCTCTGGACCAGCAGAAAACAACCTTTCTCCCGCCTCTATGTGACATCCTTTTATATATTTGAACATGGCTATCATATCACCCCTTAACCTCCTCTTCTCCAGGCTAAACATGCCCAGCTCCCTTAACCGTTCCTCATAAGGCATCGTTTCCAGGCCTTTGACCATTTTGGTTGCCCTCCTCTGGACACGTTCCAGTTTGTCAGTGTCCTTCTTGAATTGTGGTGCCCAGAACTGGACACAGTACTCCAGGTGAGGTCTGACCAGAGCAGAATACAGTGGCACTATTACTTCCCTTGATCTAGATGCTCTACTCCTATTGATGCAGCCCAGAATTGCATTGGCTTTTTTAGCTGCCGCGTTACACTGTTGGCTCATGTCAAGTTTGTGGTCAACCAAGACTCCTAGATCCTTTTCACATGTACTGCTCTCAAGCCAGGTGTCCCCCATCTTGTATTTGTGCCTCTCATTTTTTTTGCCCAAGTGCAATACTTTACATTTCTCCCTGTTAAAGTTCATCTTGTTTGTTTTGGCCCAGTTCTCTAATCTGTCAAGGTCGTTTTGAAGTGTGATCCTGTCCTCTGGGGTGTTAGGCACCCCTCCCAGTTTGGTGTCATCTGCAAATTTGATCAGGATGCCCTTGAGTCCATCATCCAAGTCGTTGATAAAGATGTTGAATAAGACCGGGCCCAAGACAGAACCCTGTGGCACCCCACTAGTCACTCTTCTCCAGGATGAAGAGGAACCATTGATGAGCACCTTTTGGGTTCGGTCAGTCAGCCAGTTACAAATCCACTGAGTGGTAGCATAGTCAAGACCGCATTTTACCAGCTTCTTTACAAGAATATCATGAGGCACCTTGTCAAATGCCTTGCTGAAATCAAGGTAGGCTATATCCACTGCGTTCCCTTCATCTACCAGGCTTGTAATTCTGTCAAAAAACGAGATCAGGTTAGTCTGACATGACTTATTTTTCAGAAATCCATGCTGACTATTGGTGATCACAGCATTCCTTTCTAGGTGCTCACAGACTGTTTGCTTAATGATCTGCTCCAGAATCTTCCCTGGTATTGATGTCAGACTGACTGGACGGTAATTATTTGGGTCCTCTCTTTCCCCCTTTTTGAAAATAGGGACAACATTTGCCCTCCTCCAGTCTGCCGGGACTTCGCCTGTTCTCCAGGAATTCTCAAAGATGACTGCCAGTGGTTCTGAGATCACATCTGCCAGTTCTTTTAATACTCTTGGATGCAGTTCATCTGGCCCTGGAGACTTGAATACATCTAAACTAGCCAAGTATTCTTATACTATCTCCTTAGTTATTCTGGGCTGTGTTTCCTTTGCTGAATCATTTGCTCCAAATTCTTCAGGTCGGGCATTGTTTTCTTTATCGGAGAAGACTGAGGCAAAGAAGGCATTGAGGAGTTCAGCCCTTTCTGTGTCCCCTGTTTGCATTTCACCATCTTCTCCTCTGAGTGACCCCACTGTTTCTTTGTTCTTCCTTTTGCTACGAACATACCCATAAAAGCCTTTTTTGTTGCTTTTAACCTCTCTAGCAAGCCTGAGTTCATTCTGTGCTTTAGCTTTTCTGACTTTGTGTCTACACGTGCTGGCTATTTGTTTGAATTCCTCTTTGGTGGTTCCCCCCCTTTTCCATTTTTTGTACACATCCTTTTTTAATCTTAACTCAGTTAAAAGTTCTTTAGATAGCCACCCTGGCTTCTTTAGGCACCTTCCATGTTTCCGTCTCATTGGTATTGCCTGACGTTGTGCTTTTACTATCTCCCTCTTAACAAACTCCCAGCCATCATGAACTCCCTTATCTTTTAGTATTACTGTCCATGGGATCTCACCCAGCACTTCCCTAAGTTTTATGAAGTCGGCTTTCTTAAAGTCAAGAAATTGAGTCCTAGTATGCTTGGCTGCTCCTTTCCGCTGTATAGTAAACTTCAGAAGAGCATGATCACTCGCGCCTAATGATCCTTCCACTTCTACCCCACTAACCAGGTCATCAAGATTGGTTAGGACCAGATCTAAAATGGCTGTTCCTCTTGTTGCTTCTCCCACTTTCTGGACAATGAAGTTGTCTGCAAGGCCAGTGAGGAATCTGTTTGACCTTATGCTCTTGGCTGAGTTTGACATCCAACAAATATTCGGGTAATTGAAGTCCCCCATTACTACTATCTCCCTTCCTTTTGCATGCTTGGCCATCTGTTCCAGGAAGGCATCATCTATGTCCTCCGTTTGGCTTGGGGATCTATAGTAAACTCCCACAATGAGGTCACTGTTATTCTTCTCTCCCTTAATTTTGACCCAAATGCTCTCACTTTGGCTTTGAGGTTCTAAATCTTGGATCTCTTCACAGGTATACACATCCCTGACATATAACGCCACTCCTCCTCCTTTCTTGTCTGGTCTGTTTCTCTGAAATAGATTGTATCCCCCCATTATTACATTCCAATCGTGGGACTTATCCCACCAGGTTTCAGTGATGCCTATTATGTCATATTTAGTTTGCTGTACCAAGAGCTCAAGCTCATCTTGTTTATTTCCCATGCGTTGCGCATTAGTGTACAGACATTGAAGTCCATTAATCATTCCCCCATGTCTCTTATTTAAGGATTTTTTCCTCCCACCACTAGGTCTGCGTGCTGTTTGCTCCATTTGGTCTATGACATTTGGATGATCATCTTCATCAATTGATAGACTCCTACCTTCAGGAGCACTGTCTCCCTCCCCCACATTAGTTAGTTTAAAGCTCTCCTGATGAGGTTTCTGAGATTTTTGGCAAAAACATTTCTCCCAACCGTTGTTAGGTGCAGCCCATCGCTTGCCAGAAGTCCATCTTCAAGAACCTGCGGTCCGTGATCTAAGAATCCAAACCGTTCCTGTTTACACCATTTGCGAAGCCAGCTGTTCACTTCCACTATTTTTCCCTCTCTCCCTGGGCCACGTCGTTCAACTGGGAGGACAGATGAGATGACAATTTGTGCATTTAATTGCTTCAATTTCCTGCCCAGAGCCTCGTAGTCTCTTTTGATCTTCTGGAGGCTATTGCTTGCAGTGTCATTGGTTCCCACATGAACCAAGAGGAAGGGGTATTTGTCAGTGGGTTTTATGATTCCTTGCAGTCGTTCAGTTACATCTTGGATCTTAGCCCCGGGGAGACAGCACACGTCCCGAGACATCTTGTCAGGCCCACAGATCACTGCTTCTGTTCCCCTCAGTAGGGAATCCCCTATCACCACTACACGCCTCCTCTTAGGTTTGGTCGGGGTTCTTCCGTGAGCTGTCCGTTCCAAGGTCGCCTGCACATTCCCTGAGGACTGACTTTGCTCAAATGGAGTCTGTTCTTCGTCTTCCATGCTAGGGGAGAGGACTTCAAAGCGATTGTGTATTTCTAAACAATCAGAGCGAACCCTGGGCCTCCTACTTCTTTGAGTCACGTTTCTCCATATATCTGGCACCTGTGTTGGTGAACTAGCCTCCTTCTGAGGGGTGTCCCCTGTCTCCTCCCTGGTGGAGACGGTGTTCTCTGTTGCTTCCAAGAAGAGCTCCAGCTCTCTAATTCTTTGGAGCGTAGCTACACGTTCCTCCAGTTGCTGGACTTTGTCTTCTAAGAGGGCAATCAACATACAATTGCTGCAGGTAAAGCTGCCTGCAACCTTTGGCAAGATGGCAAACATTGCGCAGGAACCGTAGGCGACTGCAGCTGTTCCCTCACCCTCCATCTTGAAAACGTGTTGTTGGGGGTGGCTACAGTGGTCCTCCATCTTAAAAAGCGTGAAGACAGGACAAATAACCCCCCCCCCCAAATACCTAGGTCTCCCCCAACAAATGTTTGAGACTAGCTCCCCTAAATCTAAAAGATGGATCAAACTGCAAGCTCTGATAAGCTCCTCCCACAGCTAATCACCTGACTCAACAGAAACCCTGCCCCCTCTGCCCTTTTCACAGGGAGAGCAGCTAATCATCCACAAATAAACACACACACAAGAAAACCCTTTTGCTCCTCCTTCAGCTGCTGCCCTGCAAGCTCTGGGGCAGCGGTGGTTGTTTTGATTAGGTGGTCTGTAAATTTCTCTAAATAGAATATGTTTTCCCTTTATGCCTGCTTGCACTTGGGGATGGAGGAAGATAGCATTTTTTTAAAAAATAACAAATTCTCTGTTATTTGCAGAGCCCGGATGGAAAATATCTTGCCAGTGGAGCTATAGATGGAATTATCAATATCTTTGATATTGCGACTGGAAAACTTCTTCACACGTTGGAAGGTAAGGCTTGGAATGCTTGCAGCAGATTGCTCTCCATCTCTGGGAAGTGGTCTGAAGCCTGTGCTTTGCTTTCTTCCCTCGTTTTCAGGTTCCCAGCAGAGCTTCTCCTGCCCATGCTTCCAGAAACAGTTCAGGAAAGGAGCTGGTCAAACAGGGTTGCAGGGGTGGGGGCAGTACAAGATGTGATATCTTCAGGCCTTCATGGATGAAAGTGGGATTCTTTTATATTTCAGGGCACGCTATGCCAATCCGTTCCTTGACATTCTCCCCAGACTCCCAATTACTTGTCACAGCTTCAGATGATGGCTACATCAAGATTTATGACGTGTAAGTGCTAATCCTTCTCTGTCCAGAGCATGGCAGTGTCTCTCAAAACTGATTCGGTGGTAATGTAATGGTAAAATCTTCCCTTTTGGAGATAAAAAAGTCAATTTTCCCTTGACTCTTGTACACCTTTCTACCTCCTTGTATCTCCTCTTAACTGCTCCTCAGTTTCCCAAACCAACAGGAAGTTTCCAAACTTGCCAGGATGTATGTTGATAGCATGTCCTTCAGAGGTTGTTGGACTCCAATTCCTGTGTCAGCGCCAGCCTGCAAGGCCAATGGTCAGGACCGGTGGGAGTTGTAATCCAACAACATCTGGAAGGCACCAGGATGAGGAAGGCTGTCTGAATCACTTACGTCAGTGACAAACTTTGGCTTTCATAGAAAAGAGCAAACAGCCCCAGAAGACAACCCTAATCTAGTGTTAGCAGTTTCTTACAGTGGCCAACAGAGTTAGAAACTCAGATATACACACTAGGCATCACATGGCACCTTAAGCCTAGGTTATGGTCACAACAATGGTGGTGACAACAACAGTGGTCACAACAGTGGTGGTTCCCCACCTTTTTGCTGCTGTTTTGATTCCTTTGGGTTATTCCAGGTGTCTTTTGTGGCCTTTTAAACAATGGAAGCAATTAACCATTCTAAAAAGAAAGCATCAAAAATAAAATGAGCACCCCAGACCATACCTTTGTGTTTTGGGCAAATAAATCCAGAGTAACTACCATTTCCTGATTCTGTTCTAACCAACAACACCACTTATTACAGCCTACACAACTGATGGCAGAGAGGCCCAATGCATGCATGTGCATGTGCATGTATTGCTTGCTAGCTTTTTAATCCAATGGATTCACAAGTTAGTTTACAATTGAGACAAACAATTATAAGTGAGCCAGAACATCATCAGAAAAACTACCAAATAAAACAAGTATCAGTAGAATCGATATGGAAGCGGGCCATTCTTCAGATTGTTAGATGGCAATGGCAAGGAAATCTGCATGCTTCCCATGGCCTCCTCCACTAAAGAAAGGCTGTGTTAAATTTTCACCTACAAAGCTGGCCAGGCCAAATTTAGGGTGCAGAAAAGTCAAAAAGAAAGAAAAACGAAATAGGCCATCACCATGATAGGGCAGGTTTGGTGGCCTAGATTTGAAAGAAAATGGGAAGGATCTTACAAGAGTTGGGGAGATGAGGGGAAAAAGGGGCCATTGCATTTTAAGATAAAGGAGGAAGGAAGGAGGAGAGCAGAATGGAGCCTGCAGAGACAGGATTCAAACACAGAACACTGTCCCTTTAGAAGGGGTCTGGGTGGTCAGAAGGGAAGAAATGGGGGAAATATCCAGACAATGAAAAGGAGAATGATCCGGTGGGGCGGGGGGAGGAAGTGGTCATGAGAAAGCTGGGATTCCTCCCCAAAGGCAGAAACGGTGGGGTGGTGAGTGGGCAAGATAAACTGCAGGAGGCAGTAGAGTGAACATGGTATACTTTAAAACATACACAACCCCTAGCTGGCCAGGCAGCACTGACCCTGGAGGAGACGCTACCTTCATGTGTTCACTCCAGCCTTAACAGTCACACACGGCTTCAGCCATTCAAGCACAGGCAACCCATGCATGTTTTACTTTGGAAGAAGCCCCATGGAGTTCTGTTGCAAGTAGAAGACAAACACCAGATCAGGGATGGAAACAACCCTTTTCTCCAAATGGCACACACATGCATACCTCTTCTCCCACCCTCCCTCTGCCGTCAGAGAGATCTCAGGCCCTGTCCCTCCTCCCACAGTGGTGGCTCCTTCCCTCCCAGCGCTCAGACAGGCTCTCTGAAGTGCAGATTTAATCCTGAATAAAAGCCTCCCCTATGGCACCCTCCCACCCTTGCTTGTTCTTTCTCAGCCTCCTGTGTCTGGTGGAGAAACACAGTCAAATGCAGCAGCAGGCAGCCGCCTTCTCTCTAGAGAGCCAGTGTGGTGTAGTGGTTAAGAGCGGTAGTCTCGTAATCTGGGGAACCGGGTTCGCATCGCCGCTCCTCCACATGCAGCTGCTGAGTGACCTTGGGTCAGTCACACTTCTCTGAAGTCTCTCAGCCCCACTCACCTCACAGAGTGTTTGTTGTGGGGGAGGAAGGGAAAGGAGAATGTTGGCTGATTTGAGACTCCTTGGGGTAGTGATAAAGCAGGATATCAAATCCAAACTCCTTCTCTTCTTCTTCTTTCTCATGTCTTTCTAATGTAGGGTGGCATTAGCATTCACGTGTGCAAGTAGATCCAAGTGGCAGCCAGCAACAGGCAACAGCCTCTTAGAAGCGCCAGTAATTTACCGTATTTTTCGTCCCATAGGACGCTCCGCCCCATAGGACGCACCTAGGTTTTTTGGGGGGAAATAAAGGAAAAAAAATTTCCCTTTATTTCCTCCCCAAAAGCAGGTCGGGGAAACCGAACCAGGTCGAGGAACAGCGGGATGGCGGCGCTGCGCCTCCCTGCTGTCCCCCAAGCTTGTGGGGCTGGCCCATGTCTGCCCAGCGCGAGGGGCACTCTGCTTCAGGGCGCCCTGCCCGCCGGACAGCAGGCTGCTATTCGCAGCGTGGGGAGCCCTGCGGGGAACTCCTGCAGGGCTGCCCACGCTGCGGATGTCTGTCCGGCACGCGGGGCGCTCTGCTTCAGGGCGCCCTGCCTGCCGGACAGCAGGCTGCTATTCGCAGCGTGGGGAGCCCTGCGGGGAACTCCTGCAGGGCTGCCCACGCTGCGGATGTCTGCCCGGCGCACGGGGCGCCCTGCCCGCCGGACAGCAGGCTGCTATTCGCAGCGTGGGGAGCCCTGCGGGGAACTCCAGCAGGGCTCCCCACGCTGCGGATGTCTGCCAGGCGCACGGGGCGCTCTGCTTCAGGGCGCCCTGCCCGTCGGACAGCAGGCTGCGATCCGCAGCGTAGGGAGCCCTGCGGGGAACTCCTGCAAGGCTCCCCACGCTGCGGATGTCTGCCCGGCGCGCGGGGCGCTCTGCTTCAGCGGGGCGCTCTGCTATCCGCAGCCTAGACATCCCTGCGGGACCTCCCGCAGGGCTGCCTAGGCTGCGGATGTGTTCCCGAAGCGCCGGGCGCTCTGCTTTCAGGGCACCCGACGCTCCGGGAAGCAAACTGCTATCCGCAGCCTAGACATCCCTGCGGGACCTCCCGCAGGGCTGCCTAGGCTGCTGATGTCTTCCTGAAGCCTGGAGAGCGAGAGGGGTCGGTGCACACCGACCCCTCTCGCTCTCCAAGCTTCAGAGAAAGCCTGCATTCGCCCCATAGGATGCACCCAGATTTCCCCTTCATTTTTGGAGGGGAAAAAGTGTGTCCTATAGGGCGAAAAATACGGTAAATTAGTTGCAATACACGGCGACAAGACATAAGAAATTCCTCACAATCAGCCCATTCTCTGTTACAGGAGGTGCCTGGTGCCCAGTTAGTTTCAAACACTGGTGGCCACTCAAGATGCCTTTGGGTATCCTGCAAGAGCGGCCTTCTATGTCTGAATCATAGAATCATAGAGTTGGAAGAGACCACAAGGGCCATCGAGTCCAACCCCCTGGAAACAGCAGGAAACACCATCAGAGCACTCCTGACATATGGTTGTCAAGCCTCTGCTTAAAGACCTCCAAAGAAGGAGACTCCACCACACTCCTTGGCAGCAAATTCCACTGTCAAACAGCTCTTACTGTCAGGAAGTTCTTCCTAATGTTTAGGTGGAATCTTCTTTCTTGTAATGTGGAAGTTCTATTTGGTTGACATGTCTAATAGCTACAAAAAACCTCTTTTTCCTTGGATTTTTGTTCCCACCCGGCCATCAGCCCCTAGGAAGCTGCCTTTATACCAGGTGGTATTGGTTCATCGAGCCCATTTTCCCCCTGGACCACCATAAAAATATTTACCTTCATCCATTTGGCTTCTGCAAAGAAGCATCTTTTGATGTTGTTTGCCCATTTCCTTTGGAAGACGAAGGTTGTAATTAATGTGACTGATAAAGGCAGCCTTCCCCAGCCTCTTGCCCTCCAGCGGCTGTTGAACCCCATCTCCCATAAGCCCCAGGCTGCATGGCAACTAGTTAGAGATGATGGGGGTTGGAGCCAGACATCTGGAGGGCACCAGGTTGGGGAAGGTTGAATTAAGGGATAAGTCATATCCTGCTAAGTCATATCCTGTTGGTTGTGTTTCCATGAAGTGTGAACCCTTTCACATGGCAGGAAATATGGGATGCAGTCTAGCACATACGTTTTATTCTTTCGGAATGCTAATGTCTTGGACCTTGAATGAAGAATGTGGTAAAACGGACCCATCACTCCCAGGTAGCTGAGAATTGCAAGGAAGATTCATGAGAAGCAACCGTTTTGTCACACTTGTCCACAATTGCTCCAACTTTTCATTGAGAATCCTCTGATAAACATCTGAAGAAACTCAGAAGTTCCCTGGAATATTATTTTGAAGAGCCTGTTGTTAGGGTGTATTTCTAAATTGGAGCCTGTTTTTGAATTCTGCAGGCAGCATGCGAACCTGGCAGGCACCCTGAGCGGGCACGCATCTTGGGTGCTAAATGTAGCGTTTTGTCCTGACGACACCCATTTCGTTTCTAGGTATGTAGAATGTTGACATGACCTGATTTGGTTAGGTTATGTGTTACATGTTCATCTTGCACTTTCTTCATGGAACTCTAGAAAGGAGTATGTCACTGGTGGGTTCATTGTTGAGCAGCACTTAGCCTAATTTCATGTGGGTAGCAAGGAGAGGGGGAAATGGAGGGGAAAGGAGGTGGTGCAGAGAGAGAGAAGTGGTGACCCACACTGGGCTTTGACCTTTCCACGCCTGTTGCTTGTATGTGGCCTCCAGCAGAGGGAATGGTTGCCTGCTGCAGGCCTATGCTGGGTTTACTCTCTTCTGCCTCCCCCCAAGCCATTCTTTTTAAATCACTAATTTTATAAGGGGCAAGACTACAAACACATAGCACATGAGAGGAATCCCCAGAATTACAACAGAGGTAAGTAGAGCACCCTTGTAAAGCAGGCTAGGCTGAGATAGACTCTGGTCCCTCCTCATCTGGTGAACTTCAAGGCTCACTGTGGATTTGAACTTGCCCCCTGAACCTATGACATTACAGCATCACCGTTCATTTATGTGGATGGGATGTGGAGAGGAAGGCCTGTTTATAAATGGAGCTTCATAGAGTAAAATTCACATAGTTGTAAAACTGAGTGCATGATTTTCTTAATTGGGCAGAACTAAGAATTAGCAGCCTTATTTTCAAAAGGTGCCAAGTAACTGTAGGATTGTATTCAACTAACTTATACTGATAGACTCCTTAAAAATTATGGACCTAAGTCATGGCCAGTTAATTACAATCATAGGTCTACTATTGAGTAAAAGTTAGTTGAATACAACCTATGCAACTGCTTCCCCTATTTTTAAGATGAGTTTTTCACAAATGAATATACTGTATTTGGGGGGGGGGGTTGCCCAGAGTTGTTCAGCTTTTTTGGGGCGGGGGGTTGCCAACAATCGCTCCCCCGCCTGACCAACACTCCCAATTGCCAGCAGCCACCAATCACCCACCCAATCACCGCTGACAATCTCCTACTCGCACCTGCAACCAATTGCCCATCCCCCCTCTGCCCTATCTGTGTTTAAGACGACCCACTAAAAAAACATCATCTTCTACATGGAAAAATATGTGTTGGCGTTAAAAAGTCTGGTTAAGTGTGTATTGGGATAAATGACAAAGAATTCCTAAGGAAAAATTCTCAAATGGGGTCTGCTGCCCAGAGAAACGTGTATGAGGCATTCCGTTTCTTTACCTTGCTGATCCTGCTCTACTGAGTGTGGGTTTGCTCTACTCCGCTGCAATGTACTTCAGTGTGTGGCTTTCCCCATAAACAGCAAGGTGTTAGCAGCATGCCTAAGCTCTTGCCCTTGTTCTCCTGGGTTTGTTTATGTGAGTGGAAGATAACTGTTGGTGTCATCTTCAAGCATGGCAAAATGAGGGGCATCTATTGCAGGGGTATGAGCCGTGCAGAATTTTTCTGACAGCTGCATTGAGCCACACTTGTCTTGCGGGGTTGTGCAGGACAAAGGAATTGCCTTACGCTGACTCACACCATTGATCTATCTTAGCTTAGGGTTCCCTACACTGACTGGCAGCCCTTTCTGCAAGTGCTGGGGACTGACGTCAGATGCCGCACCACTGAGCAAGGTTCTGCATTAGACACAGTTGCAAGCTGTGGGCTCACTTTCTTGCATGTTGTTTGGTAAATGGATAGCTGCCGGTCATCAAGTGTACAGCGAGTGGAATGTGTGAACTGCATTTTGCTGTGGTGAAGGAACATGGATGCTTGAACTTTTAGCTGCCTTGTTGGGTCAGGCCAGTGAGTTCTGCAAGTTTGGTCTCGGTTGGAACCTAAATGCACTGCAGTCTTTAATCTTGTATTGCTAAGGTCAGTTAGTTACTCTTTACTCATCTGCTTAGTTTTTGTGGTGCTGTGGTGTAAACCACTGAGCCTTGGGCTTGCCTCGGCAGTTCAGATCCCCACAACAGGGTGAGCTCCCGTTGTTCGGTCCCTGCTCCTGCCAACCTAGCAGTTCAAAAGCACGTCAAAGTGCAAGTAGATAAATAGGTACTGCTCCGGTGGGAAGGTAAACAGCGTTTCTGTGCACTGCTGTGGTTTCACCAGAAGTGACTTAGTCATGCTGGCCACATGACCCAGAAAAACTGTCTGCAGACAAATGTCGGCTCCCTCGGCCAGTAAAGCGAGATGAGTGCCACAACCCCAGAGTCATCCGCTACTGGACCTAACTGTCAGGGGTCCTTTATCTTTATGTAGCATGGCAGCATCTGCTTTGTGCTGTCTTGCACAACACATGGACTGAACATTATGCATGGCAAATAAACACTTAGGGAAACAAAAACAATTCTAATGCCAGTCTTCAGATTTTCTGCAGAGTCCCTGCTCCAAGCCTCTTCTTTAGTATGCTACACTCTTAAAAGAGGGCCTTTTCTGCATCCGCTCAAGGGACACGTCTGGTGCCAACACTAGCACCTTTTTCAATACCAGGGGAAGACCTTTTTGCCCAGACAATTCAGATGGTGGTTTTGTTTTTGCTTGATCTGTTCTGCTTTTCTTTGGGGTTGGAGGTGTTAGTCACACTTTTGTACACCAGGCCTGGAACTTTTCAATGAAATGTCCTAAATAAACATGACAAAATAGTGAGTACCGTGGCTTCAGGATAGATGAAGTGAGAGATGTGACTTGCAATTTTTTAATTCCCCAAAGAGGGAAGGGCGAGCTCAGGGTTGGAGGCTCACACCAGTGGACTGCACAAATGGTGATGATTTCAGGAAGCAGAGGTGGGTTGGTATTAACAGGGAACAAAATTGTTGATCATTGTTCTTTTCCAGTTCATCAGACAAAACTGTGAAAGTGTGGGATGTACCTTCCAAGACCTGTGCTCATACCTTCTTTGATCATCAAGATCAGGTATATAGAACTTTGTGGCTGTCGGTTGTAGCTTGCCTCTGTGCAAAGTGCTGGTAACGGGGGTGTGAGAGACTGAAAGTACAATCCCATTGGCCTGCCTTTTTAGCAGAATGAGTGTGCTTTTGCTGGCAGAGGGGCCATAGCGTGGTGGCAGTATATGCCTGGCATGCAAAGAATGCAGGTCCAATGCTTGGCATCTCCACATCAAGGAGCAAGCGATGGGTAAGCTCTGCCTCAGACTATGAGTTGCTGCTACCCAATATGAGGCACCTTCTTGTGTTTCAGTTTTACGATTGTCACTGTTTGACTCCTATCAGCCATAGTCAGGCACAGTGGAGTTGCAGCCCAACATCTGAGGGCCCATTGGGTTGGTTTTCTCTTGTGCAGTGGGCGGTACACAGCATATATAAATTACCTTTAAAGAAAAGGACTTGTGATCATTATAATTTTTTAAATGTCTGTTATAAGCTATTGCCTAACTCTATGCAATCAATCTTAACAGATTTTTGGTTTGTTCACAGGTCTGGGGAGTGCAATACAACGGAAATGGTTCTAAAATTGTATCAGTTGGTGATGATCAAGAAATCCATATTTATGACTGTCCAATTTAAATGTACCTAAATCAATTTGGGTTCCTTTTGAAAGCTGTGGAACTTTCAAAAGGTGTCAAGAAAACCTTTAGATTTTGACAAATGCAAATAATCAATATATATCTAAGTTTGTATGAATTTTGCTATTTATGTTTATAAATGTATTTGTTACTTTAAATTACTTAATTTGCCAACTGGGCTACTGGAGTATCATTTCCCCATTAGACATTTTTTCTGTTTTTGGGGTGGCAGTGCTTGTCATGGACGGCACAGGTGTGACTACAAAGAAGAATAAAGGCTGTGCATGTGCTCAGGGGAGCCCTGCAATTTGCAAATATATGCAATATACAAAGAGTTTCTTTCCAGCAGGGGGCACCCAAGCATAAAAAAATCAGAAAAAGATGCTGCTTGCATGCAAGTTCTTAAGCTTTTAGCTGGTGAATTTCTATTGTATGTCCTAGCTCCCTAAGCCAAGAAAGCATTTAGTTCCCATTCCAGAGGGATGGGGTGAGAGAGTTGCCCTCTTGGTTAAGAGTCCTCACACCACACAGAATGGTCCTGTTTTATTTGAAGCAATAATTCAGTTTTACAGCAAACAGGTTTAGAGAACAGCCCATTAAGCTGAAACTATAGCTGTTTTATGTAAATAGTGTTCTGAAAATTATTTCTACATTAGGGATTTTTAGAGAAACTGGAAGTGCTTATTCAACCAAGTTGCAGTATACTCAAGTCTTGCTACAGAGGGATTTTTTTGGTGTGGGTTTTTTTTTCCATGAACGCTTAAATATATAGTTACAAAAATGATACTCAGCATCTCTGTGCTGAACATGACAAGTGGCTTCAAAAGCCAATTTTTGAATCTGTCACTAGCAGTCCAGTTACACCTCCAGTTCAAGATGTCTGACACTGCACACCAGTTCTAGGGCCTTCGTCATCCTCCTCATAGGCTTCCCCATGATTACGGAACGCTCGCTCTCTTGGATCAAATTCAACAAGATCAACTTGATCCATGTCTTCTGAAATCATTACTTCTTCTCTTGGAGGAAGCAGAGCTTCTAACAAGGGTAGCTGTTCCTTGGAAAGCCACTGATGCTCTGGGAATGCAACCTATAATAAAAAGACAGCATTAATGTAACTAGTGTGGAGCTATGCTCACATCCTGCATTTGGAACAGCAGCTCCTTGAACACAAGCAAATACCTTAAGGCTGATTTTGTTAACTACCATCAGGAATTATTGCCACTGTCTTGCATAGATGGCAGGGTAGGCAATCTGGTGTGTGGAGGGGTCAGACAAAATCCAGCACTCTCTCCCTCGTTTTGTCCCTCAGCTGCTTTCTACCAAGATGACACACAGCTTGGCTTTCTCAAGATAGCTTACAATATAAAACAAGCCAGCAATCCCAAAATAAGAGCAGATTAAGTGGCAGAGCTAGGTGAAAACTTTGCTAAAAAGCTATTCAAAGGATCCCAGATGCCATTAAAACAAGAAAACATGGTGATGCTCCTTTGACACTGAACAATGAGTAGTTTTTAGATAACATGGCTGGAGAGGGAATTCCTTTGTGCACCTCCCTACCTCACCTCAGAACAACACATTTTGGCACATCCCTCCCATTTTTACAAATCTTCTACTGCTTCATGTGCACAAACCCTGAAGCAGGAAGCAGGAAGGGGCAGTTGAGGTGCCTCATGAGCTTGCAGTTCAGTGTGTTTCAAGAACGCTTTGCTGCTTGTGTGGCACCTACAGGGGACAGCCCATGTTGCTGACTTTACAACTGCCCATTCAGTTGGAAATGCACTTCATCCAGCTTGTAGGCAGATAGATTCAAACAACTGTTTAAAAGCAACTAACTTACTTACCAAGAACTGAATTATTAGGGAACCTTTTTCCAATGGTGACTTGTAAATTGGCATTCCCTCATTTATGATGCATTTGACATCTCCATGCTTTATCACTTCACCTGTTTGAATAGCGATTACACACAGTTAAGTTCGTTAGCTTTCCGAAACCCCTTTTTCCTTGCAGAGAGGTTCCCAACAGCAAAATGATACATGAAACCCTACTGGATCAGACAAGGGTCTCTATCTCGGTGGTGAGGAACCTGAGGCCCACTGGCCCAATTAGGTAGGTTCTGTCTCAGCTCAAAGTGTGTTGCAGGCTTTGAGCCTTTCAAAGCTCTGTAGAGAATAACGTTTTGAAAAGGGCTTCTGACAATCTGGACAAAACAAACAAAAAAAAACGGGCAAGATGTCATTGTGACATCAGGTACCTGACAGGTGATTGACTCTGCTCTCCTGTCCAACTTTGCTCAAGATGGGTGGGTAGGGGAGACAATTTGGCCCTTTGGGCTAAAAAGCTCAGCGTGGTTCAGCATTCTACTTCCACAGAGCCAATCAGATATTTGGAAAGCTCAAAAGCAGAAAATGGAGTATATTTATACAATATATGAAAGAACACTGTAAACATCTGAAAATGTTTATAGGTTTGAGTTAAAATATTTTGTAATGCTAATATTTGGAGCTGGTTTACAATAAGGAAAGTTTTATTAAGATAGAAAGAAGGTAAATAGGCGGTTATGGAAATGCAAAGATGTAACTGAATATTTATGAAAGCCAGAGAGTGGGATGGGGGGGGGGGGAGTCGAAGCTCAGTTTGAGAAATGTTTTTGGTGATGAGATTATTTAATGGATTGTGATCATGGTAAAATGTAAACTTAATAAAAATTATTTTAAAAAACCACAAAAAAACAAAAGCAGAACATGAGGAGCTATAGCCCTTTCCCACTATAGCCCTTTCCCTGCAATGGGTTCTGAGAGACAATCCCTTTTAAAGCCATCTAAGTTTGTGGGCATCATATCTCATGGAAACCAGCTCGTCTTTTTGTCCATCCTCTGTCTCCAATCATCAGCTCCAGTGGATGATCTAAACTGGTTTGCAGCAGAAACTCATTAAAATCAGTATCTTAATGGAAACATGCAAGCTGCTAATTAAATAGCATTTGCTAAGCATTTTTTCTTTAACAAGGTAGATGCAACACCTACCTGCTTTGGAAGTTATTACAAGGACTCTGTCATCCAAGGTATCAATTGTCTTTTTGAAGCCACACAAGGCTTCCGTGAGCTGAATTTTCATTTTCATAATTAAGTCGTTGCCTCTTCTCTGAAACACTGGGTGGTCTTTCTGATCTAGCACAATGATGACATCTCCAGGCTCCAAATCAGGTTCCTGGTCACCTTCTCCGTGAAATACTATTTTCTGACCATCTTTCATACCTATGAAGCAACACATAAAAAGGTAAAGGTACCCCTGCCCGAACGGGCCAGTCTTGACAGACTCTGGGGTTTGTGCGCCCATCTCACATCTATAGGCCGGGGGCCAGCGCTGTCCGGAGACACTTCCGGGTCACGTGGCCAGCGTGACAAAGCTGCATCTGGCAAGCCAGCGCAGCACACGGAACGCCGTTTACCTTCCCGCTGGTAAGCGGTACCTATTTATCTACTTGCACCCAGGGGTGCTTTCGAACTGCTAGGTTGGCAGGCGCTGGGACCGAGCAGCGGGAGCGCACCCCGCCGCGAGGATTCGAACCGCCGACCTTTCGATCGGCAAGCCCTAGGCGCTGAGGCTTTTACCCACAGCGCCACCCGCGTCCCTTAGCAACACATACACACACATAAAAGAAATCACATTCAGAAGATTTGTCAAAACAGTGCCAGCAACCTGATTAATGGATATCCTGTAACTTCTAGCCTATGGCAAGTTAGGAATACTTCCAAAAGTTCCAAATTATGTGGCCTTATTTCCAAAGTAAAACTGATGCATTAGGAATGCTTTTTAAGTTTCTGACCAAGGGTTTCAACAGCCTTGTACTTTTGCTTCTTTTCCCTTATAACAAATCATACATATTGATAAAAACCACTACAATCCTAGCACAATCACAATGCAATGCAATGTTAAGTATGATTGCATGAAGACTGCTTACTCTGCAGTGTGTTTATAAATGTGTGTGAGGAAGAGGGTGTGCTGCAAATTAACTCTAAAATGCAGCCAACTATATACACTGGGATTAATTATCCTAGTTAAGTTGTAACTTAAGCAACAAAGCACAGCAAAGCTTCAAAATGTGGAGAACAGGGGAAATCCATCCATCGCTTAGTGCCATGCTACTCTACTACTGCCTTCTGAAACAACTGAAACATACTGTATAGGATCAAAATTCCAAAACTGACAATTTTGAAAGTATCTCTAATATTTGAAACAAAATTTTAAAAATCCTTCCAGTAGCACCAACTAAGTTTGCCATTGGTATGAGCTTTCGTGTTCATGCACACTTCAGCTATCTTCAGATACACGAAAGTTCATCCCCATGACAAACTTAGTTGCTCTCTAAGGTGCTACTGGAAGGATTTTTGTTTGTTTAAACTACGGCAGACCAACACGGCTACCTACTTGTATCTAATATTTGAGATACTGTTTATGACTTATTTTAATCTGCTGTGGGTTCCCTACGGGGCAAACAGCAAGATAAAAATTATTGCATGCCTATGTGTCTGCCTTCCTTTCATCACTATGTAGTTACTTGAGCAATGAAATTCCAGTCCTCAAAGATCACTAGGATACCTTAATGGCAGTGAAGCCTTGCCATGAATGTCGTGCTTGAAAAAGGAAGCAATGGGCATGTGCAGGAGGGCCAGGCTTTGGGTATGAGCAAAGAGATATTCCCTCGTGAGCTGCCAATTTGGGTAGCTAGCTGCCTGGGAAGGTTGGGTGTGATGAAATCCTTACCTTTGTCAATGTGTATTTCTATTATTTTTTTCTCTCTAACCACCTTGTTGCCATTGCAGGTGGTGCATCTGTCTTTGGGATTTATTCGTTCCCCTTGGCCTTTACAGTCTGGACAAACAGTCTGGATTTGCTGCACCATTCCAGGTGCGATCTGCTGAACAAGCACCTGCACTCCTCTTCCTTTGCATGTAGGACACTTTTCCACAGCACCTTTCTTTCCACCGAGGCCTTGGAAGGAAATACATAAGCACACACACAGTAACTCCTAAAGTTCCCTGATGGCAGACAGCAACTCACCAAGCTCTCATTACCAATCTTAGCATCCGTGTATAGCTCTCGTACCAAGCAAACAGGGCTTTGACTACATCTTATCTACGAATTCAGTGCCAAACATTACTCCCTCTGAGCTCTGCGTCTCCCTGGGTCTGGCATAATTATTCAAAATAATGAACAAGTCTAAGCATATTTATGTCCAGTTTGGACAACAGCAAGGAAACTATTTGATTAAGTCCGCAAACATTGCTAGGCTACTCAACAGTTTTCAGTGCACTCTTTGAACAGAACAATCTGCTCACTTCTCATGATTTTTCATAAGACTGCCAAATATTTGACAATAGCCTTGAGAAGTGGAGATCAGTTGGAATCCCATCAGTTCACAATTTATGTGATAAATTATCCACAACTGACCTGTATCATCGACCAGAGATGAACACCTTTTTAAAGAGGATCATGGCCACTTTTCCTATGGACTCATTTTTTTTATAGCAATCATTGTTTTGTCATTAAAAAGAATGTTTGCTGTTAAGAAAATTAGCCGTTTGCCCGTTTCAGAGGCAAATACGTCTGAAACAGAAAGTTTCCCGTTTCACCCCTTTGTGGATTGAGATTTTGGATCTTAAGTTCCCTTGGGGAGTGAATTTAACTTGGCAGCTTGTAGAAGAATACAAGCTTCCTAATTAGGTAAAGTATATTTTTCTCCATTCCCATCCTCAGAAGTTTGTCCCAAAAGTGATTTCTAGAGATAGAGTCAAATGCTCCTTTAAGGTCAAGAAAAGGGAAATTCTAGAAAATACCACTTGTAGAAAGACTATGCCTCTGTGCATACACAAATAGAATCCGCTGTGCATAATCGGTTGGTTGTTAGTAGGGAGTGGTATTCACATGGATTTAATGTAGCCTTCTTTATGTTTACTCAGGATGGGGATAAGATGGAGATAGTAGCCAGGTTTCGGCACCATGCAATGAGGACTCGTGAATGCTTATACAATGGTACCTTGGGTTACATACGCTTCAGGTTACAGACTCCACTAACCCAGAAATAGTACCTCAGGTTAAGAACTTTGCTTCAGGATGAGAACAGAAATTGTGCTCTGGTGGCGCAGCGGTAGGAGGAGGCCCCATTAGCTAAAGTGGTGCTTCAGGTTAAGAACAGTTTCGGGTTAAGAACAGACCCCCCAAACAAATTAAGTACCATATTTTTCACTTTATAGGACACACCCGACCATAGGCCGCACCTTGTTTTAGAGGGGGGAGAACAAGAAAAAAAAATCTCCCCCTCTCTGCCCAGCGCCCCTCCAGCGAAGCGGCAGGAGGCGCTGCGCAGAGAGGAGAATTCCCCCCCGTTTTCCCCCTCTAAAACAAGGTGTCGTTCAAGGTGCATTCAGCCGCCTTCAGGCGGCTACCTTGGAAGCCCGGAGAGCGAGAGGGGTCGGGGCGCACCGACCCCTCGCTCTCCAGGCTTCAGAGGTTGCTTTCGACCTGCTCTTTGGGGCTGGCGGGGGGAAGCCCACCACCAGCCCCAAAGAGCAGGTTGGGGAGCAGCGGAAAGGCGCGCAGCCTTCCCGTTGCTCCGCGAGCTTCTCGGGGCTGCCAGGGAAGCCCAGGGCTATGGCTTCTTTAGCCCCGCGCACGCTCTCCCGGCTGGTGAGGTGGTGCGCGGCTAGGGCAATACCCCATCTCCCGCAAAAGCCCACAGGAGCTGCGCACCCTTTAAGGAGTGTGCGGCTCCTGTGGGCTTTTCTACAAGGAGGGAGAAGGGAGTGACTGGCCGCGTCAGTCCCTTGTCCCTCCTGAGGAAAAGCCTGCAAGAGCCGCGCGGAGCTTGTGTGCGGCTTTTGGGGGCTTTTCCTGCCTGCCTCCCCCCTGCATTCGCTCCATAGGACACACACACATTTCCCCTTCATTTTTGGACGGGGAAAAGTGTGTCCTATAGAGCGAAAAATTCGGTACTTAACCCGAGGTACCACTGTACAATGTTAACTCAAGTGTTAGATGCAGGTTTCTGATGAGTGATTTTATTGTACTGAACCATACTGGAATCTTGTGTAAATGTCAATAAAGGTTTGTGAATCTGAAAGAACGTAATGGCACATTCTTGATTTTAGATTTAAGAATGGTTTGGTGAGCACCGCAAGTACTTCCTGAGTAATCACACCCACAAAATGATTCTGTGTCTGACTTCAATGTATTCAAGGCAGCTGGTGCCTTCAAATATCCCTGCATATAATGTTCAGCATTTTCACTTGAGGTTACAGGAGTGGCCTTTAGAACACGTTTTGGGCACAGCCCAACTTCTATATTCAAGTTCACTGAGTCATTACCTTTGCACTTATCACAAATTACATTCTTCTGAAGCGCCAGCTTTCTTGTGGCTCCATTGTACAAGTCTTCAAGGGATATACTCAACTGATGGACAACGTTCTTTCCTTAATGAAAATGAAGGTCAGATGCTTAACACAAGATCCCCATTTCCAATGTTCATTTTAAGCTTTTTATCCTACCTCCCTGCAAGCCTAACAATCCTCCAGAATGGAATGTGTACCTTTTACTAGGAGGAAACTGCTTCTGGAACACAACAGCTCTGTTTCTGCAATACGGCTTAGCTTTTCAGAATTTTGTAAAGTTAGCTTCCTATATAACTATTTAATTTTTTTTTTCCTTTTTAACTTATCTGTAATGCCACACATGGACAAAACCAAGATGAAATCCCCCTCATCTGGCTTTATCATATATGCATCCTAGGCAAAGAAGAAGGCCATGGCAGTTCCTCCCTCTCAAAGGCAATTTTCTTGAAAAAAAATAGCCAGGGCTGCCAGCAACCATGGCAAGATATAATTTAAAAAATTGTACTTGGGAAATTTGAGCAGAGGCTATTGACCAGAATAAACTTGGTCCTCTGGACAACTTACCTCTATCCACTTCCTTGTTTAGACACTACTGGGCAGTGCTGAAATATGTATCCCTAAACCAACCAGTTTTCAAAAGCATTTGTATTAATAGTTATAGCCCTCAAATTCTAAACACTATTCTAAGTGCAGAACAAACCCCCCCCCCCAAAAAAAAAACCCAAGGGGAAACTCTCAAAATTAGTATGTTTCCTGGATATGAAACCAAAGATCTGATTAAACTATCCTGGTTTGAATTTTGCATTTTTTTTTGTTCAACCCCACCCCCCAAATTATTTGGTTCTGAGGTCTATCACCTGAATCTAAGCATTTCCAAAGATAACCTCAAGTTACAGTGCTTCAGATAAACCACACTGCCTTTTCAGCAGTAATGCTAAGTAAGATATTGTTGCCATATTCCCAGAATGGAAAAAACAGGTGCAACAGGGCCAACAAAAGTCAATCATTAATAATAGTAGCTTTGCCTTACAGTAAGGCCAAGAGAGCTGCCACATGAATGAAACCTTCAGTTGCAGTTCCCATTGGTAACTACAGTGGAACCTTGGTTCTCCAATGCCTAGGTACTCAAACATTTCAGTTCCCAAACGCCAAAAGCCCGGAAGTAAGTGTTCTGGTTTTTGAACTCTTTTTCGGAAGCCGAACATCAGATGCGGCTGTCAGCTATTGTTTTCAGGGCACCCACGCCAATCTGAAGCAAAGCCTTGGTTTTCGAATGTTTCTGAAGTTGAACAGACTTCCGAAACGGATTACATTCAAGAACCAAGGTACCAGTGTAAGTATTTTACGCTTTGGACACAATACTACAGTAGCATTCTACATTTTGGTCTCACACACTAGAATTTAACTGATGCAGTATTTAAAACACACATGCATACCTCTTCTTTCTCTATTCATTCTGCCTCCACCACCAAAGAACATGTCAAAGATGTCCATGGGTGAAGAGAAATTGCCGCCACTTAGGCCTCCTTCTTTAATAGCTTGCTCCCCACCCTGGTCATAGAGGTCTCTTTTCTTTGGGTCTGACAGAACTTCATAAGCCTGGGATATGAGTTTAAACTAAGAAGAGAAAGAGACCCTCTAAATAGCTGGCTAGCAGACAACAATAGTTAAGTTTCATACAAGTGATTAAGAAAACTCCTGAACATCCATCAAGAGACTATTCAGTAAATATATAACCAGCAAAAGCAGTCGTCCACCTATTTTAGAGTATTTCCCTCCCTGCAGTGGTTAATATAAGAAAAAGCCAGGCCAAAATAAATGCTGTAAAGGAAATTATATCAATATAATATAATATATCGATCAGCATAAGAAATGCTCACAGTATGCCACGGAAAATAAAACAGATACACAGCATTACTCACTGAGGAAAATGCTCTATTGCCTGCAAGACTTCCCATCCCTGGGTTCAGATGGAACCCAAGAAATTACTAGCAAAATGCCAATCATTTTGATGGATAAAATGTAATCTATATTGCAAGGATCTCTGGAATACAGTGTGTGGTGTGTGTGTGTGTGGATACTCTGTATGGACACCCAATGTACTCCTCTGCATAGAGTACCTGTTTTAGGACTGTTTAGTCGTTTAGTTGTGCCCGACTCTTTGTGACCCCATGGACCAGAGCACGTCAGGCACTCCTGTCTTTGTATTAGGACTACTAAGTGTCAAATGTTGGTCATTCCCACTACAATAACTAAGCACAGTGGTTTACTTCCTTCTGCAAAAGACCAGCCACTTCCTTTCATGAACTAAAAAATAAAGCATGTGCCTCCTGGCTGGTGTCTCAACTTGCCCACCTGCAGTTGCCTCCCTAAGACCCCCACTTCACCCTCTCCAACCGAAGTCCATACCCGCTCGCCCTCGCTGGGATTCTTGTCTGGATGGAACTTCAGGGCTAACTTGCGGTAGGCCCGCTTGATCTCATCCGAGGTGGCACTTGGCTTCACCCCCAGCGTATCATAGTAGCCCGTTTCCTTCACCATGGCAGCAGCCTGAGAGGATGAAAGAAACAGAAGGAATGAAGACAGCACTCAGGTTTTTCTTCATCAAATTTCCCTCATTTTGCTAAAGAATTTCCCATCCTGGAATGCAGGTTGTCATCAAATATGTTTGAAGGCACTAAGAAAGCTTTGTATATGGTAAAAACCAGAACTGGATACTGCCAATTAATCAAATGTTCCCTTTTTAAGCTGGGGTTTAAGACAGAAGAACTTGTAAAAATACAAATGGCAAGAACCATTTTAGAAGAGGTATGCTCTTTCCTTGTACACAAAGTAAATGCTTCATTATTTTCTACATACATTTCATTGTCTAAACACAAAACATGCTTTCTTCAGAACTACTGTATTATGTAAATGTATACTTTAACAAATTAATCCAAAATGAACGCAATTGAATGAACACATTAAACAAGCACAAAAATTGCCCCAGACAGTCCTTACTTTCTTCAATTATCAGAACAGATATCCTCTGGTACAACAGGATTCACCCTTCCACTCCTCCTCCCTGCAGCCCCCCCAAACTCTGCTTAGGATGTGGGAGAACCTCTGCAGCAGGTTTGAGGATGGTGGGGGAACAGAGAAGGGGAAGTCCACTGACAGGGTTATTGGCTGTTGATATGCGACTATGCATTTTGCATGCTGTTTTCAGTCACGTTAAAAATATTTCGGCATCTTCATCTAATGCATTATTTCATTTCATCTACTTGAGGGAACTGGATTTTTTTTTCCAAACACTGATAAGAGAACATAATAGCAACACAGCACAGATTTTTAAAGTTTTGTTTATAGGTTAAATAACTATGGAAAAACAAATTCCCATCAACTTAGAGCAGAAAAAATCCAACAGAAGGCCCACACCACTAGACACAGAAACTACTTAAAAACGACAAAATCAGTTTGCTGCTCTCCTTTTTTAAAGAGTATTCTAGTATCTAAGACACTGAGGCCTTTAGCTCAATGACAGAGCACTTGTTTTTGCCTGCAGAGTCCTTAATTCTCCAACCCTGGGCATCTCCAGCTGGTGTTATGGAAAGACTGCCGTCTGAAACCCTGGAAAACTGATGCCAGTCAATGTGCTGCCCTAGATGGACCCATGGGCTGACTTGCTGCAAGGCAGCTTCTTCAGATCATGTCTCAGGTCTCAGCCTGGAGTTTTCTAGAAGGCCTTAGATGAGACACTTGGCTTCAGCCACTTCACTCAACCCGCAAATGGGGACGACAAGGCTGGCCTAGCTTGCACAGAGAACTGCAAGGCCGTAAGCTAAAATAAATTATGACATGGTAACAAAAATGAAGCACTCTTGAACATTAGACATGGGCCACGGTTGTTCTCCATCTCCTAGAGATGGAAGATAAAAACCAAAGGTCTCCAGTTTGACTATCCCTATAGCCACCAGTTCGTTCTTCCTCAGTCCCCATTTGTCACATTAGTACTGACCTACCTCACTGGGTTCTCAAATATATATATATATATCTGATGTAAATGCAAGGCAATACCAGGACGGCTCCGGGTGTCCTCTTTTAACCCCAGTGCCGCCACGCGAGGTTAACAGCGTGGACCCCCCACCTCACAGCGTTTGCCTTAACTACTACAAGGCACCTTATAGAAACCCCTCTGAACACTCAAAAACACAACGGAAACACTATGTTCCCCCAACATTTCCAAAATGCATATTAGAAATCATCGTATTGCACCAATAACAAGCTCTACTTGATGCGCTTCTTGTTTCTTCATTCACCTGTATTTTTATAATCCTCTTCACCGCGAAAAACAGTGTTTGCGCCTATTGGCATCCCCAGCGCAAACCGCTGCCTCGCGCGACCCGTTCCCATTGCCCCTCTCCGTTTCCAGCCCGGAGCGACGCCCGAGGAGGGAGGAGGCAGGGGGCGAGAGGGCCCCCGCCGAGCCCCTTCGCGGCAGCCCCGGCGCCAGGGGAGCCAGAGCAGGGCGCCGCCCAGGGATCATCCAGCCCACCCCCAGCCCCGCTGCTGCGCCCGCAGCTCTGAGGGCGTTGGCGGCGGCGGAGTCCTTCCTCGGGAGCCGCGCCGGCCTCGGCCCGCCCTCCGCCCGCGCCCGCACCTCAGCCTCGCCGGCGCTTCTCTCGCGTCTCCCTCGCGCGCTCCGACCCGGCGAGCGGCGCCTCGACCGAGAGCCTTTTATAGGCGCCGCCGCCGCGAACTTTCTGGAACGACGCCGCCGCGACGTCACGACTAAAGCCTCGACAAACCTAGCGGGACCAATCGGCGAGCGCCGGGAGGACGAGGCTCCGCCCCCTCCCTTCCGCGCCCATTCAGAGGGGAGACGAGGACGGAAAGGGCGCCTCGGCCGCGCGGAGTTGCTAAGCGACGGCCGCCGCAATCGGGCCGGCGCCGTGCGCGAGGGGGGCGGAGCATGAGGCCCCGCCTCTTGCCTTATATGGCAGCCGGCGGCCGAGCGCCTCCCGGATTCTGCCGCTTTCTCGTTGCTTCGCGAGCGGCGCTTCTGGGCGCCCCAGTGCGCAGTCTCCAGAGCCCAGGAGGACGGCGGCGCTGCTCTAACGAGTCCCTGTTTTGCACAGCTGCCTTGCGAGTCGCCCTTCTCTTTCCGCCTCCCCCCGCGGGGTCCCTTCCGATCCCACCAAGCCGTGATTCCTCTCGGAGGAGCTGAAGCCCCGGGGCCTCCCGCGTGGGACTGGCGGGAGAGGGAACCTCCCCGGCGGGGCGCGCCCGGCTGGTCCCCCGGGGCTCCGGGCAGGAGACTGCCCCGCTTATTTCTTACCATTTATTTATTAAATGTATTGGTCTCCTGTTATGGCCCAAGGCATAGCTGCTTGCAAGCTAGGACCTAGGCTCACGTGATTGACCTGCAGCCCCTGGCAGGTGTCAATCACCTGGTGTCATAATTACATCAGAAGATGTAATCGCCCCACTCGCTTGCTAAAGCTGTCCCCCCACCCCCTACTGAAGGAGGTGAGGACAGGTGCCCCACCTAGGCCCGAAGTCACCCCCCCCTCAAATCAGGCCTCAAGATTTTTTCCAAAATTACTTTCTGAAATATACTCAGAGTCGCAAAGTGATTTCATGCTCTTTATTCAGCTCATAGTGGTGAGGAGGAATGAATGAATGTCCCCTCACAGTATCTGCTTTATATACATTATTTACACAATGGGCTGCACATGATTGGCTAATTCCGGAATTCTACTGTAAGCCAATCAGGTTGTGGATTCACTTCTATCTGGAGCAGGATTGGGTGGTTCCTGCCAACCAATCATACTGCTGCATTGTTCTAGGACCAATCAGACTGCTGCATTCTGAATCCTATTGTTCTAGGACTAATCAGACTGCTGCAATTTGGATCCTATTCTTCTAGGACCAATCAGACTGCTGCAGTTTGGATCCTATTCAACTCAGTACATAACACCCCTCCCCTCTAAGTTCCAGTCCTGCCCGGGAGGTCGCATTCATAGTCCTCAAGGTATGCTGGCGGCCTACGTGTGCGTTGCGGCCTGGGGTGTTCTCTGGTCCGGGCTCCAGGTTCTGGCTCGTGTTCCAAGGATGCTGGCTGTGATGGGGCTGTTTGGTCTGGTGCAACCGGCTCGCTCAGTCGTGGTTCTGGTTCCGGTGTCCTTTCGGCCTCATGGGTCCTCTCTGTATTTACTGATTCTGTCTCTCCTGCTGGCCCCTCCTGCTCTATGGGCCTCACTGCCCCGCTGTTCCCTTGGGACTCCTCTGACCTGTCCTCCTCCTGGGTTTCTCCCGGGAATCGTCGCCGTATCTGGTCGCAGTGGCGGCGCCAGCATTGCCCCCCATCTGTTAGCACCTCGTACGACACTGGGCCAGTGACCCTGGTGACTGTGGCGGGTACCCATGCTGGGCCTGCCCCAAAATTCTTTGCGTACACTGGGTCCTGGGCCTTGAAGGTCCGGGGGTTCCTGCCTTCCCCAACCACTACCTCATCCTGAGCTCTATCGGGGTGAAGGCGGTCCAATCTGATTGCAAGGCGCCGACCCATTAGTAGTTCAGCAGGGCTCCGGCCAGTCGTTGAGCTGGGGGTGCTGTGCTGTGCTAGAAGGAATGTGGCAAGGCGGTACTCCCAGTCCCCTTGCGTCATGCGGCGAAGGGTGTCCTTGGTGGTCCGCACCATGCGTTCTGCTTGGCCATTGGTGGCAGGGTGGAACGGCGCCGAACGGATGTGGCGGATGGCGTTCTGTGCTGTGAAGGTTTGGAATTCTCCTGACGTAAATGCAGTCCCGTTGTCTGAGACGAGAGTGTCAGGGAGCCCGTGGGTTGCAAACAGCCTGCGTAGTACCCGGATGCCTGCGGACGTGGAAGTGGACGGTACCAGTGCGACTTCCAGCCATTTGGTGTAGGAGTCCACCACTATGAAGAATGTTTTCCCCTGAAAGGGGCCAGCGAAATCCACATGCAGGCGTGACCATGGTGCTCGGGCGGACTCCCAGGACTGGACTGGGGCCCTTGGGGGATCTGGGCGGGATTCTTGGCAGGCCTGGCAGTGTTTGACCCAGGCCTCTATCTCTCTGTTGATCCCTGGCCACCACACATAACTCCTGGCAAGGGCCTTCATTCTTACTACCCCTGGGTGTGTCTCGTGTAGGGCTGTGAGGACCCTTTTGCGGAGGGGCTGGGGAACAACGACTCTGCTTCCCCATAACAGGCACCCCTTGTGGGCCGACAGTTCATGTTTGCGGGTTGTGTAGCCGGCGAATTCTGGCCCGGGGCTGCTGCTGGGCCATCCCCTCCACACCCAGTCCAGGACTCGGGAGATGACCCTATCTTTCTTGGAATGGTGGGCAACTTCTTGTGCCTGAATGGGGCGGTCGGGAAGCAGCTCCAGGCTCATAACCTCTTGTGCAGGTGCTGGGTCAGGGCCTGTTTCCGGTAGTGGTAGCCTGCTGAGGGCGTCCGCATGGCCCATCGCCTTCCCAGGTCGGTGAATCAGTGCATACTGGTAGCTGGCAAGGAAAATTGACCACCTGAGGACGCGAGGAGACAGCACTTGGGGGGTCTGCTTTTCGGGGGCAAACAAGCCAAGCAACGGCTTGTGGTCAGTCACCACGGTGAAGGGCCGCCCATACAAGAAATCGTGGAATTTTTTTACTCCCTTCACGATTGCCAGACCCTCCTTGTCGATTTGCGAGTAGTTCCGCTCGGTTGCGTTGAGTGTCTGGGAAAAGTACGCCACCGGTACCTCTCTTCCATCCGGGAGTTGGTGCCCCAGGACAGCGCCAATGCCATAGGGTGAGGCGTCGCATGCTAGCACCACCGGCAGCCTCTCGTCGAAGTGTGCCAAGACAGAGTTTGAGACAAGCAAGTCCTTGACTGCCTGGAATGCGGCCTCCTGGCGCTGGCCCCACACCCAAGGGGCCCGCTTGTCCAGGAGTCTGTGTAGGGGCTCCGCTACCGCCGCCTTGTGGGGAAGGAAGGAATGGTAAAAGTTCAGTAGTCCCAAGAAGGCCTGAAGTTCAGTCTTGCTCTTGGGCGCTGGGGCATCACAAATGGCCCGTACCTTGTCCCCAGTCGGGTGGACCCCTTCTGCGTCCACCATAAATCCCAGAAAGTCCACCTGAGGCACTCCTAGTAGACATTTTTCCCGCTTCACCTTGAGACCCGCCGACTGGAAACGGTGTAGAACGGTGCGGAGGCGGTCCTCGAACTCCTCTGGTGTGGGCCCGGCAATCAACACATCATCGAAGAAGGGGGTGACGCCAGGAATCCCTTTAAGGAGCGAGTCCATTAGATTCTGGAATATGCCTGGTGCCACGCTGACCCCGAATTGCAGCCGCTTTACCCTGAACGCTCCTCTGTGCGTCACAATCGTCTGTGCCTCTGCTGTGGCCTCATCTACTGGCAGCTGTTGATATGCTTGGGCCAAGTCCAGCTTGCCAAAAATTTTCGACCCAGCCAGGGTGGCAAGGACATGGCTGACCACTGGCACTGGGTATGCATGGGCTGTGAGGGCCTTGTTTATGGTACATTTGTAGTCTGCGCAGATGCAGACCGAACCATTAGGCTTGACGGGTGTGACGATTGGGGTTTCCCAGGGGGCATTAGGCACCGGCTCCAGCACTCCTTGTTCCACAAGTCGGTCCAATTCCTCGTCTATACGGGGTTTCAAGGCGAACGGGACCCGGCGGGCCTTGAGCCTGACCGGTCGTACTGCGGGGTCAAGCTGTAGCGCAATGGGGGGGCCCGTATACTGTCCCAATTTCCCGTCGAAAACCCCTGGAAATTCCTTGCAGATGGCGTCCACGTCCACTTGTAAGGTAGTGTGGTTCACCCCGGTGATGGCTAGCCCCAGTGGTCCAAACCATGCCAATCCCAGTAAGCTAATGTAGGGGCCCTTGACCACAAGCAAGTCCAGTTGCCGCATCCGCCCTCGGTATCGCACCCTGAAGGTCCCCACCCCCATTGTGGGGACCTTACGTTTCTGGAAGTCCCGTAGGGTGAATGGGGCCGGCCTGAGTTTGGGACCCCCAGTAGGACACAGTTTCCTTAAAGTCCTTGCCGAGATTATGGATAGAGTTGAACCCGTGTCAAGCTCCATGCGGCATGGGGCCCCCTCTATCTGTACCTCTACATAAATTTTCTCTACGTTGGGGTGGGGCAACTGGTATACCTGGCAGTCCGTGAGCTCCGTCGAGTTGCCTTGGTGCGTTGGGCCCCGGGACCTGGGGCTCTTGGGTTGGTCATCTGATGCCTGGTGTCGGGTGGGCCGAGCCCGACACACCCGGGCGATGTGTCCCGATTTTCTGCACTGCCTGCACTCTGCGTTGCGGAAACGGCAGGTCCTCCTCTCGTGACTCTCCCCGCAGCTTGCGCAGTTTCCTCCTTCTCGTCAAGGCAGCTGTGGTTTGTGCGCTGCTTGAGTGCGCTGCTGTACTCGGTGCACCTCCTCCCTGTCGGATCCTGAGTCGTCGGTGAGGTCTTCGTGGTGGACCCTCGGTTGGGATGGCAGGCTCGGCCGTGCCTCTTGCGTCGACCTCTCGGCAGCTTCCGTTGCCAGGGCCTCCTCCAGAGCGACCTGGAACGTTAGGTCCTTCTTAGCGTAGAGGCGTCGTTGCAGCTTCTCATCCTTCAGGCCACCGACGAGGCGGTCACGAAGCATGTTCTCCAGCTCTGAGAAGTTGCAGAACCGGGCGGCTTGGCGGAGAGAGGTCACAAACCCAGTTATGGTTTCCCCAGGGGCTTGTCGCTTTGCGTAGAAGGCATTTCGACGAGCCACCACTGAGGGCTGCGGCGAAAAGTGCCCCTTCAGCTGTTCCATTATTGTTTTGTATGGAACAGTAGCGACGTCTTCAGGCGCAAGGAGAGCCCGGGCGATTTCAAACGTCTCCTCTCCGCAGACGCTGAAGAATATCGCCCTCTTCTTGGCGTCTTCTTCGTCGGTGACCCCTGTGGCTTCTAGGAGGAAGGTGAAATGGGAGGCGTACGCTTCCCAGTCTCCAGATGCTGGGTTGAATGGCGAGAAGCTGCTGTTGGCTGCCATTCTGAGTTCCTTGTGTCCCGGAGCTGAAGCCTGGATACACGGTGCGAGGCAGCGGTGCGGCAGGTGGCGGTGCTGCGGTGCTGTGTGTGGCAGTCCGCTCAGCGGGATCCCACCCTCGTCGCCAGTGAAATATACTCAGAGTCGCAAAGTGATTTCATGCTCTTTATTCAGCTCATAGTGGTGAGGAGGAATGAATGAATGTCCCCTCAAAGTATCTGCTTTATATGCATTATTTACACAATGGGCTGCACATGATTGGCTAATTCCGGAATTCTACTGTAAGCCAATCAGGTTGTGGATTCACTTCTATCTGGAGCAGGATTGGGTGGTTCCTGCCAACCAATCATACTGCTGCATTGTTCTAGGACCAATCAGACTGCTGCATTCTGAATCCTATTGTTCTAGGACTAATCAGACTGCTGCAATTTGGATCCTATTGTTCTAGGACCAATCAGACTGCTTCAGTTTGGATCCTATTCAACTCAGTACATAACACTTTCTTAGTAGTTAGAAGCATTTCGCTGTGCTGTAACAAAGGTAGCTGAATAGAACAATGCCTTTTCGCTTCTCAGGCTAGCTGACCTTGCCAAAAAGTACATTCAACTTGCAACTTCTCTTTCTGGGAACTGTGCCAATAGAGCAAGAGAAAAGAAGCATATCTTGGACACGCTGAACGCAAGGCTTCTCGTCCCCTTTTCCTGGGAAGGGCGCCAAGAGTCCAAAAGAGTCCCAAGACAGGGGTGGATAAAACCGAATTCCAATCCCCACTTGGCTGTGATACTTGCTTGGAGAGCTTGGGTCACTCTCTGCCTCTCAGCTTAATCTACCTCACAGCCCTGTGGTTGTGAAGGTAAAATTGGGAAGGGGGTACCATGTAGGCCACCCGGAGCTCCTTGGAGAAAGGGTCAGATACAAACATAATAAATAAGCAAATTAAAACAAAATTCGAGATGAGAGTCAACTCCATTGAGCTCCATGAGATGCAATTCCAAGCAAACATTCATATTTTAAAATGTATTAAACATTTGTTCTCTATATTGGATATATTGATATATCCAATATTTTGTTGGATATCTCAACAAGAGATATCCAAGCAAGCTGACCATTGAAAATAAATAAATAGGTAAAACAGTTAAAAAAGAAACGTACACCCCCCCTCCCGCAGTTACTTAGGAGTACGTCTTGTGAAGTTAAGCAAGGCTTATGACTGAGTAAGCCTGAAAAGGGTTGATTAATGATCTGCCCTTTACCTGAAGGTTCCAGAGTGGAAATATATACACTTCAGAATAATAAAACTAAAAATATCCATGATACAAAATAAAGGTTTCCTTGAAAGCAGCAGTGGCCAAAACTACAAATCAGCAATACACATACCCCCCCCTCTTCTTTTGCAATGCAATTATAGATGTGTAATCAGAAGCAAGCCCCATTGAGAAAGGACTGCAGCCTTACAATGCAATCGTACCCATGCCTACTCAGAAGTAATTCCCGTCAGGTTTGATGGACAAGTGAGAGCATAGGACTGCAGTTTAAAGCTGGACCCCCTTGCACACAGAAGGCTTTTTTGAGCATTGTTCTGAGCATCTTCCCAGTTTTCAGGGCTGAGTGAGGACTGTCACTTCTGAGCCACCTCAAGAAGGCAATGGGGCAAGAAGGTCACTGCCCTGACCAGAAGGGGTCAGATCAGTGGATGAAAACCAGTGGAAAGGTTTTGTGCATGCAGCACCAAATGCATGTAAATCCAAAGCTCATGATAGCCATGATAGCCATGTTCAACTATATAAAAGGATGTCACATAGAGGAGGGAGAAAGGTTGTTTTCTGCTGCTGCAGAGAAGCGGACACGGAGCAATGGATCCAAACTACAAGAAAGAAGATTCCACCTAAACATTAGGAAGAACTTCCTGACAGTAAGAGCTGTTTGACAGTGGAATTTGCTGCCAAGGAGTGTGGTGGAGCCTCCTGCTTTGGAGGTCTTTCAGCAGAGGCTTGACAACCATATGTCAGGAGTGCTCTGGTGGTGTTTCCTGCATGGCAGGGGGTTGGAATCGATGGCCCTTGTGGTCTCTTCCAACTCTATGATTCTATGACACACAATTTGGAAACAAATTGCATTGTTAGGACGAGCCTTCCTCAACTTGGTGCCCTCCAGATGTTTTGGGACAACAGCTGGAGCTGATGGCTGATTAAACCATCTACAGCCTTTAAGATGTGTTTGCAGGGAGGGGAATTGCTTTTTTGTTATGATTTAATCGCAGTACCTGGAGACAATCGGTCAGGCTGCGTATCCACAGCAGGGACTAGAGGAGGAATGAGCGCTGGGAGGAGTGCAGAGAGAAGAAGAAGTGCCAAGGTGCATCTGCAGCAGCCTTCCTCTTCCCCAGCTGGAACAAAACCTGTCTCCTCCTCTATAGCCACAGCAGGCACTGTAACTCTCCATTGGTTTGACTTTAGCTCTGAAAATGCAGTCCTCCATTGTCTCCCGAGACAGACGGATGCCAACAACAACAGTTTTTAATTTTTGTTTTATGTTGTAATCTGCCCTGTGATCTTTGGATGAGCAGTATATGAATTTAATAGTTAAAATAAATAAATGGAGGTTGTACTCAAAATATCTGCAGGGCATTAGTGGTGTGTTGAGGGGGGAGGCTGACTGAATGTTATGTGTGCAAATCCTTCAGAAATATTGGGATGTCTCCAAAGTCAGTCGTACTCCGAGCAGACCCCTTGAAATCAATGAACATGACTAATTTCAAAATTGCCACTGTAGGCTCCTCTGGTAAGAATGTAAACTAAATTAAAAATTATTCAGGTACATTGATTTCAATGGGTCTACTCTGAGTAACACTTTGCCGGATACAACCTACTGGGGTACATTGTTCTGCTAGTGGAAGCCAGCACAAGGACTGCTGCTGGTGCAACTCTCCTGCCCCCTTCCCATGTTTCCCATGTGTCTTCCCCAGGCCTGGTCTGGGGGGGGGTCAAGAGAACCCCCAAAACAGGGCATGGGAGGGAGTAGGAGAGGGGAGATGGTTCTGTTTAGTCCAAAGAAATGCTTGCAGCGATGAAGCCATCTCAGAGCCACATTGCATTCCTGCCATTACATCCGCACAGGGCTCTCCAGTGGTGAGCTTGGAGATAGGATCCATGTGCCTGGGTGACAGGCAGCCTGTCTTGGCAGAGAGGTCCCTTCAAACTGGCCCAGTAAGCAGAGAGCAAGAATGCACAGATCTGAGATTTAGGAAAGGCTTCCACGAGGGAGTGAAATGCAATTCATATCAAACATCTAGAGAGCTTTGTGCTAGAATGACCTGGCAGTTTAGAAGTAGTTTTCTGAAAGTGTGCTGACATGTTATAAAATAGTATCTTGGATAACTTTGATTTAAAGGAAGGAATATGCATGGAATATAAGGAGGTTGTCTTACTGCATTTCCATCAGCTTGTTTGTCCTCGGTTGCTTGTCCATCCACCTGCTGCTTCTCTGCAGAATTGGCACTGGGTGCCTTGTCCTCCGCTGGCTGCCCATTAGCCTTCTTCTCCTCCGAGGGCTGCCCGTTGGGGTTTTTGTCCTCTTTAGGCTCCATTTCAGGTTCCTTTGTTTAGATATGCTGAAGTAGATTGGGAAAAACATTCAGAAATGATGAGATATGAAAGTACCTATTCCCCAAATGCAAATTGCAAGTGTGTCCCCCTTGCCCATGATCCATTTTGGGAACACAGTACACATAAACCCTTTTAAACCTTTTTTAAAAAAAAACACTTAAAAACCCCATCCTCCACATCAGGGTCCCAATCTGGATCAGCACCACTATTCCTGCTGACAATTTGTGGAAACAAAAACAACAACCTTGCACTTTAGGACACAGATTCATAGCTAACATAACACATACTTGGATCTTCACTGTCAAATAAGTGCATAGTTCTTTGCAATCTTAAAGCAAAATTATGCATGTTTCCTCGGGGTAGTGGGTGTAGGATTTCAGGCCTAAAGTTTTCTCAGAAGTAAGTCCCACTCAATTCAATAGGACTAACTCCCAGGAAAGCATGCACAGGGTTGCATTCTTCCCTCTGCATTCCTTTTTCTTTGTCTTTTAATATATGTAGAGTGCATAGAAAAAATAAGGTGCTTTAGGAGTGTTAAATAATATTAATATGCACACTTATATGGGATCAAGTCCTATCATGTGTTCCTAGATTCTTCTCTGGCTTGGATTCAAATCTGCGCCCAGGAAGAATTGGCAGCTGATTCATCTTTCATTCATCATACTGCACTGATAGCACAAAAAGGCACCTGAGTAATGTAGCTTTCCTAAGATGTACTTCCAAAAGAAGACTGGACTAAAAAATACACCAAACCTCTTTTGGGACGAGGGGGATTTCTGAGCTACTCCAACCTAGACTGAAGGGAAAGTGAGTTGCCCATCACTAGTGCTTGCACTGAGCATCATTTACCATCATTTTGTTGAGTTGGAAGAGACTCCAAGGGTCATCTAGTCCAACCCTCTTCAATTCAGGAATCTCAGCTAAGGCATTCATGACAGGTGGCCATCCAACCTCTGGTTGAAAACCTGCAAGGAAGGAGAGTCCACCACCTTCCATGGGACCCTGTTCCACTGTCGGACAGCTCTTATAATCAGACTGTTTAGTTGGAATCTCCTTTATTGTAATCTGAATCTATTAGTTCAGATCCCACCCTCTGGAGCAGCAGAAAATGAGTTTGCTCCATCTTCCATGTGACAGCCCTTCAGATATTTGAAGATGGCTTTCATATCCTCTTCTCCAGGCTAAACCTACCCAACTCCCTCAACTGCTTCTCATCAGGCTTGGCTTTCAGACTCTTTTATCACCTTAGTCACCCTCCTTTGCACACTTTCCAGCTTGAACATTGACTGAGCATTGACTTGTAATCTGAAATGTCCTTTAAAATGTCCAGTTTTTAAGTATAGGGACTGAATCAGGGGTGCCAACCTGAATAAAATATTGGGGGGGGGCAGGTAAGCCCCACCCCGCATAATCAATCACATGACATGGCACACCCACACCATATGAATGGCAATGCCCATGAACTTTGGGGGGCTGAAGGGACCTCAGTGCCTAGGAGGTGGCTCCTATGGACTGAATTATTATTATTATAACAATCGTGAGCTGTAATCTTTTGTTGAAGAGGTGCCCAGGACAGGACATACCTGTATTTATGTAAGAATTCATCTAACAAATGTGATGCTTGAAGACATCTTGTCCAAATGTGCAGATGAGAGATTCAGCTGTGTAAACAACGGAAGATCTGCTTGAGAAAAACAAAAACAACAGAGAGCTTAGAAACATCCCGTCCTTTCAGAGACCACTGAACAATACCACCAGCAGCCTTTCCTCTGGCCAACTGTCAAATGGAATGAATGGAATGTTTCCCCCTTTGACCTTTTTGGTCGCTTAGGAACACAGTTGCTCCTGATTTGCTGCTTCCTTTACCCTCTAAAATTATGTGTGTTTGTGTGTGTGTATACATGGGCTTTTTAAAAGAGTGAGGTCTGTTTTATGTGTTTAAAATATTTCCATACTGCCTTGTCTAGTGACTTAATGCAGAACAAATTACTCTGCCACAGCAAAAGTGTGTCCCCCCAAAAAAAATCTATGTAGCAAAGCCACAATTTATTAAAACAACTTCAATAGTAAAAATGCCTGTGCAAGTGATGAGAGAGAGAGTGATTTGGGGGGAGATGGAGATGCAAATTTGGGCCACAGAAATTTTTACATCACGATCAGGCAGGTTTTCTTCCGGGGAGACAAATGAAGGATAATATAAGAAATATCATAGATGTGATAGAATACCTGGAAGTAAGAAATGAAAAACAGGCAGCGTTGATGCTGAAAAGGTGTTTGATAATGTTTCATGGGAATTTATGAAAAAAAAGTCCCTGAAGAAATGAATTTTGGAGAAAACTTTAGGAAAGGGATTCAAGCAATTTACTCTGATCAAAAAGCCAAACTAATTGTAAACCAGGTGGTAACAGATAATTGTAAGATACAGAAAGGAACAAGACAGGAATGTCCATTATCACCTTTATAATTTATTTTGATTCTAGACAAAGTCCTGACAAGAAACATCAGGGCAGATGAAACCATTAGAGGAATTACGGTGGGGAAAAAGAAATAGAGGCATATGCAGATGACCTTGGAATTACAGTTGAGGACCCTAATAATTCTCTTCCAAAAGTTTTAGAAAAAATACAGAAATTTGGGCAAGTAACAGGTTTTAAGTTGAATAAAAATAAGACAAAGCTGTTGGTGAAAAATCTATCAGAAAAGGATAAAAAAGAACTACAGCAGAATAGAGAAATAGAGATCCATAAAAAAGCAAAATATTTAGGAATTTGGTTGACAACCAAAAACATTAACATTATTAAAGACAATTATGAAAAAAAATGGGATGAAATAAAAAGGAATTTAGAAATATGGGGGAGAATGAATTTATCATTGTTAGGAAGAATTGCAGTGATCAAGATGAACGTATTGCCAAAAATGTAATTTTTATTTCAGTCAGTACCGGTTATAAGTAATGCAGCATGCTTCAAGAAATGGCAAAGAGATATTGCAAAATTTATCTGGAAAGGGAAGAAACCAAGTATAAAATATAAATTACTTACGGATATCAAAAATAGAGGAGGTTTCTCTCTTTCAGATTTTAACTTATATTACGAAGCTGCTTGAATTGCTTGGATCTGGGACTGGATTAAATTAGAAAATACAGATCAGTCAGACTTCGAAAGACATAACAGATTTGGGTGGCATGCGTATTTGTGGTATGATAAAGGGAAAGTGTATAAAGAATTTTACAATCATATAATTAGGAGATCACTTCTAAAAGTCTGGGAAAGATATAAAGATTTATTAGAACAAAAGACCCCGTGGTGGTTGTCACCAAGAGAAGCAACATCAATTAAAAAAATAAATAGGAAAGAAAAATGGCTTAGCAGAAATAGAAGGGAAATTAAAATTGAAAGATTGTGAAGAGATTTGAGAACATGTCAATGACTGGTTGCAGTACAGTGGTACCTCGGGTTAAGTACTTAATTCGTTCCAGAGGTCCGTTCTTAACCTGAAACTGTTCTTAACCTGAAGCACCACTTTAGTTAATGGGGCCTCCTGCTGCTGCCGCGCTGCCGGAGCCCAATTTCTGTTCTTATCCTGAAGCAAAGTTCTTAACCTGAAGCACTGTTTCTAGGTTAGCGGAGTGTGTAACCTGAAGCATATGTAACCTGAAGCGTATGTAACCAAAGGTACCACTGTATTTCCAAGTAAATGAGGTATTTAAAGAAGATAAAAAGAAAGGATTCAGTTATACTTTATCTAGATTTCAAAGAGAAATTATAGATGACAATACCAAATTACTGAAGATGTATAATTTATTGCTAGAATGGGAAACCAAAGATGAAGAGGTTAAATGTGTAATGATTAAATGGGCACAACATTTAGGACATAACATACAAATGGAAGATTGGGAAAAATTATGGCAATTGGATTTAAAATTTACTGACTGTATAACTTTGAAAGAGAACTATATGAAAACAATGTATTGATGGTATATGACTCCTGTTAAACTTGTAAAAATGTATAGAACAAGCTCCAATAAGTGCTGGAAGTGTAAAGAGAAAGAAGGTATGTTTTATCACATGTGGTGCACTGGTGGAGGGACGGGGGAGTGGAGGAATTGAACTGCCCCCGGCACCACTATTCTGGTAGGGTGCCATCACGGCACCCCCCTGGACACACGCTGTGTACCCCTTGTGCACCGTCCGGGTGCCACGCCCCCACAGACGGCACGCCACACCCCCAGAACACGTGCCACGCCCTTGCGGGAGGCATACCACGCCCTCAGGATACGCGTCTCGCCCCCTGGGGGCACCAGTCACGTTCCCGCCTGCTCTCCACCCCCGGTAGCGGAGCATGCAGCTTCACCACAGATGTGGTGGAATTGGACAGGAATTGCCAAAAGAGCGCAAGAAGTTGTTTATGTATTCTGCAGTGGCAGCTAGGATTCTACTAGCTCAAAAATGGAAAGAGGACAAGATACCGACGAAAGAAGAATGGCAAGTCAAACTTATGGAATACGCTGGAAAAACAAAACTCACGGGAAGACAATGATAATGAAGACTTAAAAAAAAGATTGGGAACCATTCATGTTGTATCTACAGAAATATTGTAAAGAAATGGACTCACTAGCAGGATTTGAGGAAACACAACTAAGAAAACAAGTGTAAAGGTTAAGAAACAACGACATGGAAATTAATTAAGTGTAAGATGTAATTTGAAAGAAATTTGGTATAAAAATGATAAGAACATAAGAGCATTTAGCTAAAAGATCATAAAAATAAGATAAAAATTAAGCAGAAGTAGCAAATATTTAAAGAATCAGAAGGGGAAGTTGAGGGAAGTCACAGGGTGGAGGGGTTTCATTTTCTTTTTTTCTCTTTAATATGATAAATGTGTTGAATACTAAATCGTAAAATTTCATATACAAAAATTTATAAAGAAAGAAAAAAAGAAAAGAAAGAAAAACCTGCTCCTCTTTTGCTGAACCTTTGATTTGCACAAGATGTGTCTGCATCCGCCTCTCCATGGGCTGCCTCACATGGGTCTTTTTGCTGCATTGGCCCATGAGAGACTGGCTGCCTCAAATCTTGGGGCTTTTGGTTGTGGCACCCTCACCATGCAACTGTCTCCTCGCAGGTCTTATACCGGCTTGCTTAGCATTTGGTATAGTTAGAGAGCTGGCAATCATGTGGTAAACTTTAAAAACAAACAAACACATTCTCTGATATTATATTGAAATTATCTTGGGAATTGTTACTGTTACAGTAAAATTTTGTGCATTTTTTTAATATTAAAAAGTGATATTTTCCCCCTTCATTGCACACACTTTATTTAGTCATTTTAGGTTATTTATTTAATTTGCATAGTGCTTAAATGTAAATAAAACCTCTAAGTGGTTATGAACTCTACAATTCTGTGATATCATAGAATCATAGAGTTGGAAGAGACCACAAGGGCCATCGAGTCCAACCCCCTGCCAAGCAGGAAACACCATCAGAGCACTCCCGACATATGGTTGTCAAGCCTCTGCTTAAAGACCTCCAAAGCAGGAGACTCCACCACACTCCTTGGCAGCAAATTCCACTGTCAAACAGCTCTAACTGTCAGGAAGTTCTTCCTAATGTTTAGGTGGAATCTTCTTTCTTGTAGTTTGGATCCATTGCTCCGTGTCCGCTTCTCTGGAGCAGCAGAAAACAACCTTTCTCCCTCCTCTATGTGACATCCTTTCATATATTTGAACATGGCTATCATATCACCCCTTAACCTCCTCTTCTCCAGGCTAAAGATATGAAATCATTGGACAGCAGAACAGTAGAGGGAAATGGGGGACGACGACGACGACGACGACCTGGTCTTTTGTTTCCCTCACTTGTCTGCTGCACACTTAGCCAGATCAGCCCTTCTGTTTTGCACCCCTCCTTAAGTTTTTCCCCTCCTCCAAATCTTGGAGTTCTCCCAAGCCTGCTGATCCGCCCAAAGGCTCCAGACTTGGAGAATGAGTTTGTGACGAGTATATTGTGAGTGGTAAGCTGCCTCATGGGCTCTTAGAAGCTATGTTAGTCACCCCTAATCTGAACAAACATATATGCTGCCGTTGTTTAAGAGCTGGAGGACTTCATTTCACGAATTTTGCACAATAGCTGCAGACTCTCCCAGGCTGAGTTTAAGCACTATGAATCTGGGTTTTGAATGATGTGTGCCCCACATTCCATCTTTCTGTCGGTCTGTTGCAGAAATGCCTTAAGAATTTCAACACCCTTTCCCCCAAGTCAGTAACTGAGTTCCAGTTCTGTCCTATAGAAAGAGAACCACTATCCTACAAAATATAATATTCAAGTAAGAGAACTGGAATAATTTGAACCAAAGATTAGAAGGGGGGGAGCGAGAGAGAGAGAGAATTTGCATCTTAAAAAGCAGCAGTCTCATTGACATTCTTCTCATGGATATTAAAGAAAGGCAAAGGAAAGTTGTAACTGTTGAACACCATCCAAGCATTGATACATTTTTTAGCATGGTCAGTGAGAAATGGCTCCTAGGAACTCTGAGTCTCCTCCTATTGCATTACGTCTTTGACTAAGAAAGTGACCATTTGCTCTTGGTTCCCTAAGTCGTATCAGCTTATTTCTGCCTGGCCATACAAAACTCTTAGCATATTTGAAGCCAGCATTCGTCTGCCAAAGAAGTGGCACCTCTCCCCCAACTCCCATCAAGGATAAAACAATAAGCGGAGAGAGAATGACCGAAAGCAATGGAATCAGGTAAAGTAATTTTTGTAAATTCGATATTTCTTTCCTAAGAAATGGTGGCTGCAGTCCAATGCAAACTTACCAGCTAGAGTCCTACTGAACACAGCGGGGCTTGCATTGGAGTGAACATGAGGAAGGTTGATTTTTTGTGCATTCTGAGAGCTTGGACCTGATTCTGCTCTTGTAAGAAATTAAATGAGTGTTCTCTCTCATTCCATGACAACAAGTAGTAAATGTTGTAGATTTCAGCGAACGCTCCCTGTAAATCAGCAGGCAATGGGTTGCTCATTTAAAACTGGTAACAAGGATAACCAAACAAGGAATTCTTTGTCAATGGAAGGACATGGAAGTTTGCGCACCGTTTCTCATTTGCTGACATTGACTTGGGAAAGAGAACTTTTGCCCTTCAAAAAATAGCTACTTTGCACCTTGTGGTTTTTTTTTTGAACAACAACAGCAATCAAGCAATAATTTTAAGTTGCTGAACCTTCTAATATTAGCATACTATGTATGTTAGTACATAGATGTGATACTATTCCCCCCCTAAACCCCCCCCACACGCACCTGAAACCAGTAAATGGAGAAAATAGAACAGGAGAGAATAAAGTGGGGAAAGTAGCAATTTGCATTCCGACATGGAAACAAGTGCTGCTCAGTTGGGAGTGAAGCCAAGTCATAAGAATGCATGCAGAAAGGGGTAGGCAGGGAACGGGAAAAGTTTTGTAAAATCGCAAGGTATTCTGCAAACCACATACATGTACACAAAGCAGCAAAAATTGCTGTTATGGGAGTAAAAAACCAAGCAACAAATAAATAATAGTAGTAACAACAACAACAACAGCAGCAACATAATTTGCCCTGATTTTCTATACTAGACACCATTATGTTGTTGTTGTTGTTGTTGTTGTTGTTGTTGTTGTTGTTACTATTATTATTTATTTGTTGTTTGGTTTTTTTTAACAAAGGTAATTCAAAGCAACTTACAACATATAAACAAACACATATGTTGAAACTGTCAGAAAAGAAAGAAATCTAAAAGACAGTTCTGTTTTTAAAAGGCAGGATTAGAACATCCCACCCACTGAAGGATAATTAAGAGCCAAAGACCTGGAGAAAAATAATGGTGTCTGATGTGTGACATTGGGAGTACGGCAAGGCAAGGCACAGCTGGATTGGCTGTGGGGTTGGCTGTGGGGCCCAGTTCCCCATGGGGAACTCAATCATGCAGCTAATCCCCACTCAGAAAGCAGCTCTGCCAACCCAATGCAGGGTGCTTTGCTGGGCATAGAGCTTGCAACACCCCTTGCGGTTCCCAACTTCTCCCAAACCAGGTCACTGTCAGATAAATTGTCCTGCCCACCTCTCAAAGTTGGCTCAGGGGGTGGGGGTTAATGAGCAGGGCCAGCCACCCTGGGCTTACCTGAACAATGAATAAGACTGAAATTATGATGCAGCTCAGGACCACCATACCTCAAGGACTGCCTCTCTCCCTCTGAACCTCTGAGGCCCTTCTTTGTGTGCTGCCTTCTTGAGAAATCTGGAGGGTGGCAACATGAGAAAGGGCCTTTTTTGTGGTGTCTCCTCAGTTGTGGAATGCTCTCCCCAGGGAGGCTCACCTGGCGCCTTCACTACATGTTGTTAGGCACCAGGTGAAAACATTCCTTTTTATGCAAATCTATATGCATACATTTTATGCAAATCTATCTCCTTTTTTCTTTTGGCGATGTGCTTCTTCTGAGTCCATGCAAAACTCTGCCTACAGACTTTCTTCCCCCTTCTTCAGGAATTTGTCAGAAGCACAGAACAACTGGAAAAATTCTGGAACAGGGCAAGAAGATTCCTCAGGTAAGCATATGTCAGGAAAGGGGATACCCACAATGTAGCCCATAATTGCCTAATTGGGCCTTCTGTGAAAGGGGGGGGTGGAGGAGGACGCACAAGAGGCCAATTAACCTGCTCCAGGTGTAGCACCCATCTTTGCTGCAGGTAAGCGTGGGGGGAGAGCAACTGCTAAAGCGCAGCAAACGCAACCTATTCCTGCGCCTGCAGCGCAACCCAAACCGCCTCCTGAGTGCACCGGCTCTTTCTCCCACATAAGTTGGATGGGAGCCTTCTGGATTTGTCCGTGGTAACTTTTCATACTGTTAACCTGAGTTTCATACCTCTCCCTGCTGTGCGCACAGAGTTTCAAATGCGGCTCCTTTCCCCTCTTGTGGTCTGCGACCTCTCTTGCTCAAAGCATAATCAGGAAAAAGCCAAAAAAGAACTAGTTGTCGGTGTCTGCAGAATAAAGGAGCTTTTGTGGGGACCTAGAATGGCTTTTCTGTTCCTCAACAACTTTGTGCAGGGTTTCGATGGCACTCTGCCATTTCTTGCTATGGGAGCATTTGCCATTGTTGAACAGAGCCAGCTTTAAAAGGGGCTTCCTTGCTTCTGGGACTCAGAAGGGCTTCCCCATTGTGTCTGTTCCTCCTTTGTGTGCCGCAACTTCCTCAGTGGTGAGAAGAGCCCTCTTGGATCAGACCAAAATCCTGTCTGATCCAGCATTGGGTTCCCTAAAGGGGGGGGGCAGTTTGAATCAGTCTGCATTGAAAGGCAAAACTATTTCTACTTTCCCAAACAGTATTCTCACAGAAACCCAGCCATCCTTTGAAATTTGCACTTTGTTTAATTTTGCAATGCAGTTTTCCCACCAAATAATGCACACAAAAAGGTATATATGGTACTGAGGATAAAGTGTGCCACTGGGCTGCATGTTCCTCACCGCTGTCCCACATGAATGACTTTGTGCACGTAGAAACGTGGCACAGCAATGAGAGGACAAAGCCAGATCCTTTGTCCTGGCTTCAGGAAGTTCTTATATGGAAGAGCATTCAAATATTGTATCCCCCACCTGGTGAGAAAACAAACAAACGGGTTTTGCACCTTCAACAATTCCAAACAAGAGGGACCCTCAGGAATGTCTAGCTCAGGGATACAGAGGCCCCATTTTGAATGAGCCTCCTTGTGTGGCGGTGGCAATCCAGAGTAGCTCCACCAAAGAGTTTCCAATCCCTTTCAAATCCTCTGCTGCCTTCCTCCCTGACTTTCCTTCCCTGGAAAAATGCAAACTTTCCCTCGGCCTTTCTTTGGGGGATTTGTTCTCCCTTTCCATGCCTTGGTGTCAAAATGATCTTCGCCTTAGTTTTTCTCTCAGCTGAGGATGCAGCACATTCCAAAAGGGACTCTCAAACTTTCTTTCCTTCCCGCCTCCTGGCTGAAGTAAGAGTCAAGTAGCACTTCCCCCACCCCTCCATGGGTTAGAAACAAGTGCTGCTCTGGGGGCTACTTGAGAACTAAGTGTGTTGTTGTTGAGCTAAGCCTTGTCCTATTCTGACTGCCAAACCCTCTACCTCCATGCTTACCAAATGTCTGTCTCCCCTCCATGGATCCAAGTCCTCCCTCCCTGCCACTTTCTGGATCCCTTCACTTTGTCGCACTCTAGCACAGCCATGAAATAAAACACATGGCTCTGTAGCAGTGATGCATCTGAGTTGCAGCTGCAGGAGAGAGGCTCCTTCTTATGCGTTGCACTTTTGGGCATCGGGCCGTGGTCCTGGGTTGGGGGTGGGGGCTGAAGACCTTTTGCTCTTTCTGCAGTGGGGTCTCTGCAATATCCCAGTCTCCAGGGCCCTGGAGTCACCCCACCAACATAAGAGGGGAGCTGTTTAGCCACTGCATGCTCCAAAGTTGAGCATTCAGGAACTCCGAAAACATTCAGTGCCTCCATTTCCAGACAATGGGATGCAGCAAGTTCTGTGACATGCAGTGGAACTTCCAGGAAAATACGACTTAGGTCACTCTGAAAGTGATGTTGGAGCAGCCTGCGTCCTTTGCCCAGTATGTGCACAGCAAATAGCAGATCTTGGTGAAAGGCAACATGTAGCAAGGATCATTCTAATGAATTCATTATTATTATTATTATTATTATTATTATTATTATTATTATTATTATTATTATTTTATAAGATTATTGTATCATCTTAGAAGGTTGCACAATCTTAGAAGGGTCATGGCTGTGACTATTGTGAAGGACTACACTTCTGAATTTGCTACCTCACTCCTGGTGTTGGGTTGGCCTCTGTGCGAAACAGGGCCCTGAACTAGATGGACCTTTGGTCTGAATCTTGGGCTCTTATTATAGAATCATAGAGTTGGAATAGACCACAAGGGCCATCGAGTCCAACCCCCTGCCAAGCAGGAAACACCATCAGAGCACTCCTGACATATGGTTGTCAAGCCTCTGCTTAAAGACCTCCAAAGCAGGAGACTCCACCACACTCCTTGGCAGCAAATTCCACTGTCGAACAGCTCTTACTGTCAGGAAGTTCTTCGTAATGTTTAGGTGGAATCTTCTTTCTTGTAGTTTGGATCCATTGCTCTGTGTCCGCTTCTCTGGACCAGCAGAAAACAACCTTTCTCCCTCCTCTATGTGACATCCTTTCATATATTTGAACATGGCTATCATATCACCCCTTAACCTCCTCTTCTCCAGGCTAAACATGCCCAGCTCCCTTAGCCGTTCCTCATAAGGCATCGTTTCCAGGCCTTTGACCATTTTGGTTGCCCTCCTCTGGACACGTTCCAGTTTGTCAGTGTCCTTCTTGAACTGTGGTGCCCAGAACTGGACACAGTACTCCAGGTGAGGTCTGACCAGAGCAGAATACAGTGGCACTATTACTTCCCTTGATCTAGATGCTATACTCCTATTGATGCAGCCCAGAATTGCATTGGCTTTTTTAGCTGTTGGCTCATGTCAAGTTTGTGGTCAACCAAGACTCCTAGATCCTTTTCACATGTACTGCTCTCAAGCCAGGTGTCCCCCATCTTGTATTTGTGCCTCTCATTTTTTTTTGCCCAAGTGCTATACTTTACATTTCTTCCTGTTAAAGTTCATCTTGTTTATTAGCTATGATAAGAATGGAACCTCCATGTACAAATACAGTAAACCTCTGAATATCAGGCAGCAGGGGTAAACATTAACAAGAAGTGAGGACTATTGCCTTCAAGCCTGGGCTTCCTGCTGGCAACTGGTTGGCTACTGGGGGGGGCAGGACATTGGACCCTAATGGATATTTAGACTTACTCAGCAGAGCTCTTACCTTCTTAGCACTCCAAGCTTTTGTAGTTTTTATTCCTTTAAAAATCATGACAGTGAGGAATTGCATCTAAATGCCAAATCCCACCTTCTCTATAGCAGAATAAGCTGCCTGTAGAATGGGTGGCAAGCACTGAGACATCATTAATGAGAAAATTGTTATGTGCCGCCTCAATCGCTAAGCATGGAGAAACTTCAGGGATTCCAGGGCTCCGTTTCCTTGGAGATGGTGGTGTCTTGAGGATGTGTGGTTTTAGTTGCACACATATAGAACCTGAGCCTAAGATGGAGGGGCTCACAGCATTAACGCCCCAACAGATGTTGCTTCTCCATTAGTCTCAGCTTGAGAAGTAGCACAGAACAAGCAGGGTTCTGGGTCTCCGGATTCAGTGGCAGACCTTGGCAACTCAGATTTCAGTGGCCCCCTGTGTGATGCCAACCTCGGGTGCCCCCCACCTCTCGCCTTCCATTGGACACCATAGTTGTGGCACCTGCTGCAGTGCCTGCAAGGCTCCCTGCCCTGTGCAACTGAACTGGCCTAGATCTGCCTCTGCCTGCTTCCAGCTCAGCTCTCTCCCCCCACTCTACCCACAGTTCTCCTCCCAAGCAGCTAGTGGGGGTGGGAGTAAAGGCCACCCAATAGCCTGGAGGGCAGTTAGCTCTTACAACTGAGCTTGGGGTTTTTTAATATGCTGATGAAGACCCTTAGGTGGCCCCCTAAGGTCACTTAGCCTTACAAAGAAACCTGTCTGACCAGTCCAGCAACATCCTCCATGAGATTCCAGTCCTCCCTGGGCCCAAGAGCCCAAGATCTGGATGGGACCCAGGGCATCACACAGACTGGCACCGCTCCTGCAAAACACAAGAGAATATTTCATTGTCTGCATGGAGATGCATGGGTGCTGCAGCAGTCTTCTATTTCTCTGCCTGTTCCCCAGTGCCTCTCTGGACCACGTCTGCTGATGGGCTGGTTAAGCTGAGGATGGACCCCACATGTCTGCAAGCTCCCATAACTGTTCATCAGATGTTTCAAGAATCCTTAGAGAAATATGGGTCTCTCAATGCAATGGTCAGCAAGAAGGATGGGGAATGGGAAAAGATCACCTTTGCTGAGTATTACAACTATTCTCGCAAAGCGGCTAAAAGCTTCCTGAAGGTAAACTTGGGGGGCCTGAAGCGGGAGATCCAAAATGCTGTCCTTTGGGGTGTGGCTCTTGTGTGGTTGCTTTTCAGAGTAATTTTTAAAGCTTAAGGAGAGGTGTGAACAATAAGGCCACCCAATAAGAACAGACAAGCATCCTAGGAGGGTGGGCAGGGTCCCTGGCAGGAGGACCAACAGCCCCAACGTCGAGAGCAAGCCTGAGAGATGTCTGGTCCAGAAGCTGTCTGTGTCTCGGGGGGGGGGGTTACTGATGTGCCAGTGGGCCAAGCTCATAGTGTTTCTATTAGTGTTTCAAGCCCTAGCAACTTGGGACCAGCTGACCTACAAGAGGGCCTTACAAGACTGCTTCAATCTGCAGAACTTACACTATTGTAGGTGCCACATAATCCCAGTTCCACATGTGCTGGAAACTGATCTTTTAGTGCAGCAGCGCCTGCACGCTGGAACTTCCCACCTATTGACCTCAGGCAGCATTCAGACTTCTATTTCTTTTGCAAAAAATTGTGCTTTATCTTCTCTCTCTCTTTCTCTCTCCAGCTTGGCCTTGAGCGATTCCACAGTGTAGCGATACTTGGGTTCAATTCCACAGAATGGTTCATTTCAGCCGTGGGAGCTGTTTTTGCTGGGTAAGCTTTGGAGGAGGCATAGAGGACTTATTTCAGGCACTGTTCAGCCAACCTTGCTTTGCAAGATCAGAGACAAAAGGAAGCACCATTTATTCCATTATGTCACCACCTCACCAGTATTTCATATATTATATTTTTTACTCTTTTCTTATGTTGATAGCTCACCTTTCTTCCAGCTTGGAACCCTGAGCACATGTGCTTAGCTTTTGCAAGACTATATCCTGGGGAACACATTCTATACTGTAAAGCCAGCGATGTGGAGCCTGTGGCCTTCCAGATGTTGTTGGACCTAACAGTCATCAGCCTAGCCAATGGCAGGGGTCAGAGTCCGGCAATACCTGAGTGGTCCAGAGGTCAGGGTAAGGGACCCCTGACCATTAGGTCCAGTCGTGGCCGACTCTGGGGTTGCGGCGCTCATCTCATTTTATTGGCCGAGGGAGCCGGCGTACAGCTTCTGGGTCATGTGGCCAGCATGACTAAGCCGCTTCTGGCAAACCAGAGCAGCACACGAAAATGCCGTTTACCTTCCTGCCAGAGCGGTACCTATTTATCTACTTGCACTTTGAGGTGCTTTCGAACTGCTAGGTTGGCAGGAGCAGGGACTGAGCAACAGGAGCTCACCCCGTTGCGGGGATTCGAACCGCCAACCTTCCGATCGGCAAGCCCTAGGCTCTGTGGTTTAACCCACAGCACCACCCGCATCCCAAGAGGTCAGGGTAGAAGACTCCAATTTCCAGTGTTACTTGCACTGTTTCCATTACACTGCTGTTTAGTTTCCAACAAAAATTACATCCTTGGGCTTGCTGTCCACTGGGGTGGAATTTTGTGCAATTAGCTGCATTGTTATTATTATGTGATATTCCATACCGTTAGTTTCAGTGTGAAAGAAACACAATGACAATGGGTGTATATCATCCATTATGTGTTGATTTGTGGACTGAAAGCAACAATAACAGTAAATACAGTCCATATGCATCAGACTGATTTCCATTCTGGACACAGGACGAATGAGTAAACATTGTCAATTTCCACACCAGTTTCCGTCGGCATCCTCCGACCTCCTGAGCCACAGATCCCCCAGCCTTATGAGTAATTCTGGCAGGGTGAGGAAGGAGCCTTGGAGTACCTGGTGTGACCGAAGCCCTTGCAAGGATGGTCACATTTCCTATCTGGACTTGGAATAACCAGCCAGATTACCAGTGTGGCTAGAAGCTGATGATGGAAGCTAGAGAGACAGAGGCATCTCTGCTCAGCACTGGACCCCCGGCTGGGGGGGGGGCTTCCCTGGCAACCTAATGGGGAAGTGACATCTGCTGGAGGGTTAATGCTGTGACTGCCTCCATCCCATGCTCAGTTTGTGTATGGGTGTAAATAAAACCATAGGTCCTAAAGACACCACCGTCTCTGCTGACCTTTGTTGCAAGGAAAGTGCAGGAACCCCTAGAGCCTCTCGGAGACGGAGGTGCACACAACATTGCCAGGAAGCAAAGCTTTCATTTTTTAAAAGTATCTTTCCCTCCCCTTCCAGCGGCATTGTGACAGGGATCTACACAACCAGTTCTCCTGAGGTCTGCCACTACATTGCTCAGGACTGCCGAGCTAATATCATTGTGGTCGAAAACCAGAAACAACTGGACAAAATCACGCAAGTAAGAGACTCCAGCTTCTTCTTCTTTTTACTGACGTGCACAAGAAAGTTTGTGCCAGAAAGCTAACCCATTCCCAGAGGAATCGACCGGGGGCTGAAAGGCAAGGCTGGTTGCAGCTGGAGAATGACCATGCTCTGGGGTGAGGCACCTGCTCTGCATGCAGAAGGTCTCAGGTTCAATCCCTGCCACCCCCAGTTAACAGGATCAGATAGCAGGTGCTAAGAAATAACCTTCTGCCAAAGAGCTGCTGCCAGCCAGGGAAGACAATACTGGGCCAGGTGGAGCAGCGCTCTGATCTGTCTGCAGGAGGGCCTTGTTTTCTGGGAAGGCCTGAAGAGCAGAGTCAGGCCTCACTGAGTTGGGTTGTATTCCATCAGCCTGAGCAGCTGCAGATGAGGAGGACACTCCCCAGATCAGCAGACCTTGCACTGCTGCTGGCGAAGGGGAGGCTGTGTGGGTGGCAGTGCCCCCTGGGGGTGGAATCACTTGGCAGGGTGCTGGGAGGCAAGGGGCGGCATTGAAAAGCTGGGCTCACTGGATCAAGTTCATCCATTTTGTTGAATTAATTAAACCAAATACAAGCACCCCCTACTTACTCACATTTTACTTGCATGCAACTGTGTATACGCACAGCACCAGGAAATACTGGTAAATAAATAGAGTCCAGCCAGGTAATGGTGGGAGAGAGCTGGAGAGTCCTCATGACTCCCAAGGAGACCCTCCCTGGAGCCTGAAGGGGACAGCAGTGAGGGCAAAGGATGTCCCAGAGAGACAGTGGCGCAGCGGGGACCATCGGCTGAGGGGAGGGCTGCAGGGCCTGCGCCCTTCCAGGGCCTTTTCCAGCTGGCTCAGGCCCTCATTTGGAACAAACTTTTGGGGAAGTGTGGGAAGTTGTTCTGCTATTGCTTCCCTGTTCCAAGTGGTTAATGTGTTTTAAAATGTCCTTAAGCAGTCGGTGGCATTTTAAATTTTTCTTTCTTTTTCTCCTTTTTTGCTTTGTTGGGGGTGGGTGGGTGGGATGGATATCTGGTTGGGGATTATTTTTAGTATAATTGTTCTGTTTTTGTTGTTTTATTGGTTGTTGTATAGTTTGCATTTTGTTTTTAAGGGGCGGGATCAGGGCTGCCTGGGAGTGGGGCCCCAGCCAACACAATGGCTGGGACAAGTTCCACAGGGGGGGAAGCACTGGGACATCCGAGCTCGGTGATCGTGGGCAGGAGGCGGAGTTACGCTAAGACCAGACCATGTCATTACCGAGGAGGCAGGTTTAGTCATTGTTTGAAGACTATCCCTGCCTCCGGGTCTGGCCTTGACCGGATGGATACTGGAATCAACAGGGGAAACCCACATGACCTGAAGGTGTTGCTGTGTAATGCCAGGTCAATGATGAATAAAACCACTGCCATCCACGACCTGATTGTGGATGGAGGACTTGACCTGGCATGTGTGACAGAGACCTGGTTGGATGAAGCAGATGGGCCTGTCTTAGCTTCTGCTTGTCCACCAGGTTTCTCTTACGCACAACAACCCAGGTCATGTGGGCAGGGAGGGGGGGGGTTGCAGTGATTTTTAGGAAGTCACTAGCTTGCATCAGGTGTCCTACTGGGAAGACCCAGTTCTCTGAGTGCATGTTCTGGAAGTTGGGCAATAGGGGCAGTACAGGATTCCTACTGGTGTACCGACCTCCCCACTGCGCCAAGGATTCCCTGCCTGAGCTGCTTCAGGTCGTGGCCCATGTTCTCCTGGAGACACCTAGTTTGGTTGTCCTAGGGGGTTTTAACATCCATGCCGACACGACCTTACAAGGGGCCGCTCGGGACTTCGTGGAAAGCATGGCCTCCATGGGGCTGTCCCCAGGGACGCGGACTTATAAAAAATATGGGGGGGGGCCCGGGAAAGCTCATGAATAATAAATAAGCTCATGAATATGCAAATAAAGTGGCCCCGCCTCCTCGCGAGCGAATAGGGGAGAGTGTGCTGCGCCTATTAATCAGCTCCGAAGGAAATTGGGTGGAGCTTTTGCTCGGGAGGGAGGGCAGGAGGCATGCAGCCCGACCCTGTGCATTTGGGGCTGGGGGAGGGGCGGCGATGGCGCTCTGCTGGAGGGGCGCCGGAGATTATTGGGGGGGCAGAGCCCCCCCAAACGAATTTTTGAGGGGGCTCGGGCCCCCTCAAGCCCCATGGAGTCGGCGCCTATGGCTGTCCCTGAATAAGTTTGGTCCAACTCATAGCCACGGACATGCCTTAGACTTGGTGTTCACATCTAGTGAAGTGGGTGATCTGACACTAAGTAAAAGTGAAACAAAAGAAGTGCCATGGTCAGATCACTTCCTGGTGCAACTGGACTTCTCCGCGACCCTTCCCCTCTGCAGGGAGGTGGAACCAATTCGGATGGTCCGCCCCTGCCACTTAATGGATCCAAATGGTTTCCAGAGAGTGGTAGGGGATGCTTTATCCCATGTTGATGGCCTTTCAGCTGATTCCCTGGTGGCCCGCTGGAATGCGGAGTTAACCAGGGCTATCGACTGTCTGGCTCTGAAGCGCCCTCTCCGATTGCATGGAGCCCGGACAGCCGCATGGTTTTATTCGGAGCTGAGGGTGATGAAACAATCGCTGAGACGGCTAGAGCGTCAGTGGCAGAAAACTCATTCCGAATCTGACCAGACACAGGTTAGAGCTCAACGTCGAGCCTACCAAGTGGCGATAGCAACAGCAAAGAAGACTTTCTTCACCGCCTCTATTGCATCTGCAGAAAATAGTAGCAGGAGACTCTTTCAGGTGGTCCGCAATTTAATGGAACCACCTTTACCACCAGGGCCTTGTAAAGACCCCAAGATCTCCTGCAACGATTTTGCAAAGTTTTTTGCAGATAAAATCACTCATATTCGGAAGGAGCTGGACACCACTGTGGGAGCAGGGCTGGGGCGGGAGAGTGCTAGAGCTCTGTCTGGTCAAGTTGTATGGAATCAATTTCAATCTGTTACCCCTGAGGATGTGGACAGGCTGCTTGGACTCGTGAAACCAATCACCTGTCTTCGTGGCTAATAAAAGCAAGCCGGGAAGGGCTGGGCGATGGGCTTCGTGGGGTGGTGAATGCTTCCCTCTGTGAGGGAACATTCCCAGATCCACTGAAAGAGGCAGTCATTAAACCACTTCTTAAAAAAACATCTTTAGACCCGGCCAGTATGGCCAACTATCGCCCAGTCTCAAATCTTCCATTCTTGGGCAAGGTGATTGAGCGAGTGGTTGCTGAACAACTCCAGGCACGCCTGGAGGATGCGGACCATTTGGATCCCTTCCAATCGGGATTCAGGCCTCATCACGGGACTGAAACTGCCTTGGTCGCACTGGTTGATGATCTCCGGCGGGCTAGGGATAAAGGTGAGAGCTGTTTCCTAGTTCTGCTGGATCTCTCAGCGGCCTTTGATACAATCAACCATAACATCCTTCTGGACCGTCTAGAGGGGCTGGGAGCACTGTTATACCGCCCTGTGGAACGCCCTCCCATCAGATGTCAAAGAGATAAACAACTACCTGACATTCAGAAGACATCTTAAGGCAGCCCTATTCAGGGAAGTTTTTAATGTGTGACATCTTAGTGTATTTTTGGTCTTTGGAAGCCGCCCAGAGTGGCTGGGGAAACCCAGCCAGATGGGCGGGGTACAAATAAATAGTAGTAGTAGTAGTAATAATAATAATAATAATAATAATAATAATAATAATAATAATTTACATGGCTCAGCCTCCCCGCCTAACAGCTGGTGTGCTGGTAGCGCAGCAGCAGCCACAGCGGCCCTTTTCCTGCACATCCTCCAGCCGACTCCAGGGCTTGAACTCCAGTTGTGTGGAGAGAGAGAGCAGGGGAGAGAGCTGGAGAGCAGGGTTAAAATGGGTGTTTGGAGGCTTTTTAGAGGGTGCTCCCCACTTTATGTGGTTTCCTTTATGTGCATGAGGGCCCAGAATGCACCCCCCACATAAGTGGTGGTGGGGACACCTGTACTTTAAAATGGATTTTGAATAAATGTGCAATTGCTGATTGGTCATGAATTCAGAACAATGCTTATTATAGGGTAAGGGGGAGGGACACTGCGGATGAGTTATGGAACCAAAGGCGGGGGTGGCCCCTAAAAGTTTGGGGACCCCTGATAAAAGCCAAGCCTGCTGGGCAGGAGTTGGGTACATAAGCAGTGGCTCTTGTCAATAGATTGCTGGGGACAGGAGGAATGCAGGGGGCCCAACCCGCAGAGAGTGTCCTTGGCCCAGGAAATCCTATGTACATGGCTGCTTGGAAGGAGCAGGGTCTCTTCCCTCCTTCTGCTTGCGTCATCCCTAGAAAGCACCAGCCGAGCAGATTTTCCCTTGCCCTGCTCCTTTCCAAGGGAAAACCTGCTCTTCAGTGACAGATTGGAACAAAGGGCAATCCAGGGAAGTTGCCGTTTGCTCTGACTGAGCGCCAAAGAGTGGTTTTCCCTGAGGGAGGCCATGGGTGGTAGCTGGGGAGCAGTGGAACAAGAGGGGGTTTGGAGAAGCCCCAGGGCTGCGCTCCTGAGTCAGCCTGGTCACTAGCAGCGCAGGTGGCCCCATGGCTGAGAGTCTTTTCCCAGCTCTTCCGGGTTCACTAGCTATGGGGCTTTTTTTGGAACAAGGATTTAAAATGCAATAAATTCACATATGTTTCATCCCCCCCTTTAAATGTTGCACAGATCCAGAATTGTTTACCACACTTGAAGGCCATTGTGATGTACAGGGGGCCCTTGGCTGAGAAGCATCCCAATTTGTACACGGTATGATGGGCAAGGAACCACAAACCATACAAGAAATTCTGCTTATTTCTGCTTATCTGATTCATTTTGTCTCTTCTTCTTTGTTGCTGGAATGCCTCAAAAACAATGAAAAATGCCTCCAGGAGTGCAAGTTGTTAAAAATAGTAAAGAACAGCTTTTCTTTGGAATACATTGTGCATGCAGAATAGTTGGTGAGCTTGTTATCCTGCAAGCAGAATATTCCAAGGACTGTTTTCAGTGAGTCTCTTTCTTCCTTTAGTGCAAGGATGGGAGAACCTCTCTCAAGCCAAGGGCTGCATTCTCTTCTGGGCAGCCCGGCAGGGGCCACACATGAACTTGACACACACTTGCAGTTCAAGGGCACTTTCCAGGCAGGCCAGGGCACCAAGAAGGCAGGCGAGAGGGAAGCCCAAGAGCCAGGGAGCAGCCTAAAGGGCTGCAGGTTCCCATGCCGGCTATACCAGCATTCTGCATGAATTCCCTGAAGCCTCTGAAGAAGAGCCCCGGGGCTCATTTCCCCTTTGCTCTTCAGATGCAGCCCAGCCTTTTCAAATGGCGGCATCAAATGTCTGTGGAAACGGAAACTTTACCCTGATGCAGGAGCTTGCCAAGAAATCCGCAGCCAGGCGGCTTGGGAGCAGAAGGATTAGCGCTTCATGGGATGACAGGGATCACTTGGCCAGGATGAGGGCATTATGAAGTGTCACCAGGGAATGAGAACTAATCCTTGACCCATAACCAGAGGGATGGCACCTGCCCAGCGAGCGCAGAGGGCAGAAAAGGACGTTGGCTCACGGAGACTCGCCACAACAAGGAACGTGGATTCAGGAATCTTTAGCTCAAACATCTATTCTTTATCATCATGTAGCTATGCCTTAGACTTGACAAACAATTTGGTGTAGATAAGGGCAGCTTCAGATCAGCCCCTATCACTTACTTCTGTTAGATTAACTCTCCAGTAAGCGTCTGCTTACACATTATACATTTAAAGCACCTCACCCCCAGAATCCTGGGAACTGTAGTTTGTTAAGAGTGCTGGGAACTGTAGCTCTGTGAGGGGTAAGCTGCCATTACCATTTGAGCGTGTTTGCAGCAAGTGTCTTTAGTACAGGGGTCACCAACCTAAGGCCCATGGGCCGGAAGCGACCCGTGGAGGTCATTTGACCGGCCCATGAGCTGCTCCCAAACTGAGCTGCCCGCTCACGCTGTGCTAAACCGGCATGGCACAGGGACTCACTTCCATGGCACTGGGAATCGTGTCTGCGTACGTGCAGATGCCAAAAATCGCATCTGCGCAGACGCAGAGCCCGAAAATTGCAGGTGCGCGTGTGCAATCCAGCCCGCAGAGAAATCTCCATGGGACTGATCCAGCCCAGGCAAGATAAACCTTGCTGACCCCTGTATTAGCTGATTCACATGTACTTGTACGTTGGGGGAATTTAGTAAGAGTAACAAAGATCAGAATTTTTTATTTCCCTCTGGTAAACAGGCTATCAGGAAACAGAAGTTCAGCAATATTCACTGATTTATTTAGCACACATGCGCCCTGCAAAAAGGCTCCCAAAGCAGAACACAACAGTCCCGACCCTCAGGCTTATGAGAGCCCACCTGCTTTTGACATCTGCTCCTGAATTCCAGGTGGTGCTTATAAGAATTGCCACACAACTCCAAAAATTAGCTATTTAATTTGCTTGTTTTACTCTTCCCTCCTCTTCCCCTTTTTCTTTTGTGTCGTGTTTGGTTTTGCTTTCTTTTATAGATTGTAAGACAGCAGGGAGGGACTGTCTTGCTTTTATTATTATATGAGCTGTTCTGGAAGTCACATGGCTGAAGGGCAGGGTAAAAATGCTTTATATAAATGATGTTAAATAAGCAATGTCTCTCCTTCCTGTTCTATTGCAGATGGATGAATTTATGGAGTTGGGCAATGAGGTCCAGGATGGAGAGCTGGATGCTCTAATTGAGTCCCAAAAGCCAAATCAATGTTGCGTTCTGATCTACACATCCGGAACGACGGGGAAACCCAAAGGGGTGATGCTTAACCATGACAATGTGTGTATTCCAGGCACCCACATCTCCATGGGCTGGCCCATGGCGGGAAAGTGCAGTTTAGTCTTTAGCTTCAAATAGGCAGTACCTGGTCGTGGGAATGCTTGGAAGTGACTTGCCTTAAGAACACAACAGGACAGGAAAAAATGTTTCTTAAACTCTAAGCAAGAGAGCAGAACAATCCATGGGGTTTGTTGGGACATCTCTCAAAAGCCTGCCTCCAGAATGTCAACCAGAGCGGTTCAGGCCATGGCAGCTGCAGGTAGGGCTGGGAATGAACCCATTTGAAATCATGGAGAGCTGCTCCCAGTCAGTGCAGAAGAGCCAGGGGTCTGAATCCGCATAAGGCTATCTTCCACATGATTTGCACACTGAACCTCCCAGGGTTCAGTTGCTGGCTCCTCCAGCTGGAAGAATAAGCAGACAGCAGGTGATGGAGAAGACTAACTCCCCCAGGCCCTAGAGAGCTGCTGCCTGCCAGAGTCTACCGTGCTGGGCTAGATAGACAATAGGCTACCTCTTCCTGTGTCCCTGACAGTGGATGCAAAGTTGGTGACTCCTGTTTCCCTACGTGATTTCTATTCTGGCTGGTCGACCTGCTCCTGACAGCTGTCAGCGGAGAGGTTATTTATAATGTCACCCTCAGCCTGGAAAAATCCCTTGCCCACATGTGTGGGCTGATGCCCTCTTTATTAAAGTATGTTTCCCTCTGCCTGTGATTAAATTCGGAGCCACAGCATCACAGGATGATGCAGAAAAGCATATTTAGATGCGCAGGAGACACCAAAGCCTTGGGCTCAGAAGAAAGCTTTCTCTGCCACCAGCTCTTGCACCTGCTTGATCTCAGCCTTTGCCCATTGCCCTTCTCCTCACATGCCACAAAGCTTCCCAGTCTTACTCCATTCCTAGTCAAAGTGCTGTGGTCAGAGTGCCGACTGGCGCTGGTCACAGGACACAAGCTCTTCCCCTACTGAAACAGCTTCACTGGCTACCAGCCTGTTTCTGAAGTTTGGGCCCAAGAACCTAAGAAGAGGCTGGCTGCTGGATCCGGCCCATCTAGCCCAGCCTCTTGTCCCCCAGCCAGATGCCCCCAAGGGCAGCCTGCAAGCAGCACCGGAGCACAAGAGCCCCTCCCCTCCTGCTGCCTCCGACTGTGGACTTGGAGAGCCCTTTCCTCCATGAATTTGTCTAATCTTCTTCATCTCTCTATACACATCTGCCCGGGTGCTAAGCTCCTCGGGGAGCACCTTCTCTGGGTCCTGACAACATCAGAAGCTCAGCTGGTGGTGAGACAAGAGAAAGCCTTTTCTGTGGTGGCCCCCAGGTTGTGGAATTCCCTCCCAAGAGAGGTCAGACAGGCTCCCTCTGTCTATACTTCTGCTGGGAGGTTAGGAGCTTCCTGTTCAGGCAGATGATGCTGAGCACTGGGCAGCTGCCACTGCAAACTGAACTTTAATGCTGATTTTAAATGTGCTTTTATGTATTTTAACCATTGTTTTAAACTAGGGTTTACTTTGTATTTTATAATGATGTTTTAAAATGTTGTAAGCCACCTTGAATCCCAACCTGGGATTCTCCCAAACGCTTGGAGAGTTGCTGCCCTTCAGAGTCAACATTACTAGGCTAAATGGACTAATGGACCACGTAGCATTTCAAGAAGTGCTAATTGGTGAACACAAATTTGAAGTGGGCCAAAATCCCCCCTCCCGTCCCCTCTGATCATGGAGCAACAATTCACAGAGTTCTCTGGGGAAAGGGATTGATTGCTAAACCACTCTGAAAACTGTAGCCCCCTGGACCAACTCCCACTCCCAGAATTATTTGGGGCAAGCCATGAACTGCTTCAAGTGGACTCAGTGTTTTCCATGCATGGTGTGAATGTGACCTTGGTCTTTGCTGATGGAGGGCTCCTCGTTGTCAAAGGACATCTGCTCCATTATCTAACGCCTCTGTATTTATCTGCACAGATAACCTGGACTTCAGCCCATGCCAGCCGGGCTGGGGACATGCAGCCGGCTGAAATCCAGCAGGAGACCATCGTCAGCTACCTTCCTCTCAGCCACATTGCAGCCCAGATTTATGACCTCTGGACTGGAATCAAGTGGGGAGAACAGGTCTACTTTGCAGAGCCGGATGCCTTAAAGGTCTCTGTACAAAAAAATGTAAAAAATAAAAATGCCCCAGTTATTTTTCACTTTTCAAAACTGTCAAGTTGAACTTGGTGTTTTTCAGTGAGATGATGCAGAAGACCCTTTAAAGCTTTGGAAACCCCTCTGGGAAACAATAAGAAGCAGACTATATGGGGAACAAACAGTTAATTTACTGCCTTTGGGGGTGATTAAACCCGTCAACACCCTTTAAGTGTAAAGTCAGACTAGTGATCAGGATGGTTAAAGTATCATTGACTGCAGATATATGTCTTTATTCTAACTGTCCCTTCCTGGACAAAGAGTCCGTAGATTTTGAAAGAACTACAGAACTCAGGCTGAGCCGAAAGGGAGCACTTTTTGAGAATGTCTTTGGTAGCCACAAAAAGCCTTCCCCTCTTTTCAACAATGGGGTCTTCTCTGAAATGAAGCTTCACCCATTCCGAGTGAGGGCAATTCCTGTCTAGGAATGATTGCCTTCACTCTCAAGTGGCTTTGTTTGACCTCAGAAATATCAACAATACGTAGCCAAATAGGAGTAGCTAGCTAGTGTCAGGCTATATTGTGTTGTCTATGCAATTTCTGGTTGTCTGTGGTCTCTGCTTTCCAATTTTGCCATCCATTCTTGGTCTTCTTAGGGGGGCTTGGTGGGTACCCTGAAAGAGGCGCTGCCCACCTCACATATGGGAGTTCCCCGGGTGTGGGAGAAGATCATGGAAAAGATCAAAGATGCCTATTCTCAATCTGGATTTGTGAAGAAGAAAATCCTCTCCTGGGCCATGTCGGTCAGCTTGGAACAAAACCTGAGTGCCTCTTATAGGTATGTCATACAGATCTGGCCAGCAGGAGATTCAGCAGAGATTAGCACCAGGGACTCCTAGTCCTTAAAAACAAGCTCAGGGTAGACTTCCATTTTTCCAGGTTAAAAAGGTCAGGTGGTTTTTGTAGGTGACAAAAGACTCAGCTGAAACTTTCAGCTTTCATGTCATTTTAGAACAAGCTAAAAACTAGCCAAGTTCATCAAAGTTAGAGTGCAAGAGACCCTTTACAAGTTGCATGGAACCAGGCAGAGGGCCTTCTCGGTAGTGGTGCCCTCTCCATGGAACGTCCTCCCATTAGATGTCAAGGAAATAAACAAAGATCTGATTTTACATAGACGTCTGAAGGCAGTCTTATAACGTGAAGTTCTTAATTTTTGAAGTATCGTTGTGCTCTTTTATATTCTGTTTGGCGCTGTCCAATGTGGCTGTGGCAGCCCAGTCAGATGTGTGGGGTATGAAAAACAAATTATTATTAGAAATAGAAATAGCGCTGAATGAGACAAATGCCAGGTGGAAATGGGGGGAAAGGCCTTCTTCTCTCCCTTCATTCCAGCCTTGCAAAAGACACTCCAAGAGAATGTGAGGCAAGGCCCTTGAAGGGGGTGGAGGTGTGGTAATGTTAAAGATAGTAGGAAAGAATATATTGAATAAGTATTACCCTTCCTTCACTCACGCTAGTAAGTGATGTAGCAGAGCAGATTCCACTCAATATAGCTGGAAGCTAGTTTGTAGATTCGTTTGAATCTCTTAGTTAAGATTATTTCCTGGTGTCCCCTTTAATCCCTCCTAAAAGAATAAAGACACAGGAGTCTTTCTGAGTAAAGTAACAAAAAGTTTACTCACATTTCAGTTCACGATTTGATCCCTGAAAGGCAGACTTTTCTTAATAGTTACACAAAGAAAGTGTGAGTTCATCTCATATGTAGACTGAACTCATGTGCTGCTGGCTGAGAGCCAGCAGACAGCAAAATTATATTAAGAGAACAAAATGGCTGCAGGAGACCAGCATGACAGCAAAAGAGAGAAGCAAGACAACAGAAAGACAAAACCAGACTGAGAAAATGGCTGCGAGACTCAGCTCTTTTGTGGAGTCAGCCAGAGCTATGCCCTTCTCCCAGGTCACATGCAGGGGGAGGATGCTCCAGACCAGAGGAACAGGAAGTTACCCTGACTGGATGTCCCCCTGCCTGTGCCCACTCTAGGGAAATAAGGAATGTTGCATTTGACTGCACCAGTGGATTACACCCTACAGGAGGGAGAACCCTGCGGGGCCAGAAGCTGAAAACTGGAGGGCCACATTCCTCTCTCCAGTTTGAGGTTCCCCACCCCTGGTGTAGTCCAACAACACCTGGAAAACCACAGGTGGCCCATCCCCGGAGCAGAGCATTTTTAGCCTCTGTCTGTCTCGGGAGACAATGGAAGAGTGTGTTTTTGGGAATGAAGTCAAACTGCTGGAAGGTAGCAGCCCCTGCTGTGGCTGTAGAGACCAATGCAGGAGAGACAGGTTTGGTTGAAGCTGGGGCAGAGGAAGGTGTCTGGTTGTGCTGATGCAGATGTACAGTAGAGTAGACTGGAAGAGATATTATTCTAGGCAGCTTCCGGGGGGGGGGGAGCCTTTTCCCTGTGGCTGCTTTGCATATTGTTCCATTCTTGATGTCAGTTAGAAAAAAATTCCATTTGGCCTCTTTTTCTGTATCTCAAAGCTATTGCCATTTCTCTTGTCTCCCTCCCTCCTCTTTTATTTTCCATAGTGATTTAAAGCCCTTTCGAATGAGGTTAGCAGACTCTTTGGTACTTGCTAGAATCCGCCAGGCTCTGGGCTTTTCTCGATGTGAGAAGCACTTCTGTGGAGCCGCTCCTCTCTCGACAGAAGCGCTGCACTTCTTCCTGGGCCTGAACATCCCCTTGTATGAAGCTTACGGGATGAGCGAGACCACTGGCCCACACTGCATGTCCAGCCCATATGTTTACCGGCGTTACAGGTAAAGCTGTGCCATCTTTGTTCTTGAAACCTGATCAGAAACAATCTTGCAGTCAGGACAATGGCCCTCAGTTAGGGATTGGTAAGAAATTTGATTCCGTTCACATTGAAATGCGAACCAACCTAATTTGTGCTTTCTGAAACTGTTCACAAACCACAATACAGTCAACTTTGAAACTTGCATTTCTCTGAATTTTGCAATGCAATTCTCTAGCCCAAGTAATGTGGTTCAAAAATACATATATTGAGGTAAAGTATGTATTTGAATCAATGTATCAGTGAAAATAAAGTACAGAAATGCTGGTATTGAGTAATGCTGCTTCTGGAACAAGAAGGGCTTAGGGGAACCAGACGGTGTTAGCTGTATTCCTTCCCATTGCTGATGTTTGCACATTTAACTTTAAAAAAAAAGTTTTTAAAGCTTCCAGCTGCCATCTTGCCTTTGTCCCCCAGTGCCATTGAAGTCGAATAATTCCAAAGCCTTGTGCATTAAAACAGATGCCCGCCATCAATTTTTTTTTTATTTTAAGCTGGAGCCATCTTCCCCAACTCCTCCAAGACTACAGAATAACTCCAGTTCTGGGGCTCTGAGTTTTACAGCATCTGTGTGTCAGAACACTCACATGTTTCCCCCCCAACAAACATACACAATTATTTATTTTTCCACATGGGAGCTCAGAAAAGGGACCCAGGCAGGACTTTGGAGGACGTTTGGGCCCTGTCACCTGCCCAAGCAGGGCTTGGGGGGGGGGTCATGCCTGCTGGGCGAGGACCACGATGATGCGACTGTCCGCTCTTTGGGCTGTTGGTGCTATCACTGCTGCTCCTCGTGTTCTCTTTCCCTTGCAGCTGCGGCAAAGCTGTCCCAGGTTGCAAAGTGAAGTTAATGAACAAGGACGACGATGGCAATGGGGAGATTTGCTTCTGGGGGCGAACTGTTTTCATGGGCTATTTGAACATGGAGGACAAGACCAGGGAAGCGATTGATGAGGATGGCTGGCTGCATTCTGGAGATCTGGGGAAGATGGACAGTGATGGGTTCCTCTACGTCACAGGAAGAATTAAAGGTGCAACACTTCCTGGGGCCTAGTCCTTCTCAGCAGGCCAGCATGCTTAGCACCAGGGTTGCTCAGTGGAGAGGGTCACACCTTTTGGTGTGTTTTTAGGGGATCCTCTTCAACCAAGCACCCTGTGCCTTCTCCCCTTGTTAGCATCTACAGGGCCAGCCCCCCCCCCTCAGGCAAGCGGAGGCAACCACCTCAGGCTGCCTGAGATGTAGATCTTGCCTCACCCCTTCTTCCTTGGTGGGGAGGGGGCTCCATTTTTGGGTCTGGCCCTGGCAATCTTGCTCTCTCCTCTCCTGCTCTTTTGCTATTCCAAATCTGCAGTGAATTGTCCTGTCCTGCCCCCTTCTGGTGGTTTTGCAGCTGGCACTTCAGTCTAGCATTTCCACAGGGTGACACAGAGACTCAGCTGCTCACCTTAGAAAGAGCTGTGTTTCAGAGGGAGAACACCTGCTTTGTACATAGAAGTTTCTGGGTTCAACACCAGGCATTTCCAGTTTAAAGGTGATGGGGAAAATCTTTCTCTGCTAGAGGTTTTCTCCTCCGGTCCTTGTGGGAGTGAGGTCAGCTCAGGAAGCCCTTACACCTGGGTTTGTCTGCTCCCAATGTACATTGAGTTGTGGTTCTCCAAGCCACATAGCCCCCCTCAGCACACCAGTGTAATAATAATATAATAATAATAATTAATTTTTTATATCCCGCCCATCTGGCTGAGTTTCCCCAGCCACTCTGGGCGGCTCCCAATCTGTGTTAAAAACAGTACAGCGTTACATATTAAAAACTTCCCTGAACAGGGCTGCCTTAAGATGTCTTCTGAATGTCAGGTAATTATTTATCTCTTTGGCATCTGAAGGGAGGGCGTTCCACAGGGCGGGCGCCACTACCGAGAAGGCCCTCTGTCTGGTTCCCTGTAGCCTCACTTCTCGCAATGAGGGAACCGCCAGAAGGCCCTCGGCGCTGGATCTCAGTGTCCAGGCTGAACGATGGGGGTGGAGACGCTCCTTCAGGTATACAGGACCGAGGCCGTTTAGGGATTTAAAGGTCAGCACCAGCACTTTGAATCGTGCTTGGAAACGTACTGAGAGCCAATGCAGATCTCTCAGAACCGGTGTTATGTGGTCCCGGCGGCCACTCCCAGTCACCAGTCTAGCTGCCGCATTCTGGATTAATTGCAGTTTCCGGGTCACCTTCAAAGGTAGCCCCACGTAGAGCGCATTGCAGTAGTCCAAGCGTGAGATAACTAGAGCATGCACCACTCTGGCGAGACAGTTCGCGGGCTGGTAGGGTCTTAGCCTGCGTACCAGATGGAGCTGGTAGATAGCTGCCCTGGACACAGAGTTAACCTGCGCCTCCATGGACAGCTGTGAGTCCAAAATGACTCCCAGGCTGCGCACCTGGTCCTTCAGGGGCACAGTTACCCCATTCAAGACCAGGGAATCCCCCACACCAACCCGCTCCCTGTCCCCCCAAAACAGTACTTCTGTCTTGTCAGGATTTAACCTCAATCTGTTAGCCGCCATCCATCCTCCAACCGCCTCCAGGCACTCACACAGGACCTTCACCGCCTTCACTGGTTCTGATTTAAAGGAGAGGTAGAGCTGGGTGTCATCTGCATACTGATGAACACCCAGTCCAAACCCCCTGATGATCTCTCCCAGCGGCTTCATATAGATATTAAAAAGCACGGGGGAGAGGACAGAACCCTGAGGCACCCCACAAGTGAGAGCCCAGGGGTCTGAACACTCATCCCCCACCACCACTTTCTGGACACGGCCCAGGAGGAAGGAGCGGAACCACTGTATGACAGTGCCCCCAGCTCCCAGCCCCTCTAGACGGTCCAGAAGGATGTTGTGGCCGATGGTGTCAAAGGCCGCTGAGAGATCCAGCAGAACTAGGAAACAGCTCTCACCTTTGTCCCTAGCCCGCCGGAGATCATCAACCAGCGCGACCAAGGCAGTTTCAGTCCCATGGTGAGGCCTGAATCCCGATTGGAAGGGATCCAAATGGTCCGTTTCCTCCAGGCGTGCTTGGAGTTGTTCAGCAACCACCCGCTCAATCACCTTGCCCAAGAATGGCAGATTTGAGACTGGGCGATAGTTGACCAAATTGGCCGGGTCTAAAGATGTTTTTTTAAGAAGCGGTTTAATGACTGCCTCTTTCAGCAGGTCTGGGAAGGCTCCCTCACGGAGGGAAGCATTCACCACCCCACGAAGCCCATCGCCCAGTCCTTCCCGGCTAGCTTTTATAAGCCAGGATGGGCAAGGATCAAGGAGACAAGTGGTTGGTTTCACTCGTCCAAGCAGCCTGTCCACATCCTCGGAGGTAACAGATTGGAATTGATCCCATGTAACAGGACCAGACAGAGCTCTAGCACTCTCCCGCCCCGGCCCTGCTCCCACAGTGGAGTCTACCTCCTTCTGAATCTGAGCGATTTTATCTGCAAAAAACTTTGCAAAAGCATTGCAGGAGATCTTGGGGTCCCTACCAGGCCCCGGTGGTACAGGTGGTTCTGATAGATTGCGAACCACCTGAAAAAGTCTCCTGCTGCTGTTTTCTGCAGATGCAATGGAGGCGGCGAAGAAGGCCCTCTTCGCCGTCGCCATTGCCACTTGGTAGGCTTGACGTTGAGCTCTAGCCCGTGTGGGAAAATGATTGCTTGTACATAAGAGCATGAGCAGAGTTCTTATTATTGCAGAGTGATTTTACAGCACGAGATATTGCTAAGAGCATGATGAGCACGTGACCACCTCATGCTAGACTAATGATTGGCTCACGTAGCATAACACTCTCTTTGTCTGTGGGCAAAAGCAAGGTTACATTCCTTTGATTTGGTACCTTTGAGTACCAGGCAGAGCAAGCGCAGTGCTGGAGGAGGGAGGATGATCTATTTTTTACTGCACACAATAAACGTTGCGGCTGAAACCAAAGCTTTTTCTTCAAGTCATCTTGGTGTGAGACTGATTTCTTACTGATTTTCTTACTGATGTCGAGCTGGATTCTCGACAAGCCCGTGTCCGGTCTGATGCAGAATGAGTTTTCTGCCACCGGCGCTCCAGCCGTCTCAACGATTGTTTCATCACCCTCAGCTCCGGGGAAAACCACGGGGCTGTCCGGGCTCCATGCAATCGGAGATAAAGCATCCCCTACCACTCTCTGGAAGCCAATTGGATCCATTAAGTGGCGGGGGCGGACCATCCGAGTCGGTCCCACCTCCCTGCAGAGGGGAAGGGTTGCGGAGAAGTCCAGTTGCACCAGGAAGTGATCTGACCATGGCACTTCTTTTGTTTCGCTTTTAGTTAGTGTCAGATCACCAACCTCCATAGAGGTGAACACCAAGTCTAAGGCATGTCCATGGCTATGAGTTGGGCCAAACTTATTCAGGGACAGCCCCATGGAGGCCATGCTTTCCACAAAGTCCCGAGCGGCCCCTTGTAAGGTCGTGTCGGCATGGATGTTAAAATCCCCCAGGACATCCAAGCTAGGTGTCTCCAGGAGCATATCCGCCACGACCTGAAGCAGCTCGGGCAGGGAATCCTTGGTGCAGCGGGGAGGTCGGTACACCAGTAGGAATCCTGGACTGCCCCTATTGCCCAACTTCCAGAACATGCACTCAGAAAACTGGGTGTAGTGTAGTGTAGTGGATGCAATCCTGGTATGGACAAATTTGTCCAGTTTCTCTCGGTTTCTCATTATTCTGACCATAAACTTGGTTTTTCACATTTCCACATCACTTTGCTTTTTTTTTAAATCCTCTATATTTCAAAGGATAATTGTGTTTCAGTTCACATGTTGAAGTGTGAATTAAGTAGTTTCTCATTAAACTACAGACAGAAACAATATTCTCTCTCTTCCCCCACCATCCCCATAGTCCCATAGCAAGGGCTTTACATTTTCCCCACTTTCCTTTTTCTTCTTTCATGGAAAATTGGGCTAGCGCTACAGATGGGCAAATAAAATGATTTCAGTTTCTCATTTTCCCAATCTTCAGTTCAGTTCTACACAGTCACACATTGATTGTTCAAAATTACTTTTTAAAAAAAGAATTAAATTGCCAGACATACAACCTGTTACAGTTCGCCCCCCCCCCCTTGCAACAGCAACCCCAACTACATCCAGTTGTATCTAGTACAAATTTCTCCTGACATCCACCTTTTAAAAATGCAATTTTGGCAACTATAAACATTTTTTGCAAAGTAATTTCCCAAATACAAGGCAGTATAACCTGCTATTTTCACTATTCTAGGTAACTATTTTTGGCACACTTTTTGTATGCATTGCTTGACTGAAGAACTGTCCTCCAAAACCTGGAGAAGTGTGGATTTTGAAGGATGCCTGACGGGGCGTATATTTTGCAAATTTCTCCCCCATCCTAAAAGGCACATGCATGTCCTTTCTTTGGGCTTCCTAATGTCTCCTCTGGTGTGACTCATCAGAAAGCAAGCTAAGCCATCCATAAGTAAAAGAGTGAGATCTAAACTCCACAATGAGGAATGCCTTGTCTGTCTGTCTGTTTCTCTCTGAGTGCAAACCAGTGTTTCCTGTTCTCAGAGATCCTGATTACAGCTGGGGGTGAAAACATCCCTCCAGTCCCCCTCGAAGATGCTGTCAAGAGGGAGCTGCCTCTTGTGAGCAACGCCATGCTGATTGGAGATCAGAAGAAATTCTTGTCCATGTTACTGACTTTAAAGGTACACGTCCAGCACAGTTAAACATTTCTGGCAGATGTCCAAATGAGGCATAGAATTCAGCGGCTCACTCACTTGGTGTGGAGCAGGAGGGGGACACCTTCTCCACTGAAAACTGCTTATGGCAGTGGTGTCTCCTGAAGGGAGGGTGGGAGGCCAGAGGCAGGGGCGTAGGAAGGGGGGCGGTTGCCCTGGGTGCCATCATGGAGGGGGGTGACAAATTATCAAGGAACAATTTCTGCCCTACTAGGGCGGTTCATTAAAAACTTTTTTTTTTTTTTTTTTTTTGGAAAATGGCTGAGGGGAAAAACAGAAGATGGGTGGCTATCGGTCAGGCATGGTCTAGTTGAGATCCCCAGGGGTTTGGCTAGATGACCCTCGGGGTCCCTTCCAACTCTACAATTCTCTGGTGCAGGCTTGTGCAGAGTTTTAGGTACAAGTTGGATGCAAGGGGTGCATAGGATTGCAGCCCATCTTACGCACCGTCAGCTCAGGAATAAGTCCCACTGATCATGATGCAACTAGATTGCTGCTGTGCAGTCCTGTTTTTTAAATCAATGTTTTCCTTTTCAGATGATAGAGCATGGTGAAATCACAATAAATAAAACCTCCCCTTCAGTAGTTTCAAGCACTACTACAGGTTCCACATAACATCTGTACTGCATTGTTTACTGTGACAGCACCTGCACTTTGGAACTCCCCACCTACTGCAACAAAGCACGTGCCTTTGCTAGACTCTTTTCGGGCACCTGCTAAAAGCATTCTTCTTTAGGCAAGCATACCTAGATGCTTAGGAAGTAGAAGTAATTTTAATCTTAATATTTTAGCTTTTGTATGTTCTAAAGTAGGATTGTTAATTTTTCTTGATTTTACTGCTGTGGTGTTTTTTGTTTTGGTAAACCACTTTGCAGGTTTTTAAAAATAAATTTTATTAAATAAATAAACAAACAATAAATATAAATAAAATAACACAAGCCTAAACACAATCCATCCTGTAGATTTAAGTATCTGTCCACAGTCGTCTACTTGTTATTAGAGGCCCAAAATAAGAAAATATGAAATAACGTAAAACCATTTTTGCAGGCAAAAAGATTTTAAAAATTCAATGTGGGGGGTGACAAGAAATTTTCCGCACTGGTTACCACCTGACCTTCCTATGCCTCTGGCCAGATGCCGTCCCAATGTTGTCAGATTCCAGCTCCCATCAGCCTCTCAGCCAGGACTGCCTACTATCAGCGATGGCAGGGTGTAGCTCTCCCTGCTCTGTGAAATGCCGTCCCCAAAATGGTGCAGCTGGTACATGCAGTATCATCTTTTCCAGAACTTTCTGTTCTCTAAATTTTTAACTCTCATTGTGCTGCTTTGAAAATTCTGTTTCTGCATTTTTTTTAAGCATGTGCTTTTATTCCTTTAAATTCCAAGATGCTTTCTGGGGCTTGCTGCAGTTTTTAGTTCTCTTTTACATTTACTTGCTGCTTTTATATTGTTGCATTTTAAATACTGTGGATGACTGCATAGTGTGGAAAAGAAAATGGGACAGAGAGACGCTTCTCTACCTTTCTCCTGTTAGCAGAACTTGACTCATTCAACAAAACTGCTAAGTTCAGAAGAGGCTTCTTCCTAGGAGTCAATGGAAATTGCTGCCCCAAAGGGCTGAGAGCTGCCAGCTTACCTTGGCCCTTAATTGGGAGTTGACAAAGAGAGAATCCAATACTGTCCCAGGACCTGGAAGCTCTGGGTCTGAGATGAGAAGCCCCAAGACAGAGGTGCCCCTGACTCCACTATTGAACCCTCAGCTCTTCCCAAGCCACAACTCTCAGTGACTCTGCTCCACCCCTCCCAGTATTTTGGCCTGACTGAAATGTCTCCTTGAATGCAAATCCTCTGGCTTGTCTGGGTGTAAGACTCTCTGTGTGTAGCAAAAATGAAACAAATCCACATTTGCTGCTCTGCTCCCTTTTTGCCACTGGCAGGTGTCCTCTCCCCTGCAAAGGCTGCCCGAAAGGGCATGTGGCCTGGCTGGAAAAGGTTCCTCCCTCTGGACTAGATGGAGCTTTGGCCAGATCTGGCAGTAGGGAAGTTCAGGCTGGGTAGCCTCCTTGATACTAGCAGGTCCCCTTTCCACATCAGGATCACTGCGACATAAGTACCTGTGTGAACTCTTTATGCTGTAAACCACCCTGTGATCTTCAGATGAAGGGTAGTATATAAATTTAACAAATAATAAAAAGCTGTTTATTTCACCACACTCTCCTTCCCCATTTCCAGTGTGCAGTGGATCCTGAGACTTCTGAGCCTACGGACAGCCTGACCCAAGAAGCCAGGGAGTTTTGTCAGAAAGTTGGCAGCAAAGCCACTCAAGTGTCTGAGGTTGTGCGGACAAGAGATCCGGCTGTTTATCAGGCCATCCAAGATGGCATAGACAGAGTCAACGGACGGGCAGCGGCCAATGTTCAGCGCATTCAGAAGTGGGCAGTTCTACAAAAGGATTTTTCCATTTCTGGTGGGGAATTTGGTAAGTTTTCCAAGGGCTGGGTTACAATCTGGAGTTCAGTTATATTAAAAATTCCAGATATATCTCTTTGGAGGGATAGTAAGACTGCTAAATTTGGGGTTTGACTTTGGTAAATGTATCCAGTAAAGTAGAACTGCAGGATCTCTGGTGTATTCCATCCATCCTATGCAGTTCTTCAGCTGGGATCATTAAGCCTCTGGATTAGAATCCACTTTTTCCACACACACTTTCCTCATGACAAACTGCTAATATCAATTCATTTCCATTTTAGGTCCAACCATGAAATTAAAGCGGCAAACTGTTGTTGAGAAGTACAAAGATGAAATTGATTCCTTTTACAAAAAATAAAGTCAGCCATCCAGTATTGCTCTTCAAGCTCCAATAGAACAGAAACGCACATTCTGTAGAATATGTAAGACCATCTTTCCAAGGAAGCTGTTTGAAGACCACCACCATTTTGAAGAGGAGCACCAGATACTAACAAGAGCACATTTTGGGTTCCACTTCTAAATGCTAATTAGGCTACAGAAGCCAGAGAGAAGCAGGCACCCCAGAATCAGTGTTGGAAGGGGTCCAGAGGGTCGTCTAGTTGAGCCTCTGCAATGCAGCAATCTCAACTAAAGCATCCATGACAGATGGCCAGCCGATCAATCCAATATTCATTCCAGTGAATATAGATTTTCATTCAGTTATTGATAGGGATGGACCAATCTGCCAGTTGTGATTTCTCATTTTCAGTCCAATCTTAAATAGGATTTGCAACTTTTCAACATCAGTTTGTTTCTTTAAAGAAAGCATTCACTAAAATTCACCATCATTTTAGTGTGCATTTCTCCAAATACACAAATCTCTATTCTGCCTTGGCCAGACCACACCTGGAATACTGTGTGCAATTCTGGGCACCACAATTTAAGAATACTGACAAGCTGGAACATGTGCAGAGAAGGGCAACCAAGATGATCCAGGGTCTGGAAACCAAGCCTCATGAGGAACGGTTGAGGGAGCTGGGTATGTTTATCTTGGAAAAGAGGAGACAAAGAGAAGAAATGATAGCCATTTAAAAATATCTCAAGGGCTGTCACATGGAAGATGGAACAAGCTTGTTTATTCCTGCTCCAGTGGCTTCAAGTTACAAAAAAGGAGATTCTGACTGAACATCAGGAAGAACTTTCTGATGAGAGCTGACAGTGGAACAGACTCCCTTGGGAGGTGGTGGCCTCTCCTTCCTTGGAGGTTTTCAAGCAGAGGTTGGGTGGCCGCCTGTCAGGGATGCTTTAGTTGAGATTCCTGCATTGCAGGGGTTGGACTAGACAGTCCTCGGCTTCCCTTCCAACCCTACAATTTTGATTCTTTACTGTCACAATCAGTGAGTAGGATTCTCCTAATATACATATTTTGTATGCAGTTTTCCTAAGTATAATACATTTTGACATTAATCTTGACCAATATATATAGTTTTATGCACACTTTCCTATAAGATATATACCTTTGGTTGGAGAACTGCACTGCAAAATTCAGAGAAGTATAATTTCGAAAGTTAGCTGCGCTTTTGTTTCCTGCATTGTCTTGGGAGACGCTAATTTGGTCTGGTCACATTAAAATGTGAACTAAGCTAAATTTTTCCATCTTTATTTATAGCTTCTGGAAACAATTCAGATTCAAACACTATTTCTGTTGAAAACATAACCATATTTTTAAAAGTTAGGTTTTCTAGCAAATGAAGTTAAACATACTAATTTGTACTAAATGCCACAGGACTGCTTTCATTGAATGGCTGCAGGTTGTATTTTTGTCAGCTGAATAACAAATTAAAATAAAATTATGTAGATCAGACTACAGAATTCAAGTTTTGCAACAAATGAAAAACAGGCATTGGCACAAGATGTACCGTAACTATGAGTTAAATCAATGGTCTTTTAACCCAATCTTACAAGTTAAGGCTTTTTCTGGCCCTGGCGAATCCAGGTCTCTCTTAGAAGCCAGTGTGGTGTAGTGGTTCAGAGCGGTAGTCATGTAATCTGGGGAACCGGGTTCGCGTCTCCGCTCCTCCACATGCGGCTGCTGGGTGACCTTGGGCCAGTCACACTTCTCTGAAGTCTCTCAGCCCCACTCACCTCACAGAGTGTTTGTTGTGGGGGAGGAAGGGAAAGGAGAATGGTAGCCGCTTTGAGACTCCTGAAGGGGAGTGAAAGGCGGGATATCAAATCCAAACTCTTCTTCTTCTTCTTCTTAGCTGAAGATATGAACCAAGCACCTTCTGAATGCAAAGGTTAAAAACACCTCTTGAATTTATGCTGATTCATTGTAGTAGCAAAGAACATGACAACACAAAACATATTCCTTATGTTCCTTAAAAGGACTTATTTCCAAATCAACATGTAGGATTGCATTGTTTGTGTTGAGGCAAGAGCAGGGATAGGGAACCCCTGTGGAGGACTAGCCAAGGATATTTTTACTGCACACCAATAATAATAATAATAATAATAATAATAATAATAATAATAATAATACTTTATTATTTGTACCCCGCCCATCTGGCTGGGTTTCCCCAGCCACTCTGGGTGGTTTCCATAGAAACCAAAAATACACTAAAATCACAGATTAAAAACTTCCCTGAACAGGGCTGCCTTAAGATGTCTTCTGAATGTCAGGTAGTTATTTATCGCTTTGACATCTGATGGGAGGGCGTTCCACAGGGGGGGTGCCACTACCGAGAAGGCCCTCTGCCTGGTTCCCTGTAGCTTTGCTTCTCGCAATGAGGGAACCGCCAGAAGGCCCTTGGCGCTGGACCTCAGCGTCCGGGCAGAACGATGGGGGTGGAGACGCTCCTTCAGGTATACTGGGCCAAGGCCGTTTAGGGCTTTAAAGGTCAACACCAGCACTTTGAATTGTGCTCGGAAACGTACTGGGAGCCAATGTAGGTCTTTCAAGACCGGTGTTATGTGGTCTCGGCGGCCGCCCCCAGTCACCAGTCTAGCTGCCGCATTCTGGATTAGTTGTAGTTTCCGAGTCACCTTCAAAGGTAGCCCCACGTAGAGCGCATTGCAGTAGTCCAAGCAGGAGATAACCAGAGCATGCACCACTCTGGCGAGACAGTCCACGGGCAGGTAGGGTCTCAGCCTGCGTACCAGGTGGAGTTGGTAGACAGCTGCCCTGGATACAGAATTGACCTGCGCCTCCATGGACAGCTGTGAGTCCAAAATGACTCCCAGGCTGCGCACAGTTACCCTATTCAGGACCAGGGAGTCCTCCACACCAGCCCGCCCCCTGTCCCCCCAAAACAGTACTTCTGTCTTGTCAGGATTCAACTTCAATCCATTAGCCACCATCCATCCTCCAACCGCCTCCAGGCACTCAAACAGGACCTTCACCGCCTTCACTGGTTCTGATTTGAAAGAGAGGTAGAGCTAGGTATCATCTGCATATTGATGGACACCCAGTCCAAACCCCCTGATGATCTCTCCCAGCGGCTTCATATAGATGTTAAAAAGCATGGGGGAGAGGACGGAACCCTGAGGCACCCCACAAGTGAGGGCCCAAGGGTCTGAACACTCATCCCCCCCCACCACTTTCTGAACACAGCCCAGGAGGAAGGAGCGGAACCACTGTATAAGTGCCCCCAGCTCCCAGCCCCTCTAGACGGTCCAGAAGGATGTTATGATCGATTGTATCAAAGGCCGCTGAGAGATCCAGCAGAATTAGGAAACAGCTCTCACCTTTATCCCTAGCTCGCCGGAGAGCATCAACCAGCGCGACCAAGGCAGTTTCAGTCCCATGGTGAGGCCTGAATCCCGATTGGAAGGGATCCAAATGGTCCGCATCCTCCAGGCGTGCTTGGAGTTGTTCAGCATCCACCCGCTCAATCACCTTGCCCAAGAATGGAAGATTTGAGACTGGGCGATAGTTGGCCATACTGGCCGGGTCTAAAGATGTTTTTTTAAGAAGTGGTTTAATGACCGCCTCTTTCAGCGGATCTGGGAAAGTTCCCTCACAGAGGGAAGCATTCACCACCCCGCAGAGCCCATCGCCCAGCCCTTCCCGGCTTGCTTTTATTAGCCAGGATGGGCAAGGATCAAGGAGACAGGTGGTTGGTTTCACGCGTCCGAGCAGCCTGTCCACATCCTCAGGGGTAATGGATTGAAATTGATTCCATACAACTTGACCAGACAGAGCTCTAGCACTCTCCCGCCCTGGCCCTGCTCCCACAGTGGTGTCTAGCTCCTTCCGAATATGAGTGATTTTATCTGCAAAAAACTTTGCAAAATCGTTGCAGAAGATCTTGGGGTCTTTACAAGGCCCTGGTATAAAGGTGGTTCTGTTAAATTGCGGACCACCTGAAAGAGTCTCCTGCTACTATTTTCTGCAGATGCAATAGAGGCGGTGAAGAAAGTCTTCTTCGCCATCGCTATCGCCACTTGGTAGGCTCGACGTTGAGCTCTAACCTGTGTCCGGTCAGATTCGGAGTGAGTTTTCTGCCACCGATGCTCTAGCCGTCTCAACGATTGTTTCATCGCCCTCAGCTCCGAAGAAAACCACGGGGCTGTCCGGGCTCCATGCAATCGGAGAGGGCGCTTCGGAGCCAGACAGTCGATAGCCCTAGTTAACTCCGCATTCCAGCGGGCCACCAGGGAATCAGCTGAAAGGCCATCAACATGGGATAAAGCATCCTCTACCACTCTCTGGAAACCATTTGGATCCATTAAGTGGCAGGGGCGGACCATCCGAATTGGTCCCACCTCCCTGCAGAGGGGAAGGGTCGCGGAGAAGTCCAGTTGCACCAGGAATTGATCTGACCATGGCACTTCTTTTGTTTCACTTTTACTTAGTGTCAGATCACCCACGTCACTAGAGGTGAACACCAGGTCTAAGGCATGTCCATGACTATGAGTTGGGCCAAACGTACAACAACAACACGATTTGTGCTCGTGATGCTGTCAGAGCAGTGGCATGCTGGCCTACCAATTCTGGGATGTTGCAGAATACACCCGTCATAAAACTGTGTGGAGAGGCCACTCAACTACAGTCAAACCTCGGTTCCCAAAAGCCTCTGTTTTGGAACGTTTCAGCTCCCAAATGCTGAAAACCCGTAAGTGTTCCGGTTTTCAAACTTTTTTGGAAACCTAACGTCCGACATGGCTTCCGCTTGAGTACAGGAAGCTTCTGCAGCCAATCGGAAGCCACGCTTCAGTTGTTGAACATTTTGGAAGCCGAACGGGCTTCCAGAACGGATTACATTCAACAACTAGGTTTGACTGTACCTCTTTCTTCACCTCTACCACTGGCCATGCCTGGAAGCAAGACTTTGGGGAGATGGGAAAGGAAGCATAGGAGGACAGCATTCAACCTGTTGTCCTCCAACTTTTTTGGGGACTATTAAAGTTGTAGTCCAATAATTCTGGATCGTGCTCTAGGTTCAAGAAGGCTAGTGCACAATTGTTTTATAGATTATGCAGCAGGCAACATTGATGTGGAGATGTTGCCTGTGGTACATTTTTTTGAATTATAAATTACACACTTCAAAGGAGCAACATGGCCATGTCACTTTGGGGCACTTATTTGCCCATCAAAAGGCTTTAAAACTGATTAACCAATCCATCCTCTGCTACACTATGAATGAAAACCAGTAGATTCTGGACTGAGGACATTGCAACATTTACTGCTTAACACCTCAGGCACCTGAAATGCATTTTTTCACACCAACACTATTTAGCACATTATATGTTTTTAATGAGCCAGTTGTATGTTACTAGCAAAAGCTACTAAGGGGACTAATTTTTGCCTTCCAGTTTAAAGAAGATGTACTCAGAGCTGCCTTTTCCAGAAGAGCCAATATGGACTTCCACAGAGGGACATGAGCTCTCTGAAGGCTGGATTATTCAAAGCTCTTAAAACTAGTCGCCTAATTAAGAACGAAAACAAAGGCAGCGTATCTTGGGGGGAGGGACTTTATTCTTTCCTTGCTTTGTGTGCGAATGGTAACCTCAGTACAACCCAAGAGACAGACAGAAGCAGCAAAAATATAACACACACAGATCAAGCAAGAGCTCTGTTTCCCAAGTTCTTTGAGAAGCCCATATTAATACACAATATTGAAAGGTACCTCTCAGTGCAGAAGCAAAACACAAAAAGACAAGTTCCCAAGGCCTCACTCTCATCCCTACTTCTGGTTGTGCAGATACTACATGGAAACTGGCAAGGCAAAGCAATCCTGCACGACGGCTTTAATGTGTGGGAGAAAAAGCCAGACTGGTGGCACCAGCCAGCTGCAGGCCCAGCCACAGTTCTCCTATTCCTCTTGGATAGAGACACAATGGAGAGAATCTGGCAGGGGACTTCTAGGTGATCAAAAGGTTTGTAACATTCATGCCCATAACAAAACGTGCAAGGGGCATGTTATGAACTTGCAGCAAGAGTTGTTGCAAAATACAGCAACCCTGAAAAGTTCTCTTCTTTTGCCCCTGGATAACATCTGCTCAAGACAATCTATGCACAATGATGCTGTAAGATTGCCCACCCATTTTCCCACTTCATCTGTTGTTGCTTTGGGAAGGCACAGCTCAGGGGTACAGCATCATGCACTTTAGTGTTACCAAATGTCACCACGAGGTGCAAAGCTGCTGTTTCCAGCAGCAGCCATGAGCCACGCACCATTATCTCCTGGCCTGGATTAACTATAAAATCTCTCCATCTGATTGGCTCAAAAAAAATTAATGACCAAGCAGCCTATTTAACGGTAAACTGAAGATATATATATATATATATATCTCATTGAGCACATTACAAAAGCCATTACATACATACAGTAGTAACTGTAAATTATACATTTGGTATCCCATCTAGACAGGAAAGCATTAAACATTCCCTTCACAATCTGTAGCCGACAAAATCAAGTTGCGTAACTAATCTTCATTGAGGAATGCTAGAGCAAGTAATGTGCAGAGAAGACTAAAAAGGAGTAGTCATTTTTACTTTTAACACTTTCCCTTCAGTCCCAGAAGGATAGAGATACCTTGCATTTTATATATAACAGCTCAAACCCATGTTTCCACAGTTACAAGTCTTTATTTATGCTTCTGAAGGACAGATTCCAGGAGTACCTCTGTATAGCAAGCTTTCTTGTTCTTTGCTTTAGAAAAATATATTGTGCTATTTTAAGGCTGTGCCACCTCCTGCATTCCTAATGGATAACAAACCAAGCCTCCTTCAAAGTTGTAGTGATAAAATCAGACCTTTGCATATCTGCACACTTAAATACATCAAGTGTTTCTGAAAAAGTAGGAGGACTCAAAATTGAAGGTTGCCAATTGCGTGCAGTATGAACTAAAAAAAAAGGAATTTGACTTTACAAAAATGTGTCTGACATGTAATAAATAAAAATAAGCACTTGGAAAAAGTCCACCAGAAGCAGGCACAAGATGAATCGCATCCATTTGGGCTGAATTTATTTAACAGAGAGGCTCTCCGTCTAACAGTTTGCTTTCCTCAAGAGAAAGGCAAACAAAATGGAAATGAATTGCAGACAGCTAACACGTTTTAGTAACAGCTTCCATCAGGGGCAACTGAAACCAACAAGCTATGGAGATGCTTTATTCCATCGCCCTTACTCTGCGACAGATCTCTGCTGTGAACTCTGAACACTTTGAGTTACCTCCCAAATCTTTGGTCAAGACCTGAAAAGAAAGATGGAAAAAGATGGTGAAGAAGAATGGACACTTTAAACGCTTCAGTTTAATGAAATGTAATTAGCAAACTACAGCCACATAAGTCTTTTCCAGGATCAGGACACATAGTGTGGTGTTGTCCTTCTATGCCCAAAGTTAGAAGACTTGTGCTAGTTCTTGATTAAGGGAAGGTTTTCCAAACCATCATCTCAAAGGCTGGACATTTTGCAAAGTGGTCCCAACTCAACTGGATGGACATCAAGTGTTTTGTGCTCAGCAGGGCCAAGTGCCAGTTGCTCCATCTGACTGTGTCCTCTCCATAATTATTGTGACAAGTCTGGGTTGAGCCAAGAAAGGCAATGGATTGAACCTGGGATCTTCTGCTTGTATAGCAGGTGCTATAATATCCCCCCTGCGCCACCTGTATGAATTTTGAGTGCCAATGGCACTCTGAACGTCTAATCAAAATCTTATTCAGCACCTATATGCTCACTTAACACATAGCGCTGGGATGATAAGAAAGCTCTCCGTTTTCACCGCTGCTCAATTCAATCATAAGAAACCAATCTAGTTCACGCAGAAGAGAATCTACCTACCCTGCAGGTAGAGATAAGCACTCCTTTCTCCTCTTTGCAGAGCGCACATGCTTGTTGCTGGATACAAACAGCTAAATATTGTCTCCCAACTAAATGCCAACCTCCAGTTAACAGATAATGCTAGCAGCACTGTTTATAAGCTAGAAACTAAAGCAAATACTGAGACACAAATTGGAGCTGGTGGCGCTATAGACCTAGTAGAGATAATGCAATGTTGCACTAGTGTAATGACAATAAAGAATCTATCTATCTATCTATCTATCTATCTATCTATTTTGTGTATGTGCTGCAAAAGAGAGCATTTATAGACCTGGTAGAAGAGAGTGGAAGACTTGTTCAGTGTCAGTGGAACTGGACAACAGAAAATTCTTCCAACCTGGCATAGCGTGTGCTCTAGTCCTATCTGAATCACATTCTGTAGAAACTGGATTGCAAGATCGCCAGTGATAGGTGAACCCTGACAAGGCATACCTTTCCATCTTTGATGGTATCAAAACAGGCATCTTCTATTTTCGTGGCGTATTCTTGCATTCCCATGTGTCGCAGCATCATCACTGCACTCAATAGAAGTGCTGTTGGGTTTGCCAAGTCCTTTCCAGCAATATCTGGAGCTGTTCCATGAACCTATGAAAATAAAGAATGCTGACCTGATTCTTTGGCTAAAACTAAAGCATTGATTCAGTGGATTATCTTGCACCAGCAGTGGAAAGTTGGTGCTTTTTACAAAGCCTGTCTATTATCACATATCTGCTGCTGCCAAGGTAAGTGGTGATGCTGGTAGTGGCAGATGCAGCTGGCCTCTGTGCTACACCAGTGTGCGGCCAAGATTCTAAGCAATTTCCCAAGAGTGAAGGCTAGTCAACATAAAAACAAAACAAAACACTACATCCTTGTTTGGAAGAACAACAAACTCAGCTGTATATTGAATAATATTTCCGTATGAGAAGTGAATTTGAACTCCTAATTCTTCCAAGGCAGCTTAAATGCTGCCTTGGAAGACCCTCTTTTCAAAATCTTGCTACGTTCGGTAATTCTTATTTGACAAAAATTGTATACCATTTGACTGTAAAAAAATAAAATAAAAAACCTCTTAGTGTTTTACACAAATATAGACTAAAACATTAAATTGGTTTTAAAAAAGCATTTAGAAATATTCCAACAAACAATTGCTAGAAAGAAACAAAATAGTTGCAACTTCTACATATCTGGGTAGGCTTGTCTAAACAAAAATGTTTCCATCTGGCATTAAAAAGAGCACAGTGAAGGCGCCTGCTTGATGTCAACAGGCGGGGAGTTCCAAAGCGTACGGGTTGCCAGACTTGCAGATCTATTTCTGACAAGTGAGGAACAAGCATGATGCCGCACCTGTAATAGACTGAGGCAGCTGAGTGGGCATATATGGGATAAGGCCATCCTGCAAACAAACATATCCTACCCTGTTATACAGTGATACCTCCGTGAACATCCGCCTTGTCTAGCATCCATTCCGTCGAACATCCGTGGCAAACCTGAAAGTACTGGAACAGGTTACTTCCCGGTTTGCCAATTGCGCATGCACAGAAGCACTAAATCGCGCTTTGTGTGTGTGCACAGAGGCGGCGCTTTGCCCTATGTCCTTTCTGGCTAGCGGCCAGGGCTCCAGAACGGATCCCGGACACAAAACAAGGTACAACTGTATAGCATTAATAACCCTTTCAACCTGGCTTGGCAGCAAATGGGCAGCTAGTGCAGATCTCTGAGCAGAGGTGTCACCTGCTGACAGGTTCTCCCTTCAGCGAGCAACCATGCTGCAGTGTTCTGCAGCTTCTGGATTGAGTGCAAGGGAAGCCCCCCTCAGAGCGCACTGCAGAAATCCAGTCCTGAAGTCAAGCTTCTTTGTTACATGCACTTGAACAGACCTGTTATGAACTTATTAAAACCCCGCAGAGAGGCATTTGCTTTTCCAGAAAGCAATTATGTCAAAAATCAGAGTTCAAGTTCCAGAATTTTATTTCAGAATAGGAATCTTACTGATTCAAAGATTGCAACTCCATTGGCACCAATGTTTCCACTTGGTGTTACTCCAAGACCTCCAATCAATCCTGCACACAAATCACTGGAAGGAAAATGCAAACACACAATAAATATTTGAGTTGGTATATTTAGGCTCTTTAAATTATTATATACTTGCAGTGGGAAGTTCGGGGAAAAAGGGAGCTAAAAAGCAGAACTAGTGGAAAACAGATGATGATCTTCACAAGGACCTAAAACACAAAAGGAGTGTTTGGTAGCAGAGTGCAGTCACGCACAGCCTGTTTACTGGGTGCAAATAGGAGCAGGCCAGTGCCAAGCATGGCTTGAGGAATGGAGGAGGCCAGACAAACTTAGAAAGCTGCAGCACAGGAAGACCCAGAGAAGCTGTGAGCAAGTGATGCGCTCTGATGGACTTTTTAGGTATCCCAAAACCGTTCCTCCAATCAGAAGTACAGGGTGGCCAACAACACAGACTAAATGAATAGAACATACAATTAAAAAACAACAACACAAAATCAGTGGTGACAAATATCTATAATCACCTCTGAAAAATCAATTCCAATCGTGGTCCAAAAACCTGGACAAATGAGATGTCTTTAGTCTTCATTTAATATGTTTTTATTGTGGGGGTGAACTGGATGTCAGCTGGAAAAGTTTTATAAGCAGGGCATCACCACAGAGAATGCCACCTCATGACATTGTCCTGACAACTCCAAGAGATGGGATGAGTAAGGCATCTCCTGCAGATTGTAACGCAGGCATCAGTTGGCACTGGGGAAAACACACCCAAGTTACTGGGTCCCAAGTGGTTTAGGGCTTTACATGTAAAACAGCAAGACCCTGAACTGGGCTCACAGCTGACCAGCAGCCAGTGCAGTGCTTTAAGAACTGGAGGGATGTGGTCCTTCCCTGCTGGCCAGCAGCATTCTGCACCAGCTGCAGCTTCCAGAACATCTTGAAGCTTAGCCCTGAGCACAACACATTTCAGAAATCTACCCAGGATATAACTAGTGTGTGTCTGAGAGGCCGGGCTATTCTGATCCAGGAAGAGCTGTAGCTGGCAAGCCAGGTGGAGCAAGGCACAAGTGCCCCGTGGGCATCTCCAGTGGGCACTTTCTGAGTTAACATGCTTCAAATTCCATTTTATGCAGCAAGCCAAAATCAGCTTCTGCAAGAAAGAAGGCCTAGTTTTATGGCTGCTTTTCAGAGATTTGTTCATTATTTGCACACCACTTTGAGAGCTTGTGTTGAAGAGCAGTTTATAATCATCTTATAAATAAATACGTACATAAAATCCTTCACACTAGCTCAAGTCTCCTTACCTAAGGATGTCACCATACAAGTTTGGCATTACAAGGACATCAAACTGAGATGGATCCTGCACCATCTAAGGGACAAGAAATAAGCTGCTGTTTTTAGGAGGAAAATAGCAACTATGAAGCACCATAATCATGAGTTTGCTATATACTCACATTCAGACACACAGTGTCGAGATACATTTCATTAAACTTAATGTCTTTACAGTTTTCTGCTGCTTCCCTGCATTTTTTCAGGAACAACCCGTCAGACATTCGCCTGTGCATCAAGGGAAAAAAAGCCGCATTTTAGGGTCCTAGATGTGCGTACCAGATTAATGTTGCATTCAGACATGGGGGAGGGGACAGTAGTAGAGAGGGAAAGCACCTGTCGACGGCAACTATAGTGTAACATGCCGGGCGTTTAGTTTGAGTTCAGAAGCAAATATCCATGTTTCAAAGGTAATATTCCTTTCTAATCTTAAGCAATTCACAAATTTTAAGAGAATGAGAAAGATGGAGATATAACAAGTTATTTTTATGCTTTCTGCCCTAAAAGTAGAAATTGTATTTCTCAGGGAAAATTTATAACCTGCCTTTCCTCCTAGATGCTTAAGGAAGCAAACGTGTGTTTTGTTCTCCCAATAAACCTGTGGAGCAGGTGAGGCTGAGGCTGGCACAGTCTCCCAGTAGCTTCATGGATGAACGGGGATCGGAACACTCTCAATCACTAAATTACACAGAGACCTTACAAGCTATTGTTATATTTGACACTGTTCTCTTGAATGGTCACAGAGATCTATACACATAATGATGCACGCACACACCCCTCTGGAAGCCAGCGAGGTCAAAACGTTTCTCTTCTTTTTGGCTGTGCTCAGTATATATTATAGTAGACAAGTCCACTGAAGAGAACGAAAGGCCAAAACATATCTGACCAGCCAGGAGAGATTTTTCACTTACCGCTGTAGCTGATCCACTAGGGTGGCTGGCAAGGGCCCTCCAGATATACAAGGGAAGGTCTCTTTCATGCCACCCAGGGACAGTGCTGTGGTACTATTTGAGTCAGATTGTTCAGTGACCGTAACATGATGTAAAACTCTTCAGAGCAAGGATGGTTAACCTGTGGCCCTCCAGATAATGCTGGACTTCAACTCCCATCAGTCCCAGCCAGCAAGGCCAATGGCGAAGAAAACGGTAGTCCAAGATCACCAAGAGAGACACAGGTGAGCCATTGCTGCTTTGGCCATGGTATCAAGTGGCCTTCAAAACTGTGTTTAAGATACATAAATACAAACTGTCTATATCCTCACCCACCATACAATTTTCAAAGCAAGGTATTTAACCATAGACTATTAAAAAAAGAAGTCTGTGGTAAAACTGAAAAGTTGCTCTGCCTTCCTTGTTCAGGAGCATCGTGATTCCAACTTATGGAGACAAGGGAAGTGGGCACACTCAGCTATAAATAATACAGCAACACTGTATTGCACCAAGTGTTTGGCAAAAATTTCTTTTTTCCCCCTAGGTGCAGATTTGAATACAAATTCAATTACAGTATTCATGCAGCAGCATCAGGTTTAGGTTATTCTCAGTTACAGTTTTAGACAAATGTTGCAAAATTTAATTGTGCTATCCTGGATTACTGAAACATCCTTATTAATACAAAATTAGCTTTTTTCTATGCAAAACCTTTTTTTAGTTAAGGCTTACTTTCATAATTACCTCTAGTATGCACCATCTGCCAAAAACAGGAAAAAGAGGTGAATTATTTTCATCTAATAAAACATACTGGGCTATGGGGGAAAAGGTTTTCTAACCGAATGGAATTTAGGAGGGAAGGTTTCTAAACAAGAGTGCTATTCTTACATTCTAATATAGAGCAGACTAAACTGGGGAGAGAAACAGGAGCCCTTCTGATGGTCCCAGTGGAAGATGAGAACCTGGCTGTTATTTATTTAGAGCACTTTTATCCCTCTCTTCAGCCAAAAAAGGCTCTTCAATGCGATCAGAAATTAAGAACATAAGAAGTGTCTGAGAGCTCAGGGCAAAGGGGGCTCATCTAGCCCAGCCTCCTGTTTTCACAGGGCCAGCCAGATGCCCCCATGGGAAACCAGCAAGTGGGATCAGGGGCACACGAGCCCCTTCCTCTCCAGGGGTTTCCAGCAACCACTATTCAACTGCATTAATGTCTCAGATAATGGAGGGAGAGCATAGCCATTGTGGCCAATAGCCAGTCCCAGCCTTTGCCTCTACGAATTTGTCTAATCCTCTTTTAAAGCCACTAGACTCCGGCCAACACCATTCCCACACATGCACACAACTCCGTACTCAGCTTCTGGATGTGGGGAGGCCGGGAGCAGCAGGTTACCCTCCCACTCTCCTCCATGGATTTGACGGGGGGAGTGGCTAATAATTTCATAAACACGTGAAGAACTATTTTCTAGTGAGTTAACATATAAACTGTTTTCTTAAAAGTAGAGCAAGGGAATGGAGTTTAAACTTTGACAAAGGCCTGACTGCCAAAAGAAGGCTCCATCAAATGTATGGCATCCTCTTCCGGCAGCAACAGGAGGCAGCAAACCGACACACGCTTGTCCCTTAAAAAACGCAGAATGACTTTTGCACATTAGAACTGGGTTACCATCATGGTCACGTACATAATGTTTGCTTTGTGCACAGCTGTAACTTTGCTTCTTTGATTATTTCTGGCGTACTCAAAGGCAAAATCAGCAATGCGTTTGCTGGCATCTTCTGTGATGAGCTTGATACTCTGTACAACACCATCAACAATCTGAAAGACACAAAATGGTTGCACGGGTAGTCAAAAGCAGACTCCTAAGAAAGTAATTCTGTATAGGTCCGGCAGGGCTGGTCTGGTGAATCATCCAGCCCGCAGAATACTGCATTAGAAAATTCTACAGCAGTTAAGGAAGCTAATTTGTTCAAGTGCTTTCTAGCTTCTGGCTGCATTCTGCACTCATACCACATGCTCGATTCCGCTGTATTCCCCTTCTGTGTTCTCTCGTATTGTGACTATGTCGACATCTGTGTAAGGGGTTTTGTAGCCTTCAATCGATACACAAGGACGGACGTTTGCATAAAGGTCAAATGTTTTACGAAGCAGCAGGTTCATTGACGGGTGGCCAGCAGCTATGGGTGTTTTCAAAGGGCCTGAAACAGACAAAAGGAATGGACGAGGTACAATTGTCAAACCACGGCCTGCTCCTTAGCAACAGCATTCCTCCCTGCCACTCCAGAGTTAAACCCTCTGGTTTGAGATGGGAGGAGGGGAAGTTCTCCCTTATAACGAACGCCTGTCCTTGTTGCCAGGCTCTTGCTACAACTTGCCATGGCATACTGCTCAGCACTAAGCAGAATTTTACACAATGGGTGTCACGGATGATTGGTGGGTGCTAGAAGAGATAAGAGCCCGGGACTCCAGCCAGCTTTACAGGATTTATTAGGTCCATTTTACTATTTACACCACAGAGCTCTCAGAGCACGTCCGGCTCTTTCGGTATCAGTTGCCGAGACTGACCCCTCCTTTCGTTTTCTCCAGCATAACCATTTCAGGAGCCCTCCCCTCTTCCTTTCTCTTTTACGTGAAGAGCTAAACCCCGGAAATTGCTCCCCCCTTCCTGATTCATTGCTTCCTGACAACCCTTCGTCATCCTCCCCCTATGATGAGGTGCAGCTGCTTACGATCGGAGGCTTATCTCTGTATTTCCCCAGCATTTCCCCCTTCTCAGCCCCCAGTTCCCTGACAATGGGGATATATTCTGCAGGAAAGTTCTTCATCCTCAGCTGCAGTATTTCAAAAGACAATAATGATTTCAAACTTTTGGAATCTGCTAAAGGAAAACATGTAAGAGAAGCGGCTGTGTGGGGATCAGGCAGGACAGCCTTCCCTGACACAGCACCCTCCTGGCGCTTCAGACTACAACTCCCATCAGCCCCCGTCAGCACAGCCAGAGATGACAGAAGTGTTAGTCCAAAACATTTGGAGGTCACTAGATTATAAATTATTGCCATTTTTATTCTGTTTGGCAAAAAAAAAGGCTCCCAGACCAGCTTAAAAATATCACTGACAATACAGTCCCTGTCCTCGGGCCCACAATCCAAGAGACACAACTCCAAAGGAGAAGGGACTGGGAGGGAGAAGGGGAGGAAGCAGGCCCCAATTCTTAGTAATGGAGACTTTGCAGCAGGAACAGAAAATTTTGGAGAGGAGTCAGAAATTGTTGGTTCTTCAGGAGAGGCAACGGAAAGGTCCTGCAGTCCCAGATCTTCCTCTCCTTCTGGAAACTGCACAGGAACCTGCTTCAAAGAAGGCCACACTTTGTCTATTGTCTAGCATTGTATACAATAGCAAATAGCAGATCTGCAGGATTTCAGGATGAGCTCTTCTCTGTCACCTGCTGTGTTTCTTTTAAATAGAGATGCAAAAAATTACTTTGGACCGTCAGCACGCACAGGATGCACTCCACCACTGAGCTATGTTACCTTTACAGTTAGCATAACAAAGAAAATTCAGCATCAGAATTGAGAAAATATTTGGAGGCAATTTTGGGGAGAAGTATGCATGAAAATGTAAGCAAGCAGAAGTAGGTAGAATATTTATTTAGGACTCCCCTCTTTTTCTGGGTTAAAAAAAAAAAGAATATTCAAACAAGATGGAATGGGCAGAGGCTGGGGTTAGGTGTTGCTAGACTCCCTGGCCTTTGGGCCATACTTGCTGGACCTGATGGAAGTGGTTCCTCAGCCATTATGTGAAGGGCTACAGGTTCCCTTCCCCAGTGAAGGGCTCCTCCATCATCACTCTGGACTAGAGATAGGAAGGTCTGGAAAAAAGCCAGAAAAAATTGGGGAGAAACCAGGTCCCCCCCCCCCCCCGTTTTTCCCCAAAGCCATTTTTTTTCCGGAAAATTTGAAAAAAATAGTTTGATATAGTTTGAATATTCCATACACTACCCCCCCCCATTTTTCCTGGAAAAAATGGCTTTGGGAAAAACCTGAAAAAACTGCCCCATTTTTCCCCCAGGCCTTCCAGCACCCCCACTTTGGAGCTCCTTGCCGACTGACACCAGGCAGGTTCTCTCACTGTACTCATTCCGGCAACTGCTCAAAACATTTTCATTAGGGCAGCCCATCTGAACACGTGGAAGCTGCATGCGATTTACTTCCTTTTAACCATTGCTGATCTTCTGAATACTCTTAAATACCTGCTTTTAACTGTGTTTTATCAATCATTTTAATCTTCTGTTGTACATTTTTGTAAACTGTTTAGAAAGCTCTCTTACCATCATGCGGTTTATAATATATAATAACAAATTCAATTCAAAAACACACACACTCCTTTTCCTTTCAGTAACTGAATGTTGGTTACTTCTGGGCCTGGTATGCAAAAAATCTTCCTTATGCTTTGCCCCAGATGGAAAGGCCTGGGGGGGAAATCGGATTTTTTTTGGGGGGGACAGCCCCCCCTTTTTTGAAGTCCATGAGAAAAATGACAAAGAAGGAATGATGGCAGTAGTTCAGAAAATGAGATAGAATAAAGTGACTGTATATGTTGTGTCTCCCCCTCCCTTTTAAAGCAGTACTCAAAGGGTAGACCTCCTATGGAGTTTAAATATTGAGGTGGACCTTAACTTTATTTGCTGTTGGTGCTAAGAGGCAAATCTGATTCTTTTTTATGTTTATGGTTTCTTGCCTTTTTTGTTGCTTTTGAGGGAAAGGGGGTGGCTACCTGTTTTATTGCAAGCAAATACTTTTATCTACAATGTGTTTCATGCAATTTGTAATACTGAACTTCTTTTCAATTTTTCCAAAATTTCAATTATTTCTGGGGGGAAACAGGGGGGAAACGTTTTTTCCTTATGGCTTCAAAATTTCCAGAAACTTCACATCTCTACTCTGGACCTTCACACCCATCAAAAATTAGGCTTAGGGAATGTTTCTCATGACACTTCCTATACATACTGGGGGAAAGAAGGGGAGCTTGACATGAACAGAACAAATTGTATGTTAGATTTGTGGATCTTGTTTGCTCCAGGAGATCAATTTGTTCTGTTCATGTCAAGCTGAGTCATTAAGCACCAGTAGAAGGAAACACTTTTGAGGTTGTTCTTTTCATAGTGAAGGGATTGTATTATTCTGGTGTCTTACAAGAAGACTTACATGGAGTTCAAATGCAATGTTTGAAGAATATACACAAGTTGTCCTTGAGAGGCTGCAATCCTACTCGCACAACCTGGGGGTAAGCCCCACTGAATAGTCAGACTTACTTCTGAGTAAACACACAACTAGGGTGCTCTGTGCACTTTACAGAGCTGGAGAACATGACATGCTGCAACAACACCATTTCTCCAATAATGATGCTTCTGTCCTTAGACACAAACTATTAACGGCTTTGTGGGCTTATAGAATAAGGAAGTTCAGAACATTACTAAGAAATTTATTTGTATAGAGCAAAACTCTGTACAAAATTAAACACAGGTTTGTTCAGTAAAGATGCACCTTTTTTTCTTTCTTTCTCTCTCCCCCCCCCCCCCGTCAACAGGAACCTCCAACATACCTTTCAGTCCTATTTTGTTCTTGTCCATGGATTCTTTGGCATCTTGAGGTATTGTCCATTTGCCTCCTGGCCCTTGTATTGCTGTCACGTTTCTCTCTTCAAACTGAACTGGTGCCTAAAAACAATTGTTTCACATTATCTTCTGATCTGTTTTGGGGGGAAATGATCAATTGCCAAAGGGACTTTGTCAAAACACCCTGAAAAAGAGACACCCCCTGCAAAAGAGAAAACACAGCCAGTGTTTTCAGGTTGGATAATGGGAAATATTTACACAGGAATACAAGCTAGCAGGAAGGATGAAAGTATTATTATGAGCTGCTGTTTCTGGATATTGTGGGCTCATGGGAGCATAGGTGGGTGATAAGAGGAAACACCATCAAGCAAGTTAATTGGTTTAAATATCTAGGCGTTTATTTTCATTTTAAGGCTGGCTGGGTAGCTCAGAGAATCCGCCATTAATGCTGCTAAAAGCAGTGTGTCAGTGATCACTCGTTTCTATTATTCCAAAGGGAACCAGTATGTTCCAGCAGTCCTGAGGGTGTTCAATGCTAGATTAAGCACACAACTACCATATGGGATAAATGCCTTCAATCAGGCTACTGAAAGACTTCAGTTTTCCTTTGGAAAAAAAATTGGTGTACCAATTCGTGTCCCCTACGCTGCCCTATGCCTAGAAACAAACCAATGCCTTTTAGTAACAAAAGCCTGGCTGCTAACATTCAAGTTCTGGTTGCAGCTGCATTTTAGAAATGAACCTAACAGTCTGGTTACAGACATGTGAGCTGAATAAGCAACCGTCATGATGGTTGAGAGGAATTGAGAAGAAAATTAAGCAGACCGGAATCCTACTAGACACCCTGTACTCCTTACTGGAAAATTCTGCATTTCAAACAATTAAACACAGATTGTTAGACAACACATTTCAAGAACTTAGTAGCCAAATCAGGAATAGTGTCTATGTAAGTCTGGGGATGACGCGAGGCAGACAGCCAATGGTGACTTACCTTTTCCACTTGACCAACCCAAATCAACGCAGGGCAGGGTGGATAAAAATCAATGGTGTTATTATTATTTTTTAAAAAAATTAAATCGGATTTTAAAAATTTAAATTGGATTTTAAAATAAAATGTTTTTGGAGGGAACATCTTTCTAAATATAAGGTAAAGGTACCCCTGCCCGTATGGGCCAGTCTTGACAGACTCTAGGGTTGTGCGCTCATCTCACTCTAGAGGCCGGAAGCCAGCGCTGTCCGCAGACACTTCTGGGTCACGTAGCCAGCGTGACGAAGCTGCTCCGGCGAACCGGCACCAGAGCAGCACACGGAAACGCCGTTTACCTTCCCACTATAAAGCGGTACCTATTTATCTACTTGCACTTCAGGGTGCTTTCGAACTGCTAGGTGGGCAGGAGCTGGGACCGAACGACGGGAACTCACCCCGCCGCAGGGATTCGAACCGCCGACCATGCGATCGGCAAGTCCTAGGCGCTGAGGTTTTACCCGCATCCCTCTTTCTAAATATAGTTTTCTATTTAAGTTACATTATAGTAATTTTTGATATAACTGTAAAAACTACTCTGAAAATTTATTATTCCAAAAATGAAACCTTCATCTGGTTGTAAATATTAAGATTATACCAGCAAGAATGAGTCTTTCTGTAATAAAAAAAATTAAATCAAGTCTTACTGACTAGTGATTTAAATCAAGTCTTACTGACTAGTGATTTTAATCAAATCCACCCTTACGCAGGGTGTACATCCTAGTCAGACTGAACGTGCTACCTTTGGCAATACTACAGAGGAGACTCTAGAAAATGCCATTTGCCCCTGTGGACAAAGGCAAATAGAAACCATCGCATATGTTCTTTTGTCCTGTCCCTGGCATCAGACAATTCAATCTAAGTTTATTATTCAGTTGGTTGCTAGTAGGGAGTGGCATTCAGACAAATGTTAGGTACAGTGGTGCCTCGCAAGACGAAATTAATTCGTTCCACGAGTTTTTTCATCTAGTGAATTTTTCGTCTTGCGAAGCACAGTGTCGGAAAGGTTTTGGAAAAGCTTCAAAAATCACCAAAAACCTCAAAAAAGGCTACCAGACCGTGTTCTATGAGTTGCTCCTCGAAGTCAAGTCGCAACTGTATTAACAGTGTTAAGAAAAAGGAAACAAACTTGCAAAAAACGCAAGACGTTTTCGTCTTGCGAAGCAGCTCAAAAACTGCAAAACCCTTTCGTCTATCGAGTTTTTCGTCTTGCGAGGCACCACTGTAGCTTCCTTATGCTTACTCAGGTTGGGGATAAGATGCAGATAGCAGCCAGGTTTCTGAAACATGCTATGAGGATTTGTGAATGTTATACAACATTATCATAAGTGTTAGTTGCAGGTTTTGATGAGCAATTTTATTGTACTGAACCCTACAGGAATCTTGTATATATGTCAATTAATGTTTGAGAATTTGAACATGAGTGGGTTCATGTCAGCAAAGTTGAAAATTTTCTGGTGGATTTTTTACCCATTTTTAGAAATTCATTGTTTTTTAGAAAATTGGTAACATAATAAAATGAAACAATGCAAGTTGAATTAGGGAACAGGAATGGACAAAATGTTGGCCTTCATTCTGTCTTCATTGCCTTCATTCCCTACCCCTTTAAGTCTAAGTGACTGGATTCTAATTTACAAAGTATTTTCACCAAATACACTTTAGTGATTCCCGATCCCATGCCCCACCTACTTCCACTACTATTGGCTACAGGGTGGAGTGGGGACTTCTTAGGTCTTTACTAAAACTAAGTGGTCTTTACTAAAGGCAAGTCAAATAAGCAAAGCAAATCAGGTCTCCAACATCTTAGGGTAGGGATAGGAAACTTTTGACTCTCCCTGTGTTGCTGGATCCCTACTCACGTCAGCATGGCCATTGGTTAGGAATGACTGTTGGGAGTTGTAGTCAGGCGGTCCATGGAGGAGCAAAAGAAATGTTTCCCAAAACACACTGGAACTAAATAACATCTCTGGTTCTGAGAGGTTTTGTTAGACAATGTTCACAAGGGCTTGGAACCAATCCAAAACTTCTGATATAGCAGTAGACTAATCTAAATTTAAGTGTCTCAGTTGGTGGAGTCTCTCTCAGCTTTCTTAGATGACAGTCACCTGGGGAATATCCTTTTTTGCAAGCAGCTTATGTGACTTGGCTTGGAGCTCTCATTTGATTACAAGGATAGCCTATCACATCCAAGTCTCCTGCTGTTATGCACAGAGCCACCACAGCCAAGGCATTTGTTGCTCTGAAAGCTACTGCTCTATCCTAAAAAGAAAAACAACGGTTCCCAAACAAGCAGATCGCTTCTCAAAGCAAGAGACCCTTGCTCTTTTGAACCTCTCCTTCAACTGAACTTTCATTAACTTATACCAAAAGTGAACAAATCCCAATGGTGTCCAACTGAACCTAAGACATGCAGTCAAAGAGTAACTTACTTTAGCAGCTGCGAAAATCTCCACAACAGCAGCAGATATTTCTGGTCCAATGCCATCTCCTGGGATCAAAGTTACTGTCTGAACCTAGATGTAAAAAAAAGGCACCACATACCATGATTAAACACAGATTGACAGAAATCTGCATGCCACTTGGGGCTTGCATGGTTTTAAGTTTCCTCTTCTTTTTATTGTAACAGAAATAGAAAGAGCAAGAGCAAGGGCAACCCTCTCAAGCAGCAACTGGCAGAGAAGCAGCAACAGTGCATACTAAGCTTTCAGAACAGCATCACTACGCAGCAAGGCACACGACTGAAAATAAAGTGGAATATGATACTCAGATGAAAGTGACAGTTCTGCTTGCCTGAGATTTATTCGTTTAACGCTAATCCTTTTACAGTTACACAAGTTACAATCCTCCAGATTTCCTCATTCTCCACTGACACTTGGTTATTACAGCATTACCACTGTCAGCTAATAATTTTTTGAAGTTCTCTTTGCCTATGAAACACTAAATGCTACTATGAGGGTTCCCTTACTCCCCATCAAGATGTACATGTGAGATATTTTAATATGGGTACCATATTTTTCGCTCTATAGGACGCACCGGACGATAAGATAGTTTTTTGGGGGGAGGAAACAGGAAGAAAAAAATTCTGAACCCCAGAAGCCAGAACAGCAAGAGGGATCTGGCTTCTGGGATAGCCTCTTGCTGTGCTGGCTTCAGGGACAGCCTGTGAAGTCTCCGCAGGGCAGCGGGGTGAAGGCACCCCGCTGCCCTGTGGAGGCTTTGCGCAGCTAACCCCAAGCTAGAACAGCGAGGTGGAGCGCTGCGCAGTGCTCCGTCTCGCTGTTCTGGCTTTGGGCTTAGCCGCGCAGCCTGCATTCGCTCTGTAAGACGCACACACATTTCCCCTTACTTTTTAGAAGGGAAAAAGTGTGTCCTATAGAGCGAAAAATACAGTACCTAAAGTGTGAATGTGACAAACACTTGGGAGGGAACCAAGGAGGATCACCAGGCACTGTCGTTATATCGCTTTAGGTTCCTTTCTACAGGCCTCTGGCTTTTAACTATCTATGGTCTTCTTGCAGAGGTGGGATGTTTGAATTTTTTTTAAAAGTCTTTTAGACTTCTTAAATTGCTGGTTTTAAATGTATGTATGTGTTTGCTTTTTGCTTTAAATATTGTAAGTTGCTTTGAGCTGCCATCTCAAAAAACTGGATAATAAATGAGTTAAGATAGACTACAGTTCCTTGATGAACTGCATAATGTCTCCAATTTATTTAGTTTTCAAGATCCTACTCCTGCTGATTTTTATTATTATTACATATTCATCAAGTATATACATCAAGCATATGTTTGCAGCAAGGTTAAAACCAAAATAAACACGCTCAAAATAAAGTCATGGACAAGCTTGAAGAAATATGGAAGATTTGCAAAAGGCAACTCACACTATGCTAATAGAAGCATATGTGACAACTGTAATTAAGCACTATAAAAATTGTTGAAATAAACCAATGAAACAGTTCTGAATATCATCACTGTTGAGGAATCATTCTAAAATAATTAAGGATTTAAGCTGCAGAGAAATCTACTCTAGATAGCAAAAATAAATAGGTCTACTGCCTGCAGGGGAAAATATTCAAAACAATAATAGTGCCAAAGATAAGAAGGTTCTCAACTGTCTGTCCTCCACCGCTTTGAAATTTTCCAACCGAGAAGCATTAAATACAAACTATTATTTTCTTTGTAGACTCGTGATAAAAACCAAGGCTTGGGTTGGGATTTGGTTTTTTGCCACTATTCAACAGGGTTTTCTCCAAATGTGTGACCACACAGAGATCTATTTAGTCAAGTTAGACTGAAATGTGGTACTGCATTGAAGTGTACTGGAACAGAATTAGGCTACACTGGCAGAGAAATTCCACAAGCTTGGTTTTATCTTGGTATTTAGCACTTTTATTGAGAAGCTTCTCAAAAAGAAAAGAAAAAGTTATACTATTATACTCACAGAACTACCAAAACTTCTGGTCACCTGTTTTTGGCCTTTGAAAGCCCCTAGTAGACGAAAGACCTGTAGAAATGTAACAAAAGCAGAAATGCTAATATGTTACACAATCTGGGCAATTAAAAAATAATAATTCAGTATGGCTGTATTCTAAGTCAGCAGTGAAAAGACTTTTACAGTGGCACCTCGGTTTACGAACTTAATCCGTTCCGGAAGTCCGTTCTTAAACAAAAACAGTTCTTAAACCTAGGCACTTTTCCCCTAATGAAGCGTCCTGCCACCGGTGCCCTTCCATCGATGGGATTCGGTTCCTAGACCAAGGTAAAGTTCTCAAAGCAAGACACTATTTCCGGTTTTACCGAGTTTGAAAATCAAATAGTTCTTAAAGCGGATTGCTCTAAAACCGAGGTACCGCTGTACTCCATAAAATGGTTTGTGTGTATGATTGCAATGAACCTATTATAAGAGGGCCTACAAGAAAAGAAAGAACTTTTTATCTTACAAGAGTTCCTAACTGTGATTTCCCCCCTGATCTCATAGATGTCAAAGAAGATGAGAAATTGACTGGAGCAAACTGCAGGAGGATTGCTGTCTATGAAGTTTTCCACTCCTGAAGCCCAATGTCTCCTTCCTTTCAAGAGTCAAGTGGGTACTCATCTACATATACACCTCTCTTTTCTCAACACAACCATAATCGCAAATACAATTCCATAAGTACTCTTGAAATTGTGATGAGGAAAGCTTATTGCATCCTCAACAATCACATCAAATACAGAGTCTGTTGCAGTGATGTGCTACAGAGAGCTGCAATATGAAGTAGCATGAAAATCTGCGAAACATATTTAACTAGACACTATGGAAGGACATGAATTGCACCATATGCAGCAACAGACCTACAATGTCACCTCTTACATATCTGATAGAATACCATCACTACATATTCTGAGATTGAAAGATGCTGCAGTATGACCAGTCAAATTCACCAGCTCCAAAAGAGACATCAGAGTAGAATATCAATTTTTACCAAGTAGAATATCAATTTTTACCAAGCCCATTCTTTTTGTATCACTTCAGCAAGCCAGAAAATTGTCAAGATTACTTGAGGACAAGAGGCCATGTCACATTTAATCTTGACAAGCACAAGCAGCAACATGCTCCACTGACCCTGCATAATCCAAGCGCTCAACCATTCTCCCTAATGGACAAGAGCAGCGCAGGAAAAACCTCTTCACCCATTTGAGGAAAGGGCAGCCAACATAATGCTCCATAGTAGTCTGGAATATGACACGTTTGTTGCCACACCTGGCTGGGTGCATACACAGATCACAGTAACTATCAAATTTGCTCAAACCTGATTCGGAAACATTCAATTCCCACAGCCCAAACTGCCCTCTCTCCTGTTTTCCTCCCCATCTGACAGGAACCAGTATGACCTATAGACGACAACTGGCAGGCTAGATTTTGGCAGCAAGCAGAGTGTTTTCCCTCATGGAGCAAAGTGTTCTCACCCCTTCTTCAGATTTAGGATTCACACTGCTGCAACCACAGGATAGCTCTGTATGGGAATAAGCCTCAAAGTTCAAGTCACACACTCAGCTGCAAAGCTTATTAACAAACTCTGACCATCTCTCATGGGCATTTTTGCACCAGCACTTTGGACTTTTCTTCTCTTTACATGATAGTGAGCATCATACAGAGAAAACAGGGGTGATGAAGCATCTGGAACTGTCACATCGCTCTTTAGTAACACAGCTCCTTTGACATATTCAGCAAAAGCAATCTTCTGCTGATAAAGGATGCAAAGCCATGACGATAAACAGAATATCCCCTTCACAAAAGTGCTTCTGAGCTTGACAGGGAACACTCCACAAAGTAACCAAACACTTTTAAGTGTATTGCCAGTCGACCCAACTCACCCTTTCACAGAGTTGCTGCAATTATTTTTAAATTTGAATATTATTGCTAACACACTTCAAGCCCTTGGGAAAGAGTAACAAAGGCATTTTAATTAGAAGAAAGCAAGCCAACTAAGTGTGTGAGGAAATCCAATGGAATAATACCTCCAATAAAGCATGGGATGAATACGGGTTGAAGCTTAGATTTGAGGGGGGAAAATACTATCAGTCACTTAAAAAACCAAAATATACCAAGAAAGATGACTGCCATCCCTCCCCTTTCCAGTCATTTATCCACATGTGAATGAGAGGTGAGAGAAATTTACTCAGAAGTTTTATCCGTGACTCTCTTCCCACACTAACAAAATAGTACAATAACACCACTGAGCTGCCTTCCAACCCTGCTTCTGAGCATCCCAGAGGTACCTGGTTGGGCAGTGTGTGAAACAGAAACTAGCCCAGAATCCTGTTTACATATTTATCGCATTTATATATCACCTTTCCTTCCAAGGAGCTCAAGGTGCAGTACATGGTTCTCCCTTCCAAATTTTATCTTCCCAACCCTGTGAGGGAGGCTGGGCCAAGAGACAAGGTCACCCAGGGAGTTTCATGGCTAAGGATTCGAACTCTGGTCCCTCCAGGGTCAGAGCCCAACCCTTCACCACGGGGCCAGCTCACAGGTGCCCCGAGGAGAAGCAGCACCCCGTGGCCTCGCTTCCTCCTTCGTCCCCTTCTCAGTTACTTGCCCTTTCCTTCCTTCGCTTCCTGTCCTGATTCAACTGCCATGAACTAAATGCAATAGCATGGGGTCATTAGCACCCAACAACAACCAAGGACTAATTAACAGCAATAAACAAATGTCCTTTGGGGGCACTTCGGGGGGGTCAAGCGAAGACCAGCCTCCTCCGCCCGCGCCCTCCCGGCCAGCAGGCCCGGCGGGCGGAGCGCGGAGAAGAGCCGCCCCGGGGAAGGTCACGCAAGGTCACGCGAGAGGGAGAGGAGAAGCCTCGGCCTCGCGCCAGCCCCTCCCGCCTCACCTTCGGCGCCCACCAGGCCATGGCGGAGGCGGCGGCGGAGGCTCCTTCTCCTCTTCCGGCTCCTTCCCTTCGAGGCGCCTCTTTCGCTCCGCGACGACAGAAGAAGCCGCGGCCTCCTCGACGGCCTCTACCCGCTCAACCTCGCGCTCGCCGGCGCGGCCAATCGGAGCCGCCACCTGCCCCGGATGTGGCAGCTGGTTGGCCGGGAGCCGCCGGGCAAGGCGGGGCTTCTGGCGGGCACGCCTCCGCGCTTCCTCACTGGCCGGCGTGGGGCGGGGCGGGGCCACCGGGCGACGGACTCCGCCCACTGGCCTCGGCCCGCTAGGGGGCGCTGCGGGCGAGGTGGGGGGTCGCTCCGCCCGCGACCTCCCGGGAGCAGCCTTGGTTTATTTCTAGACCGTACTCTTGGTTGAAAGCGCAGCGGAGGAGGCAGCCGCCTCTGGTTTCTCTCGCGGAGGAGGGAATGTCTTCTAATCTCAGCATGCTTGTAGTGTGCACGTGAGAATCATCTAAAAAACAAAGGCCTCCGAAATATTGTTTTCATCACTTGCAAATGTAATTGACAGATCAATTAGCCATCTAAAATCCATATGCTTAATCAACATTTCTTGTAACAGGGTTGCTACTCTATTAAAATGCGTAAAGTCTCCCTGAATGGTGCTTACTTCCAACTGGCCTGTTCCACAGAGTTGCTATATCCTGATGTGCATTGAGAAAACTTACTTTTTTAGGAAAGATGCCCAACTGCCACATTGTGTGCTCGCTTACTTGGGAATTCAGTAGCAGTTATTGCTGAATAAACATGATACCTGGTTGTAGGGTCACAATATCCTGTGTTCAGGCACAATGGCTACATATTATGCTTCCATGGCTGGAGGCTATATGCCTTGATGCATATTTCCCACAATGGGGAAGGTGCCGTGGGCAGAATTGGCAGGGGAGAAGGACTTCCCACCTGTCAAACACCTGATGTTACAATAATATCAGATGACTGAGTGCACTGAAGTCCCAAAGCAAGAGCGTCAAAGGGCCCAGAATGGCTTGCAAAGAGCGGCTTGCTTTAAGGTCCCACCAGCAGATGTGGTGGGCCAAATCCTACTTTCCTTCGTCAATGCCAATCGAGAGAGCACTTTACCTCCCCACACCTGATGTCTCCACCTGCCGCAACCTTGTGCCACATGCAATGCCAGGTGTGCGATAGGTGGCTGTGGTTTGAGGATAATGGCCTCATGGGCCGGATCTGAACCCATGCTGAGCCAGATGTCTGGTTGGTGGCTGTGAGAGCCGAATGCCAGACTGGACAGGCCTCTGATCTCATTCCACTGGGCTCTATGCCTACATTCTATGCATGCTTATGAGAGTGAGCCCCGTTGAAAGCCACAGGACTTGTTCTGCATAATCACACTTCAGATCCATGGCTGCAATCTAATGCCCACTTGAAACTGAAGCCCCCTTCAAGTGAGTGGAGGTGGCTGCACTTCAGGTTTGCAACATGCAATACTGGGGCCAGCCCTATCATTGGCTTCAGGCCACAGGTGTATCATTTTATTTGTGTGCTGCGTCTCCACAGTTAAAACCATGTGAGATGTTGAAGCACAGTGCTGTGTGCACCATGTGTCTGATCTGTGTTCTCCTGCTTTTATGTGTGGTGGGGGACACGGTTGTGCGTGGTGAAGTAAGACACAGCTGCCAGCCTGGTTGGCTTGTGTGGGTCAAATTGGGTGGCAGCGGCACCCACTTGACCTTCACCGCAAGCAGCCAAGCAGCTGGGCCCAGCCCCATGCAATATATGGCTGTTTCTGTCCTCAGACAGATGGCAAAGAACACAGCTGAACAGCTTAGCAAGTCAGCGACTTTTTGAGCCTGTTGAATAGATAAACCTCTGAGGACTGACACCCTCTGAGTAACCGGTGGCTGGGAGCAGCCGCCAAGGCCATGTAACACCAGTCCTAAAGGATCTTCATTGGCTCCCAGTGTGTTTCCGAGCACAGTTCAAAGTGTTGGTGTTGACCTTTAAAGCCTTAAATGGCCTTGGCCCTATAGATCTGAAGGAGCACCTCCACCCCCATCATTCAGCCCAGACACTGAGGTCCTCCTCTGAGGGTCTTCTGGCAGTTCCCTCACTGTGAGAAGTGAAGCTACAGTGGTACCTCGGGCTACATACGCTTCAGGTTACATACGCTTCAGGTTACAGACTCCGCTAACGCAGAAATATTACCTCGGGTTCAGAACTTTGCTTCAGGATGAGAACAGAAATTGTGCTCCGGTGGCGCGGCAGCAGCAGGAGGCCCCATTAGCTAAAGTGGTGCTTCAGGTTAAGAACAGTTTCAGGTTAAGAACGGACCTCTGGAACGAATTAAGTACGTAACCAGAGGTACCACTGTATAGGGAACCAGGGACGACCTTCTTGGTAGTGGTGCCCGCCCTGTGGAACGCCCTCCCATCAGATCTCAAGGAAATAAACAACAATCTGACTTTTAGAAGACATCTGAAGGCAGCCCTGTTTAAGGAAGTTTTTAATGTTTGATGTTTTATCATGTTTTTAATATTCGGTTGGGAGCTGCCTAGAGTGGCTGGGGAAACCCAGTCAATCAGTCAATCCCTCCCTCCCTCCCTCCCTCTCCTATAGCCATCTCTAGCACTTTCCTCCATGGGAAAGTTTTAACTTCGCACTGCACAAACCTCCCAACCTTCTGCTTAATTGGATGTCCACAAATCATTGTGTTTTAGAGGCCCTGAGGAAGGAGCTGAAGATTTATGACAACACTGGGAGGTTATGCAAATGAAATTTGAACATGCCCTCTGCAAAAAGAGTCAACGGAATGTTCTTTTCCCCAGGGGGAAAAAGATGACCTCTGTTCTGGGGGTGGGGGGAGTGGAGTGTCTGCAACCCAGAGGTGAAGAACCTGTGTTTCCATCAGTCCAGTCTTAATGGTCAGAGATGATGGGACTTGTTGTCCAGCAGCATGTGGAGGGTCTCTGGCTGGGGAAGACCAGTCAGTGTTGGGCATCAGTTTAGGAATGGATTGGAGGGGTGGCAGTGAGCACACTCAACACAGATCCAGACAAGGCAGGGTTGCTGTGGTCAGGAGTCTTGCTGATGGGAGAGAAACTGTTTAATGCAGATTTCCCCACCTGTTGCCCTCCAGATGTTGGACTCCCAAATAACAACAACAACAACAATAATAATTTATATCCCGCCCATCTGGCTGGGTTTCCCCAGCCACTCTGGGTGGCTTCCAATAAAATATTAAAATGCAGTGGTCTGTTAAACATTAAAAGCTTCCCTAAACAGGGCTGCCTTCAGATGTCTTCTGGTAGTTGTTCTTCTCTTTGACATCTGGCGGGAGGGTGTTCCACAGGGCAGGTGCCACTACCAAGAAGGCCATCTCCCTGTAACTTGGCTTCTTGCAGTGAGGGAACCGCCAGAAGGCCCTCGGCGCTGGACCTCAGTGTCCAGGCAGAACAATGGGGGTGGAGACACTCCTTCAGGTATATCCCATCAGCAACATCCAGAATGGCTAAGGAGAGGGACTGTAAATCAGCAGCATCTGCAGGGCAGCACGTTCCCCATCCCTGATGCATACAAAGGAACACATGCAGAAAGGTGCTTGGTTCCTAGTCCTGTACGCTTTCAACAATGTTGATCCAAGGCTTTATCTGCAAAACCTTTGCTTGCCTGTGATAAATTTTTATTTGGCCATGCAATCTTTGGGCAATTGGTTGGCCATTTGCAAACAATTCAAGCTGAAGCAACACCCATGATGAAAGATGGTGGAGCTGATAACACAGCAGCACCCACAGAAATGTGCTGATGTCACATGGCAAGTTTATCTCGCTTGGATAAATATTGCAAAACAGCCAATGGGAGCAATGGTCAAACATCCTTTGGGGTTGTCAGGCTGAAGTCTCAGGCCCACTAACTTGGGAGTAAGTGTGACCTCAGAGGGACTTCACTTCTGCATAAACATGCCTTGGGGATAGGTGGGCAAAGAAAGCACCCTGGTGGCACATGGCTTCCCCCAAAGAATCCTGGGAAATGTAGTTTGTTGAGGGTGATAGGAATTGGAAGACTGTAGTTGATAGCATCTTAAAAAGCAGAGATATCACCTTGCCAACAAAGGTCTCTATAGTTAAAGCTATGGTTTGCCCAGTAGTGATGTATGGAAGTGAGAGCTGGACCATAAAGAAGGCTGATCGCCAAAGAATTGATGCTTTTGAATTATGGTGCTGGAGGAGACTCTTGAGAGTCCCATGGACGGCAAGAAGATCAAACCGATCCATTCTTAAGGAAATCAGCACTGAGTGCTCACTGGAAGGAAAGATCCTGAAGCTGAGGCTCCAATACTTTGGCCACCTCCTGAGAAGAGAAGACTCCCTGGAAAAGACCCTGATGTTGGGAAAGATGGAGGGCACAAGGAGAAGGGGACGACAGAGGACGAGATGGTTGGATAGTGTTTTTGAAGCTACCAGCATGAGTTTGACCAAACTGCGGGAGGCAATGGAAGACAGGAGTGCCTGGCGTGCTCTGGTCCAGGGGGTCATGAAGAGTCGGACACGACTAAACGACTAAACAACAACAGATGACCCCTCACAGTGTGGAAAGGGAAGAGTCACATCCAGTGACCCTGCCCACTGCCAGCATGTGGCCTTCAAGCAGAAAAAGATCCCTGGTGTATGCTGCAATAACTTGGTTAGTTTTTTAAGATGATATAACATCCAAGTTCTGTTTTTAAGTACGGTGGGCAATCACAATGTCATATTCAGCTGCTTCTCCTTCCCATCGATTTCTTGAAAGGATCCAGAGTCCCTGGCTGGATCTTGCCTGTCCTTTCTCTACCCTAAGACAGGAGCAAACAAGGACACACTATTTTTAAAGCTACAAGCTTATTGCTACAGAGGTAATCTCATGATTAAAGGGATCTAAATGTTTGCCTGTGTAATTCTATTGATCAACTAGGATTTTACAGTGGGAACAGATTTACTTTCTTTAAACTATATCAGTGTTTTCCTTTTCTTTCTTTCATATGTCTGAACTCATTGAACACAGGCAGGGAGCTTGAAAAATCTGATGTGCTCAGAGCAAACTACATGTTCCATGTCTGCACACATGCTGTACATTTAAATCACAGGACTTCCTCCAAAGAATCCTGACAACTGTAGTTTACACCTCACAGAGCTACAATCCCCAGCACCCTTGGCAAACTACAGTTCCCAGGATTCTTTGGTGGAGGTTGTGTGCATGAAATATAGGGTGCCTACACAGCCAATGTCTGGTGCACCCAAAGTCATTTTCTTTTTTGGTAATAGGAGGAAGCAGGGAAGAGGCCTGGAGGGGGATACTTACATGCTACAGCAGGATGAGGAAGGCACATCACAGCCCACCCTCTTTTTTGCAGGCAGGACAAGCTAGTCTCAGTAGGGGTGGGGCCAAGGTGGTGCCCCCAGATGCTGTTGGGCTGCAATTCCCACCAGCCCCAGCCACCACGGCCAGGGGCGCGGACTTATAAAAAATATTGGGGGGGCCCGGGAAAGCTCATGAATAATAAATAAGCTCATGAATATGCAGATAAAGTGGCGCCACCTCCTCGTGAGCGAATAGGGGAGAGGGTGCTGCGCCTATTAATCAGCTCCGAAGGAAATTGGGTGGAGCTTTTGCTCGGGAGGGAGGGCAGGAGGCATGCAGCCCGACCCTGTGCATTTTGGGCTGGGGGAGGGGCGGCGGTGGCGCTCTGCTGGAGGGGCGCCCGAGATTATTGGGGGGGCAGAGCCCCCCAAACGAATTTTTGAGGGGGCTCGGGCCCCCTCAAGCCCCATGGAGTCGGCGCCTATGACCACGGCCCATTAGCCAGGATGAGGGGAGTTGTAGTCCATCATCCCATGAAGAGCACCCCACTGGCCATCCTTGCCCTACAACCTGTTTCAGGTGGGTCCTCTACAAGCAGCAGCTTCTTCTGCCCCGCCCTTTTGGCGAGTGCGGTTAGCATCACGCCCGAAGAAGAGTTCTGTGACACTCCGAAGTCGGCCCGCTCCCCGCTGCGCGATCTTCCTCGGCCCTAAGCAGGTTGGGCGGAGGCGAGTCTCTTTTCCAAAGGGGCTCTTGGCTGCCACCTCGTGGTGGAGAGCCTTCCCGCACCGCGAAGCTGCAGAGAGGAGGGAGGGGTCTTTCGCCGGGGGCGCTGGAGATCGGAGGCAGCCGAGATGGTTTCTCCAGACCCTGGAAGCTCCGCATCAGATTTCCGCCCTTCGGAGAAACCCTTCCGTTGCACCCGAGGAAAACGTAGGGCACTGAAGGAGGCAGCCTTCGGGGGCGATCTTCGCGTGGGATTTTAACCCCCTGCCTCCTGCCTTTGCTGGCTGCTGCTGCCCAGGCGGCAGGCGGGAGCCTCCGCGATGCGGGCGCGGGGATTCTCTTCCACTCGCTCCTCGAGTTGCACGTCTGCTCTCAATGCCTGCAGGACAGAGAACTCCTGAGTCTTGCCATGGGATACCTGTGCGGGCGGAGAGGAGTCCCCCTTTAAGATGGGCAATAAGCAGACGATATTTACCGATGAACAGCTGGATGCCTACCAGGTGAGCGGCGCTTGCCTTGCAGGGGACGGGGATGTCGCCCTGCTGCTCTGTAATGTATATTCTCTTGCCAGAGACAGAAAATCCAGGGAGCACCTGCCCAGGGGGGCAATGCTCTCCCCCGCCCCCAATGCACAAAATACTGGATGCTTTTGAGGTGGTCTTGGGCAGGGGTCAGCAAACTTTTTCAGCGGGGAGCCGGTCCATTGTCCCTCAGAACTTGTGGGGGGGGCGGACTGCATGTTGCCATGATTATGACCCACATTTTTGGCAAAACCCCTTATTGGGACCAGCCCCAACGTTGCCCAAATGTGACTTTTTTTGGGGGGGGGTGTTCCCTCATACAGCCACGCTGCTTCCTTTGCATTTTACACATTGACAGTTCTTATTTCTCTCGGAAGGTGGGGTGGGTGGGGGTGGGTGGGGGGCTGAGGTAAGCGTGCCATTCCTGTCAGCCCTGGAGAGCGTGTGCGCATGCGTGGGTGAAGGGAAAAGCCGTTGGCCACGCGAAGTCAGGCCGGCGCCGCTCAAGCAAAAATGCTCTTTTCCCCACGTGAGGGAAGATGAGGCGGCGGCGGCGGCGATGGCGATTTACCTTTCCTCGGCCCGCACCGCGTAGCTCATGAGCGGCCTCCCCAGCCGAGCGCAGCCGCCCAGGCGCTCCCCGCTTCCTCCAGCGGGGAGCACCGCTGCCACAGACTCGGGCGGGCGTCGCTCCCGAGGCGCCTCTGAGCCCCGGCCGCCGCCGCCGCAACTGCCCCTCCTGAAATCCACACTGTGGCTCCTTTTCCCTCTCCCCCACCCCGGGAGAAAAGATTGCTGCGCGTGCGAGGGGCGGAGAAGGGGCTTGTCTCCAGCAGCCGCCCACCTCACTTTTGACCCCCAAACCTGGCGGAGTCACAAAAACCAGTGTGCACGCGCGTGCTATGCCGGCTGCCTGGATCCCGCACTGTCCGCAGGCCGGATCTAGAAGGCAATTGGGCCTGATCTGGCCAGTGGGCCTTAGTTTGCCAACCCATGGTCTTGGGGCTACATTTGTTTTAACTGCAGTGTAACAGTGTAATTCTGTATACAGTGGTACCTCGGGTTAAGTACTTAATTCGTTCCGGAGGTCCGTACTTAACCTGAAACTGTTCTTAACCTGAAGCACCACTTTAGCTAATGTGGCCTCCTGCTACTGCCGCGCCGCTGGAGCACAATTTCTGTTCTCATCCTGAAGCAAAGTTCTTAACCTGAAGCACTATTTCTGGGTTAGCAGAGTCTGTAACCTGAAGCATATGTAACCTGAAGCATATGTAACCCGAGGTACCACTGTATGTTTGGTAAGAGAAAAAAGAGCCTCACCAAGTCCAATGCAATTTTCACCTGTCTATGATGACAGCCCAAGAGAGCTAGCAATGTACAGAGAGGTGATAGCTCCATGGCAGTGCTCCTGTTTTGTGAGCAGAAGCCCCCAGGTTCAATCCCTGACATCTCTACTTTATAGTCATATCATTTATATTCTACTTTTCCTGCAAAGAGCTCCAGGGCATGGATGTACATCCCTCCCCCCCTTTATCATTACACATCCCTGTGAGATGAATAGAAAGCTCCCATTTCCTTAGTCAGACCATTTGTGTACCTAGCTCAGGGTTTTCTGGACTGACTGGCTGTGGTTCTCTAGGACTGGGAAAGGGGCACTTCCATCCCCCCATGGAAAGACCAGGATTGAAGCGAGAAAAGTCTGCCTGCTCAGAGTCACAGGAGAGCTCTGTCCCTCAAGGAAAGACCTGCCTATACAGAATCAGACCAGTCCAGATGTGTCTAACCCTTTTTTAAAGCAGTAACAGCATTTTCTAAACAAACAACTTTTCTATTATGTAGTGTAACTTTTTTGTAATGAATGTTATGACTGGAATAATCTTATGTAAACTGCTTTGTGAGGCTTGCCTGAAAAGTGATATATACATCCTACAATTTTTAGTTTATGAACACAAGGCTTTAGGGTAGAATCAAGTCTCCCCCATGTGGCTCTTCCCCATGTTACCCATAGACTTGGGGGGGGGGGGCGTCATCCTGCCTCTTAGCATTCTTTGACACAGGGGAGAATCCATCAGGAAGCTCTGCTGTGGAAGTCCAACCAAATGTCATGGTAGGTTGCACCCTGTGGGTTAAATCTGTCTCCCCCTGCTGCCCTCCATGGCTTCTTAATGGCACCCCAGATTTCACAACCCCCCCTCTCTTGCTGAATGGGGGGCAGGGGGCAACAGTGCACATCACTCTGCTCGCACTCACACTGAGTTTCACCTGCCAGTTCCACTCGTTTTGCAGAGACCTTTTTAGAACTCCCTGCAATTCCCTTTTGGTTGAATCCCTTTGAACAATTTGGCATCCTCAGCAAACCTGGCTCCTTCACTGCTCACTCCTGGGGGGGCAGTATCCACCCCCCCCCAATCAGGAGAATAGCTTGTTTATTCCTGTTCTCCATTCCTGTCTCAAGCTATCTTTTGTTCTGTAAGAGAAACTCTCCTCTAATTCCATTCCTACCAAGCTGGCTCAGGAGTCTGGGGAGACAAGTAATTCATCAAAATCTTTTTTGACCTGTCAATAAAATGTTAGTAGACAGTCCCAGTCCCAATATCAAAAGCTTATTGGAAGTCCAGGCATACAGCATCAACTGGCCATTCTGTGCTTGCTGACACTCAGATAACTTTAATACGTTAACCAGACAGGACTTGGCCTTCTGCCAGTTATGAAAAAGCAGTGGCATAATATTCTCACATTTAATTATTTTTATTCATTTCATAAAATTTATATGCCACTTGATTGTAGAAAAAAATCCTTCAAAGCAGTTTACAAATAGAATAAAACTATAACAATTTGAGGGGTTTGACTAGATGATCAAAGGATCCCTTCCATCTATAATTCTATGAATAAAATTATTAGTAAAAGCAATTAAAGCATTCAGAGAATTAAAACCAGCAATAACCAAGAACACATCAGTGTTCTAGATATTTTTAGCAGGTGCTGCCTAAGAGAGTACCGGGAAGACACCCACCTGATATCGCTCATACCTGGCCCCAGTTATTTCATTACAGTTCACCAGTACAATTCACAGCTTGCCTCCCTGCACTTCCTCAGCCTCCAGTGCGTTCACTTGGTTTCAGGTGGGGGGGGGGGTTCAGAGGAGAGCCTCCGAGAGTGCGCTCAGCATTTCAGCAGATTCAGTAGAAGGTGGTCTATTAGTTGAGTGCATGCAAATCTTGCACCTCTTCCTCGCATGAGATCCCTATGAGACTTTTCAGCAGAAATGCAGTGAACGGAAACATGAAGTGAATGTGGACCCACGGGCCTCTGCTTCCAGGAACGCCTGAGCAAGTCTGGCAAGTTAGCCGGTCCCATGTGAATGTTCTCAGCAGGCCTTGTCTTCCTCTTTAAACATGAGGGCTAGAACCTTGCCCCTTTATTATTATTTTAAGCTGAGCAGGTAAATAATGGGTGTGTGACCATGGTTGGGACAGTGTGAAAGGGATTCAGCCTCCTTGGCTGCCAGTTTCTTACCCCCAGAGAATACAGAGGCACCCCTGGTTATGAATGCTTCGAGTTACGAACTCTGCTAACCCGGAAGTAGCTGCTCCTGGTTGCAAACTTTGCCCTAGGATGCAAATGGAAATCACGCGCCGGAGGTCCACGTGCAGCGGGAGGCCCCATTAGCGAAAGCGTGCCTCAGGAGAAGAACGATTTCAGCTTAAGAACGGACCTCCGGAACGAATGATGTTCGTTACCAGAGGTACCACTGTATAAATAGTTTCTGATTTCTGGTTGTAGTTGTTGCAACGTGGTTTTAAACAGGGAGCAGAGACCTTCACTATACAGTATCTTGAGTGCATTACATTCGAGCAGAGCTGGTTGTCTTCACTGACCCAATAAGATGGAGGGAGATTAAACAAAGACTGCTCATTCTTTTGGATACATGACACTTGACCTACAAGGGCATCAATGGCCCATCAGCTGACCAGGAGTTAACTCTGTTATAAAGGGTTATAAAAGGTCAGGTTGGGTGGAGCTTCAGGTTTATGCGAGGGCCTTATTTGGAGACAAAATGTGTTAAGGACCAAAGAGGGCCTCTGGGTGGATTTGTGGATAAAACAGAGAGGCACAGAAACATCAGTTTATATGGATTATAAATAATGTATAACAAATGCAATTTCAAATAAAAGTAACTCCAAAATCCCCAGGCTGGTAACCTAAGCAGGACTATAGATACAGATTTTCTTGAAGTACCCAGACTATACTGCCAGCAAAGTCCATCCATTCAAATAAATAAATAAGGAATGCACAAGCCACTTTGTACATCCTGTCAGGGAGATGCAAAGGGCAAAAGAGCTAAGGGGAGAGACCAGCACTTATAGAGAGCCTAAAGAGATAATTAGTAGCCTGTCCTCCGACAGCGAAGAAGAGGCAGGGAGGGGGGAGGCTGAGCCCGGAACTAGTTATTCTTTGAACAGAGGAAATCGGAGGCGGGGTTTCCACTGACTAGCCTGCTGGGGAAGAAAAAGTAAAAAAAACCCATACGAGGCATCTTAGCCGACAGGGTCAGACATGCTTTGAAGCTCTGGAAACTTTCTTTTGAACTTTGTAAATAACTCTAAAAGACAGCAACTGGCAGCGAGCCTGGAGTTTTATCTATGCCGGCTTTGGCAGCACTCACCTCTCACACATCCACATTGTGAAATAGCAATAATAATAACAGTAGTAGTAGTAGTAGTAGTAGTAGTAGTAGTAGTAATAATAATAATAATAATCCTGCTCTTCCTCTTAAAGGAGTTCAGGGCTGCAAACAACTACCCAAACTTTAAAAACAACTGGATATATTCACAGCTAAATAATATAAATGATCCAAGGAACATTATCTTTCAGCCACCCAGTGTCTGGATGGACAGGAATGTTCTTAAATTAAACCATAATATGGGTATCCACAGGGACATTTTCAACCAACTATTTGTGCAAACATCGTGTTTCGATATGGAATAGGATTCCCCCTTCCCAGGATTTAATATAGCTAATATATTAAATCAAATATATTAAATTATATCATATCAATAGAGCCAAAGTAGTGTAGTGGTTAGAGACTCAGACTATGATCTGCGAGAGACAAGGGTTTGAATTCCCACTTGGCCTTGGAGCTCACTGGGTGCAGCGGCAGAGGAAGACTCTCAGCCACTTGGGGCTTCCCTATGGGCGCCACATGCCCCATCCCGTCCCTATAGGGACAGCACAGGGAGGGATGGAGCGTGCCGTGGGGCCTCAGCCGCCCTACAGCAGCCGGCGGACAGCGCGGAGCCTGTGGGCGCCAAGATGCATGGCTTGTGCGCGCTGCAGGCCCTGCAGTGAGTGCCGCCGGCCATTTTGTCACCCCCCCCCATCAGGGTGGCACCCGGGACACACCACAGCCCCTGCATCCCCCTTCCTATGCCCCTGACTGGGTGACCTTGGGGGCCAGCCACTCACCTTAAGCCTAACCTACCTCACAGGGTTTGGGGGAGGAAAAATGGGGAGGAAGAGAACTCTGTAAGCCACCTTGAGCTCCTTGGAGGGAAGATGAGATATAAATGCAATCCATCAATCAATCAACCCTCTGGACAGATTGCAAAATCATGTGTTTTGAATTAACTCCATCCACTTCTTTCCTGACAGAGGAAGAAAGTCTAATGTGTTCATTAAGTCATTCTCAAGGCTGGCGCAATTTTCTAGCCTAGGGAAGCTGCCTGATCAGATGTGGATGATTCATCTCCATCTTTCGCCAGGCAGGCCAAAACATTTTAATTGAATTGGAATTCAATTGCCAGAGCTCCAGCTGCTACAAAAATAAATAAAAAATAAATTGGAAGGTAAAGTTGGCTTTGTGTTTGCCTGGTGGAATTGGCCAAAGATTTGTTTAAAAGAGCAGGATATTTTCTAGATAATGGCTTGGATCCAATTCTAGTCTTACTTAGAGTAGACCCACCAAAGTTAACAAGCATGGCTCATGTATGCCGTTAATTTCAATGGGTGTACTCTGTATAGGACTGAGTTGGCTACAACTTGACATCTTAAACCTGATATTTAATATTTATTGAGCTGGCTTGTAAAACATGATGACCTAGATAGAATAAATAACGTAAAATAATTTCAGGCTACAACTTGAAAGCTGCAGAGAATTGCAGTCAAACTGTTTTATTGTGTGTTGCTTTAACTGGACAGATATGCAAACCGCCCTGGGACTTTTCTTGATGAACAGGGTGGTTAAAACATCTTGTAGATTAAAGCAAGGAAGCAAAGAAACAGGCAGGTGGTTTGGGCTGCCCATGAAAGAGTCTGGAGGCACAGCGTGAGCAATACTGCTAAATATCCCTTGTTCCCTCCTTGTTTATTTGCCCCTCTCTCCCTCCTATTTCTGTCCTGCAAGGATGGAGAATTTGTGACTTCCAGAAGTTGTTGGAACACCATACAGTATCCCATCATTCCCAGCCAGCTTGGCCACTGCTCTACTGCCTCCCCTGTGCCAATTTTTATATTGCACATTCCTCGGGGCAGGGACCTTTTCATTGTTACATAGTAAAAGCTATGGTTTGCCCAGTAGTGATGTATGGAAGTGAAAGCTGGACCATAAAGAAGGCTGATCGCCGAAGAATTGATGCTTTTGAATTATGGTGCTGGAGGAGACTCTTGAGAGTCACATGGACTGCAAGAAGATCAAAACTCTCCATTTTGAAGGAAATCAGCCCTGAGTGCTCACTGGAAGGAAAGATCCTGAAGCTGAGGCTCCAATACTTTGGCCACCTCATGAGAAGAGAAGACTCCCTGGAAAAGACCCTGATGTTGGGAAAGATGGAGGGCACAAGGAGAAGGGGACGACAGAGGACGAGATGGTTGGATAGGGTTTTGACCAAACTGCAGGAGGCAGTGGAAAACAGAAGTGCCTGGCGTGCTCTGGTCCATGGGGTCACGAATAGTCGGACACGATTAAACGACTAAACAACAACAACAAAAAACAACAACCGTTCACACCAATGGTGCCTTGTATGCCTCTGAAATTGGGGGTGGCTAATGAAGATAGGGCCTTATTTGTGGTGGCACTGCAGTTGTGAAGTTCCCCACTTTCACTACCTGTGCCAAGTGTCTGGTGACTTTTAGGAAGCAGGTGAAGGCTACTTTATTGTCTGGCACGTCCAATGGTTCTAAACATATTTCTAGTGGCTTTTAGCAATCTAACAAGTGAGGTCTGCAGCAAAATGTCATAGTGTGGAGTGCTCCAGTTTAGGGGGCCAGTCAGCCATGCTGGATACTCTGTGATGCTTTATTCCACCCCCCCCCCCCGTCCTTGGTTTTCCATGCCTGCTTAACAGTGCCCAGTTCTCACTGGGCTATTTTTGTTTCATGCCCTAGCTAAGGGGTCTTAGCCCACCTCCCATTTTTTTATTGTACTTCTGCATAACTTGGTGTTTCACTGCAAGTCTTTTAAAGCCCCCTTTCTGAGTGTGGCTGGTGACTTTATTCCTAGGAAAGGACTGGCACTCAGAAAATAAGTTCTCTGTTTGTATACAGGATGATTTTACATAAAAACCTAAGTTGTTTGTGGTAAACTGTCTGGACAAATTCACAGAAAACAGATTTCGGTTTAAAGCTGCTAGTCCATGGCATTTGACAATTCACCACTTTTCAAGGCAAAATGTCTCTGCAAAACAGAGGGGGCCAGATGTGAGTGCAGGGGTCAGATCAGAAGCTCAGGCCCTTTGGGAGCCCCCCCCAGCAGCCCTTCATTTGCCTCCTGGACAGGCTGGAATGTATCCTTGAAGTGTGACTCTGCTGCTTGCCTGCCTGTGGAGAGGAAAGAGCTGGGGGCAGGCACAGAAATCTCTGACTCCTCTTACCCCTGACCACGCCTACTTGGAAGAGACCCCCTGGCCCCTGGAGGGTGGCCTGTGGTGGGAACATGGCCCTCTGGGACTGAAGGTCATTTGGAAGAATCAGTGGAGGCTGCTCTGTATGGGCCAATGGGGCACTGCCCCACCAAGCTCCCTCTTCATTCCTCCAGACAACCTCCAGGCTGTCTACTCCCTCCTTATTCTGTCTTGCCATCCCAACAGCAGGGACAAGGGTAGGATTTCCCTTTCTGTCTGTCTCCCTGCCTTCTGCCATATCCGCCCTAAGAAGCAGCTCTGGGAAGAAGAAGCATTTCCAGGGCTCTTGTGTTTTCCTATCCTTGCAGAGTACTGGGGAAAGGCATCATCATCATCATCATCATCATCATCATCATCATCATTATTATACTGCCCTATACCTGGGGGTCTAAGGGTGGCTCACAGAAAAGTCAAGGCAGTTCCTGTTTTGCTTCTGAGCACTCAGAGGCTTTCAGCAGACCACTGTCAGAATGTTGGGCTAGCCAGCCTGTGATGAGGATTTATTTTATAAAATAAATCCACGGTTTGATGGATAGCTAGATAGATTTTTTTTATTGAAAAATAAGTATAAAATTACAACTGTGCAAGGTAAAATAAGACATGAATAGTAATATAATAAAAGAGCACCCATGTAAAAAACAAACAAAAAACATAAACATTACAAGATTGTTATTGTGCTTATCTTAAACCTAACCTAATACAGTGTTTATAAAAATGATTTCCAAATATCGTAAAATTTGTCCACAGCAAGTCTATGTTTGTACGCAACTTGTTCATGTGTTGCAAGTTTATACATATCTTTTTTCCATTCGTTGACGAGAACCTCATTTTTATTCTTCCAGTTCATCAATACCTGTATTTTTGCCATAGTAAGGGCACGGAGAGTCCATTCATATTGTCCCTTTGTATTGGATATATCATTCAAAAGTATATTTTGCTCTGCAAATTTAAGAGTTTTCTACACAGTCAGTCATTTCTATTCTCTGCCAAAAATTTACCAATGTAGGACATTGGAAGAACGTATGTTTTAAATTCACCGCTTGACTGTAACCTTCCCAAAAAAACCCCTCAAAGTGGTTTCCCTAAAATATATAGCAATAAAATTATCAATAAAAAAGAATTAATAATAATTTATGACTTTTGGGGGGAAAGTAGGCTAAGAATTTTCTAAGTTGCTAAACATGTGGGTAGGCTAGTCTATACAATGTTTTTTTCAGCAGACACCGAAAAGAGTGCAGGGAAGGCCCCTCCTGATGTCAGTGAGCAGGGAGTTCCAAAGTGTAGGAGCTGCCACAATCAGGGATCTCTTCCCTACCAATGTGGAAGAGATGATGATAAGTGGCGTCTGCAACAGGGCCAGTTCCGCAGATGGGAGCGTTGAATTGGCCTATATGGGGCATCACAATACTCCTCCCCAGCAGTAGTGCAGTATTATTATTATCCCTGATTGAGCTCAATGCCGCTCTCTTCTTCCTTGCTGACTTGGACATTTGGATGACATTCCACTCCCTTTCTTGTTAAGTACTGGCCTTGGCTGCTTCTCCAGGCCGATATAATTACACAGCAGGTTGCTTTTGCAAGAGTTAACCCACTTCTCTTTGTTACCTTGCGCCAGCCTTTTGAAATGGAGCTCCCTGAAGTGATAGCTCTGAAAAAGTGAGGTGTTTTGCACATTCCGGGATGAAGGCAGATGTGGCCCTGGCAGCTCTTATTTCCCTTTGTGCCGATTCAGACCAGGTGACATCACCGACCAGGTGCCTGCTCTCCCCTCCCCCTGTGCCACGTAATACAAGTCCAGGAAAGAGCCTCACTTTCGGATCACTTGGGGGGGGGGCTTAATAATTGATGCTCCACTAGGCACAGAGAGGGCCTTGAAACCCAAACCAGTTTGGCCCAGCCCAGGTCTGCTGGTTCAGCTTCTTTCCTTTCTTATGGTTAGTTAGGGCTGGCAAATTAGAACATGTTTAGCTAGTCAGAATTAAACTAGTTTATTGGGGCATCCTGATTGTGTGTTTGGGGGTCTGTAAGAGCACCTCTTGCACCCTTGGCACCGGAGAGGAACACAGGCGCCTGCCTCATACTGAGTCAGACCACAGAGCTCAGTACTGACCACACTGACTGGCAGCAGTGGCTCTCCAGGATTTCAGATGGTGGACCTTTCTTCTATCAATAAAATAAAATAAAATAAAATAAAATAAAATAAAATAAAATAAAATAAAATAAAATAAAATAATTCACTCTCATGAGTGAAGTGCAGGGGCTCTTTTTCGGTCTTGCTTACCTAACTTTTAAGCTGACTGGGGGTGGTGATTATGTTTTTTTTAACCTTTTTATAAAATTTATATACAACTTGATTGGAAAAAACCCCTCAAAGCAGTATTTGTGATTGCTCTTGCTTTCATTCTGTAAAGCATCTCACTGGCGTGCCGACTATTGCAGCCTTCCTGGCTTCTTGCACTTCAGTTCAAGACTCCTCCCATGGGGCCTTTTCAGCCCAGGAAGTGCTGGCAGCCAGGGAGGCTGAAGAGAGATGGAGAAATGTTTGCAGCAAAGAAGCAAGCAACCCCCCACCCCTCCTTGGCTACTTTGCCAGGTGTAAAGGTAAAACCCTCAGACAGGCACCGTCTCTTTTGACAAGTAAGAGGCAACATGATAGAAGTATATAAATGGAGAAAGTAGGTGGAGAAAAGGTTTTCCCCGTCTCTCATAATACTCAGACTCATGGACACCCAATGAGGCTGAACACTGGAAGATTCAGGACAGAGAAAGTGCAGTACTTTCCCCACCGACACACAGACAAACTATGCCACTTGCTCCTCCAGGAGGCATTGGATGGCTTTAAAAGAGGATGGGAGGCTTTCATGGCGGAAGAGGCTGTTGGCGGGACAGGAGGGGGCTCTTGGGCTGGCATCCTGCTTGCGGGTTTCCCCTGGGGGCACCTGGTTGGCCACTGTGAGAAGAGGATGCAGGACCGGATGGGCCCCTGGCCAATGTCGGAACCTGCGATTGGCCGAGCTCCTCCGGAATCGCCTCTGACGTGATTAACGACCTGAGCCTTTGATAAGGCTCCAGGCACATTCCATTATGCAGAGAATCAAAGCAGCATGTGGAAGTGATGAGATTTATGGCTACATTGCAAAGAGTTTTATTTTCCTAACTACGCAGACAGAAAACACATCCTCTCTCTGTGAAAGCAGAGAGCAACTGAAACAAACAAAGGAACAGGAAACAGTAACATCACGTCCATCTCCCGTGAGACTTCCAACAGCCTGGAATGTCTCTGGAATGTAAACAGAGTCTTGTGACTCAAAGTACTGCACAGTGGCAAACAGAAACTAACAGCCAGATCCAGCAGATGCTCTGCTCATGTTCTTAGAGTCTTGTCTTTTTGGCAACTACTGAATAAGTTCTTCTTCTAAATAGAGAGCTTTATCCCACAGTGGCAAACAGAAACTAACATCCTCCCCCTTTCTGTGAACATCACTGGGCAATGTATTAGTACAATCTCAGTACAAACCCAATTTCTGTACATAGGTACAGTGTTGATCCTTCGAAACATCCTTGGACAATAAATCAGCATGAATTTCATTACCTGGCATGTAGGAGACCGTTACGAGTCCTTTCTGAACACATTCTCTAGCATGTTGCAGCTTCAATTGCAAGTGCTTCGTGCTTTGCTTACAACCTTCAGAAGTCAGCAAAGCCAAACATGCTTTGTTGTCCTGATAAACTTGGATTGGACACTTTACAGGAATTCTCATGACTTTAAACAATTGTAACAACCATTCACAATCCACAAGTGAATAAGACAGTGCATTCAGTTCAGCTTCACAAGAACTTAAGCTTACTGTTGTTTGCTTCTTGCACGACCAATCAAATAGACCCTGGTTGTACATATAGCAAACTCCAGACATGCTTTTCCTGTCTGTAGTGTCACTTCCAAAACTCGCATCAGCAAATATCTCAAGACCATCAGACTTCTGATTGTTAAATCTCTGTCTGTAATGCATAGTGCCTTTCAAATAGCGTTCTTAAGGAAATCAGCCCTGAGTGCTCACTGGAAGGACAGATCGTGAAGCTGAGGCTCCAATATTTTGGCCACCTCATGAGAAGAGAAGACTCCCTTGAAAAGACCCTGATGTTGGGAAAGATTGAGGGCACAAGAAGAAGGGGACAACAGAGGATGAGATAGTTAGACAGTGTTCTCAAAGCTACAAACATGAGTCTGACCAAACTGCGGGAGGCAGCGGAAGACAGGAGTGCCTGGCGTGCTCTGGTCCAGGGGTCACGAAGAGTCGGACACGACTAAACGACTAAACGACTAAACAACAACAATATTTTAGTACACCAGTCACAGAAAATTGCTCATGTGTTAACCAAACTAAGCCTGATGGATGCTAATCCTGTAGACACACCAATGACAACAGGTTATCAGGTAGATGATACTGAAGAAGCATTTTCTGACACTACACTGTACAGAAGTGTGCTAGGCAAACTAAACTTCATTGCCAGATGTTCAAGACCTGACATTGTAGTTAGCACGAATTTGCTAAGCAGACAAGTCAACAATCCTACTGTTAAGGATTGGAAAGCTCTGTGTGCAGCATCCGGAACAAAAAGAATGTTGCGTATCGATGCACCCAAGCTGTGAAGAACAACCGTTCCATAGCCTTGACTGGAGATCGTGTGGTCATCCGCTTGGTGAATCGCACCTTTGTGTGGAGTAAAGGACACGAACAGGTGTTTGTCTTTGCAGACGTGCTGGGTCGCTCCCGAGTCAACGATGAAGAAAGATCTAGACGTCTTCTGGACCTTTGGAGTGAAGCGTGAGACCATAGCCTTGTGTTGCATTGTCCTGGACATTGGCCCTTTGCCTTTGCCTTTTCCACACATTGAGCTTTCTCTGCGCTGCTCTGTTGTCTTGGCCTTGGGATGTTTGTACTCCCTCTTCACGTGGCCAAGACGTCCACATGAGTAGCATTTCACTGACTTCAAAGCTTTGGCACCTAGTGGTTGCACTGCATTCTGGGATGACGTCTGTGAGGACTCCCCCTTGATGATACAGCTAGCACTATGCTGATCCACTTCATTCAACACCACAGCAGTAATATGTGCTACCGTTAGCTGAGTAGTAGGCAAAACAGCAAGCTGGCTGGCAATCACTTCCCAGCTTGAACCCAAAGAATGTAGAATCATGAAGGAATACACAGCTTCTGGAAAGGTGATTCCACGCTGTTGCAACTCATGCCTGAGATTCTGTATTTCCATCAGGTGAGCACGTACATCTGCTCCATCAACAAGTGCCATATCATGCAACCTGGCATAAAAGTACAAAGAAGTTCCCGCCTCTGTTCTTAAATGTGACTGTTGGAGACTGTCCCACATCTCTCTGGCTGAGGCCTTGTCACGCAAAAGACATAGCTCTTCAGGGGACACAATCAGCGTCAGAGTTCCCCTTGCTTTGGAATCCTTAGCGTCCCATGCTTCGGTAACTGGAGCTGGGGAGGGCGGGGCGTCTGTTATCACATTAAATAGACCCTCTTTTCTTAGCAGAGCTTCTGCATACTGCACCCAGTCCTGATAATTCCTCTTTGTGAGCTTCGGAATTGCCATCGCATTTTGAAGGGCCTCCATTATTCTGGCATTAGCCTTCTGTGTTATTTTGAAGCAGGCTCTGTCTGTTTACAAGCAGCTGCATTCCAAAAGCACCCTTCTTGAGGCCTTTGCATGCCCCTGAGCTTCTGCCACAATTGGTCAGTGCTTTGGCTAGAAGTTCAAAGGGACTGGCAGGCTTCCCGGGGCAAGAGCACATACCTCTCATCAATCTTCTTGACATGCAGAGAAGATAAGCTGCATTCCGTTCTTCTGGGCCCATAACCAAAAATGTTGGAACCTGCGATTGGCCGAGCTCCTCCGGAATCGCCTCCGACGTGATTAACGACCTGAGCCTTTGATAAGGCTCCAGGCACATTCCCCATTACTCAGAGAATCAAAGCAGCATGCGGAAGTGATGAGATTTATGGCTACATTGCAAAGAGTTTTATTTTCCTAGCTATGCAGACAGAAAACACATCCTCTCTCTGTGAAAGCAGAGAGCAACTGAAAAAAAAAAGAAAAGGAACAGGAAACCAGTAACGTCACATCCGTCTCCCGTGAGACTTCCAACAGCCTGGAATGTCTCTGGAATGTAAACAGAGTCTTGTGACTCAAAGTACTGCACAGTGGCAAACAGAAACTAACAGCCAGATCCAGCAGATGCTCTGCTCATGTTCTTAGAGTCTTGTCTTTTTGGCAACTACTGAATAAGTTCTTCTTCTAAATAGAGAGCTTTATCCTTGCTGTTTTTATTTAATTATTATTTCTTATTCTTATTCATTTTATTTCTATACCACTTTATATTTTTAACATTAATACCTCAAAGTAGTTTGCAATCAACATTAAAACATCAGATTTTTAGAATTAAACATTACAGAAGAAGATCAAACATGAAATATAAACTCAAAGCAACATAATTAACAAAAAAGTAAAATATTGTAAAATCATAGAATCATAGAATTATAGAGATTGAAGAGACTCCCAAGGGTCCTCTCAGCCAGAAAGCATCCCTGGCAGATGGCCACCCAACCTCTGCTTAGAAACCTCCAAGGAAGGAGAGTCCACAACCTCCCGAAGGAGACCATTCCATTGCTGAACAGCAATTACTGTCAGAAAGTTCTTCCTGAGGTTTAGTCGAAATCTCCTGTCTTGTTTGACTCCTGCCCTTCAGAGCTGGAAAAAGCTTGCTCCATTATCTTTTTTATCTTAAAGATTTCAAAACAAGACATTTTATGCAGCAAACCTTTTTTATTATCTTAAAGTTTTCAAAATAAGACATTACTAAAGGAGGTCAAATGTAGAATACACATTTAAAACAGCATAGTTAGCAAGAGAATAAAGCATTTTCTTAAACACAGAACATAATTGTGCTGTTGTTGTTTTAAGTTGTTTCTCTATATGTAATTGTTTTCTAATTGTTCTTACAGATTCCATTGTTTTAAATGTTTTCTATATGCCAGCTGTTTTTGGATGCCACACAGGAAGCGATTCATAAATGAAATTATCACCACCACCCTCTCAAATCAATCAATACTTTTCTTACCACCTTCCCAATGAAAACACCATGTTTCCTTTCTCTTTTTGTCTCATTTGCAGGATTGCACTTTCTTCACACGAAAGGAAATCCTTCGGTAAGCAGATCACACTTCCTTCTGCTCTGCTAATTTGTGCTGGGGCTGGTGGTGGTGCTTCTTTTTAGAAGAAAGGGTTTGTGTACTGAGATGTAATGCTTGGTGATATAGAAACCACCCAAGTGAAGCAAGATAAAAGAAAGGACTTCTTCATGCAGTCCAGTTAAACTATGGAACTCCCTGCCACAGGAGGCAGCGATGGCCACCAACCTAGATGGCTTTAAAGAGGATTGCATCAATTCATGACGGAGGAGAGGGCTGTGGATGTCTGCTAGCCATGCTCTGCCTCTGCAGCGATGCCTTTGAATACCAGTTGCGAGAAACTGCAGGGAGAGGGCTTTTGTGCTTGCCAGTTTCCCACAGACATCTGCCACTGTGAGAACGGGATGCTGGGTTAGATGGGTCCTAGGCCTGATTTAGCAGGCTGTTTGCATGTTCTTGCGTTCTTATCGGTTTGGTTTAAGAGGGAGAAGATGATCCCAGTGAGGGCAAGCTGCTGCCTGACACCATCTGGCGGCCACCGCCTTGGTCTGCCTGATCTGGACCACCGTTGTCTCTGCTGAGGACTCATCTGCTGGCTTCCCAGGCCCAGCTCCGAGCGCTTTGTTTTGTCCTGGTGCTTTCCCTTGGAAAACCTGTGTTTTGCCGCTGAATTGGAGCAAGCAGCAATTCTCAGAACCTGATAGCTGGTTGCTCCAATTCAGCGGTAAAATGTGGGTTTTTCTGGGGAAAGTGCTGGGACAAACAAACCCCCTCCTTGGAGACGGACCTGGAAAGCCTTGGCGTGTGCCTAGAAACACGGAGCAAAGCTAAGAGTGGATGAGGCCCAGCTAGCTGTGCCCTTTCCAGGGCTCTGGCAGAGGTCTTTCCTATCACCTCCTGCCTTATCTATTGTGGAGATTCCAGGGATCTATGAAGCAGGGACCATACAAACCACACTTTCTACAATGGAGTGATTGTCCTGCTTCCAGGCACTGTCTGGCTTTCCTACCATTTAGCCCAGTGTTGTCTACTCTGGCTGTCAGCTGCTGTCCAAGAACTCAGGCCAGGGTTGCTCCTGCCCTCCTAGCTGAGAGACTCCTGAGATGCCGATCAATGAACACGCTCAGATGATGATGACCCAGACAAGGAGTCTCTGCTCCCTTTTACAGATGTTTCCCATACCAGAAGAAATGTCATGTCTTCATGCTTTCAGGCTGGTCTCATCACAAATGTTTTCAGCAGACACTGAAAAAAGTACAGCGAAGGCACTTGCCTGATGTCAATGGGCAGGGAGTTCCACAGAGTAGGTGCTGCCACACCCAGAGATCAATTTCTTGCAGGTGCAGAAGGGTTTTATGTGGCACTTACAGCAGTGCCAGCTAGTGTAGACCCTCCCTAGAATTATATGTATTCATTTCAGCAAAAACAGGTGTCACTTCTGTGTTCAGTGTACCTAAAAGGTAAAATAAAAATGAATGATAATTCTCTGTCCAGCCAAGGCTGCAGGACTTTCAGTTCCCACAAAGAACATAATAGTCTGAGGAGAAGAGAATGTGTCAGGCAGGCACTGGAGGGTGGAATAAGGGAACTGTGCTAATGGGTACAGTCTCCGTTGGTTTATTGATGCCCTGCCTGGCTGACCCTTCCTCACAAATATTTCCCCTTAGGAACAGCCAACATTTTCTGTCTGCTAGGTATGCTGTATCTTTGCATGGCTCAGCCAAACCCCCCATCCTTCTCAAACTGGTGTTCTGTTGAAACCGGACCTCTTGTTTCTCCAAAGTTTTCTTTGCCTCCAAAAGATGCTTCCATTCCCCTGCCAAGTCTCTTTGAAAGAGTGCTAGAATTTCATTCTTTGTTTGGCAGGTGTGAGATTAACCTAATTAATCATTTTGAAGAGGCTGTGTGTGGTGCGTGTATGCTTTTATTTCTCTGCCCTGCTTTTGAATGCCAGTTGCTGGAAACCATGGGGGGGGGGAGTATTCTCACACTGGGATGGGATCCTGCTTGCAAGTTTCCTACAGGCATCTGAGTAGTCGCTTTGAGAACAGGAGGTTGGAGTAGATGGGCTATTGGCCTGATCCAGCAGAGCTCTTAATGCTCTTCTGAACCTCTGGCTTTTGTGTGGCTGGCATGCAGCCTCCTGTGCAAAGGTGAGAGTTGCACCCATTGCTCTGTCTGCTTTTGCCTCTGGCCCCTGAAAACTTTCCCATGTGGAAATGTGGCCCTTGGACTGAAGGAGGTTCTGCACCCCGAACAACTTCTCTCTTTCATGGCTGCTCATCATCTACAGTGGTGCCTCGCAAGACGAAAAGAATCCGTTCTGTGATTCTCTTCGTCTAGCGGTTTTTTCGTCTTGCGAAGCAAGCCCATTGACGGATTAGCGCTATTAGCGGCTTTTAGCGGCTTATCGGATCAGCTGATAAGCAGCTTAGCGGCTTAGAAACGGGGGGGGGAGGAAAACCCCCCCGCAGGAACTCGCAAGACATTATCGTCTTGCGAAGCAAGCCCATAGGAGATTCGTTTTGCGAAGCACCTCCAAAACGGAAAACTCTTCCGTCTAGCGAGTTTTCCGTCTTGCGAGGCATTCGTCTTGCGGGGCACCACTGTACTGGTATTCAAAATCTTGAGATTAACTGCAGCCGTGATGAGTAGCCAGGGGTGGACTTTCATTCCAAGATGACAACTCCCCACCTTGCCCTTTCCCAAAGGACCTAGGGTCAGGCTCCATGGCCCAGTTCCACCTTCTCCTTCCTGTAAAAATGTTCAAGAGAGTGGAATAATTAAATCTGGGAGCCTCTCCCGGCTAATGGATTTTTGCCTGTCTCCTTCTTCTTTCAATGATAATTTGAAGAAAACCTTTAATGAGGGAATATGATTGATGCTTGTCCAAAGAAAGAAAGAAAGAAAGAAAGAAAGAAAGAAAGAAATGTGCTCCAAGATCCCATTAGTAACTGGCAATAGATGGAGATAAAAAGCAGGCTTTTCAGGGTAGCTCAGCAGGCATCCCAGTTGGAGCATGGATCTCTGAAAGTGTATGCGGCACAACATCCATGGGAGCACATAGCACCTCGGGACTTGGCCTCTGAGAGATGCAACACCCTCCTGCCTATGGATTCACGGAGGGGCCGTGTTGCTTTCCACTGAGCCAGCTAATTGGTTCTGGGTCTGTCTGTCACAACATGAAATTACTCCTAAGGAGAATTGCTTCAGCTTTGGATTTTTTGGAAGGCCACAGACAGAGGCGTAGGAAGGTCAGGTGGTACCTGGTGCAGAAAATTTCTTTTTTTATACATAATATTTATTAAGGGTTTTAAACAATATAACACCATACATATACTCCACCCATAAACAATAAGTAAACACCATCACCAAAATAAAAAAGACATACAAAAAAAGAACAACAAACCAAAATAAATCATATAAAAGGTATAAAAAATGATTCAGTTTCATAGACCAAATTTCCATAACCTTCTTTTTCGACTCCCTCACATCTCCCTTTTCTGTGTTCCCATTTATAAAGTCATATTTAGCAATACGTCCCCTTCTCTCAAAACTTGTTTTAAATTGTACATTTCAACTATTATGTCTCCGATTTTACCCTTTGTTACAAATATTTTGGTATTAAGCTTGACATAATAATATTGTTATTCAAATTCCACCTTTGTTCTTATAATTCAATTCTTTTCATACTCCTTTCAACTACATCACTAATGCCATATTGTCTATATGTCCTGCATCATTCTAACATTCATACAATTTACAATGCTTTTGCAAATAGTCCTTGAATTTTTTCCAGTCCTCTTCCACTGTCTCTTCTCCCAGGTCTCGAATTCTGCCAGTCATTTCTGCCAATTCCATGTAGTCTATCAGTTGTGTCTGCCATTCTTCCAGAGTGGGCCTGGTGCAGAAAATTTCTTGTCACCCCCCTACCCATTGATTTTTAAAAAAATTTTCCCCTTCAAAAATGGTTTTACGTTATTTCATATTTTCTTACAAAGGAATATGGATTCTGAGCCTCTGATAACAAGTAGCCAACTGTGGACAGATACTTAAATCTACAGGATGGATTGTGTTTAGGCTTTACACAGAGAGGAACCCCACATGGGTTTCCTCGCATGTAACGTAACAGGCAGGGAGCCAGCGCAGATAGAGAGAAAGACCTTGGGGGAGGGGAGGACAAAAGAGTGCCAAAGTCTGCCCATTTGATCCTCTTTGGGGTGGGGGCGCTAGGGCTCTGGGACCACCCTCCCCAAAAGATTTACTTGTCTTCAATGTATTGTTACCACTGTTATTCTATAGTTCAGATCCTTTTTAAATTAAACACTTTCTCTAAAATTAAAACAGCAGAAGTAATCAGTAGCATCAAAGGAAAGGCAAGAGAATAGACCCTAATAGATACAAGGGAGACACAGATACACTAGCACACAAAAGTAAATAAAATCCAGCCTTGGGGAGAGGGGTGTGAATGTACAGTTTGCTGTACTTAGCCTTGAGACGGGTGTTAAGTTGTGGGCGAACATAGCAGATGACACAGTGATTTCTCCAGAAGAGCTCTTTCTTGTAAGCTGGACAGAACTGAACAGCAAACAGCTCAGCCGGCCTGCTTTTATAGGAAGCCGGCTGTCAACATTGTAGCAACAACAACCCAGGGTTTCCCGCCTAAAATAACTGACGTGGACCTGAGTGAAAACTATCTACAGTATCCCCCTGCTGGCCCAGGGTGAGAACTTTAGTACATAACAACGGGAGACTGAAACGGCTTAAGAAATAAAAATATAAAAGTCTTGTGTCTGGGAATACAGTGGTGCCCCGCAAGACGAATGCCTCGCAAGACGGAAAACTCGCTAGACGGAAGAGTTTTCCGTTTTGGAGGTGCTTCGCAAAACGAATTTCCTATGGGCTTGCTTCGCAAGACGACAATGCCTTGCGAGTTCCTGCAGGTTTTTTTCCTCCCCCCCTTTTTCTAAGTCGCTAAGCCGCTTATCAGCTGATCCGATCAGCAGATAAGCCGCTAATAGCACTAATCCGCTAATCCGTCAATGGGCTTGCTTCACAAGACGAAAAAACCGCTAGACGAAGAGAATCACAGAACGGATTCTTTTCGTCTTGCGAGGCACCACTGTATTTTTCTGCAAAAGCATCAGACTGGTTGTCAAAAGTGTGAACTTCATTATTAGACCCTAATTGGTCAATTAGCCACAGAATAGCTTTGCTGCTTTTTCTCATCTTCTTTTAATTACACAACTGCTTTGGGGGGTCCTAGCTTCACGCAGGGGAGGCTGGGGGCCAAGGGGAGGCTGAGCTGCTCCTCCCAGCGCCACACGCGGGCAAAACGGGGCGACAGCGCTGCCATTGTCCCGCACGCTCCACTTTGGGGGGCAGCAAAAGTTTTTCGGAGGGGGGTTTGGGCCCGAAGGGGGTGCGCAGGACAGGCAGCGGCCTTGGCAGGCCTCCTCAGCAGCCCGGAAAGTCGGCCTAGGAGAAGAAAAGGAGGCCGAGTAGATTTGGCCTTGCCTTGCCTTGCCTTGCCTTCGCCCCGCCCCCAACCCAGCTGGCCAATCGGCTGTGTGCAGGGGGCGGGGCGAAGGCAAGGCAAGGCCTAGTCTACTCGGTGGCGTCTCATTTTCTTCCCCTAGGGCAGTGTTCCCCAACCTTGGGCCTCCAGCTGTTTTTGAACTACAACTCCCATCATCCCTTGCTAGCAAGACCAGTGGTCAAGGATGATGGGAATTGTAGTCCAAAAACAGCTGGAGGCCCAAGGTTGGGGGACACTGCCCTAGGCCGACTTTCCAGGACCTGGGAAGCCAAGCGGAGGGTGGGACAGTAGGACGGGTCATAAAAAACTTTTTTTTAAAAAAAATGCCTGCTCCAAAGGTCTTATTTTACTAAACTAGGGATTATATAGCTATATAATTTCTTGCATATCAGTTAATATCTTGACCCTGCTCCACTGAATGGAAATTTCAGCCTTCACGACATAGGGAAACAACCAAGTAAACAGCTATTTTCGTGGAGGAGGGTGGAGATATTAACTGATATGCATGGAATTTCACATATAGCTATATAATCCCCAGTGTACTAAGATAAGACCTTTGGAGCAGGCACCTTTTTTTAAAAAAAAGTTTTTTATGAACCACCCTAGTAGGGCAGTAATTGTTCCTTGGTCATTTGTCACCCTCTCCATGATGGCACCCGGGGCGCCCCCCGCCCCCTTCCTACGCCTCTGGACACAGGTAAATTTTTTGACATCAGCTATTGTCTGGCCATAGCCTTTCCCCCATTTCTGTGTTATTTATGGTTTTTGGTGTCCCAGGGATATCTTGAGAAGAGCCAAGCTTGATTGCTGTCCATCACAGGAGTTTCCAAGGAAGCTCTGAAGGGACCTCTTCAGTCTCCTCACCAGCCAGAGGCTTCTTGGGGCTCCCCTCCTGCCCCTCTAGCCTAGTATTTCTCTACACTGACTGGCAGCAGCTCTCCAAGGATTCTGGTAGGAGTCCCTCTGCACCCTGCATGGAGGGGTGGAGGTTGAACCCGGGACCTTCTGCTTGCAAGGCAGATGCTCTACCAGTGAGCCCTGGGGAAGGCTGGTCTGATCCAGCTGGCACCCAGTCTCTGGCAAACCTCCCTTCCCAGCCCTGAGACCCAGTTCTTTAACTGGAGGTGCCAGACATTCAGCTGGAGACCCTTCTGTATGCAAAGTGGGCAGAGTTAACTTGAGTTGCTGTGGTGTCCAAAGCTTCAGCCCATAATTTAAAAAAAAGAAAAAAGAAAACCCACAAGCCATCATTTCTCTCCATCACATCTCTCCCCCCCCCCCAATAATGCCTACTCATTTCCCAGCCCATCTGTTGTTGTTTTTTAAAAAAATTCTCCCTTTAGGCTTCAGGACAAGAAACCCAATTCAGCAAATCCAGGTGCCCAGGAATGCGCTTTTGCTCTCCTGCAGAAGCATCACAAATGAAAATGGAATGTTCAGTCAGCTGGCAAATTGCTGACTGAACATGGCCCACCCATCCATTGGCTGAATGTGATATTTATCCTGGATAGCTGCCCAGTTTCTGTGTCTCCACCTCACCTGGCCCCTTCTCCCCTCACATTCAAAGCTGCTCGTCTGGACAGAGCAGGGATTGGATAGGTCTGAGTGGAATCCCTCAGCTCCACCTCATCATTGCTCCGAGTTCCTGGCATCCCTTTGCTTCTGCTCCAGTTGAATCCCAGAAGGACTTTGGGATTTCAGAAAGTCAAAAGGATTCTACTCATGTGTCCTAAATTTGTGGGTTGGAAAGAGAAAAATCTTACAAACTACTATGCAGAGAAAATTGAAATCCATCACTTCTGAGTTTGAAAAAAATATGTAAATAAAATTTCTTATCAGCACCATTATCCCACTTTTAGAAGGTAGCAAATTCTTCTGAAGCAGCTTACAAGTAAAAAAAAAAATATCAGTAATAACCTTACAATATCAGGATACTTCCCACAGTGGTGGTGTTCTTGTTTTTTAAATTTTTATTTATTTATATTGTTACATCATTACAATTTTAATATAACCTTGCAATCTTTTAAAAAAAATGAACATTGACTTCCCTTCCTCCTTTCCGTGGGTTCTAATTTCTTTTACTACTGCATATGTTTATTACTCCGTATTGTCTCGTTTCTCGTTTCATTTCTGCATATTTTGTACTGCAGAATTTATTCTATACCTGCTAACGTTTTTACCTGTTTACAGTAGTTCTTCATATATTCTACAAACATTTTTCTAATCCTCTTTAAATACTCTTTTATCTTGCTCTCTTATTCTGCTGGTTAGACTCACCAACTCATCGTTTTCAGCATTCCTCTCTCATTGGGACTGCTCCCTCCCTCTACTTTTGGGCATATACAATTCGAGTTGCAGTTGTTGCATAGTGAAATAAATTCTTATACAGTAGTTCTTAGGAACATCTGACTCAATTATTCCTAAGAGAAACGCCTCTGGTCTTTTTGGGAATTAACTTTTAAACATTTTTTATCACATTATAAATAATCTCACCAGATTCTTTAGCTGCTCTGCATGACCACCACATATGATAAATGTCCCCTCTGTTTCTTGGCACAGTGTGGCTGTTCAGCAGTATTGGGTGGGAGAAAGAGGGCCTCAGGCACATTTTAGGAATGTAAGACTATATGTTCTCATTGAAAATGAGAAAATCCCATCACCAGTGAGGAAAACAGTTGCAGAAAATGCACCAAGCACCGCAAAATGTATGCTGGAGCAGTTTTCTACTAAATCTCATAAACACTGTTTGGTTCACGTCTCAGGGTTTGATGTTTCCTTTTTTGGTGGTGGTGGGGCATCAGGGGGAAGGAAAGGATCCTCCTCAAATCCGAGGCTCTGGAAATGGTGAGATATGTACCCCGCCCCTGTCCATGCACATTCCTGGTTTGCAATCTCTTCTGCAGGCCAGAATCGACTGGCATTGTTGTGGAGGAGACATAATGAGATGCTCAGAATCGCTCATGGCCTAATGGCCACTCAAGCCTTCCTAATCAATGAGCTATTACCAGCTTTTATCTTCCATTCCCAGCAGTTTGCCTCCTGGGAAGTTCTTGTCACAAAGGTGGCAGAGGTCTGCACAGCCGGCTAGAGTTGGCCTTACAGCCTAGCAAAGAGGGCACTGCCCTGCCAACTGCAGCCATCCCCCCACCTGCCTGACTTGTTTCTTACAACCCGTCAGGTGCTGGCTTCACCTGCATTGGCTCTGGCGCCACCTGCTGTTGGTCTCCCTGCCTTTCACCCTACCAGTCCCAATATGCACCAGCTGAAATGAGCAGGCCCTGGGTCCACCTCCTGGTTCCCCGGCAACCAGTGAGAGCTGGAAAGACTAGCAACCAATCAAGAGGCAGAATGGAACTTAAGTTAGCTACTGACAGTGGGATAGGGACTTCCTGTCTGGGTAGGCAGAGGGATCATCTTCTCTCTCTCTCTCTCTCTCTCTCTCTCTCTCTCTCTCTCTAACACTGTATTTTTTGCTGACCATAAGATGCACCTAGTTTTTAGAGGAGGAAGACAAGAAAAAAATATATTCTGAATGAAACAGTAGATGTATGATTTTTGTGGTTCATGCTGTGGCCATGTGATCTGATGGTGAATTTGGGGTGACCTAATGCAAAAATCCTGAGGATCCATGTGGATCCATACTTTGTAACCACGTTTTTGCTCCATTGCGGCCCTAGGCAACAGTGGGTGCGTGATTTTTTTGGTGCAGGCTGTAGCCATGGACATGTTGTGTGATCTGATGGTGAATTTGAGGTGACCCAATGTAAAAATCCTGAGGATCCATGGGTTTTTACCTCCCCCCTCCCAGGCAGCGTCCGCTAGCATCCCTTATCTCTCTTCTGATCTCACCGATTAGCTGTTTCCTTTCAACCCTCCCTTCCCTCTTGTTTGCCTTAGGGTCTTTTCCATAGCTGGAGCAGTTTTTTGCTCCCCCTTTTCTTCTAATTTCTCTCCTTATTGCTTTACTCTTCCTGTTTCCCCACTTTGCAAGTTTGCTGTCCTTACCTCCCCCCTCCCAGGCAGACTCCTTTATCTCTAGCGTCCCTTATCTCTCTCCCCGATCGGCAAACAATCAGCAGCTTTGTTTCGACATCCACTTCCCTCTTTCAAAAGAAAAAGAAAAAGAAAAAAAAAAGCACGATCTGCTTTTTGCCCTCGGGCAATTCGGCTCCAGGGACCACACATTCGCTCCATAAGACGCACAGACATTTTCCCTTACTTTTTAGGAAGAAAAAAGTGTGTCTTATGGAGCGAAAAATACGGTACTTTATCGAAACAATACTTTAAAAACAAACAAACAATAAAAACAAAACAAAACAATGCAGTAACAATACCAAAGAACAACCCCCCCCCAAATCACATGTTCCTTTGATTTCCATTCATTCCACAATGTTTTCTAGGCTTCATTTTCGATTTCACACTTTGTATTATCATTTCTTAATTTTAATTATCACTTTATTTATTAGTGTTCCATATTGTCCTGCAAGGTTCAGTCTAGACTCATCAAAGCGTTTACGTTTTTACAATGTATCTGTAAATATTCTTTAAAGACATTCCATTCTTTATTTAATCTTTGTTTTGAATCATCTCTTAAACTGCCTGTCATTTTGGCTAGTTCTATATATTCTATCATCTTCACCTGCCAGTCTAATTTGGTGGGTATCACTTCTCCTTTCCAATTTTTTGCTATCAAAATTCTAGCTGCTGTTGTTGCATACATGAAAATTCTTCTAAATTTTTTTGAGATCTCATTATACATGATTCCCAACAGGAAGGTTTCTGGGGTTTTTTTTGAATGAACATTTAAAGATTTTTTTAAAAGTTCATTATATATAATGTCCCAGAATTCTCTAACCTTCACACGGTTCCACCACATATGTAGCATTGTACCTTCTGACTTCTTAAACCTCCAGCAAACATTCAATTTTTTAAATACATTTTGGCTAATTTGGCTGGAGTCAGGTACCATCAGTAAAACATTTTCATCAGATTTTCTTTCAGATTATAACATGCAGTGAATTTTATGTCTACCTTCCAGAGTCTTTCCCACACATCCATTTGGATATTATAGCCAAAATCCTGGGCCAATCGAACCATAACTGATTTTACCTCCTCCTCCTTGACTTTCCAATCAAGGAGGAGTTTATACATCTTGGATAAAAGTTTTTATTTCAATTGGATTAAATCTTTCTCTTATCTTGATAACTCTGCTGCAAAACCCCTTTGTTTGTCTTTTCTAAATATTTCATTACGTTGAGAATATTGGAGCCAATCAGTTAGTTGTGTTCGGATCTCCTCAAATTTCTTTAGGCTTTATTTATTAATTTTTTCTTCCAGCAAGGTTTTATAAGTTGCCCAGTTCTTTTTCATATTTTTTGCCTAACTGCAAAAGCTTCTAGAGGGGAAAGCTACCAAGGGGTTTTCAGTTCAAGTAAATCTTTATATTTAGTCCATACTTTGTAAAGGGGTTTTCTTATCATATGATTCAAGAAACCCTTGTGGACTTTTACCTTGTCATAAGCCAAGTATGTGTGCCAACCATAATGGCTGTCAAACCCCTCTATGTCCAACTGGTCTGTGTTTTGCAGTACTATCCATTCACGGATCCAAGATAGGCATGCTGCATTGTGATACAATTTGATATCAGGCAAGGAAAACCCCCCTCTCTCCTTAACATCAATTAATAGCTCATGGTTAATCCTATGTCTTTTCCCTTGCCATGTGAATTTTGAAATGTCTCTTTGCCAGTCCTTAAAGCAGCGCATTCCCCCTAACACCGGAATAGTCTGGAGGGAAAAAATCATTTTCGGAAGGACATTCATCTTAATTGTGGAGATTCTTCCCCCAAAAGAAAGATGTAGTCCACCCCAAATTTCCAAATTTCTTTTTATCTCATTCCAAGTTTTTACAGAATTATCCTGATATAGGTTGATATTCTTTGCCATTAGCCAAATCCCTAAGTACTTGACTTTCTTCTTCACCTCTAATCCAGTAATTTTTTGAAATTCATTCTTTTCCTCCAGCCCTGTATTTTAAACTAACATTTTTTTTTACAGTTAATTTTAAAACCGGCCACCTGTCCAAATTCTTTTATCACCTCAATCACTTTTGGCAAACTTTCTTTGGGGTTTTCCATAGTAATGATAAGGTCATCAGCGTAAGCTCTCAATTTATAAGATTTTTTCCCTAATACTATACCTCTTATAACTTAATCATTCCTTATTTTCCTATTCAGAATTTCCAACACCAAGATAAATAGTAATAGGGACAGGGGACACCCTTGTCTGGTTGAGGGGTCATCTGCACTCAGGGCTCCTCCACACTTCCCTTTGTCCCACTCCTTTTCCACAGTTTAGTGTGGAATTGGAACAAACCACAATTGGGGTATCTGCAGATTGCCCAAAATTTATTTGCCAATAACAACGAAAGGCTAGACTTGAAAGTTTCTCTTTAAAGAATGTGTCCCAAATTGTTCCTGACCCAAAAAGGAATTCAAATTATGGAAAAGGGGAAAGGAAGGTGTACTGTTTCAAGACTCCTGCCTATCCTCTTGCAGGTTCCAAACCATGGTCTGAAATTGTCTCATGGTCTATTAAACAGTAATCCCCCCCCCCAAGCAGCAACCCCCCTAGAGATATGTGGTGCCATTAATCAGCAACTTATTTCTGATTTGGTTGCAAGAAAAGTGAGCATCTCTTGGAAGAATAAGCAGTGCTATTAGTGCATTTTCCTAGCGGGGACTTCTTGAGGATGCATTGCTAGCGTTGCTCTAGTTCAGGGGTCTGCAACCCGCGGCTCCGGAGCCGCATGTGGCTCTTTGACACCTTTGCCGCGGCTCCGGGGTGGATACTAGCGACGGGGGGAGGCGCATTGTGCGCCCCGACACTCCCCACTGTGGCAGGCGCTGTACTGGCTGTGACGTCGCATGGGGGCGGTGCGTGCATTAGTCACGCACCGTCCCGACGTCACCTTCCCGCCTGCTACATTGTAAGGGGCATGTACGCTGGTCATTGTTTTGAAGGGGAGTGAAGAACACACACACACAAAAAGGTAACTTGTTAATTTAATGTTTATTTCTATGAGGAGGAGTAATTCTGAGGGGTCAAACGAAGAAATAATAAAAAAGTGACAAAAAAGTTATTTTTATAATGACGAGTTTTGCGGCTCCCAGTTTTTTTTTTCCTTCGGAAACGGGTCCAAGTGGCTCTTTTTGTCTTAAAGGTTGCAGACCCCTGGTCTAGTTCAACAATCAGACCTTCTGCGGAGATGATCAGCATAACATGCATGCCTGGTCTTGGGCTAAGCTGAAATTGCTTTGAGAGGAAGACTCAGCAGCTCAATCCCCAGCCTATTTTGTTTGCAATAAAAGAGGGCTTTAGAGCAGCATGTCTGCCTGAGTCTGTCTGCACTGTGGAATGGAAACAGTTCCTTACAGCCTCTTCTGTGTGTTGTTCTGTTTGTGTCTGTGTGCTTGTTTACAGGTTGCACGGCCGCTACCACGAACTGGCACCAAACATGGTACCTATGGACTATACGAAGAATCCAGATGTTAAACTACCTATGCAGCTTATAGTGAACATGCCAGAGCTAAAGGTATTACTTTTCATGTCTCCATTCTGCCATTCTTCTGCAGCCCAACCCCACAAAATCTTTGACTGGGGGGACTGACTTTGGCTGTAAGGCTGCGTACACACCATACATTTAAAGCAGATTTGAAACAGATTCTTTCTCTCAAAAAATTCCAGACACTGCAGTTTTCACCTTCACAGAATTACAACCCCCAGCAAACCTTAACAAACTGGTGCCCAACTTTTTGAGGGGGGAAATGTGCTGTGCCTCCTCCTCGCCGCACTATCTCCATTCCTCCATTCTTCCTGGGAGTTACCAATGGGGAGAGGGCTGTTGCCCTCAGGTCCTGCTTGTAGGCTTCTCAGGGCCACCGGGTTGACAACTGTGAAAACTGCATGAGGGACTAGACAGGCCTTTGGCCTGACTCAAGAGCCAGGCGCTTCTTGTGAGCTTCGTTTCTTTGCTTAGATCGGTTCCTCACTTCCATGTAAATTCAGCTTCTTTCTTTTTAAAAATGTTTTCATATTTGGCTATATGGGTATACCACCTCCCCCTGCCTCCCTTCTTCCATAGATTCCCAGGGCAATCCATGACTTCATCCAGAGTCTATTCTCGAGCCATTGCAGCTTGGTTGCTTTGACCTGCTCACAACCTTGAGGATTACTTTACATCATATCCATGGCCTTGTAACTTCATATATGCACAGGGTGATCGACTACTCAAGACATTATATACAGGAGTCTAAATTCTTGGGTTGAGTCAACAGATGAGTTAATTTTAACGCTTCACATTTTGAAGGAAGCTTTGGGATGATCAGTTGCCATATGATATATTTGTATGCTCAGTATGGAACAAAGGAAGGTGGAGGGGAGAAAAAGGTACCAATTCATCAGATTGCAAAATGGGAGATCATAACATACAATATGGAGCCTAGACACTGAGGTCCACCTCCAAGGATCTTCTGGCGGTTCCCTCACTGCAAGAAGTGAGGTTGCAGGGAAGCAGGCAGAGGGCCTTCTTGGTAGTGGCGCCCACCCTGTGGAACAGCCTCCTGTGGAAGGGCAACCCAGTCAGATGGATGGGCTACAAATTATTATTATTATTATTATTATTATTATTATTATTATTATTATTAAGCAAGGTGGTGGTCACCTGCTTAAGCCAGCATGTCATGGAGGTGCTGCTTGTATGAACCTGTGCCTTCACATGGAAGGTGGACTCAGGGTTTCCATGATTTATTGCAGGCTGAAGAAGAGTGGCCTAACTCCTGGCATGATGAATGGCATGGTGCCTGTCACGTGTCCATCCCCATTTGGAAGACAGTGTTTACTTGCATTTCTCAGTATGTCTAGATGAGTCTTCCTGGCTCAGGAACTCAGCCAGTGGCCCACACACTGGTGGGTTCCAGGTGGAGGTTGCAGCCAGTTGAGGGTTTTCAGCAGGAGTTCAAGTTCAGGGTCGCACCTTGAAGTGGAGCTCAGGTTGGCAACTCACACAAGCAGACATGAGTGTTGCTTCCCCCATCCCACTCCATCAGCTCCTCAGAATTCATGGCATCACCCTCTGAAGGGGAGGAATTTGGCCCAGGAGAGCAGGATGCAGGTGTTCCTGACTGTATGATCCAGACCTCTTGAGTAGCCACTGCATGCATTGGAGCACCCCAATATTCTCCAACTCTTTCAACTTTTTTGGGAGGGGGGAATTTCCCCAAATGAATGAAATTGTGGGCATTTTTTCTCTGCACTTCAATTAAAATTAGGTAGGGTCACCTGAGGGCCAGATAACATTTGTTGGCAGACCGCATGGGGGGCCCTGGTATAAGAGTGCAGCCCTGCGGTATGATTTAGGTTCATTACCTGCTTCTGAGTGTCCTTAATTCATCACTTTGCAAACTGCCATCACCGTAACTGGATCCTGTGGCAATATACTCAGTTGTAAGAGAAACCAGTTGGTGGTAATGCAGGGCGTGGAAAGGAGAGAGAGGCTGCTGAAGTCCTGGTTTGCCCAGGATGTTATGTCTGGGTGCAGATAATAACTCTTCAGACGGCTGCTGCTCACGTTCCAACCTGGGCATGGGGGGAGACGGCAAATGGCTCTGCTCTGCTTTTTGCAATGGAAAGGCATGTCTTACTGTTTCGTCCCAGCCTGGCCCATCCTCCCGGTGGACTGGCAGGGGACTTGTGTACAGGGACTGCAAGAAAAGAAATGTGCCTTGTGTGGCCACATTGGCATCACTTTAGAGGAAGCAGTATGGAACATTCTTGGCATGTGCAAGGCATCTCCAGGTAGGGGCTGGGAAATATCCTTCCTAAAACCCAAAAGAGCTGCTCCCGGTCAGTGTAAACAGTGTTGAAGGAGATGGACCAATGGCCTGACTTTGTATAAGGGAGCTTCCTGTGTTGCTGGAACTGGCGGACTGAGTAGATGAGACCAAGAGTGGGTCCAACGGTCAAGAAGGCAGTTTCTGCCCGTGCTGTGGAGGGAAGTGAGGGGCAGATGGGGCTCATCCACCTGGGAAAGGAGCCCATCTAGAAGAAGGAGAGAGAGAGAGCACAGACTTTGCAGGCCAAAGGTCTCCAGTTGAATTCCTAACTTCTCCAGGAAGGACTAGGAGATTTCTTCCTGAAACCGTGGAAAACTGTGGCCGTCAGTGCAGACGGGACTGAGAGTGATGTGCAAACTATCTGAGTCAGCAGAAGGCAGCTTCCCATGATACACTGCTTTTCCAACTTGGGCTGGGATGTAAGCTTTGGCGAGACAGGCTTCACAAAATCCCGGCTCCCCGCTGCCCTCCCTGCCTGCTTTCTCTAGCCCTCTGAACAAACTCCTTCCCAGCCCCTCTACTTGCCAAAACACTGTTTCCCTTCCTGACGTCCTGGGTGGTAGTAAGAGTAGGGATGGGGTTGCCTGGGGAGAATGAAGTCAGTCCCTACCCTGCTGTGCTGAAAAGTACATCTCCCATGAACCACTGGGCTTTCACCTGGGGCACCTGTGCCACTAGCAGGCTGCTCCTGGTCCTACCACTTGGGAAGTCTTGAAGGGGAAGCCCTGGGACATGGGTAGGAACCTCAAGCCCCCAGCCTGGAAAAGCTTATCCATTCTTGCAGCTCTACTTTCACGCTTCTTTTCCACCAGTTAACTTAGAGGCTCCAGCCATCTGACATTTGCAGCTTTACCTGTGCAACTAGTCAGTCAGTCAGTCAGTTTTATTGCACATAGCCAAAGGATACTGCAATGTACACAGAATCATTCAAGTTAAAAGGAAATATGCTGAATTAATAGAAAAAACTTAAAACATTTATATTATCAAAACATTACCTACTCTAAACAGAGCTATAGAAGTACCTTAATATACAGGTTAAGACTTTGAACAAATTTATAGGCTAAAATCACCACATGTCCACTAATATATTAAAAATAATGTTAATTAATACAGTATGCAATTATATTCGGAGTTTGGTGATAAAGATAAAATATATCTTGATGTAAAGGGACCCCTGACCATTAGGTCCAGTTGTGGCCGACTCTGGGGTTGCGGCGCTTATCTCGCTTTACTGGCCGAGGGAGCCGGCGTACAGCTTCTGGGTCATGTGGCCAGCATGACTAAGCCGCTTCTAGCGAACCAGAGCAGCGCACGGAAACGCCGTGTACCTTTCCGCCGGAGTTGTACCTATTTATCTACTTTGACGTGCTTTTGAACTGCTAGGTTGGCAGGAGCTGGGACTGAGAAAACAGGAGCTCACCCCATCGCGGGGATTCGAACCGCTGACCTTCTGATTGGCAAGTCCTAGGCTCTGTGGTTTAACCCACAGCATGACCCTTTAGCTTGTAGGGTCAAATAAATTGTAGGTAGGGTCAAATAAATTCATCTCCTTTACAATTGGTGGCTATCTTGGCTATATAATTTGCTCTAATTTTCCTAGCGGCGATTGCAAAGAGTGCTAAAGGCCAGGTCACATACTTATCTATGTCTGCGAGCAGATATAAAATCATGTCAGAGGGGTTCTGGCCAGGGGAGCTTGTCATTATAGGTGCTAAAAATCATTCTCTTGCTTCATTATATAAGGGGCAGCGCAAGATATAATGCATAAGGTCCTCTACTTCAGGACATCCCCTAATGCAAACACGTTTGTTTGTTGGTATGCCTCTGTGTCTCCCATCTCTATAAGCAGAGTTTATTGTATTTAATCGTAACTCTGTAAAAGCTTTCCGAAGTTGTACAAAAGTCAGTTCATTGAAATAAGGTGTTTGTTCATGGGCCTCTCTAAGTTTAAAATATAATGGGGTGCATGTGGATGTGTACATAGAGTTTAGGTTGTTTTTAATTGCCACTGCCCTTATGGTTCATTTAAAAATGTTTTTCTGGGAATATAAGGGAAGTTATTTGATCTCAGTCACTGAGAGGTCATATGTGCCCATCAGTTGGGCAGCGTGATGTACCCAGTTTTTAAGGGGTAATCCATTTGAGAGCTCAATCGGACATTTTTTTGGTAGCCTAGCGTTGTCCATCTGTTGAATTCTAAACCAGTAGCAGAGGATTGTTTTATTTATTTGGCTCTCTATGCTCAACATGCGAGTCTCCAACCTGACCATGGGCGCTTCCCAAATACAATGACCTGTGTCTTATCGCATTTTATAGATAAAGCATTCCTCGTGCAATATGAACTTAATTTCGCAAGCAGCCGTCTCAGGCCTACCTGGGTTGTAGATACAAGTACTAGGTCATCAGCATACATTAAGACTGAGAATTTTTGGTCAAGAATTGTGACAGGGGCAAACTGTAGGCCCTCCAGTTCTTTAACCATGTCATTAATATAAAAATTAAACAAGAAAGGCACCAAAATGCATCCCTGTTTGACTCCAGTAATGGTCTTAATTCTAGTGGTAAGATGGCCAGCCAGATCCACCTTTACTTGTATTGATGTGTCAGTATATAATGTTTTGATGAGAAATAATAGACAGGGGTCTATATTTGTCTTTTCTAATTTCTGCCACAATGCATGTCTAGGAACCGTATCGAAAGCTGACTTTAGATCGATAAAAGCAACATATAGTTTTTGCTTCAAATTATGGATGTATTTACATAGCAGAAAGCACTAGTCCTATGTGGATTTCCCTCTTTGGAAACCTGCCTGGGCTTCAGATATCACCTTATTTGTATCTGCCCATTCTTCCAGTCTCCCAAGAAGGAGCCTGGCATATAGTTTAGAGGCTACATCTAACAAACTAATGGGTCTATAATTGGCAGGATTTTTCTTATCACCACCAGCCAGTGTGGTGTAGTGGTTAAGAGCGGTAGTCTTGTAATCTGGGGAACCGGGTTCACATCTCCGCTCCTCCACATGCAGTTGCTGGCTGACCTTGGGCCAGTCACACTTCTCTGAAGTCTCTCAGTCCCACTCACCTCACAGAGTGTTTGTTGTGGGGGAGGAAGGGAGAGGAGAATGTGAGCTGCTTTGAGACTCCTTTGGGTAGTGATAAAGCGGGATATCAAATCCAAACTCTTCTTCTTCTCCTTATATATTGAGCAATTATACTCAGTTTCCACCCTTCTGGTATGTGACCTGAGCTGTTAATGTATGAAAACAGTTTTGCAAAAATGGGTGACCAGAAATCTGGTCTTATCTTATACATCTCCATTGGGACCATGTCTTCTCCTGGAGCTTTATTGGCTAGCTGGCTTACGATTAGCCTCTTAATCTGATTGGGTGTGACATCCGGCCATTCTGGCAGTTCTAATAACTGAGTATAGTAAACTTGTGAGGATGAGTCAGAGCGGGGGCTGTATATTCCTGTAAAATATGTCACCCAATCCTTTCCTTGAACAGATACTTCTAACGAGTAGCCCAGCCCATTTGTACCTTGGGCAACGAGATGCCAGAATTTTCGTGAGTTCTTTTGAAGTGCTGCATCTCCCAATGCTTTCCACTGTTGCTCATAATATATTTGTTTCTTGTTTTTAAGTAATAATTTATAATTGTATCATAATTGGGCTACCTCAGCTTGTAGAGCAAGATTGTGCTTGTCATGTTTTAACTTCAATTTTCTAAGATAGGCATTTTTTGCTATTCTGACATTCCTTATCAAACCAAGTCTGTCTTTGAAACTTTTTATTTTTTACTCACTAGCTGTGTACATCAGTGGGCGCATTTGGTTGATTATGTTCTAATAATGTCTGATTATGTTTCCTGTTTCTAACAACATTTCCCCCTTTAATAAAGCAAATTCATGAAATCCAGGATCTGAATCATTTTTTCTTGGACCTGTGCATTCCATTTTAACCTCCACTTTCCAAGTATCAGATATTCCGTTTCATCCAATAATTTAGGAAAGGCAGGAGAAACGAATGATGTCAGAGATAACTCAAGTGGAAAGTGGTCACTTTCAGCTTTGGGAATTATCCTAAAGGTGTCTCAGTCAACTGGCACATTATTGGATGTTAGGATATAATCTATGGTGCTAGTAAAGCCTCTGGGGGAGATAAAAGTAAAATAACCCTCGATTTACAGTCAAAGGGGGAGGCGAGCCACTGTTCTGTTATCATGTTTGGATTGTACGTCTGATTTGGCAAAAACTCCCCTGGAAAGGTTGATTTATGGAGCAACTGGTCTGGGAAAATTAATGAGCAGACGCTTAGACTTTGTTTCATCGGAACTGTCAAAATGGCGCCTGCCACTCAAATAGGACTTTTGGATCAGTGTGAAAGTCCACACAGAAACATAATAATGCTTGCTTCAACTCACCTGTGGAAACAACTCAGAGGTTATTAAGAAGAAAAACGATAACAAGAAGAAGATTGGACTTGTGAACATTAAAGCAGCAGAAATGTGAGATGATTGGATCCTTACTGAACTTGAAGCATGGGTACCCCCAACAAAAAAATTAAAAATTCGGCAAAATATTTGGATTTTATGATATGTATTGGTATAATTCGGATTACCTAATGTGATATGATTGGATTGTTAAATGGAAAACTTAATAAAAATTATTTTTTTTAAAAAAGTAAAATAACTCTCTTGATCCCCTTGACCATGCCCATTGCATAACAAAAGGTTATGCTTACTTATAAGTTCACAAAGATATTTCCCAGTGTGGTTAGAGGTGGTGTCCATTGCTGCCCTCTGACAGATTTCGGGTTTGTCCTCCAAGTTTAGTCCAGATAATATTGTATTTTGTGGGGAAACAAGGCCAATCTGGGCACTGAGGTCACCTCCCAAGACAAGCCCAGGGTTGGGAGACAGAGCGTCTATACTTTCGAGTAGTTGGGAGCAACTAGACATTCCTCAGGAGTTGAAAAGCACCAATGATTTGCAGGAGCTTGAGAAAAACTCAGTGAAATGGACTTTTCACCAGTGATCTCTTGTGGGGATTCAGCGTTCTTACTTATAATTGGGATTTTGTATTAGGTTGTACACAGTGTTTTTTCCTCTAGAAAAATAGGTCCTGGTACTCAGCATCAGGGACGCGGACTTATAAAAAATATTGGGGGGGGGCCCCCGGGAAAGCTCATGAATAATAAATAAGCTCATGAATATGCAAATAAAGTGGCCCCGCCTCCTCACGAGCGAATAGGGGAGAGTGTGCTGCGCCTATTAATCAGCTCCGAAGGAAATTGGGTGGAGCTTTTGCTCGGGAGGGAGGGAGGGCAGGAGGCATGCAGCCCGACCCTGTGCATTTTGGGGTGGGGGAGGGGCGGCGATGGCGCTCTGCTGGAGGGGCGCCGGAGATTATTGGGGGGGGCGGAGCCCCCCCAAACAAATTTTTGAGGGGGCTCGGGCCCCCTCAAGCCCCATGGAGTCGGCGCCTATGCTCAGCATGAAGTTGTAACCGTAAGTGCCGCACTTTTTAACAGCAAAAAAGAGGTGCTGGTACTGCGTACCCTTGAGTGCCCCCTGGGACAAAAGCCCTGGTTGTACACTTGTTTTGGGTGATACAGAGAGACTTTTAAAGGAGTGTTTCAGCTAAAGTGCTGCCTTTTTGGGTTTCTTTTTAAAAGAGAAGCAAATCTGCAAGTTGCTCATGCATTCTGTCTTTCTGCAGGAGAACCCCTTCCGGGAGAGGATTGTCCACTCCTTTTCTGACGATGACGAGGGGAGCCTCAGCTTCAATGACTTTGTTGACATGTTCTCTGTACTCAGCGAAACGGCCCCTCGAGAGCTCAAAGCAATCTACGCCTTCAAGGTCTATGGTAAGGAGAGGAATTGGCATTGGGTTAGAACATCGACCAGAAGGGAAGGGAATTTTGTTTTGGTCCATTTCAGATTTATATTTAATAAAATTTATACATTGCTTAATTGTAAATAAAAATGTAATAAATAAATAAGTGATAAATTAGAAACAGATTAAAACACACAACAAAGTTCTACATATCAGCGTAGGCTTGTCTACAAAAAAAGGTTTTAGCAGGCGCAGAAAGAGTTCAGTGAAGGCTGAGGTCAATAGACAGGGAGTTCCAAAGTATAGGTTCTGCCACACTAAGATACAGATTTTTTTACAATGCGGAATGAATATTATGCGACACCTCTGGCAGTTCTGCAGATTGAAGCAGCTGAAGGGGCATATGTGAAGTAAGGCGATCTCATGGGTAAACTTCATGGCAGGGGTTGGACTAGATGACCCTCAAGGGTCCCTTCCAACTCTATGATTCCCTCAGCTTCCTGGGGGTGCTGTGTAGTTGGAAATTGTGTATTCACTCTTGCCTTATGGAACAACTGCAATTTTTTTTAAAAAAAAAAACACCTTGGGCTTCTGAGAAGCAACATTCTCAGAAGCAATATAATTGATTTAGTATAACAGCTGATTTTAAATTTCACCAAAGCATTTTTTGGGTGAGGTGGGGGCCCGATATTTTTTAAAAAACGCTTTCTGATTTATTTTCTTTATTTCAGAATGACCTACCAGATGCCAGAGCTTTTGCAAATAAATCCATGCTGACTGTTTTACTGACAATTACCCAACATGCTAAATGTCATTCTGCAGCTCTATAATTAAATAGGGATGATGCTAATCCTGCTTCTTGGGCCAAAGACAATAAAACAAATCAATGCAATGGCCTTTTAATTGCCATTCTCTTATGCATTTGCAAGATTAATCGGCAAGCACCTGGTGTAGAGCAGCCAACACCTGCCAAATTCACCCCCTTGGCCTGCTGTTTTGTAAAGTGGAACTGGGGAGGACTGTAATGGTCACTTAATGGTTACTTGGAAAAGTCGTCCCTGTAGCTCTAAACTCTGTGGAACACCCCCCCCCCGTGCTTCTGGGCCACAGACCTGAGCCTTCCCCTGGCCGTGAAGCAGATGAGGAGCCGTGAACAGGGGCAGGAAGCAGGTGAAGTCATGGTCTCTCCTCAGCTCTGAACTGTGGCCACAGCCACAACATACATTGAATGCACATGGCTTCCTCCAGGCATCCTGGGAGCTGTAGCTGTGAGGGGGCAAACTATGGTTCCCAAGTCCATGTGCTTTAAATTTGATTTGAATTATGATCTGGATGTGACCCATGAATCGTGATGGCTAAGAGTGGGACCTTCATGCCCACTTCTCAATTCCAGTTGCTGGGGGACAAACAGTCCCCATTGGTGGGATTTTCAGAGGTATCTTGTTGGCAGGATTCTGGATGAATGGTTCAGTCCAGCAGAGCTCTTCTGATATTCCTGACTGAGATAACGTTCACACATCCTTTAGTCACCTGCCATCCAGGGGTTCCCTTTGGGCTTACGGTGTCCTTGGAGAAGAGGCATATCGACCACCTGTTTTCTCCCATCTTTGCTTGCCCAGATTTTAACACAGACAACTTCATTTGTAAATCTGATCTGGAAAAAACCCTCAACAATTTGACAAAAGAAGAGCTGACAGAGGAAGAGGTGAGCCTGGTCTGCGAAAAAGTGATTGATGAAGCGGATATGGACGGTGATGGCAAGCTTGGATTTTCTGATTTTGAAAACATGATTTCCAAAGCACCTGATTTCCTCAGGTACATGTATAAGCATTTGCAATGCTCCCAGAATTGATTGACTTCCTCTCACCCACCAGTTTCCATTCCCCCCTTTATTCTCTTTGCATATAACTATTTTTCTTCACTTAATTTCAAATTCATTTTCACATCCTAATTTTACCTTTAGTTCATAAATGCTACAACCACCCTGCTAATGTTTCAACATTTTTACAGTGTTCTTTAAAATACTCTATAGTTTCCCCCCATTCTTGATTAAATTTTCCTTCATTTTGGTGCCTGATCTTCACGGTTAATTTTGCCATTTTGGTATAGTCTATCATCTTAGTCTTCCATTCTTCTTTCATTGGGACGTCCTCTTCTTTCCACTTCTGGGCAAGTAGCATTCTGGCAGCTGTGGTTGCCTACATAAATAGTCTCTTTTGCTTCTTTGGCACTTCATCTAATATTTTTAAACATTTTTTTCATTTCATTGTGTATCATTTCCCAGAAGCCTTTTACCTTTTTGCATGTCCACCACATATGAAAAAAACGTACCTTCTTTTTCTTTACATTTCCAACATAAGTTAGATGAGTTTTTATACATCTTAGCAAGTTTTACAGGTGTTAAATACCATCGATACATCATTTTCATATAGTTTTCTTTTAGCGAACTACATGCCGTGAATTTTAAATTTTCTTTCCACAGCTTTCCCCATGATTCAAATAGGAGCAGGCTTTCCTTTCAGGATGGGATGAGGGCATTGCTTCTGTAGCGTTGTTTGCAGATGTGTGGAGAGGAGGAGCAGAGCAAAAAGGAAGGTGCAGTCAGGATCCTGAAGATACTGGGTTGTAGCCAATGTAGTGCCAAGTTAAAATCACTTAGCAGTTGTACTTACTGTGTCGGTGAAATGCTTTGCACCAGTGGAATGTAGCTGAGCAAGAGATCACCTACCGTAAGCAAGTTGCTGGCAATTTTGTGGTGCCAGAGATCATGAAAAGGGTTGTTCAATGGGTTTAACCTAATGCAACGGCTGTACTGAATTCCTCTTTGCACAACAACTCACCCATCTGCTAGTGTTCTTGCACGAGTGGACACAGAATGGTGGCTACAGACCATTGGCTGCATTCTGCCCCACAACACTCTAGAGACAGGAAAAGGATAAAGCCACCGCTCAGATATCTCCAGGTGGAACTTGCAAGTTCCTTTTGAAGATAGGGTTTTACTCCTGCGAGGTGAAGGTAAGAAATCCAGGAATTTAGCATCACTGCAATGGGGCAGCAGCACATGCACATCCCTGCGCACACCCACACCCACCCACTAGAAAGGACTGCTCAAGAGGTAGTAGCAAAAGACCAGAGTTTGGGTTCTTTCTTATTTGGGATTTGCTTAATGGGGGAATTCAATTACAGGTATAACAAGATTCAGAGTTTCAGCACAGCCTTTTCCCAAACAGTTCCTACTGCTTAAGTGGTGTATTGGGTTGAAAAAAAGTAATTAAATTAGGATTGATGAATCAAATGCTGTGGTTCAGATACCACCTTCTCTCCCTTTTTGGAACTGAAATAGTCAGCATTACCGGAACAGATACTTATTTTAGGAGTTACGTAACATACATTGAATATACACTAAAAACAGAAAGATATTCATATATATAAAATAAAAGTTAAATATTCTAACTGTATGATTAAACAGAACCACCAATCGGATTATGATACTTTTTTTTTAAAGAAGAAAGCTCCCTTGTATATTTGATTTGACTTGCTTTTAAGTGGTAACAACTAGGCTCATTACTAAACAAGAAAGTTGTAGCACATCTACGTTGATAAATTTTAACTTAATTCACCCAAAGAACCACAAATTTTATTTATTTTTTTATTTGTTGGGGGGCTGCAAGGCTTCTTTCTGGAATTCACTCAACTTTCCACTGAACTACAGTTCCAGGGGGCTTTGGGATTGAAATACAGGCCTACCAATCATAGGAAGGCACCTTATGTTGAATCAAACTATTGGTTGATCAGCCTTAGGATTATTGACTCTAATTTGAGTCTGTGAGGATTCCTCCACCCATCTAGCTGGGACTAATTGCCCTTTTCCAGAACTGTCTCATGTAGTGACCCTCATGATCACCAAACTTGCTCATTTGATTCTTCCCCTTTCGCTTGCTTTGCATCATTCATGTTTATTAAATTAAATTAAATGGCTGGACTTTCTTTAAAACAATGAACTTCCTCAATGCAATGCCCAGAAGGCACTATGTAAATTAAACAAATAGTCATGGAAGGAGATGGGATGAGGATTGGGGTGGAGGAGAAAGCACTCTCACTTCATTGTGTTAAATTCATTGTTGCCTTCTCTCTGTCTTCCTGTCATTATCTGTCTAGAGGTCCTAGGATGGGTTACAATAGTATAATGTACAATTATAAAAAGATGAAACCATTGCATTACATGCAAGAATGTTGGTTTGACGACATAAGGATCCACACTCACCATTGAACTTTGGAAACAGCAGATAATTCCTGTAAATGGCAGGGTGAAGAGTTCTAGATTGGCCTCCTCTGTGTGCAGAGACATTTGGGGTACATGGATTCAATCCTGCGAGCCTCCTGCCAACCCCCTTCTGCACTTTAAAGAGGCACTGTCCAAATACCTGCTGACCCCCCCCCCCAGCTGCTTGTGAAATGTAGGCCTTCTGGCACAGGGGCTCTGGGTCGCAATCTGGACAGATAGCTTGACTAGGCAGAGTTGATCAAATCATTCTAAACACACTTTTAAAACACATGCTCTCTCCCAAAGAATCCTGGGAACTGTAGCTTGCTAAGGATGCTGGGAATTGTAACCCAGTGAGGGGTAAACTACACTTCCCAAGAATCTTTCTCTGTGGTGGGGGAGCCGTGTTAAATGTGCTTTAAATGTATTTTGTGGATATGTTGGTCTTTTGCATCCAAAATATTGGACTGGCCTTTATAATCCCTCCCCCCTAAGTGCACGCTATCCCTGAGAATGACAGCAATCCCAGAGGGTTTTAAATTACTCCATAAAAGAGGAAGAGTTGGTGCCAGAGGAACCCAGTATCTTTGAGTTACTGTCCTGCTGCTTCTGTATATTGTTACTTTCATTACTCCTTGTAATATTAGCTTCATCTCAGTACATCTGGGCTGCCTTTGTTTATACTGCACAGGGAACTTACCAGATCATGATTGCCTCTCTGTTCCAAGTTCTTACGTGCATATTTTTGAAAGGATTTCACTCTTTGAAATCTTTTTTGTTTTTCTTTTGTTTTGCAAAAGCAGATATGCATAGAAGTGCTGGAGGGATCTGGTAAGTCATCTAGTTCACCCCCAACCCAGCTCAATGCAGGAAATCCAGATTTTGGCCATATCCACAGTGGACAACAGGCCACAGGAACTATAAAACAACAATGAAACAATTGGTCCGTCTAGCTCCGCATGACCTCCCCAGACTGGCAGCAGTTCTCCAAGGTTTCAGATGGGAGACGTTTAAAGTCCAGGGATTGAACCTGAGACCTTCTGCATGCAAAGCAGATGCTGCACCCCTGGAGCTGCAGCCCTGCCCTATAAGCGCGGAAGAGGAAAACTAAAAAAAACTCCAGCGACAACCCATCCCTCTGCTCTAATAGCTGGCCAGGACAGAGGAAATTGTCTGTGCTGGACAGAGTCCAGAAGTAGGAATAAGTTGTAAATGACTGAGGCAGTGGCTGGTTCAGAAAATTTGATCCCTGTAGGTTTATTTCACTTTAAAAAAATGTTATCATTTTGAGGCTGCTTGTATTTTAATGGACCCATTAGCACTCAGAGCTGGCCATGGCTTAAGTGTTCTGTTCTACAAGACTGGTTACATTTCCCACAGGAAATTGTTTTATAAATCATTGTGGAAGCTAAAACTCTTTTTATTTTTTAAAAAACAGATCTGTATGGATTGGTACAGGTGGTGCAGCAATAGCTTCAACAGAGACCGACAGTGCCTTGCCCAGGGTTATCTGAGCCCCTGATAGCAACCTGGCTTGATTACTGCATTGCATGGCTATGTGGTTGCCCTTAGAAGCTATTTTAGCCAGTGCAGAAAGTGGCACAGCCAAGTTACTGACTGACACCAGCTCCTCTGATAACGCCAAGGTTGCAGGTTCAATTCCCACCTGGTACAGCTGGGGTTGGGCTAGATGATCCTCGGGGTCCCTTCCAACTCTAGAATTCTAGAATTCTGTGAACCACCCTCAGACCTCCAGGTATAGGGCGGTATATAAATTCAAACAACAACAGAATTCTATGGTTCTATGATCTTTACCAGTCTCCGGTTTGCTTTCATGTACAGCAGTACCTCGGGTTACATACGCTTCAGGCTATATACACTTCAGGCTACAGACTCCGCTAACCCAGAAATAGTGTTTCAGGTTAAGAACTTTGCTTCAGGATGAGAACAGAAAGTATGCTCTGGTGGCGCGGCGGCAGCAGGAGGCCCCATTAGCTAAAGTGGTGCTTCAGGTTAAGAACAGTTTCAGGTTAAGTACAGACCTCCGGAACGAATTAAGTACTTAACCCAAGGTACCACTGTACAATTCAAGGTGCTGTTTGCCCAGGGGTGTTGCAAGTATTTGAAGGGGGGGCTCCAAGATGTGTGCCCACTGTTCAGATATTTGTGACAGAATATTTAATCCACTACACACACACCTGAGTTTTGTCTGTACTTCATTTATTTACTGCATTTATATCTCACCTTTGTCAACTCTTCCAAAGCGATGCTTCTGCTCTGCTGTTACCTTGAATCTTGTTTATGTCTCTGCAGCACCTTCCATATACGAATCTGAAAACGTTGGGCTGAGCTGCTGGGAATAATTTGACGCCTGTCCTGCCTCTCTGAATCTCAAGCACTGCATGTGTTTGCAGGGGGAGGGGGCCTACATGTCAGCCTCCTCCTCTGAATTCTGCAACAGAGGAGTGAACAAATCTCAGAGTTTCACAGTAATGAAGAGAAGAAGCTGTTTCTCTGGAATGAACCTGTGGAGACATTTGGCTCCCCCCACCGTCACCGTTGGCCAGTGATGTGGCAGGCAGATGAAAAGTTGTGGGGTGGCCACATTGTTTTAACCAGACCAGATGCTGCTCTGTGTGTCTCCCTGCAATTTTTATATTTGTAAAGATTTGATATTGTTGTCCCTCCAAGCAAAAAGGAAAGAGTGATCTAGCAGAGACTCCCAGAAGGTAATGGATAAACATAAAAACCGGCCTTACAGGAGATGTCTCCACCATTGCGTAGCACCGTCTGTCCGGAGCCGTCACCTGACACAGATGGATGTGGCTGCATCCGTGATCATGGAAGACGGGTGTCCGTGCCCAGGGAGCCACTGGGCTGGCTTTAGGTGCTTAAGCGACCAGTATTGTACGGATGCTCACATCCTGAAGAAACTTGAAACATTTTTATTTTTTTTAAAGTGTCATATATTAGCAAACAATTCTTCTTCAAATGGACTCTTTTTGAATTATGTTGCTGGCATCCAATGAGGGTCTCATTTAGTTTCATATTAAATTCAATATTTCTGACATATTGCAAAACAACAACCACACACTCAAGATCAAGCCAAGAATATACTCATGAAAAAGTAAAGAGGAAGTACATCACCAAGAATAAGGACATCTCCTGCTTTTTAAAGAAAGCCAGCTATGCAATCTTCCTCCTCAAATGCATGACAGCAACCCCTGACTCTTGGCTCTCATACCCTCTCTACAAAACCAGCTTCCTTCCTTTTCTTTTCATGCCCAGTCTTGGCTGAAAACTGGGGCAGGATGACAATCACACATGTACAATAACTGTTCTCTAACAGTCTTATAGAAGGGCTCTGATACATATTTGTGGCTTCTGTATCCAAGTTGTCCATGATTAAACTACTCCTGATTTTATTCTTCTTGGTGGTTTTTTGGCCTGGTATAACGAGAATGATTTCTGAAATTAGTTCTGGAATAGAAGCTTTAATATTCATTCATTGAATTTATATCCCACATTTTTTATTCAAGGAGCTCAAGGTAGTGTAGATGGTTCTTTCTCTCCTCATTTATTCCCCACAACACCCCTGTATGGTGCCAGTATGGTGTAGTGGTTCAGAGCGGTAGTCATGTAATCTGGGGAACCGGGTTCGCGTCTCCGCTCCTCCACATGCGGCTGCTGGGTGACCTTGGGCCAGTCACACTTCTCTGAAGTCTCTCAGCCCCACTCACCTCACAGAGTGTTTGTTGTGGGGGAGGAAGGGAAAGGAGAATGTTAGCCGCTTTGAGACTCCTGAAGGGGAGTGAAAGGCGGGATATCAAATCCAAACTCCTCTTCTTCTTCTTATTCTGTGAGGTAGGTTAGGCAGAGAGGTAGTGACTGGCCCAAGGTTACCCAATGAGTTTTGTGGCTGAGTGGAGATTTGAACCCTGGTCTCTCCCTGGTCTTAGTCCAACACTTTAACCACTGCACCACGCTGCCATGTGTGTTAAGCAGCATTTTATTAGGTTCCTTTGCATTGTTCCCACCCTTTGTTACACTGATGCATGTCTTGCTAAAACACTGCACAAAAAAGCACTCCACAATGGCTCTGCTCTGCCTCTACCGTCAAAGGCATATGCATCTGAATACCAGCTGCTGTGGATTATACAAATCATCACACACCAAAACATGTGTACAAATCACACTACAATTGCTTGTAGATATGCTTCTGTGGGTTTTTAAAAAATCATTGTCTGCATGTGCATTGGTGATGTGGACGGGGTAGGATTTTAAAAAGGACTGAATTCACTCTGAATTCTGAAGAGAGACTTGTCCAAAAGGGATGGAGGAGGATCAATGCATCCATTCTGCTTTGGAAAGAAGACCAGGTAATTCAGAACTCCCAAACCAGGGGAGAAATAAAGACAATTCTGGAGGCCTCTCTGGACAGAGGGCAGGGCACCTATTACCATTTCACATGTGACCAGCAAGTTCTCTCTTGCTATCATGACACCGTCCCATCGCATTGTGAATTTTCATGCTTTCTCCTAATGGCTGCTAGAGAGAGGGGGCAAAGAAACTTGCCACAGCATGTGGGAATTAACCAGGACCAGCCCAAGGCCTTCAGACAGGCAGGCAGAAGGTCCCAGATTCAATCCTTGGCATCTTTTCCGATGATCTTCCTGAGGGGAGAAGTGACGGCTGCCCACAAGAAAACAGTTCATCCAACGTAGAAAGTTGCCTTATATGGAGTCACACCATCATCCCAGGATTCCAGACATGGCTGCCTCCCAGCAGAGGCAGTTTTAGGATAGTGCGACCGCTTCTGCCACACTGGGCACACTGCCATGGGGGGGGGGACCACAACAATGATGTCAAACTGAGCATGAGAGGCGGGGGAGGGGACCAAATATTAGCATTGCAGAGGGCACTGCTGAAACTTGCGAGGCCAAAGTCTCCACAGCTCCCAGCCCTTCCTGGAGGCGCCAGGGGTGGAACCTGGGGCCGTCTGCATGTAAAGCAGATGTTCTGTCATTGAGCTGCAGATGGAGCCCCAAGATGGGGAAGGGAAGACTTCAGAAACAGAGCAAGGAGGACCGAGTGCACTCAGGGACCATGAAATACTGATTGAAAATATTACAGAGGGACAGGATGAGAAACTGGGGAGGAGGGCCAGGGGAAGGTGGAATTGGGTGAGTGGAGCACTGAACAGAAGCACCCAAAAGGAAATGTTTTGTTTAGGTATCCAGGATTTTAATATAGATGCAGTTTGAGGATAGTGTGTCAACCCCGAAACAAAAAGTAGCAGCAAAGTAATTTTGAGTATTGGACCCTCCCCCCCCCCCATTATCGTGGCTGCTTATAGTGATTCCAGATGCTGTTGGGCTCCAAATCCCATCACCCCTGTTGCATCCCAGTGATGACAGTGGCTAGAGAGATTTCACTCTGTCTGTCTGTCTGATAGTGCTACTACAGCAGCCATTCCCAGCAGGGTGCCCTGCTTGACTTCAGTCCTGTCAACCCCAGCCAGCATGGCCAAGAGGAAGGGATGATGGGAGTTGTGGTCCAATTGCAAAGGGAGAAACACAGATTCCCCATTCCTAGGGGAGAGAGTTATATGGACCAAAAGGTGTACTGAAAATCCCCATAAAAAGGTAAAGGTCCCCTAACAGTTAAGTCCAGTCACGGACGACTCTGGGGTTGGGGTGGCTCATCTTGCTATACTGGCTGAGGGAGCCGGCGTTTGTCCGTAGACAGTTTTTCTGGGTCATGTGGCCAGCATGACGAAGCCGCTTCTGGCGAAACCAGAGCAGCGCATGGAAACGCCGTTTACCTTCCCGCCTGAGTGGTACCTATTTATCTACTTGCACTTTGACATGCTTTTGAACTGGCAGGAGCAGGGACCGAGCAACGGGAGCTCACCCCGTCGTGGGCATTCGAACTGCCGACCTGATCGGGAAGCCCTAGGCTCTATGGTTTAGACCACAGCGCTACCTGCGTAGCTCCTAAAATCCCCATAGTCCTGTGATATCCCCGGACTGTGAATTTGGGGTCTCCTGCTCAAAGCGAGGCAGTTGGGTGCTGTGTCACAGTGCTGGCTGCGGCTGATGGGAGTTGTAGCCCAAAAGCATTCCCTGGGCACCAGCTTGACAAAAGTCATTATAGGAGTTGTCTCCTGGTGAGACTCTTCCTGTTACTTTTCAATATACATGTTCTTTCATAAGCAAAATACACCACCCAAAACAGAACTTTGTTAAATGACCCCCCACTGTTTTTCTTTAGTTTTAGAATATATGCTTTTATTCATTTAGGATGTCCATGTGGCCCCTGGAAGGTTGTGCACGAGGGAACTTGGCTCTTGGCATAAAAACTTCTCTGCTCTGGGGCAAAACTAAGCAAATGAGGGGACACTGAAAGGAGGAGAAAGGGGGGCTGGGGATGGGCTTTACAATGGCGCTTTTGAAACATTTCAAAGGGGGGGAAGTGCCAGAGCCTCTCAGGCCTTGACTTCTGTCAAGGTCAGGGGTCAGCAAACTTTTTCAGCGGGGAGCCGGTCCATTGTCCCTCAGAACTTGGGGGGGGCGGCGGACTGCATGTTGCCATGATTATGACCCACATTTTTGGCAAAACCCCTTATTGGGACCAGCCCCAACGTTGCCCAAATGTGACTTTTTTTGGGGGGGGGTGTTCCCTCATACAGCCACGCTGCTTCCTTTGCATTTTACACATTGACAGTTCTTATTTCTCTCGGAAGGTGGGGTGGGTGGGGGTGGGTGGGGGGCTGAGGTAAGCGTGCCATTCCTGTCAGCCCTGGAGAGCGTGTGCGCATGCGTGGGTGAAGGGAAAAGCCGTTGGCCACGCTAAGTCAGGCCGGCGCCGCTCAAGCAAAAATGCTCTTTTCCCCACGTGAGGGAAGATGAGGCGGCGGCGGCGGCGATGGCGATTTACCTTTCCTCGGCCCGCACCGCGTAGCTCATGAGCGGCCTCCCCAGCCGAGCGCAGCCGCCCAGGCGCTCCCCGCTTCCTCCAGCGGGGAGCACCGCTGCCACAGACTCGGGCGGGCGTCGCTCCCGAGGCGCCTCTGAGCCCCGGCCGCCGCCGCCGCAACTGCCCCTCCTGAAATCCACACTGTGGCTCCTTTTCCCTCTCCCCCACCCCGGGAGAAAAGATTGCTGCGCGTGCGAGGGGCGGAGAAGGGGCTTGTCTCCAGCAGCCGCCCACCTCACTTTTGACCCCCAAACCTGGCGGAGTCACAAAAACCAGTGTGCACGCGCGTGCTATGCCGGCTGCCTGGATCCCGCACTGTCCGCAGGCCGGATCTAGAAGGCAATTGGGCCTGATCTGGCCAGTGGGCCTTAGTTTGCCAACCCACGGCCAAGGTGAAGAGCCACTTCAAATAAATAGGTAAATATGGTTTTTGCTGCTAAGGATATCTCTAAACATCAGACCTGATACTTATATGTCATCAGAACCATCTGACGGAGCAGATAGGACATTCTAGAAAAGCATGCATGCCTTGTGATGGGAAAAGGGACTTCTGTAAAAATGCAACCATTGCAGCCCAGAGTAGGAAACAATGAGGTTTCGTAACACAGCGGAAGAAGACTGTTAGGAAGCCAAGCTGCTGCTGGTTCTCATTTAGTGATCTTTAGTACAGGTTGAGGCTCAGAGCGACAGTTCAAGCACAGTGCTCAGAATTTAGTCTTCTTTTCTGCAAACAGGAATCTTCTGGGCTTATCACTCTGGTAGGGAAATGAATTACATGAAGGTTTATTTCAAAAGGAAGGCAGAGAGAGATTTTTAGGTAGTCTACCGAGCAGTTCTGCACGAGGGTAATTGAAAAGGCAAGCTTTGCACCCTGGAAAGTTCATCTTCAGCTTGGATTTTAATCTGAGCTGGGGCTCTTTCCCCACTTCCCACCTGCCACACCTCCTTCAGAACACCCCCTCCTCTTCACTGCTGTTCCATCAGGGGCATCATGGGAGGGACGGAATCATAGAATCATGGAATTGTGGAGTTGGGAGGGACCCCAAGGATCATGTAGTCAAAGTCCCTGCATTGCAAAAATATGCAGCTGACTCATAAGGAGATCAAACCAGCAATTATGGTGTTATCAGCACCACAAACTATCCAACTGAGCTAACGCAAAACTCTTTCCCCACTCCCTTTTGCCTTGCATGCTGCTATGCTGTGACCCAGACACCAGGAGCACTGGGAAGTATGAATTTCTCAGCGTTTCTGACCTTGCTAACTGCATTTCCCAGCCAGGTGCCTAATTTGCAGCTGAAGCAGTGTGCTGGGCACCAGAAAGGCATGGGGCGGGAATGGAGAGCAGGAAAAACTTCTATTCCAACACTCTGCTGCCACCACTGGAGCAGCAAAAACAGATAAGGGAAGTGGGCCCTTTTGGGATCTGGGGGAAGGATTGGGCCCTGTTCCATCCCAGGTGACACCAAAGGGGTGCAAGTGCAACAGGATCTGATTTGGATTGGTGCTGGGTTTGGATGAGCGGAGCTATTTTATGCAAGCTTTGTTTACCTTTTGGCTTGCCTTGCATTCTGCTTCTTTTCCAGGACTGAAGTGAATTTGTTCATAGGTGTTCTCTGCAGTGAAGACATTCCTTTTTGAGGAAAAGGCTTTGGAGAACGGATCAGGGCTCTTTTTGCATGGATTCACAGTATAGACCTGTGCCTTAGAGGATCTCCCAGTCTTCACAGAGATTTGATCATAAGTCTCTTTGGGCTGTATTAGTGAAGACTGGAGAAGCTTTTCTGAATTGGGGTCATGGGTGATGCCCTTTGACCAAGTAAAAGGAATCTGTTCATAAGTATTGCTTGCCTCATCAAGATCATCACCATGGAGGGGTGCTGTGGATTTAGGGTGTTTCATCTTAATAATCTGCCCATGCATGTTTCCCCTTGGCAAACCTGGCAAACTCTGGGGGTGGTTTGGTTCCTGAGGCTCTTTCTCAAACACAAGAGAGCTGGCATAGGCTGCAAATGGAGACTGCGAACCCCAGAGTTCTGAGGAGGTCACAGGCTTATTAGGTAACTTAGGAGACAGCTTGGGAGGAGCTGAAGCAGGAGGGTTTAGCATTGCTTTCTTGGGTGTAGCAACAGAGGATGGACCACTGGTGGGGGCAGGGAATGCCAAACAGCTCTTGTCTTGGTCTCGGCTAATTATAGAGTAAGTAGTTTCTGGATGGGAGTTTTCTGTGACTTTTTTGCCATATAGACTATCAGATTGCTTAGGCAATGCAAACACGGTACTTGTTTTTTTCTTGTAGGGAGAGGCACTAACTTGGCCAGGTTCTTCAGGCTTTGGCAAACTGTCCACCAACACTTTGCACATGTCTTTTGGCACCTCCAGGCTCCTGTTGTTTAACGGGTGTTTCTTCACTGCTGAATAAGCAATGCTTCCTTCGGTTCCAAAGTCTTCCTCAAAGGTTTCTGCTATTAGCAAGCAGCTCTTGTCTGGCACCAGTGGGGCTGCTTCGGGGTCCTGCTGAGATAGAAAGGGGCAGGAAAGCAAGAAGAAATGGCTGAGATTAATGTCCAGTTCTTAAACAAGGATATCAACATCATAGAATCATAGAATCATAGAGTTGGAAGAGACCACAAGGGCCATCGAGTCCAACCCCCTGCCAAGCAGGAAACACCATCAGAGCACTCCTGACATATGGTTGTCAAGCCTCTGCTTAAAGACCTCCAAAGAAGGAGACTCCACCACATTCCTTGGCAGCAAATTCCACTGTCGAACAGCTTTTACTGTCAGGAAGTTCTTCCTAATGTTTAGGTGGAATCTTCTTTCTTGTAGTTTGGCTCCATTGCTCCGTGTCCGCTTCTCTGGAGCAGCAGAAAACAACCTTTCTCCCTCCTCTATGTGACCAGAATACAGTGGCACTATTACTTCCCTTGATCTAGATGCTATACTCCTATTGATGCAGCCCAGAATTGCATTGGCTTTTTTAGCTGCCGCGTCACACTGTTGGCTCATGTCAAGTTTGTGGTCAACCAAGACTCCTAGATCCTTTTCACATGTACTGCTCTCAAGCCAGGTGTCACCCATCTTGTATTTGTGCCTCTCATATTTTTTTTTGCCCAAGTGCAATACTTTACATTTCTCCCTGTTAAAATTCATCTTGTTTGTTTTTGCCCAGTTCTCTAATCTGTCAAGGTCGTTTTGAAGATGAGAGAGGACAGTGATCTTTTCAAAGAACATCAAAAAGAGCTCTAGTGAGTCAGGCCATTGGCTTATCCATTCCAGCATCCTGTTCCCACAGTGGCCAACTGGATGCCTATGGGAAGCCCTGAGGCAGGACCTGAGCACAGCTCTCTGCTTCTGATTTCCAGCAACCAGCATATGGAGGCAGATCACGCCCCCCCCCCAGTAGAGGTACAACACAGCCATCCTGCCTCGTAGTCAGTAGGGGTGGAGAAAGAAGTTTGATTCAGTTCACATTTCAAGGTGAACCTACATAAAGAATTTCACTGGCTGCTGGCTATGTTCCTGGTTTTGGTGTGTGAAGCCCTATAGAGCTTGGGATCAGGATACCTGAAAGATGGTCTCACCCCTTCTATACCTAGTTGATCACTAGGCTCTTCAGGTGAGGGTGACCAGCAGATGCCATCTTACCAGAAGGTCCATTCTGCGCAACATAGGAACCAGGCCTTTTTTGTGGTCGCACCTCCTCTTTGGAATTTCCTTCCCTTGAATATTAGGCACTGCCTCTCTTACCTTTTCGGCACCTACTGAAGACCTTTCTCTTCCAACTTTTAAGTAGAGCGAGGGTTTGCCTCTTTTAGTAATTGGTCTGTTTAAAGCCATTTAAACTGCTGAGAACCACTGCCAGCATCTTTCTAACAGTAGCCACTCAGAGCTTTTTCTTCAAGAAAAATCTACCTCTGGGCTCAGCTTCCAGTTCTCCCTTGACAAAGACTCCTGCTGCTCCTGAAGCTTTTTCCTGGGTGTCACTGGCTGGGGGCTGCTGTCTTCTTTTGCTGGCCTGGGGGCTGGTGAGCTGCCAGACACTTCTCTGGTCAGCTCCGAAGTGGTGCTTGCAGAGCTTTGCTGGAAAGCTCTTGGCTGATGCACAGAGATTTCATCATAGATGCTTCTTTCCTCTTGCTATCAGGGTATGGAAAAGAAATAGAAAGGGGGATAACAGTAGTTAGATTTGCAAGACGATTTGGAGGAAAAATGGAATGCTGAATTAGATGGGCCTTTGCTCCAAGGAATATGTCACTTTCAGTTTTTCTCAACTTTTCATTTTCCCAGCCTTAAATGTTAACACATAGAGTTTTCAGGCAGCTGTAGAAGTTAAATGAATCCTTTCCTGGAACATCCCTGCAGTTGAAAGAATACAAAGCCCAGTGTCCCTTGACCCCCATAACCTCCTTGTCCACTCCACACCCCTCAAACTACAGCCCCCCCGGCCTGCCTGCACCCTGCCAGCTACAGCCTTCCCAACCACCCCAAACCCCCAGGGCCTGCTCCTTCTCAGGGTCTCCTTATTGTTTTTATTCAGCTGCTGGATGGGTGGCTGCCAGGCCGGAGAGTCAAAGCTTCCCACTGATGTGGCACTGGCAGTGTCAGCAGTGGTGCCCCCCTTGTGCCACTCCCCCTTTCTCTTCCCCCGGGCCTGGTGCAAGACTTTCCCCCTCTTTCCCTCCACCCATCTTCTCCAACTTGGGCAGAGGAGGTGGCGGTGGCAGTGGAGGAGGAGGAGAAGGCCTCACTAGGCAACTCTCTCTACCTCTGCTTCTCCCAACACCAAGCCATTTGCGGTTAGCGTATCTCTATGAAGATGGGAATTTGGGACTCTGTATGAGAAAGTGAGATGCCGTGATGGTTTAAGGGTTTTTGTGACAGTCCCAGCATTTTGGGGGCAGTTGGAGACTATGCCCTAGACTTGTGTTTTCTAGTCCAACCTTCAGGATCAAACTCCAATAACAAAGTTATAAAAAGGTAAAGGTACCCCTGCCTGTACGGGCCAGTTGTGACCGACTCTAGGGTTGCGCGCTCATCTCGCTCAAGAGGCTGGGAGCCGGCGCTGTCCGAAGACACTTCCGGGTCACGTGGCCAGTGTGACTAAGCTGCATCTGGCGAGCCAGCACCAGCGCCGCACACGGAAACGCCGTTTACCTTCCCTATTTATCTACTTGCACTTAGGGGTGCTTTCGAACTGCTAAGTAGGCAGGAGCTAGGACCGAACGACGGGAGCTCACCCCACCACGGGGATTCGAACCGCCGACCTTTCGATCGGCAGGTCCTAGGCTCTGTGGTTTAACCCACAGCGCCACCCGCGTCCCCAACAAAGTTATAATAAAACATAAAAACAACACAGAAGATCAAGCATGAAAATGCACCCCAACCCCCCAATAAAACCCAACAAAATCCTGCAAATTATATCAGAAAGTTAAAATAGGCTATAAAACGTGTTGAAACATCTGGGCACATAAAGAGGTGCTTATCCAATTTTAGGGTACCATCATGTCCAGATGAACTGGATTGCTGATCACATTGCTGTACTTGACTAAAAGCAACAGGATGACTCTATCTGTGGTTGCTTTTGGCAAAATGTGTTGCTCAGATCAGCAATTCAGTTCACATGATGACTATAGGAAGGATTATATTTTTGAAACAAAGTCTCTAATGCTTGACTCACATTTGGACAGGCCATAGTCAGATTTTCTCCGAAAGGCTCTATCTTGGAAGTCTGGTAGTAGCTTATGAGCTCCGCAAGGCTTGGATGGGTCTGGGTGTCCCCTGATATGACATAACATCCATTCCGTTGACAACTGATGACAAAATGGCGGCATCGATCTTTTCCCCTGCAGTCAAAAGAAGTGCCCCTTTTAGGACTAGGCAGAGAGGAATTTCCACTGGTCTAGGAGTGTGGGCAAAGGGAGCAGAAGATCTGGGCGCATTGTTAGTGCAGCTACTAAGCTACTAAGTCCGCTTCAGAGAACATGATTCATGTCCTTGACTGTGACGGGGGCAACTCAGCTCCATGCACAGCCTGAAAACAGGGCTTGACCAGGGATGCTTCCAATGTCCTCCTCATTTAAATTTCAACCTGAATTAGCAAAGCACTCAGCCCATACAATCACTCAACACATTAAAAATATATATATATTATTTTAATAATAATAATTTTATTATTTATATCCTGCACATCTGACTGGGTTGCCCCAATACAATAGAAATGTTTGAGAGATTCAGAAATGAACAATAGCTTTCCTGTTTGACTTTGTATGGTCCACAACTCAATACAGCATACTGTACATGTAAAGCATTATTATACTACTTTTAACAGCCACGGAGAAGCTTGGGAACTGTAGTTTATAGTTTATCAAGGGTGCTGATCTCACAGAGCTGCAGTTTCCAGCACCCATAACAAACTACAGTTCCCAGGATGCTCCATGCCTGTAAAAGTTCTTTAAGCGTATGATTTGGAGGTAACCCCAGTTGATCCTTCGTTGTTCTGGGTTTCCTAACTTTGTCTGGATTACTGTGCACCCAGGTTGGCAGCCATCACCATGTCTTGTGGCAGTGAGTTCTAGAGTTTAACTATTTTCTCTGTTCAGAAGTGCTTATTTCCGTCTGTCCCAAATCTCTCACCATTTAGCTTTGGTGGACAATCCCTGGTTCTAGTATTAATGAGAAAGAGTGAAAAACGTCTCTCCTGTCAGTTTCTCCACAACAGACATGCTTTTATAAACTACTATCGTGCCCCCGACCTGCGTCACCTTTTCTTCCTAAACTAAAAAGCCACAAATGATTGTGACCTTTCCTCATACAGGAGTTGCTCTAGACCCCCATCATATTGGTTGCTCTGCTTTGCATTGTCTACTTCTCTCCAATAGCCTTTTTTAGTAACTGCCACCAGAACTGCTGGCATTTGCGGGTAAAGCCCAACCACACTAGCAGCAACCAAGAGTCCTCTCCAGGATACAAACCTGGGCAGTGTGCAGGGATGTCCTGGGCTTCCCAAGACCCCCTGTCTCTCGGCCTCACTGATGTGGTCCAAAGGAAAGCAGAGCAAGACGTTGGGCACCAGCTTGGCTGCAGGAGTTGCTGGAAGGAGGCAGACAAGGCGCCATCCAACCGTCTTAGGGACTCCACTCCGAATTTGTGTAGGGTTTACTCCTTAGCCCTTTCTTCTTCTGAAGATATTCCACAAGGCAGCAGAGCTATAGGATCAGAGTTTTCCTTCTCCTAGATGGGCTCCTTGGCGGACAAGCCCCATCTGCCCCTCACATCCCTTTATAGCACGGGCAGAAACTGCCTTCTTAACCGTTGGGCACACCCTTGGACTCATCCACTCCATCTGCCAAAGCCTGTCTTCGCATGTAGGGGAAGACACAACTCTCTGAGGGTTTGAGTCCCATTAGCTACCCACACCTGGTTGAACTGGCCGGTCAAAGCCATTCCTGGGATTGTGGCCACTGCTGCATGCTGACAGCTTCTAGGAGCCACAGGTGAGAGCTGAGTGCAGGGTGAGGACCAAAGGTGGACAAAGTACCTCAGAAGGAGCAGGACATGTTCCCAACCAAAGGTACTGTCCCTCCGCTAACACATGACACACCCACCGGAACTGTACACATTTACAAATCAGGCCAGTTGCTGCTTCTGAACAATTGTCAAGGCAGATCCATATGTGCAGCACTGCAGTAGTCCAGAAGTCCTGCCTGGAAGTCAGTGGGGCGCAAAAAACAGAAAGGTACAGACCTCCATGCTCACAGGCTTCATTTGGCCTGTTAAAAACTCCAAAGCACCCTAGAAAATGTTCCTAAGAGCCACTAGCTCCCATAAGATAAATTTCATTCTTTTGTTTCTCTTATTTGTTTACAACATAGCAAGTATAATAACAGATGCCAAATAAAGTAAAAGTCGAAAGGATATCTAGTGGTAAACATATAGGAACAAATTTCCATATCAAAATCAAACATAATAAATTAACATCACAAAGGTTCTGCTTAGCACATGAGGGTTTACCTTATTATACATTAGTACATTAGAAAAAGACTGCATTTTTCATGGAGGAAGTTATCTTGTTGGCCGTGCTCTCTGCTTCTCATCATATATTTAATTCTTTTAAGCAGAGCAGTTCCAGAAGCCTGAATACTGAACTTCTGTATAAGAAGGAGTACCTCTTCATGGAAAGTCACCACAGAAGGATTGAATTCAGACATAGCATTTGAGAGAAGAGATGGACAGAGCCCATCATAAGGCTTTGGGTGTGCAATAAATGCTTTTCATTTGACTACAAATGAGCCACAGTGACAGAAGCCACCATGCAGAGACTCATCAAGGGCCTTTGACACATTAACATGTCTGAATTTGCATGAGTACTTCTTTCACCATTTGTGGTATGACTACCAAACTATCTGAATGGTCTCGATCAGGAGTCAGTTTTCTCTGAACAATCGGCTGCCTAAGGACTGGAGTTGCTCTTATGTCACAGAAAGTGATGCTTTGAAGGGGAGCCAGGCTCCACCATAGGACTGGGGAATCCTCCCGTGGTCGCTGGGCTGCAACGCCTAGCATTCTTGGCCATTGGTCCCGCTGGCTACGGCTGTGGGGAGCTGGAGTCCAACATCCCTGCTCTGTAACAAAATGGACAGCACCAAAGCTTCAAGGGTCTCACAGTTGTGGGGCAGAGGTGTCCATGCCATGTCCTGGCCATGCTGAGGACATCACAAATGGCACCCTGAGAGGAGAAGGCACTTTCCCACAAATCAACTCAGAAGCCTGTAAAAATCCATGGAGAATAAGGCTATCAAGGGCTGCTAGCCACACCAGTCACTATACAATTTTTCAGAAGGTGGCTGAAAGAAGGCAGAAATAGTTCCTGTTGAAACTCTACTGGCATGGAGTTCCACAGGGCAGGTTGCCAGAGGGAAGCTGCCATATCCCATATACTTACCAAACAATCGCTTAAGGATGGTAGACCAGGATCCATCCCCACCCCACTTATAAACCTTGGGCCAAAATAATCATTTCAGTGTCAACAGAGCCAAACAATATCACCAATGGATCTCACCACCTGTAGATGAAACCAGCAGAATTTGATCCAAAATCAACTCACAGTAAATCCACTGAAGTTAATGGACATGCCTAACTTAGTTCCCCTCATTTCAGCAGGTCTATTCTGAGTAGAACTTGATTCAATTCAGTCTTAGGAGGGACAACTGAGAGTACTGCATCACAGTATTGCATTTCCTCCTGATTGCAGTCAGTGGCCTCATATTACATGCATCTCTGGAATTTGTTCCCGGTTGCCCCATCATTCCTTCTCTTTCCAGTGCTCGGGTGACACACGCTGCTCCCTAAGTAGTCTACCTAAGACCATCTACACACAAGAGAGAAAGCTTTCAGGAGGCTTGAAGGGGCCCAGGGCTTTCAGAAGAACACCAAATTTATATAGAGACAGCAACCCTTGGGTTGGCCATCCACCCAAACCACCCCATGGGGACTGAGTGGCCACAGAAAGCGGACTGCCTATTGGAGGAGAATGGCAGAGAGTGAGAGCAGTGATTCTACATGACATTCTGCTAGAAGTCCAAAACAAAGAAACAAACAAACAAAAACCCAGTGTAAGACAATTTGAAAATGGTGACATTTTCGAGCCCAAAAAGACAATCTAAACTCAAAAGCTTACCTGTAGGAGAGGATGTATCCAAACGATCTCTCATTTAATCGGATGAGAAAACTGCCAAAGCTTTTTTCTTTCAGCTGCTCTTCAGTTTGCCTGTACAAAGAGACAGCTTCTTTTATAATGTCACAGCCTGATTTGGTACAGAAGTAGAGGTTAGACATAAAAGATTCTATCAGTTTTTGTTTTGTCTCCATTTCTCATTTTTCCAATTGTAAATTCAGTTCTTAACATTTCCACATCAGTTTGCATTTTTTAAAAGTCCTCAAGAAAAGTGGATCTAATAAATCCTATCCCGATGATCTATTCACTAACCCACAGCAACCCTAGCGTGGACTCTCCTGTTAAGCACATTTTCTTTTCTTAATAAAAAGAGAAAGGTACAAAACCAGCAGCCTCCCATCAATCCCAAATCATCTAGTTCAAAAGACAGTGGCAATTAACTAAAACATTCATTTCAGTGCTTTTCTCCTTACTTCCTTGTAATGAATCCATGGAACCATTCTGGCCAGCTGCCGTCCTGTAACATAAGAGGAGCTTGCGTCTGCAGAAACCACCTCAGCACCAGGTCCTTGAGCATCTCGGAGGGCTGGTTCTCAATTTCCAGGCTGGCTTCCATCCCTCAAGCAAATTGCTGGTGCCTACTATTTATCCAGAGATGGAAATAGCTGAAAGGGGGAGGGGAGGAACGGAAGAGTTGCGTGGTCTGTGTTATAGCCTCCTAGAGATCTCATTTCCTTACAGCTTTCTCTTCCAAAGAGTAAAAATATAAACAGAGGATCATGCTTCCTCAATAGCAGGGATAGCATGCAACTTTCCTTTGGGGCAACTCATGTGACTTTCAAATTGTCTGACAGAGCCTGAACCTCTAGCTGTTGTATTTTGTTGCATTTTTATCCCACCTTTTTCTCCAAGGAGCTCTAGGTGACACATACAGCTCCCCTACTCCTTATTTAATTTCCACAACAACGCTGTGAGGTAGGCCTGAGGTCACCCAGTGAGTTTCACCGCTGAGTGGGGAAGCAAACTCTGGTCTCCCAGGTCACAGTCCAACACTCTAACCATTGCACTTCACTGTTAGCAGAGGTCCACTAACAAGGCCCACATGTGACCCCTAGCAGCTGTTATTCAGAAGCATATCAGTTGCAACAGGGGAGGCAGAACCCAGCCATCATGGCTGTAGCCATTAGGAATGCGGGAAGAAATTGGATTCCGTTCTCAGTTAAAGGTGGACCTACATAAAGAATGGAAAGAACTGTACCGGCTGCCGAGCTAAGGTCAGGGAATGGCTTTGGTGTGTATCACTTGGAACTGGAAGCAGCGCCTCATCCCTTATATCCAATTGATATCCAATTGATCAACGAGCACTGCAAGGGAGCATCTCCTGCAAATGCCGTCTGCTCAGGAGGCCCATCTATGCAATGTTGAAATTGGGCCTTTTGTGTGGTGGCTCCTCCCCCTGGGAATCCCCTCCCTGTGAATATTAGGCAGGTGCCATCTCTGTTGCCTTTAAGCATCCACCGAAGATCTTCTTCTTCCAGCAAGCCTTTTAAGTTGGGATCTTTCCTAGTCCAGATCCATACTGGAATTGTTTATAAGATGTTACTCATCATTGCCAGCCCAGGGCTCCATTGGGCAGAAGGCTGGGATGTAAATTTAATAAGCAAACAAAGAACAAACAAGCACTATTAGGGTGGATAACATTTTTCAGGCCAAGGGCCACATTGTGTCATGGTCAACCCTCCAGGGGCCACATGCCAACATTCTGTTTTTTAAAAAAGTACACTAGATGGGGTTCTGCAGGGTTGTCACAAAAACCTTTTGACATCATAGAGCCAAAGCAGGAAGAACCAAAATTTTGTTTTTTAAAATATAATTTTGAGGGTTTCTGAAATATACTCAGAGTCGCAAAGTGATTTCATGCTCTTTATTCAGCTCATAGTGGTGAGGAGGAATGAATGAAAGTCCCCTCAAAGTATCTGCTTTATATACATTATTTACACAATGGGCTGCACATGATTGGCTAATTCCGGAATTCTACTGTAAGCCAATCAGGTTGTGGATTCACTTCTATCTGGAGAATGATTGGGTGGTTCCTGCCAACCAATCATACTGCTGCATTGTTCTAGGACCAATCAGACTGCTGCATTTTGGATCCTATTGTTCTAGGACCAATCGGACTGCTGCAGTTTGGATCCTATTGTTCTAGGACCAATCCGACTGCTGCAGTTTGGATCCTATTCAACTCAGTACATAACACCCCTCCCCTCTAAGTTCCAGTCCTGCCCGGGAGGTCGCATTCATAGTCCTCAATGTACGCCGGCGGCCTACGTGTGCATTGAGGCCTGGGGTGTTCCCTGGTCCGGGGTTCAGGTTCTGGCTCGTGTTCCAAGGATGCTGGCTGTGATGGGGCTGTTTGGTCTGGTGCAACCAGTTCGCTCAGTTGTGGTTCTAGTTCCGGTGTCCTTTCGGCCTCGCAGGTCCTCTCTGTATTTGCTGATTCTGCCTCTCCTGCTGGCCCCTCCTGCTCTATGGGCCTCACTGCCCCACTGTTCCCTTGGGACTCCTCTGACCTGTCCTCCTCCTGGTTTTCTCCTGGGAATCGTCACTGTATCTGGTCACAGTGGCGGTGCCAGCATTGCCCCCCCATCCGTTAGCACCTCGTACGACACGGGGCCAGTGACCCTGGTGACTGTGGCCGGTACCCATTCTGGGCCTGCCCCCAAATTCTTTGCGTACATTGGGTCCTGGGCCTTGAAGGTCCGGGGGTTCCTGCCTTCCCCCACCACTACCTCATCCTGAGCTCTATCGGGGTGAGGGCGGTCCAATCTGATTGCAAGGCGCCGACCCATTAGTAGTTCAGCGGGGCTCCAGCCAGTCATTGAGCTGGGGGTGCTGTGCTGTGCTAGAAGGAATGTGGCAAGGCGGTACTCCCAATCCCCTTGAGTCATGCGGCGAAGGGTGTCCTTGGTGGTCCGCACCATGCGTTCTGCTTGGCCATTGGTGGCAGGGTGGAATGGCGCCGAACCTATGTGGCGGATGGTGTTCTGCGCTGTGAAGGTTTGGAATTCTCCTGACGTAAATGCAGTCCCATTGTCTGAGACAAGAGTGTCAGGGAGCCCGTGGGTTGCAATCAGCCTGCGTAGTACCCAGATGGCTGCGGATGTAGAAGTGGACGGTACCAGTGCGACTTCCAGCCATTTGGTGTAGGAGTCCACCACTATGAAGAATGTTTTCCCCTGAAAGGGGCCAGCGAAATCCACATTCAGGCGTGACCATGGTGCTCGGGCGGACTCCCAGGACTGGACTGGGGCCCTTGGGGGATCTGGGTGGGATTCTTGGCAGGCCTGGCAGTGTTTGACCGAGGCCCCTATCTCTCGGTCGATCCCCGGCCACCACACATAACTCCTGGCAAGGGCCTTCATTCTCACTAACCCTGGGTGTGTCTCGTGTAGGGCTGTGAGGACCCTTTTGCGGAGGGGCTGGGGAACGATGACTCTGCTTCCCCATAACAGGCACCCCTTGTGGGCCGACAGTTCATGTTTGCGGGTTGTGTAGCCGGCGAATTCTGGCCCAGGGCGCTGCTGGGCCATCCCCTCCACACCCAGTCCAGGACCCGGGAGATGACCCTATCTTTCTTGGAATGGTGTGCAACTTCTTGTGCCTGAATGGGGCGGTCGGGAAGCAGCTCCAGGCTCATAACCTCTTGTGCAGGTGCTGGGCCGGGGCCTGTTTCCGGTAGTGGTAGCCTGCTGAGGGCGTCCGCATGGCCCATTGCCTTCCCCGGGCGGTGAATCAGTGCATACTGGTAGCTGGCAAGGAAAATTGACCACCTGAGGATGCGAGGAGACAGCACTTGGGGGGTCTGCTTTTCGGGGGCAAACAAGCCAAGCAATGGCTTGTGGTCAGTCACCACGGTGAAGGGCCGCCCGTACAAGAAATCATGGAATTTTTTTACTCCCTTCACGATTGCCAGACCCTCCTTGTCTATTTGCGAGTAGTTCCGCTCGGTTGTGTTGAGTGTCTGGGAAAAGTATGCCACCGGTAGCTCTCTTCCATCCGGGAGTTGGTGTCCCAGGACAGCGCCAATGCCATAGGGCGAGGCGTCGCATGCTAGCACCACCAGCAGCCTCTCGTCGAAGTGTGCCAAGACTGAGCTTGAGACAAGCAAGTCCTTGACTGCCTGGAATGCGGCCTCCTGGCGCTGGCCCCACACCCAAGGGGCCCGCTTGTCCAGGAGTCTGTGTAGGGGCTCTGCTACCGCCGCCTTGTGGGGAAGGAAGGAATGGTAAAAGTTCAATAGTCCCAAGAAGGCCTGAAGTTCAGTCTTGCTCTTGGGCGCTGGGGCATCACAAATGGCCTGTACCTTGTCCCCAGTCGGGTGGACACCTTCTGCATCCACCATAAATCCCAGAAAGTCCACCTGAGGCACTCCTAGTAGACATTTTTCCCACTTCACCTTGAGACCCGCCGTCTGGAAACGGTGCAGAACGGTGTGGAGGCAGTCCTCAAACTCCTCTGGTGTGGGCCGGGCAATCAACACATCATCGAAGAAGTGGGTGACACCAGGAATCCCTTTAAGGAGAGAGTCCATTAGATTCTGGAATATGCCTGGTGCCACACTGACACCGAATTGCAGCCGCTTTACCCTGAACGCTCCTCTGTGCGTCACAATCGTCTGTGCCTCTGCTATGGCCTCATCTACTGGCAGCTGTTGATATGCTTGGGCCAAGTCCAGCTTGCCAAAAATTTTCGACCCAGCCAGGGTGGCAAGGACATGGCTGACCACTGGCACTGGGTATGCATGGGCCGTGAGGGCCTTGTTTATGGTACATTTGTAGTCTGCGCAGATGCAGACCGAACCCTTAGGCTTGACGGGTGTGACGATTGGGGTTTCCCAGGGGGCATTAGGCACCGGCTCCAGCACTCCTTGCTCCACGACCCGGTCCACTTCGTCTATAGGGGTTTCAGGGCGAACGGGACCCGGCGGGCCTTGAGCATGACTGGTTGTACTGCGGGGTCAAGTTGTAGAGCAATGGGGGCCCCGTATACTGTCCCAATTTCCCATCAAAACCCCCCAGAAATTCCTTGCATATGGCGTCCACGTCCACTTGCAAGCTAGTGTGGTTTACCCCGGTGACGGCTAGCCCCAGTAGTCCAAACCATGCCAATCCCAGTAAGCTAATGTAGGGGCCCTTGACCACAAGCAAGTCCAGTTGCCGCGTCCGCCCTCGGTATTGCACCCTGAAGGTCCCCACCCCCATTGTGGGGACCTTACGTTTCTGGAAGTCCCGGAGGGTGAATGGGGCCGGCCTGAGTTTGGGACCCCCAGTAGGACACAGTTTCCTTAAGGTCCTTGCCGAGATTATGGATAGAGTTGAACCCGTGTCAAGCTCCATGCGGCATGGGCCCCCCTCTATCTGTACCTCTACATAAATTTTCTCTACGTTGGGGTGGGGCAACTGGTATACCTGGAAGTCCGTGAGCTCCGTCAAGTTGCCTTGGTGCGTTGGGCCCCGGGACCTGGGGCTCTTGGATCGGTCATCTGATGCCTGGCGTCGGGTGGGCCGAGCCTGACACACCTGAGCGATGTGTCCCGATTTTCTGCACTGCCTGCACTCTGCGTTGCGGAAACGGCAGGTCCTCCTCTCGTGACTTTCCCCGCAACTTGCACAGTTCCCTCCTTCTCATCGAGGCAGCTGTGGTATGTGTGCCGCTTGAGTGCGCTGCTGTACTCGGTGCACCTCCTCCCTGTCAGATCCTGATTCGTCGGTGAGGTCTTCGTGGTGGACCCTCGGTTGGGATGGCAGGCTCGGCCGTGCCTCTTGCGTCGACCTCTCGGCAGCTTCCGTTGCCAGGGCCTCTTCCAGAGCAACCTGGAACGTTAGGTCCTTCTTAGCGTAGAGGCGTCGTTGCAGCTTCTCATCCTTCAGGCCACCAATGAGGCTGTCACAAAGCATGTTCTCCAGCTCTGAGAAGTTGCAGAACCGGGAGGCTTGGCGGAGAGAGGTCACAAACCCAGTTATGGTTTCCCCAGGGGCTTGCCGCTTTGTGTAGAAGGCATTTCGACGAGCCACCACTGAGGGCTGCGGTGAAAAATGCCCCTTCAGCTGTTCCATTATTGTTTTGTATGGAACAGTAGCGACGTCTTCAGGCGCAAGGAGAGCCCGGGCGATTTCAAACGTCTCCTCTCCGCAGATGCTGAAGAATATCGCCCTCTTCTTGGCGTCTTCTTCGTCGGTGACCCCTGTGGCTTCTAGGAGGAAGGTGAAATGGGAGGCGTACGCTTCCCAGTCTCCAGATGCTGGGTTGAATGGCGAGAAGCTGCTGTTGGCTGCCATTCTGAGTTCCTTGTGTCCCGGAGCTGAAGCCTGGATACACGGTGCGAGGCAGCGGTGTGGCAGGTGGCGGTGCTGCGGTGCTGTGTGTGGCAGTCAGCTCAGCGGGATCCCACCTTCGTCGCCAGTGAAACATACTCCGAGTCGCAAAGTGATTTCATGCTCTTTATTCAGCTGATAGTGGAGAGGAGGAATGAATGAAAGTCCCCTCAAAGTATCTGCTTTATATACATTATTTACACAATGGGCTGCACATGATTGGCTAATTCCGGAATTCTACTGTAAGCCAATCAGGTTGTGGATTCACTTCTATCTGGAGAATGATTGGGTGGTTCCTGCCAACCAATCATACTGCTGCATTGTTCTAGGACCAATCAGACTGCTGCATTCTGAATCCTATTGTTCTAGGACCAATCAGACTGCTGCATTTTGGATCCTATTGTTCTAGGACCAATCAGACTGCTGCAGTTTGGATCCTATTCAACTCAGTACATAACACCTTCTCTGGTGAACTACAAAAACATTGTGTGTGTGTGTGTGTGTATGAGCAGTGACGGAGCTTCATGCTCTGGCACCGGGGGGGGGGGGGCAGAGAGCAGGCAGGGGCAGGGCTGGCACACGTCTTGAGGGCATGGTGTGCCGCCTGCAGGGGCGTGATGCGCATCCTGGGGGTGTGACGCACCGCCTGCGGGGGCATGGCGCCCAGCGCGGGAGGGGGTCAGCTGCGATGGCACCCCACGGGATCGTGCTGCCGGGGGTGGTGCGCTCCCCCCGCAATCCTCTTCCTCGGCCAGTGTGCATGAGTGCACATGCGTGGCTCACAGCCTGTTGTTTTGCCAGCCCTGATATAGTAACACTTGGCGAGGTGTTCAGACAGTGCCAACTAGTGGCCACTAAGAGGAACACCATACTTCCAGGGGCCATTTTTTTGTACCCCACCCCAGAGATGCACCTCCTGGGTCTAGAAAACTGGCAAAACATGCCTGTGTGAGAAAGCATTTCAACTCATTTTCAGCAGACACAGGAGGAAAAAACTTAGTTTGCTCACTTCCCCTTGTTCTGCACAGCTGTTTAAAAGTGTGCACAAAATAGCACGCCTCCTTCTCCAGAACTCTTCTCAGGCTGGATGGCAAAGACGGGGGTTTTCCGCGGGGTGTGTGGAATTGGCAGGACCCTAAGCAGAGTGTTCGTATTTGGCCAGGCTCAAGATGGGAATGTTGGAGGCTGCAGCAGATGCTCCAACGAGGCTCCGTTTGGTTACCCCAAGGGCTGCTGGGGTGATGGAGCAGACAGTGATTGATTTTCCCACCTCTGGAAATATAAAGCCCAACCACTGCTCAGTTCTGTCTCCATTGGAGCCAAAACACCCAGATAGTTTGAAAAGGTATATTAGCTTTTTTGTTCTCCTGATCATCTCACCTCCTTCAAAATGGAAGCAGGCAATGTATCTGCATTTGAATAAAGTCCGTTACACTTTTGCATGGTGTTCCTTCATTTGCAAATCTGCTAAAAATAGGGAAAACATGAACTCTTTCCTTATTGGCTCCTTTTCTTATTAGATGAGGCAGTGTGGGCCCAGCACTGCAGACTGACCCTGTCTTTGCACAGCACCCCAGAGGCAAGGGCCCCAAACTGCTTCAGTGGGAGAGATGGGAAGCAGGGCTCATGCCATCAACTCTGCTGAAGGCCAGCTCCGACAGGCAGCTTCTACCTCCGAATGGTTTCCATTTCAGCCAGTTCTTATAAGAACTACTTACCATAAATTTCGCTCTATAACACGCAGATTTTTTTCTCCTAAAAAGTAAGGGGAAATGTCTGTGCGTGTTATTGAGCGAATGTGTGGTCCCTGGAGCTGACTCGCCGGAGCGCAGGGGCAAAAATCAGGCAAAAATAAGATCAGGCGGGCGGGCGGGCGGAGGGAAGGCGGAAGCTGCTGCTTTCCTGCATTCTGCCTCAGGGTCTTACTGCCCACCCGCTTCTGTTGCTGCGTTTGCTCAAACTCAACAAAGAGCAGGGAATCACCTGCCCTCCTGGCTGGAAGAAAGGATCGAGTCCTTCCTTCTAATTCTTTCCTAGTCACACTGCCTGCAGGCTCCAGCCCACCACCTCCTCCTCTCCGTGCTCTAGGGACTCGCAGGCAGCCGAAAAACATGCAGGTGGGAGAGAGAGAGAGGGCTGGCTTGGGTGGTGGTGGGGGGAACTTTTGCTTTCCTTTCCTCCCCCCCCCCATTAAACCCCTCTCCTGCATTGTTAGCCAGCTGCTTCTCCGCACACCCCTCTTGTGCTCCTTGTCCCGTCTGTGTTTTTCCTTCCCTCCCCATTTAAAACGTGGTGACAAAGCACGGATCCACATGGATCCTCAGGATTTTTGCATTGGGTCACCCCAAATTCACCATCAGATCACATTACATGTCCATGGCTACAGTCTGTACCAAAAAAATCACGCACCCACTGTTGCCTGGGGCTGCAATGGTGCAAAAACGTGGTTACAAAGCATGGATCCACAGGATCTTTGCACTGGGACACCCCAAATTCACCATCAGATAACATAGCATGTCCATGGCTACAGCCTGCACCAAAAAAATCACGCACCCACTGTTGCCTGGGGCTGCAATGGTGCAAAAACGTTACAAAGCACGGGTCCACATGGATCCTCAGGATTTTTGCATTGGGTCACCCCAAATTCACCATCAGATCACATAGCATGTCCATGGCTACAGCCTGCACCAAAAAAATCACGCACCCACTGTTGCCTAGGGTCGCAGTGGTGCAAAAATGTGGTTACAAAGCATGGATCCACATGGATCCTCAGGATTTTTGCATTGGGCTACTCCAAACTCACTGTCAGATCACATGTCTGTGTCCACAGCATGAACCACAAAAATCATACATCCACTGTTTCATTTAGAATATTTTTTTTCTTGTTTTCCTCCTCTAAAAACTATGTGCGTGTTATGGTCTGGTGCGTGTTATAGAGCGAAAAATATGGTATTTGACTTTGGGGATTGGTTTTCTTCTTCCCTCTCGGCTCCTTTTTCCTTTTGTGTTGTGCCTTCTAGTTTGTAAGCCTGTTGGCTGGGACTGCCTTATTTTAACTGATTGCTTGTAACATCCTCTGGAAGCTTAGTTGGGTGAAGAGAGTGATAGAAATAATCTAAATAAGCAAATAAATGCCACAGTGCCATGAAGCCTTTCAAGTGAAAGGTGTACTGGGTCAAAAGGAGACCATGATAGGGATCACCTGCAACTTTTCTTTCCTTCTCCTTGAAACATGGGGCTACTAATCTGATTAGGTGAGCGATGATGAGGAAATGGGGGCTTTGACCTTCAGCACATTTCCCCTCAATCTACTTCCCCTCCCTTCCCCCATTAGCTATAATTTCTGCAAAGGGCCAAAGCAGGTGCAACATCTGGATTGAGACTCCCTGCATACCCAACCGATCTCTGCACTCTGCTGGAGAAGGCATCTTGCAGATCCTGTAGCAGGGGTAGGCAAGCTAAGGCCACAAGCGGCCCGCAGGGGTTGTTTAACCGACCCATCAGCCGCCCCCGAACCGAGCTGCCCGCTCGGCGAGTCCCCGCGTGCTGTGCTAAACTGGCACAGCGTGGTGCGGGGAGTCAGTTCCGCAGCGCTGGAAATTGCATCTGCACATGCGCAGACACTGGAAATCGTGGGCGCGTATGCTCACACGCGCATGCAATTGGGCCCACAGAGGGATTTCCACTGGAATGAACCAGCCCAGGTGAGGTAAACCTTGCCGACCCCTGTCCTACAGTATCAGGAAGTCTGCTCTACACGATGCTGCAACTGAATCTGGTGGCCCCCACCCTTTGCAGTTCCCTCCCACCACATGCCGGACAGACACCTTCTCTATTGTCCTCCTAGAGTGCGCCAAAAACCTTCCTCTTTCAGTGAGGGTTTTATCTTAGTTGCTACCTGTACAGGATTGGAATTGATCTTATACATAGGTGCTGTTGTAACACACCCACCCACATCTGTTTTATACAGTGCTTTTTTCCTTAAAAATGTTTAGGGGTAATATCATTTTCCTACTCATATTGAAATACTGCCCCTCCATGAGGTCAAAATTAGATTCACAAAATGTTTAGGGGTATGTGTACCCCTGTGTCCCCCCAGAAAAAAGCACTGGTTTTATATATGCAAATTTTTCAACTGTTTTTATATATGCCATCGTTCTATATATGTTTTAGTGTTTTGCAAATTGCTTTGGGATGCCTCATGGGAAGTGATTCATTAATGGGATAAATAAATAGTGATCAGGGCCATAACACAATTGTCACATTCAACTTGGTTTTGACAGCCTTTTCCTTGTGCAACTGAACCTCCAGGAAAGGCACAGACAGGTGCAGCTTCTTTCTTGACTGCTTCCTGAAATGCACAAGATTTAGAAAGAAGTTAAGTAGTCGAACCTAATATTTCAGAAAAAGGTACAAGCAGATGGCTAAAAACAACCCCTGAATGGATGCGGATTTTGTCATTTCAACGAATGTGTAATGCTCATTGTACAGCCCATAAGCTGTCATTAAAATATTGTGAAACCCAGCTTTTGGTTGTCATGTGGTTTTAAAAGAAGAAGAAGAAGCACCTGTCCCTCATGAATTCAGAGCTATTCTTGGAAACAGGATGTAGAAGCAAACAAGCATGAAGATTGGCAGCCAGGAAGCCAATCACAAGTCCAGATCTTCTGTGCTGCCAGCTCTGCATTTTGATATATTTAGACCTGCTGCTGTTGGTTGAATTATGACATTACAAGGTTAGGCATCATAGTGGAACATCATGCAAATAATTCCTTTGGCCCTGCGTAAGTTGCTAAAGGAAAAATGCAAATTGGTCTCTGCTAGAAGGAATATAGCCAGCTGGAAAATATGCAAATATGCAACACCAGTACTGTTTTCAATTCGTTGTCTGACTATTGGATACTCTAGCCACCAGTATATCCAAATTTCAGACAAAGCACTGGGAGCAGAATTGAAGGTTTGTTGTTGTTGTTGTTGTTGTTGTTGTTTAGTCGTTTAGTCGTGTCCGACTCTTCGTGACCCCATGGACCAGAGCATGCCAGGCACTCCTGTCTTCCACTGCCTCGCGCAGTTTGGTCAGACTCATGGTTGTAGCTTCGAGAATTAAAGGTTTACATATTTTCAAACCAGCTTAGAGTCTATAGAGTCCATGATTCCTGGGTATTGCACCTGGAGGTGAACAGGTTCAGGGATGGGGAATGTCTGGCCCTCCAGACGCTCTTGGGCTCCACCTTCCACCACGTCCTGCAAGTATGGACAATGGTCAGGGATGGTGGGAGTTGTTGTCCATCATTTCATTTCACCATCATCACCTTTGCTATGACAAATCTCGATTCATGCCGTTGGATCTGGAGTTCTCTTCCTGCCACCATAAGGACTCTTTCCAAAGGCAAAATGGGTAGGAATTCTGCTTCTGGGCCAACAGAGAGATCCTGGGTAGGACCTTACAGTTCTAAGAAACCAAAAGGGATGAAGGCCGTGAGATCTCTTTGTAGGAGATGCCCTGAGATGTCGCTGAGGAAAGGAAGAATCAGCACAAAAAACATAATACTCAAATGGGGGGGAAGGCAAATGGTCTTCTCCAGTGCTTGCTTTCTTTAAAGAAAAAAAGGTGCCAGTGCTCACCATGAAGTTGTTACAGTAAGTGCCACACTTTTAACCGGGGGCGGGGGGGAGGTGCCGGTACTGAGAACCCTTGAGTACCCCTAGAAAAACAGTACTGGTCTTCTCCCCTTCATTTTTCTTCACACAGGAAAGAGCTGAAGAAGTGTGCATGCACATGAAAGCTCACACCAAGAACAAACGTAGTTGGTCTCTAAGGTGCTACTGGACAAATTTTTTTTGTTTTTTGTATATATTTCTACTGACCAACACAGCCACCTACCTGAATCCAGAAGTTCCTCCTTATCCAGAGGTAGAGAGGCAGGCTTGGCAGCAGAGGCAGCAACTCTATGGGGCGGAGGACAGCTCAGCCCCCGTCCCACATGTGGGGATGTGGCTGAGCCATCCCCAATCTTGAGGGTCCCACCGGGCCTCCCTGGGCCTTGTAACATCACACACATGCAAGAAGGTTGTGTGGAACTTGGCCCCTCTGCTTGGAGGGCCACATTCCCCTTGGGCCTAAGATCCCCCATTGCTGGTCACTGCTTGGAAAGTTCAACCGCCTCCAAAAAGGAACGAATTCTGTTCACAATTCACACCTTGCCCATGTGTCCTCGATGTGCCCACCCAGCTGCTGCCTTCAGAATTTCGCAAGCTGCCTGCTAAAGTATAAAATATACTTCAGAAAACATCTAAACACCCCCCCCCCACTGTGTCATGTTAACAATGGAATTATTTAACTCCTTCAAGTATTTTGGTCTTTAAGTTTCAACAGCTGACATCACTTTTCAGACATGCAGAAATGGTAAATGCAATGAGTTAAGGGACAACCCTTCCCCCCCCCCCGGGGTTATTAAACTGAAACTTTAGTCAAACTGAATTGAAAAACACCAGAGTTCCACAGCAGAAGGAACTCGATTCACATTAAGTTCAGCTGGAAATTATAGGAAATACTTTCAGGTGCAATTCCAAGATTTCTGAATTAATTCAGTGAATTAGTTAACATGAATTAGAGTTCAGTCCAAGCCCTGTTCCTGTTTTATACTCCTTTCCATGCACAGTGAGGACTCTCACTCTGCATATCTTGCTTTCCCGCTCAGAGAGAGGAAATGTTGTTCTGCCACCTAGTGGCTGATCAGGGTAATACACGCAGAGGCCCAGAATGCGACGAGCAAGTCCGGAGCATTTATGGATCTTGAAACTTTCGAGTTCACTCATTTTCACCCGCTGCAGTGAAGGTCTCCTGGGTTTTATCAGGCGAGGATTAAAGGGAGAGATGGTTCAAGGGGGTGGGGTGGGGCAAGGGAATGAGCGCAATTCGTGAGGAAGTATTAGAGCACAGGCCATGAAGGCAAAGCGCCCCTGCTCTTTCCAGGGGGGGCAGAGCTTTCTGGCAGCCACAGGAGGGGGCCGAGAAGGAGCAGCAAGACAGGGCTTGGGATGCGGCTGGAGGGGTTAATGGAGCTACAGTCATTTAGACCACATCTAACATTGTCTTGGGAAGTGTAATTTACCTCTCCTGGATCTACAGTTCCCAGCACTCTTAACAAACTATAGTTCCCACAATGCTTTGGGGGAAGCCATGCAATGTAAATCAGATTTAAATGTATGCTGTGGATGCGACCTGGAATTCTCCATGTGGTGCCACCAAGGACGGAAGAGCTGGAGACGGAGGTCTGAGCTATGGGCAAGAGTTGCTTAGACGCTCTCTTTCAGAGGCTCTGTTGTAATGACTAGGAGTGGTGCTTGTGCAGTAGAACGTCCCAGGTAAGGCTCCTCCATTTGAGCTACTGGCTAACAACCCCACAACCTCTCTTTTTTTAAAAAAAAAAAATCGTTAATTTTCAATTACTAAAATCCAATATAAACCACATTTTAACAATCTCAAATTACAATTCAAATTCAAATATATATCAATTATAAAGCCAATTATACATTTTCCGTGGCCTCCTGTGTACTAGATTTCAAGGTGAGATAATTTTATTTCATCTTGCTTCCGAAGTCTTAATTAATCCATTTACATTCCGTCTTGATCTTAATCCCTTATCAACAGCTACAGAGGTTTTTTTTACTTCCATTCATATTGGCACATTTAATAAATTTTATTTCTGCAAGAGGAGTTCTGTATCCCATATATTTCCTCTGTGTGATGTTTATTTTGTCCACGTTGTTTCTTCATTCTTCCTATTCTCCATCATGTCCTGCACAGCACCGCTGCTTCCGCTTCGCTCTTTCTTTTCCTTTGTACCCAGAGAATGAGGCTGCAATTTCAACTGTGTCACACACCATCTTTTTGGTGTTACTGTTTGAGTTTAGAGAGAGAGTAATCTGGCGTCCTGCCAAAGCCTTGGCCGATCTGCAAAGCTCAAAATCCAGGTCCTCCCATGGCAGTACAGTGAAAGTTTGATGCTTTAAATCCATTTCAATTTTCTCACACAGTTCTATTTTTCATTGTAATCCATGAATATGACCCCGTTCTCTTTTGTCTCCTCTTGCCTTTTATCAGTTTGTTAGCATTCAAAGCGGGGGGGGGGGGGGGATTGCCGAATCATTTATGTAGAAAGAAAGGGTAAAGACTCCCCCCTCACATACCATATTTTACATGGAAGGAAGTCTTCTTTCCAGTTTGAATTGTAATGGCTTTGTAGCTGTTTCAATTTAGCAGTTTATGATCTTGTTCCATCTGCTCCAGCACGTGTCTGTATATTAGTCATAATTTCTGTTATGTACTGAAGTTCTCACCCTGGGCCAGCAGGGGGATACTGTAGATAGTTATGCAAATGAAGGATCGAAAGTGATGTTCAGTGATTGGATAGTTTTAGAAAATGGCAACAGCTACATTGTTCTGGAGCTCTATATAAGCAGGCTGACTGAGCTCCTCAGTCAGTTCTGTTCCAGCTTACAAATAAAGAGCTGCTTTGGAAGAATCGCTGTGTCGTCTGATATGTTCACCCACAACTTAACAATTTCACTCTAATAAACAGAAGTACGTCTGCTTCCTAATGGCTGCGTATGAGGGTTACCGATAGGCAAAGTACTTTTGCACTCAGTGCCTCCCTGCCTCCCGTATTCCATGCCAGAGCGAGAGCCAGGTACTGAGACAATTTGCAAGTGAAGCTCATCCCCCCCCCCGCCCCGGGCCCTGTGGGGAGCTTGAAAGGACAATTACCCTCAAATCATCCTTGTTTATTGTTCGCTAACTGTCTCCACTGGGGACGCGGGTGGCGCTGTGGGTTAAACCACAGAGCCTAGGACTTGCCGATCAGAAGGTCGGTGGTTCCAATCCCCGCGACGGGGTGAGCTCCTGTTGCTCAGCCCCTGCTCCTGCCAACCTAGCAGTTTGAAAGCACGTCAAAGTGCAAGTAGATAAATAGGTACTGCTCCGGCGGGAAGGTAAACGGCATTTCCGTGAGCTGCTCTGGTTCGCCAGAAGTGGCTTAGTCATGCTGGCCACATGACCTGGAAGCTGTACGCCGGCTCCCTTGGCCAATAAAGCATGATGAGTGCCGCAACCCCAGAGTCGGTCACGACTGGACCTAATGGTCAGGGCTCCCTTTACCCTTTACCTTTAACTGTCTCCGCTATTGTGGGAGTGGCATCCATTAAGGGAACAACCCCACCAACCTCAGTCCACCCTCATCTACCCGCTGGTTGCATGTCCTCTAAATCACAGCCAGTCTATGGAATGGCACCACCAATCAGCTTCCAACTTGGCAGGGAGGAGGATGGACACAAAACTAGAATTAGTTGTCTCTGCCTATCATTGGCTTTGATCTCGCCAATATAGGCTGGTCTTCCTGCCTTCTGCCCTGCCAATGCCATTGGGCACCAGCCACCTCTGAAACTTCCTAGTTTGGTTGTATCACGTGTTAATTCCCCAGAGGAGGTGTTTGAGGGGGAGTCAGTTGCGGTTAAAATTTCAACCTTGAGTGATTTCTAAGCAGAAGGGAAGTGAAAGGCTGTAAATAACTGCTGCACTTACAAGTTGCTTCATGTTAGCTGTCTCTTCTTCTGCTTTCCTTTCCTTTCTCAAGCGAAGAGAACTTAAGGCGACAAGACCATTTGCCTTTTTTTGTTTTCCATTTCAGGATTATGTTTTTCATGCTGATCCTTCTTTTCCTAAGGGAAATTTCAGGTACGTGTCCTACAAAGAGATCTCAGGGTCTCTGCTCCTGTTGGTTTCTTAAGGAGAGGAACTGTGAGGGAAGGTCCACCAAGGACCACGCCAGGCAGAGCTGTTGTGAAGTCATGGAGAGCCCCTGGCACTTCTGCAAAGCCAATTTTGGGCTCCTCAGAGCAGATGGAAGATGTTCAGTTTGGGGCAGTGCCTGAAACAGCCTTTTGTTGGTAATAGTAAAAACGAAATGTGAATCTACGCCACAGACTGAAACTGACTTAACCATCCTTCCTTTTACACCATGAGAGTGAATGTGAGAGGCCTTGACTGTGCTGTTTTCAGTGCATGCTCAAAGCATCTTGGTTTAGACATGCCTACCCAAATATCTCAACTGCTGATGTATTTTTAGTTTATTGCTGGTTTTAATTTTCTGAATCTTTTAATTGTTTTTACTAATGATTTTACTGTTTTATTCCTTTCATAAACTGCTTCAAGGTTGTTCACAATTGGGCCATGTATACATTTTATGAAATAAATAAGCAATAACAATCAATGGGCTGGAGAGGAAAGGTTATTTCATTTAGGGAAAATGGCAGGTGAGGGGAACATAATGAGGGGTGTAGGAGACATCTGGAGAAAATGGAAACAGTAGCAGAAATTGCTGATGTTTGCTTACTTCTTCCATGCCCAGAATGGAAATCAGTCTAGCAAATACAATCAGTATTTGATGCTGTTGCTATTTTTTCAACCTCCAAATCATATGTAACTGATTACAGTTTCCCTGCCCCCATTTGCATTGCATTAATATTAATATATTGGAATAATGTGATGGAAATGTAATTTACATATAATTGATTAAGTTCTGTAATTTTGTCACAGCCGATAGCTGCCCTATATCCTTTGGCATGGCAGAGGTGTCTAAAAGTCTGCATGATGTAAAGAAAATGGACAGAGGTCCATTTTTCTCCCCCTTTGTTGGTCATCCAATGAATCCAAAGGGGGTGAGATTCCCAGTGGCCCAAAGGAAGAACTATCTTGCAAGGCATTTACTTAAATTATGAAATATGCCTTCACAGGAAAGAGTGACAGCCACCCATTTAGATGGCTTTAGACAAATTCATGGAAGATAAGGTTCTGAATGGCTACTGGCTTTAGTGGTTACATACCACCTCTGGTGCTCTGAATTCCAGGGGCTGAGACTCGCAAGGGAGTCTTGCCATCAGGTCCCCTTGGGGCAGTGGTTCTCGACCTGCGGGTCCCCAGATGTTGTTAAACTACAACTCCTATTACCCCTAGCTAGCAAGGCCAGAGCTCAGGGATGATGGGAGTTGTAGTCCAACAACATCTGGGGACCCACAGGTTGAGAACCGCTGCCTTGGGGGCTCCCCATAGGATAGGCATCTGGTTGGCCCCATTGAGGGCAGGATGCTGGAGTAGAAGAGCCTTTGGGCTGATCCAGCAAGCTGTTCTTAGGCTCTGTCAGCCACCCTCCAACTCCAGCTCTGTATTTGGGGAGGTGATGGCAGTTAAAACGGTGTAACACTGAAGAAATATATACTAGCATAGATACATTCAGGAGAGGGGCCACATGACAGCTTCCAAAGGTTCAGGGAATTCTTTTGCCCTGAAGTGCAAGATCCTACAAATATGAGCCGTGAACACTTTCCTCCCCCTACAGGCGCAACCTTCATTAATATTTATGAAAATGAGAATCACTGGCTGAGCTGCAGCAACACATCAGCCGATCAGAAGGAATCAAGATGGTGGTTGGGGAAAGACTGCTCCTCCTTGGTCCAATTTCAGCCAATGCCTTGTGATCCAAGTTCTCAGTGCCCAGCAGGAAAGAACCCCACAAGCCGATATCTCAACTGTACACAAAGGAATGTCTCTCTTGCTGCTTTCCCAGGTGGTGGAATATTTGCATGCAAAGCCCTGTCAGGTAGCAATGCGTCAGATCCACACCCACTTATTAATAAGGAGGACCACTGCAGGAATTTCAACTTCTTCATTGTAGCAATAATAAACAACACTGTAGGTGAGTGCATTAAAAGACAGCATGTCATTTTGAGGTGAATTCAGAAAGCATAAGAGTAACAGGTGCACTGGAAAAAGAAATAGGAACACAGGAAATCTGCCATACAGAGTTAGCTAAGGATTATCTGCAGTGACTCCAGGGTTTCAGAGAGGGTTCTCTCTTGCTCTCTGCCCCTGAGCTAAGAACATAATTTCTCTTTTAGAACCATTTCCATTTATGTTTGCTAGTGGGAATGCAGGCAACAGCCATGAAATTCACAGCAAAAGCAAAAATGATGTGCTTCCAACTGAGGATAACTCTTAAGAGTCAAAATAAATGAAAGACCTTTTTTTTTAAAAGAGAGAAGGCGTTAGACCAGATGGATGTGCCATCTTAGTCCTACGCAGATTAGACCCATTGAAGTTAATGGGCACAGCTCACCTGGGTCCATGAATTTCAGTGAGCCAATTCTTGATAGGATTAGTAGGATGCCATAACTAGCTGCTGTTTACTTTGGCAGGGAGACAGAATGCAAACCAGTTCAATCAGATCCATGCAGAATAAGCTGCAATAATGCACAGGTCAAAATTCACCATTGGAAGCAAAAGTATTGGAAAGCTCTCCCTTTTCAAACTTTGCCCATTTTGCTTGAGGGTCACTGACTTGAATATGTCATGTTAGTTTTCAGTGAGGTACAAATGCCAGAACGAACCAAGGGGGAGCTTTTGCACATTTCTAGCAAATTGTATGAAAAAAATGTCATGATTATGCACTGGTACCTCGGGTTAAGTACTTAATTCGTTCCGGAGGTCTATTCTTAACCTGAAACTGTTCTTAACCTGAACTTCCACTTTAGCTAATGGGGCCTCCTGCAGCTGCCGTGCTGCCGGAGCACGATTTCTGTCCTCATCCTGAAGCAAAGTTCTTAACCTGAGGCACTATTTCTGGGTTAGCGGAGTCTGTAACCTGAAGCATATGTAACCCGGGGTACCACTGTTACTCTCATGTGACTATGCCATTTTGCATTGCAGAGAGTAACATGCAATCAGAAGAATTAGTGGTTGTTGAAGGAGAACAGAACTTCAGTCTTCCTTGTGAATTTGATTTGACTGGTGCCAGAGACATATTTACTTTGTATTGGATTAAGGAAACATTTGAAAGGAGGTGCCTTGCTTCTGTTTCAAATGAAGACCACTGTTTTTCTAATAATCTAAACTGCTGTGTTGGCACCAAGATCAAAAAGAGACAGGTCAAAAATTTGACTGACCCACTTGGCAGACATCAAAGTCATTACCTGACAATTTTCAACACCACCACTTCAGACACTGGAGTGTATTTCTGCCTGGTTGCTGTTTACACCAACAGACACATGTGGAAGATTGTAAAGAATGTGACTGTACAAGTGCGAAAAGGCAACAGTGAAGGTGAGTTTAGAAATTATTTTTAAAAATGTGTTCTCTTCCTTTAGTTGAGTGTTGGATGCTCAGAAACTCTCCTCATTGACTGAGGACTTAGGCAGGAAGGGCAGGCACCCCGAAGGCCTTCCCTCACCACTCAAGACATTTGGGAAACTCTCGGAGAAACCCTTGTGGGGGACGGATCATGGTCATCTGTCCTCAAATTGGGCTCTGCCACGAGTGGTGGGGGAAAACAATCGGTTCAGAACTTTCTAGTTTACCCTTCCTGAAACACTGAAATTAATACAAATGTAAGGTTCTGCACTTAGGCAGGAAGAACCAGATGCACAAATACAAAATGTGAGACACCTGGTGTACATGTGAAAAGGATCTAGGGATCTTGGTGGACCACAAGCTGAACATGAGTCAACATGAATGTGATACAGCAGCTAAAAAAGCTGACACTATTCTAGGCTACATCAACAGAAGTCTAGTGTCCAGATCAAGGGAAGTCATAGGACCACTGTTCTGCCTTGGTCACACCACACCTGGAATCCTGCCTTCAGTTCTGGGCACCACAATTTAAGAAGGATGTTGACAAGCTGGAAGGTGTGCAGAGGAGGGCAACCAAGATGATCAAGGGTCTGGAAACGAAGCCTTATGAGGAATGCTTGAAGGAGCTGGGTATGTTTCGCCTGGAAAAGAAGAGACTGAGAGGTGATAGGACAGCCATCTTCCAATATCTGAAGGGCTGTCCCATGGAAGAGGGAGGAAACTGGTTTCCTCCTGCTTTCGAGAGGAGAACACAAAGCAATGGATTCAGGTTGCAATTCCTCTTACCTTCAACAGGCTTGTGTGGGACAGTTGCTGCAGAGGTTTTCTCAACTGGCTTAAACCCAAAACAGACAATGTTTTTTTTTTTGGGGGGGGGGAGGGAGGTGCTGGTGCTCACCATGAACTTACTACACTGAGTGCCACACTTTTAACATTTGAAAGGGAAAAAAGGTGCCGGTACTGCTTACCCTTGAGTACCCCCAGAAAAAAAGCACTGGAAGGAGTATCCCATTAAAAGGATTTGGTAGAAGTTGCTTCTGTCCAGACATCCAGGCAGGGGCCATAGCACTCCTCAAGGTGGCGATCCCATGGGGCATTCCTACTTGATGTATGTCACAGGACCTCACCATTGTGTTGACCTCCAAAAAGGCTACTTCCAGCAGGTGGCTGGATGTTGATGGTTGTGTCCAATGCTTATGCCAAACCTCTGACATTTGCAATCGATAAAGAGGTGGCCTGATTTGACTCAAAGCAGTGATGTTCTGTCTGGTTCTTCTCTGTGAGTCAGGCAAAGTGGGCTTGGGATTCTGACTAAAGACCAGGAAGAACTTTCTGACACTAAGAGCTGTTTGACAGGGGAACAGGGTCTTCTTTGAGTAGGACTAGCATTGAATTCCACTCCCCATAATCCCCAAAGCTCTAAGCCCGAGAAAATACAGACAGGATTTTGGCTTGTATGATCATATCAGCAGATCAATGTTTGCCATCCATTATCCTCACAAAACTTTGAGGAATGTTTAAGTAATTTGGAAACAATAAAATTAGCCTGAGGCTGCCATGTTTCTTTTCCTCCGCCTGATACCATATCATATTGGGATCTCTTTTCAGGGTCTACAAAAGAGCTACAGATCTCACTGGGAGTGGTAGGAGGAATTGTTCTGATTAGTGGGACAATATTGTTCCTTTGCTGGAAGAAAAAGTCTAAAGGTAATGAAAGAAGAACATATTATAAGGTGGAATCAAAGGTGACTGTGTGATTTGCAAAAGCATTTTAAACTGCTACTTAATAATGCATATATTTTTTGTTTGACAGGAAAGGCATATGAATCGCAACAAAGGTACTATATGTCAGACAATATAAAGAATTCTGCTGGTGCTTCTCTCCCTTCCAGACCATAAAAATGACTCTAAATTTATCTCTTCTATTTAGGGATCAGACCACAACTGAAATGGAAGAAGACTGTAAGCACAAGCCCCCTTTTGAATAATGTTATAAGTGGTGTCTCATGTAAGAGATATAGGCAAATGTCCAACACATATTCCTTAGAGGATGTTACATGTGTCACATTTAGTGGACATGAATCATTAAGTGTGAATTCAGATAGTTAGCATTCATGCAATTAAAATTCTGCATAGAACTTGAGCAGGTTAGGAAAGGAGACTAGGTCGGCGAATGCAAAGACGCCATGCAAGAAAAAATCTTGCTTGTTGGAGAGAAAGGTGCACTTTATGCCATAGGAGCCAACTCCGAGGGGTCAAGGTCCTTTCGCCCTCCCAAAAATATTTGAAGGGGCTCCCCCCCCAGTTGATGGGTAGTGCCATTTAAATGGTGTGTGTGTGCTGTGCCATGCGATTGATTATGCAAGGTAGGGCTTACCTGCCCCCCATATTTTATTCAAGTTGGCACCCCTGCTCCCTGCCATGCTAGTTGTCTAGATGCAGGGAAACATTCACAAATATGATCTCTCAGCTGCTGTAATGGGAAGGTGGTGGTTCATTTTACCACCTTAGGATTCTAGAACTTCATTCGCATCTCATTCTGTGGGGGACTCTTTCCTTTTGTGTGGGGGTCAGCCATATTTCCAGACTGCACTGGGGTAATAAAAATCCTTAAGAGGCCCTCAAGAATGACAGTGACCATTTCAGTTTGGAGCAGCAGGGAAGGGTCTAGCAGAGGTTCAAAATAATAATAATAATAATAATAATAATAATAATAATAATTGTAATTGTAATTGTAATTGTAATTGTAATTGTAATTGTAATTATAATAATTTATTTATTTGTACCCAGCTTATCTTGCTGGGTTTCCCCGGCCACTCTGGGTGGCTTCCAACAAAGATTGCAAATACATTAAAACAGTCATTAAAAACTTCCCTAAACAGGGCTGCCTTCAGATGTCTTCTAAACGTCAGATAGTCGTTTAGCTCTTTGACATCTGATGGGAGGGCGTTTCACAGGGCAGGCGCCACTATTGAAAAGGCCCTCTGCCTGGTTCCATGTAACTTGGCTTCTTGCAGTGAGGGAACCGCCAGAAGGCCCTCGGAGCTGGACCTCAGTTTCTGGGCAGAACGATGGGGATGGAGATGCTCCTTCAGGTCTACTGGGCTGAGGCCATTTAGGGCTTTAAAGCACCAACACTTTGAATTTTGCTCGGAAACATACTGGGAGCCAATGTAGGTCTTTCAAGATTGGTGTTATGTGGTCTCGGCGACTGCTCCCAGTCACCAGTCTGGCTGCCGCATTCTGAATTAGTTGTAGTTTCCAGGTCACCTTCAAAGGCAGCCCCACGTAGAGCGCATTGCAGTAGTCCAAGCGGGAGATAACCAGAGCATGCACCACTCTGGCGATGCAGTCCATGGGCAGGTAGGGTCTCAGCCTGCGTACCAGATGGAGCTGGTAGACAGCTGCCCTGGACACAGAATTAACCTGCACCTCCATGGACAGCTGTGAGTCCAGAATGACTCCCAGGCTGCGCACCTAGTCCTTCAGGGGCACAGTTGCCCCATTCAGGATCAGGGAGTCCTCCACACCTGCCTGCCTCCTGTCCCCCCAAAACAGAACTTCTGTCTTGTCAGGATTCAACCTCAATCTGTTAGCTCTCATCAATCCTCCAACCACCTCCAGACATTCACACAGAACCTTAACTGCCTTCACTGGTTCTGATTTGAAAGAGCAGAACCACTGTATGACAGTGCCGCGAGCTCTCAGCTCCTCTGGACTGCCCAGAAGGATGTTATGATCGATGGTGTCAAAGGCATGTTGTGTGCAGGCATTGGAAATGACATGCTGTGCAGGTCTGCACTTTCTGACTGTGCATCTGGGACAGATGTTTTGCACCTCTAGATGTTTGCCGAACTAAACTCCCATCTGCCCCAGCAAGCAGGGCCAACGGCCAAGGATGTTGATGATAATAATATTATATAATTTTTATTTATTTATACCCCGCTCATCTGGCTGACTTGCCCACCCACTCTAGGCGGTTTCCAACACAAAGAATAATCATAATAATAAAACATCAAACATTAATAGTAACAATCTGATCCTATATAAATAGTCACAATATCTTTAAAATAAACAACCTACATCAAATAAAGCAAAATTCAACAATCCACTAAAATTCAATAGTAAACAGCAAAATCAAACATCAAATAATAATTAAACTGTTTAGTAATTCTTTATTGTAATAAATATAATCTATAACATTGGTCAACAACAAATTTGTGTTTTTTCAGTTGATTTAGGACGAATCTGATGCGCTGAATCCAAAAATCACATTGGTTTTGCTCAATCAGGTCAAGTTTTTGAGCTATGGCCACGTCTTTTTTATGTTTTTGTTCACATGTACGCTTGTGTGGAGCATTTTAGAAGAAGTTGGTGGGGGTAAAATGCCATGTCAAATAATTGTTTTGATTGGAAATGATTATTTTAATGACAAGAAGTATTCAGGTCCGATAGTTCTGGGTGATTATGTCGAAAAGGGATCAGTTTGAAGTCATAAAACCTCGAAATCTTCCATAAATTGGTGCGGCTGGGATCAACAGAAAGAACCGGAGCAGCCTCAAGTATCCTAATCTTCGATCAGCACGTCGTCCTGTAGCTCATTGTGATGAAATTCCAGTGCCTATCTTCGGAGAACTTCCTGACATTAGTGATGAAGATGCCTCCAGTGTTGAAGGACATGAAGAAGAAGAAGTGGTTCTTGAAGATGATGCTCCACATCCATTTTCCCAGAAGGAGTTGGATGATCTAGTTCGCGACCTCAGCTTGTCGAAGGACTCTGCCAAACTGTTGGCATCCAGATTGAAGGAAAAAAACCTCCTCTCTGACAGTGCTCGCATCATCTTCTTCTGCAACAGGCATCAAGAGTACCTCCGTTTTTTCTTGGAAGAGAAGGACTTGGTGTACTGTGCAGATATTGCACAGCTTCTGCTCAAGCTTGGAGTGCCACAGAACGAACCCAAAGATTGGAGACTGTTCATTGACAGCAGCAAGCGATCACTGAAATGTGTTCTGCTACACAACGGCAACCATTTTGCCTCTATACCCCTGGCTCACTCAAGTACACTGAAGGAGAACTATGAAGCGGTGAAGTATGTGCTGGAGAAAATTGGTTATGATCAGCATAAGTGGTTTATTTGTGTTGACCTGAAGATGGTGAACTTTTTGTTGGGACAACAGTCTGGCTTCACCAAGTACCCATGTTTTCTGTGCATGTGGGATAGTAGGGACCGTGCTCAGCCTTACACAAAGAAGGACTGGCCTGTGTGGGAGGAATTGGTGCCTTGCAAAGAAAGGAACATCATCAACGACCCTCTGGTGAACAGAGACAGAATACTCTTCCCACCGCTGCACATCAAGCTCGGCTTAATCAAGCAGTTCACCAAAGGCTCTGGACAAGGATGGTGCATGGAGAAAGCTGACTCACAAGGAGAGCATTTGGCTAGGACATTTCCCCCTGATGTACTTGGTTTCTATGTGCAGGGAATCCACACAACTCTTTTTATTTTTAAAACACACACAACAGCAGACATAGATCAACATCACACAGAACACAACAAACAGTACATAAGGTAGGATCTAATGTTTGTCCTACTTAGAGTAGACCTGCTGAAGTTAATGAGCATGACTAACTTAGGTTTATTCAGTGTATTGGGGCTACGCTGAGTAGGACTCGCATTATTATTATTATTATTATTATTATTATTTATTTATCCAATTCGTTCAACACAGAAATTTTGAATGTAACACTGGAAAAGAAAGATATTGTAAACTGCCCTATGATCCTTGGATGAAATTAAATAAAATTAAAATTAAATATAAAATAAATAGGAAAATAAAATAAAAGTAACATACAAAACCATTTGCTTACCTTTAGTATAAAATGGTAGAATTTAGAAAGGACTTTGCCATATGTTAGTTGTAGGTGCATAGCTTGGTTCTAAAGTGGTGCATCCATTTTCAGGTCCCCCTTTAAAAATAAGATAGTTGAACTTTCCATCTTAAAAATCCCTTGACATAACTTTGTAGGATAGGATTGAAAACTCATGTGAGTCTTTCCCCCTTTTCCCCTTACAGGCTCCCCATATGCCGTTTCCAGCCGCAATGACATAGATGGGAATGAAGTTGTGTATTCACTCGCGATGAGTCCTGGTGTGAACCCAGACAGTCTCTATTCTTTACCAGAGAGCAAATCCGATCCTGGAATGCAACCTGGAGAGAATGTGCAAGCAATTTATGCTGTGCCAAAGAAAGAGAGATCTTGAGTAGCGCCATGGATCGAATGTTAGCTACAGATGTGGAAATTCTGGCTTGATGTCTATGTCCACACTAACTATAATGCCAGTGGCCATGGACGAGTGTCCTTGATCTCTCAGCTTCAGTCAGGAATAAGCCATAAACAGTCTTGGCTTCCCCCAGAGAATTCGGGTTGCTAGGAGATCCCTGTTTTGGCCCACAGAGCTACAGTTTCAGAGTTCCCTGTGAAGAGGAATTGATTGTTAAACCACTCTGGAAATTGTAGCTCCAGAGGCGTAATAGGGGGATCTCATAACATAGGGTTGCCATAAATCGGACACAAAAGGTTTTTGAGCTTTTTCAGGAAAGTTGTTGAGCTTTGGAAGATTGCCCACAGAAGGTTGGCAACCCTATTATAACAGCACTCAGTGCCCTTAATGAACTACAGCTCCCAGAATTCTTGGGGGTGAAGCCAAGACTGTTTAAAGTGGTATCATAGTGCTTTTAATGTATGGTGTGCATGCATGCCTCCCTCAAGAACCTGTGGCCTTCCAGATGTGGACCCACCCTTCCCTTACACCCTGCTTGGGGGCAGAATAGGATTTTTTTCGTAAGCCCCCAGTTGGCCTGGGGACTCACTCCTCTTTTTTTGCTGCCGCCATTCTGCTGGGAGTCCTGTTTTTGGATTGGTGTTCTGGACTGGTTTAGTTGGCTTTCATTTTGGGCAGGAAAGACAAGTTAAGATCTGGTGGGGCAAATACCTGAGGCACAATTGGGTTAAGGGCACTCTTTGCCACCCTACACTGTCTTGACGTTGGGTCCTTTGGGATGTCCTTTGGCCTTGGCAAGTGCCTGGGCGTGAACTCCAGCCCGGTGGTGCCACAGTGCGCTTGTCAGGTTCACATGCCCATGGGGACAGCATCTTAGGGGTGGGCAGGGCCAGAGGTGGATGTGGTTGAGGCAATTGTTGTGACTCTTCCCTTTATAGAACAGGCTACTTACCAGCCATGCAAAAGTCAGAGGTTTCTGCTTACACCCCCATCTAGGCAAGCAACAGGCGTTGTTCCAAGAAGTGTGTCAAAGAGAGATCTTTCCCAGTCTGCATCTGTATTGGAACTGTTTTAAATATGTTTTTATTATTTTTATTACTTTGTTGCTTGGTGTTTTCTACCTTGAATGCCTTTAGGAGGAAGGATGGGATATAAATTTAATGAACAAATAAAATTTAAATAAATAAATAAAGCAAGTAAGCTGAGTTTGATTACCATCACCATCAGGGTTCTGGGACACATTTCAGCCTGGCAAAAGCACTCAAGGAGGGGATGGAGCAGAGCTGGAGAGGGTCTGGTCTGGGAGAGGAGGGGCAGCCTGTGAAGGGTTTGGGAGGCCGCACAGGGCTCATCCACACACCTGCTGCTGCTGCTGCTAGTCCCATGACTGCAAAACACGGGCCCAAGCAGCAGTGTAGCTAGCTGCTCAGGTGCCCGGGGTGGCACACATGCCCTGCAGCCGGAGGTGGAATGAGCCGCCCACGGGGGCAGGGCGAGTCTCAGCCGTAGGGCGGCTGAGGCGGTGGGCAGACGCAAGCCCCACGGTGTGGCACCCAGTGCCCCCCGCCTCACCTAGCTACCCCTGTGCCTTCATGATCACCTAAGTGTGGACCTCCAAACATTCCCAGAGCCCTCCCCCCATTGCTCTTGCTCCCTCCCACAGGAGCTTATGGAGAGGGGAAGAAATGGGGCCAGCTGGTGGGTTTCTGGCTTATTGCAGAGATTCAAAAGCCGCTTTTTAGGGCAACGAGCCTCCAAAGGCGGCTTCCACCTTGCAGTCATAAAACCCAGAGCAGGGGACTGCAACCTTTAAGACAAAAAGAGCCACTTGGACCTGTTTCCGAAGGAAAAAAACTGGGAGCCGCAAAACTCGTCATTATAAAAATAACTTTTTTGTCACTTTTTTATTATTTCTTTGTTTGACCCCTCAGAATTACTCCTCCTCATAGAAATAAACGTTAAATTAACAAGTTACCTTTTTTTGTGTGTGTGTTCTTCACTCCCCTTAAAAACAGTGACCAGCGTACATGCCCCCTTTCAATGCAGTGACCAGCGTACATGCCCTTACAATGTAGCGGGCGGGAAGGTGACATCGGGACGGTGCGTGACTAACGCACACACCGCCCCCATGCGACGTCACAGCCAGTACACTCCCACAGTGGGGAGTGTCGGGGCGCACAATGCGCCTCCTCCCCTTGCTAGTATCCGCCCCGGAGCCGCGGCAAAGGTGTAAAAGAGCCACATGCGGCTCCGGAGCCGCAGGTTGCAGACCCCTGACCCAGAGCAACCCAGACCCACCAAACGTATTAACTCACTCCCACACCGCCCCCGACAATACCAGAAAAGCAGCCCTCATGGAAACCCGTCCCAAGCAGCCTCAGCCCATTTCAACCCGATCAAGCCTTGGAAAGTTTTCTAGGCGGCTGAAACCTGGCAGGAAGATCCCTGCCGCCCCTCCTGGCTCCGGGGGCAGCCTCGCAGGGACTCTTCTGGTTCCTGCGGAGGGAAGCGGTTTTCCTCCGCAGAGACTTACTGTGCCAAAGTGAGCAGGCGAGGGAGACGGAGAGGAGGAGGCAGCTTAGGCAGATTCATGGAGGAGAGGAGGCTACTAGCCAGAAAGGCTGTGCTCTGCCTGCAAAGTTGGAGGCAGCAATGCTTCTGGTTTCTGGAAATCACGCGAGGGGAGAGTGCGCCTGCAGTGGCGTAGGAAGGGGCGTGCGGTGGGTGCCAGGGCTATTTTTTGTCACCCTCCTCAGTGATGACACCTGGGGTGGCCTGCATCCCCCTTCCTAGCCACTGGGTCCAAGTGGTTTTCCGCTTGTCCCGCCACTTTCCCAGGGAAAACCCACTCTTCAGCCCCAAAGAGCAGGTTTCCCTGGGTGAAAGCGGTGAGACAAGCAAAGGTTTGGATCGGCCAATAGAGAGGCTGGGGGGGGGGGGAGAGTGCATTTGGTCCCCAGGATTGAGGTTCCCTAGGTTCTGCCTTATATTTGCAGAAGTTCGTTATGCAATTATGCAGAAGCATAATTTTTGCCTGAAGATTGCTCTTTCCCCTCCCAGTAGTAGGAAAAGCTGTGAAAGCAAAGGGATAACAGTTCACCTCTAACAAGAACATCAGTGGCAAAATCCTCCTATAAGGCAACATTTCACAGCTTCTGCTAGTTCTTTTTCACAAGCTGTATTCTGCCTGAAGGCTAAAGAACCTTTTTCAGAGAAACAAACCCTGATTTCTTTATTATATTACTCATTTGGATAATATACTGACATGATTTTTAAAAATGGAATGCTTCTTCAAAGCAACTATCCAAAAGGCTACCTGGAGATGGCGAGGTGGATTTTATTTCTGGACCACTAGATGCCACCCTCACTCTTGCTAGAAAGCTAAGCTTTCCTTTCCTTTCCCATGGGAATAATATTCTGATTTCTGCACATCTGGAAATCCCAGGTGCTCCTCTCCCCTGCCAAGGGGTATTGGACCATTTCCCTCCTGCTGCTCTTGCAATATTCCTGCGTTCCTCCTCCCTCTGGGACTTCAGGGCAATAGTGGCCAGGAGGGGAAGGACTAAGCACCCACCTTGCTCACCGCGTCTCCCCTGCAAATCCTTCTTGTCATTTTGAAGTGAAATGCACCTGGCATAGATGTCAACTGGATGCCAAACATTTGATTCTGGCATTGGGGAAGCTTTGTAAAAGTGTTTAATCACCTCCCCGCAGGCGGATCCTGTGCATTTTTACCAGTCAGTGCACTGCCTCAGGTCTGCAAGCAATCCTGCGTTCCTCTGCTTGAGAGTGAGCAGTTCCTTCTGCCTAACCAGGCATTTGCCTTTATTGACATTGCAACCCTAACCATGTCTGCTCAGAAGTATTATGGTAATTCAGTGGCACTTAATTCCAGTTAAGTGGGGTTAGGTAAGAGGGGCTCTTCAAGCTTACCTGGGAGTAAGTCCCCTTGGCTTACTTCTCAATAAATATGCATAGGATTGTGCTGTGAATGTGTTAAGAGTACAGTGGTACCTCGGGTTACAGATGCTTCAGGTTACAGACACTTCAGGTTACAGACTCCGCTAACCCAGAAATAGTACCTCAGGTTAAAAAGTTTGCTTCAGGATGAGAACAGAAATTGTGCTCCGGCGGCGCGGCAGCAGTAGGAGGCCCCATTAGCTAAAGTGGTGCTTCAGGTTAAGAACAGTTTCAGGTTAAGAACAGACCTCCAGAACGAGGTACCACTGTAATAATATTCCACATTTATATAACTCTGAATATTCAGCGTTTCACATACATTATCTTATAGTAATGTATCTACTGCATAATGGATTTGTGTGTGCATTTATATATGCAGTTGTTTTATGGATATTTTTATTGTATTGTGAAATCATTTCAAGATGCTTCATTGGAAATGCTTCATAAATAAAATACCGTATTTTTCGCTCTATAACACGCACCCGACAATAACGCACACGTAGTTTTTAGAGGAGGAAAACAAGGAAAAAATATTCTAAACGAAACAGTGGATGTATGATTTTTGTGGTTCATGCTGTGGCCACAGACATGTGATCTGACAGTGAGTTTGGAGTAGCCCAATGCAAAAATCCTGAGGATCCATGTGGATCCATGCTTTGTAACCACGTTTTTGCACCACTGCGGCCCCAGGCAACAGTGGGTGCATTATTTTTTGGTGCAAGATGTAGCCATGGACATGCTATGTGATCTGATGGTGAATTTGGGGTGACCCAGTGCAAAAATCCTGAGGATCCATGTGGATCCGTGCTTTGTAACCACGTTTTAAGTGGGGAGGGAAGGAAAAGCACTCAAGGGACAAAGAGCATGCGTGGGGTGGGTGGAGAAGGATGCTGCTAATAATGAAGAAGAGGGGTATAAGGGGAGAAGGCTCCTCACCTCTCCCGCTTTGCTCCTTTAAAGCAAGCAGGTTCTGCTTTTCTCCCTCCTCCCCGCTCATCCCCGGCTTAGCGAGCTGAAAAACTTTGCTGCTATTTAGCGAGCTGAGTGGGGAGGAGAGAGGGACAGAGAGCCTGCTTGCTTTAAAGGAACCAACCGGATAGGAGCGGCTCCTCTCCTCTCCCGCTTTGCTCCTTTAAAGAAGCAGGCTCTCTGTCCCTCTCTCCTCCCCACTCTGCGGCTCTTCTCCCACTTTGCTGTTTCAAAGCGAGCCATGGAGGAGGGAAGGAAGGGGAACCATGGATCCTCTGCTCACGACTGCAGCAGATCCCCCCCGCCACTCATAGGCATTCCCTCCATAACACGCACAGACATTTCCCCTTACTTTCTAGGAGGAAAAAAGTGAGTGTTGTGGTGCAAAAAATACGGTAAATAAAATACTACCACGGCTGCTGCTACTACTAATTCTTTCAGCAGAGTATTACAGCCTCCTCATTGGGGGTGGGGGGTGGGGTGGGGCTGAAAGTCTTCAGCTTGCATAAGATCAAGAGGTGAGTTAATGGAAGAGGCAGGATTTGAATGGATAACTTCTTGGTCTGCAGCTCTGTTTCTTAGCCACTGCTGCACCAGCTAGAGCAGGCCCGGCCTCTTTCATCAAGGTGGAGTGCCCCTTAAGTGGCTTTGACAATAAGTACATTTTAAAAATGTAAAGGCTGTATCCAATGTAAAGCTCCCGTAAGTTAAAGTCACTTAGTGGCATTCTTCTTGCGGAACATTGTTGCATGTTGCAAAATGCAAGTACAGTAGTGGTTGTTGTTGTTTAGTCGTTTAGTCGTATCCGACTCCTCGTGACCCCATGGACCAGAGCATGCCAGGCACTCCTATCTTCCACTGCCTCCCGCAGTTTGGTCAGACTCATGTTTGTAGCTTCGAGAACGCTGTCTAACCATCTTGTCCTCTGTCGTCCCCTTCTCCTTGTGCCCTCCATCTTTCCCAACATCAGGGTCTTTAACAGGGAGTCTTCTCTTCTCATGAGGTGGCCAAAGTATTGGAGCCTCAGCTTCACGATCTGTCCTTCCAGTGAGCACTCAGGGCTGATTTCCTCAAGAATGGATACGTTTGATCTTCTTGCAGTCCATGGGACTCTCAAGAGTCTCCTCCAGCACCACAGTTCAAAAGCATCAATTCTTCGGCGATCAGCCTTCTTTATGGTCCAGCTCTCACTTCCATACATCACTACAGGGAAAACCATAGCTTTTACTATACGGACCTTTGTTGGCAAGGTGATGTCTCTACTTTTTAAGATGCTGTCTAGGTTTGCCATTGCTTTTCTCCCAAGAAGCAGGCGTCTTTTAATTTCGTGGCTACTGTCACCATCTGCAGTGATCATGGAGCCCAAGAAAGTAAAATCTCTCACTGCCTCCATTTCTTCCCCTTCTATTTGCCAGGAGGACCATAAAGAAGGCTGATTAAAATATGCACATTTTTGTATCCAGTTGTGCCTAAGATACACATTTTTTTAGGCAAGAAATTCTCCTAATATAAGACACTCTTGTCTGTTTCGATTCAAATATACATATTTCTCCCTTATATATGCATCTTTGAACATATTGTTGGGTTGGAGAATTGCACTGCAAAATTAATAGAAGTACAAGCTCATGGAACCAAAGAATTATAGAGTTGGAAAGGGCCACAAGGGTCATCTAGCCCAACCCCCTTCAATGCAGGAATCTTTTGCCCAATGTGGGGATTAAACCTATGACCTTGAGATTTAGAGTTTCATGCTCTACCAACTGAGCTACCCCTCATAATATGCAAGTGTTTGTATGCTATTCCGCCTTTAAATGTGAACCGAATCAAATCTCTCCCTCATGCCCAGAGAAGGAAGGCTCAGAGCCAGGGGACTGGTGGTGGGACACCAGGGAGAGGGCAGAGGGAGAAGAGTGGAAGGAGTTGTTGGAGACTGAAGGCGCAACAGGATTTGGTGAGCAAGGAGAGCCTGTGACAGAGAGCAGTTCTGACTCAGAGGCTGAAGCAGAGGTGGGGCAAAGGCTGCAGAAGAACACAGATTGTCCTACTGTGACAAGCTCCCCTCCCCACTTGTCTCCAAGGACACACAGAGTGATGCACAGTGTGGAACAGAGATTGGAGATGCCACGTTGAAGTTTGAGACTGCTTGGGAAACTTCTGGCAAAGTAGGAGGCTTGGAGGTGGGTGAAGGTGGGGAACCTCAGTCCTGGCAACTGCTCTACTGGGGCAAAACTTGCTGGGATGTATTGCTGAGTTGTATGCCGTTTCTTTGAATAAAGAGTTAGCTTCTCGGAGAAACTCTTGCTTCTTGCTTGCTGACCTGCGTCTGATATATTTGCAGTTGTAAAAGCAGGACAATGCAGAAGGTCCATGGCTCAACCCCTGACATCTCCAATTAAAGAGAAGCAGGTAGGAGATACCACTTGCAGTCAGAGCAGAGAAGCAGAGGCTGCAGAGGCCTTCTGGATGTTGCTGAACTACAACTCCCACCAGCCAAATGTTCCCCATGCCTGACATAGATAAATAGTTTGACCAAGTACAAAGCAGCTTGGAAATAAGACCTTCAAAGTCTCTTTGGCCTTACAATGCAGCCATTTCTGAGGAACCAAGAACTCTCAGAGCTTGCATACAGTTCACTGCCAATGACTCAGACACATCAACATCAATGGCAAGGGGTGCCTCTGCTTCACAGGCAGCTGCTATCCACCCCTCCCCAAAGCAAGACGGAACTGTTAATTAAAAGAAAAAGAAACGAAATCAAGCCTCCTTGATATTTCAAGTTGGTCTGCTGTATGCTGAAAGTGTTTCCTGTCCGCTACATTTTCCTCTTACAAGAGAGAGCAAACCTGCTGGCTGCTCCCTTTCTTCCTGACACCCTGAAGCCACAGCTGACACAGACAGCATCAAATGCAGGCACTCAGGGGTGCCAAGTATGAGATTGCTCTGTAACCATCACATCTTAAAGAAAAATGTATCCATGGTTTTTAGATCCGAAAGCTCTGATCCAGCGTGCATCATTAATTCAAGGAATCTATTCAAAACCATCCATAGGAGCCAAAAAATAACCTCACTAGATGCTTTTAACACAACACTTTGTCTCCAGCAGTGGTCATTCAGATGCTTTCTGATGAATATGTATTTTCAGACCTGAAAATTGTGATTCAATGTGCATCAATGTTTCCATGAGTTAAAGAAAGTACCAGGGGCATCATCTCACTCTCAGGATTGTGGGTGCCCACCACCTGCATGTAGTGTGTGTGATGTCACACACACAGCGTGCAATGTTGCATCGCATTTTGGGAGGGGCTCCTCTTCCTCCTCCTCCTGCAGTCAGTGAGGCACCCTTTTCTGGCTGTGGAGGGTGGAGCTGAACTGCTTCTCTCTCGGAGGCAGCACCACAGAGGCTGGCTGGCTGCATCTCTCTGGCTTTCCTCATTGACTTTGTGGGTGCCCAGCTCCCACAATTATATTATTGTGAGTGCCCATGTACCCAGGGCCCCCTGGAATTGGCTCCTATGGAATGTACCTTTCACACCAACAGTATCTCCAAGGGGAGGGTTTTATACAACCAGGGCACCACCCCAGTGACCAACCAGTGGTCAACCAGCTGCGTGCCAGCAAACAAGACCCAAGCATAAGAGAAGGTTCCCTTCCTGTGGTTTCCAGCAACTAGTGTTCAGAAGCATTGCTGCCTCCACCATTCGAACATAGCCAGTGTGGCTAGTTAGCATCCATAGCCTTATCCTCCATGAATTTGTCTGGTCCCCTTTTTAAGTTGTCTAGCTTGGTACCCACCACAGCCTCCTGCAGGAGGGAGTTCCATAGTTTAACTATGCACTGCATGAAGATGCACTTCCCTTTAATCTGATACCATGCCCTAGGTGGGGTGTCAGCTGGAAGTGAAGAGAGCTACATCTAAGCAAGGTGAGCTGACACCACCCACTGATGGGCAGGATATGCCCTGCAAGTGCTCAAAGTGACTTCTTGCCCTTCCTCCCGTTTCCCCCAAAAGGCTTCCACTGCCCAGATATTGCCAGATATCAGAACAACAATGTTTCTATTTAAATCAATGGGACTGGAAAGTGCATCATTTTGGCTACAGCATGTGCAGTGAGATTAATTGACTGAATAGAATGGGCTCCTCAAAACCAAATGCATTGGAATCTGGAGCAAAAGAGCCACAGACAATCCACTTCCAAATTAAAGAATTGCAAATGCAGAATAATCAATAAAACATCATTGATGCATGAATTATAGGCTGGCCATGAACACTTTTTTGTTGTTGTTTTAAAATTAAAGTACTTATATGGATCACTATCCCTGCTGGCTGCAGTAGATTAATTCTCTTTAATGCATTTTGTTATCTTTCAGTTTTAATGGCTATTGAACTTAAATTGGCAAGGCTTTTAAGCAGCACGAGCCTTACGTTTTTTATTCTGCAGAGCTCCAGAGTCTGGTTCAAGGGACAGGAGGACATGAAACCTGAGGCTGCTGGCTTGGGGAGCCATACAACAAAATTCAAGGAAGTGTGAATTTCAAAGGATGGCAGTATGTTGATTCTTACATTGTTTCAGAAAGTGTGAATTAGCTGGGCTCAACTTTAAATGCAAACTGAATTGAATTTCTCCCTCACTTCTACTCCCAGGATTGTCCTCCCGTGTCTGAGTGCATGAGAACCTAAGATGAGCCTTTAGCTGGATCAGGCCAATGGCCCATCTAATCCAGCATCCTGTTCCCACAGTGGCCAACCAGATGCCCCCAAGGGAAACTGGCAAGGAAGGCCTGAGCACAAGAGCAGAGGCAGCCACTGAGGTCAGCAGCCATCCATAGCCCTCTCCTGCTTTGGCCCTGAGAACAGGAAACAAAAATGATGGAACCAAAGGTTATTCAACCAAGTAATGTCTAAAAAGGGAGGGACACATACTGGCGTAAAATGTGCATAGAATGCATGTACTATGGAAAATCACAGACAAAAATGTGTTACATTAAGGAAATATATTAGACAAGATTGCCTAGAAAAATGTGTATATTAGGAGAGCATCATACTAAAATGCTGATGAATTTTCATGATGATTTTTTTAAAGAAAAAGAAATTGTAAACTGATGTGACAATGTGGAAAATGGAACTTCAGTTTGGCAAAAGGGGAAACTGAGAAAGAAACGAAATGGACAGGTTTACCATCCCTGCTCGTAAGGGAAGTTATGCTGAGAAATGGACGTGCCTCTAAAGAAGGATAACAACAGGAGGACTCAAAGAAGGAACTTTTGGAAACTCAAGGCAGTAGAAACATAAGATGATTGGACCCCACTGAACTTGAAGCATGGGAAGCCCCAACAAAAATGTATAATTTGGCAAAATATTTGGACTTTATGATATATATTTGTATAATTTGGAATATTTAATGTGATTTGATTGGATTGTTAAAATGGAAAACTTAATAAAAATTATTATATGAAAAAGAGAGAAATGGACGTGCTTCTGGTCAACTCAGAGGAAGACCAGGCTGTTCTGAGGCCCCCAGGGCTTTGCTTGCAGAATGTTAGTCTAATCAGCGGAAGAAAATATAACTACAGATATCTGACAATGATACATTGGAAAAGCACGGACGTTGATGCACCTCCAAATGCTTGAATTATCTCTTGCTTCTAGACTAATTAAAAGTATCACACTGAGCCCTTGACCCCTGCTTGACAGAGGAGGCTGGCAGCGCTTTGTGCCTAGGAGGCAGATCTTGAGCTGCCTTCATCCTCTGTTGCCTGTGCCTGCTGAGTCTGTGTCTACATTGTCTCTAGTATTTCTTGCCTTTTGAAGACCCCCAGTTAAAATGTTGACGGTCTAAGTTGCTACAGTTGGCACCATCAGCAGGCGGCTTCTTGCCCCAGTCCTTGGAAAGCAGGAGTGGGAAATGGCTATATGTAAAAAGGAAAGAGTCACAGTCATTTTCCTGCCCACTTTGTCTGTGGCTCCACTGGAATGTCACCCCCAAAGTGTTGTGCCAGGGATATGTGACCCTTGGGCTGAAAAACGACCTTCAGCTCTGCTTGCAGGTCTGCCAGCTGGAAGTGGAAGCATCATTCAAAAAGAGCAGCACAGCTGTCTTGATTTTCTGGAAGCTGAACTCCACTGTTGTTGGGTTTTTTTAAAACTGACTTTCAGTCTAAATATTGTGTTCAGCCTGTGGATGTTCGGCTTGGATGAACAACCGGTAAATAACAACAGATGCAAAGCCAGAAAGAACCAGGTGAACACCAAATGTCACACTAGGGGGCAGCACTGAACCATGGATTCTTCCTTCACCTCCTGCTGCTTGTTGAGGGTCTTGTAGTTTTGGTTTGCAGGATCACAAATGGAAATATTAGAAGTATATCTCACAGCTACGGCATAATAATCTCCAACATTGTGAGATGCAGATGATGAAAGCACCTGTGTGTCTCTAGGGGCTGGCTCAATCTTCCTCCTGATTCAGGTATTTTCCTTTCCCCAAACTGTGTTTATGTGCCCCTCTCTCCCTCCCTCCCTCCCTCCCTCCCTCTCCAGACACATATACAAGAGGAAATATGATATAATTCAACTCCAATCACACAGTTTCAGATGAAAGTATCTGAAAGGCTGTAGTCATGCCAAGGACAAATTTTCCTTTTCGGCCTTTTAAAGACTACATTGCAAAACACCCTTAGAAACTTAGGGAGCTGCCTTATAGTGAGTGAGACCAACGGTCATAGGAGCCAGCCCTGCCAGTGGCCTGCCTAGCTCATTACTGCACACAATGGCAGGCAGTGGCTCTGCAGGGTTGCAGACCAGGGGACTCTCTAAGCCTTACCTGCAGAGGCCAGTAACCAGGTCTGTCACCTTATGCATGCCAAGAAGTTGCCCACCCCTGGGCTACAACCCTTTCCCTTAAAAAAAGTCAAATGTGACCAGAGTGATGGAGGTAACTTCTACCTTGTCCAAGTAGGCATCTTCCTTCCTTCCTTCCTTCCTTCCTTCCTTCCTTCCTTCCTTCCTTCCTTCCTTCCTTCTGCAACTGAACAAAATGGGATCTGCTGTCTAGTTTGGGGCTGAATATGCAGCTTTCCCCCCTTCAAACCCACATGGGAGTTCAGTGCATAAAAAGCAGTCAATACAATCCTTCTTGGGAATTTTTTCGTTTATCCAGAAGGATTATATCCACAATGGTATGCTGAAAGTGAGCAAAAAACACGACAGGAATTGTATTGTCATACTACAAGGCAGTTATTGGACTACAGCTCCCCCCCCCCCCGATTCTTGGCAATAGGAACTTGGGCTGATGGAACTTTAGGGCTGCAAAGGTTGAAGGATGACATCCTATACAAGCTTGCCTGGGGCCAAACACATCCAGACGTTCTTCTGGCTTACACTGTGCATAGGCTTACAGTGGAGCCTCCTTTCTTCTCTTCGTGCATGCCTTTGAAGGGAAGAGTGGGTCAACAGTGACCTATGTTTGCTGATGGGGTCAGATTCAGGGAGTTGGACGGCGCCTTGTAAGCCATCTACCCCAAAGACATGTTTAACACAGGAAATCCAGAATCAGGGCATTGTGGAAGTACAGATATGCTGGATGGGATGCTTGCACTCTGAATGCTATACGTAGGGCTGCCTCTGAAGATGGTTTGGAAAATTCAGCTTGTGCAGAATTTGGCAGCCAGATTGCTCATTGGGGCAAGCCAGTTTGGGCATATTACACTGATCCTGGTCTGACTGCACTGGCTACCAATTAGTTTCTGGGCCCAATTCCAAGTGATGGTTTTAACGTATAAAGCTTTAAATGTCTCAGGACTGCAATACCTCAAGGACAGCCTCCCTGCATATGAACCCTGCAAGCACCTTCTGAGGCCATGCTTTGTGTGCCTCCTCATTGAAAGGTCCAGAGGGTGGCAACATGAGAACGGGGCCTTTTCTGCAGTGACTCCCCATCTGTGGAATGCTCTCTCACTGGCAGCTTCTTTACATATCGTTACATGGCAGGCAAAAGCGTTTCTCTGTAACCAGGCCTTTGGTTGATTGACATTCCGTGGCCTTTAAAAAAACACATGTGTGTGTGTAGGGAGGTTATTTGTTTTTTGTTTTATTATGCATTTTGTGTTCTCATTTTGTATTTTTATGCTGTGAACACTGGGCATGCTGTCTGTGGCTAATGGGAACTGGGAGCCCAGCCACATCATAGAGCATCCTATGACTACTTGTTCCATAAAAGAACTCACCGTAATGCAATCTCAATTACACCATGAAAATTAACTCTCAGCTCTTGATCAACTGATTCTAAATTTTGGCAAACTTGGTACTAAGAAAGAAAATTAACTATCAGCTCTTGATCTACTGATTCTAAATTTTGGCAAACTCTGTACTAAGAAAGAAAAGCCCAGGGAAGTTGCAGCCTCATTAAGGAGATGGGAATAGCAAAATGACCTAGCAGTCTCAATTATTTTGGTTAGTCTTTCAGACACCCAATTGGTTCACACTAACATATGTGACACAACTACTGAGATTATTACAAATTTACTAAAGGCTTTTGGATTGACAAGCAAGCTTTCATATTGTGCTTGGATGAGAGATTTGTTTAAATTAAAGTTTGAATGCAAGAAAGACTGTTAACAACCACATGACAGAGTTCCTAGCCATCACTGAGAAGCTGGAACTTTTAAACTGGATGGTGGACTGAAGGTTTGCTACTTTGGGGGGTCACTAGGATAAAAATATGAGATATTTGCCACTCTCTTGGATGGTGAACCACAGTTAACCCTAACAGATGTAATTGGCCATCTGGGAGAGGAGTGTGCAGAGAGAAGAGAAATCTCTCCAGCCAGGAATGGAAAACCCAGTGATTCCAGCTATGTGTTGTGATCTTAGAGGAGAACCAAGGCTCCATCCAAAAGAGTTGCTGTTTCTGAAGTAACAAAGAGGGACACATATTCAAGTTTTGTGAAGCCCCCAAACCAGCAAAATCCCTTTCATTTAAGCACCAAATCAAAATAATGGGAACCACAACAAGAGGAGTAGTTTGGATTTGATATCCCGCTTTATCACTAACCGAAGGAGTCTCAAAGGAGCTAACATTCTCCTTTCCCTTCCTCCCCTACAACAAACACTCTGTGAGGTGAGTGAGGCAGAGAGACTTCACAGAAGTGTGACTAGCCCAAGGTCACCCAGCAGCTGCATGTGAAGGTGCGGAGATGCGAACCCAGTTCCCCAGATTACGAGTCTACCTCTCTTAACCACTACTCCACACTGGCTCTCAACAATGAACAAGAAAGCAATTTTCTTTTGCATGAGAAGAATCTAAATATAAACAATTGTGATGCAAAATCAAACAAATGCTTCAGTAATTCTGGATGTTCTTTGCATATGAGTTATGATGAAGATTTCTTTGGAGGCGTTGTCAGTATTACCCCATCAGTGGTTGACAGTATTCAAATTGCAAATGGTGAAACCATAAAGAAATGTGGTATAGGTTCAGGAACCTAAACTGCAAACTTAGCCATCAGTTGAAAAAAACCATGTGAAACAGGTCCTATATGTCCCACAATTGAATTGCAACATGATCAGTGTGTCCACCTTGGACAGAAAAAGTATTCATATACAGTTTGGAAATGGTAAATGCCAAGTAACCAAAGGTGGCAAATTGTATGCTGAAGCATATTTGATTAATGGTATCTATAATCTTTCAGAACTCGAGACTGCAAACGTGGCACACATGTGCCAGAAGCAAGGAGCAGACTTCCCTCAAACTCTGGCACAGAAAGTTTGGTCACATAGACATCAAAGCCATGGCAGAACTGCAATGCAATGAGCTTGCAACAGGAAGGTAAACCAAAATGCACCAGTCACAACCAAGTGTGTAAGTTGCTTCACTGAGAAGAGTGTTTAGCCTTTCCCCCATCTGTGTACTGAACAGTGAAGCACCAGAGTGACACACGTAGCCTACCCTGCTGTACACTTAATGTTCCCTCCCTAGGGAAGAATAAGTCCATACTATTTTTCCTGGATGCTTTCTCAAGGGACAGTGTTGTATACGTTCTAAAGGAGAAAAGTGAAACAGTACAGATGTTCGGAAATTACATGACCATGGTGAGGATCATCATCATCATCATCATCATCTTCAAATATTACGGTCATAGACCAGCATAAGTAGGGTTGGGTACAATCATTTAGAATCTGTAAAATGTTTTGGAAAGCTAAAAAGTATTTAAAACAGAAGGTACTGTATATATAAAAGACTATAAGAATCTAAAAAGAATCTAAAAGAAGGGTTAGGAGCATTAAACGGATGTAGAAGAACATAAAAGATTAGTATATAAAAGACTATAACTATCAATTTAGAGAGCACTCTGATGTGAGTGTTTATTAAGTCTAGTTTGTGGCACAGGTCATCATCTGACAAATTTTGAGCACTGGCAACATGGTATGTTGTAGCAGGGTTGGTATCTGAAAGCAGCAGGGAGGTATAGAATTGTCCTGTGCGCCCTGGGTCCTTATGGAGCAGTTGGGAGAGGAGGCTGATACAAATGTCTCTATAATACAGGCACTGGAGAAGCACATGCTCTATTGTCCAGAGTCACAGAGGCATTGTCTCTCTGAGAAAGCAGTCTTCCTATATCAACCTTCAATGACAGCCGAGGGGAGGGCGTGACCTCGTGCCAGGGTAAAAGTCCTCCGGTGCTAAGGGACTTCGAGTTTAGTTTGATATGCCATGGGGGAGGCAGAGTACCTGGTGGATTCATTGGCAATAAAAGTTGGGGTCCTAGCTAGATCCAATTGGCGCTCTGTGTCTGCTACATGCTGTTTCATGAATGCTTTGGCCTGATTGTATCCCATGCTGAGTAGAAGACCTAGGGATGAGATTTTAGTTGCCACCGCCTGTTTCCATGTGGACTGAAAATCACCACTCATAGTTAGTGGGGCAAGGCCAAGGGGAAATAAAGATAGTTTGAGCCAGTAGTTGAGTATGGTCACCCACACTCTAGCCTCCACTTTTGTGAAGCTTGTCTCTAGTCTCAGAGTGGCATTAGAGATACATTTTGGGACTTGAAGGGCTGATCTTAGAAATTTGGATTGTACAAGTTCTAGTGGTGCAAAATTGGAGAAGGGGCCCAACTGGGCACCATAGAGAAGTTGTGCTATTGGCTTGGCTTCAGATAGTTTGAGTGCTGCAGGTATATAGTGACCACCTCTTGTTTTTTTAAAAAATTAAGGATTGCAGATGAGCTTCTTTGAGCAATTTCAGTAACATAGTCCCCATGGGCTTTCCTACTGCTGGCAGAATGAAGCACTACCCCCAGGTGTTTGAAACAGAAGACCTGCTCAATCTTGTGGCCATCTATGCTCCATGAGCGGCTCATAAGCCTTTTGGTAAATGCCGTGATTTTAGTTTTCTGATAGTTGAGTTCTAGCTGGTCCTCCTTGCAATACTGTGTTAGTGCTCTCAATGCTCTTTTGAGGCCAACAGGTGTTCTTGAAAGTATTGCTGCATCGTCTGCTTAGAGCAGAACAGAGATGTGTCTTCCAGCAAGTTTTGGGGAGTGAAAGTTTGTGCTATGGGGTGACCCACTATGGAGTTGATGTAGAAATTGAATCAGGGTGGGGCCAGTATGCAGCCTTCTTGACACCTTTCTCAGTTTCAACGGCATTGGTGAGATGGCCCCGGGGGTTACAGCTTACTTTGTGAGGTCCCTTCATTTAACATACAAATTAAATGGAATAGATGTTGATCTGTTGAGGTCGCCTCCAGTTTTTCCCCACAGTTTAGCTCTGGGTATGGAATCAAATGCTGCTTTGAAACCTATAAAAGCAGCATAAAGGGAGGTTGTGTTACGAGAGGAGTACTTCTCAACGAGATGATGGAGTACTAGGCACTGGTCAATAGTGGACTGACCTTCCCTAAACCCAGCTTGCTTCTCTGCCAGTATATTTCATTGTTCCATCCAGTCGTGGAATTTCCACTGAAGGTGTCTTGTGCAAAGTTTGCCAATTACGTTGAGGCGTCTAATCGGTCTGTAGTTTGCAGGATCATCCTTCCCCCCCCCTTTTATATATTGGGACAATGATTGCAAGCCCCCAGTCCTTGGGGACTTGGCCATGGGTTTCAATGTAGGTGAAGAGTGAGGCCAGAATAGAGGCCAATAAGTCCATATTGTTTTTAATGGCCTCTGGCAGGATTAGGTCTTCCCCTGGGACCTTCCCCAGTCTTAGCTAAGCTGCCAGGTTCTTAATCTCTGTCACCGTCACTGGTGCCCACATAGGCAGATTCTCTATAGTTTGACTAGAGCCTCCATTTTTAGCAAAGGTGTCTGAGTAGAGTTCCTGAAAGGCATGGTGAGCATGTTTCAGAGGAAATAGATAACTTTTGTGTCAGGGACTGGATTGAGGAGGAATGATGGGAACCCACCCCCCTTTTCCTGAACCTTCCCAAGGGCAGGAGGATTGTATTGATTTCAAACAGTGGTTTGCAGAAAGGCATAGTCCAGAGGGGAAAAGCTGGGAAATACTGGGTGAGGAACAGCTAGAAGAGGAAACACCAGGGGAGAGACAGCTGGCAGATTCAGTGTCCTTGGACAGTATTCCTGACCCCCCTTCGTCTAAGACTAGACGGGCTTTGAGAGTGATAGAACAGAGAGCTCAGCGGCAACAAGTTCAGATTAACTGATGTAGGAGTGGTATAGATTAATATGGATGGAGGGGGTGAACCTTTACTGGGAGCAACACCATTTCTAGGGAGCTATGCATGTTGGGATTTCATTTCTCCATTGCTGGATGTGTGATTGTTTTCATCACATGTCCACATGTCTGTGTTGACATTCCATACCGTTGGAGTCATGAGAATGGAAGTTCAGTTCCATTATGTTGTACTATTGCTGGTCCCATCACCTCCTGGCAAATAGAAGGGGAAGAAATGGAGGCAGTGAGAGATTTTACTTTCCTGGGCTCCATGATCACTGCAGATGGTGACAGCAGTCACGAAATTAAAAGACGCCTGCTCCTTGGGAGAAAAGCAATGGCAAACCTAGACAGCATCTTAAAAAGTAGAGACATCACCTTGCCAACAAAGGTCCATATAGTTAAAGCCATGGTTTTCCCGGTAGTGATGTATGGAAGTGAGAGCTGGACCATAAAGAAGGCTGATCGCCGAAGAATTGATGCTTTTGAATTATGGTGCTGGAGGAGACTCTTGAGAGTCCCATGGACTGCAAGAAGATCAAACACATCCATTCTTAAGGAAATTAGCCCTGAGTGCTCACTGGAAGAACAGATTGTGAAGCTGAGGCTCCAGTACTTTGGCCACCTCATGAGAAGAGAAGACTCCCTGGAAAAGACCCTGATGTTGGGAAAGATTGAGGGCACAAGGAGAAGGGGACGACAGAGGACGAGATGGTTGGACAGTGTTCTCGAAGCCACAAACATGAGTCTGACCAAACTGCGGGAGGAAGTGGAAGACAGAAGTGCCTGGCGTGCTCTAGTCCATGGGGTCACGAAGAGTGGGACACGACTAAACGACTAAACAACAACATTGCTTTTAATCTGCTCTCTCTCAGAGAAAAGGAAGAGAGAAGATCCATGTTCCTTTGTTCTGTAACACTTGTATATAACAAAGTAGCTTAGATTCCACACCTCAAATGCCTAGTTTCTGTTGGACTCTGCTATCAGATTGTGTGCCTATATCCTTGGATATATGTCGCAGAAGCGCATCGGGAAAGAAGAGTGAAGAATTATCCCGAAGGTTGCTTGTGGGGGAGAATGCAGCTGCCTGGCATTTTCCAAGTTGGTTCAGAAGCCCAGCATGGCTTATACATACCAACAATGCATTCCTTTTTGTCTCGCTGTGATTATTTGATCATTTGATTATTTGATCATTTGATCTGCTTATTTACTGCCACCAGGGGAGGGATCCTATTCCCTGAAGACTGACGTTTAGTCCGTGACAATGGAGGTGAGTTTACATCAAGCCACATGAAAACCCTCCTGGAAGAGGAAGGGATGACTTACACACATGAGTGTTAGTCACACCCCACAAGAAAACTCAATTGCTGAGAGAAAGTGTAGAACCCTTCTGGAGATGACCAGATGCATGCTGAATGTCTCTGATCTCTCTCCCCCCCCACACATGTGTACATGTGTGTGTGTTTGTGTGTGTGTAAGGGAGTAGACCCTGCAGCATATTTCCAGAACAGGCTGCTCACCAAGAGAACTACATGCACACCTTTTGAACTCTGGTATGGAAGAGGGGCACATATATGTATTTGGCACATGGGTGTTGCCAGGATTTTTTTTTGGGGGGGGAGCCAAAGTTCTTGACTTTTTTTAAAAGAAAGAAATCAAAGTTGTTGAGCTTTGCCATGGAAGAGTGGCACATATGCGTATTTGACTTTGGCAGTGTTGCCAATCAACTTGAACTGCCAGCCGAGAGCAATCTAAAACTAACAAGTTACATGGATGCTGTCTGAGTAAGAGACTCTAAGGATTACAAATCAACAGTTGGGTTTCTCTTTATGTTTGGAAATGGTCCTAGGCTAGTTATAAACAAGGATGACTAGTTTTTCTTCCATAAAGTGCTTGCTAATGATATTGTTAGCATGAGCACTTTCAGCAAAACGATTAAAATGAAACCAACCCTCGGTGTATGAGGAAATTGGAACAATACTAAAGTGGAAGAGAAAAGACCAGCCCAGTTTACTGTTAGTCTAACATCCATCTGGATCCTGAGTTGGCAAATCTGTTGATGCAGCTTTCTATCTTAATAAGATGGTTTTCTGATTTTTAATTCCAAGAGATTCCTTTGCAGAACAATGCTGGTTGGCTGAATGAGCATCTTCACAGCAGGGGGAGGACAGCTTCTCCAGTCCAAGGACTGCATTCTCTCTTGGGAAAGCTCCCAGGGGCCACAAGCCAGTAGCAGGCAGGGCCAGAGGCAAAAGTGAGGGGAGGAGTGGGCTGCTGGGCTGCATTTCAGCCATGCAAAAGCCAGATGTTTCTGTTGGACCTTCTTCGCCAACCGAGTTTGTGCAGTGACTGGGGCAAGGGAATAAAAACTTGCCTGCAATATCTTTGCTTATCTTTATTTTTAAATAATAATCAAACAGCTGGAAAACACCCCTTCTCACCACCTTTCCTCAACAGTATTCTATAACAGCACACACTACACCACTTGATCAACTTAAATACAGTTTTCAAATCAATTACCCTATCACATCGCTGCATTTGGTGCAGTAAGTAAACTCCCCCTGCTAATTAGTTAAATTGTTAAGATACCTCAGGTGTGCTGAATTGTTAAAAGCTCACAGATGTGCTGCCATGCAGGTTATACTTACAAACACACACCTCTGAGTAGAACCATTGACCACATTAATATTTAAAAAATCCCCCCAACAACCCCCTGCTGGTCAATGAGACCATCTAGCATTTTCCTTGTATTCAAACATAACTACTTTATCGTTAAACATTTATTTTCAAACTCCAAACGTATATTTTTAAGGTTTGGTCTACTAGTGAAGAACCATCTGCAGTCCTGTCAATTTTTTGACTTCCCCAAACTTTTCACATCAAAATGCTTTGGTATTCTTTCACATTCTTACAAGAAAATAACAACTCATCAAGGTAAACAGCCAATTTTACAATAGAATTAGCATTTTGTTTGGTAAACACATAATTATCAGCTTTCCCTTGCGCAAACCCAAATTCATTCAAGGTTTGTTTCAAGGTTTTGTGCCAATTCCTGCTGCTTTGACGCAGGCCATAAAGAGACTTGTTTAACTTACAAACAAGATTTACACCCCCTCCCCTAGATTTTCAGGAGCCATTTATGAGGGGAGGGGTATATAAGACTAGCAGTTCCCTCTGGCTCTTTGCTACAGCAACTACCCACCTAACTGTGCTTCGGCTTCCTGACTCCTGGTTTCCTGATTCGTGGACTCTTGGCTTCCTGATTCGTGGACTCTTGGCTTCCTGACCTCTACCCCGGTCCCGATGTACCAAGCTGGGACTCTGACTGCCTGTAACTCGGACCGTGACACACAGGTGCAGCTTTTACACCATCTGGAACCTTCATGTACATATTTTATACAAAACGGTATTAAGATAAGCCGTAGAAATGTTACATGATACACATCACATTTATTCTTAACAACATCCAGTGTCATTAGCTTTATGCTTTCATATTTCACACTCTAAGAAAACACATTTTTATAATCAATGCCTTCCACTTACTGGCATCCTCTCGCTACTAATCTAGCCTTATAACTCATTTTATTCTTATCATTAAGCTTTACTTTGAACACCCATCTTTATTCAATGACATGCATATCAGGTGTTGGTTTCACAAAAAAATATTTGGTATATTTTTACCACAATGTGTGTTAACCCAAATTGTCTTATCATCTCTAGTGCTTAAGTGTTCTTAGAAATTACATATGTCCAAACATATCTGGGTTTTCTGGTCCACAAGTGTTAGCCAGAATCGGGACCCTCAAGTGTTTCTGGCAATGGTCCTACCAGATCACAATGAAACCTTTCAAAGGGCTCAGCAACCTCTCTTGACTTCATGAGGCTGTGGTTCTGCGAAGAATGCCTGCGGCTCGGGCCAATTTCCTTGCTGCCGTTGTTCCGACAGCTTCCACGCCTGAGTGGATCTGTGTCCCTTTTGCGACCTGGAGGAGGTCTCCTTACTTTTTGCTCTGCATTCAAAAGCAATATGTCCCACTCTGTCACAAGCAAAACATGTCTTATTGGTCCTTAAAGCAACAACATCCCCATAGTTTTCTGTACTGCCATTCTGCTCCCTTGGGACTGGCATAACCAAGGCGTCCCACCAGTCCATTGCCACCATCAACTTTGCAGTCACACCTTCTATGTTCAGCTGATAAGGAGGGACCAAAGGAAGCTGGTTTGTGACTGCATCATACTCTTCATTTAACGAGCAGAGAATTATAAAGCAAAATTGATTAACAGGAATCACAATGTCTCTCCTTAAAAGCTCCATCCTGAGCTCTTGTAGATGCCTCAGATGAGCTGCAAGGTTCTCGCGGGGGCGCAGCTTTGCATGATAAAGCTGCTGGAAGAATGCCAAGGCAGATGCGGACTCCTTTCTTAAATGGATCCCAGCCAAACACTCCCACATGTCTTTAGTCGACGTTTTATCTCTTATATACACGACTTGTTGATCGGACACTGCTAGATTGGCACTGCCTTGGGTTTGTTATCTCCCCACGTCCTTGCTGGGGTGACTGATTGAGGAGGTGAATCCTGGGTGTAGTCAAAAAGGTCCTTGGAGTCAAGTAATACTCTCATTCTAAAGGACCAAAGGCTATAATTACCATCCATCAACTGGGGAAAGGTAAGCACTGTCTTTACGCCATCGACCATTCTGGATATTTTTCCAGCTTCCCTCTGACCGGCAAACAGCTCAGCTCTGCAGCCCTTTCAGCAAGCAGTCCATATGCCCATGCGCTGCCTCTGGGCCCATAACCAGATGTTGGACCTTGTTTGCCAACTGAGTTTGCGCAGCGACTGGGGTGATGGAATAAAAACTTGTCCATAATATCTTTGCTTATCTTTATTTTTAAATAATAATCAAACAGCTGGAAAACACCCCTTCTCACCACCTTTCCTCAACAGTATTCTATAACAGCACACACTACACCACTTATAGAATCATAGAATCATAGAGTTGGAAGAGACCACAAGGGCCATCGAGTCCAACCCCCTGCCAAGCAGGAAACACCATCAGAGCACTCCTGACATATGGTTGTCAAGCCTCTGCTTAAAGACCTCCAAAGAAGGAGACTCCACCACACTCCTTGGCAGCAAATTCCACTGTCAAACAGCTCTTGGATTGAAGTTGAATCCTGACAAGACAGAAGTACTGTTTTTGGGGGACAGGGGGCGGGCTGGTGTGGAGGACTCCCTGGTCCTGAATGGGGTAACTGTGCCCCTGAAGGACCAGGTGCGTAGCCTGGGAGTCATTTTGGACTCACAGCTGTCCATGGAGGCACAGGTCAATTCTGTATCCAGGGCAGCTGTCTACCAACTCCACCTGGTACGCAGGCTGAGACCCTACCTGCCCGCTGACTGTCTGGCCAGAGTGGTGCATGCTCTAGTTATCTCCCGCTTGGACTACTGCAATGCGCTCTACGTGGGGCTACCTTTGAAGGTGACTCGGAAACTACAACTAATCCAGAATGCGGCAGCTAGACTGGTGACTGGGGGCGGCCGCCGAGACCACATAACACCGGTCTTGAAAGACCTACATTGGCTCCCGGTACGTTTCCGAGCACAATTCAAAGTGTTGGTGTTGACCTTTAAAGCCCTAAACGGCTTCGGCCCAGTATACCTGAAGGAGCGTCTCCACCCCCATCGTTCTGCCCGGACACTGAGGTCCAGCGCCGAGGGCCTTCTGGCGGTTCCCTCATTGCGAGAAGCGAAGCTACAGGGAACCAGGCAGAGGGCCTTTTCGGTGGTGGCGCCCGCCCTGTGGAATGCCCTCCCATCGGATGTCAAGGTGATGGACAACTACCTGACATTCAGAAAACATCTTAAGGCGGCCCTATTCAGGGAAGCTTTTAATGTATGATATTTTAGTGTTTCTTGGTTTCTGTGGAAGCCGCCCAGAGTGGCTGGGGAAACCCAGCCAGATGGGCGGGGTACAAATAATAAATTATTATTATTATTATTATTGTCTTACTGTCAGGAAGTTCTTCCTAATGTTTAGGTGGAATCTTCTTTCTTGTAGTTTGGATCCATTGCTCCGTGTCCGCTTCTCTGGAGCAGCAGAAAACAACCTTTCTCCCTCCTCTATGTGACATCCTTTTATATATTTGAACATGGCTATCATATCACAGTAAGAGCTGTTTGACAGTGGAATTTGCTGCCAAGGAGTGTGGTGGAGTCTCCTTCTTTGGAGGTCTTTAAGCAGAGGCTTGACAACCATATGTCAGGAGTGCTCTGATGGTGTTTCCTGCTTGGCAGGGGGTTGGACTCGATGGCCCTTGTGGTCTCTTCCAACTCTATGATTCTATGATTCTATGATTCTATGATTCTATGATCACCCCTTAACCTCCTCTTCTCCAGGCTAAACATGCCCAGCTCCCTTAGCCGTTCCTCATAAGGCATCGTTTCCAGGCCTTTGACCATTTTGGTTGCCCTCCTCTGGACACGTTCCAGTTTGTCAGTGTCATTCTTGAATTGTGGTGCCCAGAACTGGACACAGTACTCCAGGTGAGGTCTGACCAGAGCAGAATACAGTGGCACTATTACTTCCCTTGATCTAGATGCTATACTCCTATTGATGCAGCCCAGAATTGCATTGGCTTTTTTAGCTGCCGCATCACACTGTTGGCTCATGTCAAGTTTGTGGTCAACCAAGACTCCTAGATCCTTTTCACATGTACTGCTCTCAAGCCAGGTGTCACCCATCTTGTATTTGTGCCTCTCATTTTTTTTGCCCAAGTGCAATACAGTTTGGTGTCATCTGCAAATTTGATCAGGATGCCCTTGAGTCCATCATCCAAGTCGTTGATAAAGATGTTGAATAAGACTGGGCCCAAGACAGAACCCTGTGGCACCCCACTAGTCACTCTTCTCCAGGATGAAGAGGAACCATTGATGAGCACCCTTTGGGTTCGGTCAGTCAGCCAGTTACAAATCCACTGAGTGGTAGCATAATCAAGACCACATTTTACCAGCTTCTTTACAAGAATATCATGGGGCACCTTGTCAAATGCCTTGCTGAAATCAAGGTAGGCTACATCCACTGCGTTCCCTTCATCTACCAGGCTTGTAATTCTGTCAAAAAACGAGATCAGGTTAGTCTGACATGACTTATTTTTCAGAAATCCATGCTGACTATTGGTGATCACAGCATTCCTTTCTAGGTGCTCACAGACTGTTTGCTTAATGATCTGCTCCAGAATCTTCCCTGGTATTGATGTCAGACTGACTGGGCAGTAATTATTTGGGTCCTCTCTTTTCCCCTTTTTGAAAATAGGGACAACATTTGCCCTCCTCCAGTCTGCCGGGACTTCGCCTGTTCTCCAGGAATTCTCAAAGATGACTGCCAGTGGTTCTGAGATCACATCTGCCAGTTCTTTTAATACTCTTGGATTAAATCAACTTAAATACAGTTAAATACAGTTTTCAAATAATCAATTACCCTATCACATCACTGCATTTGGTGCAGTAGGTAAACTCCCCCTGCTAATTAGTTAAATTGTTAAGATACCTCAGGTGTGCTGAATTGCCAAAAGCTCACAGATGTCCTGCCATGCAGGTTATAATTACAAGCACAGACCTCTGAGTAGAACCATTGACCTCATTAATATCAAAAAAACACCCAACAGTTTCTACTCCTACACCCACACCAGCAAGCTAGAGGCATCATCACATTCCAGGGATACATTGCTGCCAGAGAAAAGTCCTTGAAGGACTGGTGAGGAGCTGCCATGATAGAGGGCCTAATAGAGAGCCCCACTCCATGAGAACAAAGCTAGAGAGAAGAGGAAACAAGATGTACTGCTCAATTATAATAGTAAGACTTGAATTCTCAAACGACAAAGCCTCAGAAAGCTCCTCTATTATTATTTTTCTTAGAGTCCGGGGACTCAGGTCTAAATATATGCATTTTTAAAAAGTACACCGTGACTCTTATTCAGAATTAGGTATGACAGTTGATAAATTGCAATGCTTAATTTATTGTATTATTCAGTGCAGAACTATTCACTTCCTGCCACATACAGAAACACTATGTTTGTGTGCATATATACAGAGAGAGAGAAAGAAAGAGAAAAAAAAGAGAAAGAAAGAAATCTGGATAGAGATACCCACTCTCACAAGGGAATCTAAAACCAAGGCTATGAAAGTGCATTCATAATCTACTTGTCTGCAATTACTTAAGAAGCTACACTGGGGGAGAGGAAAATAGTCAGCAGCCCCAAACAGAAATCTCAAGTAATACCACCAGTATTACAGTGAATGTGTGTGTTTACATTTCAATTTGTTTTCCGGCTAAAAGCATGTAAGAACCTGTCAGAGCTGCTTCCAGATCCTAGCTCACAGAGGATCACGCTAGCCAGCGATCATTAAGTAAAAGTCTTTATTGAGTTACAGTTTCCATTCTCAAGCTGCTGCGTGCAACTCTACGTCTTATGGGTTAGACCGGCGAAGCTCCGTCTGAGTCTCCGCCCCTTGTACACCAACTTAATATCCTAGCCTTACTCCACCTTTTCCACCTGACTGTTCTTCTCTGGGTCCCTCTGCCCCCCGGGGTCTCTTCCTTCCGGGATTCTTCTGACGCCGACTCCCCGGACCCTCCTGTCTCCTTGCGCCGGGCTTTAGGACCTGGCTCCCTTTCCGGGCTGCTTACTGCGCCACCTTCCTGTGCATTTGAACTTGGCGCGCGCGCCCAACCTTCCACTTTCCGTCTGACCGTTTCTTCGCTCCCCGATGGAGGTGTGGCCACTCCTGACTCGTGCCCTCCCTCCTGTTGTGAGCTGCCAGCGCTTGATACCTGACGCCCTTCCTCTCCCCTGCTCTCTGTTGGTGACGCTGGTCCCGATTTCCAACTGCTCCCCTCTGAGCCCCCTCTGGCCCTTTCTTCCTGGGGTGTCCCCCTAGGCTCCCCCCTTGCCCTGGCCACTGGTGCTCCTTTCTGTGAATCTTCTGATTCACTGGAAAGACTCGGAGATCTCGGGTCGTCGTCATCACTCATCTTTTCTTCTGCCTCCTCCCCCTCGCTCTCTGTTTCCTCCCTTGCCCTTGCCTCTGCTCCTGAACCCCTGACAGAACCATTTGAATCCTTTTCCCCAATCCGTCTTCAGATTGTTTGCTCAGCAAGTTCCAAACTGCCTTCAAGTGGAACTGGACTCAAGTTGCCCAAATTCTGTAGCTTTTGTTTTAGCTTTTTAAAAGGGCAGTGGCAATTACATCAAAACATCTCATTATAACATTGCAAGGCAGTTTACAGAACAAAATCAATATCACACAGGCAGGAAGATCCTAAAAGAGTCAACATTAGAGATGGCCAAACTTTCCAGTAAGGCTAATGCTAAAAGCCAGTGCTTGGGAAGCCCTCAGAATTAAGCATGCTTTAACCATATGGTGGAACCACTAGAAGATTCAGGACACATAAAAGGATGTCCTTCTTCATGCAATGTAGTTGAACTATGGAACTCACTCCCACAGGAGGTGGTGATGGCCATAAAATGAATGGCTTTAAAAGAGGATTAGGCAAATTCATGGAGGAGGAGAGGGATTTGGATGCTACAAGCCAGGATGGCTGCTCTCTGCCTTCACAACTGGAGGCTGCAATGCTTCTGCATGCCAGTTGCTGGGAATCACGGGGTGGTGAAAAGCTCTTGTGCTCCAGTCCTGCTTGCAGGTTTCCCACCAGCATTTGATTGGCCACTCTGAGAACAAGATGCTGGACTCGATGGGCCATGGGTCTGATCCAGCAGCCAGGCTCTTCTCAGGCTCTTATGCTCCTGTAGATGCCTGATGCATCTCAGTGGGAACTGCTGTAGCAGCTTCCAAAGCAGCAATTCTCTTTAATCTAAGGATTGTCTCACACAAGCATTTTGCAAGCACATCATTAAATAACACTCTAGAAACCATCCTCAGAGAAAGGTTGTGTTTATTCAAATATGACAACTTGGAGGGTTTGCAAACTGTAGATCAACCTGATTAACTAATCAAAATATAGTCTGTGCAGGGAAGTTCCCTAAGACAGAAAGGACCAACTCCTCACTGGGCAGATTTCCAGGCTCATCCTGTGGCCCCACAGCAAAGGTTTGGGAGGGCTTCTCCCTTCTCACAAAGAGCACCTTGACCAATGCACCAGCTCCACCAGTTTGGCATTCACTCTCATGTGCTCGCTGAGCCCAAAGGGCACCCCAAGGCCCTGCAAACTGAAGCTGGCATTGGATGACCCAGGAGTGCCCTCAACCCAATATTGCCTCAGGTATTTACAGCAGATCTTAAAATTCTCTTTCTGGTCTGGCCAAAAGCCAATTAAATCAATCAGAATGCCACTCCAGGGGTCATGTACTGGCTGGGCACAGAAGAGTGGTAGGAGGCACCAGTAGGGGAGCCCCCTAGGGAACCTGCAGGGGAAGAAGGCTCAGAGTTGGTGATGGAACAATGAGTGGTCAGAGGGAGAAGAGGGAGCAGACTGGGAGGAGGAAGTGTCAGAAGCAGAAGAGGTGACAGGGTTTAGTGAACAGGAAGAGGCTCTGGCAGAGCACAGTTCAGGCTCCAAGGCAGAAGTAGGGGCTTTAGAGGGGTGGAGCCTGAAGACAGAGAGGCAGGTGGCTGAAGAAGCCAGGAAGTCTCTCCCTCCTGCTGAGAGCAGCTCCCCTCCCCCCTAGTCTCATACAACTCTTTTTTTCCAGCATAATTTTTATTAATTTACAGCAAAACAAATAAAAATCAGATAAACCACATCTTGTATTCAACCGATTCATTCTTTAAGACTTCCTTCGGCGTCTCCGCAAATCTCCGTTGTCTATCAACACATACTTTCGCATCTCCTACTATCTATTGACATTATTAAAGTCTTTTCCACCCTTTTCTTTAGACAATATTCTTACAAATATCACAGAGCTCTTTTAAACCCTACTAGCGTTATTTGTCCCTCACTTAAATTATCCAGATATTCCATGAATTTTCCCCATTCCTCCATAAATCTTTGATCTCTCCAATATCTAATTTTTCCCGTCAGTCTATCTAGTTCCGCATAATCTAATAGTTTCTCTCTCCACTCCTCTATTGTCGGTATTTTCTGTTGTTTCCAGTTTTGGGCTAATAGGACTCTTGCTGCCGTTGTTGCATATTGGAAAAATTTGCCATCTTTGTTCTTAATCTCTTTTCCTGATAAACCTAACAGAAAGGCCTCTGGCTTTTTTTCAAAAGTATATTTTAAAATTTTTCCCATTTCTGTATATACCTTTTCCCAGAAACCTTTAACCTTTTTGCAATCCCACCACATGTGGTAGAAGGTCCCTTCATTTTCCCTGCATTTCCAACATTTACTGCATGTCTTATACATTTTTGCTAGTTTCGCAGGGGTAATGTACCAACGGTATAACATCTTCATTAAGTTTTCCTTCAACGTTACACATGCCGTGAATTTAAGATTTTTTTTCCATAATTTCTCCCACTCTTCAAAATAGATATTATAACCGAAGTCTTTTGCCCAGTGTATCATTACCGACTTCACTTCCTCGTCTATTAAATTCCACTCTAGCAGCTGGTTGTACATTTTTGATAGGATTTTATAATCATTATTTATTATCTCAATCTGGAATTTAGAATCTTTTTCCGCATATCCTCTATCTTTAATATCCTTCTTAGCCATTTCGTTTATTTGAAAGTAATGGAACCAATCAAACACCTTTTCCTTAACCTGGTTGTATGGTTTTAGATTCCACTTCCCCCCATCTTTAATTAGCAGCTGTTCATAGGTAACCCATTTATCCCTCATGTTGGTCTTTTTAACACTCGTGGCTTCTAGTGGGGACATCCAGTGTGGGACTCTGGGTTCCAATAAAAATCTGTACCTCTCCCATACTTATATCAAAGGGCCTTTAAAGATGTGGCTTTCAAATCCCTTGTGTACCTTCTTCTTTTCATAACATAGATACGCGTGCCACCCAAATCTATTGTCGTGGCCTTCCAGATCTAAAAGTTCTTTATTATCTAATTTTATCCACGGTTTTATCCAACATAGGCACGATGCCTCATAATATAGTTTCAGATCTGGAAGTGCGAATCCCCCCCTTTCTTTTGCCTCTGTCAGTAATTTAAACTGTATCCTCGGTCTTTTGCCCTGCCATACGTACTTTGAGAACTCTCTTTGCCATTCTTTGAATATCTTAGTACCTTTGATTATCGGAATATTCTGGAATAGAAACAACATTCTCGGAAGTACATTCATCTTAATTATGGCTATCCTGCCCCAGAAAGACAGTTTTAGCCTCCCCCACGTCACCAAATCCTTTTTAATCTCTTTCCATACTACTTCATAATTATTTTTAAATAGTTCTATATTTTTTGGAGTTATCCATATTCCTAAATATTTCACCTTTCTGGCCACCTCTATCTCTGTTTGTTGTTGTATTTCTTCAATTGTACTTAGATCTATATTCTTTGTCATTAATTTAGTCTTACTTTTATTTAACTTAAAACCAGCCACTTTGCCGAATTGCTCTAGTTCTTCCAATATCTCTTTTATTGAATTCGCCGGATCTTCTATTGTTATTAGCAAATCGTCTGCAAATGCCTTTACCTTATATTCATTTTGTCCAATTGTTATTCCTTTTATCTTCTTGTTTTGTCTTATTGAGTTAAGTAACACTTCCAATACAGTTATGAACAGCAATGGGGAGAGCGGACATCCCTGCCTTGTACCCTTCCCTATCCTTATTTCTTCTGACACTACGTTGTTTATGATCAATTTCGCTTTCTGCTCCGTATAGATTGCTTTTATTCCATTAAATAACTCTGCACCCACCTCCATGTATTCTAGATTTTTTAACAAAAAATCCCAATTTGTGTTATCGAATGCTTTCTCTGCATCCACGAACATCAGTATAGCTTGTTTGTCACTCTTGGCCGACAAATATTCTATGATATTTATTATGTTTCTTATATTATCCTTCATCTGCCTCCCCGGCAGGAAGCCCGTTTGGTCTCCATGAACATAATCTAACAATATATTTTTCATTCTGCTAGCTAGAATTCCTGTAAAATTTTTGTAATCTATGTTCAACAATGAGATCGGCCTGTAATTTTTAACTTGCAATAAATCCGCATCTTGTTTTGGGATTAATGTGATGAATGCCTCTTTCCATGTTTCTGGTATTTCTCTTTCTTTTAAGATGTTATTTATCACTTCCTTCAATGGGGGCAGCAATACAGCCTTCATTTCTTTGTAGTAACTAGCCGTAAACCCATCCGGGCCTGGGGCTTTCCCTCTTTTTAGTTCTTTTATTACTTTTTCTATTTCTTCTATCTCTAGTGGAGCGTTCAGTTGTTCTTTTTTCTCTGCTGGTATCTTCTGAACCTTTTTATCCTTTAAGAATCTTTCAATCCTCCTCAAATTATGTCTCTCTCTATTATTATATAGTCCACTATAGTACTCCACAAATGCTTTCCTAACTTCCTTGGGGTTAGTTTTTTCTTCACCATCCACTATTATTTTATTTATAGTACTCTGTTCCTTCCTTTTTTTTATCTGCCATGCTAGCAGCTTCCCTGATTTATTTGAGTATTCAAAACTTCTTAGTCTCAATTTTTTGATGTTCCATTCCACTTCTCTATTTATCAACATTGCAAACTGCGCTTGCAATGCTTTAATATTCTCCTTTATCCTCTTGCTATTTGGTTTTTGGACTAACTTTTGTTCATTATCCATTATCTGCTTTAAGATCTCTTTTTTCCATTTTTCTCTTCCTTTATTTTTAATCGTGTTTTGCTGGATAAAGAAGCCCCTCATTACTGCCTTGCTTGCATCCCATACCACCTTTGTTTTGGTACCCTTATTCATGTTTTCCTTAAAATAATCTATCAACCTTCTCTGGGCTTTATCAACCACTTCTTGATCGTCCAGAAGATAGTCTTTTAGTCTCCACCTAAAAGTTCTCTCCTCCCAGCCTTTCAACTCCAATTTTATTGGATTATGATCAGATATAGTTTTAGCTTGGATCTCCACCCTTAAAATTCTTGGAGTCAGCTCATTTGAGGTCCAAATCTGATCGATTCGGGACTGTGACTGATTAGGTTCAGAATAGTACGTGAACTGTTTTACCAGTGGGTGTCTGAGTCTCCAGCTATCTATCAGGTTACAGTTCTTAACCAATGAAAAGAAAGTTCTGGGTAGCTTCCCATCCTTACCACTTCCCTCCCTAAGTCTGTCCATTTCTAAGGACACCACCCCGTTCATATCACCCAATATCATCATTTTCTGATCTGCGTACTCTGCTAGTTTTTCTTCTAAATTTTTAAAAAAATCTGACTTGTTATCATTTGGAGCATATAACCCGATTATGATTAATTTGGACCACCATTATCCTTCCCTCCTCGTCTTTAAAAATTTGTTGCGCTTCGATTTGCTTTTTAATATATATGACCACTCCTCTTTTTTTATCTTTATCTGAGGAGATAAACTCATTTCCCAATCTTTTGTTTATCAGTACTCTTTTATGTCTTCTTGCTATGTGTGTCTCTTGTAAACAGATGATGTCTAGGTTTTCTTTTTTTAGTATTTGTACAGTTTTATTTTGTTTTTTCTTATCATTTATCCCATTAATATTCCAACTACAAATTTTTAATACCATAATAAATGAATTTAGTCTTACTTATTTTCCCTTTTATATTTTGACTGATTTTTAAACCTCTTGTTCCTCTTCTTCTCCTCCTCTACTTTCTGTTTCTTCCTCGGAGTCTGGGCCCCCTGCTGCCTCTTCCCCTTTTTCTTCTTCCTTTTCTAACCTCAACTCTTTATATTTTCTCAAAAATTTCCCAGTTTCCTCTGGACTGATCAACCTGTGCCTCTTACTCCTGTAAGTAAATGAGATCCCTTCCGGGAATTCCCATTTAAACTCAATGTTATTTTTCTTTAATGTTTGCACAAGTGCCTTGTACGACTCTCTACGTTTCAGAATTCTGATTGGTATGTCTTTAAAAATTATTATATAATTTCCATTGATGCACAACCTTTTTTCTCTATTTCTTTGCAGGATCATGTTTCTCATTTCCTTATCTCTAAATGTAATCAGACAATCACCCACAAATTTTTTAGCCCTAGTTGTTTTCACTTTTAGTCTAAAGGCAGATTGTATCGTCCTTTCTATCTCATCTGTTGGTAGTTCCATCCATTGTGCTAACTCAGCTATTAATTTCTCTTTAATGTTTTCTCCTTGTGGTTCTGGTACCGCCCTAAGTCTCAAATTATTCTCCCTCTGTCTTAGTTCATGCATAGCTATTGAATCTTTCATATCTTCTTGCACTTTATTCAATTCTAACACCTCTGCTCTTAATTTGTCCTCTTCACGTCTCACCTCTCTCATTTCTAATCTTGTTTTTTTAAACCTTCTTCTACAGCTTGTGTCCTCCTAAATACTTCCTTTATTTGCCCTTTTAGTACATTAACTGTTTCGTCCCTTTTTTTGTCCATTTTCCCTATTTTATTGTCTACTTGTTCTAATTTTACTTCTAGGTTTTTCTCACTTTGTTTAATTTCCGCAAACATTCTTAAAATATCTGCTTTGAAGTCTGTTTCCTGTTTGGATGCCTTTCTTTCTATTGGTGTCCCTCCCTCAGCTCTCTTTGCTGTGTTTGACATTGTATCTATAAAACTCAAAAGTTCCCACTCTTCAAATTTATACTTATCAATTACGTGTTGTCAACTCCCCTCCCCCCTAGTCTCATACAACTCACCGAGAAATGAAACAGGCAGAGCAGAGGGCGTGTGTATGCAGACGCAGCCTGAGTGTGTGGGGAAGACCCTGGAGAGGGGGAGTCCTAGTGGGCACTGGGAAGGCAGGGATCTTCTGTTCTCACAACTGCTTCATCAGGGCAAGACCTCCTCAAAAGAGTTGCTGAGACCGCTAGGCTGGAGCTGTGGTTTGTTTCCTTGGAAAAAGAGTTAATTTCACAGGCCTCAGTTGATTTATTGTTTTGTTGCTGACTTATGCCTGACTCCAGCCCTGACACCAGGATAGAAACTCCCCAAAGTATGAAGCAAGTGCAAAAGGGAAGTCCCAGGGTCAATCAGCTCCTCCCCAATTCCTACTCACCCCCGAAACAGTCAGTTGGAAAAAAACCCCAAAACCCAGCCACAATGCTGGTAGATCTTCTTCTCTGGTGATCACTAGTAGCCGAGTGAGATAGAAAATGATGGCAGTTCTGCGTTCAGGATGCTCACTATCTGTGTTATCTGACAAAGTCCGTATATTCCATGTTGCAAAGTTCAATTGTCTTTTATGACTGCTAGGTGGTGACCCCACTGGGGGTCCAGTCAGGGAAAAAGGGAGGCAGACTATGTTTAGGGCACCTATTCTAGCTCCTCCCCCTTTTTGGGGTGAGCAGAGTTGATCCTAAAAAAGGTTGCTCAGTCGTGGATACAGCTGTTGAGCTGCTCAACTGCCTCGTTCTTTGAATCGGAACGACTAAATCTGTATCCACCGCCCATGTGCTGGTTCATGACTAGGGCTTCCAGATTTCACAATCCTGCCCCCATTACCATTTGCCGAATGCCATGGGACTTTTTGGGTTTGGGATGGGTTTTTGGAAGATGCCTGTTTTGTTTATGCATGTAGATCAGTGCACGCTTGTAGGGATGATTGCGGAGTAGGGAGTGGGGTCCGGAGGGAGCACACTTGCCACCGGCAGGCAGCCTCAGCCTGCCTGCATGCGTGACCTTGGGGTGTGGAGCACACACACCCCTCACAGACAAAGCCACGGCTGTCTGAACATTGTTGCCTCTGTCTAACCTTTTGCGGTCTCAATAGTCTGCGGTTTCCTGTCTGTAACCTTTGTCTCTGAGACCTTTCGTGTCCTTTGTCATACACTGTGCAAGGGGAAAATGACGCAGTGGAAACAGGTGCCAAAATAACTTTGTACCACCCCACGATCTTGGGACCAGAAGATATGTAAAGGTCACAGCCCAAAATGTATCTGCCTGGTTTGCATTGTCTCAATAAAAGGAGGCTCCACAGGGCTGGCTGGCAGCTCGCATGCAGCCCACCTGTGCGCAGCTCACCTGCATTATCAACTCCTGCCTCATGTCCGTCACTTCACACGCTGACCAACGCACAGTCTTCGCAGTAGGGCTCTGTTCCAATGGCATGAGTAGTCACAACAAACAGGTAGATTTCTATCTGCTGCAGCCTTCATCCACCTTCACAGCCGTTGTAACATACTGCTTGTTATTATCCGCCTGTTCTGCCATGAAGGACTTCTTGGATCATTCTTTGTCTAGCTCCTTCCCCTTGACCTTACCGCCTTGGGTGACCCTGCTGGGGGTACGAGATTCCTGACGGCTTTGCTCACAAGGGTCATAGGAACGTGCAAGCCCACTCACCATAACATGGTGATGATCCAGTGACTGAGCATTAGATCTAAGGCCTTTCTTGCATAGGCACCCTGCCTGTGGAACTCCATTCCTTGGCCACCTCACTACTGAGTTGACCAATGTGCTTTTATGTAGAAATATGAGCTGGGGCTTCTGTAAGGAGATTGGGTTTTGGCTGCACTGTGTGTATGTGTGTGTTACTTTCATATTAAGTAGACAATAGTTGTATACAGGGAGCAGCTGTGTCCTTTTTGTGGAGGTTTATGAGTGCAGCCTGCAAAGAACTTTCTGATAGTAAGAGCTTTTCAATATGGAACAGACTACCTCTGAAGGTTGGATTGTCATCTTCCAGGGATTCTCTAGCTGTGATTCCTGTATTGCAGGGGTTGAATGAGATGAGCTTTGAGGTCCCTTCCAAATCTACAATTCTATGGTTCTGTCTGTCAGGTTGTGAGCATCCCCCAGCAGACTTTAGTTCTCACTTGCTTTCCAGTTCCCTTTAATGGACCCAGTTGTCAGAGAGCAGTTTTACTGGTTGGATCAATAAAATTATGCTTGATTTGTTTGTATGGATGGATGTAGAACTAATGTCTACTATGACTTTGGACCAAGACTTCAAAACCACCCATAACAGCCAGAGAAGCTGTAGCAACTTTGCTCTGACATCACAGCAGAGCAGGGAACCCTCAGAATGCACATGTTTATATTGCCGCATTATGAAATTGCATCCATCTCCCTCTCCATAGGGTTTTTCATGGGAGGAATTCCAGTGCAGAAGGCAGCGTATATTAAAGAAAACAACTCCATATGTTCAAGATTTCACATCTGCCTTTGGCGTGTGTGTGTGTGTGTGCATTTAGCCAGCTCAATCCAAAGTAGCATATTCAGTCGATGTTCTTTTTCCCCTGCACACTAATTACTTGGAATTTGTGATTTAAAGATGGCAGCCTAATTGTTTGTTTCCCTTGGAAATGTGGCTTTACTGTATGTTGTGGTTTAGTGAACTGTGAAATATCCTGCTGATGCTAATCTGTATAAATAAAAGATTCATAAGGCTCTTTGACAAATGGAACTCCCTGCTTGTAAGTCTGCTCTTGACAGACACTTTAAGTAAGATCTACGTTTTTGTATCTCTCTCTCTCTCTCTCTCTCTCTCTCTCTCTTGTGTGTGTGCGTGCGTGTGCACATATGTGTGTGTGAGATCCCATGCTTGAGGTCATTACCTATCAAACACTCATGAGAACTGACAACATTTCACAGACAAATGACACTATCCCATTGGGTTATTTGATATTAATATTAAATGAAAATGTTTCAGTGTCTCTGAGAGCCAGTGTGGTGTAGTGGTTAAGAGCGGTGGACTCGTAATCTGGGGAACCGGGTTTGCGTCTCTCCGCTCCTCCACCTGCAGCTGCTGGGAGACCTTGGGCCAGTCACACTTCTTTGAAGTCTCTCAGCCCCACTCACCTCACAGAGTGTTTGTTGTGGGGGAGGAAGGGAAAGGAGATTGTTAGCCACTTTGAGACTCCTGAAGGGGACATATAGACACTCCTGAAGGGGACATATAGATTGTCATATAGAGGAGGGAGAAAGGTTGTTTTCTGCTGCTCCAGAGAAGCGGACACGGAGCAATGGATCCAAACTACAAGAAAGAAGATTCCACCTAAACATTAGGAAGAACTTCCTGACAGTAAGAGCTGTTTGACAGTGGAATTTGCTGCCAAGGAGTGTGGTAGAGTCTCCTTCTTTGGAGGTCTTTAAGCAGAGGCTTGACAACCATATGCCAGGAGTGCTCCGATGGTGTTTCCTGCTTGGCAGGGGGTTGGACTCGATGGCCCTTGTGGCCTATTCCAACTCTATGATTCTATGAAAAACTTCACCTGTCTATTTGTGGAGCCTGCATGTCAAAGGGCACAATAAACTCTTTCCTTTGAAGAAAAGAAAAGTTGCAGATTTATATTGTCAACATGGTTATAATGAAGTAGCCAGCGGGTGTTGAGTCCCAGATACGTACGTTCAGGATTGCAGCCTTAAAGTGTCCGTGTGAGTGACAATTTAATTTTGAATTTATTTTATAGCAGATCTTTACATCTTGCAGCACACCGCACCGAGAGCGCCTCCGAGGCTGTGAGAAGCTCCTCTCCATCGCTACGAAGCTGCCTCCGCGCAGCTCTGACAACCGGATCCTCGATGTCCATTTACGTTTACTCGGAAGCCGCTGTCACATTAACGGGACTCCAGATGGGCGTGCAATCGGATCTCAGGCTGAAAAGGAATGCGCCGAAATCCTGCCAGCCTCCTTTGCACGCTGGCTCGGGAGGAAGCCCTAAACACATCCAACGGCTTCCTCCCCGCAGCCCCCCCCCCCGGGGGAAGCGTGCGCCTGCCATGTGCGCCTGGCTCCGCTCTAGGTTGGGACCGACCAAACGCCGCTGCGGAAGCGCCGCCAACTCCCCCAGGCAGACTCTGGAGCGGGAAGGGACTGAGCCGGAGCCAAGCCAGAAGGGACCAGAGGTGGGTTGATGGCTGAGAAGGAGGGAGGGACGAGAGAGGAGGAGGCGGGGGCCAGCCTGGGCGCTCCCCCTATAAAGGCGGCTCTGCCCGGGCTGGGGTGCTGCATTCTTGCCTGTCGCTGCTGCAGGATCAGCCTCCTTCTGGCAACGGATGGTCCTCGCCGGTGGATCTACTCGCAAGAAGGGAAACCCGTCACGTGGGGAGAGGAGGGGGTGGTCGCGGAGGAAAGAAAGCAGCGCCAGGCGATTGGCATTCCGGCGCCGCGGCTGAGCCGGCAGCTGGCGGAGAAGAGAAGCGGAGATCAGCCCGGAGAGGAGGAGCCTCCATCTAGCCCGGCGCCGCCAGCGCGGGGCTCCACGGCCCGCCGCCTGCCAGGCATCCCCGAGCTTCCCGCCGGCCGCCTGCCCTTCCTCGCGCGGAAGCGCCGCCGCTTCCAGACCGCGGGAGACCCAGCTTGGGCTGCCGAGGCTGCGAGAGACCCGCCGCCGCCGCCGCCGCCGCCGCCTCCACTGCCGCCCGGATCCCGGGATGGGGACCCGGGAGCTGTCCGTGGTGCTGATCCTCGCCGGGGGACTCGTGCACGGTGAGCCGCTTCCTCCGAGCGAGGAGCCGTCCTTGGTGCTGAAGGAGAGAGTTTGCTGGGGTGGCTTAGGAGTGTCCGACCAGGACTTTTGGTCTGGACCGCACACGTCTCACAGGCATTGCTCGCCCCCGCCCCCGCCCCCGCCCCCCCCATCGCCAAACACATGCATTCTGTCTTAGTTTGGATGATCTAGTCTGGATAGAGAGGAAGTTTCCTCTGAGCTTGTGGGAGCATTTCCACCTCCTGATATTTCCCCTGCTTATTGGTATTTGTGTGGCTTCCAGAGAAGAGGGCGTACTTTGATGATACTTATTTTATTTATGTATGGTGTGTATTTTAAGACCCTTAGAGCCTGCCTTTTAATAGGGTTTTTGGTGTGGAGAACCCATCCCTCCCTGAAAAACCTCCATAGTAATGATGTAAGTAAAGAAAGAATCACAAAAATAATATACTAGCCAAACAAGGACAAAGTATGGATTGCTTTCAGCATGCATGATTTTGGACCTGCTCTGCATGTCTCTCTGGATAAAGCCTGGAATTGGCTCACCTGATCATTGCAGGGTATCAGGAAGGTGCTCAAGATAATGGGCACCAGCAGGTAAGGTAAAAGATTTGTATTATCAACTCCTAATTCAGCTTGAAGATCATTAGGAGCTTAAGAACATGAGAGCTTAAAAGGACAAGAGTCTTTTGGCACTTTAAAGAACAACACATTTATGATGCCATAAACTTCCATGGACGAGTCCACCTTGTCAGGCTATCTTTATTGCAATTATAGCATTTATATCCCAGCCTTTCCTCCAAGGAGCTCAATATGGTGTACATGGTTCTTTCTCCTCCTTGCTGAATCCCCACAACAACCCTGCAAGGTAGGTTAGGCTGAGAGGAGCAGTGACTGACCAAGGCCCCTCAATGAACTTTTGACTGAATGGTTGGAACCCTGGTCTCCCAGGTCCTAGGCCAATACTTTAACTGCTTCACCACACATGGCATTAAGTGTATATAAGCACTGAGTGTACATACACATGGCTTTGGGGGTGGGTGGGTGATTGTAAACCGGGAGTTCAGTGGGAAATTGAATGCAGAAAAGTATAGGCAGTGATAATCATGTAACTAACAGAAGTAAGTCACTAAAGCATTTCAGCATTTCAAAGTTATGTTGTTCTAATATGATTTTTTGGTAACATTCTCAGTGACAGATACTGTTGGATTTAGCCCCCCCCCCCCATAGATTAAGGGCTACAGCAAAGCATTTTAAGTCCTTGATTTTCCTTGGAGAGATTTGAGGATGCACTAACCTCTCCTGAAGTACTTGAGTTTGCATCAAGCCCAAGGTGTACAAATCTTGGCTTCATCAAATAGATACAAAGCCTGAAATCCAGTACTTGAGAGTAAAGTTCTGTTGAATTCAGTGGGACTTAGTTATTTCCACACAGGTTGTAGTTGTGCTGTGAAGCTGAAAAACTAACTTAAGAGGAAGCCTGATTGAACTTGATAGGGGTTACTTCTGAGTAGACATACAAAAGATTGCACTGTTAGTGCAACTGTGTGAAAATGAATTAGGAAGACTAATTCCCTTTTTAAAAAGTATCCTTCAAAAGTTGAATTTCCACAAAGATACAGTTGGTCCATTCTTAGCATTTCTGTGAAGTTTAACATAAAAGATATGTATTATTAGAATAATAGATTCATAGAATTATAGAGCTGAAAGGAACCATGAGGTCATCTAGTCCAGCCCCCTGCAATGCAGGAATCTTTTTGTCCAATGTGGGGCTTGAACCCAGAACCCTGAGATTAGGAGTCTCATGCTCTATCAACTGAACTATGTTCATTTATATGGTTGTGTGTGTGAGGGTGTGTGTGTGTTTTGTGAAACTATATAAAGACACCAATACTTCAAGAGGAAACTTTGAAAATGTGGACATTAAAAAGAAAAAAGAAAAAAGAATTCTGAAAAGTTTGCCAGTTTTCAAATTTGTGTGAATCTTCATTTCAGTTCCTATCCTCACAGCAGCTTTTGATGCTCCTGCTTAAGTGTGCAATTTTTTAAAAGGTGAGCACATGAAGTGTTCTGGGAAAGGATTCTCCCGTCAGATAACCAGTGACCAAGCAGCGCACCCAACCCCCTAAAGAACTGCAGGATGGTTGTGGGGAATCCTCACTCTCCCTGTCTAAATTATTCATACACCCATTTGGGACCAAATCAACCTTCCTCATTGAAATGTTTCAATTTTGACTCAAAGCCCTTGAGTGAGGGTCTAATTCTGACATGATATTTCCACATATGCAGATCCTTATCAAAATGCATGCATTTGTGTGTACATGGTTATGCTAGTGTGCATTTGTGACATGTGAGTTGATGTGAGGATTGATGTTGTTATTTTCTATAATAGCCCCATCAATCAATATGACATTTGGTAGAAGTCATAAAATCAAATACAATCTGAATTTCAGAAGCAGAGGGAAATAATTAAGGGAAGGAGGAAGGATGGGGAAGAGAAGGAGATGGAGATACAAGAGCAGCAGCACTTTATAACATATGCATTGGGATGACAAATAAAATGTGTGGTCCCTCATATTTTTCCTCCCCATCCCTTTTTCCTTTTGTGTCATGCCCTTAGAGTGTAAGCTTGTGGACAAGAACAGTCTTACTTTAATTGATCATATCTAATCTGCTCTGAGAGCTTTTTCAGCAGAGGAGTACAAGGCTCTAAATAAATAAACAAACATTACAAAATGCATAAGTCAATGCATATACAGGAACACAATGTGAGGAATGACACCAGTTTGCCAAAGCTATCTTCTTAATTAGAGAAATGTCAAACTGGTGAAAAGGCTAGTATCCAATGGTAGCCAAAAACCCTGAGCAGAGAGAGATCCGTTGCATCATTGGCCTTCATTCAAGCTACCAATGACAAGGAATGTTTGTACAGTACTTACAGCAAGCTGTGCTTTAGGGCTTCTTATAAATACCAATCCCCCCAGTGGGCTTGCTCTAAGCGCAATTTTTTCTAACCAATCAGCTTTGAGCAGATATTGGTCATGCTATGGAGTTCCCAGTGAGAAACTCAATAGCAATCCCAGCGGGCTTGTTATCATAGTTGATCAGCTGATTGGCACTTCCAGCAAGCCTGCTTTGGGCAAGCATTAGCTGAGCTACAAAGTTTTCATTGGGAACTCTATAGCACAGCAGATCAAGTTTTTGGCTCTTCTAGCAAGGCTGCTTTGGGCAGGCATCAGCTGTGCTATGAAGTTCCCAGTTCCAGCCTGTTTGCAGTTGCCTCCAGCCAGCTGACTGGCACTGACTGCAAGCATTCCTTGCCAAGGAACAGTTGGGAACATTATAAGAAAATAGAAAGGGCCTGCTAGATCAGGCCAATGTCCCATCGAGTCCAGCATCCTCTTCTCCCAGTGGCCAACCAGATGCCCCAGTGGGAAACCCACAAGCAGAACCTGAGCACAAGAGCAGCTCTCCTCTCCTGTGGTTGCCAGCAACAGCTATTCAGAAGCCTTGCTGCCTCCAGCTGTGGGGGTAGAGCAGGGCCATCATGGTGAGTAGCCAATTCTCCTCTAAAGCCATCCAAGTTGGCGGCCATCACTGCCTCCTGTGGGAGAGAGTTCCATAGTTTAACTATGTACTGTGTGAATAAGTACTTGCTTTTATTTGTCCTGAACATTCTTCCTCAGAAGCCACATCACCACCTGATGCACACTTGATGACACATATGAAGTCAGGTGTGAGGGGCAAGTAGGTGTGCTTTTGGGGGAAATTGACTTATTGGCCAAATTTGGAGCCCCACCAGGCCCAATTTAGCCTGTGGGGTGGATGTTCCCCACTTCTTCTGCAAGGGAAGTAATCAGGAGGAGTGTCTCCCACTGTTCAGAGGATGTACATGGAGAAAGCACTTGAGAAGAGATGGCTATGTTGTTTGGACACCGAAACTTCTTCTCACAACTGTAATCCTGTACAGACACAATGCATGCTAATAACCTTCACTTGGTCCAAAATGCAGTGTCCAGGTTACTGGCAGCGGTTGCATTCAGAACTCTTATAACCCCCATTTTAAAACTGCTGCATTGGCTGCCAGTTGGTTTCCAGCCCCAATTTAAGGTGCTCATGCTAGTGCTTACAGCCCAAAGTCACTTGGGCCCCAAATACCTGAAAGGTTGCCTCCTTCCCTAGAGGCCTTCTTGGGTGCGGAGATCATCAGAGGGGCCTCTTGGCAGAAGTGCTGGTGGTGGTCCAGGAGATAGGGCATTCTCTGCTGCAGCCCTTAATTGCGGGATTCCTTTCCCATAATGATTGTGATTCCCCCCGGGAGCTTATAGGGAAGGGCTGGTAATAACTCAGGTTAATAACAACAGCTGCAGCAGCAACCCAGAGAAGTGACCTTTGCAGGGTCTACAGCAGCAGCAACTGACCACCTAAATATTTAGTATCATGTGCACTTGTGAGATCTGGCTCTGTTTCCTTTCCCCTGAATAATGTACACTTTGTCCAGACCCTACTGGATGGATTTATAGAAGCCAGGATGATTTTTTAAATGGATCTTGACAGCTCATTTTGACTCTAGCCAACCTCACACTCCCACTCTTGTCTAGGGCTCTTTTTGCTGGTAATTCCCAAATTATCTCTGGCTGAAGGCATACTTTGTGTTCCCTGGTCATCCTCCTGGACCTCAGTGGTGTAGTTGAGCTTGTAATATATTCTTGGCTGCAGGAATAAGAAATCTCTCTCTCTCTCTCTCTCTCTCTCTCTCTCTCTCTCTCTCTCTCTGTGTCTACATCTATGGTTGGAGTCTTCTTCATCTTTTTAAAGCCACGGCATCTCACCCAACCCTCATCCTTGATACAACTCTCAATTAAATGAAGCTTTGCGCCTTTCCAAAGATGCCTGATTTAGAAGGGCCAAGGAAGTGATCTGGTCCTAGGCGAATCTCTCTCTCTCTCTCTCTCTCTCTCTCTCTCTCTCTCTCTCTCTGCTTTGAACTAAAGCAAAATTAAAAGTCCACATCCAGATTCTGCACCAAGAAAAGAAGAATTCTGCAATCAAGATGAATGATTAAAACTGAGCAAAGTTGCATATTTCTTTCATTTTTTTGATAATCAGATTTTTTACTACTTTGGGAAAACTGCCAAGATCAGGCGAAGAGACAGAGACGGGGCACTGCATCCAAAGATGACTAGTGAGCTTTGGAACTGAGCAGGGATTTGAATTCAAGTCTCCCTATTCATTTTAATCACTATACCACACTGTGTCTTATTACTCTCACAGGGCAGATGCCAGGCTAGACTGAGAAGCAGTGGATTGCCTAAGGCAGTCTATGCCAACCCTGGCAGCCTCCATTTGTTTTGCCTGCACCGGGGCTGATGGGAATTGTGGTTCAAAACACCATGGTGGAAGCGCACCTGACATTACCTACAGAGTGCTTTGTGGAGTTGAGATTTAAATGGAGCCTTTCTGGCTCAAGGGTTGCACTCTGAGCTCTTGCCTGTCACCAGATCTCAGTAAGATTTTTCAGTAGCATGGCAGTTTAGCTGTTTGGCTCTACCCATTGCTGATTTGAGCAGAGTTTTGAACCTGTCAATGACATTGAGTTGACAGTGAGATTTTTGTAAACTCCTCTCTATTTGCCTCTGTTTCTCCAGTGTCCCTGCAGGGAGAGTACCAGAGGAAACTCTACAAGGAACTCCTGAAGAATTACAACCCTTTGGAAAGGCCTGTGGCCAATGACTCCCAGCCGCTCACTGTCTCCTTCAGCCTCAGCCTCAGGCAAATCATGGATGTGGTAAGTCTTTTCATTTGTATAATCCAGATCTCAGTGACTGATAAGGTCTTATGTAGTAGCAGGTTCACTGGCAAACACTGGAACCAATTCCGGGGGCCGCGGGTGCTTTGGCATCCACAATAATACATTTGTGGTACTGGGGCCACACAAAGTCAATGGGCAAAATTGAAGCCCTTCATTGCAGGGTTGAGATATTACCTGCAATGCAACTGGTCAGTTAGTTAAGTATTTTTATGTATTTACTTGATTTAGTTGCCCCCCCCGCCCCCTGGCTACACCCATGCCACCTTATGAAATGCATTGGGCCATAATAAATTGTCCATTGTACACCTTTAGAGTAAGATTACAAGATTTTTTTCAAAGAATCGGGGGACACTTTTTTAAAAAAAAAAGAGAGAAAAAAAGTTATTTAATTTTTTTTTTTAAAAAGAAGTAATATCTTCTCTTATGTGGTCTCCTCTGTCGCGTGGCCTTCCTCTGGGCCCCGGCCTGCTCTCTTGGAGTACTAGCCACCGTGGAGTAGGCTTGGGTCAGGCTTGGGCTCAGCCACATGTCCTTGCCCTCCCGGTGCTCTCCTATCTCTCCTCCTCAGCGGCGGCAGTGGCGCAGCAAGGTCGGGGCTCTCCTCCTGACCGAACCCAAAGGGTGCTCATCAATGGTTCCTCTTCATCCTGGAGAAGAGTGACTAGTGGGGTGCCACAGGGTTCTGTCTTGGGCCCGGTCTTATTCAACATCTTTATCAATGACTTGGATGATGGACTCAAGGGCATCCTGATCAAATTTGCAGATGACACCAAACTGGGAGGGGTGCCTAACACCCCAGAGGACAGGATCACACTTCAAAACGACCTTGACAGATTAGAGAACTGGGCCAAAACAAACAAGATGAATTTTAACAGGGAGAAATGTAAAGTATTGCACTTGGGCAAAAAAAAAAATGAGAGGCACAAATACAAGATGGGTGACACCTGGCTTGAGAGCAGTACATGTGAAAAGGATCTCGGAGTCTTGGTTGACCACAAACTTGACATGAGCCAACAGTGTGATGCGGCAGCTAAAAAAGCCAATGCAATTCTGGGCTGCATCAATAGGAGTATAGCATCTAGATCAAGGGAAGTAATAGTGCCACTGTATTCTGCTCTGGTCAGACCTCACCTGGAGTACTGTGTCCAGTTCTGGGCACCACAGTTCAAGAAGGACACTGACAAACTGGAACGTGTCCAGAGGAGGGCAACCAAAATGGTCAAAGGCCTGGAAATGATGCCTTATGAGGAACGGCTAAGGGAGCTGGGCATGTTTAGCCTGGAGAAGAGGAGGTTAAGGGGTGATATGATAGCCATGTTCAAATATATAAAAGGATGTCACATAGAGGAGGGAGAAAGGTTGTTTTCTGCTGCTCCAGAGAAGCGGACATGGAGCAATGGATCCAAACTACAAGAAAGAAGATTCCACCTAAACATTAGGAAGAACTTCCTGACAGTAAGAGCTGTTTGACAGTGGAATTTGCTGCCAAGGAGTGTGGTGGAGTCTCCTACTTTGGAGGTCTTTAAGCAGAGGCTTGACAACCATATATCAGGAGTGCTCTGATGGTGTTTCCTCCTTGGCAGGGGGTTGGACTTGATGGCCCTTGTGGTCTCTTCCAACTCTATGATTCTATGATTCTATTCTATGATTCTATGATTCTCTTTTTTCTCCTTGCTCTTTCTCTCTCTTCCTTCTCCTTCTCCTCTCCTCCTTCTCCCTGCATCAGCTCTGGGGTTTTCCTGACCCCGGAGCACCGCTTGGCAGTCGGCTGGTTGCTCTCGCTCCCGGCTTGATTTGGGTTGGGGGGGTCAGCGGTTGCCCTAGTTGACACCCCAGGCATCCCCAGTTCGCCCTCGGCAGTGGTGGCAGCAGTGGCAGTCTCAGCAGCCCAGAGCCAGCCTGGTAGTGCAGTTGGCTCTGGCTGGCTTCAGGGGCTGCTCACTGCCGTGGCGCCCACCATTTTGCCTCGCCGGAATCTCCATATGATGTATCTTGTGCCATTGAACCAATCACAACATTCATTCCCTACTAATAAATCTACAACACTTAAAATATAAATCCGGGTACATTAAATGAAATCTGGGGATGGAGTTTGTCCGGGGACAGATTTGTAAATCCGGGGACTGTCCCCGGGAAACAGGGACATCTGGTAACCATACTTTAGAGGCCTCCTCTCTCCTCCATTTCTGGTTTATGACTTTAAAGAAGACTGCTAAAACATTGCATTTCCGTCCTCTGGCTTCTGCTCTCTATATTCCATAGCAAATACTCTTGTGCTTTAATAGCAAGGCAATAAACTTTCTGTTATTTATAGGATGGATTAAGCTATTTTGCTCCTTTAAGTAGAATATTTTGTGGGTGGGGGGAACAATCTAAGAAAAATGATTAGAGTTATGTAACTGTTTTTGTTGTCTAAAGCTGTGAAATTGTTTTTTCAGACACTTTGGGGAAAAACACTCCTGAAGTTTTTCCTCCCGGTGTGACACTAATAGAAATTCTGCAGTTGATCTGCTTGATATGTGAATGACCAACAGGCAAGGGCAACATCTGGTGATTCCTTATTCCTGGGTATATCAGACATAGGATTGCAAAATTTAACAATAGCCACAGTAGATGGAAATCAAGGGCAGGTTGTCAGCTGATTAGGATAACACTCTGCACCCACATATTTATCTGGAGAATTTTTATTCAACCACCATTCTATTGTCAAAATAATGCTCAATTTGGCTCACATCATATTTAAACTCCCTGAAAGGCACCTGAGTTTCATGATGTACTTCATAAAATCCATTAACAATGGCATGTTTTGCATACTAAATTGAGCAGGTGGCGAAGCATCAGGGATGCAGGAAGCTGTGGCCCTCCAGATGTCAGACTCCAACTCCCATCAGCCCCACAAGCATGACCAATGACTAGGGATGTTGGGACCAATAGTTCAACATCTTCCCCATCCCAGCCATGCACAGGGGTAGTAACAGATACATTTTTAAAAGTGCCACAGGGTTCTGTATTGGGCCCGTTGTTGTTTAACGTCTTTATAAACAACTTAGGTGAAGGGATTGAGGGGATGCTCATCAAATTTGCAGATGACACCAAACTGGAAGGGGTAGCTAATGCCACAGAAGACAGAATAAGGATACAAAATGACCGTAACAGACTGGAGAACTAGGCACAAGCTAACAAAATGAATTTCAATAGGGACAAAAGTGAAGGTTCTGCACTTAGGCAGGAAGAACCAGATGCACAAATATAAGATGGGAGACAGTTGGCTTGCTAGCAGTACATGTGAAAAGGATCTAGGGGTCTTAGTGAACCACAAGCTGGAACATGAGTCAACAGTGTGGTGAAGCAGCAGCAGCAGCAGCAGCAAAACAAACAAACAAACAAACAAACAAACAAACAAACAAACAAACAAGCACTAATGCTATTCTAGGCTGCATCAGATCAAGGGAAGTAATAGTCTCACTCTATTCTGCCTTGGTCAGACCACATCTGGAATACTGTGCCCAATTCTGTGCACCACAGTTTAAGAAGGATGTTAACAAGCTGTAACGTGTGCAGAGTAACGTAATCAAGAGGATCAATTGTCTGGAAACTAAGCCTTATGAGGAAAGGTTGAGGGAGCTGTGTATGTTTAGCCTGGAAGATATGATTGCTACCTTAAAATATCTCAAGGGCTGTCATGTGGAAGATGGAGCAAGATATTTTTTTTTAATGCTCTGGTGGGTGGGACTTGAACCAATGGCTTCAAGTTACCAGAAAGGAGATTCTGACTAAACATCAGGAAGAACTTTCTGGTGGTAAGAGCTGTTTGACAGTCGAATTCTCTCCCTTGGGAGGTTGTGGACTCTCTTTTCCTGGAGGTTTTCAAGCAGAGGTTGGCTGGCCATCTGTCAGGGATGCTTCAGCTGATATTCCTGCATTGCAGGGGGTTGGACTAGACGACCTTTAGGATCCTTTAGAAGTCTTCAATTCTATGATTCTAAAGACAAGTTTTAGGAATAAATTGAAGTGGAATGTAGCAGTCCCCAATAATTCAGCATTTAAGACCCCCCAAAGTAGAATCCACTGCTAGCCATAAACTTCCCAATTACTTTATCTCTCTGCTTTGCATACTTAGAAGGAATCATTGACTTGAGGTATTGCATGCCTCCTCTGACATGGATCCTGCTCCATTGCTCATCTGGTTCTCTCATAGCAAATGTCCTTTGGCCTTCTCATTCCTTCATCCCCTTGCTTGTTAATTCACAGCTGGATGTGCCAGGCATTCACATGGATGAGAATGGCTTCTGTGGGGAAAATGCCCCTCTTCAAAAGGAGAAGAAAATATGGGAAAGCAAACCGTTGCTAAAGTAGCAGGCACATTTGGTAGTGGAACCCAGAAGATATATAAGCTGCTTATCAAAACTCTGCAGCCTCTCCTACTTATAGTAGCCTTAGGAGAAGCTCATCAAATCAACATTGTTCTTTTAATTGTTTGAGTTTTGTAAGCAGATTGGAGTGGGGGGGGACCTATCGTTCCTATCCACCATTCTATTTTGAGATTTTTCCTTGTGAAACCTCAATCCTCCTCAATTTGCCACCACACCAGGATGAAGACTCAAGACAATGAAATGTAGGTATTTTATTAAAATTTAACAACTTGAGGACCTGCAAAACAAAATTGATTAGCCAAATTCAATCAATGTAACCAAATCAAATTTGTGCAGGTAGTTTTTAATAGATGGGGGTAATTCAACCCACATCACCTGTGCAAGTTAAGAGCTATAGTTGGGGTATATGAGCCCACCAGGCACATCATGTCTCCCTTGGCCAACATTCACCCCATGTGCCCGCCTGGTCAGAGGGCACCCCTCCCCCAGCACCTGGGGAGCAACAGCAACTAAGAGATACCCACACCCCAACACTACCTCAGGTAGGAGATTAATCTTTCCTAGTCTACATGCTAATTAGTGTGGAGGAGGCAAACAAGAGAAGACCCAAAGCCGGTCAGGATCTCCCCCCCCCCCCTTAAATCCACTACTCAGCCCCTTGGAAACAGACAACTTGCCTTAAGGTCCACACTGCAAAATGGGTGTCAAATTAAGAAGAAGATAGAGTACAGGTGGAGCAGGCTTAAATCCCCTGCCCTGCCTCTCCCCATTCGGCAAAATTGCCATCAGGCAATAACTGTCTCCATCTTGTCTTGTCATCTTCCAGGAGAGGATGGGTGCGGAAAATTTGCACCCCCCAATGGTGAAATGGCATTCTTAGGAGGCAAGTTGAGATTTATCAGTTTTGTAGTTGTTTTTAAAATTCAAACATATTTCTAACTAATGGTCCATCCCAAGCAGTTAAATATTCTACAGACACACCTTTTTATAAAACGTTATCAATACAATTTGGAATAAAGGCACTTTCCCCCTCATCCCCCATGGGAAGGATCACAGGGTTGTTTTATTCTGGAATGAAATTTATCAGGAGTTATCAAAGAATACTAAACACATACTCAAATTTATTCCCAGTTTTCCCTACTAAATATGTGGATGTGTACTTTGAAGATATTTTGCCAAAAGGAACTTTTGACATGGATGCTGCCAGGAATTCTGTAGCACAGCAGTGTAAGCCATTTTAAAAACTTGACTATATCCTTATGCTATATAAATACCTGGAATTTGTTTATTGCAGAAAAAAGCAACACATAAGTTACTGGCCTCTAAGGGACAGGAAGATCCTGTTCAATTGCATTCAGCATGGGAAGATTCTTTAGTTCATATAGTGTTCAGATTTGCAGGTATCTCTCTCCGTGCCACCTAGAGAAATATGGTTGTCATTATTTTAGGTTGGATGTTTAGGAGGGTGGCTGGCTTTGGGTGTCTCCCAAATTAGCCACTGGGGGTGGGGTGGATGGAGCTCTTTCTTGTTGCTGCTCACCTTACACCAAGGGCAGGGAACCCTTTTCAGCCCAAGGGCCACATTCCCTTCTGAACAACCTTCTGGGGGCCACAGGCCATTGGTGGGCAGCACCAGAGGCAAAACTAGGCAGAGCAAGGGTGGCATTTTTAGCCTCTGCCCACAGGCCTCTTACTGCATGTGCTTGCACACCTCTCTATGCTCGCCAGCATCCGAGGACTCTGCTTGAATGGAGCTTAAATGGTTGTCACTTGCTCTGGGACCTCATGGATTATTTTATTATTTCAAATAATAAAATAAAACAATAAGGATGCATTCCAGCCTATTAAAAACTCTCATCTGCAGTGCAAGGCAGGGCTGGGGAGTCGTGGGGCTTGGGAGGGAGCTTAGCTCAGGAAGTCTGAAGGGCTTGACCAAGAGGCCTGGAGGGCTGCCTTTGGCCAGTGGGCCGAGGTTCCACCTCCCTCTGCCTTCATACTGTATGTTTAAGGGGGATTAGAGATTAATGATGGGGGGGGGGGACTAAATAGACAAGGGCCTTGACCACAACTGGCAGGCATTTCTTGTTCACTGAGGCAAAACAGTTTGAGCATCTCACACGGATCCTGGCTCAAAAGCACTGCTGCCAATTAGTTTCTGGGCCCAATTCAAAGTGCTAGTTTTGACCTATAAAGCTTTAAATGGCTCAGGACTGCATACTTGAAGGACCACCTCTCCCCATATGAGCCAACCCAGCCCCGAGATCATCCTCCAAGGGCCTTCCTTGTGTTCCCCCTCCATGAGAGGTCTGGAGGGTGGCAACACGAGAGCAGGGCCTTTTCCTATGGTGGATCTATGTCCTTTTAAATGTGTTTGTGAAGGGGTGGTATTTATTGGTTTGTTTTGTGCTTGTTTTTATTATGTATCTTGGGTTTTTATTTTGTATTTTTATGCTGTGAACAACCCTGAGATCTTTTGGTAAAGGGCAGTATAAGTAAGTAAGTAAGGTGGCGCTGTGGTCTAAACCCCTGAGCTTGCCGATCAGAAGGTTGCTGGTTCAAATCCCCGCGACGGGGTGAGCTCCCGTTGCTCGGTTCCTACTCCTGCCAACCTAGCAGTTCAAAAGCACGTCAAAGTGCAAGCAGACAAATAGGTACCGCTCCGGCAGGAAGGTAAACGGCGTTTCTGTGCTCTGCTCTGATTTGCCAGAAGCGGCTTAGTCATGCTGGCCACATAACCCGGAAGCTGTACGCCAGCTCCCTTGGCCAGTAAAGCGAGATGAGCGCCGCAACCCCAGAGTCGGCCACGACTGGATCTAACGGTCAGGGGTCCCCTTAACTTTAAGTAAGTAAGTCAATAAAAGAATAGATTGTGAGGAACTAAGTTGCAGTTAAGTCACTGATGAACACTCAAAAGCACCAGGATGGTGAGCAGGGAGTCTCCAAGTCTCTTATCTAGGGTTTGAGACTTGGAGGCAGGGAAAGGGACCCACAGCCAGAGTTTTGGGGCTAGTGTGTGTGAGCTCTGTGAGGCATCCTTCAACCCAGCCAGAAGAAGGGGAGCCAGATGGGACAGAAGCAGTTAGTTTATTGCTTTCAGCTCAGAATGGCATCAGACTTTCAGAGGTGACTCCTGTTTTGGGTAGGTTCCCACACAATGTTTGAACAGGAGTAGAGGAGCATAGAAAGATGCCTTAGACCAAGTCAGATTCACGGCCTATCTAACTCAGTATTGTCAGTGCTGAGTGGCAGCAGATATCCAGAGTTTGAGACTGCAGACACATCAGAACCTACCTGGAAATTCCAGAGACTGAACCCAGGAGCTTTTTAATACAAACCAGGTGCTCTGCCACTGACTGATTGCCTTATCTCCATGCTTTGTAAATATAATTGTGTTCCTAGTTTGTCTTATAGCAAGTGTCTCACCTCTTTATTGAGAGTGTAGGTGCAAATACCAGATTCCAGGGGTAAAAACAAATTATTATTATTTATTGTATGCTGCCCCATACCTGCAGGTCTCAGGGCAGTTACAACATGAAATCACAATATAAAAACAGAAAATACATAATAATAAAAAAACAATCCAATAACCTGCCCCCGCCCCAACATATTTTCAAATCAGCCAAAGGCCTGGTTGCAGAGGTGTTTTTCCTGATACCCTAAAATATATAATGAAGGTGCCAGGTGAATCTCCCTGGAGAGAGCAATACCACAAATGAGGAGCCCATGAAGAAAAGGCCTGTTCTCATGTTGCCACCCTGTGGACCTCTTGTGGAGGAGACACATGAAGAAGGGCCTCCGAGGATGATCTCAGGGTCCAGTACATATGAAAAAGAAAGGTTGGGCAAGTGCTTTCACACCCCGCTCAAGAATTTTGAGAAACATCTGGCTGGCCAATGTAGTAAGTAGGATGTTGGAACAAGTGACTCTTCAGAACTTCCTGACAGTAAGAGCTGTTCGACAGTGGAATTTGCTGCCAAGGAGTGTGGTGGAGTCTCCTACTTTGGAGGTCTTTAAGCAGAGGCTTGACAACCATATGTCAGGAGTGCTCTGATGGTGTTTCCTGCTTGGCAGGGGGTTGGACTCGATGGCCCTTGTGGTCTCTTCCAACTCTATGATTCTATGATTCTATGATTCAGTTTTATCCTGCAAGCAACTTCCTGTGCCCTTGAAAAGGCCCACTTCTTTCTTTGTACTTAGACCTGGGTTTCATTGACCCCTTATAAAATTGTCAGTGACCATTACGCAAAAACCTAGAAATGCAAAAGAAAAAAGTCAAGAAATATAAATATATAATAAACATTTATTAATAGTCAATTGCCATTATGACAAATCATAAAATGTAAAACCAACCAACCAACCAACCAACCAACCAACCAACCAACAAACAAACAGGGATTTTGTTGTATTGTGGAATCAACTTGTTAAACATAGACACATCACTGACAAGGCTGATGTACCCTGTAAATGTCCATGCCTTTCATTTCTGAGGCTCATAGTTTATTTATTTATTTTTTACATTATACCTAGTAAACTCCTTTCTCACCTCCTTTTGACACCTAGGATTTTATTCCCGCCCTGTGCAGGGTTAATGACGACCACTTTGGGAAATCCTGCCTGTACTGCAAATGAAGCCAACAGAAACTGGATCACTCTGGCAGGAGGATCTTAAATGTGGTCAGTGTAACTGAGGACACAATTCCCTCCAGGAGCTCATCAGAGCTATTCAAAATGTAAAAAAATATTTCTGTTGCTAATAATCTTTAATGGTAAAGGTATGATCTGCAGCAAATCTGCAAATGATCAGGCTACAAAGTTCTCTAGTTGTACATTTCCTAAGCAGGTACAGAGGCACATTGTACAGATTGTACATGACTGATTGCCATAGGCTACTGGGGCCAGATCATAAAACTTCCCCATTTAACACTAGAACTCTTACTAAAACAACAGAATCAGCAAATCCACATGGCAAGGAATAGTTATGGTCACCATTAAGCAGCTAATGCTTAACAGAATTACTTCTCTCTGTGTAATTTTTATGCCTCGGGCATGCATGGTTCAAGTGTCCCTTGCTCATGTCAGTTCCGTTTTATGTAAGTTTTTTGGGGGGATTAAATATATCCAATTGCAAAGGAATAGCAGAGTGGGCTACCACATCAGAAACTAAGTGGAGGGCAGCTGCTAATTAGCATGCAACATTTACACATTATTTCCATTATTGAGTTGCAATCTGGACATTGCTGGGGAGTAAGACCTTTCCCAGTGACCTTCAACTAATGCTGGGAAATAGTAATTGTGGCAAACAAGGCAGAGGAGGAGGAGAGCTGTCCCCTTGCAAACTGGGTAGAAAAAAACCCATTTATGGCTGTTTTAATTTAGGAAAAAGACAGGGGGCTATAGACAGAAGCTTCTAAAATGGCACATGTGGTGGACGTGAGTGGGGATAAGTTTTGTTCTCTCTCTCAGCTCATGAGAACTCAAGGTCACCAGATGAAATTGGTCCTCCCTAGATTCAGTACAGAGAAAAAAAGGACTCCTTTGCACAACGTGCCATTAACTTGTGGAGCTTGTTTCCACAAGATGTAGCAATGATGGCCACTGGCTTAGATGGATTTAAAAGGGACTTGGACAACTTCACGGAGGAGAAGTCTTTTGGCGGCAGCCTGAGTTTCCATGTTCAGGTGCAGTGTGTCATTGAATGGTCGTTTTTAGGAAGCAACAGTGGGCAGAGTTGGAGCCTTTGTGTCCCACTAGAAAATAAGTGGAACAGAAATCTAAAACAAAAGGGATCCCTTATGGTCCAGTGTCCAGACTCACAAATCTTAGCATTGGATTAAGAGGGATCTGTGGACCCCAAGACATAGACATACACACATTCCCCCCACCTTAGGATGCAGCCACTGGGGAGCTTTTGCATCAACGACAAGGGAGACAACCCCCACATTTAGTATTACTGTGCTTCCTCTAGCTTCTGCCTCCTAAATGACTTCCTGCCTACATAATCCCCCTCATCCCCAATTACACCACCATGACATTTCCAGATATGTCAGATCTATTTCCACAACCAAAGTGTTTCTCTCCCATAAATGGGGACACTACTGCAGGAATACTGTTAGCATTACAATTGTTATTTTAACTGTTTGAACTTTTGGTACGGTTCTGCTCAATGCTTAGCTCCCCCTGCTCTGGACACTCTGATCTCTTGCATGCCAGCCTCTGTCCAGAGTCCTGAAGTTACCTGCGCCACTTGAAAGTTCTGACTGATGCTGTAGACTCACTGCTAGTTCCTGACTGTTTTATAGGGATGGAGGAGAATTTCATTCAACCCACATTTAAAATGAACTAAGCTAATTTGCAATTTCCAATCCTATTTGCAAATCAGAACACAGTATTGATCAGATTACTCATATAATACTCATATAATATAATTTGCAGTGCTGTTTCAGGTTTGTTTTCAAGTTTCTAAAATGCATATATAAATGTATATATTCTACAGTGTAAATGTATTTTAGGAGACTGCATAGAGAAACATGCACAATACATATTGTAGATGGAAATGACATGCGAAATGTGTCTATTCAGAAACATTCATACAAAAATGTGACCTTTTAAAGGAAAGATCAACAATTTAAATGTGAAAGTACAATGTTTTTCTAAAAAAACGGCAGAAAACGGGGTAGGTTGAGCTCTGCATTCCTATCATGAAACAGGAGTCTGGACAATTTCTAAAGTTCTGTCTTTGCTGCTGGGAAGTTTTTCTTCTGTGGGCTTTGACACTAAACAAGAAAAGATCTAACCTAAAGTGGGTTTTTTTAAAACAACAACAACAACAACAACAACAACAACAACAACAACAGGATGGTGGTAATATTTTTCGAGGCAGGCATGTATGGAGGAGTTTCCGCTGTGAAAATGGCTCTCGGTTCTTCTTTTCTTACTGCATTTCGAGTGGATGTTCCTTCTGACAAAGTGATTGATCAGCTTCCTTAACACTCTGGGCAAATGCACTGCAGGACATGTTTATCTCCAGAGCAGCTTAACAATCTTTTTATAGGTTTGTTCTTTGCGTAGAACTGTTTTCTAGTGTTACTTAGCTCTGAAGCCTCAGGAAGGTTCCCAGGGAATCTTCCATCATGCTGTCTGAGAACAAAATCCTTGTTCAGATTGATGAGATAATTGTGCTGCTAAAAGGCACCAGTTAAATGTAGCCCAAGCAGGTAATGGAAGGATGATGAATGGAGGGCAGGCAAACAATCACTGACTGACAGAACAGGGATGCTACCTCCTGGATTTGCTTTTCTGGGCATGCAGCCACCTTTGGTTAGCTGTGCAAGATTTGATGGCTCTTGTCCAGGTACTTAAAAGATCTGAGGTCACAGATCCATGATACAAATTTGCATGAGATATACATGCCAATTTAGGCTGACTTTCAGAGGGGGAGAAGCCAAACTCTCAGGGGTTAATTAGCCTCTGGGCAGTTTAAGTTGTCAGGTGGGTGGGATCTCACTGGCACTGTATTTTGCAGGGCACCCAGCTGCCCTGTAAGCAAATTAAATAAATACCTAAATAATAATAAAATAGGTTTAAAAAGGAAAGAAAGAAAATGGGGGAGAGGCAGGAGATCTGGGACCCAATACAAAGGTTTTGGAGTAGAGTCCCCTTGGGTCGTGTGCCTAGAAACGTCTTACCACTCTGAAAGCTAAAACTGTCGACAGAGCTGTGTGTATTATTATTGCTATTAAAAGTAAAAAGGTAAAAGGTAAAGGATGGTTTACCTTTTGGTTAAGTCCAGTCAGATTTGACTATGGGGTATGTTGCTCATCTCCACTTTCTGGCCAAGGAAGCCGGCGTTTGTCCACAGACAGCCTTCCGGGTCATGTGGTCAGCGTGACTAAACTGCTTCTGATGCAACAGGACACTGTGACGGAAACCAGAGTGCACAGAAATGGCATTTATCTTCCAGCCACAGCAGCACCTATTTATCTACTTGCACTGGTGTGCTTTTGAACTGCTAGGTTGGCAGAAGCTGGGGCAGAGCAATGGGAGCTCACCCCGTCGTGGGGATTCAAACTGCTGAGCATCTGATTGGCAAGCCCAAGTGGTTTAGACCACAGCACCACCTGCCACCCTCAATTAGGGTTATAAAACATGTTTAAAGTCTATACAATTTTGTAAGCACTGTACAGGAATTATAAAGAAAGAGAGTCTGGAGGTTTGCAGTCTAATAAAATATGACACAGAAGGAAAAAGGGATGTGAAGAGAAAAGAAAAAAGAGCAAACTTAGCAGAGGACTCTTAGTTACACTTAGCACTCCATGAGAGGGGGGTCTTGTCCAGCCCAGGACCTCCAGACACACTGCCCAGGCTTGTGCCTTCGGGAGGTCACTTTGCTGCTGCTAATGCAGCAGTTTGACTTCACCCCCCCCCCCAGGTTCACTCCATTGTCTCTTGAGGCAGACAAATGCCAGCAACGGATGGCTCCCATTTTAAAAGTTACCAGTATGTTTCTAAGCATCATTAAAAGTACTAGTTAAGACCTACCATATATCAGCAGTGGGGAACCTCCAACCCACAGACCTAATTCAGCCCACCAAGCCTCCTGCCAGGTCTATGGTTAAGCCACACCCACCTGCTGTAAACCTGACATCACTGTTGATGTCACATTTTATGTTAGGTGTGGAGCAGGTAAAGACACAACTGAGCCAAAAGTGGGGTTTGAAAGCAAAAAACAATCAGTGGATCATTAGAGTTTCTGAGCACAGTGCTATGCAAGCCCTGACCATCAGCTGACCTTTCACTGGTGAAAATCTTTTCAATCAGGTCTTTGCCCCCAAAGCTGACATTACAGCCATTGTAAATATGTTGCCCATCCTGCTCCATAGTAGCAGGAGATTGCAGGAGGACATTGAGTTCCTTGAGGTCAATCAGCAGCTTGCAGGTGTATAATAAGGACTCCATTTCAGCTAGCTGCTCGCTGGAACAACTTTGGAGCTCTGTGTTCCTGGAGCGCTGTCTGAACCCCACCGAAACCACATCTTTCATTATACCCCTGTTGGACCTTGGCTTGCATTTCCACATCACAGAACAGGAAACAAATCATGCTTTGATATGCTCCGTGCTCACTCTGTATGCACACAAACACACAGATATATGTCATGTACACCATCCATCTACACATCTGCAAGAGCAAGACTTATGTATGAAGCACACCATGCTCTTTACAGGAGTCTTCTCAACTTGGTACCCTCAAGATGTTGTAGACTGCAACTTCCACCATGCCTGACCATTGACCTTGATGAGTGCAGCTGATGGGAGTTGTAGTTAGCAGCATCTGGAAGGAAGGCTTTATATAGTATTATACATGCACATCTGCTTTGCAAAACATTCTTTGCAACTTCTAAAAAATGTTATTAATACCCATACACTTATAGTTATTTGAAACTTTCTGACTTCAAAATGAAAATATGAGTTTAGCTTTCAATAGTAACTTTCAATTTATGTGTGGAAGTGCAAATACAGTTTCCACAGATACTGCCTTACTATTTTTTTTTACCTAATAAGCAAGATAATTTGCCTTGCAGCAGTAAAAAAGATACATTAGTATGTAGCAGATCAAACCTTTATTATTTGTTTAAAATGTATAAACTATGGTCTTCGAGAGAATGTGGGAAATTTTCAAACACTGGAGATCTGTAGACGTTGACTATCTGAACGTCCTTAAAATCTTCTGAGCAGTGCTTGGCAATGCATGCAGGGCGGTGGGGGGAAGGGGGGATCAGCCATGACAATGTTGCTCTGCTTTGTGAGACAACAACATTGGCACAGATTTTCATATTCAAATGCAGACATGAAATATGCAAATATGTCTAGGAGCCATTGTTGACCTGCTTTCATATGATTTTTTAAAACAATATTTTAGAGATGGCTATTGAAAACTTTTGTTTATTGTGGAAAAAGCTGTTGTGTCTTTAGCAGCTTTTAAAATTCAGTTCATTTTGCAAAACCCTTCCAAGTCAAGGAAAGTCATTCGAGTTGCAGAACTTGTAACAAGGGTTTCTGCCTCCCACTCCTGACTAGTAGAAGAGCCTTATTTGCATATGTCTCACACAGCCTGACACCTTCCAGATGTCTCCACTCTGGAATGAAAGTCTGACCTAGAAGGAGCAAAACCTGTCATTTTTTTAAGGCAAGGAAGCCGCTTCAAAGCTTAGCTGATGCATTCTTGCAAACATGTAGATGGAAATGTTCCTGTTTGTTTCTGGTTGTGAGGAAGGGAGGGGTTTCAAGGTTTTGCCACAAGTCTCCATGCAGCCCCACTTCTCTTCCTTGGATGGTGTCATTTCCCCCTGCAGAATCACAGGCTTGACTCTGAAAAGAGAAGAGGTTCTATTTGGCTGCCGTCTTAATAGCCATTGATTAAACATATCTTCCATGCTATACGTACATGGGGGGGGGGGGTAGACAGATATGTCAGTTTCAAGTTCCTATTTTTTCCAGTCATGAGTTCAGTTTACCCCATCTCCACATTGGTCGGAGCTTTGGGGTTTTAGGTGTGTATCAAAAATCATGGGGTGTATTGGGTGCTAGGGGAGGGGTAGCACCTCTGGTGGGGGACACATTGTGCACCTTCTGGGATAGTTTGCCCACCTTTGGTTGGCACCCTGCACTCATCTCTCACCTGTGGCTCCTGGAAGCTGCCAGCATGTGACAGCAGCCACACCTCGGAATGGCTTTGACTGGCTGGCTAAACCTGGTGAAGGTAGCCAATGGGTCTCAAACCCTCAGTGAGTTAGGGACTACCCCAGCATGTGAAGACAGGCTCCAGTGGATGGAGTGGATGAGACCAAGAGTGGGTCAAGAAGACAGTTTCTGCAGGTGCTACAGAGGGACATGGGCAGATGGGGCTTGTCAACCTGGAAAGGTACCTCATCTAGGAGAAGGAAAATTCTGATCCTAAACCTCCACTGCCTGCAAGATATCTTTGGGAAAAGAAAAGGCTAAGGAGTAAACCCTACACAAATCTGGAGTGGAGTCCCTAAGAGGTTTGGATAGCTCCTTGTATACATCCTTCTGGCAACTCTTGCAGCCAAGCTGGTGCCAAACATACTGCTCTGCTTTCCTTTAGACCACATCAGCAAGGCCAAGAGGGTGGTCTTATTGTCTGGGCAACCAAGGACCTCCAGACACACTGTCCAGACTTGCATCCTGAGGAAGTCACTTTGGTGAGGCTAACACAGCAATTTGACTTCATCTCCCTGAGGGATACTCTATTGTCTCTGAAGGCAGATGGATGTCAACAACAAACATACATATTTTTGGGTGCATTTCTGCTAATATGCACTTTTTTTTTAAAAAAAGGGGGAACAGCACTGCAAATGTCAGAAAAATGCAATGAAATAGAACTGCAGCTCAAGAAGTGCAAATTAGCTTGGGTGCAAATTAAAGCAGGGAACAAATATCTCCCCCCTCCTCAGTCATACCCTACCTCATGTGTGGAGAACCTATGCTGAACTACAACTCCCATCATCCTTGGCTACTGGGCATGCTTATTGAGGCTGATGGGAGTTGCAGATCAGCAACATCTGTGAGTTTCCTAGATCTGCCCTAGTCAATACTTTTCAGTGGACCATTGTGGCTTTTTAAAAACATATCAGGGGATCATCAATAAGAAGACAAATAATAGTTAGCAAATAAAGGTTGTTCACTATCTTCCCTTTGAATAGCAGTAGCTTCTAAATAGAGGGTACATTCTAGGGCACACACAATTTTCAGCACATTTCCCAACAAACCTGGCTGGGATCCACTGAACTGATCCCACACTCTAGAACAGGACTGCCATTGTGATAAATCCCATATAGCTTTCTTCACCTCTTCGGTGGGCGCCATTGCCATTATAAGAGAAAAGGGGTGGTATTCATGGTGAGTTCCAGCACCTCTTTTTCTAGAAAAATAACACTGATTATAAGAAGAGCCTTCTGCGTCAGACCAAAGAGAAATCTTGTCCATCATTCTGCTCTCACAGTGACCAATCAGATGCCTAGAACTTGAGTACGATATTGAACTCCTCACTTACAGTTCCCCAGCCATTGGTATTCAGAGGCATACAGTGGTGGTATCATGGCTAATCCTATTTTAAATTCATCCAAATTGGTGGCCATCACTGCCTCATGTGGGAGCAGATTCCTACTAGAATTGGCTGCATGAAGTAACACTTTAATGCATCTGTCCTGAATCTTCCAACATCTGCCAGATGTTGGACTCCAGCTCAAATAATTTCTGACCATTGGCTCTGCTTGCCAGGGCTGATGGGAGTTGGACTCCAACTCAAAAGCATCATGTTGGCTACCTTTACTCTGGAGGATATCCCAAAATCCATTGTAATGCACAGAAGCATCCTCAAAGCAGAGGAATACCTTGAAGAAAAATGGATACAGAATGCATTCCTTAAGGGTATTCAGTAGCTGAGTAAACATCAGTCACCTCAGGTACAAGCCAGAACAGGATCAGCAAACTTTTTCAGCAGGGGGCCAGTCCACTGTCCCTCAGACCTTGTGTGTGTGTGTGTGGGGGGGGGGTCAGATTATATTTTGGAAAAAAAATGAACGAATTCCTATGCCCCACAAATAACCCAGAGATGCATTTTAAATAAAAGCACACATTCTACTCATGGAAAAACTATTGGAGGGGGAGTTCCAGCTGGTGGCAGAGGACAGAGTGACTCCAGGAGACATAGGTGTAAAAACCCAAACTAAAGCAAAGACTTTATTACAAAACAATAAACACAAACTCTAGTGGGTGTTATTCCTGCAGGCAGGAAACTTCTTAAAGGTTTCTGTGCCGAATGTCCCCTAACACCCCCTCTCATTCAAACAGAAACAACAGTACTTTAAACATATACAGAACATATTTACACATCACGCACAATAATTCCTAATTTTGCCACTAGTTGTGCATGTTTCTCAAAAGTTAGTGCTTTTGTAAATACATCAGCCACATTTTGCATACTCTCACAATACTTTAGCATTATCAGGTTTTGCTTCACATTTTCAGCCACATTTTGATATTTAATTTCTAAATGTTTTGATTTGTTTCTAAACTGCTCAGACCCAGCCAAAGTTATTACAGCTTGATTGTCTCCCCATATTTGAACTGGATAATAATAATAATAATAATAATAATAATAATAATAATAATAATAATAATAATTTTATTTATACCCCGCCCTCCCCAGCCAAGGCCGGGCTCAGAGCGGTTTACAAGCAATAATAAAAACAAGATGAATGATTACAACTTAAAAACAAAAATAAAATACAACATTAAAATAATGGAACATTAAAATATTAAAATGTAGCCTCATTGCAGGAGAAGGAAAAGAAAAAAGAAAAGGGGGGGGAAGGGAATCAAATTGGCTCCAATCCAAAGGCCAGGCGGAACAACTCTGTCTTACAGGCCCTGTGGAAAGAAATCAGATCCTGCAGGGCCCTGGTCTCATGAGACAGAGCGTTCCACCAAGTTGGGGCCAGTGCTGAAAAGGCCCTGGCTCTGGTTGAAGCCACTCTAACTTCCTTAGGGCCTGGGACTACTAGGGTGTTGTTATTTATGGACCTTGAGGCTCTCCGTGGGGCATAATCACATTGTATATCTAAATCCTTGAGGACCTGAACATAAAATTTTATTTCATTACACAACTCTGATAAAGCACAGTATTCAACCTCTGTTGAAGATGTGGCCACGATACCTTGCTTTTTGGATGTCCAACCGATCAAGGAATCCCCAAACTGAAATACCATTCCAGAAATTGATTTTCTATCAGGCAGGTTGGCCCAATCGCTGTCAACGTAACATTGCAATTTTGTAGACCCTGAAGATGGTAATCTTAAACAATAATCAAGTGTTTGCTTTAAATACCGGAAAATACTTTTTAAACCTTTCCAGGCATTTTCTGTGGGACAGCTTACTGGTCTGCTCAGTATTCCAACTGCATAACTCAAATCTGGTCTGCTCCACAATGAAATGTATAGTAAACTTCCAACTATTGAATGGTACATTTCAGGATTTACAGGTTCTGTGCATTCTCCTTCATCCTTGAAAAAACCTATTTCCATTGGGGTTTCTACTCCCTTGCAGTTTTGCATATTGTTTCTTTCAAGTAACTCCATTATTTTGTCTTTTTGACTCAACAAAAAACTTCCATCATTTGTTCTTTGAATTTCTAGACCGAGATAATTTTTTACTGGACCCAAATCTCTTACTTTAAATTCCTTTCTTAGTTGTTCTGCAAACTTTTCCACTTGCTTGCCACTTTTTGTAGAGTAAAGCAAATCATCAACATAAGACAGACATAATTCTTGTTTATCACCCTTTCCTTTAGTGTACAAGCAGTTATCAGCTAAGCTTCTTTTATTTTATTTTCAAAAAAATAATATTTATTAAAAGTTTAAGAGTTACAGAAAGAAGTAAAAAAGAAAGAGAAAAAGTAAACAATACAAATCAATACATTACAGTACATATATATATATATATAAAGACACAATACATCAAAACAAAAACAAAAGCAAAAACAATTAAAAACACATCCAATATTTCCATATCTTTATCTTTCATTAACTTGTTTCATCGACCTCCTCACACCTCCCCTTTTTTGTGTTCTAGTTATTATTTCAGCAAATCCTTTCCATCTTTCACTGTTTTCTGTCATTTAATTGTCTTAATTTATTTTAACCTTATCTTACCATTAAAACCCTAAAACTTATTTATACTTAACTCCTTATAACATTTCTACTAAAGCCGTATAATTTCATTCCACCATTTTTCTAACACTCATTAATTTTACAATATTTCTCTAAATAAATTTTTAAACTTTTTTCCAATCTTCTTCCACCGTCTCTTCTCCCTGGTCTCGGATTCTGTCAGTCCTTTCTATTAATTCCATATGGTCCATCAACCTGGTGATCTTCTGTCCGAGGCTCTTAACTCTTTTCCATGTCCTTTCTGCAGATCTCTTTCATATTTATACATGCACTTTACTTTATCTTCTGCTGATCTTGTTCTTAATTTCCTTCCTTTGGCACTGAGGAGTAGATCTTGGGGAAACTCCAACCTAACAATGTCTTTATTCCTTCTCGACAGGTCAGCCCATTCTCCATAGTCAGAACTAAAGTCCAAAAGATATTTCAGAGCGTGTTTCAAAATCCCTCCAAAGCTAAAGGCCCCCACATCTCCAATCTCCCCCTGACCCAAATCCAGATCCCAAAAGCCAGAACATCCCTGCATAAGGGGATCTATCCAACTTTCCTTCTCCAATCCAAGCGGGACTCCATCCCTCCAAATCTGGCTTTCTCTAGATTCAATCGTAAAAGGCAACAGCTTATGTTCATCAAATTGCCTCTGTAAGGCTGGGGCTCTCTCCACTTGTATTACTTGAGGTTCAACAACAGCTTTCTCCTTCGTCTTCTCCACAGCTTGCCATGTCAAAACAGATTCCTGAATCGATTCCTGAGTAGTTTCTGTATAGGTATTCACTTTTTGTCCCAAATCAGTCATTTTTTGTCCCAAATTGTCAATTTTAATAATCATCTTCTCCTTTAATAATCATCTTCTCCTGCTTCCAAGGGGGGTTTAGTAATTTTAACCGATGGAGATTTAATCCTTTACAAAAGGCTTTCCAGACTTTAGCTTGCAACGTCTTTGCTCTATTTACAAAAGAGGAAGGCTAAAGATTTCATTTCTGCTTTCATTGCATTTTTCCACATTACTATTTCCTGGTGTGGTAACTTTAAAACTTCCTCATAATCACAAGGTTCTTTCTTCACAGCAACAGTTTTAACTTCTTGTATAGTAAACATTTCTCAATTCCCATGTAAATGAGCCCAACCATCTTGCTCATAAAACTCTGCATGTCTTGATATCACAACTCTGCCATGCCCTAGTGCAAAACGATACCCCTTTGACCAACTTTGATAGCCAACAAACCTAAGTCTCTTTGCCTTGGGTTCTCCTTTCCTCCTCTGTCCTTTTGGGATGTGAACCCAAGCCCAGCAACCAAAAGTTTTAATATGGTCCAAAAAGGGTTTTTTTTCCATAAAGCAAAAAATGAGAGGTATTGTTTATGGTAGAATGAAACAATCTGTTCTGTAGGTAGTTAGCACACAGAATTCCTTCCCCCCAAAACTTCCTGGATAAGCCAGAATCACATAGCATAGAATCTAGCATTGTTTGCAAAGACCTTATCTTGCGTTCTGCAACTGAATTTTCTTCAGGCGAAAACGGACACGATTTACGGTGACTAATACCACGCTTTTTCAACCAGACCTGGAGGGCTTCAGACATGAACTCGCCTCCACGATCACTCTGCAACTGGGTAACTTTGTAGGGAAACTGCCTTTCTATATAGTTGACCCAATTCTTAATCAGTTGACCAGTTTCACTTTTGTGTTTTATTTATTTATTTTTTCAAGTAGGATGATCTTTTTTTCCTCTCCATTATTCCATTATTATTTAAATATTTATTAAAGTTTCCAAATATTTATTAAAGTTTCCAAATATTACAAAAAAAGAAAAAAAGAAAAGAAAAAAGAAAACATACAATCCAAATCTTGTCTTTCATTTACTTGTTTCCCTGACCTCCTCACACCTCCCTCTTTTGTATTCCAGTTCAATTAATTAATTCAGCAAATCCTTTCCCTCTTTGTTTTTATCTTAATCCTTTATCTTAATATATTATAGCTTTAGATTCTCACCTGTCAACAACCATTTTTACGTATTCCTTTATAACATTACTGCTAAAAACCACTTAACTTCATTCCGACATCATTCTAACATTCATTAATTTTACAGTATTTCTGTAAATAGTCTTTAAATTTCTTCCAATCTTCTTCCACCGACTCTTCTCCCTGGTCTCGGATTCTGCCAGTCATTTCCGCCAGTTCCATATAGTCCATCACCTTCATCTGCCATTCTTCCAGCGTGGGTAAATCTTGTGTCTTCCAGTGCTTTGCGATGAGTATTCTTGCTGCTGTTGTGGCATACATAAAGAAAGTTCTATCCTTCTTTGGCACCAATTGGCCTACTATGCCCAGGAGAAAGGCCTCTGGTTTCTTCAAGAAGGTATATTTAAATACCTTTTTCATTTCATTATAAATCATCTCCCATAAAGCCTTAATCCTTGGGCACGTCCACCAAAGGTGAAAGAATGTACCTTCAGTTTCTTTACATTTCCAACATTTATTATCGGGCAAATGATAAATTTTTGCAAGCTTGACTGGTGTCATGTACCACTTGTATATCATTTTCATAATATTCTCTCTTAAGGCATTACATGCCGTGAACTTCATACCTGTGGTCCATAACTGTTCCCAGTCAGCCATCATAATGTTATATCGAACATCTTGTGCCCATTTAATCATAGCAGATTTCACTGTTTCATCTTGAGTATTCCATTTCAACAGCAAGTTATACATTCTTGGCAAATTCTTAACTTTAGGGTCTAACAGTTCTGTTTCCAATTTTGATTTTTCCACCTGGAAGCCAATTTTCTTGTCCAAATTATATGCCTCCATTATCTGATAATAATGAAGCCAATCTCGCACTTTGTTTTTTAATTTTTCAAAGCTCTGCAATTTCAATTTATCTCCCTCTTGTTCCAAAATTTCCCAATATTTCGGCCATTTGGCCTCCATATTGAGCTTTTTCTGAGCCTTCGCTTCCATTGGTGACAACCACCTTGGGGTTTTATTTTCAAGTAAGTCCTTATATCTTATCCAGACATTGAACAATGCTTTCCTGACAATATGGTTTTTAAATGCTTTATGTGCTTTGACCTTATCATACCACAAATATGCATGCCACCCAAATACATTGTTGAAACCTTCTAAATCCAAAATGTCTGTGTTTTCAAGAAGCAGCCATTCTTTCAGCCAGCAAAAAGCTGCTGATTCATAATAAAGTTTAAGTTCTGGCAGGGCAAATCCACCTCTTTCCTTTGCAATAGTATTTTAAATTTTATTCTAGGCTTCTTGCCCTGCCAGACAAATCTAGAAATGTCTCTCTGCCACTTCTTGAAACAGTCCATTTTATCCAAAATTTGCAATGTTTGAAACAAAAACAACATTCTAGGCAATACATTCATTTTTATCACAGCAATACGGCCTAGCAGTGAAAGCTTCAAATTTGACCAAATTTCTAAGTCTTTTTTCACTTCCGTCCAGCATTTTTCATAATTGTCTTTAAATAAATTCCCATTTTTAGCCGTCATGTTAATCCCCAGGTATTTCACTTTCTTAACCGCTGTTAAGCCTGTCTCATCACTTTTGTGTTTTAACAAGTATACCCAAGTATATCGGCTATAATCATCCACAAGAACAAAAAAAATCTTTGCTCCTCCTTCAGACTCTGCAAATGGCCCACAAAGGTCTGAGTGTACTAAAGCAAATGGCCTCTTGCTAATTCTAGTACTTTCAGGATAAGACCCTCGCTTACTTTTAGACTCCTTACAGGTATTGCAGTCCAGAAAAACTGAGCATTTTTTTATTTTAATTCCCTTACTTAATTCTGGCATTTTTGCAATACTGCGGAAATTGGCATGCCCCAAACGACGATGCCACAGATGCTGGCACTCATCATGCAAGGCTCTATTACACGCTTTAACACATGCCCCAGACTCACTTACTAGCTGGTCTTTCAAAACAAACAAACCATTTTGTAGTGACGCTGTAACCACTTTCCCAGCTTTCTCTATTTTACAGCCTGAACCAGAGAAGGTTACTTTAAATCCCTGCTTAACAAGACTTGTAACTGAAAGCAAATTATTTTCTAAACTTGGTACACATAAAACATTGGTAAACTTGGTGCTTAAACAGTTGATATTCACACTACCCTTTCCAGCTGAACTCATGCACTGTTCCATCAGCTAGTACTACATTTACAGATTTACAAGGCTGCTTTTCTACACGGGTTTGTGCAGACTTAACAAAAATGTTTGTCGCTGCTGAGTCTAAAATCCAGTCTTGTCCAACGTCGTGACTGGTGCCTCGAACTGCTGCAGAAACATACTGGACTCGACTCTTCCTGTTTCCTCGCTTCCCAGCAAACGCAGGCCGCCCTTTTCTTGTGTTTTCTCCCACAGACACAGTGCACTGACGTACTAAATGCTTGGTTGACCCACAACAATAGCATCTTCTGACTGTGAAAGCTGCTTCCTCTCTGTGGTCTACAACCTCTTTAGGTTGCCGCTCCTCATCAGTTGCATATCTTTTACTGGACTGCCTCCCATTTCTGGAGTTACGGTGAGGGGTTGTGGCCTTCCTCTCATGGCGTCTTTCCTCCTCATCAAGCAAAAGCCCAGTTAAGAAATGCATTGTTAACTGGCTTTCTGGAATTGCCTCCAGAGTCATCACTAAATTGTCCCATGACTCAGGAAGTGAAGACAGCACAATGTAAACCTTTCTCTGTTCATAAAAATGTTCCCCAAGTTCATTTAACTGTGAAAATAAATCACACATTCTTTGAACACATTCACCCTCACTTAGACAGGCTCGGTACAGAGCTCTCATTAGAGTAATTTTGCTGCCAGCAGTGTCTCTAATGGGTATCGCTCTCAGTGCTTGCCAAATCTCACTTGCTGTTTCAAGGTCTCGCACATGAGATAACTGAGACTTCTCTAAACTCAAAATTAAATTGGCATAGGCTTTGTCCTCCAGCCTTTGGTCTGCTTCATCTATTTCTTCATCCTCCTCTTTTACAGGAGGGTTAACAATAACAGTCCAACATTGTTCTTTCTTTAAAAACGCCTGCATCTGTAAACTGCATGACATATAATTGGACTCTCCCAGTTTCTCTACTGGAAAATAGGAAGCTCCCCCTTGAGCTCCAGTTCCAAGTCCAGCTATGGTTCCACCCAGCTTTCAGCTTACTCACACGTGGCTTGAAGAAATGTTCAGCTCCTGGTCTCAAACAGACACTCCCTGCTGATGCCTTCACACAGCCAGCTGCTTGAGAAATGCTAAGTTGCTTCCAGTCTCTGGGTTCTTTTCACTCTCTGTCTCTGCCCACTCAGGACTGGGTACTGGGCCCATAACCTGTTGCAGGGGGATTTCCAGCCGGTGGCAGAGGACAGAGTGACTCCAGGAGACATAGGTGTAAAAACCCAAACTAAAGTGAAGACTTTATTACAAAACAATAAACACAAACTCTGGTGGGTGTTATTCCTGCAGGCAGGCTACAAAACTCAGCTTTTTTCTTTTATAGCAATGGCCAGCTGCAGCCAATTAATCCTAGAAACTTCTTAAAGGTATACACACATGTTTCTGTGCCGAATGTCCCCTAACAAAAACATGCTGATTCCCAGACCACCCGTGGGCTGGATTTAGAAGGCGATTGGGCCAGATCCAGCCCCTGGGCCTTAGTTTGCCTACTCATGAGCCAGAGGAACCTCCACCAGGAACCAATAAATGAACATTTTATATCTAAAGATGCTGAGAATAACTGATTAACCTCCTGGTTTTAAGCATGATAACATTCAAGTAAGTAACAGTAGCTCTCTATATGAGGTGAGACAGAGCCACTGTACCATTGGCAGCCTGCCATTTTCTTAATACTCAAATGAAACATCTCACACTGCTCTCATTATGGGATGTTGTTTTGGAGGCTAGAAGGCTCCCGCTAAGAAGCCTATGGTTATTTATTGGTGCATTTACATCTAACCCTACTGAGCTCAGAGTGGTATTTTATTTTCATTACACCCATCCAGGAAGCAGGTTTATATGATATAGGGTGGCTAAAGATGGACATTAACCAAGTCAGTGTGGTAGTGAAGGTAGTGAGATGGGGAACCTTTGGCTCTCCAGATAGTGCTGGACTACAATTGCCATTACGTTGACCATTGGTCATACTGGGTGGGCACTGCAGGGCTACAGGTTCTCCATCCTTGTTATACTGAATCAAAATAGGAACCTGAGCGGCTTGCCTTGTCCCCCACCCTCCACTAGGACTCAAAGAGCACACAAACAAGCTGAGGAAGGACCTGATTTTCCAGTCAGTGGAAGCTAAATTGGTACAGTGCTGATTGGTTGATGCTACCTTGCCTCATTCTCAGAGTTGGACTCTGCTCAGTGCTAATTGGCTAGTCCTTGTGTCAATTATTATGTGGGCTGTTCACAGTGCTATCTGGCTGGTCCTTGTATCAACTGTGAAGCTACCTCTTCTTCTCAGAGCAGGGCTATGCATAACACTGATTGGTTAGCCATTATGTCAGTCTTAAAGCCAACATCCATTCTTGTCAGAGCACTTTTCCAAGTGTTACAAAATAGAGAAGGGAAGGCTTCCTATTTCCTGTGCACCAGGGGATGGGTGCCTCTTCCAACACTGTGGAGAGAGACAGATGGCGATAATCAGAAAATGATGGGGGAATTGCATTTTCTGAATTCCTCTTTGGTTGGAAGAGGAACCTGGTTCTCACCTGTAGTTTGCCTGGTGGTCTGGCACTCGCTTGCTCCCCTATGGAATGTGAAGGCAGGCAAAGGCACTGAGTGCATGGAGCACTCTGGCTGCCGTGACCCCTCGATCCCATTCTTGGAAGCACAGGTTATTCTGATAATTGGGTTTTTTTAATTGGGCGCTGTGGTCTAAACCACAGAGCCTAGGGCTTGCCGATCAGAAGGTTGGCAGTTCAAATCCCCACAACGGGTGAGCTCCCATTATTCGGTCCCTGCTCCTGCCAACCTAGCAGTTTGAAAAAACGTCAAAGTGCAAGTTGATAAATAGGTACCGCTCCGGCGGGAAGGTAAATGGCGTTTCCGTACACTGCTCTGGTTCGCCGGAAGCAGCTTAGTCATGCTGGCCACATGACCCGGAAGCTGTACGCCGGCTCCCTTGGCCAATAAAGTGAGATGAGTGCTGCAACCCCAAAGTCGTCTGCGACTGGACTTAACAGTCAGGGGTCCCTTTACCTTTACCTTTACAGGTATGTGCTAGAGACAGTGAGATAATAAACTGCAAAAATGAACCAAGCCACAAGGATTAAAAAAGTTTGGATTGAGAGGGGTTTTCATTCAGTGAACGAGACGATGGGAGGAGGGGAGCCTACAGTTTGCTTATATCAAAGATTTTCTCTACATTTATGATACAGCAACTCTCCCTTGAATACAAGTTCTTTTAAAAAATATCTATACAAGTGAGGAAGGGAGAAATTGGAATATAATATGGAATTTAACAAAACTGGAACTATGTGTGTGAGAGAAAGGAACTGAGAGGGAAGAGGGGGGGACACTACACTTTGAAAATATGGAGCAAGGTCCTCCCTAACCTCCATTATCCACAAAGGAATGTGTTTGAGATAAGGACAATTGGCCATAAATCAGCAGTAAGCAAGAAATGTGTCTATCAGCTGCAGGAATAGAAGCTTTTGGATTAACTATTTGCAATCTGAATTCAGACCATTCTTCCTATGTTGGAAATATGGCGAAGATGGCTTGTTTATTAGAAGCCAAATCATGGGACGAAGTGATGCAGTGACTTTTGGAAACTGCGAGATAACTGCTTTTCCCGAGGCATGACGGGAACCATCAACAGTTGTAGGAATGAAGAATATAACACAATGGACGGGAAAACATCAAGGGGGGGGGGGAACTGTCACACACAGAAAAGAATAAGGATTACATTTAGAGTTCCTCACCTGAAACTTTATAAATTACCTATTATACCAACATGAATGAAATCACAAGATTGCAGCTGTTATAGAAAGGATTATTATATCTGAATGGAATGGAATGAAAATTAAGATTTTGGAACCCCACAAAAATGCATAATAAGTACAGTGGTACAACCCAGAAATAGTGCTTCAGGTTAAGAACTTTGCTTCAGGATGAGAACAAAAATTGTGCTCCGGCGGCGCAGCGGCAGCAGGAGGCCCCATTAGCTAAAGTGGTGCTTCAGGTTAAGAACAGTTTCAGGTTAAGAACGGACCTCCGGAATGAATTAAGTACTTAACCTGAAGTACAACTGTAAACAAATCTAGCATGCAGGGAGGCCAGTTTGATTAAATTATATAATTTTATATTGGACTAATTGGCATTAATAATTGCATCAATTGGATAAAATTGGTACTGTTATAATGAGGCTGATATTGGAACAATATTGGAAAATCAATAAAAACATATTTTAGAAAATGAAATAGAGAAGGGAAGCTTTCTTTAAATGTGCTAAACAAATGGAAGGTGATATGACATAGGTTTTTGGGGAAGAAAAACTCTGTCCAAAAGTAATGCCTGAAACACAGGGATACCAGCACAGGCATAAACAGAGACCTCACGCCCAGCCTTCCAGAAGCAGTTCCTGTTTGCTTACCCATTTCAGAGAACAGCCACGCTTGCCACATGGAAGTTGTGCTCACCCCATTTCCTAAGGGCGTGTGTTGCTTGTTGGATCAACCACACCTGGAATACTGTGTCCAGTATTTAAGAAGGATATTGAGAAGCTGGAATGTGCCCAGAGCAAGACCACCAAGTTGATTAAGGGTCTGGAAACCAAGCCTTATGAAGAACAGTTGAAGGAGCTGGGTGTGTTTAGCCTGGAAAAAAGGAGACTGTGAGGAGATACGGTAAGTGGAGGTTGGGTGGCATCTGTCATGTATAATCTAGTTGAGATTCCTGCACTACACAGGTTGGACTAGATGATCCTTAGGGACCCCTTCCAAATATACAATTGTATGATACTGTGATTCTATGAATCTAATAATCTGCTTTTGATCAATTTAATTCCACTGATCCTTTTAAGTGGTGCTGTTGCCTTAATCATTTTATCTTCTGCTTGTAGCATTTTGGGTGTGACTGCAGCCTCATTTTGGCCATTCATTATCAGACCACCTTAAGGTGTTTTTTTTTTTTTTAAAAAAAGCTCTCTCTCTCTCTCTCTCTCTCTCTCTCTATATATATATATATATATATAATCTGACCAGATTAGGACACCTGATTCTGGAGGGAGAGAGTCAAAATGCAATACTACATAGGTCTACTGCGCTCAATAGGACTTGCTCCTGGGTAAGAGTGCATAGAACTGCAGCCTTAAACAAATGCACAGCTTCTCTCTCCCCCCGCCATTGAAATCAGTGAGACTTAAGAACATAAGAATCTGCAGGATCAGGCCAATGACCTATCTGGACCAGCACCCTGTTCTCACAATGGCCAACCAGATGCCTGTGGGAAACCCGCAAGCAGGACTTGACCACAAGAGCACTTTCCCCTCCATGGATTCCAGACATTCAGACGCATTAGAGCTTCTGACCATTGAGGCTGAGCCATTGTGACTCCTAGCTATAGACAGCCTTATCCTCTATGAATTTGCCCAGTCCTCTTTCAAAGCCTCTCAAGTTGTTGGCCATCAGTGCCTCCTGTAGGTGTGAGTTCCATAGTTTATCTATGTGCTATGTTTCTTTTATCTGTTCCGAATCTTCCAGCATTTAGCTTCATTGGATGGCCGTGTGTTCTAGTGTTCTGAACAAGGGAGAAAAACTTTTCTCCATCCACCTTCTCCATGCAATTAATAATTTTATAACTTCTCTTATTTCAGCTCTCACTTGCTTCTCTTTCAACTGAAAAGTTCCCACTGCTGCAGCCTTTCCTCAATGGGAAGTTGCTCCATTGCCTCGATCACTGAGCTTGCCCTCTTCTGAAACTTTTTCAACTCTACACTATACCAATGTGTACCAATGATTTTTATAATGGCACTACCATATTTGCAGTTTTGTTTTCAATTCCAAACCTTGAATTTAATTACCCCTCAAAAAGCAAATATTAGCAAGATGCTTTTATTTATTGCTCAGAAATATAGAAACCCCTCCCCTGTTCATTTTATTCTGATTTAAGTGAAGGATGAAGTAGCAATGTATGAGAATTTCGCTGGAAAAGGCCACACTGTTTAATGCTTAAACACCTCTTTCCTGCCCAGAGTTCATTTTATTGTCCATGCAAGAATGCTGGCACTCAACTCTGTTAGACAGAATTTATGGCCTCCCATGCCTGACTGGCCACAATGAACATCCCTTCATTAATTATTTGGTCTTAACCTATTACTGCAATTAACTGTGCAACAATTTAACCTGAAAGTTGGAGGGTCATTACTTGGTCAATGACTGATGGAGGAGAAAGGGTTAGCATTGCTTCTGGAAGGGCTGGAAGAAAGCAGAAAATAAAAGCAGAGTAAATTAAAAGCTGCTCTCATCAGCTAAATGGGTTCACTGATAATTTCACAGCAGTTCCCTTGCATCCATAATTCTTCTTCCTTGATTTATGGCATGCATTAGCCAAAGACGACAGTTTTCATCCTATGGGCAAACAAACAAATAAGAGCAGGGAGCCAAGAAGTCATAAAGAAGCTTCCTCAAACTGAACCAGAGCTCTGAATCCATCTTGCACACATTTGTCTGCTTTGAGAGCCAGGAATGTTCTTAGGCTCCAACACCCATCAGCTCCAGACAGCATAGCCAATGGCCAGGCATGATGGGAGCTGGTGTCTAATAAAATCTGGAGGGCTACAAGTTCCAAGTGTTTCCCCCTCAAATGATGGTTCTTCTCCAGAAATGCAGGGCCAAGATCACCCCCTTGCCCTGTGCATTACTATTTAAACTTTCAGTAGGGTTCTGATCAATTCTGGAGCTATACTCTAGGCCAGGGGTAGCCAATGTAGCATCTCCCAATGTTGCTGGACTAGAACTCTCATCGTCCCCAACCAGCATGGCAAATGATCAGGTATTATGAGAGTTGTAGTTCAAAAACATCTGGACAGACCACATTAGCTCCCCCTGCTCTTGGCTCTTTGTTCAATTGCATGTTAGCCTCAGTCAGTGGTCCTGAAATTATATTTGCCACTTGAGACTTCTGACTGATGATGTAGACTCATTGCTACTTCCTGTCTGTTTGATAGGGATGGAGGAAAATGTCCTTCAATCCACTCTTGGCCAGGGGGAAGCAGCAGGATGCCTTCCAAATTTCATACAATCATAGAGTTGGAAGGGATCCCTACAATGCAGGAATCTTTTGCCCTAACTGGAGCTCAAACCCATGATCCTGAGAGATTAAGAGGCCTATGCTCTACCAACTGAGCTATTCAGGCATTTGGACTATAACCTCCATCAGGTCCAGGCAGCATAGCTGATCGTCTAGGATAATGGAAGCTGGAGTCCAGTATCATCTGAAGGGCTACAGGTTCCCCATCCATGCGCTAAGGTTTCAGGATGAGGTCTTTGTCAGCTCAGCCTGGTGATGATCAGTAGATGTGGCCTGGGACTGGGTGGGAGGAGAGTTAGAGTTGAAGTTATTGTGGTTGGGAATACAAAAACCAGTGAGTTTATATTCAGGGCTTTTTTCTAGCTGGAACTCACCAGAACTCAGTTCCAGCACCTCTCAGGTGGGTGCCATTGCCATTCTAAGAGAATGAGGGAGGCACTCCGCCACCTCGTTTTTTCCTAGAAAAATAGTAATGTATATATTGAACTATGTACAGAATTTGTATATTGCACAAAACACAAACAGTGCCCTATATGTATACATTGCATGTGCCTGATATGTGATCCAACAACTGTAATTGTTCATTTTAAGAAATGTAGATTTTAACATAACCAAATGAGTCCAGCTGATGTTGGAGGCTGCTTTTTATTGAGTTAGACCCCTTAGTCCATTATTATCTATATGGCGGCTCTCCACAATTTCACACAGAGATTATTTCCCCATCTGGAGATTCCAGGGATTGAACCTGGGACCTTCTGCATGCCAAGCAGATTTTCAACCACTGAGCTTTAACACATCTCCAATGAAATGTGCAGATTAGCCCACATCAAGATGTTTAGAACATTCCATCCCTATCTGTACCATATACTTTTTTCTAATGGTGTCACCTGGGTATTTGCAACTCTGCCTTGCAGGTAGATTGGTGGGTGATACATGAAGTGAGACCTGTTCTTGAGCTTATAAATTCACTGTGTTATTCTGAATGAATACTTCATTACACAAAGCAATTTATCCTACGTTTTTAGCTTCACCCACCTCCTTGTTTACTATGTGTGCCTGCAGGGAATTCTGAATAAAGCATCCACAATAGATTGCCAAACCACAACAGAACAGCCATTTTGACACCAGCATGGTGTGTGTGTGCTGCAGTATGTGTTCACTACAGGCCATTTTTTATAGAAGTTGTATCTGTAGAATCTGTAGCATGAGGAGCTAGTCCTGTATGGCAGATCCCTCCCTTTCCTGTGTCACCTTGTATTGAACTCCACATTCTGTTTCCTCACAAAGTCTTTAATTGACTCATCTTGTTCTTCATCAGAACCTTTCCAAAGAAGATTATTTGAGCATTTATCTACCTTTGCAGGGAAGTATTTTTTGCACACATTATGTGGCAGGAGAATTGCAATTCAGAGAAATGCAAATTTCAAAGGATGGCTGCATTTCAGTTCACATGTTCTTTTGGTATTGAAACTGTTGCTGATGTTCTATGGCAAAGGGATAACACATGGTTTGGCCTTTGGAAGATGATTTCCTGAGTGTAATGGTTCAAGGGGTTGCTCGTGCGTAAGCCGATGCCCACACCTGGCTGGGTTGCCTAAGTGCACCTTTTCTGTCCAGACAGCCACTTACCCGTGGCTGTCTCAATCGCTGGCAGAATCCGTCAGTGGGCATTTCTTAAACTTCTTCCGGCAAAGAAGTTCTTTCACGCCCAGTCTCCTCCTACTCTCCCTGCGCGGAAGCCTTCTGCGCAAGGAGGGCGTAGGCAGCGGAGGACCCTTCCTCCCCCCACTGGTCCCAGGCAAGGAGTCATGTGACTCCCTCTCAGATTCCCCCATCTGCCCCCCTTCTCCACTGGAGCTGAGCTGATTCCCTTCCCCAGAAGATGGGCTGCCTCTCCCAATCCCGGGACGCTCTCTGGGATCCCTCTGGAGCTCTCTCTCTCCCTCCGGCACTGATGGCAGTTCCCTGACACTGAGGCACTGTGGTCTTTCTGCTCATTAAGATGTTGTATGCAGCTGTGGGCTCCCCTCCCGCTGGCAACAACAACAAGAACCCATTGGAATTATTCACCCTTCAATAGTCATCTTATTTGTTGCCAATATGAAGACTGATATTTTTGCAAAAGGAGAACCCATCCTGTTCATTGTTTGGCAGGCAGCAGCATTATTGGTTGCACTTCGGCCTGCTGTGCTATTTTTATGTCTGGGTAACAAGGGGCTGGAAGATTCATTTTGAGGGAAGGGAATCTTTGGTGCAGTAATCTGAGAGGGAGCTATTATGCCCAAGAATGCTCTCTTACACATCCCGAATTTTAAAAGTCATGAAATGCACAAATGAGAGAGTGAGCAGCAACTGCCTGGAGTTGCTTCTTCATCACTGATGCTCAGTTGTGAGCTCTGCCAAACTGTACAAATTAGTGATTCAGGAACAAGAGTAAGGTACATGGTTCTCCACTCCCGTTTTTCTTGATGCCTTGTCATGACATTTGAGTCATGGGGCTCTTAAGAGCTCATGTAAACTCAGGATAACTCCCTGAGAGAATAAAAAACAATAATCCAGGCACTTGAGTCTTCATTCTTTCAGTTAGGCAGACAGACAGTCATTTGATTTATATCCCAGTCATTGGCTGGACCAAAGCCCCCAAAGCAATGTACAACAGTCATTTTTAAAATGCAGTGGTTAAGCTACAAATCTTTCATTTTAAAAATTAAAGCCATGTAAGGGATGGGCCCACAAGAAAATGCATTGGGGTGGGGAGAGACGAGAGCCTTTGAAAAACAGAATGATAAAAGGCAAAGAAGAAGAAGAAAGAAATGAAAGTTAATGGCTTTCCACACTTGTATTATTTATTTTATTTGTCTCTCACCTTTTTCTCCAAGGAGCTTTTCATGCTTCTCTCCCTCATTTAATCCCTACAACAACCCTGTGAGGTAGCTTACACTGAGAGAGGCAGTGATGGGCCAAAGCTCACCGCAATGAGCGTCATGGCTGAATGGGTATTTCAGTGGTGCATGTGGATTTGCCTCATGCCTCCCCACTTGGGGAAAGAGACCTCAAGGTGGTCTTTTTCTTTGGGACAGGGCCTGAAACCAGGTGGGCCTGAGAGACCAGTGGGAGTGTGCAGGCTAGTCTGGTATTTAAGGCTACTCTGCCCACTCTTCTACACTGCCCTCCCTCCTTCCCTTTATAGTGTGGACTTTGGCTAGCCGTCTTTTATGGTGCTGAGTAGAAATGGGGGTGGGGAGCTCCTAATTGGAACTTGGGACTTCCTGCTTTTGCCTGTTTCACACTGTTCAGTTTGTGCTGATTTGGCATTCTTTGCCTTTTTTGGCATTCAGTGCAGCAGGTGAGGAAAGGTGAGCCCTTAATTCACAGCTCCCCTGAGGCATGATGGGTAGAGTAAGGGGTACTCCTGTGTCATCACCCACAGGTGGAGGCTTGCAGGTACTTGGTCTGCACATCACGGTGAACCCTGGACAGCAGGGAGACACTTTCCCCACCCTTGGCTGAGGAGCAAATAACCAGCTGGCTTACAAACCCAGCTTCCCTCTTATGTCATCATTGATTCCTCCCGTACTTAGTTATTTGGCTGATTGATAGAGTCTCTGATTCATTATATTTCAACCTAATAAGTTGTCTTAAGTCTTCTTCCTGGGAAAATGGAGGACCTTTTAATTCTTTGGAACATGAATGGAGAAGGAAAAGAGCAGCAGGAGGGCCAGCTCTGAGTTGATCCACAGGCAGGTATGGGATGGTGTCCTCACCTCCTTGCCTGCCCTCCTCTCCTGTTTCCACCAGAGGGCAAGTAGTACGTGGGGGAAAAGGAAAAACAAAATGAATCCAATATAACACATTTTAAAACAAAGCAGCATTCTTGTAAATAAAAACACTACAAGCAGCCGGCAGACAGGTCAGACTAAGCACAAACCCTGGACAAATAAGTGAGTTTTGACCTGGCACCAACATCACAAACACTATCCAGTGGATGAGAAGTCTCTCTCCCTTGTGGCCACATCACAAACTTCACCCAGTGACGGGGCAAAACCCCTATGGTGGATCTGAAGACATGGGCAGGCTAGCGTTGTGAGAGGTGCTCCTTCAGCTATTTGAGTCCCACTTCACTTACTTACCAGCCCTTCAAGCACAAGGCTCCAGGGCAGGGGACAACAATATAAAAATACACCCACCCTGCCCGTCACTATATCTCTGCTTCTGCCAGGAGCTGGAGTCAGGTATAGGTCAGCAATGAAAAGCATGGTGTATGTGAAGGTAGCTCTTTATTCAAAGGAACCAAAACAACACAGGTCTAGTGACCCCAGCAGCTCTTCCCAGTAGGTCTTGCCTCAACAAAGCAGTGGTGAGGACTGAAGTCCCCACCTTCCCACCACTTTCTAAGGCTTCTGCTCTCCAGGGTCTTTCCCAAGCATTCACAAACTGTGTCTGTGCGCAACCAATCTCTGTTCTGGGAGAGCAGGGGGAAGGGGAGCTGGAGGGGGAGACTCCCTGGATTCTTCAGCAGGCTGTCTCAGCTCTGCTTCTTGGCCATTCTCCTCTCCAGCCTTGTCTGAACTGCTCTCTGTCACAGCCTCTTCCTGCTCCATAAACCCTGTTACCTCTTCTGCTTCAAACACCTCCTCCCAGTCTGCTCCTTCTTCTCCCTCTGACCACTTATCATCATCCCACCACCACTTCTTCCTCTAGGGGTCCCTACCTGGTGCCTCCTCCCACTCCTCTGCATCCAGCCAGTCCAGGACATCAGCTCTGCTCTATCTCTCCTAGGTGTCAAAGGCCAGGTTAAAGAGGTATGTCTTGAACGTATGAGCAAAGCAATACAATGAAGTAGCCAGATGCACCTTAATGAGGAGGAGATTCCACAGCTTAGGGGCTGCCACAGAGAATGCCCTGTCCTTAACTGCCACCCACAGACTTTTGAGGATGGTGAAATGACCAGGAGGGCCTTCTCAACTGATCTTGACACAGTCTCAAACCAAGATGTGCTCCCCTAAGCCCACATCCCCAGCACATTCACACTCCTGTCTCAGTGACATCTATGCTGGCTTGCTCATGTCCACAGAATGGAAGATGGCAGGATCCTCGAGGACGTGCTCTATGGGGAGCTGGCTTTAGGCACCAAGCCCATTGACAGACCACCTCTGCATTATAAAAAAAATCTGCAAATGAGATATGACAGCTGGCAACATTAACACTGCCACGTGGGAATGCCTTGCAGAAGACGCAGTGCCTCAGTCAGGTCATGTATCTACAGCAGTGACCAGAGATGGAATGACTAGTGGGAGGAGCACAGAAAGAAGAAATGCCACAGCACAACTGCATCAGCACAACCGGATGCCTTCACCTGCCCCAGCTGCCAGAAAACATCTCTCTCCCGTATCAGTCTCTACAGCCCCAGCAGGTTCTGTAACTCTCCAATAGTTTGACTCCACCCCCAAAGCCACACTCTTCCATTGTCTCCCAAGACAGATGAATGCCAGCCAACTCCCCCCCCCCCCAACCATTGGCAGATTGTCTGATGTTCTTGGAAACTGGAGTCCAAGAACATCTGGAGGGCTGCTCACCCCCCTCCCATTCTGCTTTAAAGTTAGCACTGGCACCTTGAATTGGTTTCAGAAGCATCTGGGCAGCCAACGTGGAGCTTTTCTGAGGATGTCATTAACCAGGCAGGTGTTCAAGGCTTAATGGATTCATCCCCTTGGAAAGCAGGGTTTTCATTTATTCCATTTTTTTACTCCCTTCAATAGCCATTTGCTTGTCTGATGAATTACACACATTTCTGTATGCATGGAAAGTAATAATGTTGCCATTAAGATGGATCAGGTATGGTTGTGAATCGCTGTGGTAACAAGCCACACCTTTAGGAAGCCATTATGAACAAAGCCTTCAAGGAAACAGAACACAGATAAAGAGTGATGGATTGTTTTCCTCAGGCATCAGTGGGAGTCCTGGTGGTAAAGAAAGTCTATTTTCACCAAGGTTCTTAAATAACCATTTGGCTGAAAGGCAGTGCTTATTTGTGACAGATGGACTGTGGGTACAGCTGCTGTTAACCTTCGTGGACAAAATATCCACCCAAGAGGACACCTGAGCTGTGAGGCACAGATGCCAAATTGACCTGCAAACCCAAATCCAGAGGCTCATTTGCTTGGTCTGTTGCCCATATGGAACCTCTGTATTTTTATTCATTGTTAAGCGGGGCGGGGTGGGTGGGTGAGATCCAGCTATACATAGGTATGCATGGGCAGATGCTGGACCCAGCTGTGGATGGGTCAGTCGGTATTCACTTGTTGCCATCACTCCTCTGTAACATAGATTTCTCCGTCTTAATTATGATGGGTCTAGATCAGCTCTTCTTTTTGTCAGGCCTCTGTTTTCACTTGGTCTCCCCACATGTAGGGCTGGTGACAGCAAAAGCCTCAGAGGATGACCTGTTTGCTCTCATTCTAGTTTGGGGCTAGTCCTGAGAGGCAGGTGGTGAGACTGGAGTTGAACCAAAAGTTCTCCTATGACATTTTTTGTATCTCATGGGATGAGATACATCAACATATCTTTCAGCGTCTCCCTCCCACCATCTAAGACCCCCCCCTTTTTATAAAGAGTTCTTGAGGATTTTGATCTTCTGATTCTGCTATGAACTGACTCTTTCCACACCTTCTGGACTAGAGTAGAACTGATTCAGCTTTTCTGATGCAGTGAAGAAGCAAAGAAAATGAAAACTGCATTTTTTTTAAAAAATGTGCAGTTTAAGAGAAAATGTATTTAGAAATTTACCTATTTAAATAAATTGTGCAGTTGTTTTTTTTATAAATCTTATTAATACAGAAATGTAGTGGAATTATAAGTGGACACATGTGGAAGTGATCCTTATTTCTTAGCAATGTCAAGTGTATACCTGGCAAGGGTGTGTGGCCAGTAGACACAGCAGCATTAGAGTACAGGATGGGTGAGCACCACCAGTCATAGAATCATAGAATCATAGAATCATAGAATCATAGAGTTGGAAGAGACCACAAGGGCCATCGAGTCCAACCCCCTGCCAAGCAGGAAACACCATCAGAGCACTCCTGACATATGGTTGTCAAGCCTCTGCTTAAAGACCTCCAAAGTAGGAGACTCCACCACACTCCTTGGCAGCAAATTCCACTGTCAAACAGCTCTTACTGTCAGGAAGTTCTTCCTAATATTTAGGTGGAATCTTCTTTCTTGTAGTTTGGATCCATTGCTCCGTGTCCGCTTCTCTGGAGCAGCAGAAAACAACCTTTCTCCCTCCTCTATGTGACATCCTTTTATATATTTGAACATGGCTATCATATCACCCCTTAACCTCCTCTTCTCCAGGCTAAACATGCCCAGCTCCCTTAGCCGTTCCTCATAAGGCATTGTTTCCAGGCCTTTGACCATTTTGGTTGCCCTCCTCTGGACACGTTCCAGTTTGAGTTCCAGTCCCTCTCATGTCTTCACTTAACACATGTAAACATCCCTAATTTCTCCTGGGCTTTGTGGATTCAGCTGGTGGGGAGCTAATTTGTTCAATGTCTGAAAGCAACTCTCAGCCTAGGATAGGGGTAGTCAACATGGCACTCTCCTGATGTTTTTGGACTCCAACTTGCAGCAGCCTCAGCCAACATGGCTAACAGTCAAGGATGATGGGAACTGTACTCCAGTAACAGCCGGAGCGCACCCTGCTGGCTGCTTCTGGTCTCCAAGTTCACCTGATGACTTCTCCAGAGAAGGGTTGGGCAGGAGGCAGAGTAGAATCTCTGGGTGCTTTACAGTTGATCAAGGAGTGTTTCTGGACTTCCAAATTGTTTAACAATGATATGACTTTTGCCACTGCAATTAAGCAGCTGAAATGAAGAATGCTAACCAGGAATGGGCTTTCTGTGCACAAAGACTGTGGCCCCAGTTAAGGTCTGGCATGGCAGACAATAACTTAGGTTCAGAATGTGCGCAAAGGAACCCAGTTCATTCATTCTAGCTGTGTGCTTTTTGCACCTCCAGTAGATCTATTAAAACTCCAGAGTTGATCTGAAAAGCCTGAACCCATCCCTGCTGTAGAGGATCTGGTTGAGCTGTCACACAGGATAACCCATAAGCAATAAATAAGCCTGATGCCCTGTATCAACTAGAATGATAATTCACATTAGTCAGTGACCTATTTCTGAAAGTGCTTGATGCAAGGTATTATGAAGGAACTAGATGTCTTTCAAGCAGGATCCTTTGGTTTTGAGCAGGCAGCTATTTGAGATTCATAGCAGAGGAAAGCTATTTCAATAACTCTTCATAACAGCTTTTTAAAAATAAAAAAAAGAACAACAACCAACATTGATTTGTTCCTTTCCTTTGGCAGGATGAAAAGAACCAAGTTTTAACCACCAACATTTGGCTACACATGGTGAGTGTTAAAGTTTAGAAGTTTCCTTTAAGAGGGTGATTTTATCAGTAACTTAGGAAGTTCTCATATGCCAAGATCTAGCTCCAGATCCTTCCCAGAGATGCTGGGGATTAAACCTGGGACCTTCTGCATGCAAAGCAGAGGCTCTATCATGGAGCTACAGCTCCTCCCTTTAACAGAAACATGTGGGCACCATGGAAAGTGAAACTGCAGAGACCCAGAAGGCTGCTATATATCAAGCCAGACCAATGGTCCATCTAGTTCAGTATCATCCACACTGACCTGCAGCAGCTTTCCAGTTTTCCAGACAGGAGTGTTTCCTCAGTCCTACATAGAGATGCTGGGGATTGAACCTGGGACCTTCTGCATGCAAAGCAGATGTTCTACAGTAAAAAAAGCAAAAAGACCTTAAAGGCTAACAGAACATGACAAGCCCAATATTTGCTCCTTGTGATTGCTTTAGTGAATGAATTCATTTAATAAAATATTGATTCTTTTCCATTGTAAGATATATATCAGAGAGTGTCAGACATTAACTGTTACTGCATGCCAGCTGTCAAATATGGTCAGACATGCTGAGTGTGTCAGTAAGTCAGCTGTGAAATCCCAAATACTATGGTAGGCCAGCTATCAGATGTTGTCCCAAATGGACAGTATTGACTTTCACCTTCCTCTGGTGGCGCCACAACTACGATGTGTAATGGAAGGTGAGAGGCGGGGGGGGGGGGGCGTGCCAAATGTTGGTGTTGTACAGAGCACCACTGAAATTTGAAACCCCAAGGTCTGCCACTGACATGGATAGTACACACATCAAATGAGCAAACATCCCTTAATCAAAAGCGAGGAGTGCTCACAAGGACTCCTGAGTTCGTCTGAATCTGGAAGTTAACTTCATAAATTTCTACTCTCTTTCCCCATCCCACCACTTTTTTCACTGCATTCATTTCCTTCTGAAATATACTTGGAGTTGAGTGTTGATTTCATGCTCTATATTTCAGCTCATGGTCATCAGTGAGTGAATGAGTTTCCCCCAAAAACCTCTGGCTATATATACATTATTTACACAATGGGTCCCGCATGATTGGCTGATTCAATTCCCCTCCTGCAGCCCAGTCAGGTTGCTGATTGACTTCCTCCTGGACCCGGATTGGGCAGCTCCTGCAGACCAATCAAGTTGCTGCCTTCTAGGATCTTACCTACCTATTGTTCTAGGATCCAAGCTCAGTACATAACACCTTCAGTATCAACCATCAGTTACATCAAAGAGCTCTTTGCTCACAGCTGACTGTATTTCAGATGTTGCACGGTGCTTTGAGCAGCAGGACACAGTGACATAACGGTGTTACTATAAATTGACATGAAGTGTACTTACACAACTCCATTTTAAACAATTTGAGGGGAGTGTTACAGGATGCAGAACAGGGGACACTGCGGAAGATAAAGAACTATTCAACTGGAAATGCCAAAAAAATGGGAATTATTTTCATATGTGGTGGAAACACCAGTATATTTTAAAAACGGGAAAAAGTTGATAGTTTAATAAGAGACCAGCTACATATATGCAAGGTTCCTCCCCTTTCTTTCTACAGTCCTCCCCAGTACCAAGTACTGTTTTTGCTGCCCATGGCAGCCATTTTGTGCTGGCACTCACAGCACTTTTATCAATGTATGATTTTAAAAAACACTGCATTGTAAGGAATGGACACAAGGAACTTGTCTCTTATATGTTGAAAGCATCAAGGTTACTGTATGCAAGCAAGTGAAGATTACAAACCAACCAATCAATAGAATGGATTGATAAACACTGGGAATTTGTGTCAATGACAGCATTAACACATTTTATAAAAATAAACCAGAAAAAGACAGTGGCAAAATATTTTTGAAACAAACTAGGAAGCATTTATTGAAAAATGAAGACAAGGCTTTTGCACTACTTTGAATTAGATTATTTGAAATATGAGTATACAAGCTGGATTTTTTAAAAAACATTTTTTTATTAAAGATTTCTTGGTTTACAAAAGTATGTGCAATGTCAATTTACATTTTCTACATATCAGTTTCATTTGTTGAGACATTAGTGTTACATTAGGAAGAAAAGGGGGAAAGCATGATCTGAAGACAAGGGCTCTCTGCCCCTCTTGTTTTCCAGCAACTGGCTCTCAGAAGCATTTCTGCCTCCGCTGTGGAGCCAGAGCAGAGCCATCCTGGAGAGGAGCCTTTGACAGCCATCTCCTCCATGAATTTCTCTAATCCTCTTTTTATAGTTTTTATTAAAGATTTTCCTCTGTAACAAATAAACAAAAAGGGGTACCTATAGTGTTTCCACTTTCAATTCATAGTCTTTTTCACAGTTCATTTGCATTCAGTATGAGACACTGTTATATACTGTACGTTATTGGGGGGGAAAGTGAGAGGAGGGGAAATAATGATCTTTCGTTCTGTTGCATAGTGCTTCTGCAGGGTTTTTATGTCAGCCTCACATGGTTAAGTCCTTTATTCATATATTTATTTTTGTTACAAAGCCATCTAGCTCGGTAGCCATTACTGCCTCCCACGGCAGTGAGTTCCAAGGTTTAACCATGTGTTGCATAGTTAAACATATTGGCTGATTGATACTGATGAGACAAAAAAAGAAGTTTGTCTTTTGCTGCCATTGCATTTTAAAAGAAGATGTGGAAAAGGCACAAGTTATTTATAAAAGTAAGAAAACTTTTCATCAGCTTTAAAAACTGGTCCCAGAAGAACCCAGGCAGTTTAATCAAGGACAGATTTATCAGTGTCACAAGCACTGGGAGAGACAAGAGCTAATCACTGGGCATCCTGACTGGAGACGAGTTCCAGCAGTTGACATCTGTAGAGCTGGAGGACACACAGGAGAACCGCTTTGGTCATTTGCTGCTTTGACAGGGTTGTAAACAGCATACTGAGTTGCAAAAGAACTGCCCAATACAAATGAAAGGAAAAAGCATAGTGCAGATTGGAGCTAAAGAAGAGGTCAAATTTCGCCGGAATGAGGCTTTCATGCATTGCGTGGAGCAAAACAATCATTTGGGGGAAATGTGTGACTTTCTGAAGCTAAAACCAATGATTGGAGCACTGGTGTGAAATTATAGGAACCTGCCTTAGGTGATCTCCACTTAACCTTGCGCAGAAGCTGGCTGGGTAGTGCAAATCAGTACAGGATCTTCAGCCCACCATGTTTCTTTGTCCCCCGTTGGTTGAGGTTGGTAGCTCACAAGGCTGCAGTCAAGACAAACACAATGCAAAGGAGGAGGAGCCTTGCAAACATTTAGGGCGGGAATGTGGCCTGCCAGGCTCCTCTTCTGGCCCACAGGATTCTCTTCAAGCCCTGCCCCTCATGAGCCCCACACCATGCTCTGTTCAAGTGCTCTTGCCTGGCTGGAAGGTGGCCTCTTGCTTGCCTTTGTTTCTGTAACTGCTAAGAAAAGCCTGCCTTTCAGGGATCAAATCGTGAACCGAAATGTGAGTAAACTTTTTGTTATTTTACTCAGGAAGACTTGTGTCTTTATTCTTTTAAGAGGAATCAAAGGGGACACCAGGAAATAATCTTAACTAAGAGATTCAAACAAATCTGCAAACTAGCTTCCAGCTAAATTAAGGGGAATTTGCTTTGCTACATCACTCACTAGTGTGAGTGAAGGAAGGATAATATTTATTCAATATATCCTTTCCTACAATCCTTAACATTCCTATAGCAACAAGGGTGAGCCAGCAGTAAATAACCAAGCAAACTGGAGTTAACTCTTTATTAGCAGAACAGGATCTGCACAGGAGTGTCAGGCTTAATGAGCACAGCAACTCAGGTTAGGCTCACCAGGTTCCATCCATCATTGTGGGTGTCCAGCATACACACGTGACATCTCACACATGTGTGACATCACATGCCACAATGGGAGGGCCTGATGTGTAAAAGGTCCAGACAAGGCTGGGAAATGACCCTTGTATGAAATGTTGGAGATTCACTGCTGGTGAGAGTAGACCAGTCTTCTCCACCTGATGCTCTCTGAATGAAGTCAGACTATGTTAAGAGCTTCCACTCTCCCACTAGGGATCTCAAGGGTCTTCAGAGCCCCAGGACTTAACTTTCCTTCAGAAAACAACACGTGAGCTCTTCACTCAGATGCCCTTCTGAGATCTGCTTAGCTAAGCACTTCCCCCTTAAGTCCTCTATCAGGTGTGTAAGAAGCCACTTGCTTTCTTCAGCTAACATGGTTAAACATGGTTAAACAGGAAGTAGTGATGTCCACCAACCTAGATGGCTTTAAAAGAGGATTAGACAAAGAGGAGAGGGCTAGTGATGGCTACTAGCCAGGATGGCTCTGCTCTGCTTCCACAGTGGGAGGCAGCAATGCTTCTAAATGCCGGTTCTGGAAGCCACAGGAAGGGAGACTGCTCTTGTACTTGAATCCTGCCTGTGGGTTTCCCATTGGGGCATTTGGTCAGCCGCTGTAAGAACAGGATGCTGGACTAGATGGCCATTGGTCTGATCTAGAAGGCTCTTCTTATGTTCTTCTTTGACTCACCACTGGGCTGGTTAGCTCCAGAACTGCTGGCTTTTCCTTTCTCTCCTGCTGTGTCCTAAGTCACTGTGGCAAGGCTTGCTAAACAGCCTAGCTCTTTCCTCTTTCCTTATTCTACCACTCCACCTCCATCCTTTCTCCTCCGCCCAGCTTGAGTCCTTCTATTAATGTGCCACGCACCACACCTTCATCCTCCAGCTGGCTTAGCATTGCTTCTTCTCTGGCAGGGCCAACCTGCCTAGCCTCTCCTGGTTTGTTTGGTTCATCTCTCTACAGCTGCCCATCAGGCTGACATCATGAGTGGGGGGCTGGTGTGCCAGCCACTTCCCGCGTGCTACAGTTCCCATTATCCCTTACCAGTAGTCGTACTGGGGCTGATAGGAACTGTAACTGAGCAACCCCTGGATGACACTTGTTGGGGAAGGCTGCAGGAGAGAAGCTAGATGAACCATCTGAGGCAGCTTCCTATTTCCTCTGTGGGACCTTTAATATATATATTCCAATTTCACGCTTGAGATGGCACAAACTGTAAGGCACAAGCAGAGTGGCATTTCTTTTACAGGCTGCTGTGTGCAACTGGGTGACCTAAAAATGAAATTGTAATGCCTTCAGTTGTTCTCCCAACCCTCTACCCCCGCCTCAGTTGCTAAATGCACAGTTTGTAGAATCTGGGGCTTTTTTGCAAGTAAAATGCCACTTCTTGAGAGTTCCAGGCAAGACACTCATCTGAGTCCTAACTCTGCCATACTCTGGAAGGAACAAGCTACTGCTAGTAGAAAATTAAATTAACCTGTGCGTGTTTGCTTATTATTCTTAATTTGCCAGTACTGGACAGACTACTATTTACAGTGGAATATGTCAGAATATCCTGGAGTGAAGAACGTCCGTTTTCCTGATGGCCAGATATGGAAGCCGGATATCCTTCTATATAACAGGTAGGCTTACATGGTGCAAAAGGTGGGAATTGTTGTTGTTGTTGTTATACATAGTTTTCATACCCTGCCCTTACTCCAAGATAGGAACACAGGATAGCTGATGACATAGAATATGCAACAGAGTACAAAAAATATACAATAAAATCAGTCTCAAATCCATGATCAAAGACACTTTAAGCACAAATCTGCAGCATCAAGTAATAAGTACCATCTCTTTCTGTTATACTGAGCTGAATACAGCTTCTGGGAGCTCACAAACAGGACTTGTAAGAAGGGCATTCGCAAGGGCGTTTTGAGAAGGAGGCCTCACTGTGTGTACAGGGCCAAGAAACATGGATGGTGAGGGAGCTGTTGCAGTGACCTACCACACCTGTGCCATGTTTCTATTTCTGCTGGCGAAAGTGCAAAACTATACCTGCAGCAGGTGCAAGCTGGTTGCCTTGCTGGAAGAGAAAGTACAGCAACCTGAGGTCTTCCTACCCACACTTCGAGCTACTGGGCAAGATGCAGAAATTATCACGATACCAGAGTGGACTCTCTTGGGACAGAGATGCAGGGGGGATGCCTCTAGGGAGGAGGGCGTTCACTCCATGCAGGAGACAAATCCCTGGAAGAATGTGACACGCAGAAGTGGGACTGTCAGGAGCCATGCTATGTCACTGTAGTTTCAAAATCGATTTCACCTCAGACACCTTGCTGAGGAGCAAGGACAGCAGTTAGTTCGGTATTTTTATTTATTTACTTGATGGGGGGGGCAGCTGCCTCCTGGCTTTATCCATGCTTCCAGGTGATGTTGTCAGAAAAGATTTGGCTTCTTGGACCATGGTCCCAATTCCATGAGGAACAACTTCTGGCAAGATATAGGTTGTATCTCACAATGGTTGGCAAGAATGTGTTTGCTAAGACTCTTGTGAACCTGATCAGGAGAGTGTTAAACTAAATCCTGAGGAGGATGGAGACAGTATTACAGATAAAAGGGGAATACCTGGTACCGGGAATAATAGCTTCTTTGATGCACAGGAAAGCGATGTGCTGCTGCTGAAACCTGCTAAAGGGGAGGAAACTGCAAGAAGGAGGCAGCTGGAGGGAACAACTCATGGTTTCAGTTGTCTCTACACAAATGCACATAGTATGGGAAACAAGCATTTGCGCTCTTATTACAGGATGGCAAATATGACCTGGAGGCATTGCTGAAACCTGGTGGGATGAGACTCGTGACTGAAATGTAGGAATTGAGGGGTATAATCTGTTCAAAAGGAATCAACCAAACAGGAAGGGAGAAGCAGCAGCATTATATGTAAGGGATGTGTACGCTTGTGAAGAAATCCAATACCTGCAGCATGGAAGGCAGATAGAGAGTGTATGGGTAATTTTTTATCCCTGTGATTTCCCTAGGAAAACCCTCATTTTCTCACTAAATTGGTGGAAACAGCAATCTATGGAAAACCTGGTTGCCATTTGCTCTGATTCAGTGGTAAAACATGGGCTTTCCCAGGGAAAGCACCAGGATAAAAAGCAACAATGCTTGGACAAGGAGTTTTAAAGCCGAGACCTGTGTGGAAGTCTGGAAGAGTCCTAAGTGTGCTTTTTCAACCTAGCACAGCAAATCCACTTTGGTTTTGAAAGTGATGAGTAAATGCATTGAAAAGTGTGGGATGAATGAATGATGATCAGGAACCCAGATAAATACCTGCAAGCAAATTAGGATGTATAAGTTCCTTACAAACAAATGACAATGAATTCTCAAGAACAACCAGACAAAGCCTACCCACCATGCAAACTTCATGCAAGCAGTTCTGGATGAAAGCTGAATAAACAGGTTGTCCAGAGAAACTGGAACTGCTGTTCAAAATTCTTACATTTGAATTTTCTGATGCAGTTCGACAACCAAAGATGTGTAGTTCAGGAGAAAGAATGCACAAAATGTATACTAGTGCCACTGGTGTGCAAAAATGAATAATATTGGGGGAAATGGATTGCAAAAATGCATCTGTTGGACAAAAACGTGTGTGTTCAGAGAAATGTGCATGAAATTTCATAGATTCTCATGTAGCTTTTTTGTTTTTTTTGTAAATGCTTTTTATTAACTTATTATTACAGCACATACACACACGGCATGTGGAAAACAAACTACAAAACTACAAAAGAAAACACAAAATAAATGAAAAACATATAGTGGTTACATACTTAATTCGTTCCGGAGGTCCATTCTTAATGTGAAACTGTTCTTAACCTGAAGCACCACTTTAGCTAATGGGGCCTCCCGCTGCTGCTGCGCCACCGGAGCACAATTTCTGTTCTCATCCTGAAGCAAAGTTCTTAACCCGAGGTACTATTTCTGGGTTAGCAGAGTCTGTAACCTGAAGCGTATGTAACCTGAAGCGTATGTAACCTGAAGCGTATGTAACCTAAGGTACCACTGTATACCCATATATCTGCAAGTATCTGCATGCGGACTTATGTTAGCTTATGTATGTGACCCCCCCCCCCCGGCAGTTGGAAATCCCTTATAGAGGCAGCAAACCTTCAGCTTGGAGGGCAGCTACAGCAGTTCTAAGCCTAGCAGATCTATAGATCTATACTGATCGCTCCTGTGACATGTACAGGCACTGGTGGAGGAAGAGGGGATGGGGGGAGCACACTGCCCCGGGCAGCGCGATCCCGGTGGGGTTCCATAGTGGCTGCCCCCCCCCCGCGCTGGGTGCCCTGCCCCCACAGGTGCTCTCCGCCACCGTGTACAGGCTGTGCTTCTGCAAATACTGGTAGATGGGAAGTGCAGTTATTGGGATGCAAGAGTTGGGTGCTCAGCATGGAACCCCTGTGCTCTTTCAAACTTCCTTGCTGAATGCTGAGAAACGGCAAAGCTCTCTCCCTCCCTCTGTGTGTGCACATATATAAAAACATCTGAGGCACATCATTTAAAAACTTATGCCATAGCTTCCCCAAAGCTGCCTTCTCATCTCCTGCTGTTTAGCTGGCAAATTGCCCTTTGGAAATGATGTTCTGCATTCATGGCTGTCCATGCTCATTTATCTTGCCAAGCTGGACACTGTATCCATGCACAGTGACTGATATTTATGCGCTGGAGAGAAGTGCCTGCCTTGTGACTGCATGTCTGAGAGTGGGATTAAGCTTGACAGGGTGCTTAAATATTCCCAGGTCGCTTGTCTTCTTGCTTTTCACTCTTTTGTTCCTTTGTACTCTCCAGGGACTTTTTGCATGCAAAGCAAATGCTTTACCACTGAGCTACAGCTACAGTCTGCTCAGGAAGGGAGGTCCCTGAAGACAAGGACCACCCTAAACCTGGAGCAGACACTGCCTGGCTAACATCCTTAAAGGTGAACTACCAGAACTGCATTATAATTTGGAGCCTGCCTTTGTGAGGATACAGAAAATTTGCTTTCTTTGGTCCTGCCTTGGCTAGAGTAAAAACATAGAATAATATAAGCTTTTTGGGGATGTCAGTTCTTCTTGGGTAGCTTTTGCAGGATCAAAGGGATCCCTGCTTCTCTTTAGCAATTCAACACATTTCCATAGCAGCATAGCCCTTGATTCATCTGGAGTCTGTGTTCTGCACTGAACCGTTTTTTAATTTATTACTGGCTTTGAATAGCTGAAGATCAAAAGCCCCTGTTAGTTTTCATATGATTTTACTTGCTACCTTTGGTGAAAGCGAAAGTGCCACAGTGCCAGTGGGGGTGAGGCTGCTTTAAGATTCCCATTCATCCTTCATCTTAGGCTGTGAGGGGATTGGACAGCAATCCCTTGCCCTCTAACAGAGAAACAAGTCCCTTTCAGCTTGGTGGGGTGCACAAAAAAACCTCAGCTGCAGTCAGGCAACAAGCTACTTAGTGCAAATTTGAATGTGGGGGCCCTGGGAACAAGGTGGGACCTTGAGCTGGTCACTCTCTCTCCTCCTAACTTACCTCACAGTGTTGTTATGGGGATTAAATGAGGACTGGGAGAACCATGTATAGCACCTTGAGTCCTGCAACATCTGGAGAGCCACAGGTTCCCCAGGCCATGTTAATACCAAGGCTGGGGAACCAGTGACACTCCAGATGCTCCAACATCCTGTCATTCCCAGCCAGCATGGCCATTGTCAAGGCAGATGGTCAGGGATGATGTTCATAAGCTATCCCTGTTTTAGATAGAGGAGGATGGATTCCTTCCTGCCTCGGCTAAAACTTTTCAATTTGGTACTGGGCATTTCTATCTATCCCCTTCTCCCATCGAAGCCCAACCCTCTAGCATTGGCACCGCGTTGGCTCAACAGGGCTTTGAAGCAGATGCTGCACATCTTATCTAGGATCTGTGTCCAAGACGAGAAGCACTGTTGATTGGACACTGCAGTTGAGGAACCACGCCAAAGGCCCTGAGCAACTGACACTATCTTCCCATCTCCTGTCATGTCCCAGGTCCAAGACTGAAAGGATAAAACAATCAGGACATCTGTTTTTGCACCACATCAAAAGTATGCTTTTCTTCCACCGTTTTTCATCCATTGTGGTGCAACACAACTCTGTGGTCACCCTGCTGCCTTGTGGAGGTTTCAATTCTCTTTGCCATATGTCTGTTGATTGAATGCGTCCCTGCTGGGTACAAAGAAACCACATTGCTTCTCTCCATCTCAAACAGCATCTTTCTTTGGGTTTCCCATCTACTTAGAATAGCCAGTATGTCAGCTACAGCTGCACCTGCCTTCTCCTTCCACCCACCCACTTGATTAATGTTGCTCTTCCAGGTGGTGTTGACTCGTAATATTGCTTTCACTGTGTGTGGAGAAGATGGGTCTTCTGTCACCCTCCTGAATGCTCCTTCTCTCAAAGCTGACAAACCCACTTTGCTTTTGATATACTCTGAGAACCTCTCCCTGCAGTGTGCTTTATGTTAAATGATTTGGGATGAACCCTGCTCTAAGGTTCACTGTGCCTACCACATCCATCTGTCAAGTCCAATGGCTGTTTTAAGCTTAAGCATTTGGGTCATGGCTTGGGTTCTGCATAGATAAGTTTCGGAGGAGAGGAAATCAGAGTCCTCTGAAACCTTTCAGGTGTGAGATGGGTTAGCAGATGTTCAGAGCAGGTGTTCTGTTCTAGATTAATCTTGTTGAAATCATTTGCCCCCTTGTAAATTTGGTTTCTCTCCAAGTTAAAGAAAACTGAAGGAATACCACAGGGGCTTTGTGCATTGGTCAACCTCGTGTGTGTGTGTGTGTGTGTGTGTGAGAGAGAGAGAGAGAGAGAGAGAGAGAGAGAGAGAGAGCTGGAAAAGTTGCATAAAATGCAAAAGAAATTATCAGGATGCTGGAGCAACTACATCAACAATAATTCTTTTATTTGGAGCTTTTTAATTTAGAAAAAACGCAAGAAAGTGGGAACATGATAGAAGTGTCCATGCATGGTGTGGAAAAAGTAGGCAGAAATAAGTTTTTATCTTTCAAAAGGGGGGTGGATGTCATCCAATGAAACAGACAAAAGGAAGCACTTTCTTTGCATAGTGCATAGTTGGACCATGGAATTTTCCACCACAGTATGTACTAGTGGATATCAACAACTTGGCTTTAAAAGGGGATTAGACAAATTCATGGAAGATAAAGGCACTTGATGGGATGGCAGCACAGGAATCTTTTGTGCAATATGGGGTTTGTTCCCACAACACTGAGAGTAAGAGTCTCATGCTCTACTGACTGAGCTCAAGTGCAATACCGTCATACCTTGGATCCCAAACGCCTTGGTACTTGTCCGTTTTGGCTCCCAAACGCCAAGTGAGTGTTCCGGTTTTCGAACGTTCTTTGGAACCCGAACATCCGACAGGGCTTCTGTGGCTTCTGATTGACTGTAGGAGCTTCCTGCAGCCAATTGGAAGCTGTGCCTTGATTTCTGAACGTTTTGGAAGTCGAACGGACTTCCGGAACGAATTCTGTTCAACTTCCGCATGTACCACTGTACATGCTTTCCCCATCCTCATTTAATCCCCCCAACAACCCTGTGAGGTAGGTTATAATGAGTGGCACCAGGAAGAATTTTCTGACTGTACTTCCAGGAGGAAAAGATCCCTGGCTAGTTGTTGGCAGAGATACGGTAATTATGTGGTGATTAATGACAACCAAGACATAAAAGGAGACAGGGAGATAAAGGGTTAACCTCACATGCTCTGAAGAAGACTGTTCTTCAAATTGAGGACAATAGGTTTGTGCCCAGACACCAATAGTCTTGAAGGTTAGCATCAGGTCAGCTAAGCCTCCACTGTTTTAACTACTTCTGGAATTGGGACTAGCTGTGATTTGGGTAATCTGTCTGCCAATTAAACTTCACCTAGAAAGTGAATTGAATGCTGGCATAAACATACATTAACTAACATTAACCAGCAGGCTGAAAAATAATGCGAAAGTGTATCTAATTATTTGAGAGTAAGAAAGATTACAAATGGATAAGGTTTCTCTGCTTATTAAGAATGGTTATTTTATATTACTTTGAAAACCATCCTTTCTTTGGGATGCTGGCTACAGAAGTGAAGCTACATTCCTGAGCATGGGAAGCCACTTCTGTCTTAAAGAGACAGACACAAGTTTTCAAGGCAGAGACGGTTAAGGTGGAGACCAATATGGCAAAGATATTTCCCAATATCCCACTGTTGGTATCATGTGACAATTACACGATGAGCAACTGAAAGAGCTCAGAGCTAAGATGTGTAAAATGCTCAGACCAAATAATAAACCGGGCCTTTGGGGGAAAATACTGATCAAGATTGCCTGGGCAGGAGAGTGAAATGGTAGCAGAGGATGGAAGACCTCCACCTGCCTGGAGGAGTGAAACAGACAAATGACAGAGTTGTGATGCCAAAGGAGTGAGATGAAACTATTGACAGAGATAGTAAGAAACATCTTGAGATGGCAGAGATCGAGCCGAGAGAGAAAGGATCCTGTGTACAAGTTGGAGTGACTTCAGAGGAAAAACCTGGCAAGCCTCTGGCAATTATTCTGGAAAAATAATGGAAGAACAGGAAATGGGAGGAACTTTTTTCTAAATGAGGATGGGAAATCATGACCAACAGGAAATGGGATTGGAAGATATGGCATGAATGAATGAATATACAACAAATAAATAACTATTGGTTATTATCCTAATAATGGGTGTTGGAATTCCTTGAAGATAAAGCCATTATATTGGACTGGAAAAAGACTATTCTCAACATTTAGCAACAATAACAATTGAAGAGCCCCCTTTGGACTTTTTGTGTGGAAAAGAAAATGAATGGGGTTGAAGATTAGGAAAATACTGTCTAGCAGATTGAGGAACAGCTGGATATTACCTTGGAATATAGCTGGATGCCATTCTGGAGTGAAAACTTTGAATAACTTACACACATAATTGACAGATGGTGAATCGGAAGTTCTCTTTATTTATTTTCCTTCTCTCTTGCTTTCCTTTTCTATTCCCTTTTCTTTATTTCTTGTGCCTTTTCTTTCTCCTATGCATTCTATTTGCCTATGTTTTGTTTTTTGAGGTCCTCTATTCTGGTTTAAGGAGAGTACACACAGGAAGGTGATGAATGTTGGGTGAAAGACCCTGCATGAGAGGCAGGGAAGGGAAGATTTCCCAGGGTGGGAGAAGAAAGGGAAGCTCCCAGGTGAGAGGTGGGAGGGGGCACACCCTTTGTGTGAGACAAGGGTTAAGATCTACCTCTGACAGAGGGCTTTGTATTTTTTTCTTTTTTGTTATTTCTTTTTTCATTTTTATTTAGACTAGTCTGTTTTTTATTGTAATATATGCTGAAAAGTTTCAATAAAAATAAATTAAAAAGGAAAAACTTTATGGCTGTAAGCTGTTTGACAGTGGAACTTGGAATGTGATGGACTCTCCTTCCTTAGAGGTTTTTAAGCAGAGGTTGGATGGCCACAAGTCAGGGATGGTTTAATTGAAATTCCTCCATTGTCTGCATTGGACTAGATGACTCCTGAGATCCCTTCCAACTCTACAATCCTATGATTTTATGACTGCCCAAAGGTGAGAGGCATTGAGCTTCCTGGCCAAGTGGAAGGATTTGATCCCTGGTTTCCAAGTTCCTAGTCTAAGACTCAAACTGCTATACCACCCAGGCTTCACACCTTGCAGTAAACCATGTTTTATTTTTAAACTGAAGGACTAAATTTGCTTTTCTTCATTATTCATTTTAGTGCTGATGAGCGCTTTGATGCTACATTTCATACCAATGTTTTGGTGAACTCGTCAGGATACTGCCAGTATCTCCCCCCAGGTAAGAATGTTATTTTGCCGTGTGAAAATTCTGCTTTGCAGGGAACCTGGTGTGTTTTCATAGATGAGGAGAGGAGATCAGGAATCAGTCAGACAATAGGCAGACAGAAGTCCCTTATACAGCCATAACAGCTTTTGCCACCACCTCAGCAATGTCAAGATGGAAGAAGAAAGACATTCTTCTTTGGCTCAGATTAAATGCAACCCAAGATAAAGAAAACTCAAAGCATCAGTGGTTGCCTTTTTATTGAAGGTAGTGCTGTGTTTCCTACCCAACCATTCCCCATCATTTAATGAAAAATGAAATTGCATTCAAAAATTATGCAAGGAGAGAGAAAATTTAGTTGATTGGGTTGGGTGGAATATTTTGTTTGTGTGTGTCGTGTTTTTCTTTTTCTTTTGAGGTGGCCAAGAGGTGTTTGTGACTGTCCTTCCTTTCATTCTTCAAATCATTTTGCCAGCTCTATGCAGCCTTCCTGGTGCCCATGTGTCAGTCAAATCATGAAGTGCCTCCTTTTTCAGATCAGGAAGTCTAGACAGCCAGGGAGGCTGCAAAGTGCTGGGGAAAGACCACTCCCACTCCTGGGGTGAATTTATAAGCCAGTTCTTCCCCAAACTTCCCCCTCTTCTTCACTGTGGCACCCTCCCTCCCCATGCAGTGTGGGTTTTGCTAGTCACCCGTAAAAGGGACTGAGTAGGATTTTCTTTTTTATAGCTCCTCATTGGCCTTGGAATTCCTCTTTTTGCCTGCTTCATACAGTTGGGAGTAATGTATTCAGAATGGCATCTAATTTCTTTCCATCTGGTGTCTGGTTTGGGTAGGAAAGAGAAATTAAAGATCTAGTGGGCTAAAATCCTGAGGCATTTATGCAGTGAGGGCACTATTTGGCCACCCTGCACAGCATTTGCTTGGCGGGTTATTGGGGATGCCCTGTGGGCTTTGCATGTGCACAGGATGAATGATAAGCCAGCAGAGCCATGATGCGCTTGTCAGGTTAACAGACCCAAGGTCTTGGCAGCAGGGAGGAAGAATTCGCTTGAGCCCTTGCTGTGTGGCCACATGGGACACCTGGAAACATGCCCAGGAGTTGGGAGGGAGATGATTCCTCCCTCCTTAGGGAACTTTTCTGCTTGGACTACGTTCAATTTTGGTGAATGGTTTTTTTTCTGCAGATCCTCTATATTGCTATGTTTTAAATGGATATAACCTTTCCCCACTTTAGTCATTGTGCCTTGGGTCTCCTTTATGGGTGTGATGGAAATGCTTCCTGGAAATAGACACACATGCAAATACCTTGGTCACAGAATTCATCTGCAATGAGCAGATGAATTCAACATTATCCCCAATACTGTATTCAAAAGAAGCTAGAAAGAATATTATGTTCTTTAATAATGAAAATGGAAGCCTCTTTCTCAGGGGAATACATTTTTGAGAAATTGGAGGACAGATTTCAGCACAAGTGAGAATGCTTTCTTGGTGGTGGTGGCCCCCAGATTGTGGAACGCCCTCCCTTCTGAGGTGCACCATCATGGAACCGTTTTTGGCATCATGTCAAAGTGTTTTTCTTTACCCAGGGCTTTGGGTGAGTGGATGTTTACCCTGTTGGTGTGCTTGGGTTGCCCTCCAGTTTTGCTGCCCTTGCAATGGTATCAAGCTTTGTAGTTTCAATGAAATAGTTTGAACAGTTTATATGTTGTTTTAAATTGTGATATTCCATGAGCCATTCAGTTATGGACAGGCAATAAACATACATAAATAAATCTTATGAGAGTTCATTTTCTAACCATATGAATTTTTCTGGCATCTCAATTCACACAAGATCATTTCAGTGTGTTGAATTCACTGAAGGTGTGAATTAGTCACAACTGCAAATAATCATGTGAAGTGATGCCTTTGTTCCTGCAGCTGCAATGGATCTGTGAGGTTCACATTTGGAAATACCTGAGGTTGAGCATTTATGTGCGTATGAAATAATTCAGTGGTGGCTGGCTGGCTGGGTGTAAGTGGAAATGTTGTTTTGTGAAATAAAAGCGAAATGAACAACAATCCTCAAATGAGAGAGTACAGAATGTCACTGTTTTGATAACGACGGTGCTGACCTTGATACCCTTATTTTCATTCAGCTTTGGGGGAAAACACTTTCAAGCAGATCAGTTGTTTTAAATGTCAGAGGGTGGGGGCATTTTCCTGCGAGCAGCTATACAAAAGGGAGAGAGAGAATTGCTGAGAAATGTCTGCTCATATATATACATATATTCCCTTCATCCGAAACATCCATCTAGGAATATTCAAGAGTTCTTGCTCCATAGATGTGCGCTGGTTTCCTTTTGATGTCCAGAAATGTAAATTGAAGTTTGGATCCTGGACTTACGGTGGATGGTCTTTGGATTTGCAAATGCAAGAAGCAGAAATATCTGGATACATTTCAAATGGCGAGTGGGATTTAGTCGGTAAGCTGTATGGATATTCCTAAATGCAGTTGCCTTCAGTTCAGTCAGGGAGATTCGCTTCCAGAGATGGAACTGATGTGCCTTAGAATGAACCTTGTCAGTGGCATCGGGATACTCTCTTGGGTCCTGTTTAAATGTTTAGCTGAGCCTTTTTATGTCAATCTTCAATTCCATCTGAAACACAAGTAGTGTTAGATCATTGTCATCATGTTCACACACATTTCTGTTCCTTGGATTTTCAGATTGCGGGAAAGTGCTCCAAGGATTAGGGAAGGATCATAATATTCCTTGAACAATACGAGGGTGGGCCAGTCCTCTCTCCTTCTCCTACATGTTTAATTTAAAAATAAAATAGGATGCTAGCCCTCAGTGGTCCAGTGCTTTGCTGGAAGAACCTTAGAAGAGCCTGCTGGATTAGGTCAATGGCCCATCTCACCCAGTATCATGTCAACATGTTTTTCTTTGCCCAGGCTCTTCTTTACTTAGATGTCTGTCGGAAACCCTCAAGCAGCACTTGACCACAAGAGCCCTCTCTCCGCCTGTGATTTCCAGCAACTGATATGCAGAAGCATTGCTGCCCTTGACAGGAGGCAGAGCATAACCATCCCTGCTAGTAGCTGCTGATAGCCCTCTTCTGTGTATTGATCTAATCCTCTTTTAAAGTCATCCAAGTTGGTGGCCATCACTGCCTCCTGGGGGAAGAAGGTTCAGAGTGCTGCATGATGAAGAAGTACTTTTTCTTCCAACATTCAGCTTCATGGCATGTCCATGAGTCTGGCAGAGTAGAAACTTTATTAATTGTTTTATTACTCTCCCTTCACCATAAGTTCCCAGAATGTATTGTAGCAATTTATAATGAAATATTCAGAACAGTTTAAACGAAAGTAAACTAAAACACAGTAAGCTATTTTATACTGAGCTGGTCCTTTAGTTCATCTATCTCAGTGTTTCCCAAACTGACTGGCAGCTGCTCTCCAGGGTTTCAGGTGAGGGGATTTCCCAGTCCTACCTGGAGATGCCACTGGGAATTGAACCTGTGACATTCTTCGTGCAAAGCAGATGCTCTACTGCAGAGCTACAGCTCTGTTTGAATGAAAGGGCTTAGGGGTAAGACTTGCAAAAATTGGCTAAGGGATTTGGGCCTTTCTTCTCTAAAGCACCTAAAGGATAAGCAGAATCTCAGTTAATGCTCTTATACATTGCCTGCATTATCAGTGTTTAATTCTCATAAGCCTGAAGATGAATTTAGCCCCTTGCATTATACAAGTCTTCAAAACAGGCTAAACAGTTTGAACATGCTGCTCTGCACCACACACTTACCTGGAGTTTGCATTGCCCAGGTAGATGCAAACTGCAGCCCAGTGAGAGTGATGTAATAACTGAGAAAGGGCACAGGTGTTGGGTGAAATCAGGCCCGATCTTTTTTGAATACAGAAGGTAAGCAGAGTTGGCATGGCAGTAGGGTAAGCATCACTTCCTCCTTCCCCTCAGCCCCTGCCATTGCAAAGGCACCTTACTGGGTTGGGGAAGTGCCAGCCTCGCTCCATGGGAATCACACAGCATTGAACCCTGTTGAGGTGTAAGCCAAGCATCCAGGTTCTCACTGGGCATCCAGAGACAGAGATTCCAGTCAGGCAGAGGCCCCAGCATGAGCTTAGGGCATCCCTCAGCCAGCACTCCCCTCAGGCCCCTTATGGGGGCCCACCTTTCCAATGCTATTCTTGCCCAATGTCATTTCTGCCAAATTATACAGAATTCATTCAATGCTAAACATAAGTCCACTTGGGACCCCCATCCCAACCAGGGGGCCAACTGAGATTGGGAGGGGGAAATCCTTTCTAACCCTGTCAACCAGTGGCCTAGAAGACCCAGTGAAATTGTAATTCTCATGGCAAAACAGCCTTCCCTTTCCTCATGAGATCTCACAGGGGGATCCCTATTCTGCAAGACCTTAGACGTGTACTGCCAAGGAGATGTAATTCTACCTCCCTCTTGTTTTCTTGGCTTCTGGTCACCTTGTGTGCAGGTCACACCCAGAATGACCTGGCCTTCCCCCAAGGAAACCTGGGAACTGTAGACTGGTGCGGGTGCTGAGAAGTCTCTTGTAGAAGTACATCTCCCAGGTGTTTCTAACTCTGAGGAAAGAGAGTGAGTTACCAGGGTGAGGAAGAGGAGCCCACTGTTCATACTGATGCCCTGTCTCGTGAGCCATTGAGGCTACAAGTCGGAGTAACATCTGGGTGATCACCCTCCACTGATGGCCACAAAAGTTTGCCTTCCCCAATACGTCTCAGGACAAATCTTGGTCATTTGGGGGTTAACAATATGGTGGTTAGGACAGCGAAAGTGGAATTGTTCCGTTACAAGCAGCACTGCCTGTTGTGTTAGCAAAACAAATTAAAACAGAACAAAGAAGCCTCTTCTACCAAGGGATGGCCTACACATAGCGGCAGCAAAGCTTGACAAAATCCAGGCAGTTTCCTCCACCAACCACTGACCAGAGCTAGATTTGCTTAGCTTCAGCAAGGTGGATACCTCAAGAGTATTTTGACCAGGAAGGAGTAACATTTTTTTGCTACTAGGTAGTGGCTGAGTGATCAGGGGTGCTATGATTGGAGTCAGCAGTGAGTGGGACCTGGGTTCACACACACACACACACACACACGAAGGAGATATGCAGGGAGGAGAGTGTTGGTTAAGCCCTGCTACCTCTGCATCATCCTAAGAACATATGAAGAACCCTGCTGAATGTTCAACATCCTGTTCTCACAGTGGCCAACTAGATGCCAGACAAGCAGGGCATGAAGGCAACAGCATTCTTCCTACTTGTGATTTACAGTTACTGGTGTTCAGAGGCCTGCCACCGCCAATAGTGGAAGCAGAACATAGTCATCATGGCTAGTAGTCACTGCTAGCCTTATCTTCCCCCTTACAGATGTGCTCCCTCAGCTGCTAAACCTCTGCTTGGTGGGGTGATGGGAGGCAGAGCAGTTTTACATGTGGGGGAAGCACATGGGATGACTCTCCTGACACACACTGTCATCCCCATCACAATCATACTGCTACTCTGACTTGTAGCCTCAATGGCTTACCAGACAGGGTGCCAGTATCACACAACCAAAGCAGTATTTGGTAGGCTGGAGAACGATAATTTCTGATGACCGATAATCATTTATTTGTATCAGTTGCTGTCCTTTGCTAAGCTCCCTGAATGGGGAGGCAGCAACCTTTGGAAGCAGGTAGTGATGTTGGTGGTAACAGAGGGGCAGCTGGAGGATCCATGTGGGCTTCAGAGAAGTTCTGCCAGGGCCACAGATGGCCTGGGAGCCATGAGGTGCCCACATCTGCTCTCAGCAATAACCCTGGGAGACTTTTCTTAGTAATTGCTTTGGTGAAATTCACAGGAGACCTTTTGTCCCACCCCCACAGGTGTTCCCGGGAAAAGAACCGAATCTTTCTATGACTGTTGCAAAGAGCCTTATCCAGATGTGACCTTTACGGTGACGATGCGACGGAGGACTCTGTATTATGGGCTCAATCTTCTCATCCCCTGTGTGCTGATCTCAGCTCTTGCCCTTCTCGTTTTTCTGCTTCCAGCTGACTCTGGGGAGAAGATTTCACTCGGTAAACATATTATTTTATTTGTTTATAAGCAAAGCTATTTTCCATGCATTTTCAGCTTAAATGTCACAGTCAGTTTCTGGCAAGGAGAAAGTAGTTACAAGTGGAAACTCTCAAGAAGTCACAGAATGGCCCAGGGATAGAGAGAGAAGGAAGATGAATGAAAAGGGGACAGAACCTATTCATGGCACAATCACAGAAGGAGGGATACTGCAGTGCAGACTGTATATGTACCCTGGAAATCGGATGGATGAATCTGTCAAATGCAATTTCTTTCACTTTCACCCCCCCCCCCATTCTGAAGTTCAGTTCACTACATTTCTGCACCAGTTTGCATTTTTTAAAAAGAAGGAAATGTGTCTGTAGTTCTAATGCAGATTTTAAATTCATCCATTTGTTGCATGAATTATGGCTAGACATTTTTCAAGTATCCCCACCCTCATGAGGGATATTGTACTATTTTTCTGCTAATGTATTGGGATGTGTGGCTGAGTAGGGACAACAGACATAAAGTGTCTCCCCTCCCTCTCCTAGGATGATGTTGGCTGCACCCCATTCCATGCCTCGTTAACCCTAAACCCAGGCAATAGCAGCACCCCGTACCTCCACCACCTGCTCCCTCTGACCCAGAAACATGGTGCTGCTGTTTGTTCTTTGCACAGCCACTCAGTCCCACCACAGGAGAAGTCAAGATACTCCAACCGCCTTCAATTAGGGGAAGGTGTGAGAGGGCTGTGTGGGTGTGGGCAGGTGTGCCATTGGGCCCCCCAATTTCTTTCAAGGAAGGGACCTCCTCAAAATTCTCTGGCGGCTGTGCGTGCACAGTTTAAAAAAGGTATTGACAAGCTAGAAGGTGTGCAGAGCACGATGACCAAGATGATCAAGGGTCTGGAAACCAAACCTTATGAGAAATGATTAAGGGAGCGGGGTATGTTTAGCATGAAGAAGAGAAGACTGAGATGTGAACTATCTTGAAATATCTGAAGGGCTGCCATATGGAAGATGTAGCAAGCTTCTTTTTTGCTGCTTCAAAGGGCAAAACCTGAACCAATGGATTACAAGAAAGGAGGTTTGGGCTCAACAATAGGAATAACTTTCAGATGGGAAGAGATTTGGTTCTTTGGTTATAATTATTTCTGCGTTGCAGGGGGTTGAAGTGCATTACCCTTGGGATACCTTCCCACTCTACATCTCTATGATGGATTGTAGAGGCCTTGTAATTGTCCTCCAAAGACCACAGGCCTCTGATATAGGCCTTTCAATTGTCTAGAATTCTCCTTGTGGAGTTCACAAGAGCTCTTCGTGTGGATTTTTTTATCACAATCATCATCATCACCACCACCATCATTATAGCAGAGCAATGGAAGATATCTATATCTATATCTATATCTATATCTATATCTATATCTATATCTATATCTATATCTATATCTATATCTATATCTATATCTATATCTATATCTATATCTATATCTATATCTATATTATCTCTCTCTATATAACTTAGATGAAGCTTTAATTCTTTTTTTAAAGTCTACTGTGGCTGAATTTAAGAAAAAAGCAAACAAATCCCAGGCTCTCAGTGCCCCACAGGTACTTCTTGCAACAGCCATGAACCCAGGGAAATATAGATGTAGGAAAAGAACAGCAGCCTCCCCGCCCCCTCAAAAATTGCAGGTTTTGAAAGGACCAAACTGTGTACATACCATGAAAGCACATGACATCCCCAAAAAGAATCCTGGGAGCTGTAGTCTGGGATTTCAAGCTCTGTGAGGGGTAAACTATAGTTTCCAGGGATTTTTTTTGGGGGGGGAGGAGTCGTACTTAAAATGTATGGTGTATACACAGCCCCAGTCCATCATCTTGGTTCAAAATGGCATCCAACCGTATCCCAACATAGAAGAAAGCCGGCTTCTTGATCTCAAAAACAATCATGTAAAATTTGCTTCTGGTTTTTTAAGAAGTGTCCAAATCCATAGTGAACAAATAACTTTCAAAAATATATTGTAGAGAAACAGTTATTCTGTAAAAAAATAAAAGTACTGAATCCCAAGCCGGAATTAAGATTGCTGGAAGAAATATTAACAACCTCAGATATGCAGATGACACAACCTTGATGGCAGAAAGTGAGGAGGAATTAAAGAACCTTTTATTGAGGGTGAAAGAGCAAAATATGGTTTGAAGCTCAACATCAAAAAAACGAAGATCATGGCCACTGGTCCCATCACCTCCTGGCAAATAGAAGAGGAAGAAATGGAGGCAGTGAGAGATTTTACTTTCTTGGGCTCCATGATCACTGCAGATGGTGACAGCAGCCACAAAATTAAAAGACGCCTGCTTCTTGGGAGAAAAGCAATGACAAACAAGACAGCATCTTAAAAAGCAGAGACATCACCTTGCCAGCAAAGGTCTGTATAGTTAAAGCTATGGTTTCCCCAGTAGTGATGTATGGAAGTGAGAGCTGGACCATAAAGAATGCTGGTCGCCGAAGAATTGATGCTTTTGAGTTATGGTGCTGGAGGAGACTCTTGAGAGTCCCATGGACTGCAAGAAGATCAAATCTCTCCATTCTGAAGGAAATCAGCCCTGAGTTCTCACTGGAAGGACAGATCCTGAAGCTGAGGCTCCAATACTTTGGCCACCTCATGAGAAGACTCCCTGGAAAAGACCCTGATGTTGGGAAAGATGGAAGGCACAAGGAGAAGGGGACGACAAAGGACAAGATGGTTGGACAGTGTTCTCGAAGCTACTAGCATGAGTTTGACCAGCCTGCGGGAGGCGGTGGTAGGCAGGAGTGCCTGGTGTGCTCTGGTCCATGGGGTCACGAAGAGTCGGACACGACTAAACAACTAAACAACCACAATAATGGGCATTTGTTCAGGGTTAAACCTTTGTTCTTGCTTTGTTTGCTATTATTGGGAAAGGACACATCTGCAAAAGATGGCTCACATTGGCATCTTTCCCTGTGCAAGTGATGAGCAATGAAAAAAAAGTGCCAAAGGTCACAATTCACAACCCTACAAAAATACACAGAAGGGAGGAATCACAGAATCATAGAATCATAGAGTTGGAAGAGACCACAAGGGCCATCGAGTCCAACCCCCTGCCAGGCAGGAAACACCATCAGAGCACTCCTGACATATGGTTGTCAAGCCTCTGCTTAAAGACCTCCAAAGTAGGAGACTCCACCACACTCCTTGGCAGCAAATTCCACTGTCGAACAGCTCTTACTGTCAGGAAGTTCTTCCTAATGTTTAGGTGGAATCTTCTTTCTTGTAGTTTGGATCCATTGCTCCGTGTCCGCTTCTCTGGAGCAGCATAAAACAACCTTTCTCCCTCCTCTATGTGACATCCTTTTATATATTTGAACATGGCTATCATATCACCCCTTAACCTTCTCTTCTCCAGGCTAAACATGCCCAGCTCCCTTAGCCGTTCCTCATAAGGCATCATTTCCAGGCCTTTGACCATTTTGGTTGCCCTCCTCTGGACACGTTCCAGTTTGTCAGTGTCCTTCTTGAATTGTGGTGCCCAGAACTGGACACAGTACTCCAGGTGAGGTCTGACCAGAGCAGAATACAGTGGCACTATTACTTCCCTTGATCTAGATGCTATGCTCCTATTGATGCAGCCCAGAATTGCATTGGCTTTTTTAGCTGCCGCGTCACACTGTTGGCTCATGTCAAGTTTGTGGTCAACCAAGACTCCGAGATCCTTTTCACATGTACTGCTCTCAAGCCAGGTGTCACCCATCTTGTATTTGTGCCTCTCATTTTTTTTTGCCCAAGTGCAATACTTTACATTTCTCCCTGTTAAAATTCATCTTGTTTGTTTTTGCCCAGTTCTCTAATCTGTCAAGGTCGTTTTGAAGTGTGATCCTGTCCTCTGGGGTGTTAGCCACCCCTCCCAGTTTGGTGTCATCTGCAAATTTGATCAGGATGCCCTTGAGTCCATCATCCAAGTCGTTGATAAAGATGTTGAATAAGACCGGGCCCAAGACAGAACCCTGTGGCACCCCACTAGTCACTCTTCTCCAGGATGAAGAGGAACCATTGATGAGCACCCTTTGGGTTCGGTCAGTCAGCCAGTTACAAATCCACTGAGTGGTAGCATAGTCAAGACCGCATTTTACCAGTTTCTTTACAAGAATATCATGGGGCACCTTGTCAAATGCCTTGCTGAAATCAAGGTAGGCTACATCCACTGCGTTCCCTTCATCTACCAGGCTTGTAATTCTGTCAAAAAACGAGATCAGGTTAGTCTGACATGACTTATTTTTCAGAAATCCATGCTGACTGTTGGTGATCACAGCATTCCTTTCTAGGTGCTCACAGACTGTTTGCTTAATGATCTGCTCCAGAATCTTCCCTGGTATTGATGTCAGACTGACTGAGCGGTAATTATTTGGGTCCTCTCTTTTCCCCTTTTTGAAAATAGGGACAACATTTGCCCTCCTCCAGTCTGCCGGGACTTCGCTTGTTCTCCAGGAATTCTCAAAGATGACTGCCAGTGGTTCTGAGATCACATCTGCCAGTTCTTTTAATACTCTTGGATGCAGTTCATCTGGCCCTGGAGACTTGAATACATCTAAACTAGCCAAGTATTCTTGTACTATCTCCTTAGTTATTCTGGGCTGTGTTTCCTTTGCTGAATCATTTGCTCCAAATTCTTCAGGTCGGGCATTGTTTTCTTTATCGGAGAAGACTGAGGCAAAGAAGGCATTGAGGAGTTCAGCCCTTTCTGTGTCCCCTGTTTGCATTTCACCATCTTCTCCTCTGAGTGACCCCATTGTTTCTTTGTTCTTCCTTTTGCTACAAACATACCCATAAAAGCCTTTTTTGTTGCTTTTAACCTCTCTAGCAAGCCTGAGTTCATTCTGTGCTTTAGCTTTTCTGACTTTGTGTCTACACGTGCTGGCTTTTTGTTTGAATTCCTCTTTGGTGGTTTCCCCCCTTTTCCATTTTTTGTACACATCCTTTTTTAATCTTAACTCAGTTAAAAGTTCTTTAGATAGCCACCCTGGCTTCTTTAAGCACCTTCCATGTTTCCGTCTCATTGGTATTGCCTGACGTTGTGCTTTTACTATCTCCCTCTTAACAAACTCCCAGCCATCATGAACTCCCTTTCCTTTTAGTATTACTGACCATGGGATCTCACCCAGCACTTCCCTAAGTTTTATGAAGTCGGCTTTCTTAAAGTCAAGAAATTGAGTCCTAGTATGCTTGGCTGCTCCTTTCCGCTGTATAGTAAACTTCAGAAGAGCATGATCACTCGCGCCTAATGATCCTTCCACTTCTACCCCACTAACCAGGTCATCAACATTGGTTAGGACCAGATCTAAAATGGCTGTTCCTCTTGTTGCTTCTCCCACTTTCTGGACAATGAAGTTGTCTGCAAGGCCAGTGAGGAATCTGTTTGACCTTATGCTCTTGGCTGAGTTTGACATCCAACAAATATCCGGGTAATTGAAGTCCCCCATTACTACTATCTCCCTTCCTTTTGCATGCTTGGCCATCTGTTCCAGGAAGGCATCATCTATGTCCTCCGTTTGGCTTGGGGATCTATAGTAAACTCCCACAATGAGGTCACTGTTATTCTTCTCTCCCTTAATTTTGACCCAAATGCTCTCACTTTGGCTTTGAGGTTCTAAATCTTCGATTTCTTCACAGGTATACACATCCCTGACATATAACGCCACTCCTCCTCCTTTCTTGTCTGGTCTGTTTCTCTGAAATAGATTGTATCCCCCCATTATTACATTCCAATCATGGGACTTATCCCACCAGGTTTCAGTGATGCCTATTATGTCATATTTAGTTTGCTGTACCAAGAGCTCAAGCTCATCTTGTTTATTTCCCATGCTTTGCGCATTAGTGTACAGACATTGAAGTCCATTAATCATTCCCCCGTGTCTCTTATTTAAGGATTTTTTCCTCCCACCACTAGGTCTGCGTGCTGCTTGCTCCATTTGGTCTATGACATTTGGATGATCATCTTCATCAATTGATAGACTACTACCTTCTTGAGCACTGTCTCCCTCCCCCACATTAGTCAGTTTAAAGCCCTCCTGATGAGGTTTCTGAGATTTTTGGCAAAAACATTTCTCCCAACCGTTGTGAGGTGCAGCCCATCGCTTGCCAGAAGTCCATCTTCAAGAAACTGCAGTCCGTGATCTAAGAATCCAAACCGTTCCTGTTTACACCATTTGCGAAGCCAGCTGTTCACTTCCACTATTTTTCCCTCTCTCCCTGGGCCACGTCGTTTAACTGGGAGGACAGATGAGATGACAATTTGTCAGGAGAAACATTCTGGGCTCTTTCCAAGTCAATAATGAATATGATAATAGTAATAGTAGTAGTAGTAATGCAATTAAGGCTGCACATATAGGAAACAAAGGAAGCCTGCTGTCAGGACTGGAGTCAGATGCAGGTCAGCAAGCAAGAAACAAGAGTTTCTCCGAGAAGCTAACTCTTTATTCAAAGAAACGGCATACAACTCAGCAATACATCCCAGCAAGTTTTGCCCCAGTAGAGCAGTTGCCAGGACTGAGGTTCCCCCTTCACCCACCTCTAAGCCTCCTACTTTGCCAGAAGTTTCCCAAGCAGTCTCAAACTGCAACGGGGCATCTCCAATCTCTGTTCCACTCTGTGCATCACTCTGTGTCCTTGGAGACAAGTGGGGAGGGGAGCTTGTCACAGTAGGACAATCTGTGTTCTTCTGCAGCCTTTGCCCCACCCCCACCTCTGCTTCAGCCTCTGAGTCAGAACTGCTCTCTGTCACAGGCTCTCCTTGCTCACCAAATCCTGTTGCCCCTTCAGCCTCCAACAACTCATAGAATCATAAAATCGTAGAGTTGGAAGGAACTTCAAGGGTCATCCAATCCAACCCCTGCAATGCAGGAATCTCAGCTAAAGCATCCATGACAGATGATCATCCAACCTCTGCTTAAAAACCTCCAAGAAAGGAGAGTCCACCACCACTTGTGGGAGTCTGTTCCACTGCTGAACAACTCTTACTGTCAGAAAGTCCTGCCCTCCAGAGCAGGAGAAAACAGCTTGTTCCCTCTTCCATGTGACAGCCCTTGAGATATTGGAAGATGGCTGTCATATCTCTCTTATTCTCCTCTTTTCCAGGCTAAACATACCCAGCTCCTTCAAGCACTCCTCGTAAGGCTTGGTTTGTAGACCCTTGATCATTTTGGTTGCCCTCCTCTGCACACATTTCAGCTTGTCAACATCCTTCTTAAATTGTGGTGCATGCCCAGAATTGGACACAGTATTCCAGATGTGGTCTGACCAAGTTAGAAGAGAGTGGTACTATTACTTCCCTTGATCTGGACACTAGGCTTTTGTTGATGCAGCCTAGAATAGCATTGGATTTTATTTTATTTTTTGCTGCTGCATCACACCGTTGACTCATGTTCAGCTTGTGGTCCACTAAGACCCCTAGATCCTTTTCAAATGTACCACTGGCAAGCCAGGTGTCCCCCATCTTATATTTATGCGTCTGGTTCTTCCTGCCTAAATGCAGAACTGTACATTTGTCCCTATTGAAATTCATTTTGTTAACTTGTGCCCAGTTCTCCAATCTGTTAAGGTCATTTTGAATCCCGATTCTGTCTTCTGCATTATTAGTTACCCCTCCCAGTTTGGTGTCATCTGCAAATTTCATGAGCATTCCCTTAATTCCTTTGTCCAAGTCTTTTTAATAAACACACTGAACAACAACGTGCCCAGGACACCACCATGCAGCACCCCACTTGTCACTTTCCCCCAGGATGGTGAGGAACCATTAATGAGTACTCTTTGGGTTCAGTCAGTCATCCAGCTACAAATCCACCTAAAAGTTACCTCGTTCAACCTACATTTTACTAGCTTCCTCAGGGGGGACTTTGTCAAAAGCCTTACTGAAGTTAAGATACACTATGTCCACAGCATTCCCCATATCCACCCAATTTGTAACTCTATCAAAAAAAGGAATGAGATTCATCTGACATGACTTGTTTTTGAGAAACCCATGCTGGGTCTTAGTCATCACAGCATCCTCTTCTAAGTGCTTACAGATAGACTGTTGTATTATGTGTTCTAGGACATTTTATGGTATTGATGTCAAGCTCACCGGTCAGTAGTTACCTGGTTTTTCTGCCTCCCGCCTTTTGAAGTTGGGGACATTTGTCCGCCTCCAGTCTGCAGGGACCTCACCTGTTCTCTAAGAATTCTCAAAGGTCATAGACAAATGCTCTGAGATTACACCCGCAAGCTTCTTCATCAGGTTGATCAAGTTCATCAGGTCCTGGAGATCTGAATTTATTTAAAGTAGCTGAGTGCTCTCTTACCACCTCTTTTCCAATCTTGGGCTGCAGCTCCCTCCTTACATCGTTTATTCTCTTATCACCAGGTTGGGCATCACTTTCCTTTTGGGTGAAGACAGAGGCAAAGCAGATGTTGAGCAGTTCTGCTTTCTCTCTGTCACCCAATAGCGTTTCTCCATCTTCTCCATACAGAGGACCTACCACTTGCTTGTTGGTCCTCTTGGTTCAAACACAGCCACAGAAACCTTTTAAATTATTTTAAACCTCTCTTGCAAGCTCATTCTGAGCTTTAGCCAGCCTGACCTTCACCTTGCAACTGTTGGCTAGTTGTGTCTACTCCTCTTTTGTGATTTCCCCTTTCTTCCATTTCGTACACATCCTTGTTGGAATTGCCTGCCTTTGGAATTGTCTGCCTTCAATATTTCTCCTTGTAGAAACTCCCATCCTTCTTGGACTCCCTTCTTTTTGACTATTTCTGACCACAGGACCTCACCCACGTGTTATATGAGAGGGTGAGGCTTTTCTTTATCTTCTCTCTATAGATCATGAATAATTTTATAAACTTCTATCATGTCACCTCTTACTTGCCTTTTTTTCCTAAATAAAAAAGCCCCAAGCTCTGCAACCTTTCCTTGTAGGGGAAGAAATACATATTTTCATTAGTATGTGAGCCTCTTAATAATTTCATTCCTCTTTTCCTCAACCCTGAGAGTGCCTTTATGTCCTGATTCCATACCAATACTTTGCCTTTCAGGAATCACCGTTTTACTCTCCCTCACAGTGTTTATGCTCCTGGTGGCCGAAATTATGCCAGCGACATCTGATTCAGTGCCATTAATAGGTGAGTAACAGCAGTATTAATGTTCAGTGAGCAATTTTATATTCAAACTTGCAACAAGGCCACAATAATATAGATCAGGAATTGTGTGTGTTCAGTAGATTTACTGGTTTAGAAGTCTTGGCTTATGGTTTGGGGGTAGGAAATTGCACAGTTGGCAAATATTTGGTGAGGGAAGAAATTACAATGCTTAAAAGTAAAAGGCTTATGCTGTGGTGCTGGGAGCCAATTAAGTGGTTAATTCTACTGCCATGACCCAGAGCCTCCAACATGTAGGGGCTTCTAATCTCTTCATTCATTCTATAAAAAGAGAGTCAGTTTGGTTACACCAGGGTTCAAATCCACATTGGGTGACCTTGGGTCACTGCCTCTCAGTCTAACCCAACTCACAGATTTGTTGTGAGGATAAAATGGAGAAGGGGAGAACCAGAGACACCACCTTGGGCTCCTTGGAGGAGAGGTGAGGTATAAATGCAATGAATAAATAAAAGGAATTAAATACTGCACATGTGCAGAAGTATTTCCTGTCTTGCACTCATCCTGTGCTAACTTTCTGGCAGGATGGAATAAAATGCCCATATTCACAGGGGGCTCTGTGCACTCCATCCTTTGGATCCAGGATGTAGGGCTATCCAATAATTGTGGAGTTGGAAGGGACTACAAGGGTCACCTAGTTCAACTCCCTGCCATGCAGGAATCTCCCCAATGTAGGGCTCAAACCCTTGATCCTGAGATTAAGTCTCATGCTCTACCAACTGCACTGTCCTCTCTCCCGTGGCTTTCCAGACTCAAGCTTCCAACAGTCCCCAGCCAGCATGGCCAATGGCCAGGAATGCTGGGAGTTGTAGTCCAACAGCGTTTGGACTACAATGTTAGACTATTAGGTGAATGACAGCTATTTGAAGTGGCATTGCAGCCTAAATTCTCCCCATAACCTGGTCATTATTTCCTCCTCCTCTTCCTCTTCATCTTCTTCTCCTCTCCATTTGCAGCACAGTATTTTGCAAGCACCATGATTATTGTCGGACTTTCAGTTGTGGTTACCGTGATCGTTTTGCAGTATCACCACCATGATCCAGATGGGGGGAAAATGCCCAAGTGGGTAAGAGCCCAGATGATGCATATTTTCCCCTCCCTGTCTCTATATAACTGAAACCCTGCAGATCACAGTCCTGCTACAGGAGCAGGCAAGTCATTCTTGTTCCCCAGATATTAGTTGGATGAGGCAGCAAACAGAAATGGTTTGATAGCACATATATCTTTGCAAGCATAGTTCAGCCATACATCAGAGATGGGGGACCTGTGGCCCTTCAGCCACCATGGCCAATGGTCAAGGATGATGGGAGGTGGAGTTCTGGAGGCAACAGGTCAGGAGCATTGCTAGTGAGTGGCTCAGGGGACCTGAACCTTGGATTTTTCTGCCTGGCCCCTGGTCTCCTATCCTTCTAACTTCAAAAAACGTTTCTAAAAATCTTTACTTATGAAGTGGCTGGACGTGCTTCAAACTGCAGTCAGATCTCAGCCATTGGAGCAGATTCTACTCATCCCCAACAAACATATGTATGCATTTGTGTCTTCAGACTTCACTATGATTAAATACATACTCCTTCTATGTTGTCAAATGAAAGGCAGTATGTTAGGCTGTATGGAATAAGGCATCAAGGTCCATCATGATGCCCTCCCATAAAAATGATCTCAGGACTTCTGCTTGAGACCTTTGTGAGCTATTACCAGTCAGGGCTGAGTGTGCTAGGCAAGATGGAGCATTGATTTTGCTAATCACCAGGTAGTTTCTTAACAAACAAACAGTAAAGAGGATGAAGACAGGATATTCAAAAGTGGTTTATGAGTTTCTGTGAGATCTTTTTTTTTGCATTAGGTGATATATATATCCCCGACATCTGGTTTAAGAATAGCTTTTAAACATTCCTGCACCAAGAGAGTTTGAACTGTCAATAAAAAATGCAAAACTGAAGATGATTAAAAATAGTGTGTTAAATTTGATTGAAAACAGTATTTTGATTTTGGAGAGTTTGAGATGAAAACAGGAGGAAACTGGGCAAATTGCAAAGCCTAGACATTATTGTCTTAAGAAAGAGAGATCTGAACAAAAAGGTTTTTGTAAAGTAGTTTATCTGGAAGACACTTTGCACATGTGTGGCTCAGAAGCCAATGGGGAGGTTTGATTTCACAAGACCCTGGCTCATACACAGGGCCAGCCAAAAACATTTTGGCCCCTGAGGTGGACCCCAAAACGGAGCCCCTCTCCTCACTAGGGAAGAAAGGTGAGGGAAGAACTACATCAGGAATGGGGCGGGGAGGGGAGAGAAAGATCTAAATTGGAATCTGCTGCCCCCATGGATCCTGCTGCCTGAGGCGGTTGCCTCATCTTGCCTCATGGGTGGGCCAGCCCTGCTCATACATTCAGCTAGGACAGTTTGGCAGTAGAAGTAGAGAAGCAACAGGAGCCTTTTTGTAGCATCTAGTACAACCCGGGCCATCCAAGTGTGTACCTAATTAATATGATCTTTCCCTCACTCTTTTGAGGGGAGAATTGTGTAAGCTGACCTTCATGTGACTGGCTAGTCATGTAACTAGCACATGTGGCCCTCCAGATGTTGCTGATCTAAAACTCCCATCATCCCTTACCATTGGCCATGTTGGCTGATGGAAGCAGGAGTCAAATAACATCTGGAGGGTCACAGGTAGGGATGGAAAGAATCATAGAACTGTAGAGTTGGTAGGGACCCCAGGGGTCATCCAGCCCAATGTCCTGCAATGAAGAATCACTGCTAAAGAATCCCTGGCAGATGGCCATACAACCTCCATTTAAAAACCTCCAGTGAAGGAGGGTCCACCACCTTCTATGGTAGTCCATTTCATAGTCCAACAGCACTTACTTTCTTCCTAAAGTTATCTAGCAACATCTGGAGAGCCACAGGCGCCCATCCCTGTTTCGGCTGGATAATCTAGGCATTGAACTTGGCACCTCCTGCATGCTAAGAATGTGCTCTTCCACTGTGCTTTGGGCTCCCCTTTAAAGACTGCTCCTCCTCCACACTCTTGTAGTGCTAGCCCCCAACTGAATGTATGAACCAGAGTGGAGTGCAGGCACAGGGCTCATTGGTCAATGACCTTACCATTGCTAGACAAGCAAGTAACATGCAAGGGGCCAGATATCTTCCAAGATATAATAGCTACGGTGTGTTTTTATACATGTTTCCCAGACCAGAATCATCCTTCTCAACTGGTGTGCCTGGTTCCTGAGAATGAAAAGACCAGGGGAGGACAAAGTGCGACCAGCATGCCAGCATAAACAGCGTCGATGCAGTATGTCCAGCATAGATGTAAACACTGTGAGTGGGCAGCAATCCAGTAATGGGAATATGCTCTACATAGGCTTCAGAGGCCTGGAAGGTGTCCATTGCACCCCTACCACTGATTCCGGTGTGATCTGTGGGAGAATGACTTGCTCCCCGACTGACGAAGACAACCTCCTTCACAGTGGACATCCGTCTGAAACTGACCCAGAACTGGCAAAGATCCTAGAGGAGGTCCGATATATTGCCAACCGGTTCCGAGACCAGGATGAGGCAGAAGCCATTTGCAATGAATGGAAGTTTGCTGCTTCTGTTGTGGACCGCCTCTGTTTGATGGCTTTTTCGGTCTTCACAATAATTTGTACCATTGGCATCTTAATGTCGGCCCCCAATTTTGTAGAGGCTGTTTCTAAAGATTTTGCTTGACCTGCACTTGTGGACTTGCAAAAAAGTTTTTTTTTTATGTTGGCAATCTATTAAAATATGTTAAGTAGCAATAGTATATTCAGTGCACTTGACTTATATAGGATGATTGGATGCAAACTACTTTTGGGAGGTACAGTCTAAGAAACGGACAGTATCAGTGTTAATAGCCTTGGCAACTGCTGGGGCCTTCTGTATACTGCACCATCTCGCCAATTTACCAAATCTGGTGCCCAGAATAAATTATTTAAGTCTATTTGCATCTTCCTTGCATTGTTTATTTTTATGTTCCTATATGCCTTCACACTTTCCCACCCCACATGTTAGACACTGTCTTTATTTCAAAAGAGATGAGAACCAGAGGCCGGGTCCTCATTTCCATACATGGAAAGCTAGCATACCTGGAGTACATACAGAATATAGGCAACTCTGATCATTTGTGTTCCTGCCAAATGGTTACCAGATTTGGTCTTGATGACTACTGATAGGAACAGTGGAGGCTGGCCCACTGGGGGGCAGGGGGAACTGCCCCACCAATCTCAGCCTGCCCTCAGCCAGCCCCACCTGCCTTCCTTCCTACTTACAAGTAGTCAAGGGGCTTGCCTTGTCTGCCAGCTCCATCCTCCTTGATCTCAGTATTGCCCCTTTTACATCTCAGCAGTAGGGAGGAAGACTGGGACAAAGCTATTAATTGGTTCTGCCTTTCATTGGCTCTGGCTCCACATCCTGTTGGCCTCTCCTCCTTCCACCCCACAAATCCCAATGGACAGCAATCTCCAGTGCATAGGAAGGACTCCTGCGTGAGTGCCTGAGGGCCCTGCTCCTGCCACTCACCACTTGGCCCAGGGCGGGGCTGCCTCATAAGGACGGTTGCTGCTATGGCTGCTGCTGTCCAGGAGGACTCGGAGGGGCGCAGAGTTCTTTTTAAAATGTTTTGAAATTTTCTTTTTCCCTTTTGAATTTTTTTTAGGGGGTGGGTGGGATGGATGTTTGGTTGGGCTCGGGAATTTGTTTGATTTTGATGTGCTTGTAATTTTTAGTTTTTTGTTAGTATTGTTTTATTGTGTGTTTTTTTTTAAAAAAAGAGTTTTATTTTGTTCTTAAGGGGAGGGGTCAGGGCTGCTGGGGAGTGGGTCCCAGCTAACAAAATGGCTGGAGCATGTTCCACAAGGGGGATGCACTGGGAGAACCGATCTCAGTGATCACGGGTAGGAGGAGGAGTTATGCTAAGACCAGACCGTGTCATTACAGAGGAGGCAGGTTTAGTCATTGTTTGAGGACTATTCCTGCCTCCGGGTCTGGTCCTGACCGGACGGATACTAGAATCAGCAAGGGATACCCACATGACCTGAAGGTGCTGCTGTGCAATGCCAGGTCATTGATTCATAAGACCACTGCCATCCACTGCCATCATGGATGGAGGACTTGACCTGTCATGTGTAACAGAGACTTGGTTGGATGAAGCAGATGGGCCTGTCCTTGCCGCTGCTTGTCCACCAGGTTTCTCTTACGCACAGCAACCCAGGTCATGTGGGCGGGGAGGGGGGGGTTGCAGTGATTTTTAGGAAGTCACTAGTTTGCACCAGTCATCCTATTGGGAACACCCAGTTTTCCAAGTGCATGTTCTGGAAGTTGGGCAATAGGGGCAGTACAGAATTCGTTTTTTGGTGTACTGACCTCCCCGCTGCACCAAGGATTCCCTGCCCAAGCTGCTTCAGGTTATGGCGGATGTTCTCCTGGAGACACCTAGTTTCGTTGTCCTAGGGGATTTTAACATCCATGCCGACACAACCTTACAAGGGACCGATTGGGACTTTGTGGAAAGCATGGACTCCATGGGGCTGTCCCTGAATAAGTTTGGCCCAACCCATAGCCACGGACATGCCTTAGACCTGGTTTTCACCTCTATGGATGTTGGTGGTCTGACATTAAGTAAAAGCAAAATGAAAGAAGTGCCATGGTCAGATCACTTCCTGGTGCAAATGGACTTCTCCACGACCCTTCCCCTCTGCAGGGAGGTGGGACCAATTCGGATGGTCCACCCCCACCACTTAATGGATCCAAATGGTTTCCAGAGAGTGGTAGGGGATGCTTTATCCCATGCTGATGGCCTTTCAGCTGATTCCCTGGTGGCCCGTTGGAATGCGGAGTTAACTAGGGCTATTGACTGTCTGGCTCCGAAGCGCCCTCTCTGATTGCATGGAGCCCAGACAGCCCTGTGGTTTTCCATGGACCTGAGGGCGATGAAACAATCAATGAGACGGCTAAAGTGCCGGTGGCGGATAACTCATTCTGAAGCTGACACGGGTTAGAGCTCAATGTCAAGCCTACCACGTGGCGGTAGCGATGGTGAAGAAGACTTTCTTCACCGCCTCTATTCCATCTGCAGAAAACAGCAGCAGGAGACTCTTTCAGGTGGTTCGCAATTTAGTGGAACCACCTGCTACATTGGGGCCTAGTACGGGCCACATGATCTCCTACAATGATTTTGCAAAGTTTTTTGTGGATAAAGTTACTCAGATTCGGGAAGTGGTAGACTCCACCGTGGGAGCAGGGCTGGGGAGGGAGAGTGCTGGAGTCCTGTCTAGTCAAGTTGCGTGGGATCAATTCCAATCTGTTACCTCCGAGGATGTGGACAGGCTGCTTGGACGAGTGAAACCAACCACCTGTCTCCTTGATCCTTGCCCATCCTGGCTTATAATAGCTAGCCGGGAAGGGCTGGGCAGTGGGCTTCGTGGGGTGGTGAATGCTTCCCTCTGTGAGGGAGCCTTCCCAGACCCGCTGAAAGAGGCGGCTATCAAACCGCTTCTTAAAAAACCATCTTTAGATGCTGCCAATTTGGCCAACTATCGCCCAGTCTCAAATCTTCCATTCTTGGGCAAGGTGATTGAGTGAGTGGTTGCTGAACAACTCCAGGCACGCCTGGAAGAAGCGGACCATTTGGATCCCTTCCAGTCGGGATTCAGGCCTCATCATGGGACTGAAACTGCCTTGGTCGCACTGGTCGATAATCTCCGGCGGGCTAGGGACAAAGGTGAGAGCTGTTTCCTAGTTCTGCTGGATCTCTCAGTGGCTTTTGACACCATTGACCATAACATCCTTCTGGACCATCTAGAGGGGCTGGGAGCTGGGGGCACTGTTATACAGCGGTTCCGCTCCTTCCTCCTAGGCCGTGTTCAGAAAGTGGTGGTAGGGGATGAGTGTTCAGACCCCATGGCTCTCACTTGTGGGGTGCCTCAGGGTTCTGTCCTCTCCCCCATGCTTTTCAACATCTACACGCAGCCGCTGGGAGAGATCATCAGGAGGTTTGGGCTGGGTGTTCATCAGTATGCGGATGATACCCAGCTCTACCTCTCTTTCAAATCAAAACCAGTGAAGGCGGTGAAGGTCCTGTGTGAGTGTCTGAAGGTGGTTGGAGGATGGTTGGCTAACAGATTGAGGTTGAATCCTGACAAGACAGAAGTACTGTTTTGGGGGGGCAGGAGGCGGGCAGGTTTTGAGGATTCCCTGGTCCTGAATGGGGTAACTGTGCCCCTGAAGGACCAGGTGCACAGCCTGGGAGTCATTTTGGACTCACAGCTGTCCATGGAGGCACAGGTCAATTCTGTGTCCAGGACAGCTGTTTATCAGCTCCATCTTGACAGAGTGGTGCATGCTCTGGTTATCTCTCGCTTGGACTACTGCAATGCGCTCTACATGGGGCAACCTTTGAAGGTGACCTACAAAGGTGAAACTACAACTAATCCAGAATGCGGCAGCTAGACTGGTGGCTGTGAGCGGCTGCCTAGACCATATAACATCAGTCTTGAAAGACCTACACTGGCTCCCAGTACGTTTCCGAGCACAATTCAAAGTGCTGGTGCCTTTAAAGCCCTAAACGGCCTCATAGAATCATAGAATCATAGAGTTGGAATAGACCACAAGGGCCATCGAGTCCAACCCCCTGCCAAGCAGGAAACACCATCAGAGCACTCCTGACATATGGTTGTCAAGCCTCTGCTTAAAGACCTCCAAAGTAGGAGACTCCACCACACTCCTTGGCAGCAAATTCCACTGTCGAACAGCTCTTACTGTCAGGAAGTTCTTCCTAATGTTTAGGTGGAATCTTCTTTCTTGTAGTTTGGATCCATTGCTCCGTGTCCGCTTCTCTGGAGCAGCAGAAAACAACCTTTCTCCCTCCTCTATGTGACATCCTTTTATATATTTGAACATGGCTATCATATCACCCCTTAACCTCCTCTTCTCCAGGCTAAACATGCCCAGCTCCCTTAGCCGTTCCTCATAAGGCATCGTTTCCAGGCCTTTGACCATTTTGGTTGCCCTCCTCTGGACACGTTCCAGTTTGTCAGTGTCCTTCTTGAACTGTGGTGCCCAGAACTGGACACAGTACTCCAGGTGAGGTCTGACCAGAGCAGAATACAGTGGCACTATTACTTCCCTTGATCTAGATGCTATACTCCTATTGATGCAGCCCAGAATTGCATTGGCTTTTTTAGCTGCCGCGTCACACTGTTGGCTCATGTCAAGTTTGTGGTCAACCAAGACTCCTAGATCCTTTTCACATGTACTGCTCTCAAGCCAGGTGTCACCCATCTTGTATTTGTGCCTCTCATTTTTTTTGACCAAGTGCAGTACTTTACATTTCTCCCTGTTAAAGTTCATCTTGTTTGTTTTGGCCCAGTTCTCTAATCTGTCAAGGTCATTTTGAAGTGTGATCCTGTCCTCTGGGGTGTTAGCCACTCCTCCCAGTTTGGTGTCATCTGCAAATTTGATCAGGGTGCCCTTGAGTCCATCATCCAAGTCGTTGATAAAGATGTTGAATAAGACCGGGCCCAAGACAGAACCCTGTGGCACCCCACTAGTCACTCTTCTGTGAGTAGTCACTCTTCTGTGCCTCGGCCCAGTATACCTGAAGGAGCGTATCCACCTCCATCGTTCTGCCTGGACACTGAGGTCCAGCGCTGAGGGCCTTCTCCCTTGCTGTGAGAAGCCAAGTTACAGGGAATCAGGCAGAGGGCCTTCTTGGTGGTGGCGCCCGCCCTGTGGAACGCCCTCCTGTGAGATGTCAAGGAAATAAACAACTATCTTACTTTTAGAAGACATCTGAAGGCAGCCCTGTTTAGGGAAGTTTTTAATGTTTAATAGGTTATTGTATTTTAGTGTTTTGTTGGAAGCCACCCAGAGTGTTGGAAGAAACCCAGCCAGATGGGCGGGATATAAATAATAACAATAATAAGTAGTAGTAGTAGTAGTAATAATAATAATAATAATAATAATAATAATAATAATAATAATAATGTTCAGCACTGAGATATTCTTTGCCTTCCCCCTCCCAGGAACTATGCTACATCATGACAAAGTAATGATCTGGTGGGGACTCTTGTAACAAAATGGCTGCACCCTTTTTTGCCCCCAGAAGCCTCCATCACAGTGACACTACATCACCAAGTAATGTAACATCAGAGGGGTTTTGAGGTGAGAAAAGTGTGGTCACCAATGGGGCTTCTGAGAGGAGCTCAATAGTAATGTGAAGTAATGGTTTTCCCATTTTTACCCCCTTAAAAATTGCCAGGTAGCATTCAGCCCCGCTTTTCCATGTCTCTTGTGCTCAAATTTAGGTGTGAAGCTTTTTGTGGATAACCTTTTGGTCAGCCTTCTTAAAAACCACATTTTAACAGCTCTTTTTGGCTCAATAATGCTATTTGGCTCTGTCAAAACACCTTCATGTTGAACCAGATGCTAATGGGCCTACATTAGGTCAGACCCATCACATTTATTTATTATTTGATAGTTGACATTATAGTTTATAAACCACCCCAGAAAGGCCTCTGGAAGCCGTGTAGAGAACATAAAAGGGAAAGTACAATAACTATAAAACAACCAAATAAAAACAATGTTTGAACAGCAGGTGGAAAAATGTACACAGACTCAACAGCAAAAGCAAACAGCTCCCTTAAACCAAGCAATTTGAGGAGGGACAGACTAGTGCTGAAGGCTCAGCAAACGAAACCTTGGGCAAAAAAAATGAGAGGCACAAATACAAGATGGGTGACACCTGGCTTGAGAGCAGTACATGTGAAAAGGATCTAGGAGTCTTGGTTGACCACAAACTTGACATGAGCCAACAGTGTGACGCGGCAGCTAAAAAAGCCAATGCAATTCTGGGCTGCATCAATAGGAGTATAGCATCTAGATCAAGGGAAGTAATAGTGCCACTGTATTCTGCTCTGGTCAGACCTCACCTGGAGTACTGTGTCCAGTTCTGGGCACCACAATTCAAGAAGGACACTGACAAACTGGAACGTGTCCAGAGGAGGGCAACCAAAATGGTAAAAGGCCTGGAAACGATGCCTTATGAGGAACGGCTAAGGGAGCTGGGCATGTTTAGCCTGGAGAAGAGGAGGTTAAGGGGTGATATGATAGCCATGTTCAAATATATAAAAGGATGTCACATAGAGGAGGGAGAAAGGTTGTTTTCTGCTGCTCCAGAGAAGCGGACACGGAGCAATGGATCCAAACTACAAGAAAGAAGATTCCACCTAAACATTAGGAAGAACTTCCTGACAGTAAGAGCTGTTCGACAGTGGAATTTGCTGCCAAGGAGTGTGGTGGAGTCTCCTACTTTGGAGGTCTTTAAGCAGAGGCTTGACAACCATATGTCAGGAGTGCTCTGATGGCGTTTCCTGCTTGGCAGGGGGTTGGACTCGATGGCCCTTGTGGTCTCTTCCAACTCTATGATTCTATGATTCTATGATTCTATGAAACTAAAGCAAAGCTCAGGGCAAAGCAATGCAAAGGTTAGTTCAGGTTCTAGCTAGTGCCCTGGAGAGCGCTCCCATGCAGGCTCTCGAGTTGGAAAATTGTATGAGCAGGTTCAAATGTTGCTTCAGCTAGAGTCCCAGAGTGATACCTGTCTGGATGGTTAGCTCTTTTAGTTAAAGGGGCTTTGCCTGCTTAAGCAACCATCAGCTTCACTGGGATGGTGGCCCCTGTGGCTTCATTGGGACTTCTGGGCAAAAAGCCTTGGATGATGGGAGTACAACCTCCTCACACTGGGAGATGGTAGAGAGATGGGCTCTTGGTGCAAAGGGGTGTCACTTGGGCTCATCACTGAAGCTGGTTCTTCCTCCTCCTCTGACACTTCACTCATGTACTGTACATGGCTTCGTATCCTGAATTTTGTCCTGGTTCATGATAAAAATCTTATTGATGACAAAGGATAGCTATGGTCTGAAGGCATATCTAACCACACTTTCTGAAGCAAAGCATGTCTGTTTCAAGTCAATGCCTGGGAAGTCAAGTCAACCACGTGGGAAGGAACCTCATGTCCATTGCCCTGAGTTCTAATCTATAAGAAGGTCAGGATATAAATGCATCATGAATAAATAACTGATGTGGCATTTGAAATCTTACTGAAAAAATATTCTTACTCTCAATAATTTTTTGGCTTTCCTCAATATTCGTTAAAGATTTTGCTCAAAGAGATGCTTCCAAGTCTGATTTGAAATTCCACTGACAACTTTGGGAACTAGACCGCCCTAAGTAAAGGTAAACAAGGTAAAGGACCCCTGGACGATTAAGTCCAGTCAAAGGTGACTATGGGGTTGTGGCGCTCATCTCGCTTCAGGCCAAGGGAGCCACCGTTTGTCCACAGACAGCTTTCCGTGTCATATACCGCTTCTGGTGCACAGAGGACCATGACAAGTGCCAGAGCTCACAGAAATGCCGTTTACCTTCCTTCCAGAGTGGCACCTATTTATCTTTGACATGCTTTTGAACTGCTAGGTTGGCAGGAGCTGGCACAGAGCAACAGGAGCTCACCCCATTGTAGACAGCAATGAACTAGACCAGGAGTCAGCAAACTTTTTCAGCAGGGGGCCGGTCCACTGTCCCTCAGACCTTGTGGGGGGGCGGACTATATTTTGAAAAAACACACACGAATGAATTCCTATGTCCCACAAATAACCTAGAGGTGCATTTTAAATAAAAGCATACATTCTACTCATGTAAAAAATGATTATTCCTGGACCATCTGCCGGCTGGATTTAGAAGGTGATTGGGCCAGATCCAGCACCCGGGCCTTAGTTTGCCTACCCATGAACTAGACGGACCAATGGTATGACTCTGTATAAGACAATTTTATATGTTCCATACATCACAGTACAAATTGCAGTCTAAGGTCACGCGGCAGCTAGACTGGTGACTGGGAGTGGTCGCCGAGACCACATAACACTGGTCTTAAAAGGCCTACATTGGCTCCCAGTACGTTTCCAAGCACAGTTCAAAGTGTTGGTGCTGACCTTGAAAGCCCTAAACGGCCTCAGTCACTCATAGAATCATAGAATCATAGAATCATAGAATCATAGAGTTGGAAGAGACCACAAGGGCCATCGAGTCCAACCCCCTGCCAAGCAGGAAACACCATCAGAGCACTCCTGACATATGGTTGTCAAGCCTCTGCTTAAAGACCTCCAAAGTAGGAGACTCCACCACACTCCTTGGCAGCAAATTCCACTGTCGAACAGCTCTTACTGTCAGGAAGTTCTTCCTAATGTTTAGGTGGAATCTTCTTTCTTGTAGTTTGGATCCATTGCTCCGTGTCCGCTTCTCTGGAGCAGCAGAAAACAACCTTTCCCCCTCCTCTATGTGACATCCTTTTATATATTTGAACATGGCTATCATATCACCCCTTAACCTCCTCTTCTCCAGGCTAAACATGCCCAGCTCCCTTAGCCGTTCCTCATAAGGCATCGTTTCCAGGCCTTTGACCATTTTGGTTTCCCTCCTCTGGACACGTTCCAGTTTGTCAGTGTCCTTCTTGAACCGTGGTGCCCAGAACTGGACACAGTACTCCAGGTGAGGTCTGACCAGAGCAGAATACAGTGGCACTATTACTTCCCTTGATCTAGATGCTATACACCTATTGATACAGCCCAGAATTGCATTGGCTTTTTTAGCTGCCGCGTCACACTGTTGGCTCATGTCAAGTTTGTGGTCAACCAAGACTCCGAGATCCTTTTCACATGTACTGCTCTCAAGCCAGGTGTCCCCCATCTTCTATTTGTGCCTCTCATTGTTTTTGCCCAAGTGCAATACTTTACATTTCTCCCTGTTAAAATTCATCTTGTTTGTTTTGGCCCAGTTCTCTAATCTGTCAAGGTCGTTTTGAAGTGTGATCCTGTCCTCTGGGGTGTTAGCCACCCCTCCCAGTTTGGTGTCATCTGCAAATTTGATCAGGATGCCCTTGAGTCCATCATCCAAGTCGTTGATAAAGATGTTGAATAAGACCGGGCCCAAGACAGAACCCTGTGGCACCCCACTAGTCACTCTTCTCCAGGATGAAGAGGAACCATTGATGAGCACCCTTTGGGTTCGGTCAGTCAGCCAGTTACAAATCCACTGAGTGGTAGCATAGTCAAGACCGCATTTTACCAGTTTCTTTACAAGAATATCATGGGGCACCTGGTCAAATGCCTTGCTGAAATCAAGGTAGGCTACATCCACTGCGTTCCCTTCATCTACCAGGCTTGTAATTCTGTCAAAAAACGAGATCAGGTTAGTCTGACATGACTTATTTTTCAGAAATCCATGCTGACTATTGGTGATCACAGCATTCCTTTCTAGGTGCTCACAGACTGTTTGCTTAATGATCTGCTCCAGAATCTTCCCTGGTATTGATGTCAGACTGACTGGGCGGTAATTATTTGGGTCCTCTCTTTTCCCCTTTTTGAAAATAGGGACAACATTTGCCCTCCTCCAGTCTGCCGGTACTTCGCCTGTTCTCCAGGAATTCTCAAAGATGACTGCCAGTGGTTCTGAGATCACATCTGCCAGTTCTTTTCATACTCTTGGATGCAGTTCATCTGGCCCTGGAGACTTGAATACATCTAAACTAGCCAAGTATTCTTGTACTATCTCCTTAGTTATTCTGGGCTGTGTTTCCTTTGCTGAATCATTTGCTCCAAATTCTTCAGGTCGGGCATTGTTTTCTTTATTGGAGAAGACTGAGGCAAAGAAGGCATTGAGGAGTTCAGCCCTTTCTGTGTCCCCTGTTTGCATTTCACCATCATCTCCTCTGAGTGACCCCACTGTTTCTTTGTTCTTCCTTTTGCTACGAACATACCCATAAAGCCTTTTTTGTTGCTTTTAACCTCTCTAGCAAGCCTGAGTTCATTCTGTGCTTTAGCTTTTCTGACTTTGTGTCTACACGTGCTGGCTATTTGTTTGAATTCCTCTTTGGTGGTTTCCCCCCTTTTCCATTTTTTGTACACATCCTTTTTTAATCTTAACTCAGTTAAAAGTTCTTTAGATAGCCACCCTGGCTTCTTTAAGCACCTTCCATGTTTCCGTCTCATTGGTATTGCCTGACGTTGTGCTTTTACTATCTCCCTCTTAACAAACTCCCAGGAAGCTGGATGTTGTTGGGTTTTTTAAGTCAAGATTTCAACAGCCATCAAAAATTTAAAATTCTAGGTGTAAAAGACCTCTTTAAAAAACCTAACATTGAAATATTAATTTCTAATCTTTACAATAAACTCGTAATACATGGCAGTTTCTCCTAATATTACAGAAGGGCAGCCAGGTTTAAGTTTCCTTAGTAGGTCTATGGCTGAAGTACAATTTGAACCTGGAATTCTTGATTTCACAGAATCATCGAATTTGTAGAGTTGGAAAGAACCCTGTGTCACTTGTCCACCCCCCTAAATGCAGGAATCAGAGCTAAAGAATCCCATGCAATCTGTGTTTGAAAATCTCCAATGAAGGAGAGTCCACCACTTTCCAAGAGAGCTGGTTCCACTGTCAAACAGCTTTTACCAACTAAAACTTATTTCAAATGTTTTGTTGGAATCTCCTTTCTTGTAATTTGTATCTGTTGGTTCAGGTCCTACTTTCTGGAACAAGATCCTTTCATCTTTCAATCTTCTCTTCTCCAGGCTCAACATACTGAATTCTTCTAACCATTCATCATAATGCTCAATTACCCCACACTTTATCATTTTGATTTCCCTCCTCTGCAACATTCTTCTTAAACTGTGGTGCCCATGACTGGACATAGTCCCCACACGGGGACTGAAACAAGCCAAAATAGAGAGGTAATATAACTTGATCTGGACACTAGACTTCTGTTGATGCAGTCCAGTATAGTATTAGCTTTTTTGCAGCTGCATCACACTGTTGACTCATGTTCAGCTTGTGGTCCACCAAGACCCCTAGATCCTTTTCACATATGCTACTAGTAAGACAGGTGTCTCCCATACTATATTTGTGCATCAGGTTCTTCCTGCCTAAGAGCAGAACCTTACATTTGTTCCTATTGAAATTCATTTTGTTAGTTTGGGCCCAAGGTCTCCAATCTGCTAAGATCATTTTGAATTCTGATTCTGTCTTTTGCCATATTAGCTACCCCTTCCAGTTTGGTGTCATCTGCAAATTTGATGAGCATTCCCTCAATTCCTTCATCTAAGTAAGGAATAAAGATTTCTTCATCTAAGTAATTTATAAAGATTTCGAACAAGATATGTAGTTGAGAACTCAGTCTCTTGACCTCAGGATTTCACCAGGCCCCCAAAATCCCCTGCTATATTTTTTGCTTCTTTGGCCCAACTTTTGGCCCGGATCCCTTCCATGAGTTGAGTTCAGAAGCCATCAATATCCCTTGCTGCAGCGTCACAAACTGCATAATTGAATTGCGAAATGATGTATGCCAGGAACTGTCACAAGTCTACAAATAATCTATAGCCCCTTTCCACAGATGGTAGCAACATTGATTTCCCATTCTCCTCGGGGGGAGAGGGGAGGAAACTAGACATGCCATAATAACCATTTGAAAATGTTCCCCTTCTCCTTAAATAAGGAAAGTGTCAAATCTATTCATCTGACTGAAACTCAAGCGGCATGAGTGAATGCAATAGATCAAGGCCCATGGCAGAGGAACCCAACTTTAAGCCTTGACTTGAGGCTGGAATGAGACTTGTTTTAAAAATTCTAGTGGTCCACCCTTGACAATATTGGAAGAATAATGAGAAAGGATACAATTTAGGGTCCCTTTTGCATACACAGGGAATCAGACCCTGAAGGGTTATGGGGAGGGGGGAGGAGCAGCTGTTCTCAGTGGCTGCTACACTATCCCACCCCAAATTATGAAATTCTTCCCACCAAAGATCCACCAAAGTCCAGATTTGAGTAACTGGTTTTTCAGAGTCTGACCTATGAGGATGAAGTAGAACAGGGGTCAGCAAGGCTTACCGGGCATGGGCCGGATCACTCCCATAGAGATCCTCTGTGGTCCAGGCCAGTGCATCTGCGCACTGGAAATCGCTTCTGTGCATGGCTAGATACCAAAAATTGCACCTGTATAGAAGCGATTTTTGGCATCTGGGCATGCGCAGAAGTGATTTCCGGTGCCACGGAAGACAGTCCTCACACCGTGCTGGGCTGCTTTAGTGCAGCACGTGGGGACTCGCCGCGTGGGTGGCTTGGTTCGGGGGTGGCTTGTGGGCTGGTTAAATGGCCTCCGTGGGCCACTTCCGGCCATGGGCCTTAGGTTGCCGACCCCTGAAGTAGAGGAACAAAGGAGAAATGCCATCAGATTAAATTGAATTGTGCTCTGTTTTGCTGTAGGGTTGTTGTTTGCTGCTTTGCTTTTTGTTATCTTGGGACAGGGCAGAATGATATAATCATAGAATCAAGGAGTTGTAGAGTTGGAATGAACCACAAGGGTCATGGAGTCCAATCCCCTGCAATGCAGGACTCTTTTGCCAAATGTTGGGGCTTGAACCCACAAACATGAGATTAAGAGTCTCGTGCTCTATCAACTGAGCTATCGCAGAATATAAACAGAGATACACACAGAAAGAGTGTTGTAGGTTCAGGGGGTCAGGCTGCACGATGCTTTGAGTCCCTCCCAATTCTTGGGGTCCTGTACTCATCAAGGGTTAAAATCTGATGGAAGAGTCTTTGGTTGAACCAGCGGCGTAGCGTGGGTTATCAGCACCCGGGGCAAGGCAAGTAATTTGCGCCCCCTAACCCCTAACCATGGTCATTAATACTGACGACTCTACTCTGGTGACTACTGCCCTCCGTGGTGTTGTTTTTGCAATTAAAGGACCCCTGCCTCAAATAAAGCATCTTGGGGATTGGGGACTGGGATTTGCCAAGGGAGCTGGAAATTGCAGTTCAGTGGCGGGTCAGGGGGAGAGGGTCCCTTCCACGTCTGGGTGCCGCGGTCCCCTTTGCGCCAAGACGCGCATCTTTGGGCGTCGCGGCGCAGCCTTCTCAGTCTCCCTCCCTGGCCCGGCTAGTCCCGACGCGGCTTCTTTCTGGCGCGGGGAGGGGGCTTCTTTCTGGCGCGGGGAGGGGGCGGCTCTGGGGCCAGTGCGTCAGCCGGCCTCCGGCGCGGGTGAGGGGGGGCCCCGTCGGGGCGGGTGGGTGGTCTTGGCGCGCAGGCACTAGAGCGCCGCCGATGGTGCGTTTGGCGGGCTGCGCGCGTCCAGACAGCGACCCGAGCCTGGGCGGCGTGGCGCTTGGTGCCGGAGCCTCCGCCCGCAGCGCCCCGTCGGGAGACCCGGCCGGAAGGAGCCTCGAGCCGGCTGTCGGACGCGGTTGAAGCAGCCAGGGCGGCATGGCAGGCGGCGTGCACCCCCTGCACCCCCCACGCTATGCCACTGCTCTCTGCCCCACCGCCAGGCTTCGGAGCAGCCTTCCGAAGGCTGGCAGCGGGAGGAGGTCTCTCCGCCTGGACAGTGGGGTTCCTGCTTCCTCAAGGAGGGCCGGCCAAACGCGCCCCCCCAAATGTTGCACCCGGTGCGGCTGGCACCCCTGGCACCCCCACGCTACGCCACTGGGTTGAACTAGGCAATTCTAAGATAATGACTCAGCTTGCTAGCTAAGTACCTTCATTAGTATTACCCTGTGCTGGAGGATAAATAGGTGGGCTCCTCCCTCCCCCCTGGGTGGCAAATAGAAGGACAACAGCTAGGTTGGTTGTGTGACAGCTGGGTTAGAAAGCAGGCTTGCTCTGTATGTTGCCTCCTAAGCTGTGACTAGGCAGGAAGCCATCTCTGCTGGGGCGTTGATGCTATGAGCACCTCCATATAAAGCCATTATTTCATCTTCCTTGTGATCTTTCTTCCCAGCCCCATAAGAATTAAACACTTGCAATCCTTCGGTATGTCTCTGATTTGTGCTGTGTTTAACAGAGGATGATAAAATGGCTGAGACAGTTGGAACAAGAAACAGATGTCCAAAGGTTGCATTTAGAAAAAACCCATGGATGCCAGCTCTATTTTTCATCAGAAGAGTAGTCCAGAGGAAACCATGTGCTAATATATTTCAGTTATCACATTGCAAAAAAAAGGATGCAATCAGGCTGTTATTTCCTGGCGAAGTGCAGAATGTGCCCTTGCTGAGTTAGCAAAGCCTTGGAAATATGTGAGGATGGAAATGACAGTTAGTCACCAGGAACCATTATTTATAGAGCTCATTGACTAAATCTGCTTGGAAAGAGAGGGTGGACAATTACATTAAATATATCAAAGAAGACAAAGGTCTCCCACAGTCCATCCAATAACTCCAGAAGGCTTTAGAGCTCTTTCCAGGGGATGGATACAAAATAGAGAGCTAGCAGAAAATATTCAGGTCTTAGGCCAGCCTAAGTGCAGCCCAGTTGCTTGGGACTCCAATTCCCAGCAACCTCTACCTGCATGGGCAATGGCCAAGGAGGATGGGAGTTGTGGTCCAGAACATCTGGAGGACACCAGCCTGGGGGAGACTGGCCTTGGCTTTGTTCTGCTCTTGTAGGGCCTCTAGGGACAAGGTGCTCTCTCCATGCAATTTTCAAGACAACCCTGCCAGAGAGGTCAGACTGACAGGTAACAGCTGATCTTCCTGCAAGCTTCATGTACAAATTGGATTTAAGCCCAGATCTCTCTGCTCTTAATCCAGCACACTGACCACTACACTGCATTGACTCATTCAGATGGCACTTGTGCTCACCAATGTTAGTTGCCTTCTTGTGAGGTGTGCAGCAATGATGTATCACTTGAACAAGGACAGCCAACATCTGTGATTCATAAAAAGAATGTATATCAGATTGGGCAATGGCTGAATTTTAAACAGCCTAGTAAAATAACAGTTAAAGCTCAACTAATCCACATGTGCTCAGTAAACACCTACAAGGGTTAAAGAACTTATGTACTGACATAAACCAATTATTCATTTTGGAGACACTTTTCTGAATTTCATGGCTTTGCCACCAGTGGTAAGAAAAACACATAAAACAAGGTCACTAATTATGGCACAAGGGAAACTCATGAACTGCAGTCCTTAGTCTCAATTCTGACTATACTTTTTAGATGTCCTTGGAGAAAACTTGTATGGGTAATGTGTTAGGATATTTCCGTTCCACCTTAAAAGGGAGCAGGCTTTGGGGAGTCACAGAGTCTGCGCATGTCCTATACACAGGATGTTTTTGTTCTGATATTCCTTTCGTTTTCAGTTGGCCAGAGATGCTGACACAGAACGGTCACGTTTTTTTTGTTCTGTTAAACGCTAAATAAAGTCTGTAAATTATGCTCTTCTGTGATGCAAGCTTTTGGCTGTGTTTCTGCTGAAAGGAATGTGGCTAAGAATTTCCAAAGGCTTTGTGCCCCTAACTGTTGGATCTGCGTGACTACGGGAGGCCGATGGAAACTCCGAACTCCGGCTTGGGGGCCATGATGGACGTTATCTCCCTGGCAGTTTCCCAACAACAAGGTTTCGGGCCCAGATTCACGGCACCTACAGGAGAGTAAAGCTGCAACAGACTGCGTTTGAGAGGTATGAAGGGGGGAAAAGCAAAACGGACGCTTTTTCTGTTATACCTCGGCAGTGAGTCTTTGATCTCCGGCAGATTAATTGGCCTGGGAGCCGAGCCAGAAAGGCTTCGTGATTAATGGGCTGCCAAGATAAGGAGTCTTTGAAGGCATAGAAGACTCACGGCTAAAGCAAAAAGCTGGAAATGGGGTTTTTCCAAGCTTATGGAAATGCTGAGTGCCCTAAGTTGGATGGGCAGAATTATGAATCCTGGGCAAAATGGTGTGAATCTTTGCTGCGTCAGTTTGGGGTCTGGCATGTTGTTTCTCAAGCCCCCCCAGTTCCTCTGACAGAGAAATGGAAATCGCATGATTCGAGAGCGATGGACGTAATAGTCCTATCCGTATCTCTTGAGGAAATTAAGACGCTGGCTGGCAACACCACTGCACGTGGGATGTGGACTGCTTTGAAAAAAGCTCATTTGCCAATAATCCCAGCCCAGAGTTTGACTGCATCGGAGGTCCTAGCTGTTTCCCAGAATGCGAATGAATGCAGGGATGTTGAGGGCACCAGTTGCAAGCTGCAGGGGGAGCTGACCGTCACGTCATCCCAGGCAGCATTCCAGCCTCCAGGGGGAGCCAAGGAGTCGGCAGCTGAGAGCTCTGTTTCTCATGGGAACCAAGGCCATCGCCTTTGCAGAGGCCGGAAAGGCAAAGGTAAACAGAGCCACAGGCAGACACCTGCAGATGGCCAGGAGCAGAGGGAGGGTGAAGAGCCCGCGCAAGGGGATAACAAAGCATTGTTTGCTGGCACGGCTTCACCAAAGGCTAAAGGCACGTCTGCTGACCAGAAGCAGGGGGGCAAGCTGCAAAAGCCCACGCCAGTGGAAAGCAAGGCGTTGCTTGCTGGCACAGCTTCTCCAAAGGCTAAAGGCAAGTCTGCTGGCCAGGAGCAGCAGGGGGGCAAGCTGCAAAAGCCCAAACCGCTGGAAAACAAGGGTTTGCTTGCTGTAAAGACTGCTCCAACAGCCAAAGGCAGATTTATTGTGGATTCAGGTGCGAATCGCCATATTTCCAAGGACAGGCATCTCTTTATCTCCTTCAAGCCCCAAGAAGGTGAGATCCACCTGGCTGATGGAAGGACGTTGCAAATTGCTGGAGAAGGGACTGTGAAACTTGCAAGTTTGCACACAACCATCAGCGGTGTCTTATATGTTCCAGGAGCGGCGAGCAACTTGTTGAGCGTCCCACAGCTTACTGGGCGTGGTTTTCAGATTTCCTTCAAGAGGAGCGTCTGTGTCATCAGTAAAGGCAAAGAGGACTATTTGCATGCAAAGTTTATGGATGGTTTGTTCCATATAACTTATGAGGACACTGCTGTTGTGTCAAATGCTGATTCCTGTTGTGTTGCACAAACTAACAAAGTTCTTCATGCAGGTTGCATTCATGATGCGCATCGAAGGTTTTGTCACCTCTCTTGGAAGGCACTGGCCAAGATGCCAGAGGTGGTTGAAGGTTTGAACATCAAACCTTGTAAATTTCACATGAAATGTGTATCTTGTGCAGAGAACAAGGTGAAGGTTGCTCCAAAAGGCAAGGAGTCTAGCAGGCAGGCTTCCAAACCCTACCAGCTGGTGCATGCGGACCTGGTCGGGCCACTAGCGCCCTCTTTAGGAGGAGCAAGGTACTTCATGATTCTGATTGATTCTTTTTCCAGGTACATTCATGTGTATTTGCTCGAACAGAAATCGCAAGCGTTTCCGAAGTTTAAGGAATTCTGTGCTTGGTTGGAGAATGTGCACGGTAAACGTATTTCTTGTTTTTTTACTGATCGGGGCGGGGAGTTTACTTCTCAGCAGTTTGAAGCTTTCCTGACTGAGAAGGGAATCCAGCATGACATGTCAACGCCCAGATCGCCATGGATGAATGGACTTGCGGAGAGAGCAAATCAAACATTGCTGCAAGGAATAAAAACCTTGTTGCATGATGCCAATCTCCCTGATAAGTTTTGGGGGGAAGCTCTGGGGAATTTGGTTTACACCGTTAATCGCAGATTGTCATCACCCATTGGTTGTATCCCCTATGAGAAGATGTTTGGCAAGAAACCCAACACCAAACACATGAGAATCTTTGGTTCGGACATGTGGGTACGCACACAACAAACCAACAAGCTTGGGAAGCGTGGGGCACATGGTTTGTTCATGGGGTACGAAAAAGGTGCATACAGGGTATGGATGACTGACTCTAAGTCCATTAAGTTCACAAGGAGTGTTGAGTACAATCCTAAGTGGGGGGAAAATGTGGGAATTTTCCAGTGTTACCCAGAGGAGGTTGAAGGTGATGTCAAGCAAGCAGCTAAAGCTGAGGAAGCTGCTGAGGATGATGATGATGAGGATGATGATGATGATGATCAGAGTTCGGATTCCAGTTCAGTGGGCGGCGCTGCTGCTGCTGCTGATGTCAGTGACAGTGACGACACAGCAGACTACCAGAGCGCAAAAGCCTCAGTCAGACCATCTGATGCATCTGACAATGAACTGGAAGAACCACTGTTCACCATTGGTCACTTTTCTCCTGAGAAAGAGGAAATGAGTCCAGAAGACTTGCGTCTAGTACGCAGATCTGAAAGGGCGACCAAGGGCAGACCTCCAAAGAGGTATGCTGATGAGTTTGCTAAGACAGCAACTGCTGTTCTTAGTAGCTCAGAGAAGGTGTGGGAACCTTCAAGCTTCAAAGAGGTTCAGGAGTTAACCTCTAAAGATGCTGAGCCTTGGCTAAATGCCATGAAGGCTGAAGTTGATTCCTTAAACAGGAACCAAACTTGGGAATTGGTACCGGTAGTCCCAGGAAAGAGACTGGTTGGCAGCAAATGGGTCTTCAAGGCCAAGACAGACCAGAATGGCAAGGTAGTCAGACACAAAGCCAGATTGGTTGCCAGAGGTTTTTCACAGGTACCAGGACAGGATTACCACGAGACCTACTCACCCACAGTCAAATATGAGAGCATTCGGCTGATGCTCAAGGTCGCTGCGGAGGAGAAACTGCATGTTTCCCACCACGACATTAATACAGCTTTTTTGTACGGGATTTTGAATGAACAGCTGTTCATGCTTCCACCTGATGGGTTGCAGATACAGAAGGGAATGGTCTGTAAACTGCGGAAATCCTTATATGGTCTTAAGCAGAGTGCCAGGTGTTGGAACACAAAACTCACTGAGACATTGCTTTCTCTAGGTTTTCACCAGGGCAAAGCTGATCCATGTGTGTTTGTCAAGGAGGAGGGGCAAAACAAACTGTATTGTTTATGTTTTGTTGATGATCTTCTGATGTTTTGGAAGAATCAGGCTTTTTACCAAAGCACCCTAGCTCAGCTGAAGGAGCACTTTGACATGAAGGATCTTGGTGAGGTATCCAACTATCTTTCTCTGCAGGTGGAGAAGGACCAAGCAGGTAATTTTCTGGTACACCAAACACAGAAAATTGCTGATGTGTTAACCAGGTTGAATTTGGTTGATGCAAACCCAGCAGACACACCGATGGTGACAGGTTACCAGGTAGACAGTACTGCTGAAGCGTTTTCTGACACAACGCTGTACAGATGCATTCTAGGCAAGCTGAATTTCATTGCCAGATGTTCAAGACCTGACATAGCTGTAAGCTGTAATCTGCTTAGCAGACATGCCAACAATCCTACGGTTCAGGATTGGAAAGCTCTGAAGCGCATAGCCCGCTATTTGAAAGGGACTATGCACTACAGGCTGAGGTTCACCAGTCAGAAGACTGGAGGTCTTGAAATCTTTGCCGATGCAAGTTTTGGAAGTGACACCACGGATGGTACAAGCACTTCTGGAGTATGCTACATGTACAACCACTGCCTGTTTGACTGGTTGTGCAAGAAGCAGACAACAGTGAGCCTAAGTTCCTGTGAAGCAGAACTCAATGCTCTGTCATTTTCACTCATGGATTGTGAATGGTTGATGCAACTGTTTAAGGACATCAGGGTGTCTGTGAAATGTCCTATACAAGTGTATCAAGACAATAGATCGTGTTTGGCTTTGCTGAACTCGGAGAGTTGCAAGCAAAGAACCAAGTACTTGCAGATTAAGCTACATCGTGCAAGAGAGTGTATTCAGAAAGGACTGATTCAGGTGTCCTACATGCCAGGAAATGAAATTCCTGCTGATCTGTTGTCGAAGGTTGTTAACAGAGAACAACATAAGGTTTATGTACAAAGGTTGCAATTGGGTGAACCACAGGTACAACAGGTTACACGGAAAGGGGGAGGATGTTAGGATATTTCCGTTCCACCTTAAAAGGGAGCAGGCTTTGGGGAGTCACAGAGTCTGCGCATGTCCTATACACAGGATGTTTTTGTTCTGATATTCCTTTCGTTTTCAGTTGGCCAGAGATGCTGACACAGAACGGTCACTTTTTTTTGTTCTGTTAAACGCTAAATAAAGTCTGTAAATTATGCTCTTCTGTGATGCAAGCTTTTGGCTGTGTTTCTGCTGAAAGAGGGTGCACCAGCCTAGGAATGTGGCTAAGAATTTCCAAAGGCTTTGTGCCCCTAACTGTTGGATCTGCGTGACTACGGGAGGCCGATGGAAACTCCGAACTCCGGCTTGGGGGCCATGATGGACGTTATCTCCCTGGCAGTTTCCCAACATAATGCACCTCCAAAGAAGTGTGACTAGCCCAACATGCACCCAGCAGCTGCATGTGGAGAAGTGGAGACACGAACCCGGTTCGCCAGATTACGCGTTTACCACTCTTAACCACTACACCACACTGGCATGTCTTGGGGGGGGGAGTGTTGTCAACCCCTCCCACCATCTCACTCACCACAGCAGCAGCATCACTTATGCCCCTCCACATGGGGCAGCATTTTAGCAGGGGGGCCAGCAACACTTTTGAATGGGCAGCCGGTTCAACTGCCATTGACAATGCTTATCTGCCATTTTAATTTACCCCAAATGCAGTGACTTGGAATGCACATCCCTGCCACTAAAATGGCCTTTGAGGGGCCTGGCAAGGAGGACAGTAGAGCAGCAGAACAGGGTCGGGCGGGTGAGGTGCCCACCCAGGGAAACAAGAGTCATTATCGGAGTGCAGGGAAAGTGTTCCGAGGTGCAGGGAAAGTGTGCAGCCAGGAAGAAACACTAAAAGGTAGCATTTTTGCTTTTGCAAAGTGGGGCTGGTGAGCAGCATGGCCTGGGGGTAAGGGGTGGGGCTGAGGCGGACGTATAGCCTCGGGGAAGTCCTGGGAGCCAGATGAAGAGGCTTAGACTTAGAAGGTGGCATTTCACCTCTGGGCATAAGGTTCCCCTTCCTTGGGGTTTTCTAGAAAAAGAGGTGCCGGAACTCACCCTGAACGCCTCCCTTGTTCTCTTAGAATGGCAATGGTGCCCACCTGAGAGGTGCCGGAACTGAGTTCCAGCTGAAAAAAAGCCCTTCTTATGACTGATCACATGCAAAAGTTTCATAGACCGTAAATGCCTGATCTGCCAATGCATACTCTTCCTTGTGGAAAACAAGGGGGGACTGGTAATAATGTACTAATTTCCAGTGAGGAAATCAATGGGAAAATTTTTATTTATAACTGCTGCTTTGGAAAGGTCACATAGATTGCCTTACTGTATACATGTTTCCAATTTTCTAGGAGAAAAACAAAATTAAAATTTAAGCCCAGAGTATGTTGCCTGGATGGTGGTCATAGGGGGTGGGGAGGGAGAGGATTAAACCAGCTAGCTTGTACTGTAGAATCACTACAAAATGCATTTCATATCATTCAAACTTGTTATCTTTCTTTAAAAACCCAGATAGCAGCTTTGAATAGCATATTACAGTATTATCCATGCTGTTTCTCTCATATGCTTATGGTCCCCCCCCCCATTTTTTATTGATTTTCCAAAAATTTAAAACAAACAAACAAACAAACAAACAAACATACATCCTCAAATCCCCTTGGTTGAATTTCATTATATATTATTTTAACAGTTTTCCAAAATCGATTTTCTCATAATATTAACTTGATCACTTAACATCTTTCATTCTTTCTAATTTAGCTTTAAACATCTTAAATCCTATCCTTACATATTTAAATCCTAAACCTATCTATTATTTGCAAGCTTTTCCAATTAAGTTATCTTAACATATTTAGCTAAATAGTCTTTAAATTTCACCCATTCTTCCTGGTACTCCTCCTCCTTCTGTTCACGGACTCTTCCAGTCAGGTCGGCCAGCTCCAAAAAATCTATCATCTGCCAATCTTTCACTGTTGGTACTTCTTGTGTTTTCCAATTCTTCGCTAACAAAATTCTTGCTGCAGTTGTGGCATACAAAAATAATTTAACATCTTTATTGGGCAATTCCAAACCTGTTATTCCAAGAAGAAAGGCCTCTGGTTTCTTAGTTAGTGTATATTTCAACATTTTCCCCCCAGTTCATTATAACTATTCTCCCAGAGGTCTTTCACCTTGGGGCAGGTCCACCACATATCAGTGGCGTAGCGTGGGGGGTGCAGGGGGGGCCGGCCACACCGGGCGCAACATCTGGGGGTTAGGGTTAGGGGGCGCAAATCCACGGGTTAGGGGGCGCAAATTACTTGCCTTGCCCCGGGTGCTGACAACCCACGCTACGCCACTGCCACATATGAAAAAAGGCACCTTCTTTTTCTTTACATTTCCAGCATTGATTATCACTATTGTGATAAATCTTTGCTAATTTTACAGGGATTAAGTACCATCTATACATCATTTTCATAATATTTTTCTTTAACACCGTACATGCAGTGAACCTGACCCCTTTCTTCCACAATCTTTCCCACTTCAAACATTATATTAAGTCCCACATCTCTTGTCCAGTCTATCATTACTGATTTAACTTGTTCATCCTTTGTATGCCACTCCAACAGTAAATTATACATTTTAGACAAATCTTTAACTTTAGAGTCCAACAACTCCATTTCCAACTTAGATTTTTCTGAAGCAAAACCATTTTTCTTATCTAATTTGTACAATTCATTAATCTGGTGATAATGTAACCAATTTAACTTGTCTTTAATTTGGTCAAACGGTTTTAATTTATAACTTTCTTTGTCCTCCACTAGCAAATCTGAATATCTCATCCACTTGGTGTCTATATTTAACTTTTTCTGGGCCTTCACCTCCATTGGCGAAAGCCAATGTCTTCCTTTGTCTGGCTGTCTTCCTTTCCAAGAGATCTTTATATTTTATCCATACATTGTACAAAGATTTTCTAATTACATGGTTTTTAAAAGCATTATGGGCCTTTACTTTATCATACCATAAATATGTATCCCATCCAAACACATTGTCAAATCCCTCCAAATCTAAAACGTTGGTATCTTCTAGTTGTATCCATTTCTTAATCCAGCAAAGCGCCGCAGCTTCAAAATAGATTTTCAAATCTGGCAGGGAAAATCTCCCTCTTTCTTTAGAGTCTATAAGTAGTTTATATTTAATTCTTGTCATTCCCCCCCCCCGCCAGATGAATCTAGATAAAACTTTCTGCCATTCTTTAAAACATTTCACATTCTCTATAATTGGGAGGGCTTAGAACAGAAATAACATCTTTGGCAATACATTCATCTTAACAACTGAAATCCAGCCCATTAATGACAATTTTATGCTTATGTTTTAAGGCAGATCTATTCTTTTTGAGGGATGTGGGTGGCAGGTGGAGCCTAGGACTTGCTGATCAGAAGGTCGGCGATTCGAATCCCCGCACCGGGGTGAGCTTCTGTTGCTCGGTCCCTGCTCCTGCCAACCTAGCAGTTCGAAAGCACGTCAAAGTGCAAATAGATCAATGGGTACCGCTCCGGTGGGAAGGTAAACGGCGTTTCCGTGAGCTGCTCTGGTTCACCAGAAGCGGCTTAGTCATGCTGGCCACATGACTCGCCGGTACGCCAGTTCCCTGTGCCAGTAAAGCAAGATGAGCGCCGCAACCCCAGAGTCATTCACGACTGAAACTAACGGTCAGGGGTTCCTTTACCTTTACTTTATTCTTTTTGAAGTCACAATATTTCCAGAACTTTTATCATTTACCTCATAGTGTTTGCCAAAATAGACATTTCTGACTTTCTAACTTTATCTCATGTAATGAGGCATAGGGGGGAGTAGGAGAGAAGGCATGGAGAAGTAGAGAATCATTTGAAGGGATTTGGTTTGAAGATTGTCCTTTCTTAAAAATCAAGCTGCTTAAGCAAAATAAATAAAGGCCGCCGGGGTGGGGGTGGGGAATGATAACAAATCTCTAGTGACAAGTTCTCATTGGACCAGAAATACAGTTAAAATGCAGAAAAATTAAAATGGTAATGGGATTAGGAGAAATTTCATTCCCACCTCAGAGGCATGATCTCTTCCTATGCGGATGGCGGGCATGGGATGGGACAAAGTTTTAGGATGTAGTCTTCAAGCAGGGAGGGGTGGGACCACAAGGGTGGTCTAGCACCTCAACCTCATGCACTGTCTCATAAGAACCTGGGAGGAGCCCAGACCACTGGCCCATCTAGTCCAGCATCCTGTTCTCAAAGTGGCTGACCAGATGCCTTTGGGAAAACTGCAAGCAGGATCTGAGCACAAAAGCAGATGTCCCTTCCTGCGGCTTCCAGCAACTGGGATTCAGAAGCATTGCTGCTTCTGACTGTGGAGGCAGAGCAGAGCCATCCTGGTTTGTAACCATTCACTGGCTTTCCTCCATGAGTTTGTCTAATCCTCCTTTAACACAGTCCAGGTTAATGGTCATCATTTCCTGTGGAGTGAGTTCCATAGTTTACCTATGTGGTGTATGAAGAAGTATTTCCTTTTACCTGTTCTGAATCTTCTCCTGTTGGAGGTGTCAGGCCTCTTAATACCAGTTGCTGGGAACTTCAGGCAGGTAAGGGAATGCGGATGGGCTCAGGTGCTGCTTGCAGAATTCCCACAGAGGCATCTGGTTGGCCACTGTGAGGACAGAGTGCTGAACTGGACGGGCTGTGGAACATCCTCCCATCAGATGCCAAGCAAATAAATAACCATACAACTTTTAGAAGACATCTGAAGACATACCTGCTCAGGGAAGTTATTTATGTTTGATGTTTTAGTATGTTTTTATATGTGTTGGAGGCTGCCCAGAGTGGCTTGGGCAACTCAGCCAGATGGGTGGGGTATAAATAACACCACCACCATCATCATCGGGGGCAGTGGTCAAAGGCAAGAAATGGTGTTGAAGATAGAGGAAGATTTGAAAGTGTTGTCTCTAGCAAGAAGAGAAAGGGTTGTTGGGGCATTCAAAGAAGACAGCAAAACACAGAGGGCAGGGCACAGCTAGTCTTCACTGCAACCACACACTCCCCATATTCCATGTTTTTGGCTGCACATGGAAATAAATGCTGCCTTGTGTGGCATGACTGAACTGTATGGAGATAGGCCTCCTTCTTGCAGAGATGTTCAATGTGTGTATGGGGACTTACAAGATGGGTGGGATTCATTCTTCTCCCCCCTGTGAACCACATGGGCTGCATATATGAACTCAGTGGGGAGTATATGTATAGGACTGCCCCGCAAGTGGTGGGGAGATCACAAATGGCTGGGGATGAAATGAGTCCTTCCTGCCTTAGTTAAACTGGTTGTCTCTGAAGGTGCTCAAGTGCCCTCTGCTGATGCTTCAACAGATGGGGACAATCTCTCCCAAGACCTACTGACACCCCCCAAATTCTCTGTAAGGCAGGAAAATAAAAACAGCAGTATTGATTGCCTCACATGAAAACAGAGCACAACTGTATCAGAAATATCTTGAAGACTCATATAATTAGTATGAATGTAAATAAGTATTTACATTCTGCAGCCTTCTGCTCTCCACAGCAATGGAACAATCAGTGGCTTTATATTCTGCTGTCAGACAGGGAAATCTTTCTAAAACACATTTACATTTCAGATGGAGTGTAAAACGATTTACACACTATAGTCTTTAATATTTCTCAATATGAGGCATGTGAAACAGAGTAAATAGAGAAATAAATTGCACAAGCAAATAGGTTATTTTAAGCCCCATGCACCAAAGGAAATATTTTTCTCTCTTTCTAGAGTTTCATTCTGCCTTGCCATATTGGTTTTTGATGACAGTTTAAGTTTCTGGTTTTCTTAAACAAGAAAACAAGGTTAGGTTGGAGCAGAGAGAAAAAAATATTTTCAGTAGATTCCATTCTCTAGAACAGGGGGTCTGAGAAACCAAAGCAACTTTCACATTTCTTTTAATCACAGATGCAGCTGTTGACATTCCTCTTTAGTTAAGTGCTTAGCCGCAGTATGAGAAGAAGCAGCACCTCAACTCCTGGGCTTCAGCTCAAACTCCTATCAAGGGGAGAGACCCTGGCTCAGTAGCAGAGCACAGGCTTTGTGTGCCAAATGACCCAAATCCAACGCCAGGCACCTTCAGTTAAAAAGGATGATGCTTATAAAGGCCTCCAAGGCTGGCACAAGACATTCTGCCACCTGAGCAGAGGCAGACCAGCTGCCTCCGCTTCCCTATACACAGTGACAGCTATAGCCCCCCCCATTAACCACCTGCCCCCACCTCCTCCTCCAACCTCAGTACTGTCTTGCTCTGAAAGACATGGTATCCTTCCTCCTGCTCTCCAGGGTTGCCTCACTCCAAACACCTCACTCCACAGAAGGTCCCTTCCTTGGACTAAGGCACGGGTAAGGGAGGCAGGGATTTATGAGCACTAGAGCCACTAGTGCTGCTGCTCTTAGAGTCCTAGGCAGCTGTATCTGGCCTGGAGGAGTGGCTGGTTGACCAGCGGTCCCATTCACCACAGCAACACTTAATTGGCCAGCTGGCAAAACAGCACTGAGTGGTTCTCTTGGTGCGTGGAGGTGGCAGATGTGAATGAGCCAGGGGACTCTGACTCATGGCCCTCACAATCTGCCACCTGCGGCAAAGGGTTCCACTTGCCTAATGTGTTGGCGAACAGGTGCCTGTCAGAATACAAAAAACCTGCCTAGATGGTCCAGTGGTCTGACATGGTCACCTGCTGATGCTCCTCTTTTCAAGAGACATCACTCCTCCTTTGCTGACACATGGAAGTGCAAGGAAAGGGTTGGAGGTGGAAGAGAAATTATTAACAATGGCCACATAATGATCATTCTGTACGCATTTTTGAAGATGGCTTTAAAGGGTTTTATGATACCTTTATGACTGAGTTTTAAAGAAGGTAGATTATATTACTTGTACAGCAAAGCATAAATCTTTTCTCTAACCAGTCGCCCTCTTCCAAGTTCTCTGTCGTTTGGTGTAAGTATTTTGACGATGATATGGGGAAGAATTGGCTGCCATGCCCTTCACTAGTCTCATTCATATTCCCCTGGCTTTAATTACTCCTGTCAATTCTTCATGTTTCATTACCTTCACTTCAGATTTTGTCTGTATAAACATTTGGGGAATATATCTCCCCCTCCTCTCAGTGCTATCATGAAATGGTAGCCAGCCATCTGGTTGTGTAACCTTCTTGTCGTCAAAGAGCTGGTGTACTTATTATGCAGTCCTTATTAATACCTAAATTATCTGTTTCCTGCTCTTCAAGCAAAAAGAGGATCTTTCATGGCAGAGTAGTAGTTATGGAATGAACTTTGATGCCCTTTGTGGGAAATAATTATATAGCATTTAGCCATAAATAACAAATCATTTTCATTTTCTTCACGGTGATTGAGGTGTATCGACAACTTCAAAAATAGCTTTTAAAAAATTGGGGAAAAACATTTAATAGAATGTTCTGCCTCAGAATGAAACGGATTGTGCTTATTATATATCATTTGCAAATCTAAACATATCAGCAACACTGAATAGCTGGATATGCAGTTCAGAGATGATGGGAATTCTAAGCCAAGTGATGATCCCTCCAGACTACAATTCCCATCATCTTTGTCCATTGGCCATGCTGGGTGGGGGCTGATGGGAGTTGGAGTCCAATAACGTCTGGAGAGCCATATGTTCTCCATCCCTGGAGTATAGGTAATGGGAAAGCAACTAAACAAGCCAAATCATTGCAGTCCAACAGAAGGGAAAGTAGCTGTCACCATATTTGGCCATGTGTTTCTACCTAAAGAGACATGAAAGTTTAAGAACACAAGTTGATTACATCCCACCTTTAAAAGACCCAGTTTTTCTGTTCCTCAAGGAGCTACAGTATACTCCATGCAATGAACTTACACTCAAATGTAATGGAACACAATCACATGTGCTGACTTGAAAATAGAGGGAGATTTTACAGAGAAATCACTATTATGTGCTAAAGAGCTGCTAGCTGTTATAGGAATGTGATAAGGAATTTACTAGCATTATAATCTCAAATGGACAGAAGTAATTTAAAGAGACTGTGATTCATAGCTAGATAGAGAGACAGAGATGCTCCTTGGAATCTTTTAATGCTAGTCATTTGGATGTCTTCAATGAGTATTCAGAATCAAGTTCATGAGCATGGATGCTCATTGCTTATTAGATGGTAAGCATCAAATGATGAGATGTTGGTGAGAGTAAACCGCTATCACAAATGAATGACCAAAGACGGGGCTCTTACTGAATTCAAGATCCATTTCTCTGAACCACACCAAGTTTCTACAATCTCGGGGGGGGGGGGGCACCTGTCAACTCACACACAGGGAGGGTCACGATCTTGTGAAGCAGCAGTGAGGGCAAAAACAATGATGGCAGCCAGTGAGGTGTCTTGGAGGAGAGGGAGTCAATGGCCTTACTGGTGGTTGTCGCTGTGAGTCAGAAGATGATACATGCACTACAATGCAGAGCTGATGATATCCTAATCCCACCCCCGTCTGAGCATGACTGAACAGCTGAACTCCGCCGCTAGCAATGTAAGCATATGGGGACTCACACTAGAGCAGCCAGTATCCAGTCTCTAGAGCCTTCCTTCATGCAGCAGCTGCACTCTGGCTCTTCAGGAGGTCAGGTAGATGAGGCTGTAGGGCAAGAATGAGAAATTTGTGACCTTCTAGATGTTGTTGGGACTCCAAATCCCATCAGTCCCATTCAGCATGGCCAATGGGCAGAGGAAAGATGGGAGTTGGGGTCCAGCAGCAAATGGAGGGCCACAGAAGAGAATCAGATGATCTCCGGGGCTTGCACAGTGGCAGCTGATTTTGCAAACTGATTGGGACACACCAGGCCCCATAATGCCTTAAAGCCAAGCTAGCTTATGTCCAAACAGCTTACCTTTAGCACTACCACCCTGCCTGCCTGTGGTCATTGCCCCTTTCCAACCCTATGTTTGTTTTTTTGGAATGCAGCCTTCAATTTATTCTTTATTTTTAAAAAAGATGATTGGATTCTATAGGTTTAAAAAGCCAAAAATGAAAACATAATAATTAAAAGGAAACACCACAGATCCCCCCACTCTCCCATCTCTGTAGCCCTCGGTGGTACTGTTTAATTACATACAAGTCATTTAAAAATTCTAATGCTTGTTGGTTTCATTTCATCGTGCAACTACAAGTAATCAGAATGAGTCTGGGTAGAGTTTCATTTGCCATCGTAGTGGAAATAGTGGGTGGAAAATATGAATCACTGTGTGTGGAGTAAATAACAAAAGAATCAGCTGGGTGCCTGGATTCAAAACACAGGGGGATAAACTCACTCTCTAATGCTAAGTGAGTTTGACATGCTTTAGAAGGTATTATGCAGCAGAAGGGAGAAATTGAAACACCATGGAAAATGGGATGGGAATTCAGAAAAAGATAAAATTATGTATTGAAATATATATGTTAAACTTTTGAAAACTTAATAAAAAATATTTTAAAAAAATGCTTTACTTAGAATCATAGAATCATAGAATCATAGAGTTGGAAGAGACCACAAGGGCCATTGAGTCCAACCCCCTGCCAAACAGAAAACACCACCAGAGCACTCCTGACATATGGTTGTCAAGCCTCTGCTTAAAGACCTCCAAAGAAGGAGAATCCACCACACTCCTTGGCAGCAAATTCCACTGTTGAACAGCTCTTACTGTCAGGAAGTTCTTCCTAATGTTTAGGTGGAATCTTCTTCCTTGTAGTTTGGATCCATTGCTCCGTGTCCGCTTCTCTGGAGCAGCAGAAAACAACCTTTCTCCCTCCTCTATGTGACATCCTTTTATATATTTGAACATGGCTATCATATCACCCCTTAACCTCCTCTTCTCCAGGCTAAACATGCCCAGCTCCCTTAGCCGTTCCTCATAAGGCATCGTTTCCAGGCCTTTGACCATTTTGGTTGCCCTCCTCTGGACACGTTCCAGTTTGTCAGTGTCCTCCTTGAATTGTGGTGCCCAGAACTGGACACAGTACTCCAGGTGAGGTCTGACCAGAGCAGAATACAGTGGCACTATTACTTCCCTTGATCTAGATGCTATACTCCTATTGATGCAGCCCAGAATTGCATTGGCTTTTTTAGCTGCCGCGTCACACTGTTGGCTCATGTCAAGTTTGTGGTCAACCAAGACTCCTAGATCCTTTTCACATGTACTGCTCTCAAGCCAGGTGTCCCCCATCTTGTATTTGTGCCTCTCATTTTTTTTTTGCCCAAGTGCAATACTTTACATTTCTCCCTGTTAAAATTCATCTTGTTTGTTTTGCCCAGTTCTCTAATCTGTCAAGGTCGTTTTGAAGTGTGATCCTGTCCTCTGGGGTGTTAGCCACCCCTCCCGGTTTGGTGTCATCTGCAAATTTGATCAGGATGCCCTTGAGTCCATCATCCAAGTCATTGATAAAGATGTTGAATAAGACCGGGCCCAAGACAGAACCCTGTGGCACCCCACTAGTCACTCTTCTCCAGGATGAAGAGGAACCATTGATGAGCACCCTTTGGGTTCGGTCAGTCAGCCAGTTACAAATCCACTGAGTGGTAGCATAGTCAAGACCGCATTTTACCAGCTTCTTTACAAGAATATCATGGGGCACCTTGTCGAATGCCTTGCTGAAATCAAATTACAGATAGGTAGCCGTGTTGGTCTGCCATAGTCAAAATAAAAAAATTCCTTCCAGTAGCACCTTAAAGACCAACTAAGTTAGTTCCAGGTATCTGAAGAAGTGTGCATGCACATGAAAGCTCATACCAAGAACTAACTTAGTTGGTCTTTAAGGTGCTACTGGAAGGAATTTTTTTTATTTTGCTGAAATCAAGGTAGGCTACATCCACTGCGTTCCCTTCATCTACCAGGCTTGTAATTCTGTCAAAAAACGAGATCAGGTTAGTCTGACATGACTAATTTTTCAGAAATCCATGCTGACTATTGGTGATCACAGCATTCCTTTCTAGGTGCTCACAGACTGTTTGCTTAATGATCTGCTCCAGAATCTTCCCTGGTATTGATGTCAGACTGACTGGGCAATAATTATTTGGGTCCTCTCTTTCCCCCTTTTTGAAAATAGGGACAACATTTGCCCTCCTCCAGTCTGCCGGGACTTCGCCTGTTCTCCAGAGTAAGTAAAGGTCAAATTCATGCATTTATCCAAGCAGCAGCAAGGAGAACATAGGCAGAAACTATTGGTTAGAAAATACAGAAAGATAGTTTCAAACTCATGCTCTAAGCTTGGAGCTTGCTTAGGCACATCTTCCTTGGTGAGTTACATGGCACGGATGAGAGAGGGAGTAGCAAAAGAAGGCTTCACTTCCTCCCTTGTCAGAGAAGGGGTGTGTGTGACTTAGCTGAGTCTAGGAATCCAGCTGTATTGTCTTAACTACTTTGTGCACTAACATAGCACACATGCATAGTTATGTTTTACTACAATTTCCCAAAGAAATGAAGAGAAAGGCCAGCAGCCTGTCACAGCAATGCTATTTGATGTTCATTTGTTTATGCTATGATATCCATATCTGTGGCTGAATGGATGATAATTTGTCTGTCCCATGATTGCCATTAATATATGAAATAAAAGGCCACCAAATCATAAAGAAAGTGTCTGGCTTCTCTGTGATTATAGCAACATGGAGATTGTGTGTTAGCCCATTTCCAGATGTTTTTGTATGAATCCTTTTGAATTCTTTCCATTTTGGAGCAATGGATAGACAGGTTGCAGTTAACAGCTCTTTTGTTTCACATTGTTTATTAGCACCATCAAAGATAGGTAGTAAAATGAGTTGTGGTGTAAGTTCAACATGACCAAGTATGATGTTTTTGTATTTCAGATCCAATTTAATCTCAGAATGTCTTAATTTCCAGGCACTCCCACTGAAGGTGAAGGAACATGCCCCTTTGTGTACATACTCTGTTCTGACTCTGTCCTTATTGCTGGTCTTTGCTTCTCACCCGCCTGACCTGTTACCTAACCTCCAGCCCATCTGTGGGTCACTTCTCACTGCCCTCCTGAGCTTTAGCACCTGAACTGGTCCCTCGCTGCAGCCCATCAGGGAGTGTGACAGGAATTGGTGCCCCACCCCACAGGGGTTGTAGAACCTCTGACACGGGTCACAAAAAGCCATGGAGTGTTCATTAGCACCCTGTCTTCTGGTGAGCGAATAATCCTCACCCACACCTACAGCTGAGCTCTAGTGTAGCTCTAAACGCAGGGAAGGGAGAGCCCTTGCTTCTGGCCAGCAACTATAGCATTTTCTGATGTTCATTTCAGGCAGAGACTTAATATGGGTGAGAGCAATACTTCCCTCTGGCTAAACACATCCAGCAACCTAATGAAAACAATCTCCAGCTCTAATAGAGAGGCTCAAATGGAAGCTTCTTTTTTTCTTTTCTTGGTGACCTGAGTTGGATACTGGCAGCCTAAAATGTGCAGAGACAGGTACTTTCATTCTATAAATTCCGATACATTTAGGTCTCAGGAGTGCTTGAGAATCTTTCTCTCAAAGTTCATAAATGCTGAAGCCAGAAATTTGCAAGCTCGCCCTGTTGATCCCACAAGTGGTCCATTTCCAGTCAGTTTTGCATTGATTTTGTCCTTCTGCATTAATCTGTCATTTTTTAAAACAAAAGTCCATACAAAGCAAAAACAAAAACCAGATTTACATATGCATGTTACAGTTGAATATGTATCTTATTCCAGTGCATGCATTTGGCATGAAACCCATAGGATAAATATAGTCAAATTTGGGTGCTCATCCAGGATGTCAAGATTAAGTCAGGCAGACAAGTAAAATATGGAAGACAGTTGGATATTTTGTTATGAAAGGTATAATAATTGCCTATTCAGATTGGACAGAGATCTATTTTGTTCAGCGTTCTCACAAGGGCCAGACAGATGCTTCTAGGGATAATGGGCATTTCATGTTGGAACATAGGAAGAAGCCTGTGGCAAGTGTGGCAACCTGCCTCAGTAAACATGAGAGTGAGGTAATAGGACCAGATATGTGTCAGAATGAGTAATCCTTGAGAGGTCTGATATTATTGACTCTCCAGGGTTTCAAACCAGAAATTCTGCAGCCCCATCTTTTGATGTGTAACAGAGACTTGGTTGGATGAAGCAGATGGGGTTGCAGTGATTTTTAGGAAGTCATTAGCTTGCACCAGGCGTCCTGCCGGGGAGACCCAGTTTTCTGAGTGCATGTTCTGGAAGTTGGGCAATAGGGGCAGTACAGGATTCCTTTTGGTGTACCAACCTCCCCGCTGCACCAAGGATTCCCTGTCCGAGCTGCTTCAGGTCGTGGCAGATGTTCTCCTGGAGACACCTAGTTTGGTTGTCCTAGGGGATTTTAACATCCATGTCAACACAACCTTACAAGGGGCCGCTTGGGACTTCGTGCAAAGCAGTGCCTCCATGGGGTTGTCCCTGAATGAGTTTGGTCCAACTCATAGTTGCCTTAGACCTGGTGTTCACCTCTATTGATGTGGGTGATCTGACATTAAGTAAAAGAGAAACAAAATAAGTGTCAAGGTCAGATCACTTCCTGGTACAACTGGACTTCTCCGCGACCCTTCCCCTCTGCAGGGAGGTGGGATCAATTCAGATAGTCCACCCCCGCCACTTAATGGATCCAAATGGTTTCCAGAGAGTGGTAAGGGATGCTTTATCCCATATTGATGGCCTTTCATCTGAGTCCCTGGTGGCCCACTGGAATGCGGAGTTAACCAGGGCTATTGACTGTCTGGCTCCGAAGTGCCCTCTCCAATTGCATGGAGCCCGGACAGTGCTGGTCCTGAATGGGGTAACTGGGCCCTTAAAGGACCAGGTGCGCAGCCTGGGAGTCATTTTGGACTCAAGGGTGTCCATGAAGGTGCAGGTTAATTCTGTGTCCAGGGCAGCTGTCTACCAGCTCAATTTGATACGCAGGCTGAGACCCTACCTGTCTGTGGACTGTCTCATCAGAGTGGTACATGCTCTAGTTATCTCCCACTTGGACTACTGCAAAGTGCTCTATATGGAGCTACTTTTGAAGGTGACCTGGAAGCTACAACTAATCCAGAATGCGGCAGCTAGACTGGTGACTGGAAGTGGCCGCGAAAATCATATAACACTGGTCCTAAAGGATTTACATTGGTTCCCAGTACATTTCTGAGCACAATTCAAAATGTTGGTGTTGACCTTTAAAGCCCTAAATGGCCTCTGCCCAGTATACCTGAAGAAGCGTCTCTACCCCCATCATTCAGCCTGGACACTGAGATCCAGCTCCGAGGGTCTTCTGGTAGTTCCCTCACTGCAAGATGTGAGGTTGCAGGGAACCAGGCAGAGGGCCTTCTTGGTAGTGGCACCCACCCTGTGGAATGCCCTCCCATCAGATGTCAAGCAAATAAACAACTATCTGACTTTTAGAAGACATCTGAAGGCAGCCCTGTTTAGGGAAGTTTTTAACGTTTGATCTTTTATTGTGTTTTTAAAATTCTGTTGGGAGCCGCCCAGAGTGGCTGGGGAGACCCAGCCAGATGGGCGGGGTATAAATTTTACTACTACTACTACTACTACTACTATTATTATTATTAGACATGGGTTTTATCCAAGGCAGTGCTAAGTTAAAGCAACTTAGCAGTATACTTTGCTCTGCTTGTGAAATGTTTGCAGCAGTGGAATGTTGTTTAGCAAGAGAATGCATGAACAGTTGCTGATAACCTTGTAACACAACTGGCGGTGGAATTCCACAAAGAAAAAGAAGAGTTTGGACTTGATATCCCGCCTTTCACTCCCCTTAAGGAGTCTCAAAGCGGCTAACAATCTCCTTTCCCTTCCTCCCCCACAACAAACACTCTGTGAGATAGGCTGAGAGACTTCATTTTTTTTATAATGATATTTATTGAAAAAAGAATTTTTAAAATTACAAAGAAAAAAAGACAAAATTACAGAGAAAAAAAACAAAAAAATAAAAAAATAAAAAAATAAAACCATCATTTTCAAATTCTCCACTTTCATTACCTTCTTTCCATGACCTCCTCCTCCTCCCATCTCTTGTATCTTGATTAATAATTGTCACAGCAAATCCTTTCCATAATTCATAATATTCTGTCATTACATTACTTTGCTCTATTTTCATCTTATCTTATAAAAAACCTTCAAACTTAAAACTTAAATCTTATTTTTACCAGCTTCTCATAACCATTACCTTTTTACCTAGTTCTTTAAACATTCTTACAAGAGCCAAGTAATTTCATTTCAACATTTTTCCAACGTTCATAAAACATTTCTGATGATAAAAAAAGAGAATAAAAACAATCCAATCTTCTTCCAGCGTCCCCTCCCCCCAGTCCCGGGATTGTCAGTCCTTTTTATCCCATTAGTCTGGCACATTAACCTGGTGATCTTATATCCGAGGCCTTCAAATCTCTTCCATGTCCCTTCCGCAGTTCTTCTTCATATTTTCCTTTCACTCGTGGGAACTCCAGCTTTGTAGTGTTTTTGACCCTTTTCAACAAATCAGCCCCTTTCTCATAGTCCAGACTAGACTCCATGTGGTATTTTAAAACATGTTTCAAATTCCCTCCAAGATTGGAAGTCCCAACAGCTCCAAACCTCTGACGGCCCATTGCCAGATTTGGAAAGTCCAAACACCCCTGCATAGGGGGGTCAGTCCAACCCCCCATTTCCAGCCAAACTTTGTCTTTCCAAATCTGTTTTTTTCCAAGTTCATTTGTCAAATCCAAAGGCTCATTTTCCTGCTGGGCCAAAAGTCCCTCCAACCCTGGCGCCCAAGATTCAGCAAGGTCCTCTTCTTTCAGTTGTTCTGTCATGGCAAACTCCTGTTTTGGTTCCTGGGTGGGCTCCATATAGTTTCCCACTACCTGTTCAAAGGTTCTGGCCGCATTAGTCATAAAATCTGTCTTCTGACTTAACTGATCCAATAGGGCATTTATTTTACAGAAAACACCCAACAGTGCTTCTGAAGGCATTGTCCTACAAGGTCACAAATCCTTTCCCACAGTTGTAATCAGTAACAGCTGCAAGTTCCCAGGATTTAGTTACAATTTCACAGTTCCCCTCTAGGGGGAAAAACTTCTGGTTGTTCTTTTCCTTGAAAACAATAGCAACAAAGTTTCTTTTTAAAGATATTTTGTCCATATTTGTTCTTTTAAAAGACGAAAGGAAACAATGGAGTCACAATGTTTCTCTTCTTTTTACTATCTGTCAAAGCATTTATTTCTGGTCAATGAGCTTCAAACATCAAATCTGACACCCCGCTCCAGGGTCAGGACGGTGGAAAATTACTTTGCTTTAGCTTCACTTCTGCAGGTTTAAACGGCTCAGGAAAAAGTCCCTCTTATTCTCCAGCTACCGATTTGGGGGTTCAGCGATTTTAAATGATGAAAGTTGATCCTTTAAAAGTGATTTTTAAGGCTCTAGTTTGCGTTGTCTTTGCTTTGTTCTGACTACAAGGAAACGGAAGGGTGACTTCCTGTTTAAACCTTCCCGTTTCAGTACCAAATTAGGGTTAATTTTAAAGTCCAAATTCCTTTTTATTTCGCCAGTTCTTATTTGAAGTCCAAATATTTAATGTTCTAGTACTCACGGTTGGTTATTTTAGATGCCAAATTGTCCCAGGAAAAAGGCAGCGCTCTCCGGCAACGGCTATGCGGCTTCGCTCCACAGAAAAAGCAATTAACTCACAGCACCGTGCCACTTCCCCCTCTTCACTTCGGAGCCCATTTATGGGTTCCTTTGTGGGTTGGGGGGCGCTAAGGGTGCCCGCCGAGTCCCACGGTCACAGGCTTCATCCGCCTGTGATTTCCAGAAGGGTCCCCGCTACGCCGCAGCAGAAAAGACCCGTTTCATGCGGAGCTAGTCCCTCCAGTTCAGAGGGAATCCGCCATTGCCGGTGGCGCCACCCTGGAAGTCGAGGCTGAGAGACTTCAGATGAGTGTGATGAACCCAAGGTCAGCCAGCAGCTGCATGTGGAGGAGCGGAGATGCAAACCCGGTTCACCAGATTACAAGTCTACCACTCTTAACCACTACACCACACTGGCTCCCACAAGGTGAACTGCTGTGTTGGATTCCTCTGTTGTGCAACAGGCCTTGTGGGACTAGATGACCCTCGGTCTCTTTCAACTCTACAATTATATAATTAAAGCTCACCTGCCTCTAGCACAAGAGCTCCTCGGAACCAATGACACTGCAAGCAATAGCCTCCAGAAGATCATAAGAGACTATGAGGCTCTGGGCAGGAAATTGAAGCAATTAAATGCACAAATTGTCATCTCATCTGTCCTCCCAGTTGAACGACGTGGCCCAGGGTCCTCCCAGTTGAACCTCACAACGGTTGGGAGGAATGTTTTTGCCAAAAATCTCAGAAACCTCGGCTTTAGTCAGGAGGGCTTTAAACTGACTAAAGTGGGGGAGGGAGACAGTGCTCCTGAAGGTAGGAGTCTATCAATTGATGAAGATGATCATCCAAATGTCATAGACCAAATGGAGCAAACAGCACACAGACCTAGTGGTGGGAGGAAAAAATCCTTAAATAAGAGACACGGGGGAATGATTAATGGACTTCAATGTCTGTACACTAATGCGCAAAGCATGGGAAATAAACAAGATGAGCTTGAGCTCTTGGTACAGCAAACTAAATATGACATAATAGGCATCACTGAAACCTGGTGGGATAAGTCCCACGATTGGAATGTAATAATGGGGGGATACAATCTATTTCAGAGAAACAGACCAGACAAGAAAGGAGGAGGAGTGGCGTTATATGTCAGGGATGTGTATACCTGTGAAGAGATCCAAGATTTAGAACCTCAAAGCCAAAGTGAGAGCATTTGGGTCAAAATTAAGGGAGAGAAGAATAACAGAGACCTCATTGTGGGAGTTTACTATAGATCCCCAAGCCAAACGGAGGACATAGATGATGCCTTCCTGGAACAGATGGCCAAGCATGCAAAAGGAAGGGAGATAGTAGTAATGGGGGACTTCAATTACCTGGATATTTGTTGGATGTCAAACTCAGCCAAGAGCATAAGGTCAAACAGATTCCTCACTGGCCTTGCAGACAACTTCATTGTCCAGAAAGTGGGAGAAGCAACAAGAGGAACAGCCATTTTAGATCTGGTCCTAACCAATGTTGATGACCTGGTTAGTGGGGTAGAAGTGGAAGGATCATTAGGTGTAATGGTTCTAGGGGTTGCTCGTGCGTAAGCTTGTCCCAACACCTGGCTGGGTTGCCTGAGTGAACCTTTCCTGTCCGAGCAGCCACTCACCCGTGGCTGTCTCAATCGCTGGCAGAATCCATCAGTGGGCGTTTCTTAAACTTCTTCCAGCAAAGAAGCTCTTTGACGCCCAGTCTCCTCCTACTCTCCCTGCGCGGAAGCCTTCTGCGCAAGGAGGGCGTAGGCAGCGGAGGACTCTTCCTCTCCCCGCTGATCCCCGGCAAGGAGTCATGGGACCGCCTCGCCGATTCCCCCATCTTCCCCCCTTCTCCACTGGAGCTACGCTGATTCCCTTCCCCACTCCCGGGACGCTGCCTCTCCCACTCCCGGGACGCTCTCTGGGATCCCCTTGGAGCTTGCTCTCTCCCTCGGACACTGATGGCAGTTCCCTGACATCCACCTCCTCCTCAGGAACCCTCCCACCCCGGGCGTGATTTTCCGGCACAACCTCCTCCCTCTCCTCGGCCGACGATGCAGGGAATCCCCTGAAAGAACTGGCATAATCTTCTGAGGATTCAAAACCAGCCTCCCATCCGCTCGGATCCCTTCCCGCTGGTTGAACTTCCCAGTCTGATTCTTCTCCCTCGGACACCTCCTCTCCCTCCTCTTCGGAGGCAGGAAAACCCACAAAATCCCCTTCGTCGTCTGTGGGTCCAAATTCCTCCTCCCAGAGTCTCGCTAATGGTTTGGGCTTATCCGGGAACAACTGTGGAATTCTTCCACCAGATACCCGTCAGTGATTGATTCAGCAGGGACCCACGTGTTTTCCGACCTAGGTTCCCCCTTCCAGGCTACCAAGTACTCTACCTGGCGACCTCACCACCTTGAATCGAGTATTTCCGTGGCTTCGTTACAGTGTTCCCTCTCCTCAGGGGCTGGTACACAAGTTTGGTGGAAAGCCCCAAGACTACAATGCCTTCCGAATGGAAATTCAGTATGCTTTGGAATTGCAGAAAAATGACTTTGCTGATGACGGGGAGAGGGTGGCTTACATTGTGGGACATCTGCAGGATGGGGCGCGTGAATGGATCATGCCCCTAGTTTCTGACGGACAGGCTCCCTTGCTTGCACCCCATCAGCTCCAGTCTCATCACGCTTTGGTCCACCTTGCTGGAGAACATCGCATCCACCCCCTGGTAGAATTTCTTAAGATCTTTCAATGCATTATTCTGCGTCGCCATTAGGGGCATGATCCATTCACGCGCCCCATCCTGCAGATGTCCCACAATGTAAGCCACCCTCTCCCCGTCATCAGCAAAGTCATTTTTCTGCAATTCCAAAGCATACTGAATTTCCGTTCGGAAGGCATTGTAGTCTTGGGGCTTTCCACCAAACTTGTGTACCAGCCCCTGAACCTTCCTCCCTATCGGGGTGGCTCTGACCTGTGCATCCTGAGCCCATCTCTCCTCCAAAACGACCTTGACAGATTAGAGAACTGGGCCAAAACAAACAAGATGAACTTTAACAGGGAGAAATGTAAAGTATTGCACTTGGGCAAAAAAAATGAGAGGCACAAATACAAGATGGGTGACACCTGGCTTGAGAGCAGTACATGTGAAAAGGATCTAGGAGTCTTGGTTGACCACAAACTTGACATGAGCCAACAGTGTGACGCGGCAGCTAAAAAAGCCAATGCAATTCTGGGCTGCATCAATAGGAGTATAGCATCTAGGTCAAGGGAAGTAATAGTGCCACTGTATTCTGCTCTGGTCAGACCTCACCTGGAGTACTGTGTCCAGTTCTGGGCACCACAATTCAAGAAGGACACTGACAAACTGGAACGTGTCCAGAGGAGGGCAACCAAAATGGTCAAAGGCCTGGAAACGATGCCTTATGAGGAACGGCTAAGGGAGCTGGGCATGTTTAGCCTGGAGAAGAGGAGGTTAAGGGGTGATATGATAGCCATGTTCAAATATATAAAAGGATGTCATATAGAGGAGGGAGAAAGGTTGTTTTCTGCTGCTCCAGAGAAGCGGACACGGAGCAATGGATCCAAACTACAAGAAAGAAGATTCCACCTAAACATTAGGAAGAACTTCCGGACAGTAAGAGCTGTTTGACAGTGGAATTTGCTGCCAAGGAGTGGGGTGGAGTCTCCTTCTTTGGTGGTCTTTAAGCAGAGGCTTGACAACCATATGTCAGGAGTGCTCTGATAGTGTTTCCTGCTTGGCAGTGGATTGGACTCGATGGCCCTTGTGGTCCAACTCTATGATTCTATGATTAGCAGAGAACATTGGATAAGGCATTGCTAAACAACCATTGCTAAATCTGTCAACTTTTGTAAGTCCTTTCTTGAATGGCATCTCACCCAGCTTTCCCCAACTCCAGATGTTGTTGGACTGCCAGCTCCATTGGCCTCATTCAGATTAGCCAGTGGTCTGGGCTTATGGGGTTGCAGTTCAACAACAGCTGGAGGACATTGGGTAGGGGAGGCCAATCTAAGGTGAAGTCTCTTTAGCTCAAGTTCTATGGTGCAGTCACTTATGCTGCTTTTGAGTGGCCGTAGCAACATCAGAAGCTGATGACTCTTCATTTCACGTCTGCATTCACAGCCCTAAACCAGATCCTCCCAGCTATGAAAAACAGCTGATTGGTACACAAAGCACATCTGATTCCTTTTTCACAATTTCCATTTTATTCCTTTTCAGACATCCGAGCATTCATAAAATTTTAAAATTACCGAGAGAATCTTGGGAGTGGGGGAGCTATCACATTTTATTAGCTTGGCAACAAAGGACTTTTTATAACTGAAAAAATATACTCTGCACCACACTTTTATCTCCATAGTGAGGAATTCATTATTTGCGTTGTGGTAGCGTATGTTAGGCAAACAGAGGTCAGGCCCAGGGCTCTGTACTGAAGAGCCGCCCTGACTCTGTATCATGATAACTCTCATAAAGTGCAATGTGGCTTATAAACAGATGCAAAGTTTCAAGTAATGTGAGCTCATTATCAGCCACCTGATGAATAATGCAACTTTATCCAAAACTTAGGGAATTATCAGTGTCTCTGTGGTTCAGCCAGCTTGCAGACCATGAATATACTGCTTTCCTTTATTATATCTTCTCTTAAATACAGTCAGGGATATTTCAATTCGGGAAGCCTTGACACTGATTGCTATTTTGAGGATTAGAAGACATTTTAACACTTTTTTAGAGGGAAGCTATTATAACAAAAAGGTATCAGAAATACTTTCATGAAATTAAAATGTCAGAACACAATGTAGCCAAAATTTATAAACTTTCCAGAACTTTATTTGAAAATTCATTCATTTGTGAAAATTGATGTCTGTAAAAGGTTGGCTGCATCTCTGATAGATATCCTGATTAATTTAAAAATTAAACTAATTGGGTTTATTGCTCTGTGATAACATAGGAACATGTAGGAAGTGGCCTTCTAGTGAGTCTGATATTTGGTCCAACTAGCTCAGCACTTTCCACACGGAGTGGCAGCCGCTCTTCGGGGTTTCAGGCAGAGTTCTCTCCCAGTTCTGCCTGGGGATGCCAGGGACTCAGCCAGAGACCTTCTGCATGCAATACAGACACTCAGCCGTTGAGCCCTTCCTTAAGAATGGGCAGCCTTTTGCTGTCAAGGGTCCCATTTCCCCAGGCGGAAGTTGTGGGGCTGCATGCCAGCAGGGCGCCAGAGGCAAAGGGTTCTGGAAGGACTCATCCAGAATAAAGATTGCTCTGTTTCAGTTTTGACCATGGCTGCCTCGGATTATAAGCCACCATGGTCTGAGGGAGTTATACTCAAATAAGAATAGAGACAAAAGCAGGTGAAAGTAATTGTTTTCTAAATTTAGTGTGCTGCACACACACACATGAACAGCAGAAGTCTACCAATTTGTTCTCAGACAGCTTTTTTTTTTGGGGGGGGGGTTCTTCTTTTCCCCAAGCTCTATGATCATTGGTGTTTTTTATTATTATAAAAAATCAATCCATGTTTAATAAAATAAAATACTGACCCTTCCACTTGTTCTCAAATTAGAAAGAAAGGAGGGCACTTAGGATAATAGAATTGTAGAACTGGAAGGGACCCTGAGAATCATCTAGTTCAACTCCCTTAAATACAGGAATATGCAGCTGTCCCATATGGGAATCAAATGTATCAGCACCTGCTCCAACCAACTGAACAGTCCAGGAAGTTCAGCTAAGCATTAAGAAAATTAAGCAGGAAACAAACAGGAAGGAACCCTGATGGGATGAAATAATATGTCCCATTAATACATAGGATTGAAGTGTTGGTGGTTGTTTATAGCATGATAGTTGCCTCAGATACAGTTCATTCCAGCAATGTCAATGGATTCAGAATTTCAAAATCCTACATCCAATACAAGTTGAGCACCAAATTCAATTATATATTTGAAACCGACTGAATTCAACACCAGACAGCTCTCACAACCATTTCCCCACTTAATAAATACTAATAATTTTTTATATATATATCCCGCCCTCCCCAGCTGAAACCGGGCTCAGAGCAGCTAACAACATTGAAATGTAGCCTTATTGGACTTTACCGATTGGTTGGGTGAGCGTTGCTCTCAGACGGGAGGAAGGAAGTCAAATGACACCAAGGTTTGGTTCAGAGAAAGAGTTTATTCTGCTCTCCGGATAGCAGAAGGCAATTGCGTGGTCAGTCCACAGCAAGTCCAAAAAAATGAGAAATTTCATGCAGTATATATATCCTCCAGGCACCCTCTCCCCCCTTCCCCAGGAATCCAACCACGTCAGCTTATACACGTAAGTTGACATCCATGACCATAAACAGATATTCCTGTTATGGTACTCTTGACCATAAAAGGTTGTTCCTGTTTCTGTTCCTATACTCTTATCTAAGAGCACTCCTGGTGCCATTCCCGGGTCTCTTGTCAGACCTGACAAGGTCTGTGCGGCAGTGTGTACGATAAGACCTAGATGTGCCATCCCTGCTCTACTCGGAACTGGCAAGGCCATCCATTGCTGTCACGGACTGATAAAAGAGAGGGCCTTGAGCACTTGTTTATACAGCTGGGTTTCTGTTTTTGCATTAGCTCAAGAGCTCAAGTTAAAGCATTTTAGAAATGCTCCCTTGGAGAAGGAAAAATGTGGATTTTGGGTCCCATTTCAGACTGACTGCACAGAAACCCATTCCTTCAACATTCTAAAATCATTTCATTATAAAATCAATTCAAATCAAATTAATGGCAACCATTGGGCTAGAGTTCTGTGAGGATTGCCAAAGGAGGGGGTCAGGCTGTGCCCTGGCCAAAGGCCAGGTGGAACAGCTTTGTCTTGCAGGCCCTGCGGAAAGATGTCAAGTCCTGCAGGGCCCTAGTCTCTTGTGACAGAGCGTTCCACCAGATCGGGGCCACGGCCGAAAAAGCCCTGGCTCTGGTTGAGGCCAGCCTAATCCTCTCTGTGGCCCGTCCCCAAAATGTTTTTGTTTGAAGACCGTAAGGTCCTCTGTGGGACATACCAGGAGAGGAGGTCCCGTGGGTACGAGGGTCCTAGGCCGTATAGGGCTTTAAAGGTTAAAACCAGCACCTTAAACCTGATCCTGTACTCCATCAGGAGCCAGTGCAGCTGGTATAGCACTGGGTGAATGTGATCCTGCAGCGAAGACCCCGTAAGGAGTCTCACCGCGGCATTCTGCACCCACTGGAGTTTCTGGGTCAGTTTCAAGGGCAGCCCCACGTAGAGCGAGTTACAATAATCCAGTCTGGAGGTGACCGTCGCGTGGATCACAGTGGCCAGGTCAGGGCGAGAGAGGTAAGGAGCCAACTGCTTAGCTTGGCGGAGATGGAAAAATGCCGCCTTTGTTATAGCTGCAATCTGTGTCTCCATGAAAAGGGAGGTGTCGAAGATTACACCCAAACTCTTAACGGATGGTGCTGGCACTAATTGCACCCCTGCAAGAGATGGGAGTTGCCCCTCCGTCGTGGGCACCCTGCCATACTCGCTCTAGCCGTCTGAGGTCCTGCTTCATTTTCCTGAGCTCCTCAGTAAACCAGGGAGCCCGGTTTCTGCGGGGTCGCAGAGGGCGCTTAGGTGTGATCTCATCGATGGCTGCCAGGAGCTGGGTATTCCAGCCCTCAACAAGCTCAGTCAATGAGTCACCAGGGGGAGCAAGGTCCCGCAAGGCTTGACGGAATCTATCAGGGTCCATCAGCCTCTGTGGGCGAGCCCAAATCGGCTTGCCACCTAAGCAAGGTGGGGGTGGAAAGTCAATCCTGGCTTTCAGAGCGTAGTGATTAGACCATGGCACCTTCATCGAAGGAGACATGATCACATCTATACCTACACCAAAGATCAAATCCAGCGTGTGGCCTGCTTGATGTGTGGGGCCCGAAACAAGCTGGGAGAGCCCTAGTGTCGCCATGGAAGACACCAGGTCCAGAGCCTGTGAGGGAGGAGTGGCATCAGCATGGATGTTGAAGTCCCCCAATACCAATAGGTTAGGGAACTCCAAGGCCCAGCCAGCCACTGCCTCCAGTAGGCCTGACTGGGTGGCTGCTGGTGCGCTAGGTGGCCGATACACCAGCCAGACAGCCAAGCTCTCCTCAGAACCCCACACCAGGCCAACACATTCAATGCCGGGGATCGATGGCGATGGTAGAGCCCTGAAAGAACAATCTTCCCGGATTAATAATGCCACCCCTCCCCCCCAGCCCACAGTCCGGGACTGGTGGATGACCATCTCTCGTAAGGTAACTGTTTCCCCTTCACGCACCCAGGTCTCTGTCACACAAGCCAGGTCGACCCCCTGCGAGGTAAAGAAATCTCGCAGGGCGGCAGTTTTGTTGCCTATAGACCTGACATTGCACAGCACCAGTGACGGAGGTGAGTAATCCTTGCTCACCCTACCCTCGTCCCTCGGGATGGGGCGCAGATTGGAAGGGGTATGAGTATATCCGTATCTCAATTCCCTTCACCTATAACATCTACCCCCACCACCATACCTCCCTTGCCCCTGCACGGTAGCAATCCCAAGCCTCATACTAGCCTCCATTGATGGCACTTGATGTTATTCTTCCCCAGCCTAGTTATTCTGCTTATAGTATCAACAACTCAATAACTGTAATTAGTCGAGTAGAACAAACCAGCTAAACATTAGCTACCTCTCTGATTATATGAAACTATTATATTCTTTGTCAGCCTAATATTATAATATTAGACAAACCAATTAATTAAATTAAAAAATAAACCACAAAACATTCCACAGCTAATGGAACTACCATATAACATACATTCAGGGAAGAAAAAACACCTAAATAGTGGGAGAACAACAATCAAACATCTAACAGTAAGCAAGCAAAACTTAAATATAATCATGAAACAATGGACTATAAAGAACTAAAACAAATGGCAAAGGAAGGGGGGGAGGGGGGAAAAGAAAGAAAAAAGGTTCTTGTAGCAGATGAAGTTCTTGTAGCATCACGCGCCAGCTTAAGTCTACTTGAATGATCTCTGAATCTGCCAACCTGAACAACCAGGCGACATCGGGGATGGGCAAAGGAAGGAGGGGCAGGATCAGTAAATGCCCTGTTCGATGTCGATGCCGTGCCCAATGGTCTCAGGGGGACCTCCTCTTGCTGTTGCACTAGCACTTGTAGTGGCAGAGAAGGTGTTCCTCTTGGCATCAGGAGTCCTCTGGTTTCCCCCAGAGCTGGTGTTCTCAGGGCCACAGGATGGTACCTCGGGGGGGGGGGGGGAGCCTCCATTACATCATCCTTCTCCATGCCAGGGTGAGAGCCGCCAGTGTAGCTAGTGCCAGGACTGACCATCCCTCAGCTGCCACCTGGGTAGGTTCAATCTTGGGTGTCTCGAGACCTGAGAGGTGCAAAGTTGTCCTCATCCTAAACTCTTAAACACTTCTAAGCAAACATACTTTTGTGATGGGAAAACCAGAAGTACAAAAAATACAAGCATTCACATGTAAGAGCAGACTCAAGTATACTGCAGAAGCTTGACAGAGAGTCCCAGTCTGTCAACACCTAACTTTCATTGAGTTACCACAGATTTCTCAATGAAAGACCTCTGGTCTTCAATGTTCATAATCTTTGTGTTTTCACCATCTAGCTACTGTTGCCCAAGGCCTCTGCTTCAAGTTACCCAATTAATGAAAGCTGAATCTGAATGTAATAACCCAACAGCAAAATATGACACCTCAAGTTTTTAGAGGGAGTTTTAATGGGGAGTAATGCATCCAATATGAAATTCACTCTGTAGGTAATATTGCTGAAAGCCATGCAATATTATAACTGGTTCTTTTACAGGAAAGTTTTACGTTCCATTAAAGTGTGTGCCCACATTGTGCCCATAGTACTAACCTCACTTAAACAAAAAGTCTGATTTAAATAATGGGTAAATCAGAAAATGGGCAATGAGAAAGGTTGTTTTCTGCTGCTCCAGAGAAGCGGACACGGAGCAATGGATCCAAACTACAGGAAAGAAGATTCCACCTAAACATTAGGTAGAACTTCCTGACAGTAAGAGCTGTTTGACAGTGGAATTTGCTGCCAAGGAGTGTGGTGGAGTCTCCTTCTTTGGAGGTCTTTAAGCAGAGGCTTGACAGTCATATGTCAGGAGTGCTCTGATGGTGTTGCCTGCTTGGCAGGCGGTTGGACTCGATGGCCCTTGTGGTCTCTTCCAACTCTATGATTCTATGATTCTAAACATATCTGCATAGTATGCTCCACTTACTTTCACCACCCACTTTGCCTGTAGAATACCATAATCTGAGAAAAATCACAGACTATTAATTTATGAATGTATTTACCGGTAAATTTTGGCTCAAAGAAAAGAAAAGAAAAGAAAAGAAAAGAAAAGAAAAGATGCTGATATTTTCCATATCTACCACCCCTCCTCCTGCCTTTATTTCATCTGATGGGAAGAAACAGCAAATTTCAGCAGATAATATACGGAAGTGAAAAACAGTGGTTTTGCTAGTAGAACAAGTTTGATGTTCATGAAGAAGAAAGTAGAGTTCCCACCTTTGCTCTGGCAAAATACAGGAGGGGGGGGGCAATTTTGACATAGTCCCCCCCCCCCATTCTGAAACGACTTAGAGCAATTCATTACACTCCATTGAAGCCTAACCAGATGTCCCTTCTGGAACTGGTCACACATGCACACACACACGCCTGCACATGAATTTGTGAATTTGTCTGTGTTTTGCTACTCAGAGCTGAAATGCATGACCTTCCACACACATGCAGTACGGTACAGCGATACGGGCAGGCTAGGGCAAAAAATAAATAAATGGGGGGCATATTCTGATGAGGGGATGAGCTTTGTTCCACATATTACATTTCTAAAAGAGAGAGAAAGTATGGGGGGGGGGGAGAGAGCAAGCCCTAAGTCATCTAGCCACAAATACAATCTATAATTTAACCATTTAAAACATTAGCTGCAAAAACATTAAAGCACAAAAAACCACACAAAATAACTCCACACCAGCAGTAGCAGTGGTTCCAAATTGATCAAGAAAACAAACCAAAGATGAAGGCGGGGGTGGGGAAGGGAGAGCCGCTGACCTGCAGGCCAAACCTGGCTCTCCCCCTCTTCCTGTTCATTCGTAGAGGCTTATTTTGGCCAAGTCATGCCCGCCTATCCTATATGATACATGGCTTCAGGCGGGGCAACATCTCAACACGGCAGGCCCAGCATGAGCTTCTCAGGCCCTGAGGAACAGTAGATGTGTGGCATCTGCAAAGCCCCAGGCACAGTGCTGCATCTTTGCCTGGGCACTTTGATGTCAAACCACCTGGTAGGGTTGCCATATGTTCTCCTTTTCCAGGATATGTCCTCTTTTTCATGATGAGAGTCATCATAGAGATCGCCAAATGGGTCCTCTTTTTTTGCTCTTCCAAATATGGCAACCCTGTGACCTGGACAGCAATAGGTCACCTGATGCCATCGCTCCACCTACCTGCTATGCTTTGCTCATGGAGGCAGGGGGATAAGAATCCAGCCCACCTGCTGGATCTAGTTCCTCACTCCTCTCTAAAAGCAAATTTTCCCACCTTCCAGTTCAAGAAGGGGCAAGGCAGGTCTCCCTCAGTCTGCTTTCTGAATGGGGCAGGGGCATTCAAGTGTGTGCATGTATATTCATTCAGAAGAATAACAAGGCATTCACTCCCCACTGACAGAGGAAGTGGAACCCTGAAGAAGGACAACAACTTTTTCACAAGGTGTTCCCAAAAAATGTGAACAGGGACAAGATGTGGGCTGTGTTTTTTTCCAGGAACTGAGGCCAAAATATATGGACTGTTCTTGGGCAGTTTATTCATTGCTCCTGTCTCCTCTTGACAGGGTGAAAAGACAGACATCAGGAGCACTGGGAAATGTGATTTTCCCTGTGCGACTTACTTGGATCAGGATCCCACCTCTCCTTTCACCTGACCTGCACTCAACACATTATAGAAGGGCAAAGGGAGAGATACCACGAAATTGTCCACCAACCTTAGTGGAGCAAAGCAAGGAGAGTGAGAGAGAGAAAGGAAGAGAGCAATGCCTCATGGTGTTTGAAGAACTGATTTCAGGCAGCAGGCAAATTGGGTTGTCCATCAGAGGTCCACCCGTTTTGATTTACTCTTTTGTGTAACACAAAAACCATGGGGATATGTTATTCAGGGTCATTCAGACAGCAGGTCAGCAGAAGGAAATAATAGCAGAGATTACGATAAAAAAGGAAGGACATAGCAAACACAGCCAAGACTTTCTCTCCTTTGTTTATTCCCTATTTATCAATGTCAAAAAGAGGTTATTTCATTTAAACTTATTTGTTCTTTTAAAAGCATATTTGTGGAGGGAAAATATCAATGATAATGGCGTTATTTGTCTTGTCAGAGATAATTCAACAGATGATGACTCATGTTTAATAATGTGAAATGGTTGTTATAATTTTAACTTGAAAAAATGTTATTATACATGTAACTTTAGAGGGTTCCTTGAAAAAACAAGTGAGCACATGGAGAACAGGTGAGGTTAACAAGAATGCAGCACTCGCAGTGTTCCACAGCTGAATCCAAGGCTTCTCCCATCTTCCCGAGGTTCCAGTCCCTTTGGCACGGCTGAGACACCCACATTTCTCCTGCGGCTGGCGATGAGCAAAGGTTTACTGTGAGACCAACTCCTGCAAGTGTCAGATTGGAGTGACAATACGCAGCCAGCGATGTGGGGCAGGCAGGCAGGATCCCAGCAAGGCTTTGACTGAGGCTTTGCCGGCATGTTGCTTAGCCTGGTGTCTCCGTATCTGTGGCCTCCTCACAGAGAAAGGGCTATTCCTCTTTGACTCAGCACATTGAGTCTTTCATCCTAAAGGTTTTTGTAAAAATAAACTTGGGTTATCTTGTATGGAGCATTATGAAGCCTTAATTAAATTTTATGAAGAATTTTGGCACCCTGAGGGGGAAAGGTATGATAGGCAGAAGTGCTAAGAACAGGGAGAATGAGAAGAGTCAAAGAAGGAAATGAACTGGGAGCTTGCTGAGAAAAAGAGCTTTTTTTTAAATTGGGTTTTATAAACAAGAATAATGTTATACAAATAAGTATACCAAGTTTTCTCATGTAATTTGTATATCACAAAAATAGCATAATAAATGTGGAAAAGTATCTACAACTTACGTTTCATTATTAGTGGTCAATGTATAAGTTCTTGGTTCATGAATTGATTTAAACAAGTAGGAAAAAGGAGAAAGGGGGGCAGAGGGGGGAATAGTGAATGGGGTGGGGCTGGGTGGTTATGCTTCTATTATTCTATGGGGGGGTTGTGTCAGCGTTACTTGTATGGGTTCTCTTACTATTCACTCGTTTCATCTGACGGCTGAGTTAGAGGGCCCTTCCATTTTGGTAAGCCCACCTGCTGGCTGCAGGACCAGGAACGTAAGGAGAGCCTCCTGGATGAGGCCAATGGCCTATCTAGCCCAGCATCCTGTTCTCACAGTGGCCAGCCAGATGTTTCAACAGGGAACCGTCAAGCCCCCTCCCCTCCTGTGGTTTTCAGCAACTGCCATTCAGAAGCATTGCTGCCTCCTAGCATGGACTGATCCCTCATCTCCATTAATTTGTCCAATCCTCTTATAAAGCCATCTGAATTGGTGGCTATCACCGCCTCTTGTTGCAGTGAGTTCCATAGTTTTAACTTTGCACTGCTGCAGTTTAACTATGCCCACCACGCGCATGTTGCCCTTGTGGGGTTGCATGGAGGTGAATGTGCCTGAGAATGGTTGCCTGTCCCTGCAGCAGAGTCTACATAGGCTTGAATAATAGAAATTTAAAAATGGGCTTCCCTTCATAGGATGCAATAATAATTTTGCAATGCACTGAGATGAGCAGTTGGGGGTGGGGGGTGGAGAGAGAAATAATAAAACAGGTTGCTAGTTTTGTGAATTTAAATCAGCTACTTAGTTTGCCATACACAATAAATACTTCCAAAGACATGAATTTATTTATGGTATCACAGGCTTCTTTGACTGTTCACTAAGGGAACATTTATTGTCAAAACCAGGAAAGTATATAATCAGGGCTCTGAATGACAAAACACACACAGACTGTGAAACTCAAAATGGATTAGTTTCCCTTACTGGATGCTTATAATAACTCACAGTAACGAATGTGGATTGACTCTGACTGCACTCAGTATTTTCATTCCTTTTACAGGCACTGATGTACCTCCCAAGTAATATCGGTACAGTGGTGCCTCGCAAGACGAAATTAATTCGTTCCGCGAGTTTTTTCGTCTAGCGAATTTTTCGTCTTGCGAAGCACGGAATCCCATAGGAATGCATTGAAATTCAATTAATGCGTTCCTATGGTCAAAAAAAAGTCCAAACAAAGCCAAATTTGGTACAACAAGAGTTTATTAAGTGCTCTTTAAAGTCACACACACTGTAAAGAGCATTTCAAAAATTGAAGGAACAATAAATTAAGTTTCTAAACATGACAGAAAAACATTTAAAAATCAACAAAGTGTACAGTACATTTTCTAAGACTCTGGGGGACAACTCAAAGAAGGTTCCTCTTCCACTCTTTGCTTCTTTCTGAAGAACCCCCTCCCCAACTGTTCCCCCAGCCACCCACCACACAGAAATTCAAATCCAGATTTTTTTTTAAAAAAAACAGCAGAGTGGCTCAATGGTCACAGAAAATCATAAAAATGAAGAAAAAAACCACACAAGCTTCCAGATTCTTGCAAACCCCTCCTCAACTGTTCCCCCAGCCACCCACCACACAGAAATTCAAATCCAGAATTTTTTTTTTTAAAAAAACAGCAGAGTGGCCCAATGGTCACAGAAAATCATAAAAATGCAGGAAAAAAACACACAAGCTTCCAGGTTCTTGCAAACCCCTCCCCAACACCAAGTCCTTGAATTCCAAACACCCCAACCCAAAATCCAAAACCCCCCAAAAAAGTTTTAAAAGAAGTTTTGGAAAAGTCTTCAAAAACCTCAAAAAAGGCTACCACACCGCGTTCTATGAGTTGCTCCTCGAAGTCAAGTCGCAACTGTATTAACGGTGTTAAGAAAAAGGAAACAAACTTGCAAGACGTTTTCGTTTTTCGTCTTGCGAAGCAAGCCCATAGGGAAATTCATCTTGCGAAGCAGCTCAAAAAACGGAAAACCCTTTCGTCTAGCGAGTTTTCCGTCTTGCGAGGCATTCGTCTTGTGGGGCACCCTGTATCTGAAAGCATCTTGTGAGGATATGGCTGCAGCTTCCGATGCCCACATGGGAGTAAATTGTACTGACCCCAGTGCAACTTGCTTCAATGGAAGCAGGCACAGGGTTGCCCTGTTTGCTTTCTTGTTCTTTTAAATAGAAAGCATCGCGTGTAGCATCTCATAGGAACTTTGGAAGCTGCCTTAAACCAAGTCCACCAAGCGCAATATTGTCTACAGTGACTGATGGTGGCTGTCCAGAGTTTCAGACAGGGATTTTTCTTGGCAATATTTGGAGATTCTGGAGATTGGATCTGGTACCAAACATTAGCAGTCTCTGACAAATTTTGTATAACAACTTCTATTAATTTTTAATTACAGTGGTACCTCAGGTTACAAACACTTCAGGTTACAAACACTTTGAAGTTTACCTCAGGATGAGAACAGAAATTGAGCGGCGGCAGAGGGAGGCCCCATTAGCTAAAGTGGTACCTCAGGTTAAGAACAGTTTCAGGTTAAGAACGGACCTCTGGAATGAATTAAGTTCGTACAATGATCCAAAATAGCCACATTATCACAATACCAAATTACAATGCAATTGTAATTGTAATTGTAATTGTAAATAGCCAATTATGCAAATAACAAATTAAACAATTTTGGATGACTTCCCATGTGCTGGATTGAAGGGTACAAAGTTCTTATTTCTTTCTGCTTCTATAGTCTTGATTATTCCAATTACAACAGCTCTGATCTTGATCCTTTATTTTACAACCACTAGTTCCATGACTTTCATTTGTAACTGCATATTTAATAAATTTTATTTCTGCAAGAGGAGTTTATGTCCTGCAAATTTCTTTGTGAGATGTTTATTTTCCCTTTATTTCTTCATTCTTCATGTTGTAATCCATATACAGCTCTCTGCTTCCACTTTTTCTCTCTTTTCTCTTCTTTGCTCACAAGTGTTGCATTTTTCCGTGTCAAACGCCATCTTGTTTGTCAAAGCCTAACAAAAGGTCTGGCATCCCGCCATAGCCCCGGGTAGTTCTCCAGCTTATCTTTCTCATCCCACATTCAGCAGCTAACAAACTGGCATCCCAGCAAAGCTATGGTAGATCTTCAAAAGCCATAGCCCTCATTGTGATTCATTAGGAGCTTGATGCTTTAACCATATCAATATTATCTCACGGTTCCATATATTTTGTAATAATCCATAAATATTATCTTGTTCTTCTTCTTAATCTTCTTGTTCTTGTGATTTCCTCTTGCTTTTTATCACTCCATTAACTCTCAGGGGGAGGTTTGCCGAATCACTAAAGCAGCAAACATGGTATATAAAAAGACAGGGTAAAGGCTCCCCTCCCCCAACATACCGCACTTCATTACGAAGAAAATCTTCTTCTCTCCAGATCAAAATGTTGCCGCTCAGTGGCTGATTCATTTAGCAGATTATCTTGCCTCATTAGTCCAGTACATGTCTGTTAATTAGATCCAATTTCTTTCCAATAAACAGAAGAACCCCTGCCTATAATGGCTGTGTCGGAGGGTTACCAATAAGCAAATTGCTTTGCACTCAGTGCCTCCTGCCTCCTGTCTCCGTGTCGGGACGAGAGTCAGGTATCAGATGACCTGCGAGTGAAGCTCACCCCCCCCGACCCTGGAGGGGGTTTGCAAGGACAATTACCCTCATTCATCCTTGTTTGCGATCCGCTGTCAGTCTCTGCTAACATGGGGGCTGCCTCCATTATGGCAGGAAGCACCGAAAGTCCAGTCTCTGGCAAATTTTGAACAGATGGCAAACTTACTTTCTCAAGCCACCTGACCTATGCAAATGGAATGGACTGGACAGCTCATTTGGGGCTGCATCAGTTTTAGTATCTCACTCTCTGTGGAGACAAATGACTCTGTCCTCAAAGTGCCCAGGAAGCAAATCATAGAGGTGTCCCATGCTCCATCTTCTGATATACTTGTTGACACCCTGAAGAGCTTCACTGGCCAATGGATGGAAGAAATGAAGAAGACCCTCTTCTTGCCATTCAGTAGGTACCCATATGGGCTCTAGCATGTGTTTGGTCATCTTCATAGTGTTACTTCCGTCACCTGTACCCTAGTGTGTTTCATCACATGTAGCTCCACAGTGCAACCACATCTATGGTCCTCCACATCTTGCTGTTCCATAGCAAGGCAGGATCTGGGCAGGATCACTAGTTGTATCTGCTGGAAAATCCCTCAGAGCATTCAGGAATCCGTTGGAGTTCATAAGTCTCCAACGACAGACCACCCTGACAGGTCTCCCGTCCCCACAGGGGAAAGTTGGTACTGTTAGCCCAAACGTCAACTGGAAGTGGTCTGTCCACGACAATGGGGTCACCAAAACCCTATTTCCAGACCATTAACCTCAACACCAAAGCAAAAATCATAGAATCATAGAATCATAGAGTTGGAAGAGACCACAAGGGCCATCGAGTCCAACCCCCTGCCAAGCAGGAAACACCATCAGAGCACTCCTGACATATGGTTGTCTAGCCTCTGCTTAAAGACCTCCAAAGAAGGAGACTCCACCACACTCCTTGGCAGCAAATTCCACTGTCAAACAGCTCTTACTGTCAGGAAGTTCTTCCTAATGTTTAGGTGGAATCTTCTTTCTTGTAGTTTGGCTCCATTGCTCCGTGTCCGCTTCTCTGGAGCAGCAGAAAACAACCTTTCTCCCTCCTCTATGTGACATCCTTTTATATATTTGAACATGGCTATCATATCACCCCTTAACCTCCTCTTCTCCAGGTATGCCCCCTACTGTGGGTCAGGTTGGTGACCAAGTGAGACAATGTCACTGGTGAATCCTGCAAATCTTGTTGCTATATTGTTATTTTAAAACCCAGCAATGCAAAGATGTATTTGCTTATTCACACAAATTCACCCCCACCCCCTCTCCCACACATAAATCCTGCTGCTTTATCTCCCTAGGAGAATCACTCTCCAACCAACGTAAGACCTCATTGGCAACTAATGCCCTTTAAAAAGAGAAGTTACTTGCATGAGCATCAGGATGAACTAACGGAGCACTTTGAAAGTAGGCAGAAGGTAAAGCCGTTACTCTTGGTGCTTTCTTAGCAATTCTTTTACAATTCCTAATCTGACACTGGGGTGATGATGGTGGTAGCAAATATGGATTAATGCTTCATAATTAAAGAATCTTTTCAGAGATGTTTCCTAGAAAAAAGATCTTTCCTCTTTTCTGAAGGGAAATAAGAAAAGTCTATTCAAACTGTATTATCGAATAAATGAACCTCCTGAAATGTGGATTAAACCCAACATGCATTTGAAAGCCCACAGAAGAAATTGGGGGATGTTTAAAATGACTGTAGTGCATAGTTCTGTGGAGAAAGTGATCATCTGAGCATTGTCAAGTGGCAAGTATAAGAATCACCTGCCACCTCTCTAGGGTTTTTAAGCAAAATAAGTATTTGGAGGAGGAAAGGGCAGGTGCAGGAATGTAACATGTGGGGTGGGGAGGGGGATGAATGGAGAGGAGCTCAGAAGTAAAGCACGTCCTTTGCATGTTCAAGGTGGTGGGTCTGATCTTCTGCATGGTCAGCTGGGTCAGGTGGCAGGTGATGGGAAAGACCAGTCAGAGCAGGCAATACTGGGCTAATGGCAGTGATGTAGCAAGGCAGTTTCAGATCCTGGTCTTAATGCACTTATCAACCCCAACCCACCTGTGTATCTAGATGATTAATCAACTAAAAATTCCTGAATACATGAACAACACCCTCATAGAAAATATATATTTATCATACACAATAGACACCTCTCTCTACCTCTCAAGAGAGATTAATCATTCTGTGAAGGTTTCTTCTTTTTAATAGAGCTTTCCAAGGTAACCAGTTTTGAGTTAACACATGAGTGGGATCTTTGAGGAAATTTACATTTTGATGTGCCCTGCCATCTGGCATTTTTAAAAAATTCATTGACCTAGTCATGCTTTTGCCTTCTGCATGACGTGTCACATTTTAAATAATTTACATCACATGCAAAAGAGCCAATACATAATCATCACATAGGAGGAATAAGAACCAGTAGCCAACAGTTGCAGGGTGAATGTCAGGTGGGCTAAAGCTCAGAATGCGCTCCGGCTTGCAAGAGAGGTAAAAAATAATAATGAAGGTTTCTTTGCCTATATGCAAAGCAAGAGGAAGAGCAAGCAAGTGGTAGATCCGCTGCCTGTAGAAGATGGAGAGATGCTACTGGGGGCAGAGGGAGGCAGAAATGCTCAAAACCTACTTTGCCTCTGTCTTTACTCCAAAGGAAAGTGATGCCCAGCCTGGAGATAAGAGAATAAATGATGGAAGGAAGAAGCTGCAGCCCAAGATTGGAAAAGAGGCAGAAAGGGAACACTTAGCTAATTTAAATGAATTCAAATCACCAGGGCCTGATGAGCTGCATCCAAGGGATGTTATCTGGGAACCTCAGTCTAATCTTTGAGAATTCTTAGGGAACAGGTGAGGTCCCTGCAGACTGGAGACAGGCAAATCTCTCCATTTTCAAAGGGGGGGGGGAGAGCAAAATATGCACAAGGAGGGTGAGTTTGGTCAGAATTGAGTCTACACTTCCAGAGTTAACGCTAAATACAGTACATTACTGCTGGTAAATGAGCCACCAGAGCCACCAGAGGACTGTGAAAATTTCTGTCCCAGGCTTTTTAGGTTTATCTACCCATGTACTATCTGAAACCAAAGGGACTCATTGGTTGCCAGATGTGAAATATATTGGCATTATTTCCAGCTCTCCTTCCCCATTACAATGCAATTACAAAGACACAGAAAGAAAAGAGATGAATAGGTGATTTATCTTTGGCAGTTGATAAAGCAAACTAAATAAATGCACAAATCACAGGCTCATAAATGGTGGGATGTCATGCTAGAGAAAATTCATATTGATCTTCCCTTTAATAAACCAACTGTTTCCTATCAGCAGAAAATATTTTATCTGGCAGAAAGATTATGATGGGGAGGGGGTGGGGAGAGAGTCATAGATTAGTTAGTACAGTACTGGAGACAGAAAAAATTCTAAACAAAATCAATAAAGTAGGGTTTCCGGCTGTGGCTGTGGGACTTGACTTGCCACACATCACTTTAAGATTATGTGGAAATGTATGAGTCCTCAAGGGATAATAAAATCCTGCAAACAAGGCTTCATTTTATCAAAAAGCTGCCTGGTTCGGAACGTGGTAATGCCACGACTTCCTTTGCCATGTCAAAATGCCCTTTCAGCTATGCCCTCCACACTTGACCAGCAGCTGATGGTAGGTTTTAGGGACAAACAAATTTCAGTTTCTCTCAGTTTTAAATTTCTCCAATCTTTATTTCAGTTTGTCCCATTTCTGCATCAACTTGGGTTATTTTGTTAGATATACAGAAATCTTATGCATTTTCATGCACATTTCTCTGAATTTGTGTAAGCAATTTTCCGAATAAATAAACAAATCTGCTTCACAGGAAACTCTGGGAACAAATCTGGGAACCGTTCTCCAATTGGAGAACAGCCTTTACCAAAGGTGTCCTGGGCTTTGAAGACACTCAAACTCAGGATGCAAGGGAGAAACGTGCTAAGAGGAAGGCATGCTTGGCAAATCCACACTGTGATCAACTCCTGCCCAGAAACCAATGTTCCCAATGTTATGAAAAAATCAGGGTGCGAGGCTGCTCAGCCACCCAGCTCATCGGGCTAAGCCCATGGGTCCCTGCGGAACAAAGAAGGAGTCCAGCCACCAACCAGAGCAAAAAGCTGTAGATCAAAGTTTATTGGACAACAGGTTCAAAGAGGAATTGAACCCCGAGAACGGGGTGACAAGGAATTTTAAAAGTTCCTATCTTATCCCAGCATACAGTTCGCAAATGGCAGGATTCATAGAATCATAGAATCATAGAGTTGGAATACACCACAATGGTCATCGAGTCCAACCCCCTGCCAAGCAGGAAACACCATCAGAGCACTCCTGACATATGGTTGTCAAGCCTCTGCTTAAAGACCTCCAATGGAGGAGACTCCACCACACTCCTTGGCAGCAAATTCCACTGTCAAACAGCTCTTACTGTCAGGAAGTTCTTCCTAATGTTTAGGTGGAATCTTCTTTCTTGTAGTTTGGATCCATTGCTCCGTGTCCGATTCTCTGGAGCAGCAGAAAACAACCTTTCTCCCTCCTCTATATGACATCCTTTTATATATTTGAACATGGCTATCGTATCACCCCTTAACCTCCTCTTCTCCAGGCTAAACATGCCCAGCTCCCTTAGTCGTTCCTCATAAGGCATCGTTTCCAGGCCTTTGACCATTTTGGTTGCCCTGCTCTGGACACATTCCAGTTTGTCAGTGTCCTTCTTGAACTGTGGTGCCCAGAACTGGACACAGTACTCCAGGTGAGGTCTGACCAGAGCAGAATACAGTGGCACTATTACTTCCCTTGATCTAGATGCTATACTCCTATTGATGCAGCCCAGAATTGCATTGGCTGTTTTAGCTCCCGTGTCACACTGTTGGCTCATGTCAAGTTTGTGGTCAACCAAGACTCCTAGATCCTTTTCACATGTACTGCTCACAAGCCAGGTGTCACCCATCTTGTACTTGTGCCTCTCATTTTTTTTGCCCAAGTGCAATACTTTACATTTCTCCCTGTTAAAGTTCATCTTGTTTGTTTTGGCCCAGTTCTCTAATCTGTCAAGGTCGTTTTGAAGTGTGATCCTGTCCTCTGGGGTGTTAGCCACCCCTCCCAGTTTGGTGTCATCTGTCAATTTGATCAGGATGCCCTTGAGTCCATCATCCAAGTCGTTGATAAAGATGTTGAATAAGACCGGGCCCAAGACAGAACCCTGTGGCACCCCACTAGTCACTCTTCTCCAGGATGAAGAGGAACCATTGATGAGCACCCTTTGGGTTCGGTCAGCCAGCCAGTTACAAATCCACTAAGTGGTAGCATAGTCAAGACCGCATTTTACCATCTTCTTTACAAGAATATCATGGGGCACCTTGTCGAATGCCTTGCTGAAATCAAGGTAGGCTATATCCACTGCGTTCCCTTCATCTACCAGGCTTGTAATTCTGTCAAAAAACGAGATCAGGTTAGTCTGACATGGCTTATTTTTCAGAAATCCATGCTGACTATTGGTGATCACAGCATTCCTTTCTAGGTGCTCACAGACTGTTTGCTTAATGATCTGCTCCAGAATCTTCCCTGGTATTGATGTCAGACTGACTGGGCTGTAATTATTTGGGTCCTCTCTTTTCCCCTTTTTAAAAATAGGGACAACATTTGCCCTCCTCCAGTCTGCCGGGACTTCGCCTGTTCTCCAGGAAGTCTCAAAGATGACTGCCAGTGGTTCTGAGATCACATCTGCCAGTTCTTTTAATACTCTTGGATGCAGTTCTTCTGGCCCTGGAGACTTGAATACATCTAAATTAGCCAGGTATTATTGTACTATCTCCTTAGTTATTCTGGGCTGTGTTTCCTTTGCTGAATCATTTGCTCCAAATTCTTCAGGTCGGGCATTGTTTTCTTTATCAGAGAAGACTGAGGCAAAGAAGGCATTGAGGAGTTCAGCCCTTTCCATGTCCCCTTTCCATGACAGTGGAATTTGCTGCCAAGGAGTGTGGTGGAGTCTCCTTCTTTGGAAGTCTTTAAGCAGAGGCTTGACAACCATATGTCAGGAGTGCTCTGATGGTGTTTCCTGCTTGGCAGGGGGTTGGACTCGATGGCCCTTGTGGTCTCTTCCAACTCTATGATTCTATGATTCTATGATTCAATCCATAGCCATAGGGAACTCTGGGAATTGTAGCTCTGGGAGGAGAACAGGGACCTCCTAACCACTATCAGCACCCTTAACAAACTATGACTCCCATATTTCACCAGGATTTACTTAAGAACATAAAAGCCCCATGGTGATATAAAATGGGGAGTCAGTCCCTAGGAGAGGCCAGAGACTGAACCAAGGACTTTCTGCATTCAAACCATATATTCCAGCATTGAGATTCTGCCTTCTGTCTCCAACCTTGTCTTTTAAAACAGACATATCTGTAAATTCACAGACGAAAGTGTAGTGGACCTCAGGAGTAGGTACTGAACAAGATGTTCCAGGGCTCTCTGTCTCCCCCTTGGATTCTGCCTTGACCACAACCCCTTTGGCCAAGGCTCAGCCCTCCTCAATCCTGTTCTCTGCCCTCCTTGAGTGCTTTGGCTTGGCTGTGGTGTGTTATTGAACAGGGAGAATGTAATGCCTCTCGCTAGCAGGAATGAAGGTTCTGGGTGTGTTGAAACCTCTTACTTTTGTGCGACTGGAATGTCACCTGGTGTACAAAGGTAAGAATCACATTCCTTAGTCTGGTCACTTTGCCCACCGCCTGCCCAAGGGCAATGCAGGCCTAAGGCGGGAGAGATTCCCCACCTCTGTCATGCTGCATTTTGCTTCCAAAGTGTTGCAATTGTACAGCATCTTAATATACAGGATAGCCCATTTAAAGGACTTGCATTCTTTTTATTTCTTTTGCCCTATGCTGACTTTAATTGTCTCCATCTTTCTTTGCAGCCCATAGATGAAAGAAAATGTTTATCTTAGCAATGGGGAAAAGGGTGAGTTTAGTGATAAAAGACTAAGGTGACCAATTCATGATATAAGAAAAGATTTTTTTCTAAAATGGAGAGAGAAATCCATCTTACTTTTTTCTTATGAATTCTATTTGCAAGCTACAGTTGCAAAACAAAACAAAACAAAACAAAACAAAACAAAACAAAACAAAACAAAACAAAACAAAACAAAACAAAACAACAACCACAAAGGAATTTATCCTGCACAAATCACATTAAAATAGATGGGGAACAATCGCCAATCTTTTTTCTTTCCTAATTATCACATCTCACCACCAACAATACTGGGATATTTACAAGGCTTGAAGATGGCCTCTAAAAAATTCATTATATCCTTGATGACCACTTCCACACTCTAAACTAATCTGTAGTACCATCCAAGCCTATTGAAATGCCGTGCTTTATGGTGTGTAGAAAATAATCTATCGCTGCACCTCTAGACTGCTTTGTAATGATGGAAATGTCATCTTGTAGTAGCAGCAGTCCATGAGCCACAGAACATGCAAAAAGTATATTATGACAAAATACATCATTGTTAAGTTTATTTTCTCATATTCTAGCTATTGATTTTCCACTGGCATTGCAAGTTTGTGAGGTGTGGGTACCAAATGATATGTGATTATTAGTGGGGTTTCACAGAACTCATCAGCTCTGAAATCAATTGTATTATTCTGGTGCAGCTTATGTTCATTTTGACAGGGCTTTTTGTAAAAGAAAGTCCTAACGCACAGGGTCCTCATAGGTCAAAACTGTCTTTCTGCTGCTGTCCTTCATGCCTGCAACACTCTCCTGAAGCACCAGAGAGTCTCTCCCTCTCCCTTTTGTGAGTCCTCTCTAAATCTTCATTCCCACTTTAGGAAGACCTAAGGAAAGAGATGAAGCTAGGGCATCTGTTTTGCATGCATCCCAGGCATTTCTCAGTAGGTCTAAGGCCACATTCCCTTAAAGAATTCTGGGAGCTTTAGTTTGTTGAGGGTGCTGAGAGCTCCCCTCAGAGCTACAATTCTCAGTGATATATCCTGCTTGACAGGAAACTCAGGGGACTTCCGGGGAGGTGCCTTCGGTAATGGCGGAATTCCTCTGACCGGGAGGAATTTGCTCCATGGGAATCTGGGTCTGGCCGCCACGGTGAAGGCGGAGACCCGTAAAAATCGCAGGCGGGGGAAGCCTGTGAGTGTGGGATTCGGCAGGCACCTTTTGCGCCTCCCCTACTCGCAGGGAAACCCGGTTTCGGGGATCCGGAGCGACGTGGGGTGAGCGGCGTGGTGCTTCGAATCGTCTGCTTCTTCCACGGAGCGAAGCAGCATAGCTGTTGTCAGAGAGCGCTGACATTTTCCTGTGGACAATTCGACTCTAAAGTAATTACCCGTGAGTAGAGCTGCAGCGGGAGAATTGGATGCTTAAACGTTTAATTTGGTATCGTAACGGGGAGGCTCAAAACAGGAAGTCCACCTTCCCCTTTTGTAAATAGACTGAGGCAATGAGGTTGCAAGCTGAAGTCTTGGAAAGCCTTTTGCAAAAGACTAAATTTCCATTGGTAAAGAACATTAAATCCCCCCCTTGGAGGCAGGAGAAGGGGGGGAGTCGTGGACTGAGTAAGCCTGCAGGAGAGAGCGAAGAGAGTTAAAATACCGCCGCTCTGACCCTGGGAACGGGCTGCTAGCAGGACTGACGTCTTGTGGAATGTTCATTGACAGTTTTTAGAACGTTCATTGACACCTAGCTAAACAAGAGAAATACATTGTTTCTACTGTCTTTGGCTGCTTTTAAAAAAAGGAGTAAAGAAACTGAAAGTAACTGAAAATTGAAACTATCTTTGGACTGTTTGAACTGTGCTTAAAAGAGGACACTATTGACTAATATAAATAGAAACTGTTTCCCCCTAGTGGAAGCCTTTGAAACTGGTTGTCTTACAAGAGCCGGGCTGGGGGAATTTCCAGATGCAAGATAAAATTTGTGAGACTCTGCGATTGACCTTAAATCTTTTGAGTGTTATGGCAAATGGAAAGGAAAAAATAGATCAGTCAACTGGGGAAAAAACATTAAGGTCTGGGAGGACTTGGCAGCAATCCAGGAGAGGCTCAACACAAGGTCTCCCTGCCTCCTCGGCAGCTGCTTCTGCACCAGTACAATCCAAATCAAGAGGAATGTCAACAGAAGAGGCCTTAGCGGTTGGATTAACTAAGATAAATGATTCATTGGAACAGCTTAACAAGAAAGCGGATGCGACAAATGTGAAAGTGGATGCTGCAACTACTAAAATTGACTTAAATACAGAAAGTATAAATAATCTGGGACAAAAAGTGAATACCAATACAGAGACCATCTAGAAATTGATACAGGAATCTACTTTGATACGGCAGACTGCGGAGGAGGCCAGGGAGAAAGCTGTCGCTGTAGAAAGTAAAGTAACACAACTGGAGAGAGAGAGTCCCAGCCCTGCAGAGGCAACTTGATGAGCATAAGTTGACGCTTGCTATGATTGAACTGAAAAAAAGAAAAAAAACATACAACAATACAATACAATACAATACAAAAAAAACAACACTACAAAACACTAACATACAACTAACAAAACAAAACAAAAACCATTTAAAACACAGTCCAATTTCAATATCTTATCTTTCTTTCACTAATTTCCACAACCTCCTCACACCTCCCTTTTTGTATTTCACTTCTATTAATTGTTTCAGCAATTCCTTTCCATCTTCCTCTGTTTTCTATCCTATAATTGTCTTAACACATTCTAACCTTATTTTTCCCTTTAATATTCTATTAATCTATTTATACTTAATTCCTTATAACATTTCTACTAAAGCCATATAACTTCATTCCAACATTTTTCTAACATTCATTAATTTTACAGTATTTAAACTTTTTCCAGTCTTCTTCCACCGACTCTTCTCCCTGGTCTCGGATTCTGCCAGTCATTTCCGCCAGTTCCATGTAGTCCATCAACTTCATCTGCCATTCTTCCCTGGTGGGTAAATCTTGTGTCTTCCAATATTTCACAATGAGTATTCTTGCTGCTGTTGTTGCATACATAAAAAGTTCTATCCTTCTTTAACACCAATTGGCCAACCATGCCCAGGAGAAAGGCCTCTGGTTTCTTAAGGAAGGTATATTTAAATACCTTTTTCATTTCATTATAAATCATCTCCCAGAATGTCTTAATCCTTGGGCACGTCCACCAAAGGTGAAAGAATGTACCTTCAGTCTCATTACATTTCCAACATTTATTATCGGGCAAATGGTAAATTTTTTCAAGCTTAACTGGTGTCATGTACCACCTATAAATCGTTTTCATTAAATTTTCTCTTAGGGCATTACATGCCGTAAATTTCATACCTGTGGTCCATAACCATTCCCAGTCAGCCATCATTATGTTATGTCCTATATCTTGTGCCCAATTAATCATAGCTGATTTCACCATTTCATCCTGAGTGTTCCATTCCAACAGCAAGTTATACATTCTTAACAAATTCTTGGTTTTTGGATCTAACAATTCTGTTTCCAATTTTGATTTTTCCACCTGGAAACCAACTTTTTTGTCCAATTTGTATGCCTCCATTATTTGATAATAATGGAGCCAATCTCACACTTTATTTTTCAATTTTTCAAAGCTCTGCAAATTTATTCTGTCTCCATCTTGCACCATAGAATCGTGAGGGCCTTCAGACTTGGAAGAGGAGGAAAAAAAGAGAAGAATAGAATAAGAGACTGTTTGATTACTCTTCGAACTAAAGAAGAGAGAGATAGAATTTTGGGTTGGCACTACCAGAAAAATCTAGAAATACAACAGTCAAGAGTGGAAATTTTTAAAGACGTCCCGAAATATCTTTTGGATCCTTGGCCTAACTTCAGAGATATCATTGCCCTGCTGAGAAGGAATAAAATTATCTTTAGGTGGGAGTTCCCCCAGGGCCTATCGTTTAGTTTTAAAGGAAGGAAAATAAAAATAAGATCAGTAGAAGGTAAAGCAAAGTTTTTGTATAAATACGAAGATCTGCAGAAGGGACTTGGAGAAGAGCCAAGAGCATCAGACAGAAGATCACCAGATAGAGGACTAGAGCAAAGAGCTAGGAGATCACCAAATAAGGAAATATTGGACATATCAACATTATCCTTTGGATTGGATCTCCCAGTGAACATGTCGTCACCACCACCACCATCAGAAGAAGAACATGCATTAGGTGCAGTTGGAGGAACATCAGCGTAATTACATGATGGGGTTGCAGGTTTTGAGTTGGAATGTTAATGGACTGAACTCCCCAGAAAAAAGGCGAAGAGTCTTTCATTTATTGAAAAAAGAACGTTTGGACTTGATTTGTTTACAAGAAACACATGTGATAAGGCTACATAGGAAGATACTGAGCAATAAAAGACTGGGCCAAGAATTTATCTCATCAGACAAAGTCAAAAAAAGGGGAGTGGTCCTTTATGCAAAGGAGAGCCTATCACCGAAATTTATATTCAAAGATGATCAAGGAAGTTATTGCAATTGAAATTCAATCACAAGGAGAAAAATTCCTGATTGTAGGTATTTATGCACCAAATGAAGGAAATTTTTTAAGAAACTACACGAGACTCTGATGGACTATATGGACTATAATATGATCTTGATGGGAGATATGAATGGAGTGGTGTCTACAAACATGGACAAGGCACAGAGACAGGTAGTCACCAAAGATGGTAGACTACCAAAAACCTTTTTTGACATGACAGATAATATGGACTTAGTTGACATTTGGAGAATGAAGAATCCTCTGGGTAGAGAGGGAACTTTTTCTCTGAGGCTAAAATGACATGGACAAGAATTGACCAAATCTGGGTAACCAGGGGACTGGCTCCGAAGATTAGCAATGTGGAGATTAGTCCCAAAACTTGTTCTGACCATAATGCTGTGAAGATGGAAATGAAATTGACGCCAATGGGTTCCTTTAGATGGAGGATGAACGATACTCTGTTCAGAAACGAAGAGGTAACCAAGAAGGCCCAAAAAACTCTAAGAGATTATTTTGAGATAAATATGAATACTACAGTGGAAAAAAGAGTAATCTGGGACGCAAGCAAAGCGGTCATGAGAGGATTTCTAATACAACAGAATGTAATTAAGAAGAGAACCCAGAATGAAAAAAAGGATAAAATCCTGGAGAAAATAAAGGAAGGAGAGAAGAAACTGAGAGCAAAACCAAAGTCACAGGAGATCCTGAAAGAGATAAAGTTATATCAAGTACAATATACGAAGCTGATGAATCAGGAAATAGAATGGAAGATTAAACAGATGAGGCAAAGGACATTTGAATCGGCAAATAAGTGTGGAAAATTGTTAGCCTGGCAAATGAAAAAAAGACAAAAACTCAATACTATTACAAATTTGGAAGTGGAAGGAAATAATATACAGAACCCAGTGGAGATCAGGAAGTGCTTTCAGAGGTATTTTAAACAACTTTATACACAGGAGAAGCAGAAAGAAATGGCCATTGATCGATTTCTGAAAATAAATGGATTACATAAAATCTCTCAGGAAAAACAGCTAATGTTGAACTACAAAATAACGGATCAGGAGGTGGAAGGGGCCATTCAGAGTATGCAATTAGGTAAATCTCCAGGACCAGATGGTTTGACTTCAAAATATTACAGAGCTTTGAAAGAATGGTTAATACAACCATTGAAGGAAGTCTGTAGTGAAATATTGGAAGGGAGAAAGGCACCAGAGTCGTGGAAGGAAGCTTATATTACACATATCCCAAAAACAGAAATTGAAAAGACACAGCTTAAGAACTACCACCCCATATTGTTGCTGATCGAATCTAGAGAAAGCCAGACTTGGTGGGATGGAGCCCTGCTTGGATTGGAGAAGGAAAGTTGGATAGATCCTCCTATGCAGGGATGCTCTGGCCTTTGGGATCTGGATTTGGGTCAGGGGGAGAGTGGCGCTCTGAAATATCTTTTGGACTTTAGTTCTGACTATGGAGAATGGGCTGACCTGTCGAGAAGGAATAAAGACATTGTTAGGTTGGAGTTTCCCCGAGATCTACTCCTCAGTGCCAAAGGAAGGAAATTAAGAACAAGATCAGCAGAAGATAAAGTAAAGTGCATGTATAAATATGAAGAAGATCTGCAGAAGGGACATGGAAGAGAGTTAAGAGCCTCGGACAGAAGGTCACCAGGTTGATGGACTATATGGTATTGATAGAAAGGACTGACAGAATCCGAGACCAGGGAGAAGAGACGGTGGAGGAGGATTGAAAAAAAGTTTTAAAAAAATTATTTAGAGAAATGTTGCAAAATTAATGAGTGATAGAAAAATGTTGGAATGAAATTATATGGCTTTAGTAGAAATGTTATAAGGAGTTAAGTATAAATAAGTTTTAGGGTTTTAATGGTAAGATAAGGTTAAAATAAATTAAGATAATTAAATGATAGTGAAAGATGGAAAGGATTTGCTGAAATAATTAATAACTAGAACACAAAAAGGGAGGTGTGAGGAGGTCGATGAAACAAGTTAATGAAAGATAAAGATATGGAAATAATGGATGTGTTTTTAACTGTTTTTGCTTTTGTTTTTGTTTTGATGTATTGTGTCTTTTGCTTTTTTATATGTATTGTAACGTATTGATTTGTACTGTTTATTTTTTCTTTTTCTTTTTTACCTTTTTCGCTTTTCTTTCAATTCTTAAACTTTTAATAATTTTTTTTTTTTTTTTAAAAGAGAGACTGAAGTTACATTCTTTCACCTTTGGTGGACATGCCCAAGGATTAAGACATTCTGGGAGATGATCTATAACGAAATGAAGAAGATATTTAAATACACTTTTTTGAACAAACCAGAGGCCTTTCTCCTGGGCATGGTCGGCCAAATGGTGCCAAAGAAAAATGAAGTAATATGGCTTTAGTAGAAATGCTATAAGGAATTAAGTATAAATAGATTAATAGAGTATTAAAGGGAAAAATAAGGTTAGAGTGTTAAGATAATTATAGGATAGAAAACAGAGGAAGATGGAAAGGAATTGATGAAACAATTAATAGAAGTGGAATACAAAAAGGGAGGTGTGAGGAGGTCGAGGAAATAAGTGAATGAAAGATAAGATATTGAAATTGTTCGATGTGTTTTAAATGGTTTTTGTTTTGTTTTGTTAGTTTTATGTGTTAGTGTTCTGTAGTGTTTTTGTATTATATTGTATTGTTTTTTTCGTTTTTTTTTCTTCTTTTGTAGCGTTGTGTTTAAATTGTTGGAAAATTAATAAATATTATTTACAAAAAAAAAAGAGAGAGAGAGAGACAGGAAACTCAGGGAACTGTAGCTCTTGGAGGGGAAAGGGGATTTCCTAACAAGCACCCTTAACAAACTACAGCTCCCAGGATTCTTTTGGGGAAGCCATGGCCATTCAAAGTGGTGTCATAGTGTGGATGTGGCCTAAGAGGAATGATCCTGGCCTGAAACTCTGAAGAGCTGCTGTCAGTCAGTGTAGGCAACACTGGACTAGATGGACCACTATCCCCACTTTTCCTTCAAGCAGCTCAAGGTGGTGTACATGATTCCCCTCCCCTTTGCTTAGTCCCCTATGAAGCACATATGATGTATACACAGCTTCCCCTCATCCTCCAGATTCAACACATCACAGGATCATGTTAAACGAATACGACAATCTTTCACATATTAACATGTCATAGAGATAGATAGATGATAGATAGATAGATATAGATGATCTAGAGATAGATAGGATTGCTTAAGAGATGGACCTTATGAGCCAATGACAAGGATCTCCTTGAGCAACCATTTCCTCAGAGGTGCTTGCCAAAAGGCAAACATTGCTCCAGACGGAATAATTGGCAAAGGCAAGACTTCAACAGGTAACAGATGTCCAGACGGAATGAACTTCCCTGGAGGATTTAGGGAAATATCTCTATCTTTTCCATGTTTCAGAGAATGAGAGCCTGTGAGTGGGCCATTTTGATGGTATTAAGGGGAAATACAAGCTCTTACCCTTTGCCTTGCTCTTTCCAGGCCCAGGTTTGCACTCTAAAGCTCTGCATTGGAGAATGCACAGGAACTTTCCCCAGAAATACCCACTATTTAAAGCTGAAGCACAACAAATGGCAATTCAGGTTTTTTATGTATTGCCATTTGCTCCGATTCAGTTTTAAACAGCGGGGTTTTGTGGGGGGGGGGGGGACTCGGAGCAAAAAAAAAAAAAGAGTGCTCAGACATGGAGCTTTAAACCACAGACTGCGCCTGGAAAGCATGGGGGAAATGTAGGTGTTGACAAGCCCTCACTTGCGGGACAGGGTGTGGCATCAGAGGGCTTCCCCAAAGATGAGGGCGGCCTCTCCTCTCTTACAACTCAACATAATGATCCTACCAGAAAGATCTTGATAATGGCAGCATCTTTTGTCACCAGGTATCATGGATGTTGAATAATGAAGCCCATTAATACCTACTCGCTAGTCCTGGAATTCGTCTCGTAATGAAAACTGAAATGAAAATCAAGTGGGGGAGGCCCATTCACTTCAATTTTTCACTTTCCCAAAACGAATGTGTGCCCCCAGTTCATGGCACTTTAGTTAAGACCCAGACTTTACTGAATTTAACCTTACAATTCTACAAGAGGGTGGGTGTTCTTTTGGCAAGCCAAATAAGTGTCTAAAGACAAGGGGGCAACCACAACTTCAATTGTTATGTCAAAGGCAATCCTTGCAGCTGCAAGGGTTCTGCTTGCCTGGAGCTGGAAAGATGATGATACCTTCGAGGGTGGACTGGCAGATGAAATTATTGGACCATGCAGAGATGGCAAGATTAACTGGGAAAATCAGAAACCAGGAAGATCAAAACTTCAAAAGAGAATGGGACAAATATAGAATGTATCTGATAACTCTTGCAATGATACGTAGACTATGGATATAATGGAGGACTGTTAACTAGATGGACTTATAATATGCAGTTGAAAAAGTTACTTAAAGAACCCACAGAGGGGAGGAGGGAAGTCCTAGGATTCGAAAGAATCTTGTGTAAAATTCTAATATTTGCAAGAATATTATTTCTGTGAATGAACTTGTAAAATCATACACACACACACACACATACACACACACACACCGGTATATGGCAATCCTTCAACAGGGACCCAAGCACTAAGGCCAGTATTTATGAAGAAAGGAATGCAAGAATGATGACACTCAGTATTATTATTATTATTATTATTATTATTATTATTATTATTATTGATGTAAGTATGGGCAGGTGGATTTGGCATATATGAGGGAAGCATCCTCCATTCCACTGGTCTTGCAATTATCTGCATTTCATGGCTTCCCAGTCAGGAATTGGGAGAGGCTTCTCCATCCTTGATAAGTGAGCCTTTGATATATGAACACAATATTCACACCCAGGTTCTGCTGTGCAGCATTCACCAAGGCCTAATGGGCAACCCCAAAGACCCGCAAGCCAAGGGCCACTCAAGAGGTGCCAGTCTCAAGGTGTCTGTCAATCAAGTTCTTAAATTCCTTTACCTACCCACACCGAATGCAAAATAAACCAAATATATGCATCACAAGCATACCAAATAACTCCACAGTCTGGAATAGGCAAAGAAGAGGAGTCTTGAGACCCCGAAAAATTTCCTACCCAGTCCCCGGAAATGGTGATTAGCAAAAAGCCACACTGCAGAGGGAGGGAGCAGACTTCAATAGCAGCCCAATTGCTTTCCTCCTATTGGGCACTCCTGCCCATGTGACCCCCAAGACCCATGGGAGGAACGAATTTGTGTCTTCTCTCAAGACAAGCTGTGTGGCAAATATAACCCTGTTAAAGGGCAGAAGTGACATTCTGCAGCCTCCCTGGGTTCCTGCACATTTTGAGAATTTCGTGGCATCCTTGGCTGGCCTTTCTGTCACTATGAAAAGCTGGAGAGGTTGCCTCCCATGCTGCTGACTGTTTGCTTTCATTTTTAAACAAATCAGTACAGGGTTTTTTGTTTTAAGATAAAAGGAAAGGCATCTCTTAAAAATTAAACTAGCCTGTCCACCAATCTTGCGTTCTGACTATTTAGTCTCCTGAACACCTCACATTTCCATCTCAGGATCCCAGTGGAAGATTTTGTGAGGTTATTCCTCCCATGAGGCTTTTGCTGATCTGGAGGTGTGGGAATTCAGGGAGACTGCAGAGAGTTGGGAAAATGTTTAATGGAAATAATAATAATAATAATAATAATAATAATAATAATAATAATAATAATAATAATAATAATAAATTTTAATTTGTATCCTGCCCTCCCCGGCCAAGACTAACATCAAATATATAACATCGGTATAAAATCAAACAATAATTACATTACCTCCTAAAAGCAAGTCAGAATCAAATTTAAATCTAATTAGATGGCTTTCTGCAGGATTAGGGTTGGGAACAGTAAATGTTCATCAGGCCCAACTGTTTATGCTGTTCTTATATGAGCCTGTGAGACTGCTGGGAGGCCTCTTTCATACTAGTTCTTTTACAAAAAGAGAAGGGGAGTCAGGCTGCGCCCCGACCAAAGGCCTGGCGGAACAAGTCCGTCTTGCAGGCCCTGCGGAAAGATGTCAAATCCCGCAGGGCACTGATCTCTTGCGGCACAGAGTTCCACCAGGCCAGGGCCAAGGCTGAAAAGCCTAATCTCCCTGGGGGCTGGGATCTCCAAGCTGTTATTATTTGCAGACCGTAGGGTCCTCCGTGGGGCGCACCAGGAGAGGTGATCCCGACGATCACAACCCACTGACCACTCTCAACCATCCTGCTACTATGATATAAGCTCAGCCCTGCACCTTCTGAAATTCTCAAGAAATCCTGTGAATGCTCCAGAAATATGGGAGCCTCTTCCAAAGAGGAATAAAGCTTTCAAGAAACTGGAGGACAAATTTCGGCACAGCATTAATATCTAAAATATTCTAAGGACTGAAAGAGTGCAATATAAATGCAAAAATATTGTGGTTATGGAGTGAGGAATTGGGCTTCTTCCTCCAAGAAAGTCAGCATTCAGTATCTAACATTCTTTAAGCAGGCACAGAGGTGTGCTAATATATTTGAGTTCACACTGCTTAAAGTTAATTCAAAAACAGGTCTGTGATTCAGTTGGTCAGCTTCTCTCCACAGCACTGTTCTGGCCATCACTGTCATGCTGAAGGCATACGGGTCTATCTTTTCCAACTCAGCTGACACTGGGGAAGCAATTTCCAGAATGATTTCATGCCAGCATGCTATTTTGTTAGAACACCAGAAAACTTCCCTCTGTGTGTTTTTGGAGGTGTTTTTGGAGAAAGGGGGCTGTTTTAAGCTATTCCATTTTACTCTTGCAGTGAATCATATCTATGAGAGCCCCTGTATGTCTGCGTCCAGATCTTCTCTTAAAAATCAAAGCAAGGAGGTAGGTATGTGTCTCATGGCATAAGTATTTTAATGTATTTTTAATTTTTGTTGGAAGCCGCACAGAGTGGCTGGGGAAACCCAGCCAGATGGGCGGGGTAGAAATACCGTATTTTTCGCTCTATTGAACGCACCGGACCACAGGACGCACCTAGTTTTTAGAGGGGGAAATCAAGGAAAAAAATATTATTCCCCCCGAGCCCCAAATATCAACGGACAGGCTGCGCGCAGCCTGTCCGCTTCTCCCAGAGCTTCTTGGGGCTGCGGGGGAAGCCCGGGTCCCCCCCCAGCCCCAAAGAGCAAAGAAGCCAAGACAGCGAGCGGGATCCATAGCCGCGCAACCTCTCCAGCCAGGAGCTAAACCTCTCCAGCGCGGCTAAAGAAGAAGACAAGGCAGTGAGCGCGATCCATCCCACTCGCTGCCTTGGCTTCCTCTTTAGCCTTGCGCAGCATCTTTAGCCTTGCGCAATGGGATGGATCGTGCCCGCTGTCCACCAGGGCTGGACTAGATGACTCCTGGGGTTCCCTTCCAACCCTGCAATTCTATGACCTCGGAAGGTGTTGGGGGTCTCCACCACTGGAGGCTTTTAAGCAGCAGTTGGGGGACCATCTGCCTGGCGTTCTTTAGCTGTGATTCCTACATTGTGAGGGGGCTGGGCTAGATGAACTTCGGGTGGCCCTCCCAACTCTATACAGTCCTACACTTCTGCGGCAGGAGATCCACAGCCACTTCACACAATGCCCACTCCCAATTTTCATCAGAGAGACATGTGGCTTCAGTGTCTAGGTAGGTACCCCCCTACCTGCCACACTTCCCCCACCCCACTTAAGCTGAGGGAATTCCTGCCCAGAGAAGCTCCCAGGTGAGGCAAGGGTTAAGATCTACCTCTGGTGGATCGCGCTGAGGCGCGCAAGGCTAAAGAGGAAGCCAGGGCAGCGAACAGGATGGATCGTGCTCGCTGCCCTGGCTTCCTCTTTAGTCTTGCGCAGCCTCCCGCGGCTGGAGAGGTTGCGCAAGGCTTTTCTAGAGGAGGGAGAAGGGACTGACTGGCGGTGTCAGTCCCTTCTCCCTCCTGGGGAAAAGCCCGCAAGAGCCGCGAGAAGCTTGTGTGGGGCTCTTGGGGGCTTTTCCTGCCTGCCTCCCCCCTGCATTCGCTCCATAGGATGCACAGATTTCCCCCCTTAGTTTTTAAGACGGAAAAAGTGCATCCTATGGTGCGAAAAGTACGATAATATATTATTATTATTATTATTATTATTATTATTATTATTATTATTATTATTATTATTATTAGCTGAGCAGCCTGAATGAACATCAGAATTTCTGTCCCAACCACACACAAAGATTGTTCTCACCCCATTGGAACAACCCTAAGGTTGGAGAAGGAGGCAGAGTGGAAGGAACCAGCAGAAAGAAAAGTTAGAATTACTCAGATCCAGCTTTAGCAATGGTATAGGGCAATCAGGTCAGATTATATGTTGTTGTTGTTGTTGTTTAGTCGTTTAGTCGTGTCCGACTCTTCGTGACCCCCTGGACCAGAGCACACCAGGCACTTCTGTCTTCAGAAGACAGATTATATAGGAGCACATATGAAATGACCTTAAATCAATTAATTGATCCATCTAGCCTAGTGTCATCCGCTCTGACTGGCAGCAGCTCTCCAGGTTCTTGGGTAGAGAAAGGCTTTCCCAGCAGCTGCTTCTTGGTTCATTTGTTGGTTTAACTGGAGCTGCCAGAAACTAAGCTTCTCCCAAACCCCTTTCCCTCCCTCCATTTGGTATAAGATTCCAAGCCCCTTGCAGGGACTTTCTCAGTTTGCTTGGGTGACCTGAAAGCCTCCATCTAAAAAGATATCATTGCACTAAGAGGTTGCATGTTCCTCTAAAGCAAGGGGGGAGAGGGGGGAGCCATAGGCCTCAGGGCCACATGGACCTCCCCAGGCCTTCTTCCCTGGTCCTCAGGCCACACAGCCTCCCCAGACACACCTCCATTCCCCAGGTTGCTTCCCTCACGGCCCGGGCTTCACTTATTCCTTGAGTGTTGCCTGGCTAGAACAAGTGCATGAAAGAAGGATCAGGTGTGTGTGTGTGTGTGTGTGTGTGTGTGTACCTGGTATGACAAAAATGTAAAATGTACATTCCTTGCTCTGCTTACTTTTGCATCTGGCTCCACCAACCGCTGGCATGTGGCCCCAGAAGTTTGCCCAGAAGAGAATATGGCCCTCAGGCTGAAAATAGTCCATTGCCCCAATACATTGTTGTGGGTTGGGGAGGCTCCATGGATGAAGGAGCTGGGCAAGGGAAAGAATGGCTCCTAACTATGGGCTGTTAGTATAAGAAAGGAAGCTGCTCTGTGCTAGGGGGCAAATGGGTGGGCCTCCCCCCCTTCAACCCTGGCTGGTAGTGAGAAAGATGGCAGCCAGCATGGTGCATTGGTGAGCTGGGCTAGAGTCCTGAGATCGAGAGCCATGCCTGATTTCTTCTGGTATCCAAAGCTCGGACTATGGGAGAGGCAAGACCTTCTGCGCTGTTAATGCTGTAGGCTCAGGTTGTATAAATGTGTAAATCAACCACATAACATTATGTGGTTGGGGCTTGACAACCATATGTCAGGAGTGCTCTGATGGTGTTTCCTGCTTGGCAGGGGGTTGGACTCGATGGCCCTTGTGGTCTCTTCCAACTCTATGATTCTATGATTCTATGATTCTAACATTAAGACCCCACAGACTCCACTGTCCCTCATTCCAAGGAAACCAAACCCTGGGTAGGTGTCTGGAACCCCTGTAATCTTGCACCCCTTGGAGGTTGCCGGGGGTGCGCGCAACAATATGTAATTTATCAGAGTTAAAAAGCTTGAAAGCGGGAGCTACCACACCAGCCATCGTCTGTTTCAATCATACATCCATTAGCATTACTAAAAGGTAAAATAAAACACTGGTAAAGAAATAAAGGTTACTTCACATCAGCCAACAGGGGCACCAACTCCTGGGGACCCAACGCTCTCTCCTCCCCCATGTTCCAAAAAATCAGGGCCAAACACAGAGCTGAGTGTGGCTTCAGTGGATGGATCCTCCTCCTCCTCCCCCCACGGAGGGGAAGGAAGGCGGAAGCAGCCCCTGGCCAGTGGCAGCAGGAGGAGCAGCCACCTGCCATTGAAGCCATGCTGCTGCCACATTCCTGGCTCCTCTGACATCCTGACACACATTAGGATGTCACAAGTTGGCGCCTCTGTTAGCAAAGATGTCTTCAGATTCTACATTACATGACTGGAGCTACCTTTGTCACATCCTTCTGCAAGATAGAGAGAGAAGAAAGAGAATGAGGAAGAGGAAGGGCTGGAAAATCAATGCTTCGTGGGAAACCCCAAAGTTTACTTTCCCTGGCTGTTAGTCTCAACCCGGCCCTCTACTGGCTGGAGACATGCTAGGTTGATTATACCCAACAAATAGTTCTGCTTGAGATCTTCCTATTGTTTTTCTTGGTGTCATTTCTCAAGAATCCCTCTACTTTCCACTCAGCAATGGGCAAGACCTTGCATTGATCATTATTGCAACCTAAGATCCCATTTCCTGCTCTGGTGTTTGCTCTTGAGTCATTGATTTTCCTTCCTTCCTTCCTTCCTTCCTTCCTTCCTTCCTTCCTTCCTTCCTTCCTCACTCACTCACATACAGCATCACTTATTCACTGCTGCTTTCTGATGCTCAGGGAGAATTGTTTCCACCATCTAGGTGGTGAATAATGAGCTACATGTGGAGAGTATTCAATGCTTGATGCCCAGAATTCCTGCTGGGCTCAGTCGTTTTCCTATTCACTGGTTAGACATAGAAAATCCAATGTTCCTTTCCTTTTAATGGGATTAATAAGACAACACTGAACTCAGCTCATTATTCAATTCCATTGCTGCCAAAAGTCACTCCTACGGATTTTTGGAGACAACAAACTCACCGAGATGAAACTATGTCAATGTGAACGTTTGAATATCGGAGCATTAATTAAAATGGAATGTGTTTCTTTTCTTGCTTAGTTAACACTTCTGCTGCACTGCTAGCACCTAAGGAGGATATGAGAGAGCTCAACGGAACAAAAGTAAATATATATATATGTTATTACGGAGATATTGACTTTCTGATGGAAGTGCAGAGGATCTGTAGCGGAGTAAGTGGAAGGATGCCAACTTGCCTTCCCTTGCTATCTTTTCCTTTCCATTCCAAAAAAAGTTTTCCAATCCAATGAAAGTTAGAATTCTGCGTGAGTTGGGGGGGGATAACAGAGTAAAACAGGGTGATTTGGGGTCTCTCTTCCTTCTTGGGTCAAAGCATAATGTCAATAACCAACTTCCAGTTGGATCGGCCCACTCCTCCCCCCCCAAAAAAAAACTCATGTTGCTCTACTGCTTCTGAATTTCTGAACCAAATAGGGCTTTATTTTCCCATATTTCTATATTTCTCTAGGTCCATCAGCTTTGGAAGAAGCATAGGAGCAAAAGAAAATATTTGAGGGACTGAGCCCCCCAAAGTTGATGGGCATCACCTGGCTGTGAGTTCTGAAGGCCACTCCTTGCAAGGCCCTTTCCACCTGGCTTAGGGGGCGGGGCCCAGACACAACAGCTCTACCAAAGAGACTCCTGGGAGACTGGAGGGACATTACCTGGCTGTGAGTGCTGAAGAGCCCAGACTCACTGGAACAAACTCTGGGGTTGGGGTAAATGTAAACATGTAAAAAATGCTTTAAAATGCTTTAATTTGTGGCATTTTAAATTTTGGTTTTATGGTTTGGTTTTTGCTCTGTTGGGGGTGGGATAAACATTTAATTGGGGCTGGGAATTAGTTTAATTTTTGCATAACTGTGATTTATTTTTTATTTTTTAAAAACATGTTTCTAGGTGACTTACGGTTGGTCGCCCGGTAATGGCAGTCGGGAGCTCTTTCGCTGAAAGAGCCCCAGCGCTTTGAAGGCCCAGAAAAAGTTAAACATGGAAATCAAATGGTTGAGATATTCAGATTTATTATTGGAGGATAATGAAGGCTATAAACTAAAACCATCTGATCAAGTTAAACATAAGTTAAATTGGTTACATTACCACCAGATTAATGAATCGTATAAATTAGATAAGAAAAATGGTTTTGCTTCTGAAAAATCTAAGTTGGAGACAGAGTAGTTGGATTCTAAAGTTAAAAATCTGTCTAAAATGTATAAGTTACTGTTGGAGTGGCATACTGTAGGCTTATGCCTTTTACTTTGCCAGAGAATTGCTTACCCGCGTCCCCAGGGCCGAGAAGAGAATAAAAAAATTCCAGGAAAGTTTCTTCTTTGGAGAAAAGAGTTTTATTGCAAATCTGAGCACAGAGTCAAGGTCTGTACTCAGAGACAGCCTGCTGGATAGTTCCTAAAAATATTCTGGCTGTAAAGCAAGTCACTTCAACAGTCTTTCTTATACCCGCCGTACTTCCCCAATCGACTAGCAAATATTGCTTGCTAAATCATTTCTGTCTTTCTGCTAAGCCAGCACTCCCTCCCACCTCCTTGTGCACGTGTCTTCTTTTGTTAGCTAAGCTTTTCCCTTCGTATCTCTTCCTATCTTGCATTACTTAAAAGCAGAAGTAAAGCAGGAAACATCTTGTTAGTGGTTTTCTTCTTGCATTACTAAGCAGAAGTAAAACAGGAAACTTCTTGCTAGTGGTTTTTCTAGTTAACAGCAGTTTCTGGCTGGGCAGGAAGCGACCTTCTGACCTGTAGCTAGCATCAGCAGTTTCAAGTAGCTGATTAGGCTTTTGCAAGCTACTGCAATTTTTGGGCTGTTTTGTCCCTCCTAGCAGAGTGCAGGAATTTATTTATTATGTGTAGATAATATTTGAGAGCAACAGAATAAAATATTGAGAGAAACCTATCTCCCTTTACTCCGTCCTCTTCTTTTGAACAATCTATTACTTAGATTCGTTCTGGGGTAGGGGTCTATATTCTCTCATTACAGTAATCACGCGAGGTCCCATCATGCGAGACATCATCTTTCCCATAATATGTTGCAGGCATTGCATTAAGCAGGGTATACAGAAGCAGAAAAGCAATAGAAGCATTATTGGACCTATTCTTCCCACAAATACGATACCGTTCATGCCAACAGAAATACGAGAGCATCCATATGACAAGGGCGGTACATATCACTCCTACCCACCAAACCCAATATCTCCATGGTTCCTCCCACCAATATTCAAGGGGTGTGCTCATTGTTAAAGAGCCCACTGATATTTGTGCCCGACTACCTGTTGAGCCTCAAGGATGAGAGCCCACCGGTGAGCTGATGCTCCCACTATGTGGGTCAATTTTTCTATTAACCCCGTTGGGTGGATTGAACTCTCGTGCTGCCTCCCCAGTGACCAGAGCATATGGAAGCTGAAATCCTGGGGTGGCAATTCTTACTGGCACTTGTTGAGCAATTTCAATGCACACCTGGCTAAGGCTCCCACCCCTGCAATACTTGCATTAAGATAGGTTCTGTCCCATCTATGACCTGGGTTAAGAGTAGGACCTGTTCTATCAAATGAGGTTGGTACAGTGCTCTACCTTCCGGATAACAGTTGACTACCCTCTCACAACAGCAAGAGCGGTACAGAACTAGATAGATTTCGAACGTCTCTGCAGCTTCCCGTAAGAGCACTGTCCATGCGTGCTGGTCAGTGGTGTGGGAGAGGAGCCACAACGGGACAGTGGGGTGTCTCAATACGGTAATCTCATCAGACCCCAGTTTCCAATAGCCAAGGAGCACGCCATCTCTTACCACCGGCAAGACGAACCAGTCGTAGCAGAGGTCAGCAGGCCAATAAGGGCGGTAAGGTTCGGTAGGGTCAGGGCAATAAGACATAGAGCAAGTCAATAAAGAAAATAAGAGAGAAAAGAGAAAGTCTTTGTAACTGTCCTTGTGATGATTAGTCGCCCGTGGCCTAACGCTTTTTCCTGGTAGCGTCAGACACAAGGTGATGATCAACTTCAGAGGGTCAGCAGGATTTCTCTTGCAAGTCCAGACACCTTTCTTCAGATGCGTGTGATGTACCCAGGGGATCACCTCGACTACTTTCACTGCAGTTGGGGATGAGGGGGTCGCCAGACGCTGTCACTCAGAGGAACTGGTGAACCGGCTCAGCGAGACTGCCACGGGACTGCAGGTGTACGCTCGAGGGAATACCTGGAAAGAAAGCAAACACACACAACAAACACAGGGATTGCACTTGTTCTTGGGTGATGTGATCTCCCATCTGCCCCAAACTGGCGGGGATGCCTCGGACGAAAGGGGTTGGCCTGCCATATAGAAGTTCAAAGGGTGATAGTTCTCAGTCTCTTGGTTGGCGCACAGGGCACATTTTGGGATATAGCAGCAGTTAGTTGAGGTAGAATATTCTCCCAAGGTGTGCTTTAGCAACTGGGCCTCCCAAATGGGTGGACTCGTGGTCTGGTCCTTCCTGGAGCGTTGCTCCTTCTTGGCTGGTCCACTGCTGTTCATCAAGGGTGTAACGTGGTTCCACATCGTCTGGAGTGAGTTCTGGTACCAATATCAAAAGTCCTGGTGGTGCCTCTAAATTGGCTGGAGAACAAATGTCTACGTTGGGGGCGCTGCCTGTGGGCGCCCCTCCCATCCAATTCTTCACCGTGCGTAGAGATATCAGCCTCTGGAGTGATATCAGCAAGGCAGTCGTCACTGGAGGGGATCTTCAGGATGCTGAGACACAGTCCAATCTGAAGCAGCTTTCCTCCTTGAATGTGGTGGACCCAAGGGGTGGTGCCAGCGATCTTCACAGCTGTGGGTGTGGAGAGCAGATGGGCCTTTCCAGCACGGTTGCAGTGGTGCCTGGGACCAGTCTTATCCACACCTCGTCACTTGGCTCAAACTGGTCACGCAAGGAGTTCGGGCCTGGGTTGAGAGAGAGAATCTCGAAAGAGAGACTGTACATAATTGTTCAATTCCACATCTTGAGCAGGGATAGGTGAAAGCATGCACACATAAGGAACCGGTCTCCCAAACATCACTTCAAAAGGGTGACAAGTGAATACGTTTCAATGGGAGGCTACAAACTCTAAGCAAAGCCAAGGGCAACATGAACACCCAATTAGACCCTGTTTCTTGGGTCAATGGTTTTTCAAAGTCCTTTTCATCCTTTCCTATTTTCCAGAACTTTGGGGCCTATATGCAGTACCCACCATCTTCCTTCTTCACTGGCAACAGTGGGGTGTTTCACTGTGATTGGCATTGTTTCAAGATTCCATGTTGAAGCAATCGCTTCAAATGCACCCACACTCTTTCAGCTGCCTGTCGTGGGATGGGGTATTGGTTTTCTTTATCCTCCGCCCATAGTCCAGGGTCAACATCATGAAGCAGGCTAACAGGGAGGATTCCCTCCTCTTCTTTTACCATCATCAAACATCAATGGTCTCACAGGGGCATTTCTAAAGAAAACTCTCCTGCTGGTCCAGTTGTCATCATTACTTCCCCATTGGTTGGAAGGAAATCTGGGCTTGCAATTTTGTTAACAAGTCTCGGCCCAATAAGGAATGGGACACTCTGGTATATACAAAAATTTGTCTAGGCAGCAGGTAACAGACTGCAAAAACGGGGCCTTTTGTGATTTACCTGTGGCTCTAATTATATTAACCACTTGGTTTGTGGGTTTTGTTACAGGCCCAGGCAAGACTGAGTGGGCAGCTCCCTTGTTCACCTTCTCCTACCTGTAATAAGGTAGCTAGGTTAAGGGCTGTGGCAACCTGAAACTTCAGGCGTGAATGTAATAACAGCATCTGGCACTTCCTCTTGGAGTTACACAGCTGGTGTCCTGTCCAAACGTGAATTTATCTGCCTTTTTGAGTAGGGTGGCCACTGCCACAATCACTCTCACACAGGGGGGGGGGGCAACCTCTGTTCTGTTGGGGTTAGCTTCTCTGACAAGTATGCGACAGGTTGCTGCCAATTTTCCAGTTTCTGGCATGAGACTCCCTTGGCTACCCCCCTGGTCTTCATCTGTGAACAGGGTAAAAGGCTTCTTGGGGTTTGGATGCTAAGCACTGGGGCTTGTCACTTTGAGATCCTGAAAAGCCTGCTGCTGTTCCCTGCCCCATATAAAAGGATCCTTCTCTATTCCCCTAGTTGACTCATGCAGGGGCCAAACAATGCTTCTGTAGTTAGTAGTGAGTCCAGGGGATATTGTTCATCATCATAAGTGGGATTATAGGTTTTAAAAAATCCCTTCAAACAATTTTACAATCTTTGCTGGATTCTCCTCAAAAGAGGGGTCCTGATTTCTTCAATTACAAACATCTGCACTTGAAAAGGGTATATGCTGTCTGTGGTGCCTTCGCTTGTCCAGCTGGGACAGGGGCTGGTGGATCATAAAACCCTCTGAAGGGGCATTTCTCCAGCTGCCTGATCCTTCCTGGTTTTCTCATACTGTCTGTGAGACATAACTCTCTTCGCCGCCTGTCCCCACTTACGTTGCCATCTCTTTCTCTTTTCAGGGGTGCAGTATTCTGCTGTCTCAACTAACAAGGGGCTTACATCCAACTTTTTCCTCAAATGGCTTTACAAACTCCTTTTAGTCTCTTTTTCTATCTTTCTGTCCACATTTTCTTTCCTTGATTCATATCATCTAGTGTTTTCCTAAACTCTTCGTTATCTTCCTTATCTTCCTCTTCTTCCGTCTCACTATCCTCCTTCGCAGGTCCTCCCCCCCCCCCTACACCAGCACCTCCCTGTGCTTCTTGATCTTGGCCGGGGGGGGGGGTTGGAGGGGCTGTTGGTGGAGTGTAAGGTGGTGGCTTAATCACTCCCCCTCCTCATCTTCTGGGTCTTCTAACACCAGAGGTTTCACTGTATAAATCCTGTTCTGTGTGTTGCTGTCACAGCAAGACTTTAGCCATGGTAGATTCTTTTTTTTTTTTACATTGGTCTTCCATGTAGACATATAGGGGATCTGATCTGGGTGGACATTTAATATATTTTGCCACAGAGGGTTGATTTGCCACAGGGGGTTGATTAATTGCAAATCAAAGCCACACAGTTCCCTGGGTTGGCAAGTCCACCTCACATAAAGTTTTGAGTCTCCGTTTTTCAATTTGAATCCCCAAATCATCACTCTTCGTGGCTGTTTTCCAGTTATTTAAAAAGCATTCCAGAGGAATACATTGGCTTGCTCCAAATCCTATTTTTTCAGATACTCTCCTCCTAACTGGGTTGCAAAATTCTTTCACACTCCACATGCTACAGTTTGTCAGAAAATGCACAATCCTACAATCGCTCGGCCAAGGGGACACTAAGCCTTAGCCCTCATTCAACAATTCATCCACTAGAGTATCTGACACACAACATATCAACAAAACACTCAATTCCCTCTGCCCCATTCCCTTTCCCAAACCTTTACCAATTCCTTTCCTGGTGGCATTCTTACTGCCAACTACCAGGTGAGGCTGATCAGACCTCTGGCCCCTCGGGCCCCTAGCCCTTTCCCTCGGGCCCCTAGCCCTTTCCTTCGGGCTTACCTTTTCCGCTGCGGACCTGTCCCCTCGGCGCCGTTCTGTCCTCTTATTCTCCCTCAACCAGATGTCTCTGCTCCAGGACGGTGTGGCAATCTCCCCCTACAAACTGGCAGGGTGTGCACCGGAAATGCGAACGCCGATCGGAGCTGTTCACCTTGGTTGAGCCTGGCCCTCCCCGGGGCCCCTGGGGTGGGGCAATTCCCGGCCAACGCACCAAGCTGTAGGCTTATGCCTTTTACTTTGCCAGAGAATTGCTTACCCGCGTCCCCAGGGCCGAGAAGAGAATAAAAAAATTCCAGGAAAGTTTCTTCTTTGGAGAAAAGAGTTTTATTGCAAATCTGAGCACAGAGTCAAGGTCTGTACTCAGAGACAGCCTGCTGGATAGTTCCTAAAAATATTCTGGCTGTAAAGCAAGTCACTTCAACAGTCTTTCTTATACCCGCCGTACTTCCCCAATCGACTAGCAAATATTGCTTGCTAAATCATTTCTGTCTTTCTGCTAAGCCAGCACTCCCTCCCACCTCCTTGTGCACGTGTCTTCTTTTGTTAGCTAAGCTTTTCCCTTCGTATCTCTTCCTATCTTGCATTACTTAAAAGCAGAAGTAAAGCAGGAAACATCTTGTTAGTGGTTTTCTTCTTGCATTACTAAGCAGAAGTAAAACAGGAAACTTCTTGCTAGTGGTTTTTCTAGTTAACAGCAGTTTCTGGCTGGGCAGGAAGCGACCTTCTGACCTGTAGCTAGCATCAGCAGTTTCAAGTAGCTGATTAGGCTTTTGCAAGCTACTGCAATTTTTGGGCTGTTTTGTCCCTCCTAGCAGAGTGCAGGAATTTATTTATTATGTGTAGATAATATTTGAGAGCAACAGAATAAAATATTGAGAGAAACCTATCTCCCTTTAATACAAAGGATGAACAAGTTAAATCAGTAATGGTAGATTGGGCAAGAGATGTAGGACATAACATAATGTTTGAGGATTGGGAAAGATTGTGGAAGAAAGGGGTTAAGTTCACTGCATGTACAATGTTAAAGGAGAATATAATGAAAATTATGTGTAGATGGTATCTGACCCTGTCAAACTAGGAAAGATTTATCATAACTTTGATAACCTATGTTGGAAATGTAAAGAAAAAGAAGGAACTTTTAATCACCTGTGGTGGACCTGCCCCAAGGTGAAAGACTTCTAGGAAAAGATTTATAATGAATTGAAAAAAAATGTTGAAATATACATTTATAAAGAAACCAGAGGCCTTTCTTCTTGGAATAACAGGTTTGGAATTGCCCAAGAAAGATGTTAAATTATTTTTGTATGCCACAACTGCCGCTCGAATATTACTAGCTAAGAAGTGGAAAACGCAAGAACTGCCAACTGTGAAAGAATGGCAGATGAAGATTATGAACTTTTCGGAGCTAGCCAACCTTACTGGAAGAGTCCGTGATCAGAATGAGGATGCGTATCAGGAAGAATGGGAGAAATTTAATGACTATTCAGCTAAATACATCAAGTTAAATTAATTAGAAAAAGCTTGCAATTACCAGCTAGGCCTAGGATTTAAATATGTAATGCGAGGAATTATTATGTTTAATGCTGAATTGGGAAGAATGACTGATGTTAAGTGATTAAGTTAAGATAGCACATCTTGGGATGACCAGGAAATATATGATAAGGTTCTTGCCACTTAAGGCTAATGGTGTCTTTGACTACTTGCACGCCTCCCCTTAGGGATAGCCGGTCTTTTTCAGCAAGGGATGAGACACTTCATCTGATCCAGGAGCAGCTACTTTCAACTGTCTTCTTCTTCCTGGCTTTGATTCTTTATGAATTCACAGAGCAATCCCCTATTGAAAAATTTGTGGGAATGTTCAGGGAGGCAGGAGAGGATATATTATTTATTAATATCCTTCCTAACTTGTCCTAGCAAGTTCCATAACTTAGCAGAGTTTTGCATTCCCCTTTTAAATGCACAGCAGATAGCTGGTTGCAAGCTTGTTTAAGCCTCTCAATATTAGATTCATGGTAAGTTCTCTTATATCCCTCTTAAAAGAATAAACACACCACAATCTTTTGTAAAATATATACAAGTAGTTTACTCACTCATTCACTTCACAGTTGGATCTCTGAAGACAGACTTAGTTACAAAGTATATATATGTGGATTTATCCCATATGGGGATAGACCCAGTGTCCTCTTTGGCTGGAAGCCAACAGAGCATTTCTAGCTAAATCTGCTGTTCCAATGGAGGAAGTCAAAGAGAGAGGGGGGTCTGCATGCCCTGTCCTTTTTGTTACCTGGACAGGTAAGGTCATGCTAGTTTAGATGTATTCAAGTCTCCAGGGCCAGATGAACTGCATCCAAGAGTATTAAAAGAACTGGCAGATGTGATCTCAGAACCACTGGCAGTCATCTTTGAGAAATCCTGGAGAACAGGCAAAGTCCTGGCAGACTGGAGGAGGGCAAATGTTGTCCCTATTTTCAAAAAGGGGGAAAGAGAGGACCCAAATAATTACCGCCCAGTCAGTCTGACATCAATACCAGGGAAGATTCTGGAGCAGATCATTAAGCAAACAGTCTGTGAGCACCTAGAAAGGAATGCTGTGATCACCAATAGTCAGCATGGATTTCTGAAAAATAAGTCATGTCAGACTAACCTGATCTCGTTTTTTGACAGAATTACAAGCCTGGTAGATGAAGGGAACGAAGTGGATGTAGCCTACCTTGATTTCAGCAAAATAAAAAAAATTCCTTCCAGTAGCACCTTAAAGACCAACTAAGTTAGTTCTTGGTATGAGCTTTCATGTGCATGCACACTTCTTCAGATACCTGGAACTAACTTAGTTGGTCTTTAAGGTGCTACTGGAAGGAATTTTTTTATTTTGACTATGGCAGACCAACACGGCTACCTATCTGTAATTTGATTTCAGCAAGGCATTCGACAAGGTGCCCCATGATATTCTTGTAAAGAAGCTGGTAAAATGCGGTGTTGACTATGCTACCACTCAGTGGATTTGTAACTGGCTGACTGACCGAACCCAAAGGGTGCTCATCAATGGTTCCTCTTCATACTGGAGAAGAGTGACTAGTGGGGTGCCACAGGGTTCTGTCTTGGGCGTGGTCTTATTCAACATCTTTATCAACGACTTGGATGATGGACTCAAGGGCATCCTGATCAAATCTGCAGATGACACCAAACTGGGAGGGGTGGCTAACACCCCAGAGGACAGGATCACACTTCAAAACGACCTTGACAGATTAGAGAACTGGGCCAAAACAAACAAGATGAACTTTAACAAGGAGAAATGTAAAGTATTGCACTTGGGCAAAAAAAAATGAGAGGCACAAATACAAGATGGGGGACACCTGGCTTGAGAGCAGTACATGTGAAAAGGATCTAGGAGTCTTGGTTGACCACAAACTTGACATGAGCCAACAGTGTGACACGGCAGCTAAAAAAGCCAATGCAATTCTGGGCTGCATCAATAGGAGTATAGCATCTAGATCAAGGGAAGTAATAGTGCCACTGTATTCTGCTCTGGTCAGACCTCACCTGGAGTACTGTGTCCAGTTCTGGGCACCACAGTTCAAGAAGGACACTGACAAACTGGAATGTGTCCAGAGGAGGGCAACCAAAATGGTCAAAGGCCTGGAAATGGTCAAAGGCTGTCTCCCCGGGGCTAAGATCCAAGATGTAACTGAACGACGGTTAAGGGGTGATATGATAGCCATGTTCAAATATATAAAAGGATGTCACATAGAGGAGGGAGAAAGGTTGTTTTCTGCTGCTCCAGAGAAGTGGACACGGAGCAATGGATCCAAACTACAAGAAAGAAGATTCCACCTAAACATTAGGAAGAACTTCCTGACAGTAAGAGCTGTTCGACAGTGGAATTTGCTGCCAAGGAGTGTGGTGGAGTCTCCTACTTTGGAGGTCTTTAAGCAGAGGCTTGACAACCATATGTCAGGAGTGCTCTGATGGTGTTTCCTGCTTGGCAGGGGGTTGGACTCGATGGCCCTTGTGGTCTCTTCCAACTCTATGATTCTATGCCCACTTCTAGTCACATGCAAAAGGAAGTATGTCCAAGCCAGGAGGAAACAGGAAGTTTTCGACTGGCTGGACCAAACATTCCCCCACATGTCCACTCTAGGAAAACAAGGAATGTTGTACTTGGCTGCTACTTATGTATTACATCCAACAAAATTATATTGTATGGAGTCAACATTGTAATTGTTGCAGCTACAAGCCTAACATTGTACAAAGGATTTGAGTTGGTCAATTTGCACCAAAGGTAGTCAGAAAGTTTTTGTGTAGGTAGGAGAATACATGCATGTATTCTTGTTTTTAAAAGAAATAAAGAAAAAAGAACACCTTCTGCAAAGCATTGCTAAAACAATTATTCATTATCAGCCAGGAAACTCAGCATCTAATCTGGCTTTTTGGCAGGCAGGTTTATTTTATTTTGAAAATGAGGTTGTTTGCGAGCAGCAGAAAATAAGTCCAAATCTCTTGCTCCATGCACATCCCTAAATGTTGTTCCGTTACTGCTATTGAAAGCAAGGCGTATGATCAGAAATGGGATGCATATTCACACTCTCTCCAATTTGCAGCAAAACTCCTAAATATTCTACTGCCCCTTCAGATGGAGTCAGCTCTCTGAATGTTTTTTTTTCCAGAGGAGGAAGGGGAAAGATAATGTATATCAGCTAGTAGCAAAATAAAAAATAAAAAAATGGACTAGTTACAGTAGCAGATTTGGAATGTCATGTAACACTAATTATCATTGCAGAGGGTTGGCCTAGTGAGATCAGATTGCCCCAACAACAGAAGACACACCATGTTCTCCTTTTTGCAAACTGGGTGTAAATTGTATAGAGGTTTGAGTTATATGTGATCTGACATCATTGACAGGAAGGATTTTTATTCCCCATAAAGTCTACTGCTTCAACTCTTCTAGGGATTAAAGTTTTACTGTCCAGCTCTTATGGAGCACAAAGGAATCAAACTCCCCTTTCCTATCTATAAATTGAAAGCAACCACCTTTATGTTTTGACATGGGAGCCTTGGCACTGCTTTCAAGACATCAAGAGCAGAGTTGACAACATGCTCAGGGGCTGGGGAGAACAGAGGCAACTGTGTACAAACTTTTAACTGCTACCTGAATTTGAAACTGGTAAAACTTTGCTGTGCATGATGACAAAAATTTACATCTGCCTTTGAGGTTCCTCTCCTCAAGGGGGAACCATATTTGTCATACCTCCAACTCCTCCTCTGGATGGTAGAGCCTGTTGGAGGAGTTGGGAATGACCAAATGGTCTCTGTGGCCAATCAGGCTGGTTGGGGGAGAAAGACTAGGCTTTATAAGCCAGCTCCTTCCAAAATGCTCCCCTTTGCTTCATGCAGTGTCTTCCTGTTGCAATATGTGCTTCTGCTAGTCAGCTGTTTGGGGGCTGAATTGGAATTTTTTTGGGGAGTCCTTGTTTGGCCTTGGGGCTCCCTTTGTTTGCCTACTTCATGCTGCTGGGAACATTCTGCAGAAGTGGCAATTTTGATTGGTTCAGGGTTTTGACTTTTGGTTCAGGGTTTTGTTTTTTACATCTGGTGGTGTACTCAGTGTACTCTTGGGGCACCCAGTGCCAAACTGATTTTGGGGGGCCATTGGATACCTTTAATTCTTGGCACATGGAGCTGGCAGAAGGCCAAACCTGCAGGGCCATGCTTTGCATGTCAAGGTCAGCCAAGGCTCTGGTATCAAGGAGGAAGGCCACTGATTGAGCCTGTAGACCTGCTTAGAAGAGCAGAGGGAGATTATCTTTCTGTCAGTATCTCAGCTCGCAGTCAGAGGTAACTGGCCCCCCTGGGCAGCCGACTGAGATACTTGTTGACCTTCCCGTCTGCGTCTCCCGGCAGGCAAGGTCATAAATTGGCGATTCTCCTCCTCAGACGTGAGAAGAACACACCCCCTCCTTCTCTCCCTCCCTGCATTCCCCCAGGGAGGGGAAAAGAGACAGACAGGAGTCTATTTACATGTCTTTTATTCCTGTCATTTCAGCAGTACATAGAAACGTGACTGCACTCTCCAGACTCCAACAGAAGAGTCACACAGCTCCACCCCTGTACTTCCAGTACAGGTCAGATGACACTCTGAGCTAACATCCGGTGCTCAGTACAGAGAATAGACTTCCCTTTTCCCAACAGTACAGTTCCAGACAACAACATCCTGTTTTGCTTTCCAGCAACCTGCAGCTGGCTTTTGCATTGCTGCTTTTATCCAACACTTTCCAGCTTAGGAAACTTTCCTGACCAGAGTATTTTGTTATTGCTGTTGATTTATTTGCAGATTGTCTTGTTGGCATCCATCTGTCTTGAGAGACCATGGAGTGCACCTCCAGGGGTGAAGTCAAACCACTACATTAGCAGCACTAAAGTGACTTCCTTGGGGCGCAACCTTGGGCAGTGTGTACAGTTTTACAATATTGCAATAAATAAATCCCTCTCCTGTTGTGGTCTCCTGAGTCTTCTTTATGAGTGCTCTGACGATGTTTTTAAATTAACTCCTCCCCACCAGTGACTGCCTCTTAGTCTAACTTACCTCACCGGGTTGTTGTGAGGATAAAACGGGTCAGGGAGTGAACCATGTACACCACTTTGAGCTCTTTTGAGAAAAGCTGCAATATAAATGTAATTAATAAATGTTGAAGAAATACACACACACAAACATATATATGAATATATGTATATACGTATGTATCTGTATATCTGGGTATATCATTAAAGTGCTCCAATCTACATCAATGTAGTTATGTGCTCCCTACTTTTCTGAGTGCAGAAGTATTCTAAGGACATCATTTACCAGGGTTGGGATTCCTTGTAGATTACAGGAGATGTTTTTTACAGGATTTGATTTCTTTGGAAATGTATATGCTGAGATGCAGATAAACAGCATAGTGCTTCTAACAAAGCAACAGTCCTGCTCCCCCTGCATCAGTTCAGGGGAGAGGGAAATAGAGAGTGAGACAGAGAGTGAGCACTGCTTGCCAAGATGGTGAGGATTTGATTTACATACCACGTAATAAAATTGGCCTTGGGTAAGTGGTTTACCAAGTATAAAAACCAGTTGCGCAAACATTTAAAATATAGACGTCTATAATAAAACAGATAAGACAATTGCACTAAAATGACACAGCAATTAAAACAGGAGGCTTGGATTGGAAGATCCAGAGAATGCCTGCGTAAACAGGTGCAACTTCAAAAGCCAGCAGAATGCCAATACAGATGTGTGGGATGGGTTTTAATAGGTAGGGGACGGTATATTAATTGCAAGTCATCCTTTCAGGTCTCTACATGTGTTGGTTGAAAAGAGTTTTAAAATTCAATCATCTGCAGCAAAAATGGAAAGCATAGGAATTAGACTATAAAACCTTGTTTTGAGCAAGTCCAGCTACACAGTAATCTTGCTTCCCCCTCCGTACCCTGTTTAATAAAGAATCAGGCAACAACTTATAAAGTATGTGTAAAAACAATCTTCTACTACTTTTTGGTGATCACTTGTAGCCAAGTAAGATTTTCTTTCATGAACAAGGTCTTAATAGTGAGTCCATAAGTGACTGTGGAGGCCAGCTCTGGATCCACACGTCCTTCCACAGTTGGGACAGAAAGAGTCTTTAAAACTCTTGAAAGAGTCTTTAACCCTCTTTTGTTGACCACCAACATTATGCTTTCTATTTTTAAGTTCAGAATAGAGTAGTTGCTTTGGAAGATGACCATCAGGCATCCACACAACATGACCAGTCCAACGAAGCTGATGTTGAAGAATCATTGCTTCAACACTGGTGATCTTTGCTTCTTCCAGTACACTGGCATTAGTTCACCTGTCTTCCCAAGTGATATGTAGAATTTTTTGGAGACACCATTGATGGAATCTTTGAAGGAGTTGAAGATGGCATTTGTAAGTGGTCCATGTTTCACAAACATACAGTAAGGTTGGTAGTACAATAGCTTTGTAAAGAAGCTTTTTGGCTTCTCTGTGAATGTCCTGGTCCTCAAACAAGTTGCACTCGCAGAGCTCAGGTGATGCTGCATTTCTGCATCAATGTTGGCCATTGTAGAAAGATAGCTGCCCAGGTAAGAGAAATGTTTGACATATTCCAATGTTACATCACCAAAGAAGAAGAGGTTTCTGGGTGAGAGTTTATAAGTGGTCCATGTTTCACAAGCGAACTAATGTTGGTACTACAATAGCTTTGTAAACGAGCATTCTGGGTTCCCTGCAAATGTGAATTTGTTAGGTTTCCCTGCTGATTTCCCACAGATGGAACCACTTGTATTGTAGCAGGATGCCTCTAGAACTCAGAGGTCTCTGACTGTATTCACTCTTTTAAAAATTCTTTCACAGACAGACCTCACACCAGTCCCCATCGTTAAGTAAGAGCAGGGACTGACACCTTCTAATGACCTCCCTTGTTGAGAATGCATCAGCCAACCCATCTGGAGCAATTATGCAGCAAACCTCCTAACAATTCACCCTCAGGACCAGTTGTAGGCTTCCCAAGAGATAGTGGTTGCTCACTGTGGGAAACAAGACTAGAAATGTATTTGGTCTACCAGAGCTCTTTTCAGATTAGACATGTTATTCTTGCACCTGAAGAAGGAAATCCCACAAGTTTCTCTGATTTTTGCATGGCTGCAATGTAGCCTACTAAGCAAAAATAAGAGACGCACCACACCATTTCACAGAATTATGTAATCATAGAATTGGAAGGGACCCCAAGGGTCATCTGGTCCAACCCCCTGCAATGCAGGAATCTCAGCTAAAGCATCCATGATGGATGGCCGTCTCACCTCTGCTTACAAACCTCCAATGAATTTAGAGAAAAGTTAAGGAAGACGTTCCACGATAGAACTTATAAAAAAATGGACACAAAGTTTTTCTCCCTCTCTCAGGAAAAAAGACCTACTTCACACAGTGCACAGTTAAACTATGGCCACCAACTTGGATGGCTTTAAAAGAGGATTAGACACATTCATGGAGGAGAGGATAAAGCTGTCCTTGTCTACCAGCCAGGAGGGCTGAGCCTCCATGGTCAGAGGCAACAACACACCTGAATCCCAGTTGCTGGAAATCGCAGGAGTGCAGAGTGCTCTTGTGCTCAGGGGCACTGGGAGAACAGGATGCTGGATGAGATGATCCACTGGCCTGATCCAGCAGCCTCCTCTTATTCTTCTTGGCCTCTGGCTTGCCCACCACTAGCTTGCAGCACCAGAAGGTGGCTTATGAGGGAATGTCAGTCTTACAGACCTTTCATGCCCCTGGTACATTTTTAAGATATTACCTCTTGTAATCACAGTTTTCTGTGCCCTAGATTAGTTGGCAGAGGAAATGTAAGTTTCCATCAAACCAATAAAACAGGAGGCTCTTTATTTAACGGCCTGCTTCTCAGATCAGCTCACACGTTCAGCCCAAATGACTGGCTCACCATCATGGTCAAGAGCTGAAACTGTCATCAGAGAGCTCCACGTCACTCGATCAGGGACAGCCCCTCAGCCCCACTGCCTGTATCACTTGATTCAAGTTGCCATGGGAACCCGCTCCAAGATGGAGATGCTTTATACATTTGGAGCCCAGCCAGAGACTCCTAGTCAGAAGCAGAAAGCCAAAAAGTAATAAATAAATAAAATAAAAATGTTGTAACAAATTAAACTGTGTTGTTCTTTATGATGTTTAATTGATGAGGGGAGCTGGCCACAGGCTTTTAATTGCTGCTGTACAAGGGCATAGAAAATGTTTGCAATTGTTTCAGCTGAATGCTGAGATAAATTTCTCTGTGGTTCATGTGGGGGAGGAAAGTGTTCAGCACATGCCAGCAGGATCTTGATTCCCACCTGGCTTCTGTGTAGCTGAGCAGAGGGGGAAGCAAAGGCAGAGGACATTCTGGTGCTGGGAATATAGAGCACGGCTGGGGAGGGGGCACACAGGAAGCTGCCTTCGACTGAATTAGACCCTTGGTCTATCAAGCTCAGTATTGTTTACACCGACTGGCAGCAGCTCTCCAGGGTTTCAGACAGGAGACATTCCCAGTCCTGCCTGGAGATATGATGGGCTGGACCTGAGCTGTTCTGCATGCAGAGCAGATGATCTGTCACTGAGCTCTGGCTGTTATGGATGAAAATATTTCACAAATGAGCATGGGAACAGTGTTGCACATGAATGAGTAGAGCTTGGCATCCCAATAGAAGGAGCTGGTGGGCAATGTTGCGACAGGAGAACTCACTCTCGTATATGTCACAAACAGGAAAAAGGGACTTCATGCAAGCAGATGGTTCAAGTTAAGACACTTCATTGTGGCAATTTGGGGGGGGGAAGGAGGATGAAGTGGTACATCAGGTTCACGTGGGATGATTCCAAAGGACATCCCATTTCAGCCATATTCAAAACGTGCTATGTTGCATTTATACTACAGAGATGGCATTGTTCCTATTCTGTAGCCATGGAACACTGAGGCTCAGCTATAAACCTCAGTCTCAGATCAGTCAGTGAACTTGTAGCACATAATTCTCAAGGAGAAATAATCACCAAGGTGGGGAGAAAATACAGGAATACATTGTAATAGACTAGCATCTCGAACACTGACTCTTCAAATTACTCTCATTTATTTATCAACTCTATTTGGAAAGCTGCAAACATTCAAGAAGGTAATAGAGAGTAGAATATTCTTTGCACAGCTAATCTGTTTTCCTGGGACTGAAGCTTAATAAGATGTTGTGGCACAGTTACCCCAGCGATGTAAGAGACATGTAGTCTTCTCCATTTCTTTCTTGAAAATAATTTGAATAAGCCATGTGGAGGAGTTTCCTTTTGTGATACAGAAGAGCTAATTTCTTCCAAATCCTTTGATTAAAGCAATCAGTCAGTATCCCTTCAAGAACAGTGTTGGGGATGGAAATATTTTTAATCTGCATTTCTTCAAGGGAAAATATATTCAAAGCTTGTTTTGATAATCTGTTTTCCATTTGCTGAACCCTGGGAAAGCATACATTTTAAGTCTAGCACTGAATCCAGCCACAGCTAGTGATTTGAGGACACATCCAAGAAATTTTGCTACTCTTCTGCGAAAGCTATTGCCTTCTCATGAATTCCTTGGTATTGGGGGTGCCTTCTTTACTTTAATGACATTCACTGAATTGGTTCAGGAATCTTTGAACTACAACTGAATGAACTATGTGTAAGTTTTTGTGGCAGAATTTTTAACCCTTTCTAGTTCGAATTCATTCTCTTATGTGTGTTCCCTCCCCCTTTTTGACTCCATAGGCTTTTAATCTTAAAGATCATAATTGTTGGGGAAAATCAATTAAACCATTCACTTCCCACTGAGTGTATATTTTGATGGTTTCTTATTCTTTTTAAGTATGTTTTATATTTCAGCACAGTGGGATCTAACAATCTGAATGCTGAAGGAAATTTGCTGAGAATCATTTGGATGAACTTGAATTGAACAGTGAACTGAACTAGCTCATTAAAAAAAATTTTTTTGCAGTGGGACGGACATGAACTGGAATTAGATCCTTTTGTTGTTGTTTAGTTATGTCCGACTCTTTGTGACCCCATGGACCAGAGCCCGCCAGGCACTTCTGTCTTCCACTGCCTCCCGCAGTTTGGTCAAACTCATGCTAGTAGCTTCGAGAACACTGTCCAACCATCTCGTCCTCTGTCATCCCCTTCTCCTTGTGCCCTCAATCTTTCCCAACATCAGGGTCTCTTCCAGGGAGTCTTCTCTTCTCATGAGGTGGCCAAAGTATTGGAGCCTCAACTTCATGATCTGTCCTTCCAGTGAGCACTCAGGGCTGATTTCCTTCAGAATGGATAGGTTTGATCTTCTTGCAGTCCATGGGACTCTCAAGAGTCTCCTCCAGCACCATAATTCAAAAGCATCAATTCTTCGGCGATCAGCCTTCTTTATGGTTCAGCTCTCACTTCTATACATCACTACTGGGAAAATCATAGCTTTAACTATATGGACCTTTATTGGCAAGGTGATGTCTCTGCTTTTTAAGATGCTGTCTAGGTTTGTCATTGCTTTTCTCCCAAGAAGCAGGCGTCTTTTAATTTCCTGACTGCTATTGCCATATGCAGTGATCATGGAGCCCAAGAAAGTAAAATCTCTCACTGCCTCCATTTCTTCCCCTTCTATTTGCCAGGAGGTGATGGGACCAGTGGCCATGATCTTCGTTTTTTTGATGTTCAGCTTCAGACCATATTTTGCGCTCTCCTCTTTCACCCTCATTAAGAGGTTCTTTAATTCCTCCTCACTTTCTGCCATCAAGGTTGTGTCATCTGCATATCTGAGGTTGTTGATATTTCTTCCGGCGATCTTAATTCCGGCTTGGGATTCATCCAGCCCAGCCTTTCGCATGATGAATTCTGCATATAAGTTAAATAAGCAGGGAGACAATATACAGCCTTGTCATACTCCTTTCCCAATTTTGAACCAATCCGTTGTTCCATATCCAGTTCTAACTGTAGCTTCTTGTCCCACATAGAGGTTTCTCAGGAGACAGATGACGTGATCAGGCACTCCCATTTCTTTAAGAACTTGCCATAGTTTGCTATGGACATGCCAAATGTGAACTGGCTCATTTTAAAAATGAACTTTCAAAGCTCTGAGCAGGAGTTAGGACTAGACAGAATCAGAACAGGGCACCAGAATGCACCAGGACCTTGTGGCTCAGGTAAAGTTTACCTCAAACAGGATGTCCCATCACAGTCCTTCCTGCATAGGATTTGGCAGGTCCAATGGCTAACTTTGACTGAGGCTCTTTAAGTGCCCAGGGAGGTGATTCAGCTTGCAATTTAGCTCAACCACACGGGGCAGCAGAACACCCACTGGAAGGTGGAAGACAGACTCTGCTAACCTTGGATGAGCTTTCCTTCACGCAAACCTCAATGACAATTCTAGTTGCAGGACTGGCACAAGACAATTTGGCACCTGAGGCAAACCACAAATGGTGTCCCCCCCCCCTGCCAGGGAAGAAGGAGTGAGTGAAGATCCACCTCAGGAACAAGAGGGAGGATCCACGTGGGGAAGCAGGGTGGGAGGAGATAAGGCGAGGCCACGGTAAGGGAAGCATTCTGGGGCTGCCAAGGAGGCAGCAAACCCACCGCAGTTGTTGCTGCCAACGTGGCATCTGCGGGCAACGCATTCCTTGGACACTGGATCTGCTGCTGTCCCTGTGGCTCCTGCCACCCTAGGCAGTCATCTCACCTTGCCTTGTGGGGGGCCCTCTCCTGGATAGCAGGGGCGTTGCTAGCTTACTTAAAGGGCACAGGCCTGTGGCACAAGAAAGAGACACGCAGTGGTGCCTCGCAAGGCGAAATTAACTCGTTCTGCAAGTTTTTTCGTCTTGCGAATTTTTCATCTTGCGAAGCACGGTTTCCCTGGGTATTAACGGTTTTAAGAAAAAGGAAACAAACTTGCAAGACGTTTTCATCTTGCGAAGCAAGCCCAGAGGGAAATTCATCTTGCGAAGCAACTCAAAAAATCTTTCGTCTTGCGAGTTTTTTGTCTTGCGAGGCATTCATCTTGCGAGGTACCACTGTATGCTAATTTATATGGACAAATTAGGATGGCAGGTGATTGGGGTCGCCCTAGCACTCTGCTGCTCACGGTGTTGGGTTGCCTTATAAGCAAAGTTTTCACAGACTGAAAAGAGGGGAGCATTGGGGAAATATGGGGTCTCCTCCTGTAGTGGGCCACTTTTAATAACGCCAGCGTATCTCCAGCTGAGCCACGTTTGGGAGCCCATGCAGGTCCAGCTGGCTGAACTGCAGATTTGCCACATCTTTAGCTGCTCACTCTGGGGTATCCAGAGTCAAGATTACATACTTGAATATCTGTAATAAAAAGAATGCAGATATTTCTTTCCTGATTTTATTACCTAGTCTCTCTTTTTTAAAAGAACAAATACAAAAATAAATACAATACAAAATACAGTCTCTTTCAGATTTCAGTGCTGTCTCTTTTAACGAGGTGCAGTTTCAGACTCCATTGTCTTTCATTTACACCTGCCAGCTTGAATTTATAATGAAAGGACATAATTGGAATAAAAAATACATGACTCCTTTGCTGCCTAGACATAATTGACGTAAAAGCTCTGCCTAACCGCCTGAGCAGAAGCCTATTTCTACATGGGTGATTATTAAATTAGGCTATATTTCAGATACTCTAAAGGTGTTTTGAAAAGTGATGCCTGGAATATTTTTAGTAATGAAAGTAATGCTGCTTTGTTTCTTTGAAGTACTATTAATGCAACATGTAATTAGTCCTTTTAAACTGAATTTTGTGGTAGCCTCCACTGGGCCTATTTAGTCTGAATTACCTACTGCAGAATTAGGGAAACTATTTTTTAGCCCCAAAGCTGCATTTCTCTCTGGGCAACCTTCATATGTGAGTGCATGTATGCGCACAAACCAGGGGACAGAAGCAATAGTGGGAGGAGCAATTAATGTAAATTCCACCTTTGTTCAATAGGCAAGTTTCTACACACACACAGACACACACACACACACACACACAGTCTGCTGCTGACCTGTTCCAATGGGTGCTTCCCAATTGATTGATGGTGACAAGCATCTCACCAGCATGGGCCACAAACTCCCCTGCATCAAGGCCTCTAGAATCATAGAATCATAGAGTTGGAATAGACCACAAGGGCCATCGAGTCCAACCCCCTGCCAAGCAGGAAACACCATCAGAGCACTCCTGACATATGGCTGTCAAGCCTCTGCTTAAAGACCTCCAAAGTAGGAGACTCCACCACACTCCTTGGCAGCAAATTCCACTGTCGAACAGCTCTTACTGTCAGGAAGTTCTTCCTAATGTTTAGGTGGAATCTTCTTTCTTGTAGTTTGGATCCATTGCTCCGTGTCCGCTTCTCTGGAGCAGCAGAAAACAACCTTTCTCCCTCCTCTATGTGACATCCTTTTATATATTTGAACATGGCTATCATATCACCCCTTAACCTCCTCTTCTCCAGGCTAAACATGCCCAGCTCCCTTAGCCGTTCCTCATAAGGCATCGTTTCCAGGCCTTGACCATTTTGGTTGCCCTCCTCTGGACACGTTCCAGTTTGTCAGTGTCCTTCTTGAACTGTGGTGCCCAGAACTGGACACAGTACTCCAGGTGAGGTCTGACCAGAGCAGAATACAGTGGCACTATTACTTCCCTTGATCTAGATGCTATACTCCTACTGATGCAGCCCAGAACTGCATTGGCTTTTTTAGCTGCCGCGTCACACTGTTGGCTCATGTCAAGTTTGTGGTCAACCAAGACTCCTAGATCCTTTTCACATGTACTGCTCTCAAGCCAGGTGTCCCCCATCTTGTATTTGTGCCTCTCATTTTTTTTTGCCCAAGTGCAATACTTTACATTTCTCCTTGTTAAAGTTCATCTTGTTTGTTTTGGCCCAGTTCTCTAATCTGTCAAGGTCGTTTTGAAGTGTGATCCTGTCCTCTGGGGTGTTAGCCACCCCTCCCAGTTTGGTGTCATCTGCAGATTTGATCAGGATGCCCTTGAGTCCATCATCCAAGTCGTTGATAAAGATGTTGAATAAGACCGGGCCCAAGACAGAACCCTGTGGCACCCCACTAGTCACTCTTCTCCAGTATGAAGAGGAACCATTGATGAGCACCCTTTGGGTTCGGTCAGTCAGCCAGTTACAAATCCACTGAGTGGTAGCATAGTCAACACCGCATTTTACCAGCTTCTTTACAAGAATATCATGGGGCACCTTGTCGAATGCCTTGCTGAAATCAAGGTAGGCTACATCCACTGCATTCCCTTCATCTACCAGGCTTGTAATTCTGTCAAAAAAGGAGATCAGGTTAGTCTGACATGACTTATTTTTCAGAAATCCATGCCGACTATTGGTGATCACAGCATTCCTTTCTAGGTGCTCACAGACTGTTTGCTTAATGATCTGCTCCAGAATCTTCCCTGGTATTGATGTCAGACTGACTGGGCGGTAATTATTTGGGTCCTCTCTTTTCCCCTTTTTGAAAATAGGGACAACATTTGCCCTCCTCCAGTCTGCCGGGACTTCGCCTGTTCTCCAGGAATTCTCAAAGATGACTGCCAGTGGTTCTGAGATCACATCTGCCAGTTCTTTTAATACTCTTGGATGCAGTTCATCTGGCCCTGGAGACTTGAATACATCTAAACTAGCCAAGTATTCTTGTACTATCTCCTTAGTTATTCTGGGCTGTGTTTCCTTTGCTGAATCATTTGCTCCAAATTCTTCAGGTCGGGCATTGTTTTCTTTATCGGAGAAGACTGAGGCAAAGAAGGCATTGAGGAGTTCAGCCCTTTCTGTGTCCCCTGTTTGCATTTCACCATCTTCTCCTCTGAGTGACCCCACTGTTTCTTTGTTCTTCCTTTTGCTACGAACATACCCATAAAAGCCTTTTTTGTTGCTTTTAACCTCTCTAGCAAGCCTGAGTTCATTCTGTGCTTTAGCTTTTCTGACTTTGTGTCTACACGTGCTGGCTATTTGTTTGAATTCCTCTTTGGTGGTTTCCCCCCTTTTCCATTTTTTGTACACATCCTTTTTTAATCTTAGCTCAGTTAAAAGTTCTTTAGATAGTCACCCTGGCTTCTTTAGGCACCTTCCATGTTTCTGTCTCATTGGTATTGCCTGAAGTTGTGCTTTTACTATCTCCCTCTTAACAAACTCCCAGCCATCATGAACTCCCTTTCCTTTTAGTATTACTGTCCATGGGATCTCACCCAGCACTTTCCTAAGTTTTATGAAGTCGGCTTTTTTAAAGTCAAGAAATTGAGTCCTAGTATGCTTAGCTGCTCCTTTCCGCAGTATAGTAAACTTCAGAAGAGCATGATCACTCGCGCCTAATGATCCTTTCACTTCTACCCCACTAACCAGGTCATCAACATTGGTTAGGACCAAATCTAAAATGGCTGTTCCTCTTGTTGCTTCTCCCACTTTCTGGACAATGAAGTTGTCTGCAAGGCCAGTGAGGAATCTGTTTGACCTTATGCTCTTGGCTGAGTTTGACATCCAACCAATATCTGGGTAATTGAAGTCCCCCATTACTACTATCTCCCTTCCTTTTGCATGCTTGGCCATCTGTTCCAGGAAGGCATCATCTATGTCCTTCGTTTGGCTTGGGGATCTATAGTAAACTCCCACAATGAGGTCACTGTTATTCTTCTCTCCCTTAATTTTGACCCAAATGCTCTCACTTTGGCTTTGAGGTTCTAAATCTTGGATCTCTTCACAGGTAAACACATCTCTGACATTTAACGCCACTCCTCCTCCTTTCTTGTCTGGTCTGTTTCTCTGAAATAGATTGTATCCCTCCATTATTACATTCCAATTGTGGGACCAAAGCCAGCACATGGAATTTAGTTTAGATGAGAACACCCACCTTAAACTTAGCAAGTGTTCTGGCTTCTCCTTCACCACAACCTCTAATGTCTACCAAATATTTTGGAATAGAGTCCATTTGTTCTCCTTAGGTATGGCTGGCTCTTGAGATATCACCACCAAATTTAGCACAAGGGTTTCCAAGGTGGGAATGGCAGTCTTTGTTGGCTGTTGAATGCTGGCAGTCATTTTTAACCAAGAAAGTGGACCAAAATATGACTTTGACGTGACTTAGCTGGTTTTCTGGCATTGGTTCTGTGATATCATTGTCAAACCATGGTCGGGCTGGTGGGCTTCATCACTGTTTGAATGCCAGGTGCCATTTTGAACCAAGCTGGCAGACCAAAATGGCACTTTTTTTTTTTTGCAATTTCACCCATTTTGTATATAGGTTTGACTTGCTCTCGATATATCATCACAACTCAGTATGAGAGTCACCAGGGTGGTGGTCTACATCAATATGTGGGTGCCAGCCACATTTTTGTTTGTTTGTTTAAGCCGTCCATGATTTTGAAATAAGATAGTGGAGCAAAATGTTAATTTGGCATACCTTCACAATGATTTGGCTCAGTTTAGCTGCCTCTCAATATAGCATCACCAAACTCAGCATGAGAGATGCTGGGGGTAGAGGCCATAGTCTTATTTGCTGTTTGAATGCTGGGCACCATTTTGAATCAAAATGGCAAACCAAAATGTGACTTTGACATGACCCCATATTTGGCATGATGGGTCCAAGCTCACAAATTACACTATCCACTTTAAAATCACAATTTCTAAAAATACCCAAGCAGTGACAGACACTCTGTGTGCGCTCTCTCTCTCTCTCTCTCTCTCTCTCTCTCTCTCTCTCTCACACACACACACACACACCACAGGATTCCAGCCTCTCTGGTGTATGAATGCTTAAGCAGCTACTACTGTCTCCCATGACATATCAAACATCCTTTTTTTAAAAAAGAAGCTTGTGTTGCTTTCTTCATTATGATGTGATGTGTCTGGGCTTTTTATTTTGCATGTTTTTGTTTTTTAGTTCAAAGCAAATGAGTAAACAATGTGTCAATCTTTTATTAATGATGCTCTCAATATAGCTATCTTCCAGCACGTAAGAAGTGTGCTGCAGGCAGCTTTCTATAGCCTTTCCATGTGCTTCTTTGCTGTGATAAATTCTGGCTCTATTTAAGAAAAGCTCCATTCCCTTGCTATTCTTGTGTCTCCCCCCCCCTTTCCTTTCTAGAATCCGATTGGTTCCACTCCTAGGTGAACTGTAAAACTTTGAAATTAAATGGGTTTATTTTAATAATGTTTCATGCTTGACTGTTTGATGAAACTTTGCATTATATTCCAGGCTGCTGACATTTATTTATTTTTATGTCATATTCATGGGAGGGTTATTCCAGAAAATGTCATTACCACCATTCTTTTGGTTAGCACAATGTAATTTAAGAAGTCACTTCTTTTTAGGATAACGTCCTAATTATTCATCACAAGAAAACCTCTGGATGTGTCTCAAGGAAGTATTTAAATTGTCAGGAGTTGAAATTTATGAGGAGGCTTAAAATCATGACAGGAGCTGCATGGATTCTATTGATCACCTGGGAATTAGAACAGAAGCGCAGGAAATAAAACCAAATAAATCATTGAAATAATGGTTTCTAGGTAGGAGGGAGTCAGGGAGGAACTCAGGGAGAAGCCACCATTCAGATTGGTCCATTGACAGGCAAACCTACAAACATGCTAAGCCAGAATCAGTGTCAACTTCAGGTTTTGGAAGCCCCTTGAGCAAGACACTTTCCCTGGGCTCCCTGCTCTCCAGGAGTCAACCTCCTCATGGCCATTATCACCAGTTGTGCCACCAACTTGCTTGCCAGGCCAAGAGTCCATGAGCAAGAAGGCAGTGGAATCCACTCAGCCTCCTTCTTACTACCCCTGTGGTCTGGGTCAGAGAGAACAAACAGGCTCCAGGAGCGAAGAGGAGGAGAAGGTCCAGGTCAGCTTTTGTGAGTATGCCCCCTGCCAAGGGGTGGGTTCATAGCAGCTGCCCGCGCTTAAGCGTCCCTGACCAGAATGCATACAATTCAGTTGGATTAGGTTCACTAAACATTGGCCTAGCTGACCTGGGGTGAGCCCCGAGCATGCAACAGAATGATGGGTTGGGACAGAAAGGTGCCTAGATTGGGCAGCACCATTTCAGATGAAAAAGAGTCCAACCAACTAGAAAACCAGGCAGGAACAGACTTCTCCCCAGAACCTCTGCAGGTGGGAACCTCCATGGTGAGCGTTTGGGTTGCTGTTTTCTGAATCTTTTCCAGTTCTACAATATCCCTTTTGAGGTGGCCAGAAATATACACGGTATCCAAAATGTGGTTACACCATACATTTGTTTAATGGTACTATGATATCAGCAGTTTTATTTCCAATTCCTTTCCTAATGATCCTTAATACGGATTCTGCCTTTTCCGTAAGCGTCTTGCTGTGAAAAGTCAGGGGTTGTTTAAGACAATATGCTGCCTGAGGCAAAGGATAAGATAGCACCTCATTCCACACAGCATCTGACTACATAGAATCATGGAATCATAGAGCTGGAAGAGACCTCAAAGGCCATCTAGTCCAACCCCCTGCAATGCAGGAATCTCAGCTAATGCATTCAGGACAGAAGGCCATCCAACCTCTGCTTAAAATCCTACAAGGAAGGAGAGTCCACCACCTCCTGAGGGAAACCGTTCCACTCTTAAACGGCTTTTACTGTCATAAAGTTCTTCCTGATATTTAGTTGGAATCTCCTTTCTTGCAGCTTGAAGTCATTGGTTCGAGTTCTACCCTCCAAAGCAGGAGAAAACCAATCTTGCTCCATCTTCTATGTGACAGCCCTTGAGATATTTGAAGATGGCTATTGTGTCTCCTCTCAGTCTCCTCTTTTCCAGGCTAAACATACCCAGCTCCTTCAAGCGCTCCTCGTATGGCTTGGTTTCCAGACCCTGGATCATCTTGGTCTCCATCCTCGGCACATGTTCCAGCTTGTCAACATCCTTCTCAAATTGTGGTGCCCAGAACTGGACAAAGTATTCCAGGTGTGGTCTGACCCAGGCAGAAGAGATTCGGACTGTGACTTCCCTTGATCTGGACACTAGGCTGCTGTTGATGCAGCCTAGAATAGCATTAGCTTTTTTTGCTGCTGCATCACACTGCTGACTCATATTAAGCTTGTGGTCCACTAAGCATGAATTAGTTAGTTTATTTTTTGCTGCTGCGTAGGAACTGTCTTATATCAATAGTCAATAGTGCATCTAGTGCAGTATTTTCTGCGCTGACTGTCTGTGGAGCGGCATTTAATATATATTTTGGCAAGTGGCTTGACTGTCCATCCAGGCATGTCCAACACGTTAATTGTAATCGACCAGTTGATCACAGGATTGGTTGTGGTTTTGGGAGAGAGAGAGACAGAGAGAAAAAGAAGGATAATCACGAAGCAAGAAAGGAAACAACTTGGAAGGGAAAGAGGAGAGAGAGAGAGAGAGAGAGAGAGAGAGAGAGAGAGAAGCTGGCTCCTCATATCTGTGTAAACTAATATAAAAATATAGTTTGACTTTTATCACTTGTTTAATTACTTTTCCATCTAGTAACAATTTGGATCTGTCATGATGATATCCAGACATAACTACTGTATCTGTGAAATAAAGATCCCTTTATTTATTTAATAAACTTAAATGACTTTGGAGGGGAACGCTAGCTGAAAAATGACAATGGGAGAGTGTGGCAGATCACTGCCAGTCTTTGATACTGGATAGTAGATCACAGCCTACTTGAAGTGAGACATGCCTGCTCTAGAGGTTTTGCCATCTCTCAAGTTATTGTTGCCAAACCAGCAGGAGGGTTCCTGAGGTGGGGGTGGGGGTCTTGGTCAATGTTTGGATGCTGGGTGCAATTCTGATTCAAGATGGCAGACCAAAAGGAGACTTTGATGTGACTTTGCCCATTTCTTTGGTATAACAGGTCCAAACACATAATTCACACTATTTATTTAAAAAGCAGAGTGTTTTTGGGTTACTACAAATTCTCAGGCAGCGATGTGCACTCCCCGCTAATAACTTCATAAAGGGGCTACAAAAGCACTGGCGGAGGAACGGGGGTGGGGGGAGTGCATCACCCCCGGCACCATCGGGGAGGGGGGTACCATCGTGACCTCCTCCCCGGACACGTGCCGCACATCCCCCACCGCACTGGGCGCCACCCCCCCATGGGCGACGTGCCACACCCCGGGACGCACACCATGCCCCCCTGGACACGCATCAGCCATGCCCCCGTCTGCTATCCGCCCCTGGTGCCAGACCATGCAGCTTCACCACTGTACAAAAGTACATGTGTTGTCTCTATTTTCAGGTCATAGAGTCCCTTTTACAGGTCAGTTATATTAATGTTTTATACAGTACAAATCTGGGGGAGAAGAGAGGGGGGAGAGGAGGGGAGAGGGGGTGGGAGAGAGGGGAGAGTGTTTATGTGCGAGGTTTTTGTGTCAGTGTCAGGTGGGGAAGTTTTCTTTCTATTCATTAATAGGTTTTCATTGGCAGTGAGGGAGATTAGGGAGCCCAGGGCCTGGTTGCTTGCCTTCAGTTGACTGCAGGAAGGGGTTTTTTTTTGGGGGGGGGGAATTGTTAAGTCAAGTTAGCCATATCAGTTTGTATGCTGTTGGTGGGTTCTTGTTGTTGTCATGTTGGGCTGTGTGTGTAATAAAAGTGAGCCACACTGGGGCAAGGCATCCTCCTTTATTTGTCCCCATGTCAGTTTCAGTTTGTTGGTTATCTTTTCTAGTAAGGCTGTTTCGCTTTATATACGATTTTTGGCTTAGCTCTGCCCTGAATGCAGGGAGCAAGGTAATGGAGGAAAAAATGAATGGGATGCTCAGTTCATGGAATAGTTCATGGCTGCTCAGTTCACCAGCCAATGAATTCCAGTATGAATGAATTTCCAGGGGATGGTGGGGGTAGAGAATAAAGCTAGCCTATTGAAGTGAAGTTCAGGTCACCTTGTACACCTATTTTTTCTCCCTCCCACTCATCCTTCAGTGGCTAATGCTTGAACTTCTCCCATGCCTCGCTCATCTGTTCATTAGTCTGGGAATGTCATGTTGTTTTACTTGTTCAAATTGGAAACATATTGTGAAAGTGTTGGTGTCAGGTGATAATTAATGCACTCAGTGACGAATTCAATTACCAAATGATTATGAAGGCTGCAGAGTTGTCACAAGCAGGGTGGGGGGATAAATCTACCATTGTTGTGCTAGGGGGGAAAATAGCCATGATTTTGGATTTTTTGATGGGATTCAAAACATTCCCTAAGCATTGCATATCCTCTATTAAATGAAGCAATGAGGGACCATTAGCTGCAGCGGTTTAGGTCAGAGGGGGCAGTGTTTCTGTTGAGGCAGGTGATTAGCTGTGGGAGGAGCTTATCAGAGATAGCAGGGCGTGTGCAGTTTGATCCATCTTTTAGGTTTAGGGGAGCTAGTCTCAAACGTTTGTTGGGGGAGACCTAGGTTTTTTTGTGGGGGGAGTTATTTGTCCTGTCTTCACGCTTTTTATGATGGGGTGTAGCCACCCCAACGACACGTTCTCAAGATGGAGGGGGAGGGAACAGCTGCAGTCGCCTGCGCTTCCTGCGCAATGTTTGCCATCTTGCCAAAGGTTGCAGGCAGCTTTACCTGCAGCAATTGCATGTTGATTGCCCTCTTAGAAGACAAAGTCCAGCAACTGGAGGAACGTGTAGCTACGCTCCAAAGAATTAGAGAGCTGGAGCTCTTCTTGGAAGTAACAGAGAACACCGTCTCCATCAAGGAGGAGACAGGGGACACCCCTGAGAAGGAGGCTAGTTCACCAACACAGGAGCCAGATATATGGAGAAACGTGACTCAAAGAAGTAGGAGGCCCGGGGTTCGCTCTGATTGTTTAGAAATACACAATCGCTTTGAGGTCCTCTCCCCTAGCATGGAAGACGAAGAGCAGACTCCATTTGAGGATCTCTCCCTCATTACAGTCGATCAGGTATATGAAGACGAGCAGCAAAGTCAGTCCTCAGGGAATGTGCAGGCGACCTTGGAATGGACAGCTCACGGAAGAACCCCAACCAAACCTAAGAGGAGGCGTGTAGTGGTGATAGGGGATTCCCTACTGAGGGGAACAGAAGCAGTGATCTGTGGCCTGATAAGATGTCTCGGGAAGTGTGCTGTCTCCCCGGGGCTAAGATCCAAGATGTAACTGAACGATGGTTAAGGGGTGATATGATAGCCATGTTCAAATATATAAAAGGATGTCACATAGAGGAGGGAGAAAGGTTGTTTTCTGCTGCTCCAGAGAAGTGGACACGGAGCAATGGATCCAAACTACAAGAAAGAAGATTCCACCTAAACATTAGGAAGAACTTCCTGACAGTAAGAGCTGTTCGACAGTGGAATTTGCTGCCAAGGAGTGTGGTGGAGTCTCCTTCTTTGGAGGTCTTTAAGCAGAGGCTTGACAACCATATGTCAGGAGTGCTCTGATGGTGTTTCCTGCTTGGCAGGGGGTTGGACTCGATGGCCCTTGTGGTCTCTTCCAACTCTATGATTCTATGATTCTATGATTCTATGACTGCAAGGAATCATAAAACCCACTGACAAATACCCCTTCCTCTTGGTTCATGTGGCAACCAATGACACTGCAAGCAATAGCCTCCAGAAGATCAAAAGAGACTACGAGGCTCTCGGCAGGAAATTGAAGCAACTAAATGCACAAATTGTCATCTCATGTGTCCTCCCAGTTGAACGACGTGGCCCAGGGAGAGAGGGAAAAATAGTGGAAGTGAACAGCTGGCTTCACAAATGGTGTAAACAGGAACGGTTTGGATTCTTAGATCATGGACTGCAGTTTCTTGAAGATGGACTTCTGGCAAGCGATGGGCTGCACCTCACAACGGTTGGGAGGAATGTTTTTGCCAAAAATCTCAGAAACCTCATCAGGAGGGCTTTAAACTGACTAATGTGGGGGAGGGAGACAGTGCTCCTGAAGGTAGGAGTCTATCAATTGATGAAGATGATCATCCAAATGTCATAGACCAAATGGAGCAAACAGCACGCAGACCTAGTGGTGGGAGGAAAAAATTCTTAAATAAGAGACACGGGGGAATGATTAATGGACTTCAATGTCTGTACACTAATGCGCAAAGCATGGGAAATAAACAAGATGAGCTTGAGCTCTTGGTACAGCAAACTAAATATGACATAATAGGTATCACTGAAACCTGGTGGGATAAGTCCCACGATTGGAATGTAATAATGGGGGGATACAATCTATTTCAGAGAAACAGACCAGACAAGAAAGGAGGAGGAGTGGCGTTATATGTCAGGGATGTGTATACCTGTGAAGAGATCCAAGATTTAGAACCTCAAAGCCAAAGTGAGAGCATTTGGGTCAAAATTAAGGGAGAGAAGAATAACAGTGACCTCATTGTGGGAGTTTACTATAGATCCCCAAGCCAAACGGAGGACATAGATGATGCCTTCCTGGAACAGATGGCCAAGCATGCAAAAGGAAGGGAGATAGTAGTAATGGGGGACTTCAATTACCCAGATACAAATAGCCAGCATGTGCAGACACAAAGTCAGAAAAGCTAAAGCACAGAATGAACTCAGGCTTGCTAAAGAGGTTAAAAGCAACAAAAAAGGCTTTTATGGGTATGTTCGTAGCAAAAGGAAGAACAAAGAAACAGTGGGGTCACTCAGAGAAGATGGTGAAATGCAAACGGGGGACACAGAAAGGGCTGAACTCCTCAATGCCTTCTTTGCCTCAGTCTTCTCCGATAAAAAAAACAATGCCCGACCTGAAGAATTTGGAGCAAATGATTCAGCAAAGGAAACACAGCCCAGAATAACTAAGGAGATAGTACAAGAATACTTGGTTAGTTTAGATGTATTCAAGTCTCCAGGGCCAGATGAACTGCATCCAAGAGTATTAAAAGAACTGGCAGATGTGATCTCAGAACCACTGGCAGTCATCTTTGAGAATTCCTGGAGAACAGGCGAAGTCCCGGCAGACTGGAGGAGGGCAGATGTTGTCCCTATTTTCAAAAAGGGGAAAAGAAAGGACCCAAATAATTACCACCCAGTCAGTCTGACATCAATACCAGGGAAGATTCTGGAGCAGATCATTAAGCAAACAGTCTGTGAGCACCTAGAAAGGAATGCTGTGATCACCAATAGTCAGCATGGATTTCTGAAAAATAAGTCATGTCAGACTAACCTGATCTCGGTTTTTGACAGAATTACAAGCCTGGTAGATGAAGGGAACGCAGTGGATGCAGCCTACCTTGATTTCAGCAAGGCATTTGACAAGGTGCCCCATGATATTCTTGTAAAGAAGCTGGTAAAATGCGGACTTGACTATGCTACCACTCAGTGGATTTGTAACTGGCTGACTGACCGAACCCAAAGGGTGCTCATCAATGGTTCCTCTTCATCCTGGAGAAGAGTGACTAGTGGGGTGCCACAGGGTTCTGTCTTGGGCCTGATATTATTCAACATCTTTATCAATGACTTGGATGATGGACTCAAGGGCATCCTGATCAAATTTGCAGATGACACCAAACTGGGAGGGGTGGCTAACACCCCAGAGGACAGGATCACACTTCAAAACAACCTTGACAGATTAGAGAACTGGGCCAAAACAAACAAGATGAATTTTAACAGGGAGAAATGTAAAGTATTGCACTTGGGCAAAAAAAATGAGAGGCACAAATACAAGATGGGGGAAACCTGGCTTGAGAGCAGTACATGTGAAAAGGATCTAGGAGTCTTGGTTGACCACAAACTTGACATGAGCCAACAGTGTGATGCGGCAGCTAAAAAAGCCAATGCAATTCTGGGCTGCATCAATAGGAGTATAGCATCTAGATCAAGGGAAGTAATAGTGCCACTGTATTCTGCTCTGGTCAGACCTCACCTGGAGTACTGTGTCCAGTTCTGGGCACCACAATTCAAGAAGGACACTGACAAACTGGAACGTGTCCAGAGGAGGGCAACCAAAATGGTCAAAGGCCTGGAAACGATGCCTTATGAGGAACGGTTAAGGGAGCTGGGCATGTTTAGCCTGGAGAAGAGGAGGTTAAGGGGTGATATGATAGCCATGTTCAAATATATAAAAGGATGTCACATGGAGGAGGGAGAAAGGTTGTTTTCTGCTGCTCCAGAGAAGCGGACACGGAGCAATGGATCCAAACTACAAGAAAGAAGATTCTACCTAAACATTAGGAAGAACTTCCTGACAGTAAGAGCTGTTCGACGGTGGAATTTGCTGCCAAGGAGTGTGGTGGAGTCTCCTACTTTGGAGGTCTTTAAGCAGAGGCTTGACAACCATATGTCAGGAGTGCTCTGATGGTGTTTCCTGCTTGGCAGGGGGTTGGACTCGATGGCCCTTGTGGTCTATTCCAACTCTATGATTATATGATTCTATGATTTAGGATGTCACATAATCAGGAGGTGATTCATCAGCACCAGCACCCCAAACTCACTGCCATAATTACGTGAAACGCAGAAGGAAAATCCCAGTGTGAATCCATCTTGGGTACTGTGTATTGGTGTCAAAGTGCACATTTAGTGCCTTGTTGCAGTTCAGAATCTTCAGGGGAAACGCCATACTCTGCTCCTTCCAGATCGAATTATTGCAATGCCGTCTATGTGGTGATGCCCTTGAAGACAACTTGGAAACTTCAACTGGTCCAAAATGCAGCAACCAGATTGCTGGCTGGGGTTCCATTTAGAGTTCCTATAGCCCCCATTTTAAACCAGATGCACTGGTTGCCAGTTTGTTTCCAGGCCCAATTCAAGGTGCTCAAAGCCTTAAACTACTCAGACTCCAAATGTCTGAAAGTCCATCTCCTTCCCTACAGACCCCTCAGGTGCCGAGATCAGCACACAGAGCCCTCTTGAGCTCCACGGCAACTGGCCCAGGAAAGGGCCCTCTCTTTGGCAGCCTATAGCTTGTGGAACTCCCCACCAAGGTGTGACTGGCGCCTTCATTATGCAGCTTCCAGAGGATACTGAAGATGCACCTCTCTACTGTGGCCTTTGGACATTTGAGACATACGCTTTTAGGACCCACCCTGTTTTTATGGCTATAAGTTGTTTTACATTGTGTTTTATATTGTGTTTTTAGGGTAATGGGGGAAAGAAAGAAAGAAAGAAAGAAAGAAAGAAAGAAAGAAAGAAAGAAAGAAAGACCCTAAATATTTTATAACACAAGATGCTGGCTACACATACGTTCTGTGTGAACCCATGTTTATGTCTCTTCTGTGCATGAGGGACAGTGGAACATAACAGTGATATGCAGAGCCCCAGAGTGTGGGGTTTGCAGCCCAATCACAAATGCATGTTTTGCTAGACAGGCATAGGGCTAAGTACACAGAGAGTCTTTCAACTTCCTAACAAGGACCCTCTGTGTAGTGACTTCCCCTGCTTCCTCTGGGTAGGAATTCTGTAACAAGGGAGATAATCTTTTATATTTTGTCCTGCCTCTGAGGGGACTCTCTCTTCCACTAGGCTTCTAAACTAAGCAGAAACGTTTAGCTGATTCTCTTGCTTTCAGCCATGTTTGTTTTGCTGTAACTTAGAAATATTTTTCTGCATACTACTTCGCTGTATTTGCTGCCTGCGTTGAAATGTAAGTAAACCTTTTATATTACTGAAAATGTGTGGTTCATTCTCTTGCAATGGGGGAAACTGGGGGGGGGGGGGAGTTCAGGAGACTACAAATAAATTCCAAAACTTCAGTAAACTGTAAAAAGTATAAGTGTTTTCACTCTGTTGAAAAAGTATTCATAGCCTTTTACTTTCTGTATTTCTCCCACAGATGTGGGAAAGGAGGTTTACATTTTAATATGCCAATTTAACCCTCAAACCATCTCCTACCCAGAGAAGGTTTTTTCTTATGAGACAAGCATGTTACTTTGTCTCCCTTGTTGACCCAGTAACAGAACTGGGGGAATGATGGAACCAAGACACCTTGCATCCTTCCCAGCATGCCCTCATCATTTCACCCTAGTCCCTACCTGTTGGAAGGAACTATTGTAGAGCATCTCATACATTACCAGAAATGAGACAACCTGAAGGGAATACTTGGATGCTGTTGTGCATGCTAGTTCCAGTCCATGGGAAGTTTATTTCCCAGGACTCCCAGCACCACTGAACCCTGCCTACGCCCAGTGTTGTGGAACTATGGCCAGAATGGATATATGCATGCACAGTTACGGCTAGGATTAAGCCACTAAAGTGCAGCTGTAATACAAGAGCCAGTTAACAACCCTGTCCCTTCTTGTTGCTTGCTAGTGTTATAATATCCCCCCCCCCCACCACCAAGAAAAAGAGGATACTGAAAAGAAATGAACGAGATTGTTTGGATATTTCTCACTTCCATTACTGACAGCTACCTCTGCCCCCCCCCCCCGAATCTGTGCCAAAGGTCCACCGAAAGCAAGGAATCTCTTGAAATGGCATTTACTGTGGATATGCTGCAGTTTTGCTGCTAAGAGATAGACGGTCAGTAAATGAAAAAGACAATGAGCCTCCAGAATAATAATGTCAGTGGACAAATGCGGGGGGGACGGGACCCTAGACTTCTCAAATGATGTGTCTTTAAAAAAAATGGATGGAGCATTAAAATCAATTTCTATTCTTCATTCTGCTTGGAGTAGACTAAGAACATTTTGCAGGGGGCTGCTGGCATCAGACAATTTAATTTATTTCTCTAGTGCTTCAAGTACAGCCACAATGCACAAGGGAGTTTCCTGCAGAAATATGTTTCTGTTAAAGTGTCTGGATTGTTTTATTTTATTCTCAGCCAGGAGCATTCCTAGACAGGGACATAAGAGTCTTCATCCATAGGCCCATGACCCCAAGGTGTATATGCTAATTTATAGGAAGAGAGGCAAATTCTGCCAACTTTCAGAGTGAAGAAACAAATAAACTCTGACTCTGACTGCGTGGACTCAGCCGGCCTCTGGACAAATCAAGGTTGCCAGGGGCTGGAGTCTCCCTGGTGCAGCATTTGGCAGTGTTACCAGCTACCCTATAAGCCTGAGGACACCAACCTTGAGACCATGGACACATTTCTGAGTGGGTGCCATGGGTGCTATTTCCTCTGGTCACTACTCTCCCCTGGATCAGTCCCTCACATAGAAATAGAAAGGAAGAAAACACAGACGTACACTTCACTTTCCCAAATGATCTGGGTGAAAGTCAGATCCAGTAGAAGTGGCAGCCCATGAAACAGATTCAGATTAACATACTCTGAGTACCTATCTCCCAGAATCATATTTTGCACCAAATGCAGCTTCCATATTGTCTCCAAAGGCAGCCCTACATTATACACTTTGCAGTAGTCTAGTCCTAATTTCTGCTTCTGCTGCTTCCTTCTCCTCTTCTTCCTCCTTCCTCCACTGCACTGCTGAACAGTCATCCCTGGCCATTGGCTATGCTGGTTAGGGCTGATGGGAGTTGTAGTCCAAAACACCTGGTGGGCACCAGTTTGGGGAAGGCTGTCATAGACAGGGTGTGTGTGTGTTTGTGTGTGTGTGTGTGTGTGTGCCATCCTACTGAGTATCCTTTGCCATGCCTAAATTAGCTCTCTGGATTCTAGTCCATATCTACTACTTAGGGAGGGATGTGTTCTTGGGGGAAAGCTTTGTCTCTAGAGGAAATGATAGGGCAGCATCAGAAATCCTTCGGGAGGAACCAATTGAGCTTTCTCTGTTACTTCTGCTTTTTTGGTAGAAATAAAAGAAAGGGTTTTTACCTGGAGCCTAATGATATAGTTCTGCCCTTCAGCTTACGGGTGCATATGAACTCGGCTGATAAGCCATTTCACAAAATTGCTTTCTCCGTGTTGGTGGAGCATTTCTTGCTTTTCAATAAAGCAGATGTGACACCTGGATGTATTTCAGATTTTGGCCCTGCAGTAATCCAGACAATATACCTGCATAAGCTGCTTTTGGGGTCTTAGTGTTTCCAAGTTACTACTGCATTATGCTGATGGCGCCCACCTGAGAGGGGCTGGAACTGAGTTCTGGCGAGTTTCCGGGGAAAGCCTTGGCTGGGGAACCTGAGACTCTCATGAAGATGCTGAGCAACACTTCCTATCCACCCCAACCAGCCTGGTCAATGAGCAGGGATGATGGGAGTTGTAGTCCAGAAGTCTCCAGGCCCAGTGACTGAGCAGTTTGCTGTTAGCAGTTAGCAGGCTTAGGCTTGAATGATTGTGGAGACCTTGTAGGCCTTGCCTTACTTCTTCTGCTCTGCTTCTGCTCTCCAGAACCTTTGTCTCATGACACACACATGGCTTTTATAACATTCAGGAAGGGTTAAGGAATGGTTATCAGAACGAATTTGGACACATTACACTTTGTAACTGTTAAGTTGTGGGTGAACAAGTTGTGGGGACGACGCAGCAATTCTTCAAACAGCTCTTGTTTATTCAGAGGCCAGAACAGAACTGAGCTGAAGGGTTCAGTCAGCCTGCTTATATAGAGCTCCAGTACACATAGTTGTAACAACTTTTCTAAAACTATCCAATCACTGAACGTCACTTTCGATCCCTTATTTGCATAACTATCTACAGTATCCCCCTGCTGGCCCAGGGTGAGAACTTCAGGACATAAGAGTAACACTAATTATTAAAATGTGACACCAGAGGGCACTGCAGAGCAACCAGAAACCAGCAGTAAGGGAAACTGCCTTGTTACAGAGGTAACAATGTAAGGAACGTTTTTATTTTACCAGTATGCCCTGTGACATTTTAGAATGATATATCTAATAGCATTCTAATAACGTTAAAAAGATCAGTGTAGATCCAGCCTTAGATCAGTCAATTTCCAGTTTGTCTTACTTTTGCAGAAGTCTTGACTCATATATCTGCTCTACCCTAACCTGCCCCAAAAGGAAATAAAATCAGTCCATAACTAATTCTCATTTAAATATGTATTTTTGTATGTTCCTCTCTATTAAAATGTGTCATTCTAAATGTATCTTGTTTCAAAAACACTACACATTCTGATGAGCTTGTTGAGCAAAGATCTGTACGGCAACATTTAAAGAGGTGCAAAATCTGATGGATAGTTATTGCTCACAGTCAGCTTTGGAAAATGTGTTGCAAGTCAGAATAAAATAAAATAAAAAACCTACATATTATAGTTGTAGTGGAGGGGCAGACAGACAGGAAATGAAGGCAGCAGCAAGAATACAGGGAGTTCCTCTCACCTGGTCACTGTTTTAATCATTTTGGCAGTGGTATCATTTTGGTATAAAAGGAGAAGGAGAAATTCAATTCTGTTTGCACCTGAAGTTAAAGCAATGGGTACAAGCTATGATGCCATTGCTCCGCCTTCTCTGGTTGGGGGCAGCAATGCTTCTGAATACCAGTTTGTGGAAACCCCCGTGGGGAGAAGGCTGCTCTGGTGCCTGGGTCCTGCTTCAAGGTTTCCCACAGACATCTGGTTGGCCACAGGGAGAATAGTTCTTATTATGTTCTGAAGTTCACTTTCTGAAAACACTACCATCCTTCAAAATGCACACTGCTCCAAATTTTGCAATCCGGTTCTCCAGCCAAGTAATGTATGGGGGGGATGCTTGGGCAAAATGTGCATAAAAATGCATTCTATTGAGGGAAATTGCCTTGCATATAATATAAGATGGGGGGGGGGGGAGGATTTGAATCCAAATGCTGATGAATTTCCATAAAAATGTTTCTTTTAAACAAAAGGACACAAACTGATGTGAAAATGTAGACAACTGAATTTAACATTGGAAAAATTGTTCCCTCAGTTATGTGAGGGACACATCAAAGGAAACGCCTCCCTTGATACCAACCAGAGGCAAGGTTTGTTGTTTCAATATGGCACTGACTGGGTAGGCCAGCCTTTCCTGAGCTGATTCCTCCAGAGGTTTAGCAGTGCAACTCCCACCCTTCCGTTGGCCATGCTGGCTGGGGCTGGTGGGAATTGTAGTCCAACACCATCTGGAATGGTGGGAATTGTAGTCCAACACCATCTATCAAAAATGATAGAATGATCTCGATACGAATCCAAGGCAGACCTTTTAACATCACAGTAATCCAAGTTTATGCACCAACTACTGGTGCTGAAGAAACTGAAATTGACCAGTTCTATGAAGTCTTACAACACCTTATAGAAATGACACCAGAGAAGGATGTTCTTCTCATTATAGGGGATTGGAATGCTAAAGTAGGGGATCAAGAGATAAAAGGAACAACTGGCAAGTTTGGCCTTGGAGTTCAAAATGAAGCAGGGCAAAGGCTAATAGAGTTCTGTCAAGAGAACAAGCTGGTCATCACAAACACGCTTTTCCAACAACACAAGAGACGACTCTACACATGGACATCACCAGATGGGCAGCATTGAAATCAGATTGATTATATTCTCTGCAGCCAAAGATGGAGAAGCTCTATACAGTCAGCAAAAACAAGACCTGGAGCTGACGGTGGCTCAGATCATCAGCTTCTTATAGCAAAATTCAAGCTTAAACTGAAGAAAGTAGGAAAAACCACTGGGCTGGTAAGATACAATCTAAATCAAATCCCTTATGAATACACAGTGGAAGTGAGGAACAGGTTTAAAGATTTAGATTTGCTGGACAGAGTGCCTGAAGAACTATGGATGGAGGCTCGCAACATTACACAGGAGGCAGCAACAAAAACCATCCCAATGAAAAGGAAATGCAAGAAAGCAAAGTGACTGTCCAACGAGGCCTTACAAATAGCGGGAGAGAGAAGGCAAGCAAAATGTGAGGGAGATAGTGAAAGATACAGGAAATTGAGTACAGATTTCCAAAAAATAGCAAGGAGAGACAAGAAGGCCTTCTTAAACGAGCAATGCAAAGAAATAGAGGAAAACAACAGAATGGGAAGAACCAGAGATCTGTTCAAGAAAACTGGAGATATGAAAGGAACATTTTGTACAAAGATTACCATAATAAAGTACAAAAGTGGTAAGGACCTAACAGAAGCTGAAGACAGAAAGAAGAGGTGGCAAGAATACACTGAGGAATTATACCAGAAAGATATGGATGTCTCGTACACCCCAGGTAGTGTGGTTGCTGACCTTGAGCCAGACATCCTGGAGAGTGAAGTCAAATGGGCCTTAGAAAGCACTGCAAATAACAAGGCCAGTGGAAGTGATGATATTCCAGCTGAACTATTTAAAATTTTAAACGATGATGCTCTCAAGGTGCTACACTCAATATGCCAGCAAGTTTGGAAAACTCAGCAGTGGCCAGAGGATTGGAGAAGATCAGTCTACATCCCAATCCCAAAGAAGGGCAGTGCCAAAGAATGCTCCAACTACCACACAATTGCACTCATTTCACACGCTAGCAAGGTTATGCTTAAAATTTTACAAGGCAGCCTCAAGCAGTATGTGGACCGAGAACTCCCAGAAATGCAAGCTGGATTTAGAAGAGGCAGAGGAACCAGAGACCAAATTGCAAACATGCGCTGGATTATGGAGAAAGCTAGAGTGTTCCAGAAAGACATCTACTTCTGCTTCATTGACTCTGCAAAAGCCTTTGACTGTTTCGACCACAGCAAACTATGGCAAGTTCTTAAAGGAACGGGAGTGCCTGATCACCTCATTAGTCTCCTGAGAAATCTCTATGTGGGACAAGAAGCTACAGTTAGAACTGGATATGGAACAACTGATTGGTTCAAAATTGGGAAAGGAGTACAACAAGTCTGTATATTGTCTCCCTGATTATTTAACTTATATGCAGAATTCATCGTGCGAAAGGCTGGGCTGGATGAATCCCTAGCCGGAATTAAGATTGCCAAAAGAACTATCAGCAACCTCAGATATGCAGATCATAGAATCATAGAATCATAGAGTTGGAAGAGACCACAAGGGCCATCGAGTCCAACCCCCTGCCAAGCAGGAAACACCATCAGAGCACTCCTGACATATGGTTGTCAAGCCACTGCTTAAAGACCTCCAAAGAAGGAGACTCCACCACACTCCTTGGCAGCAAATTCCACTGTCGAACAGCTCTTACTGTCAGGAAGTTCTTCCTAATGTTTAGGTGGAATCTTCTTTCTTGTAGTTTGGATCCATTGCTCCGTGTCCGCTTCTCTGGAGCAGCAGAAAACAACCTTTCTCCCTCCTCTATGTGACATCCTTTTACATATTTGAACATCACTATCATATCACCCCTTAACCTCCTCTTCTCCAGGCTAAACATGCCCAGCTCCCTTAGCCGTTCCTCATAAGGCATCGTTTCCAGGCCTTTGACCATTTTGGTTGCCCTCCTTTGGACACGTTCCAGTTTGTCAGTGTCATTCTTGAATTGTGGTGCCCAGAACTGGACACAGTACTCCAGGTGAGGTCTGACCAGAGCAGAATACAGTGGCACTATTACTTCCCTTGAATCTAGATGCTATACTCCTATTGATGCAGCCCAGAATTGCATTGGCTTTTTTAGCTGCCACGTCACACAATAATAATAATAATAATAATAATAATAATAATAATAATAATAATAATAATAATAATTTATTATTTATACCCCGCCCATCTGGCTGGGCCTCCCCAGCCACTCTGGGCGGCTTCCATAGAAACAAAAAATACAGTAAAATATCACACATTAAAAACTTCCCTGAACAGGGCTGCCTTAAGATGTTTTCTGAATGTCAGGTAGTTGTTTATCGCTTTGACATCTGATGGGAGGGCGTTCCACAGGGCGGGCGCCACTACCGAGAAGGCCCTCTGCCTGGTTCCCTGTAGCTTTGCTTCTCGCAATGAGGGAACCGCCAGAAGGCCCTCGGCACTGGACCTCAGCGTCTGGGCAGAATGATGGGGGAGGAGACGCTCCTTCAGGTATACTAGACCGAGGCTGTTTAGGGCTTTAAACGTCAGCACCAGCACTTTGAATTGTGCTCGGAAACGTACTGGGAGCCAATGTAGGTCTTTCAAGACCGGTGTTATATGGTCTTGGCGGCCGCCCCCAGTCACCAGTCTAGCTGCCGCATTCTGGATTAGTTGTAGTTTCCAAGTCACCTTCAAAGGTAGCCCCACGTAGAGCGCATTGCAGTAGTCCAAGCAGGAGATAACCAGAGCATGCACCACTCTGGCTAGACAGTCCGCAGGCAGATAGGGTCTCAGCCTACGTACCAGATGGAGCTGGTAAACAGCTGCCCTGGACACAGATTTGACCTGTGCCTCCATGGACAGCTGTGAGTCCAAAATGACGCCCAGGCTGCGCACCTGGTCCTTCAGGGGCACAGTTACCCCATTCAGGACCAGGGAATCCTCCACACCTGCCCGCCTCCTGTCCCCCCAAAAAAGTACTTCTGTCTTGTCAGAATTCAACCTCAATCCGTTAGCCACCATCCATCCTCCAACCGCGTCCAGGCACTCACACAGGACCTTCACTGCCTTCACTGGTTCTGATTTAAAAGAGAGGTAGAGATGGGTATCATCCGCATACTGATGAACACCCAGCCCAAACCTCCTGATGCTCTCTCCCAGCGGCTTCATGTAAATGTTGAAAAGCATGGGGGAGAGGACCGAACCCTGAGGCACCCCACAAGTGAGAGCCCAGGGGGTCTGAACACTCATCCCCCACCACCACTTTCTGAACACGGCCCAGGAGGAAGGAGCGGAACCACTGTAAAACAGTGCCCCCAGCTCCCAGCCCCTCTAGACGGTCCAGAAGGATGCTATGGTCGATGGTATCAAACGCCGCTGAGAGATCCAGCAGAACTAGGAAACAGCTCTCACCTTTGTCCCTAGCCCGCCGGAGATCATCAACCAGTGCGACCAAGGCAGTTTCAGTCCCATGGTGAGGCCTGAATCCCGACTGGAAGGGATCCAAATGGTCCGCTTCTTCCAGGCGTGCCTGGAGTTGTTCGGCAACCGCTCGCTCAATCACCTTGCCCAGGAATGGAAGATTTGAGACTGGGCGATAGTTGGCCATCGTGGCCGCATCTAAAGATGGTTTTTTTAAGAAGCGGTTTAATAACCGCCTCTTTCAGCGGGTCTGGGAAGGCTCCCTCATGTCAGGTTTGTGGTCAACCAAGACTCCTAGATCCTTTTCACATGTACTGCTCTCAAGCCAGATGTCACCCAAGCAGGGAACACCATCCGAGCTCTCCTAACATATGGTTGTCAAGCCTCTGCTTAAAGACCTCCAAAGATTGACCATGGTGGGTTTTGCAGCATTGTCTCTCTTTGCGTCTGTCTCTCATTCAGATTTAAGGATCCCGTTTGCCTACAGACAACAGTCTGAATATTTCCCCATGCATCCATGCAATTTCTGTTTCTCTCCCCCCGCTTTCTCCCCCCCCCCCAGTTCTCTCTCTCCCACCCGTAAGGGCCTACATTCATTCTTCCAACTGTCAGGCAGGAGACTGGCTGTCTTTCAGTTTGCCTTTACCTTTGAAGATGAATAAAATGAAGATGTGTCTTTGTACAATCACCCTGAAACAATTTCTGATCCACAAACAGAGGGCAAAACAGGCTTTTACACTGATGTGCCCCCCCTCTCTCTCTGTTTCTCTGTGTGTGTGTGTGTGAGAGAGAGAGAGAGAGAGAGAGAGTTTAGTAGCTCTTAGAAAAGCCCAGTTTTTAGAGACACAATATAATAATAATAATAATAATAATAATAATAATAATAATAATAATAATAATTTCTTATTTATATCCCGCCCTCCCCAGCTGGAGCCGGGCTCAGGGCAGCTAACAACAATAAAATAATACAACATTCTAAAATCATTTCATTATAAAATTAATTCAAATCAAATTGATGGCAACCATTGGGCTAGAGTTCTGTGAAGATCGCCAAAGGAGGGAGTCAGAATAATAATAATAAATAAATAAATAAATAAATAAATAAATAAATAAATAAATAAATATGTAAAACATAAATGGGGTGAATATTTTTAAATACAGTGGTACCTCGGGTTACATACGCTTCAGGTTACAGACTCTGCTAACCCAGAAATAGTGCTTCAGGTTAAGAACTTTGCTTCAGGATGTGAACAGAAATCCTGCTCCGGCAGTACAGCAGCAGCAGGAGGCCCCATTAGCTAAAGTGGTGCTTCTGGTTAAGAACTGTTTCAGGTTAAGTACAGACCTCCGGAACGAATTAAGTACTTAACCCGAAGTACCACTGTACCAGCTTCTTAGTAAAGATGTCAACCTCTCTCTGCTGCTTCTTGTCTTCCTCCTTTCCAGGGTCTGGAAACCAAACTTTATGTGCAGCAGTTGAGGAGGTTGGCTATGTTTAGCCTGGAGAAAAGAAGAGTGAGAAGTGATAGGATGGCCATCTTCTTATATCTGAAGGTCGCAAGCAAGCTTATTTTTTGTTGCTCCAGAGGGTGTGACCCAAACCAATGTGGCCTCACTTTTAAACATTGTGTGGGCATGGCTTATGCAAATTTGTCCTTAGGTTATGGTTATTTATTAGCTTAAAATCAGGGTCCTCTTAAGTTAGGTGGGTTTTTAAAAATAGTTATCCCAAACTTTCTTTTTAATTGAACCATTTGTCCCCTTGATAAGAAATCACTAAATATTTATTATGGTCACCGATGAGCTGCTATGTGCAATAAAGCAAATTCCATTTGATAAACAAAGAACTTCTTTTCTATTGATTGCTGCCTTCAGTGTGTTTTTACCCTCTTTTCATTCCTCTTCCATGCATACAGAGAGCCACACACCTTCCTTTTTAGAGGGAGCATGTGTGTCCTTGAGTAACAGAAGTTTTATTCCGCAAGGTTTCAGGACACAATACATTACTATAGCAACAACTGATATTTGCAGCCTGGCTTGGTCACAATTAGCAGAGCGTAATGCAAGAATATCTCCATGGATTTTGCCACACAACAACAACTCTCAGATATTAAGAACTGCTGGCTTGAAAAGAAAAATCCCCACACTGCTGGGTCCCTGAAAATAATCCTGGTGCGTGATTCCCAGCCAGTTGACAGATGGGGCTGTTTTCCCCCCAAACAAAAGACGGTTGCCCGATTCCCTCCCCCAACAACTAATGCACATCAGCTGAGGCCTCCACTCAAGCTGACTGTGTGCTGCATCCATTTGCTGTGCAGTAACCTGCCATGTGCTGGTTGAAGACAAAAAGTGTGTTCTTTTGCCTAAACATGAGAGCATAAGAGCCCCGCTGGATCAGGCCAATGGCCCATCTAATCCAGCATCCTGTTGTCACAGTGGCCAACTTGTGGGAAACTGGCAAGCAGGACCCAAGCCCAAGAGCTCTTCCCTCTTGTAGTTTCTAACAACTAGCACCATCGTCTCCAGCTAGGACTGTCACGAAAACCCATAAGCCATCATGGCTGCTAATTGTCACACAGAGTCCTGAATTCCCAAATGCAAGCCTTTCTCCACCCCCTCAAAAAAACTCAAATCTTTCTCCACCTTTTCAGGGAAAGAGAGAAGCACAGCCTGCTTCAGCCTCTCATTTGCATGCTCTCAGGGGCTTCTCAGCAACACGGCACACAATGGTCTGTTCAGCATCCAAACCTCTTAGGTCTCTGCCCAGTTTCTTCGCATTGCTGCTTTGCCTTTCCTTGCTAGTTTTGTTTGGGAGTCTGAAGTATCACTGAGTCACTGTTCCGCCCCCCTGGGGGTTGTGGGCATTTCCTCTTTGGCGCCTGCTTTGAAAGAGAGGCAGAGAGATCTGATCCTGCAGCTTGGCTCTCTCTCTCTGGCTTAAAATGAACTGGACTAGATTCCTAGACAGGAAGGGGATTTGGGGAGATAGGGAGGGGTTCCCCGAGGCAAAAATGCCTCCCTCCAAAGCGCTTTCCTGCCTGGCTTCTCATGTGGATGGGGAAAGGTAAAGGTAAAGGGACCCCTGACCGTTAGGTCCAGTCGCGGGCGACTCTCCATTTTGTGCATTTGGGTGAAGGTGAGTCCCAGGGCAGCTGGGGAGGGGATGCCTGGGGATGTGGTCTCTGCAGCTGATCCATCCAGGATTTTCCCCAACACAAGGACACTGCTGTTGCTTACACATTCCTAATTTGCTCAGAAGCTTGAAACACTAAAAAAGGGAAATTTATGTATTCCCAAACTCACAAGTTTATATGTCCATAGCCCATATCATACACCTGAACATTTGCAACGATAATGATTGTTCAAAGTTATCATGCTTCTAAAATATTCATAAATGCATGATGACATCACATAGTCTCCACACACACAGTTGGTTGTATTTATTGATTTGGGGTTTTCTCCCCGCCCCCCCGGGCTTCCCCAAATACAATACATAATTTCAATGATTTCTGTGCTTCAAATACTGCAGTTTTGTGTGTTTCCTCTAATAACTTTTGTACTGAACCAGGAGGAAATACTCAAGCAGTGATACGGATGTAGAATAGAATGTCCCTATTTTCCTCTCAGGTATGTGGAAGGTGTGTGATGTTCCGGATATGTGGTATTCAGAAGCACTGCTGCCTCCAGCTGTGGAGGCAGTCTCCAGGGCCAGATGAACTGCATCCAAGAGTATTAAAAGAACTGGCAGATGTGATCTCAGAACCACTGGCAGTCATCTTTGAGAATTCCTGGAGAACAGGCGAAGTCCCGGCAGACTGGAGGAGGGCAAATGTTGTCCCCATTTTCAAAAAGGGGAAAAGAGAGGACCCAAATAATTACCGCCCAGTCAGTCTGACATCAATACCAGGAAAGATTCTGGAGCAGATCATAAAGCAAACAGTCTGTGAGCACCTAGAAAGGAATGCTGTGATCTCCAATAGTCAGCATGGATTTCTGAAAAATAAGTCATGTCAGACTAACCTGATCTCGTTTTTTGACAGAATTACAAGCCTGGTAGATGAAGGGAATGCAGTGGATATAGCCTACCTTGATTTCAGTAAGGCATTTGACAAGGTGCCCCATGATATTCTTGTAAAGAAGCTGGTAAAATGCGGTCTTGACTATGCTACCACTCAGTGGATTTGTAACTGGCTGACTGACCGAACCCAAAGGGTGCTCATCAATGGTTCCTCTTCATCCTGGAGAAGAGTGACTAGTGGGGTGCCACAGGGTTCTGTCTTGGGCCCGGTCTTATTCAACATCTTTATCAACGACTTGGATGATGGACTCAAGGGCATCCTGATCAAATTTGCAGATGACACCAAACTGGGAGGGGTGGCTAACACCCCAGAGGACATGATCACACTTCAAAACGACCTTGACAGATTAGAGAACTGGGCCAAAACAAATAAGATGAATTTTAACAGGGAGAAATGTAAAGTATTGCACTTGGGCAAAAAAAAATGAGAGGCACAAATACAAGATGGGGGACACCTGGCTTGAGAGCAGTACATGTGAAAAGGATCTAGGAGTCTTGGTTGACCACAAACTTGACATGAGCCAACAGTGTGACGCGGCAGCTAAAAAAGCCAATGCAATTCTGGGCTGTATCAATAGGTGTATAGCATCTAGATCAAGGGAAGTAATAGTGCCACTGTATTCTGTTCTGGTCAGACCTCACCTGGAGTACTGTGTCCAGTTCTGGGCACCACAATTCAAGAAGGACACTGACAAACTGGAACGTGTCCAGAGGAGGGCAACCAAAATGGTCAAAGGCCTGGAAACGATGCCTTATGAGGAACGGCTAAGGGAGCTGGGCATGTTTAGCCTGGAGAAGAGGAGGTTAAGGGGTGATATGATAGCCATGTTCAAATATATAAAAGGATGTCACATAGAGGAGGGAGAAAGGTTGTTTTCTGCTGCTCCAGAGAAGCGGACACGGAGCAATGGATCCAAACTACAAGAAAGAAGATTCCACCTAAACATTAGAAAGAACTTCCTGACAGTAAGAGCTGTTCGACAGTGGAATTTGCTGCCAAGGAGTGTGGTGGAGTCTCCTACTTTGGAGGTCTTTAAGCAGAGGCTTGACAACCATATGTCAGGAGTGCTCTGATGGTGTTTCCTGCTTGGCAGGGGGTTGGACTCGATGGCCCTGGTGGTCTCTTCCAACTCTATGATTCTATGAGGCACAGCAGAGCCATCACAATTAGTGTCCAACAATAGCCCTCTCTTTCTCTATGAAATTGTCTAGTCCTCTTTTAAAGCCATCCCTGTTGGTGGCCGTCACTGCCCCCGGGGGGAGCAAATTCCATAGTTTGACTGTGCACTGCGTGGAGAAGACCTTTCTTCCATCTGTCCTGAATCTTCCAACATTCAGCCTTATTGAATGTCCATGTTGTTGTTACCGGCTCATCAGATTTGCAGATCACACCAAAGAGAGGGGTATCTAATGCTGCAAAAGACAGAATCATGATTCAAGATGACCCCAATAGATTGGAGAATTGGGCCCAAACTAACTACCATATTTTTCTGTCTATAGGACGCACCCATGTATAGGACACCCCCTATTTTAGGGGACTCTATTTTAGGAAAATGAGGGGAGGTGGCCCAAAGTTGTTGAGCCTCTCCCCCCACGCAGCTGGGGGCAGGAAACACTTCCCAGATCATTTCCTGTGTGCAGCAGCATCGGGGGAATTTGCGCTCCTGCCACCCATTGCGCTATCATGCCGCCACACATGGGAAACAATCCAGGGAGTGTCTGCTGCACACAGCGGCATCAGGGGAAGTAGCGCTCCGGCAGAGCAACCACCCCTGATGCTGCCACTGCCGCACACGGGAAACAATCCAGGGAGTGCCCACTGTGCGCAGCGGCATCAGGAGTAGTTGCGCTCCCACCAATGAGCTGGCTGGCGGTGCACAGCTTCTCCCCCCCCCCCACAACTGCAGGCAGGAAACACCCCCCAGATTGCTCCCCGCTCGCTGCGGCATCGGGGGAAGCCATGCTCCTGCCAACAAGCTGGCTGGCGGTGCGCCGCTTCTCACCCCCCCCCCATGCCACTATCCGGGTATTGGACGACCCCAGTTTTTTGACATGATTTTTGAGCCAAAAAACCTCGTCCAATACACAGAAAAATATGGTAAATGAATGTCAGTAGGGACAAATGTCAGGTTCTTCACTTTGACAGTAGAACGGTCTCCCTCGGGAAGTGGCAGTCTCTCATTGGATGGCCACTTGTAAGGGATTCTTCCATTATGATTCCTGCACTGCAGGGCTTAGGGAAATAATAATAATAATAATAATAATAATAATAATAATAATAATAATAATAATTTATTTATTTATTTATACCCCGTCCAACTGGCCAGGCTTCCCCAGCCACTCTGGGCAGCTTCCAACAATATATTAAAATACTGTGATGCATCAAACATTAAAAGCTTTCCTAAACAGTGCTGCCTACAATTTTATGATTCTGTCTGCTTGACATTATGCCGTCAGCTGCATTTATGTTAGTTAAAAGTGATTTAAAATACTTAAGGTTGCTCACCAAAGGTGGTCAGCTCTGTTTTTCATGCAGAAATATTGTTCCCATCACCAGCATACTAGCAGCTTTGGGTTTGTTGAGCTTGACATCTTACTTAATTTGCAAAAACAAAAAACAAAACAAAACAAAACCCCAAAACAAAACCCCAAAATCAAAACAACACCCTTCTCCAACTTCTCTTTTCTTATTGTAAAAGTTTCTTTCACTTCATCCTATCAACACTAGTCTCTGCAGGCAATAAATGCAAGTCTGAATTTTTTAGCATCGTGGTAGTTTAATCTTCTGGGAAATGTGCTCTCTTCATCCTACCTATATTCACAATGTATGTATTATTAATTAAAAGGTAAAGGTAAAGGGCCCCTGGATGGTTTAGTCCAGTCAAAGGAGAATATGGGGTTGCGGCACTCATCTCACTTTTCAGGCCAAGGGAGCTGGTGTTTGTCCACAGACAGTTTTCCGGGTCATGTGGCCAGCATAACTAAACTGCTTCTGGCACAATGGGACACAGTGACAGAAACCAGAGCACACGGAAATGCTGTTTACCTTCCCACCACAGTGGAACCTATTTATCTTCTTGCACTGGCGTGCTTTCAAACTGGCAGGAGCTGGGCTGGAGCAATGGGAGCTCACTCCGTCACGGGGTTTCAAACCACTGACCTTTTGATTGGCAGACCATGTGGTTTAGGCCACAGCACCACACAGGTAGGTAAATGGTGTTTCTGTGTGCTCTGGCTTCTGTCATGGTAGTAGTAGTAGTGGTAGTAGTAGTAGTAGTAGTAGTAGTGATAATACCACTACTGCTAATAATAATAATGTTTTATACCACCTAATCAACGGTGTTCTCCAAGTCAAAGGTTTGGTCTGAGGGCCACATTCCTTCATGAGAACTTTCCAGGGGCTGCATGTCTATGTCTGTGGCTGTGACTCTTGTCTTTGTGCAATGAGGCTATACTCCAGCAATGGAAAACTCAGAGACAAACCACACACACTCCTTCACACATATCGTTCCATCCTCAAATCTGTAGAAGCAAGAGGCATTATCACAACTCAATGGCACATTCCTGTCTACCCCATTTGGCAATGCAAATGACAGAACCTCTACAATTGTCTTTTCTGTCCCTTGGCTGAGACAAGCTAGCATCCATTGCTAAGGAGAAGGGGAGCCTCCATAGACAGGACCTTATGAGGACAATGAAGGCTTGCCTGTAGAGCAAAATGTTCCTCCAGTCCTGTACTCAAGCACATCAAAATTTACCTGAGCAGCTTCTTTGGCAATCCCTCATAGCCAAGTAAGATTGTCTTCCATGAACACAGTCTTAATAGTGAGTCCATAAGTGACTGTGGAGGCCAGCTCTGGATGCACATGTCCTTCCATAGTGGGGACATAGGTGTCATGAACACGACAGCCCAAAACCAAGAAGGACAGCCTGAGATGGAAGGCAGGCAGGCAGAAGGAGAACAGAGAGACTTGCAAATTTCTCAGACAGCTGGAACCAGTGGGCTGATGCCTTCTCCTCCCTCTGAAGCTGGCAGGAATGTGGCTTATCAGCTCAGGAAAGGTGGGTTGAGGAATCACAGCTCTCTGAGGAATCACAGACACTCACGGCACAAGGGAGGGAGAGCATTTCCTCACCAGAAGAGGAGGTAGCTGACCCCATCAGTCCCAGGACTAGATGAGGGGGGAAAGTCCAAGACAGAAGATGAGCTCCGAAATGAAAGGGTAGGAGGTTCAGGATATTCTGCAGTAGCCGGAAGTATTCTTCAGAAGGGTCAACTTGATTGTGATGGATGGTCGCTTGGAGAGAGCGGTTGGAGGCTAATTGCTTGTATGCAATAAATCTTCTGTTAATTACCTCTTGTGTGCTGTTTTCTCAAGCCAGCAGCCAGCCAGCTCCTGACAATTGGTTTCCAGACAGGAGTTGATTACGGTGAGGGTTTGCCAAATGTGCCTTCCTCTTAGCAAGTTTCTCCCTTTTGTCCTGAGTTCAAGTGTCTTTAAAGTCTTTAACACCTTTGGTAAAGGCTGTTCTCCAGTTGGAGCGCTCGCAGACCAGTGTTTCCCAGTTGCTGGTGTTTATCCTACATTTTTTTAGATTTGCCTTGAGAGAGTCTTTAAACCTCTTTTGTTGACCACTAGCATTACACTTTTCATTTTTAAGTTCAGAATAGAGTAGTTGCTTTGGAAGATGATAATCAGGCATCCAAACAACATGATCAGCCCAACGAAGTTGATGTTGAAGAATCATTGCTTCGACACTGGTGACCTTTGCTTCTTCCAGCACACTGGCATTAGTTCGCATGTCCTCCCAAGTGATGTGTAAATTTTTCAGAGACACCATTGATGGAACAGGGCCACCATCAATGGTTGGCATGCTCAGGTGACATATATCCCTGGGACTTAGTGAAAAGAATCCATTGAACCCGCTCCTCCTCTTCAATATACAATGGAAATTCAAGATACGTAGTGTCAGGGGTTTAGGAGCAGAAGCACGGGCAAGGGAGGAAACAGAGAGCGAAGGGGAGGAGGCAGAAGAAAAGATGAGTGACGACGACGACCCGAGATCTCCTAGTCTTTCCAGTGAATCAGAGGATTCACAGAAAGGAGCACCAGTGGCGAGGGCAAGGGGGGAGTCTAGGGGGGCACCCCAGGAAGACAGAGCCAGAGAGGACTCAGGGGGGAGCAGCTGGAAATCGGGACCAGCGTCACCGCCAGGAAGCAGGGAAGAGGAAGGGAGCCAGGGGGGAAGCGCTGGCAGCTCACCACAGGAGGGAGGACATGAGTCAGGAGTGGCCACACCTCCACAGGAGGGAGGACATGAGTCGGGGATGGCCACACCTCCATCGGGGAGCGAAGAAACGGTTGAGAGGAAAGTGGAAGGTTGGGCGCGCGCGCCAAGTTCAAATGCAGAGGAAGGCGGCGCAGTAAGCAGCCCCGAAAGAGAGCCAGGTCCTAAAGCCCGGCGCAAAGAGGCAGGAGGGTCTGGGTCAGCGTCAGAAGAATCCCGGAAGGAAGAAGCCCCGGGGGGTAGAGGGACCCAGAGGAGGACAGTCAGGAGGAAAAGGTGGAGCAAGGCTAGGATATTAAGTTGGTGCACACAGGGCGGAGACTCAGACGGAGCTTCGCCGACCTAGCTACTAGGCGTAGAGTTGCGCGCAGCAGCGTGAGAATGGAAACTGTAATTCAATAAAGACTTTTACTTAATGACCGCTGGCTAGCGTGATCCTCTGTGAGCTAGGATCTTCAAGCAGCTCTGACAGTAAGCTCCGTCTCCACTTGTGGGCATCTACAGCCTCGAGGAGGGGAGAGACACAGGTGCCTACTAGCAAGCTCACGAACGGCAGACGACATGACGGCTGAGCAGCAGATAGAGGAACTCAGAAACGCGGTGGCACAACTGAACGCCGAGGCTCTAGCATCCAGGAAGAGGGAGGAGGAAGCAGCCGCAGCCTGCAGGGATCTCCAGGTCAGGTTAGACGTGCTGACAAAGCAGACACCCCGGCAGGAGGGCATTGGGTTGGCGAGACGGACAGGCGGGCTGGTCTCTCACTTCGATGGGAACCTGCAACAGTATCCCAACTTTAGAGCCGACGTACTGTGCGCACTGCAACTGCTGCATAAAGACTTTAGAGATGAACAAGAGAGAGTGGGGTTCATCATGTCCCATCTGCATGGGGATGCGAGAGCATGGCTACGCAATTTATGGAGAGATAAGGATCCGGCGCTACAGAATGCAGATGCCTTTATTAAAGCAATGGATGGGTGTTTTTTATCAAGTATTGACGTGGATCTTGCACGGAAGGAGGTGCATGGGCTGAGACAAGGGAGGGCCAGCGTCAGGCAGTACCATGCCCGCTTTTTCGCCTTGGTCAGTGCCCTGGAATGGGACAGAGATTCGGCTCCTGTAAGAGACCTCTTTTGGGAGGGGCTGCATAACTCGATTAAAGATGAGATCGCCAGGGGGGAGAGACCCCGAACCACCCAGGAGGTCGTTCAGAGGGCACTGGCAGTGGGGGTGAGGCTGGAAGGACGTCCGTGGAACAGGGACGAAGGGCGTGGAGGGCGCGAACCAGCCGGGGGCCCCTCCTTCTTTCCCAGGGAAGCAGCGCGGGCGCAATCCACGCCTCCGCCAGGAGGAGGAGCCGAACCTATGGAGGTGGGAGGTGCAAGGGCTCAGTCAGCAACCAGAGCCCTAGCACCAGCAGCAGTGAAGGCGAAGCCTCCTAGAGGGAACAGGAAGTGTTACGTCTGTGAGGAGCCAGGGCATATGGCGAAAGAGTGTCCCCAGAGGCCCCACAAGCTCACTGCAGCCTCAGCAATGGTGACTGCAGCAACACAGCAAGGAGGACCACAGCAGGGAAACGAGGCTGTCTGGCTGGAGGAAGAGGCACTGGGGCCCAGCCAGACGTGTTAGTGACGCAGTCCCCAGCGATTTTACAGCCCGTGAACCCCCTCCCGCCCAAACCAGTAGTGAGGCTCACAGCGTCTCTCCAACTGCCCAATGGAATCACCATGGACGTGCCAATCACCATTGACTCAGGCAGCAATGCGGACTTTATAGGGCAGGACTTTGTCGACAGGCACGCTGTGCAGTTGCTGCCGGCCACACTGCCCCTGCAGGTTGTCACGGTGGATGGCAGGGAGCTGCTCGGGGGGCAAGTGGTGAAGCAGACGCCACCAATGGTGATGCGACTTGGGAATCACAGAGAAATCATCAGCTTCAACGTCACTCGACTATCTGACACGCCCATTGTATTGGGCATGAGTTGGCTGGACAAGCACAGCCCAGCGATGGCTTGGTACCAGAGGCAGCTGACCTTCGGCTCTTCCTTTTGTGCTGAACACTGCATCGTGCCCAGGCAGGAAGGAGAGGAAGAGGAGTCACAGCTGCTGCTAGGCACGCTGCAAGCGATTCCACACAAGTACGCTGAATTTTTGGAAGTTTTCTGCGAGAAGGAGGCAGACAGGCTACCCCCTCACAGACCATATGACTGCAAAATTGACCTGCTGCCGGGGGCGGCGCTGCCTAAAGGGAAACTGTATTCCATGTCAGAGGACGAACTGCAGGAACTCAAAGAGTTCATTGACCATAATTTGCAACGCGGCTTCATCCGGGAGTCCAGGGCAGTGGGGGGCAGTCCCGTATTCTTTGTTAAGAAGCGGGACACGCCCCAGAAAAGACTGGTAGTGGATTACAGGATTTTGAACAGTCTGACTAGGCCATCGGACTTCCCCATGCCCCGTATTGACGACCTCCTCGCAAAGGTACGGAAGGGCAGAGTGTTCACCAAGTTGGACCTGCGGGGGGCGTACAACCTCATTCGCATGCGGGAAGGAGATGAGTGGAAGACAGCCATGTTCACGCCACTGGGGACCTACGAATATAGAGTTATGCCTTTTGGATTGCAAAATGGCTCCCACGTTTTTCAAGCGTTTATGCATCACGTGTTGGCGGGACTTCTCTACAAGACGTGCGTCTGTTTCTTAGATGACATCCTGATCTTTTCGGAGTCGCAGCAGGAGCATGACGGACACGTCAAAGAAGTGCTGAGCAGGCTAAAGCAACATAGGCTCTACGCCAAGCTGGAGAAGTGCCAATTTGACATGCCAGAGGTGGATTTTCTGGGCTACAAGCTGTCTGACAAGGGGCTCGCCATGGACAGCGCCAAGGTTCGAGCGGTGTTGGATTGGAAGAGTCCGCGCAACCGGAAGGAGGTCCAACGGTTTGTCGGCTTTGCGAACTTCTATCGCAAGTTTATCAAGGGCTTCGCGATGCAGACAGCGGCCATCACTGACACGCTTAGCTCCAAGAAGAAGAAGTTCGTTTGGACAGCGCAGGCGGAGCAGTCCTTTCAGGCACTCAAGCGTCTCTTCGCGTCGGAAGAGCAGCTGCTTCATGTCAACCCCAGCAAGCCGATGAGGGTGGAGACAGACGCCTCGGACAGAGCCGTGGGGGCGGTCCTGTTGCAGAAAGACCCGCAGGGGGTGTGGCGACCGGGAGCGTTTTACTCCAGGAAGCTCAGCAAGTCCGAACAGAACTACACCATCTGGGACAGGGAGTTGCTGGCCATTCACGCAGCGTTCAAGGCGTGGAGGCACTTTCTGATCGGCGCCAAGCACACGGTGCAGGTTTGCACGGACCACAAGAATCTAGAGCACTGGCGCACGGCACAGTTCCTGAACCAGAGGCAGATACGTTGGGCTGAGTTCTTTGCAAACTTCGACTTCCGAATAGAGTATGTCCCGGGGGACACCAACATCATGGCAGACGCTCTCTCCCGTAAGCCACAGTATCTGGAGGACGCAACGCCAGCGGCCGCCATGCACATCTTCGCACCAGCAGTGTGGGCGTGCGCCGCGGCGACCGTGGACCTAGAGGCGGTGCGACGTGCGTTGCAGGAGGACTCCTTCGCACAAGCAAAGATGGCAGAGGTGCAAAGGGGCAAGGCAGCGGCCGACGGTTTCCGGCTACGAGATGGATTGCTCATCCGAAAAGGGGCCATCTACGTGCCGGGAGACGAACTTCGAGCCAAGGTGCTGCAGCAGCTGCACGACGCGCCCACGGCCGGGCACTTTGGCAAGGAGAAGACGGTGGAATTAGTAGCCAGGGATTTCTGGTGGCCTGGAATGAGAGGGGAGGTCGCAGACTACGTGGCGAGGTGCGACACCTGCCAGAGGGCCAAACCAGTGCACAAACCGCCGGCCGGACTGTTGGAACCGCTGCAAACTCCGGTCGAACCTTGGGAAAGGGTGGCTCTGGACTTTGTCACGGATCTGCCCAGCTCAAGGGGCAAGACGGCAGTGCTGGTGGTGGTGGACCTGTTTTCCAAGATGGCGCATTTCATTCCGTGTGCGAAGGTGGCCACGGCGGAGCAAACCGCCAAACTGTTCATAGACCACGTGTTCAAGGTTCATGGTCTGCCACGGTCTATTCTGTCCGACCGGGGGCGGCAGTTCATCTCGAATTTCTGGCAGAAGCTGATGGGCTTCCTGAACGTCAAGATCAACCTGGCGTCGGCGAGACACCCGCAGACCAACGGGCAAGCGGAGCGGGTCAATGCCATCATGCAGCAGTACCTGAGATGTTATGCAAATCAACAGCCTGCGACGTGGGTGGATTACCTACCGCTTGCCGAGTTCGCCTACAACAACACGAAGCACGTGTCCACGGGGGTCACGCCGTTCTTCGCCAACAACGGGAGGCACCCCAGAACCTTCCCGGGACTGGAAAGAATGGGGGAGGGGGAGCCGCAGGCAGCAGATGCGTTCGCGTCGGAGCTGCAGGAGGTCCACGATCAGCTGAGGCGCCACCTGGAGCTGGCCAAGCACGCATACAAGGTACAAGCAGACAAGCACAGAAGGGTTGGAGAAGAGCTCCACGTGGGAGACTGGGTTTGGTTAGCAGCCCACGCAGTGCCGGCCAGGTCGTTGGCCAAGAAGAAACTAGGGCATAAGCAACTGGGGCCCTACCAAGTCGAAGAGCAGGTCAACCCGGTAGCTTTCAGACTGGCACTTCCGGAGGGTTCCAAAATGCATCCGGTATTCCACAGATCGGTGCTCACTCCCTACAAGGCACCGCACAGGTTCCAGGAACCCGGAACGGCGCCGAGTCCGGTCAGAGACAGAACAGGGCACGCGGAAGTGGCACAGAAGGTCATCAACGAAGTCACTGAGATTTTGGACTCCAGATGGGGGGAAGAGGGGGTAGAATACTTTCTCGCCAAGGAGGGCACCCCGGCCAGTGCGAACAGCTGGGTGCCGGGCTACGCCTTGGACGAACCTCTCCTCAAAGACGAGTTTCATGCCCTCTTTCCCCATAGACCTATGCCAGCAGAATATTTTGACGACTGGCTTTTCACGCCCACACTTTCGGCCAGCACTTTCCGGGGGTTCGACTCGGACGAGGACCCGACACAAGACGTCCGTTCCCCGGAGGGGTCACCCTCGGGATCTGCATCAGAACCCTCGTATTGGTGGGACGATAGGCCAGAGGAGCAGTGGCGCAGACGGTGGCTGGAAGGCCCAGGACGAGCAACACCGACAGGAGGAAGTGAGGGAGAGACGGACATGGACGTTTTCGGGGACGACCCTGGTTTCGAGCACGGCGGCACAGAGATGGAAGCGGAGGTGACTGTCGTCGACGAGAGCGGGGAGGAAGACCCGGGAGACTTCAGATGGAGGCCTGCCACGGGAAGCGACCGATACCCGACGTTCGTCCCTTTGCAACAGCAGCCCCCAGCTCCAGCACCGGAAGGAGGGGAGGGGGGAATGGGGGGCTTCGAGGGGGGGATGGATGTCAGGGGTTTAGGAGCAGAAGCACGGGCAAGGGAGGAAACAGAGAGCGAAGGGGAGGAGGCAGAAGAAAAGATGAGTGACGACGACGACCCGAGATCTCCTAGTCTTTCCAGTGAATCAGAGGATTCACAGAAAGGAGCACCAGTGGCGAGGGCAAGGGGGGAGTCTAGGGGGGCACCCCAGGAAGACAGAGCCAGAGAGGACTCAGGGGGGAGCAGCTGGAAATCGGGACCAGCGTCACCGCCAGGAAGCAGGGAAGAGGAAGGGAGCCAGGGGGGAAGCGCTGGCAGCTCACCACAGGAGGGAGGACATGAGTCAGGAGTGGCCACACCTCCACAGGAGGGAGGACATGAGTCGGGGATGGCCACACCTCCATCGGGGAGCGAAGAAACGGTTGAGAGGAAAGTGGAAGGTTGGGCGCGCGCGCCAAGTTCAAATGCAGAGGAAGGCGGCGCAGTAAGCAGCCCCGAAAGAGAGCCAGGTCCTAAAGCCCGGCGCAAAGAGGCAGGAGGGTCTGGGTCAGCGTCAGAAGAATCCCGGAAGGAAGAAGCCCCGGGGGGTAGAGGGACCCAGAGGAGGACAGTCAGGAGGAAAAGGTGGAGCAAGGCTAGGATATTAAGTTGGTGCACACAGGGCGGAGACTCAGACGGAGCTTCGCCGACCTAGCTACTAGGCGTAGAGTTGCGCGCAGCAGCGTGAGAATGGAAACTGTAATTCAATAAAGACTTTTACTTAATGACCGCTGGCTAGCGTGATCCTCTGTGAGCTAGGATCTTCAAGCAGCTCTGACACGTAGCTATCTCTTTCCCACACAGGTGCAACAATCCTTAGACGTTGGACATCCTTCTCTGGTCTTCAGAAGTATCCTCCCTCACTTGCATCTTTAGTTGAATTACTTTCTTCTTGGCTGTGCTGAGTTGTCAGCAAACTGTTCTCAGGGGCCCTACCTATGGCTCTTGTGGAATAAAAAGCTTTTTAAAACATTACAAAGCACCTCATTCTGCAGTCTTTGGTGCATGGAGGAGGCTGACTGTGTCATCCAAGGAATGCTCTGTTATAACCAACATAGTAGATAAATCATTTAAGCTCAGCTTCTTCAGAGGAGTGCTAGAAGAGAGCGATCTCTTTTATGCTTCCCCACTGAAAATCACAAGCCAGGTCCCATTTGCAATGTCATGCACAGCTCTCTCTCTCTCTCTCTCTCTCTCTTTTAACCACTTCCATTTTTGCTACCCAGAAGACTACTTCTGTTCTCTGTTTTCTCATTCACTCTTCTCTGTTTTCTCATTCACTCATTGCTAGATCTGAATTCATGCAATCCTGTGTGAAAGAACACAACACCTTTAAGGACAGCATGCAAGATTTTGAGCTTGTTAGTTGGGGGGCGGGCTAGTGGGGGAATGACAGAGGTGCGTATTTATGTACAGAGAACAAAAAGAGGTTTTTCTCCTTCTCTTACAACACTAGAACCTAGGGCCATCCAATGAAGCTGAATTTTTGAAGATTTGAGACAGATAAAAGAAAGTACAGCACACAGTTAATCTACCCAGGAGGTAGTAATGGCCACCAACGTGGATGGCTTTGAAAGGGGCTTGGGCAAAGGCGTGGCAGATGCTATCCAGAGCCCATGACTATGAGGGCCATATGCTATCTCCAGTGTTGTAGGCAATAAACCAGTTGCTGGGATCCACAAGTGGGGAAACTGGGTTGCTGGGCTCAGCTCCTGCTTGGGGTCTTCCCATAAGCATCTGGCTGGCCTCTGTAAGAAGAGGATGTGGATTAGACTGGACTTTTGTCTGATTCCCCAGGATTCTTCTTATGTCCTTACTTTTTCACTATGCCAATGACACTCATAAATGAAGGGCAGTAGTAGTATTAGATAGATGGGTTGGACCCCACCATGCTCCCGATAATGACATTTACAAGCTTCCACACAAGAGCCAAGAAGATGATATTAAGAGCCCTGATACATGAGGCCAGTGGCCCACCTAGTCCACCATCTTGTTCCCACGGTGGCCAACCAGATGGCAACCATGGGAATACCACAAGTAGGATTGAGCACAAGAGCACTTTTCCTTCGTGGAAAGGGCTCCAGAGAGGGGCCGCTCGAGCGCTGCTGCCACTGGCACCAACAAAGCCCAGCCCCCTTTTCTCCTCTAGACATGGTGGGGAGAAGCCAGGAGGAAGGAGGGAAGAGTCACCGCCGCTGTGTGAGGGGGAGGGAGGGAGAGGGAAAGAACACGCAGACTGGCGATCCACGCGACAATTCCCGGACCGTTCACAGGCCGGATCCAGAAGGCAATTGTCACTGATCCAGCCAGCGGACCTTAGTTTGCCTACACATGGAAGATTTACCAGAGACGAGCACATAAAAGCTATTTTCCTCTGTGAGAGAGACATCATAAAATTGGGGGCTGTGTAGGGATTGTTGGAACATATGTAGAAATGGCATAATCCCACGCTGGAAGGCTGTGTTGCCCCCCTGCTGAAGACAATTGAGTAATAATTTATACAACCAGCAGCTTCTTTTTAGAGTCATGTTGGCTGAAAATGGCCAACAGCTTTTAACAGCATCATTTGTTGCATTATGTGTTGCAGCTTCTGAGTCAGTGATGAACTGCCTTTTTGCAGTATAAAATCTTGCCAATTTCCATTTATCAGGATCATATTCCCCACCCCCTCTCCCAGCAATGACTAGGACATTCCTGTTCCTCCATCAACAGCTTCAATACAGATTTAGTTGCCTGGCAAGTCTTTTTGACACCTGCTATTAAAGTGTTTTTCATATACCAGCTCCATGTTTCTTACAATGTGTTACCCTCAAAAAACTTCATTTCTGAGTGTTAGCCATTCCATGCCATACTAAATGCTACATAAAGTATTCAAAGCTTCCCCTTCAAATTGCTGTTCAGTTTGCACTTGTGAGTTTGCCAGGAATAGATAATTCGAGTCTATACCATTTTGGTGGGAGGTCTGCACATAAATGGGATGACTCAGAAGCTGAGAGCCAAGGAAGCAGGTAAAGAGCAGTCTGGTTATTGTTCCAGCTCAGGAGCATGGCCAGAGTTGGAAGTTTAACAGGGCCTAGTGAAAGGCTGTTGGGCATCAGTCTCCTCTGATGCCTCCTTAGCTAGGAGCTGCAGTACTACCAACTGCCCATCTGCTGTGAGGGCGCCCAAGTGCAGCAGAGAACAGGACCAACTGCTCCCTCTACACAGGGTGTATTGGTTGCTCTCTTCCTGCACCTATTCTCCTGCTTTAGCAGCTGTCATTTGAGCACCGCGTGAAACCCACCTTGCTTTCACCGGGTTTAGCACACACTTTGATCCTGCTCCTATCATTCACTGTATTTGTCCTTTTAAAGTTGTAATAAGGAGCAGAATTTATGGTGTTTTATAGGGATTCATTTACTAAACTACCTTGAGGGCACTTGTCAAAAGGCAGATTAAATCAAATTAATAAAACAAGCAAATAAACCAAACTGGTCTTAAAGGCAGGATTCAGTAGGAAGGACATTAACCTGATGAAGAAGTCTGAGGAGATGAATAGCAGCAGAGCATGGTCATTCTTTGCCAGATTAAAGTGAAGTACGCTTTGCTTTTTAAATCAAGCATTCATCATGAAGACTCTGGTAAACATTCCACATGTCCACTTATTTAAAATGTCTATCCCTGTTAAAAAGTAAATGAGTTTATTTTCCAAAAGTCAAATGACTAGGACTTAGCAATTTGCATCCCTCCAGGGGATACTTTCAAAGAGGAGTATATTTGTATACAAACATTAGGGTGGAGAAACGAATAAATTAACATGTTCCATACAGCTTAAACTAAAGCAAGTGTTCCCTTTGCTCTAAAAATAGCATGAAGAATGTGGAATGTTAATTGAAACAGAACGGATCTTCACTCAGATCAAAAGAGGAATAAGCCATCTTCAACGCTTTGCTATTCCTGTGTTCCTTTTCGCCATGATTTGGAGCAGCCCATAGATCAGTGGTGGAGGAGCTGTGCCCCTCCAGAGGCTGCTCAACTGCGACTCCTGTCACCCCTGACCACTGCCCAGGCTGGCTGGGGCAAATGGGAGTTGAAGTCCAACAATATCCAGAGGGCACCAGGTCCCCCAAACCTGCCTCAATGTCCTGAGAGTTTGATTCCGTCTGTGATGTCACTCTGCTCAGACAGTAATAGCAGGAAGTCCTGGGAGTTTCTCCCCTGAGTGTTGCATCATGAGAGTTGATCAGAGGGGAACAGCCAGCCAGGGGCATCATTCAAGGAGAACATGAGTGGGACTATCCCTGTTAAGTATAATTATTTAATTGACATTGAAATGGAAAATGGCTGTATGTTTATTGCTAAGGGTTTAACATTGGAAAATCCCACTGGAGTGTAATAAAGCAAAGGGGAGCTCTTGAAGCACCTAGATGGGTTAATAATTAACTGCTGATGTTCTCTGCTCTTTCATGTGGTGTTTAACCTTAGATCACATGAGTAAGGTATTCAGTTGCATATCTCCATTTTGAAGGGAGCTGCCTTTGGTCTTTTGTTCCCAGCCATCATGGGGGAGAAATGAGTATCTCCTCTCCAGGAGAGGAAGCAGCTCCAGGCTAATGGAGACTGCAGAGGGAGAAAGACCTTTGATTTCAAATCTGTCTGGAGTAATCTAATATTACTACAAAGATGAACCTATGCTTTGACAAGCATATGTCTTAAAGAACTATTGGGATGTATCATTATTTGTTTTTGTACCTGTTATAAAGAAAGTTCTGGTTAGTAAATTTTTTGAATCATATTTATGGGACTGGACAATTTTTATTCAAAGAGGAGTCAGTTTTTATGCATCCTATTGCTTCAAGCTGCAGAACATTGATATCTGCAATAACCCTTCCTCAGCATTTTGATTCGAATGCTATTATCAAATGTGACTGTGATGAATGATTAATGAAACAAATGTGATTTTAAGAAATGAAGAATTAAGCCAGTGAGATCTTTAATAATGAAAACGAACGCCTGACATATCTCTAGTGGCCATGCATGACTGAAAACATCGCTACCTCACCCTGGGATGTCCTGGGGCCTCATAAAATAGCCAAGGGCTTACGGCTGAGAGGAAAGAGATCTTACACACACCAATGGCACCATCATGACTCTAGAGTCCAGCAGTGACCAGGACACCAAGTAATAGGCTACTAGGTCTTTAGCTTTACATTTCTGGACCAGGGCAGCCCAGCCACAGTTGTTCATGGATTGGTTACTTCAAGACTGGATTACTGCAACGTGCTCCAGGTGGGGCTTCATTTGAGCTTGATCTGGAAGCTGCAGTTAGTGCAAAATGCTGCAGCACGATTGCTGACAGAAGCGAGGCCTTGGCAGTATAGAACACCTTTGCTCAGAGATCTGCACAGGCTGCCAATTTGTTATCAGGCCAAGTTCAAGGTGGTACTATTAGCATACAAAGCCCTGAACAACTTGGGACCAGTTTACCTGTGTGATGGCCTGACTCCAAATATGCCCACTCAGCTGCTTCAATCTGTGGCATTGGCACTGTTAGAGGTGCCACATGATACCCATCCCACTGTTGTAAGAACTCAGTCTTTTAGTGCGACAACACGTACACTTTGGAACTCCCTGTCTATTGATATCAGGCAAGTGCCTTGCTGAAAACATTTGTGTTTAGACAAGCCTCCCCAGAATGCTGCTGTGTTTTTAGATTATCTAATAATTAGTTTCTGATGCTTGAATTCTGTTTACTAATAGTTTTATTGTTTTATTCTTTTTGTAAACTGGGTTTTCTTTTTTTCCAACCAAGCTTGTATAAATTATATTAAATAATATAATAGCTAAGAATTTGTAATAAATTCGTGTGCCTAAATGGCTTTATAGACGACGGGCTGATCCACATTTCTGTTTGAGCCGTGACTTCCAGGCACTGGTCTGAGTAGTTGGTGGGTTTTTTTTGTCCTACCACTTTCCCCAGGAAATTCTGCTGAATCAGAAAGAATAATCTTTGGGCAGGTTTTCCTTAGATTGCTGTTTATTCTGACACAGCAGTAAACAGCTGTTCTTTCCAGGGAAAAAGCGGGTCAAAAGAAATCCTGCTCAGACCTGTGCCTTGAAATTGCAGCACAAAAGGAAGTGTGGGCAAGCCCTCAATGTTAGGAAGCTTCCATGTATTTCTGTTTTCCTAAGTGAGAGGATCATTGTTCAATGGCAGAGAAGGTGCTCTGCATGCAGAAGGTCCCAGGTTCCATTCCTAGCATCTCCAGGTGGGGTTGGGAGAGGCTCTGGAGTGTTGCTTGCAGCCCATAGGACTAGTGAATAGTGAGCCAGAGGGCCCCATGCTCTCAGTAGAGGGCAGCTTCCCATGTGTGCATGTAAGTCTCACTGTGTTTCACAAGGCTGACTCCCAGCAAATGAAAAATCTGCGGCTCTGGTGAAAAGCAGATTTGCTTGGAAATTGCAAACACAGTAAAATGGAAAATAATAATAATAATGAAATTGCAGATTTTCCTTATGGTAAGGAATGCGGTAGCAGAAATGTGCCCCCTCTATTTTTGCTTTCTGGCTGTCGCCTCTAATTGCATCCAGTTTAATTCCCTCATGCAGCATCAAGCTACTTTTACCATATGGTGTTATCTAATATAGAATCAGCCAGCCATGGGTCACTGAGTCCAACTCCCTGTCAGAAACAGGAATCCTTCCTAAAGCTATCCCAGGGCAGGAGGAGGCACCCTTCTTGCCAAGGAGGGAGGCTGTGGGCTGTGAGGCTAGAAATGGCCTTGCGAGGCATCTGCTTGCATTGGGGACTGAAAGGAGGCACTTGAAAATTATCCAACCAAAGGCCTGTGAAAGGCTACAAATTGTTTTCATAAATAATTGGAAGTGGTATTCCCTTTAGGGGCAGACTGCTGCTATGTTTGTGCCTCTTTCATCCAGAGTAGACCCATTGTATTGCATCCAACATAACTATAAGTTAAAGTCACTTAGTGACATACTTGTCCCACTGGTGTAATGCTTGGCACCTGTGGAACATTGTTGTGCAAGGGAATGCGTGAGCAGCTTGCTGGTAACTTTGTTGCATGACAGAGGTGCAATCTGTGGCACAATGGGTTCTGCTAGTGCAACTGGTGCAATGACCAATGTGTATAAAATAGGGGCAATGAATGCAATTTGCTGTTAAGTTAGCATTTTATTATATTTTTTGTTCCAAGCTGAAAACATGCACCATCAATGGATATATAATTTTAGAATTAAAACTCACTGGCTTTTTCCGTTCTGACAGAGCCTGAAGATCTCAAACCAGACCTCAGGGAGACTGGCCTGGGACCTGGAGGGAGGGGAGAGGAGGCTGTTCCTGGGGTTTGGAATGGATACAAGTGGCCTGGAGGACGCAGGGAGGAAGGTGAATAGCTCCGGTGTTCAGTACAGTGGTACCTCGGGTTACATACGCTTCAGGTTACAGACTCCGCTAACCCAGAAATAGTGCTTCAGGTTAAGAACTTTGCTTCAGGATGAGAACAGAAATCCTGCTCCGGCAGCGCAACAGTGCTATAATATATAGCATTAATGCTATATATTATAATTATCATATTAATTTCTGACCTCCAGTGGCGTAGCATGGGTTGTCAGCACCCGGGGCAAGGCAAGTAATTTGCGCCCCCTAACCCGTGGATTTGCGCACCCTAACCCATGGATTTGCGCCCCCTAACCCTAACCCCCAGATGTTGCGCCCGGTGCGGCCGCCCCCCCTGCACCCCCCACACTACGCCACTGCTGACCTCAGACAAACATGTGAATTGCAGCAATTTCCATCCCTGTTTCTGTTTCCAACAAAATTTTCTGACATTCCTACATGGACCGTCCTCATCAGGCATAGAATCAGAGAACAGAAACACGCAACATCTGTCCCTGCAGTTGCCAGCAATGTGAAGCCTTTGGATTGGCTAGGCCTAGCATTAAATGCCACAGGACAAGCATTCTGTCAATGCCTGCTCAAAAGAGCAAAGCCTTCTGCCTGTTATTCTCCACGCTCCAGCACAAGCCCTCACCTCCAGCAACAGACTGCAGGGATCTTGGGTTTAGACAACACACATTCCAAGCCTTATTCTTAGTGTGAGAAAATCCAAATATATACACAACTAAATATAATTCTCTCAATTTCTTATATGGAAAAGCTGCTATGATTGGGCACTCAGCCACATCTAAGTCATCAGCTATAGCAGAGCAGCACAGCAGAGGTTACTTGACTGGCAAAACATCAAAAATGTTTTCTTCCTAATGTAACACTAATGTCTCAAATGAAAGTGATCTGTAGAAAATGTAACTTGAAAAAGAGACATTGCACATACTTTTGTGAACCTAGAAATCTTTAATAAAAATATGTTTAAAAATATGTTGATGTGCTAACTAGTAAGTAAATAAAGCTGAAACATTTTTTCATTGCTTTAATATTCATCAAATGGTAGAGAATAGAATGACTAAAGTGAGGAACAGCAACAAATTGCAGTTAATCATTTTATGGCTACAGTCCTCTGCTCTCTTTCCCAGCACTAAGCACAATGGATATTGACTAATTGGGGGGGGGGGAGCCTTTGCTCAGATTTTCCATCCCTTCCCAAACTAACCAATCTGCTTCTTTACCCATGTTCCTCATTCTAGTTATTTCACATTGCACTGTTTACATTGTGAGGCTGGTTGAAATTACTTGCATGCTCTGTTCTTTCCTTTTTTCTTTTTTGCCCACGTCATTTCTGTCTTACATCAAATCAAAGCTAGATCCAACTAGTCTTGTTCCATATGACTAACTCCCCCCAGCCCTGAGCTTGGGAGAATTTTCCTAACATCATCACTCAGCATCTTGGGGGCTATGCTTATTTGTACATTTGTGTTTTCATCATTCATTACAGATGGCATCTGTATAACTTGCAGCCACTTCCAGTGGCAATTCCATTTCATCTGTCCTTGAAGTTCAAGAAAAACAGCAAGACATTACACAATTCACAAAGCGGGTGACAGCAAATGATGCTGTGCATTTTGTCAAGCATGCATAAGTGTCAAACACCATTGTATGCATGCAACTTTTCTGTAATGGTCATGTAACATTTTCCTTGGGTGCACTGCTTGGTAGAAGCAGAGTGTTCCAAATATTAACTTGCAGTTGAAGGAACAAAATATGTTATGAACATCTTGATTCAAGCACAATTTCAGTAGCCTTCAGGTGCATTCAGACAGGGAAGAATATTGCATCAGCTTCCCAGATTATATTGCTAGTGCTTGTGCCTCATTTTCTAACATTCCTTTCACACTGCAGTTGCACACTTACCTGTTGCAACACCTATATTGGTTGCTTTTTGACCAATGCTGCTCTAAATGTCATTCATTCCAGTGGACACGGTGTGACAGAACACTGAATGTCCCTGGACAACGTCACTTCTCCCACACCCTTTTGGCACTTGCATGCTTCTATTCTCCCATGCTTCCTCTATGAAAATGGCAGTAAAGAACTGTATGCCAGTATACCACCCAAATTTCATAACTTTACTCCCACCCATGTCCCCATTTTAGATGAGCAAATGGTATTCGTTTGTATGCTGTCTCTGATCCTTGAGGTTCCATAGAGCCATCATTTCTAAGAGCCATAGACAGCCCTCTCCTCCTGACATTTCTTCAACCCTCTAAACCTGTAGCCATCATCACATCTTGTAACAGCAAATCCCTTAAGACAGGGATGGAGAACCTGTGGGTTTCCAGAATTTGTCAGACTCCAATTCCTTCATGCCCAGCCAGCACCACAGAGAGACAGAGATTATGGGGATTGTAGTCCAGCAACATGTGCAGAGCTTCGGGTTCCCTATCCCACCTGTAAGTTAACCCCTCCCAGGAACAGCCCCAAACATAGAGAGAATTATTGGTGTCCTACAGCTATGGAGTTTCCTTTCCCCTGATGATCTGAGCTGGAAATTTTACCAGAATCAGTCATATTCTCTTTGGGTTGGTGGTTAATGGCCAAGACAAAACAACTAATTTAATTGTTTTTGCTTTTATGGGGTGTATTTTATTTTTAAATTCCAGTTTTGGCCCTGTCCCTTAATGGAGTGCTTTAAATAAATATTTTGAGCTCCCTTGTCACCAGTGAGTGCAATTGGCAGTTGCACTGCAATGCTAGGATCTTGAATCCAAGAGATGAGAGTCAAGGCTAATTGGATTCTTCATCTGGAGTGTTTATCAAACTGAATGAATTAAACATTAAGCCTTTTATCTTAAGTATACGTGCAGCTTTTCTGTTGCATACTCTTGTAAAATGTCCTTCTTTCTTAAGAAAATAAAAGAACGGTCAGCAACACCTCTCAGAGAATCCTTTATTGGCTATGAGACATCACCCTATTTGAACAGGGATTGACTGTTGCCAAAGCAGCAATGCTGATAATGTATTGTATTGACCTTTACACTCATCTTTCTTTTTGTGGAAGTGTCCCCTATCCTTTAATAGCTGTTTAAAACAGACAAGATAACCAGGTGAAGCTTTTCCAAGTTTCAAGTTGCAGAAACAGGAAAAGCTGCATCTTTCCAGGTTAATGTCATGAGGTTGTTTAACTAACCTACAATGTATTATATTATCCTTCACATCAAGAGCCAGTTCAAAGGTACATTTTGGGAGATGGAGAGAAGATGAAGTCCTCACCAGAGAGGAATGGTAAACCAAGCTGATGGACTATGCCGAAATGGCAAAGCTGACCGGAAAGCTCAGAAACCAAGACGACAAAAACTTCAAGAAAGACTGGGGGAAATTTATAATTTTTTAGGAGACCATTGTAAGTAGATGAAAACATTAACAGGATTTTAATAACACTTGTAATGTAACAAACACTATGGACAATATGGAGAGATATATTATATGGATTATGAAATAATATGCAGTTGATAATACTGACATTAGGACCTATGGAGGGGATGGTGGGAAGTCTGGAGATTCGGAGGAATCTCTAAATATGATGGTGTATTTGGTATTGTTACAACTTTACTTTTGTAAAATCAAAGGTTTTTTTTCAAAACACAAAAGCAAACCAAAGGTACATTTTGGAAGGTGGGAAACACAGTACAGTCATACCTCGGGTTACAGACGCTTCAGGTTGCATGTTTTCGGACGCGCCGAAACCCAGAAGTACCAGAATGGGTTACTTCCGAGTTTTGGCACTCGGGCATGCGCAGAACACTAAATCGCACTTTGTGCATGCGCAGAAGTGACAAATCACAATGGTGTTGCGGTTGCGGACTTGCCTCCCGCACGGACCACGTTCGCAACCTGAGCGTTTAAAACTAAATGCATGGGAAAGAGAAGGCTTGCAGAGGTTTCTAAAGTGGGTAGCACTGCCCCCTGGTGGACAGTGGGATTACCTGGGGGTGCTAAGAGTCAAGGGGGCAGCAGGGGGGCACTGGAGGTGGGCCCCTTCAAGTACGTAGAGGGCTTATTTATGATTGACCAGGCTAACCTAGAGTGAAACATCTTCCTTGCTTCATATTTAAAGCTTTCCTGCTCTTATTGCTTCCAAAGCTATTTCCTTTGGTCACATTTGTTTCTATTTGCAGTTCTGAGTTGTCACAAGTCACATGATGGCCAACTATTTGTAATACCTATTGTTTTTCTTATAAATTAGTTATGATGCATCTTGTTGGAGAGAGGTTTGGAAGAGAGAGTCCTACTCTCCAGTAGTAGAGTTAAGCACAATGGTGATGGCTCCAAACACATTTAAACTTAGTTAGATTTACATCTGCCCTCATCCAACTTTAAACAAATGTCCCCACAAAAATACTTCTGCCAGAATAAATCACAGACATGCTACCCCCATGCCTGCTCAAATGGAGGAACCAGTTAGATTTGTGCAGCCGAGTGTCGTGACAGGCCTTTCAACACCATGCAAACGCTTTCAGGCTTGCTGCCTGGACTAGAGAGCAAGTGAGCTCAGATCCTGTTGAGCACTCGTGGGGACATGCCTTGGCCTTGACCAAGTAGGGTGGTCACTTAAGCATCACCAAAAAGAAAGACAGAAGAAACAGCACCACTGGCCAATGCAGCCCCCTCTCATGCACATACATTTAGCAAACATGTGAGCAGTCCATCTGAAAAGGGCTTAACATATCATGATAAACAAGTATAAAACAAGCTTTTGTTACAAAATGAATTTGTGATGCAAATAACTCATCTACAGAACTGTGTGCCCCTCCTGCATAGAGAGCATGCAGGATTCACATTCCTGAGACCTCCATGGTGCCTCTTCCATCAAATAAGTCAAGGTAATAACAGTCTCTTATTTTGAGGCTGTGTGGAAGGTATAAACATATTTTGTGCATTTTCCTTTTCTTTTCCCCTGTGCATGGAGGAGCCCTGTTGACCTAGCGAGAGCTGGTGATAAATGAAGCAGTGCTACCAATTATACTTGATGGCTATGATTTCAATTGGATGCTCCTCTTGGTTGCCACACAACAGAGAGAGAAAAGGTCACCTACTCTGGGCATAATAGCTTCAGCCATTAGGGAAGAAGTGGCAAATTAACCCTCTAATCCAGACACATATTTTGTGATACATGCGTGACAGGCTGTTACTGCCATGTGCTTGGCATTTATTTCATGTATCCATCTTCACAATGGAAAATTGATTTTGTGATGGAAGAAAAGATAACCCTCAAAGCATTTGTCAATATTTTGCTATGATGAGAAAGAAAACTGGCTCCTGGGTAAATGGAGCAGTATCAGTGTTGGCACCAGGTCTTTGAGGGTCCTTGGGCAAGACCCCTCTCCATGGGCACCTCTTCCCTTAACCTCGCTACCTTTGTCACCCACTGCTCCTCTTCCTCTCCAAATTGCTGCCAGTGCCTCCTTGCCTGGCAGAGAACCAATTTGCCAGCTGACAGTGCCGTCCACGCAGGGCTAGGTCTGTTATGTCCTGTTTTAATCTTCCTGGTGCTCAGCCCTAGATCCATTTTGCTCCGTCCCTGTCTGTTGCATGCTCTTGTGTACTGTTCCATCCCATCACACACCACTGATTCTATTTTAATTATGTGGCACTTACTCAACAAAAGACCTTGACGTGGAATTTCTGTTAGGCTCATTATCAGCAAGAATGCAACCTGACCACAAAATTGGTAAGAACCAGTTAAGGAGGGACCTGCCAGCTGAATGCTAAAGTGAAAAAGAATTCAAGTTATGGTACAGTGAGGGTTCTAATAAGTTCAGTAAACAAAAAATGGGTTGAATAAGTGTTTTCTAGGACTGTGGAAGAGAGATGGTGGGGTGCTGGGGTTGCAGAAGGTGCCTGGGTAGAGAATGAACAGCTATGATTATATATATTGGGCCATATAATGTGTGTCCTAATGGAAATGCTCTCACAGACTCTTTGGACTCTATATGTGATTAATCCATGACTGAGTAATGTTTGACTAATTGGGAATTTGATATGTGTTTCTGTACTTTAACCCCCAAGGGGAGTTGCACCCACAACGTCAAGCAGTTTGCAAAGAACAATCTAAAATATTCATTTTTAAAAATATTTATAAAAGCTAACTGTAAAAACACATTAAAATAATCTCTTTCGATTACCTCTTTCGATTATCTCTTTCGGTATTTTCAAAACCGCTATACAAAATAGAATTTTGTGTTAATATTACATGCCTGGGGAGGCTTCCACAAACAAAAAAACCCCAACTTTTTTCTCATAATCATCAATTTATTACAGTCAACAGATCAGAAATAAGTCCAAAAATGAAACCATACAATGTACCATATTCTTAATTATAGAGGGTAGTATAATTCTATCCCCTTGGCAGTGAGTTTGGGTTTGCTGCAAATAGCAAAATGGAGCAACACCCCCCCCCCCACCGATCTACTGCTACTTCTTCTCTCTATCATTACTGACTAGTGTTGGGGTTCCTTAGCCAACTGGGAATCACTTCTAGGTATAAATTACAGCGGAGGCACATTGGAAATGAAACTGTACTTTATTTAATAAATACTTAGTAAAGGCACACTGCTTAGGATCAGTCATAAGCACAGCTGCAGGTTTAACTGAGAACCTCACTGTCCAGAGACAAAGGTTCTGGAGAGCAGAAGCAGAGCAGAGAAGGAAGACAAGGCCTGCAAGGCCTCCAGTCATTCAAGCTGCTAGCTGTAGCTGCTAACAGCAAACTGCTCAGTCTCTGGGCCTGGAGACTCATCTTGGGGGATGACTCCTTCTCCCTAGAAAAGGGGCCGGCCTCTCTGTGGGCCTCAGTCAGTGTCTTGTCTCTGTGTGTGTGTGTGTTGTGTTGGTGCAGACAGAGTGGCTCCAGGACTCTAGTAAACCACTAACCAAGACTGTGCCTCTGTGAAGATAAAAAAGTTCCTTCCAGTAGCACCTTAAAGACCAACTAAGTTAGTTCTTGGTATGAGCTTTCGTGTGCATGCACACTTCTTCAGATACACAGCTTCAGATACACAGTGTATCTGAAGAAGTGTGCATGCACACGAAAGCTCATACCAAGAACTAACTTAGTTGGTCTTTAAGGTGCTACTGGAAGGAACTTTTTTATTTTGACTATGGCAGACCAACACGGCTACCTATCTGTAACTGCCTCTGTGAAGAGTCAGATAGCTGCTATGAGCACTCTGTGTATGCTCTTTAACTATGCTGTTTATGAACAAGTTTATTTTCTTCAGTAAAGTTTTTTTCTGTTTATGAAGAAGACTCTGTGTGATTAATTTACCGCTGTGCAACACTTAGTTATGAGTCTCTTCAGCAAAACAATTTCTATGAAATCTGTTGCTCCCTAGACTGGCTAAAATAGGCATAGGCAAACCTTGGCCCTCCAGATGTTTTGGGACTACAACTCCCATCATACATAGCTAATAGGACCAGTGGTCAGGGATGATGGGAGTTGTAGTCCCAAAACATCTGCAGGACCAAGTTTGCCTATGCCTGGGCTAAAACAACCTTAGTCACTTTCTAGAACCTTTTGCTCTACTAAAGGAATTTATGAAGTTTGTCTTCCCAGTGAGGCAGCTGCCCCAGGTGGCAGGTGCTGAGGGGCAGGGAGGGAACAGAAGCGTGAGTGCCTGCGGTCTGCCCTGCACCCCCTATGCTAGCTGGCTGCCTGAAGGGCAGTGCAGGTGTCAGGAGTGTAGCCCAGCCAAGTGACGGAGGAGCTGGTAGAGAAACAGGGTCGGACTATGAAGATGACAGTCTGCAATAAGAGCAGGAGGAAGTGGGCTTGGCTCCCTGCTCCAAGAGCTCACTGAGTTAGGAAGAGCAGACATAGAAAGCTTGCAAGACGAGGAGGGGTAGAGGGGTCACTAAGCAACCATCGGATAGGCAGAGGACTGGGAGCTCATCCTGGGACAGTGTAGATTTCGCCCTCCTTCTGCTCAAGTCCATAGAGCTGAAAAGGCCAGATTGCAATGGAAGTGCAAGAGGCGAAAGGCGGGATGTTGGCGTTTTTCCTGTTGTGACACAAATGATTTCTCAGAGTGACCAACTGATATCTGTGGAGCAGAGGGCTATAGCCACACTCTGATTGTATTGTGAATAAATGAAACCATAAAAACTGCCAGAGACTCATTAATTCTTATCTGGGCTTGGAAGCCTGCCTGGAAATCATTACAGCAGGATACTTTCCCTTCACCAATAGCAGAGCACGATTAAACTGTAATTCCAACTGTGTTTTGTATATGCCTTGGGGGAGAGTGTCATATTGCCCTTCACCTCAGGCAACAAAATGTCTTGAGCCCGCCCTAAACCAGTCAAAGCCCTAAGTCCCCAGCTATTTCTTAGCCAGGTTCTCTCCAGCAGTTAAATTGTCAATAATCAACTTTTCCCCACCTCTCTTCCTCCTGATTGGATGTTTCCCATCCCTGCCATGATTGGCTAAGGGTCCCCAGAAGGCTGACCTCATCATACAGATGGAAGGGCCAATCCTGGTATCCAGTAAAATGGGAGAATGCTGAAGGGTGTGTGTTCAATGTAGGAGAGGCTGAGCCAGTGCAAACAGAGACTGAGCTGGGGTGGAACTAGTCTGTCACATGCTGTGGACTTTTTGAGGTCATATTTACTGAGACCTTTTGGCAGGTGTAGGCGCCACATCAGTGGGCGAGATCATTGTCTAAGATTGCAAAATCTCCATTTATTTATTTTTCACCAGTGTTGCAGTAATGTCCTTAAAGCAGCTACATAAAGATAGACAAACTGACAAACTATACCCAAATAATTCCATGCCAGCTGGGAAGCAGTTGGAATGCTATTTGCTCCCCTGCCCCCAGTAAACATGTTGCTGTCATTCTCAGCTTTTCATTACCTTGGGGCTGATGGCAGCTTTGGGTACCATTCGTGGAATCCCAGCAGAGGATGAGAAGCAATCTTACGCTGTGGCTCTTGTGCCTCAAGGGCATTTACATGAAATTATCTTAATGACAGGGGACAACTTTTGACTGAAATTCTCATTACTGCTGCACTATGCCTAGCCAAAATTGGCCTCTTACTGCAAAGGAACAGCACAGACACAACCAAAGAGGCATATTCTGGATGCACATGCACAGAAGCTAAAATGAGGTAAATGTCATCTTACCTGGAACTTGAGATCTGCTAGGAAGACCCTTTTGGTTACCCTAATGCGTTCAGGACTTCCAGAACTTGTGATAGGGCCTTCTCAGTGGTGGAAGGCCCAGTTGCAGAAAATTCTTTCCCCAGAGGTTAGGCTGGTGAAGATATTGGGTATCATCATCATCATTTATTACGGTCAAAGACCAGCTCAAAAAGCACAATTGGGACAGCTTTCACAAGAATAAAATATACATGTAAAGCAATGTACAACAACAGCTTAAAGATTAAAATCTAAGATAAGCACATATACACATAAAGACCTAAAGACACATAAAGACCTAAAAATTTGGGCTACCATACAAATTGGCCCTGACACCCTGGAGGCTGACTTCAACTGTTTTCCTAGCGGACTAATTTGTTTCAGGGAGTGGTCTGCACCTGCAAATCTGCGCACAGAATCTGGTGACCATCCAGGTCTTCTTGTGGTCTTTGCCTAAGAGGAGAAAATTGTCAGCAAGCTTCACCAGCTGGGGGGTCAATGGTATCTCTGTGTACCTCGCCATAAAAGGGACATCTAAAAAATAAATGTTCGGGGCCTCCTATTTCCCCTAATGGCCAGGCACAAAGTCTCTGTGCATACGGGACTTTTCCAAATGCTCCTTCAAAAACCGATGAGACAAAGCCAAGCTTCTGGCTAGAGTAAAGGCCCTTCTTATGTTTCTTGATACGAGAAAATAGAGGTATGCTGCCGGGGCCGCAACATACCTCTCATTTTCTATGATTATATAATCAGGGGACCTCAAGCAGCCTCTCTGTGTCCATGATTCTTTGCCTGACCACAGATCTTGCTTGGCCCAGGCCCGAGTTTAGAAGGGCTTGAGGAGCAAAGCCCAATTTCTGGAGAGTATTCAGAACTGCTGTCTTAAGATATTGGGTAGTTTTCAGCACCAGGGGAAAATATTTCTTCTCAGGCTCTCTGGTTAAACAGCCTAAGTCTAGGCATCATTACACTGAATACATGGATGAATATTCATGCCATAGGCTGAAGTTGCAGTGATAGTCATTCTGTTTGTATTCCAATGTGGAATGTTCAGAGTAGATCCCAGATTCTCTCTTGGGCTGTTGTTAGATAAGGAAAGGGCTGGTTATTTGGGAGTTTTCAGTGGTGACTATAAGCAGACCAGGCCCCCTGAGGAGATGCAAGGAGCGTCTCGGGCGGCAGGGTCTGGAAACTTGGAAGGGGCAGCAGATTACAGACACTTAACTTGGCCCACCATGCACCAGGGCCGCCCCCTCCCACCCCCCAGGTGATGAAGCCCTAGCCTCAGCAAAGGCAACTGACTGAAAAGCTGCTCAAACCTTTGGCTACTTCTGTCTCTTCCCTGAGATAGGCACAGCTGCTATGAACCAACCCCCCCCCCCAATCCTTTGCCTTGTGTTGTAATAAGTGAGATAAGGGGCATGGAGGGCATCATTTATTTATTTTTTGCCTCAGGTACTGAAATGTCTTGGGCCAGACCTGGCTATATGAAAACTTGATATCCAGAGGAATCACAGTTGCTGGGAAATAATAGTGGCCAAAAAGGCTCTCATCTCCATGCCATTCTTGTGAGTTGCTCAAAGGCATCCATTTGGCCACTGTGTGAAACAGGGTGTATTTAGCACAATACACAATCTTTCATGATAGATCCACTGTTGCATATTGAAGTATGCATAGCAAAGTAATCAGCTTAGTTTTGCATCATGTTCTTTTTGAAAAGAACATCTTTTGAAGTCATAGAAGGCAGCAATGGACCAGTCCTGTGTAGCGTAAGCACAGTTCATCACACATTATTTTGCTTTGCCCATGTAATCCCTGCTCCTTTCCCTCTGAAAATGGGGATAAGAATCATAAACTAGCATGCGTCATCAGAACACTTATTCTGCAGTAGAAAAATATGAAGGGGGGAATCACATATATTTTGATATCCCTAATAGTTAATAAAATCTGAAAATGAGGGCTCTTTCATTCTATTACATCCTACTGTTATATTGTGGTGGGAATTCTATGTCAACAATTTTTTTCATTTAATGTTGGATAAACATCTGGAGGGCATCAGGTTTTCCTTTCTGCTTCTCAAACGCTCCTTCCTCCTCTGCTTGCCTCTTCCCTTATATTCACTCCACCCACGTTCTAGAGCACACTCAGTTTTTCATCGAATCATGTAATTGTTGAGTTGGAAGGGGCCCGGAGGGTCATTTAGTCCAACCCCTGCAATGCAGTAATCAAACCCATTTTAACCCTTCTTTAGTACCTTCACTTACCTGTGGCTGTGCCCACTGCCACAATCCTGCTTCCCTTGCCCTGGTTTTCCTTCGACATACTGCTCTACTTTGGGACCCACTTCTACCTGGTTCTTTCAGCTTATAGCAAACATTGGTTATAGCTGCCATTGGTCTATTTTTATAAGGCTGTACATATTCAATACTACAAGCGATTACAACAGCAAAGCAATCAAGAAGAAAATAAATGTACAATTCCAACATCAGATACATTTAGAGTGTTACTTGAAAAAAAGCCCTATGATTGTGACATAGTGATCACTTTGATCCATCAGGTTGGCAATTTCTTATTTATGTAATAACAGTGAATGAGCTGTAGCAACAAGGGAGATCTATGCTTTATAATTACTGAAAATTTTAGTCTCCTGTAAAGCTGGTGTGTTAAATATAGAACCTCTAGGCTAATGATACATCAATTACCTGTGGAGCTCCTAATTGCTTCCAAGCTCTCTCTGAATTGCTTACAGTTAATAATAAAAACAAATGAATAGCGCACCAATAATTAAACTTCTGTGTTATAGTGCTAAGCGTATTGGAAGCTGTTCATTTAATTCTGGAAGCTGACAACAGTCCTTGTATTACAGGTGAGCTCTGTGATGCAGACTGCTCCCTGTGCAGAATTCCAACTATTCCAGTCCATCCCCCCAATTTTCTGACCCCCACCCCAACAGTAAGTCGACAGCCCATAACTACTAAGCATGCTCAGTTCCAATTGGACTGCTTTTTGGGGAAACACTCTTCACTTGGTCCCTGCTGCCTCACCCCAGTTTTCTGTACCCTTGCAAAAGTTGTGGTTCCCTGTAACCTGCTGATGTGTGTCTCTCTTCTACAGGAATGGTGGCACCATTTTGAATACATAATAAGCAATGGAACTCCAGCTGAATAGTGGCAAAGAGCAATTTGTGAAGAGAAAAGCAGGAATGTATGTCAGAGGGGGATCAAGAGAAGGAGCAACCATCAATCATTAGTGGTGGAGACATGGAGCTAGAGGATGAAAGAGCTAAGTGGAAAGTGGGCCTAGGGTAGGATCAGGACACCAGATAAGGCACTGAAGTCTAGTAGGGATGTGTGAAATTGTCGTTTCAGATTCTTTCATTTTTCCAGTCCTGAGTTCAATTCTCTTCAATTTCCCTTCAGTTTGCTTTTAAATGTTCATAGAATTCATTAGCTTTTTAGTGTGAATTTCTCCTCATAAGTTTTTCTTTGTATGCAATTTTTCCTAATACATACATTTTTGCAAAGGAATTTCCCCTAATACAGGAATGTCCAACCAGTCAATTGCGATCTACCAGTAGATTCCTGGCTGATCCTGGTAGATCGAGGGATCCTTATCGTGTACAAAAAGTTACCGGAGGGGGAGCTAAAAACTCTGTGCAATCCTCCCCCTAAGAAGCTCAGGGAGTTGGACATGCCTGCACTAATATAATGCATTTTTGCATTCTATTTTCACAAATATATGCATTTCAATGCATACATTATCTGTGCATTTTTATACATAATGCTTGGCCTCAGAACTGCGTTGCAAAATTCAGGGAAGAGCCAATTCTGAAGAACAGCTGTGTTTTGGTTCATGGGTTGCTTTGGAAAGTACAAACTAAATAAGTTTGCCTTTAGGGGAAAATTGAACAGACTTTTCCCTCCATCACTGGTGTCAGTGGACTGGCGAAGGGGGTTGAAGAGTGTGGAGCAGGACCTGTGTGGGGTGTGGCCTGGGGTCATGGGGTCATGGTCCTGGGAGGCACCTGGCCAAGGAGCAAGCAGAGAGAGCTGGGGAGATGCATTTTTGTCCTCTAGGCCAAAGGTTTCCCAGCCCTGTGATAGCACATGGTTTCCAGAGTCAAGGTCTTCCTTTCCAAAAAGATGTGGCTCCACCAACACCTCCTAGATGTTGCACATGGAGACATTTCCCAGAAGTACTAGGAAGAGGGTGGGGGCTGAGTTTCACATGCTGGTTCTAAGTACCAAGCCAGTTCTCTGGCTTCAGGCTTCGAGAATGGTTTAAACAACTCACCCTAGTGAAAATGTGCCATATCTGATGCCAGACTCCCTAACCAGCTTAATATCTCAGTTCCATTAACTCTGCTCATTGCTTAACTGATTGGCACCTGTACCTGTGATGCCAGTTGGCTGGTATCATTCTTGTTCCATTTTTCCTTCCATAACATTCTGGAACAGTTCGTTGGGTTGTGTTGGGCACAGACAGTAACAAAATCAGCTGGGTGGTCTTGGAGTAAAAGAAAGCGGCATGTGCGAAGATATCTTGCTATTTCCTTTGAAGCGGCTGCACACCACGACAGTGTGACAAGCACATGCAGCAGCTGTGCAGAAACAAAGCTTGTTTATTTGTACAGATAATTAACATTTCACCCTGCTGAAAAGAGGGCAACAGACAAGGGCCATCTCAGCTGTAGATGCCAAAGCAGATAGTCATCTCAATCTAGCAGGTGGTGGAGCAGAGCGGGCAGCAGCCAGGACTTCCTTCTAATGGTTGGTTTCACTAGCAAGTGCTGCCACGGGGCTCAGCAGGATGAGCCAAGGCTGTGCTTGAGCTGCCACCAGACATGGGAGGAGGACTCACATTTGGGTGTGAACCAGTAATTCTGTCTCTTTACTGGAGGTGTGGGGAACTGGATCTCTTCGTGAGCCAGGTTGTTCTCTCCCTCACCCCTCATGGGCCAGGTTGGACAAGAGGACAGGGCCACCCATTTGCCAATCACCTGATTGATGTTTTTGCCCCACACTTGCGGAGCCTCTGTCAAAGCTCTCTTCTGGACAGCCTCGCAGGAGCCACTTGCCAGTGTTGAGTGGAGCCAGACTAGACTAGATAGTTTATTACGGCCATAGGCCCACATTCAATACATCATACAGCAGAACAGGTGTAACAAGATAAAATTAATAAATTAAATTACGTTTAAGTCAAGTGCATCTCAATCCGTAAGTTTCTAAATTCCATTAAAATAAGAACAATATAGCGCTTAAAGTATCAAAATTATCAATATAAATCAATATTATTTAGGCAAAATCAATAATCATAGAGTAATCCAGAATCTTGCAATAAATGTATTAGCTGTGTTTCCAAAGAGTCACCTGAGATTTCCAATAATAAAGGGGACAAAAATCTGCTCCGAGAAACTGAATGTAGTGAACAGCAGAATAGTATATGTTGTAAAGATTCTATAGATCTATTATCACATACACACACCGCTGAGATCCGACCATTGGAAAATCTATTGTTCAAAACATTGGAAGGAAAGGCGTTAAATCTTGCCTTAATAAAGGCATATCTATGGGCCGCTACAGACAAAGAAGTCAAATAAGATGGTATTTGCTGTGAGGGCACTATGCCAAGATTTAATGGTGAGCAAGTGCCACTACCCAAAATGGTGTTTTGTTGTAGGTCAATCTCCTCAAGTTTTTGAATGAGGGTTTTTTTTGCTGTGGCTAGGTCCAATTCCAATAATTCTGATGGAGACAATCCATAGGTCACTGCTTTGCAATGGATCTCTTTTGCCCCTAGGACGGGAAAATTATCTCTCCAGAGGCATTGAATCAAATACAGATTCGGGAGCCTATGCCTTAAGGACAACCAGTAACAAAGGCTGCGCCTCCAAAGAGTATTTTCTAAAGATGTAGTTTTTAATTCTAAGCGAATAGCTGCATTACTAATGCACTGAGGAAGTTTTAGCAGTCGTCTTAGAAATTGGTTTTGAATTACCTCCAAGGGCATCAAGTTTACTGCGGTCCCCCATAAAGGAACAGCATATGCCAATGTTGCAATTACTTTAGCTTTAAATACTTTCAAGGCAGATGGAACATGAAGAGCTCCGTCCGAAAAGAAAAAGCGCAAAAGCGCAAAGGATAGGGCCTTGGCCTTGTTTAAAATATGTGCAATATGTGCCTTCCAACCCAGATTATATTGGAGAAAAACTCCCAGATATTGAAATTTATAGACCTGTTCAATAGGTTTTCCATCTAATTGCCACTTATAGGATTTCCGACTTTTTGAGAAAATTAGTACTTTTGATTTAGATTGATTTATGGTGAGGGAATTTGTTTTACAATATGAAACAAATAATTTTAGTGCTCTCCTGAGGCCAATTCTTGAGAAAGATAAAATCACAGCATCATCAGCATAGAGTAATAATGGGCATCGATAGTTTGCGAGACGGGGGGCATGGGTGATTTCCTGAGATTCAGCCAATGGTATCCTCATGTCACTAATGAATAAATTGAAAAGAAAAGGAGCTAGGATACATCCTTGCCGGACTCCTCTGTTGATGGGCACAGAATTTGTGAGATCGCCAGCTGGGGTTATTCTCACCCTAGCAGCTGACCCCTCATGCAGCTGGATTATTAACCATAAAAGTCTTCTATCAATTCCCCATCGGGCCAACTTTTCCCAGAGTAACCTTCTTGGGATGCTGTCAAATGCAGCCTTAAGATCGATAAAAGCCGCACAGAGTTGGCCTCGATTTGAAGAGGAATATTTCCGGGCTAGATGGTGCAAGACTAAAACATGGTCCGTAGTTGACTGGTTCGGTCTAAATCCTGCTTGCTCGGGGCCTATCAGTTTCTTTTCTTCAGCCCATTGGGTAAGCCTATTCAGCAGAAAACGTGCATATATCTTTCCAACTATTGATAGTAAACTAATATTCCTATAATTCTCCGGATCGTCTGGGGAGCCTTTTTTATATATTGGAATTATAATAGCGTCCTTCCATATTTTTGGCACCCTTCCAGTTGCATTAATAGCATCGAAAGTAACAGCCAGGATTTTTGCCCACCAGTCGGGATGTAGTTTTATGGCTTCCGCCGGAACCAAATCTGGCCCAGGGGCTTTGCCGATTTTAAGTTTAGAAATTAAATTCAAGATTTCATCGGGGTCAATAGGGGGCCAGATGGGCAGATGGCCAAATACATCATCCAAGGCGTTGGTATTAGAATCTGGTGACGCAAAATATTTCCTTAAAAAGGATTCCCAGACTGGGGCAGGAATTATTGTTAAGGGATATCTCCTTGAGCTTCTATTAACCAATTGCCAAAATTGCCGTGAGCTACTTGGACTAGAGGCGACTATAAGCGCCTGCCAGCGATTTTGTTGCCACTCTTGCTTAGCCATTCTCTGGGCTTGCTTATATGCTGTTTTTGCTTGTTGGTAACTTCTAGGTAATACTGAAGCACCAGAAGATTTATATTCATTGTAAATGGCACAAAGATGTCGTCTAGCTTGTTTGCATTTTAAGTTAAACCAAGGGGCACCGGTCTTAAAATGGGCCCGATTTACTTGGGTGGCTGGTACTGTAAAAAAGGACGTAAGATCTTCTATAAGCAGAGAAAATGAATTAATGATTTGCTCATGCCCATGCAGATCTAAATCTAAAACAACATGAGTTTGAATTATCTCTTGTTGGAAAAATTCCATATATTTTTGGGCTTGAGTTACTGACCATTTTATTCCTCTCACTAGTTCTGCAGTATTTATTCCCATATATATGGGGTGTCTGGCCTCGATAGACTGCCAGTCTAGGGAAAGCTTGGCACTCAAGGGGAGATGGTCACTCATTTGGACGTTTTCTATTTTAAAATAAGAGAAGTTTGAGAATAAATCTCTGGAAACAATAAAATAATCGAGAACACTATTTGTAAGTGTGCTCAAATGAGTAAACTCACCCGGAATATCCGGGGGGCAATTTCCGTTTAAAATTATCAAATTCAAACGTAAAATCAGTTGATAAAGGAGGGTTCCCGCTTCGTTAACCCTATTATCTTTCGATTTTCTTTGTATATGGGGGGAGAGATCCGAGTTCTGGTGATCAGGTATGACCCACCATTTGGCCTTGCCTAGCGCTTCCCAGTTTGCAGCTGTACGAGCATTAAAATCACCTCCCATGACTGCTGAAATATTTGGGAACTTAGTGTAACAGAAAACTAGATGTTCTTCAAGTGTTTCCCATTTGGAATGGAGGTCCACTACCTGCCCCCCAGGGGGGAAATAAACATTTGTTACCAGTAGTTCAAATTTCCCTCCTGAAATCAATCCTGTGATCGCGTAAGGCGAGGAAGATTTAACAAGTGTAAGTTTTGCTTGTAATTTGAGGGAAATGGCTATTACCAAACCTCCCCTAGGGCGTCCACCTTTAAGAGAGGGGCTAGCTGGAAGCAAAATGGTATCGTATCCATTTATGTCAATCACCTCCTCTTCCCAAGTTTCTTGCAGGAGAATTACTTGGAATAAATTAACAAATTTTAAGAAGTCTGGGTCAGATTTCTTCCCCCTCCATCCCGCAATATTCCAGCATAAAAAAGACATCGAGGAGTGGCTGGGTTGGTCGTTAGGTAGTCAAATCATGTGGGAATGGGATTCTAAATTTGGGGGAGTTTCAGCTTCGAAAAAATCAGTAATTTTCTTTTGAGAACGTGGCAGTCGTGCTATACATCCCAACTGTTTAGATTTATTGGGGTGGTTTGGCTGTAAAGTCGTGCCACTCGTCTCATTAAAGGCAGATGTTAGGCCTAAGATAGTCGACTTTTCAGAGCCAAATGGTAGAATTAGGGGGGTATTACTTAAAGAGAGCGAATTTAAGTCAACAGGTATCTTGCCACTAGTTGAGGGATCATTAATTGTTTGGATAGCTTTGTTAAAAGGACCTGTCAGGGCTTCAGCCAGATCATTCTTCGGGGCTAAAAGTAAAATGGAGTCGTCTCTCATTTGTTGGTCTGGTTCAGCTGGTTCTGTTATCGGTTCGATGGTATCTATGGATTTATTCAACTTGCACACGTTGGAAGAGAGTGGGTTAATAAAGTTACAGGTAAGTGGACCCATATGGGGCACTTTACATGGAGAGCCTAATTCAGATTCGTTAAGTTCCCTCATTTTGTCCCAGGCAGATGTTGTAGTCATATTTGCCTCAGAGATGGGGTGCATGGTAGTTGGGTCTGGTGGTAAGGTTTCCGCCTCCAGAATATGGAAGAGTGGATTCATTTCCGCAACAACCAGTTGGTTGGTAGGGGTGGGTGCCTTCCCAACCCACAGGTCCAGTTCTTGGTGGTATAAACGTGGAACAGAATCTGAACCACAATCTCTATCAAGTATATTTTGTTTAGGTAATCTCAGCTGTTCCTCCGTCACTTTTGTCAGGCAGAAGTAAAGGGTATCAATTTTATGAAGTATTTCTTTCTGAGCTTCTTGCGGGAGAACGCTATAAGAGTAGAGTAAGTTATCATCAAAGCTATCAAGATCGATTCCCTGATTCTCCGCATATCTGGGCCCAAGGGATTCCAACGTTTGAGAGTCCTTGGCAACCAGGCCAGTAGGGTGTTTGGAGATGTCCTCCACAGAGTTTATATCAATTAATACGTGTTGGTCAATCTCATGTTGAGTTTTTGGCAAGTTTACGATATGGGGGATAAGTGGAATTGGAGGTGCTTCATTCTTAAAGTACCTTGAGATTCTTATACCACTCGTCTCCAGTTGTTCTCTACATTTGTACACTTGTTTTGCCAGTCTCCCCTCATAGAATGAGACCACCGCTCTGGCGAGGAATCCATTAAAGTATAGATATTCTACTTGGGCCAAATCAGTAGGGTTATTAAGGATGCCCGGCATATAGATCTTTAAAAGGTTCAATAGATGGGCTTTACGCTCTTCTTGTGACAGGAGTCCTGGGGGTTTAGGATAATTTGATAAAACGAGTTTGTTTCGGTACAGCACCAGATTCCAGTTTTTGTTTGTTAGATTTATCAGATTTCTCTTCTTAGAGGGATTGGTTTCATCTACAGATAGAATGTAAGACCATGGATCTTGGATCAAAATGTCTTGCTTGGAGTTAGGTGTTGGGGTAGGTGTTAAGGGTTCCAAGCAATCCATCGCAGCGTCAGGGCAAGGGTTTATAAAACATTCTTGCTTAGAAGATTTCCTGGTTAAAGGTTTCTCAGTGTTCCCACTGGTCTCGGTTATTGGGATACTCTTGAGAAGATTAAAGAGCTTTTTAAAATCCATTTTTTTGTAACGCACTGCTTTAAAATTTTTGACATTTCTGCTCTTTTTAACCCTTATGGGCCTCCTTTTCAAGGCAGTAGGCCTACAAGATTTCTTGGCCTTCCTTGGTGGTCTGTTTTTGCAGGTGGTAGGAAGGAAGTTGTTATTACTTTCCAATTCCGCAGTCATCCCGCTGGACTCCCTACAGAGGGTTTTGCAAGTGTCCATCATTATAGTGAGGATTTTTGTACAGGTGGTCAGATAAGATTTTATATTTTCGATATCCTCAGTTAAAAGCACAAGCCATTTGACAACTGATAAATCCTCATCCTCATTTGTCTCAGGTTGGAAGCAGGAGTCTCTTGATGTTTTAGGGTTTCCCAAAGAGATCTCTGCAATTTGTTTCAACATTAGTTCTTCCACTTCTTGGACTTGGGATGGTTCAGGAGAAGCTTGGGATTTAAATCTCTGTTTTGGGAGTACTTTGGTGACTGTACCAATTGTGTTTGGATTTACTTTGGGTTTTATTTGCCCTTTGTTATGGCATTCTTCAGCGCAGGAGGGAGAAGTTTCAGTTTCCTGCTGATTCTCACTCGGTTTAACTTTACCCCTATTCTTAAAGGGCCGAGTGCTTTTTGTTTGAGTTCCCTTTGGGGTAGCTCTTTTAGAGAGAGGTCTTAGATCACTCTGATAAAAGCCTGATGTTCTGCAGCCACTCCTGGTCGTCACCATTATTTATCTTGTAGGGTCAAGTTGGTAAAAATCTCACCTCGGTTCATTAGCTCCGTCGGGTGTTGTTTCTCGGCGTTTTCCTCCCCCTCTTCCTTTTCCTAGGACTTTTAACTTGAGCTTTCAACTCAAGCCTTGTGAGTATATTAGTTGAAGAGCAGCCACCAAATATTGTAGATAAAATACTGAGGCTGATAAGAGCTGGCTAAAAACTGATAAAACTAATAAAAACTAATAAAAAACCGCACAACTGCTGCGGAGCTCAAGCCAGTGCTTCCACTAACGACGCCATCTCCCTCCTTGTTCTTCTGAGTGGAGCCAGAAGCAAATGTGGAAACAGCAGCCATGGGTTGAACACACCAAAGCCTTTCCAATTCCCTTCTCACTGTACTTAAAACTTGCTTTAATCTGCTGCTCCCCTTCCAAGTAACCTCTGTGCATTCTACTCAAACCTCTGCCACTGTTTAAAATGGCCACTTTTTTCTCTCAGTGACCCATCATCCCTGCTTTGTTCAACCTTCTACTGTTGTTTTAAACTACTGTTTTCCCCCCTCAGTGTCTCTCCTTTCTTGCTTCTATATTATATAAAGAGATTGAGATATATAAGTTGATAGTGTTTTCTTCTTTCTAAAATATTTGCAATAAAAAGTATAGTTTTAGGAGACTCTTAAGGAAAGCTGAAAAATGGATTGGAAGAATAAGGTCTATTTATTATTCATTTATGTGATGAGACAGACACTAAATAGGTAGATGTGGAAACATTTCCTGTGGCCACTCAGGACATATTTAGATTCTCGCACAGTACTCCAAGTCCGTTGCGCCCTCGTGAGCTACACTGCATAGCACGAGGCCAGCTTTAGAAGATTCTTTCTTCCAAGCAAAAAGTGGGTCAGGCTCCTGGAGAATTGAGAGCTTCAAAGTCAGAGAAGTGCAGGATAATATTAATATGAGAAACACACGTCTTAAACAGATTCCTTATCAGTCCCTTGTTCTGCCTGTACTGAACTACTTAGGTTTCAGTCAGCAGCACACTAAGTAACTTTTGCCAGTTTCCCAATCACATATCTATTCAGTCCAAGATAGAAAATGAGATGGGTGTTACCTGCTAAGGTATAGCAAGGATCTTAACACACACTGCCTTGAATTCAGGAAAGTCAAAAGCAACTTATCAGCTGTTCTGTGTGCCAGAAGCTCCCTCCTAAAGGCCAGCCTTAACAAGGATTATCCCTGATGGATAAGTCCTGGCCTTACTGAAGAGAACCAGTTATCTGGGAAGCATAATGAAGTGGTGGCCAGTGGCTTAAATAGCTTTAAAGGAGGGTTTGATAAATTTTGGAGGGAGAGAGGTCCATCAGGGAGGAACATCTAGGTGCACATAGGCAGAGGAGCAGCAGTTGGAGAGAGCTAATGCTTTCTTACCTTGCTTGGGGCTGCTGACTGGTCACAGTGGAAAGCAGAACACTTGGCTAGATGGACATTATCTGAGTGTCTTCGCTGTTCTGATTGACCACATAAAGGGTGCCTGTTCATGAAACATGAGTTTTAATCTCCATTTTGCTGGTGGAACAAGGAATATAGGAAGTTGTCAATCTCTAGTCCAGTATGTCTACACTGACTTGTGATACTGCTTCAGCTCATCCTTTGAAGTGGTGATAATAATAATAATAATAATAATAATAATAATAATAATAATAATAATAATTTATTTGTACCCCACCCATCAGGCTGGGTTTCCCCAGCCACTCTGGGCGGCTTCCACAGAGACCAAAAATACACTAACATTAAAAACTTCCCTGAACAGGGCTGCCTTAAGATGTCTTCTGAATGTCAGGTAGTTGTATATCGCTTTGACATCTGATGGGAGGGCGTTCCACAGGGGGGGTGCCACTACTGAGTGGGTGCCCTCTGCCTGGTTCCCTGTAGCTTTGCTTCTCACATTGAGGGAACCGCCAGAAGGCCCTCAGCGCTGGACCTCAGAACAATGGGGGTGGAGACGCTCCTTCAGGGGTGATGTAAGAACATAAGATAAAGCTCCTGGATCTAGTCCAGCATCCTATTCTCACAGTGCCAGCTAGATTCTTGTGGGTTTGCATTCCAGAAGTTCTACAGTCAAAGCAAGTGCTTTGCCACAAAGTTCCCTCACAATTTAATCCTCAATAAACCAAGACTCCTGACCCAAATCCATCATTTACTTATTTTTGCTGGCTTCTGACTGCTTCAGCAATCTGGTAGAGACTGAGGATATGCATACACCATCAATTTAAAATACATTTTCAACAGCCCCCTCCCCCAAGAATCCTAGGAAATGTAGTTTGTTAAGGGCGCTGGGAACTGTAGCTCTGTGAAGTTTAAACTGCAGTTCCCATGATTCTTTGCAGGGATATGCTTTAAAGGTATTGGATATATGCAATGTAAAAGTGTAAGGTCTGGCTTTTTAAAAAAAAAATATCAGTTTTATTTTCAAAGGGGCCTACATTCAACTTTAAAACACAGCATTCCACACTTCCAAATAAACAGGTGAATTAACAGCTTGTAATTCCAATTTCCCTCCTACTCCTTACTGTTATTTTTTTTAATGTAACAGCAATTTGATGTGCCCCTCTCACATGAAAGCTTACAGCCCTAATGCAATTTGCAATAATTTTGAATAAATATAATTTTAGAACTCTCAGTACGCCATGAACCTGAGTTCCAAATTAGTCTAATTGTTTGTATCTAATTGCTGACAATTTTAATTCTCCTGAAAAGGCAGGAGGGACATAAATTGCCTTTGACAAACTGAGTTGCTTCCCTGCCTGCATTCTCAGCACCTCACATCGTCTTAGTCTATCTTTCCCTACACTGTCAAATAATAACAAGACCCTGGAGGGAGCTTTCTCTCCCTCCCTCCCTCCCTCCCTCTCCACATAATGTGATCATTTTCCTTTATATCAAAGGCAAAATCATCTGAATAACCTAATGAAGCAAAGAAATGCTTGTAAAATTGTACACTCCTAAAGAAGACTGATGGTGAACGCAAAATCGGGGTGAGTGTTGCACCATCTGGACCTACACAGGAAGGAGAGATTTACATTTATTTTTATTTATTACATTTCTATCCCACCTTTCCTCTGAGGAGGGGGCACCCATAGTTCTCCTCCGTCCCAACAACTCTGTGGGGCAGGTTAGGCTGAAAGGCAGTGAATGGGCTTCATGGCCAAGTGAGGGTTCAACCCCTGGTCTCCCAGGTCCGAGTCCAATACTCTAACCACTGCACCATGCTAGCTGGCCTCAGTCCAGCTCCCTGCCTGTTAAGCCCCTCTTTGTTTCTTCACTTGCCTGTGGCTGTGCCCACCCCCACAGTCTGTTTCTCCTGCTGCCAGGGACTGGCAGGAGGCTGGTGAGTGTGCACTGGAGGAGGGGGCTGGAGTCTGGCTCAGTAGGGAGGGGGCAGGGATTTGTGGGGCTCTGAGTCAGGGGAAGCTTCAGACCTGGAGGTGGAGCACAGGATGGGTCCGAAGAAGAGGAGGAAGAAGCAGGTCAGGCAAGTGAAGGGCCAGGGGCTTCCTCCCTTCTTGTGCAATGCTCTGCCCAGGGGGGCTCAACTAGACCCTCATTACAGATCTTTAGGCACTAGGTAGAAAAAGTTTCTCTGAACCAGGAGTTCAGAAAACCAGTGTGTGTGTTTCTTTGTGGCTGATTAGCTGCTCTCCCTGTGCAAAGGTCAGAGGGGGCAGGGTTTCTGTTGAGGAAGGTGATTAGCTGTGGGAGGAGCTTATCAGAGCTTGCAGGACAGCAGCTGAAGGAGGAGCAAAAGAGTTTTCTTGTGTGTGTGTTTCTTTGTGGCTGATTAGCTGCTCTCCCTGTGCAAAGGTCATTCCCAACTCCTCCAACAGGCTCTACCATCCAGAGGAGGAGTGGAGGTATGACAAATATGGTTCCCCCTTGAGGAGAGGAACCTCATAGGCAGATGTAAATTTTTGTCATCATGCACAGCAAGGTTTTACCAGTTTCAAACTCAGGTAGCAGTTAAAAGTTTGTACACTCTGTTCTCCCCAGCCCCTGAGCCCCTGAACTCTGCCTCTGTTCTCCCCAGCCCCTGAGCATGTTGTCAACTCTGCTCTTGATGTCTTGAAAGCAGTGCCAAGGCTCCCATGTCAAAACATAAAGGTGGTTGCTTTCAATTTATAGATAGGAAAGGGGAGTTTGATTCCTTTGTGCTCCATAAGAGCTGGACAGTAAAACTTTAATCCCTAGAAGAGTTGAAGCAGTAGACTTTATGGGGAATAAAAATCCTTCCTGTCAATGATGTCAGATCACATATAACTCTATACAATTTACACCCAGTTTGCAAAAAGGAGAACATGGTGTGTCTTCTGTTGTTGGGGCAATCTGATCTCACTAGGCCAACCCTCTGCAATGATAATTAGCGTTACATGACATTCCAAGTCTGCTACTGTAACTAGTCCATTTTTTTATTTTTATTTTTGCTACTTGCTGATATACATTCTCTTTCCCCTTCCTCCTCTGGAAAAAAAAACATTCAGAGAGCTGACTCCATCTGAAGGGGCAGTAGAATATTAAGGAGTTTTGCTGCAAATTGGAGAGAGTGTGAATATGCATCCCATTTCTGATCATAGAATCATAGAGTTGGAAGAGACCACAAGGGCCATCAAGTCCAACCCCCTGCCAAGCAGGAAACACCATCAGAGCACTCCTGACATATGGTTGTCAAGCCTCTGCTTAAAGACCTCCAAAGTAGGAGACTCCACCACACTCCTTGGCAGCAAATTCCACTGTCGAACAGCTCTTACTGTCAGGAAGTTCTTCCTAATGTTTAGGTGGAATCTTCTTTCTTGTAGTTTGGATCCATTGCTCCGTGTCTGCTTCTCTGGAGCAGCAGAAAACAACCTTTCTCCCTCCTCTATGTGACATCCTTTTATATATTTGAACATGGCTATCATATCACCCCTTAACCTTCTCTTCTCCAGGCTAAACATGCCCAGCTCCCTTACCCGTTCCTCATAAGGCATCGTTTCCAGGCCTTTGACCATTTTGGTTGCCCTCCTCTGGACACGTTCCAGTTTGTCAGTGTCCTTCTTGAACTGTGGTGCCCAGAACTGGACACAGTACTCCAGGTGAGGTCTGACCAGAGCAGAATACAGTGGCACTATTACTTCCCTTGATCTAGATGCTATACTCCTATTGATGCAGCCCAGAATTGCATTGGCTTTTTTAGCTGCCGCGTCACACTGTTGGCTCATGTCAAGTTTGTGGTCAACCAAGACTCCGAGATCCTTTTCACATGTACTGCTCTCAAGCCAGGTGTCACCCATCTTGTATTTGTGCCTCTCGTTTTTTTTTTTTTTGCCCAAGTGCAATACTTTACATTTCTCCCTGTTAAAATTCATCTTGTTTGTTTTTGCCCAGTTCTCTAATCTGTCAAGGTCGTTTTGAAGTGTGATCCTGTCCTCTCGGGTGTTAGCCACCCCTCCCAGTTTGGTGTCATCTGCAAATTTGATCAGGATGCCCTTGAGTCCATCATCCAAGTCATTGATAAAGATGTTGAATAAGACCGGGCCCAAGACAGAACCCTGTGGCACCCCACTAGTCACTCTTCTCCAGGATGAAGAGGAACCATTGATGAGCACCCTTTGGGTTCAGTCAGTCAGCCAGTTACAAATCCACTGAGTGGTAGCATGAGTGGTACATGAGCAAGGCAAGAGATTCATAAACAAATGAAAGCTGTGAAGATGTTCTGACAATTGACATGCTGCTCCCACCAAGCTTTTAAAGACAAGGTGGAGCAAGCCTACTCATGGGATTCTCACTCACTCTGAATCTGTTGAGTTTGCACGTGCATGATTTGAGTGGGTACACCTGATCCCATCCATACCCTCCAACATTCCTGATGAAAATGGGGACGTCCTAAGGAAAAAGGGACATTCTAGGATCAAATCAGAAACCTGGACAGCTTCTGTAAATCTGGGAGTGTCCCTGGGAAATAGGGACACTTGGAGGGTCTGATCCCATCTACAAACGCAGCAGGTTCTAGGTGACAAGACTGTCCTGCTCCTCTTCCTCCCACTCCCATACCACCTCCTCCTGTTCAGCCCCTGCCTCTCTGGCTGGTCAAAGTCCTCCCCACTCCCTCTTGTGGCTTTGTCCTCTGCAGTGGGGGTGAGGAGAGATCCACAAGCTCTGACTCCGTCCTTTCCCAATGTGAGTATTTTCTGCATCAGGATTAGACTCTGAAGTGCTTCTCTGGAGATCCAGCAGGAGTCATCTCCCTCACCTAGGACCTTGCTACTACTTACTCTTTCTGAGGAAAGTGGCTGCTAAGCAATTCTATTATTGTAAAACTGCAGCAGCTGTATCTTTCAAATTATGAGCACCATCAAATCTTTCAGCTCCAGTCTGCTTACCAAAGCGCACCACAGTCTTGTCCATTTAAACAATTCTACTTAGTGCATCACTAAAACAGTCCTTAAATTAACAACCTTACAAAGCTCCAAAATATTGTAAAATCGTTTCTCAGCTTTTCATTTCGCAAGTCAGCAGTACTGAGGGGAAATACTTTAATTTGTATGTCTATAGTTTGGTGCCAGGCACAAAGAGAAATTATTTGTCAAACTTCAGACTCACATTATGAAATCCCCACACACTCCATGCTTACAGAACTATTACTCAATACACATATATTTTATAGGGATTAAGAGAGACCTCCCTCCTGCCCCAGCCAATGCTCCTGCCTCCCATCTGTTTCTAGTGAAAATGGAATTCCCTTTCTCCTCTCAAGTGTGCCAGGGGTCTCTGTAGACCACATGATAAACATGAGCCAACAGTGTGATGCAGTAGTATAAAAAGCTAATGCAGCTCTAGGCCACATCAATAATAGTATAGTGTCTAGCTCAAGGGAAGTAATAGTACTATTCTATTCTGCCTTGGTCAGACCCAACCTGGACTACTGAGTTTAAAAAGGACATTGACAAGTTGGAAAGAGAGCAACCAAGATTATCAAGGATCTGTAACTAAACCTTGTGTTGAATAGTTGAAAGAGCTTGGGTATGTTTAGTCTGGAAAAGAGGACACTGGGAGGAGATATGATAGCCATCTTCAGATATTTCAAGGACTGCCACATGGAGCTAGGTTAGTTTTTTCTTCTTCTCTGGATGGCAGGACTCGAATCAATGGCTTCAAGTTATAAGAAAGGAGATTCCAATTGAACCTCAGGACGAACTTTCTGACAGTAAGAGCTGTTTGAGAGTGGAACTGTTATGTACTGAAGTTCGCACCCTGGGCCAGCAGGGGGATATTGTAGATAGTTATGCAAATGAAGGATCGAAAGTGACATTCAGTGATTGGATAGTTTTAGAAAGTTGCAACAGTTACGATTGTTCTGGAGCTCTATATAAGCAGGCTGACTGAGCTCCTCAGTTCAGTTCTGTCCCTGCTTACAAATAAAGAGCTGCTATGTTCGCCCACAACTTGACAGGAACGTTCTCGACTTCTGGTTTTCTGCCGAATGGGGAAGCAGTGTGGCGCTGATCCTCCAATCGGCATGGAGATTACAGGGGACCAGGGGGATACGCCAGGGCAAGGTGCCCCCCTAAAAAGTGCTGCCAGGGAAGGCAGCATGTCAGGGGGTCCGGTGGAGTGCAAAAATAGTTCCCACAACCCCCCCCCCGAAGCTGCTAAAAGGTGAGGGGGAGGGGAAGCAGTGGAGCGCTCTCTCGGCTCAATCACAAACCTGTATGTTTAGCCTCAAAGCTGCACTGGAAAGCAGGAAATTTCCCTAAACAACTATAAAAAGCTGGAAATATCACGTAACACCTCTGAATGTTATTTTTTATTAATTTGTATTTCGCTGAAAAGCGGAAAGTGAAAAAGGAAGTCAACTTTCGTTTTCTGGCAGTCAGTCAACTGTAGGGGAAGGATTTGTAAGTGCTTAAAAACAGTTTTGTGTCTCAGATCATCAGCTTCTTATAGCAAAATTCAAGCTTAAACTGAAGAAAGTAGGAAAAACAACTGGGCCGGTAAGATACAATCTGAATCAATTCCCTTATGAATACACAATGGAAGTGAGAAACAGGTTTAAGAATTTAGATTTGGTGGACAGAGTGCGTGAAGAACTATGGATGGAGGCTCGCAACATTATACAGGAGGCAGCAATGAAAACCATCCCAATGAAAAGGAAATGCAAGAAAGCAAAGTAGCTGTCCAACGAGGCCTTACAAATAGCGGGGGAAAGAAGGCAAGCAAAATGCAAGGGAGATAGTGAAAGATACAGGAAACTGAATGCAGATTTCCAAAAAATAGCAAGGTGAGACAAGAAGGCCTTCTTAAACAAGCAATGCAAAGAAATAGAGGAAAACAACAGAATGGGAAGAACCAGAGATCTGTTCAAGAAAATTGGAGATATGAAAGGAACATTTCGTACAAAGATTACCATAATAAAGAACAAAAGTGGTAAGGACCTAACAGAAGCAGAAAACATCAAGAAGAGGTGGCAAGAATACACAGAGGAATTATACCAGAAAGATATGGATGTCTCGTACACCCCAGGTAGTGTGGTTGCTGACCTTGAGCCAGACATCCTGGAGAGTGAAGTCAAATGGGCCTTAGAAAGCACTGCAAATAACAAGGCCAGTGGAAGTGATGGTATTCCAGCTGAACTATTTAAAATTTTAAACGATGATGCTCTCAAGGTGCTACACTCAATATGCCAGCAAGTTTGGAAAACTCAGCAGTGGCCAGAGGATTGGAGAAGATCAGTCTACATCCCAATCCCAAAGAAGGGCAGTGCCAAAGAATGCTCCAACTACCGCACAATTGCACTCATTTCACACGCTAGCAAGGTTATGCTTAAAATTTTACAAGGAAGGCTCAAGCAGTATGTGGACCAAGAACTCCCAGAAGTGCAAGCCGGATTTAGAAGAAGCAGAGGAACCAGAGACCAAATTGCAAACATGCGCTGGATTATGGAGAAAGCTAGAGAGTTCCAGAAAGACATCTACTTCTGCTTCATTGACTATGCAAAAGCCTTTGACTGTTTCGACCACAGCAAACTATGGCAAGTTCTTAAAGAAATGGGAGTGCCTGATCACCTCATTAGTCTCCTGAGAAATCTCTATATGGGACAAGAAGCTACAGTTAGAACTGGATATGGAACAACTGATTGGTTCAAAATTGGGAAAGGAGTACAACAAGTCTGTCTCCCTGATTATTTAACTTATATGCAGAATTCATCATGCAAAAGGCTGGACTGGATGAATCCCATGCCGGAATTAAGATTGCCGGAAGAAATATCAACAACCTCAGATATGCAGATGACACAACCTTGATGGCAGAAAATGAGGAGGAATTAAAGAACCTTTTAATGAGGGTGAAAGAGGAGAGCGCAAAACATGGTTTGAAACTCAACATCAAAAAAACAAAGATCATGGCCACTGGTCCCATCACCTCAACATGGCAAATAGAAGGGGAAGAAATGGAGGCAGTGAAATGGAGGCAGTGAGAGATTTTACTTTCTTGGGCTCCATGATCACTGCAGATGGTGATAGCAGTCAGGAAATTAAAAGACGCCTGCTTCTTGGGAGAAAAGCAATGACAATCCTAGACAGCATCTTAAAAAGCAGAGACATCACCTTGCCAACAAAGGTCCATATAGTTAAAGCTATGATTTTCCCAGTAGTGATGTATGGAAGTGAGAGCTGGATCATAAAGAAGGCTGATTGCCAAAGAAATGATGCTTTTGAATTATGGTGCTGGAGGAGACTCTTGAGAGTCCCATGGACTGCAAGAAGATCAAACCTCTCCATTCTGAAGGAAATCAGCCCTGAGTGCTCACTGGAAGGACAGAACCTGAAGCTGAGGCTCCAATACTCATGAGAAGAGAAGACTCTCTGGAAAAGACCCTGATGTTGGGAAAGATGGAGGGCACAAGGAGAAGGGGACGACAGAGGACGAGATGGTTGGACAGTGTTCTCGAAGCTACGAACATGAGTCTGACCAAACTGCGGGAGGCAGTGGAAGACAGGAGTGCCTGGCATGCTCTGGTCCATGGGGTCACAAAGAGTCGGATACTACTAAACGACTAAACCACTGGTGGGAAGCTTGCATTTATTTTGGAATTATCAATGAGCAAACCTGAATCTTGAACTTGACTTTGACTGGGTTTATGCTCTTTGAACCTGAACCGGAACAATAACTCTGAATTTGTACATTTAAAATAGCTCTGGACAATTGGATTATTGGATTACAAGGATTTTTGAAACTTTAGATCGCTCTGGAACTTCACAATCAGACCCAAAGCTGAGCAGGAGAACACTCACTTAGTCCCTGGAGCGGGGGGTACCTCAGGGAGAAGGGAGTGACTGGAAGCAGCTAGAGGTGCAAAGTGAGTAGAGATTAATAAAAAGATTGGTGAAAACCCGTGTGCGTTTGGAGAATAAAGCGAGAACTACTACAAGGCCTTAAGGAGGGGACGCGGGTGGTGCTGTGGGTTAAACCACAGAGCCTAGACCAGGGGTCTGCAACCTTTAAGACAAAAGGAGCCACTTGGACCCGTTTCTGAAGAAAAAACAACAACTGGGAGCTGCAAAACCATTGCGACATTTAAAGCATGCGCGCCGCTGCCCTCCGATCTGACAGCGGGCGGGAAGGTGATGTTGGGACGGTGCATGACTAACGCATGCACCGCCCCCATGTGACATCACAGCCAGTACAGCGCCTGCCACAGTGGGGAGTGTCAGGGCGCACAATGCGCCTCCTCCCCTCGCTAGTATCCGCCCCGGAGCCGCGGCAAAGGTGTAAAAGAGCCACATGCAGCTCCGGAGCCGCGGGTTGCAGACCCCTGGCCTAGGCCTTGCCAGTCAGAAGGTCGGCAGTTTGAATCGGGGTGAGCTCCCATTGTTCGGTCCCTGCTGCTGCCACCCTTGCAGTTCGATAGCACGTCAAAGTGCAAGGAGATAAATAGGTACTGCTCCGGTGGGAAGGTATACGGCATTTCCGTGCGCTGCTCTGGTTTGCCAGAAGCGGCTTAGTCATGCTTGCCACATGACCCGGAAGCTGTACGCCTGAGGCATCTAATCATAAGCCTGCATTTTATTAATGTTTGATCGGGGCTTGTATATTAAAGAGAGCTTAAAGATTTTCAAATGTTTCATGCCAGGCAGAAGACCAGCTGCTTAGAGAACCTTGGCAATGTTTTCCTCCTAGACAAGGGGCCCCTTGATTTATAGCAGAAAACAATTCTCAAAGTCGTAAAAGGGGGATTACAGGCTGAGAGTGAGGACACTGACCCTACATGTTACAGAAGATAAAAAAGGCAGAGATAAACATAATTAGGAATGAGTAAATAGTAAAATAATACCAATGTGCCTCCCAGTAAAATGAGCCAGATCTTCTTTACAAGGTTAAAAAGGCCAAGAGCAATGGAGAAGCATCTAGCTGGCAGAAAGAGAGCATTTTTGGGAAGTCTTTTCTAAAGCTGTTTCTTTCTTAAACTGAGAGAGTTAAAGGGCAATAAATGTTGGGAAGAGCTAATGGGAAAAGCAGCTGGCTGAAGGGGGGGTGTAAACTGAAGAGGCTTCTTTTGAAGCTGTTTTTTACTGAGTTCCTTTTTTACTTTACAAAGGCCTTATTCCTTTTAAAGGGCTACCTATGTTATGTATTGAATATATTGGCTTAAATGTAATTATGCAAAGGATTTAAGAAATGCTAGATTCTTATTTCATATAGTTGTAAGAGTTGTATTTATCCTGAAATTAAGTCAGCCACCAGCCTAGCCCCCCTGCCAGACAGGAGACGCCATCGAGCACTCCTGATATATAGTTGTCAGGCATTTGTTTAGAAACCTTCAAATGAAGGAGATCTTTCAATGTTGATGTGAACTCAAGATCCTTGACATATGTTTAAGATAAAAATTTAAGATTAACCATTTGTTTTAGAAGGCAATAGGGCAAGGAGGGCAAGAGGTGAGCTGGTAATTAAGATTCCTTGTTGAGACACATGTAAGATATATTACTACTTATTTGTCATTTATAGATAGAAGAATATATAGCTCTTTGTATCCCATAAAAGGCAATAGGAAATGGGTGTATCTTTTAGGATTGGTTATAGCAATCAGCCAATAGGAAATTCAACCAGGCTGATTGGACAGAGGCAGCCAAAGGAGGAGCAAGGGGGCTGGACTGAGGGAATATAAGTGCTGGCCATAATGGCAGGAAGCCAGGCCAGAGCTTGGTAACCATATACCACTGTGCCTCTCATTTATTTGTCTGACAAATAAATAATTATTTTAATTTCTCTATTGCTGCGTTGAATATTTCATTCCAGCTAAGCGTTAACCACAAGCAGGGTGCTACACGCCGACTCCCTTGGCCAATAAAGCAAGATGAGCGCCGCAACCCCAGAGTTGGCTATGACTGGACCTAATGGTCATGGGTCCCTTTACCTTTACAAGGCCTTAAATTAAAACAAAACATTCCAAGAATAAATTCTCAAAGCAATGGTGATAAATTAGGGGGTCGCTACTCCCTCCCCTGACAGCTGTGAGCTTTCCAGTCGAAGTTCAACTGAGTACTTTTGCAGAAATCTGTCTTTCTCCAACAGTCTTAATTCTTTGCTTTCTTCAAATTTAAAGGAGAGTCCCTCTGGGAATTCCCACCTAAAGAAGATATTTTTTTCCTCCTCAAGGAATTGGTCAAATCTGTATAACTGGATCTTAGGGTCAGGAAGTGTCTAGGAATCTCTTTAAAAAGAACGATGGGTTTATCCTGAATTTTTAGACCTTTTTTGTAGTGTGGCCCCAAAATAGTTTCTCTTTGCTCTTTGGTCTTAAAGACCACTATGCAATCATAGGTAATTTTTTAGTCTTTTTTGGGACCAAATCTGTAAGCCTTTTCTATCCACGAGTCAACTTCCTCTTTTTTCAGACCCCACCACGTCACAAATTGCTCTGCCAACCACTCCCTGATTCGATCCTCTTCCTGTTGAGGGACACCTCTCAATCAGTGGCGTAGCGTGGGGGGGTGCAGGGGGGGCCGGCGGCACCGGGCGCAACATCTGGGGGTTAGGGTTGGGGGGCGCAAATCCACGGGTTAGGGGGCGCAAATTACTTGCCTTGCCCTGGGTGCTGACAACCCACGCTATGCCACTGCTCTCAATCTTAGATGGGTTTCCCATTCCTTCATCTGAAGAAATGCAATTGAATTTGAATTTTCATATTGTAATCTTTCCAAATCAGTAACTCTAACTATCTCAAGCTGTGTGAGCCTTGTCTCATGAGTTGTTACCTCGGTCTTTACCTCTTTCAGTTCCACAGTTAAGTCCTCCGACTTTTTATTCAATTTTTCTATATCCCCTGTATTGCGATTTGTATTGTCTTTAATTTCATTCAACAGTTGCATTACAGATTCCTCAAAAAGTGCACTTTTGGAGCCTCATCTTGCTGCTCCCTTCTCTGCTTTCTCAGCACACATAATAGCTCAGGAATTTCAAGGTAAGTCCCACAGTAAGCGGGGAATAGTAATTACTAATTAGAAATAGTAACATACATCTATGATGGGAAACTGGATGCAAAAATAGGAGGGAAATGTGCTATAATGCTGATGAATTTTCATGGCTGATCAACGTCGTCATCATCATCTTCATTAAATGCAAAAATGCTGCAAACTGAATTTATGATTGGAAATAGAAGAAATTGAGAGAAACCAAATTGACAACTTCATCTATCCTGAGTTCTGAGCAGAGAGCTGCTTCTTTGGCAACAGCAACTGCTTGAGCCTTATCACCATCTGGAGGCTACAATTTCTCAGAGCACAAGTGGCTCTTCTATAGTTCTGGCCAAGGCAGACGTCTTTGGCACAACAGAGAACCAAACAAAGCCACTGCTTCACTTATAAAAATCTGCCTTTGACCACACAATTGTTCTGCTTCATCATCCAGAGAGAGATTTTTTTAAAAAATTGAACATGCAAATGGGTCTAATTCTAAGCAAGGGGGAAACTGCTGTGCCAATGGAAAAATAATAATAATTCTAATTAAATCATCATTTAAACTGAAATGCCAAGACTAAGCTTTGTCCAGAATTAATCATACTGCAATTAAAGTATGTGTCCTTTTTGCAGAAGTAATTCAGAGTGAGGGAAGTGTGGATTCCCAAAACGTTCATGTGGAACATAAGACACCTGGTGCATAATTAATCCAATATAATTGAACATAACATGTAAGAACACAAAAAGCACTATATGTAGACAATGCAAATAAGGAATGGAAGTAATTGTTACTCTCTTATTTTTAGGAATTAGAATTTTCCCCCAATATGACTTACAATTAAATCAGCTAATCTGAAGTGGCTGCATTGAGATAGGTAAAAGGTAAAGGTACCCCTGCCCAAACGGGCCAGTCGTGTCCAACTCTAGGGTTGTGCGCCCATCTCACTCAAGAGGCCAGGGGCCAGTGCTGTCCAGAGACACTTCCAGGCCAGTGCCACACACGGAAACACCGTTTACCTTCCTGCCAGTAAGCGGTCCCTATTTATCTACTTGCACCCGGGGGTGCTTTCAAACTGCTAGGTTGGCAGGCACTGGGACCGAGCAACGGGAGCGCACCCCGCCGCGGGGATTCGAACCGCTGACCTTTCGATCGGCAAGTCCTAGGCACTGAGGTTTTACCCACAGCGCCACCCGCGTCCCTTTGCATTGAGATACCAATGCTTATATATTAGAAAATAGAATTTGGATATCCAGAAAATACTAAAAATAAATTTAAGGAACCGCAGAAAGAGGGGGAAGGAAGTCAAGTCTTGAAATGTTAAAATGACTGTAAAATTATTGAGGTGTATAAACCTGAAACTCATGAATGAAGAGAAGTAAAAGCCAGTCAGAGCTTGGAGGATACTAAATAAGGGGGACATCCTTGTAAAATACAAAATTCTAATAACGCCCCTGTTACATCCCCACCCCCAAAACCCAGATTTGAATTCTGGAGAATATGTGTCTTGGCTCCCACTCAAGACTCATAGCTTGGTTATTATTGTTAAAGACTTTCTTCCAGAATTCACTACAGAATCCCAAACATAGATCAGGGCACGTGGTTCAGAAATCACAGCAGAGCTAGGCATCAGCTAAGTTAGTGCTTCCCAAACCTTTTCAGGTCTCTTGGTTCCATAAACTCATCTCCAGTGCCTCCTACCCCACCAAGTAAAAAGCAGTTTGCACGGCCCACTGAAGAAGGTACTGACAAAAAATGCAGAACAGTAACAATTATTTGTACATTTATTTGAAATTCAAACTACTTTAGTTAATTCAACGAGAGGAACTTGATCCAGTCATGCCAGCTTTCCAAAGAGCAATAGCCACTTGGACTTTACGGACCCCACTGCTGCCCCTTTGACTCTTAGCACCCTCCCTAGGTAACCCCAGCCCCCCAACGCTTGACATGCACCCTGGGCTCCCTTTTTGAAGAGCAGAGCAGGCACAATCATTGGCACTGCCATTTCCCTGGGCCACAGGACGGGGCAACCAAGCAGCCACTCCTGTGCATAGGCTGAGCTTGCTTGAACCACGGCACAACCCACAAGTACCTATGTCTATTCCTGATGACTCCTGAAAATGAGTGTCTGTGTCCAGCATTTTTTCCCCTTGAAAAACAAAGGTGCTCCCGAGTAGAACCTACTGTGCTTGCCTTTTTGCTGCCCTGTTGCAATGAAGACAATAGAGCAAAGCTGATGAATGAGAAGAGGAAGAGTGTCAAATGGAATGTAATTTTGTTGATGTATTGGTTAATTTAATCCATCCCATCCCAACAGACAGGTGGCTTTCCGTGCCAGACAAGGACAGTTGGTTTGTGCGCTAGCTGTTTCATTGATTCTTATTCTTGGGCACATCATTATGGTTTTGCTGAAACAAGCTAAACTGTCCCATTTATCTTAGTGAGGTTGAAATATGGCTCCTCCCCCTCCCACCCTCTTGCACCAGGCCGTGGCAGCCCTGCACTTTTTGTCATTTCGTAAATCTCAGCCTACTTTCGTTATCACTTGGAGCACTCAGGCAATTCTGCTGCTGCTAGCCTGGAGTCTGCTTATCAGGGTGCACAGGAGTACAAAGCACTCAGGGCTGCTGAACAGTCTCTCAACACCTACCTGTTTTTGACCCTGGAAACAGTGAATTGTGTTTTCAAAATCTGGAACCAACTCTGACTATTTTGTTATCTGCTGTAATGGGTATAAAGGGTTATAGACTTTCAGTTTCCCTAGAAACTGCCACACATTTCCCCTTTTTGACTACATTCTCAAAAGGAAAGTGTACCGCTCTTTTGTTGTCCTAGAAATCCTTCTTGCTATTCTATCAGCTGGGTTTTATTTTATTTATTGCATTTATATCCCACCCTTTTCCTCCAAGGAGCTCAAGGTGGTGCACATAGTTCTCCCCGTCTCACTGAATCCCTGCAACAACCCTGGGAGGTTGGCTGAGAGCGAGTGACTGCAGCAAGTGTTCATGTCCAGGACCAGGTTTGAGGAAAGTACTCTTTGGTGAGAGAGCCAGTTTTGGTGTTGTTGGTTTGTTGGTCAGAATGTTGCCTTTCATTTCTTTTTTTCTTTTTTCAAATTTATTTAATTTTATTAACATATAAAACACATACATTTACACAATACACTTACACAACACACTACCTTATTTTCATAACATAAAACATACTTAAAAGGTAAAGGTACCCCTGCCCGTACGGGCCAGTCGTGTCCGACTCTAGGGTTGTGCGCCCATCTCAAGAGGCCAGGGGCCAGCGCTGTCCGGAGACACTCCCAGGTCACGTGGCCAGCGTGACAAAGCTGCTCTGGCGAGCCAGCACCAGCGCAGCACACGGAAACGCCGTTTACCTTCCCGCTATAAAGCGGTACCTATTTATCTACTTGCACTTAGGGGTGCTTTCGAACTGCTAGGTGGGCAGGAGCTGGGACCGAAAGACGGGAACTCACCCTGCCGCAGGGATTCGAACCGCCGACCATACGATCGGCAAGTCCTAGGCACTGAGGTTTTACCCACAGCGCCGCCCACGTTCAAAACATACTTACATTACTCTATATAATACCTACCTATACTATACATATCAACATACCTACACACCTACCCCCACATGGACACCCACTAAGTGACTTGACTTCCAGTCATTCTTGTTACGCTACTTTATTTTTCCAACTAGCTTATGTGCATTTCATTATTTCTTTAATCTCTTCTTCTATCTTGACTTTACTGTCCTTTCACTCTAATCGTTTTCTGGATTCACTCAGTATCTGTCAGAAATTCTACTTTTTCCACATAAATTTTGATGTATTCCTTAAAGATAGCCCACTCCTTATTCATTTTTTGTACCATATAGAAGTATTCCATCATTTTAGATAACCAGTCTGTTTTAGTTGGGATGCTGCTGCTTTTCCAATTTTTGGCAATCAATAACCTTGCCGCCATAATTGCATACATAAATATTGGTCTGACCATTCTTTTTATTTCCTCTGACATGATACCTAAGGGAAAGGATTCTGGGTTTTTTCAAATGAAAATCTAAACATCTTTCTCAATTCGTTATAGATATTTTCCCAGAATCCCATTATCTCTTTGCATTCCCACCATATGTGTAGAAAGGTTCCTGCCCCATTGTAGCATCTCCAACAGACATCGCTACAGTTTTTATACATTTTTGCCAGTCTGACCGGGGTCAGGTACCATCTGTATTGAATTTTCATTACATTCTCTCTTAAATTATAGCATGCCGTAAATTTGATATCTCTTTTCCACAGCCGTTCCCATTGGCTCATCATAATACTTTCCCCTAAATCCTGGGCCCACTTTACCAGCACTGTCTTCACTTGCTCCTCCTTTACCAGCAAATCATATAATTTGGAAATATGTTTACTTTTAGATTGGATTAAGTACTCATCCAGTCTTGAAATTTCTTTCTCAAATCCTTTTTGTTTATCTTTTGCCAGTCTCTGATTAATTTGAAAATATTGCAGCTAATCGTTCAAATATTTTTTAACTTCCTTATATTCTTTCAATTTAAGTTTATTATTTTCCTCTTCCAATAATACCTTATATGTTGCCCAATTGTTATTCATATTCTTTCTCTTTATGGTCATGATTTCTAAGGGTGAGGTCCACCAAGGTGTTTTGGGTTCTAGGATCCCTTTATATTTCATCCCTATTTTATACAATGATTTCCTTATAACATGGTCCATAAAACCCTTGCCCCTTCATGGATCACTGCCTTGCGAAGGGGCTTGACTAACTCAGAGAAGCTATGAACTATGCCATGCAGGGCCACCCAAGATGGACAGGTCATAGTGGAGAGTTTTGACCAAACGTGATCCACCTGGAGCAGGAACCGGCAAGCCACTCCAGTATCCCTGCCAAGAAAACTCCATGGACAAAGACAACAGGCATATAAAAGTTATGACGCTGGAAGATGAGCCCCTCAGGTCGGAAGACGTGCAACCTGGAATGTAACAACCATGAACCTGGGTAAGTTGGATGTGGTCAAAAATGAGATGGCAAGAATAAATATTGACATCCTGGGCATCAGTGAACTAAAATGGATGGGAATGGGCGAATTCAGTTCAGATGACCATCATATCTACTGTGGGCAAGAATCCCATAAAAGAAATGGAGTGGCCCTTGTGATAGGAATTTTATGGTCTTAGATATATGGTAATGTTCATAACTGCACATACATAGATCAACACAGGAAGACCAACCTGGAAGCATTTTGATTCCTAAACTGACCAAATCCTTTCTCTGCAAGGTTAAACTAGAAAAGCCTCCCCATTGTCTCTTTCCTCACAAATCCTGTCTCAAGGATATGTCTGTTTGAATAAGGTGTGAGCCTGTGACCTGGCCCAGGAAATAAGTATTTTACCACTACAAAAGAATAGCCAGGCTCCCCAGGAAATCCAATCAAGTAACCTGCTAGACAGGAGATAAACAACAACAGGAGAAAAACAATATTAAAATTTCTGTGATGTAGCTGGGATGTATCTGAGGGGTGGTCTTAGGTTACACCCCTTCTGTGATGTATGCATAATGTTTCTGGGGGTGGTCTTGATCTAGAGAATGGGAATTTCAAAAGTCTTTATAAGCCCTTGCACAGCATTTTAAGGGGTCCTCTTCCTCTCCTGCATGTGAGGGGAGCACCCTGTTGCAACAGATCAATAAAGATCAGGCTTACTAGCTGCTTTGCTTCTCAATATTCTCTGGTTGGCCTCTGTTATTTTCTCCTACCAATAGGGAACCTATGTAAGGACTCTATATGGGCTCTTGGATACCCCATAAGGGAAAAGGGCATATTTTTATTTACAACACCCTCATAGTCAACAAAAGAGTGGTGAAAGCTGTACTGGGATGCAATCTCAAAAACGATAGAATGATCTCAATACGAATCCAAGGCAGACCTTTTAACATCACAGTAATCCAGGTTTATGCACCAACTACTGGTGCTGAAGAAACTGAAATTGACCAATTCTATAAAGACTTACAACATCTTATAGAAATGACACCAAAGAAGGATGTTCTTCTCATTATAGGGGATTGGAATGCTAAAGTAGGGAATCAAGAAATAAAAGGAAAAACTGGCAAGTTTGGCCTTGGAGATCAAAACAAAGCAGGGCAAAGGCTAATAGAGTTCTGTAAAGAGAACAAGCTGGTCATCACAAACACGCTTTTCCAACAACATAAGAAACGAGTCTACACGTGGACATCACCAGATGGGCAGCATCGAAATCAGATTGATTATATTCTCTGCAGCCAAAGATGGAGAAGCTCTATACAGTCAGCAAAAACAAGACCTGGAACTGACGGTGGCTCAGATCATCAGCTTCTTATAGCAAAATTCAAGCTTAAACTGAAGAAAGTAGGAAAAACCACTGGGCCGGTAAGATACAATCTAAATCAAATCCCTTATGAATACACAGTGGAAGTGAGGAACAGGTTTAAGGATTTAGATTTGCTGGACAGAGTGCATGAAGAACTATGGATGGAGGCTCGCAACATTATACAGGAGGCAGCAACAAAAACCATCCCAATGAAAAGGAAATGCAAGAAAGCAAAGTGGCTGTCCAATGAGGCCTTACAAATAGCGTGGAAGAGAAGGCAAGCAAAATGTGAGGGAGATAGTGAAAGATACAGGAAATTGAATGCAGATTTCCAAAAAATAGCAAGGAGAGACAAGAAGGCCTTCTTAAATGAGCAATGCAAAGAAATAGAGGAAAACAACAGAATGGGAAGAACCAGAGATCTGTTCAAGAAAATTGGAGATATGAAAGGAACATTTCGTACAAAGATTACCATAATAAAGAACAAAAGTGGTAAGGACCTAACAGAAGCAGAAAACATCAAGAAGAGGTGGCAAGAAAGTACAGAGGAATTATACCAGAAAGATATGGATGTCTCGTATACCCCAGGTAGTGTGGTTGCTGACCTTGAGCCAGACATCCTGGAGAGTGAAGCTGTACCCTGAGATGAGCGCCACAACCCCAGAGTTGGCCACGACTGGGCCTAATGGTCAGGGGTCCTTTTACTTTTTATAGTCATCCTCCAACCCAAACATCACAACTTTACCTCCAATATTAAGAAACATCCAGACCTTGTTCTTTATTCCCTCAACAGTTTCTTCACTGTGGTTGTGTATCAAGACAATTGTCAGAGCTGTGGGCATCTCTCCTCACCACAAATGCCACAGGAGCCTCTTCAAGTGTTTATAGTCTTTATTTAAACCTTGTTCATCTATCAGAGTCACTCAGTTCAGATCTCTGCTGAGGCCTGTGTTTGCCTCTCCTACATCTTATAAAATGGCGAAGTCTCCCACCCCTTCATTCAGCCCTCCTCTTTACCACACGCCTCTCAAGGGCGGTCATAAACCTCCCCCCCCCCCCCGATTTTGAGCCCTGTGAACTTTCCGTCTCCCCAACCCTTCCTGGCTCATTCCAGTCTCTCTCACCTCATTGCCTCCCTCCCCCTCGGGCACCTCGTCCACATCTTCTGCTCTCAGGCTTTCTGCTCCCTCTGGGGAACTTGAGACCTCTACTTCGTCCCTTACAACAATGGTCCATAATTATTTACTTCTTATATACTGTAGTCATTATTTCATACCCAAATCTTTTTCTTCCAATCCCATTTCCTATTGGCCATGGTTTCCATTTCCATTCCTTCTCCAAAAGTGTTGTAAAAGACTTAGTAGTTTATTCTTCTAAAACCAATCCAAACTGCACACAGAATCCTTTCTTTCTCAACTCTATCTCCGGTAGCTCAGGATATTTCTTAGTCGCACCATCCATGGATCCCTCCAACACTATATCTCCAGCATTTAGCTGTTTCACTTCTTCAGGCATCTGTTTGACGGTTCTCTCGATCTCATCATCCATTTCCTCCAACTTTGCCATTCTATTCTCTTGGTCTGGCAAAACACCATCAATATTTTCCCCCAAAGGCTGTATAACGTTTCCAGCCTCAACTTCATCCAATGCATTTTCATTTATCATTTTATGAATCTCCATTATTAGTTCTTTTAATTGCTCATCGAATAATTGCTGTACTATAGCAACAGTCAATGGGGTATTCTTTAGCATTTTTACCATCCTAGGTGTTTTCTCAGAATCCACAGTTCTTGCTTATCTGATAATTGCAGGAGGCTTCATACCTAACTTTCCATTTTCACAGCGGCAGCCATGTAGTTTCACATTGCAAGTAGCATATTCACCACTGGGATGGAGGATTAAAAAGAGAACACAATAAGATGAGGATTTATCAGAACTGAAGACGCTTTTAGCTGTTTGTAAACTTACTTTGGTATATATCTTAAGAGCACGCTTCTTTCTGTCTTTATTTTCAGCCCCTTAATGGTGTCTCTTCCTAAGCCAGCCATCAGGCTATATTTCAAATGAACATTTTAACCAGCAGAAGTTTCAAAAGTAATTAAAGAAAGGAGATTTGCTGGTCTTTGCTCTATGGACTGATCTCTAGGGTTATTAAGTGGTGTTTGGGCAAGTTTGTGGTTCTTTCGCTCCCCAGTCACTCACTCTGTCTGTCTGGGTCCTTTGAAGATTTCTTGGCCTTGCAGCATGGGAGCAATTCTTCCAGAGCATTTGGAAGTTAATTCCTGTTATCCCTGTTTTTTCAGAGATAATACAATCTACATTAGCTATTGTTAATCACCACTTAATTTCCTCTGTTGACAGTGTCACTACAGAAGCAACTAACCAGCCATGATGCCTCTCCAAAAGTCACTGACAAACACTTCTCAGGCCTCTTGCTTAATTCAGAAAATTTCTATCTATACTCAGCTCATGAATTGAAGTGAGGAATTACAGAATACTGGTAGATAAGTGCATTCATTTGCAGTCATTATCTGACAGGATGTCAGTCTGTGTGTTTAAATTCTGATTAATTTCCCTAGGATTAGACACTGATTGCACGGTTTTAAAAATCAGAATAAGGCCTCAGAATTAATGCAAATTTCACTTCAAAATATGTAGTGCCCCCCCCCCCATTGAAATTCCTCAATTTCAGCTCCCAGAGTTGGTAAAAATTAACAAGTCTTCCCTTTCTTCGTAAGGTTTATGAAATTTGCCATTGGTAAAAGCGAGCTGTCAACATGGGCAGGACTTCTGCTATAAATGGATCTCTGGGTACGATAGCACATAAACACATAAATGTTTTTAATCCTTCAAATATTTGTCAGCTTGGAGTTGCTCAGTTGCTCAGCATAATTTATCATTTGCCAAGAGAGGGGATGCAACAGAGGAGGCTGAGGTGGGGATTATACAAATCATTTAAAAACTTTTGCTTCATCATTCCCAGGAGACATCAAACTCTGACCTTCTGCCAAACAGCCAAATTAAAATGAATGCTTATTTCATTTTACTTTGCTTCAGATAATTAGTACATGACAGATGAGGAGGAGGAAAGAGATGCCGGGTTTGGATTGTGGAAAGACAGTTTCTCAGCCTCAGCTGGCTTGAAAAGTTTGCACCCTCATTCCAGGTGTTTGGGGGTGGGCTGCATTTACTCAGCCATTAGAAAAAGGAATTATGTATGTGTCAAGTGGTTTCTGCAAGGGCTGAACTGAAAAGTGGGTGTTTTTAAAAGATATATATATTTCTGCAAAACCTTCAGTGGTGGCAAAAGCTTTATTTTTTGACTATAGCAGAAACAGAGAGAGAGATGAGACTTCAGTGCCTCTCCATCTACTCACTCGAGAGACCAGCAACACTTGGTTCCTCCTCTCCTTGGACACTTTCCCTCCTAGCTTGTCACTATAAAAACTCCCTTGGTATAAACTCATGCCTGTTTGCTTTTTTTCTCCTCTATTCCAATCCCCTTTCCTTTCTGTGGGATAACCAGCTTCCTATAGCCAACATGCTTAAGACTAATTAACGCATAAAGGGGTTAATACAATAGAGTAAGCTGTCTTGCAATGCTTAGCTGTCCTTGGATGGAGTGGGGAACTAGGTAATCAAGTCTTTGTCCTCTTCCAGACTACTTGATGAACTGAACATGTGAAGAAACTAAACTGGTTTCTGGAGATTAGCTGCGTGGCTCTTAGAAGCCACTCTTGAGTTCCTATTTCAATAGCTTAGGCACTTTCACCACTCTAACTAAGCCATGTTTTACTGCCTATACAACATTTTCTGTATGCTGTATGGAAAAGCACATGAATATGACCTTTGGAGAATTTGTAAGTAAACTGTTTCTAACTTCCAAATGTGTGATCTTTTTCTATGCTAGAGGAAGAAGGAAACTTTAGAATTTGCTTTAAAGGACACATATTTTAAAGATCTAATGGCCTACATTTCCACACTTTACTTTTCTGCATTTTTTGCAACTTTAAATCTCTGCTGGGTTTCTCTCTACTTGGGGTTTCTTCCCAAACTTGGATCTTTGCATCTGGGAATTCTCCTTTCGTATACCTTTTCCCCCCTTTGAACCAACACTTTCAAGCCATGCTTTTAAGATTGTAAGCCTCTACTGCTGGAGGCAGCATGCTTCTGAATTTTCCCAGAAAGTAGAGGAGGGAAGGGTGCTGTTGCACCCAGATCCTGCTTGTGGGCGTCACATAGGCATTTAGCTGGCCACTGTGAGAGCAGGATGCTGGCCTGATCCAGCAGGCTGTTATTAGATTCTTAGGCCTGAAGACAAGGAATTGTCTTGCTAATGATATCTGGAAGCAGCTCTGAGAGCCTTTTTCAGCTGAAGAGCAGCATAAACATACTTTAAATAACTAAGCAAATGCATGTTGTGGAGGGGTTAACTCCAGGATTTGGATACTCTCACCTTTCCAAGCAGGTAGTGCAGTGGGAGTGACCTTTGCCACTGGATGGGAAGAAAAGGCATGGAAGTGTGATGCAAGGATGGAGCTGCAGGCCCCCTTGGCTCCAGAGGGGGGAGGGGTGTGTGTTGAGGCCAGCCCACCCTTCCTTCAGCCTCTTTGGATTTCAGCACCAGCCACCTGTTCAGTACACACAGTCCCCTTTCACCCGTCCAACTCAGATGTCTTTACATCTTGATTCAACTCAGGAGGGGAGAAAGACCCCCTGATTTGCCTTGTTAACTACTCCTTCCAGAACACCCCTAATACAGGCAGCCCTGTATCAAGAAGTTTTTAATGCTTGATGTTTTATTAGGTTTTTATATTTTGCTGGAAGCCACCCAGAGTTGCTGGGGAAACCCAGCCAGATGGGTGGGGTATAAATATTATTATTATTATTATTATTATTATTATTATTACACACAAACCTAGGAATCTGCCTTATACTCAGTGAGACGGCTGGTCCCCCTTGCTCAGTATTGCCTCCGCTGATTGGCAGAAGCTCTACAAGGTTTCAGAGAGGGAGTCTCTGCCAGCCCCACCTGGGGATGCTGGGGGCTGGACCCGGGACCTTCTGCATCCAAACAGATGCTCTTGCCCTGAGCTAGCCTCCCCCCCCCCTGTGACCCTATAGCCCTACATGCACAACAAGTGCTGTCTAAATATTTGGCAACTATTTGTAGTTTAAAATTATATTTGATTTCAGTATTTTACAAACAGATGACATTGATTTCAGTATTTTACAAACAGATGACATTGGATTGTATCCAAGAACTGATATGAATAGCAGTAATCATTTTACAATATTTGCAGCTCAATAGCAATGACATTTAACACCTTTTTATTCATATATTATATATTGATTGCTAGCCTCTTAAACAGCTGGTCAAAAACCCAAACACCCACAAACAGATAAATTTCAATTTTAAATTTGAACACTGAATTTTAATTGGGGGGGAGGGCAGGGTAGGATAGGGTAGGTGGATTTTGGCATCAGAAGCCAAATTTAGAAAATTATGTTTTCACTTGATTACTAACCAGCTTAGATCACCTTTCTCCTTTCTACAGAAATTATTGCTAACAAAACAGCCTTATTAGATAGATTTGTTGCTTTTTCCTTTTTATTTCAACAAGCTTAATAAAATGAAGAACCCAGAGCGCAGCAGCCTAATAGAAAAATGAAGAATTTAGCCCCATTTATGAGCTGCAAGATTTGTTTGGGAGATACAGAAGGCTAACAGCCTAATTAGAGGCTTAATCATTTTAGATTAAGCATGTCTGCTGCAGGCTTGGAAACTTCATGGGAAAACAAGGCAAGTAAATTGTAACTTGAGTGTACTCAGGATGCTTTAACAAATTGTATCAAGGGAAATTGTCCATTTGTTATGTCATCTGCTTGGAAGCTTGGGGGAGTCTCAGATAAAAGGGAAGCTTGTAATGAGACTTGGCCAAGTTACGTCAGCAATCAATTGGCAGCTGATTCGATTCTCCCCTAACTTGCTATTCAAACATTATTTTAAAATCTATAATTTGCCTTGGAGGAAAATGAAGGGGCTAGACTGGGGTTGGGGTTAGGGATGAGGATGGAGGAAAAAGTCATTGGAGTTCACCTTGTAAAGGCAAATGCAGGATCTCTTAATTCACACTTTCTGAAACAATATGTGACATGGAACACACATATCCTTTGAATTCTGCACTCTTCAGGATTTTGCAGTGTGTACATGCATTCATGTATTAGGCTGAAGAGTAGGTAAAAAATGCACCTATCTGTGAAAATAATTTACAAAAATGCATTATATTACTGAATCTTGCTTGCAGAAATGTGCATATTAGAATAGATTCACACTAAAACATTTCAGGATAATGTTTTAAAAAATCTCAAACTGATGTGAAATGTGGAGAACTGAAGATTGAAAAAATGAGAAAGTAAGAGAAGCTGAAACTGAGAAAGTAAGAGAAGCTGGTATTTTTCACTTTTTTGGCTGGGGGGGGGGCACATCAGTTTGAACAATTCATGCCCATGTACATTTGGTGAAACACGACACAAAAAGCACCTTGATGAGATTGTACATGACTGCCCAATACTGTTTTTTAAAAAACTGCTTTTAAGTCATGCAAATTGGTGGTGTGGTGGTGCCAAGCACCAGAAAATTGGAGGAAATGAAGTTTCAGCAAGCTGTACATGAACAATGCTGGGCAAAATAAATTCATGAATAAAATGGAACCAGACAGAAGCCCTGTGTAATGGCTTGGGTCTCTCCCACAGACGCGAGGCAACTCCGGCGGTCAATTATTTCACATTTATTGCTCCCGATGAAGCAGTTGCCAGGACTGAACTCTGCCCCCTTTTCTCCCAACAGGAAAACCCCCACTGTCGTTTCCTTTCCTTTTTGTGCCTCTCACAAAGTCTTGAGAGCCTACGAGTTTTTGGAGAGGCTACTGCCGGTCATCCTGTGTCTGATTCACTGCTGCATATTCTCACTTGGACTTTCCCCTCCCTGATCTCTGTACTCAGAGATCCCTGGGACGCTGCTTACCAAGGGGTGCTCCCAGTGCTGTTTCATGGGGTGGGGTGGGGGGCTGATGATGTATTCGTCTGAATCCTGCCTGGCTATGCTGGAACTCTGGAGCACCAGAAGGCCAAGGCAGGTGTCAGCTGTGGGCCAAGGGACGCCCAGCAACCACCTGAGGATGCCAAGTATTGGTGCTGGCTGCATCTCTGGTCTTCATGTCTGAATGAGTCACCTGTGACAGCGCATTCAGATACGCAAGTAAGCCCTTGCATGTATTATTTCATACTGCCAATGTTAACGGGGGGGGGGGGGGCATTGTGGTGGTAAACAGCCAAAGTCAACAAGAAAATTAGAATCATAGAATCATAGAGTTGGAATAGACCACAAGGGCCATCGAGTCCAACCCCCTGCCAAGCAGGAAATTGCATTCATAAATCAAGTACAAAATACATCACCAGTCTGTAGCACTCAGTGTTAACTGTCACCAAATTAGGAAGATGAGTGTTAGGAACTGTGAGGGTTTTTCTTCCCCTTCCCCAACCCTGAGGACCTAGGAATGTTTTCAGCATGCCTCTTATTTATTAGAGACAACTCGGAAGCCCATCACTCTCACAAACTCTGGGCTCCTCTCATCATCAGACACCCTCGGTGCACAGTTTGTTTCAATCAGGGTTCCTGTGTCACCCTTTGTTCAGTGGTCTCCTGTACTATCAGGACTACTATTGGCTGTCTGTTGGACCACCACAGAAGGAAAGACCCCCAGACCTTAGTATATTCCTTCTCTACTACTTCCCTTTCTGAGCCTTCATTGTAGAGTTTGCCTACTCGTCTCACTAGCAACTTCTTTGTAGGTCATGGTTCCTTCACTGTAGCCTCCTTCATTGCTCCCCCACCCACCTTGATTCACCTTCCCATTCATATCCCTTATTCCACCCATAAACATTCTGTTGTTTCCTTTACTTGGGTACTCTCTTACTGCCTGAGCAGACAGAATTTGCCACTCATTGTTAAGTGTTTCAACAGCTCATTTCCGTCAGAAAGATGAACAACATTGACCTTTTCCTTATCCTAAAAAAGAGAAAATAACCTTCTAAGAACTACTTGCATGTAAGGAACTGTATGTAAGTCTCTCATTTATTTCTCCCTGGAAAATGTCCCAAGGTAATGAATGCCAGTTCAGACAGCTTTTACAATATTTTTTACTAAATTAAAATCAAATGAATTTTGAAAATGTGCATTACTTGGTACTGATGCACATAATATTGATCATAAATAGATAATAGAATCATAGCTGTAGAGTTCGAAGGGTCCCCTGAGGTGCGTATACTCAGTTTGGCCTACATAATATGGACAGCTAATGAGGGGGAGGAACCACTGTCATTTCCCATCTGTATTAATAACATAAGAAGAATTTGGTGGCTCCAACCAGTGGCCCATCCAGTCTAGCATTCTGTTCTCACAATGGCAGCCAGGTGCCTGTAGAAAACACACAAGGACGACCCTAGCATGAAAGAACACTCCAGCAGCTGGTGTTCAGCCTCCAACCATGGAAAGAGACCATAGCCTTTGTGGCTAGTAGCTCTTGATAGTCTGCTTCACCATGAATTTTTCCAGTTCTCTTTTCAAATCATCCAAGTTAGTGGCCAGCATTACCTCCCATGGGAGCAAGTTCCACAGTTTCATTATGTGAGCCAGGGTGGTGTAGTGGATTGAAAGTTTGACTAGAATCTGGGAGACCAAGGTTCAAGTCCCCACTTGGGCATGAAGCTCACTGGGTGACCTTAGGCTGGTCACTGAGTCTCAGCCTAGCCTCCCTCACAGGGTTGTAGAGGATTAAGTGAGGAGGGGGAGAACCATGTACAGCTCCTTGGAGAAAAAATGTGGGCTATGCATGAAATAAATAAAATAAGTGTGCTGCATGGAGAAATCCTAGATGTTATCTGTCCTGAATCTCCCAGCATCCCGTTTTATTGGATATCAGCAAGTTCATAAGAATAGGTTGGGTCCTGAAAAGCACGTGTCTCAAATGCCAAAGGACAGGGCAAAGAGGGGCATTTGCTGAAAGCTAACCTTAGCACCAGGGATGGGCTGTAGGGAAGGAAGTCTAAGTCATTTAAGGTTTTGGACATTAACCTGGCCGTGTTTACCTGATTAGCCTCAGCCCCAGCAGATCAATGCAGACCAAAAGCCCTTCTGAGGCCTTTGGAGAAAACAAGACCCTCCTCTTCATCCAGTTCTTCCTAACTCCCCTCTCCGCAAGCAATGACTTGCCAGTCCAGCACTGCCTCAGATTAGGATGGGAAGGTGAGATGCCTGGGTGGTCGGTTTTGAGGTGATGTTGTGGACGTCATAAAAACAATGAAGACAAGGTAGAACTTTATTTCTGTCAACAAATGGCTCTGTGTTCTGCAGTTTCAGAAGTAATTTTATTAGTCAATGGGAATTATTTATGTGCATCATAAAGCTGCCTAATCTCCCCATTTGTAGAAAGCTTCTGTTAAATTGGATAATGATCTGACTGGAAAATGAATGTGCTGAGGCACCATGTGCTCTGCTTAAAGCCAGAAGTCAAATTGATAGGCAGATAGTCACAAACAAAGAAATATATCCTAAGCTAGGACTGAAACTCCATCTTCATCTCTCCAAAGTGCTCCTCAGCAAGGATGAGACAGAAATTCAGTTCAGTTTGCATTTTAATATGAAACTACATAATCCTCACTTCTAAAATCAGGGGGTGGAGTGACTCTTCTTTGAGGAAAGGTTGCAGTGTCTGGGGCTTTTTAGTTTAGAGGAAAGGTAAGACATAACATGACAGAGGCTTATAAAATTATGCCAGGCATGGAGAAAGAGGATAGAGAAAAGTTTTCCTCCCTCTCTCCTAACACTCGAACTCATGGACACCCAGTGGGAGATTCAGGACAGGTAAAAGGAAGTCCTTCCTTATGCAGCGCAAAGTTAGACTGTGGAACTCGCTCCCACAGGAGGCAGGACGGCCACCAGCATGGAACAGGAAATTCATGGAGGAGAGCCCCATCCATGGTAGTTGGCCATGATGGCTTAGCCTTGCCTCCAGAGTTGGCAGCAATGCCAGCTGCTTGAAGCCACAGGAGGAGAACGTGCTCTTGTGCTGGGATGCCGCACCTGCTTTGCCACTGTGGGAACAGGAGGCTGAAGGAGATGGGCCATTGGCCTGATCCAGCTAAAGGCTCTTCTTAAATTCTTATGACATGAACTGAATGTAGCTACAATTCAAAACCAGTGCTTTCTCAAATTTTGCAAAGCAGTTCTCCAACCATATAAAGTGCTGTTGTTGTTCTTGTTGTTTAGTCGTTTAGTCGTGTCCAACTCTTCATGACCCCCTGGACCAGAGCACACCAGGCACTCCTGTCTTCCACTGCCTCCCCCAATTTGGTCAAACTCATGTTGGTAGCTTCGAGAACACTGTCCAACCATCTCGTCCTCTGTTGTCCCCTTCTCCTTGTGTAAAGGTAAAGGTAAAGGGACCCCTGACCATTAGGTCCAGTCGTGACCGACTCTGGGGTTGTGGCGCTCATCTCGCTTTATTGGCCGAGGGAGCCGGCGTACAGCTTCCGGGTCATGTGGCCAGCATGACTAAGCCACTTCTGGCGAACCAGGGCAGCACAGGGAAACGCCGTTTACCTTCCCGCCGGAGCGGTACCTATTTATCTACTTGCACTTTGACGTGCTTTTGAACTGCTAGGTTGGCAGGAGCAGGGACCGAACAACGGGAGCTCACCCCGTCGCAGGGATTTGAACCACCGACCTTCTGATTGGCAAGTCCTAGGCTCTGTGGTTTAACCCACAGCGCCACCCACGTCCCTCTCCTTGTGTAGGATTTATGTTTAACAACATGCCTAGTCATTTGGCCTTAACTAAAATATATACACATTTGGAGAGGCACTTCTTAACTTGTCCACTTTAATAACTTATCTGACGTCCGCCATTAATGTGATTTACTATTGTATTAAGAGAATCAATATGAAGAGAGTGTACATGTAAAACTGATGATGAGCTCAGTCGATTTGTTTTTGAAAAGAAAATTTCTAACTTCTGCTACAAGTAATATTGATACATACTACCACACGCAACACATTAATAAGAATGCTATAGAGCAGCAGGTGCTTTGACTAGTAAAAAGGTGGATTTCAATGCATTGCTCAGAATGTCCAAATAGTACGCTTCTTACTACCTGACCCCATCTTGCACTGTGACTAATAATAATCAGAACAAATTATTTAAATGTATGGAAATTTCCTGCCCTTTCATGACATCTGAAACTTGCTGCTTCAGGTACCCATAGCTCACCATATATCAAGCCAGGCTTCTCCCTGGTTATAATAATAGAATCGTAGAGGTGGAAGAGACCCCGAGGGTCATCTAGTCCAACCCCCTGCAATGCTGGAATCACAGCTAATGCATCCTTGACAGATGGTCATCCAACCTCTCTTTAAAAACCTCAAATGAAAGAGAGTTCAAACTTTCTGAGGTAGTCTATCTTGAGGTCAAACAGCTCTTACCACCATAAAGTTTTTGCTAATGTTTAAACAGAATCTCCTTTCTTGTCATTAGAATTCATTGGTTCAAATCCTGCCCATCGGAGGAACAGAAAGCCAGCTTGCTCCACCTTCCATGCGGCAGCCCTGCAGATATTGAAAGATGGCCATTGTATCACCTCACAGCTTTCTCAAAGGAACAACAATGCCAATGCCCATCAACTTTCGGCCTCCTGATATTTGGGGGGGGTGGGGCTGAAGACACACATCAACCCCTATATATAACTTAAAAGGGGAAGAAATACCCATAGCTGTAACTGAAGAAATACGCTGGGGGACGGGACTGAAATGACCTTCAAGAAGCTTCGTTCCAGTTACCGTGTGCATGGGATGATTTTGCAAGGCACAGAGCGTGGGAGGTGTCCTTCGTGTCTCCCTGCGGTTTCTGTGCCCATGAGCTCCAGTGGGAATGGGATCCTCTCATGACATCTTGTGGAGAGAAAGACAGAAGGGGGCCTTGGAAAGGCCTCACACACCAGAGTTCAGGACTCTTTTACCCTGAAAGCTGCCCACCCACCCACTCCTGGTGTCAGCTTCATGGTGTGGCTGGAATACGAAGCCCTTCCTATAATTTTGAATGAAAATGTCAACAATCCATGTTAAATTCTTGGACTCAGCTACACTGGCAAAGAAAAAGTGCTTTATATGTGTTGTATATGCACTCTAACATTGTGATGCCAGATGGCACTGTGAAGTTGCGTTTTTGCCCACCAAATTTCTCATACAAAAATTACAACATGGTTAACTGAAATGCTTCTTTGATGTGTCTCAATCCAGTCCTTTAATTGCAATGTTTCAGGAGACAGCCATTTTTTAGGAAACACATGGAGCGTTTATTCCTTTATTGTAAATGGAGCCTTACACTGTCTACCGGGAAGCAAGTCCCACTGTATTCAATGGGGTTTACTCCCAGAGTAATGACTGTGCAGCCTTACACTGCAATCCTAAGCATTTTTACTCAAAACTAGGTCCCAGTGAGTTCAATAGGATTTGCTCTTTGGTATGCTTCTCATCATTCTCAGTTTCCATTATTATCTTATCATATATCATATATCATATATCATATATCATATATCATATATCATATATCATATATCATATATCATATATCATATATCATATATCATATATCATATATCATATATCATATATCATATATCATATATCATATATCATATATCATGTCATGTCATATCCCACCCTTCTCCCTGGCAGGCACTCAAGGCAGCTTACAGCTAAAATTTTATTTTATTCCATTTATCTATTGAAGGTGTTGTAGATTATCTCTTCCCTTGCACATTTTTTCTTTACAACATTCCTGTGAGGTAGGTTGGGCTGAGAGGTTGTAATTGGTATATGTATATGGAATCATAAGAGCGCTGTGGGTTAAACCACAGAGCCCAGGACTTGCCGATCAGAAGGTCAGCGGTTTGAATCCCCGCGACGGGGTGAGCTCCTGTTGCTCGGTCCCTGCTCTTGCCAACCTAGCAGTTCAAAAGCATGTCAAAGTGCTCTGGCGGGAAGGTAAATGGCGTTTTTGTGCGCTGTTCTGGTTCGCCAGAAATGGCTTAGTCCTGCTGGCCACATGACCCGGAAGCTGGACGCTGGCTCCGTCGGCCAGTAAAGCAAGATGAGCACCGCAACCCCCGAGTCGGTCACGACTGGACCTAATGGTCAGGGGTCCCTTTTCCTTACCTTTATATGGAATCATACTGTAGACTCATAGCACTGTAGAGTTGGAAGGGACCCTGAGGATCATCTAGTCCACCCCCAGCAATGCAGGAATAGGCAGCTCTCCCATTCGGGGATGGATGCAACCTTGGGTTCTCAGCTCCAGGCTCTCACCAACTGAGCTATCCACTTGATGTGCAGGCAATGTGTCTATGACATCTATGTGTGTGGTGAGATCAAACACAGGAGAAGCTTCCTATTGTAGACTAGAATGTCCCTATTTTCATTGGTGAAATGTTGGAGGGTATGCCTCTGTAGTCAAATATTTGGCCTGATTTCATCTAAGACCCGTGTCCTGTGTCCATTATTTTGCCACCCTTGCAAGACCACAGTTTGTGGCTGCCTGGGCAAGGGAAATTTTAATAGTTGCACACACACTGCAACTCTGCTCAGATTGCCGTGCTCACAGAGCTGTTTTTCATTTTAAGAAGATTTTCGTCAAGGATGACTCATCTGTCTGTGCCTCCATGTAGTGTAACAGGTTGTGAACCGGTAATAAAAGTAAAATAAATTAATGCTTTATTTTGCCATCAAGCTGTAAGTGTTATTATGAAATTTATTAGCGGTGTGATATCCCAGTGTCAAACACAGTCAAGGAAGAAGGCAGGTAGATGTCTGTCCTTGCAGGTTATAAAGGAAAGGAGCTCACTTAAAATGGAATAAATAAAAGCAGGCTCACCTTCTAATCTGCAGACAGCTTCACATGTAATTTTCCCAGACCCACAGATGCACTTCCCCTTAGCTTTATTTTTGCCTAGGGACACATCATTATCTCCTTGCCACCAGTTTGCCACATAAAAGAATGAAGCCTGGCAGTAAAAAGGGGAGGAAGAGAAAAGAAAAATGTAATTTACTCTGTTAGCAGCAGGGGAGTTGGGGGGGGGGGAGTGCAAGACTCTTCTGAATTCTCTTCCCCATTAGAGTCAGAAACAGCACCATCAAATCCTGCAGCCTGATTCATAAATTGCAGAAGCATTCTTCCTCACCTTTTTTTTTGCTATTATTATTTCACAGTTTTGAGTTTGAGGGTCACACATTTCTGGTCAAGTAATGGAGCAAAAGGGTTTCCTGCAGACCCACACAAGTTATGACCCACCATGTCCTGTAACAAGGCTGGAGGCTCAGCAATAGTGATTTATCCAAAATCAGTGTCCACACTGAAAGTGCTGATTTGGGGGTGAGCCAATGCCTTATATTTTTCATGGTTGTTTTTGGAGCTGTTCTTCCCTCCCTTTGCTACCGACTTCCCCCTCACTGACAATTCACCCCCCCCCCCACCTGCAGGGACAGTAAAGCAATGTCAACAAGCAACACTCCTATTGGATCCCATGACATGGACATGGGAAGGCACAACCAGTGCCGCAAGTGGGACTGTCCAGACTGGGAAAGCAAACAGGAATGCCTTCTGGGGGGCTGGACCTGAGCTGCTTGTTTGCGCCTCCACTGATGTTTCCATGATGGTTGAGGAGGTGGCAGCTTTGGCCCTGAACCAGACAAAGTGGCAGATTTCTCTTGAAAGGATGGGCTAGGGGTGGGCTCCAGCGGCACTGGAGGGAATGCCAGGACTGGAGGCGAGGCTGGCATAAGAGGGGACAGAGCAGGGGTTTGGGGTGGGGCATGCCACTGGGACCTTCCCTGGGATCTGGCTCCTCATCTGTAGCTCCCCCCCCGGGGTGACTCCTCTGTACAGTGGTACCTCGGGTTAAGAACTTAATTCGTTCTGGAGGTCTGTTCTTAACCTGAAACTGTTCTTAACCTGAAGCACCACTTTAGCTAATGGGGCCTCCCACTGCTGCCGCACCACCGGAGCACAATTTCTGTTCTCATCCTGAAGCAAAGTTCTTAACCCAAGGTACTATTCCTGGGTTAGTGGAGTCTGAAGCGTATGTAACCCGAGGTACCACTGTATCTTCAAACCCTAACACAGCTCATCCCAAACCACTGGGACCCTCACCAGGGTTGTCAGCAGACAACTCCAGTTCTTCCTACCCCTTGTCTTGATCCAATCAGCCCCTCCATGATGTCTCCTTGGGATTCATGAGGCAGTACTGGTCAGAGGGCTGGGGAGGGGTTGAACTTATCCATGGATACTTGCATCTCTCACACCAGGAACCCAACCTACCTAGGAACTGGATGTGAGGAATTGTATCGGATGTTTGAGAAGGGGAGGGATTCTGTTGATGCATTCCTCACCCTGCTACCCAACCATAAATTTTACACATCACTTGGGAAGACAGGCAAACTAATGCCAGTGTACTAGAAGAAGCAAAGATCACCAGTGTTGAAGCAATGATTCTTCAACATCAGCTTTGTTGGACTGGTCATGTTGTGCGGATGCCTGATGATCGTCTTCCAAAGCAACTACCGGTACTCAATTCCGAACTTAAAAATGGAAAGCACAATGCTGGTGGTCAACAAAAGAGGTTTAAAGACTTGTCTCAAGGCAAATTTTTAAAAATGTATTATAAACACTGACAACTGGGAAGCACTGGCCTGCGAGCGTGCCAGTTGGAGAACAGCCTTTACCAAAGGCGTCATGGGCTTTGAAGACACTCAAACTCAGGACGCAAGGGAGAAACGTGCTAAGAGGAAGGCACACTTGGCAAATCCACACCATGATCAACTCCCACCCGGAAACCAATGTCCCCACTATGGAAGGATGTGTGGATCCAGAATTGGCCTCCATAGTCACTTACAGACTCATTGTTAAAACTGTGTTTATGGAAGAGAATCTTACTTGCCTGCAAGTGATTGCCAAAGAAGAAGAAGAAGAAGACCAAACCATATCACTGACTGAGGTGACAGAGGTGGTCTCAAGCATGGTGGTGGAGATCCCCAGGAAGGTGGTCCTAGGAGACTTCAACACCAGGTCTGCCTTCTCTGAGCTAGCTTAGGACCTCATGACCACCATGGCAATGGGGGGACTGTTTTAGTACATCACATATTTCCAGTCACTCTTGATCTGGTTTTGTTTGGAGACATATTAGAGGTGCTTTGATGGGTTTTTGTTTTGGTGGGGGGCTTAGTTGTCCTAGTCCGATCACTCCCCGGTGAGCTTTGGATTAGCTGCATCTGGTTCCCCCTGAAGGGGGAAGGTTTTGTCCATCATTATCAGATGGAAACATTCCTTGCTGCATCAAGCCAGTCTCACCATATCAGCAAGATCTGGTATCCCTGGAACTATATTAGGCACAAGGTGACTTCAGTCTTGGTTCTTGGGCTCTCTCAACAGTTAAAGCATAACTAATATATGTTAAGTGATCCTGAATATGCAAAAGCATAACTAATATATGTTAAGTGATCCTGAATATGCAACTCCTACTTAAGGACAAAAGAACTGCTGTGCTGGATGAGAACAAAACCCACTCAACTCATTATTAATTAATTTATTACATTTATATCCCACCTTTCCTCCAAGGAGTTCATATGTGGCATATGTAGTTCTCCTCCCTTCCTCACTTTATCCTCACAACAATCCTCTGATGTATGTTAAGCAGAGATTGGCCCAAGGTCACCTGGTGAGCTTCATTGATGAGTCAGGGATTAGAATTCTGGTCTTCTGGATTCTAGTCTGACCCTCCAACCACAACACCATGCTGGCTCCCAAGAATTCCAGCAACCATGTTAACTGGTCCACCAGAAATTGGTCCATCAATGAATGGTGGATCTGTTAGATTCAGGGCAGACAACAGGAAGCCCATTTTTGAACTGTGGCATTTGCTACTAGAAGGTGATGTGATGACCACTGCCTTGGATGAGTGGGGGATTTAATGTATTAACTGAGGACGAGTCTTCCAATGGCTGTAGACATGGTTCCAATAGTATCTCTAGATACAGATTATCTCTGCATACAAATTGCTGAGGATCACCAACAGGAGAGTGCTGCTATGCTCATGTCCTGGGCATCTCAGAGGCATCTTGGTGAGTAGGACACTAGACTAAGTGGGCCTTTGATCTGGATCCAGTGGGCTTCTTCCATTGTCCTTTTGTGATCTACCTTCTAGCCATTGCTACAGTAAACAAGTGAGAATTTAGCATCCTCTCCACTGGCAAAAATAACCTTGGAAAAGACACATCTCTTTCCTGATAGTATCGTCAGATTCATTTGTAGAATGATAACAGGGGCACCTGTTATCTAAGAGATTCTGAAGAGCGGGGTTATTCCTCACTCACTTGGATTTATGCCTGAGGAACATCTTTTAGGCTTCTTAAGCTCAACATCTAGGAAAATATATCTCTTAATGACCCCCTGTGGCTTGAAACACATTTGCTACAAATGCTACAGCAACTCAATAGACATTATATACAGATCCAGTTGTTTTATTTCTCACACATTGCTTCATCCCAAAGGTCAGATGATGATAGCTATTTATGCCCCAACACCCAAAAATATGTCATTGTTGTCACACAATTCTATTTTTAAAAAATTAAGAGGTTTTTGATACTTGTTGGTAGATCACAGCCAACTTTAGGTTGGACTGTGCCTGATCTACAGGATGTATGGAGGGTCAAACATCCAAACGAGAAAGAATTCACTCATTTCTCTGACCCAAACCAATCAGCAGGAAGAACGGATGAGATATGGGTCTCAAGTAATCTGAAAAAAACCCACAAAAATTCATCCAAGACTGATCTCGGATCACAATCCAGTCATTTTAGAATTGAGAGAGGGAAGTAGTAGTAGTAGTAGTAGTAGTAGAAGAAGAAGAAGAAGAAGAAGAAGAAGAAGAAGACAGATAACTGATGAAAAGATTTTGAATGATGAAGAGATATTTTAAAAATCACAAAAGACTTTCAGAGGTTTTTTTGAAATTAACATAAATCAAGAAACGGACATCAAAGTAGTATGGGATGCTAGTAAAGCGGTTATGAGAGGTTTCTGTATTCAGCAAAATGCCTTTCAGAGGAAAAGAAAAGAAAAGAAAATGAAGCAAATTAGGAAAGAGATAAGCATAAATGAGAAAGAGTTATCGAAAAATCCAAGAAATAAGACAACAAAACAAAACATCAAAATGTTACAAACTGAATTCTCCAACTTCTTAAATTATGAAATTGAGCAGAAGATCAAATTGTTAAAACAAAAGAATTTTGAATTTGCCAACAAACCAGGGAGAATGTTAGTCTGGCAGTTAAATAAAAAACAGAAAGAAAAGATGATAGGAAAGTTGGTAGAAAAAGGGAAGATAATTGACGAGCCAGAGGAAATAAGTAAAAAAAAAACTATTTTAAGGATCTATATCAAGCAGGAAAGGAAGAGGAAGACAAAATAGAAAAAAATATTTAAGTCAAAGTAAATTTCCAAAGATTACAAGGGATAAAATTGAATATTTAAACTCATCTATAACAATGATGGAAATTCATCAGGCGATAATTAATGCAAAACCAGGAAAACTGCCTGGACCTGATGGATTGCCCGCAAGTTATTACAAGAAATTGGAAGACTCACTCTCAACACTGCTCAAGACAGTTATGAACAAGATTTTAATGGAAGGGAAACTGCCAGAATCTTGGCAAGAAGCCTTTATAATGTTGATTCCAAAGCAAGGAAAGGATTTTACATCAATGAAAAATTACAGGCCAATATCTCTTTTAAATAATGATTATAAATTATTTGCGGATCACATGGCAAATAGGTTAAAGAAAATACTAAAAGATGTCATAAATAAAGATCAGGCAGGTTTCCTACCAGTAAGACAAATGAATAACAATATAAGAGAAGTGATTGATATATTAGAATATTTGGAGATGAGATCGGATAAACAAGAGATACTAATGTTTGTGGAAGCTGAAAAAGCGTTTGACAATGTATCTTGGAAGTTTATGAAAAGGACTATAGAGACAATGGGCTTAGGGGATATTTTTGCTAGAGGTATAGAAGTGATTTACCAGAATCAAAAAGCCAAATTGATCATAAATAATGAAATATCAGAGAGCTTTAGAATAATGTTGCCCACTCTCCCCATTATTGTTTATTATGGTTCTATGATGTGTTGATTACCAGGCCCATGCCAGAGGAGTTTGAGGACCGCCTCCGCACCGTTCTGCACCATTTCTAGATGGCGGGCCTCAAGGTGAAGTGGGGAAAGTGTCTACTAGGAGTGCCTCAGGTGGACTTTCTGGGATTTATGGTAGACACAGAAGGGGTCCACCAGACTGGGGACAAGGTACGGGCCATTTGTGGTGCCCCAGCACCCAAGGGAAAAACTGAACTTCAGGCCTTCTTGGGACTATTGAACTTTTACCATGCCTTCCTCCCCCATAAGGTGGCGGTAGCGGAGCCCCTACACAGACTCCTGGACAACCGGGCCCCTTGGGTGTGGGGCCAGCGCCAGGAGGCCGCATTCCAGGCAGTCAAGGACTTCCTCGTTTCAAACTCGGTCTTGGCACACTTCGGCGAAAGGCTGCCGGTGGTGCTAGCAAGCGACGCCTTGCCCTACAGCATTGCCCTACGGCTCACCGCAGCCGAGTGGAACTAATCGCAGATCGACAAGGAGGGTCTGGCAATCGTGAAGGGAGTAAAAAAATCGTGAAGGGAGTGGAAAAAATCCATGATTTCTTGTACCCTTTACCATGGTGACTGACCACAAGCCATTGCTCGGCCTGTTTGCCCCCGAGAAGCAACCCGCCAAGTGCTGTCTCCCCACTCCTTGGGTGGTCAGTTTTCCTTGCTGGCTACCAGTATGCACCGATCCACCGCCCTGGGAAGGCAATGGGCCACGCAGACTCCCTCAGCAGGCTACCACTACCAGAAACAGGCCCCGACCCAGCACCCACGCAAGAGGTTATGAACCTGGAGCTGCTTCCCGACTGCCCCATTCAGGCACCATTCCACAAAAGATAGGGTCATCTCCCAGGTCCTGGAATGGGTGTGGAGGGGATGGCCCAGCAGCAGCCCCAGGCCAGAATTCGCTGGCTACACAACCCACAAACGTGAACTGTCGGCCCACAAGGGGTGCCTGTTATGGGGAAGCAGGGTCATCGTTCCCCAGCCCCTCTGCAAAAGGGTCCTCACAGCCCTATACGAGACACACCCAGAGGTAGTGAGAATGAAGGCCCTTGCCAGGAGTTATGTGTGGTGGCCGGGGATCGACTGAGAGATAGAGGCCTGGGTCAAACATTGCCAGACCTGCCAAGAATCCTGCCTGGATCCCCCAAGGGCCCTAGTCCAGTCCTGGGAGTCCGCCCGAGCACCATGGTCACACCTGCATGTGGATTTCGCTGGCCCCTTCCAGGGAAAAACATTCTTCATAGGGGTGGACTCCTACACCAAATGGCTGGAGGTCGCACTGGTACCGTCCACTACTATGGCCACAGCCATTGGGGTACTAGGTAGGCTGTTTGGAACCCATGGGCTCCCTGACACCCTCGTCTCGGACAACGAAACTGCATTTATGTCAGAAGAATTCCAGACCTTCACAGCGCAGAACACCATCCGCCACATCCGCTCAGCACCATTCCACTCTGCCACCAATGGCCAAGCAGAGTGCATGGTGTGGACAACCAAGGACACCCTCTGCTGTATGACACAAGGGGACTGGGAGTACTGCCTCGCTGCATTCCTTCTAGCACAGCACAGCACCCCCAGCACAACGAGTGGCCAGAGCCCAGCTGAACTACTAATGGACCAGTGCCTCGCAATTAGACTGGACCGCCTTCACCCTGACAGAGCTCAGGATGAGGAAATGGCGGGGAATGGCAGAAACCCCCAGACCTTCGTGGCCCAGGACCCAGTGTATGCAAAGAATTTTGAGGCAGGCCCAGCATGGGTACCTGCCACAGTCACCAGGGTGACTGGTCCCGTGTCGTACAAGGTGCTAACTGAGGGGGGGGGGGCAATGCTGGCGCCGCCACTGTGACCAGATATGACGATTCCCAGGAGAAAACCAGGAGGAGGGTGGGACAGAGGGGTCCCAAGGGGACCGCTGGGCGGTGAGGCCATAGAGCAGGAGGGGTGGGCAGGGGAGGCAGAATCAGTAAGTACAGAGGGGACCCCTAAGGCCGAAAGGACACTGGAACCAGAGCTGTGACTGAGCGGGCCGGTTGCACCAGACCAAACAGCCCTGTCATAGCCAGCAGCCTTGGAACACAAGCCAGAACCAGAACCCCTGACCAAGGAACACCCCAGGCCGCAACGCATACGTAGGCGCCGGCGTACCTTGAGGACTACAAATGAATGCAACCTCCCAGCAGGACTGGAACTTAGAGGGGAGGGGTGTTATGTACTGAGCTGAATCCTAGAACAATAGGATCCAGAAGGCAGCAGTCTGGAGGAAGTGAATCAGCAACCTGATTGGCCTACAGGAGCAGCCTGGAATTAGCCAATCATTGTGTAAGTAATGTATATATAGCTAGATGTTTTGGGGAAAAACTTCATTCATTGCTACTATGAGCTGAATAAAGAGCATAAAATTCACACTCGACTCCGAATATATTTCAAATTCAAAGTGCTGTTTTTCACCTAAAGGTAAAGGGACCCCTGACCATTAAGTCCTGTTTCGAATGACTCTGGGGTTGTGATACTCATCTCACTTTACGGGCCGAGGGAGCCGATGTTTGTCCGCAGACAGTTTTTCTGGGTCATGTGACCAGCATGACTAAGCTGCTTCTGGCAAAACCAGAGCAGCACATGGAAAACCTTAAATGGCTAAGGACAGAAATACCTCCAGGGCCACATCTTTCCATGTGAACCTACCCAGACTTTGAGATCATCTTCTGAGGCCCTTCTTTGTGTGTCTCCTCCTTGAGAGGTCCGGAGGTTGGCAACAAGAGAATGGGCCTTTTCTGCATTGGCTCCCCACTTGTGGAATGCTCTCCCCAGGGAAGTTCACCAGACGCCTTCATTAGGTGGCAGGCAAAAATGTTCGTTTTTAAGGAGGCCTTTGGTTGATTAACATCCAATGCCCTTTTAAAATGTGTTGGGGATTATTGGCTCATTCTTGTTTTTGTTTTTATTATGTATTTTATGCTTTTATACTGTGATTTTAATGTTGTGAACTGCCCTGAGACCTGTGAGTATAGGGTGGAATAAATATTATTATTATTATTATTATTATTATTATTATTATTATTATTATTGCTTTAGGGTCTGCTTAGCATGCAAAGCCTTAGCTAGATTTGTTCATTAATTCATTAAAATTTTCCTCTCTATACACAAACACACACACACATTTAAAATGGACAAGACAGCTCATGACAGATACATAGGAAATAAATCCATGAAAAAACCAGCAGCACAGAATTAAAATAACAAAAAAGGGTTTCCTTCATCAGCCTCCTAAAGTGGCACCGTCCTGCTGCTGCTGAAAACCCCTAGGTGTTATTCCTGGGGCAATGGGTCCTGTATTCACAAGTCCCCCCATTTTCCTGTCAAAGTGATAGACCAGCAGGGAAGGGTCCAGATCTCTCTCTGTGTGTCCCTACAACCAGTATACATCTGTCGGGATGGGAGTTTATTTACTCTCAGCACTCATGTGGTCACTGACCTTTCTGCCAAGATTCATCCAGCCTGTCTCCTGCTTCCAGTTCTTTTCCATTTTATGCTGTGAGCAGCCTTCACTGAAAGCACATAGATAACTTCAAGGAGCATCAACTCGGATGAGTTACTGACTGAGCTAAAGAACCACAACCTCGAAGGGAAAGGCTCTTTGTTTCATTATCCATCTTTCTTTTGTAAAGTCATCTCATCTCTTCAAAGGCTGCATTTTGAACAATAGGAGGAAGGCGAGGGGAAAGGAAAGTTGTTCAAGAGAATTGCTTGGTGGATGCACAAAATAACTAGCCTGGGCATGTGAGCAGATCCATCACAACTGGTGACTTATTCAGGGTCCTTCAGCTACAGATCAGAATGCTTCATGGTGAATTATGGCAGATGGGCATCTATTTCTCCTCTTTATTGTGTGTGTGGTGGCAGGAGCAGTTTATCTTCAAAGACATTCTTCTTTTGAGCTGTTCCTTGGAGCCCTTCATAAATATTATCCAAATTTTGCTGGTAGCAGCAGGGCTTGTTGTCCAAGAGTTCAAAACATACCATCTCAGACGCTAATAGGCAACAGCCAGCAGCAGCCTGATCGAAGGAGCATTGTGGGACAGCTCATGGTGCACGGGGGGGGGGGGGTAGGCATCCCACACTTCTGTTGACTGGTTGCTCCAATGACTTAACACCATAAATTCATCTGAAATAAATTTTGAAAATTTTTTTACGTACCATTCCTGAGGAACTTTGAGGAAAGCAAAGGGAGGGGCCATTTCAAGAAGACTACAAAAAACACCCCCTAAGTAGCTTTGCTTGGCAGTGGCCTTCCTTATCCCAGAACATCCAGCCTAGTAGTTTGAAAACTTTTGTAGATCACTACCTCCTTGGTTCCTATAAAAAGCATTATTCAGAACTGTGATTTGTATGACTCACCAAGGAATATAATAACACTATAAAATTCAAAACAGTAACAATTAATTGCACGTTATTATTTCCCCAGGGACAGTACTTTGGGAACCACTGATCTAGTCCTAGTTGTGTTCAGTCATAGGGAATATTGGCTTGGTTTTCCTGATTCTGTGTTCCAGTGTTCCTTTCACACTGCAGTACCTTTTGCATTATGGAGCTGTGGCTTTTTCACAATATACTGGTATGTTGTGCTAAGTTTCATTCTCGCCAGTGAGTGTGGTGTGACACAACAAATTCCAGTAGACACCATTGCTACTCCCTGGCCCTTTCTGCAGATGCGTGCTTCTTTTCCACCAGGATTCCCCCATGAAATGGTGTGGGAAAGAACTGCCTGCCAGGACCCCACCCCCCAAATCCCATCACCTTACTTCTGTAAATTTCTGGTTTAATAGGTTTGCAAACAGATTATTTCTGGAACCAGCTGACACAGAAGTGAGTGCTAAACTTCCACTATATTCTTCTGGATTTCCAGAAGGGGTTTTTATGTTGTCTGAAAGGTCAAATCTAGTGCGGAAATTTACAGTTAGGGAGACGTTGGAGAAACAGATTAAACTGCTGTGTGAATGCGGTTGTACTGTTTTGTATATCCTGGCTGACCTGCCCATATTGAATCATAGAATCATAGAATCATATAGTTGGAAGAGACCACAAGGGCCATCGAGTCCAACCCCCTGCCAAGCAGGAAACACCATCAGAGCACTCCTGACATATGGTTGTCAAGCCTCTGCTTAAAGACCTCCAAAGTAGGAGACTCCACCACACTCCTTGGCAGCAAATTCCACTGTCAAACAGCTCTTACTGTCAGGAAGTTCTTCCTAATGTTTAGGTGGAATCTTCTTTCTTGTAGTTTGGATCCATTGCTCCGTGTCCGCTTCTCTGGAGCAGCAGAAAACAACCTTTCTCCCTCCTCTATGTGACATCCTTTTATATATTTGAACATGGCTATCATATCACCCCTTAACCTCCTCTTCTCCAGGCTAAACATGCCCAGCTCCCTTAGCCGTTCCTCATAAGGCATCGTTTCCAGGCCTTTGACCATTTTGGTTGCCCTCCTCTGGACACGTTCCAGTTTGTCAGTGTCCTTTGTGAACTGTGGTGCCCAGAACTGGACACAGTACTCCAGGTGAGGTCTGACCAGAGCAGAATACAGTGGCACTATTACTTCCCTTGATCTAGATGCTATACTCCTATTGATGCAACCCATCAATATTGAACTGACATGGGTTGCCAGACCTCAGATGATAAGGTATTTCAGAGGCAAGTGGCCACTGTGGAAGGCGGAGCAGGCCCTGTCATCAGGCAGAGTGAGGCTTCAGGTGGTGGATGGCACGCTCCTTCAAATCTTATGGAAAATGTATCTTTGGTTGTTCTGAGTTCAGTTGTGGAGAGCTTTGGACCTGCTCCAGCTGTGGACAGGATCGGATTTAGGTTTGATGAGGCCTTAAGCTACTGAAGGTAATGGGCCCCTTTATGTGTGCAACTGTCCTTTGTCAACAACAAATTGTCGCTTTTTTGTGTTGAATATATACTATATGGTAATTTATGGACCTAATATGTATCTAAAGCCATTTGCCACTGTTGCTGTATGTAGGTTTTATTTTATTTGTTTTTTATCTTATATTTTTGAAATGTACATCCAGGTTTTTTTCCTTTAATTTTTTTTTTTTGAGGGGTCCCCAAGCGAGTGGAGCCATAAGCTATAGCTTGTTTAGCTTATACGTAAATCTGGCACTAGCTGTGGAGTAATGAAATCTGCTGATTTATGGAAGCTTCCAAAAGCAGTGATGTCCATGAGGCAGTGCAGGAGGAGCTGGAGTGGCCCAGGCCTCCTCCAGGAAGCTCCATGGGGGCAAAACGAGATGGTTCTTCCCAAGACTTCTGTGGCTCCTTGTGGCTGATCATGTTTAACCCAAGACGTTGGAGCCAGTAAATTATTAAAAGCCATTCAGAGGTGCTATCTCTTTGTCTCCCATCAATAATGCAAATAAAAAGAGACGTTCCATTGATTAAATGACAAGTTCCCCTACAGGCTTGAAGGAATTTTGCCAAACATGGGCCAATAAAACATCCGTGGGCTGGAAGGAGAACTATGGTCTTCCTGAAAAATGGAAGGACCCAGTCAAAATGCTGATTTCACAGGAGGCGTTTAAATAATCAGGAGAGATTCATGGTGCACATGCTGGTGAGTAATGACTTTTTCTTCTTATTCTTCTTAAAAATGATTGATAATGCAAAGAAAAATATGACCAGACATTAGTCAGGTGTGTTCTCTTTATTCACTGCCTCTTCTTTTGGAAAGGTAAAGATTAGAGTCTTCTGGTCAGACTCCTGACTCAGGAACAGCCAGCGGAGGCAGGGGGGGGGGGTCGTGGGCACCCAGCTTCTCAGCCTGACCTACCTCACAGGACTGTTGTGGGGAATAAATGAGGGGAGGGGGGGGACCAAGGATAAAAAGGGTAGGATATAAATGCCATAAATAAATAATAAGTGTTGCCTGGGGTCAAAATCCTATCTTGCCATAAAGTGGAAATCTCCTTTGGGTAGAAAATACACTTGAGGCTTAAATGCAAATTTAAGTAGATTTATTTCCCATCCTGAGCTGTGGGATCATAAGGCATAGTCTAACATTTTGTCTGCCTCCTCAGCTCTTTGGTGGCAAAGACAGCTCAGTTGGTACTGTAGGAGACTCTTAATCTCAGGGATTTGGGGTTAGGCCCCACACTGGGTAATAGATTCCTGCTTTGCAGGGGCTGGACTGGATGACCCTTGTGGTCCCTTCTAGTTCAACAATTCCATGATTCTATGACATCACCAAAGTGGATCAATAATAAGCAAGGCTGAGAATGTGGGCAGGCAGGCGTGCAGAGGTGTAGGAAATTATTGTAGAATATTGGCTCTGCTTGACTTTAAGACAAAGAGTTCCTGAAGTTTCCCCATTGTTATCAGGTATTTTCCCCCTTAACAACAAGAAGTTCCTGTTTATAAGGCAGCCTCAGCTGGGTCAGGTTTCCTTCCTTCCTTCCTTCCTTCCTTCCTTCCTTCCTTCCTTCCTTCCTTCCTTTCTTTCTTTCTTTCTTTCTTTCTTTCTTTCTTTCTTTCTTTCTTTCTTTCTTTCTTTCCACTTGCTGAACAAAACTCTGCAATACATAGGCCTTGTTGAAAGAGCAAGCACCAACTCCTGAATGCAAATGATCACAAAAATAGAGATTAAGACCCAGAAATCAGATGAGAGAATTGATGACAATCTGCACAACACATGCACCTTTAATATCTGCAAAGCGCTGAGGATTCTATAAATGAAAAGCAAATTTGCCAAATAAAAGATATTTTCAAATGCTTTTGTCTGCTTTGTTGTACACATCCCTGGACAGCCCCAAGAAAATGGAGAAGTTTTCTGTTAAGAACTTGCTTGTTGGGACTTCCAGGTCTGCACCATCGGCAATGGCGGATTTCCTCTGAATCAGAGGAATCTGCTCCATGGGAATCGGGTCTTGCCGCTGCGGCGAAGGCGGGGACCCTTCAAAAATCACAGGCAGGTGAAGCCTGTGAACGTGGGATTCGGCGGGCACCATCAGCACCCCCCCTACTCGCGGGGAAACCCGTTTTCGGGAGTCTGGAGCAAAGTGGGGTGAGCGGTGTGGTGCTTTGAAGTGACTGCTACTTCCACGGAGTGAAGCTGCACAGCTGTTGCCGGAGAGCGCTGACTTTTTCCTGTTGACAATTGGATCTAAAAGTAATCACCCGTGAGTAAAGTGAAGCATTGGACCTTTAAAAAAGTTGATTTTAGCAACGAACGGGGGAGGTTTAAAACAGGAAGTCTGCCTCCCTTTCTTGTAAATAGTAGGAAGCAAAAAGGTTTAAACTAAAGCCTTGGAAAGTCTACTTCTAACGTTTAAATCACCGGCATTAAAAATAGCAAATCCCCCCTTTGGAAGCAGGAGAGGAGGGAGGAGAGTTTTTGGACAATATTTGCCTGCTAAAAGAGAGGGAAAGAAGCGAAATTTCCACCGCTCAGAACCTGGGAATGAGATAGCATTAAGACTGTTGTACTTTGGAGTTCTGCATAGACTGTGACTAGGCTGCTCACTGACAGCCAGTGAAACAAGAGTGATACATTGTTTTACCTATCCTCTTCTGACCAAATAAAAGGAACTGAGTAACAAATAGTTGAGATTTGATACTAAATAGACTGGTGCAATTGTTCGGGGGGGGGTGATATTTTGGATTAATATAAGATAAACAGTAGCCATTTCCCTCTAGAGGAAGATTTTGAAACTGCTACAAGGTTTGGAATTTTCCAACACCAAAGATAAGATTCTGGGACTGGGAAATTGGCTTGAAAGGATTAAGTGTTATGGCAGATGGAAAAGAAAAATTAGATCCGCCAAGTCAAGACAAAACAACAAGGTCTGGGAAGGTTTGGCGAAGAGCTTCCACATCCGGCCCTTCTGCTTCTTCTGTGACTGTATCAACTAAACCAAAGGCAATGATTGCAGATGAGGCCCTGGCCCTTGCTTTGAGTAAAATTAATGAATCTTTGGAACAAATGAATAAAAAATTAGACCAAAATACACAAAGTATAAATAGTTTGGGACAAAAAGTTAACTCAAATACAGAAGCTATTGAGAAATTGATCCAGGAGTCTAACTCAACTCAACAGATCGCAGAGGAAGCTAAGGAAAAAGTTGTGGCTGTGGAAGCAAAGGTAACTCAGTTGGAAACAGAGAGAGTCCCAGACCTTCAAAAACAACTTGAGGACCATAGGCTGGTGCTCTCTATGATTGAGCTCAAGGAAAAACAGACAAATTTGAGAATTAGAGCTGTACCCGAATTGGAGAAAGACTCCCTGATAGACTATCTTACGGAGCAATTCGCAGAAAATTGGGAGTTGGATCTGGAAAAAGAGGAATTTAAAATTGTGAGAGCCTTTAGACTGGGAAGAGGAGGGAAGAAGGAGAAGACCAGAACAAGAGATTGTTTGATTACCCTCCGGTCTAAAGAAGAGAGAGACAAAATCTTGGGCTGGCATTACGAGAAGACTTTGGTAATAAATCAATCAAGAGTGGAAATTTTTAAGGATATCCCAAAACATCTTTTGGACCTCAGGTTCAACTTTGGAGATTTGGTTTCCTTGTTGAGAGAGAACAAGATCCTTTTCATTTTTTTTTTTATAAAATTTTTATTGGTTTTACAACATTTTTAAGAAAAACAAACAAACACTAAAAAAAAGGACAAACATACACGTATAATTTCAAGCATATTTTCATAAACCTCTTTTCTTGGACTTCCCCATACCCCCCCTCTCTGCATCCCAATGTCCATAATTCAACTAGCAACTCCCAATTGTTACTTTCCAATCTCTATCATCTTAGTTCTCTTTTATAATCTATCCTTATATCCCTGTACCCTTTTGCTTCTGGAAACCACAACATTTTAGCATTCATTAAGTTTATAGTAGTCCTTAAGATAGCTTTTAAATTTTTTCCACTCCTCTTCCACCGTCTCTTTTCGTTGGTCACGGATTCTGCCTGTCATCTCAGCCAATGTCATATAGTCCATCACTTTCATCTGCCATTCTTCCACAGTGGGTAAATCTTGTGTCTTCCAATACTTTGCGATGAGTATTCTTGCTGCTGTTGTGGCATACATAAAAAAAGTTCTATCTTTCTTTGTCACCAATTGGCCGACCATGCCCAAGAGAAAGGCCTCTGGTTTTTTAGGAAAGGTACATTTAAGTACCTTTTTCATTTCATTGTAGATCATTTCCCAGAAGGCCTTAATCCTCGGGCATGTCCACCAAAGGTGATAAAAGGTACCTTCAGTCTCTTTACACTTCCAACATTTATTATCGGGCAAATGATAGATTTTTGCCAGCTTGACTGGGGTCATGTACCACCTGTATACAATTTTCATAATGTTTTCCTTTAAGGCATTACATGCCGTAAATTTAATACCGGTGTTCCATAACCATTCCCAGTCAGCTGACATAATGTTATGTCCAACATCCTGAGCCCACTTAATCATAGCCGATTTAACTGTTTCATCCTGTGTGTTCCATTTCAACAGCAAGTTGTACATTCTAGATAAATTCTTAGTATTGGGTTCTAACAGTTCGGTTTCTAATTTTGATTTTTCCACCTGGAAACCGATTTTCCTGTCCTGTTTAAAAAATTCCATTATTTGACGATATTGGAACCAATTTTCTACTTTATGCTTTAATTTCTCCTGACTTTGTAGTTTGAACTTATCTCCATCCTGTTCTAAAATTTCCCAATACTTCGGCCATCCGACCTCCATATTGAGTTTCTTCACTGCTTTAGCCTCCACTGGTGAGACCCATCTAGGGGTTTTGTTTTCCAATAGATCTTTATATCTTATCCAAACATTAAACAATGCTTTTCTAACAATGTGATTTTTAAAGGCACTGTTAACTTTATCATACCAAAGATATGCATGCCAACCAAAAGCATTATTAAAACCTTCCAGATCCAAGATGTCCGTGTTCTCGAGGAGCATCCATTCTTTCAGCCAGCAAAAAGCTGCTGCCTCATAGTACAATTTTAGGTCCGGCAGGGCAAAACCCCCTCTTTCTTTAGCATCTGTCAATATCTTAAATTTAATTCGGGGCTTTTTGCCCTGCCAGACAAATTTCGAAATATCTTTGTGCCACCTCTTAAAACATTCCATCTTGTCAAGGATCTGCAAGGTCTGAAACAAAAATAACATTCTAGGCAATACATTCATTTTGATTACTGCAATTCGGCCTAACATTGACAATTTCAAATTTGACCATATTTCTAGATCTTTTTTAATTTCTGACCAACATTTTTCATAGTTGTCCTTATACAAATTCACATTCTTAGATGTTAAATAAACCCCTAGATATTTCACCTTCTTTACCACAGTCAAACCTGTTTCCTCTTGAAATTTCTCCTTTTCCATATCTGTTAAGTTTTTCCCTAAAACTTTGGTTTTTTGCTTGTTCAACTTAAATCCAGCTACCTGGCCAAACTGTTGTATTATTTCTAAAACCTTTTTCGTACTAGTGTTTGGCTCTTGCAAAGTCAATACTAGGTCATCTGCAAACGCTCTTAACTTATAATGTTTAGCTCCGACCTGCACACCCTTGACCTGCTGGTCATTTCTTATCATGTTCAGCAACACCTCCAGAACTGAAATAAAAAGTAATGGGGAAATCGGGCACCCCTGTCGTGTTCCTTTTTCTATCTTAAGTTCCTCAGTCACAACATTATTTACAATCAGTTTAGCTTTTTGTTCGGAATATATTGCAGCCATACCATTCTCAAAACCCTGGCCTACCCCCATCCCATGAAGATTCTTCCTCATAAAACTCCAAGAAATATTGTCAAAGGCTTTCTCCGCGTCCACAAAAATCAATACTGCTTTAGTGTTTATATTCACCTCTAGCTTTTCCAGAATGTCTATTACATTCCTTACATTGTCTGCCAGGTGTCTTTTAGGGAGAAAACCTGCTTGGTCCTTATGAATCTTCTCCATCAAGACTCTTTTAAATCTTTTTGCCAAAATGTCTGCAAAAATTTTGTAATCCACATTAAGAAGTGATATTGGGCGGTAGTTCTTGAGTTGGGTCTTTTCAGTCTCTGACTTTGGTATGAGTGAAATATATGCCTCTTTCCACGATTCAGGTGCCCTTTTTCCCTCAAGGATCTCATTACAAACTTCTCTTAGTGGTTGAGTCAACCATTCCTTCAGCGATTTGTAGTATCTGGAAGTCAGTCCGTCTGGTCCCGGAGATTTGCCCAGTTGCATATTCTGAATGGCAGCCTCTATCTCTTGTTCTGAGATTCTCTGGTTCAAGTCCATCTTACTTTGATGACAGATGTTTTGTAATCCATATTTTCCAAGGAATTTGTCTATATCTTCTTCATTTTGCGGGCCTTGAGTGTAGAGTTTTTTAAAATAACTTAAAAAGCAATTTCTAATTTCATTAGGTTTAGATATATTCTTTCCATCCACCTCTAGGCTTGTAACTGTATTTAGTTTCTGCCTTTTCTTCAGTTGCCATGCCAAAAGTTTGCTACATTTATTTGCTGATTCAAAAGTCTTTTGCTTCATTTGCTTTATCTTCCATTCAATCTCTTGGTTCATCAATTCCATATATTGTGTTTGATATAACTTAATCTCTCTTAAAATGTCCTGAGATTTTGGTTTTGTTCTTAGTTTTCTCTCTCCTTCCTTTATCATTTCCAAAATCCTCTCTTTTTTCTCATTTTGTTTTTTCCTCTTTATTGAATTTTGTTGAATCAAGAATCCTCTCATAACCGCTTTACTTGCGTCCCAGATCACTCTTTTCTCCACGTCGGTCCTCAAATTTATTTCAAAATAGTCTTTTAGGGTCTTTTGGGCCTTCGTGAGAATCTCCTTATCTCGAAAGAGGGTGTCATTCATTTTCCATCTAAATTGACCAGTTATTGTGAGTTTCATCTCCATCTTCACGGCGTTATGGTCGGAGCAAGTTTTTGGGCAGATTTCCACTTTCTTGATCTTTGGAGCCATTCCACTAGTAACCCAGATTTGATCGATTCTGGTCCAGGTCATCATTGCTTGGGAGAAGAAAGTTCCCTCTCTCTCCAGAGGGTTCCTTGTTCTCCATATGTCTATCAAGTCCATATTTTCTGTCATTTCGAAAAAAGTCTTAGGGAGTCTCCCTTCCTTGCTAACTGTTAGTCTTTGTGCCTTGTCCATGTTAGTGGAGACCACGCCATTCATGTCTCCCATGATTATCATATTGTAGTCCAGATAGTCAATGAGAGTTTCATGGAGTCTCTTAAAGAAGTCAGATTTGCCTTCATTTGGTGCATAAATTCCAACCACTAGAAATTTTTCTCCTTGTATTTGTATCTCCACTGCCAAATATCTCCCTTGTTCGTCCTTGAATATCATTTTTGGAGCCCATTTCTCCTTCACATATATTACAACTCCTCTCTTCTTAACTTTGTCTGATGAAATAAATTCTTGTCCTAGCCTTTTATTTATAAGTAATCTCCTGTGGGCTCTGGTTATGTGAGTTTCTTGTAGGCATATCAAGTCCAGTTGTTCTCTATTCAATATATGAAATACTTGTCTTCTCTTCAAAGGCCCATTGAGCCCATTACAATTCCAACTAAGGAATTGCAGAGCCATCTTGCTATTTTTCTGAGGCTCCTCCAACAGCTCCCAGTTGTTGCTCTTCTTCTGATGGTGGTGGTTTTTGTCCAATCGAGAGATTCAGAATATCCAATGCTCTCCTCTGTTCTGCAAGTACGTCCACAGTCCCCTTCTGTAGGTCCTCCTGGTATCTTGCCAAAAATTTGTCTTTATCTTGAATTGTCTTTATTTTCACCTTGTTTGCCTTGTAGTCAAATGACAGTCCTTGTGGGAATTCCCACCTGAAGCGGATAGAATTTTTCTTTAATAAAAGGGCTAAGTCCTTGTAGAAGTTTCTTAAGTCCAGAATGTATTTTGGGATGTCTTTGAAGATCTGTACAGCTGAATTTCCAATTTGCAAGGCCTTTTCAAAGTGTAGTCCTAGTATTTTGTCTCTTTCCTCCTTGGATCTAAGTGTGATCAAACAGTCTCTCGGGGTCTTTCTGTGTTGCTTTTTGCCCAATCTAAAGGCAGTCGTAATTTTGAATTCGTCTTCCTCAAGGTCCCAGCAATCCACAAACTCCCGTGTCAAATATTCCGCAAGGTTGTCTCTTTCATTCTCCGGAATCAGTCTTATTTTTAAGTTTCTCTCTTTCCTCTGTAACTCCCACAAGGCCAAGGTTGCATCATGCTCATAGACCTTCTTGGCAATCGGCTCTAATTTCTCCTGTGTCTCTCCCGCAGTGGCTTTGGCATCTTCCGCAATTTGGCGCGTAGTGGCATTTTCCTCCACCAATTTATTTATAGATTCTGTATTCTGGTTTAATCTTGCTGAAATTTCTGTTAATTTTAGTGTATTCTCTGAAGTCTGTTTTGTCAAAGACTCCAGAGTTTGGTTTATCTTGAGCAGGGCGTCTGTCACAGCTTCCATAGAGACAGCTGCTCCTTTGTCTTGTCCTGTTGTTCCTGCTGATCCGGCTGTTGCACCTGAGATTGAGCCTCTTTTCTTTACCTGTTGCTGCTGCAGCTGTTGTTGTTGTTGCTTGGTCTTGGCTCTTGTGACTATCGAGAACAAGATCCTTTTCAGGTGAGAATTCCCTCAAGGCCTATCCTTCAGCTTCAAAGGAAGGAAAATAAAAATAAGATCAATAGAAGAAAAAACAAAATTTCTGTATAAATATGAAGAAGATCTACAGAAGGGAATTGGAAAAGTGCCAACAGCATTGGACAGAAGATCATCAGCTAGAGGATCAGAGCAAAGAGCATTGGAGAAAAGATCACCAAACAAGGAAACATTGGACATAACGAGACTATCTTTTGGATTGGACCTCCCAGCGAACGTCCCAACATTACTACCAACAGAAGAGGAGCAAGTATTGGGGGCAGTTGGGGGGACACCAAAGTAACTGCATGATGGGGCTGCAGGTCTTGAATTGGAATGTGAATGGACTCAACAGCCCGGAAAAAAAGGCGGAGAGTATTTCATTTATTGAAAAAAAGAGCATCTGGACCTGATTTGTCTACAAGAAACACATGTGACAAGGTTACACAGGAAGCTACTTAATAATAAAAGATTAGGCCAAGAATTTATCTCATCGGATAAAGTAAAAAAAAAGAGGAGTGGTTCTCTATGTAAAGGAGAGTCTATCACCAAAATTTGTTTTCAAAGATGATCAAGGAAGATTTATAGCAATTGAAATTCAAACGCAAGGAGAAATTTTTTTGATAATAGGTATTTATGCACCAAATGAAGGAAAGTCGGAATTTTTTAAGAAGCTACATGAGATTCTGATGGACTATATGGATTACAATATGATTTTGATGGGAGACATGAATGGCGTTGTGTCCACAAATATGGACAAGGCACAAAGACAGATAGTAACTAAGGATGGAAGACTACCAAAAGCTTTCTTTGATATGACTGAAAAGATGGACTTAGTTGATATCTGGAGAATGAAGAATCCTCTGGGAACTTTCTTCTCCGAGGCCAAAATGACATGGACAAGAATTGACCAAATTTGGGTAATAAGAGGACTGGCTCCGAAGATTAGTAAAGTTGAAATTTGCCCTAACACCTGCTCCGACCATAATGCAGTGAAGATGGAGATGAAATTGATGCCAGTTGGTTCCTTTAGATGGAGGATGAACAATACTTTGTTTAGGAATGAAGAATTTACTAAGAAGGCCCAAAAAACTTTGAGAGACTATTTTGAGCTAAATATGAGCACTACTGTGGAAAAAAGAGTAATCTGGGATGCAAGTAAAGCGGTCATGAGAGGATTTTTGATACAACAGAATGCAATTAAGAAGAGAATGCAAAATGAGAAAAAAGACAAAATTTTGGAAAAAATAAAGGAAGGGGAGAAGAAACTGAAGGCGAAACCAAAGTCCCAGGAGATTTTGAAAGAGATAAAGTTATATCAAGTTCAATACATGGAAATTGACAAAAGTTTAAAGGAATACTAGCAAATTGTATGGGACTGCAGGAATTTTAATGGTGGACAAATTCCTTTCCCACTTTTTTGAATTGTAACAATACTCCCTCTAGTGGAGTTTTGGATTTACAATTGCCTGGGAACAAACTTTATTTTGACTCTCTGTTGCTTTGTTATTTACATTTGGGAACTGTCTTTCCCATGGGATTACAATTTGACCTTGACTCATAGACAGATGTGGAATGAGTGGCCAACCGAAAACAAGAGCTGCAAAAACGAAAGCAAGGCAAGCCCAACTTCTGCAAACAACCTTGACTACTCAGACACGTAGATCATCGGTCCCAGCTGTTTTAGGAATACAAGAAAAGGAAGCTGAGCAGCCAGCATCAGAGGATATGGCTGAAGGAGGGTCTGATACCTTCTTAAAACAAATGTTAGAACAATTTGCAATCTTGAACAAGAAGGTAGATGACCAATCGGCAAAAATTGATCAAGCCACATCCTCTATTACAAAACTGTCTGACCAAGTGGCACAACATTCACAAGTAATTGGGAATCTTAAGGAAGCAACTGTAGAAAATCGGAAACTGGCTGAGGCAGCCAATTTAAAGGCAGACCAAGCAAACCAGAAGGTTGAGGCCATAAAAGGGGAGGTAAGGCCACTACACAAGCATATTAGTGACCAGCAGGCCTACCTGTCTATGGTGGAATTGCGAAATCGGGAAAATATTTTGAGATTAAGAGCCATCCCAGAGCTTGAGAAAGAAGATTTGATTGACTATTTGACAGCAGAATTTTCCAAGTTCTGGGGTATAGAAGTAGACAAGGACTTTAAAATAACAACTGCGTTTAGGTTGGGAAGAGCTGCAAGGGGGGGGCAGGCCCAGAGACTGTTTGATTATTCTGAGATCCAAGCAGGAGAGAGACAAAATATTAGACCTCCATTTTAAGAAATCATTGGATATTCAAGGTAAAAGAGCGGAAATTTACAGAGATATACCAAAACAACTTTTGGACCTTAGAACTGCTTATACTGATTTAGCAAGACTACTGAGAGGCAACGCGATTCCTTACAGGTGGGAGTTCCCCCAAGGTCTATCTTTCAACTACAAAGGAAAGAAAGTTAAAATTAAAACAACAGAAGACAACCAGAAGTTCCTGCACGACCACGGAGAGGACTTGCAGAAGGGAATAGCAGGTCCTTGGCCACCGCCACAACCTGAAATAGTACCAACTCCTACACCTCAGGGTCTGGACGAAAAGAAGGACACCCCATAAAAAGGAACAACAGATTGATTCAGGATGTTTCTGCAGCTGTACAGCTGGAATATTCATGGAGCAAATTCCCCGGAAAAAAGAAGAAGGATCTTCCATATTTTGAAAAAAGAACAATTGGACATTATTTGTTTGCAGGAAACACATGTGACTAGACTCCACAGGAAAGTGTTAATCAATAAAAGACTAGGCCAAGAATTTATTTCTTCAGACAGAGTTAAAAAGAGAGGCGTGGTGATCTATGCTAAGGAGAACCTGTCACCGAAACTATTGTTTAAAGATGAGCAAGGAAGAATCTTGGCAATTGAAATACAAACTCAAGGAGAAAAATTTTTGATATTAGGAATTTATGCACCAAATGAGGGGAAATCGGAATTTTATAAGAAGCTACATGTGACATTGCTGGACTATCTGGATTATTCCAACATCATTATGATGGGTGATATGAATGGGGTGGTCTCTACTCACATGGATAAGTCACAAAATCAAAATCTAACCAAAGATGGCAGACTACCAAAAACCTTTTTTGAATTAACTGACAATATGGATTTGATTGATATTTGGAGGACAAGGAACCCTTTAGGTAAAGAAGGAACATTCTTTTCTGAGGCCCACCTGTCATGGACAAGAATCGACCAAATTTGGACAACTAGAGGGCTGGCACCCAAGACTAGAAGGGTGGAAATCTGCCCAAAGACTTGCTCCGACCATAATGCTCTGAAAATGGAATTGAGACTTATTCCGGCCGGTTCCTTCAGATGGAAAATGAATGACAGCCTATTAAGAGATCAAGAGATTGTAAAGAAGGCCCAAAAAACTTTAAAGGACTACTTTGAAATCAATTTGAACACCTCGGTGGAAAAGAGAACAATCTGGGACGCAAGTAAAGCTGTAATGAGAGGGTTTCTGATACAACAGAATACGATCAAGAAAAAACTTTGGAACGGAAAAAAGGATAAGATACTAGAGAAGATAAGAGATGGAGAGAGAAAATTGAGACTAAAACCCAAATCAAAAGAGATCCTAAGAGAAATCAAATTCCATCAAGTACAATATGCGAAACTGATAAATCAAGAAGTGGAATGGAAAATTAAACAAATGAAACAAAGATCATTTGAATCGGCGAATAAATGTGGAAAACTGCTAGCATGGCAGTTGAAAAAGAGACAAAAATTGAACTTTGTTACCAACTTAGAGGTTGAAGGGAGAAACATTCAGAAACCAGATGAAATTAGAAAGAGTTTCCAGAAATATTTCAAAAAACTATATATGCAAGGGCCTGAGGATGTGTCCGAGATAGATCAATTTTTAAAAGGTAATGGTTTACCAAAACTATCTCAGGAGAAGAGATCAATCTTGAATTATAAAATAACACAACAGGAAATTGAGGCTGCCATTCAGAATATGCAACTAGGCAAATCTCCAGGCCCAGATGGACTTACCTCCAAGTATTATAAGATATTAAAAGACTATTTGACACAACCATTATTGGAGGTTTGCAACCAGATTATGGAGGGAGGGAGGGCACCGGAAACGTGGAAAGAAGCTTTCATCACATTGATACCCAAATTGGAAACTGAAAAGACTCAGCTTAAGAACTACCATCCCATCTCACTCCTAAATGTGGATTATAAAATTTTTGTGGACATTTTAGCAAGTAGACTTAAAAAGGTATTGAATGAAATAATTCATAAGGACCAGGCAGGCTTTCTTCCAGGCAGACACTTGTTTGACAATACTAGGAACATTATTGATATTCTGGAACTCTTGCAAACCAACATTAACACTAAAGCAGTGTTAATTTTTATCGATGCAGAGAAGGCCTTTGACAACATTTCTTGGAAATTTATGAAGAAAAATTTGGAAGGGATGGGAGTGGGACGGGGGTTTGAAAATGGTATAGAAGCAATTTATTCAGAACAGAAAGCTAAGTTGATAGTGAACAATGTGGTGACAGAAGAGTTCAAAATTGAAAAAGGAACACGACAGGGGTGCCCCCTATCCCCCCCTATTATTTATCTCAGTCCTGGAGGTGCTTTTGAATATGATTAGGGAGGACCGGCTGGTACAAGGAGTACAGGTCGGAGTGAAACAATATGAACTGAAAGCCTTTGCAGATGACCTGGTTTTAACACTACAGGAGCCAGAACCCAGTACAAAAAGAGTTTTAGAACTGATTTATGAGTTTGGTCGGGTGGCGGGATTTAAGTTGAATAAACAAAAAACTAAAGTTTTGGGGAAAAACTTGACACCTTTAGAAACAGATGGGTTTCAGAAGGAAAATACCTGGGGGTCAACTTGTCTTCCAAAAATTTGAATCTATCGGAAGTTAAAAAGGATTTGGAATCTTGGTCAAGACTGAAACTTTCCTTGTTGGGCCGAATAGCAGCTATAAAAATGAATGTGTTGCCAAAGATGTTGTTTCTGTTTCAAACCCTACAGATCGTGGACAGAGTGGAATGTTTTGGAAAGTGGCAGAAGGATATCTCAAAGTTTGTTTGGCAGGGCAAAAAGCCCCGAATAAAGTTTAAAATACTAACAGATGCAAAGGAAAGAGGGGGATTTGCCCTGCCAGACTTAAGGTTGTATTATGAAGCTGCAGCCTTCTGCTGGATGAAAGATTGGATGCTTTTAGAGAACACAGATGTCCTAGATCTGGAAGGGTTTAATAATTCGTTAGGATGGCATGCATATTTGTGGTACGACAAGGTAAGGACTCACAAAATGTTCAAAAACCATATTGTCAGAAAAGCTAATTTATGGTCTGGACAAAATATAAAGACTTATTAGAAAGTAAGACCCCGAGGTGGGTATCACCAGTGGAGGCCAAGGCTTGGAAAAAACCCAATATGGAGGCCGGCTGGCTGAAATATGGGGAAATAATAGAAAAAACTGGTGACAATTGGAGGTTACAGAGCTATGAAAAACTAAAGAATAAGGTGCAAGATTGGTTTCATTATGCTCAAATACAAGAGGTTTTTAAGTTGGATAAAAAAATAGGATTCCAGGAGGAAAAATCGAAACTAGAGACAGAACTGTTAGAACCAAAGACTAAGGTACTTTTGAGAATGTATAACTTGCTGCTTAAATGGAACACTCAGGATGAGACAGTTAAATCAGCCATGATAAAATGGGCTCAAGACATTGGGCACAACATTATGTTTGAAGACTGGGAAAGGTTATGGACCACCGGTATGAAATTCACGGCATGTAATGCCCTGAAAGAAAACATTATGAAAATGATATACAGGTGGTACATGACCCCAGTCAAGCTTGCTAAGATATACCATTTGTCTGATAATAAATGCTGGAAATGTAAGGAGGCTGAAGGGACATTCTTTCACCTGTGGTGGACCTGTCCAAAAGTGAAGGTCTTCTGGGAAATGATTTACAATGAGTTAAAAAAGGTGTTTAAGTACACCTTTCCTAAGAAACCAGAGGCCTTTCTCTTGGGCATTGTCGGCCAAAAGGTGTTAAAGAAAGATAGAATGTTTTTTATGTATGCAACTACAGCAGCAAGAATTCTCATCGCAAAACATTGGAAGACTCAAGATTTACCCACACTGGAAGAGTGGCAGACGCAACTGATGGACTATATGGAATTGGCCGAGATGACTGCCAGGATCCGAGATTTGGGAGAAGAAGCAATGGAGGAAGATTGGAAAAAATTTAAGGACTGTTTGCAAAAACTTTATAAGTTATATGAATCATAAGAATTCGCAGGATTTGGAAAGGCTAGCTCCAGCAACGAGATTGGGTCTATATGAAACTAAGTTATATTAATGAAAGGACTAACGTTTAAATATAACACTATATTGGTTTTTGGAGTAAATGGATAATAAGTAATTTAAACTGAAATGCAGCTATCTGAAAGTACAAAAGAATGCACGAAACAAGGTTATAATTTGCTGACATTTTTATTGTTAAGAATGCACTGTGAGGGGGATGTGGGGAAGTCCGGTAGATGATTGGAAAAAAGTTTTGAAATGATGAATCTTTTTTTTTCTTTTTTCTTTTCTGTTTTCTTTATTCTTGTTTTTTTGTATGTCTTTATCTGGAAAAAATGTAATAAAAAATATTAAAAAAAAAATAAGTACAGAACCTTACACTTGTCCCTATTGAAATTCATTTTGGCCTAGTTAGTTTTGGCCCAGTTCTCCAATCTGTTAAGGTCATATTGAATCCCATTTCTATCCCCTGCAGCCTTAAGTTCATCAAGCTTTTTGAAGTTGACCTTCTTAAATGTCAGGAACGTTCCCTTACTGACAGTGGAGAAGAGGCAGACACAGAGGAAGAAGAGAGAGAATTCCTAAGGGAGGGAGGAGAAGCAGTTAGCAGCAGTAATGTGGCACAACGTGAAGGAATGCAACTTGCAAGCTCTGATAATGAAGAAGAAGAAGAGGAGGAGGAGGAGGAGGAGTTTGGACTTGATACCCTGCCTTTCACTCCCCTTAAGGAGTCTCAAAGCGGCTAACCATCTCCTTTCACAACAAACACTCTGTGAGGTGAGTGGGGCTGAGAGACTTCAGAGAAGTGTGACTAGTCACCCAGAAGCTGCATGTGGAGGAGCGGAGACACGAACCCGGTTCACCAGATTACGAGTCCACCGCTCTTAACCACTACACCACAACAGAAGGAGAGGAAGAGATAGGGGGAGTAGAATTGCCCCAAACTCGTAGATTAACTAGGCTAGCAGAAAAGCGCGGGCCTGGGTAAAAGAGAAGGTGGCGGCTTCCCTGTTGGGGATGGAAGGGGAGGAGCCTAGTTCTGGCAACTGGATCATCGAATGAGGAATGATTTATCTGAGCTCTGACCAGAGCTCTCTGTATTGAACAATAAATCTGGAATAATGACCTGTCTGAAGTTGTGTCGTGTGTGGGAGAGACGCCAAGCCTGACATTAAAGTCCAGAGCGCATGTTTGACTACACTCAGTTTTCCCTTACGTGTGTATGATGAAAACCAGGAGGACATGATAACTTCCTCCCAAGTTTCTGAGTACTTCCACTTCATTGATCATCTCCTCCCTGTTGATGAGGACCAGGTCCAAGATAGATGATCCCCTTGTGGCTCCTTCCACCTTATGGGAAATGAAATTGTCAGCGAGGAAATGGAGGAATTTGTTGGACCTGACATAGTTTTGTTTCAATTCAGGAATTGGTTTGGAAAGTACAAATTGTATATTGAAATGAATTTCTCCTTCATACCTACCCAAGGCTACCCCCAAATACACTTTCTGAAATGCAGTGACCAAATTTGTGACACATTCAATTTAAATTTTACTGCATATAATGTCAAATCATTTTCTCCCACTTTGCACTAAAAGTAACAGAAAACCTTATAAAAATGCTTCCATTTTGAATTTTGGGGAAAATTGAGTTGTTGAATTGTTATAAAATTTTAGGGTGCACATACATAGCTGACACACACTCCACAGAAAACCAATCCTTCACCCTTCAAATTTTAGCAAACATTCCTGGGAAAATTACACATTATTTTAGCACACAGAGCAATCCTTACAGCCATCGTGGCTTTTCTAATTACTCCTCTCTCTGCAGAAGGAGATAACTTGGAGAAACCTTTTCCAGTCGCTCTTGTCACTTAACAAATTCTTCAGATCCTTTTTTGGGGGGATATTTGTGTATGAATAGGGTGGGCCTATGACCTGGATTCAAGAACAAAGTATTTACCATCTCAAAAGAATGGCCAGGCTGCCCAGGTAAAACATTATCGGGTCTCCTGGCAGACAGGAGAGAAGCCACACACAAATTTGTGTTGTAGACTGCCTCTTGTGATGCTTTTTGGGTGGTCTTTGGCTAAGGGGTTGGGCCATTTCAAAAGGTTCCTGCACACTTTGTTCAGGGTCTCTCTTACTTCCTTGCAAGGGAGGGGGCACCCTCTGTTGCAACAGAAAAATAAAGATCTGCCTTGCTTTCCACTGGATCCTGCCTCCATCCATTCATCTCTGACAGATCATGGACTTCAGAGACTCAGTCCCTTGGGGATTTGAGCAGCAAAAGCCAACCCCTCTATTTTTCTATATCAGCTGCAGGAACAGAAACACTTTTTGTCCCTCAAAGTTCAGATTTAGCTTTTTAACATCATTAAGCCTTTGGTCAGATGGCATGTTAAGATACTGATCACTTCTACCTTGATTTCAGCAAGGCATTCGACAAGGTGCCCCATGATATTCTTGTAAAGAAGCTGGTAAAATGTGGTCTTGACTATGCTACCACTCAGTGGATTTGTAACTGGCTGACTAACCGAACCCAAAGGGTTCTCATCAATGGTTCCTCTTCATCCTGGAGAAGAGTGACTAGTGGGGTGCCACAGGGTTCTGTCTTGGGCCCGGTCTTATTCAACATCTTTATCAACGACTTGGATGATGGACTCAAGGGCATCCTGATCAAATTTGCAGATGACACCAAACTGGGAGGGGTGGCTAAAACCCCAGAGGACAGGATCACACTTCAAAACGACCTTGACAGATTGGAGAACTGGGCCAAAACAAACAAGATGAATTTTAACAGGGAGAAATGTACAGTATTGCACTTGGGCAAAAAAAATGAGAGGCACAAATACAAGATGGGGGACACCTGGCTTGAGAGCAGTACATGTGAAAAGGATCTAGGAGTCTTGGTTGACCACAAACTTGACATGAGCCAACAGTGTGACGCGGCAGCTAAAAAAGCCAATGCAATTCTGGGCTGCATCAATAGGAGTATAGCATCTAGATCAAGGGAAGTAATAGTGCCACTGTATTCTGCTCTGGTCAGACCTCACCTGGAGTACTGTGTCCAGTTCTGGGCACCACAGTTCACGAAGGACACTGACAAACTGGAACGTGTCCAGAGGAGGGCAACCAAAATGGTCAAAGGCCTGGAAACGATGTCTTATGAGGAACGGCTAAGGGAGCTGGGCATGTTTAGCCTGGAGAAGAGGAGGTTAAGGGGTGATATGATAGCCATGTTCAAATATATAAAAGGATGTCACATAGAGGAGGGAGAAAGGTTGTTTTCTGCTGCTCCAGAGAATCGGACACGGAGCAATGGATCCAAACTACAAGAAAGAAGATTCCACCTAAACATTAGGAAGAACTTCCTGACAGTAAGAGCTGTTCGACAGTGGAATTTGCTGCCAAGGAGTGTGGTGGAGTCTCCTACTTTGGAGGTCTTTAAGCAGAGGCTTGACAACCATATGTCAGGAGTGCTCTGATGGTGTTTCCTGCTTGGCAGGGGGTTGGACTCAATGGCCCTTGTGGTCTCTTCCAACTCTATGATTCTATGATTCTATGACTTCTAAAGCCTACAATTTCAGACCTACTGCAGCCAAATAGAGTATAAGTGCTGGGCTGTTTGCAGCCATCCAACAGGAGTTAGTAAATACAATGGGTGTGTGCACACCCCAATATTTGTCTTGGACTCAGCTACATTCTTCACAATAATACGTTTTGAATGCGTTATAAATATCCAACACTAGATGGTGCAAGAGAGCAAAAAGGAATTCATGTAGATTTTTACATACACTCCCCCCCCCTTTGTATAACAATTTAATTTCTGGCTTATTTATAGCATTTTCAACCTGTGTCTAGAACCATCCCTTGTCTCTTTATCTGGGCATTAAAAAAAAAGCTGTTTTTGAGTTGCTCTGTCCACTTAGTTTTGGAGTCTGTGCTCTCTCTGCTTAGATCTGTGGTTTGGGTTCCAAGCTGCTCTGCATAAAATTAATCTGTATGCTCCCCACTAATGTGAACACCCTGAATTGGGTCTGGAAGTGAACTGGCAGCCAGTGCAACTGTTTTAAAACTGGGGTTATACAAATGCTAAATTGAACTCCACTCCATAATCTGACTGCTGCATTTTGGACCCGCTTAAGTTTCAGAGTCATTTCAAGGGCAGCCTCGGGTTGAGTGCTTTGAAATAATCCAGTCTGGAATTTTAAGAAATAATAATGTACAAAATGCATTATTTCTTACAGAACATGTTTTGCAAACATGCACAGCAATGCACACAAAAATGAATACAAAATTTTGTGCAGATAGTTTTTCCTAGAAAAAAAGAATGCAAACTGATGCAGAGATGAGGTAAACTGAATTTAGGACTGGAATAAAGAGAAACAAGAAGAAACTGCATTTATGAAATCTGAGGACCCCTCTCATCTCCAGGAGAACTCACGGGGAGGATCATTTCCTGTGTCTCTACCTGAGACTGCTCTGCCGCTCCACGGTGGGAGATTCAGTGCAGCACTAAAACCAGCCAATGTACTCAGGGAGCTGCAGCCTTTTTAGGAATAAATTCATGGCAGTAATTTAATGGCACGAGGTGTTATATCTGCATTTCCTTATAAATGTTGTGTTTCATAAACCAAGCAAAAAGCGGATTGGAAATACAGGAACAAACCTGAGCACAATCTACTGAGGAGATTTCACCCCTCCCATACCCAAGAATCTCCTGATGATCTCCTGATGGTCTCTGCTGGCTCTCCAGAGAAGAGGAGGCGTGTCCTGCCTATCTACTTATTCTGCCCAGCAACATATCAGTGTGTGTGAGAGAGAGAGTCAGTCAGTCAGTGTATCGGAGAGAGTGAGAGTGTTAGAGATCCTAGAGATAAGATTGCTGCTAAGAGCAGCTGCAGACTCTCAGTGTAGCATTGATTTATGCTTAGAATATTCAGCTCTGTATATAGTTTTGTATCATAGTTGTAGTTACAGAATAAAAGGAAGATATTCTACAGAGCTGCTCTCCGAGTGGTTTATACTCTGCAAGACTCTGCAAAACTCTGCTGCGCAACGACTGTATTATTGAGACAGTGAATCCGGTGCTCTCAGCTCTGAGCTGTGAGTCCACAGCACTGTGACCTGTTCCTGAGAGAAAGGAGGTCTCTGGCGGTGCTTCCCAGCTCGCCTAGCCCAGTCGGGGTTGAGGTGCATGAGTCCAGTTGGTGCACTGGCTCTAGGGCGATGCTGACATCGGTTATGGGCCCAGTCGTTGTTCCAGTCGTCTGACCTGACGTTGTTCCAGTCATCCCAGTCGTCTCAGTCGTCCCAGTCGCCAGAGGTTTCTGTTGCTGATTGCCGGACGGTGGAACGGACGCTGCATGCTGGACTGATTTGTGGTGCCCAGAAGCAGAGCTGTTTTGGAGCAGAGTGTTCAAGCTGCCGCTGTTGCTGTTGCTGCTGCTTGATTTATGGAGGTATGTTGCTGACTGCCAAAGGAAGAAGATAGCATCCCTGTTTGCCTGTTAATTGCACTCTGAGTGGGAGAGAGAGTGGCTGAGGGAGTCAAGGCTTTATCTGTGTTGCACGAGGGAAGTGTCTTGCTCTAAGTAATAGCAGACATGGCCTGTGCACATTCTGGCCAGATGGCTCTGTCCTTTCCTCTCCTCACGCCTGAAACCTATGCAGTTTGGCAAGTAAAGATGAAAGCGCTTTTACAGAGGGAAAAGCTATTTCACACGATAGAAGATGACCCTCCCGATGAGGATGCAGATGATTGGGCTGAGTGGCATGCTGCAGATATGAAAGCCTGGGGGACAATTGTTTTGAGTGTTTCAGACCACTTGCTGGTGAACTTAATAATAATAATAATAATATTTTATTTATACCCCGCCCTTCCCAGCCAAGGCCGGGCTCAGAGCGGCTTACAAGCAATAATAAAAACAAGGGTCAAGAGACTGCACAAGCTGTTTGGCATAAGTTGAGAGTTATGCATCTGAGGCAGAATGCTGGTTCCAGTGTGATTTTCTTTAAGAAGCTGTGCAGGCTGCAGTTGGAGAAAGGTGCTGATTTGCCTAGCCATCTGTCTCAATTAAAGCGTCTCAGACAGGACCTTGTTCAGCGAGACCTGGCTATTTCAGAGGCTGTGTTTGCAATGCTGATGATCAATAGCCTAGATGAGTCTTATGATGGAGTAGCTGCCCAGATTTCCACGATGCCTTCTGACCGGCTAACAGAAGATTATGTGTCTAGCATGCTCTTGAATGAGTGGGATCGCAGACAGGCTGTTAGAGAAAGCTGGGACTGTGCTGTTAAAAATGTGCTTGAAAATGTGCCTGAGTCTTCAGCAGGGGAAAGTGAAAGTGAAACTGCTGCTGTTAAAGCTTTGAAATTGAAGCGGTGCTTTTCGTGTGGAGCACAAGGCCATTTGAGTTTCCAGTGTAAGAAGTCTTCAAAGAAGAAGGGAAACTTCAGAGGCAGAGGGGGAGGAGGAAGAAATCTCCAAGCACCTGCTACTTCAAAGGCCTTGATCTCTCGCTGTTCCAGTCAACGTGGGCGGAGTTTCTTCGTGGTCGACTCTGGCTGTTCAAACCACGTGGCCAAAGATAAGAATCTCTTTGTTCAGCTTGAGAAGCAAGAGAAAGAAATTCATCAAGCAGATGGGACAGTTCTCACAAGTGTGGCTCAGGGAACTGTGTTCTTAAAGAGCCTGAATGCAACTATTAAGAATGTCCTGTATGCGCCTGATATTCAGGACAATTTGTTGAGTGTTTCCCAGCTTGATCGTCAAGGGTTTAAGGTGGTGTTTGCTAAATCTCGCTGTGAAATTCTTAGAGATGGCAAGCTCATTCTGTATGCAAAATGTGTAAATGGATTGTACCAATTGCCTTTTGTTTCAGGTGCAGGCACTGTAGAAGCAACTAAGAAAGAGTGTTGCAATTTGTCTGTAGATAAGAATGAGAAGTTGCATGCCCAATGTATTCATTATTACCACCGTATTTATGGTCATTTGAATTTCCAGGCTGTGGCAAAAATGCCTGATATGGTTCAGGGTATGAAGTTGAAAGAATGTCCCTACCACATGAAATGTGTTTCTTGTGCTGAGAGTAAGGCAAGGCAAGCTCCCAAAGGTACAGAGTCTGGGAGAGAGGCCAAGAAACCATATGAAGTCATTCATGCAGACTTAGTGGGGCCTCTAGCGCTCTCTAGAGGCAATTCAAGATTTTTCATGGTTCTGATAGACTCCTATTCAAAATATGTTTGGATCTATATGCTGCAGAAAAAGTCTGAAGCCTTTACCAAGTTTCGCCAGTTTTGTAAATGGCTCAGAAATGTACATAATGAGAATGTACGTTGTCTTTTCACAGACAGGGGTGGAGAGTTTTGTTCAGAAGAGTTTGAGAGTTTTCTTTCTGAACAGGGCATTGAGCATAGGACGGCCACGCCCAGATCACCCTGGCAGAATGGTTTATGTGAGAGAGTAAACCAGACCCTGCAGCAAGGAATCAGAACGCTGTTACATGATTCGGGGCTACCCAATCCTTTTTGGGCTGAAGCTCTTTCGTTTTTCTGTCATGTGTATAACAGGAGATACCAGTCTAGTGTAAATTGCACCCTATATGAGATGCTTCACGGAAGAAAGCCATGTGTAAAGCATTTTAAAAATTTTGGTTCGGAGGTTTGGGTGCACACCTCGCAGGGTGACAAACTGAGCAAGCGTGGAGAACATGGTGTTTTCCTAGGATATGAGAAAGGGTCTTATCGTGTTCTGATCACAGACACAAAAACCATAAGGCTGACCAGGAGTATTGATGACAATCCACAATGGGACAGAGTTGGCGTTTTTCAGTGCCATCCCATTTGTGATGATGGTGCAAAAGGGGCAAAGAAAGTTAAGAGGGAGGCAAGTGTTGTTGGTGGTGATAATCCTGATGCCAATGTAGTTCCAGATGATGGCACAGATTATCAGAGCACAAAAGCCTCAGGTGAGTCTGACGCTGACTCAGACTTAGCAGCTTCATATACTTTAGCTCCCCATTCTCCCAAAGAGGAGGAAGCACCAGAACAAGAGGATCAGAGAGTTTTGCGCAGACCCGAGAGAACAACCAAGGGTGTACCACCGAAAAGGTTTTCTGAAGAGTTTGCAAAGACTGCGGTCACGAGCAACTCTGGTGGGGTTTTTAAACCAGGCATAAAGTGTGCTGAGAGTAATAGCACAAAATGCTGCATTTATTTCCTTACCTGATATTTGAAGGGGAAAGCGTGTATTTGAGTTCTGAAAAATGGTTTGTTCAAGTCTGCCTAATTAGAGATGTCAATTTGCATTTGAGAGGAAGAAATGTGTGTGAAGATTTTCCAGAAGCTGCTTATTCATTTGTATTGTCACAATGTGTATTTTATGTAAATTGCAGTTGTGTTAAAGATTCTTGAAATGGTCGGATGAAATGGGGGAGGATGAGGAGATTTCACCCCTCCCATACCCAAGAATCTCCTGATGATCTCCTGATGGTCTCTGCTGGCTCTCCAGAGAGGAGGAGGCGTGTCCTGCCTATCTACTTATTCTGCCCAGCAACATATCAGTGTGTGTGAGAGTGAGAGACAGTCAGTCAGTATATCGGAGAAAGTGAGAGTGTTAGAGATTCTAGAGATAAGATTGCTGCTAAATGCAGCTGCAGACTCTCAGTGTAGCATTGATTTATGCTTAGAATATTCAGCTCTGTATATAGTTTTGTATCATAGTTGTAGTTACAGAATAAAAGGAAGATATTCTACAGAGCTGCTCTCCGAGTGGTTTATACTCTGCAAGACTCTGCAAAACTCTGCTGCGCAACGACTGTATTATTGAGACAGTGAATCCGGTGCTCTCAGCTCTGAGCTGTGAGTCCACAGCACTGTGACCTTTTCCTGTGAGAAAGGAGGTCTCTGGCGGTGCTTCCCAGCTCGCCTAGCCCAGTCGGGGTTGAGGTGCATGAGTCCAGTTGGTGCACTGGCTCTAGGGTGATGCTGACATCTACTTGATTGATGCCACTGTGAATTATGGTGTTGGCATATTTGAGACCCTGCAGTAGAATGAATACTGTAGTGTCTGTACCCTTGGACCAATGAAAGAAAACAGAATTTCAGTGCTGTTTTCAAAAGACTCCTTGTTGCTAAGCATTATAAAGTGGTGTCATTTATATTAATAATTTAAATATAAATGTGCATCTACCTGTAATATTTTTTTGTTCCTTGAGTCAGCCAATAATCCTGATATCAACTAATCCAGAATGCGGCAGACTGGTGACTGGGGGCGATCACCGAGACCACATAACACTGGTCCTGAAAGACCTACATTGGCTCCCAGTACATTTCCGAGCACAATTCAAAGTGTTGGTGCTGACCTTTAAAGCCCTAAACGGCCTCGGTCCAGTATCCCTGAAGGAGCGTCTCCACCCCCATCGTTCTGCCTGGACACTGAGGTCCAGCGCCGAGGGCCTTCTGGCGGTTCCCTGTGAGAAGTGAGGTTATGGGAACCACGCAGAGGGCCTACTCAGTAGTTGAACCCACCCTGTGGAGCGCCCTCCGATCAGATGTCAAGGAGATAAAGAACTATTAGAAGACATCTGAAGGCAGCGCTGTTTAGGGAAGTTTTTAATGATTGATGTTTTAATGTACTTTTAATCTTTTTCTGGAGGCCGCCCAGAGTGGCTGGGGAAACCCAGCCTGATGGGTGGGGTATAAATAATAAATTATTATTATTATTATTATTATTATTATTATTATTATTATTAGGCTTTGTTTAAAATGCTTTGGAGCCAAATGTTGCATGAGCAATCTTATTTACGTGGTAGACTTTTATCAGGGAACTGTCCCATGCAAGCTCTTTGTAGGTCTCTTGATTTCAATAAGAACATGGGTGACCTTCCAGATATTGATGAACCCCAGTTCCCATCAACACTAACCACTGGCCACACTGATTGAAAGTGATGGGAATCGGAATCCAAGAACATCTGAAAGACCTCAGGTTTCCCTAGGTAACCTGCCCCAAGTTATATAGCACTTCAAAGGTCACAATTGGCTCTGTGAAGTGGGCACAGGAAAGACTTCCATTATATTATGTCCTGTGAATCACAGGAAGCTGCCTTATAACAAGTCAGGCTATTGGTCTATGTAGATCAGTACTGTCTACACTGATTGGCAATGACTCTCCAGGACTTCAGATGGGGCATCTCTCCCAGACTCACCTGGAGATTGAAGTTGGGGACCTTCTGCATGCAATGCAGATGCTCTATCACTGAGCTATGGCTCTTCCAAGTCTGGTGCCTTAAAGTTCCTCAAATATGTCACCCATAATGTCCACCTCACCTGACCTCTAGTGAAACTGAACCTGTCACGCTCCCCTAAATCCACCTGTGCAGGCATCTTCTGTATGATGTTTTTGAGACAATATTCTTTCCTTAATTACAATCAAGAAACAAGCATCTTAGGGTCGAATCCCCACAAATAGGGTGGATAATTTTTAGAGTCTGTTTGCACACAGCTCTAGTTAAAACCATCCAAGCTAAGAACACCGTTGGTTTCTGTTAGATAGTGGGTAGACATAGGAGACGACGCAGCAATTTTTCCAAAGCAGCTCTTTATTTCTAAGCTGGAACAGAACTGAACAGCAAACAGCTCAGCCGGCCTGCTTTTATAGGCAGCCCGCTGTCAACATTGTAGCAACAACAACCCAGGGTTTCCCTCCTAAAGTAACTGACGTGGACCTTAGTGAAAACTATATACACACTACTCCTGGTGGCCAGGGTGAGAACTTCAATCCATAACACCCCTCCCCACCGAGATAAGGCATTAGTTACAATCATAGTGGTTCCATTACATACAGCAATACCCTTATTGGTTTCAGTAAGGCACATAAGCATATTAATTGACCCTATTCACCATACAGCTTTACATGTGCAGTTTGTCCAGTGAACATAGTCTTTTAAATACGCTGGGCGCTTGGAAACCCTGCTGAATCGCCAAGGGCCAGTACTAGAGTCTGGGTGGCCTTCCGATTCTGGCTGCGACTGTGGTGTGACCAAATGTGGCATTGAGCCCAAGTTCCCTGGCTCTGCTGCTGTCGAAGGAACCGCCGTGAGCAGACTCAGTGGACGGTCAGGCATGGCGGTGGTCTGAGTCTCTGGAGAGCCAGGCAGACCCACTGAAATGGCTTGGCTCGGATTCATGCCCTCAGTTTGTGAGGAAGATGTAGGTGGAGCCTCACCTTCCATTAACGACTGCTCCGGAGTTGAGGCCACAGTTGGGGGCACAGTGGTAGTGTCCAAATCCCCAACCCTGCACCTTAGCAGGTCTAAGTGTCCGTTCTCGAGTGCCACCTTGGTACAAACGGGGCCCTGTTACTCCCACTACCGTGGCTGGCACCCAAGGAATGTCCCCCACAAAGTTCTGGGCAAAAACCTGATCCCCAGGAATAAAGGACCGTGGGGCGTTAGTACAGCCCGGCGGCTTGGCCACACCAAAGTCTGGGTGGAGCCGGTCAAGGGGAGACCTGAGGTGGCGGCCCATAAGCAGTTCAGCAGGACTCCCGCTGTCAACATTGTAGCAACAACAACCCAGGGTTTCCCTCCTAAAGTAACTGATGTGGACCTGAGTGAAAACTATATACACGATACTCCTGGTGTCCAGGGTGAGAACTTCAATACATAACTGTTTCAGTCATAGTAATGAAATCATTAGTTATGTATGGGCATAGATGAGCTTACATCTTCCTCTGTGGGGCAAAATAGCTTATTTTAGCAATCTCAACTCAGCTCCAGGGTGGTGGTGGAATAGAATAGGAGAAGGCTTAGAAATCAATCAGCATCAAGCAAAGTTCTGAATTAGCCCCAGGCTACACAGGGGAGATGAGGATTGTGGAAGGAAATCTGAGCTCTGGATACACTAAATACATAAGAGCATAAAAAACTGTTCAGTTTGGGGTGGGGAGAAGCCAGTTCTAGTAAACCTTACTTATAAAATATAGTTGTTATTTCCCTGCAGTGAGCAGACAGGGCAAAACAAAGGTCAGTTATTATATTGTTGGGCACTATGTTGAATTCAGCAGTTGTGAGTCATAATTACCAGGTTATACGTGATGCCACTGTGTGAAAATGTCTGTAGTCACTTGGATTCCAAAGGATCTCTCGGGGACAGGCTAGGAAGCCTGGAGGGGGTAGTAACACCTGCTAGAAATGGGGGATTGGCCTAATGGCCGTTGGTGTCACAGCAAATCAGTGCAGATAATTGTGCAAAATACATAAAATTGACACATCTGTAATAAGATACAACAAATTGTACTAATTGACACAAATTGTAATAAGATACAACAAGAGCACAGGTCTGAATGATTGGCAGGGTTTGGAAATGGAAGACCCTGCAGTGTTCAATAAAATGTTACTGGCAAGTCTGATTCTCCAAACAAATTCAGGCTGCTGGGTTGGCATGTAAGCCTTCCTCCTCCTCCTCCTGGTTCTATATAAACCTTTCAGCAAGAATCCACCTGAAGTTCTGAGTCATCAGATTAATACAAATAGGTCTCCTCCTTGTGTGAATGGGGATTTATTTTTATTTTTATTTTTTAGCTTTACGGCAAGCATTTCCCTTTATTCAAAATGTCTTGTTCAAACCCAGCGCTCCTGCTGGCAAATGTTTTGTGCTAAGCGTGCATGAATCTTGAAAGCAGGTTTAAGGTTAAGAGCAGGGGCTTCTCTGCCACGGAAATGTACAGAAAGCAGAACAGACAGCATATAAGGGAGTTGGAAGCTCACAAAAGGAAGAAGAAGCCAAGGACAAGTCAATCTAGGAAGTGCTGAGTGAGGGGGTAGATAAAAGTTGAAAAGTGGCATTGCTGAACTTCAGAAATGAGCTACCCACTCCCAAACAGAAATAGCAAACTTTTAACATATGAGAGAAAAAATCCTTCTAAATATCAGTTATACTCATACATAAGTTATTTAGGCTGCAATTAGGAACAGCAAAATTCTGAGTACTTTCAGAGCCCCAATTTAGCTTCTGTTCTTACAGGATATGTTGTGAGTCCCTTGCTTCTTACTAGGCATGTAAGAAGGTTTCACGGAGAGACCCTTGGTCAGCCTCCTGGTGACCCAAAAGAGCTGGCTGGAGTCTCATGCAGTTAGGAGAGGGAGTGGAGAGCTGAAGGTTAGACCCTGACACTGAAACAGTCAGATGGGGCTGTCTGTCTGTGAGAGCTCAGACAGGTACACTGCCATGTTTTCTGAGAAGTTTATGTATGCCTACTGTGTATTGTTTAATGCATTCATATTCCACCTTACTCTGCCATGGAGTTCAAGGTGGCTTACACAGTGCTTCCCCTTCTCATTTAGCCCCACAGCAACCTTGTGAGGTAGGTTAGGCTGAGAGTGAGTAACTGGCCCAAGGTCACCCAGTGAGCTTCATGGCCAAGTGGGGATTCGAACTCCCATCTCCGAGGTCCTAGTCTGATGCTCCAACCACTACACCCACCTGGGTCTCTATCCAGGGCCTTAGCTGGTTTTCAACCAATGGATTTGTGTCTTGAGGCCCCAAGCCACCCCCCATGAAATAACTACACACAGACACAGAATTAAGGTTGATGGGTAACATTAAGGCCACAACTTTATTGATTGCAAATTAAATGTGAGTGGTATTGGCATAGGCATTGGCTGAAGACTGTAACGGACTACTGCCCCAGTTGACAGAGTCTATGGGGCAGCGACATCGGGGTTTTGCCCGACAGAAGCTTACTGCAAGGTTCCTGTGATCCCGGCATGGCCCTAGCCCATCAAGTGGACTTGATCCGGTACCTTCAGATTCCTTTAACGGAATACTTTTTGATCATTGAGGGGCAGGTGATGGTCACACCTCCCCTCCACACACAAAATTAAGCCAATGCCTAACCAGTCGCAAGAAGGACCGCCTTCCGAGGACGATCCCATTTGCAAGGAAGTCTTGACTTGTGGCTCTCCACCTGCTCTTGGTCTCTGTCTTTCATCAGACCCAGCCAGCTTGATCAACAGTCAGGGATGATGGGAGCTGGAGTCCAGTATTGGTTGAAGAACAAGAAATTATCCATTTATAAATGGTAGCAGCAATGTGGAAACTGCTTTGCAGTGACTTCCAGGCTTGCATACCCTGTGGCTTCATGGGTGTAGATTACAAAAGAATCACCACAGCTGGGATTGGCTTGGTGATGGTGTGTGTGTGTGTGACAGGTTTGTATAGACAGTCACACAACTGGATCTGCTCAAATATGAGTAACAAGGCTTGTATTTCAGCTCCAAATGGCAAATTTAAGAAAAGGATGAACTTCTTGAATTTAATTTGCATGTTAATATAGGGTAACTTATTGCATATGATTACTCTAATCACTCAACTTTCTTGCAATTCTGCAAAAAGTAATTTCAGAAGGGCATTGATTTCTTTTCATCCTTTCAAGAAAAAATATCTTATGAACAGCACTGCATAAACACTGATCCCCCAGCCCCTTTCAAATGAAAATTGGTCAATTGTCAGCTGTATCTCAGTGTGCACTTTGGAGGGGGGGGGGATAATATATGCCCAATTATTTAACCTCGCATCAGAATGGCAGTGTGTAATGTCATTTTTTTTAAATAATATTTATTAAAAGTTTAAGAATTGAAAGGAAAAAAGGTAAAAAAGAAAGAGAAAAAATAAATAGTACAAATCAATACATTACAATACATATAAAAAAGCAAAAGACACAATACATCAAAACAAAAACAAAAGCAAAAACAGTTAAAAACACATCCATTATTTCCATATCTTTATCTTTCATTAACTTGTTTCATTGACCTCCTCACACCTCCCTTTTTGTGTTCTAGTTATTAATTATTTCAGCAAATCCTTTCCATCTTTCACTGTTTTCTATCATTTAATTATCTTAATTTATTTTAAACTTATCTTACCATTAAAACCCTAAAACTTATTTATACTTAACTCCTTATAACATTTCTACTAAAGCCATATAATTTCATTCCAACACTTTTCTATCCCTCATTAATTTTGCAACATTTCTCTAAATAAATTTTTTTAAACTTTTTTTCAATCTTCCTCCACCGTCTCTTCTCCCTGGTCTCGGATTCTGTCAGTCCTTTCTATCAATACCATATAGTCCATCAACCTGGTGACCTTCTGTCTGAGGCTCTTAACTCTCTTCCATGTCCCTTCTGCAGATCTTCTTCATATTTATACATGCACTTTACTTTATCTTCTGCTGATCTTGTTCTTAATTTCCTTCCTTTGGCACTGAGGAGTAGATATCGGGGAAACTCCAACCTAACAATGTCTTTATTCCTTCTCGACAGGTCAGCCCATTCTCCATAGTCAGAACTAAAGTCCAAAAGATATTTCAGAGCGCCACTCTCCCCCTGACCCAACTCCAGATCCCAAAGGCCAGAGCATCCCTGCATAGGAGGATCTATCCAACTTTCCTTCTCCAATCCAAGCAGGGCTCCATCCCACCAAGTCTGGCTTTCTCTAGATTCGATCATAAAGGGCAACAGCTTATGTTCATCAAATTGCCTCTGTGAGGCCGGGGCTCTCGTCACTTGAGTTACTTGTCAAAACAGATTCCTGGGTATATTCCTGAGTAATTTCTGTATAGGTATTCCCTTTTTGTCCCAACTCAGTTACAGTTAGTTCTTGGTATGAGCTTTCATGTGCATGCACACTTCTTCAGATACACAGAAGAAGAAGTGTATCTGAAGAAGTGTATCTGAAGAAGTGTGCATGCACACGAAAGCTCATACCAAGAACTAACTTAGTTGGTCTTTAAGGTGCTACTGGAAGGAATTTTTTTATTTTGTCCCAACTCAGTCATTTTTTGTCCCGAATTGTCAATTTTAATAATCATCACATCCATCTTCTCATGAAGCTGTTCCAATAAAGCACTTGTCTTGCAAAATGCAATAACTAAGGCTTCTTCTGTCAACATTCTTGTCCAAGGTCAGACTCTGATTCTCACGCTCTTTAATCTCTGCAGCTGGAAAATTCCCCAGCTCCACTCCTGCAACAGTTTCAAAAGCTCCCTCTAGGGGAAACAATTTCTATTTCATAGATTCATAGAATCATAGAGTTGGAATAGACCACAAGGGCCATTGAGTCCAACCCCCTGCCAAGCAGGAAACACCATCAGAGCACTCCTGACATATGGTTGTCAAGCCTCTGCTTAAAGACCTCCAAAGTAGGAGACTCCACCACACTCCTTGGCAGCAAATTCCACTGTCGAACACCTCTTACTGTCAGGAGGTTCTTCCAAATGTTTAGGTGGAATCTTCTTTCTTGTAGTTTGGATCCATTGCTCCGTGTCCACTTCTCTGGAGCAGCAGAAAACAACCTTTCTCCCTCCTCTATATGACATCCTTTTATATATTTGAACATGGCTATCATATCACCCCTTAACCTCCTCTTCTCCAGGCTAAACATGCCCAGCTCCCTTAGCTGTTCCTCATAAGGCATCGTTTCCAGGCCTTTGACCATTTTGGTTGCCCTCCTATTGACATGTTCCAGTTTGTCAGTGTCCTTCTTGAACTGTGGTGCCCAGAACTGGACACAGTACTCCGGGTGAGTTCTGACCAGAGCAGAATACAGTGGCACTATTACTTCCCTTGATCTAGATGCTATACTCCTATTGATGCAGCCCAGAATTGCATTGGCTTTTTTAGCTGCCGCGTCACACTGTTGGCTCATGTCAGTGTATTTGTATCCATCCTTTTAAACGCAGATCCAGCGACAGAGTTAGTTTCGATTTTCAGTTACTTTTTTTGCTCCTTTTTAAGTGCAAAAGGAGACAGTGGAAACAATATATTTCTCTTATTTAACTATCTGTCAACATACGTTTTATTCACAGTCAATGAACTTTCCCAAAACGTCAATCTTACTGGCAGCCCGTTCCCAGGTTCGAAACGGTGGTGATTTATCTTTCTTCACTCTCTCTCCTGCAGGCTTAAAGGATCTAGAATTTCCCCCCTCTTCTCCTGCTTCCAAGGGGGGTTTAGTAATTTTAACCGATGGAAATTTAATCCTTTACAAAAGACTTTCCAGGCTTTAGCTTGCAACGTCTTTGCTTCAATCTATTTACAAAAGAGGAAGGCAGACTTCCTGTTTGAAGCCTTCCCGTTTCAATGCCAGATTACGAAGTTTAGAGATCCAATTTTCTGTTCTACTCACGGGTAGTTGTTTAGAGTCCAATTGTCCACAGGAAAAAGTCAGCGCTCTCCGACAAGAAGCAGTCGATTCGAAGCACCGCGCCGCTCACTCCACGTTGCTCCAGATCCCCGAAACCAGGTTTCCTCGCAAGTAGGGGAGGCGCAAAAGGTGCCAGCCGAATCCCACGTCCACAGGCTTCTCCCGCCTGTGGTTTTTGGTGGGTCTCCGCCTCGCCGTGGCGGTCCAGACCCTGATTTCCACAGAGCAGATTCCTCCCGATCAGAGGAAATCCACCATTGCCAGAGTCACTAACCCGGAAGTGGTGTAATGTCAATTTCTTGGGACACCTTATTTAAAAGGACACAATAGACAATTTGCCAAACCCCCTATTCTTCCTTTTTATATATAATTTTTACTAAATTTTATTTTAAAAAATTGACAAAACATCCTTCTTACATATAATATATAAAAACCACTTGGCCATCTTGGCCTGAGACTTCCCTCTTCCTCAACTAATGGTTTTCCTAATTATACTCTGATATTGCATTTTGTTACTATTATTATTACCCTTAAATCCAAATCTTAAATACACCATTTAATCATCATATTAATGATAATTGATATCTCTAACCTTACAAAACTTCTTGTAGCTCTACTAACAATGTCAGTTGTTTATAATTGTCTCTCAAATACAATGTAAATTTATTCCAGTCTTTCAAAAAGGTCTGGTCCTGCAGGTTCCGAATTTTCCCAGTTAGTTTCACCAACTCGGCATAGTCCATTAACTTCATCTGCCACTCTTCTTTTGTTGGGGTCTCTTCCTGTTTCCATTTTTGGGCCAATAATATTCTTGCTGCAATTGTTGCATACAAAAACATGGTGGCTATTGCCATTGGAGGCTACAAGTGTAAAAAAGTTAAATATGGAAGGAAACTGGGCTACCTATGAAGATTTGGTGATCGAAATAGATAATCAGTGGAAATTAAAACCTTATGAAGAAATTAAAAGCTTAGTGAAAGATTGGTTGCGTTATTGTCAAATAAATGGAATATTTAAAGAAGATAAGAAAAACAATGGATTTGAATATACAAAATCCAGGTTTGAAGTAAATTTGTTGAGTTCTAAAATTAAAATACTGTCAAAAATGTATAAAGTACTTTTAGAATGGCATGTGAAAGATGAGGAAGTTAAACAATGATATATGAGGTATGATACATTGGGCAAAGGATATTGGTTATAATATACAATTAGAGGATTGGGGAAAACTTCTGAAAGATGGAATAAATTTTACAGCTTGCAGTTCGCTTAAAGAAAATGTAATGAAAATGATGTATAGATGGTATATAACACCAGTGAAGTTAGCAAAAATGTACAGACTAAATAATCAATGTTGGAAATTTAAAGAAAAAGAGGGTACCTTCTATCATTTGTATGAAAGTGAAGGCTTTCTGGGAAATGATATATAATGAAGTTTTTAAAATGTTGAAATATACATTTTTTAAAGAAACCAGAAGCCTTCCTATTGGATATTGTAGGTAGAGAAATAAATAAGCAAGATAAAACATTGTTTTTGTATGCAACAAATCCCCTATTCTTCCATCACAACTGCTCTCAGCAGCATGACCCTGATTAAAAACCCCACACATCTTTCGTATGGTAATTCATTTTTCATACACTATTTATGTTCCTATTTCAATTTTATTAAAAAACAGTCTAGAACTTCATAATAAATGAGGTGGCAGGAGGATGTTGTGCCGTTGCCAGCCTGGTGGTCCACCTCAGGCAGCAAACATCTTGGGCCAGCTCAGATTCTCGAAGGCCCCTGCTGCCAATCTCCACCCAGTCAAGGAAGAATTCATATACTTCATGTTCATATACCTACAACTTTATGCAAATCTCTCCATATAACCAAGAACTCAGGTTTTTCGGAGGCTCCCAATTGCTCAAAGACCATCTTACACATGTAGGGCTACCCAAACTTTTAGGTTCCCTTTAAATCAGTATGAAAAGTTATTCATGATTTCTTCAGTCCCATTGATCTGAATGGGAAATAGGTGCAACTAATGTAAACTGCAATCCTAACCATGTCTACTCAGGAGTAAGTCCGGTTGAATTCAATGGGACTCACTCCCAGGTAACTGAGTTTAGGACTGCAGGTTTAGCCTGAATCCAGCCATAGGCTCCTTGGAGATCATCAGCAGAATGCATAAAGTCTGAGATCTAGGACAGTGCCCACAGTTCTATCCTTTTCCCCACATGTTGGAAAAGTGAACGTTGGTACTTGCCACAATAAGTTCCTGTTCTTCAGGGAGGAATAAAAGGTAAAGGTACCCCTGCCTGTACGGGCCAGTCTTGACAGACTCTAGGGTTGTGCGCTCATCTCACTCTAGAGGCCGGGAGCCAGCGCTGTCCGCAGACACTTCCGGGTCACGTGGCCAGCGTAACGAAGCTGCTCTGGCGAACCGGCACCAGAGCAGCACACGGAAACACCGTTTACCTTCCCGCTATAAAGCGGTACCTATTTATCTACTTGCACTTAGGGGTGCTTTCGAACTGCTAGGTGGGCAGGAGCTGGGACCGAATGACGGGAGCGCACCCCACCGCGGGGATTCGAACCGCCGACCATGCGATCGGCAAGGTTTTACCCACAGTGCCACCCGCGTCCCTAGGAATAGGGAGGAATAGGAACCTTGATATGCACATGGCCTTGTGGTATTTGAGTTAGTATGTGAATGTCAGTCCTACCATAAAGTGGGCCACATTTGCCACACCTTGATGGAAAATAAGTCTTGGAGAGATTTGCTCCCAAAGAGAGGAGGGTGGGATTTATCCTGGCTGTCAGAGAGGAGGAAGAGATTAAGTGTTTAAGCCAGCTGGTCCCTTCCAACCAGGCTTCTTCCCATCTTGAATGCTCCTCTCCCACCCTCGGCTGTGTGGGCTGAGCAAGCTGACTTATCAGGATCTGCAAGACCTGATCCTTGGCTGGTCTTTGGGGCTCCCTTTTTTCCTCCTTTTCCATACTGTCTGGAATTCAATTGGCTTTCTGACTGAAAGCCTCTCCTCATCCTTTTTTTTTTTTGCACAGTGACACCAGAACATCAATGGGATAGCAAAGTTACCAGGAGAACTCTTTTTTAAAAACACACACAGTGTAGACAAGAACATGGAATATGAGAGTCCTGCTGTATCAGGCCAAAGGCCCTTCTAGCCCAGTAACTTGTTTCCCACAGTGGCTGTCTAGATGCACCTGGAAAGTCCGCAAGCAGGACATGCACCCAATGATAACGCTATGATCATTGGCACCTGGTATTTAGAGGCATGCTAGAGGTAGCAGAAAGGCATCGTGGCCATTGATCCTCTGTGAATTTATCCAATTTCCTTCAGAACCCATCTAAGTTGTCTGCTATAATCACATCTTATGGAATTGAATTCCATAGTTTAAGCATGCACAGTGTGAAGAAGTGCTATCCCTTGAGTGTAGAGGACAATTCCAGGAAGCAGTAGTAGTGCTCACTGAGATAGACCCTTGTCCCATCTAGCCTATTATTTTCTGCTCCAAGTGGCAGCAGTTCTCCTACATATTGCATAGAAAAAAATATTTTCCCCAGTCCTGCTACCTGAGAACTTGAAAATGGTCCCAAAATCCTATGATCTATGTGTCTATCAGATCACCAAATGCCTGGCCGGTGCAAATTATTAAGCCTTTGATAAAAAGTTCGGTAGTGACTTTTTCAATCTAAATAAAAAACTTATTATCCCAGTCTGGTACTACAATCGATTCAGGGAAATAGAAGTTTCAATGAACTTTCCTAGGTATCGATCACTGAGTAGAATTCACCCATGCATGGTTATTGTAGCTGTTAGCAAAGCAGATTCAGGTAGAAGCTTTATGTGCTGAAGTTTCCCAGATTGTATCTTGGTTTTGCCTGAACCAAGGGTTGGCGAGAAGGGAGAAAGCATCTTCATGGTTGGGAAAACACCAAGTGAGAATGGTGCACTTGAAAATCTTCATGCTTTTATAGTGGTTTTCATAGGCAAATCTGCTCTTCAAATGGCAAAGAATTTCTGCAGCTGAAATCAATGTCAGCAGCCATTGAGATCAATCCTGCTTTGTGAAGTCTAAAGAAATCTTGTTAAAGACAACTGGAAAGATGGAGAGGGAGAAAAGTAAGAGAAAACACAGCATGAAGTTTTTAAATTTCTTTTTCTTTCTCTTTATAGCAAGTGAATATGTTCTGGGATTATTTTTAAACAATGCATTCCCTAGTGAAGAAATTATGAGCTCTTTGGGAAGGATATAATTTTAATAAAATAAACCTTGTCAAGTCTTACTGCTGTTGATGTCTATTAGATTTGGAAGTTCTGTCTTTTGCAACCCTGGTTTGAAGTCCATTTGAAGAAAGCAGATTCTGAAATGGTGTTGAAAAACCCAGAAAGGCCTCTAGATCCCTGAATATATATTGGGAGCATGCAGGATCCTAGAGTCTTTGGAACTTTCTGCAAGTGATGGTTGAAGGTGAATTTTGCATTCAGGTCTGTTGGTGGCAGGAAGTACCTGGCAGCTGCTTGAGGACTGATGATGCCCCAAACGCACATTCTCTGACAAGGGAGTTTACTCCCCCTTTTAAGGCATTGCTTCTTCAATGGACATTTGTTAGCTGAGGGATGCCTATGCAAGATAATTTAAATCCAGATTCATTATCTCTTAGCACCCTTTAATTCTACTACATTGTCCTTGAATTCAGGAGAAATGGGGAGGATTATCCTCACCCTTTCAATGTCTGCTGATGACTGAAGTGGGGGTTTCCAATCTGCCTGAGTGGTACACAACCACCACAAGAAGAGAGCTTAATTAATGTCAATTACAAGGGTGCAATTTTGACCATATGGATGGTCTCAAAATAGTCCTATGGCTGGCTTCAAACAAATATCTGTTTTCTTTGGCGTGGTTAGTGTGTAACAGATACCTTGCTGAGTTGCTCAACTCAGCACCCATCTTTATCAGAAAGTCCATGTTCTAGCAGGACATTGGGACTTTAATAGCCAAACAAGGTTGAGCTTAGCCACCACTAATGGTAGTTTAGATGAAAAATAGTTGGTTGCCTTGTTTTTTTTTTTAATTTTGTTTGCCTCACATTAATGGCAATCTTGCCTGTGTTGATCTGAAACTCAATCCTTGCATGTTTTGGAACACCCACCCACTTGTTCTGGTGCACTAGGACAGATGGTCAGCTCCATGGGGCCTGGAAATTTCATTGTGGTTTTTAAAAAACAGAATCATAAAAACAAATTGAACTCATGCTGCAGGATTGCTACCTCTGTTCAGCAGCTGGTGAGTGGAGGTTCAGTCATGCTATAGCTTGCTGCTTCCCCAAACACATGACCTACAAGGGACCTCCTGGACTCTCCTTCTTCCCACTTGATGTCCCACCCCCTGAAGACCCTGGATGGCCCTCCCTCACTTGGGGCAATCCAGGGCCCACTCAGCCTAAGCCTGGATCCTGCGCCCCCCCCAGCCCAATACAGTTTGAGATTTGGAATTGAGTCTAGCATTTAAGGATGACATGAAGGAGATAATCCCTTGGGGGGCATGATAAAGATACATTTTGACCACATGCATGGTCTTTTGAAACAAGCAATCGTGACTCAGAAAACATGCACACTTCCTTATACCTACTGCCACTATAAATGTAGCATTTAGAGGAAACGAGCTTGGGGGCTTGATTTTCTGCAGACAGTTTAATTTTCTTTGTGCTGCCTCTGACAGAAATGGAGGAAAGAAATGGGCCACCTTTTTCTGAAAGTCTCTCTCTGGGCATTCCTGTCCTGAAATAAAACCATGTAAGCATTCCTGTGGCATGCCAGTGACATCGTTGCTAAATGTGCTGTATTTATTATTTACCAGCATTAAATGACTTTGTTTACTGCATCTTCTGCATGCTAATGGAAGGCAGGAGTAACATTTGACTACAAATACCAGCACAATATTAAAAGGATCCCAAGTGAGAGTGGGAGAGTAAATAACGTGTGCTAATCCAGCTAAAACCAGGATTCCTTTGAAAACAAATTGTGAGGCAGATGTTATTACTATATATTGCTAGGAATATAGTACAGTGGTACCTAGGGTTACGTATACTTCAGGTTACAGACACTTCAGGTTACAGACTCCGCTAACCCAGAAATAGTACCTCAGGTTAAGAACTTTGCTTCAGGATGAGAACAGAAATCATTCACTGGAGGCGTGGCGGCAGCAGGAGGCCCCATTAGCTAAAGTGGTGCTTCAGGTTAAGAACAGTTTCAGGTTAAGAACAGACTTCTGGAACGAATTAAGTACTTAACCCGAGGTACCACTGTAATAGCAAGCTAATTCTCTTAGTTTAGGTCTTAACACAAGTAGAGGTATCCATACACAAGCAAGGGAGTATCACAAGGCTTGCAGAAGCCCCTATTGCAGTTATTAATATTGTTCATATGTAAGCAATAGGATGAATAAAAACTGATTCTTCTTGGAATAAAATTTTTCCAGTCCAAAAATATGGTTGCTAAGCTTTACTAACAGAACTTGTTCCAAAACAGACCTACAACAATAATGATGCATTCAAATAGTTGCACAAAATCATGTACTTGTCCAAGCACAGTCTGAACTTCTTAGACATATGAAGTTACTTCAAGCTGAACTAAAATCAAAGTTATTTCTCTTCACGCAGACTCCATTACAGTCCGAGGGTGTGTTCTTTCCAGGATATACCTCTTTAGCACATGCAGAACACAGCTGAGCTCTCACAAAATGGAGATTTGCAACTGAATACTCCTCCCATGTGATCTAAGTTAAACACCATGTGAGAGAGCAGCAGAGATACATTCTTTGTTAATTATCAACCTATTAGGCACTCAGAGAGCCTCACTTAGTTTCAACGAAATGTTCCAGGTTCCCTTTAGCGATACATAATCATTTTCCATTTCCATGTACAATTAAACATTTATCCTTAACGGCCCCTAACTCCCAAATAAACTCAAATTCAAAATGGAGCCAGGAACAACAACAACCTTCAACCTAAGGCCCCAGGGCAGGTTGCTGCAGTAAAACAAAATATTAAAAGCAGTGTAAAATAACGTACAATGACAGAAATGAAGTGGGTCCTGAAAATATACATCTCAGGAGTCAAGAACTAGGGCAAAGTGGTGCATCTTTAGCATTCACTGGAAGCTGTACAATGAAGGTGCCCCTGTGGGGAAGGAGTTCCATAATTTAGGGGCTGCTCTCAAACTTAATGGATTTCAAACTTACCGAATTCACATCTAATTATAAGGAAATTGCTTTGCAAAACTGTGTGCATTAGGCAAAATTGCATACAAACGTATGTATATTAGGTTTTAGCTTTGGAAACCTTCCCTGCCTAAGCCCAAAGGTGCTCAGCTCCCCTTTCCCCAAGGCTTTGAATCAGCCTTCCCAAACTTAGTGCCTCCAGATGTTTTGGGCTGCCATTCCCATCCACTCCCCAGCCAACATGGTCAATGGTCACAGATGATGGGAGATGCAGTCCTAGAACATATCAAAGGCACCTGGTTAGAGGAGGCTGCTTCATTTATAATTTGTGGGTGCCCAGACACCCAGGGCCCCACATAGCTGGCACCTAGGCCCATGTTCAATCCCTGGCATTTGCACATGGGACTGGAAATCTTCCCTGTATGAAATCCTGGAGAACCATCGCCAGTCATTATGGACAATACTAGGTGAACAGTATGAGACAGCTTCCTATGAAGAATGTATTTTCCCCCTTCCCTTGCTTTATTTTTTTAGGTAAAGCTCAGTGTTAGAACACATGGCTTGGCTGTCAGAGGTTCCAGCTTCAATCTCTGGTGGAACCATGAAAGACCTCGTCTGACATCCTGGGGAAACGTTGCCAGTCATAGCAGACCAGGAACAGGCCATGTGGTGACTGGCAAATGGCGTGAGCTGTAACTCCCACCCTTCCTCACCCTGCTGGCTGCAGAGTTATTTTTTTATTTGTTTATTATTTGCTTTCTTACCTGTCCTTCACCACAAGGTCCCAGAACAAGTTACAACGATATGAAATATAATGTCATAAAACAAATTGAACCAACCCATCTGTCAGGGGTTCAGGAGCAGAGGCAAGGGCAAGGGAGGAAACAGAGAGCGAGGGGGAGGAGGCAGAAGAAAAGATGAGTGATGACGACGACCCGAGATCTCCGAGTCTTTCCAGTGAATCAGAAGATTCACAGAAAGGAGCACCAGTGGCCAGGGCAAGGGGGGAGCCTAGGGGGACACCCCAGGAAGAAAGGGCCAGAGGGGGCTCAGAGGGGAGCAGTTGGAAATCGGGACCAGCGTCACCGCCAGAGAGCAGGGGAGAGGAAGGGCGCCAGGGATCAAGCGCTGGAAGCTCACAACAGGAGGGAGGGCACGAGTCAGGAGTGGCCACACCTCCATCGGGGAGCGAAGAAACGGTCAGACGGAAAGTGGAAGGTTGGGCGCGCGCGCCAAGTTCAAATGCACAGGAAGGTGGCGCAGTAAGCAGCCCGGAAAGGGAGCCAGGTCCTAAAGCCCGGCGCAAGGAGACAGGAGGGTCTGGGGGGTCAGCGTCAGAAGAATCCCGGAAGGAAGAGACCCCGGGGGGCAGAGGGACCCAGAGAAGAACAGTCAGGCGGAAAAGGTGGAGTAAGGCTAGGGTATTAAGTTGGTGTACAGGGGGCGGAGACTCAGACGGAGCTTCGCCGGTCTAACCCTTAAGACGTAGAGTTGCGCGCAGCAGCTTGAGAATGGAAACTGTAACTCAATAAAAGACTTTTACAAGTGACCGCTGGCTAGCGTGATCCTCTGTGAGCTAGGATCTGGAAGCAGCTCTGACACCATCAATCTCTTTATTACAATCAGTGGCAAGTATTCAAAAATAAACTTTGTCTCAATATACAAAATAGTACCAAACAGAATAAAAATAACTAAAAAATAGCATTACTTAGTGACTGTGAACAAATAACATAGCAAATGTAAAAGCAATTTGGAACAATTCCTATATAAACCATTTTTTAAATTCTGTATGTATTACGAGCATTTAAAGACAATTCCAGGTAGAAAAACAGTTCCAGTGCAGATGCAGACTGGAATAAGGATCTCCTCTTAAAAGCCTTCTTTGAACAGTAGGTGCCAAAAGGCAGCAGAGAGAGTGCCCACCTGGGCCATAAGGGGAGGGCATTGCAAAGAGTCGCTGCCAGCACATTAAAAGGCCCAATTCTTACATTGTACAGAATCAACATCCTGATAAGACATGTGGAGATCAGTTGGGTATATAAGGGGTGAGATGGGTTTTATTAAGAATTCTGGTCCCAAGTTGTATAGGGCTTTGTTCACCAGTACCAGCAACAGTTTTGATGATGAGGATTATAGTCCACAACCTCTGGCAGGTGCCGCAATAGCTGCCCCTGGACTCTGGCACAGACAGTACTGAATGAGACAAACCAATTGTCTGATTTGGCATAAGGCCACTTCCTTTATTCCCAGATTTGGAACAGACCAGAGAAGCCCCATCTGTGCCCTGGAGTCCTATCTCAGCATTGCGTCATGATAGAGCTGTATTAGGTTCAGACTCATTTCATCATTTTTTAGGGTAGGGCCAAAGCTGCTCTCCAAATGGGGAACTTTCTCCTTTTATGTATCTTATTCTAAGTTGTGAAATTTCCTCCCCACAGAGTTTCATGTGGCACATTCACTTGTGCAGCTTTTGGCAAAGGCACCTCTTAACCCTTGACCTTCAACACATGAGACATGTGTTTTTAGGACTCACCCTATTCCTTCTCCTGCATGTGAAGACAGGCTCCAGCAGGCTGAGCAGATGAAACCATTACTAAGTCCAATGGTCAAGAAGGCAGTTTCTGAAAAAACGGTGCTGGCACTCACCACACAAGGGAGGGCTCTCAGACCCTGCCAGAGCATTGCGCCTCCCTCTGTAAGCCAGGCAGAAGCTTCTCAGGCTTTGGGAAGGGGGTGTGAGGCTTTGATTGGGGGAGGGGAGGTGCCAGTACTGTGTACCAGTGTGGACCTCCAGAACAAAGCAGTGTGTGGAGGGAAGTGAGGGGCACATGGGGCTCGCCAACCTGGGAAGGGAGCCCATTTAGGAGAAGGAAAACTCTGATTCTAAACCTTCACTGTCTTGCGGGATATTTTCAGGAGAACAAAAGGCTAAGGAGTAAGCCCCACACAAGCAGCAAGCTATAGAGTGGACTCCCTATGAGATGACTGGATGGCACCTTGTATGCCTCCTTCCGGCAACTCCGGCAGTCAGGCTGCTGTGAAACTTTCCTCTGGACCACATCAATGAAGTGGGGGGGGGGTCTTGCTGTCTGGGCAGCCCAGGACCTCCAGACACACTGCCCAGGCTTGTGCCCCAGGGAGGTCATTTTGGTGCTGCTAACGTACTAGTTTGAATTCACTCCCAGAGGAACAGTCCAATATCTCTCAAGACAGGCAGATGCCAACAACAATTTATTTTAACTGAATTTTAATACTGAATTTTAAATTGTTTTTTAATGCACCCCACTGGACCTGCTGGGGAAGGATGAGTAATAAGTTAAAGAATGAGTGAATGAATATATATGAGGCAGAAGAAGGCAAAAGCCTTTCTTTTTAGTAGCAAAGCTTTTCTGTTGCTTTTAAGTAGCAGCAGAGCTTCATAAACATTAGCAAGCACCCTAAGTGAGTGCAGCTCTGCAGCATTCCACATTAAGAATAGTCCCATGGGACTGAGGGTAACATCATGATTGTAGCACAGTTTCCAGCAGTATTCTTAGTAGTAATAGTAATAGTAATAGTAATAGTAATAGTAATAACTAGCTATCAGTCACATCACTTTCTGAAAATCCTCCACTTCCACAGGTGATGAATGATCCTGCAAAATGGGGGGGGGAGCACTGCATTGTAATTATTATGATTAAACTACCTCTTGCTGAAAGAAGAGATCAACACAGCCAAATTTTCTGTTAAGTGCTGTAAAAGTAAACACTGCATATTACTGAAAGACAAAATATGTTGCAAACTTGCACCGTTAGCAGCTGAGAGCTTGCCAGAGTTCATCTCTCCAAGATGCCAATTTTGTTTATCTACATTATAATGATATGAATTATATTCTTAGTAAAGGAAGGGATGGGAGTTTCCCTCACTAAAACCTCCAGAATGCTCTTCCATGGGCTCAGGTAGAGACCACTCCTGCCCACTGGATCCAGCCTTGGGGACATCTGACAGCCACTCCTGTTTTCTCTCCTGGCCCAGCCAGCCTCCCCCACTCAGGAGCCATCACAGCAAAACTGACAGATTTTCTCCTCCCTACTCTTCTTCATTGGACCCTCCTTCCATGGAGGTCTCTAAGAAGGCTGGGTGGCCATCCTGCCTTGGAGGGGATTTGGACTAGATGACCCTTGGGGCCCCTTCCAAATCTACACCTCTGTGAGTCTATGATTCTACTGCCAGCCCTGGAGCCTCCTGGGCTCCTCTTCTTGCTCTTGGTTGTCAGGGTCTGACCATCTGTCTTCTCTGAGCATGCCAGCTGCGACTTATGTCAGGAGTGCTCTGATGGTGTTTCCTGCTTGGCAGGGGGTTGGACTCGATGGCCCTTGTGGTCTCTTCCAACTCTATGATTCTATGATTCTATGACTTGCAGACCCTTCAAGTGTCCCAAGTTTCCAGGGACGTCCCTGATTTAGAGAAGCCATGCCAATTTCTGATTTGATTCTGGAATGTCCCACTTTTTGTTAGGAACATACTAACATTTTCATTGGAGAAATGTTGGGTATGGACTTGAATGAAGAGATGAAGCAGCATCCTTTGCTTGCCTTCTGCTCTGCCTCTTGGGCCCAGAATGATCAGTCATGGGACCGGGCAGGAGGGGGGAAAGTGAGGAGGAAGTGGGGGACTCACCACTGGCCTCTTATGCAACAGCCCTGTTTATAAACCAGTCCCAACGAAAGGTAAAAACTAAAAGTACTCCATCTCAACTGGGTTGCAGTTTGGGCTGCCATTCTAATTTGCAATTCTACTGCATAGCATGCCTCACAAAAACACCCTGTTGTTAAACAGGAAACTTAATCTAAAACCCAGTATCATAGATTTGATACCACCGCCAGAAGGGTTCAGGAATAGTGTAAACCCGTTGGACCAAATAATTAAGTGAGAAACAGATATTTTAAAACAGCATCTGAGGCTAATGAATATTTGGTCATCATGTCCATTGGTATTAAAATGTATTAAAATATATGCTTGCAACAAGTTATTCATCAAACATTAAAGGTTGCATTTAAATGGCAAACACCATATGGGAAATCCTTAGGCAGAGTTTCTGCTGAAGGCACTAAGAGTTTACCAGTTATTTCTTGAGGCTTTTGGATTACAGGGGCAGCACTGTCATTTTACAAGCAGAAATTTTACTTTGGGAGAGAGAAAGAGGTGATGTTTCATTGACTTTGTCCCAGTTCTGCCAGAAGATCCACACCTGTTTACATTTTTATTAAGTCACAGCCATAATCCTTTCCTCTCTCCTATTTCATTCTATTTCATTCATATATATGTTCCAGTAACAAGAACCCGAAAGCACCAGCCTGAAGATGACGAGTGAGACCTCGTCGAAACGTCGCCTAGACACCCCAACTCTTACACGGGAAGACACCCGAAGACACCAAAACCTGCATATATATATATATATATATGAATGAAATAGAAATATGGAATATATATATCCATCCTAGTAACAAAAAAGCAATAGCAGTTTTTTCTCCTATACAGGTATACAGTTCATTGATTTCCCACCCTTAATGACAGAAAATCAAAGAAGGAGTTCCCAAGTAGGATTTTTTCGTATAATGTTGACTGGTAAATCTGTGTGAGCCTTCACTTCTTCTCTTGTTCCTTGAAAATGGACGCTAGAGTTGAGCTAACATTTAAACTTGGAATGAAGAATGTCAGGAGTGTCTGGATTCTGAGGACAGCTGGCCCTTGAATGCAGGTGGCAATGAGTAAAATTGTAGGAGAGAGTTGCAATATCATCAGTTATATGATATGTTTTAATTAGATAGAAAGAATGGTTTTTTTGGACCGAAGTTCACAATTCAGAAAAAGAACTCCTGCAAAACAAAGATAAACTTTTGCCTAAAATGTATAACCTGTTTTAGAATGCAAAACAAAACAAGAGCTAGTTAAAGCCTCAATGATGCACTGGGCAATAAATATAGGACACAACATAGATTTTAACCTCCGGGAGAAACTTTGGAAAAGCGACTTGAAATTTACAGCATGTTATTCTTTGAAAGAGAACTATCTGAAAATCATTCATAAATGGTATCTAACTCCGAGTAAGATTTACAAGACAGAATCCTTCCTAGAGCAGATTTCCAGACATTCCAAAATGAGCAATAGTTATGGGAGACTCAAACTCTGTCAAGAATTTAAGGTTCAATTAATTATTCCATTTTCTCACTGACAATTCCATTACCCAGATTGTGGAAGGAGCAACAAGGGGATCATCTATCTTGGACCTGGTCCTCATCAACAGGGAGGAGCTCATCGATGAAGTGGAAGTATTGGGAAACTTGGGAGGAAGTGATCATGTTCTCTTGGGTTTCATGTTACACGGGCAAGGGAAAGCTGAGTGTAGTTAGACATGCACTCAATTTTAAGGGTAGTTTCAAAAAGCTTAAATAGCTACTGGTCAGAAATTCTCAGAGTCCAAGATGGATGGGAGTTTCTTAAAGGTGAAATGCAGACAATTCCAAAAAGAAAGAAAGTGGGAGACATCTAAAGAAACCATTGTGGCAGCATAAGACTGAGATTTAAGAAGAGAATGTATAAGAAATAGAATAAAGGGGGAACAGTTGCAGGGAGAAAGTCAGGTAGGCCAAAGCCTAGAATGAGCTCAGGCTTGCAAGAGTGGTTAAAATAATTTTAAAAGGGGACTTCTGGTTGGATGCAGGAGCCATTACGGACGTAGATTTAGCCTCTCCGGGAAAATCCAAGTTTAACAGGAGATTGGAGCTTCACAAAGGCGCTGTGAGCTCTGGAAAAACCCCCCAAAGGGAGTTTTGGGTGCTGGGGACCCAGCTGCACCCCTGGCTTATCTCTCCCAGGGCTAAAGATCATGTAAAAAGGATTGGAAGCCCAGGGGGATAGAGGCATGGGTGCATAGGGGGACTAATCGCTACTCCTGTTAAGCGAAGCCTCGAGTTCCGTTGGCAAAAGGCAGCTGATTTCCCAATATAAAAGGACAATCCAAAGCAAGCAGGAATAAATTTGGAATTATTTGGTGACAATCAGATTTGAAGACAGAGGAGATGTAAAAAGGGAGTCTGTCTCTCTGCTAGTGTGAGAATGGCGCAGTAAGCTTTCTACTACAAAAACGAAAATACTTGAGTTTTCCGCTGCAAACGGAGAATAACTGATTTATTTGTTAAACCTCTCTGACCCGCTGGGGAGGGAAGGAAATAGCTGGTGAAAGAACTTTATGGACACAATATTTGCAGCAGAACAATAATCTTAAAATTGAATTCAGAAGTGGTTTGAGTGTGTTGTGAAAGGGGGAACACCGCCGGCTCAGCCGAAAGTAACTATTTAACTTTGATACGTCGCAACCTTGAAACCTCAAAACGGAGGAAGAAAGATCAGAAAAACAGTATCTAGTCTCTCCAGTACCAGCGATATTTCTGGGAGGGATTTTAAAGATCTCTCTAACTCGTAGAAGCTCAAGGAGACCTGGAAGACCTGGCGGCCTCCGGAGAATTTTGATGTGTCATTCCTTTGGATTTTATTTTTTTTTCCTTTTTTATTCTTTTGGGGGGCTTGAGATCTCTGTAGCTGTACGGTGGATTAGGTCGGGGAAGAGATCAAAGATGGTGGATGGGACTTTTGTGATTTGGATTAGGCTGAATTGGCAACTGAAGAGAGAGCGTCACTCCACCTAGAAGGAGTTGACGCCATTATCCTTTGTTCTCCTCTTGCATGGTCTCTCTGTGGATGCTTTATGGATAAAACCAAGTGGCCAAAAAGATAATTACAACGGTTTGTTTTGTGACTGTATTACACTGACCTGTGAAGCACCTAGTGGCGACTTATAACATTACAAGGAATACTAAAAGTGGAAATAAATAGATGCCACCAGATGGCCAGATAAGGAACTGCAGGGGGGAGGGAGAAAATCAGATAAATAAAATGAGTACGCAAGGGGAAAAGGGACTGGTAGCCAGCCCTGCAGATAGAAGAAATTTGAAACAGGAGGAACTTAAATTAAATATTGCAGAGATCCTAGCAGAAATTGGAAAAGATATAAAAGATATAAAAGATACAAAAAAATTAGATAACAAATTTGACAAAATGGAGGAAAAAAATGATAGATCGGTGGCAGAACTAAGAGGCCAATTAGGAGAGGCCAGGATAAAAACAGAAGCCCTAGAAGAGACTGTAAAAAAACACAGAAAGACGTTAGAGAAAATAAAAAAGAGGGGGGAATAAAATCAGAGATTGCAGATCTAGCTAAAATGCATGAAGAAACCATGGATGTTCTTGCCTTTATGGAAATGAAACAGAAGGAATTAAATTGCTGCTTTAGAGGAGTAATAGAGCAGGAAAGAGAGAATATAGAGGAAAGATTGATAAAGGAAATTGCAAATTGGTTAGAATTAGAGGAAGACCAAGAAGGAAAAACAATAGATAAGGCTTTCAGGATTAAATACAAGACAGAAAGAGGTAAAAAATTGCCTGGTGACTTGAATTCGAGAGAAATGAAAGACTTTATTTTAAGAACAAATCAAGAAGAAAGGTTATGCATAGATGAAAAATTCATTATAACTTACGAGAAAACACCAAAAAGATTTCTGAAACGCTGAGAAGATTACAGAGACATTACCTTAACTTTAAGAAGAAATGAAATATGGTATAAGTGGGAATTCCCAGAGGGGATATCCTTTTTTTTTACAAAGATAAGAAATTCAAAATCAAATCCCCCCAAGAGATGGGAAAATTTATGAAAAGGTACGGAAAAGAACTGGGGAAGAAAGAAGAGGACATACCACTGGAAGAAGAAGAGGAGGAGAAAGAAATTTAAATTATAACAACTTTGTTTTTATTTTCGACAACAATGGGGTTGAAAATAATATCATGGAATGTAAATATTTTAAACAATAAAATTAAACACAATAAAATTGAACACGTATTATCAAAACAAAATCTTGACGTAATTTGTATACAAGAAACACATGTGAAAAAACACAATAGAATTCTTAAAAATAAAATGGCAGACGCAACTGATAGACTACATGGAATTGGCAGAAATGACTGGCAGAATCCGAGACCTGGGAGAAGAGGCAGTGGAAGAGGACTGGAAAAAGTTTAAGGACTATTTACAAAGACATTGTAAACTGTATGAGTGTTAAGAAGGATGCAGGACTGAAAATAACATGGCATCAGCAACTTAGTTTAAAGAAATATGAGAATAAGTGAGATCTGAGAAAAAGACAAATTTTGGAACAACATTATGTATAAACTAAGCATTTGAGTATTTGATAAAAAATATTTAAAGTCGAAGACATAATATTTGAAAATTACAAAATAGGAGTTGAAACAAGGTGATAAATTGCTGTTTATAAATTTTAACTGGGAACACAGGAATGGGAGATGTGAGGAAGTCCAAAAGGCTAAGAAAATAAGGTTGTTGGATATTTGATTTTGTTGTATGTTTTTCTATTATATGTTAATTTTCTTGTTTCTCTCTATTTTTCTTTGCTTGTTTGTTGTATTTAGGTGATGGTTTTATATATGTATGGTGAATTTAATGTTTAAAATCCTTAATAAATATCTTTTTTTTAAAAAAAAAAGAATTCTTAAAAATAAAAGACTGGGTAAAGAATATATATCAGCAGATGAAAGTAAGAAAAGGGAGGTAGTGTTGTATATAAAGGAAAAATATGAATAACGCCAAATATTTAAAGATGATAAAGGAAGAATTATTGCAGCTGAAATGACAATACAGGGTGAAAAATTGATTATGGTGGGTATCTACGCCCCAAATGATAATAAAGCAAACTTTTATAAAGAGTTAGAGGAAAAACTGTTTGACTACATGGACCAAAAATTAGTATTAATGGGAGACCTCAATGGGGTGGTCTCCCTAGAAATGGATAGAACAGAAAAGAAAAGGGTAACAAATCAAGGGAAGCTGCCTAAAACATCTTTCAATTTAGTAGAAAATAATGCTTTGATAGACATCTGGAGATTAAAGCATCCATTAGAAAAACAATTCAGTCACTTTTCTGAACCAAACCAGAGTGCTGGAAAAATCAACTACATTTGGACTTCTAGAGAATTGGCAACAAGAACAACAAAAATAGAAATCCTCCCCAAAACCATTTTGGATGATAACGCAATAAAAATGGAAATGAAAGGAAAAGATGAAACTACATTCAGGTGGAGGATGAATGATGGATTACTGGATAATCAAGTAATACTGGAAAAGGCACAAAAAACATTGAAAGACTATTTTGAGTTTAATATGAACAAATACTGTGTGGGACGCATCAAAGGCATCAAATAAGAGGATTTTGGATACAAAAGAATGCAATTCAAAAAAGATCAAGAGAGAGCAAAAAGGAAGAGATATTGAAACAAATAATAAGTAATGAAAAGAAATTGGCAAACAGCCCTAAATATAATTATGCTAAAACTAATATAAAAATGTTACAAACACAATTTTCGATATTAATAAATCAAGAAATAGATTGGAAATTTAAAATTTTTAATCAAAGAAATTTTGAATCTGTGAATAAGATAGGAAAACTGTTCGCCTGGCAATTAAGGAAGAGACAAAAACAGAATACGATAATGAAATTGATGCTTGAAGGGAAAACAGTTAAAAATCCAGATGAAATTAAGAAGAATTTTCAAAGATATTATAAACAATTATTCAGCAAAGGAAAGGAAGATGAAGGTTCCTGCTTGGCAGGGGGTTGGACTCGATGGCCCTTGTGGTCTCTTCCAACTCTATGATTCTAAGGTAAAATAGAAGAATATTTAGAACAGAATAAATTGAAGGAAACAACAAATGAGGAGAGAATTCAACTCAATACCAAGATAACAACAGAAGAAGTAAAAATGGCAATAAATCAAGCAGTAATTAGTAAAGCACCAGGCCCAGGCGGATTGACAGCCAAATATTATAAGAAATTGTTTATCCATTAATTATGAAAAATCTAAAATTTTAGTTTTCGAAAGAAGCTTCTCCCGGTCTAAATGGGTGCTGGATGGCCATAACCTTGAACAAATAAAATACTTCAGTTATCTAGGGCTCACATTCCATCCTACAGGATCTTGGAAGCACCACTGGCAAACCTCCCTTCAAAAGGCGGAGATCACAAAGCTAGCCATACTTAGATTCTTTTTCACAAAGGGCGGCAAATATGTTCCAGCAGCCTTAAGGGTTTTCAAGACAAAACCCGTTTCCCAACTCCTGTACGCTGCAGATGTCTGGCATAATGGGGACCTGCCAAAGCTAGATGGCTTTCAGGCAAAATTTCTACGATCTCTGCTGCAGATACCCAACTTTGTCCCCAACTCCATACTTCTGTTAGAAGCTGGTGAATGCCCAATTTCAACTAAAGCATGGTGGGCTGCCCTAAAACATTGGCTCAGGATTTCAGTGTTTGATCTGGAGAAGGGTTTCTACCAACACCTGACCAATGAGGAATTTGTCAGCAAATGGCAGAAAACCATGGCTAAAAAAGTCACCTCTATTGGTCTGTTACCCCCCCCCAACTGTATTACCGGGGCTATGAAGGCGCCTTAAAGATGTTAAAGCAAAGATTATGGGATAATGCACACAGTGACTTGCAATCTCAATCACACGCAGTCTGTAGTCCGCTGGCAGTAGGAGTACAATATGGGCATGTCTTTAAGTTAACATCTTACATTAAAAACCTGACAGTACCAAATTATCGAAGGCTTTTCACCAAAGCCAGACTAAACGTCTTTCCTTCTGCAGTGTTGGATGGCAGGTTGAGAGGAGTTCCCTACCAGGACAGACTTTGCTCGTGTGCTCAAGACATCAATTCCACAAAACATATTTTGTTGCACTGTGCAAAATATGAGCAAGCCAGGGCTGAACTGATATTACCCTTGCTGGTACCTTCCCTGGGAAAATCAGAGGCTCACTATGTCAGGTTCCTATTGGAAGACTGGACAAATGCTAGAACATTAGCAGTAGCCAAGTTTTTATCGGTGGTTGCAAGAACCAATGATCCCTATATTCTGAACGAAATGCTTGTTTAACCTGGAGGTAGGCTGTATGAATTGTGTATTGCCTTGTAACGATTTGTTAGGTCTCTGGATGGTAATAAAGGTTGATTGATAAGAAATGCTCGGAACAACTGTCTGCACCTTTGGTGGAAGTGATGAATAGAAGGAAATAAAATTCTGGAGACCTGGAGCCCACATCACCCTGCTCCCTAAACCTGACACAGACCTGACTCAAGTTAAACATTACAGACCAATCTCTCTCCTAAATAATGACTATAAATTATTTGCTAGTATTCTAGCTAATCGGTATAAACAAATATTAGGAGAGAGAATTGGGAAAAACCAAACTGGCTTTGTGACTGGTCAACAACTGAAAGATAATATTAGAAACATTATTGGTATAATTGAATTTTTGGATGCCAGAAGGGATAAACAAGCGGTGTTAATGTTCTTGGATGCCGAGAAGGCATTTGATATTGTGTCTTGGTATTTCATGAAAATAAATTTAGAAATTATGAACATGGGAACGAAATTTATAAATGGAATTAAATCTATTTACTCAGAACAATATGCCAGACTAATAATCAATAATACACTTACGGAAATAATTGAAATATCAAAAGGAATGAGACAGGGATGCCCCTTATCAACGTTATTATGCAGGTATCTCAAGAGAAGATCAGAAAACACCCCTCTATGCCACAGCAAGGATCCTAATTGCTAAAAACTGTAAAAAAGAAAATGTGCCAACAAAAAAGGAACGGCAAGACAAACTGTTAGAGTATACTGAACTGGCTAGATTAACAGAGGCAGTTAGAGATCACACTAGACAAGAGTTTCAAAAAGCATGGGGGAAATGCAGAGAATACTTCACAAAACAGTGCCCTAAAATACATACCTGGACTTGTTTCGATTAATGCCTGCAGGAGACTTTGTGGATATTTAAGTTATAATTAGAAATTTTTAAATAATTATTCATAAAGGAAACAGTTTATAAGAAGTAAATAAGGAGGCCAGATACAGGACAAAGGAAGTCTTTTATTTGGTTGTTTGTATTGTTGTATGTTATGTTCACCGTATGTTATGTTCACGTTTAATGTGTATTGGGGGTGGGGGGGTCTGTGTTATGTTGTAAATAAAATTCCAATTAAAAAAAATAAAAGAAAGAAAGAAAGAAAGAAAAGAAAAGTGTTGCCCAACCTGGTGATAGCAGAATAAATGATGTGAGGATTATAGACAGAGCCTCTGTCTATAAGCTTTGAAAATTCTTGGAAAACAAGGGAGGTTCCTGCAAGCTGGAGACAGGCAAATGTCCCCCTCTTCAAAAAGTGAGGGTGGGGGAGAAGATCCAGGTAATTACCAACCAGTCAGCTTGACCTCAGTACCAGGAAATGTCCTAGAACAGATAGCTGAACAATCACTTTGTAAGCATTTAGAAAAGGATGCTGTGATTACTAAGACCCAGCATTGTTGTTGTTGCTGTTTAGTCATTTAGTCGTGTCCGACTCTTCCTGACCCACTGGACCAGAGCACGCCAGGCACTCCTGTCTTCCACTGCCTCCCGCAGTTTGGTCAGACTCATGTTTGTAGCTTCGAGAACACTGTCCAACCATCTCGTCCTCTGTCGTCCCTTCTCCTTGTGCCCTCCATCTTTCCCAACATCAGGGTCTTTTCCAGGGAGTCTTCTCTTCTCATGAGGAGGCCAAAGTCTTGGAGCCTCAGCTTCAGGATCTGTCCTTCCAGTGAGCACTCAGGGTTGATTTCCTTAAGAATGGATAGGTTTGATCTTCTTGCAGTCCATGGGACTCTCAAGAGTCTCCTCCAGCACCAGAATTCAAAGACCCAGCATGGGTTTCCCAAAAACAAGTACAGTTGTACCTCCATTCCGGAAGTCAGTTCAACTTCTGAAATGTTCAGAGCAGCTTCCAATTGGTTTCCAATTGTGCAGGCATGCCGCAAACAATATCGGAAGCTGCGCTGGATGTTCGGCTTCCAAAAAAAATTCAAAAACTGGAACACTCACTTCTGGTTTTCGATCGTCCGGGAGCTGGAACATTTGACTCCCAAGGCATTTGGGAGCTGAAGTATGACTGTAATGCAAAATGAATCTAATTTCCTTTTTTGATACAAGTGTCCTGAAAAGATAAATTGATACATGTAGTTCTTTCCTGACCTCCTTGAAAATGGGTGGGGTGATTAAGCTGATGGTCAAACCTGAAACTGAGAATATTATCCTGAGCATGCATGCCAAATTATACCCCAATATCCTAGTGCTCAAGGGAGACACCTTGTTCTAAATCAGGGATGGGGAACCTGTGGCTCTTCAGATGTTGCCAGACTCCAACCCCCATCAGCCCCATCCAGTGTGACCAGTGGTCAACATGATGAGAGCTGTAGTTCAGCAACATCTGGAGAACCACTGATTGCCCAAACCATTTTCTAAGCAAATAAAGAGAGAAAAGAGAATGTCAAAACATCAAGCTAAACCAAATGTGTCACTTCACTTAGCCAACGATGAACATGTTCGTGAATAATTTCTTCACCATTTTTACATTCACGTCATGTTGCTTCTTCAGTGCTGCTTAATGTAGTCATTAAAACCTGCTTCAGGTAATTTTCAGCAAGTTCCTAGAGGGAAATAAAGACAATAAGGAAAATACAATAATTCAGTGTAATGTTTTCCTGGATTTTGGAAAGGTTTCTTCTCTGCAGCTTCCAGTTTCTCTTCCAGCTCAGAATAAATTTATTATACATTCAGAATTCTTTAAGCTGAGCAATAGACATTTTGTGTGGTGGGTTGATTGTTGACTTTAGTACACTCTTAAATTTGTAAGTGCACCCTTTCCCAAACTTTCAGGCTCAAGAATGAGTACCAGTTGTGAAAAGAAGGCAAATATTACTGAATAAGCAGCCATTAAAGTCATCAGTACAAAACTTAACGTGATGTAATTAGAAAGGAGCAATAACCCTGCACTTCCATATAAAGTTACAGCAAAGTGATTTGGAATGGAGTCCAATGTTTATTAGCATACTGTCATATAAAATGATCCAATTGTCACACTCTTACTATATAAGGGCAACCAAAATGGTCAAAGGGATGGAGAGACTCTCCTATGAGGAAAGGTTGCAGTGCTCGGGACTTCTTAGAGAAAAGAGGGAACGTGATATAAATGTATAACACTCTCGGCCGAGTTTTCATTCTACTGCTATGATTTCTGGTATTTAAACTGACTTGGTCAGACCACACTAGGAATACTGTGTCCAATTTTGGGCACCACAATTTAAGAAGGATGTTGACAAGCTGGAACATTTGCAGAGTAAGGTAACCAAGATGATCAAGGGTCTGGAAACCAAGCCTTATGAGGAACGGTTGGGGTAGCTGGGTATGTTTAGCCTGGAAAAGAGGAGATTGGGAGGAGATATGATAGCCATCTTCAAATATCTCAAGGGTTGTCACATGGAAGATGGAGCATGCTTGTTTTCACTCGCTCTGGAGGATAAGATTCGAACCAATGGCTTCAAGTTAAAAGAAAGGAGATTCCAATTAAACCTCAGGAAGAACTTTCTGATAGTAAGAGCTATTTGGCAATGGAATGGTCTCCTTCGGGAGGTTGTGGACTCTCCTTCCTTGGAGGTTTTAAAGCAGAAGTTGGATGGCCATCTGTCAGGGATGCTTTAGCTGAGATTCCTGCATTGCTGGGGTTGGACTAGATGACCCTGGGGTCCCTTCCAACTCTACATTTCTGTAATGATTCTATGACTGCTTTAATGCTCTCTCTCCTTGATATTGTTTTAGGGAGCAATCCTAATCTCCTGGGAAGGGCAGCTAGGAGACAGTTGGATGCTGCAAACCTTCCTCTTTGTGGTTGAAAAGGGAGGTTCACATTCAGAGGGAGAGGTCTAGTTCTGAAGCCTTACTCATGAAGTGGTGCTGAGACAATGATCAGAACCTCGGAGAGAGGTCAAGGTTCAATGCCATGGATAGTAGTCCTGCAGCTGAGATCCAACCATCCCTACTGTCTCAGCAAGGAGATAACTGGCAAAGTTTTATAACAGGGCTACATAGTCATTGACTGGAGGCCCCGCTGCTTGAGTGCCACTATTTCTGAACACTTAAAGGGCTGGTGCCTTCTTCTGTAATTTTTTAAAAAAAGAATTTTATTAGTATTTTCCACACAACAACAACACAAAAGATATCAAAGATAAACAACACACAACACACAAAGAACAACATTCGAAAACTAAAAAAACAAAAACAAAAAACAAAAAATCTATATCTTACAAATTAATATTACAAACACTAAAACAACAACAAGACATTGACTTCCACCCAGTGCCTTTGCCTGCCCTCACATTCCATGGGGAAGCAAGTGCCAGACCACCAGGCAAACTACAGGTGAGAGCCGAGGATAATTTTCTGATTATCTCCGTCTGTCTCTCTCCGTGTTGTTGGGAGAGGCGTCCATCCCCTGGTGTAGAGGAAACAGGAAGCTTATAAGTCCTGAAAACAGAGTGAGGACTAAGCAATACTACCAAACTTTCTCCAAAAATTATGGAAATATTTAGGGCATGTTTAGAAAAAAATGAACTCATTATGAGGTGTGGTAAGGGGAAAGCTCAACCTGTCACTAGTTCCCACTCACCCATCAGTTGCATTCAGTGGACAACAAGGAAGCATAAATGCACTGTCAGATTGTATTGGTCCACCTAGCCCAGTATTGTCCACATTGACTGGCAACAGCTCTCCAAGATTTCAGACCCTTGCCTGGAGTTGCTGGGGACTGAACATGTGACCTCCTGGATGTAAAGCAGGTGCTTTCAGCACCTGAGATGTGTGTTGTCAGGACCCACACTATTCCTGGGTATATAATATGCTTTCACTGTTTTAATTCTCAATTCTATATGGTTGTAACCCTCCGTGTTAACTTCTCCTTCACCTTGCAAACTGCATTAAGCCACATTGAAATATGTGGAGGTGAGGGCACTTGCCTCTATATAGCATAAAATAATATCCCAGTGAGTATAAAACTCCTAATGGCTAAAGTTTTACAGATGACATTTTATCCTATTGCTAAAGCAGTGCTCATATACTCTATGGAACTGCTGAATGAGTTACACTGACGTCATCTTGGGGAAAGAGTTTTGCACCCTCTCTTTCTGATAGCAGTGTTTCATTGCTAGAATCCACAGTTGTTTTACACAGTCATCAGGATGTCTTAGAGGGTATTAAGGTCAGATTAAAGTGTTATATAGCATATTGAGCTAAAATTCAAGTGTTGAATAATAGTCCTGAAATTGCTACATATATGTTTTTCATTTTGAGTTTTTATTTTAATAGCAGAAGCCAGAATACTTTGACATCAACAGGATTAGGAAAATGGCTGAACAGAAAAGCTGGATGGGTTTGAAGAAGTGAGGCGCTCAGCACTTTTCTTAATCCTGCACAAAGCCATTTTGACAGATAGAAAAACAAGAATATTAAGTGGGTGGGGGTGTCTCTAACTATTAAGAAGCTATTTTATTATTATATTAAAAGGTTATAAATCAGGCCTCTGGGGGAAAAGATTATGGTTGCAGTTCTAAAGAAACTTCCTTGTGCCATCAGCTGATGAGCAGGAGGGCAGCGTTTGATTCTCCTTTGCCTTCAGCCAATGAAGTTTAACACACACACCCCATCACCTGTCAAGGAGGCATTAAATCCTGCTCAGTTTGTGCTCCTTTTTCCAGAGAGGGAACAGGTATGTGCAAGCCAAATAAAGGCTTTTGTCTTGTGCTTCCCAAAGCTGAGGGCAAGAGGAGAGAGAAATGCTTTTCCCTACAATTGGCACATCCCCAGGCTAGCAATGTCTCTTCTGCTGCACTTCACAAGTGCTCACAAGCTTGCAGGCTGCTGGGTGCGTGGGAACCTTGCACAATGGCTTTTGACTGGTCAGCAGGACAGCTCCCCTGTCAATCATGCAATGTCATGTGAGGGACAATGCCAGCCAGATTTGCATCACCAGAGGCTGATCCTGCAGAGCCACCAAGTTTCCCCATCTCTGATCTCAGCAACAATCAGGAAGCGGCTTAACAACTGGAGAACGCATACTGTGAGGGGGGAGAAACTCATCTGGCCACCAGGCAATGGCTTTCCCCTCCTGCCTTCCCCAGATCCCAGCCCCAGGAGCCTTTCCCAGACTATGACTTTGAGAAGAGTAGAAGCAGCTGGGAAGAGAGAGCTAAGCCTTATAAATCTGTTTTCTCCTATGCAAGTGAATGTTCCCTTAAAGTTCTGCACAGGCAGCATCATAACCTGTATCCGACAACATCACCATCAACACAGGATTGCTTGTAGGGCTGTGGTCTCTGAGGAACATGCCTCCATCTTGAGTAAGGATGCCCTCAGGCTTCATTCTTCTGGTTACAAGTATACTGAGAACTACCTAAAAAAATTAAATCACTTGTTCACACACACCCCCGTCATTACAGAATACTCATGGTTATGATGTTTGCCAATTCCATAATTAGATGGAGGTCAAAGAAACAAGGATTTGTTGCGACCTCATCCTGTGAGGCAGAATATGGGAGCCTGTCGCTAGCATGCAATGAAATCATGTGGTTTATACAGATACTAAAAGATCTAGATTGTAAAGTAGATTTGCCTATTCAAGTATATGAAGATAGTCAATCGTGCATTGCATTAGCGGGCTCGGAAATAATGAAATCCACATCAAAACATATTGCTATTCGCCATGTAAATGTTAGAGATTGTGTACAGAATGGGGTAATCAAACTGGAGTATTGTCAATCACAAGGTAATATTGCTGATTTGTTTACCAAGCGTTTGCCAACAACATGTCATAATGAATTAATGACAAAATTGGGTTTATGTTTATAGTGTATGTATGTTTTGTTTTCTGTTGGGGCTTTTTGCATTTAAGAAACAGAAGGGGTGTCACAGCTAAAAATTGGCCGCTGTTTCTTTAATGCTAAAAGAACTAAGTCAGCATGAGCCAGCGGCCTACAATGACTCATGCAACCTTTCACCAAATTGTACCTGTATATATAGAGTGGTCAATGTAAGTGTTGGGTGTGGGTTGGTTGGATGGTAGAAAGCTGGTTGCGTTTGGTGTGTGTAAAAGCTGTCGGTCGTGGTTGGAGAAGAAGACTTTTTAAGGATAAAAGAAGCAACACTCTGCAAGAATACTCTTTCTCAAAGACTCTTTTGTGCCAACTAAGGTCTGAGGACTAGGCAAAGGACCAAAAAGGAGGTCAGAACCTTTTCTTTTTCAAATACTGACAGCATTGTGGCTTTCCACATACCATCACCACTTGGGTGGTGAGGACAACTGTCAAGAGGCAAGCATGGAAGATGCCCAAAATGAGCCTCATCCCCACAAAGCATGTTAGGAAGAAAACGAAATGATTCAGCTCAGCCCTGCTTTCAATTCTTGGCAAGCCTCTCTGCATGACTATTCTGTTGTCAAATGTGACCATATCCCAGAGGTGTTTTGCTTGCCATAAATTCTACATTAGACCAAATACCACTATCCCCTACCATAGTCCTTGCTTTCATGTAGAAAAGGTCAGGCCAGCTAGCAGACAGTATATTAACCAAAGCAATAAGTATTGTCATTTATTTTTAGACTAAAGTTGCAACTAACTAACCTGGGGCACTTTAGTTCCTAGAAAAGAGGTTTCTTTATTCTTTCTTCATTGCATTAAGTGTGGATTGAAGTTGGAAAGCAGAGCTCTGAGCCCGAATAGCTATCCATTGACAAGGTTTCGGTTGCACTTTGAAGAGAGCAGCTAATTTGGCCCTGTGCTGATGAATTCTCTCTTTTGACCATTTGCCATCAGGTGATGAGAAAATAAATCGGATTTTGAAATTGGAAAGGGAAGACAAAATTTCAGTGAAATTTTCATGGGTGGGTGCACTTACCTTACATTCACCAGTGGTCTGCACTATGTAATCTCCCTGTCTTCCGGTGCTTGAATAAAAGTCCAGGGGAAGACATTGGGTTGTTGCTGTGCAGACAAATCTATCCTCCAGTGTTGGAGCACAGAACTGCGTGTGCCCCATGGCCTGGCCTGGCCACCTCATGCTACCTGGGGGGGGGGGGCTGCTGTCCTGTTGCCACCACTGAAGTAAGAGCAAGGTAGTTTCTGCACATGCAGGTGGGCTGACTGGCTGGATAGAATCCTGTCTTGTTCTTCCCCTTCAGGCACCAAAATGTCCTAGGTCAGCCTGGACTAGAATGCAGGATATTCTAATTAAGCAGAGGCTTGACAACCATAGAATCATAGAATCATAGAGTTGGAAGAGACCACAAGGGCCATCGAGTCCAACCCCCTGCCAAGCAGGAAACACCATCAGAGCACTCCTGACATATGGTTGTCAAGCCTCTGCTTAAAGACCTCCAAAGTAGGAGACTCCACCACACTCCTTGGCAGCAAATTCCACTGTCGAACAGCTCTTACTGTCAGGAAGTTCTTCCTAATCTTTAGGTGGAATCGTCTTTCTTGTAGTTTGGATCCATTGCTCCATGTCCGCTTCTCTGGAGAAGCAGAAAACAACTTTTCTCCCTCCTCTATGTGACATCTGTGATGGGACGATGAGCTGCTTGTGTGTAAAATCCAAGTCCCTCAGAGTTTGGTCAAGTTTGCAAACCTCTGTCTGTAACGGAGCCCCTTAAACATGGCTCCGTCAGTCGCTGGCAGATTCCGACAGTGGTTGCTTTCGGAATCGCTTCCAACATAAAAGCTCCTTAACGGAAACACGTCTTCTGGACTCTCTGCGTGACAGTTTCCGGCGAGGAGTGGGTGTCCCTACAGGAGGTCCTGAAACCTCCCCACTGTTTTCGCTGGAAGTGTCTCTGAGCCATCCCTCCAGCTCACTTTCCCTCAGCTCACCTCCTCTCCCCCTACTGGTTCCCTCTTCAGCTGCTGAGTCTCTCCCAACCTGTGTGAGCCCTTTCACCTCCCTTCCTTCCGATGGCAGTTCCCTGACAACATCCTTTTATATATTTGAACATGGCTATCATATCACCCCTTAACCTCCTCTTCTCCAGGCTAAACATGTCCAGCTCCCTTAGCCGTTCCTCATAAGGCATCGTTTCCAGGCCTTTGACCATTTTGGTTGCCCTCCTCTGGACACGTTCCAGTTTGTCAGTGTCCTTCTTGAACTGTGGTGCCCAGAACTGGACACAGTACTCCAGGTGAGGTCTGACCAGAGCAGAATACAGTGGCACTATTACTTCCCTTGATCTAGATGCTATACTCCTATTGATGCAGCCCAGAATTGCATTGGCTTTTTTAGCTGCCGCGTTACACTGTTGGCTCATGTCAAGTTTGTGGTCAACCAAGACTCCTAGATCCTTTTCACATGTACTGCTCTCAAGCCAGATGTCACCCATCTTGTATTTGTGCCTCTCATTTTTTTTGCCCAAGTGCAATACTTTAAATTTCTCCCTGTTAAAATTCATCTTGTTTGTTTTTGCCCAGTTCTCTAATCTGTCAAGGTCGTTTTGAAGTGTGATCCTGTCCTCTGGGGTGTTAGCCACCCCTCCCAGTTGGGTGTCATCCGCGAATTTAATCAGGATGCCCTTGAGTCCATCATCCAAGTCGTTGATAAAGATGTTGAATAAGACCGGGCCCAAGACAGAACCCTGTGGCACCCCACTAGTCACTCTTCTCCAGGATGAAGAGGAACCATTGGAACCCTTTGGGTTCGGTCAGTCAGCCAGTTACAAATCCACTGAGTGGTAGCATAGTCAAGACCACATTTTACCAGCTTCTTTACAAGAATATCATGGGGCACCTTGTCAAATGCCTTGCTGAAATCAAGGTAGGCTACATCTACTGCGTTCCCTTCATCTACCAGGCTTGTAATTCTGTCAAAAAACGAGATCAGGTTAGTCTGACATGACTTATTTTTCAGAAATCCATGCTGACTATTGGTGATCACAGCATTCCTTTCTAGGTGCTCACAGACTGTTTGCTTAATGATCTGCTCCAGAATCTTCCCTGGTATTGATGTCAGACTGACTGGGCGGTAATTATTTGGGTCCTCTCTTTTCCCCTTTTTGAAAATAGGGACAACATTTGCCCTCCTCCAGCCTGCCGGGACTTCGCCTGTTCTCCAGGAATTCTCAAAGATGACTGCCAGTGGTTCTGAGATCACATCTGCCAGTTCTTTTAATACTCTTGGATGCAGTTCATCTGGCCCTGGAGACTTGAATACATCTAAACTAGCCAAGTATTCTTGTACTATCTCCTTAGTTATTCTGGGCTGTGTTTCCTTTGCTGAATCATTTGCTTCAAATTCTTCAAGTTGGGCATTGTTTTCTTTATCGGAGAAGACTGAGGCAAAGAAGGCATTGAGGAGTTCAGCCCTTTCTGTGTCCCCTGTTTGCATTTCACCATCTTCTCCTCTGAGTGACCCCACTGTTTCTTTGTTCTTCCTTTTGCTACGGACATACCCATAAAAGCCTTTTTTGTTGCTTTTAACCTCTCTAGCAAGCCTGAGTTCATTCTGTGCTTTAGCTTTTCTGACTTTGTGTCTACACGTGCTGGCTATTTGTTTGAATTCCTCTTTGCTGGTTTCCCCCCTTTTCCATTTTTTGTACACATCCTTTTTTAATCTTAACTCAGTTAAAAGTTCTTTAGATAGCCACCCTGGCTTCTTTAGGCACCTTCCATGTTTCTGTCTCATTGGTATTGCCTGACGTTGTGCTTTTACTATCTCCCTCTTAACAAACTCCCAGCCATCATGAACTCCCTTTCCTTTTAGTATTACTGTCCATGGGATCTCACCCAGCACTTCCCTAAGTTTTATGAAGTCGGCTTTCTTAAAGTCAAGAAATTGAGTCCTAGTATGCTTGGCTGCTCCTTTCCGCTGTATAGTAAACTTCAGAAGAGCATGATCACTCGCGCCTAATGATCCTTCCACTTCTACCCCACTAACCAGGTCATCAACATGGGTTAGGACCAGATCTAAAATGGCTGTTCCTTTTGTTGCTTCTCCCACTTTCTGGACAATGAAGTTGTCTGCAAGGGCAGTGAGGAATCTGTTTGACCTTATGCTCTTGGCTGAGTTTGACATCCAACAAATATCCGGGTAATTGAAGTCCCCCATTACCACTATCTCCCTTCTTTTTGCATGCTTGGCCATCTGTTCCAGGAAGGCATCATCTATGTCCTCCGTTTGGCTTGGGGATCTATAGTAAACTCCCACAATGAGGTCTCTGTTATTCTTCTCTCCCTTAATTTTGACCCAAATGCTCTCACTTTGGATTTGAGGTTCTAAATCTTGGATCTCTTCACAGGTATACACATCCCTGACATATAACGCCACTCCTCCTCCTTTCTTGTCTGGTCTGTTTCTCTGAAATAGATTGTATCCCCCCATTATTACATTCCAATCGTGGGACTTATCCCACCAGGTTTCAGTGATGCCTATTATGTCATATTTAGTTTGCTGTACCAAGAGCTCAAGCTCATCTTGTTTATTTCCCATGCTTTGCGCATTAGTGTACAGACATTGAAGTCCATTAATCATTCCCCCGTGTCTCTTATTTAAGGATTTTTTCCTCCCACCACTAGGTCCGCGTGCTGTTTGCTCCATTTGGTCTATGACATTTGGATGATCATCTTCATCAATTGATAGACTCCTACCTTCAGGAGCACTGTCTCCCTCCCCCACATTAGTCAGTTTAAAGCCCTCCTGATGAGGTTTCTGAGATTTTTGGCAAAAACATTCCTCCCAACCGTTGTGAGGTGCAGCCCATCGCTTGCCAGAAGTCCATCTTCAAGAAACTGCAGTCCGTTATCTAAGAATCCAAACCGTTCCTGTTTACACCATTTGCGAAACCAGCTGTTCACTTCCACTATTTTTCCCTCTCTCCCTGGGCCACGTCGTTCAACTGGGAGGACAGATGAGATGACAATTTGTGCATTTAGTTGCTTCAATTTCCTGCCGAGAGCCTCGTAGTCTCTTTTGATCTTCTGGAGGCTATTGCTTGCAGTGTCATTGGTTCCCACATGAACCAAGAGGAAGGGGTATTTGTCAGTGGGTTTTATGATTCCTTGCAGTCGTTCAGTTACATCTTGGATCTTAGCCCCGGGGAGACAGCACACTTCCCGAGACATCTTGTCAGGCCCACAGATCACTGCTTCTGTTCCCCTCAGTAGGGAATCCCCTATCACCACTACACGCCTCCTCTTAGGTTTGGTCGGGGTTCTTCCGTGAGCTGTCCGTTCCAAGGTCGCCTGCACATTCCCTGAGGACTGACTTTCCTGCTCATCTTCATATACCTGATCGACTGTAATGAGGGAGAGATCCTCAAATGGAGTCTGTTCTTCATCTTCCATGCTAGGGGAGAGGACCTCAAAGCGATTGTGTATTTCTAAACAATCAGAGCTGTCAGGGCCTCAGGAACAGAGGCACAGGGGAGAGAGGAAATGGAGAGCAAAGGGGAAGCTTCGGAGAGCAGCGTAGGGGGGTATAGCAGTGACCCGAGAGATTCCATGAGCTTCTCCAGTGAATCAGAAGATTCCCAGAAGGAGGCGCCGATGGTCAGGGCAAGGGGGGCCAGCGGCGACTCCCAAAGCAGCAGCTGGAGATCAGGGCCAGCTTCCCCACCAGAGCGTAGTGGGGGGGAAGAGTCCCAGGTGTCAGGGCCAGCGTCTCCTCCAGCAGGGAGAGAAGATGAGTCGAGACTGACCACGCCTCTATTGGAGAGTGGGGGAACGGAGGGGAGGTCAAGTCCAGCTAGCCTCCCCGAAGGAGGAAGCAGTGACAGGAGCAGTGTAACGATCAGGAGGAAGGTTGCCAGCTGGGCGCGCGTGCCAAGTTCAAATGTACAGGCGCGCGGGACAGCAGAAAGCCCGGATTGGGAACCAGGTCCTAAAGCCCGCCGGAGGCAGGGGGAAGACTCAGGGGACTCAGCGTCAGAAGAGTCTAGGAAGGGCGAGACCCCAGCTGACAGGCGGACCCAGAGGAGGAAAGAGCAGAGGAAGAGGTGGAGCAAGGCTAGAGTCTTAAACTGGTGTCTGGGGGGAGGAGACTCAGACGGAGCTTCAGCAGTCTAGAGTTTCAGACGTAGAGCTGCACGCTGCGGCTGTGTAAACGAAAATGAACTTCAATAAAGACCTTTGTATATAACAACGAACTGGCGTTGGTCCTTTGTGAGCTGGGACCTAGGGCAGCTCTGACAAGAGCGAACCCTGGGCCTCCTACTTCTTTGAGTCACGTTGCTCCATATATCTGGCTCCTGTGTTGGTGAATTAGCCTCCTTCTCAGGGGAGTCCCCTGTCTCCTCCATATGTCAGGAGTGCTCTGATGGTGTTTCCTGCTTGGCAGGGGGTTGGACTCGATGGCCCTTGTGGTCTCTTCCAACTCTATGATTCTACGATTCTATGATTCTAATTAAATTGAATTAATTCCTGGTGAATGGGAAAAGTTGAGAGAATAAGTCAACTCTTTAGAAACGTAAAATGCACAGGTGCCAGGAAATGAGAGTTTAGGCTAGAACTCCATGAAAGCTCTTGAATTGGATTCCTTTTAGCACACAGGACTGTTTTTTGCTTCATCACGCCACAGCTTTCCATACTATGAGATTGACCTTTTCTATGCCTGATTGCACCATCGAGCCAAACCCATCCATTAGTTTCCTGAATTACTTCTAGATGCCTAAGCAAAAGTGTAACTATTTCATACATCCTATTTATCTTGCCCCAATTTTGGGCTTTTTAACAATCACTCCAAAAAGTCACATTTATTTTACATTTACCTTTTAAAAAATCTAGGAAAAGGGTACCTAGGGATAAAAAGGGATGCTTAAAATTCACAAAGGCCACATGAGGAGAACTGTTATAGAACACATCCTCAGATCTTAAGGGGGGTTGAGCAAAGATGCCCCCCAAATTTGCTGCCCCAATTGCAGGTGGCACATTTTTTGGGGGGGGGGGGGTCATTCTCAGCTATTTTGTGTGATGTGTATTAATTTCTTAATGGCTTCATGGGATTTCTCCCTTTTTAAAAAAAGTTTAACCGGGGCGGCCGCATCCTGTTTCACCGCATGAGGCGAGACAGCAAGTGCTGCTTTGCCCTTCTTTCGTTGCTGCTCCTGCCACCATCACCTGTTCTGCCACCACCACACCTGCTGCCCCATCTGCCCCTGGCAGAGAAGCGGCACCAGCACTGGTGCCAGTTTTGGGCAAGATCACACTAATTTTGGGAGAGATCTCAATCAAGATCTCATGGTAGGGTTAGGACTGACTTCGCATGCCGTTCCTGCAGCCTCACACACAAAGAGGTGGCAGCAGTCATCTGATGAGAACGCTCTCTTAGAAATTCGGTGTTAGGGTGAAAGATGGGACGAACCACTGCTTCATATTATTATTATTATTATTATTATTACTATTATTATTATTAAATTTGTATACTACCCTATACCCGTAGGTCTCAGGGCAATTCACAACACAAAGTTACAATATACAAAACACAAAATATATAATAAAAAGAATCAAAATATAATAGAAATAATCAACAATACTAATGTATACACACTACTAAACAATACACTCCCCAACAAAGGCCCCTAATCCATATTCCAGCCTATAAATATAAGAATCCAAATTAACATATAACATTTAACAACAATTTAAAACAACCCCACCCTCCAAATAAGACAGCACTCACCCAAGTTAACTCCATCCCCATTAAAACTCCATCCCCATTAAAACAATTAAAAGCAGCCACCCCCACGTGACAACTTGGAAGTTGGAGCTCTCACAGTTCCACCTCCCCGTCTCTCTGCCTCATTCACCTGCCACCAGCAGAGCAGCCACACAGGTCCCATTGGGAAGGGAAGGAAATGCAGCTTCTTTGTATTTTCAAGGATGCTTTTGGATTCTAAGCTTCCATGGTGGCCTCTTATAGGAGGAGGGAGGAAAAAGAGGAAGTCAGAAGAGAAGTAGTGGATGTTCCTGGGTTTTGGTGGAAAACACATTCTTGTTTTCCCACCACATGCTCTGGAAGTTGAATCAACCTCTGGAAGGTCTGGCCACTATTTGGCTGGTGCCAAGAGGGGGGTTGTTCATCTGATACGATGAAGGAGATGCAGGACAGGAAGTGGGGCATGTTAGAATTCCTGCTCCATGATTGGTCATGGGATTTTTGTCTATCACATGACGGTGTGTGTTTTGACTCCACAAAGTGGGAAGTGACGGAGACAGGATGTTTGTGTTTTTTTGTTCTGTGAAGTGGGACTGTTTTTTCTCTTTGCTGTCTGATGCTAGAGAGACGGAGCCATGTTGCAGTGCTCTGTGTGTGTTTATATGTAAATAAAGTAGATTAGCCAAAATGCTGAGTTGCTGAGGTCTGTTATGCAAACTTCAAAGACTCTGCAGATCCCTAAGTGTGCCGATGTCTGTTGGCATTGGTACCTGTGATGTTCGGGCAGAAGAAAGCTTTTGAAGCTCCCAAACGAATGACGAGGAGGGAGAGAACATGCCAGTCGGGCATGTGTCTCTGCCAGGGTCCTACTCAAGAGTAGGACGAGCTCCTGACAGGGCAGACCCCCATAGGCCTGTTGATCTGATGCTGATGCTGCTTTGATAAGCCTCGCCGCCCCCAAACCCTACTGCATATGTAACCCCACCATATTTCATGAGATGGGGGTTACTAAATTTCAGGGGATGAAGTCTTTAAAATGACTGGGCACAGCTCTTTGCTGATATTCAAAACCAGAGACAGATCCCCAAAGCATTCATGCAAATCAAAATGCACAGAGTTAGCACAAGCCTAATACGACTTGACTAAGCTAATAAATTATAGCTCCCTTTCCTTTGCCTATTGCTTTCCATAATGAGAATATATCATGGTAATCACCCGGCCTTGCGGAGGGGTCAGTCACATTTGTCCCCCTGCCAGCTAATTAACTCCTTGCTGCCGTAAGCATCACTTGAGCAATGAATCTGACAGATGATGGAGGGTTCTTGTTACCAACGATGACAGCAATTTTGCTTTGCTGATTTAAAGCTTCATATGGCAATTGACAGGCATGTGTGTGTGTGGCTGGAGATCTATGAGTAATGATGTTAAGCCCAAAAAGGAGTGGCACATATAATGAACTGCTGAGGGTGGCTTTGCATATACCAACTAGCGCTGTGCCAGTGATTTGGGCTTAGGGCTTTTGGGGGGTCATTTGCAGTGAGGTGCTGCTGGAGGGTGGAATGAGAGCAGAGGGCAAAAATAAATTGCAGTTGAAAATTGGGAAAGGGGGAGGACAGACCTTTTGGGACTAGAGTAACAAGCTCAGTTGGCAGAGCATGAGGCTCTTCATCTCAGGATCATGGGGTCAAGCCCTGAGTTGGGCAAAAGATTCCTGCCCTGCAGGGGGTTGGACTGGATGACCCTCGTGGTCCCTTCCAACTCTACAATTCTATGATTATCAGGAGCTGATCTATATTTAAACAGTGGCCCAAAACACAATTACCAAATAGTGGAAAACTTTTGATCTCAATAATCTGGACTGTTGACATTCCGAGACGTGCCAAACCTCCCTTCCTGAAAATATCACATGGAAGCTAAAGGTGTCCAGGGGCCAAAATTCTCAAGGCCACTTTTCTGCCATTGGGGCTGATTTTATTTTATGTACAAACACAGCAGCGCAGGAGCATCAGGTCCTACAGTGTCTGGACTGAGTACTGTTCAAGGTTATTATTATTTTTAAATCTTCTTTTTTCAAATAAAAAAGATTGCAATTCTTTTGATTTTGACCACAGACCCCTTCAGAATTCTAGACAACATATCCTTTTCCTCTTGGTCTGTTGTACTATGGACTGAGTAAATCACAAAGTTGGCTCCTACATTCCTTTATTGGCAATTGTGCCAATTTACTCTTTTTAAAAATGCTCATTTTTCTTTCATTTCTTTCCCCCTGTTATTATTATTATTTCCCTGTTAAAAATATTTTGGGGAAAGGAAACTATGTGAAATCTGGGGGGCTTTGTGCTTACTTTAATAATGGTATGAGGTAGCTGAGGGAATGGTGGTGATATTTTACAGCCCCTCCAGCAGTGTTTGTTTCCTGCCACTGATATCATGAGGTTCTCCCAGGAATTTGGGCAGTTGGTGAGACTGCCTGTGAGTGCCTTCCTTCCTTCCTTCCTTCCTTCCTTCCTTCCTTCCTTCCTTCCTTCCCCTGCAGTCTTTTATCACAGTGTTCCATCACACAGCTTCTGGAACATGCAGTAGCCTTGTCTGATACAATTTGGGGTGGGCAGAAGCAACACTCTGGTGAATGGCAGGCCACATGATATTTATTTAATAAATAATCAAATCCATTTTAAAAAAGGAACAATAACAGTCTATTAAAAATGCACAGCAATAAACTGCTGAATGACAATTACTAATAGCAGCAGCAGCAACCAGGTCTCTCCTCTTCCAAGTGTCCTCCAAAAAGGTGTGTGTGCCTGGAGCTATAAAGAGAGGAGGCTGGACACAACCTCAGTCGGGAGAGAATTCCACATACAAGGAGTCATCGTGGAATGAGCCCTTTCTTTGGCTCTCTCACACATGTAGCAACCACCATGAGGTCTTCAACCACTGATCTTTGAGCATTTGCAGGCTGGCATGGGCAGCATCAGATTTAGGGCGATGTGGGTGGTTCCTTCACACAGAGCACTGAGTTGAGGGGGTGCAAAATTAAGAAGCTCCATACCAGAGAAAATCCCTTTGGGGGCACCAGATTTTGGTCTCACTCAACGTGTTATATTCCCAAAGACTATCCAAGCCTGCTCCTGGATGTGGGTGCAGTCACTAACAGTCATCCCCTCCCTAGTTTCTGAGTGTGGGGAAATGAGAGAGAAATTGTCTAGGTGGGAATGTGAAAATGTTTGGGACAAACCAGGAAAGGAAATAGGTGAAGGCAGGAAATGGTATCTGAATGATGCAGCAAGACTTTGTAAAGTTTTGGCCCCTAGCAGGGAGATGGTGTCTCAGGCACCAGACAGCAAAATGTCTTGGTTCAGCAATGGCTCCTTGAGAAGAAAATCCCACAGCTGTGGAGCCCTTGCTGAGACATGTTAATGTTTGCTTGCTTGCCCCTCTTCAAGTTCCTCAGACATTTTATTCAAGCAGGTACCAAATAGGTGGAACTGGATGGCTTCTGGGAAGGAGCAAGTAATAAAGCAAAGTTAAATTTCCCTTTAACACATGAGGTTATAATGCTAATGGCTGCAGGTTCATGCACTGCAATTCACTAACACAAATGAGATTAGGGCATTTGCAAATTCTGTTGACTCATCCAAAATGGCAAGTTATTAGATTAGCAAAAACCTCACTCAGCCGCTGGGTACACAAACCTTCCTTCGATCATTCTGAAAGACTGAAACAGAATGTATCTATCCTTTTATTCCAGCATAATGAAATTGCTGGCTTTCTGAAAAAGTAACCAGGCTCGCTGTGGTGCACTGAGGCATTTGAGTTCAATGCAGTTTGATGCTGTGATCTTCAGCTGAGCCAGTGAGGAGGCCATAAATGTGGTCAGGGTGGTAGGGGGAGTAAGAGCAGGGAGCAGAGAGAGAAGACTAAGCAGGGCTTTGTCCATGAAGAGAAATGTAACCCCAAATGAAAGATGATGTGTATTTGAAGGTTCCCCTTTCAGATAAAACTTCCGGGTGTCAGGAGCCTCCAGCTCTGTGAGCAGGCTACCCCTCCCAGTGGGGTGAGACACAAGAACGATAGTTTGGAGCATCCTCCTGTGCAGAAAAGGGCTGGGCTCTTAGACAAGCTTGTGAGGTGGTCCATCTAGTCCAGTACTGTCTCACTGACTGGCAGTGGCTTTCCAGGGTTTGAGCCAGAGGTCTCTCCCAGTCCTATCTAGAGGTACCACGGACTGAACCTGGGACCTTTTGCATGCAGAGCAGATAATAATAATAATAATAATAATAATAATAATAGTTTTTATTTATACCCCGGGCTCAGGGCGGCTAACAAGCAATAATAAAAACAAGTTGAATGAATACAACTTAAAAACAAAATTAAAATACAACATTAAAATATTGAAACATTAAAATATTAAAATGTAGCCTCATCGCAGGAAGAGAAAGAAAAAGAAATAAGAAAGAGGGGGAGGGAATCAAATTGGCTCCAAGCCAAAGGCCAGGCAGAACAACTCTGTCTTACAGGCCCTGCGGAAAGAAATCAGATCCTGCAGGGCCCTGGTCTCATGAGACAGAGCGTTCCACCAGGCCGGAGCCAGAGTTGAAAAGGCCCTGGCTCTGGTTGAAGCCAATCTAACTTCCTTAGGGCCTGGAACCACAAGGGTGTTGTTATTTATGGACCTTGAGGCTCTCCGTGGGGCAGACCGGGAGAGGCGGTCCCGTAGGTACGAGGGTCCTAGGCCGTGAAGGGCTTTAAAGGTCAAAAGCAGCACCTTAAATCTGACCCTGTACTCCACCAGGAGCCAGTGCAGCTGGAAAAGCACTGGGTGAATATGCTCCCATGGCAGAGACCCCGTGAGGAGCCTCGCTGCAGCATTCTGCACCCTCTGGAGTTTCTGGGACAGCTTCAAGGGCAGCCCCACGTAGAGCAAATTACAGTAGTCAAGCCTGGAGGTGACCGTCGCATGGATCACTGTGGCCAGGTCGGGGTAGGAAAGGTAAGTGACCAACTGCTTGATGCGGCGAAGGTGGAAAAATGTCGCCTTGGCTGTTGCTGTAACCTGCGCCTCCATGGAAAGGGAGGCGTCAAGGATTACACCCAAACTCTTAACGGAAGGCAATGGCACTAATTGGGCCCCCGCAAGAGAAGGGAGTTGGTCTCTCATCCCCGTGCCATCCCGACCCAGCCATAGGACCTCTGTCTTCGAAGGATTTAGTTTCAATAGGCTCCCACGAAACCATCCAGCCACAGCTTCCAATCATCTGGTCAGTGTGTTCGGGGCTGAGTTGCTGTGGCCATCCATCAGCAGATAGAGCTGAGTGTCATCAGCATATTGGTAACAGCCCAGCCCAAAGCTCCGGATAATCTGGGCAAGGGGGCGCATAAAGATGTTAAAAAGCATCGGGGAGAGGATCGCATCCTGCGGCACTCCACACACCAAGGAGTGGCGCGACGACATTTCCCTCCCTAGTGCCACCCTCTGTCCCCGACCAGAGATAAAAGAGCACAGCCACAGAGCTATGCCCTGTATTCCCAGGTCGGCGAGGTGGTGGTCCAGAAGATCATGATCGACCATGTCAAAGGCTGCTGAAAAATCTAAAAGAATCAGCATTTCTGACCCGCCTTGATCCAGTTGTCTACGGAGATCATCTGTTAGGGCAACCAGAGCCGTCTTGGTCCTGAAACCAGGACGGAAACCGGACCGAAATGGATCTAAAGCTGATAATAATAATAATAATAAATTTTATTTATATCCCGCCCTCCCCAGCCGAAGCTGGGCTCAGGGCGGCTAACAACAATCAAAATAGTCCAACATTCTAAAACATTCATTATAAAATTAATTAAATCAAATTAAAATCAAATTAATGGCGACCATCAAGCAAAATTTTGTGCAGATTGCCAGAGGAGGGGGTCAGGCTGCGCCCTGACAAAAGGCCTGGTGGAACAGCTCTGTCTTGCAGGCCCTGCGGAAGGATGTCAGGTCCTGCAGGGCCCTAGTCTCTTGTGACAGAGTGTTTCCTCCAGAAACCTACCAGATGCTCTGCCCCTGAACTTGACACATAACTATGGCTCATAGGGAAGGGAAAGTCACCTCCTGAGATATGTTGGACCCAGGTTGTATAAGGCTTTAAAGGTTTAAAGCCAAAAGGTTTCTATTTGACCCTTTAACTGGAGATGGACCCTGAGACCTATGGCAGATCAGATGTGTGCTGTTCCACTGACCTTTGCCCCCCACCCCCTGCACACACAAGGTCTTGATGAGGGAGGTTCAAGTGATAGATGACAACTTGTCCAAGGACATCCAATGAGCTTCATTGTGGGGGTGGGTCAACATCCTAACTCCGTGGTAGTAGTAGCCTAAATGGTGCCTTCTGATGTTTTAGGTGACAACTCCTGCCATCCATTACCAGAGGCCGCTCTGCCAGGGGTGATAGGTGCTGTAGTCCAAAACATCTGGAAGGCATCACATTGGCTACCCCAGCTTTAACCATTATACCACAGGAGACAAAGGACTCGTCCTTATTTTACTTTGTATACAACTGATAGGCAAAATTGTGATGGTTTGGTTATGCATACAGTAGGTGGAGCTGCTTAAATACCCAGTGAGGGGGAACAAGTTTTTTGAGAAATCTGTGCATCCAAAGTAAAGCACAGTATCAACAAATTTTGAGGGTTCAAGAGTGTTGAGTCCTCCAGATGTCAGCAATTTGATGCACTATTGCAAAGTACTTCACCTTTGCTCAGACATCTTCACATTGTAATGAGGCAATATACTAAAATGTCATATTTGCATTACATTGGCATACAACAATTGAAAGCATGCTGCTTAAAAATGCCAACCTTTTATCTACCCAGCATGGCACAATCTCAAGTGACAGCAAGTTAAAGCTTCAAAGAAGAGTGAGAAGCAGCCTAACAATGAAGATCTGAGTGCATTGTGATTTCAAAGGACGCATCATCCATGCAAAATGGAGTGGTTGCTGGTATTCAAGGTTTGGGTGATATTCCAAGTGCATCTCCTTCTCTCTATGTCTCTCTTTCCTCTATATATACATCAGAGATTGTTAAGCAGCTTATTGTGTGGGACTAAGAAATACTGTAAGGGACGTGGGTGGCGCTGTGGGTTAAACCACAGAGCCTAGGACTTGCCGATCAGAAGGTTAGCGGTTTGAATCCCTGCAACGGGGTGAGCTCCTGTTGCTCGGTCCCTGCTCCTGCCAAGCTAGCAGTTCGAAAGCACAAAGTGCAAGTAGATAAATAGGTACCGCTCCAGCGGGAAGGTAAACAGCATTTCCGTGTGCTGCTCTGGTTTGCCAGAAGTGGCTTAGTCATGCTGGCCACATGACCCGGAAGCTGTATGCCGGCTCCCTCGGCCAATAAGGCGAGATGAGCACTGCAACCCCAGAGTCGGTCACGAATGGACCTAATGGTCAGGGGTCCCTTTACCTTAAGAAATACTGTCCGCAGGGGAAAAGCAGCTGTTGTGTCTAAGCAGGTCTGCTGATATTTATATCTTGTTATGTACTGAGCTGAATCGTAGAACAATAGGACTCCGAGTATATTTCACTGGTGACGAGGATATGATCCCGCTGAGCTAACCGCCATGCACAGCACCGCAGCACCACCGACTGCATCACACCGTGCACCCAGGCTTCAGCTCCGAGTTTGCAGGGCAGCAGTTGAAGAAGGAGCAAAAAGGGTTTTCTTGTGTGTGTGTGTTTCTTTGTGGCTGATTAGCTGTTTTCCCTGTGTAAAGGTCAGAGCTGTACGGCGCGCGCAGTTATACCCATCTTTTAGATTTAGGGGAGCAAGGCTCAAACGTTTGTTGGGGGAGACCTAGGTTTTTTTGTGGGGGAAGTTATTTGTCCTGTCTTCAAGCTTTTTATGATGGAGGACCTCTGTAGCCACCCCCAACGACATGATCTCAAGATGGAAGGGGAGGGAACAACTGCAGTCGCCTGCGATTCCTGCGCAATGTTTGCCATCTTGCCAAAGGTTGCAGGCAGCTTTACCTGCAGCAATTGCATGTTGATTGCCCTCTTAAAAGACAAAGTCCAGCAACTGGAGGAACATGTAGCTACGCTCCAAAGAATTAGAGAGCTGGAGCTCTTCTTGGAAGCAACAGAGCACACCGTCCCCACCAAGGAGGAGACAGGGGACTCCCCTGAGAAGGAGGCTAGTTCACCAACACAGGAGCCAGATATATGGAGAAACGTGACTCAAAGAAGTAGGAGGCCCAGGGTTAACTCTGATTGTCTAGAAATACACAATCGCTTTGAGGTCCTCTTCCCTAGCATGGAAGACGAAGAGCAGACTCCATTTGAGGATCTCTCCCTCATTTCAGTCGATCAGGTATATGAAGACGAGCAGCAAAGTCAGTCCTCAGGGAATGTGCAGGCGACCTTGGAACGGACAGCTCACGGAAGAACCCCGACCAAACCCAAGAGGAGGCGTGTAGTGGTGATAGGGGATTCCCTACTGAGGGGAACAGAAGCAGTGATCTGTGGGCCTGACAAGATGTCTCGGGAAGTGTGCTGTCTCCCCGGGGCTAAGATCCAAGATGTAACTGAACGACTGCAAGGAATCATAAAACCCACTGACAAATACCCCTTCCTCTTGGTTCATGTGGGAACCAATGACACTGCAAGCAATAGCCTCCAGAAGATCAAAAGAGACTACGAGGCTCTCGGCAGGAAGTTGAAGCAACTAAATGCACAAATTGTCATCTCATCTGTCCTCCCAGTTGAACGACGTGGCCCAGGGAGAGAGGGGAAAATAGTGGAAGTGAACAGCTGGCTTCGCAAATGGTGTAAACAGGAACGGTTTGGATTCTTAGATCACGGACTGCAGTTTCTTGAAGATGGACTTCTGGCAAGTGATGGGCTGCACCTCACAACGGTTGGGAGAAATGTTTTTGCCAAAAATCTCAGAAACCTCATCAGGAGGGCTTTAAACTGACTAATGTGGGGGAGGGAGACAGTGCTCCTGAAGGTAGGAGTCTATCAATTAATGAAGATGATCATCCAAATGTCATAGACCAAATGGAGCAAACAGCACGCGGACCTAGTGGTGGGAGGAAAAAATCCTTAAATAAGAGACACGGGGGAATGATTAATGGACTTCAATGTCTGTACACTAATGCGCAAAGCATGGGAAATAAACAAGATGAGCTTGAGCTCTTGGTACAGCAAACTAAATATGACATAATAGGCATCACTGAAACCTGGTGGGATAAGTCCCACGATTGGAATGTAATAATGGGGGGATACAATCTATTTCAGAGAAACAGACCAGGCAAGAAAGGAGGAGGAGTGGCGTTATATGTCAGGGATGTGTATACCTGTGAAGAGATCCAAGATTTAGATCCTCAAAGCCAAAGTGAGAGCATTTGGGTCAAAATTAAGGGAGAGAAGAATAACAGAGACCTCATTGTGGGAGTTTACTATAGATCCCCAAGCCAAACGGAGGACATAGATGATGCCTTCCTGGAACAGATGGCCAAGCATGCAAAAAGAAGGGAGATAGTGGTAATGGGGGACTTCAATTACCCAGATATTTGTTGGATGTCAAACTCAGCCAAGAGCATAAGGTCAAACAGATTCCTCACTGCCCTTGCAGACAACTTCATTGTCCAGAAAGTGGGAGAAACAACAAGAGGAACAGCCATTTTAGATCTGGTCCTAACCAATGTTGATGACCTGGTTAGTGGGGTAGATGTGGAAGGATCATTAGGCGCGAGTGATCATGCCCTTCTGAAGTTTACTATACAGCGGAAAGGAGCAGCCAAGCATACTAGGACTCAATTTCTTGACTTTAAGAAAGCCGACTCAATTTCTTGACTTTAAGAAAGCCGAGTGACTAGTGGGGTGCCACAGGGTTCTGTCTTGGGCCCGGTCTTATTCAACATCTTTATCAACGACTTGGATGATGGACTCAAGAGCATCCTGATCAAATTTGCAGATGACACCAAACTGGGAGGGGTGGCTAACACCCCAGAGGACAGGATCACACTTCAAAACGACCTTGACAGATTAGAGAACTGGGCAAAAACAAACAAGATGAATTTTAACAGGGAGAAATGTAAAGTATTGCACTTGGGCAAAAAAAATGAGAGGCACAAATACAAGATGGGTGACACCTGGCTTGAGAGTAGTACATGTGAAAAGGATCTAGGAGTCTTGGTTGACCACAAACTTGACATGAGCCAACAGTGTGACGCGGCAGCTAAAAAGCCAATGCAATTCTGGGCTGCATCAATAGGAGTATAGCATCTAGATCAAGGGAAGTAATAGTGCCACTGTATTCTGCTCTGGTCAGACCTCACCTGGAGTACTGTGTCCAGTTCTGGGCACCACAGTTCAAGAAGGACACTGACAAACTGGAACGTGTCCAGAGGAAGGCAACCAAAATGGTCAAAGGCCTGGAAACGATGCCTTATGAGGAACGGCTAAGGGAGCTGGGCATGTTTAGCCTGGAGAAGAGGAGGTTAAGGGGTGATATGATAGCCATGTTCAAATATATAAAAGGATGTCACATAGAGGAGGGAGAAAGGTTGTTTTCTGCTGCTCCAGAGAAGCGGACACGGAGCAATGGAGCCAAACTACAAGAAAGAAGATTCCACCTAAACATTAGGAAGAACTTCCTGAAAGTAAGAGCTGTTCGACAGTGGAATTTGCTGCCAAGGAGTGTGGTGGAGTCTCCTACTTTGGAGGTCTTTAAGCAGAGGCTTGACAACCATATGTCAGGAGTGCTCTGATGGTGTTTCCTGCTTGGCAGGGGGTTGGACTCAATGGCCCTTGTGGTCTCTTCCAACTCTATGATTCTATGATTCTATGACGCAAGAATCTCAGAATGGCAATTGACAGCAGCTTCTCGCCGTTCAACCCAGCATCAGGAGACTGGGATAGGTACGCCACCCGTTTCAACTTCCTCCTAGAAGCTATAAAGTCACCAACAACGCCAAGAAGAGGTTGACATTCTTCAGCTTTTGTGGAGAGGAAACATTCAAAATCGCCTGGGCTCTCCTTGTGCCTGATGACGTCCCTACCATTTCTTACAAAACAATAATGGAACGGCTGAGGGAGCACTTCTCGCTGCAGCCCTTTGTGGTAGCTTGCCAAAATGCTTTCTACGCAAAGTGGCAAGCCCCCGGGGAAATCATAACTGGGTTTGTGACCTCCCTCTGCCAAGCCACCCAGTTCTGCAACTTCTCAGAGTTAGAGAATATGCTTTGTGACAGCCAGATCACTCTGGAGGAGTCCCTTGCAACTGAAGCAGCCGAGAGGTCGGCGCATGAGGCACGGCCAAGCCTGCTGTCCCAAGCTAGGGTCCACTACGAAGACCTCACCGATGAGTCAGAATCCGACAGGGAGGAGGTCCACTGAGTGTAGCGGTACACTCGAGGAAAGCACACACCACAGCTGCCTCAACCAGAAGAAGGGAACTGCGCAAGCTGGGGGGAGAGCCACAAGAGAAGGACCTGCTGTTTCCACAATGCAGAGTGCAGGCAGTGCAAAAAATCGGGACACATCGCCTGGGTGTGTCGGGCTTGGCCCACCCGACGCCAGGCATCAGATGACTGACCCAAGAGCCCCAGGGCCAAACGCACCAAGGCAACTTGGCGGAGATCACGGACTGCCAGGTATACCAGTTGCCCCATTCCAACACGGAGAAAATTTACGTAGAGGTACAGATAGAGGGGGCCCCTGTGCCACATGGAGCTTGACACGGGTTCAACTCTATCCATAATCTCAGCACGGACCTTAAGGAAACTGTGCCCTAGTGGGGGTCCCAAACTCAGGCCAGCCCCATTCACCCCCGGGACGTCCAGAAACGTAAAGTCCTCACAACGGGGGTGGGGACCTTCAGGGCGAGATATCAAGGGTGGAAGCGGCAATTGGACTTGCTTATAGGATTGGCATGGTTTGGACCACTGGGGCTAGCAGTCACTGGGGTGAACAGCACTAGCTTACAAGTGGACGTGGACGCCATATGCAAAGAGTTTCTGGGGGTTTTCGCCCTGAAACTCCACTTAGACGAGGAATTGGACTGGCTCATGGAGCAAGGAGTGCTGGATCTGGTGCCTAATGCCCCCTGGGAAACCCCAATCGTCACACCCGTCAAGCCTAATGGTTCGGTCTGCATTTGCACAGACTACAAATGTACCATAAACAAGGCCCTCAAGGCCCTCACGGCCCACGCATACCCAGTGCCAGTGGCCAGCCATGTCCTCGCCACCCTGGCTGGGTCAAAATTTTTTGGAAAGCTGGACTTGGCCCAAGCCTATCAACAGCTGCTGGGGGATGAGGCCACAGCAGAGGCACAGACGATTGTGATGCACAGAGGAGCGTTCAAGGTAAAGCGGCTACAATTTGGTGTCAGGGTGGAACTAGGCATATTCCAGAATCTAATGGACTCTCTGCTTAAAGGGATTCCTGGCGTCACCCCCTTCTTTAATGATGTGTTGATTACCAGGCCCATGCCAGAGGAGTTTGAGGACCGCCTCCACACCGTTCTGCACCATTTCTAAATGGCGGACCTCAAGGTGAAGTGGGGAAAGTGTCTACTAGGAGTGCCTCAGGTGGACTTTCTGGGATTTATGCTAGACACAGAAGGGGTCCACCTGATTGGCCTACAGGAGCAGCCCGGAATTAGCCAATCACGCAGGGCCCATTGTGTAAATAATGTATATATAGCTAGATGTTTCAGGAGAAGCTTCATTCATTGCTACTATGAGCTGAATAAAGAGCATGAAATTCACACTTGACATATCTCTAGTAGTGCTGCTGTCAAATTCAACTATAGTGAAAAATATATGGTTAGTTTTAAGCCCCTGTGGGTTGATAGAGTGTCTGTCTGCTTGTGTGCAAAAACCAGGAGGGGGTGGGTCTGCTTCTGCTTTATAAGTGGCAGAAAATGCTGAGGGAGACAGAATGGGGAACAACTGGAGGGAGCTATTGGGAGCCTTGTCCTCTGTGAGCTTGTCTGATCCTCTTTTAAAGGAGGAGGCACCTCAACTGTCTTCTGATCCAGTGTTGGACCATTTCGATCAGATTCTCCCTGCTGATGTGGATAGATTCCTTTGAGCTGGTAGGCCCACCACCTTCCTCCTTGATCCGTGCCCGTCTTGGCTGATTAGGGTGTGCCCAGACGTTGCGCAGATCCCCCTGGTTGAAATTATCAATTTGTCCCTTGGCACGGGGACATTCCCAGGGGAGCTGAAGGAAGCAGTGGTGTGTCCGCTCTTAAAGAAAACTTCATTAGATCCTTTAGATCTATCCAATTACCGCTCAGTTTCAAATCTTCCATATCTGGGTAAAATAATTGAGAGAGCGGTTGCTGAACAGCTTGGCACGTTTCTGGAGGAAACATCAGCTTTAGACCCATTTCTGTCCTGGTTTCGGGACCGAGACGGCTCTGGTCACCCTAACAGATGATGTCCATAGACAACTTTGACCTTTGTGGCTTAGGGCCCTCATATTTATGGTACCGCCTCTCCTGGTATGCCCTGCAGAGGATATTAAGTTCCATGAATAACCATAGTTTAGAGGTCTACAATGCTCAGCGAATGTATGCAAATGCTCAGCGAATACATGAGGCTGCTAAGGTTCTGCCTTCCTTTACTTACAAACTACTGAGCAGTTCTAGAGGGTTGCTGGGGAAAGCCTCAAGGAACACCACCTCTGATTGCAAGACTATTGTATTCACACTGCTTCTTAATTAATGTTCATTTGCCTAAAATGTGATTCCCGGAATATATATATATATATATAGTCTCCTGTAGGTGTGAAAAGCTGATAAGCATTTGCTGGGAGATGGAATAGACCACACAGCTGAAGCCAATCAAATTGTTCCCAACACGGGTATCAAAAGGTAGTTTGTTTATGCCTTTTTCTGCAGATGATGCCTGACTGCAGGAGAAAAATAATTGGCATGCAATAAAAAACAAAAACAACCCATTTGCAGGGTTGAAAATTACCCCAAAGGAGAGAGAGAAATTACCAGCCTGAAGATATGAGAATGCTTGAAATGGAGGGGAAATTATCCAGACACAACAGTAGTTCCTCTTCTGAAAGGCAGGGCTCTGCCCCCCAATCTGTCCTCTCTGATAAGCAATTTTTATCAAGAGTTTTCTGGCAATGAAGGCATTTCTGCCAGCACAGAAAGGTCTATCTTAATTGTGGGACAGGGGCTATATTTTGTCCCATGGACCACTTGGAAATTCCTGGAGCTCTTGGCAAACCACTTAATGATTTTTCTGCATGTTGTAGCAATTGTATTTTTACAGACACAGACAGATGACTTGAACAATGCTCATAGTTTGGGAACCCCTGGGGTAGACAAGATTGGACCAATGATCTGGGCCCATAAAAGAAATCTTCATATGTGTGTCTGATGCACAAAACCATTTGTGTGCATTTGACTTTAGAGCTATGTTGAAAATATTGCTTGGACTTTTGAGAAGTTTATGAAAACAACCATAACACATTGTCTTAAAATGTACTGGGTTTTCTTTTTGCAATTAAAACTTCAGTAAATCTAAGAACAGACCCTTTTTGAACCTTGTCTTCAGCTTCCTCTTCCCCACCTTGCAAAACCCCTTTTGCTTCAATCATTAGGGTCTGAATTTAGTCAGTAATTAGGCTAGACTGGGCAGATTTATATGGGGTGAGAACATCCTCTGGGCAGGAAATTGAAGCAATTAAATGCACAAATTGTCATCTCATCTGTCCTCCCAGTTGAACGACTTGGCCCAGGGAGAGAGGGAAAAATAGTGGAAGTGAACAGCTGGCTTCGCAAATGGTGTAAAAAGGAACGATTTGGATTCTTAGATCACGGACTGTGAAATCGTCATCATCTGAATTGTCACCTGTGGGAAATGTGTGTACAGCCACCCGCTCTTGTTCAGGAGCACTCTCTAGGAACTTTGTGAGAATCACCTGACCAGATTCAGACAAAATTACTCTGTAGAGACCCTTTTCATAACCCACAAAAATGCCTCTGGCATTCTTTACTCCACCTGGAGCTTCTGTTCTCACATGAGACCCGAAAACCTTAAAATAGGCAACAGAAGGTTTTCTGTGGAACAGCTTCTCAAAAGGAGAACATCCCAACTCTGTTGAGACCTTTCTCACCCACATGTGAAGATAGGACACTAGCGACTCGGCCCAATATTCATGTGGCAAATGTGAACTTAGCAATTGCGCATGCATCCCCTTTTGCAATTCTTTGTTCACCCTCACACAGACCCCTCTGTTCCACGCTTCGGCTGAAACAGCAACTTTGTGGTCTATCCCTTTTCCATCCAGGAACTTCTGAAATTTCTGTAACAGAAAAATTTGTTTGTCATCTGTGAAGAGACAATCAATGTTAGCATCATGCATATTTTTAACCTTGTCACAAAACTCCTGAAACCTTTCTAAGGTCTCTTGTGGTTTCTCCATCACAAAAACCCAAGAATAATTAGTGAAACAATCAACACACACAAGGTAAAATTTTGCACCGCCTCTAGATGGTTCTAGAGGACCAATCACATCAGCATACACCCGTTTAAATGCTCTGTCGACCTTCTTGGTCACCTTTCTGGTGCTCACGTTGGCCACACCTGCAAGAGAGATTTCGTTAGAATCAGAAGAATTACATTTCATGTAATCACTTTGATCAAAAGTCAACAAATACAGTCCATCTTTCTCTCTGGCAGTAAGATACAGTTCTCCATCTTTGTAGATCTTGCAGCTTTTAGCATCATAGGACAGTTTCAGTCCTTTCTTTGCAATCTGCGACACACTCAGCAGATTAAATCTCAGTTCTGGAACCAGGTAAACATTGCTTATAGTCAAGTTCAGACTTTCAAGATACACAGTCCCAATCCCGGTCGCTTCCAGCTCCTGACCGTTGGCCTGTTTCACAGCGAAGCTTTGCTTCTTAAACGTAGAAAACAGTTCTCTGTGCGGACACATATGTTTTGTGCAACCAGTATCGATTATAAAGGCGTTCCCAACATCTGGCGTGGTTCCTTTCGCCATCATAGCCTTTGCAGGTTTCACCTGGCACTTGGTACGGCTTTTGCCTGACGCCTCAGGCTTCGTAGAGCTGCTCTTGGCTCCTCTTGACTGGCGTGGCTTTCTACAGTTTCGCTGTAGATGCCCAGTCTGTCCACAATTGTAACATCGGACAGCACTCAATGCTACAACACGCTCCTCAGTAGCATCAGCAGTGGGGAAATTAGAACTCTGTTCTTCCCTCCCCCTGTCCTTCACTTCCAGTGCAGCTTGAACAGTTCCTTCGCTCCCCCATCTAGGGTCAAAGCTCTCCTCAGCTTTCGATGAGCTCTTAGGAACTTGGCCAGCATCATCCTTGCTCACCCCTTCTGGGGTAGTCGTCTTTCCAGACCATGATGAATAACTGCCTCTGGTCAGGGGAGATGAATAAGGCAGGGCTCCCCCCTTCTTGGCATCCATCTTGAAGCCAAGCCTCTTTCTCACTTTCCAGCCTTGCTAAAACTCCAATAGCCTTTGCTGGATTTGTTTACAGCCTTTCCAGGCAGACTGCAAGCTGTTTCTCAGACCTTGCACAGCATCGAAAACATAGTCAAAACAAACTTTCGCTTCCCAGGCCCTCTCTCAGAGCCATCTGCGTAGCCAGTAAATTTCCACGTCTCTGATGGGCGTCGCTTAGCAACTGTGCATGCAGGAAAGCTTATCTCAACCACAAGAATTCGTGGAATGCAGGCTGAGCCTTTGAGCTGCAGGCCTTTCCTTCCGGAGCTGTTGTTTTTTTAAACGCAGCTCCCGTGAACCAGAGAATTAATCAATCTGCGTTCACACTTTTAGCCCGAAATGCAGCATACCTTGAGCTCCGTTGCTTGGAAAACACTTTCCTCTGGGTCCAGCCGTCTGTCCAGCTTCTGGCTGCTCTCAGATGTTTATTTTCTCCCTTGGAGCAGAGGAGGACAATTCACCAGCCTCTCATGCAGATGTTCGATGAATCGCAACCACCAAATGCTGCCATATGTCAGTATCTCAGCTCACAGTCAGAGGTAACTGGCCTCCCCTGGGCAAACTGAGTGAGATACTTGTTTACCTTCCGTCTGCGTCTCCCGGCAGGCTAGGTCGTAAACCGGCGATTCTCCTCGTCAGAGAAGAACACACCCTCTGCTACTTCTCTCCTTGCTCCCCCCCCCCCAGGGAGGGGAAATGAGACAGACAGGAGTCCTATTTACATGTCTTTTATTCCTGTCATTCAGCAGTACATAGAAACGTGACTGCACCCTTCAGACTCCATCAGAAGAGTCACAACTCCACCCCTGTACTTCCAGTACAGGTCAGATGACACTCTGAGCTAACATCCGGTGCTCAGTACAGAGAATAGACTCCCCCTTTTTCCCCCAACAGTACAGTTCGAGACAACAACATCCTGTTTTGCATTCCAGCCACTTGCAGCTGGCTTTTGCATTGGTGCTTTTTCCCAACATGTAATAATGGAGGGATACAATCTATTTCAGAGAAACAGACCAGACAAGAAAGGAGGAGGAGTGGCGTTATATGTCAGGGATGTGTATACCTGTGAAGGGATCCAAGATTTAGAACCTCAAAGCCAAAGTGAGAGCATTTGGGTCAAAATTAAGGGAGAGAAGAATAACAGAGACCTCATTGTGGGGTAGAAGTGGAAGGATCATTAGGCGTGAGTGATCATGCTCTTCTGAAGTTTACTATACAGCGGAAAGGAGCAGCCAAGCATACTAGGACTCAATTTCTTGACTTTAAGAAAGCCGACTTCATAAAACTTAGGGAAGTGCTGGGTGAGATCCCATGGACAGTAATACTAAAAGGAAAGGGAGTTCATGATGGCTGGGAGTTTGTTAAGAGGGAGATAGTAAAAGCACAACTTCAGGCAATACCAATGAGACGGAAACATGGAAGGTGCCTAAAGAAGCCAGGGTGGCTATCTAAAGAACTTTTAACTGAGTTAAGATTAAAAAAGGATGTGTACAAAAAATGGAAAAGGGGGGAAACCAGCAAAGAGGAATTCAAACAAATAGCCAGCATGTGTAGACACAAAGTCAGAAAAGCTAAAGCACAGAATGAACTCAGGCTTGCTAGAGAGGTTAAAAGCAACAAAAAAGGTTTTTATGGGTATGTTCGTAGCAAAAGGAAGAACAAAGAAACAGTGGGGTCACTCAGAGGAGAAGATGGTGAAATGCAAACAGGGAACACAGAAAGGGCTGAACTCCTCAATGCCTTCTTTGCCTCAGTCTTCTTCGATAAAGAAAACAATGCCCAACCTGAAGAATTTGGAGCAAATGATTCAGTAGAGGAAACACAGCCCAGAATAACTAAGGAGATAGTACAAGAATACTTGGCTAGTTTAGATGTATTCAAGTCTCCAGGGCCAGATAAACTGCATCCAAGAGTATTAAAAGAACTGGCAGAGGTGATCTCAGAACCACTGGCAGTCATCTTTGAGAATTCCTGGAGAACAGGCGAAGTCCCGGCAGACTGGAGGAGGGCAAATGTTGTCCCTATTTTCAAAAAGGGGAAAAGAGAGGACCCAAATAATTACCGCCCAGTCAGTCTGACATCAATACCAGGGAAGATTCTGGAGCAGATCATTAAGCAAACAGTCTGTGAGCACCTAGAAAGGAATGCTGTGATCACCAATAGTCAGCATGGATTTCTGAAAAATAAGTCATGTCAGACTAACCTGATCTCGTTTTTTGACAGAATTACAAGCCTGGTAGATGAAGGGAACACAGTGGATGTAGCCTACCTTGATTTCAGCAAGGCATTTGACAAGGTGCCCCATGATATTCTTGTAAAGAAGCTGGTAAAATGCGGACTTGACTATGCTACCACTCAGGGGATTTGTAATTGGCTGACTGACCGAACCCAAAGGGTGCTCATCAATGGTTCCTCTTCATCCTGGAGAAGAGTGACTAGTGGGGTGCCACAGGGTTCTGTCTTGGGCCCGGTCTTATTCAACATCTTTATCAACGACTTGGATGATGGACTCAAGGGCATCCTGATCAAATTTGCAGATGACACCAAACTGGGAGGGGTGGCTAACACCCCAGAGGACAGGATCACACTTCAAAACGACCTTGACAGATTAGAGAACTGGGCAAAAACAAACAAGATGAATTTTAACAGGGAGAAATGTAAAGTATTGCACTTGGGCAAAAAAAATGAGAGGCACAAATACAAGATGGGTGACACCTGGCTTGAGAGCAGTACATGTGAAAAGGATCTAGGAGTCTTGCTTGACCACAAACTTGACATGAACCAACAGTGTGACGCGGCAGCTAAAAAAGCTAATGCAATTCTGGGCTGCATCAATAGGAGTATAGCATCTAGATCAAGGGAAGTAATAGTGTCACTGTATTCTGCTCTGGTCAGACCTCACCTGGAGTACTGTGTCCAGTTCTGGGCACCACAGTTCAAGAAGGACACTGACAAACTGGAACGTGTCCAGAGAAGGGCAACCAAAATGGTCAAAGGCCTGGAAACGATGCCTTATGAGGAACGGCTAAGGGCATGTTTAGCCTGGAGAAGAAGAGGTTAAGGAGTGATATGATAGCCATGTTCAAATATATAAAAGGATGTCACATAGAGGAGGGAGAAAGGTTGTTTTCTGCTGCTCCAGAGAAGCGGACACGGAGCAATGGATCCAAACTACAAGAAAGAAGATTCCACCTAAACATTAGGAAGAACTTCCTGACAGTAAGAGCTGTTCGACAGTGGAATTTGCTGCCAAGGAGTGTGGTGGAGTCTCCTACTTTGGAGGTCTTTAAGCAGAGGCTTGACAACCATATGTCAGGAGTGCTCTGGTGGTGTTTCCTGCTTGGCAGGGGGTTGGACTCGATGGCCCTTGTGGTCTCTTCCAACTCTATGATTCTATGATTCTATGATCCTTGTTATAATACCAATTCTGCAGCCATAAAGCATTAAAAAGAAGTTTGAACTTAAAAGGTGAATCGAAAAGTGAGGAGGCTGGTCGCAAACACTTATAAAAACACAGTTTTTACAGCATCAAAGGGCAAATTTATATATATATTACACACACACACACACACACACACTATAAAGATAAAAGCAGCAGCATTGTGAGGGGGAAAAGAGATAAAACCAAAGTTATGAGCTTGAAGATTGAAAGTGGCAACAAGACTGAAAACAAAGGAAAAATTATTATCTTTATCATTTTATTGTTATTATAGTGGTTAAGAGCGGTGGACTCGTAATCTGGTGAACCTGGTTTGCTTCCCCGCTCCTCCACATGCAGCTGCTGGGTGGCCTTGGGCCAGTCACACTTCTCTGAAGTCTCTCAGCCCCACTCACCTCACAAGAGTGTTTGTTGTGGGGGAGGAAGGGAAAGGAGACCGTTAGCCGCTTTGGGACTCCTTAGGGTAGTGATAAGGTAAAGGTAAAGGTACCCCTGCCCGTACGGGCCAGTCTTGACAGACTCTAGGGTTGTGCACCCATCTCACTCAAGAGGCCGAGGGCCAGCGCTGTCTGGAGACACTTTCGGGTCACGTGGCCAGCGTGACAAAGCTGCATCTGGCGAGCCAGCACAGCACACCGAAACGCCGTTTACCTTCCCGCCAGTAAGCGGTCCCTATTTATCTACTTGCACCCGGGGGTGCTTTCGAACTTCTAGGTTGGCAGGCGCTGGGACCGAGCAACGGGAGCGCACCCCGCCGCGGGGATTCGAACCGCCGACCTTTCGATCGGCAAGCCCTAGGCACTGAAGCTTTTACCCACAGCACCACCCGTGTCCCTAGGGTAGTGATAAAGCGGGATATCAAATCCAAACTCCTCTTCTTCTTCTTCTTCATTTCATATTAAACATCTCAAAGAGATATCACAATACAATAAAAACATCTACACTTTCCTATACATAAAAAATTAATCATATCCAAAGTTAGTCCTGGTCAGAGCTTAATAGACATAAGCAACTTGGGTCCACTGATTTCATTGGATCCACTTTGAGTAGAACTTAGTAGGATGCCAGTCAATTAAAATCATTGTACAGTGGTACCTTGGGTTACATACGCTTCAGGTTACAGACTCCGTGAACCCAGAAATAGTACCTCGGCTTAAGAATTTTGCTTCAGGATAAGAACAGAAATCGTTCTCTGGCGGTGTGGCAGCAGCAGGAGGCCCCATTAGCTAAAGTGGTGCTTCAGGTTAAGAACAGTTTCAGGTTAAGTACGGACCTCCGGAACGAATTAAGTACTTAACCCGAGGTACCACTGTATATCTTAAAAACATCAAATCTCATACAGATGTGGGCTGGGATAGCAGAAGAAGCATAAAAACAAAAATCTTGAAGCTGAAAATGTAAAATCTGACAGAACATTTGCACTGTCTCATCAGCATAGAAATGGCATCAGAGGCCAAAAGAATGAATAATGGAGTGGGGGGGGGGGGATATAGATGAAATAACGAGTGATTGCTTCATCCATGTTTTATGGCCATCAAGCTGCCTTTCATCATATGGATGTGCCTAACAGGTTGAAAGTGGTCTGCAATTGCTCATCACCTCCTGGACATCAAAACTGAAAGGAAGATGGGGGTAGGGGCAGTACTGATCCATTTTTGATGCTCTTCTCTGCTCCTCCCACAGATGGGTGTCAAGGTGGGAGCTGGGAGCAGGTCAGCAATAACTCACAAGGTGTGAATGAAATTGACCCTTTATTCAAAGAAATAAAACAGCTCAGGCTTTGTGAGCACAGAAATTCTTCTCAGTAGGTCTTGCCCACAAGGAGGCAGTTGTTGCCTTCTTCCCACCACTAAGTCTCCTCCTCTCCTAGGTTCCAAAGCAACCTGAGACTTTTTGCCTTGTCTATCTTTGCTCCGCCCTCTGGGTTCTAGGAGACCAGGGGGAAGGGGAGTTGGTCACTGCAGGAGGGAGAGACTCCCTGACTTCTTCAGCAGCTTGCCCCATCTATCTTTTTGGCCTCCACTTCTGCCTCTGCTTCTGGACTGCTCTCTGCCTCAGCTTCTTCCTGCTCACCAAACCCTTTATCTCTTCAGCTTCTGACACCTTCTCCTCCCAGTCTGCTCCCTCTTCTCCCTCTTCTCCCTCTGACCACTCATCGTCATCCCACCACCAATCCCCTGGCTCTGAGCTTTCTTCCTTAGGGGTTCCCCAGCTGGTACCTCCCACCATTCCTCAGCATTCAGCCAGTCCATGACAGTGGGACATGGGACAAGGCCTCCAAGTAGTAACAGGTCAAGGATGTTTGAGTAGGAGAAGGTGGTGCTTGAGAAATTCAATTCCCAGCTTGTTTAAAGCCTTGAAGCAAGTGGGCCGCCAATAATTTGGAATTTTGCAAAAGTGCTGTTAAGTATCCAATCTGCCACCAAAAATAAAAAATAAAAAAATCCTTCTAGTAGCACCTTAAAGACCAACTAAGTTAGTTCTAGTTAGTTCTAGGTATGAGCTTTCGTGTGCATGCACACTTCTTCAGATGCATGCACACGAAAGCTCATACCTAGAACTAACTTAGTTGGTCTTTAAGGTGCTACTGGAAGGAATTTTTTTTATTTTGACTATGGCAGACCAACACGGCTACCTATCTGCAACTGGAACCAAAAAGAAAGTTTAATTAAGAATTATGGGGGTGAAGGAGACAAGCTGGGGGGGGGGAGGTCTTGAATCACTGCAATCTTTTGTTGCATTCCCCCCTTCCTGATTTGCTGGTATTTGGTGAATGGCCTTGTACTTGAGTGATTAAGGCTGCTCACCCTCCTGGAGCTTACCTGGGAGTAAATCCAATTAAGCCCAGCGGGAGCGCCTTCCAAGGAAATATTCATAGGATTGAACATTAAGTAGGGATGGATGAATCTGTCAGTTTTGGGTTCTCTCACTGCCTCATTTTTCCAGTCTTAAATTCAATTTTCCACATTTCTCCAGCAATTCATGATTTTTGTTTTTAAACTTCATGAAAATTAATCATTATTTCAGTGCACATTCTCCTAATACATCTATTTCTATAAGCAATTTTGCCTGATATACACATTTTTGCAAGTCATTTCCCCTAATTTGGGGCATTTGCATGTGTTACTCTCACTAACATATGACGCGCAGCGTAAATTAATAATTCAGAGTTTTAAAGAATAAGAGCTTTACTGAGTTAAAATAAACTTCTTCATAAACAACATGGTTCCAAACAGTTTGACTGAGATTACATACTGCTCTGCTCACAGATGAAGCAGACAGACTCAGCTGAAAAACTTACAGAGAGCACAAAAGAGAAACTGGCTGCTAAGTCACATGACAGAGTGACTCCCCAGTTAGAAGCTAGGCCTGAATAACTTTAGGAGGCCCAAATGATTGTGCAGTCCCAGCACTTCCCAGTCTGCTTTGCTGCTCCTGCTCTCATGTGTCTTTGTCACATGACAACATATGCATATTGATTCGCACTTTACCCTTCCATGCACACTATTTGGTTGGAGATCTGCATTTGGGGAAATGCGGGTTTTGAGAGAGAGCTGTGCTTTTGTTCTCATATTGTCTTGGAAAGTGCAATTTTAAATCCTAAACAAAACATTTTCTACTCCATCCAGTTAATGCGCAATAAGTCCCATTGGATTCAGCAAGGCTTTCTTCTGCAGAGGTGCACACAGTATAAAGCAATGTGCATTGTAAACCAGTTTCGGTATTTCATTAACACACTTGATTAACCAAATTACACCATACTTTTCCTCCCAAAGGAACAGGATTGAAAATTCACCAACATACATACTTGTACATATTCTCGTACGTCCTCCCTCACCTTTGGCCACCAGAATTGCCTGGTAACTAGTAGCATGGTCTTGTGCTGTCCAAAGTGCCCAGCTGTGGGATTGTCATGGAGCTGCCTCAGTATTTTACCCCTCAACGTCTCCCCTGGTACATACAGCGCCCCCTTGTAGTACAGTACCCCTTCCTTTCCCGAAAACCCCCCATTGTCTCCCTTTCCCCCTCTGAGCTCCCTGATTTTAGTCTGAGCAAACTCATCGTCTCGGGTGAGCCCTGCTAGCTCTAGTTTACCTACCAACGTTCCCCCACACACCCACCAGTCCTCGGGGAACATGTGCCTGGCCTCCGGAGGCCCTTCCCCCTCCATGTATTCCGGTTTTCTGGATAGTGCATCCACCCTAACATTTTCCCCTCCCGGCAAGTATTGTATCTCGAAGAAATACTTGGCGAACTCCTGGGACCATCTGATCTGTCTCTGGTTAAGCACTTGTGTGGTCCGCCAGTATTTCAAGTTCTTGTGGTCAGTTCGGACCTGGATCTTGTGCCGCACCCCTATCAAGAGGTGCCTCCATTGACGAAATGCCGAGTAAATCGCAAGCAGTTCTCAGTCACACACCGTGTAGTTTTGCTCCGACTTGCTCAGCTTCCAGGAGAAAAAGGCACACGGTCTCCAGTTCTCCTTGGACCCAGGTTGCAACAATACTGCTCCAATAGCGCTGTTGGACGCGTCTGTCTCCAGTCTCATGGGCTTCTCTGGATCCACGTGCAGGAGCTGCTCTTCCGAGGCAAACGCCTTCTTCAATTTCTCAAAGGATTGCTGCGCCTCCTTTGCCCATGCGAACTTCTTTTTGCTACTAAGACAATCCGTAATGGGTGCTGTCAAGTGGGCGAAGTTCCTTATGAACTTCCTGTAGAAGTTGCTGAAACCTAGGAACCTAGAATCATAGAATCATAGAGTTGGAAGAGACCACAAGGGCCATCGAGTCCAACCCCCTGCCAAGCAGGAAACACCATCAGAGCACTCCTGACATATGGTTGTCAAGCCTCTGCTTAAAGACCTCCAAAGAAGGAGACTCCACCACACTCCTTGGCAGCAAATTCCACTGTCGAACAGCTCTTACTGTCAGGAAGTTCCTTTCGGTTGGGGGGGGGGCCTTCCATTCCAGCACTGCCTTCACCTTGCCTGGATCCATGGCCAGTCCCTTGTCTGACAACCTGTATCCTAGGAACTCGACCTCCCGGGCATGGAATGGGCATTTTTCCAGCTTGACCCACAACTGATGCTTCTTCAATCTCTGTAGCACCTCCCTGACGTCCTTGACGTGTTGCGCTTCATTCTCCGAATATATTAAGACGTCATCCAAAAAGGCCATGCAATTCTTGTACAGCAGTGGCCCCAGCACATGGTGCATGAAGGATTGAAAGCAGGCAGACCCCGTTTGTAATCCAAATGGCATAACTAAATACTCAAAAGCCCCCAGGTGGGTGAACATGGTCGTTTTCCATTCGTCCCCCTCCCGTATTCTAATCAGATTGTATGCCCCGCTTAGGTCCGGGTTGGTAAAAATCTTTCCCTGCCTCACACGTGTCAGAATATCATCGATTCTCGGCATTGGGGAAGTCACGGGTTCTGACACCAAATTCAAACGGCGGTAGTCCACCACAAGTTTGGGCTGATTCGTTGATTTTTTGTCCACAAAGAACACTGGACTCCCCCCCCCACACACACACACCTTCGATTCCCTTATGAAGCCCCTTTTCAAGTTCTTGTCAATAAACTGCCTCAACTCCTCCATCTCCCCATCGGACATGGCGTACAGCTTACCCACTGGTAACTGGGCTCCCAGAAGCAGGTTGATTTGGCAGTCATATAGTCTGTGGGGGGGGGCAGTCTATCCGCCTCTCTCTCGCTGAACACCTCCTTCAAATCTGCATATTGCGGTGGCACCCGCCCCTTTTCCTCCAGGGCCGCCCCAGCCACCCTGGCCACAGTCATTCTTGGTTCCTTTCCTCCCAGGCAGTGTTCTAAACAGTAAGCTGACCCAAAGGCGAGCGACCGCTGATGCCATGACACCACTGGGTCATGTAGCGCCAGCCAGCTCATTCCTAGTATTATTGGGGGTCCCGCCAGCGTGGCCACGTGAAAGGCCATGGTTTCCATGTGCCGGGAAACACTCATCCGCATTGGCGGTGTCTGGTGTGTCACTTCCCCTCCCAGCAGTTCCCTGCCATCAATGGTGGTCACCTGCAAGGGAAAATCTAGTGGCAACAGGTGGAGTTGGTGCTCCAGAGCGAAGTCTCTACTGAAGAAATTACACGAGCTGCCAGAATCCAGCAGCCCCTCCACCTTGACTGGGTGCCCATTTGGGAGTTCTAGCACCACTTCAATGTCTATAGCTGCCTTGGGAGGGTCAGGCTGGGGCACTTCTATTGGTCGTTGGGCTGGCTGCTGCCCCTGCTGGTTGGCAGCCAGGCTTTCTCGTTTCCCTGCACCGGCCCTTCCTCCCCCTTCTCGTCGTGGCCTGCATCATGCCTTGCCAGGCCTTTCGTTGAGGGCAGACCTTTGCAAAATGTCCTGGCTGCTGACAGAGGAAACACTTCTTGGTAGTTTTCCACTTCTCCCCCTCCCTTTTCCAGCCTTCACTAGCGTTTGAAATTTCGCGCGCGCTCCATCAATTTCTATTGGCTCTGCCGCCTGGGAAGGCTCCCTCGGCATTTCAGGAATACGGTTGCCATGGAAACGTTCCGCCCTTATCTCCCGCTTTTCCTGAGCCCGCGCTTCCTGGCGTACACTGATCACAAGCACAGTCTTTGTGAGCTCATCCATCGACCGCGGGCGGGGTGCTCTGGACAACTCATCTTTCACTTCGGGGTCCAAACCTGCCTCAAACAGCATTTGTACTGGTTCAGAGTCCAGGTTCCACCCGAGCTTGTGCACTAACATCGCAAAACACGACCAGTAGTTTCTGACGGACAGGCTCCCCTGCTTGCACCCCATCAGCTCCCTCCGTGTCACACTTTGCTCAATCTCGCTGGAGAACATCACGTCCATTGCCTGGTAGAATTTCTTAAGATCTTTCAATGCATCATTCCCCGTTGCCATCAAAGGCCTGATCCATTTGTGCGCCCCATCCTGCAGATGTCCAACAATGTAAGCCACCCTCTCCCCATCATCAGCAAAGTCATTTTTCTGCAATTCCAAAGCGTATTGAATTTCCGTTCGGAAAGCATTGCAGTCTTGGGGCTTTCCTCCAAACTTATTTACCAGCCCCGGGACCTTCCTCCCTATCGGGGTGGCTCTTACCTGTGCATCCTGAGCCCGCCTCTCCTCCAGCCGCTCTGACAGGGTAGCAACATGTGCCTCCAGGTCTCGATTCCTCTCGACCAGACCTCGCACCATGGCTTCTTGCTCTGTCTCTCCAGCCGGCCCAGTTTGGCTCATCGTGCTGCCTTCCCGGGGCTGCGCACAAGCAACGTCAGGGACTCACGGATTGCTGTAATGGTTCTAGGGGTTGCTCGTGCGTAAGCAGGTGCCTATCTCCCCGGCTGGGTGCAAACACCTGGCTGGGTTGCCAAAGTGAACCTTTTCTGTCCGGACAGCCACTCACCCGTAGCCGTCCCACTACCATGGAGAACTGAGACTGCAACATTTTTATATTTTGTTTTATTATTGCATCTTTAGGATTTGTTATTAGCTGTTTTTCGTTCTCCATGAACTGGGACAGGATCTCTTCTTTCTTCTTCTCTCTCCCTCTTTTCTGGAAGCTGTTTTTTTGAATCAGGAAACCCCTTATCACGGCTTTGCTCATGTCGCAGACTGTTTCAATTGGTGTTTCTTTATTTAAATTCCATTTAAAGTAATCTGCTGTTGTCTCTTTTGTAGTTTCCACTACTCTCTTATCATTAAATAAACTCTCATTCATTCTCCATCTATGTGTAGAAAGGCCTTTTCCTTTTAATTCCATATATAACGGATTATGATCTGACAGAGTTCTTGGGAGGATTCTAATTCTGGTAGCTCTCAGTGTTAAGATCTTAGAAACCCAGATCTGATCTATTCTGCTGAAACTTTGGTTTGGTTCAGATTGGAATGAGAATTGTCTTACTGTTGGATTCCTTAATCTCTAAATGTCCATTATTCCCAATGTATTGGCCATATCAAAGAAGACCTTCGGCAGTTTACCTTCATAAGTATCTCGCCTCTTTGTTAGTCTGTACCACCACTCCATTAAAATCGCCCAGTAATATCAGTTTCTGATCTAAATACTCTAACATTAATTCATTCAACTTTGTATAAAACTCAGCTTTCTTATTGCTTGGTGCATAAATCCCCACAATCAGCCATTTCCCCCCTTGAAGCCCAATTTGTACAATCAATATTCTTCCCTCATCTTCCTTAAAAATTAATTTTGGATCATGCTTCTCTTTTACATATATTACCACACCTCTTTTTTTGTTCAAGTCTGACGCAACAAACTCTTGGCCCAGTTTTTTATTACTTAAAATTCTTTTATGTTTTTTTGCTACATGTGTTTCTTGCAGGCATATGATATCCAGGTTTTGCTTAATCAAAACATGACTATTTTTTCCTCTCTTATTTCTATTGTTCATCCCATTAACATTCCAAGAAAATACTTTCAGTTTCATTATTTCTTTTATCTAAGAGTTCTCACTCAGTTGAGCTAAGTTTACTGTTCTCTGTTGTCTTCTTCTTCTGATTCTTCTCTCTCTGCCTCTTGTTCCTCCTCTTCTTCCTGTTGTTCTTCTTCTTTCTCTTCCTTTCCTTCCTCTTTCTGATCCCGTCTTGGTTTTGTTTTTTCTATCCTCCCTAACTCTTTGTCGTATCTTCTGGAAAAATTTTCTAGCTCTTGGGGGCTAGTTAGCTTGAATCTTTTATCTTTAAAGTAAAAAGAGATTCCTTCTGGGAATTCCCATCTATGCTGAATTCCATTCCTTTTCAGTAGACTCACCATTTGTTTATAAATGCCCCTTCGTTTCAGAAACCTGGCAGGAATCTCCCTAAAAATCAAGATTTTCACTCCATCTATGCATAAATTTTTGTTGTAATTCAGTCTCAGTATTTCATTTCTTATGGCCATTGAGTTAAACATAACTAGAACATCTCCAAGAAGCTTTTTTGCCCTTGCTTTCACTGATCTAACCTTTATTCTAAAGACATTCATTATCATTGGGCCAGTATCTTCTTCTCTTAGTTCCATCCACCCAGCCAATTCTCTTATTATTTTAGCTCTTATATTCTCATTTGGCGTCTCCGGGAGACCCCTGAATTTCAGATTTTGCTCTTTTTGCTTCATCTCCAAAGTAGATAGATTATCCAACATCTCCTCCTGTGCCCTATTCATTTCTGTAATTTCTCTTCTAATTCGTTCTGTCTGTCTTTTTACTTCCTTCAGATCTTTCTGTGTACGCTTCGTTGGAATCTTATTTAAACATACTTCATGAGGGTAAAAGTGGAACGGTTACTTTACACAACACTTTACAGAAGTAAACTAGATTCTTCCTTGAATGGTGATTTATACCAAACTAGTAAAACACTTCCAGCCCATTTTAGGATATATATTTTTTTACTTCAGAGAAACAATCTGGGTTATCCTGCCTAGAAAACCCTTGATCACCCAGCTAATCCCTAGGCTAGGCTAGTCCTTTTTGAGCCCAATCTAAACTATCTCTGCCATAAACATGTGTTATCCGGGTTTAGCCAAACGCTATCTGACAGCTTAACTGTCTGGCTCTAATTTTAAACTTTCCACTCTCTCCAGATTGGTTGACATTCCCCCCAGGCCTGATTGGCTTCTGGTTCTCCACAAGGATGACACAAAGTCACAAGGCCCTGCTGTTAGCGCATAAGGCTCCAACGCTTGATCTCCAGACACTTCACCCTTAGATTCCATCCCCTTCTGCCTCAGAATCTGAACCACAGGAGATCCAGCAACTGTATTACACAATTTTTTAAAAAATAATAATCTATTTTTGAAAAACAACAACAACCATACTTTCATTTAAATCAAAGCTAATTTTTACATTATATTATTATTCTATACCCTCCCTTCACGCCCTAAGGTCTCAGGGCAAATATAATATTAAAACCAGTGGAAAGCATTTAGTTTAAATTTAAACATACACCAAGCACATGGGCAGGGTACAAATAATAAAAATTATTATTATACGGTGACATTAATCTTGGGAAATGGACTTAAAGTGTTAATTTAAAAAACCCAGCAAAACAAACTCAGAAATCATTGCCTTATTTTGGTTTTGATCTCTTTCTCGAATGTCACACCTTTTCTATTGGTTCACTCGTAGCGAATTCATGTAGCATCTTTTTCTTTTCTTTTCTTTTCTTTTCTTTTCTTTATAAACAATGGTCTCCAGATATGACAGGTAATCAGCCAGGAGGCAAGGAAGGCCGGGTGCTGGAGACATTAATCCAATTCCATTCACTGTAAGCTTTTGAGTTTCAGATTGGTACCTATTTTCATTTAAACACTGAAATAGTCACAATGCACTTGAAAGGTCTGAAATTCCAAAGCCTATTAGGCAATCACTTTCTACGGGTTAGACAAATTGTGCCCTGATTTTTCTTATGGTTGTAAAGTGCTTGCTAAGGACTTCTAGCCATAAAAACCACCTTTGCCATCGGAATGTCTTGCCAGAGCCAATGGCCTGCTCTTAGGTGTGCTTCAGCGCCACCCATGCAAGCTGGCCAGAGATGGAACTGCAGCTACTAGCAGAACAAGAGAAATTGCCACAAGGACCTTCACTGGGTTTTAGGCAGCTGCTTCCCTTGGCCTGCCTCTTTGGTCTGAGCTACACCCAGATCACTGGACTCTGTGCTGGGTTACCAAGTCTGCTGGGCATGGATATAACAGCTTTTCTGTGCTTCAGTAGTGATAGGGACGTGGTGGTGCTGTGGTCTAAACCACAGGACCTAGGGCTTGCCGAATAGAAGGTTGGCGGCTCGAATCCCCGCGACGGTGTGAGCTACTGTTGTTCAGTCCCATCTCCTGCCCTCCTAGCAGTTTGAAAGCACGTCGAGCTGCAAGTAGATAAATAGGTACCGCTCCAGCGGGAAGATAAACAGCATTTCTGTGCGCTGCTCTGGTTCACCAGAAGCAGCTTAGTCATGCTGGCCACATGACCCAGAAAAATTGTCTGCAGACAAATGCCGGCTCCCTTGGCCTATAGAGTGAGATGAGCGTGCAACCCCAGATTCATCCGCGACTGGACCTAACGGTCAGGGTTACCTTTACCTTTAGTGATAGGGATGAACAAATTCTCCTTTCTAGATTACTCTTGGAGTGACTGGGGAGAAGGAGCTGACCATGGCCTCTGAGCAGCAGCATTGCTGCCATATACTAGGGGGATGCAGGGGTGAAGCAGGGCAGCAGTGAGGTCAGGGTAGGGTGGGTGCACCGCCTAACTCCTACTGGTGCTCCCACATAAGCCCTATCTTATTGCCTTCCTGACCAGCTCCCACTCCATCCCAGAGAGTGCAGCAACACTGGTGCTGGGAGGCCAGGTCCAGGGTGGGTCCTGAGCAGGAAATTCTGCAAAACCCATTACCAATGAGGCCAGTGCCACTGCTCAAGAGTGCAGCCTGACCAGAAAACCACTTTAGGGGGAACCTAATGTTGACAGGTGGGGACGCGGGTGGCGCTGTGGTCTAAACCACAGAGCCTAGGACTTGCTGATCAGAAGGTTGGCGGTTCGAATCCCTGCAACGGGGTGAGCTCCCGTTGTTCAGTCCCAGCTCCTACCCACCTAGCAGTTCGAAAGCACGTCAAAGTGCAAGTAGATAAATAGGTACCGCTCCGGCAGGAAGGTAAACGGCATTTCCGTGTGCTGCTCTGGTTTTGCCAGAAGCGGCTTAGTCATGCTGGCCACATGACCCGGAAGCTGTACACTGGCCCCCTTGGCCAATAAAGCGAGATGAGCACCGCAACCCCAGAGTTGTCTGAGACTGGACCTAATGGTCAGGGATCCCTTTACCTTTACCTAATGCTGACAGTTAAAGTGAAAAGCAACTCCAGATAAGGTGCAAGGAGGGCTCTGAAAATGGGTTGAGTGAAGTTGCATTTCAAGGGCTATCGTTTTGTGAGAGATGGTGAGATGCTGGTTTGGCAGAAGGTGGTTCACTCGAGGATTAAACAGCCAAGATGATGTATATTCCCTACAGAGGGTGTGTGTTCTTGCAGTCTCTCTTGGAATCTGTCCAGTATTGCATTAATGAATAAAGTCTGACTAATTGGGAGTTTGGTGTGAGCCTCCTTAGCGAACCTGCAAAAGGAATTTTCTCCCACGCTTCACTTCACCCCAGTTGCTCCTGGACCCTGTGGTCCCCCCCATCCTCCCAAAATTTGGCTTACCTTGAGGTCCATTCAGATGCCCTCACCTTCTCAGAATGAAAACAGAGCGGGACATGTTCTCAGACCCCCCCCCCACCTCTGTTCCATCCAGGTTGCTCAACCCTACTGTCTCCACAAGTTGGAGGGTGAAGATGTGTGGCAAGAGGCTTGTTCTGAATGGCCAGGGACTCCACACATGATTTAGAACTCTCACGGAGCAGGATTCTTAATTCCGAGAGGAGCTCACATGCAGAGAGAGCGCTCCATCCTTCAGATCTCCTGTGCCCGCAACTCAGGGACAGCAGGAGCTGAGATGCCAGACAGGGTAGGACCAGCAACCACCCTTGAGTTTTTCATTGTGAGAAATGTAAGTGGCTGGCTCATGGGAAAAAGAGTATTTCTCCTTTCAAAATCTATACAGAGATATTAAGGATGGGTGAATTATTATTATTATTATTATTATTATTATTATTAATATTATTATTATATTATGAATTTAATGAATTCAAATTCATTCTCATAAAGTGGACCTGCTGTGTACGTAGCAGAGATTATCTTGGTTCCAGCGCTATCTTAGGACCCAAGTATATTTTGCCTGCAAATGCATATAATGAAACTGTTACTGTTTTTTAAAATGAAAAATAGTCTTGGGAGGTTTCAGTCTTGGTTCAAAGGGGAGAAGGGGAGAAGGCTGTTTATCAGCTCTCCTTTTAAGCCTTGATTCCAAGTTCTGTTATAAAGCTATGGTTACAAATGCTCCACTTTACTGTCAGTGTCAATCCTTATGTGTTGCAAAAATGTTAGAAACACAGCTACCAGCGTTTTCATTTTTTAATATTTTTCCCCAAAGTAATAACCACTGATATTATAGAACAAAACACATTTACACTTCCTTGCTGAGCCCCAATTATTCCTCTAAATATATACGCCACCAGTTCCCCTATTACTTAATTTGTTGGTCAATTTGTTTTTGAGTCCAAAATAATAAAGCAAGCAAGGCGCAATACTGAAAAGGTCTTGATTGTAAATAAATAGCCTCCATCCATCTGCGCTTGTAACACAACTGTTTTGCAATATCACAGCAACCTGCTGATAACCTTAGAGGCTGCAGACTTGAGGATGTGTTCTAATCTTCAGTTTTGCTACAAATTAGGTCATTTGTCTTCAAAGTTGCAAACAGTTTGGGTGGAATGGAAAACAGAAAGGTGCTGTAATCACTAACAAAGTCTGAGAGAAAGACTGAGATTTGAAGGAAGGGGGGATATCCTAGAACACCAGAGTTGGAAGGAACCTCAAAGCTCATCTATTCCAGTGTTCTTCAACCTTGGATCACCAGATGTGGGTGGACTACAAAGCCCATTGTCCTTGACCACTGGGCTAAGCTGGAAACTGTATCATGAAGGTCTTCTTTTGAGAGGTGTGAATTGCATAGTTTCTCATTAAATCAGAAGCAAAGTCAAATTTCTCCCCTGTTATTCATCAGCAGGGAAGATGGTCTGGATGATCTTTTAAGTACCTCCCAACTCCATGATTCCACTCCAAGCCCTACTTCATCTCCATTTGAGTCAAACTTTTTCATTGCTAGCACTGAAACCTTTCAAACATCATTATAGTGCGTTTGAGAGAAAAGTAGCTTCCTGAAATGGTGATAAAGCTATCGCTTGGTCTGCAAAATGGTAGTTTTAGAGACTAAGATTGCCATTAACTATAATTCTCTGATAAAATGAAATCTATTTTCAGGCATGGCATTTGAAACAGGGAGGATCGTTTATGCTCCCCGCCCCCCTCCAGCCCAATTCAATCCAGAAGAGACTGAACTGTAGCACATTCTCCCCAAACGGAGTAGCATTTTATTAGCTTTCCCACTTCCTTTGACATTTCTAATTGTCTCATTCCAATGCCACCGATTATCTTCATCTCAATGATTGTATCTATTTGGAGTAGGAAGGCCTTTTAAAATGAATGAGTGAATGAATAAATTGTTTAAGCTTCCATCTCTAGTGGGATTTCAGAAAAGGCTGCTTAACTATCAGCCTGAGAATGATTTGGCAACAGAATAATCCACAGCTAAGGTAAGCCAAAAGACCAGCCGGCTTTAATGGCTCAGAGGCATGAAAGAAAGCACTTGCTCTCAACTAGGGAGCTGCACATTTCAAAAACTTATCTTAGACAAATTAGATTACGCAGAAACTCTTTTCATTTCTAGCAGTAAAGCTGGCCCCGGAGGCTTTGCTGCCTGAGGCAAAACAGGAAATGACGTCCCTGCCTACTCCTCCTCAGCTGCCCACTGCCAGGAGTCCACCTGCCATATGGGCGGTGGGTGAGCAGGCACACAGAGGGTGCACAGTGGAGGAGGAGGAGGAGGCCAAGGGGCACAGGAAGTGGAGAAAAGCAGGCTCATTGAATCATAGAATCATAGAGTTGGAAGAGACCACAAGGGCCATCGAGTCCAACCCCCTGCCAAGCAGGAAACACCATCAGAGCACTCCTGACATATGGTTGTCAAGCCTCTGCTTAAAGACCTCCAAAGAAGGAGACTCCACCACACTCCTGGGCAGCAAATTCCACTGTCGAACAGCTCTTACTGTCAGGAAGTTCTTCCTAATGTTTAGGTGGAATCTTCTTTCTTGTAGTTTGGATCCATTGCTCCGTGTCCGCTTCTCCGGAGCAGCAGAAAACAACCTTTCTCCCTCCTCTATGTGACATCCTTTTATATATTTGAACATGGCTATCATATCACCCCTTAACCTCCTCTTCTCCAGGCTAAACATGCCCAGCTCCCTTAGCCGTTCCTCATAAGGCATCGTTTCCAGGCCTTTGACCATTTTGGTTGCCCTCCTCTGGACACGTTCCAGTTTGTCAGTGTCCTTCTTGAATTGTGGTGCCCAGAACTGGACACAGTACTCGAGGTGTGGTCTGACCAGAGCAGAATACAGTGGCACTATTACTTCCCTTGATCTAGATGCTATACTCCTATTGATGCAGCCCAGAATTGCATTGGCTTTTTTAGCTGCCGCGTCACACTGTTGGCTCATGTCAAGTTTGTGGTCAACCAAGACTCCTAGATCCTTTTCACATGTACTGCTCTCAAGCCAGGTGTCACCCATCTTGTATTTGTGCCTCTCATTTTTTTTGCCCAAGTGCAATACTTTACATTTCTCCCTGTTAAAATTCATCTTGTTTATTTTTGCCCAGTTCTCTAATCTGTCAAGGTCGTTTTGAAGTGTGATCCTGTCCTCTGGGGTGTTAGCCACCCCTCCCAGTTTGGTGTCATCTGCAAATTTGATCAGGATGCCCTTGAGTCCATCATCCAAGTCGTTGATAAAGATGTTGAATAAGACCGGGCCCAAGACAGAACCCTGTGGCACCCCACTAGTCACTCTTCTCCAGGATGAAGAGGAACCATTGATGAGCACCCTTTGGGTTCGGTCAGTCAGCCAGTTACAAATCCACTGAGTGGTAGCATAGTCAAGACCGCATTTTACCAGCTTCTTTACAAGAATATCATGGGGCACCTTGTCAAATGCCTTGCTGAAATCAAGGTAGGCTACATCCACTGCATTCCCTTCATCTACCAGGCTTGTAATTCTGTCAAAAAACGAGATCAGGTTAGTCTGACATGACTTATTTTTTAGAAATCCATGCTGACTATTGGTGATCACAGCATTCCTTTCTATGTGCTCACAGACTGTTTGCTTAATGATCTGCTCCAGAATCTTCCCTGCTATTGATGTCAGACTGACTGGGCGGTAATTATTTGGGTCCTCTCTTTTCCCCTTTTTGAAAATAGGGACAACATTTGCCCTCCTCCAGTCTGCCGGGACTTCGCCTGTTCTCCAGGAATTCTCAAAGATGACTGCCAGTGGTTCTGAGATCACATCTGCCAGTTCTTTTAATACTCTTGGATGCAGTTCATCTGGCCCTGGAGACTTGAATACATCTAAACTAGCCAAATATTCTTGTACTATCTCCTTAGTTATTCTGGGCTGTGTTTCCTTTGCTGAATCATTTGCTCCAAATTCTTCAGGTCGGGCATTGTTTTCTTTATCGGAGAAGACTGAGGCAAAGAAGGCATTGAGTAGTTCAGCCCTTTCTGTGTCCCCTGTTTGCATTTCACCATCTTCTCCTCTGAGTGACCCCATTGTTTCTTTGTTCTTCCTTTTGCTACGAACATACCCATAGAAGCCTTTTTTGTTGCTTTTAACCTCTCTAGCAAGCCTGAGTTCATTCTGTGCTTTAGCTTTTCTGACTTTGTGTCTACACGTGCTGGCTATTTGTTTGAATTCCTCTTTGGTGGTTTCCCCCCTTTTCCATTTTTTGTACACATCCTTTTTTAATCTTAATTCAGTTAAAAGTTCTTTAGATAGCCACCCTGGCTTCTTTAGGCACCTTCCATGTTTCCGTCTCATTGGTATTGCCTGACGTTGTGCTTTTAGTATCTCCCTCTTAACAAACTCCCAGCCATCATGAACTCCCTTTCCTTTTAGTATTGTTGTCCATGGGATCTCACCCAGCACTTCCCTAAGTTTTATGAAGTCGGCTTTCTTAAAGTCAATAAATTGAGTCCTAGTATGCTTGGCTGCTCCTTTCCGCTGTATAGTAAACTTCAGAAGAGCATGATCACTCGCGCCTAATGATCCTTCCACTTCTACCCCACTAACCAGGTCATCAACATTGGTTAGGACCAGATCTAAAATGGCTGTTCCTCTTGTTGCTTCTCCCACTTTCTGGACAATGAAGTTGTCTGCAAGGCCAGTGAGGAATCTGTTTGACCTTATGCTCTTGGCTGAGTTTGACGTCCAACAAATATCCGGGTAATTGAAGTCCCCCATTACTACTATCTCCCTTCCTTTTGCATGCTTGGCCATCTGTTCCAGGAAGGCATCATCTATGTCCTCCGTTTGGCTTGGGGATCTATAGTAAACTCCCACAATGAGGTCTCTGTTATTCTTCTCTCCCTTAATTTTGACCCAAATGCTCTCACTTTGGCTTTGAGGATCTAAATCTTGGATCTCTTCACAGGTATACACATCCCTGACATATAACGCCACTCCTCCTCCTTTCTTGTCTGGTCTGTTTCTCTGAAATAGATTGTATCCCCCCATTATTACATTCCAATCGTGGGACTTATCCCACCAGGTTTCAGTGATGCCTATTATGTCATATTTAGTTTGCTGTACCAAGAGCTCAAGCTCATCTTGTTTATTTCCCATGCTTTGCGCATTAGTGTACAGACATTGAAGTCCATTAATCATTCCCCCGTGTCTCTTATTTAAGGATTTTTTCCTCCCACCACTAGGTCCGCGTGCTGTTTGCTCCATTTGGTCTATGACATTTGGATGATCATCTTCATTAATTGATAGACTCCTACCTTCAGGAGCACTGTCTCCCTCCCCCACATTAGTCAGTTTAAAGCCCTCCTGATGAGGTTTCTGAGATTTTTGGCAAAAACATTTCTCCCAACCGTTGTGAGGTGCAGCCCATCACTTGCCAGAAGTCCGTCTTCAAGAAACTGCAGTCCGTGATCTAAGAATCCAAACCGTTCCTGTTTACACCATTTACGAAGCCAGCTGTTCACTTCCGCTATTTTCCCCTCTCTCCCTGGGCCACGTCGTTCAACTGGGAGGACAGATGAGATGACAATTTGTGCATTTAGTTGCTTCAATTTCCTGCCGAGAGCCTCGTAGTCTCTTTTGATCTTCTGGAGGCTATTGCTTGCAGTGTCATTGGTTCCCACATGAACCAAGAGGAAGGGGTATTTGTCAGTGGGTTTTATGATTCCTTGCAGTCGTTCAGTTACATCTTGGATCTTAGCCCCGGGGAGACAGCACACTTCCCGAGACATCTTGTCAGTCCCACAGATCACTGCTTCTGTTCCCCTCAGTAGGGAATCCCCTATCACCACTACACGCCTCCTCTTGGGTTTGGTCGGGGTTCTTCCGTGAGCTGTCCGTTCCAAGGTCGCCTGCACATTCCCTGAGGACTGACTTTGCTGCTCGTCTTCATATACCTGATCGACTGTAATGAGGGAGAGATCCTCAAATGGAGTCTGCTCTTCGTCTTCCATGCTAGGGGAGAGGACCTCAAAGCGATTGTGTATTTCTAAGCAATCAGAGTGAACCCTGGGCCTCCTACTTCTTTGAGTCACGTTTCTCCATATATCTGGCTCCTGTGTTGGTGAACTAGACTCCTTCTCAGGGGAGTCCCCTGTCTCCTCCTTGGTGGAGACGGTGTGCTGAATCTGCCACACCTCCCACTTCCTCTCTTCCTAGTTTAGAAAACACATGGAAATAAATAAGGCTATGTTTTGTTTTTCCAGTGTTAACTTTTGGGATGAAAACCCCTGTTTCAAAGTGGGTGAATTTTTCCACAAATTGCTACCTATCCTTTAACAACAACAACTCTTTTTCATGAAAAATAGTTCTTTTTCATATCCAGGGTGTTCAGTTTTATAATAAAGTTTCCATTGTGCTTCAGGTTTTTCAGAGTTATATTTTGTGTTATTAAGAGAGTACACTCTACAAATGCATAAGAACAAGAACAGAAGAAGAGCCTACTGGATCGGGCCAAAGAATCGGCCCATCTAGTCAGTGGTGGAGCATAGGCTCGCACTGCCCAGGGCGGGTGCACTCCTAAGGGGGGCGTGACGTGGAGGGTGCCCTCCCAGGCGTGGTGCCCAGAGCGGTGTGCGCACCCTGCAGCCGGGAGCGGAGTGAGCCACCCATGGTGGACATTTGAAACGCTGTCCGCCCGCAACTCCCAAGCCTCCACTAATTTGTCAAAACAAAGGGGCAAGAGGTGAATCCTGCCAGAAAAGTGGCACAGCTCCCCCCCCCCCTTTACCCCAACGGCTTGGGGTAGGCTTGGGAGTTGCGGGCAGGCGGTGTGCCAAATGTCACCCCCCTCAGTGAGGGCGGCCAGGGTGGTCCATCCCCACCGCCCCCTTCCCACGCCCCCGCATCTAGTCCAGCAACCTGTTCCCTTCGGTGGCCAACCAGGTGCCCCTTGTGGGGAACCAGCAGGCGGGATATGAGCGCAAGAGTGACACTTTCCCCTTCTGTGGCTTCCAGCAACTGGGAGTCACAAGCATTACTGCCTCCAACTGTGGAGACCGAGCCGAGCCACTGTGGCTAGGAGCCACTGGAACCCTTCTCCGTGAATTTGTCTAATCCTCTTTTACAGCCACCCAAACTGGCGGCCATTGCTGTCTCCTGTGGAAGGGAGTTCCACTGTTTAATTATGCAATCCATTTAAAATTGTGCAATAGAGCTAAGATGAGTTTTCATAGCTGAATGGGGGTCTCTTGAGGGGGGGACCCTGGACTTTTAGTAATCCTATTCTGTCTTCTCAACGACACAAATGGTCTTAGCACACATTTTTTAAAAGGGTTTTTCATTCTCTCAGCAGGGGAAACCAAGCCAGCTTCTGTCTCCAAGTCAGGCCTGAAACCCAAATGGAAGGGATACAGATTATCACTTTCATCCAAGAGTGGCCAGAGTTGTCCAAATGCCCCTCTATCACTTTGCCCAGGAGCAACGTGTGAACCGCTGGCCTGAGGATGCTAACGTCATCCGTTTCCTGCCTCATTGAGAACAAAGTCCCAAGAAATGCAACTTTATTGCCGAACGCTGACCTTCCCAAGCTGTATAACATTTTAGCTCTTCAGATCTTCCTTGACATTTACCAGGACATTCACTAGGTGGCTTTCCCTTCCTCCACCAATGGCAGGCTATGCCAGTGACCTTTTCAGCTGACTGTACACAGGAACAAAATGTTTGTGGGGGGGGGGCTGGAGGGACATTTTGGCAATTTAGGTATATATTTGCATGCTTATTTACTGATTTAGATGTAGATGTAGACTTTGCCTCATTAAATAATTAAAAGATCATCAGAGTTCCATTAAATAAAATCCCACCACACCACTTTTGAGCTAAGATCACCTGGAAAGCTTTAAGATGATGCAAGGATTTTCACCCAAGGCTACTACTCTAACCACTTTCAATAGCACAGAACTGATATTTTGAGGGCTACTCGAACACTTCTGGAGAATTTAGAAGAAGGAAACAGTAGTTCAGTTGTGCTATAACAACGTTTCCCTCTTCCTAGGAAACTGAGTACTATAGGGGAACAGGGGTCTCCTAACAACTCTCAGCCCCCTTCACAAACCAAAGTTCCCAGGATTCTGTGGGGGAAGCCAGGATAGCTTAAAGTGGTATCAAACCGCTATTCCTGTAAGGTGTGAAGGTGGCTTTGGTGACTCACTACCATTTTATTCCACCAGAAGTCCACTTAGACAACACTCCATAATCCTGTAAAGGGGTTTGTGGGTGCCAGGTGCTGTTCTAAGGCATTTATTGCCTCCCACTTCCCACTTTACAGAATTATTCTGAGGAAGAGAATCTGAAGCCCAAGAACCATATGTGTCCCTCAGCTGAGTTTCAACATCACAGACTCCACCCACTTTTGACTCTGACCCTTCCCATTCCTTACACACCCACACCCAACAGAAACCCCACGGGGAAGGTGGTCCCTATGCCTGTTCTAGGGCTAAATCAGTGCCCCCTACTTACCTGAGGACCCAGTTATGCGGGGGGGGGGGAAGGCTGATGGGAGTTATAGGCAAAAACAGTCTAATGGCACCAGATGACAAAAGGCTGCACTTAACTTGCAAGTAAGACCCATTGAGCTCAAAGGGATTATGCTGTTAATTGGTTTATTTCTTTTTTTCCTGCTTCCTCTGCTCATTAAAGTTCATTTTTATGTGGTTGTAACCAGCTGTTGCTATTGGATTGCCATAACTGTGCTCCTTGGATTGCTAGATTGTGTTTTAAAAAGGATTCCCCATTCATTTTATCCTTAGCCCCCATGGCCACTTATTTGCACAGGGAACGACAAGATCTAATTTAAGAAATAAATTCCCTCACACCCGTCCATCCCTTGCTGAGGATGTCTGTACTTGGGGAGGATTCCCACCTCAACAGCAAGCAGCCACTTTCCGCAAGCAGCTCTTTCTGACTTCAGAGCTTTATCTGAAAGACGGAAGGTGAATTGACGCAAACCTGCAGCTTTGTCCCTGGGTTCAGCCTCCCAAACCGGCCAGCAGGGCCTTGGCTTTTGGATATCATGCTAACAAGAGCTTGCGCTCCCATCGTATTGATCTGAATGGGCTTTTCAAAGCAGAAGCTGCACCATAAATCCCACTAGGATCAATCTAACCTTTCTCTTTCCAACATTCAGAGAGCATTCTGTCTCCTGACCCAGAAGGATTTTGCTACCACTGTGATGGCCACAACCTTGGCATTTTTAACTGATCTCCACACATCCTTCTGTTCTGTTTGGATTCACCAGAAAGTAAAACACATTGTGAAGTCTCTTCAGCAGAAAGTCTTCACTACACTGCTTCCTTCAAAGTTACCATCCTCAGCAGGGATGGCTAACATTTCAGCAGCGTATTAGCATTACAGTTAGTATTAATATTGATCAGGGCTTTTTTCCAGCCAGAAAACTACTCAGTTCCAGCTCACCTCAGGTGGGCACCATTGCAGAGAAGCAGGGAGGTTCTGGCACCTCTTTCTCTAGAAAAATAGCTCAGCTGGTATTGATTTGATCTATCACTCGCCCTTTACCATAAAGTACCAGAGCAGATCTCAATAATTTATAATACAGTATTGTATTATCTGCATAGAATCTCTGTAGTAAATGGAGCAGTTTTTGGAGGTCCACTACTAATTCTCCTCATTTGTGCAACTATTAAAGATTCAGAACCCCTGTTGATGAAAAATTGACTACTCATAGTTACTTCTGTTCATTCTAACTAGATGAGAGAAGCTAGAAACTTGCATTAGGTAAGGAGTCCTGTGCAAAGTAGTTGTCAAAGTACTTGATATCCATATTAGGGAATCAGAGGCTCTGGGAAGCTACTTTCCCCAATATCTCTATGATCCTCAACAGCAAGTGGCACAATGGGTATGTGTGTCTGGCTGGTGGTTGGTGGTTCAAGCCCACCCAGGGACAACTGTGGGCAGAATCCCTGCATTGCAGGGGTTGGACTAGATGACCCTCAGGGTCCCCTTCAAGAATTCTAGGATTCATAATGTGCCACTGATGTCTCTTTGGCACCACTATGCTCATATCAGAATGGAAGTAAGAATAAAACAAAAAGCAGAGAGTAGGAATAAATAGAAATTCTCCCAGTGGAGGGATGCAGAAAGTGGAGTTCCCCAAGGAACAGTATTGGGAGCTGTGTTTTTTTAAAGTTGTTAGGGATTGTGAGAAATTCCAAGGGGACCTCTCCAAACCGAGTGAATGGGCAGTAAGATGGCAAATGCAATTCTGTGCATATCAATGTAAAGTGATGCTTATGGGAGCCAAAGATCTTAATTTCACATATATGTCTGAACTGGCAGTGACTGACCTGGAAGCAGACCTTCAGGTCATAACAGATCGCTGGATGAAGATGGCACTTGTGAAAATGGCAAATTCCATGCTAGGCATTAATTAGGAAAGGAATTGGAAATAAACCTGCTGATACGAATTTTTTGTTACATATATAACTCTATGGTGCAACCTCGGGTTGCCATGTTTCAAAAAGTAAAAATCCGACCAATGTTGTTGAGCCTGGAAGCCATTTTCAGCAGATTAATCCCGGCTATGTCTGGGAAATGCAACTGCATTTGGAGTTCTGGTTGCCTTGCCTCAAAAAGGATATTGTAGAGATGGAAGAGGTTCAGAAAAGGGCCACCAAAATGACCCAGGGGGTGGAGCTAATCCCCTATGTCAGGAATGTCCAAAGTCTGTTTCAGGGGCCCAATCCGGCCTGCTGGTTGATTTAATCCGGTCCCCATGGCAGTATATGTTCTGGGGTAAAATCCTTTAAAAAGCTCAGCAACTTCAATCCTAAATATAGCTCAACAACTTTGGTCAGCCCTCACACATGTTCACCTCATCAAATCTGGCCCTCTTTGAAAAAGGTTTGGGGCCCCCTGCCCTATGTGGAAAGGTTAAATGCTTGGGACTTTTTAGTTTAAGAAAAAGCAAGCAAGAGGAGACATGATAGAGGTGTAGAGAAAGTGGCTAGAAAAAAGTTTCTGGTTGGCCCTTGTGAGGACAGGAGGCTGGACTAGATGAGCCACTGGCTGGATCCAGCAGGCTCTGCTTAGGTTCTTATGAGTTGTTCCAGAGGGGCCAAAACACTACATGGGGAAAGGATACCAATGGATGGAAGAAAACACACACACCTTATTTTCCCCTACCCATGTGGCACCAGGGCCTTTCTGTGACACCTCCAGTCTTCCCTCTATTCATTATATGTATTTACAAAACTACAGGACTCTGTCAACATGCCCTGAGGTTGTCTGGAAGTGCTGCACAAGAGAAAATGCTGACTCTACATAAACATTACACATCTCAAACCTAGAGCAGCAAAGTCATTGTGTGCCGTAGGCTATTCTGCACTGTGTTATTTTGTACCACAGCTTTGTCGTGAAAAAGCGCCTTGTGCATAGAACTCTAGGTTAACATACTCATACCCACACCCTGATCTGAACTGCACCTTAAAAGTCTCCTTTCAAAATAAGCCAGCATTAACACTTTGGTGACCACAACATTGGCAATCAAAAGTAAGCTTTCCAAGAGAAGGGGCAGGGATTGCACATCTGGCTGCTAACAAGTTCTTGTAGTTTTTTGGAATATGACAGCAATAAATTAAATCAAATGCAGTTGTTATGGCACATACAATGGGGAACACACACACAAACAATCTATTTATTAAGGTAATAAGCAGCAGTTGGCAGGAGGCCAGAAAAGGCACAACAATAACTGTGGGAAAACTATTAAACAAAAACAGAAGAAATTACAGTGATGTATGCTATGCATTTACGTACCTGGTAAATGATACATGATGTTAAGTATCATTTACAACAATGATTCCTTGGGCTTTGTGTTATCTATGGAATGGAAAAGGGTAAAGGTAAAGGGACCCCTGACCATTAGGTCCAGTCACAGACAACTCTGGGGTTGCGGTGCTCATCTCGCCTTATTGGCCGAGGGAGCCGGCGTACAGCTTCCGGGTCATGTGGCCAGCATGACTAAGCCACTTCTGGCGAACCAGAGCAGCATATGGAAACGCCGTTTACCTTGCTGCTGGAGCGGTACCTATTTATCTACTTGCAAATTGTGCTTTCAAACTGCTAGGTTGGCCGGAGCAAAGACCAAGCAATGGGATTTGAACTGCCGACCTTATGATCAGCAAGCCCTAGGCTCTGCGGTTTAACCCACAGTGCCACCCACGTCCCATCTATGGAATGGAACTTTTATTCAAATAAACAGAATAAACAATTGGTGTGATTAATTCAACTCATAGCTTTTATTCTTTTTTTAAGTATAGGAGGTTCAGAGACTATGTGTTCACAGTAACCCTGGAAAGGAACCCCCCCCTCCCCATTTTGTCTGGGGTCAGTAAGTGCTGAAAATGAGACAGTTGTGGAAGTAAGATTTCAGATTTCGTCACTGCACCACATTGGTATTGCAGTGGAGGTGGGGGGCAGGCAGACCTTAGCTCAGAGGCAGAGCACCTGCTTTCCATGCAGAAGGTTCCAGGTTCAATTCTGGACATTAGCAGTTAAAAGGATAAAGTAAGAGGCAATGGTAAAGACAGGTCTTCCCAAAAACTTGGATGCACCTGCACACTCCTTGGAAACTAATGAAAAATACTCACTGCATAGAAGATGAATGTTCTTATATATATCACAGAGCAATATCAGGGGTCTGGCTCTGTGTCCCCCTCACCATCCAAAGTTGGGCAGGTGGGTACAAGAGACAGGTCCCTTTTAATGGTGGCACCATTGTTATGTAATGTCCTTCCTAGGTAAAAATGGTAAAGCCCCCCTGGACAGTTAAGTCCAGTCAAAGGCGACTATGGGGTTGCGGCGCTCATCTTGCTTTCCGGCCGAGGGAGCCAACGTCTGTCCACAGACAGCTTTCCGGGTCATGTGGCCAACATGACTAAACTGCTTCTGGTGCAACGGGACACCGTGACGGAAACCAGAGCGCATGGAAATGCCATTTATCTTCCTGCTGCAGTGGTACCTATTTATCTGCTCATACTGGCGTGCTTTCAAACTGCTAAGTTGGCAGAAGCTGAGACTGAGCAACGGGAGCTCACCCCTTTGTGCAGATTTGAACTGCCGACCTTCCGATCAGCAAGCCCAAGAGCCTCAGTGGTTTAGACCACAGCGCCACCTGCGTCCTAGGAAAGCCTGCTTGCCCCCATCTCTGGTTACCTGCCACCTTTTCAGAGGGCTTTCAGTGATCCACAGCTGGTATTTAAGGATCCAGTCCTAGCTGCACTTGCCTGGGAATAAGTCTCATTGAACCCAGGGTTTCTTAACTCTGAGCAGCCATTGCTTAAAGCTGATGTTCTATCATCATACAGTGGATGCTCGGGTTGTGAACGTGATCCATGCGGGATGCACATTCGCAACCCACAATGTCCGCAACCTACAGCGGCGCGTCTGTGCATGCGTGGGTTGTGATTCGGTGTGTCTGCATATGTGCAAAGCGCGATTTAGCACTTCTGAGCATGCGCGACCGTCGAAACCCAGAAGTAACCCGTTCCAGTACTTCTGGGTTTCGGCGGTCCGCAACCTGAAAAAATGCAACCTGACAGTAAGAGCTGTTTGACAGTGGAATTTGCTGCCAAGGAGTGTGGTGGAGTCTCCTACTTTGGAGGTCTTTAAGCAGAGGCTTGACAACCATATGTCAGGAGTGCTCTGATGGTGTTTCCTGCTTGGCAGGGGGTTGGACTCGATGGCCCTTGTGGTCTATTCCAACTCTATCATTCTATGATTGTATGAAGCGTCTGTAACCCGAAGTATGACTGTATTTTAATTGACTCATGACATGCTAATTCTTTTATTGTTATGTTTGCTTTCAGTTTATTTCCTATGGTCTGGCTTCACCTGCCCTTTTGTCTAGAAATCAAACTGTAGATAGAATCAGAAAGAGCTGTACAGTAAAATTATTTTAACCATCTGCATTTATGATCCCACTCAGGCCAGCCGTTTAGCAATCTCATGCCTGGTTTTCTCCAACTCTGTAATAACTCTTTTAATAGAGGTAAATGGAGGTTATCAGCTTGGAATAGCACTAAATCAGCATCTCCATTAAAAATAAAAAGAACATTAGTTATTGCCAGCTAATGAAATGCTTACTCATGCTAGTTATTGAATCCTTAGGTGCCCATTATGATTTATTTAGATTTTCTTTTGCTGGTAGAATAAATAGCTGTGCTTTCCCTGCAAAGATGCTCCTGGCACGTGCCCACAATCACAGCCCAAGAAAAGGTTTGCCACCCTTAATTACCAGGTGCCTGCACTGCCTCCTCATCTCCACAAGGCACTTTAGAATGTCACTTAAGCTCAAATACAGGTTTCAGATTTCAGCGGCACCCTGGGCAAGCCCAACATTCCTCTACCGGGTGTCCTCCTGCATTGCTGACCATTGACCATGCTGGCTGGGGCTTATGGGAGCTGCAGTTAAGCAACTTCTGGGGGGCACCTGGTTGGGAAAGGCTGGCATTAGTACTCTAAGCTTGTGTGTGTTTATCCACTGTCATCCCTTTGGAACACAATAATCCTAAACCTGCTTTATTAGCCAACCTGACAGTTCAATATCCAAGTCAGTCTAAGTGCTTGTCAACAAAGATAAGGAGATGTTAAATGTTCAAACAATATAGAATATGTAGAATTTGGTGACTTTTGCTTCGAGAGTAGAAAAAATCTAATAGAAATTGTTGGACAGCTTAGAAACTTGATTTTCAATTACCAAACTGGGAAGAAGTGAATAGTTTTACATTCCATTTGTCTGCACCTTTACAGCATAGCACTGATAAAAGAAAAGTCTGGAAGAATGAATGCACCTGGGTCACCTGTCAAGGCAACTGATAGGATTGTCAGAGGCTTGCTAGGGGTGAAACAATCAGCTGATGTATTTAGGCTCACCTGTGGTACAAAAGTGAAGTTGCTAGTTAGTTTTGAGGCTTCCTGTCTCCTTCCTGGGTTTGTGAAGTGGGAAGTAGGTGTGCTAAGCGGAAAGTACTGGTTGCATCAGACTCATCATTACAAGACAGGCTTTTCCCACATGATGTTGCAGAAAACTTCCTAGAAATAAATTCTCTCAAGAAATGTATGTAATATTATCCTCCACCTTTATTCCCCACCCCCTTATGAGACTTTTGTGGTAGACTATCTCCTGCCAACTAGTCGTTTTGTGATGAAGAAGCCAAGCAGAACAGGTAAGGAGGTTGCTCAGCACAAAGTGACTGTTGGCCATGCTGGTCAGGGCAGATGAGAGTGCAGAATGTGTGGATGACACCAGGCTGAAGAAAGCTGCCACAACAGGACCAGAAACGGAGAACCAGCCTGGACAACTAGAAGCCCCATGGAGGCATTTAGGAATCCCCAGGAATGGACCGACTGAATGGGTCCCCTGCCCACCACACGAAACACTTGGTTGTCTTTGCACAACAAACTAACATCACTTTCCAAAGTGTTCCTTTCTTGGTATTCAAAGTGCTGTTGCTGATATATATTTTTAGAAAAGTAAGTTTGTTAAGTTCCTGCAATGATATCTTAGCCAATTTATTCCCTTGCATTGGCAAACCATTCAGGTTAATGATGTTTATTCTTCCCTTGCTTCTAGATAAGCCAAACTAACTGACTAAACACCCTTTATTAGGTGAAGTAACAGAACTCTTATTTGAGGTAAAATATCTATTGATTTCAAAATTAAGTGCAAAAGAAAGGTGATCCCAAAAAAGCAAATTAATATAAAAGTTGCTAATAGCTATCTGACACCTGAGAAGCTGCACCATCCCTGACCCCCAGAAAAGGCAATGAGCAAACTCCCTCCCACATTTGGGCAAATGAGAAGGGGCTGTGCACCAGACTAATGGAGCCTCTGTGGAGGGTCAGGCTGAGACAGCCCCCACTTGCTATGGGGAAGAATGAGGGCCCAAGGCCATCTGCAGCTGTCACAGGATGAAGCATCAAGCAGGAAGGAGAGGCAGGCATGACTGAAGATAAAAAAAAACATGAAAAGGAAAGCCCTGCCCAAGGGTTGCATCTTCACAGAACGTAAGGAAGGTGTATTTCCTGCCTCTTTCTTCCTGCTGGATGGAGAAACCCGGAGGGCTGCATTCAGACCCTGGACCTGAGAGTCTTCAGCCTTGCACTAGGAGATAATAGGGGGAAAGCATTGCTTTTTGAAAGAGGAACCTTGCTAAAAAAAAGAGTGAGAGAAATATTGAAAGAGTGAATACTAGTAAACCAAATCACAATGATTATATGGTTGGAGGTGCTGAGGCAGCTCCCTTTAAGTGCAGGTTGTGGTGGAAAATGCATCACCTGTGGAAAACATCAGAAAATAGTCATCTGAAAACTCCCAACATGCTGCAAAAGGTAGGCCAACTAACTTGAAAGGGAATGAGCAGGAAGAGTCCCTTACAGCTGCAGTTTTTTTCTGGCTAATCAGATGATGGTGGCGACAAAAAGATGTGCCCTTACTGGCTCTGATGGTGTACATGTCTCATCAAATGTGAGCAGGAGGACTTACAGAGGTGAGCCCAAGCTCTTTTCAACCTAGCTAGCAAGGAGAAATGAGGCCTGCGAGCATTTGGTGCCGGAGGGGAGGGGCAAATGCCTCTTTCCAAGTCTCTCTGACTGGCCCTTCCCCAGGCCAGCCCCCACTTTCCAGCCCCCCCCCCCCGCACTTTCCCCAAGTTCTTTTGCCTGGCAACATTGCTCACAAAATGGTACAAAATGCATATCTTAGGGGGAAGTCTGCATAAAAATCCAAATGGTAGTGGAAGTAACATGCAAAAGCGTGTATATTAGGTATACAGTGCAGGGATGTCAGAGAATGCTGACAAAAACAGATATGGAAATTGCTGGTGTTTGCTTATTCATCCTGTGCCCATAATGGAAATCAATCCAGCAAATATGATTGGTTTTCGCTTGTTGTTGCTCCTTTCTATTTACTTACCCCCCCACACACATTTCAGGAGGGCCAAGCAGGACACACCGACACCCGCACCATCCCAAGCTCCATGCTGCTTCACACCCCACCCCCACTGGATTTTGGGCTCCTTTTCCCTCCCCCCCCCCCACCGCTCCACACTCCTTAAGCACCTGGCAACAGTGAGTTTCAACCAAAAGAGAAACTGAGAGAAGATGGAATTGCCAGACCCCTCCATTAAGGGGTATCCTAAGTGTATCCTAATCTTACATCCCAGTGTTCTGACCAATTGATATTGCGGTGGACTAGGACCTGGGAGACCAAGGATTGAATCCCTACTTCTCCATGAAACTCACTGGGTGACCTTGGGCCAGTCATTGCCTGTCAGCACAACCTACTTCACAGGGGTGTTGTGGGGATTTAATGAGGAGGAGAACCATGAGCTCTTGGTGGAGGGGGATAAAGGTGGCATATAGATGCAATAAAGAAATAAAAATAAACAAGACCTGCAACATCCCCCCTTGCACACACATTCTGACCTGAGAAGTCAGGAGCAGCTTCTAAGAGGAGTCTCTGTGTGAGAACCCAATTCATGGCCAAAGGCTGTGGCGGATGCAGTTGAACAAAGACTTCATCTGGTGACTTAAAACTATTTCCAGAACTGGCATTGACAAAACCTCCTTCATTTGAAGAAAAGCCTTCCAGGCATTGATTTGCCTCAAGCTTAAATTCAAATCGTTACCGATGAATAACTTGCCCTAATTAAAGCCATTCTGTCTGGAACTTGTTTCTTGTGCTCCCTCCCAAAGTGCTGCTTCAAAACAAACTATCTGGTGGGGGGGGGGGTGATTTTGTTACAATGTGGTAAAAATACACCACCTGAGAGTCACAGAGCACCTCTTCAGCACCAGCAGATACTTCTGTGTTGAGTTCCAGTTTGAAATGGCAGCATCAAATCTCCTTCCTGCTTTGAAGCCTCACCAAAGCTCGAGCTCGTCTTGCATGGAAATACAGTGCCATCTCAGAGGACTCCCTGCTGACATCCATAAAAGGGAAGGGGGTCATTTTCAATAACTATCCACTTTCCAATATACTGAGAAAACTCTACTTGAGTCTTCTTTTAATTCTGTTGAAGCAGCTTAAGGAGCTTACTCTGTATGTCCCAAGCTGATCATCTGGGGGAGCCCTATTGGTGCCCCCATAAACCGTAGGTATATGTGTGCCCAGTGCTGTGGAACTCCCTGCAGCTAGAAATCCGGCAGGCACTGTCCCTGATCACTGGCATCTGCTTTGAGACATATAGCAGGACCTTGGGGTGAAGGGTGGGCTGGGAAGAAGAAGGAGGAGATGCATCTCTTAAATAAATCCACTCATGCAGACATTGACCCCACTTCTCTCATCCCTGGCAGCTCCACTGTCAGCCTTCCTGCCTCTAGGGGAAAGGTCTTAAGGGAGATTCCTTTCCCATTCTGCTGAACTGGCTTAGAATCCCCCACTATATGGAGCTCCAGTAGCACAGTGTTCCTGATAATGGGGAGCAGTCTATGTAGGTCTGGGGCTGATGTAATGCAGAAGGCAGCCTGCTGAGAGCAGGGCAGGGATATGGGCCAGAAGCTGTTCTGATCGGGTGGCTGGCTTGACAGCAGCTCTGAGTGGAGCTCCCAGCCTACATGCCAGCATGCACTAGAGATGTCATCTGAATAAGAGCCAGTGAGGTGTAGTGGTTAGAACACTGGACTAGGATTTGGGTGGTCAGGGTTCAAATTCCCACTTACTTGGGCCAATCATTGTCTCAGTCTAATCCCCTGTTGGGGAATATTCTAGAAGAAACTTGAAAATGGCTGTGAACAAGTTGCTAGGCAATGGAAAATTTCCCCAGCAACAGGTGTCTTTATCAGGGCATGCGATCAACTCAGTCTGGGTCTGTGTTGATGACTATGTGAATGAGTCAGCATTAGGTCTCTGGCCGGATGACTAAAAAGAGAAAAAAAATGTTTCTTTGTTGTTGTTTTCTTGAATAATGAACAGTGTGAAGTTTTGTAAATAATAAAGACTCTGAGAAACAGAACCAAATGGTGTTTATTCCTGTAATGGGAATTTCACTAAGAGAGAGCTGGAATGCTGCTGCTGCTGCTGCTGCTGCTGTAAGGAAGGAGAAGATGCAGGAAAACTCTTCTGTAAAAGGAACTTTGCTGCAGAAAGAAAAGAAAACCCAGAGTTGATGCTCCCCTTCATTAGGTGTTGTGAGGATAAAATTTATGATTTATAAATACATATAGAATCATAGAATCATAGAATCATAGAGTTGGAAGAGACCACAAGGGCCATCGAGTCCAACCCCCTGCCAAGCAGGAAACACCATCAGAGCACTCCTGACATATGGTTGTCAAGCCTCTGCTTAAAGACCTCCAAAGTAGGAGACTCCACCACACTCCTTGGCAGCAAATTCCACTGTCGAACAGCTCTTACTGTCAGGAAGTTCTTCCGAATGTTTAGGTAGGTGGAATCTTCTTTCTTGTAGTTTGGATCCATTGCTCCGTGTCCGCTTCTCTGGAGCAGCAGAAAACAACCTTTCTCCCTCCTCTATGTGACATCCATGGCTATCATATCACCCCTTAACCTCCTCTTCTCCAGGCTAAACATGCCCAGCTCCCTTAGCCGTTCCGCATGTACTATCTCCTTAGTTATTCTGGGCTGTGTTTCCTTTGCTGAATAATTTGCTTCAAATTCTTCAGGTCGGGCATTGTTTTCTTTATCAGAGAAGACTGAGGCAAAGAAGGCATTGAGGAGTTCAGCCCTTTCTGTGTCCCCTGTTTGCATTTCACCATCTTCTCCTCTGAGTGACCCCACTGTTTCTTTGTTCTTCCTTTTGCTACGAACATACCCATAAAAGCCTTTTTTGTTGCTTTTAACCTCTCTAGCAAGCCTGAGTTCATTCTGTGCTTTAGCTTTTCTGACTTTGTGTCTACACGTGCTGGCTATTTGTTTGAATTCCTCTTTGGTGGTTTCCCCCCTTTTCCATTTTTTGTACACATCCTTTTTTAATCTTAGCTCAGTTAAAAGTTCTTTAGATAGCCACCCTGGCTTCTTTAGGCACCTTCCATGTTTCCGTCTCATTGGTATTGCCTGACGTTGTGCTTTTACTATCTCCCTCTTAACAAACTCCCAGCCATCATGAACTCCCTTTCCTTTTAGTATTACTGTCCATGGGATCTCACCCAGCACTTCCCTAAGTTTTATGAAGTCGGCTTTCTTAAAGTCAAGAAATTGAGTCCTAGTATGCTTGGCTGCTCCTTTCCGCTGTATAGTAAACTTCAGAAGAGCATGATCACTCGCGCCTAATGATAACTTCCACTTCTACCCCACTAACCAGGTCATCAACATTGGTTAGGACCAGATCTAAAATGGCTGTTCCTCTTGTTGCTTCTCCCACTTTCTGGACAATGAAGTTGTCTGCAAGGCCAGTGAGGAATCTGTTTGACCTTATGCTCTTGGCTGAGTTTGACATCCAACAAATATCCGGGTAATTGAAGTCCCCCATTACCACTATCTCCCTTCCTTTTGCATGCTTGGCCATCTGTTTCAGGAAGGCATCATCTATGTCCTCCGTTTGGCTTGGGGATCTATAGTAAACTCCCACAATGAGGTCTCTGTTATTCTTCTCTCCCTTAATTTTGACCCAAATGCTCTCACTTTGGCTTTGAGGTTCTAAATCTTGGATCTCTTCACAGGTATACACATCCCTGACATATAACGCCACTCCTCCTCCTTTCTTGTCTGGTCTGTTTCTCTGAAATAGATTGTATCCCCCCATTATTACATTCCAATCGTGGGACTTATCCCACCAGGTTTCAGTGATGCCTATTATGTCATATTTAGTTTGCTGTACCAAGAGCTCAAGCTCATCTTGTTTATTTCCCATGCTTTGCGCATTAGTGTACAGACATTGAAGTCCATTAATCATTCCCCCGTGTCTCTTATTTAAGGATTTTTTCCTCCCACCACTAGGTCTGCGTGCTGTTTGCTCCATTTGGTCTACGACATTTGGATGATCATCTTCATCAATTGATAGACTCCTACCTTCAGGAGCACTGTCTCCCTCCCCCACATTAGTCAGTTTAAAGCCCTCCTGATGAGGTTTCTGAGATTTTTGGCAAAAACATTTCTCCCAACCGTTGTGAGGTGCAGCCCATCGCTTGCCAGAAGTCCATCTTCAAGAAACTGCAGTCCGTGATCTAAGAATCCAAACCGTTCCTGTTTACACCATTTGCGAAGCCAGCTGTTCACTTCCACTATTTTTCTCTCACTCCCTGGGCCACGTCGTTCAACTGGGAGGACAGATGATATGACAATTTGTGCATTTAGTTGCTTCAATTTCCTGCCGAGAGCCTCGTAGTCTCTTTTGATCTTCTGGAGGCTATTGCTTGCAGTGTCATTGGTTCCCACATGAACCAAGAGGAAGGGGTATTTGTCAGTGGGTTTTATGATTCCTTGCAGTCGTTCAGTTACATCTTGGATCTTAGCCCCGGGGAGACAGCACACTTCCCGAGACATCTTGCCAGGCCCACAGATCACTGCTTCTGTTCCCCTCAGTAGGGAATCCCCTATCACCACTAAACGCCTCCTCTTAGGTTTGGTCGGGGTTCTTCCATGAGCTGTCCGTTCCAAGGTCGCCTGCACATTCCCTGAGGACTGACTTTGCTGCTCGTCTTCATATACCTGATCGACTGAAATGAGGGAGAGATCCTCAAATGGAGTCTGCTCTTCGTCTTCCATGCTGGGGGAGAGGACCTCAAAGTGATTGTGTATTTCTAAACAATCAGAACGAACCCTGGGCCTCCTACTTCTTTGAGTCACGTTTCTCCATATATCTGGCTCCTGTGTTGGTGAACTAGCCTCCTTCTCAGGGGAGTCCCCTGTCTCCTCCTTGGTGGAGACGGTGTGCTCTGTTGCTTCCAAGAAGAGCTCCAGCTCTCTAATTCTTTGGAGCGTAGCTACACGTTCCTCCAGTTGCTGGACTTTGTCTTTTAAGAGGGCAATCAACATGCAATTGCTGCAGGTAAAGCTGCCTGTAACCTTTGGCAAGATGGCAAACATTGCGCAGGAACCGCAGGCGACTGCAGCTGTTCCCTCCCGCTCCATCTTGAGAACGTGCCGTTGGGGGTGGCTGCAGCGGTCCTCCATCATAAAAAGCGTGAAGACAGGACAAATAACTCCCCCCACAAAAAACCTAGGTCTCTCCCAACAATCGTTTGAGACTAGCTCCCCTAAATCTAAAAGATGGATCAAACTGCGCTGCTGCCCTGCTAGCTCTGATAAGCTCCTCCCACAGCTAATCACCTTCCTCAACAGAAACCCTGCCCCCTCTGACCTTTGCCCAGGGAGAACAGCTAATCAGCCACAAAGAAACACACACACACAAGAAAACCCTTTTTGCTCCTTCTTCAACTGCTGCCCTGCTAGCTCATAGTTGATGGCTATCTCGGCTATATAATTTTTTCCAGTGTGGTTTAGTGGTTAAGAGCGGTAGTCTCGTAATCTGGGGAACCGGGTTCGCGACTCCGCTCCTCCACATGCAGCTGCTGGGTGACCTTGGGCCAGTCACACTTCTTTGAAGTCTCTCAGCCCCACTCGCCTCACAGAGTGTTTGTTGTGGGGGGAGGAAGGGAAAGGAGATTGTTAGCCACTTTGAGACTCCTGAAGGGGAGTGAAAGGCAGGGTATCAAATCCAAACTCCTCTTCTTCTTCTTCTAATTTTCCTGGCGTCAGTTGCAAAAAGCGCTACACGCCAGGTCACATACTTATCTATGTCTGCGAGGAGATAGAGAATCATGTCAGAAGGATTCTGGGCAGGAGACCTTATCATTATAGGTGTCAAAAACCATTCTCTTGCTTCAATATATAAGGGGCAGTGCAAGATATAATGCATGAGGTCCTCTAATTAAGGGCATCCCCTAATACAAACACAATCAATTACTGGTATGCCTCTATGTCTCCCATATCTATAAGCAGAGTTTATTGTCTGGCATAAATCAGTTGGCATCAGTTGTGTGGGCCCCCAGACAATAATAATAATAATAATAATAATAATAATAATTTATTATTTGTACCCCACCCATCTGGCTGGGTTTCCCCAGCCACTCTGGGCGGCTTCCATAAAAACCAAAAAAACCTAAAATATCATACATTAAAAACCTCCCTGAACAGGGCTGCCTTAAGATGTCTTCTGAATGTCAGGTAGTTGTTTATCGTTTTGACAACCCCAGTTCCCATTCCTACCACCACAACAGAGCAATATTGAACATGATAAGTCCTGCTGGGTCCCCAGAATTTGACCCTGGATGGCATTTTCTGGTCCTAAAAGGTAGAGGTACCCCTGACTGTTAGGTTCAGTCGCAAATGACTCTGGGGTTGCGGCGCTCATCTCGCTTTACTGGCCGAGGGGGCCGGCGTACAGCTTCCAGGTCACGTGGCCAGCATGACTAAGCCGCTTCTGGCAAACCAGAGCAGCGCACAGAAACGCCGTTTACCTTCCCACCTATTTATCTAAAATAAAATGAAAATGAAACAGATTTCAGGAAGTTGAGTCCCAATATTGCATACAATTGTCAAATTGTTTTTTAAATAAACAAATGTGGTGGTGGTGGCTGCAATTTTAATTTCTGATGGCATATATTGTTTGCTGTACCCTGCAAATTCATGTTTCATTAGAATATCTTATTTCTCCCATCTCCATCATCCCAGACATCATACAAATATATAAATCCTGTTGGTTTAAAATCAGCTCTTTCCCCTTTGTTCAGCTTGTTGCACTCTGCAGTATTGGATTCCTTCTTAATCAATGAGTGATGCAGCAACAAGCCTTTCATCATTAATGAGAGGCTTTTTTGTTTTGTTTTTTGTTTTTTGTTTTGCTTTTTGCTTTTTACTCTGTTTCTGTAGGTCAGCCTAGAAAAAAAGATGTTAAGGTTAGCCATCTTTGGCTCTGCTTGCCAAGGGGAAGGATTGTAGCTCCCTGGTAGCTGTGTTCCAATTTGCATTTAAGTCTGGGACTGGCAGATTATGTTAGTTCCCTTCAATGTGCAGACTGAAGAGGTTTCTCCTACGCCCCTAGTTCATCCATACATATACAACAGCATGGGTGTAGCCAGGGGGGCAGCTGCCCCCCAAATCAAATAAATCAATAAAAATAACTAATTGAGGTTCTCTCCCCCCCCCAGCATGAAGCTTGCCCCCCACAACATAAATCCTGGCTATGCCCATGTACAACAGCCTTTCCGAACCTTGTACCCTCCAGGTACCACAACTCCCATCTTCCCTGAGCATTGGCCTATCGGTTGGGTCTAATGGGACCCGCAGTATAGAGCATCATTTCAGTACTTAGTGACTCTCAGCTGAATACATGAGTTCATTATTGAAAACACATGATGTTTCATCTACGGTGCTTCATGTACAATGGTGGATTCAAACATGCAAGCAAACCACTGGCTTAATGCAAATGTCATCAAACAACAATGTATGAATCAATCTGAAACCTAACTGTTCTGAAGCCCAATAATATGAAGTTCTTTACACAAGCATGCACACACACCCCACCCTAGAAGAACTGAATTTGCCTGCACAAAATCCAGATCTCACCATAGGTCCCATGACAAGTCAGAAGACCACTCACCATCTTAAAATGGTTTTTAGAATCCATCCTGTGATAAAATCAGTATCACAGAAAGGTAAAGCATTCAGACAGCCATTCTGCTGAGACTGTTAAACCTGCAAGTTATGGGGAAACATCCCATTTTAATCAGACTTGCATGATTTTGCAGACCATGAAATAAGTTGGCTTATAAGTATCAAACTTCTTTATGGTGGAAATCAATTTGACATAGTCCCAGATGCAAAGACCTGTGCATGAGGGTTTTTTTATTTGTTAAAAATACAGAAAAACCTTTATCATTCAAAAGCAGGACTAATCTATGCATATTTAGCTCACATATCAGAAAGAAGTTTCTCTTAATGCTAATAAAATGTCAACCATTCCCTCTCTCCCCAACCCCCATTTAGAACATTATCAAAACCAGTTATTGGTGGTTCCATCACACACATTAATAGCAGAAGTCAATAGTAACCTATTGCAGAAGGAAGACTTAGCACCCTGTTTGCCTCTGTGCATATCTCAAGACTTCCTAGCACATTATTACCCTGAGCTGCTGTAAATTCTTAATAACCCTCAGAGGGCCCTCTGAGACATGCTGTCACATGCTGGAATAATGAAACTATATTGACAATCATTTAAAGATGCCTGAATTCACCTTCCAGAGATGTGTGAATTTTTAGAAGTTCCATCAGAATGATGCTATCTGTTTTAGGGTGTCTGGGAATGACAGAATATAAATGGCAGTAGGTGTGATCCCCATCACCAGGCTGCAACATCAACCCATATTAAGAGTTTGGCATAATAATAATAATAATAATAATAATAATAATAATAATAATACTTTTATTTATACCCTGTTATCCCAGGCCAGGGCCAGGCTCAGGGTGGCTAACACCAAATATGAATTACAATAAAACGTAGTGGGGGGGGGACCAACAACAAACAAACAATTAATTAAAATACAGCTTAAAATGCAGCCTCATTTTAATAGTAGCCCATAAATCAAGACCATAAAGGGAGGAAACATCAGATATTCACCCTAGCCAGCTATTCATGCTGGTCCTACATGGGCCAGCAAAAAAGCCAAGGGAAATTTTATATACTAAATCCCATATAAGGGGTCAGAGCGAGTCTAAGCCGAAGGCCAGGTGGAACAGCTCCATCTTGCAGGCCCTGTGGAAAGATGTCAAATCCCGCAGGGCCCTGATCTCTTGTGACAGAGCGTTCCACCACATCGGGGCCAGTGGTGAAAAGGCCCTGGCCCTAGTTGAGACCAATCTAACCTCCTTGAGGCTTGGGACCTCCAAAGTGTTGTTATTTGCAAACCGTAAGGTCCTCTGTGGGGCATACCAGGAGAGGCGGTCCCATAGGTACGAGGGTCCTAGGCTGCGTATGGCATTAAAGGCCGAAACCAGCACCTTAAACCTGACCCTGTACTCCACTATGAGCCAGTGCAGCTGGTAAAGCACTGGATGAATGTGATCCCATGGCAAGAACCCCGTAAGGAGCCTCGTTGCGGCATTCTGCACCCGCTGGAGTTTCTGGGCCAGCTTCAAGGGCAGCCCCGCGTAGAGCGAGTTACAATAATTAAGCTTCTGGATTGACCAGGCCTGATGGAAATGCTAAGTCCTTGGCTTCTAACTCTTTTCTCTTCTGTCCTGAATATTCAGCTTTCCTGGATGTCCGCCTGTTCCTGTGTTATAAGACATAATAGGCTCTGAGACTAAAGAATGAAACATCTGAATTACCCTATTTTTCTGTGTATAAGACTAGGTTTTTGTGAGAGCTGGAACTTAACGAGTTAAGCTTTTCCCAGGATGCTACACCATTCTGACGTCAGCTTTAGAAGCTGGGAGGAGTTGTTGGGAGGAGTTTGTCAGTCCCACTATGTGAGCTGTGGGGGAAAGGACGTAGTGCTGTGATGGCTGCAACTAGTCCTGGAAATTCCTGAGAAATGTTGGAAATAAATGCTGTATAGAGACAAACGGGACTCTGTGTGTTTGTCTGGGAGCTGAATCCAGCAGGTGACAGTTTACAACGCTGTGCGAAGCTCTGCTGAACCGTGACGGAGAAGAGCTGGAGTGGAAGCGTGCCGGGCAGCAATAAACCGCTAATCGAGGTTTGTAAATCAATTAGCGGGGGTCACGGCTAATACAACAGTACAGGTTATGGGTCATCACCGCTTGTAAAACTGTCGGGAGCTTTGATCTGCGGCGTCGAGCAGGGGGCCGGCAGGAGGCGGAAGGACTTTTTGCCTGGTGTTGAAAGGCAAGGAGAGCTGCGAAGCAAACAAGCAGGCTGCGAGACGCAGAGAAGTGCCTGTGTTGCTGAGAACTGCCAAGAGCTGAGGGCAGCTGAGGTATCGTTTCTCCACGCCAGGGGAGCTGGAAGTCTTGTGAGTACAGCTTGGGGGCGCCTTTGGAGAACGGGAGGCCGGAATCTGAGGCAAGCAGGCAAGCAAGCTGAAAGACGCTGCAGAGAGCTTGGGGCTGTGCCTAACGTTTGAAGGCAAGCTGACGACGATGCTGATGCCAGCTTGAAGTTCTGCCTGGAATTGTGAGAGGCAGGGGCGCTGATCTGCTAAACCGGGAGCCGAAGAGCGGCTGGTTGTTTACGTGAGTACGCTGGGCCCCGGGGGAAGATGGCAGGCTGCCAGGTCTTGGAGGACTGTGGGAGGCTCACTTTAAGAAGTTGGGCAACCTGGCTGCTGATCTGAAGTCTACTGTTCTGGGTGCCAAGAAGCCAGAGGCCGTTCAGCGCTCCAGGGTGTTTGTGAGGCTGGAGGCGGAAAGCAAGGGCCGGGAGATGGCTGCTTCAGAACAGAAAGACAAGATGGCGCTGATCACCTACGTGAGAGCTGGTGCACAGCTGGGAAAGGCTGTGGGCCCCAGAGGGGGGGCAAAGGGACTATTGGCGCTTGGAAATGTACTGCTGTGTTTGCTGTGAAGGCTTCAGCAGGAGGCCAGAGCCCTGGGGAAGGACTACAAGAGCCTAGAGATGGCTGGAGCCCCTGTTCCTGATGATTCAGCCTCAAGGAGTGCTAGTGAGCAAGTCGGGGGGGCGGAAAGTTCCAAAGGCAAGTTTGAAAGGTTTTCCACTGAACCTGCTGGAGCGAAGAGCGGCTTCAGGGGGGGCGAGGCTGGTGGGAGGCGCCGTTCCAGAAGGAGGAAGGCCAAGCCAGCTGGGAGCCCCAGGCGGTGTTTTTCCACTGGAGTTCGTCGTTGCTACGTGTGCAAAGCTCCGGGACATCTGCGGCGAGATTGCCCCCACCGGAGCAGAGAGAAAAGACAGGATGTTGCCAAGGTCAAACTGCTGAATTCTCATGGGAACCAGACGGGTTACCATGGCAACCGGTCTGGAAAAACACCCAGGCGCGGGACTGAGGCTGGTGTACGTGCCAGGTGCCAGCAAGAGACTCGTGGAACAAGGCCAGAGCAGAGTGTTGTTATTGGCTCTGCTGCTAATTGCAATTTGATTCCAGAGACATCTGCTGGGAAGCTGCGGAAATGCAGGGCTGCTTTAACAGGGATGACTGTTAGGTTCACAGACGGAACGCAAAAGCCAGTCTGTGGTATGGCTAACGTGTCTTTCTCTACTTCACAGGAGAAGCGAGAGATCAACGTTGTGCCGGGACTGAAGTGTTGTCTTTTATCTGTATCAGCTCTAATGAAGCAGGGATGCAGTGCTTGTTCTGAGAATGACACCTGTTCCATTTTCAGAGGAGGGAGACAACGGGTCAACATGCAGAGGGAGAACAACGTCTTTGTTCTGGAGTCACCTATGGAGGGTGGTGGGAATGCTGAAAAAGCACAGGTGCAGTGTGCTAAGGTTCCCAAAGATGTGCAAAAGTTGCACAGGTGCACAAAAGGGTACAAGCTCCGGAAATGTGGGAGGAGGTCCCAAGGGTGCAGGGCATGCAAAGGTGCAAAGGTGCTTGGTTTTCCCGGGTTTGGGAGGGTTACCAAAGAGCCCTTTGAGCTGGTTTACACAGATCTGTCAGGACCCAAGAGGTCTGAGAGTCTGGGTGGGGCCAGGTATGTGCTGTCGCTGACAGGTAACCACAGCCAGGTTGGCTGGTGTTTCTCTCTCAAATCACAGGGGGAGGTGACGCAACTGTTCCAGGATTGGGTTGCGGAGGTGGAACTAAGGTTCTCCACCAGGGTGCAAGGGTTCAAGAGCGACCGAGGGTCACAGTTTACTGGGTCTGCTCTGGAGGAATTTTTCAAGGAAAAGGAAGTACGTCACCAGGTGACGGGTGCAAAGTCTTCTCAAGGGAGAAGGGAGGCTGTGGCTGAACCCAGTGATGGGGATAAGGTCCAGAATCAGGGTTCAGATCCCGGTGATGGGGACCAGGTCCGGGGTCAGGGTTCAGGGCAGGTTTGGGCATCTCCAAGGGTTGTGAAAGGAGTGTCCAGGTGTGAAGCTTCATCTCCGGTAATGGAGAAAGCTCACGGAAGGGTTGTCAAGTCAGAGGGGGAAGAGTCTGACGGAGAAGACACAACTGCTGGCCCTAATGGGTCAGTAGGGTATCAGGTCACGGGTGCGTGGAAAAGTGTCGCACAGTGTGATTCTGGGAGTGTTGAAGGGGTTCAACAGGTGCCTGGGAAAGATGCTGGGAAGGAGCACAAGGCAAAGGGAAGGGTGTTGAACTCAAAAAAAAAAAAAAAGGGTTTTGTCAGAAGGTGCAGCAAGGGGGGGTGTGAGAGCTGGAACTTAACGAGTTAAGCTTTTCCCAGGATGCTACACCATTCTGACGTCAGCTTTAGAAGCTGGGAGGAGTTGTTGGGAGGAGTTTGTCAGTCCCACTATGTGAGCTGTGGGGGAAAGGACGTAGTGCTGTGATGGCTGCAACTAGTCCTGGAAATTCCTGAGAAATGTTGGAAATAAATGCTGTATAGAGACAAACGGGACTCTGTGTGTTTGTCTGGGAGCTGAATCCAGCAGGTGACAGTTTACAACGCTGTGCGAAGCTCTGCTGAACCGTGACGGAGAAGAGCTGGAGTGGAAGCGTGCCGGGCAGCAATAAACCGCTAATCGAGGTTTGTAAATCAATTAGCGGGGGTCACGGCTAATAAAACAGTACAGTTTTCCCCCTAAAAAATAATGTCAAAGGTGGTGTCTTATACACGGATACATGTCCCCCCATTTTCTTAAATCTGAGTCCCCAAAAATAGGGGGCGTCTTATACATGGGGGCGTCTTATAGACAGAAAAGTATGGTTTGATGTTAAGACAGGAGAGGGGCTGGGGAAAATCTGTAAAAGAATTATAAGATATTGATTGATATGAATAGGGTTGCCACCTTTGTTTGGGCAAAATACAGGGCAGGGCAGGGTGGGTGAGTGCTTTCCTTTTACCTTTCTGTAGTTTGATGTGTGTGTGTTGTCCTGAAAGGAGTGTGAGAATCTGACTTAAATTTAATTATTGTGGATGAAGATTGTAGTAGCAAATGCCTATGTATAGAAGGACTTGCTTTTCTCTGCCCTGTATTTCCCCACATTCAGTTAGTCTCCTGGCACGTGATCAGTCTTCAGCAGTGGCTGGCTGGAACAGTATTTAGTAAAATGAAATACTTAGCAAGTTGGTTAATCATGCCCGTTAGGTCAGGCTGATCTGGGCTGTGGACCAATATGAAAGGCATGGAGGATTTGTTCGCAAAGAACATATTAGCACTTGAAAGTAACCTTAATCTGAGTCTGATAAAAAGGAGGGGGGAGAGATGGGGGGAGCTGTTCTTAAAAGGATGTTAGCAAATCAGATTAAAACCAGTCTACCTTAGTTGGAAGTAATGAAGGGAAAATTATCAGGGAAATACACCGCATTGGGAAGAGCTTGTCAAATAATTATTGCAAGATTGTAGGTGCCAAAAGCTTCTTTCATTATGCTTCAGCTTGCTGTGCACAGAGATTTGGGATTTAATTGGGGGGGGGAGCAAAAATGGGGTAGAGGAGGATTTCTAGAAGTATATGGGGGTCAGGCAACAGCAGCTCAGAGGCAGAGCACTTTCTTTGCCTGCAGAAGGTCCCTGGTTCAATCCCTGGCATCTTCAGGTAGAGCTGGGATTCCTGGGAATGCCCCCTGCCTGGAACCCTGCAGAGCTGCTGCCAGTCTGTGTTGACAATGCTGAACAAGATGATCTGACTCAGTTGGAAGCAGGTTCCTATGTTCCTACATTAAGTAACCCACAATTCATATTCTGATCTTTTACAAAGAGCTACATATTCTGTTTCAGCAGGATGCTATTCCTTCCTCTTCTACAGGGGCAGTGTGCAAGTTTGCCACACCTTGCAGGCAGCCACATGCAGCTAAAAGGAAGGTCCCTGCTGGTGCCACCCCCTTGCTCCAGTCCAGTGGGTCCTTATGAGGCATTCTGGCCAGTGTCCCCAACTCTGGAAACTTCCCATTCCATTTGCAGGAGAGGCTGAACAGGGAGCATCTGGTATCAGTGTTGAAAGAAATATGTGTGCAGACCTTTTGCATGTTAAGAAGGAGCAGTTGGGAAGCAGCATTTGAGCACCAGCAGGGCTATTCCCAAGGTGGTTGTTGCAGATGGCTTGAAGAATCCAAAAAGCTAAAAGCCATGGCCCTCCCTCCCCATCACCATCCGGCCGTCTTGAAGCTGCTCCTGCCGCCTCTGCGTGCAGAAGCCAAGCCAGGCAGTTTAAAACTACAAGCATTTCCCTGGCAGCTGTACAGCGAGGATTGGGTTTTCTGGTCGTTCTGTGAAGTCCAAGGTGGTAGGTAGTCAAAGCCGGTGTGTGTGTGTGTAAAGCATCCCTGGCAGAAGGCCATCCAACCTCTGCCTTGAAACCCCCAAGGAAGGAGAGTCCCCTGCCTCCTGGGGAAGGCCTTCCACTGTGGGCTCCTGACAAAGTGCTTGGTCCTCTTGAAGGCCATGTCCACACCCAGCCTCCTGCCTGAGTGGCATCTGCAGGCCACATCTTCAGCCACCGGGATATGCCTCCTCTGGATCCCAGTGGCATCCCACTTCCTGAGGCAGGTGCCTCAGGCTGCCTCAATGTAAAGGCAGGCCTGCCATTGAAGTATGGGAGTCCAATGGGGGGAAAGGTAGCATTAAGCACAATCCTTTCCAGGTGATTTGGACCTCCAAAATCCAGAAAGAAATTGAGTTCAAAAGAAGATTGCGGGTGTCTTTATTCCAGCACTATGGATGTCTCCCATTTCCACAGGGTCCATAAGCAATGCTGAAGTGGATGTAGCTGTCTTAGAACATTGAAACTCTTTGATGCCTGTGTCTCCCCACGAAGCAGATCCCACTCTTCATTCTTCCTGGCACCACACTTGAATATTCATGCACACCTGTGGAAAAAGACAAGTAAATTTTTACCACTGTGCTGGAGTGGAGAGAACTGCACAGCATTTTAATCACCTCCTTCCCACAATCACGAATGAATAAACAATGAGCGAGCCTGTGGGAAATCAACCCCATTCTTTTCAGCAGAGAATCTGTGGGATAAAGTAAGTTCGGTTGTGCAATATGTTTGGCCAGGGAATCGTTATGTGACAAATAAGTCATGCAGAGTGCTTTGCTCAGCATCAGCCCAAGGCCAAGTACCATCTGCGCATGAAGGGAGATGCCCAGCTTTAGTAAGGAGGCCACAACTCCAGCAACCAGGAATTCTGAAACTATAAGAGAGCATTTGTAGTGGGGCTGCAGCATTTCATGATAGAGATGTCATGATTCAAGTAAAATGGACCTCTTCAGTGAAATTGTCAGGTACTTGGTAATGGGAAAGACTTTTCCCTGCTCGAGACCTCGGCACCCTCCAGATGTTGCTGGACTACAACTCCCATAAGGCCATTGGCCATGGTGGCTGGAATTGGAGTCCAAAGTCATATGGAGGGTGCCAAGTTTCTTGTCTCTGTCACAGTTTTAGTCATAAAATCTGGAGAAAGCAGTGGGAAAAATTATGGCTCAGTCAAGTGAAACAAATAGACCTTTTTCTTTTTTCAAAAGTCTGGAGGGAGAGAAATTGTATATAATATCCCACATCTCTCCATTTCTAATTAATGGCTTAACCACTCACTCAATCAAAGCCTCAAAGACTGAAATGATGGTGCTAAAGGGTTTAAAGCCATCAAAGTGACCTGCAGTAGTTGGAGGAAATCTGCAATTTTGTCAGCAACTTTTTAATTTAAAGCTTCACCTGCTCTACCATGTTAAGAAAAAATGACGGGAGAATTGATGACTAGGTAGTAACAAGGGGGAAAACCCTAAAGGAATCATGAGGGAAGGGCAGAGAAGGATGCAGGTGCAAAAGGTAAGTTTGTGCCACAATAACAAACCCTCTACTTTACAGATTATTGGTGCCATGGGATATCAGCAATCTGGAACATGTCCAGAGGAGGGCAACTAAGGTGATGAGGAGTCTGGAGACCCAAGTCCTGTGGGGAACATATGAAGGAGTTGGGGATCTTTAGCTTGGAGAAGGGACAATTAAGAGTTGATAGAATAGCCATCTTCAACTGCTTTCATGTTGTTGATGATGATGATATATATTTATTTATACCTTGCCTTGTCCCCTGACATGCAGCAAATTTGCTTTCTGTTGTTCCAGAGGGTAGGGCCCACATTACAAGAAAGCGGATTTAGACTAAACATTGAGAAGAACATCCGCAGTGTGAGTGGATTGACAGTGGAACAGAGTGCCAAGGAAGGCAATGGGCTCAACTTTGTTAAAGTTTTTTAAGTGAAGGTCAGACAGCTATTCTTTTTCCCCCTGTACCTTTTTTAACTTAGTTTTTTAGTTTCTAAAAATACATATAACAAAGCATCCCCAATCAGTGGGAGGAAACTGGTTTTCTAGATCCATTTCAATTGGGGTTTAGGCCTGGTTTTGGCACCAAAACTGCCTTGGTCACCCTGCATGGTGATCTTGTTGGGAGAGAGACAGGGGAAATTCTCCTCGACCTCTCAGCAGCTTTCAGTACCATAAACCTTGGTATCCTTTGGAGGGGCTGTCTGAGTTAGTGGTTGGCGGCACTGCTTTGCAGTAGTTCTGGTCCTGCTTGGATAGTCGTTCCCAGAGGGTGATGCTTGGGGAGTGCTTTTCAGCCTTGTGGAGCCCTCAATGTGGGTTCCTCAGGGCTAAATTCTACCCCCTCTGCTATTTAACATCTATTTATTTAACACTTATTTATTTGGCACGTATGTATATCCTTGTGCATGCTTCTCCATGTTGAATTTAGGGAGGGATCTGTAAAGTACAGTTCTTTTCGTTTCTCATTTTTTCAATCGTAAATTCAATTTTTCATGTTTCTGCAGCGATTTGTGAGGTCGCCCCCCCCCCCCCCGTGTATGTTATGTTCATTTTTGTAAACAATGTTTGGTTGGAGAGCCATGAAAGTTGCAGAATGGTCCATATTACAGCATGGTGGTGTTTAAATGCAAACTGAATTGAATTTCTCCCCCCGCATCAGTACCCCGATACATGACACATATTTTCCGCCCAAGCTTTAGACACACCTTCCCCTTACCCAAGAATTCTCTGAGAATGCATAAGCCAATGAAATTCATTGTGTCGAAAGCTGGGGGGGGGGAGCTCACCATTTAAAAGAGGGGGTGCAGTTTAAAAGAGGGGTGATTTTGACAGTTTGTAAGTAAAACTATCACTCATGGGATTTGCAGAGCTCTTGAGAAAGCAACTGATTTGCGTGTATATCCTGTTTATCCGAGAGACTATTGCCTTTGATTCCATGGAAACTATCGCTTTGGCAGCAAGGGAATTTGTCGGTTTCATGATGAGTACTGGAGGTGGAGGACTGGATGATTTCCTGAGCCCCCGCAGGGTGTGAGAGCTCAAAGCTAGCAGAGAGTGACAATGTGTTGCATACTCCACAGCGTTCACTCAGCTTGTCAGATCCAAGAATAGCATCCATTCTATGGAAAGAATGAAGGAATAATATGAGTGTGTTTTTCATGGGACAGACAGATAATATTAACTCTGCTACATAGCTCTCTTGCCCTGCCTCTTAAATTCACATTTGGGGGAACCACCATTCGAAAACAGGAAAATGGTTTCTAAAAAAGTAGAACTCATTTAAGGCTAGGAACAGATGCACCTGTTGATTTCAGTTTCTTATTTCTCTGCTGTTTTCCCTAAGGTATACACACACAATTATTGCCTAATATTTTGGAAACAATGAATTATGTAGATTCACATGGAAATGCAAATCAGGAAAAAGTCCCTACACAGGGCTAAAAAAAAACCCTCCCTCTACTAAAGATGCTTTCCTTGGTAATGTCTCTACTTTATCCTGAACAGAATGTTACAATGGCAACAGGTGAAGGAGGCTGGAGAGGAGCTGGTGGTGGAAGGCAAGCAGGGAGGAGATGGACAGGCCAGCAGGAAGCTCCTCAGAGGCAAGATCTGGTGCGGGGGGGGGGGCATAGGTCACCACGGGGTTCTGTACTGCGGCACAGTAGCTGCTGTGCGTTGGGGGTTGTGATTCTGGGCAGCAGGGGAGCTTGAGGGTGCTAGGCACTTGGGTGCTGCTCAACAACTTTGATTTCCCCAAAAAAGCTCAAGAGTGTTGGGCGTGGGATTTCTGCCACTGTTAGCTATTGTTTTTCTCCCCAACTTGCACAGAATCTAAATGTATGTTGATGAAATTACCGGTATGCTGCAAATTTCTCCTGCTTTTTTTGAAAAATCCCGCTCTCCATCAATTAATGAGAAAAAGAAAATGCACTAAAAAATTACCAAAGAAAACTTTGATGAACCTATTATGGGTGGGCACATTAGAAGCACAGCTTGCCTTTGGAGAGTGAATTTGAAATATGAACCTACCCATTCAGAGTCAAATCCTGGCAGGCCTGGTCTGAAATGGGGCTCACCCCTGCCCTCTGCCTTGTCTTCCTTGCCAACAATCCTCACTGCATTCCCCCAATGAAAAGCTTGCCTTGGATAAGGCAAAGGGGATAACAGGAGGTTGAGAACCTGCAAGGCCTCTCCTGGGCCATAAACAGTGTAGGGAGAACCATTTCCCGCAATGGATCCTGAGTCCCACAGTTAGAAAACTACAAGTCCCATGATCCCAGTCAGGAAATGTTGCTTCACTGCAGCCTGCCTTGGGTGAAAGGGGTCATCTCTGCCGCCCCTTACCCTGAACCCTTTTACCCAAGATAGGGATGGACAAATTCCATTCTTTTTTTAAAAAAACCTCTGCAGCGAAATTCCAAGGTATTTTGTATGTATTTCTTCTAATATATGTAGTTTTGTACATTATTTTCACAAATGTTCATATTTTTGTATGCACATTTTGCATTTTTGTACTCATTTTGTTGTTGCTGGAAAACTGCATTGCAAAATTCAGGAAAGTGTTAATTTCTCACAAACCTGAGCTCATTCTGAGCTTTAGCCAGCCTGACCTTCCCCCTGCAACTGTTGGCTACTCCTGTATCCTCCTCCTTTGTGATGTCTCCTTTCTTATATTTCTTACGAATACCCTTCTTAACTCTCAGCCCATCTGTGAGCTCCTTATGCAGCCACACCGGTTTCCTTAGATGCCTCCCACTTTTCTTTCTTGTTGTAATGGTCTGCATTTGGGCCTTCACTATTTCTTCTTCAAGAGACTCCCTTCTATCTTGGACTTCACTTTGAGTATTTCCAACCATGGCATCACATCCAGTAGCTCCTTCAGTTTTTTGAAATTGACCTTCATAAACAGGTGCTTTTTGCAATCTGCTGAGTAATTAGGTATGGGCAGATTGATAGCCTTATTCTCCATGAAGTTGTCCAAACCTCATTTCAATCCAACTAAGCTCTTGCAGCAAACAGCAGAGGTTGGCCCATTCAAGCAAGTAGGGCACTGCCTTACTATACTCAGTCTGCCCTTGGCCAGCCAGCCACCTGGCCACCTTCTTACTCACAACTGGTCTAAGGGGGAGCGCTGGCTGTAAGCTTCCTCCTTTTCAGTGCTACCCTTGCAGAAATCAGGAGAGGAGGATGGGAACCAAACTAGAATTAGTTGCCTCCTCCTCTCATTGGCTTTGGTGCCACCTACAGGTGGTCTCCCTGCCTTCCACCCTACCAGGTCTAACAAGCACCAGCCAACTACATAATTTCACTTTCCTGAGATGGGCAGTGTTGAGCCTGACTTTAAAAAAAAAATAAAAAAATTGTGGTGTGGCATTTCTATTTAAAATGGGGTGGAGAGAGATCCTCATAAGGAATATATTGCCATGCTGTAGAACACCACATAAGCTGTTACAAGCTTGGTAGATCAGGGGAATGCCATGGACATAGTGTATCTTGATTTCAGCAATGCTTTTGGCAAAGTCCCCCATGATATTCTTGTGGGAAAACTGGTAAAATGTGGGTTGAATGAGGAAACTGTTATGTGGACTTGTAGCTAGTTGACTGACTAAACCCAGAGTACTCATTAATGGCAGTCATCTTTGAGAATTCCTGGAGAACAGGCGAAGTCCCGGCAGACTGGAGGAGGGCAAATGTTGTCCCTATTTTCAAAAAGGGGAAAAGAGAGGACCCAAATAATTACCGCCCAGTCAGTCTGACATCAATACCAGGGAAGATTCTGGAGCAGATCATCAAGCAAACAGTCTGTGAGCACCTAGAAAGGAATGCTGTGATCACCAATAGTCAGCATGGATTTCTGAAAAATAAGTCATGTATTGACTAACCTGATCTCGTTTTTTGACAGAATTACAAGCCTGGTAGATGAGGGGAACGCAGTGGATGTAGCCTACTTTGATTTCAGCAAGGCATTTGACAAGGTGCCCCATGATATTCTTGTAAAGAAGCTGGTAAAATGTGGTCTTGACTATGCTACCACTCAGTGGATTTGTAACTGGCTGACTGACCGAACCCAAAGGGTGCTCATCAATGGTTCCTCTTCATCCTGGAGAAGAGTGACTAGTGGGGTGCCACAGGGTTCTGTCTTGGGCCCAGTCTTATTCAACATCTTTATCAACGACTTGGATGATGGACTCAAGGGCATCCTGATCAAATTTGCAGATGACACCAAACTGGGAGGGGTGGCTAACACCCCAGAGGACAGGATCACACTTCAAAACGACCTTGACAGATTAGAGAACTGGGCCAAAACAAACAAGATGAATTTTAACAGGGAGAAATATAAAGTATTGCACTTGGGCAAAAAAAATGAGAGGCACAAATACAAGATGGGTGACACCTGGCTTGAGAGCAGTACATGTGAAAAGGATCTAGGAGTCTTGCTTGACCACAAACTTGACATGAGCCAACAGTGTGACACGGCAGCTAAAAAAGCCAATGCAATTCTGGGCTGCATCAATATTAGTATAGCATCTAGATCAAGGGAAGTAATAGTGCCACTGTATTCTGCTCTGGTCAGAGAAAAGATCGAAACTTAAAGTAATAGTATGTTTGATTTAAGTCACAACTATTTGATAAAAATTACTTGAAGTCTAGAAATATAACATTTGAGAGGTATAAATTAAGAAATGAAACAAGGTGATAATTTGCTGGCACTTTTATTACAAAGAACGCAGGGTAGGGAGATGTGAGGAAGTCCAGTTAGTTATACAAAAAAAAGGGTTATGAACAGTTGTGCTTTTTCTTTTTCTTTTCTTTTTGCTTTGTTATATTGTTTGTTGGTGTAATTGTATGTTTTTTTTCTGTTTGTTATTTCTCTGGTGAAGGGTTTTTATGTAATTGTTATGTGACCTTCTATTTTATGTTTGAAAACTGAATAAAATATTTATATATAAAAAAAAATTCTGCTCTGGTCAGACCTCACCTGGAGTACTGTGTCCAGTTCTGGGCACCACGGTTCAAGAAGGACACTGACAAACTGGAACGTGTCCAGAGGAGGGCAACCAAAATGGTCAAAGGCCTGGAAACGATGCCTTATGAGGAACGGCTAAGGGAGCTGGGCATGTTTAGCCTGGAGAAGAGGAGGTTAAGGGGTGATATGATAGCCATGTTCAAATATATAAAAGGATGTCACATAGAGGAGGGAGAAAGGTTGTTTTCTGCTGCTCCAGAGAAGCGGACACGGAGCAATGGATCCAAACTACAAGAAAGAAGATTCCACCTAAACATTAGGAAGAACTTCCTGACAGTAAGAGCTGTTTGACAGTGGAATTTGCTGCCAAGGAGTGTGGTGGAGTCTCCTACTTTGGAGGTCTTTAAGCAGAGGCTTGACAACCATATGTCAGGAGTGCTCTGATGGTGTTTCCTGCTTGGCAGGGGGTTGGACTCGATGGCCCTTGTGGTCTCTTCCAACTCTATGATTCTATGAAAAAAGAAGGAATGAACAAAATGGTGCTTGTGCTACAGCCAGCCAGTAAAAAGGCTACCTTTGGGGGGAATACTCTAGGAAATATTTCACACATGAACAACTGTTGATGCACCAAAAATGAACAGTCGTCTCCCCGCTAATATTGAAAAGGTCTAGGAGTACATTTGTTCTTCAGATACATCCCAAGCTAGCAATCAAGACATGTCACTGAATAGATGGTGCAATAGGCCCTTCTCATTGCTTCTAAATTTATCCAAATGCCCCAAAGCCATCAGGATTTTCACTCATGTACAACGGCGCAGCTAGCCGCTTGGGTACCAGGTGCAGCATGTGTGTCATGCAATTGGAGGTGGGGTGAGCCGCCCATGGGGGTGGGGCACACTGCATGGAGCCTCTCCACCACGTCCCCCTCAGCTGTAGGGAGGCGGAGGGAGAGGCTGAGGGCAGAAACAAGTCCCATGCTGCTGTTTCAGGCAGCGCAGAGCCGGCAGGCACCCTAGCCACCACATCACTCCCAGGAGAGACGTGTGGCTCGGGCATGCTGCAGGCCCCGCGGCAAGTGCCGGCCCATGCGGTGTGGCACCCAGTGCCAGCCGTGTTTCGTTACATTTGATGACTGAACAAAAAAAATATGTGAGCCCAATATTTATTTATTTATTTATTTATATTATTAAAAACTCATATTTTTGTTATTTGGTCACCCCCCTCAGTGATGACACCCGAGGCAGACAGCACACGGCCACCCCACACCTCCTTCCTCCACCACTGCTCATGTATTGCTCTGTTCCAAGCAATGATCCAGTGCTTCCTACTGCTTGCTAGGATCAAGAGACCTTTCAATTCATTGGGTTATAAATAACGCAAGTGCTGATACTATTGGCCTCCACAAAAACACGAATGGAACATGTCATCCAAATTAGCACTTTAATTGGGACGATATGGATGGCTTTGTCATCAGCTTTCTGCAAACCCCTTTCTGATCAAGCTCTGTGCATTTACCGGTAATTATTCACAGTTTAACCTCAGACATAATGTCTGTGTCTCTTGCAAGACTCCCAAGTGCCGGGACGAGTCCAAAATCCATGAACTCAGGAGCAACTCTCTAATTTGAGAGTAACCATCTTTAAACTAAAAATGAACCCAGTCTTTGTTCTGCATCTGTCTGTCTGTCTATCTGTATCTCACTGTACAGTCAAACTCTGGAAAACATCAGTGATGCCATCTGGGATCTAATCTCCAACCTGGAAGCTACTCATCTTTAAGGACACTGATTTTTATGAGTGTGGCTTCTCTATGGTTTGGTTCCATGTCACGCTAGTAATGATTGGATAAGAACATGAACATAGCAGCCTAAGAAGAGCCTGCCAGAACAGCCAGTGGCTCATCTGGTCCAGCATCCTGACAGGAGTCAAGCAGATGCCTGTGAGAAACCCATAAGCCAGACCCAAGCACAAGAGCCCTCTCCTGTCCAGTGGTTTCAACATCTGGAGGCAGAGCATTGACATTGTGGCTAATAGCCATGGATAGCCCTCTGCTTCATGAATCTATCCAATCCTCTTTTAAAACCATCCAAGTTGGCGGCCATCACTGCTTCCTGTGGGAGCAAGTTTCCTAGTTAACTGTGCACTATGGACTCACATGGGTTGGGGCAAGGGCTTAGATCCTTCCCACAAAAACACTGGCTGACACCAAGAGAGAAGGGCAGTGCTGGCATGGGAAAAGAACCTACATGGGGCATGTGGGAACTCTGCTCATCCCTGTGGTTGTTCATCCAGAGGTTTCTCGGATGTCACTGGACCTCATTGTGGGAGATCAGCTCCAATGCTCACAGTGAATGAACATATTCTCTCCTAAGTAGGGTTATGGCCTTGTGGCAGAGCACATATTTTTCCACCCAGGAACTTCCAGGCACAATAGCTGGCATTGCTAGGATTTTGTGTAGCAGGGTTAGAAAAATCTTGCCCCTTAGACCTTCTAGAACTGCTGGCAGTGAGAGTAGTGAATATGTTCCAAACTCCATTATCATGGGTGGGGAACCTCTGGCCACCTAGAGGTTGTTGGACCACGTCTCACCCTTCATGACGATGGCTGTGCAGGCTGGGGTTGGTGAAGGTTGGAGTCTGATAAGATCTGGAGGCTTCTTCATCCCCACAGCACAAGGGAGGGGGGCCGTATGTCCTGCTTTACAGAGGACAGCCCTCTCTCCAAAGGAGTCTTGTCATGTCCAAGCCAGGCTTAAAGATTCAAAGAATGAGAAGCGAAAGCAGAAGACCCTTGCAGTTGCCCATCAAGAACTGGTGACTGAGCAGCAGACCAAGGAAGTGTCATCTTGTCCACTAGGTTGTCACATAGTACATTTCTATTTAAATTTTTGTTTTAAGTATCCAACTTTATATAAAAATCAGCATGTTTTTCTCCACTATTTATTTATTTATTATGTCATAAAATTTACATGAAGCTTGATTGCAAAAAGGACTTTCAAAACATTTTATAAAAATAACAAAACAATGCATGTATCTATACAAACTGTTAAAAACAGCAATTTTAAAAATTCAAAAAGATAAAATCAGCAATAAACTAAAAACAAATCAAAACACATATCAACATTCTAGATCTATGAGTAGGCTTGTCAAAACAAAAAATGTTTTGAGCAGGCACCCAAAAGTGTACCGTGAAGGAGCCTGCCTGATACCAATCAGCAGGGAGTTCCACAGGGTGAGGTGCCAGCCAAAGTGTAAGACACTTTCATGCTTCCTCACCAGATTGTTTCACCTATCTCATTTGTGTCTGATGCTCACATTCCACCATCACCACCACCACCACCACAACAACAACAAAAACACCCCTCACCAAATCAATTATTTCAATAACTGCAGGTTCCTATAGGTTACATGCCAGCTGTCAGGAGAGGCACAACAGCAACAAAACTCAGGCCTGGGGAGACTTTTAAAGTGTGGGTTATTTGAAAAAGAATGACTCCATATGGCATATTTTAAAGGCAAATCGAGGATGATATGCTTGGTGGTTTCTGGAGTTCTTTATTTCCACTCTGGTGCCTCATTTAATCCAGATGACAAATGCCTTGAGCAATCCAAATAATAAAAGACCACCATCTCCTGTCCAGGGCAAAGAGAACCAGCTCCTCAAACCAGAGCAAAAGAAACATTTCTGTGGCATGCTTCCCTGCAGCCTCCTCCACTGCTAGCCCAAGGGAGGATTTAGCAAATGATGTCTTCTCCTGGACTTTGATTGGCTACCTGGGAAAGTGGCAGAGTGCAGACCCCTGGTAAGATGATTTGCAGAATGAAAGAAAGCAAGAAAACTCACAAACACCACTTGGAAAGTAAGTCAAGCGCACCAAAAAGTCTGCGCTGTGGTAGCTCCATGTGTTTGTGGCACAAACACAGCTGAGTGCAGATCGCCTGGTGACATTCAAGTACAGCAGGTGCCCCTGGCCTGACCTTGGATGTCTCCAGGAAACACAGTGTTTTGCTTTGGTAGAGAAGTACACGTTCATGATGCAGAGCCAGCTCAAGCAGCCTTTGTCCTTTCTCATTCATGCTGCTGATACCAAAGTGGGCTATGCAGATGTCCCACGTGTGATGATTTCCCTCAATTCTAGCATTGAAATCTCCCAACAGGAATAGGTGTTTGCAATCTGGGACCCTCCTGACAGCCTGGTCTAGTTCCTCGTAGAACTGGTCCTTGCTTTATAGGCCAGAGTGCATAGTTGGAATGTAGATGCTCAAGATGTTAACTGGACAGGAGGTGGTTGAGAAGCAGAGGGAAAGTGACTTCCAGTACTTCCTGCCTTAAATGGATGCAGTTCCCACGCTAGCAGAGATCATTTGCGGAGGAAAACAAGGATGATTTGGGAGTAATTGACCTTGCAAGCTCCCCCCAGGGCCGGGGGGAGTGAGTGTCACTCACAGATCATCTTGATAACCGGTTCTCACTCCAGCATGGAATCTGAGAGACAGGAGACACTGAGTGGAAAAGCGTTCCACATATCAGTAACACCAGTAATGCAGCCGTTAAGAGCAGAGGTTCTTCTGTATATTTGCATGAAATTGGCTCCAGTTTACAGATGTGTGCAGGATGAAGGGGATAAGATTACAAACTGCCAAGAGAATCAGCTACTGGGTTGCAACGTTTCAAACTGGAATGAAGATCTCCTTCGTTGAAGAATATGGTATGTCAGGGGGAAGGGGAGCCTTTACCCTTTTTTATTAATACAATATTTGCTATATAAATGATTTGGCAAACCTCCCCCTAAACAATAACAACTGATAAAGAGCAAAAAGAGAAAAAGACAACAGAATTATATTTATGGATTAAAATGAAAATAGAACTGTGTGAGAACATTGGAATGATTTAAAGCATCTAACTTCCATCTGATGGTTATTTGGACTGTGGTCTTTGATCTGCAGTAGCTCTGGTGAGACTCCAGATCGTTAGAGATAAGAATCTGAGGAGAAGGAGAACTGGAATCTTGCCCGGATGGCAGGCTGCCAGATTACTCCCATACTCAGATATAAACGACAAAGATGGAGTAACGACGCAGCTTGAATTTCAACAGAAGAAGAGAGACTGGAAAAGCGGAAGCAGAGATGCCGTGTAAGACATGATTAGAACAACAAATAAACAAATGAGAAAATAAACATCTCACACAGGAAACAGAACTCTTTCTATGGAAAAACTTTTGTTATTAAATATCTCAACACAAATGGAAGTCAAGAAATCAGTAGCTTTTGATAAGGGACTAAGATTGGGACTGAATGCAACTGGATTAACTAAGATCTCAGAAGCAGGAAGAAATAAGAACTTTGCACTTGGACACCCAGCACATGGGAAGTCACTCAAAATGTATAATTGGCTGTATAACTGATTTATATTTGGATGGGAATTGTAATTTGATATTGATAAAATGTGGTTGTCATTGGATTTTAATAATTGAAAATTAATAAAAGTTATGTGCAAAAAAAAAAAGACAAGCAGAGGGAAAGCAAGCATTCTAAGCATTGCAGACAGAAGGGAGTTCCTCACTGCAAAGCCTATGCTATGAGTACATGGTTTTTCTGGATGCCCTACTTGCCAGAAAAAGGTGTAGTTCTTCTCTTGGAAGCAGCCACTTGAAGTGAGTGTGGTCTCCTGGAGAGTGGCAACATCAGTGTCGAGTGTTTTCAATTATGTCCGTCTTCTGTGAGTCACTGGCACATGCATACATGGTCCTGATGCTTCAGCTTGATAGCTGCAAGAGGGTTTGTTTCGTTTCTTTTTTGCCTGGTGCAGAAGTTCAGTCCACTTGTTGAGTGATACTCTGAGCTCCAAGCACCCATTAAAGCAGGCAGACTGTGGTGGGTCAGCACTTTATTGACTTGGGGCAGCCCAGCTTAAGGGAGGCAGTAGCTGACCAGTGAAATACAATTATCTCTTCCACTGAGGAAGGCAACTTGTAGCCCTTGTACCTTATGCCAATCAGATTATAACTTGTAACTGATGCCTCCTAGAATCATAGAATCTTAGAGTTGGAAGGTACACCAAGGGTCATCTAGTCCAACCCCCTGAAATTCAGGAATCTCAGCTAAAGCGTCCATGACAGATGGCCATCCAACCTCTGCCTAAAAACCTCCAAGGAAGGAGAGTCTACTACCTCTCACGGGAGTCTGTTCCACCTCAAACAGCTCTTTCTGCCAGAAAGTTCTTCCTGATGTTTAGTTGGAATCTCCATTCTGGTAACTTGAAGCCATTGGTTCAAATACTACCCTTCAGAGCAGGGAAAACAAGCTTGCTCTATGCTACATGTGACAGCCCTTGAGATATTTGAAAATGGCTATCATATCTCCTCTCAGTTTCCTTTTTTCCAGGCTAAACATACCCAGCTCCTTCAAGTGCTCCTCATAAGGCTTAGTTTCCAGACCCTGGATCATCTTGGTTGGTCTCCTCTACACACATTCCAGCTTGGTCTCCTCTTTTCCAGACTAAACATACCCAGCTCCCTCAACCATTCCTCCTAAGGCTTTCCAGACCCTTCATTATCTTGGTTACCTTGCTCTGCACACGTTCCAGCTACACACGTTCCAGCTCCGTAAATTGTAGTGCCCAGAATTGGACACAGTATTCCAGGCATGGTCTGACCAAGGCAGAAGAGAGTGGGACTATTACTTTCTGCTTTGTTTTTGTTGTGTTGGCAGCACCAAAGTGACCTCTTTAGGGTGCAGGCCTAGGCAGAGCGTATTGAAGTCCTGGACTGCACAGACAACAAGATCCCCCTCTCCCTCTCACAGACATGGTCCAAAGGAAAGGAAAGCAATACATTTGGCACCAGCTTGGCTGCAGGAGCTGCTGGCTGGAAGGAGGCACACAGAGTGCCATCCAACAGTATTAGGGACTCCACTCTGGATTTTTGTTGAGTTTACTCCTTAGCTTTTTCTTCTCCCGAAGATGTCCTGCAAGGCAGCAGGTACTGATTTTTCCTTGGGGTTTACTCCCGAAGCCTTTTTCATAAATGAGTGTAGCTGTAAAGCAGCAGAGGTTTAGAACCAGAGTTTTCCTTCTCCTTGATGGGCTCCCTTTCAGGTTGATGAGCCCCATCTATCCCTCGTTTCCCTCTGCATCCTGTGCAGAAACTGCCTTCTTGACCACTGGACTCACTGTTGGTCTCATCCGCTGAGTCCGCTGGAGCCTGTCTCTGCATGCAGGGCGCGAGACCCAGCCAATAAATAGACTGCTCCATCCACCCATTACTACTCGTGTCAGCTGGAGGAGAGACAGAAATAATTTAGGGTTATGGTAAAAATGTACAGAACTTAGTGAAGTTAGGTAAAAGTTAGAGAAGCATCTCTAGGTAAAAGTTGGATAGGACCAACAGTTTTAACCTCCATTCGCCTCCAGCGTTATTTAGCCTATAAAATCTGCCCTCAGCCTTGTGCATTTCACTGCATTCCACTGAGATTACTTCATTGGCAGCAGAACCAGCATCTGCTGAACAACTAGCCAGATTAGGGAGAATTAAGGCACAAAGAAAGAAAAAAAGAAACAAAAGAGCAATGCTAGCCAAAAAGCACAGTGGGAGAAGAGATGAATACTTCAGGATCTGCAAAATTACAGCTACAGAGAAATCCAGCGCCATTCCACAAAGCCTCATAGGGTTCAACAAATTGTTCCAGGAGAATCGAATCCAAAAGAAAAAAGAAAGAAGTTTTCTGCTAACCGTACATTAGACCTTGTTCCACTGTAGATAAATGCTAGTTTATTCACACTGAATAGCCCCAGTTCCCTTCTTTTGGCAGAATCTGTACCCAGGCAATTCTCAACATCCTCTCCTTTCTTGACATGCTCTTACATACTTATCATGGACGTCATTCGGTTGTGTGTAGGATACAGCTATGAACTGTGAACAAATCCTGAGACTGGATGATTCCTCCATACAAACACAAAAAATGCCACACTGGAGAAATCTACATGAAGCAAACCTTATCATAGTGATACCCAGAAGTATGGTACATAGCATTTACGGAGAAATTAACATACAAACTTTGAGTCTTAAACTTCTTAAGGTTGGTTTAGCTTTGTTGCATATATTTACATTAAGCAAAGCTTAATGGAATAGGAAAGGGGGAGGGGTTAAAATGCGGATTTGTGGCTACTGAAGCTCATTTGGAGACTTGTGTTTGTTGAGCATAAGAACATAAAAAGAGCTCAGCGGGATCAGGCCAATGGTCCATCTAGTTCAACATCCTGTTCTCACAGTAGCCAACAATGTGGGAAACCTGCAAACAGCCTTTGAGTGCAAAAGCCTCTCTCCTCCTCCTCTGGCTGCCAGCAAATGATATTCAGAAGCATTGCTATCCCCAACCATGAAGAGCCATCTTGGCTAGTAGCCACTGACTGTCCTCTCCTTCATGGATTTGTCTAATCCTCTTTTAAAGCCTTCTTGGTTGGTGGCAATCGCTGCCTCCAAATAGAAAAAGATCATTAAAAGAAGATTCAACATGCAGTTCCCACAGCCCATTGCAGAAAGCCATAATCATTGATATAAAAGTTGTAGGTTGTATAGATGCACAATTTGTGGGCAACATCCAGACACAAGGAAATTGCCTGGGGGAGGAGACAAAAAAGTAGCACTATCCTGCCAGTGGGCCTAGTAGTACAAATGCTCCTCTTGTGTGACTTGGAAAGTTTGGGTGTGTGTGGATCTCTTCTGTTACCAGCCTGGTTTAATTCAGTGCTATAACCTCTTTTGTTAAACAGGTTACAGAGCTCCAGAGAGATTTAAGGGTCAGGAAGATGAATTGCTCCAAGGACGAAGGTTAATTCAATCCATGAATAGAATAATTGCTGGAGTCTTCAAGGGAGATTATGACGGGGATATTTGTCATGGTATTTCAGAGATCAGATCCCTGCTGAGGAAAAGATATTGCCATTAGAAGAACAATAAAAAGGTACTTTCAAAAGCAAAGCAATTGCTGCTTGTCATACAAGCTGCAGGACAGGGCATTCTGCCAAGGGAAATGAGAGCTCTTTTTTCAATAGCTATGTTATTAGAAGAATTTTGAAAGCTTTTTTAAAAAAAAAAATAGAGGACTAGTATAGGGTGTATTTTGTAAAGGAATGGTGAGTGGATGGAACTGAATGACCTTGAGGTTCCCTGGCTACCAAGAAGCTGAGTTCACCTTGAACCCTGCATTTGCCCTAGAACTGTGTGTCTACATTGCCTTTGCTCTGTGCAATGAACAGCGTGCAATTGCAAATGAAGTTTGCCGTGGTTGCAGGTGCGCCTGTCACAAGCAGGAATAACAGCATTTGGATGTCAGGCTTCTGAGTCTCTGGAACCTTTGCCACATCTAATGCAAATATCTGGTCTTCCATGTGTTCTGCAGGCTTCCTCCAGCAAGCATCCTTAAAAGACCTGCTGCCTTCCCCCACATGGGCATGGTTGGCACTGGAAAGCACATTGTGGTTGGCTCAGGAAACCCTTTTGACCATCTTGCTACTCTGTGGTTGGAAACTGGCAAGGCCTGCTGACAGCTCACTACCTGTGTTCTTTGACATGTTCTCTGGCCCTTCTGTCCAGCCCATTTCTTGTAGCTTCAGCTTTCTGGATACACCAGGACAGTCCCTGCCTAATCTGGAATGTGAAACCGAAATTATTCCAACCACAATGTCTGCTTCTGATTCTGCTGGGCACTAGAGCTAGGATGATGGACAGGTACAAACAGACAAATCTTTCTAGCCTGCTTTCTCCCTGCTTCTCGTATCTTTTTTTTTTAATTTCTGCAACATTTTGCTATTATTATTACTATTATTGTTAGTCTTCTGAAAATTTGCCAGCATCCTGGTGCAAATTTTGAAGGATATCTGTGTTTCAGCTTGTGCATTATCTCAGAAAATGTGAATTAGTTTGTGTTTAAAACCTCCATCCCTATAACTTCCCAGCAACCACTGCGGGGGGGGGGGATCACACCATCACTTAAAAGTGTACAATTTAAGGCAGCACCCTCAAATTTCAGGTGGGTTTCCTAAAGTTCACTGATATTAGTGGACATAGTTTAAAAATGCAGTAACAGAGCAAAAGTATTACCTTGTTTTGAATAGCTGTTTGCTCATTTTCAATTTTCTGTTGAGCAAATCAGCATTTAGAAACCAATAAACAACACATCCCAGTTTGAAAAGGGAGAGGGGGACACCCAAAGCAAGATAAATGAGAAACAGAAATGTTTTATTTGATAGTTAATAACATAATTCAGTAGTTTGCATCACACTTTATCATGCTTCTGTTCCACACACACCCATAGAAAATTTGAAACAGCCTGCATTTCATTTTTAAAAGAAAAAGAAATATATTGCTGTAGTAAGTTTGCAAAACAATTGATCGGCAAATTTTAAATATGAGATTCCACCTCATTTTCCTCAGAATAGATACAACTATATACAACTTTTAAAAGTTTTTATTGCTAAACCAGCCTTCTCCAAATTGTTACCCTCTAGACGTTGCTGTCCTAAAACTCCCAGCCTGGAATGATGGGGACTGTAGTCCAGTGCCGGACTGTGGAAGGCTGAGATAAATTAACAGCAGTGAGAAAAGCTCATCCCAACAAATCTATATTACACACCCTCCCTGTGCTTCACAGCTGAAAATAAATGTCACCACAAACCAAATACAAAAGCAAACACAAAACATCCCCTTTCATGGGTTTCTTGGCAGTACTTCCTGCCCAGCACATGGGGGGTGCCCTGGGGTACCCTGGGGCATGGCTTGCAGGTGGGACACCCCATCAAGGGTGGAGCTCTTCCGATGGCGGAGGCTGGTGCAGCCAGTCAGGCCTGGCATCAAAACCCACTTCAGCACAATGGCGCAGGGCTTTGATTGCTCTGCCACCTCACTTCCTGCCTGCACCATTTCCTCCTCCTTTCTGCTACTTTCTCCACTTGGAGCCTATATTTTTTGAGAGGATGCTCAGTTAAATGAAGTGGTGTCTCCTTGTCCTTTGAGACTCTCTGGCCTATTCCTGTACAACGGCTTGCGCAATTTTTCCTTACAGTCATGTAGTAGAGATAGATGGCTATATCAGGGTTGTTTTTGCAAATGGTTATTGTTGCTGCGCTATGGCAAGATGTGCAATCTTTTCACACCTCAACTCTCTGCATTCAGTTTCCACAGCTAACTTTCCTGACATCTCTGTCCTTCATCCAGAAGACTGGGGCTGATTCAAGATAAATTGTTGCTCACTGTTAATTAGCAATACTTGGAGGTGCATGGCTGAGACAGAATGGATGACAAATATCAAACCATTTGTCAATGAGGAGCAAAATATTGGAAGGGCCCAGCCAGGCTGTGCATTGCAGGTTGGCCTTTGGTCTAATCCATCAGAGCTCTTCTTATGTTCTTTCTGAAATAGCTTCATAGGAGCCAGGCTGGGTCAGACCGAGTTCAACTAGCTCAGCATCCTCTTTCCAAAGTGACCATTCAGATGCCCCTGGGGAGCCCACAGGCAGCTTCTAAGCTCAACAACACTCTTCCCATTTGTGATTCCCAGAAACTGATGTTCACAACCACCTCTGGCCCTGGATAATAGCCACTGGTCACCAAATCTTCTTTTACACCTGTCTCAGTTGATGGCCATCACCATGTCTGGTGGCAGCAAACGCTATGGTTTTGCCACATGCGGTGCAAGTAAGTCCTTCCTTTTGTCTGTTCTGACCCTTCCAATGTTCAGCTTCATCAGATGGTCCCAGGTTCTAGCATTATGTAAACTTCTTTTACAATATATTTTTATTGGTTTTTAAATAGTAAACATCAAGAAGACAGAGTTTACCTCTCCCTAGGGCTGCCACCTTTGTTCTGGCAAAATACAGGACAGGACAGCGAGTGGCAGGTGGCAGGAGGGTACATGACCCCCCCACCCCCAGTGCTGAAATGACTTCAGAGCAATCCATTACAATCCATTGAAGCCTAACTGGATGTCCCTTCTGGAATTGGTTACACACACACGCCTGCACATGAATTTGATAATTTGTCTGTGCTTTGCTACTCAGAGCTGAAATGCATGACCTTTCACACACATTTGGTACTGTACAACGATACAGGCAAGCTGGGGCAAAAAATAAATATATGGGGGGCATATTGTGATGAGAGGATGAGCTTTGTTCCACGTTACATTTCTGAAAGAGAGAGGTAATATTAGGGAGCTACTTCTCCCCCACCCTCCTCTCTCAAATATCATGCAGATATACCGGGCTACGTTGACACAAAGCCGCTTGTTTCTAGAGCATCCTGTATACCTGAGGGAGCGTCTCCACCCCCATCGTTCAGCCCGGACACTGAGATCCAGCACTGAGGGCCTTCTGGCGGTTCCCTCATTGCGAGAACTGAGGTTACAAGGAACCAGGCAGAAAGCCTTCTCGGTAGTAGCGCCCGCCCTGTGGAACGCCCTCCTGTCAGATTTCAAGGAAATAAACAACTATCTGACTTTTAGAAGACATCTGAAGGCAGCCCTGTTTAGGGAAGCTTTTAATGTTTAATAGGTTATTGTATTTTACTGTTTTGTTGGAAGTCACCCAGAGTGGCTGGGGAAACCCAGCCAGATGGGTGGGGTATAAATAAATTATTATTATTATTATTATTATTATTATTATTATTATTATTATTAACCTGTTGGTCTCTGGGGGATGGGGCCTGGGGCTCCCAGGCTGCAGCTCTGATGATGGGCCAGCGGAAGCTGCAGGGAGCTGGAAGGGACAGCACAAAAGCCTTGCCCTGGTTTGCTCCTTCTTGGGGGCAGGATGAGGAGAGGGGCTGAGGAGAAAAATGGAAAGGAAAGAAGCAGGAGGTGGGCAGGGGAGAGAGAGAGAGTCCAGCAGCAGAGCAGAAATAAGGGAAATACTGGACAAACTGTGTCCTATATTGAATCAATACAGGAAATAGCATTTTACATTGAAATAAGGGACAACCCTGTATTATACAGAATGGGTGATACGCCCCTGCCCCTCCCATCTTTACAGAACTTGAAAATAACTAATTGATGCAGATGCACTCAAAAGAGATCAAGGTCACTTTTAAGATACCTGGAGGGGGGAACCTTTATTCCAAAAATTCCTATTAATTTTTGGCAGTTTATAAGCGTGTCAATTTTATGAAGCATAAGCAATAAAATTAAACCAGGTTTTGTGGAAATTACTGAGTTTCTTGTGTTGCCTTTTTTCACAGGCTTCATTGGTCAATTTCTCCATCAAAGTCATGTCCCAAACATAAGCAAACCAAACTTTGAAAAGATTCAAAACCGAAGAACTCCGGTATCTAGCCACAGCATTATATACGATACGATACGATACGATACGATACGATACGATACGATACGATACGATACGATACGATACAATACAATACAATACAGTACAGTACAATACAATACAATACAATACAATACAATACAATACAATATGATAAAGACTCTCCTCCCTGGAAGAGAGGGGAGTGGTTGTGGGCGGGAGCCCGAGCACTGCCCCTAGCAGGGGGCATTAGCCCCCTGCCTCCTCCTCTCACCTGGCTGGCGCCCACGCCCCCTCGGCAGGCATCCAACCAGGTGCCTTCGAGGGGGCGTGTTCAGCAGCCTTTTGCGGTGGCGCCAGCCTCTCCTCGGCCTCATTCTTCTCCGTCCTCTCATCGCGAGTCAACAGGACCGTCGTCTCAGCTGCAGGAGCCAGGGAAGTATTGGAATAATGTGTTGTGGTGTGTCGAAGGGCTGGGTGTGGCCATCGCCTATGCCTTCAATTTTTGGGTATTCCGTTAAAGGAATCTGGCGGTCGTGTACGGTGTCCGATGCCTGCTTGGCGGGAGGCCATGGCACGACCCTTGGTGACATCAGGGGAGAGCCTATAGCTGGATTAGCATCAACAGGCTCCACCTTTTCTTGCCCATTAACCTTATATCACGTGTCCTTGTGTATTTATTTCACATTGCGGGGGTCGGGTCCTCGAACCACAATCTTTATTGTCATTGTCCCATACAGAACAGCAAAATTGAAAAATCTACATAAGACATTAAAAACCCAACAGGCCTGCTGTCCCAGCTCTCCCAACCTGGTTAGCCCCCTAAAAACTCTGATACCCCATTTTTAAATACAATATACTCCCACAGAGACTCCTTATACTGCGTTTAAAACCAAAATCGCATTTGGGTAGAAACTGTTTCTCAGGCAGCTAGTCCTAGTCTTTATAACCCTGGAGCTTCTTCCTGAAGGCAGAAGCTGAAAGAGATCATTTCCGGGATGCACACTATCCTGCACTATCTCTGCAGCTTTCTTATGACACCTGGAAACGTAGATTTGATCCAAGGTGGGAAAAGTGCACCCAGTTATTCTCTCCACAGTCTTTACAACCCTGGACAGCCTTGTTTTTTCCCTGGCTGTGCAGCTCCCAAACCACACACACAGACCATAAGTTAGTACACTCTCCACAGTACAATGGTAAAATGCCATCAACAGGTCCTTTGAAAGATTGTTTTTCCGGAGGATTCTCAGAAAATATAACCTGCTGTGCTCTCTTCATCAGGTCTTTGCTGTTTTCTCCCCAGGTTAGATCATCTCTGAACTCCATTCCCAGAAATCGAAACACTGAGACCTGTTCCACACACTTCCCCTCAATAATAAGTGGCTGAATATTCAATTTACATTTCCTAAAGTCCACAATAATATTTTTTGCTTTCTTTAAGTTAAGGAGTAAGTTGGTTTTCCTGCACCACTCCCCCAACTGCTCAACTTCCTTCCTATATGCTGCCTCCCCCTTTCCAGCCGTGATTAAACTAACCACCGTTGTATCATCAGGAATAGTTTGCCTCAGTCTGAGCTCTTTTGGACCTATTGGACTCTTTTGCTTCATGCTGTGGGTTCACTTTCCCTACAGCCTATTGGACTCAACTTGAATGTCACAATTATTTTCTACCCCCCCCCCCCGCACCCCATTCCTGAGTTAGCATGTGGTACTCAAGAGCACCACTTATTTGAATTCCGATCCTGAGGTGAAACTGGCTCAAATTCAGCTACTTCAATTTGACTTGGTTATGGATTAAGCTACAAAAGTGCTGGTGGCTAGATTATGGCAACTTGGCTATTATTGGCTCCATGGATTTTATAAACCATGAAGTAAAAAATCTGTCACAGTTGACAGTTTCATTCCTGGTGTCTCCACATGATAAGTGCTTGGCCTATGAGGTGACGTTTCCACCACTACCACTTCTACTTAGAAGTCTTGAGCCAGAAGAGAGCCTGATCTCCTGAATCCCTTCCCATTTGTGGGGTCCTGTACCTAGTAAGGGTTAAAAGTGGGTGGAAGATTCCCTTGCTAACTTTGTAACTTTGCTAACCTTGTAAGTTAATGGCCATAGCTCAAAGGCATGAACTTGCACCCCACATTTTTTTTGGGAGGGGCGCATCACATGACACATCACGTCCACCCCAGTGGGAGGTGCAGCAGAGAGAAGGAGGTGGAGCGCAGAGCCAGTGGCGCATTCCGCCTCCTCCTCCTTGCCAGATGTTGCACGGGCAGGAGGAGACTAAGTGGCAGAGCATGGCGCTGGGCTCTGCCACTCCGCCTCCTTCTCCCCATGGCATGCACCAGGGAGGGCAGGATGCATGGAGGGCAATCTTGCCCCCTCCCGGCTCCTGGGTGGAGCCTCTCGGCCCTATACCTGACCTCGTTGCCAACCTAAGCTCCATTATGGTCTAGGCAATGACTATTGGCCCAGGCTGATCAGCATCCAAAAAGAATGAGCCGGATTGCAAGGGCTACAACTAAATGATGATGGTAAAATATAGCTATTTAGAGTGCAATTTAATTTCTTAAAAAGAAAAAGTTCCCAACAAGAAAAGTGTGAGTATTCACACTAGAAAGGGACACCAAGAAATATTGATGCTACACTGGAATTGCTGTTTGCAGCCCAGTATCAAAACAATTGATATTCAGAACAATGCAAATTAAGAATGAATAACACAACTCACAACATTCTCTGATGAGATCCATGGCATAATCTATGCGGTTCACAGGGGAATACATATATTTTATTTACATTTGCAGCCACATGAGCTGATATCCAATAGAAAACCAATTCCCCAATAAGCAGATTGCCACAAATCTGTTATTACACCATCCGTCATCAAAGAATTTCATATTTAAAATTTGTCAGAGACCTAAATCTGTTCTGCTCCGTTTCAGTTACACAAATGAGCTTTCAAATGAACATGCCATCAACAATGGGAAAGAATAAAAGAAAATGAAGCAAAACACTTTTATTTTAAAGTCAGCTTTTTTAAACTCTAACATATAACTCTCTATAAATTATATGAAGGATACCTATTAGAGGGAATTGGATTCATTTGTGTGGCTCTCAGCAAATAGCAACTACCAAATGGGAGTCAGGGGGCACAAATCAAAATAAAATATTTAGCAGCAAATCTCCTGACCATTTCCCTTCTGAGCTGGGGTTGCTAATGTCTAATTCCAATGCTTACATTGAGGAGAAGCCTTGTTTTTTATTTTTTAAAATTGCATTTATATTCCACCCTTTTCTCCCAGGATCTCAAGGTGACTGTACATGGTTCTCCCCCTCCCTCACTTATCCCCACAACAACCCTGTCAGGTAGGTGAGGCCGTGAGACAGCCAATGTCTGGCTGAATGGGGACCCTGGTCTCCCAGGTCCTAGTCCAGTACAGTGGTACATACCTCGGGTTAAGTACTTAATTTGTTCTGGAGGTCTGTTCTTAACCTGAAACTGTTCTTAACCTGAAGCGCCACTTTAGCTAATGGGGCATCCCGCTGCTGCCACGCCACCGGAGCACAATTTCTGTTCTCATCCTGAAGCAAAGTTCTTAACCCAAGGTACTATTTCTGGGTTAGCAGAGTCTGTAACCTGAAGCGTATGTAACCCGAGGTACCACTGTACTCTAACCACTACATCAAACTAATCCAACCTAGTGCCTTTCAGATCTTTTGGACTACAAAATGTGTTGACTGGGGCTGGTGGAAGCTGAAGTGTCTTATGCTGACGAGATCCACCCAGGTCCTCATCAGTCCCATGCAGAGATTGGGCAGGCCCCCTGGCTTCTGGCGTTCAGGAAGACCTTTTTACCCCGACAGGCCCAGGGCCAGATTAAGATGAAGAGAGGCCCACGGCTACTCCACTTGTGAGGCCCCTCCCAATCCCTCATCCTCACGACCAAAAGAAAATGAAAGAGTGTTATAAACAAAATTGAGTGAAGCCAAGGATGATGACAGGTATTTAAAATTCTGCAATTCTCAAATTCTCCTCTAAAGGACATAAGATGTTATTGTTAAACACCATGGTGATTTTTAAAAATGCATAAAATTAACACTGAAAAACTTTTGCAATAACTGAACTTTGTAACCCTTTTGTGGAATAAGCATTATTGTTTAGGAAAATGAAGTTGTAGTGTTATTCTTAAAAAAAAAACACCTTGAGTTTACAAATTATATTGCCTGGGAAGTGTAAATAATATGATCAAGATTACCTGACAGTGTGGCACTTATAGAATTTACTTTACGTTGTCATTAAAAAGTCAGTATTAAAATTCATATTAAGAAGTAAACTACAACCATCAAATACAGTAAGGCTAAAATGGCCCCCTCCCCCAGCCTTCCTCATAGCAAAATCACCCAAAACTTCATCAAAACTTGTTTGTCTAAGTTTGTCACCTTCAATGTACAGAATGCTCAGTGTGGACATTGTGGCCCTTAATTCATTTTTAATTCTTCTGAGTCTTGAAAAACTCTTCTCTCCTGAGCAGTTAGTGACCATAAGGCTAAGATATAGCTGCAAGATTGCTTCCACATTAGGAAAGGCCATCTGATTTTTCCCCTTGTACAGTCATACCTTGGGTTAAATACGCTTCAGGTTGAGCATTTTCAGGTTGCGTTCCGCGGTGGCAAACTCTTTGTCATCTTTTCCAAAGACAACTCCTTGCTTGATTTTCTTAAAAGGCATATGTGATCTCCAGTTTTGATAAATATATAATATTGTTACAATAAACCTACTTAATATAAGCCAGTAGAACTAAAACATTCAGCCACTCCAAAACTCTAGCTGAGATTTCTGCACTGCAGGGTGTTGGATTAGATGACCCTTGGCATCCCTTCTAACTCTGCAATTCTATGATTCTATGAATCACACTAAAAGATGTTTTCAGATAGTTTTCAAATGAAGTTCCACTACAGGCAACAGTCTTCAACCTTGGGGTCCCAGAGGTTGTTGGAATAACCATTGGCTAAGCTGACTGGGGCTGATGGAAGAGGATACTGATTAGTCACCTAATCTTGAGGACATCAGGGCACATGTGACCAAAGCAAGATGTTGCAAGACTTGCCCAATTGTGAAGCAGCAATATATTTGGATTGCCTCTTTGGATTGATCCAATGCTTGAAATAAACTTGTTTAGTTTAATGAAGTTCACTGAAATAGTTCCAAAATCCCATAAATTCCTATAATTTCTGGATGAACCAAACATGAATTAAGTTGGTTTTGGAAGAATGTTGAACTGATTCATCTTCAATTTCATTCTCTCTCTCTTTTAAAAAAAACATTTTATACTTTTTGGGGCCTTGAAGCATAAATATAATAACTGCTGAAGAGAATAAATTAAACAATGCACATTCCACAGTGTGTGTTTTGAAGGTTCCTTAGCCTTCTTAAGTGTATTTATACTTCAGCACAGCAGCTTCTAACATTATAAAGGCTGACATTTCTTTTGTCAATGATCATTTGAAGGAACTTGAACCATGAACTGAACTAGATCATTTTGCAATGGGACAAAAGTGAACTGGAATTTGTTCATTTGCTGACATGTTGAATTTGAATCAGTTCCTTTTCAAAAGGAACATTCCAAGTTCTTGGTTAGTCCAAAGTAGCCCCATTCTGATATTACTTTTGTCTTTCTCCCTTTTTAGGAAGGTGTGCATGGGGTTAAAATATGCAGGGAATTGCGAAGCAGCAGTGAGGAAAATGTCCTGACAAGGTGAATGTATTGGGCTGTGCAATGCTCTCCCAAGAGAAATAGACCAAAATAATGTTGCTTGTAGCATTTTTAAAAGGCCAATGGAATAAGGCAATCCTGTAGAGCCAGGAAAAGCAGAGCAAATGTATATTAATGCTTCCATGGTGTTTAGCATTCTTTTAAAAATCTGAGTAACATGCACACCATTTACAACATTGTGTCAAGCAGAGTAACATCTAAATAAGCTTAGCTCAATGTAATGCCCATGAGCAGGCTTTCAAATTGTACATTTCTGTTTCTGCTTAAAAGTGTACTAAAGGTTCTTATATGGTAGGCAAGGAAATCAGGTATTGTAATGCACAAATCACTGTCTTCGATGATAGCTTCCGCCTGAACCCTGCAGAGCCTTTTATTCTCTACCCACAATGTTCAGGGCTGTATATTTTTAGCAGAGCTCTCTTTAGCAGGCAGGGAAGTTGGAAAGGCATTAGTCATATATTTGGAGAGGAAAATGTTTTATCTGGTAAGCTGCTTTGGGAAGGCCTTAGTCCTTAAAGGCAGTGTAAAAATATTTTAAACAAATACACAGCATTCACTCTGAGATCCAGCAAACTTGGATTTCCGTATCCAGGTTACATTCAGTTTCAAGATGCCAGAAGCTACAGAAATTCCCTCCTCATCCCAATGTTCAGTGTTTCCACAAAAGAGACCTACTTTCTCCCACAGGAGACAACCTGAAGAAAAGATCAGCAGGAAAATTCACTTGCAAGTTGTGAATACGGTACTTGCAGTCAGCAAACCTGCAAGCTGGAAAATCACAGTCCGTGAACATTTAAATTTAGGAGCTCACATACTTTCTCAGCCCCCAGGAAGATAAATTACTTGAGCTGGTAATCCAATCTGAAAACATTTTTCTCTGGATATAAATTGAACCATGGAGAGGTTTTTGTTTACAAGATCCATTCTGAAAATGACAGGTCATTTCATTTAGCATGCAAGGCCTCGGCTATGGTTCACAGCAAATTATAACTAATATTTGAGAGATTGAGAAAAAGCAAAGTATCAAAAGGACACCTCCAGGCAGTAAGGAATTCAAACTCCAGAAAAGAATAGAGGAGATCTCATCCTTTTGTACATCTGTTTGACTTCTCATAGATCAAGCAGCTTTGTCTGAATTCTACACTTCCAGCATATCATCATTTTTACCAGGGGCGGAACTAAGCCTTATTTCACCAGGTTACAGGCTGGGAGCCTCAATGGCACTCCGGATGGAGGTTTTCCCCGGGGCCAAAAAACAACAACAACCTGTATAGCGCCCCCGCCTCCAGTACCTATGGCTCTGTTTTTGTTTTTTACGGTTTGGCTGTCAAACAGCAAAAACTTGATGGTGCTGGAGAATATGATACCGTCATCCTGAATCCACTCCCATCTCTCATTAGGCTTGAAAAGTGTTATTGGAAATATTCCCTTATTCTCTCCACTTTTCTGACTTCGAAAGTTACCCTGAGCAGGAACCAATAATAACAGCTTTGTATATCTTCTGAAATAATAACAGGAAGGTGCCTTGCCTAACCTCCACCAGGAGCTCATCTCTCAACTGATGGCTCAAGCTGGAGCAAAAAATGTATTTGCATAGGGATTTTATGTGGTCTGATTATTGACTTAGGTATGATTGCCCCATGATGTGGGTCATCTCCTCTCCGTGAAAGCATTTTGTGCATGCCCTGTGGTGTTTAATTGATGAACACAAGAACATAAGAGGAGCCTGCTAGATCAGGCCAATGGCCCATCTACCCAGCATCTCATTCTCACAGTGGCCAAGCAGATCCTTCTAGAAAACGCATAAGCAGGACCCAAGCACAAGAGCACTCCCCTAACGTATGCTTTCCAGCAACTTCTGTTCAGAAGCATTGCTGCCTTTGACTAAATGGACAGAACTGGCGTGCCTGCTATGAGCAGGCCAAGGGGGTGAACAACCAGGATGTGAATGCTGAATGCAAATGACCAAGGGGTGTCCACATGGCAAATCCATGCCATGCCTGGATTGGTGGGCAACAACCAAGGCTTAAGTGACTCCGGACTACACTCATGACTTCTATCCCATCCAGATTTTGAGCTGCAATCTGGCAGATGCATTATCTCGCCATCCACTGGCACATCTGTGTAGTAGATCAATCTTTGACATTTTTTGGCAGCAGACAGGAACTAATTAGAAAAGTTCATTGCCAAAGCAATGCTGTGATTCTTCAAAGCCTCTACAACGTGCCATGCTATGCACAGGAAATAATTAATAACAAGCACTGTGCTTTCAATGTACCTTAGACAAGCCCACAAGCAGGACCTGGAGGTCTTCTTCTGCTCATGATCCCCAGCAACTTGCAGTTCAGAAGCATACTGCCTCTGGAGCAGAGATGCTAACTAGCTTCCCAGCAGGTAAGTCACTGTTGCTTACTGGGAACAAGAAAGGGAGGGGTGAGGTGAGGCAGTGAGGTCAGCACAGTGCAAACAGACAGGCAGAGCCAATCTGGTGATTCCCCCCACTCCTTGTAACTTTGCACTGAGCTGACCACCATGTCAGTTGACTGAGATGGAAATGAGGAAGAGTAAAAAAAAGTATTGAGGAGCTCAGCTGATGTAAAGGTAAAGGGAAAGGTACCCCTGCCAGTACGGGCCAGTCGTGTCCGACTCTGGGGTTGCGCGCCCATCTCGCTTAAGAGGCCGGGAGCCAACGCTGTGCGAAGACACTTCCGGGTCACATGGCCAGCGTGACAAGCTGCATCTGGCGAGCCAGCACAGCACACAGAAACGCCGTTTACCTTCCCGCTAGTAAGCGGTCCCTATTTATCTACTTGCACCCAGGGGTGCTTTCAAACTGCTAGGTTGGCAGGCGCTGGGACCGAGCAACAGGAGCGCACACCGCTGCGGGGATTCGAACCGCCGACCTGACGATCGGCAAGTCCTAGGCACTGAGGTTTTACCCACAGTGCCACCTGCGTCCCTTCAGCTGATGTACTTTCCTGCAATTGCTCCCTCCCTGCCTAGATCTCCTTTGGGGCCTGGATCCTTTAATTAGTTTATTATGTTTCTTTCACTTATTATTTTCTAGAGGTTAGCTATTTGTTGAGCAGACACAGTCTGGCAACCCATTTCCCATTGCTTATACTTAGGAGGACTTTCAAGGCCAGTGGCCACCTGCCTTATCTAATGCCTCAGATTAGCCTCAGTCATGGAAGTGCTCATGGCTGCCTGGGAAAGATCTCAAAGCTGCTTCTATTGCCCAGTGACCAGGCAGCTCTTGGCGGAACTCTTGGGTCAGCCACCTCTTGGAGGAGCAGCCTGTCCAGGCACATCATCTCTGGGGAAACATATGTTTACTCAGAATCACATGCAGCATCAATGTGTTATCTTTTCTCCCCTTCTGGTCTGGTTATTGCTCACAGACACAGTAAAAGACTGACCCACCTGCCAGTAAGCTCCATTGCACCTAGTGAGTTTCTTCAGCCTCCTTGCTCACTGTAAAGGTGCAGTCCAGGTAAAGAGGCTATGACTGCCAAAATACAACATAATGTTGACAATGCAGTTGCAATGTAAGAAGAAAGGCAGTGAGAAGAGCTGATTTTAACACTTCATCATTTCTTCCTCCCTGCCCCCGTGCCCCCCAGCACACTAACTGGAGAGAGACCCTTGGATGAGATTCTAGCGCTGGACTGAAAGCTAGAGCTGTCAGTGAGTAAGGTCCCCTGCCTCTCCCCACCGTGGCTTTCTCCTTATACGGTGATGTTTCACATTTTTGCAGTACTTTGGCGAAAGGCTGTCTGGGTTTCTTAGAGAGCTTTCAGTTCTGGGTCAGTGCTAATCAGTGCAGATTGATTCAACTGTTTCAGACTGATTTGGAGCTACCTCAGCCTGCTTTGGACCAGGTCCAAACCAGCCCAATTTGGTTTAGAATTCAGGATTCATCTAAAGGGGTTGTACAACTGTATTAACTCCCATCTTGGCTACAGAGTTCTTTGATTCACACCAGGGCAGCTGAAAAAGGTGAAAGCTGAATCATTTTGACTTCAGACCTTGATGAAAGGTATGGGGTAGGAGAACTAAAGGCAGATGAACTGCTCTCACTTACGGTATGTCTTGATGGGCTTGCTCACTGTCCCTTCCAATAGAAAAGAAATTGCATCTGCTCAAAGCCAGCATAGTCCCCTTGGCTTTCAGAGGGGGTGTCTCAGGGAAATGGGAAACTCTGAATCCTGTGGCTGCACAGAATCTCCCAGTATGCCCCAACATGCCCACCTCAGAATACCTCTTTTTTGCCTTCTCTGGTGTCAGAAGGGCACGGGCTGTGGACCTTTCTGCAGCCCCACAAAGGAGCCCGACAAAGTCAGCTTTCCAAGGCCGGAGCTCTCAGATTAACACCATACATTTAAAGCACATGCAATACACATTTAAAGCACAAAAACATATGCACAGAATCATGGGAACTGTAGTTCCCCACTCAAAGAGCTACGATTTCCAGCACCTACATTTCCCTGGATTCTTGGGGACATGTGCATTGAATGAACTTCCTGGCACTGCTCTACCTCTCCATCTTTGGTGAGGGATATCCAAAGCATCCTATGGCCTCTGGAACATAGGCTGCCAGTGATCAAAGGACTGCAGTCAAAATATCCCTGTTACGTCAGTCACTGTAAAAAAGGGGGGGGAGGGTTGGCACAATATCTTTCTGCCTCCCTATCTCAGATTTATCTATTGCTCTATCACCATACTCCCAAAGCAGTTAACCATAAAACCATAAAATAACACTATAAAGCTATCATAACATGACACTTATAACTAAGGGAAGATTTAAAATGACAATTTTCCAGTTAAAGAAAAACAAAATGCGGCAGCAATTTCTTAAGACCAATTAGGTTTCAGCAAGGCAAGAGCTGTGTCTTTCAGGCCCCTGGAGGCAGAGAGAGAGCTGGAAAGGCCGGCCTTTCTGTGAATGGAATCCAGCAAGTGAGCCTTTCCAGGGACTCTGTTCCCACCCATGCTACCCATATAAAGCACTCTGAGGCTTCTTTTAACAGCCATGGCTTCTCACCAAAGAATCCTGGGAACTGTAATTTGCCAAGGATGCCGAGTACTGTCAGAAGCGCCTTAACAAGCGCTACAGTTCCCAATATTCCTTGGAGGAAGCCAAGACTGTCAAAGTGATAGATGAGTGCTTTGAATGCATAATGTGGATGTGACTTGTAGGGAAAGTGATGGGAACACTGATCAGCCATGCCCTGTTCTGAAATACTCTATTCCAGGCATGTCCAACTCCCAAGAGACTGCGATCTACTCCCACTACAGTGGTACCTCCGGTTTCGAACAGGATCCGTTCTGGAGGTCTGGCTGGATCCTGAGGTTTTCGCAACCTGAGGAACACTGTTATACGCATGCGTGCACGGCAGTGAAACACTTCCAGGTTTGCCACTTTCACAACCTGAAGTTTACATTACCCAAGGGTAACGTAACCCAAGGTCCTACTGTACAAAAAAAAATTGGCAGGAGTGTATGATGTATTTTTGATAAAGTGTTATGTTGAAATGCCTTATATAAAAAAACTGGCAGTGATCTACCCATTGGATTGACCAAAGTTGCTCAGCTTTTTTGGGGGGAGGCTTCAGCAAAGTTGTATTGCTTTTTTAAAAAAAATAGTAATTATTTTTTTATTTGGGGAGGCGATCAATCAGGATCACACAATCAACCAGGATCAACCAGGGATGACGAGCGATCGACCGGTCAGTCGTGGTCAGCTGGTTTGACATGCCTTCTCCCACCTTGCTTTCCATACCCCCCCCCACACACCCCAGTCAGTCACATTCTGTGGTCACAGAGCATGCACACAGCATGAACATCATAAATAGGAAGAGTGGGCACCGTGCGGACCATTATTTGGCTGGTCTCCACAGAATCTTCTAAAGGTGTCTTCTAAAGGTGCAAAAATAAGAGCTGATGGATTTTATTTGCCCCAAGGAATACCTTTGTTAGTTTTTAAGGGCCACAAAACCTTTAGAATCATAGAATTGTAGAATTGGAAGTGACGCCAAGGATCATCTGGCCCAACCCCCTGCAATGCTATGAGCCCTGAAAAATCTACCCAATTAGAGCACACCTTCTTCCCCTGCACACATAGCACACTTGCACCATCACTTTTATTCCCTTCATTGGATTTTAGCTAACATGGAAAATTAAGCTTGCAGTCAGTGTTTTTCAGCTAGGAAAGAGCTGAAAAATGTCCTAGCATTCATTACTCTCATATCACTGCACTCATCATCAGGAAGCCAAGTACAAAAACAGGCAAACACACCTCTATTGTTATTTGTAAAAATCATGTTTTTGTTGTTGCTGTGCTAGAAAAGTCATTTTTGAATTAAACGGAAAAGTCATTTCCAGACCATCTGTTGATCCATTTCCCTCTTTTGTGCCCAAACAATGCTACCTAACTATGTCAGTGATTATTTCGTGCAGATTGTCCCTATTTCTTTTTTTATTCTCCCAGGAAACTTTTCAGAGGAGGAAGAAAATTCCAAACAGCCATGAGTCAATGTCAAAACATGTTTGGCGCCCACTGTGTTGTAAACATGGGTTTTTAGTATATCCTGCAATGAACCAAGACATAAAGGTTAACCGTATTATCAAAAGTAAACATACAAAGGTGAGGAAACCCATCATTCAGTGGTCTCATCCTCCCCCCACCCAAAATCCAAACAATGTGTGCTGATGGGGGTCAAGACTGTGAGTCATTCAGTTTCTGAGATGGGGCTAAATTCCTGAGAAGCACTGGAGCTAAACACTTCTATCTGTGTGTATCACCACTTTGTAAAAAAGCTGAATTTTTTTGCCTGTGCAGCTTTCTGAAGCACATGAATCTGACCTTTGGGGGGGTTGTAAGTAAACAATTTTAACCTGCCAAACATGTGGTCTTTTCCTATACGGGGGAAAGAGGAAAACTTTGGAAAGAAACTTTTTAAGGAGACATTTTAGAACTCGCTTGGAAGGGTACATTTTAAAGGTTTTACCGTCTATATTTCCATGCTTTGCTTTGCTTTGCTTTGGTGCTAGGGTTGCCATATTTCAAAAAGTGAAAATCTGGACACAAAAGTTTTCAGCTAAATCTTTTGTCAACTACAAAAACTGCATGACCTTTTTAACCTATGAAAACCGAGATTCTTTTGTTGTTTTAAAAGGCTACTCTTTTTAAAGCTAAACTAGCTGTCGCACTAGCTGCCCATGATAGCAAGGGTGAATCCAGCCATGACCATCCAGATTAAGGCAGGCCAATGTTAATTAATGAGGAAAGAAACAAGTGGAGAAGATTAAGGAAACTGACTGACAGGTATCAGTGTGATAAGAAGGGAAAGTTGTCCTGAGTTGTTCTGACAATGATGAAAAGATGAAGGAAGATACTGCACTGATTCCTTATATGTTCCATGCCTTCAGGACTCCCTGGTCCTGAATGGGGTAAGTGTGCCCCTGAAGGACCAGGTGCACAGCCTGGGAGTCATTTTGGACTCACAACTGTCCATGGAGGTGCAGGCCAATTCTGTGTCCAGGGCAGCTCCATCTGGTACATAGGCTGAGACCCTACTTGCCCACAGAGTGTCTTGCCAGAGTGGTGCATGCTCTAGTTATCTCTCACTTGGACTACTGCAATGCGCTCTCTGTGGGGCTACCTTTGAAGGTGACCCGGAAACTACAACTAATCCAGAATGTGGCAGCTAGGCTGTTGATTGGGAGCAGTCGCCGAGACCACATAACAACAGTCTTGAAAGACCTACCTACATTAGAGATTTTGAAGAGCATTAGAGATTTTGAATCTCTCGACTGGACAAAAACTACCACCATCAGAAGAAGAGCAACAACTTGGAGCTGTTGGAGGAGTTTAGAAAAATAATAAGATGGCTTTGCAATTCCTTAGTTGGAATTGTAATGGGCTCAATGGGCCTTTGAAGAGAAGACAAGTATTTCATATATTGAACAGAGAACAATTGGACCTGATATGCCTACAAGAAACCCACATAACCAGAGCCCACAGGAGACTACTCATAAATAAAAGGCTAGGACAAGAATTTATTTCATCAGATAAAGTTAAGAAAAGAGGAGTTGTAATATACGTGAAAGAGAAATGGGCCCCAAAAATGATATTCAAGGACGAACAAGGGAGATACTTGGCAGTGGAGATACAAATACAAGGAGAGAAATTCTTAGTGGTTGGAATTTATGCACCAAATGAAGGCAAATCTGACTTCTTTAAGAGACTCCATGAAACCCTGACTGACTATTTGGATTACAATATGATAATCATGGGAGATATGAATGGCGTGGTCTCCACCAATATGGACAAGGCACAAAGACTAATAGTTAGCAAGGAAGGGAGACTCCCTAAGACTTTTTTTGAAATGACAGAAAATATGGACCTGATAGATATATGGAGAACAAGGAACCCTCTGGAGAGAGAGGGAACTTTTTTCTCCCAAGCAATGATGACCTGGACCAGAATCGATCAAATTTGGATTACTAGTGGAATGGCCCCAAAGATTAAGAAAGTGGAAATCTGCCCAAAAACTTGCTCCGACCATAACGCCGTGAAGATGGAGATGAAACTTACAATAACTGGTCAATTTAGATGGAGAATGAATGACAGCCTCTTTCGAGATAAGGAGATTCTCACGAAGGCCCAAAAGACTCTAAAAGACTATTTTGAAATAAATCTGAGGACCGACGTGGAGAAAAGAGTGATCTGGGATGCAAGTAAAGCGGTGATGAGAGGATTTTTGATTCAACAAAATTCAATAAAGAGGAAAAAACAAAATGAGAAAAAAGAAAAGATTTTGGAAATGATAAAAGAAGGAGAGAGAAAATTAAGAACAAAACCAAAGTCTCAGGACATTTTAAGAGAGATTAAGCTATATCAAATACAATATATGGAATTGATGAACCAAGAGATTGAATGGAAGATAAAGCAAATGAAGCAAAAGACCTTTGAATCAGCAAATAAATGTGGCAAACTTTTGGCATGGCAACTGAAGAAAAGGCAGAAATTAAATACAGTGACAAGCCTAGAGGTGGATGGAAAAAATATATCTAAACCCAATGAAATTAGAAACTGCTTTGTAAGTTATTTCAAAAAACTTTACACTCAAGGCCCACAAAATGAAGAAGATATAGACAAATTCCTTGGAAAATATGGACTACAAAACATCTCTCACCAAAGTAAGATGGATTTGAACCAGAGAGTCTCAGAACAAGAGATAGAGGCTGCCATTCAGAATATGCAATTGGGCAAATCTCCAGGACCAGATGGATTGACTTCCAGATACTACAAATCGCTGAAGGAATGGCTGACTCAAGAGAAGTTTGTAACGAAATCCTTGAGGGAAAAAGGGCACCTGAATCGTGGAAAGAAGCATATATTTCACTCATACCAAAGTCAGAGACTGAAAAGACCCAACTCAAGAACTACCGCCCAATATCATTGCTTAATGTGGATTACAAAATTTTTGCAGACATTTTGGCAAAAAGATTTAAAAGAGTGTTGATGGAGAAGATTCATAAGGACCAAGCAGGCTTTCTCCCTAAAAGACACCTGGCAGATAATGTAAGGAATGTAATAGACATTCTGGAAAAGCTAGAGGTGAACATAAACACTAATGCAGTACTGATCTTTGTGGATGCGGAGAAAGCCTTTGACAATATTTCTTGGAGTTTTATGAGGAAGAATCTTCATGGGATGGGGGTAGGCCAGGGCTTCGAGAATGGTATGGCTGCAATATATTCTGAACAAAAAGCTAAATTGATTGTAAATAATGTTGTGACTGAGGAACTTAAGATAGAAAAAGGAACACGACAGGGGTGCCTGATTTCCCCATTACTTTTTATCTCAGTTCTGGAGGTGTTGCTGAACATGATAAGAAATGACCAGCAGGTCAAAGGAGTGCAGGTCGGAGCTAAACATTATAAGTTAAGAGCGTTTGCAGATGACTTAGTACTGACTTTGCAAGAGCCAAACACTAGTACGAAAAAGGTTTTAGAAATAATACAACAGTTTGGCCAGGTAGCTGGATTTAAGTTGAATAAGCAAAAAACTAAAGTTTTAGGGAAAAACTTAACAGATATGGAAAAGGAGAAATTTCAAGAGGAGACAGGTTTGACAGTGGTCAAGAAGGTGAAATACCTAGGGGTTTACTTAACATCTAAGAATGTGAATTTGTACAAGGACAACTATGAAAAATGCTGGTCAGAAATTAAAAAAGATCTAGAAATATGGTCAAATTTGAAACTGTCAATGTTAGGCCGGATTGCTGTGATCAAAATGAATGTATTGCCTAGAATGCTATTTTTGTTTCAGACCTTGCAGATTCTTGACAAGATGGAATGTTTCAAGAGGTGGCAGAAAGACATATCGAAATTTGTCTGGCAGGGCAAAAAGCCCAGAATTAAATTTAAAATATTGACAGACGCTAAAGAAAGAGGGGGTTTTGCCCTGCCGGACTTAAAACTGTACTATGAGGCAGCAGCTTTTTGCTGGCTGAAAGAATGGATGCTCCTCGAGAACACGGACATCTTGGATCTGGAAGGTTTTAATAATGCTTTTGGTTGGCATGCATATCTTTGGTATGACAAAGTTAACAGTGCCTTTAAAAATCACATTGTCAGAAAAGCTTTGTTTAATGTTTGGATAAGATATAAAGATCTATTGGAAAATAAAACCCCTAGATGGGTGTCACCAGTGGAGGCTAAAGCAGTGAAGAAACTCAATATGGAGGTCGGATGGCCGAAGTATTGGGAAATTTTAGAACAGGATGGAGATAAGTTCAAACTACAAAGTCATGAGAAAATGAAACATAAAGTACAAAATTGGTTTCAATATCGTCAAATAGTGGAATTTTTCAAACAGGACAGGAAAATCGGTTTCCAGGTGGAAAAATCAAAATTAGAAACCGAACTGTTAGAACCCAACACTAAGAATTTATCTAGAATGTATAACTTGTTGCTGAAATGGAATACACAGGATGAAACAGTTAAATCAGCTATGATTAAGTGGGCACAGGATGTTGGACATAACATTATGTCAGCTGACTGGGAATGGTTATGGAACACCGGTATTAAGTTTACGGCATGTAATGCCTTAAAGGAAAACATTATGAAAATGGTTTATAGGTGGTACATGACCCCAGTCAAGCTGGCAAAAATTTATCATTTGCCCGATAACAAATGTTGGAAGTGTAAAGAGACTGAAGGTACCTTTTACCACCTTTGGTGGACATGCCCGAGGATTAAGGCCTTCTGGGAGATGATCTATAATGAAATGAAAAAGGTACTTAAATGTACCTTCCCTAAAAAACCAGAGGCCTTTCTCCTGGGCATTGTCGGCCAATTGGTGACAAAGAAGGATAGAACTTTTTTCATGTATGCCACAACAGCAGCAAGAATACTCATCGCAAAGTATTGGAAGACGCAAGATTTACCCACTCTGGAAGAATGGCAGATGAAAGTGATGGACTATATGACATTGGCCGAGATGACAGGCAGAATCCGTGACCAACGAAAAGAGACGGTGGAAGAAGAATGGAGAAAATTTAAAAGCTATCTTAAGGACTACTATAAACTTAATGAATGTTAAAATGTTAAAATGTTGTGGTTTCCAGAAACAAAGGGGTACAGGGATATAAGGTTAGAATATAAAAGAGGACTAACATGATAGAGATTGGAAAGTAACAATTGGGAGTTGCTAGTTGAATTATGGACATTGGGATGCAGAGAGGGGGGGTATGGGGAAGTCCAAGAAAAGAGGTTTATGAAAATAGGTTTGAAACTATACGTGTATGTTTGTCATTTTAAGTGTTTGTTTGTCTTTCTTAAAAAATTTGTAAAACCAATAAAAATTTTATAAAAAAAAAAAAAATGAAAGACCTACCTTGGCTCCCAGTACGTTTCCGAGCACAAGTCAAAGTGTTGGTGTTGACTTTGAAAGCCCTAAACGGCCTCGGTCCAGTATACCTGAAGGAGCATCTCCACCCCCATCATTCTGCCCGGACACTGAGGTCCAGTGTCGAGGGCTTTCTGGCAGTTCCCTCCCTGCGAGAAGCCTAGTTACAGGGAACCAGGCAGAGGGCCTTCTTGGCATCAGCACCCGCCCTGTGGAATGCCCTCCCACCAGATGTCAAAGAGAAAAACAACAACCAGACTTTTAGAAGACATCTGAAGCCAGCCCTCTTTAGGGAAGCTTTTAATGTTTAATAGACTATTGTATTTTAATATTCTGTTGGAAGCTGCACAGAGTGGCTGGGGAAACCCAGCCAGATGGGCGGGGTATAAATAATAAATTATTATTATTATTCATGTCAATCCCTTGAGTCAGTTTGCCACTCAAGATATGTGCCATTCAGTTAGTCAACTTCAATCTCTAATTTGGAATACCGAGTGGCAAAATGTGTGTAGTTTCAATCTCTAACGCGCCTTAGATCAGGAGTTTTGCCTTTGGCTTCCATATATATATATATATATATATATATATATATATATATATATATGCCTGCACAGACAATCTTGGATATATTAGTGTCATTAGTACATGGTCCAGATTCCCATGCATTTGACTGCACTCTTCCCAATGTAAAGTTACAAGAGCTCTCTCACATGATGCACTGCTATCCCCCTGTTATCAAAATGAACATGAGGATGCCTGAGACTAAATGAGAACTCTTTGGGAAGCAATGCAAATTAATCCAATAATGCAAAACCAGTTTGGTGTATATGCAAATAAATTGGCTATTCTGTTGGAAATTGGTTTCTCAGGATTGAGCTGCAGCAAACTCTCCATATCAAATCAGGTTTTAATTAGCAGCTTTCAAGGTTAAGAGATTACTGACAGCTGGTTTCTTGTCCCCGTCCTGGAAAGATTCCAAACCCCCCCCCCACCACCACCACCACCACCACCGAAAGGACTTTCATAGCTGCTTCCCATAACACTTTCTAAGTTTGTTCTGGATTTTAATTTAAATATGAGGAGGGAAACTCTTAAAGATCTTCCCTGTTGCTTTGCCAATTCCAAAGTCTTTCAGTAATGAGGCATTAGGCGTGTGATCCTTCATTAGTGGGCCTCTAATTAACGTGGAGGCCAAGTGTGTCAGAAAGATAGCATTTAGTCCTATCTCTGCGCATGAGAAAGTGTGATTTGATTAAAGCAGAGGCAGAGAAGCGGTGGCCATCTGGACATTGGTGGACTCCAACTCCCATCATCCCTGACCATTAACCATACTGGCTGGGGCTGATGGGAGCTGGAGGGCAGGCTCCACAATCCGGGGTTAAGGGATAAGTTGATTGCAATTTTTCTAAACTGCACTTCTTTAAGCTCTCACTGCTGCAAACTTAATCCAAGGAGGTCACAGGAGAATCTTTGTGTCTCAGACTTTAATATTATGCACTATGCAGTTCTCACTACAAGCTCAGCACTGTCACATGGCAAAGTTGGGTAAATTCCAGTGTCAGGGCTGGGTTCAAATGCCGGTCAGCACAAAGAAGTAGAGACAATTAACTTTTATTCAAGGCAACAACATACATGCAGCAACACTTCCCTGTGGGTCTTGCCCTATGGAGCAGTTGCCAGGACTGACAGTCCCCACCTTCTGCCCCCTCCACAGTGTGGGATGTAATCCGCTGGTGCAGTCAAATGCAACATTCCTTATTTCCCTAGAGTGGGCACAGGCAGGGGGACATCCAGTCAGGGTAACTTCCTGTTCCTCTGGTCTGGAGCATCCTCCCCCTGCATGTGACCTGGGAGAAGGGCATGGCTCTGGCTGACTCCACAAAAGAGCTGAGTCTCGCAGCCATTTTCTCAGTCTGGTTTTGTCTTTCTGTTGTCTTGCTTCTCTCTTTTGCTGCCATGCTGGTCTCCTGCAGCCATTTTGTTCTCTTAACGTAATTTTGCTGTCTGCTGGCTCTCAGCCAGCAGCACATGAGTTCAGTCTCCATATGAGATGAACTCACACTTTCTTTGTATAACTATTAAGAAAAGTCTGCCTTTCAGGGATCAAATCGTGAACTGAAATGGGACTAAACTTTTTGTTACTTTACTGAGAAAGACTCCTGTGTCAGGGTGGCCGCTAGGGGCGCATTGGAAGATGGCCGACAATACCATCTCTCCGTCTCACTCGAGGTAATTAAGAGGCTGATATGGGAGTATGCCGCCTCCCTTGTTACCCCAAGAGAATGGGGAACACTGCCTCGCCTGCAGTTGCCATAAATCACCCCCTGATTCGAAAGAAGGGGGTGAGGGCACTAGGCGCACAACCCTTGTGTGGTATGGATCTCCCTGACGCTGTCTCTGATCGCACGGCCTGGTTGCAGGAGCTCAAAATAAACAATTAGAGAGAAGCAAATGCACATATTTCAAGTGAAGATCGGGAGATAAGACTGCTAATTGAAGTGATCTCTGTGAAGTGGAGCGACGGGCTGGTTTCAACAATAAATCAAAAAGAAGATATATCAAAGGACCGGTATGTCAGAACGGGACTGAAAGGGGGGGGGGACTTTTCTTTTTTTATCTTATGTGAGTACCTAACAATCCTTCCCCCAAGAAGAATCGTTGTGATTACTGATTACAAGCAGGATGATTAAGAACTGTGTGGAAATAAATTACTAATCAAAGACATGGCTTGTGGGAATATCTGGAAAGGAACGAAAAGTCTCTATGATGCAGTTATAAAAAGAGACTTATTACGGCAGGCCTGGCTACAGGATGATCGAGGGGGAGGGGGACCATGGCTTGTTATTATATCGGACTGTATGTTTGACCTGGCAGGGCCCCCTGGGATGATTGAGGAGAGACTAGCAGGCCTGTGGGAATTAGTGGACAGACTTTGGGAATGTTTTGTATGGAAGTGCGGAAATGGCGCCTGTCTGTCTTGATATGGCTCTTGGAGGAGTGCAAAATCCACACAGGATAAAATAACATTTGTTTTCAACCCGCTTGTGGAGACTACCAGAGGTCACAAAGAAAGGAATATATGACAACAATAAGAAGATGAGGAAAATAACAAAGAAGATTGAACAAAACTATGAACATCAAAGCAGCAGCAAGAGAGATGTTTGGATCCTTTTCTGAGCTCAAAGCATAGGTACCCCCCAAAAAAATTAAAAAAATTGGCTGTGTAAATTGGAATTACTGTGATGTGATTTGATTGGCTTCTTAATAAAAATTATATTTAAAAAAGAGAGAAAGACTTATGTGTCTTTATTTATTTAAGAGGCATAAAAGAGGACACCAGGAATAATCTATCTGGGCAAGCCAGATTGGATTATAGAATCATAGAATCATAGAGTTGGAAGAGACCACAAGGGCCATCGAGTCCAACCCCCTGCCAAGCAGGAAACACCATCAGAGCACTCCTGACATATGGTTGTCAAGTCTCTGCTTAAAGACCTCCAAAGAAGGAGACTCCATCACACTCCTTGGCAGCAAATTCCACTGTCGAACAGCTCTTACTGTCAGGAAGTTCTTCCTAATGTTTAGGTGGAATCTTCTTTCTTGTAGTTTGGATCCATTGCTCCGTGTCCGCTTCTCTGGAGCAGCAGAAAACAACCTTTCTCCCTCCTCTATATGACATCCTTTTATATATTTGAACATGGCTATCATATCACCCCTTAACCTCCTCTTCTCCAAGCTAAACATGCCCAGCTCCCTTAGCCGTTCCTCATAAGGCATCGTTTCCAGGCCTTTGACCATTTTGGTTGCTCTCCTCTGGACACGTTCCAGTTTGTCAGTGTCCTTCTTGAACTGTGGTGCCCAGAACTAGACACAGTACTCCAGGTGAGGTCTGACCAGAGCAGAATACAGTGGCACTATTACGTCCCTTGATCTAGATGCTATACTCCTATTGATGCAGCCCAGAATTGCATTGGCTTTTTTAGCTGCCGCGTCACACTGTTGGCTCATGTCAAGTTTGAGGTCAACCAAGACTCCTAGATCCTTTTCACATGTACTGCTCTCAAGCCAGGTGTCACCCATCTTGTATTTGTGCTTCTCATTTTTTTTGCCCAAGTGCAATACTTTACATTTCTCCCTGTTAAAATTGGTCTTGTTTGTTTTGGCCCAGTTCTCTAATCTGTCAAGGTCATTTTGAAGTGTGATCCTGTCCTCTGGGGTGTTAGCCACCCCTCCCAGTTTGGTGTCATCTGCAAATTTGATCAGGATGCCCTTGAGTCCATCATCCAAGTCGTTGATAAAGATGTTGAATAAGACCGGGCCCAAGACAGAACCCTGTGGCACCCCACTAGTCACTCTTCTCCAGGATGAAGAGGAACCATTGATGAGCACCCTTTGGGTTCGGTCAGTCAGCCAATTACAAATCCCCTGAGTGGTAGCATAGTCAAGACCACATTTTACCAGCTTCTTTACAAGAATATCATGGGGCACCTTGTCAAATGCCTTGCTGAAATCAAGGTAGGCTACATCCACTGCATTCTCTTCATCTACCAGGCTTGTAATTCTGTCAAAAAACGAGATCAGGTTAGTCTGACATGACTTATTTTTCAGAAATCCATGCTGACTATTGGTGATCACAGCATTCCTTTCTAGGTGCTCACAGACTGTTTGCTTAATGATCTGCTCCAGAATCTTCCCTGGTATTGATGTCAGACTGACTGGGCGATAATTATTTGGGTCCTCTCTTTTCCCCTTTTTGAAAATAGGGACAACATTTGCCCTCCTCCAGTCTGCCGGGACTTCGCCTGTTCTCCAGGAATTCTCAAAGATGGAAGAAAGAGTAGTCTGGGATGCAAGTAAAGCAGTTATGAGGGGGTTTCTGATCCAACAGAATTCATTAAAGAAGAGAGCCCAAAATGAGAAAAAATAAAAAAAATGGAAAAAAATAAAAGAGGGCGAGAAGAAACAGAGTGAAACCCAATTCACAAGAGATTTTGAGAGAAATAAAGTTACATCAAGTGCAATATATGAAGATGATAAATCAGGAAATCGAATGGAAAATTAAACAAATGAAACAAAGGACTTTTGAATCGGCAAATAATTGTGGGAAATTGTTAGCTTGGCAGATGAAGAAAAGACAAAAACTCAACACTATTACCAACTTGGAAGTGGAAGGGAAAAACATTCAGAATCCAGCGGAAATTAGAAAATGCTTCCAGAGGTATTTTAAACAATTATATACACAAGGACCCCAGAAAGAGTTTGATATAGACCAGTTTTTGAAAACAAATGGATTGCAAAAAATCTCTCAAGAAAATAAGATAATGTTGAATCACAAAATTACGGAACAGGACGTAGAAGGTGCCATTCAGAATATGCAGTTGGGAAAATCTCCAGGGCTGGATGGTTTAACCTCAAAATACTATAGAACTTTGAAAGACTGGATAATTCAACCACTAAAGGAGGTCTGCAATGAAATTTTGGAGGGGGGAAAAGCGCCAGAGTCGTGGAAATAAGCATTTATTACACTTATACTGAAAACTGAGTCTGAAAAGACAGAACTTAAGAATTACAGACCCATATCCCTGTTAAATGTGGATTACAAAATATTTGCTGATATTTTGGCTAAAAGGATAAAAAAGTATTAGGGGAAGAGATACACAAGGACCAAGCTGGCTTTCTCCCAGGTAGACACTTGTCTGACAATACAAGGAATATAATCAACATTTTGGAGAAGTTGCAAGAAGACATTAACACTAAAGCAGTTTTAATCTTTGTGGATGCCGAGAAAGCCTTTGACAATATTTCTTGGAGTTTTATGAAGAAAAATCTTCAGGGGTTGGGGGTTGGTCAAGAGTTTGAAAATGGTATAAGTGCAATTTACTCAGAACAAAAAGCTAAATTAATAGTTAATAATGTGGTGACAGAGGAATTTAAGATAGAGAAAGGGACACGACAAGGCTGCCCAATTTCCCCATTACTTTTTATTTCGGTCCTGGAGGTTCTGTTAAATATGATTAGAAGGGACCGTTTGATTAAAGGCATAATGGTCGGAGCTAAACAATACAAACTGAAAGCCTTTGCAGATGACCTAGTATTGACACTACAGGAGCCAGAATATAGTACTAAAAGAGTATTAGAACTGATCCATGAATTTGGTCATGTGGCAGGATTTAAGTTGAATAAGTTAAAAACTAAAGTCCTTGAGAAAAATTTAACAATGATTGAGAAAGAGAGGTTTCAGAATGAGACAGGTTTAACAGTGGTTAAGAAGGTTAAATACTTGGGGATTAACATGACAGCTAAAAATGGGAACTTGTTTAAAGACAATTATGAAAAATGTTGGACGGAGGTTAAAAAGGATTTAGAAATATGGTCAAATCTGAAGCTTTCCTTGTTGGGTCGAATTGCTGTTATAAAGATGAATGTATTGCCAAGAATGTTATTTTTGTTCCAATCATTACAAATTTTAGACAAGATGGATTGTTTCAAGAAGTGGCAGAGAGACATCTCTAGATTTGTCTGGCAGGGCAAGAAGCCCAGAATAAAATTTAAAATATTAACTGATGTAAAAGAAAGAGGGGGGTTTGCCCTGCCAGACCTTAAACTCTACTATGAATCAGCAGCTTTCTGCTGGTTGAAAGACTGGCTGCTTCTTGAGAACATTGACATTTTGGATCTAGAAGGTTTTAATAACGTTTTTGGGTGGCATGCATACTTGTGGTACGGCAAGGTTAAAGCGCATACAGCATTTAAAAACCATATTGTCAGGAGAGCACTGTTTAATGTTTGGACAAGGTATAAGGAATTACTTGAAAATAAAACCCCAAGGTGGTTATCACCAATGGAGGCAAAGGCTCAGAAAAGGACCAATATGGAGGCCAAATGGCCAAAATATTGGGAGATTTTGGAGCAAGAAGGAGACAACTTGAAATTGCAAAGTTTTGAGAAACTAAAAGACAGAGTGAGAGATTGGCTTCATTATTACCAAATAAGACAGGCATACAATTTGGATTAAAAAAATTGGCTTCCAGGTGGAAAAATCAAAGTTGGAAACAGAACTGTTAGAACCCAAAACTAAGATTTTGTCAAAGATGTATAACTTGCTGTTGAAATGGAATACTCAGGATGAAACGGTGAAATCTGCTATGATTAAATGGGCACAAGACGTTGGACATAATATTATGTTTGCTGACTGGGAACAGTTGTGGACCACAGGTATGAAATTTACGGCATGTAATGCCCTAAGAGAGAATATTATGAAAATGATTTACAGATGGTACATGACACCAGTCAAGCTTGCAAAAATCTATCACTTGTCCAATAATAAATGTTGGAAATGTAAAGAAACTGAAGGTACATTCTTTCACCTTTGGTGGACGTGCCCAAGGATAAAGGCTTTCTGGGAGATGATATATAATGAAATGAAAAGGGTATTTAAATATACCTTCTTGAAGAAACCAGAGGCCTTTCTCCTGGGCATGGTCGCCCAATTGGTGCCAAAGAAGGATAGAACTTTCTTTATGTATGCAACAACAGCAGCAAGAATACTCATCGCAAAGTATTGGAAGACACAAGATCTACCCACCCTGGAAGAATGGCAGATGAAGGTGATGGATTACATGGAATTGGCAGAAATGACTGGCAGAATCCGAGATCAGGGAGAAGAGGCGGTGGAAGAAGAATGGAAAAAAATTAAAGACTACTTGCAGAAATACTGTAAAATTAATGAATGTTAAAGGGATGTTGGATTGAAAACAAGCGGTATTGGTAAAAAGATTAACAAGAATATGTAAATATGGATTGATAATGGTGGAAAATATATATTTATAATAGGTTAAGATGCTGAGCAAGGACAAATGATAGAGGGTAAGGACTTGCTGAATTAAATATCTGAACTGGAATACAAAAAGGGAGGTGTGAGGAGGTCAGGAAACAAGGAAATGAAGTATAAGATATGAAAATATTGGTTTCTTTTTTATTCTTCTTGTTAACTGCTTTCTATTTTGCATTTTTCATGTGTTTTGTTTTTGTATTTTTGTAGTTCTTTTTTCTTTTATTAGGGTTATTCTTTGCTCTTATTTTTTATGTTTAAATTTTGAAACTTTTTATTGTTTGTAAAATTTCAATAAATATTACTTTTTTTAAAAAAAAAAAGACATACCAATAGTACACATGTATTCTGCAGGTATTGTCTGGATAGTATGTGTTGGTCTTTGCTCTACATCCATATTTTCTCCAAAACAGATTGATATAGACTCGTGGTTCAATTTTAGAAGTGCAAAGAAGCAAAAATGATGCCAGATAATGTGTCCATGCATTTTACAGGTAACGTGAGAGCTTTCTTGACTTCTGCTGCCTTGGTTGAAATCATATCGAGGTCACTTTCCTCATGCAGCATTTGTAGAAAAGTTGATTTCTGAGTGACATGCAGGCAGTGCAATATAAAACTGCATCAATTCAGACAAAGCATGAAATAATAATGCTTCCCATCTGTGAGCGCTGAACTTAAGTAGGTAAGTGCACCCACCAGAGACTAAGAAGCTGTTCATTAATTTGGTTTAATGTGTTCTTTCATTCTTTGGAAGAGAGAATCTAGATTGTGCTGGGACTTGGCTGGCTTGTTATTTATCACTGCTTTCCCCCACAGTTTGGGCAACGTTCCAGGGAAGACAGGAGTCCTTTGTTGTTGTTCAGACAATTTCATAAGACCTACGCAGGAGTGATAAAATCTCACAATTCTCTGAATTTTATATCCAATTGGGTATTCCTTTTATCCAAAAATGTCCAGAGTGCGAGCTTCCAAGTTCCGCAGGATGTTTCCTTGGGCCTGGGATTAGGCGGTTCGGCTGAGGCAAGATGGCGCCGAGGCAAGTCACGCTCTCCGGCGCTCACTTTTATTCTTTTAAAACCTTATCTTAATTGCCCTCCGGATGCCAAGACAAAGCAAAATCACAAATTATTTTCCTAAGATGGAGGAGGGTAAGAGTCCACAAAAAGAGTTAATTCTTGATGAAGTAATACCCCCCTCTCTTACTGTTCTTGATTGGACGTCTTATCCTAAAGAGATATACCAAGATACTGGAAATATTAACTCCCCATGCAGCCTAGCGCAAGAACTAGCTTTAGCCAAGGAACTTCAGGAGGGAAATACCTCTATTACTAAGGAACAGCTGCCCACGGAAGAAATTACACCAACCCATCAAAACCAGATATCTATTTCAAAATACTCTCAAACAGAATTGAGTGACGGCCACCCTTTGGAGTATTCCCTAGCAATAAGTACTGATCTAGCCAACATAAAAAATTATCTAACAATAACAAATGGGCTACTGCTGACGTTAGTAGAAAATTTCACACCTCAATTAAAAGAGATAAAATTAAATGATATGCACCAAGAATATAAAACAGTTGAGCTAGTGGGGACGAACAAACCAGTAATAAATAAGAATCTGCAAAGACATAACTCAAGGGTAAAAGTGAAGAAAAGTAAAAATATCAAAACAACAAGGAAAGCCAAGTACACCTGCAGTAATCGAAGCATACATTGGCAGAAATTGTTCAAACTTCTTCCCTCGGCCCCAAATAAATCGACCACACGGGGCAGCAAAAAGAAGGGAAAAAAGAGAGAAACAAAGATAGTTACACAGCAACCGGCTAAGGAGGACTCGCCAAGGCTGATTCCAGTAGCAAGTGAGAAGGCAGAAGTAACAATTCAGTCCCTGGATAACCAACTATTTAACAAACCTGATGCTGCGGAAGTAGAGGCCTCTACCTATGAAGGCAATAAAACACTTAGCAAACCGAACAGCGAGGAAGAGGAAGCGTTCAGTAGAGATGATACCCCGCTTCAGACCTGGCAAGCCTCCAGTCAGGAAAGAGATTGGAATTTGATCTTAAATCCCCAAAAATTGGTATTCACGAACTTCCCGAAGCCTAAGGGCTTCCTTACAGGGAAACAGCGAATAACGAACTTTGTATCTAGCCTAAATGACATACTGCCAGGAATGGTTAATTCTAATGATATCACCTCGGTGGAATATCTACATTATGATGGTCACTCAGTGAGAGCACTGACCACTTTTAGGGATCAGAACCTGGCCAAGTTTATTTTTAGGTCAAGACTTGCCTTTTTAAAAGCACGGATAACAATACTTAGGCTCTTTGAAAATAAGGCTCCTTTGAGCCCCCTTTTGAAAACTAAGCAGGCAAATCTTAGAAAGGGGAAACAACTCTCAAAATTATGGCCTGACAAACAGAATCCGCAACGCCTTGTGAGCAAAGGTGAGGATCTCTTCACTATGGAAGAAAACATCCTAATTGACCAATTCTGGATGTTCCCACCATGAATACAAACTGACATCTTGGGAAGACTAGACAAGCTAAGAGATAAGCTGGCCGAGAGAGCTCCAGGCAACGAGGTTATTAAGGGAGACCAAAAAAAGACCACAACACGTAACCATCAGATTAAAGCGGAGATTAACTTCCCACCAAGAGAGAATGTGCCACCCTTCAAGGAGAGCACTCCATCACCCCCCGAAGGAGAAATATCCCTAAGGTGACCCCACCAGACGTATGGGACAAAATGAGATACCTAGATGAAACAGAATTGGGCCAAAATCAGGCCGCAACAGAATATCTACAGAAGGAATTTATGCATAATAAAGATCCGGTGTTCACAAACGTGAGCACTTTGCATCCACCTATTGAAATCATAGAGCGGCTGGATAGCCCGCCATACAAAGACAATAGGCGACCGATACATAAAGCGACAAACCCTAAAAGTACGTTAGGTAATAATTGACAAAGACTCGACTGTGATAAAGCCAATCTTAAATTTTTATCATGGAACATTGCTGGTTGGCTCAACAAGGCGACTGATCAATCATTTGTCAATTTTATTCAAGATCATGATATAGTCTTCTTGCAAGAGACATGGCTAACAGGGGTTTTAGATGTAAATGGTTTTGCCTCATTTTCGCTCGCAGGTTCACCAAGCAACAAAGGGGGGCGAGTTAAGGGTGGGCTAGGCATTCTAATATCCACAAGGCTGAGAGCATCTTTCGTCGAGCTGGAGCCTCTGAACAGTGTGGCCATGGCATTATTAATGAAATGCAGATATTGCACACTTCTATTGATTAATATATATGCCCCTCCCCAAAGAGGCAAGCAGCTTACCAAAAATATCTGGCATAGGCTAGAAGCATATGTCGATGAGCTAATGAATCAAACTCCTGCAGCGGCAGTGCTGCTGGCTGGGGACTTAAACGCCAGAATTGGCCAATCAGATGAAGCGTTATATGCTCATTTCCATGACGTACCTCCCATTTCTGAAGAAGCCCATTCTATTCCCCCAAGGCTCTCAAAAGACAAGGGCTGCAACTACGCAGGACTATGCCTTCTACGTTTTTCCAACAATCTGGATCTGACTGTATTAAATGGTCGTGTCGACAGAGAACCCAGTGGGGAATTTACATTTATATCCAACATGGGAGCCTCCACTATCGATTACGTCCTGGTGTCATCTAACCTTTTGAGCAGAGCACGGGAATGTAAAGTGGTGGAGAGGGTTGACAGCGACCATCTACCGCTCTGTTTAATACTGGATGTAAGAAAAGATCTATTTTGCTCTGATAAACTTGTAGCCCCATGTTTCGAAAACATGGAGCTAAGATACTCACGCATTAAATGGTCCAGCAAATTGAGTGATGAAATATCGAAAAGACTTCACTCAGATACTTTTCTTGCTAGAAAGGAGAACCTCGTTAATTCCCCAACTCCTGAGGCTAGATTAGACATGTTCCGGGAACTGATTTCGTCCCTACAACCTTATCTGACCAACAAAAAAACGCCACGGCAATCTCTACACTCTAACAAATCCAAACCTTGGTTTGACCAAGAATGCATGGCTATGAAACGCCTCCTGCTGGATAAGTACAGGAACTATAGATCAGCGAACTTGCCTTCGCTTCCATTAGACTGGTTTGAGTTAAAATGCAGTTATAAAGCTTTGATTAACAAGAAAAAGCTCCAGGCACAAAGGGAGGATTGGCAGTGCCTAGTGGAGGCCTCCCAAAGAAAAGATTCTGCCACGTTTTGGAAAATAATTGCAAAAAACTGGAGAGACTCCCCGATTGAAATCGAATACTCTATACCCGCTGGAGCATGGGAGGCTTATTTCCTCTCATTATATTCATCAAATCAACTGGTCCCAGCTCTGCTTCCTGCTTCAAGTGAATTTGGCAAGGAATAGCCCCCTGTAACCACAGAAGAAATTATTGGCCTTATTCAATCTCTTAAATCAGGGAAAGCCCCGGGTGCTGACAATATCCCACCAGAAATTCTTAAGGCAAATGTTGAATGGTGGGCCCCTGTGCTAGCCTTGTTCACTAGTATAAATCAAGCGGCTATTATCCCCGAGGACTGGGGTTTAGCCATCATCATTCCAATATTCAAGAAAGGAAACAGAACTGAGCCAGCTAACTACAGACCAATCAGTCTATTAAGTATTATTAGCAAACTGTACGCTGCTCATTTATGTAATAAATTAGTGGAGTGGATGGAAAGAGAGCATATTCTATCAGAAGCTCAAGCTGGTTTTAGAGCAAAGCGTTCAACTATAGACCAGGCCCTTATCCTTCAACACCTGGCAGACAAATACTCTAGAAAAGGGGGGTCTTTATATGCAGCTTTTGTGGATTTTAGATCGGCTTTTGATCTAATACCAAGGGACAGACTCTGGGAAAAGCTTGGCGCTACAAACATAGACAAGTGCTTATTACGCCTTATCCATGGTCTATACGAAAACACCAGGGTGAGGGTAAGATGCGACCGGTCAGGCCATCTAACTAAAGAAATCCAAACGCACTATGGGGTTAAACAAGGATGTGTCCTCGAGCCAATGCTATTTAATTTCTACATCAACTCTTTAGCAGTAAATATGGAGAAAGAAAATGCCCACCCTCCCAAACTGGCAGGTATGCCCCTCCCGGTGCTTCTGTATGCGGACGACGCAGTCCTGCTCTCCTTTTCCTGCGTTGGCTTGAGGAAGCTTTTGAGATCACTTGCTGACTATTGTCAAGCGGAACAACTATCAATAAATTATAGCAAATCTAAAATTATGGTGTTTTCAAAAAAAAGAAGGAAACACAAATGGAGAATTAATGGACATCCTATTGACCAGGTAGCAACTTTCAAATATCTGGGAATAACTTTTCAGGAAAGGGTCTCGTGGCACCAACAGATGAAAAACGCCATTGCCAATGCAGGAAGGGCCAATAAAGCCCTTACAAGATTTTTTCACGGGAAAGGGGGTAAATACGTTCCGGCAGCCTCCCAGTTTTTTGCTGCGAAAATACTCCCACAACTCACTTATGGATCCCAGGTTTGCAGTTTTAAAAATTTTGCGCCTATGGAGGCATTTCAAACAAAATTCTATCGGTGTTTATTGGGGATCCCCCCCCTGTGTATCTAATATAGCTGTCCGCTTAGAAGTTGGACAACCACCCGTTAACGTGCGGTTGTGGATTCTAAAGATACACTACTGGTTAAAACTTATTTTTCCCCCGGCCGGTTTGGCTCCTTTAACACTCTTAGACACCTTTCATTCTACCTGGAAAGCTTCCCTGTTTGAAAAGATAAGAAGCTTGGGATTCTCCCCGCAGATCTTGATAGCGGCAGGATATGAGAGAGCCAGAAGTCAAGTGCTCCAACGCATTAGGGACATAGAGCTGCAATGTCATATGGGCAAAATGGATAAACATGCCACAATTAGAAACTTTGGAAGAGGGCTTCCGGAGGCGGCGTGAAACGGTAATGGCGGTCCTCTTCGTTCATTGAAGAGGGGCTCCACAGAAAAGGGTCGTGCGCTGCGGCACAGCGACAACCCATCCAGAAAAACCACGGGTAGAGTGAGCCCGTGGCCGTGGGATCTGGCGGGTACCAGGAGCGACCCCAGAAACGGTGAAGGAACCTCGTAAGAGGCTCCGGAACGTGGAAGGGGGAGCGGTGCTGTGGATTCATCGCTCTTTCTGCGGAAGCGAAGCCGCGCGGCTGCTGCCGATGAGCGCCGACCTTTCTTCTAAGAACATCCGATTCCAAACAACATACCTGTGAGTAAGAACCCTAAGATTGGGAACCAAAGTATTTAATTCGGCTGAAAACGGGAGACGCTAAAAGGGAAGTCCGTCTTCCGATTCTGCTTAAAGTTCAAAGCAAAGACCCGGACAAGCGGGGAGCGCTGAAAGAGGGACTTAAAAGGAAGTTCGCTTTTCCTGTGCAAATTCGGGACTCTCTACTTGAAAGTAAAAAAGACTATCTTTCTGTGAACGGATTGGATTTAGACTGGGACTATTCCTCTGTATGGTGGATTACAAAATTAGTGAGAAACCAGTCTGCGGACTGCTAGGATACAAAAGAACTGTCAAATTGCGGATATTGTATTTAAAGCTGAATGTGCTACATTGGAGCATTGCTGAGGGATACAAATAAGGAACTGTTGCATGCACCACTATTGAGACTTTGTTTTCAATCTGGGTAAAGCTCTGCAAACCTGAAAGGATTTTGAAGGTACTTCCCCCCCTTTTTTTTTTTGGTTCACTGGGACTTAATGGTGGAAAGTTTCTTTTTCCCTTTTCTGATCACATGGGAGCTCCCCCTATAGGGCTGTGGAATATTTGCCTCTGAGAACTGCATATTGTTTTGTTTATCTTCTGCTTGGATGTTTAGACTTTGGATTGTTCCTCCCATGGGATTTACAATTTGACCTTGACACATAGACAGCTGTGGAATGAGTGGCACGGCAAAAACAAGAGCTGCCAAAAAAGCAAAACAAACTGAACTGTTGCAAACAACCTTGACTGTGCAGCCTCGTAGATCATCCGTTCCAGTTGTTTTAGGCTTGCAAGAAGGAGAGGATAAACAGCCAGTTTCAGGGGATATGGCTGCAGGAGGGATTGATCCAGTCTCTAAAGAAATTCTGGAACAACTGGCTGCTCTAAATAAGAAAGCTGATGATCAGGCAATAAAATTTGATCAAGTGACAGCCACTATTAACAAACTGACTGATCAAGTCTCTCAAAATACCCAAGCAATTGGAAATATCCAAACAACAACGGCTGAGAATCGTAAACTGGCCGAAGAAGCGAATCAAAAAGCAGAGCAAGCCAATAAGAAAGTTGAGGAAGTAAGAAGGGAAGTAAGGCCACTGAGCAGGCAAATTAACGAACAGCAGGCCTATCTGTCTATGGTGGAATTGAAAAATCGGGAGAATAATCTCAGACTTAGAGCAATACCAGAAATTGACAAAGAAGATTTGATTGGTTTTCTGACAGCAGAACTAGCAAAGTTCTGGGGTATAGCAGAAGGCAAGGACTTTAAAATTGTCACCGCCTTCAGATTGGGAAGAGTGGTGAGGAAGGACAGACCTAGAGATTGCCTGATCATTTTGAGATCTAGGCAAGAAAGAGATAACATACTAGGCCTACATTTTAAAAACGCATTGGTGATCCAAGGCAAGAAAGCAGAAATCTACAGAGACGTGCCGAAACAACTGTTGGATCTAAGAACCACATACAAAGATTTAGCAGGATTGTTGAGAAACAATAAAATTCCCTATAGGTGGGAATTCCCTCAAGGACTATCTTTTAACTTCAAAGGGAAAAAAATAAAAATCAGAACAGCAGAGGACCAAGAAAAGTTTTTGAGAGAACACGGGGAAGATCTGCGGAAAGGAGTGGCAGGAGCTTGGCCACCACCTTCGACAGAACCAACACCGGGGCCACCTCCGGGTCTGGATGAAAAAGAAGTTGCAACCCTGTTAGGACTTACAAATTGATTCAACATGTCTCTGCAACTACTTAGTTGGAACATTCATGGTCTAAACTCCCCGGAGAAAAGAAAAAGGATTTTTCATATATTGAAAAAAGAACAATTGGATATTATTTGTCTGCAAGAAACACATGTGACCAGGCTCCATAGGAAAGTGCTAATTAATAAAAGATTAGGTCAAGAATTTATTTCATCAGACAAAGTTAAGAAAAGAGGCGTAGTGATCTATGCAAAGGAGAACCTGTCACCCAAATTTCTATTTAAAGATGAACAAGGAAGAATTTTAGTGATTGAAATACAAACACAAAGGGAAAAAAATTTGATAGTAGGAATCTACGCACCAAATGAGGGGAAATCGGAATTCTACAAGAAGCTGCATGAGACAATGTTGGACTATCTGGACTATACCAACATCATTATGATGGGAGATATGAATGGGGTGGTTTCCACCCATATGGACAAGTCGCAGAACCAAAGCCTAACTAAAGATGGCAGATTACCTAAGACCTTTTTCGAACTAACTGACAGTATGGATTTGATTGACATTTGGAGGACAAAGAACCCCCTAGGTAAAGAAGGAACATTCTTTTCTGAAGCCCACCTATCGTGGACAAGAATCGACCAAATTTGGACAACTAGAGGATTGACACCTAAGACTAAAAAAATAGAAATCTGCCCTAAAACCTGCTCCGACCATAATGCTTTGAAAATGGAATTGAGACTTACCCCAGCTGGCTCTTTTAGATGGAAAATGAATGACACCCTGTTTAGAGATCAGGAGATTGTGAAGAAGGCCCAAAAAACTTTAAAAGACTATTTTGAAATTAACCTGAACACTTCGGTGGAAAAGAGGACAATCTGGGACGCAAGTAAAGCAGTCATGAGAGGGTTCCTGATACAACAGAATACGATCAAGAAAAAACTCTGGAACGGTAAAAAGGACAAGATATTAGAGAAGATAAGAGACGGAGAGAAGAAATTGAGATTGAAACCAAAATCAATAGAAGTTTTGAGAGAAATCAAATTTCATCAAGCACAATATGCGAAATTGATAAACCAAGAAGTGGAATGGAAAATTAAACAAATGAAACAAAGATCATTTGAATCTGCGAACAAATGTGGAAAACTGCTAGCATGGCAGTTGAAAAAGAGACAAAAACTGAACTTTGTTACCAATCTGGAGGTTGAAGGGAGAAATATTCAGAAACCTGAAGAAATTAGAAAGTGTTTCCAGAGATATTTTAAGAAACTTTATACGTAAGGGCCTCAGGATGTGACCGAGATAGACCAATTTATAAAAGTAAATGGACTACCAAAATTGTCTCAGGAGAAAAGAACAATCCTGAATTACAGAATAACTCCACAGGAAATCGAGGGTGCCATTCAAAACATGCAACTAGGCAAATCTCCAGGCCCAGATGGACTTACCTCCAAGTATTATAAGACACTAAAAGACTACTTGATACAACCATTAATGGAGGTATGTAATCAGATTATGGAGGGGAGGAGGGCACCGGATACGTGGAAAGAAGCTTTCATCACATTGATACCTAAACTGGAAACTGAAAAGACTCAACTTAAGAACTACCGTCCCATCTCACTCCTAAATGTGGATTACAAAATCTTTGCAGACATTTTGGCAGATAGACTTTAAAAAGTGCTAAATGAAGTAATTCACAAAGACCAGGCAGGCTTTCTCCCAAGTAGACATTTGTTTGACAATACTAGGAACATTATTGACATTCTGGAACTTTTGCAGACTAACATGAACACTAGAGCAGTGTTAATTTTTATTGATGCGGAGAAGGCCTTTGATAACATCTCTTGGAAGTTTATGAAGAAAAACTTGGAAGGGATGGGAGTGGGACGGGGATTTGAAAATGGTATAGAAGCAATTTATTCAGAACAAAAAGCTAAATTGATAGTGAACAATGTGGTGACAGAAGAGTTTAAAATTGAAAAAGGGACATGACAGGGATGCCCTCTCTCTCCTCTTTTTTTTATTTCAGTCCTGGAGGTGCTTTTGAATCTAATTAGGAATGACCAGCTGGTAGAAGGAATACAGGTCGGAGCGAAACAATACAAATTGAAAGCCTTTGCAGATGGTTTGGTTTTAACATTACAGGAGCCAGAATCTAGTACAAAAAGAGCTTTAGAACTAATTCACGAGTTTGGTCGGGTGGCGGGATTTAAGTTGAATAAACAAAAAACCAAGGTTTTGGTAAAAAACTTGACATTTTCAGAAATAGATGGGTTTCAGAAGGAAACGGAGTTAAATGTGGTTAAAAAAGTGAAATACCTGGGGGTCAATTTGTCTGCTAAGAATTTGAATTTATTTAAAGACAATTATGAAAAATGTTGGTCAGAAATCAAAAAGGACTTAGAAACTTGGTCAAGATTAAAACTTTCCTTGTTGGGACGAATTGCAGCTGTAAAGATGAATGTATTGCCAAAAATGTTGTTTTTGTTCCAAACCCTACAGATCGTGGACAGAGTGGAGTGTTTTGGAAAGTGGCAGAAAGATATTTCGAAGTTTGTCTGGCAGGGCAAAAAGCCCAGGATAAAATTTAAAATATTAACTGATGCAAAAGAAAGAGGGGGGTTTGCCCTGCCAGACTTAAGGTTATACTATGAAGCTGCATCTTTCTGCTGGATGAAAGATTGGTTTTTGCTAGAAAACACTGATGTCCTAGACCTGGAAGGGTTTAATAATGCTTTTGGATGGCATGCATATTTGTGGTACGACAAGGTAAAGGTTCACAAATTATTTAAAAACCATATTGTCAGAAAAGCCTTATTTAATGTTTGGACTAAATACAAGGACTTGTTGGAAAACAAGACCCCGAGGTGGCTATCACCGATAGAGGCAAAGGCTCGGAAAAGACTTAATATGGAGGCTGGCTGGGCAAAATACTGTGAGATAATAGAAAAAATTGGAGACAATTGGAGATTGCAGAGTTTAGAAAAATTAAAAAATAAGGTGCAAGATTGGTTACATTATGCTCAAATTCAAGAAATTTTTAAAAAAGATAAAAAAATAGGTTTCCAGGTGGAAAAATCGAAGTTAGAAACAGAATTACTTGAACCAAAGACCAAGGTTCTTTCAAGAATGTACAACTTGCTGCTTAAATGGAATACCCAGGATGAGACAGTCAAATCAGCCATGATAAAATGGGCGCAGGACATTGGGTACAATATTATGTTTGAGGACTGGGAAAGGTTATGGACCACCGGTATGAAATTCACGGCATGTAATGCCCTGAAAGAAAATATTATGAAAATGATATATAGGTGGTACATGACCCCAGTCAAGCTTGCAAAGATATATCACCTGTCAGATAACAAATGTTGGAAGTGTAAAGAGGCTGATGGGACATTCTTTCACCTCTGGTGGACTTGCCCGAAAGTGAAGGCCTTCTGGGAAATGATTTACAATGAGTTAAAAAAGGTATACAAGTATACCTTTCCCAAGAAACCAGAGGCCTTCCTTCTGGGCATTGTTGGCCAGAAAGTGTTAAAGAAGGATAGAACCTTTTTTTTGTATGCAACTACAGCAGCAAGAATTCTTATTGCCAAATATTGGAAGACACAAGATTTACCCACGCTGGAAGAGTGGCAGATGCAATTGATGGACTACATGGAACTGGCTGAAATGACTGGCAGAATCCGAGATTTGGGAGAAGAAACAACGGAGGAGGACTGGAAAAAATTTAAGGACTATTTACAAAAAAATTATAAGCTATATGAATGTTAAGAATTTGTATGGTTTGGAAAGTCTAGCTTCAGCAACAAAATTTGATGATTTGGGAGACTAAGTTATAATTATGAAAGAACCAAAGTTTAAGGTAATTTTTATGTTTATCTTAAGATAAAAGCAGCCTGACAATAAGTACCTTAAATCTAAACTACATTATTTGAAAGTACAAAAACGCATGAAACAAGGTAATAATTTGCTGACATTTTTATTAAAGAAGGCAGGGTGAGGGAGATGTGGGGAAGTCCAGTTGGTTATGAAAAAGTGTTCTGGAAAGTTGAACTTCTTTTTTATTTTTCTTATCTCTTTTTTTCTTTGTTCTGTTGCTATTGTCAAATGTTTGACTATGTTTGTTTACCTGAAAGAAAGCAATAAAAAAAATATTATTTAAAAAAAAATAAAAAAAGAGATGGGAGGAAAAAAAGAGAGTCTTTGGAAGAGGGTTCTCACCCGCAAATTATCTGGCTGATTTACAAATACCTAAGTACAGACACTCCTTTACCCTGGCCAGATTTAACGTTCTGCCCTCTGCCCTGCTGCTAGGCAGATATGAGGGCAAACCATATGAGTCACGTGTTTGCCCATGTGGCTCATCGGAAGTGGAAACAAGTCTGCATGTATTGCTGCACTGTAGTTACTACGAGGATCTACGCCTGACCTTTATTGCCCCAGTTCTACAAAAGCTTAAAAATGTACCAGAACCCCAACGTATGAGAGCCTTGGTAGAAGATAAGGTTCCTGAAATTACGATCAATGTTGCTAAATTCTGTGTAGCCACTATTAGGCGCAGGAAACAAGAGCTTTCCAATGTCAATATGCAGGCGAAGGCAAATACTTAATTTTATTTATGCTGTCTAATTTCAAATTGCTGTTATGGCCTAATCTGTATTGAAATTGTCCTTTGTTTTTTCCGGTGTTATGCTTCGCTGACTAGCTGTACGAGTTAACCTGGTCTGTGACCGTTTAATAAAATTTGAATTTGAATTTGAATTTATCCAAAAATAATTTCTATTAATTTGTCTCCTTGATGTTCTGAGGAATGCACCTGTGTTTTGATCAGGTCTGGGGATATCATCACCGAGTTATGGTAAACTAGACATCAACCATGTGCCAATGGGGTCTGACCAGGGCCTGGGAGATTTGTATCTTCACTTAGCCATGAAGCTCACTGGGTGGCCTTGGGCCAGTCACTGCCTCTCAGGGTTGTTGTGGGGATGAGAAGAATTATGTATGCCCCTGGAGTGCCGAGGAGGAAAAGGTGGTATATAAATGTAATAAATGAATGAAAAACCCCGGCCTAGTATTAAGGATGGGTGAATCTGTTGGTTTTGGTTTCTCTCCACTTCTCATTATTCCAACTTTAAGGAATAGTTGGAATACACAGGGAGAAGCAGCTCCTGGGTGGGAGATGCAAAGTAGGCTTGCATGAAAAGTTATCAAGACACCTTAAAGGTAAAGGGACCCCTGACCATTAGGTCCTGTCGTGACCGACTCTGGGGTTGCGGCATTCATCTCACTTTACTGGCCAAGGGAGCCAGCGTACAGCTTCCGGGTCATGTGGCCAGCATGACTAAGCCACTTCTGGCAAACCAGAGCAGTGCACGGAAATGCCTTAAAGGGGTGTTAAAGGTAAAGGGACCCCTGACCATTAGGTCCAGTCGTGACCGACTCTGGGATTGTGGCACTCATCTCACTTTATTGGCTGAGGGAGCCGGTGTACAGCTTCCAGGTCATGTGGCTAGCATAGAAAAGGGGGGGGAACCCGCAGGAACTCGCAAGGCATTGTCGTCTTGCGAAGCAAGCCCATAGGAAATTCGTTTTGCGAAGCACCTCCAAAACGGAAAACCCTTTCGTCTAGCGGGTTTTCCGTCTTGCGAGGCATTCGTCTTGCGGGGCACCACTGTAATTTCTTCCATATCAGTTACAGCACAAGGCGAAAAATATTTGTTACTAGGAATCTATGCACCTAATGATGGTAAAGCGGATTTTTTTAAGAACTTGGAAACAAGTCTTTTGGAATATATGGATTACAAATTAATATTGATGTGGGACTTGAATGGAGTTGCATCTACTTTGATGGATAGGACTCAGAGATTAAAGGTATTGAATTCTGGCAGACTACCTAAGACTTTATTTGACCTAATTGATAAACTTTGATTTGTCAGATATATGGAGAATTAGAAATCCAATGGAAAAAGACTTCACTTTTCTTTCAGATGCAAACCAAGTATTTTTGAGAATAGACTACTTATAGATATCCAGAGACTTGGTTCCTAAAGTATAAAAAATGGAAATTTGCCCTAAAACTTGCTCTGATCATAATGCAGTTTTTATGGACCTGAAAATGTTTGTACAGGGTTCCTTCAGGTGGGGAATGAATGATGATTTGCTGAGAGGTACACCAATTGTCAATAAAGCCCAAAAAACCCCTAAAGGATTATTTTGAACTTAACATGAACCAGGGAACGGAAACAAGGGTTATTTGGGATGCCAGCAAGGCAGTAATGAGTTTCTTATTTGGCAAAATTCAATTAGGAGAAAGTCCCAGAATGACAGAAAAGATAAAATTATGGATCAATTAAAAGATAAAGAGAAGAAGCTCAGATGAAACCCAAAGAATTTGCAGATACAAAAAGAAATTAAGGCCTTACAGGTTCAATATTGACCGTTAGTAAATCAAGAAATAGAAGGGAATTAGGAAGGATGAGACAAAGAAATTTTGAATCTGCAAATAAATGAGGGAAACTACTGGCCTGGCAACTAAAGAAGAGACAAAAGCAAAGTACTATCACAAATATTCTAACAAAAGGAAACTCTTTGGGAACCCTGCAGACATAAGAAATTTTTTTTAATAAATATTATAAACAACTGTATAAAAAGGGTAGGGAGTACTTGGCAAAAATTGAGCAATTTATTAAGATTAATGGATTGCAGAAGATTTCAGAAGATAAAAAGATTCTACTAATCACAAAACAGGAAGTGGAACAGGCAATAAACTCAATGCAACTTGGCAAGGCCGGGACCAGATGATCTATCAGTGAAATATTATAAGATATTGAAAGACTGGCTTATCCAACCTGTAGCATTCGTGCGCACTCCCCCACCTCCCCCACCTGCTTTCCAAGTACGGCAAGACACGGCTGAGAGAGAGAGAGGGGTGCGCAGAAGCTTTTTTCAGAACAGAAAACAAACAAACAGCAGTTGCTGCCACCACTTCCTTATCTTAGAACAGCCCAGAAAAGTAACCTAAGGAAGGAGATTACTCTTCAGCATTACTGGGCTGCCTCACCCTGTGACACTTTACCATGACACAGACAGAAATCCAACCGGACTGGTAGGCGACTAAGTGGTCAGGGGCTGGACTAGCATCCCCGGCAGAAGGCACAAAAGACAGAAACATTAAAAAGTCCTTTTTCCAGAATTTATTAAAAAAACAAGATTATTTAAACATAAAAGTTGGCATATCTCTTACAAGTTTCAAACAGAAAATAAAAACATTGTATAGTATCTCTTGCTACAAAACATACTCGCAACGAGAATGAAAGGAAGAATTAGAACAGTTCAAAACGCTCTCGGATGATTCCACACCTCTGGGCATCAGGGCAGGCCCTCTCTACATAACAAAGGTTTTGCATAGTAACAATAGTAAGAATAGGGGAAGCGGGCGGCTGTGAATTGCAAATCGGTTCTCTAAGGTTTTATCCCCTGGGAACCCACGTGTATCCCAACTAAAAAACCAATCAGTTCTTTAGGTTAATTAAGAAATTGCCAATGAATACACAGAAGGGCAATAACTCAGCATGTTAGAGAAACTGGCAGCTGAATCCTGTTTATCCCAAGACCTTGAAGATGAAAGGGCATCCTCCCTTATTCTCAGACACACACCAGATCCCCCTTCTTGTTGTAATAAGGCTTGATGACTCTGTTCACACAGAAACAGTATCTTACATAGCCAGGTGTCAAAACTACAAATCATCTAAGGTCCTCCTTTCTACAGATGGAGGAGATAACTTATTCACACTTTCAGAGACAAGAAGTCTACATTTAAAGAAACAGATACACATTCCCCATAATTCTCTACTGTTTGGTTCTCCCACAATGCCCTTCTTTAACTTGAACCAAAGTTTTCCTTGCTAAGATTTCCCAACATCACTACACAACCTTCGGTAGAAGTATGTAATCTGATTCTACGAGGGGGCAAAGCACCTGAAACCTGGAAGGAAGCATATGTTACTCTGATTCCCAAGCAGGGTCAAGATAGATCCAACGTCAAGAACTACAGACCATTTTCCCTACTTAATGTGGATTACAAAATTTTTGCAAATATATTGGCCAGCAGGCTAAAGAAAGTTTTATCTAAGCATATCCACAAGGACCAGCCAGGATTCTTACCTGGAAGGCATATGAAAGATAGTATTAGAAATGTTGTGGATATTTTGGAAAAGTTGGAAGCAAGAAAGAGCTGCAAAGCTCTATAGATGCAGAGAAGGCCTTTGACAATGTACAGTGGTGCCCCGCAAGACGAATGCCTTGCAAGACGGAAAACCCGCTAGACGAAAGGGTTTTCCGTTTTTGAGCTGCTTCGCAAGACGAATTCCCCTATGGGCTTGCTTCGCAAGACGAAAACGTCTTGCGAGTGTTCCGATTTTTTTTTCACTCCCCCCCCTTTTCTAAGCTGCTAAACCATTAATAGCCGCTAATCCGCTAAACCGCTAATAGGGTTGCTTCGCAAGACGAAAAAACCGCTAGACGAAGAGACTTGCGGAACGGATTAATTTCGTCTTGCGAGACACCACTGTATCCTGGAGTTTTATGTTACATAACTTTGAAAGCATGGGGGCTGGTCAAGATTTTCTAAATGGTATTAAAGCAATCTATCGAGAACAAAAAGCTAAAATTATTGTAAATAATGTGGTATCGGAGGAAATTAGAATAGAGAAGGGAACCAGGCAAGGGTGCCCCCTTTCCCCACTGCTGTTTATTTCAGTCCTAGAGGTCTTGCTAAGTATGATCAGAAAAGATAAACAAATTAAAGGTATTACAGTAGGATCCAAACAATATAAATTAAAATCCTTTGCTGATGACTTAGTATTGACATTACAAGACCCAGACTCCAGTGCAGTAAAAGCACTGGAGCTGATATAGGAATTTGGACAGGTAGCGGGATTTAAGTTAAACAAGAGGAAAACCAAAGTATTAGAGAAAAATCTGGACAATGTTGAAAGAAAACTTCTACAAGAAAAGACGGGCCTAGATTTTGTGAAAAAGGTTAAATATTTGGGGGTGAACCTGTCTGGGAAAAATCTGAACTTGTACAAAGATAATTATGAGAAATTATGGAATGAAATTAAGAGAGATTTGGAGATATGGTCAAACTTAAAATTGTCATTAATGGATTTCAGTGGTTAAGTTGAATGTGTTGCCAAAGATGCTTTTTTTGTTTCAAGCCTTCCCAATTATAGACAATGTGAAATGTTTTAAAGAATGGCAGAAAGCTTTATCTAGATTTATCTGGCAGGGGGGGAAACCCAGAATTAAATATAAATTACTTACAGATTCCAAAGAAAGAGGGGGGTTTTCCCTGCCAGATTTGAAAATCTATTTTGAAGCAGCAGCGCTTTGCTGGAGTGGATACTACTAGAAGATACCGATGCTTTAGACCTGGAGGGATTCGACAATGTATTTGGATGGCATGTGTATTTATGGTATGATAAGGTAAAGGCCCATAATGCACTTAAAAATCATGTAATTAGGAAATTGTTGTACAATGTTTGGATAAAATACAAAGATCTTTTAGAAAGGAAGACACCCAGATGGCTTTCACTAATGGAGGCGAAGGCCCAGAAAAAGTTAAACATGGAAATCAAATGGTTGAGATATTCAGATTTATTATTGGAGGATAATGAAGGATACAAACTAAAATCATTTGACCAAGTTAAAGATAAGTTAAATTGGCTACACTACCACCAGATTAATGAATTGTATAAACTAGATAAGAAAAATGGTTTTGCTTCTGAAAAATCCAAGTTGGAGACGGAGTTGTTGGATTCTAAAGTTAAAAATCTGCCTAAAATGTTTAAGTTACTGTTGGAGTGGCATACAAAGGATGAACAAGTTAAATCAGTAATGGTAGATTGGGCAAGAGATGTAGGACATAACATAATGTTTGAGGATTGGGAAAGATTGTGGAAGAAAGGGGTTAAGTTCACTGCATGTACAATGTTAAAGGAGAATATAATGAAAATGATGTATAGATGGTATTTGACCCCTGTCAAATTAGCAAAGGTTTATCATAACTGTGATAACCTATGTTGGAAATATAAAGAAACAGGTTTGGAATTGCCCAAGAAAGATGTTAAATTATTTTTGTATTATTATTTTTATAGAATATTTATTAAAGGTTTTAAACAATACAACACCAAGCACATAAAACACCATCACCAAAATAATAATAAAAAAGCACACAAAACAAAAGAAATACAACATAGTTAAATTTCAAAAACCAGATTTCCATAACCTTCCTTTCAAACTCCCTCACATCTCCCTTTCCTGCGTTCCCGTTTACAAAGTAATGTTCAGCAATGCTTCACCTACTCTCAAATCTTGTTTTTGTACCTTTCAAATATTATGTCTCCAATTTTACCCTTTATTATCAAATATTTAAATATTTAAGCTTGACATAATATTGATCAAATTTCATCTTTGTTCTTATAATTCAGTTATTTTCGTACTTCTTTCAGCTAAATCACTAATGCCATATTATCTTTATATCCTGCATCATTCTAGCATTCATACAATTTACAATACTTTTGCAAATAGTCCTTAAATTTCTTCCAGTCCTCTTCCACTGTCTCTTCTCCCAGGTCTCGGATTCTGCCAGTCATTTCTGCCAGTTCCATGTAGTCTATCAGTTGCGTCTGCCATTCTTCCAGAGTGGGCAAATCTTGTGTCTTCCAGTACTTTGCGATGAGTATTCTTGCTGCTGTTGTCGCATACATAAAGAAAGTTCTATCCTTCTTTGGCACCATTTGGCCGACAATGCCCAAAAGGAAGGCCTCTGGTTTCTTAGGGAAGATATATTTAAATACCTTTTTTAGTTCATTATAGATCATTTCCCAGGAGGCCTTAACCCTTGGGCACGTCCACCAAAGGTGAAAGAATGTTCCTTCAGTTTATTTACATTTCCAACACTTATTGTCTGGCAAATGATATATTTTTGCAAGCTTGACTGGGGTCATGTACCACCTGTAGATCATTTTCATAATATTTTCTTTCAAGGCATTACATGCCGTGAATTTCACACCGGTGGTCCATAACTGTTCCCAGTCAGCAAACATAATGTTATAACCAATGTCTTGCGCCCATTTTATCATGGCTGATTTAACCGTTTCATCCTGAGTGTTCCATTTCAACAGGAAGTTATACATTCTTGATAGTACCTTAGTTTTTGGTTCTAACAGTTCTGTTTCTAGTTTCAATTTTTCCACCTGGAAGCCTATTTTTTTGTCCTTATTAAAAACTTCCCTAATCTGGCCATAGTGTAACCAATCCCGCACTTTATCCTTCAGTCTCTCAAAACTCTGCAATCTCCATATATCTCCATCTTTTACTACTATCTCCCAATATTTTGGCCAGTTGGCCTCCATATTGAGTCTTTTCTGAGCCTTAGCTTCCATTGGTGACAACACCTTGGGGTCTTACTTTCTAATAGATCTTTATATCTTGTCCAGACATTGAACACTGCCTTCCTGACAATATGGTTCTTGAAAGCTTTGTGAGCTTTAACCCTGTTGTACCACAGATATGCATGCCACCCAAATACATTGTTGAACCCTTCCAAATCCAAAATATCAGTGTTCTCTAGAAGTAGCCAATCTTTTAACCAGCAGAAAGCTGCTGATTCATAATACAGTTTCATGTCTGGCAAGGCAAACCCCCCTCTTTCTTTAGCATCAGTTAGTATTTTGAATTTTATTCTGGGCTTTTTGCCCTGCCAGACAAACCTAGAGATATCTCTCTGCCAAAAAAATTATTTTTGTATGCCACAACTGCTCCTCAAATATTACTAGCTAAGAAGTGGAAAATGCAGGAACTACCAACTGTGGAAGAATGGCAGATGAAGATGATGGACTTTTCGGAGCTAGCCGACTTGACCGGAAGAGTCCGCGATCAGAATGAGGAGGAGTATCAGGAAGAATGGGAGAAATTTAATGACTATTTAGCTAAATAAATCAAGTTAAATTGATTGGAAAAAGATTGCAATTACCAGCTAGGCCTAGGATTTAAATAAGTAATGTGAGGAATTATTATGTTTAATACTTAATTGGGAAGAATGACTGATGTTAAGTGATTAAATTAAGATTTTAAGTACTTTGATTTGGAAAATCGTTAAAATGATATTCATTGAAATTCAACTAGGGGGATATGAGGAAGTCACTTAACAATGTTAAGAAGATTAGTTTTAATAAGGATATGATTTATGTTTGTTTTTTAATTTTGTGAAAACCAATAAAAAATTCTTCCATATCAGGTTGCTGCTCTTAGTTACATGCATGCTTCCTTTGGGGTGGGGGACAACTGTCATTTAAGAGCCCAGATTAGCTCATGGTCTTCACTGCAGCACCTTCTAGAAAAATCTATTATGTTCTCTGTGGCCCATTCAAACATGTACCGGCTAGTGAGATGCAGGGCAGGTGAGATGGTTTGCAAAGACTCCATGGGAGAATGAAAGAGAAACCCATAGATTTCAAATATATGTTGTGACAAGCCAAGCAAGGAGTCCATTTTTGGAAGCTTCTTGAGGGCTGAACGCACATTTTTCATTAAATGCCCAAGCTTTTATAGCTTTGGGGACTACTTGTGTTTACTTCTGCAACTATGTATTGAAATTTGAGGAATTTTAATCTGGTCCATTAGTAACATTAGAAACCTGGTCAAACTCAATAAGAAGGCTTTGCTAGACATTATTAAAACTTATCCAAACAAATGGGTTTCGCTCCCCTTAAATCCATGGGGAGAAATAATTTCCATCAAAATGAATCTAATTCTGTGCCTTATTTAAGTCCCCGCATACAAATAACAAAGGTACTTCAGTACATTCTGGAAATTTCTCTGAGGATCAGAAGGGTGATCCCATTGCAAGGAGGAAACTGGTAATACAGTGGTACCTCGGGTTACATACTTAATTCATTCCGGAGGTCCGTTCTTAACCTGAAACTGTTCTTAACCTCAAGCACCACTTTAGCTAATGGGGCCTCCCGCTGCCGCTGCACGACTTCTGTTCTCATCCTGAAGCAAAGTTCTTAACCTGAGGTACTAATTCTGGGTTAGTGGAGTCTGTAACCTGAAGCGTATGTAACCCGAGGTACCACTGTAGACTGTTTCTTTTTACCTTGATGGTTGTTGTCATCTGTATGTTGTCATATGTATGTCATCTGTATGGAGCGCACCTCCAGGAGTGAAGTCAAACCACTGTTTCAGAGTGGATCTAGGCAGATATATCTAGGGGATTTATTGCAAGGTACATTTAAAGACTGTTTTTTGTTTGTTTGTTTGTTTGTTTAAAAAACAGCAACAATGGAAAAGTCTATTTCATCTGCTGCCAGGATTGGATTCAATTTGCAGGCATGGTCACCCCTTCTGAGGGAATGAAACAGTGAGGTTTGGTGTTTACAGGGTTAACACTCTGTGTGTCCTGCATCTGGGGAGGAACTTCCTACATCTGGGAAGCTGAGTTCTTTGTCTGTGAGTTACTTTCACTTCTCAGCGGAGAGAAGCAGAGCCACACTGATGGCTTATTGACTTGCCAAGGGGTCTGGACCGTTTTGCAGAGGGTCCACCAAAGAACCATGGCTGGTGCCAAGATTCCGGAACGCTCAGAAACATGTAAAAGTTTCAGGATGGTAGTTGGTCTTTTACAAGTTAAACCTGTTATCCCAAGGGTCATTGCTCTTCCATGGATTTTTTCCTGAGGGATACATCATCTTTTCCCTGGGAGAAAGAGAAGGAGAGAGCGCTTTCCCACATCTCCCATTGGCTTGCATAGGGAAAGCTGGGGTGGAGAAATGGCATAAATCTCTAGGAAAGACTGGGAGAGGGGAGATACGCTCAGCAAGAATTCTCTTACCCCAAGAGCCATTGGTGGGGGTGGGATTCTGCTCCCCCATTGATTTTTTTGTGTACAAGGGAGCTTTCCCCATTTGCTTACACAGCGAAAACAAGTTTTAAATCCCTCCCCGAATTCACTGTGATTGGAGTGCCTTGGGGAAAATAATTAACTGTGATGAAGGTTAGACCTGCCTGTCAAAATGTCCTTTCCTCTCTTCTCCAGCTCTGGGTGTTTCACCTGTCCGTTTTGTTTTGTTCCAGGGTGTGTGTGCATTTTACAGAAATCTGAAACTACAGAGCCACTCGGGTGCTTAGGAAACCCTTGAAGGACCTTGAAAGACCTTGTTAACAACACAATCTGATTCAGAAACCTGAGAACCTCACCCCAGAACACCTGGATTGACATCATAATTTGGGTTACATCAGAGCTGATGCACCACACATATATATGTTGCTTTGTGGGTTAAAAGGGACGCGGGTGGCGCTGTGGGTTAAACCACAGAGCCTAGGACTTGCCGATCAGAAGGTCAGTGATTTGAATCCCTGCGATGGGGTGAGCTCCTGTTGCTTGGTCCCTGCTCCTGCCAACCTAGCAGTTCGAAAGCACGCCAAAGTGCAAGTAGATAATTAGGTACCGCTCCAGTGGGAAGGTAAACAGCATTTCCGTGCGCTTCTCTGGTTCGCCAGAAGCGGCTTAGTCATGCTGGCCACATGACCCAGAAGCTGTACGCCGACTCCCTTGACCAATAAAGCGAGATGAGCACCATGACTGGACCTAATGGTCAGGGGTCCCTTTAAGCATTCAAAAAATATAACTGTCCCTTCACAAATCCTTTTCAGGCATCCAAAACAGAAAGTTTTTAATGTGCCAGTGTGAATTATTTAAATGGATAGCCTATTAAAAGTTAATACTTAGCCAAAGACGAGTTGCAAATTGAGGTGCCTAGACTACAGCAGCATCCCTGCCCTCAGCAATTAGGAGGCGGGGCATATAATGGAACCTTGTATTATGCCCCAATATTATTATGTTTTTTTTAAAAAAAAGATATTTGTATTTCTCCAAAACTTTACACAGTGCTAATTACACAGTGCTAATTCAGTAATGAGTTCATTAGTGCAGACTAATTTGTATGAGAGATGGGTTCTTCCCCCTCACCCGTTCCTTGCAAATAGCCTTCATATTCCTGACAGTAATTACACTGAGTATTGCAATAGTTAAAAGAATTTCAGGGCACTTGTTACAGGCAAATGAAGGATAATGCGTTTTCATTAACTGCCTTCTCTGTTTCACACCGCCAACTAATTAAAACCTAATTGGAGTAACAATAAGAAAAACACTTCATTCTAGGTTTAAATACTGTAAAATACTGATTACAATAGCGCCCCCCCCCCTTGGGCTTCAAATGAGTAAACTGTGGATCATAAAACAGCTACATTTTATTAAACAGGAACAGTCTTCTCTGAAATCAAAAATGTGTTCACCCCATGCACTAATTTTAAGCATCTCCAGGTTGATTTCCTTTTTTCTCTCTCCTCACTATGACAATGGGAATGAGATACACCGAAGAATGAAGAAGGATCAAATGTAAACTCAAAAGAAGAAACAAGATGCCTTTCAGAGAGAGGACATACCCTGCTTTTCAGTTTTGTTATCCATTGGTAAACACTTCCCCTAGTAAGCAGGTGCTGCAGAACTCCTCCACACAGACCCAGAGCACTGCAAAGCATTGGAAGCTGTGCTCTCCAGGACAAGAGTGGGGACCTGTGGACAGCCATAACCCCTAACATCCCTAACATCCCTGACGCCTGGGGAAAAGCTGTGGCTCTGTGGCACAGCATATGTTTTGCATGCAGAAGATCCCAGCTTCCACGTCCGGTCTCTCCAGGTAGGGTTGGGGGAGAGCCCTGCCTGATAGCATGGAGAGCAGCTGCCAGTCAGAGTAGAATATGTAAAGCTAGATGGGCCAATGAACCAACTTGTATAAGACAGCTTCCTATGTTTCTATATTCCTAGATGATCCACCTTAATTGGATGGATCTGTCAAGACCACTGTGGCGCAATGGGTCCATTTTAGCGGTTCAAGCCCACCCTGCATTGCAAGGGATTGGACTGGATGACCCCCCCACCCGAGTCCCTTCCAACTCTATAATTCTATGGTTCTATGAATTTCAGTTTCTCTCCATTTCTCATTTTTCCAATCTTAAATTCAATTCTTCAAATTTCCGTATCAGTTTGCTTTAAAAAAATAAAAAAAACCTTGATAAATTTGAGTCTCAATATCTGCTAATATGCACCTTTTTATATGCAGTTTCTCCTAATATACACATTTTGTCAAGCAATTTTCCTTTATACAATGCATTTTTCTACAAATTGGTTGGGGAAATGGCATCACAAATTTAGAAAAGTGCAAATTTTAAGGGATAATTGTGTTTCAGTTCGCTTATTGTTTCAAGAAGTCTAAATCAGGCAGTTTTTTTCCATTCTGATGTAACCAAAATTGAATTTAGCCCCCATTGCTCCTCTTGCCCCACCTACATTTTGCCCCTCCCCCCATCTCTAGTCTATGGCCCTCAAAAGGTTTCTAAGAAGGGATTGTGGATTAAAAAGCATTTCCCACTTCTGTGATAAGGAAGACAGAATTATCCCTCCCCACACAGGATCTGTGCCTACTCCAAATTATCATCCTCATTATTGTTGCTAAAATAAGAAAAGCAGTTTTTTGTGTTGGGCCAATTTCTGTTTGCAACCAAATTAGAGTTAATACAACATTATCTCCCTCCTGAAACATCTGGTCTAACTCCTTGAGCATACATGCTCCCATGTCATCTATGAGCTGGGAATTAAGAATGTCAGAACATCAGAAAAGCCTGCTGGATCAGGCCATGCCTTTAAGGTACATGGCATACACTTCCGAAGATCTCTCTGGAAGTGGCTTGAGGAGGAAGAGCCAAGATGGTGCCCTCCAAATTTTGCTAAACTCCAGCTCCCATCACAGCTGCTCATGGGACATTCTGTCTGGAGCTGATGGTCATTGTAATAAGAAATAATAATATTTTTTATTATTTATGCCCCACCCTTCCTGATTCAGTAAAATGGGCCCAGGGCAGCTAACAACTATTTTAAAACACTTAATTGTAATACAACATAGAAGCAGCATAAAATAGAGTATGAATAACAATAAAATTCAAAGTTCAAAAATCAATTTGGGGGAAATCCATCCAATTAGATAGTCACCAGGGCTAGCGGGCTGAATTAGTCCTACTTGGGCCAGCGAGGAGGCCAACAACCTGTGGAGAGCCGCATACCAGCTGGGGGCTGGGACATGCTCCATAACTAGGCAACGTATCATTTGAGACCTTCTGCATGCAAATCGTGCATCCTCCCACTGAGCTATTTTATCGTTGTCAGGGGTTTAGGAGCAGAGGCACGGGCAAGGGAGGAAACAGAGAGCGAAGGGGAGGAGGCAGAAGAAAAGATGAGTGATGACGACGACCCGAGATCTCCTAGTCTTTCCAGTGAATCAGAGGATTCACAGAAAGGAGCACCAGTGGCCAGGGCAAGGGGGGAGTCTAGGGGGGCACCCCAGGAAGATAGAGCCAGAGGGGACTCAGGGGGGAGCAGCTGGAAATCGGGACCAGCGTCACCGCCAGGGAGCAGGGAAGAGGATGGGAGCCAGGGGGGAAGCGCTGGCAGCTCACCACAGGAGGGAGGGCATGAGTCAGGAGTGGCCACACCTCCATCGGGGAGCGAAGAAACGGTTAAGAGGAAAGTGGAAGGTTGGGCGCGCGTGCCAAGTTCAAATGCAGAGGAAGGCGGCGCAGTAAGCAGCCCCGAAAGGGAGCCAGGTCCTAAAGCCCGGCGCAAGGAGGCAGGAGGGTCCGGGTCAGCGTCAGAAGAATCCCGGAAGGAAGAAACCCCGGGGGGTAGAGGGACCCAGAGGAGGACAGTCAGGCGGAAAAGGTGGAGCAAGGCTAGGATATTAAGTTGGTGCACACGGGGCGGAGACTCAGACGGAGCTTCGCCGATCTAGCTACTAGACGTAGAGTTGCGCGCAGGGACTTCCGGTCGGTGCCAGCGCTTAATGGCGGTCCTAGCTCCGAGCTCCGGAGAAGGACTGCTTCGCAAGTTCGGGTCTTACCCGCTACGGCAAGCGGGGGACCCCTAAAATCCCAGGCGCTGAAGCCTGAGAACAAGGAGACTCGGTGGGCACCTTTGCGCCCCCCGGTACCGTGAAAGAGCCTTTTTAAAGGCTACGGATCGACATCGGGAGTGAGCGCGGTGCTGAGAGTCGCTACCCAGCCTGCGAAGTGAAGCCGCGTCGCCATAAGCGGAGAGCGCCGATTCCTTCCTGAAAAGAATATTTGGACTGATTCCCCGTGAGTAAGAGCTGAAAAATAACCGGGACTCTTTGAATTTTAAAAATTGGGCTAAAAACGGGGGAGATTTAAACAAAGGAAGTCTGCCTCCCCCCGACTGTATGAAAGTGAAAGCAATGGAGCTCTAAACCTGCATCCGTTTAAACCCGCTCTTTGATCAGCTAAACCGGACATTTAAACCTTTGATCTCCCCTCTAGCAAGCAGGGCAGAGGGGAGGTGAATCTGACCAATATCTGCATGATTTATTTGGGGGAAAAAACCTCTGCTGTCTCATCTATTTGAAAGTACGAAACGGTCTGCCTTTTCAGTACACTGAACTGACTTTTTCCTGTGAAGCGATACTTTGATACAAAGTTTCCACAATGCCTGACTATTGTATATTATAAGAAGAAACAGTATAAATTGGGCAACTGTGGCAATTTGAAGTTACAAGCACTTAGCAACATTGACTTTGACTGTGTTAATTTCCTTTTTTCTTACTCCTTGGACTGTCTCCTTTGTTTTTGTATTTGGAAATTTTGCTCTATGGCCATTTTGATTTGCTCCCTCTAGAGGATAAAGTAAAGCTCGGCACGGCTTAAGACAGTGGAATTTTCCAAGGGAGAATAAATCCCGTGGGAATTGACCTTGACATGAGTGGCCCACAAGAAGAGATAGTCACAAGAGCCAAGATCAAGCAACAACAACAACAACAACAGTTGCAGCTGCAACAGGCAAAGAAAAGAGGCTCAATCTCAGGCGCAACAGCCGGATCAGCAGGAACAACAGGTCAAGACAAAGGAGCAGCCGTTTCTATGGAAGCTGTGACAGAGGCCTTGCTCAAGATAAACCAAACTCTGGAGTCTTTGACAAAACAGACTTCAGAGAACACACAAAAATTAACAGAAATATCAGCAAGATTAAACCAGAATACAGAATCTATAAATAAATTGGTAGAGGAAAACGCCACCACGCGCCAAATTGCCGAAGAGGCCAAAGCCACTGCTGGAGAGACACAGGAGAAATTAGAGCCGCTTGCCAAGAAGGTCTATGAGCATGATGCAACTTTGGCCTTGTGGGAGTTACAGAGGAAAGAGAGAAACTTAAAATTAAGACTGATTCCGGAGAATGAAGGAGACAGCCTTGTGGAATATTTGACACGGGAGTTTGTGGATTGCTGGGACCTTGAGGAAGACGAATTCAAAATTACGACAGCCTTTAGACTGGGGAAAAAGCAAGACAGAAAGACACCGAGAGATTGTCTGATTACACTCAGATCCAAGGAGGAAAGAGACAAAATACTAGGATTACACTTTGAAAAGGCCTTGCAAATTGGAAATTCAGCTGTACAGATCTTTAAAGACATCCCAAAATACATTTTGGATTTAAGAAACTTCTACAAGGACTTGGTTCTCTTGCTAAAGAAGAATTCTATTCGCTTCAGGTGGGAGTTCCCACAAGGACTGTCATTCGACTACAAGGCAAAGAAAGTGAAAATAAAGACAATTCAAGACAAAGACAAATTTTTGGCAAGATACCAGGAGGACTTACAGAAGGGGACTGTGGACGCACTTGCAGAACAGAGGAGAGCACTGGATATCCTGAATCTCTCGTTTGGACAAAAACCACCACCATCAGAAGAAGAGCAACAACTTGGAGCTGTTGGAGGAGCCTTAGGAAAATAACAAGATGGCTCTGCAATTCCTTAGTTGGAATTGTAATGGGCTCAATGGGCCTTTGAAGAGAAGACAAGTATTTCATATATTGAATAGAGAACAATTGGACTTGATATGCTTACAAGAAACTCACATAACCAGAGCCCACAGGAGATTACTTTCAAACAAAAGGCTAGGACAAGAATTTATCTCATCAGACAAAGTTAAGAAGAGAGGAGTTGTAATATATGTGAAAGAGAAATGGGCTCCAAAAATGATATTTAAAGATGAACAAGGGAGATATCTGGCTGTGGAGATACAAGTACAAGGAGAAAAATTTCTAGTGGTTGGAATTTATGCACCAAATGAAGGCAAATCCGACTTCTTTAAGAGACTTCATGAAACTTTGATGGACTATCTGGATTACAATATGATAATTATGGGAGACATGAATGGCGTGGTCTCCACCAATATGGATAAGGCACAAAGACTTACAGTCACCAAAGAAGGGAGACTCCCTAAGACTTTTTTCGAAATGACTGAAAACATGGACTTGGTAGATATTTGGAGAACAAGGAATCCTCTGGAGAGAGAGGGAACCTTTTTCTCCCAAGCAATGATGACCTGGACCAGAATCGATCAAATTTGGGTTACTAGTGGAATGGCTCCAAAGATTAAGAAAGTGGAAATCTGCCCAAAAACTTGCTCCGACCATAACGCCGTGAAGATGGAGATGAAACTCACAACAACTGGTCAATTTAGATGGAGAATGAATGACACCCTCTTTCGAGATAAGGAGATTCTCACGAAGGCCCAAAAGACCCTAAAAGACTATTTTGAAATAAATTTGAGGACCGACGTGGAGAAAAGAGTGATCTGGGACGCAAGTAAAGCGGTGATGAGAGGATTTTTGATTCAACAAAACTCAATAAAGAGGAAAAAACAAAATGAGAAAAAAGAGAAGATTCTGGAAATGATAAAGGAAGGAGAGAGGAAATTAAGAACAAAACCAAAGTCTCAGGACATTTTAAGAGAGATCAAATTATATCAAACACAATATATGGAATTGATGAACCAAGAGATTGAATGGAAGATAAGGCAAATGAAGCAAAAGACTTTTGAATCAGCAAATAAATGTGGCAAACTTTTGGCATGGCAACTGAAGAAAAGGCAGAAACTAAATACAGTTACAAGCCTAGAGGTGGATGGAAGGAACATATCCAAACCCAATGAAATCAGAAATTGCTTTTTAAGTTATTTTAAAAAACTTTACACCCAAGGCCCGCAAAATGAAGAAGATATAGACAAATTCCTCGGAAAATATGGACTACAAAACATCTCTCATCAAAGTAAGATGGATTTGAACCAGAGAATCTCAGAACAAGAGGTAGAGGCTGCCATTCAGAATATGCAACTGGGCAAATCTCCGGGACCAGATGGACTGACTTCCAGATACTACAAATCGCTGAAGGAATGGTTGACTCAACCACTAAGAGAAGTTTGTAATGAGATCCTTGAGGGAAAAAAGGCACCTGAATCGTGGAAAGAGGCATATATTTCACTCATACCAAAGTCAGAGACTGAAAAGACCCAACTTAAGAACTACCGCCCAATATCTCTGCTTAATGTGGATTACAAAATTTTTGCAGACATTTTGGCAAAAAGATTTAAAAGAGTCTTGATGGAGAAGATTCATAAAGACCAAGCAGGCTTTCTCCCTAAAAGACATCTAGCAGACAATGTAAGGAATGTAATAGATATTTTGGAAAAGCTAGAGGTGAATATAAACACTAAAGCAGTATTGATCTTTGTGGATGCGGAGAAAGCCTTTGACAATATTTCTTGGAGTTTTATGAGGAAGAATCTTCATGGGATGGGGGTAGGTCAGGGCTTTGAGAATGGTATGGCTGCAATATATTCTGAACAAAAAGCCAAACTGATTGTAAACAATGTTGTGACTGAGGAACTTAAGATAGAAAAAGGAACACGACAGGGGTGCCCGATTTCCCCATTACTTTTTATTTCAGTTCTGGAGGTGTTGCTGAATATGATAAGAAATGACCAGCAGGTCAAAGGTGTGCAGGTCGGAGCTAAACATTATAAGTTAAGAGCGTTCGCAGATGACCTAGTATTGACTTTGCAAGAGCCAAACACTAGTACGAAAAAGGTTTTAGAAATAATACAACAGTTTGGTCAGGTAGCTGGATTCAAGTTGAACAAGCAAAAAACCAAAGTTTTAGGGAAAAACCTAACAGATATGGAAAAGGAGAAATTTCAAGAGGAAACAGGTTTGACTGTGGTCAAGAAGGTTAAATACCTAGGGGTTTACTTAACATCTAAGAATCAGAATCTGTATAAAGACAACTATGAAAAATGTTGGTCAGAAATTAAAAAAGATTTAGAAATATGGTCAAATTTGAAACTGTCAATGTTAGGCCGAATTGCAGTAATTAAAATGAATGTATTGCCTAGAATGTTATTCTTGTTTCAGACCTTGCAGATTATTGATAAGATGGAATGTTTTAAGAGGTGGCACAAAGATATCTCGAAATTTGTCTGGCAGGGCAAAAAGCCCCGAATTAAATTTAAAATATTGACAGATGTTAAAGAAAGAGGGGGTTTTGCCCTGCCGGACCTAAAATTGTACTATGAGGCAGCAGCTTTTTGCTGGCTCAAAGAATGGATGCTCCTCGAGAACACGGACATCTTGGATCTGGAAGGTTTCAATAACGCTTTTGGTTGGCATGCATATCTTTGGTATGATAAAGTCAACAGTGCCTTTAAAAATCACATTGTCAGAAAAGCATTGTTTAATGTTTGGATAAGATATAAAGATCTATTGGAAAACAAAACCCCTAGATGGGTGTCACCAGTGGAGGCTAAAGCAGTGAAGAAACTCAATATGGAGGTCGGATGGCCGAAGTATTGGGAAATTTTAGAACAGGATGGAGATAAGTTTAAACTACAAAGTCAGGAGAAATTGAAGCATAAAGTAGAAAATTGGTTCCAATATCGCCAAATAATGGAATTTTTTAAACAGGACAGGAAAGTCGGTTTTCAGGTGGAAAAATCAAAATTAGAAACCGAACTGTTAGAACCCAATACTAAGAATTTATCTAGAATGTATAACTTGTTGTTGAAATGGAACACACAGGATGAAACAGTTAAATCGGCTATGATTAAGTGGGCTCAGGATGTTGGACACAACATTATGTCAGCTGACTGGGAATGGTTATGGAACACCGGTATAAAATTTACGGCATGTAATGCCGTAAAGGAAAACATTATGAAAATGGTATACAGGTGGTACATGACCCCAGTCAAGCTGGCAAAAATCTATCATTTGCCCGATAACAAATGTTGGAAATGTAAAGAGACTGAAGGTACCTTTTATCACCTTTGGTGGACATGCCCGAAGATTAAGGCCTTCTGGGAAATGATCTATAATGAAATGAAAAAGGTACTTAAATGTACCTTTTCTAAAAAACCAGAGGCCTTTCTCTTGGGCATTGTCGGCCAATTGGTGACAAAGAAAGATAGAGCTTTTTTCATGTATGCCACAACAGCAGCAAGAATACTCATCGCAAAGTATTGGAAGACACAAGATTTACCCACTTTGGAAGAATGGCAGATGAAAGTGATGGACTATATGACACTGGCCGAGATGACAGGCAGAATCCGTGACCAACGAAAAGAGACGGTGGAAGAAGAATGGAGAAAATTCAAAAGCTATCTTAAGGACTACTATAAACTTAATGAATGCTAAAATGCCGTGGTTTCCAGAAACAAAGGGGTACAGGGATATAAGGTCAGATTATAAAAGAGGACTAAGATGATAGAGATTGGAAAGTAACAATTGGGAGTTGCTAGTTGAACTATGGACATTGGGATGCAGAGAGGGGGGGTATGGGGAAGTCCAAGAAAAGAGGTTTATGAAAATATGTTTGAAACTATACGTGTATGTTTGTCATTTTTAGTGTTTGTCTGTTTTTCTTAAAAATGTTGTAAAACCAATAAAAATTTTATAAAAAAAAAAAAAAAGAGAATGGAAACTGTGATTCAATAAAGACTTTTACTTAATGATCGCTGGCTAGCGTGATCCTCTGTGAGCTAGGATCTTCAAGCAGCTCTGACAGTAAGCTCCGTCTCCCGATTGTGGGCATCTACAGCCTCGAGGAGGGGAGAGAAACAGGTGCCTACTAGCGAGCTCACGAACGGCAGACGACATGACGGCTGAGCAGCAGATAGAGGAACTCAGAAAAGCAGTGGCACAACTGAATGCCGAGGCTCTCGCATCCAGGAAGAGAGAGGAGGAGGCAGCTGCCGCCTGCAGGGATCTCCAGGTCAGGTTAGACGTGCTGACAAAGCAGACACCCCGGCAGGAGGGAATTGGGTTGGCGAGACGGACAGGCGGGCTGGTCTCTCACTTCGATGGGAACCTGCAACAGTATCCCAACTTTAGAGCCGACGTACTGTGCGCACTGCAACTGCTGCATAAAGACTTTAGAGATGAGCAAGAGAGAGTGGGATTCATCATGTCCCATTTGCATGGGGATGCTAAAGCATGGCTACGCAATTTATGGAGAGATAAGGATCCGGCGCTCCAGAATGCAGATGCCTTTATTAAAGCGATGGATGGGTGTTTTTTATCAAGTATTGACGTGGATCTTGCACGGAAGGAGGTGCATGGGCTGAGACAAGGGAGGGCCAGCGTCAGGCAGTATCATGCCCGCTTTTTCGCCTTGGTCAGTGCCCTGGAATGGGACAGAGATTCGGCTCCTGTAAGAGACCTCTTTTGGGAGGGGCTGCACAACTCGATTAAAGATGAGATCGCGAGGGGGGAGAGACCCCGAACCACCCAGGAGGTCGTTCAGAGGGCACTGGCAGTGGGGGTGAGGCTGGAAGAACGTCCGTGGAGCAGGGACGAAGGGCGTGGAGGGCGCGAACCAGCCAGGGGCCCCTCCTTCCTTCCCAGAGAAGCAGCGCGGGCGCAATCCACGCCTCCGCCAGGAGGAGGAGCCGAACCTATGGAGGTTGGAGGTGCAAGGGCTCAGTCAGCAACCAGAGCCCTAGCACCGGCAGCAGTGAAAGCGAAGCCTCCTAGAGGGAACAGGAAGTGTTACGTCTGTGAGGAGCCAGGGCATATGGCGAAAGAGTGTCCCCAGAGGCTCCACAAGCTTACTGCAGCCTCGGCAATGGTGACTGCAGCAACGCAGCAAGGAGGACCACAGCAGGGAAACGACGCAGTCTGGCTGGAGGAAGAGGCCCTGGGGCCCAGCCAGACGTGTTAGTGACGCAGTCCCCAGAGGTTTTACAGCCCGTGAACCCCCTCCCGCCCAAACCAGTGGTGAGGCTCACCGCATCTCTCCAGCTGCCCAATGGAATCACCATTGACGTGCCCATCACAGTTGACTCGGGCAGCAACGCGGACTTTATAGGGCAGGACTTTGTCGACAAGCACGCTATACAGTTGCTGCCGGCCACACTGCCCCTGCAGGTTGTCACGGTGGATGGCAGGGAGTTGCTAGGGGGGCAAGTGGTGAAGCAGACGCCGCCCATGGCGATGCGACTTGGAAATCACAAAGAAATCATCAGCTTCAATGTCACTCAACTATCGGATACGCCCATTGTATTGGGAATGAGTTGGCTGGACAAGCACAGCCCAACGCTGGCTTGGTACCAGAGGCAGCTGATCTTCGGCTCTTCCTTTTGTGCTGAACACTGCATCGTGCCCCGGCAGGAGGGAGAGGAAGAGGAGTCACAGCTGTTGCTAGGCACGCTGCAAGCGATTCCCCACAAGTACGCAGAATTTTTGGAAGTTTTCTGCGAGAAGGAGGCGGACAGGCTGCCCCCTCACAGACCATATGACTGCAAGATTGACTTGCTGCCGGGGGTGGCGCTGCCTAAGGGGAAACTGTATTCCATGTCAGAGGACGAGCTGCAGGAACTCAAACAGTTCATAGATCATAATTTGGAGCGCGGTTTCATCCGAGAGTCCAAGGCAGCGGGGGGCAGTCCAGTATTCTTTGTTAAAAAGCGAGACACGCCCCAAAAAAGACTGGTCGTGGACTATCGCATTTTTAACAATGGGACCAAGCCGTCGGACTTCCCCATGCCCCGAATCGACGACCTCCTGGCGAAGGTGCGGAAGGGAAAAGTGTTCACCAAGTTAGACCTGCGAGGGGCGTACAACCTCATTCGTATGCGGGAGGGAGATGAGTGGAAGACGGCCATGTTCACGCCACTGGGTACCTACGAATACAGAGTTATGCCCTTTGGATTGCAAAATGGCTCCCACGTTTTTCAAGCTTTCATGCATCACGTGTTGACGGGACTTCTCTACAAGACGTGCGTCTGTTTCTTAGATGACATCCTGATCTTTTCGGAATCGCAGCAGGAGCATGACAGACACGTCAAGGAAGTGCTGACCAGACTAAAGCAACATAGGCTCTACGCCAAGCTGGAGAAGTGCCAATTTGACGTGACGGAGGTGGATTTTCTGGGCTACAAGTTGTCTGACAAGGGGCTCGCCATGGACAGCGCCAAGGTTCGCGCGGTATTGGATTGGAAGAGTCCACGCAACCGGAAGGAGGTCCAGAGGTTTGTCGGCTTTGCGAACTTCTATCGCAAGTTTATCAAGGGCTTCGCTATGCAGACAGCGGCCATCACAGACACGCTTAGCTCCAAGAAAAAGAAGTTCGTTTGGACAGAGGAGGCGGAGCAGTCCTTTCAGGCACTCAAGCGTCTCTTCGCGTCGGAAGAGCAGCTGCTTCACGTCAACCCCAGCAGGCCGATGAGGGTGGAGACAGACGCCTCGGACAGAGCCGTGGGGGCGGTCCTGCTGCAAAAGGACCAGCAGGGGGTGTGGCGACCGGCAGCGTTTTACTCCAGGAAGCTCAGCAAGTCCGAGCAGAACTACACCATCTGGGACAGGGAGTTGCTGGCCATTCATGCAGTGTTCAAAGCGTGGAGGCACTTCCTGATCGGCGCCAAGCACACGGTGCAGGTTTGCACGGACCACAAGAATCTGGAGCACTGGTGCACGGCACAGTTCCTAAACCAGAGGCAGATACATTGGGCTGAGTTTTTTGCGAACTTCGACTTCCGCATAGAGTATGTCCCGGGGGACACTAACATCATGGCGGACGCCCTCTCCCGTAAGCCACAGTATCTGGAGGACGCAACGCCAGCGGCCGCCATGCACATCTTCGCACCAACAGTATGGGCGTGCGCCGCGGCCACCGTGGACCTGGAGGCGGTGCGACGGGCGTTGCAGGATGACTCCTTCGCGCAAGCAAAGATGGCAGAGGTGCAAAGGGGCACGGCTGCGGCCGACGGTTTCCAGCTACGAGATGGATTGCTCATCCGTAAAGGGGCCATCTACGTGCCGGGAGACGACCTTCGCGCCAAGGTGCTGCAGCAGCTGCACGACGCGCCCACGGCCGGGCACTTTGGCAAGGAGAAGACGGTGGAATTAGTAGCCAGGGATTTCTGGTGGCCTGGAATGAGAGGGGAGGTCGCAGACTACGTGGCGAGGTGTGACACCTGCCAGAGGGCCAAACCAGTGCACAAACCGCCGGCCGGACTGTTGGAACCGCTGCAAACTCCGGTCGAACCTTGGGAAAGGGTAGCCCTGGACTTTGTCACGGATCTGCCCAGCTCGAGGGGCAAGACGGCAGTGCTGGTGGTGGTGGACCTGTTTTCCAAGATGGCGCATTTCATTCCGTGTGCTAAGGTGGCCACGGCGGAGCAAACCGCCAAACTGTTCATAGACCACGTGTTCAAGGTTCACGGTCTGCCATGGTCTATTCTGTCCGACCGGGGGCGGCAGTTCATCTCGAATTTCTGGCAGAAGCTGATGGGCTTCCTGAACGTCAAGATCAACCTGGCGTCGGCGAGACACCCGCAGACCAACGGGCAAGCGGAGCGGGTCAATGCCATCATGCAGCAGTACCTGAGATGTTATGCAAATCAACAGCCTGCGACGTGGGTGGATTACCTGCCGCTTGCCGAGTTCGCCTACAACAACACGAAGCACGTGTCCACGGGGGTCACGCCGTTCTTCGCCAACAACGGGAGGCACCCCAGAACCTTCCCGGGACTGGAAAGAATGGGGGAGGGGGAGCCGCAGACAGCAGATGCGTTCGCGTCGGAGCTGCAGGAAGTCCACGATCAGCTGAGGCGCCACCTGGAGCTGGCCAAGCACGCATACAAGGTACAAGCGGACAAGCACAGAAGGGTTGGCGAAGAGCTCCACGTGGGAGACTGGGTCTGGTTAGCAGCCCACGCAGTGCCGGCCAGGTCGTTGGCCAAGAAGAAACTAGGGCATAAACAACTGGGGCCCTACCAAGTCGAAGAGCAGGTCAACCCGGTAGCTTTCAGACTGGCACTTCCGGAGGGTTCCAGAATGCATCCGGTATTCCACAGATCGGTGCTCACTCCCTACAAGGCACCGCACAGGTTCCAGGAACCCGGAACGGCGCCGAGTCCGGTCAGAGACAGAACAGGGCACGCGGGAGTGGCACAGAAGGAGCGCATCAACGAAGTCACGGAGATTTTGGACTCCAGATGGGGGGAAGAGGGGGTAGAATACTTTCTCGCCAAGGAGGGCACCCCGGCCAGTGCGAACAGCTGGGTGCCGGGCTACGCCTTGGACGAACCTCTCCTCAAAGACGAGTTTCATGCCCTCTTCCCCCATAGACCTATGCCAGCAGACTTTTTCGACGACTGGCTTTTCACGCCCACGCTTTCGGCCAGCACTTTCCGGGGGTTCGACTCGGACGAGGACCCGACACAAGACGTCCGTTCCCCGGAGGGGTCACCCTCGGGATCTGCATCAGAACCCTCGTATTGGTGGGACGATAGACCAGAGGAGCAGTTCCGCAGAAGGTGGCTGGAAGGCCCAGGACGAGCAACGCCGCCAGGAGGAAGTGAGGGAGAGACGGACATGGACGTTTTCGGGGACGACCCTGGTTTCGAGCACGGCGGCACAGAGATGGAAGCGGAGGTGACCGTTGTCGACGAGAGCAGGGAGGAAGACCCGCGAGACTTCAGATGGAGGCCCGCCACGGGAAGCGACCGATATCCGACGTTCGTCCCTTTGCAACAGCAGCCCCCAGCTCCAGCACCAGAAGGAGGGGAGGGGGGAATGGGGGGCTTCGAGGGGGGGATGGATGTCAGGGGTTTAGGAGCAGAGGCACGGGCAAGGGAGGAAACAGAGAGCGAAGGGGAGGAGGCAGAAGAAAAGATGAGTGATGACGACGACCCGAGATCTCCTAGTCTTTCCAGTGAATCAGAGGATTCACAGAAAGGAGCACCAGTGGCCAGGGCAAGGGGGGAGTCTAGGGGGGCACCCCAGGAAGATAGAGCCAGAGGGGACTCAGGGGGGAGCAGCTGGAAATCGGGACCAGCGTCACCGCCAGGGAGCAGGGAAGAGGATGGGAGCCAGGGGGGAAGCGCTGGCAGCTCACCACAGGAGGGAGGGCATGAGTCAGGAGTGGCCACACCTCCATCGGGGAGCGAAGAAACGGTTAAGAGGAAAGTGGAAGGTTGGGCGCGCGCGCCAAGTTCAAATGCAGAGGAAGGCGGCGCAGTAAGCAGCCCCGAAAGGGAGCCAGGTCCTAAAGCCCGGCGCAAGGAGGCAGGAGGGTCCGGGTCAGCGTCAGAAGAATCCCGGAAGGAAGAAACCCCGGGGGGTAGAGGGACCCAGAGGAGGACAGTCAGGCGGAAAAGGTGGAGCAAGGCTAGGATATTAAGTTGGTGCACACGGGGCGGAGACTCAGACGGAGCTTCGCCGATCTAGCTACTAGACGTAGAGTTGCGCGCAGCAGCGTGAGAATGGAAACTGTGATTCAATAAAGACTTTTACTTAATGATCGCTGGCTAGCGTGATCCTCTGTGAGCTAGGATCTTCAAGCAGCTCTGACAATCGTGTTTTGAATATTCTGTTGGGAGCCGCCCAGAGTGGCTGGGGAAACCCAGACAGATGGGTGGGGTATAAATAATAAATAAATTAGTAGTAGTAGTATGAGAGGAAATGTAGCTTAAGGGAAGAATACGTGTGTCACAGGCAAAAGGTCTCTGGTTTAATCCATGGCATCTCCAATTAGAAAAGGGCTAACAAAGTATTCTGCCTGAGAGGTGAGGCCAGCTGGAGTAGATGGTATTGGGCTAGAGAGAGGCCACCAGTCAGACTATAAGGTGGCATCACATGCAGTTTTATTGTTATTGAGAAGCAAGTGGTTGTACATGAGACTTGTCCCTGAGGTCTATCAGTCCCTGACTTCAGTCATTGTCGCTGCAAAAATGAGGTCTGAAATTTATAGACAAGTCTTTTTCTTGGGCTGAATCACTTACCACCAGTGCATACCCCTAGATAGCATTGGTCCTATGTGCTAATAAATATGCATACTTTTCCAGGTTCCTTCACAAGGGATTAGAGACTCAGGCTTTGGGCTTTTCTGGACACATGGTTAAGGAAAGAGGGATTATTTAAGAACAGTAACAGCTCCCTTGCATGTTACGCTGACTGATTCCAAACCAGATCATTAAAAAAAAATAAAAACTCCCTGGCCTTCCAACCCCCTCCCTGCCTCTTCTGACTTCTTTCCCTTTGACAGAAATAGAACATTACCCACTTTCATCTTACAAAACTAAATAAGACGGGGCTGACAATTGCAGTGGGCGACATGATGCGTAAAAGCCTCAGATTGCTTAGTCTATATAGCCTGTGGTAAAGGGGAGCTGGCAAGATTGAAGAGAGAAAGAAAAGCATGTTGTACTCACCCCTTGAGGAAGGCTGAGCCAGAAATGCATTTGTATCTTGAATCAGTGGCTTGTTACACCATCTCCTTGTGGAGGTTGGGTGATGAAGACCTGGATGGCTTGGGCCCATTCTGAACTAGAGCTCTGCCAACTATCAGTTTGAGTTTTCACCAGGAACAATCCTACCATGAGGTAAAGAAAGCCTACTCTACCTTCAGAAATAATAATGCAGTACAGAGCAAATTCTATCTGTCACCAAAGTCAGTTTGGGATCGTGTGTGTGTGTGTGTGTGTGTGAAAGAGAGAGAGAGAGAGAGAGAGAGAGAGAGAGAGAGAGAGAGAGAGAGAAGAAAGAACACATGAGTTCCTTCCCGTGGTAAACTTTGCCACTTCTGCCTTTCTCTGGCAAAGCTTGCAAACAAATGCTTTCAGGGCTTTTTCTTTACCCTAGAGAGAGCAACATACATCTGGCTCCTGAGAAAGAAGGAAAGAAAAAATCCCCTCTAGGTTTCTCTCTCTTCAATGCTTCCATAAGTAATGGGCTCATTAAGACTTCATGAAACGGTGATTTTAGCATTCAAGACATTTGCCTTCAATTTAAACACCTATTGAATTTTGCCGAGCACCACAGGAAGAAAAAGAAAATTCAAGTAGTTATCCTAAAAGTAATCATGCAGTTTGGCATTTAAGAGGCATGGAGTGTGGACCAGGATTAATATCCATATTGCTTTATTAAATATCAAGGATAGCAGAAGCGAGAAGGATTGGTATAAGACTCGGATTCAATGATTCAGCAAAATTAGCTGTTACAGAAAGACAGCTCTTTTAACAAGATTAGATTTCAGGGGCAGCCCCCCATAAGTTGTTGAATACCAAATTCCCATCAGCTCCAGTTGGCATGGTCAAGAGAGTCAGGGATGACGGGTGCTGTAGTCCAATGGCATCTGAGGGCCACAGGTTTTGCACTCCTGCATTACAGCAGCCCATGGGGAAATTGTCTCCCATGGCATTCCCTCAAAGTGTCCCAATTTTCCAGGGACAGTCCTGGAATTATGAAAGACATCCCAGCTTCTGATTTAATCCCAGAAGGTCCCGATTTTCCTTGCCAGTGCTACTGCTACCCAGCTCAGGGAGGAGGATGAGCCAGCGCTCGTCCCGAGTGATGGAGGTGGTGGCAGTGGGGGCTGCTGTGAGGGAATGGCTTCTCCGTGGCCACTGCTGCCGCCACCCTCCTCCCTTGGGCAGCTCATAGCGGCTTCTGGAGAAGAGGCAAGGAGGAAGAGAGGCTGCCACCACTGAGGCCCAGCCCTGTGTGATGTGCCAGCTCTGAGTTTGCATCCAAGCCTAGCTTGGAAGAGCTTCACCAGCATTGTGAGGTAAAAATGGTGATTTTTGATTGAATATTAGATATTAGATGCGCTTTTTATAATTGTTCTAATATTAATTGCACTTAACCTTTGGATAGAATGTAGCCAGTGTAGCCCCTTCCAGATGTTTGGGACTGTTATCCAGATAATATGAACTATACAACTCCAAAGAATCCCTGCCATGGTGACCAATGGTCAGGGAAGAAGAGGGTTGTAAGACCAGCCACATCTGGAGGGTGTCATGTTGATTATATTAAATGGATGCAGAGTTGCTTTCATCCATCCTTGGCACAGTTTAATGTCAGCCATTTTTTAAGAAAGGAACCTTGACCTGCATCCCAGCAGCCTTGCAAAACTCAGTTCTGAGGATTTCAACTATTTTCTTTTGGTTCCCTTTTTTCTTTTTAAGTAACAATGACAGTCAGAGTTCAGTTTGGTTATTGGCTGCTGCCTCCCCTCATAAATCCAAAATGAGCACATATTTTACCTGCGATCTGCTAACTAGCCTTCATGTTGACAGGACAAGGCAGAAGCATAAAACACAGGCAATGGTGTTTTTAGCCAAAGTGAGACAACAGATCAATAAAACAATTTTCTGTGATTAGAATGGGGAGCTGGAAAATAGCTCTTAGTGGGCATTTTCTGCAGTTTAGAGAAAATCCAGCCCTTTCACCTAAAGACTGTCATCTGTTAAAGTGGTAACCTCTCCTTTCAGAATCTACCAATTAGGAAAATGTAGCACTTCTTTTCTTGGCCTGAGTGCTGTTGAATCACAATGACCAGGAATGTCTTGTGGACAGTAAAAGACTCTTGACCACATATCCATACCCATGCTGTTCCAAATGCTGATAAAGAAACCTTTGACATGTAGTACATAGAAGCAACTCTGGTAAGAATTTACTTACGAGACTTACTTACAACACTTGTTCTTACCCAGGTGAGTGAACACCTTTAATTAAGACATGCAACCAAGAGAATAACTGCAATCCCAGCACTGGTGCCAACTCCAGGGGGCCCTGGGCACCCACAAAATTTTCACTGTGGGTGCCCGGCCTCCACCCCCCCCCCCGCTGCATTACCTCCAACTTTGCTGGGGCCCACTGTGGCTGTGGACATGCTTCTGGGGTGCGTCTGTGGCTGTGGTGGGCCTCGCAGCAGAGGTGGAGGCCCAAGCCCAATCACCACTGCAGCACTGGTGGGCGGAGGCCGAGCAGTGCATGTGCACATGTGTGACATTCTTAGGGAAGTGCTGGGTGAGATCCCATGGACAGTAATACTAAAAGGAAAGGGAGTTCATGATGGCTGGGAGTTTGTTAAGAGGGAGATAGTAAAAGCACAACGTCAGGCAATACCAATGAGATGGAAACATGGAAGGTGCCTAAAGAAACCAGGGTGGCTATCTGTCAGGGAACTGACATCAGAGGCACGGGAGAAGGAGAGGGTCTCTGATTCTGCAGGAGAAGGTCCCAGCGCTAGGGGGAGACTCAGCTGGGAAGAAGGGGAAGAGAATGAGTGTAACACCAGGGATCCAGGAGAGCAACGGGACAGGGAGGTGCAGGGGCTCCAGGACTCTTCATTGGAAGTTAGCGAGGAGAGCCCAAGCACCCCACTGCCCACGCCCACCCTGCGCAGGAGACTCCCACGCAGTGAGAGGCGGAGACGATTAGGCGTCAAACAACTCTTATGTTGGTAACGCTTTAAGAAACGCCCACAGACAGATTCTACGAGTGACTAAGGGCAGCCACGCTGAGATGGGCTGTGCAGTCCGGATGGTTTAACCAGGCAATCTAATGCTCAAAGGGAGCAGGATTACACACGAGTAACTCCCAACCACTACAGCAATCTGTCTGTCTCTGAAAGTTGCTCGTGCGCAACAAACAGAAGGGGGCATCATGAGTAAGACTGGAGAAGTCGGAGCCACGAGAGGGGCGGCTGGAGGCCAATCGCTGGAGGAGAGAAACCGCGACTTGGAAGAGCACATAGCCATCCTGACGGCAAGGCTGGACGAACGGCGGTCTCTGGATGCTCAGGGGAAACCCACCCCCATAGCGAGGAAGGTACCGGGACTGGTGCATAAGTGTTTTTTTTTTTATAAAAAATTTTATTGGTTTTACAAAATTTTTAAGACAATACAAACATATAAAAAGACATACAAACACGTATAGTTTCATAGCCTTTTTTCGTAAACCTTGTTTCTCAGACTCCCCCATACCTCCCCTTTCTGCATCCCAATGTCCAAATTTTTTTAGCAACTTCTAAATATTTCTGTCAAGCCTCTGTCCTCTTAATCTTTCCTTCAATCTAATCTTATGTCACTGTAACCCTTTCTTTCTCAAAACCTCAACATTCTAACATTCATCGAGTTTATAGTAGTCCTTAAGATAGATTTTAAATTTCTTCCATTCTTCTTCCGCCGTCTCCTTCCCCTGATCGCGGATTCTGCCAGTCATCTCAGCCAGTGTCATATAGTCCATCACTTTCATCTGCCATTCTTCCAGAGTGGGTAGATCTTGTGTCTTCCAGTACTTTGCGATAAGTATTCTTGCTGCTGTCGTAGCATACATAAAGAAAATTCTATCTTTCTTTGACACCAATTGGCCAACAATGCCCAAGAGAAAGGCCTCTGGTTTTTTAGAGAAAGTACATTTAAGTACCTTTTTCAATTCATTGTATATCATATCCCAGAAAGCCTTAATCTTCGGGCACGTCCACCAAAGGTGATAGAAAGTACCTTCAGTTTCTTTACACTTCCAACACTTATTGTCAGGCAGGTGATAAATTTTTGCTAGCTTGACTGGGGTCATGTACCACCTATAGATCATTTTCATAATATTTTCCTTTAAAGCATTACATGCCGTAAATTTTATACCGGTGTTCCACAACCATTCCCAGTCAGCAAACATAATGTTATGACCAATGTCCTGTGCCCACTTAATCATAGCCGATTTAACTGTTTCATCTTGTGTATTCCATTTCAGCAGCAAATTATACATTCTTGACAAGTTCTTAGTATTGGGTTCTAGCAATTCGGTTTCTAGTTTTGATTTCTCCACCTGGAAGCCAATTTTCCTATCTTGTTTGTAAACCTCCATTATTTGATAATAATGGAGCCAATCTCGTACTTTAGGTTTCAGTTTCTCATGACTCCGTAATTTCAATTTGTCTCCATCTTGTTCCAAAATTTCCCAATACTTTGGCCATTCGGCCTCCATATTGGGCTTTTTGAATGCCTTAGCCTCCAAGGGTGACAACCATCTAGGGGTTTTATTTTCCAACAAATCTTTATATCTTGTCCAAACATTAAACAGTGCTTTTCTGACAATATGATTCTTAAAGGCCCTATGCACCTTAATTTTGTCATACCATAGATATGCATGCCAACCAAATGTATTATTAAAACCTTCCAAGTCCAAAATGTCTGTATTCTCGAGGAGCATCCACTCTTTCAGCCAGCAAAACGCTGCTGCTTCATAATACAATTTTAAGTCCGGCAGGGCAAATCCCCCTCTTTCTTTAGCATCTGTCAAAATTTTAAATTTAATTCTGGGCTTTTTGCCCTGCCAGACAAATTTCGAGATGTCTTTCTGCCACCTCTTGAAACAATCCATCTTGTCAAGGATTTGCAAAGTTTGAAACAAAAATAGCATTCTAGGCAATACATTCATCTTGATAACTGCAATTCGGCCTAACAATGATAGTTTCAAATTTGACCATATTTCTAGATCTTTTTTAATTTCTGACCAACATTTTTATAGTTCAAGTTTCATATACAAGTTCAAATTTTTAGATGTCAAGTGGACCCCTAGATATTTCACCTTCTTAACCACTGTCAAACCTGTCTCTTCTTGAAATTTCTCCTTCTCCCTAGCTGTTAAATTTTTTTCTATGACTTTAGTTTTTTGTTTATTCAGTTTGAATCCGGCTACCTGGCCAAATTGTTGAATTATCTCCAACACCCTTTTCACACTAGTGTTTGGCTCTTGTAAGGTCAATACTAAGTTGTTTGCAAAAGCCCTTAACTTGTAATGTTTATCTCCGACCTGTACACCTTTAACCTGCTGGTCATTTCTAATCATATTCAGCAACACCTCCAGAACAGAAATAAAGAGCAATGGGGAAATTGGGCACCCCTGTCGTGTTCCTTTTTCTATCTTAAGTTCCTCAGTTATCACATTATTTACAATCAGCTTAGCTTTTTGTTCAGAATATATCGCACCCATACCGTTCTCAAATCCTTGGCCTACCCCCATCCCATGAAGATTCTTTTTCATAAAACTCCAAGAAATATTGTCAAAGGCTTTCTCCGCGTCCACAAAAATCAACACTGCTTTGGTGTTTATGTTCACCTCTAGCAATTCCAAAATGTCTATTATATTTCTTACATTGTCTGATAAATGCCTTTTTGGGAGAAAGCCTGCTTGGTCCTTATGAATCTTCTCCATCAACACTCTTTTAAATCTTTTTGCCAAAATGTCTGCAAAGATTTTGTAATCCACATTAAGTAATGATATTGGGCGGTAGTTCTTAAGTTGAGTCTTTTCAGTCTCTGTCTTTGGTATGAGTGAAATATACTCTTCTTTCCACGATTCTGGTGCCTTTTTCCCCTCTAAGATCTCATTACAGACTTCCTTTAACGGTTGAACCAACCATTCCTTCAAAGATTTATAATATCTGGAAGTCAGTCCATCTGGCCCTGGAGATTTGCCCAATTGCATGTCCTGAATGGCACCCTCTATCTCTTGTTCTGTTATTCTCTGGTTTAAATCCACCTTGCTTTGATGAGAGATTTTTTTGTAATCCATATTTATTAAGGAATTTATCTATGTCCTCTTCATTTTGTGGTCCTTGAGAATAAAGTTTTTTAAAGTAACTCAAGAAACAGTTTCTAATCTCATTAGGTTTAGATATGTTCTTTCCCTCCACTTCTAGACTTGTAACTGTATTTAGTTTCTGCCTTTTCTTCAATTGCCATGCCAGAAGTTTGCCACATTTATCTGCCGATTCGAATGTCTTTTGTTTCATTTGCTTTAACTTCCACTCAATCTCTTGATTCATCAATTCCATGTATTGTGTCTGGTATAACTTAATCTCTCTCAAAATCTCCTGGGACTTTGGTTTTGATCTTAATTTTTTCTCTCCTTCTTTTATCTTTTCCAAAATCTTTTCCTTCTTCTCATTCTGCTTTCTCTTCTTTATTGAGCTTTGTTGAATTAAAAAACCTCGCATCACAGCTTTACTTGCGTCCCAGATCACTCTTTTTTCCACGTCGGCCTTTAAATTTATTTCAAAGTAGTCCTTTAAGGTTTTTTGGGCCTTCATGTGGACCTCCTTATCTCTAAACAGGGTGTCGTTCATCCTCCATCTAAATTGACCAGTTGTTGTGAGTTTCATTTCCATCTTTACGGCGTTATGGTCGGAGCAAGTTTTTGGGCAGATTTCTATCTTCTTAATCTTTGGAGCCATCCCACTAGTGATCCAAATTTGATCAATTCTGGTCCAGGTCATCATTGCTTGAGAAAAGAATGTTCCTTCTCTCTCAAGAGGGTTCCTTGTTCTCCATATATCTATTAAGTCCATGTTTTCCGTCATTTCAAAAAAAGTCTTCGGGAGTCTCCCTTCCTTTGAGATTGTCAGTCTTTGTGCTTTATCCATATTTGTAGAAACCACACCATTCATATCTCCCATAATTATCATATTATAATCCAAATAGTCCATCAGAGTTTCGTGGAATTTCTTGAAGAATTCCGCCTTACCTTCATTTGGTGCATAAATTCCAACTATTAAAAATTTTTCTCCTTGTACTTGTATTTCAACTGCCAAATATCTTCCTTGTTCATCTTTAAACATCATTTTTGGAGCCCATTTCTCTTTTACATAAATCACAACTCCTCTTTTCTTAACTTTGTCTGATGAAATAAATTCTTGTCCTAATCTTTTATTTGTGAGTAATTTCCTGTGTGCTCTGGTTACATGGGTTTCTTGTAGACACATCAAATCCAGTTGTTCTCTTTTCAAAATATGAAAAACTTGTTGTCTCTTCAAAGGCATATTGAGCCCGTTACAATTCCAACTAAGGAATTGCAGGGCCATCTTGTTATTTTTCTGTTACTCCTCCAACCGCTCCAAGTTGTTGCTCTTCCTCTGATGGTGGTGGGTTAAGTCCAAACGATAGGTTCAGAATGTCTAATGCTCTCCTTTGTTCTGCAATTGGATCCACCATTCCCTTCTGTAAGTCCTCTTGATTTCTTTCCAGGAACCTCTCTTTGTCTTGTATTGTCTTTATTTTCACCTTCTTTCCCTTGTAGTCAAAAGACAGTCCTTGTGGGAACTCCCACCTGAAAGGAATGGTGTTCTTCTTCAGCAGGTAAACCAAATCCTTGTAGAATGTTCTCAACTCCAAGATATGTTTAGGGATGTCTTTGAAAATCTGTATGGATGAATTTTCAATTTGCAAGGCCTTTTGGTAGTGTAATTTTAATATTTTATCTCTTTCTTCCTTAGATCTCAGGGTGATCAAGCAATCCCTCGGGGCCTTTCTGTTCAGTCTTTTGCCCAGTCTAAATGCTGTTATTATCTTAAATTCTTCCTCCTCCAAATCTTCCCAGAAATCAGCAAACTCTTGTGTTAAAAACTCCGCCAGGTTGTCTCCTTCACTCTCAGGAATCAGTCTCAATTTCAGATTTCTTTCCTTTCTCTATAATTCCCACAAGGCCAGAGTTACATCATGTTCATGAACCTTTTTAGTAATCGGTTCTAAGTTCTCTTGAGTCTCTCCAGCAATAGTTCTAGCTTCCTCTGCAATCTTACGTGTTGCAGAATTTTCTTGAACCAGCCTATTTATGGATTCTGTGTTCAAGTCCAATCTTGCTGTTAGTTCTGTTAGTTTCTGTGTATTTTCTGTACTCTGCTTTGTCAAGGTCTCCAAAGATTGATTTATCTTGAGTAACGCTTGTGTCACTGACTCCATGGAGGCAGCTGTCACTTTTTCTTGTCCTGTTGTTCCTGTAGGAGTTACGCCTGTAATTGAGCCTCTTTTCTTTTGTTGCTGCTGCTGGTGTTGTTGTTGCTTAGCTTTGGCTCTGGTGGTTATCTCTTCTGCTGGGCCACTCATGTCCCAAGGTCGTTCCCACAAAAACAGTCCCCTGATGGAAAATTCCACTGTCCTAGACTGTTACACCCGTTACTTTAGCCCTCTAGGGGGAGCGAAACAAAATGTCCGAGTACGGAGACAAAAAAGTTAAAGACAAGTATATCAGGAGGCTTGTAGATATATGTTACAGCACTTTTCCAATAGATACTATTTCAGCATACTCCAATATACTGTAGCAACAAGATCTGAAAATTTTGTAGCAAAGGAAACTTCAACCATGTAACTTTCCCAAGAATTTAAAGACAGTTCAGTGCTCTATTGTCTTATTTGGCAGTCCGTTTCAGGGTATTAAGGCAGCAGAAGATTTTTCCCTTTTAGATAAGTCATGCAGTTCTTATTGTCCCTTTTTTCCTCCCCTCTATCCTGCTTGTTAGAGGGGGGATCTAAGTCCAATGTCAGGTTAAATAGTCAAGGAATGCTTCATGCGGATGCAGCTTTAAAATTCCGTTGCTTTAGCAGTCATGCAGTCAGGGGGAGGCAGACTTCCTTAATTTTTACCTTCCCCGTTTTCAGCCAAATTTTCTTTTAAAGGGTTCCAAATTAGCGTTCAGTCTTACTCACAGGTTTTCCAGTCTCAGATTTACAGGAAGAAATCGGCGCTCTCCGTCAATGGCGACGCGGCTTCACTCTGCGGGCTGGGTAGCGACTCTCAGCACCGCGCTCTCCCGATGCCATTCCAGAGCCTTTAAAAAGGCTCTTTCTGCAGTAAGGGGGGGCGCTTCTGGTGCCCACCAAGTCTCCTTGTTCACAGGCTTCAGCGCCTGTGATTTTAGGGGTCCCCCGCTTGCCGTAGCGGGTCAGACCCGAACTCGCAGAGCAGTCCTCCTCCGGAGCTCGGAAAGAGGACCGCCATTAACGCTGGCGCCGACCGGAAGTCCGGGACTGGTGCATAAGTTTGGTGGAAAGCCTCAAGAGAATGGGGCGTTTAGAACAGAAATAGAATATGCCTTGAAGCTGCAGAAAAATGATTTTGAAAATGACGCAGCCCAAGTTGCTTATATTGTGGGGCACTTGGAGGACGGGGCGAGAGAGTGGATTCGGCCGCTTATGGCGACGCAGAATGACGCCATGGAGGATCTATCGAAATTCTTTCAGGCGATGGACGCTATGTTCAGTAGCGATGTGCAGCAGAGTGTGACCAAACGGGAACTGCTAAGCTGTAAGCAAGGAGAAGGGTCAGTTAGAGACTATTGGTCACGTTTTGCCATGATTGTTCATCGTCTGGGGTGGCAGCTGGACACGGAACCCATTCAGATGCTATTTGAGGAGGGGCTTTCACCAACGGTCAAGGATGAACTTTCGCGCACACCCCGCCCACAGTCTATGGACCAGCTGACCAAGGCAGCCCTTGCGATTGGAGTAAGACAGGAAGCGCGGGCTCAAGAGAGGCGGGAAGGGAGAGAGCAGCGTTGTCATGACTACCGCATTCCTAGAATACCTAGGCAGCCTTCCCCGCCGGCGGAGCCAATGGAAATAGGCGGTGCGCGCGCCCAGGAAGTTTCAAACTCCAGCGAGAGTCGCAAAAAGGAGGGAAAGGATGTAAAAACGACCAAGAAATGTTTCCTTTGCCAACGGCCAGGACATTTTGCCAGAGTCTGCCCACAAAGAAAGGCCTGGCAAGGAATGGTGGGGGCTGTGGGAGGCGAGGAGGAGGAACCCCAGACTCCGGAGCAGGGAAACGGAAACGCTTGGCTGCCAATCAGTGGGCACAGCAGCCGAGCCAACAACCAATGAATGTGCCCAAACCAGATTCTCCAAGAGCCGCAATTGCCATTGAGGTGGTGCTTGAACTCCCAAATGGGCACCCAGTGAAGGTTCAGGGTATGCTGGACTCAGGAAGCTCATGCAACTTTTTTAGCAGGGACTTTGCCTTAGAGCATCAGCTTCACCTGCTACCTTTGGATTCGAGGAGGAGTTTCAAGATGGCCACCGTGTAAGGTTCCTCCTTCCAGTTCTCTCCGACCTCTTCTCCTGACTTGGATTTTACAACCGTTGGAGTAAGCTATTTACTTTAGTTTTGCATTTTGCTAGACAAGTAATTGCTGGACTCTCCACTGGTGTGATGCCAGATTTTAATTAAGTTTGACGAAGGAGGATTGCTTCGGATTGATCTGGGTGGTGCCAAACTTGTTTGCTCCATAGAACAATGATCCTTCGGACCTGCACCTCCGGCACGAAGAGAAACTCCCCTGTTTAAGGTGAGGCCTTTGGGAGTTCCCCCTTTCATCCGAGACCGACCCGCGGTGGGCCCTGCAATAAGCTTCAAAGGAGAAACTTATATTAGTCTTAGTCCTGGTGGGAGTAGGACTTCAAAGGAACGGTCTGTGTTGCTTACCAGTAGTCTCCTTATAGACCTAAATTGCCGGCTTGTGAGGGTGAAGGTGAAGACGCCGAATTTGAAATACTATCCCCCCCCCTTCTTGACATCTGAATTATGGGATATGGGAAACGCCTTAGAGATTCCGAGGAGATAGTCCATGCTCCCTTTCCGAAATCAAAGCAAACAAGGGTTGAACCAGGTCACTTTAAAGAAGGGAGTAATTTACTGGATTGCTCCTACACGGTAGAAACTCAGAACCGCTTCAACCCACTGATTGATTGCGCGTCAGCACTTAAAGATGAAGAGCAAATAATTCCACAAATAACAAGCGATGTGGCCAACAGTAAGAGTGTAGTCTCGCCTCAGAAGGAGGAATTGGCCCTTGGCACGGCCAATCATATGACATTTGAACAATCCCATTTGATAATCAAAACCTTGCACTGTATATTCAAAAGATTAGATGATCTTTCGTCCCAGCTGCACAGCCTCCAACAAAAGCTAGTTACTACTTCCCCAGCGTCAGTCGGTGTTAAGTCCCTTGAAGAGAGGAAGGGGACGAGGAGTTTGTCCTTAAATAACAAACGTACTGACAAATTTAAATACAACCTTAACCTTCAATTAGGTCATCAATCCTTGATCTTAACTCCAAGGAAAGTGAGCCTAACTATACAAAATGGGGACCCAAGATGGAGAACTCTGGGTGGTGCTAAGGAACTCCTAAAGGTGCTTTTAAATATGGAAGCAACACAAATTGACCTCTGTGCAGTCCTCCCCCTTGTCCATCATCATAAATTCCAGAGAGTCCTGCTTGCGTTCCAATCCACAAAAATTCCTACTATCATATTACGAAAGAAAGCATTTTTGTTTCGCTGTGGGATAGCACCAACGAGAACATTTATAGACCCTTCGCCTAAACCCCTATTGTTGGAGGCAATAACCAAAGAGGGCTCAAAATCTGCTAAACCCGATCCACCAGTGGACACCGGAGTGGGTCTTCTACCCCAGGAGAAGAGTTATGTGGCCTCCACTCCCCTAGCAAAGAACAATGACCAACCGAAAAGTGGCATGACACCACCAGAAGAGATCGAACTCATTGCCTCCTTTGCTGATTTACCAGTGGTGGAACAAAAAGAAATTATTAATAGACTGGAATCGCTTAAAATCCAACTTACGAGGAAACTCAGCACCAGAATACTCACGTACAGCGAACATGAAGAACCAGAAGAACCAGATCATATGGATCTCTCAATATCTAATGCTAAATGCATGTCGGCAATGGAGGATAAGATTCAACCCCAAGAAGCAACTACCAGTCCTTTCCTCCAAGCAGAACAATCCTCTGTGCTCTTAATAGATTTACATGACCGTCCATTGAAAAACACACCTGAAGAATGCAGCACACAACAGGAAAAATCCCCTTCTACACATTCATCAATGCCAGACCTGGAGCCTTCTTATAGCACTGACCAATCAAGAGAAGAGGTGCCTTTGCAAACCCTCCCAAAAAGCCCTCTCGCCCAGCCTTATCCCTTTTTGCGGAATATTACGGATTCAACAACAAGACCAGTGATGGAACTGATTGAAGACCCAACAGGCCACATAAATCAAGTAGCCCAAAAGATCAGTAGCAGGCTACAGAGAGACCAAACTGACGAGATAGCTGGTCCATCCCGGGTGGCCCACCAAACTCTTTTGGAAAAGGGGTCCGCCCCTGTTCAAAGTCCTACTCCTAGTAGATCGAGGGGCCAAGCTCAACAGTCAGATGACCTTGTAAATCCCACTCAGCCTTTAAGAGAGTTTTCTCATCAGAGGAAGATAACTGACTTCTTTATTGGCTCCCCTCTTCCCGCATTAAAGTTGAGCCAATTTTCCGAATGACAGTCAATTGGAGGAACGGGGAAACCCCAGCCTTCAATATTAAGTTGGAACATTGCTGGTTGGAAAAGCAAAAAATTAGATCCAGAATTCCAAAAATATATTAATTCCTTTCTTATCATACTATTACAAGAAACTTGGGTGGAGGAGGAAATCGAGTTAAATGGCTTTGAGTTTATATGTCTGCCTGCTAGCCCGTCAATGAATGGTGGCCGCCCTAAAGGTGGCCTTACAATTGGTATCTCCCTCAAACTTCGGGCTAAACTTTCACTAGTGCATGCATTTCCGCCTTATGCTATTACCGGACTGATCTCTGGTGGAAACTTCACTTTATTGGTTACAAATGTCTATTTCCCTCCGGGAGGGTTAGCAGCTGATCTTACTTCTAGATGGGAATCCCTAGAGGATTTTTTACTTTCTTGTTATCTTAAGTATCCCAATGTCCCCTCCATTACTGGAGGCGATTTTAACACTCGGATAGCATCAAATCGGGAGGCACTTAAAAAGTCCAAGTGGTGGGTTGACCCCGGCGTTCAAACCTACGATCTAGTATACACCCCCACTAGAATATCAAAGGATGTAAAAGTCAATAAGGCGGGAGTGATGCTTTATCAGATGACTCTACGCCTTAATTTAATTATATTAAATGGCAGGTGTCCTCCAGACATACCAGGAGAATTCACCCACCTGGGGTTAAAATCAAACAGTGTTCTCGACTATGTATTGGTTTCCCGGGATCTATTTTTGAATGTCACCTCTTTTAAAATTGATAATGCCCAATTTAGTGACCATCTTCCCCTGACAACCAAGTTATGTGTTGACTGGCAGTTGCTCGACCGCTCCCACCCAATCCCGGTGATTGTGGAGTCGTCCACTAAAATAAAGGGGACTAAATGGCCCCCTGCCCTCGCTCACAGATATACGGATTTTATCCGAGAAAAGTTTCCTGGCGATCAGATGGACATAGGAATAGTCTCGCGCGATCCTATTACCTGTATGAATTGTTTTTCTTGCTTGATAGAAGTTTTAACTCGCTTTTTTACTTCTACAACCTATGGAGCTAAAAACGATTATTTTAAATTTGGCGCCCCTTGGTTCAACTCTGCTTGCAAACAAGCCAGACTCCATCTACATACAATATATAATGACTATAAACTTTCTGGCGCTCCGGCCTTACCTCCATCTTATTCCCTGGCTAAAAAAGCATACAAACAGGCCCAGAAATCGGCCAAACGGGAGTGGTACTTAAATCGTTGGCAGACTATACTCTCTGCCTCAAAATCTCATAACTCCCGGAAATTTTGGTCCTTAATAAAGGGAAGAAACACGAAATATCCCTTAACGAGGATCCCAGCCCCCACATGGGAGCAGTTCCTGAGAAAATATTTCTCAGTGGCAGAAGCTCCGGCCACTCATTGGAGACCTTCTAATCCCCTTCCCATCTGGCCTAATACCGACCCTGCTGAAATCCTAGAATTGATAGCTGAGCTGAAAACTGGCAAGGCCCCTGGGCCAGATTTGGTCCCTGTTGAGGCTATAAAGCTTCATTCTGCATGGTGGGCAGGGATTTTAGCTAAAACGTTCGACGCAATAAATGCCACGGGCTTAATACCAGGAATGTGGAAGGAGGCCATTATAATTCCTATCTACAAAAAAGGCCCTCCCGGTGACCCAGGGAATTATCGGAATATCAGTCTGCTATCGTCCATTGGGAAAATATATGCCCGTTTTTTGCTGGCAAGGCTGTTGAAGTGGTCAGTTGAGGCTGACCTGATTGGACATGAGCAAGCAGGATTTAGATTAAACCGATCCACAACAGACCAGGCAATTATCCTTTATCACTTAGCCCGGAAATACTCGACACCTCGACGGGGCCAACTCTGCGCAGCTTTCATAGATCTGAAAGCTGCGTTTGATAGTATTCCGAGGAAATTACTATGGGATAAACTTGCCTGTTGGGGAATAGATAGAAGGCTATTGTGGCTTATCTCCCAACTTCATGCCGGGTCCGAGGCCAGGGTGAGAATATCCCCTGCTGGAGATCTGACTAACCCAGTGCCAGTAAATAAGGGTGTACGCCAGGGTTGTATTTTAGCGCCTCTTCTTTTTAATTTATTTATCAGTGATATGAGGAACCCATTAGCCGACTCACAAAAATTTATCCACTCCCCTCGTATAGCAGATTACCGCTATCCTTTACTTCTCTACGCAGATGATGCGGTACTACTCTCTTACTCCAGAGTGGGTTTAAGGAGGGCACTAAAGATTTTTGCGACATATTGCCATTCTAATCATCTGACTATCAACCATTCCAAGTCCAAAGTACTGATATTTTCAAGGAGTCGAAAACTTTATTCATGGAAACTAGAGGGCACAAAAATCGAACAAGTACATAAATTTAAATATTTAGGAATTTATTTTCAATATAATTTAGGGTGGAAAGCGCACATTGAATATCTTCAAAACAAGACAAAAGCCCTATCACACTCCCTCCTCCGTTTTTTCTACTCTGAGGGGGCCTTATTCATCCCTGCGGCCTTGAAAGTGTATAGCATCAAAGTGATGGCCACAATGGCCTATGCTGCACCTTTATGGGCTGCCTTTGCAAATCTCTCACCTTTAGAGTCACTTCAAAGCCAATTCTTACGCCGACTTCTAAAATTACCAACATGCGTAAGTAATGCGGCTATCCGCTTGGAAATGAAGATCCCCTCAGTGGAGTTAGTTATATGGAGAAGAGTTTTGATTTATTGGATATCCCTATGGCATAAACTCCCAAACCACTATCTCATTCAATGCATGTGGCGAGATGACTTCACCAATTCGTGGTCAGGAAAAATCCATGCCAAATTGCTGTCCTATGAGATCTCGCCCACTGAATTGCTCAAACTGGATCTAAATGAGGCAAAAAGGTGTATAAATCAAAGGCTGGACGATGTGGAGCTATACCAAAATTTCGTAGCTGGTGGTGGAGTCTGCTCACCGTTAAATTTCGGCATAACCCCTATCTACCGCGCTCCGTCCTACTTAACATCGCTTACAGCCGCGTCTCACCGATATGCCTTCATTAGAGCTAGGTTTAATGTCTTTCCAACAAACGTGCTGAGACATAGATTCACTAAGGGCCAAGTCCCTTCAATGTGTGCGTGTGAAATGAAAACATCTGAATCTCTACATCATGTTATGTTTATCTGCCCTTTGTACAGTTCAGCCCGTGCTAGTATACTAAACTCCATAATCCAGCCTATGGCTGACAAATCAGTAGACCCACAGCTGGCCTGGGTTCTTCAAGATGTGGATCCTTATATTACCCTACAGGTTGCTAAATTCCTAACAGCTGTCCTATCGTACAAGAGACGGAATGGAATGTTAGCTGATTATTGATAGTTATAAGAATTTTCTATAATTACATCAGATATTGATTTTAGTGTAGTGCCTAATTATTATTATTTTTAATCTTAATTTTTAAACTTTTCTTGTGAATGACTAATATCTGTCCTTCTGAGTTGAGAACTGTGTTGTACTGCTTGTGGCTTGTACGAGTCCGCTGTTTTATTTGATTTGATTTGTTTTGATTTGTTTTGCTGTGTTGTGTTATATGATGGGCGTAAAGCCGAATAAACATTTTGATGATGTTTGGATGCACCTCTGCAAGTCACCACCATTGATGGGAGGGAACTGATTGGGGGGGGGAGTTACACACCAGACCCCACCGATGAGAATGAGAGTGTCTAGGCACTCAGAGACAATTGCCTTCCACGTTGCCTCATTAGCGGCCCCCCCCAATAGTATTAGGGATGAGCTGGCTAGCGCAACATGATCCGGTGGTGGCGTGGCATCAGAGGACCGTCAGCTTTGGGTCTGACTACTGCCTGCAGCACTGCTTAGGCGGGGAAATGCCAAGGATGAGCGTAGCCAGAGTGGCTAGCACTGCAGTGGAGGTTAAAGGGAAGGTGCCACCACAATATGCTGATCTGAAGGAGGTTTTTAGTGAAAAGGAGGCTGATAGACTGCCACCCCACAGGCCATTCGATTGCCAGATCAATTTGCTCCCTGGGGCGCAGCTGCCTGTGGGTAAGCTGTATGCCATGTCAGACAGGGAGATGAAGGAGTTACGGGACTTCATCGACAAGAACCTAAAGAGAGGGTTTATAAGAGAGTCAAAGGCAGTGGGGGGTAGTCCAGTATTTTTTGTGGACAAAAAGGGCACTGATAAACCGAGGCTTGTAGTGGACTTCAGGGGGGTAAATTTGGTGTCAGAACTTGTGACTTTCCCTATGCCCAGAATTGACGACATTCTGACGAGAGTGAGGAAGGGAAAGATTTTCACCAAGCTAGACCTTAGGGGGGCTTACAACTTAATCCGAATGAGAGAGGGAGATGAATGAAAGACCACCATGTTCACACCCCTGGGGGCCTTTGAATATCTCGTTATGCCTTTCGGATTACAGTCAGGCTCCGCCTGTTTTCAAGCGTTCATGCACCACGTGTTGGGGTCTCTGCTTTACAAGAACTGTGTAGCATTTCTGGACGACGTCTTGATATATTCAGAAAATGAGGAGCAACATGTGAGAGATGTCAGGGAAGTGCTACAACGATTGCAGAAACACCAGTTGTGGGTCAAGCTAGAGAAATGTCAGTTTCATGCCCGAGAGATGGAGTTCCTGGGGTACAAGTTATCTGACAAAGGCTTAGCGATGGACCCAAGCAAGGTGCAAGCAGTATTGGAGTGGAAAACCCCTAAGACACGAAAGGATGTGCAGAGGTTCCTAGGTTTTGGCAATTTCTACAGGAAGTTCATCAAGAACTTTGCTCACTTGACAGCCCCAATCACGGACTGTCTCAGTAGTAAAAAAAGGTTTGTGTGGACGGAGGAAGCCCAGCGATCCTTTGAAAGATTGAAGAAGGCGTTCGCGTCGGAAGAACAATTACTACATGTGGATTTGGAGAAACCACTGCGGTTGGAGACGGACGAGTCAGACAGAGCTATTGGGGTGGTTCTGTTGCAGCCAGGACTGAACAAGCAAGAATGGAAACCGTGTGCCTTTTTCTCGAGGAAGCTGAGCAAGTTGGAACAAAACTACACCGTGTACGACTGAGAACTGCTAGCAATTTACGCCGCCTTTCGTCGGTGGCGCCATTTTCTGATAGGGGCGCAGCGCAAGATCCAGGTCTGTACAGATCATAAGAACTTGGAACATTGGCAGACAGCACGGGTGCTCAACCAGAGACAGATTCGCTGGGCGCAGGAGTTTTCCAAGTTTTCCTTCGAAATCCAGTATGTGCCAGGCGAGCAAAACGTGAGAGCAGACGCTCTCTCGCGGAAACCAGAGTACTTCGAAGGAGAGGGGCCGCCGGAGACCCGACACGTCATACCTGAGGACCGATGGGTGTGGGGGGGAACTCTAGTGGGCACGAGAGAACTGGCAGGACTCACAAGGGACGATGAATTCGCACGAACAAAAATCAGGGAACTCAAAGAGGGGAGGGGAGCACCAGAGGGGTTCGAAGAGAAGGAAGGGGTGTTGTACTACAGGGGGGCGATGTACGTACCGGGGGAGGCTCTAAGAAGAAGGGTACTCAAACAACTACATGACACCCCCACAGCGGGGCACTTTGGGCAACACAAAACCATGATGCTGGTGACCCGACAATTTTGGGGGCCACGGGTGAGGGAGGATATACGCGAATATGTAAGAGGGTGTGACCGCTGCCAGAGGGCCAGAGGGGAACGCACGGTACCAGCGGGTTTGCTGGAACCCTTACCCACACCAAACCAACCCTGGGAGGTGGTGTCAATTGATTTCATGACGGATTTGCCCAAATCAAGGGGAAAAACAGCAGTAATGGTAGTAGTCGACTTGCTAACCAAAATGTGCCATTTTATCGCCTGCTCACATGCGGTGACGGCGGAAGAAACTGCACGGTTGTTTGTAGAACACATTTTCAGGCTGCATGGTGCCCCCTTGAGGGTTCTCTCAGACTGCGGAAAACAATTTACTATTGGGAAACTGCCAGGGAGGTATTGTCCATCATGGCCCAAGCCGGAGTTCTGGGCGTCCATCAATCTCCCGGAGACAGGCAGATCCAGCAGTTAGCGACACGAAGCCTTAGAAATTCATTGCCACATTCCAGGCTTGTGTACACTGTTTATCAGCAGAAACACAGCCAAAAGCTCGCACCGCAGAAGAGCATTATTTACAGACTTTATTTAGCGTGGAACAGAACAAAGAAAAACATGACCGTTCTGTGTCAGCATCTTCGGCCAACTGAGAAAACGAAAGGAATCAGCAAACATAAACATCCTGTGAATAGGACATGCGCAGACTCTGTAACTTACAAAGCCTGCTCCCTTTTAAGGTGGAACGGAAATATCCTAACATCCTCCCCCTTTCCGTGTAACCTGTTGTACCTGTGGTTCACTCAATTGCAACCTTTGTACATAAACCTTATGTTGTTCTCTGTTAACAACCTTAGACAACAGATCAGCAGGAATTTCATTTCCTGCCATGTAGGACACTTGAATCAGTCCTTTCTGAATACACTCTCTTGCACGATGTAGCTTAATCTGCAAGTATTTGGTTCTCTGCTTGCAACTCTCCGAGTTCAGCAAAGCCAAACACGATCTATTGTCTTGATACACTTGTACAGGACATTTCACTGAAACCCCGATGTCCTTAAACAGTTGCATCAACCATTCACAATCCATGAGTGAAAATGACAGAGCATTGAGTTCTGCTTCACAGGAACTTAGGCTCACTGTTGTTTGCTTCTTGCACAACCAGTCAAACAGGCAGTGGTTGTACATGTAGCATACTCCAGAAGTGCTTGTACCATCCGTGGTGTCACTTCCAAAACTTGCATCTGCAAAGATTTCAAGACCTCCAGTCTTTTGACTGGTGAACCTCAGCCTGTAGTGCATAGTCCCTTTCAAATAGCGAGCTATGCGCTTCAGAGCTTTCCAATCCTGAACCGTAGGATTGTTGGCATGTCTGCTAAGCAGATTACAGCTTACAGCTATGTCAGGTCTTGAACATCTGGCAATGAAATTCAGTTTGCCTAGAATGCATCTGTATAGCGTTGTGTCAGAAAACGCTTCAGCAGTACTGTCTACCTGGTAACCTGTCACCATCGGTGTGTCTGCTGGGTTTGCATCAACCAAATTCAACCTGGTTAACACATCAGCAATTTTCTGTGTTTGGTGTACCAGAAAATTACCTGCTTGGTCCTTCTCCACCTGCAGAGAAAGATAGTTGGATACCTCACCAAGATCCTTCATGTCAAAGTGCTCCTTCAGCTGAGCTAGGGTGCTTTGCTAAAAAGCCTGATTCTTCCAAAACATCAGAAGATCATCAACAAAACATAAACAATACAGTTTGTTTTGCCCCTCCTCCTTGACAAACACACATGGATCAGCTTTGCCCTGGTGAAAACCTAGAGAAAGCAATGTCTCAGTGAGTTTTGTGTTCCAACACCTGGCACTCTGCTTGAGACCATATAAGGATTTCCGCAGTTTACAGACCATTCCCTTCTGTATCTCCATCCCATCAGGTGGAAGCATAAACAGCTTCTCCCCCAAAACCCCGTACAAAAAAGCTGTATTAATGTCATGATGGGTAACATGCAGTTTCTCCTCCGCAGCGACCTTGAGCATCAGCCGAATGCTCTCATATTTGACTGTGGGTGAGTAGGTCTCGTGGTAATCCTGTCCTGGTACCTGTGAAAAACCTCTGGCAACCAATCTGGCTTTGTGTCTGACTATCTTGCCATTCTGGTCTGTCTTGGCCTTGAAGACCCATTTGCTGCCAACCAGTCTCATTCCTGGGACTACCGGTACCAATTCCCAAGTTTGGTTCCTGTTCAAGGAATCAACTTCAGCCTTCATGGCATTAAGCCAAGGCTCAGCATCTTTAGAGGTTAACTCCTGAACCTCTTTGAAGCTTGAAGGTTCCCACACCTTCTCTGAGCTACTAAGAACAGCAGTTGCTGTCTTAGCAAACTCATCAGCATACCTCTTTGGAGGTCTGCCTTTGGTCGCCCTTTCAGATCTGCGTACTCTTCTGGACTCATCTCCTCTTTCTTTGGAGAAAAATGACCAATGGTGAACAGTGGTTTTTCCAGTTCATTGTCAGACGCATCAGATGGTCTGACTGAGGCCTTTGCGCTCTGGTAGTCTGCTGTGTCATCACTGCCACTGACATCAGCAGCAGCACCGCCCACTGAACTGGAATCCGAACTCTGATCATCATCATCATCATCCTCATCCTCATCCTCATCCTCATCCTCAGCAGCTTCCTCAGCTTTAGCTGCTTGCTTGACATCACCTTCATCCTCCTCTGGGTAACACTGGAAAATTCCCACATTTTCCCCCCACTTAGGATTGTACTCAACACTCCTTGTGAACTTAATGGACTTAGAGTTAGTCATCCATACCCTGTATGCACCTTTTTCGTACCCCATGAACAAACCATGTGCCCCACGCTTCCCAAGCTTGTTGGTTTGTTGTGTGCGTACCCACATGTCAGAACCAAAAATTCTCATGTGTTTGGTGTTGGGTTTCTTGCCAAACATCTTCTCATAGGGGGTACAACCAATGGGTGATGACAATCTGCGATTAAAGGAGTAAACCAAATTCCCCAGAGCCTCCCCCCAAAACTTATCAGGGAGATTGGCATCATGCAACAAGGTTTTGATTCCTTGCAGCAATGTTTGATTTGCTCTCTCCGCAAGCCCATTCATCCATGGTGATCTGGGCGTTGACATGTCATGCTGGATTCCCTTCTCAGTCAGGAAAGCTTCAAACTGCTGAGAAGTAAACTCCCCGCCCCGATCGGTAAACAAACAGGAAATACGTTTACCGTGCACATTCTCCAACCAAGCACAGAATGCCTTAAACTTCGGAAACACTTGCGATTTCTGTTCGAGCAAATACACATGAATGTACCTGGAAAAAGAATCAATCAGAATCATGAAGTACCTTGCTCCTCCTAAAGAGGGCGCCAGAGGCCCAACCAGGTCCGCATGCACTAGCTGGTAGGGTTTGGAAGCCTGCCTGCTAGACTCCTTGCCTTTTGGAGCAACCTTCACCTTGTTCTCTGCACAAGATACACATTTCATGTGAAACTTACAGGGTTTGATGTTCAAACCTTCAACCACCTCTGGCATCTTGGCCAGTGCCTTCCAAGAGAGGTGACCAAACCTTCGATGCACATCGTGAATGCAACCTGCATGAAGAACTTTGTTAGTTTGTGCAACACAACAAGAATCAGCTTTAGATACAACAGCAGTGTCCTCATAAGTTATATGGAATAAACCATCCATAAACTTTGCGTGCAAATAGTCCTCTTTGCCTTTACTGATGACACAGACGCTCCTCTTGAAGGAAATCTGAAAACCACGCCCAGTAAGCTGTGGGACACTCAACAAGTTGCTCACCGCTCCTGGAACAAAAAGTACATTACTGATGGTAGTGTGCAGACTTGCAAGTTTCACAGTCCCTTCTCCTGCAATTTGCAACGTCCTTCCATCAGCCAGGTGGATCTCACCTTCCTGAGGCTTGAAGGAGATAAAGAGATGGCGATCCTTCGAAATGTGGCGGGTACAGCCTGAATCAACAACAAAGCTGCCTTTGGCTGTTGGAGCAGTCTTTACAGCAAGCAAACCCTTGTTTTGCAGCGGCGTGGGCTTTTGCAGCTTGCCCCCCTGCTCCTGGCCAGCAGACGTGCCTTTAGCCTTTGGTGAAGCAGTGCCAGCAAACATCGCTTTGTTTTTCCCTGGCGCGGGCTTTCCACCCCCCTTCTGCTTCGGGCCACCTGCAGGCTTTTTCCTCTGTTTATTTCCAGTCTTTGGACAAAACCTCTGAGTATGACCTTGGTTCCCACAGTTCCAGCACTTCACAGCTGCCAACGCTTTGGCTCCCCCTGGAGGCTGGAATGCTGTCCCACATTGCTCCCCCTGAAGCGCACAAGCCGACTCAGCTGCATTCCTTCTATCGTATTCATTTTGCAAAGTTGCCAAGACCTTTGTAGCAGTGAGGTCTTGCGCAGGGAGGGTCGCCAGCTGACTTGCCACGGCATGGTAGCTTTCATCCAGGGAGTCCAGGATGAGAATAGCAAACAGTGACTCAGGCATATTGAAACCTCTCTGAGCCAATTCCTGTCTGAGATGCTGCAACTGTAAAACGTGGGCTCTAAGATCTTCCCCTGGCTCCAAACGCTTCCTGTGCAGCTTTCTGAAATAAAGCAACACAGACCCAGCCTCTTGTCGGAGATGACAGGCTCTTAGCCCGTCCCACATCTCACGGGCAGTTGCCTTGCCAGCCAAGGTGATTAACTCTTCAGGAGCTACTGAGAGCAAAATTATTCCCATGGCTCTCGAAACTTGTGCTTTCCACTCATCTGTCACAGGGGCTGGGGGGTTCTCAGAAACGGTATTCCATACTCCAAGCCTTCTCATCTGGCCCACACAGTACCTTGCCCAGGTCTGATAGTTGTGGCCATTTAGCTTTAGTGGACACGGAGCAGTTTCTGAGGTCTGTAAAAGATCCATCTCAGCTTTTTACTTGAGCCGTGAGCCCTATGCCTTCAAAGACTCCTTATCTTGGCAGCTATTAATCATGAAGCCTCTTTGGCGCAGCTCCCAGGCCAATTAAGCCTTGCCGGAGATCAAAGGCTCCTTGCCGAGGTAAACAGAAAAGCGTCCCTTTCTTTCGCTTTCCCCACAACATACCTCTCTGACGCAGTCTGTTGCAGCTTTTACTCTCCTGTAGGTGCTGTGAATCTGGGCCCGAAACCTTGTTATTGGGAAACTGCCAGGGAGATATTGTCCATCATGGCCCAAGCCGGAGTTCTGGGCGTCCATCAATCTCCCGGAGACAGGCAGATCCAGCAGTTAGCGACACGAAGCCTTAGAAATTCATTGCCACATTCCAGGCTTGTGTACACTGTTTATCAGCAGAAACACAGCCAAAAGCTCGCACCGCAGAAGAGCATTATTTACAGACTTTATTTAGCGTGGAACAGAACAAAGAAAAACATGACCGTTCTGTGTCAGCATCTTCGGCCAACTGAGAAAACGAAAGGAATCAGCAAACATAAACATCCTGTGAATAGGACATGCGCAGACTCTGTAACTTACAAAGCCTGCTCCCTTTTAAGGTGGAACGGAAATATCCTCCCGGTTCTGGAGGAAGCTCATGAGCCTACTGCAAGTCGAGGTCAGCTTCTCGACAGCGAGACACCCAGAAACCAATGGGCAAGCGGAAAGGGCAAACAGCGTACTCCAGCAATACTTACTCTGCTACGTAAGCGAGAGGCAGAATGATTGGGTAGAGAAACTCGCGTTAGCAGAATTTGCATACAATAACGCTGAACATGTGTCCACAGGAATGAGTCCATTTTTGGCCAATTATGGGTGTCATCCCAGGGCATTCCCGGGTAATGAGGAACAGAGCTGGAGTGTGCCCGCAGCTGAACAGTTTGTGGAAGAAATGGAAGCGTTACATCAACAGCTCAAGATGAACCTAGAAAGGGCCAAGGCCAATTACAAGAAGCAAGCAGATAAACACCGCAGGGAAGGGGAAACCATAAGGGTGGGGGATCGCGTGTGGCTGTCCACTCAAGGGTTACCCTTTAAGGGAGGGTGCAAGAAGTTGCAGCCCAGACGACTGGGGCCATTTGAAGTTATACAACAGATAAACCCTGTGGCGTTCAAGCTCAGGTTGCCCAACAACATGAAAATACATCCCGTGTTCCACAGGTCCTTACTCTCACCACACAGAGAGGGGCGGGAATTCGAGGGGCGGGAGGTAGAAGTCATGCCACAACCACAGGTAGAAGAAAGGGAACACCAGAGTTCGGCCGCAGAGATAGTTGATTCAAGGTGGTGAGGTCGGCAAGTGGAGTACTTGGTGGCATGGGAAGGAGAGCCCTGGTGGGAAAACACGTGGGTGCCAGCAGAGGCAGTTGGCGACGAGCATATGGTGGAAGTGTTCCACCGACAGTTCCCAGATAAACCCCAGCCCTTAGAGCGATTCTGGGAGGAACAATTCGGTACCACAGAGGAGGAAGAGAGTTTCGAAGGGTTTTCAGAATCCGAAGAAGAATCAGATTGGGAGGGTCATTCCTTGGGTGGGAACCTTAGCAGGTGGGAAGAGGTTTTCGCACCCACAGATGAGGAGGACAGCTCATTCCGGGGTTTCCTTGGCTCACCGACCAGAGAAGAGGCTACAATAGAGCCCCCAGGTCGGAGGGGGAGTGAAGGGGGCCCTGGGAGGGAGGTGGATGTCAGGGAACTGACATCAGAGGCACGGGAGAAGGAGAGGGTCTCTGATTCTGCAGGAGAAGGTCCCAGCGCTAGGGGGAGACTCAGCTGGGAAGAAGGGGAAGAGAATGAGTGTAACACCAGGGATCCAGGAGAGCAACGGGACAGGGAGGTGCAGGGGCTCCAGGACTCTTCGTTGGAAGTTCGTGAGGAGAGCCCAAGCACCCCACTGCCCACGCCCACCCTGCGCAGGAGACTCCCGCGCAGTGAGAGGCGGAGACGATTAGGCGTCAAACAACTCTTATGTTGGCAATGCTTTAAGAAACGCCCACAGACAGATTCTACGAGTGACTAAGGGCAGCCACGCTGAGATGGGTTGTGCAGTCTGGATGGTTTAACCAGGCAATCTAATGCTCAAACGGAGCAGGATTACACACGAGTAACTCCCAACCACTATACTATCTAAAGAACTTTTAACTGAGTTAAGATTAAAAAAGGATGTGTACAAAAAATGGAAAAGGGGGGAAACCACCAAAGAGGAATTCAAACAAATAGCCAGACACAAAGTCAGAAAAGCTAAAGCACAGAATGAACTCAGGCTTGCTAGAGAGGTTAAAAGCAACAAAAAAGGCTTTTATGGGTATGTCCGTAGCAAAAGGAAGAACAAAGAAACAGTGGGGTCACTCAGAGGAGAAGATGGTGAAATGCAAACAGGGGACACAGAAAGGGCTGAACTCCTCAATGCCTTCTTTGCCTCAGTCTTCTCTGATAAAGAAAACAATGCCCGACCTGAAGAATTTGGAGCAAATGATTCAGCAGAGGAAACACAGCCCAGAATAACTAAGGAGATAGTACAAGAATACTTGGCTAGTTTAGATGTATTCAAGTCTCCAGGGCCAGATGAACTGCATCCAAGAGTATTAAAAGAACTGGCAGATGTGATCTCAGAACCACTGGCAGTCATATTTGAGAATTCCTGGAGAACAGGCGAAGTCCCGGCAGACTGGAGGAGGGCAAATGTTGTCTCTATTTTCAAAAAGGGGAAAAGAGAGGACCCAAATAATTATTGCCCAGTCAGTCTGACATCAATACCAGGGAAGATTCTGGAGCAGATCATTAAGCAAACAGTCTGTGAGCACCTAGAAAGGAATGCTGTGATCACCAATAGTCAGCATGGATTTCTGAAAAATAAGTCATGTCAGACTAACCTGATCTCGTTTTTTGACAGAATTACAAGCCTGGTAGATGAAGGGAACACAGTGGATGTAGCCTACCTTGATTTCAGCAAGGCATTTGACAAGGTGCCCCATGATATTCTTGTAAAGAAGCTGGTAAAATGCGGACTTGACTATGCTACCACTCAGGGGATTTGTAATTGGCTGACTGACCGAACCCAAAGGGTGCTCATCAATGGTTCCTCTTCAGCCTGGAGAAGAGTGACTAGTGGGGTGCCACAGGGTTCTGTCTTGGGCCCGGTCTTATTCAACATCTTTATCAACGAATTGGATGATGGACTCAAGGGCATCCTGATCAAATTTGCAGATGACACCAAACTGGGAGGGGTGGCTAACACCCCAGAGGACAGGATCACACTTCAAAACGACCTTGACAGATTAGAGAACTGGGCAAAAACAAACAAGATGAACGTTAACAGGGAGAAATGTAAAGTATTACACTTGGGCAAAAAAAATGAGAGGCACAAATACAAGATGGGGGACACTTGGCTTGAGAGCAGTACATGTGAAAAGGATCTAGGAGTCTTGGTTGACCTCAAACTTGACATGAGCCAACAGTGTGACGCGGCAGCTAAAAAAGCCAATGCAATTCTGGGCTGCATCAATAGGAGTATAGCATCTAGATCAAGGGAAGTAATAGTGCCACTGTATTCTGCTCTGGTCAGAGCTCACCTGGAGTACTGTGTCCAGTTCTGGGCACCACAGTTCAAGATGGACACTGACAAACTGGAACGTGTCCAGAGGAGGGCAACCAAAATGGTCAAAGGCCTGGAAACAATGCCTTATGAGGAACGGCTAAGGGAGCTGGGCATGTTTAGCCTGGAGAAGAGGAGGTTAAGGGGTGATATGATAGCCATGTTCAAATATATAAAAGGATGTCACATAGAGGAGGGAGAAAGGTTGTTTTCTGCTGCTCCAGAGAAGCGGACACGGAGCAATGGATCCAAACTACAAGAAAGAAGATTCCACCTAAACATTAGGAAGAACTTCCTGACAGTAAGAGCTGTTCGACAGTGGAATTTGCTGCGAAGGAGTGTGGTGGAGTCTCCTACTTTGGAGGTCTTTAAGCAGAGGCTTGACAACCATATGTCAGGAGTGCTCTGATGGTGTTTCCTGCTTGGCAGGGGGTTGGACTCGATGGCCCTTGTGGTCTATTCCAACTCTATGATTCTATGATTCTATGACATCATGACATCATGTTGTGTGCACTGCTGGGCACCCACAGTCTGGGGCTCAAGTCGGTGCCTCTGAAGCCCAGCATATCCTGTAGGGAACCAGTTTATTAAAGTTATTACCATAGGACAGCCTTGATAACCAGATGTTTAGCAGAACTGCTAGTTAGAAAAGACTGCCATGAGGCACATCAGGAAAAGAAGCTTATATAGCAGCTTCAAACGCTGCACACAAAGAGTCATAAAACATCTTTCTACATACATCAAGAAAGGTTACATGTTATGGGGTGTAAACATGCATGGCTCCATTCTGATATCATTTCCTGTATTTATCTGGTGTACTCCTGGTCCATTTGGTCTCAACTTACAACTTATTGAACAGTTGTCTTGGCAACCAGATCTTCAGTGGGAAGGGAAGAGGGTAATAAATTCGTCTCCCAACTCCTTTTTCTGGCCCTCAGACGGCTTCAAGGAGAGATGCTAGTTCTCACCCAAATGCTAACTCAACATTTACCTCTTTAGCAAAACATCCTTTGTCCTTTAGATAGAATGCATTAGTGAATTATGCCTGTGTGCCTACATTGCTTTCTTCCTATGCTGCATAAACATTGCCGAGCTGCCTGGCCTTATCTGACCCTAGGAGGACAGCATAGATTTAGAACAGTGGTTTGTGGAATCAGATCCCTCCCACGGTGGCAGCCCAGAATCAGAGAAAAGATAAAGGTTCTTACCAAGGAATGCAGCCTTCCCTAATCACCTCCTACGTCTCCCGTGTTCGACGTCACTCCTGCATTGGTTAATCTGAGCTTTCTGCCTCTGAGCTCTCTGTTCTAATACCCTCCATGCCCACCTGGTTCGGGGGGGTCAGGAAAGCTTTCCAAGGACACTGAGTCTGTCAGCTGTCTCTCCTCTGGAGCTTCTAATTCTTCCTGCTGTCCCTCTTCCAATATTTATTAGCTTCTGCCCTCTGTAGCCTCTGAAGTATGCCCTTCTGCAAACCCCTAATGAAATCTTGAGTGAATCCAAGACTGCATATTTATTGTATAGATTTTTGGACTGCATTTTTATGCCAAAAAAAATCCCAAATGATACATATTCCCCAAAACTCAAATTGAAACCATGAAGCATTGAAAACATACATACCATTCCAGAATTATGTGAATAAGTGCAATGTATAAGAAAGCGAATTATCTCAACCAGCTCAGAAAGAAACCAAACCAAAAAAACTCCAGCACATCCAGTTTTCAGATCCAAATTAGTCTCCAGGGGCCATGGTTTTAAAAAGCAAGTCTTTAAGTTCCATTTGAAATTAACAAGGGATGACTTGCCTCATATTACTTGCAATTGAGTTCCATAATTGTGCGGCCTCTCACCAACAGGCAAAAAGTTTTTTCACCACACATATAGGCACTGAAAGATAAAATGGTGCTGCTTTGTCAATAGCAGGTAAGACTCACTGTTACAAATGGGGATAATTTCAATTTGGTTCACATTTAAAGGTGAACTTTCCTATCCATAACAAAATGTGAACTGAAACACAACCTTCAAAATTCACACATCTTCACATTTTGCATGCAGTGCAATTCTCCAGCCAAGTAACATGCACCAAAATGCATCCCCTGAGGTAAAGTGCTCTTTAAAATGCATGTATTACTGAAAACAAGATACAAACATGCATTACATCAGAGAGAACAGTGTTGCAAATAATGTGCATATTATCCAAAATTGCATGCAAAAATTTGAATATTGGGAGGAATTCTCATAAAAATGCTGGTGCATTTTCATTAGGAGTTTTGTTTTTAATGCTCAATCTGATGTGGGTGATTGGAACAAATGAGAAACTGAGAGAAACTTGACAATGAGGGGAAACGAGGGGCAAGGGTTTCTGGGAACCAGGATGGTTGCCCTTAACTCCAGTCCTTGGGCCTCCTGGTAATTTTGTTTCACAAATGCTTCTCTAAATTAAAACAACAACATTTATTCCATGAGTCATCTAATGCTTTCTCTGCATGCATAATATAAGAGAGATGTAATGTTTCAGCTAATTACATTCAGTAAGCAAAAGACTCCTAGCAGGCTACATAAATCAATGTATCTCTCTGTTCATCATAGTGGAAGAAGCTTTCTAAGTAGGTAAATTAGAGACAGAAAAAATCCTATATACACACAAACTACATTAAATCTTCGAGAACACAAGAAATTGGATTTGATTGATCAAGCCCAGGAAAGACACACTTGCCTGTGGCTCTCAGAATAAAGTCAGCATTAGATTTAGCCTTCAGAAATCTAATTTCAAACTTCCAGGGGTGTGTGTGTGTGTGTGTGTGTATTTAGTTGTCAGTGCATAGACTGTCTTTCTTTCTTTCTTTCTTTCTTTCTTTCTTTCTTTCTTTCTTTCTTTCTTTTGGAAGTGCATGAGGCATTCAAAAAGTCTGAACATACACATGTGAACCAAAATTATTCAATTTCCCTCATTCCAGAAACTTCCCAATGGAAGTTTTACAATGCTATGAAAAACAGAATGGAATTAAATCACACGGGGTCTGATTACTTTCCATATTAGCTTTATTCGCTACAGTGCTGCCTCAGTATATATTTCTGCCTGGTGCAAAGGACAAGATGGAGCCCTCCCCTGAGGCACAGAGAGAAGCCAGCAGGACTGGGGGTGGAATATTATTCCAGTCCTGGGAAAGGGCAGTATCTTCCACTGAAGTGGAGGGCAACAAGTGAGCACAGGGGAGACTTGGGCCACCGGAGGCAGCTGCCTCATCCCGCCTTATCGTAGGGATGTCCCTGATGCTTTGTAAATGCCTGGCTGGATGAAAACACAAATGTGGTACAGTAAATAACACTCTGAATCTATGCATTTCAAAAAGGAGGTTTTGATATCTTAGGACTGCATAGTAAACGTTGCAATTGCATTGGCAGAGCTAGGGTGCTTGGAGTGTTGGATTCCGCCACCTTAGGCTTCTGAATTACAGTTGCTGGAAACCACAGGCAGGGAGGGGGCTTGGGGGCTCAGGTCCTGCCTGTGGGCTTCCAATGGGGGCATCTGGTTGACCAGTGTAACAGGAGGCTGGTCTTGTAGTGGGTTCGAAGCAATATAAATTAAAAGCCTTTGTTGATGATTTGCTTGATTTACAAGATCCAGAGACCAGTGCAGTAAAAGCACTGGAGATGATACAGGAGTACGGGCATCTGGCTGGTTTTAAATTAAATAAGAGCAAAACCAAAGTAATCGATAAAAATTTAGATAAAGACGAAAGAAAAACCCTTATAGAAAAAACAGGCCTAGCATTTACGAAGAAGGTTAAATATTTGGGTGTGAATCTAACAGCTAAGAACTTGTTACAGATAGGTAGCCGTGTTGGTCTGCCATAGTCAAAATAAAAAAATTCCTTCCAGTAGCACCTTAAAGACCAACTAAGTTACTTCTTGGTATGAGCTTTCGTGTGCATGCACGTGTGTATCTGAAGAAGTGTGCATGCACACGAAAGCTCATACCAAGAAGTAACTTAGTTGGTCTTTAAGGTGCTACTGGAATGAATTTTTTTATTTTAGCTAAGAACTTGAATTTGTATAAAGATAATTATGAGAAAGTATGGAATGAAATAAAAAGAGATTTAGAGATTTGGTCAAATTTAAAATTTTCACTTATGGGTTGAATATTGGTGGTTAAGATGAATGTATTGCCGAAAATGTTGTTTTTATTTCAAACTTTACCTATTGTCGGGGAACTGCCATCGGAAGGAAGGGAGGTGAAAGGGCTCACACAGGTTGGGAGAGACTCAGCAGCTGAAGAGGGAACCAGTAGGGGGAGAGGAGGTGAGCTGAGGGAAAGTGAGCTGGAGGGATGGCTCAGAGACACTTCCAGCGAAAACAGTGGAGAGGTTTCAGGACCTCCTGTAGGGACACCCACTCCTCGCCGGAAACTGTCATGCAGAGAGTCCAGAAGACGTGTTTCCGTTAAGGAGCTTTTATGTTGGAAGCGATTCCGAAAGCAACCACTGTCGGAATCTGCCAGCGACTGACGGAGCCATGTTTAAGGGGCTCCGTTACAGACAGAGGTTTGCAAACTTGACCAAACTCTGAGGGACTTGGATTTTACGCACAAGCAGCTCATCGTCCCATCACAGCATTCCGACAGTCTCCGTGAGCAGCTTGTGCAGGAGAAGGCATCATGAGCAACCCAGCCGGAACCGGAGAAGCAGGAGCTGGATCGGGTCCAAGCCTGGAAGAAAGGTACCGGGCGTTGGAGGTCCAGCTAGCGCTGCAGACGGCGAGGCTCGAGGAGAGGAGGGCTCAAGATGCAGAGAAGGGGAAAACCACCCCGCTCGCCAGAAAGTTGCCAGGATTGGTGCAGAAGTTTGGGGGGGAGCCCAAGGACTACAATGCCTTTAGGACAGAGATGCAATATGCCCTTAATCTGCAGTTTGATGACTTTCCCGACGAGGAATCGCGGGTGGCTTTTGTGATTGGGCATCTCGAACAGGGGGCGAAAGACTGGGTGAGGCCCCTGATGGCAACGAATAATGACATCCTGAAGGACACGAGGAAGTTTTTTCGTGCCATGGATCTGATGTTTTCCAGCGATATTGAGCAGGGAGTGGTACGCAGACAGTTAATGGCGTGCAAACAGGGGAGCCGATCTGTTCGTGAGTACTGGATTGAGTTTACCATGTTGATCCATAAATTGGGGTGGGATCTATCGGCGGAACCCATTCAAATGCTCTTTGAAGAAGGGCTTTCTTCGGTGGTAAAGGATGAACTTTCCCGGGCACCCAGGGCGGAGTCTATGGACCAGCTGACCAAATCAGCGCTGACCATAGGAGCACGCCAAGAGGCGAGAGCCTTGGAGAGGCGGGAAGGGAAGGGGGGACGTTGGAGGGAGCTTCGCATTCCAGAGATTCCAGAGCCACCGTTCCCGCCGGGAGAGCCGATGGAAATTGGAACAGCGCGCGCAGTTTCAAAGCCCAGTGAAGAGCGGAAGAAGGAGGGGAAGGGCGCCAAGAAATGTTATCTCTGCCAACAGCCAGGTCATTTTGCCAGAGTCTGCCGCCAAAGAAAGGAATGGCAAGGAATGGCGGGAGCTGTTGGGGAGAGGGAGGAAAAGGTACTGGAGCAAGTAAAAGCCAACGCCTGGCTGCCACCGTCAGGGCACAGCAGCCAGGCCAAAGAGCAGTGAAAGTGCCCACGCCGGAACCTCCTAAACCCGCCCTAGTGATAGAGGTGTTACTAGAGCTGCCTAACAGACACCCACTAAAGATAAAGGCGCTTTTGGACTCAGGCAGCTCCTGCAATTTCATGAGTAAGGAGTTTGCTGCTGAGCACCAGATACAGACTATCCCTTTAAGTAACCCTTTGCAGGTGACCACGATCGATGGAAGGGAGCTGCTGGGAGGAGAAGTCAGCCAGCAGACTGTCCCAATGATAATGAGGGTAGCAAGACACACTGAGCTAATAGTGTTTAATGTGGCTACCTTGGGAGGAGCTCCCATTATTTTGGGGATGAGCTGGCTAGTGTTACATGATCCGCTAGTGGGCTGGCATCAGAGAGTGGTCTCCTTTGGGTCAGCACATTGTCTAGAACACTGCAAAGAGCGGGAGGCTCAAGGAGGGGCCAGAGCCACTCTAGCAGGGACGGAAGTAACGGAGAAGGGGAAGGTTCCCCAACAATATGCCGACCTGAGCAACGTCTTCAGCGAGAGGGAGGCAGACAAACTACCCCCACATAGACCCTTTGACTGTCAAATCAATTTACTCCCTGGGGCACAGCTCCCTGTAGGCAAGCTGTACGCCATGTCAGACAGAGAGATGCAGGAGCTAAGGGAGTTCATTGACAAGAACCTGAAGAGAGGGTTCATCAGAGAGTCCAGGGCGGTGGGGGGCAGCCCAGTGTTTTTTGTGGATAAAAAAAACACGGACAAACCTAGACTTGTAGTGGACTTCAGGGCCTTAAATGCAGTGTCAGAACCAGTGACTTTCCCGATGCCCAGAATTGATGACATTTTGACAAGGGTCAGGAAGGGAAAGATTTTTACTAAACTGGACCTGAGGGGGGCATACAACCTGATACGAATAAGGAAGGGGGATGAATGGAAAACCACCATGTTCACCCCTTTGGGGGCATTTGAATATTTAGTTATGCCCTTCGGCCTACAAGCAGGCTCCGCGTGCTTTCAATCGTTTATGAACCACGTCCTGGGGCCTTTGCTTTACAAGAATTGTGTGGCCTTCTTAGATGACGTGTTAGTATATTCAGAGAATGAGGAGCAGCATGTAAAAGACGTCAGGGAAGTGTTGGGCAGACTGCAAGCCAATCAGCTGTGGGTGAAGCTAGAGAAGTGTCAGTTTCATGCCAAGGAAGTGGAATTCCTGGGGTACCGCTTGTCGGACAAGGGATTGGCCACGGATCCTGGCAAGGTCCAAGCGGTACTGGAAAGGAAAACACCGAAAACAAGGAAGGATGTGCAAAGATTCCTTGGATTTGGAAACTTCTATCAGAAGTTCATCAGAAATTTTGCCCACTGGACGGCTCCCATTACGGACTGTCTCAGCAGCAAGAGGAAATTCGTTTGGACGGCGGAGGCGGAGCGAGCTTTTGAGGAGCTGAAAAGGGCGTTCGCTTCGGAAGAACAGCTCCTGCATGTGGATTTACAAAAACCGATGCGAGTGGAAACGGACGCATCAGACCGGGCTGTGGGGGCGGTGCTTCTGCAGCCTGGCAAGGAGGAGTCGGAGTGGAGACCGTGTGCCTTTTTTTCGCGAAAGCTGAACAAATCTGAGAGGAACTACACGGTGTATGACCGAGAACTACTAGCCATTCATGAAGCGTTCAGGAGATGGAGGCATTTATTAATTGGGGCACAACATAAGGTGCAAGTGTGCACGGACCACAAGAACTTAGAGTATTGGAGAACGGCACGAGTGCTCAACCAACGGCAAGTGAGATGGGCCCAGGAGTTCTCCAAATTCCACTTTGAAATTTGTTATGTGCCAGGTCCAGAAAATGTTAGAGCGGACGCTCTCTCACGCAAACCTGAATATTTGGAAGGGGAGGGGGCACCCGAAGAGAGACATGTCATCCTAGAGGACCGCTGGGTGTGTGGGGCGGCATTGGTGGGGCAAAGAGAACTGGTAGAGGAAACAGAGAATGATGAATACGCCCAGAATAAGCTCAGAGGTCTTAGGGGTGAGGGAGAGGAACCAGGGGGTTTCGAGGAAAGAAATGGAGCTTTGTATTACAAAGGGGCACTGTATATCCCTGAAGGAGACTTAAGGGGGAGGGTACTCAAGCAGTTGCACGACAGCCCCACGGCGGGGCATTTTGGACAACACAAAACCATGTGGTTGGTCACCAGGGAATTTTGGTGGCCTAAGGTGAGGGAAGATGTACGGGAGTATGTAAGAGGGTGTGAGCAATGCCAGCGAGCCAAAGGGGAGAGGCGGGCGCCAGCGGGGCTATTAGAACCCTTACCAACCCCAGAACGACCTTGGGAGGCAGTGTCGATAGATTTTATGACTGATCTGCTGAAGTCCAAGGGGAAAACAGCCATCATGGTAGTGGTAGACCTACTAACAAAGATGTGCCACTTTGTAGCCTGCTCACATGCAGTCACGGCGGAAGAGACAGCGAAGTTATTTGTAGAACACATTTTTAGGTTGCACGGGGTGCCATTGAGGGTGGTCTCAGACAGAGGAAAACAATTTACTTCCAGGTTCTGGAGGAAGCTCATGAGCTTACTGCAGGTGGAGGTCAACTTTTCGACTGCCCGGCACCCTGAAACCAACGGGCAGGCGGAAAGAGCAAACGGTGTCCTCCAGCAATACCTGAGGTGTTATGTCAATGACAGAGAGAATGACTGGGTAGAAAAGTTGGCGCTGGCGGAATGTGCCTACAACAATGCCGAGAATGTGTCCACGGGGATGAGCCCCTTCTTGGCTAATTATGGGTGTCATCCTAGGGCTTTCCCAGGGGGAGGAGGGGAGAGATGGAGCGTCCCGGCAGCCGAGCATTTTGTAGAAGAAATGGAAGCAATCCATCGTCAGCTCCAACTCAACTTAGAAAGGGCGAAGGAAGAATACAAGAGGCAGGCAGACAAGAACCGAAGGGAAGGTGAAACCATAAGGGTGGGAGTTCGGGTATGGCTGTCAACCCAAGGGTTGCCGTTCAAATGAGGTTGTAAGAAATTAAGACCCAGGAGATTGGGTCCCTTTGAGGTCATTCAACAAGTCAACCCAGTGGCTTTCAGGCTCCGGTTACCCAACCACATGAAACTGCATCCAGTATTTCACAGGTTGTTACTGTCACCGTATGAGGGGGGACGAGAAGGGATGGCCACTCGGGGACCGGTCATAGAAGAAAGGGAATGCAGCAGCCATGTGGCAGAAATCCTCGACGCCAGGTGGAAGGGGGATCAGGTGGAGTATTTGGTAGCGTGGGAAGGAGAACCGGAGTCAGAAAACACTTGGGTAATTGCAGAAGATATCAATGACGAGGTATTGATAGAAACGTTCCATCAAAGGTTCCCAAGGAAACCTCAGCCTGTGGAGAGGTTCCGGAGGGAATACTTTGGGACCACCGATGAGGAGGAGGAGTTGGAAGGATTCCCGGACTCGGAAGGGGAAGGGGAGATGGACTCTGAGGAGGAGGAGTACTTCGAGACCAGGAACCGCAACAGGTGGAGAGAAGTGTTCGAGACATCGGAAGATGAAGGAAGTTCCTTCCGGGGTTTTGCCTCCTCACCGCCCGTAGAGGAGGGGGCGGGAGGGGGTGAAGGGGGCCCTGGAGGGGAAGTGGATGTCAGGGAACTGCCATCGGAAGGAAGGGAGGTGAAAGGGCTCACACAGGTTGGGAGAGACTCAGCAGCTGAAGAGGGAACCAGTAGGGGGAGAGGAGGTGAGCTGAGGGAAAGTGAGCTGGAGGGATGGCTCAGAGACACTTCCAGCGAAAACAGTGGGGAGGTTTCAGGACCTCCTGTAGGGACACCCACTCCTCGCCGGAAACTGTCATGCAGAGAGTCCAGAAGACGTGTTTCCGTTAAGGAGCTTTTATGTTGGAAGCGATTCCAAAAGCAACCACTGTCGGAATCTGCCAGCGACTGACGGAGCCATGTTTAAGGGGCTCCGTTACAGACAGAGGTTTGCAAACTTGACCAAACTCTGAGGGACTTGGATTTTACGCACAAGCAGCTCATCGTCCCATCACACCTATTATTGATAATGTCAAATGTTTTAAAGAATGGCAGAAGGCCCTGTCCAAATTTATCTGGGAAGGGGAAAAACCAAGAATCAAGTATAAACTACTTACAGATTCAAAAGAAAGAGGAGGCTTTTCCCTGCCCGATTTAAAGATATATTTTGAGGCTGCGGCCTTCTGCTGGATTAAAGACTGGATCAATTTAGAAAATGAAGATATTTTGGACCTAGAAGGATTGGACAATAGGTTTGGCTGGCATGCATATCTTTGGTATGATAAAATAAAGGCCCATAGTGGTTTTAAAAATCATATAATTAGGAAGGCACTTTTTAATGTCTGGATTAGATATCAGGATCTTTTGGTAAGAAAAACACCCAAATGGATATCACCAATGGAAGCGCAGGCACAAAAAAAGCTCAATATGGAAAATAAGTGGTTGAGATACTCAGACTTATTGGTTGAGGACGGGGAGGGATTCAAGTTAAAATCCTTTGAATTAATCAAAGATAAAGTAAATTGGCTCCAATATTACCAAATTAATGAACTATTTAAGATTGACAAGAAAAAAGGTTTTGCATCGGGCAAATGATAGATTTTTGCCAGCTTGACTGGGGTCATGTACCACCTGTATACCATTTTCATAATGTTTTCCTTTAAGGCATTACATGCCGTAAATTTTATACCGGTGTTCCATAACCATTCCCAGTCAGCTGACATAATGTTATGTCCAACATCCTGAGCCCACTTAATCATAGCCGATTTAACTGTTTCATCCTGTGTGTTCCATTTCAACAACAAATTGTACATTCTAGATAAATTCTTAGTATTGGGTTCTAACAGTTCGGTTTCTAATTTTGATTTTTCCACCTGGAAACCGACTTTCCTGTCCTGTTTAAAAAATTCCATTATTTGACGATATTGGAACCAATTTTCTACTTTATGCTTCAATTTCTCCTGACTTTGTAGTTTGAACTTATCTCCATCCTGTTCTAAGATTTCCCAATACTTCGGCCATCCGACCTCCATATTGAGTTTCTTCACTGCTTTAGCCTCCACTGGTGACACCCATCTAGGGGTTTTGTTTTCCAATAGATCTTTATATCTTATCCAAACATTAATCAATGCTTTTCTGACAATGTGATTTTTAAAGGCACTGTTAACCTTATCATACCAAAGATATGCATGCCAACCAAAAGCATTATTGAAACCTTCCAGATCCAAAATGTCCGTGTTCTCGAGGAGCATCCATTCTCTGAGCCAGCAAAAAGCTGCTGCCTCATAGTACAATTTCAGGTCCGGCAGGGCAAAACCCCCTCTTTCTTTGGCATCTGTCAATATTTTAAATTTAATTCGGGGCTTTTTGCCCTGCCAGACAAATTTCGAAATGTCTTTGTGCCACCTCTTGAAACATTCCATCTTGTCAATAATCTGCAAGGTCTGAAACAGAAATAACATTCTAGGCAATACATTCATTTTGATTACTGCAATTCGGCCTAACATTGACAGTTTCAAATTTGACCATATTTCTAAATCTTTTTTGATTTCTGACCAACATTTTTCATAATTGTCCTTATACAAATTCTGATTCTTAGATGTTAAATAAACCCCTAGGTACTTAACCTTCTTGACCACAGTCAAACCCGTTTCCTCTTGAAATTTCTCCTTTTCCATATCTGTTAGGTTTTTCCCTAAAACTTTGGTTTTTTGCTTGTTCAACTTAAATCCAGCTACCTGGCCAAACTGTTGTATTATTTCTAATACTTTTTTCGTACTAGTGTTTGGCTCTTGCAAAGTCAATACTAGGTCATCTGCGAACGCTCTTAACTTATAATGTTTAGCTCCGACCTGCACACCTTTGACCTGCTGGTCATTTCTTATCATGTTCAGCAACACCTCCAGAACTGAAATAAAAAGTAATGGGGAAATCGGGCACCCCTGTCGTGTTCCTTTTTCTATCTTAAGTTCCTCAGTCACAACATTGTTTACAATCAATTTAGCTTTTTGTTCAGAATATATTGCAGCCATACCATTCTCAAAACCCCGGCCTACCCCCATCCCATGAAGATTCTTCTTCATAAAGCTCCAAGAAATATTGTCAAAGGCTTTCTCCGCATCCACAAAGATCAATACTGCTTTAGTGTTTATATTCACCTCTAGCTTTTCCAGAATGTCTATTACATTCCTTACATTGTCTGCCAGGTGTCTTTTAGGGAGAAAGCCTGCTTGGTCCTTATGAATCTTCTCCATCAAAACTCTTTTAAATCTTTTTGCCAAAATGTCTGCAAAAATTTTGTAATCCACATTAAGGAGTGATATTGGGCGGTAGTTCTTGAGTTGGGTCTTTTCAGTCTCTGACTTTGGTATGAGTGAAATATATGCCTCTTTCCACGATTCAGGCGCCCTTTTTCCCTCAAGGATCTCATTGCAAACTTCTTTTAGTGGTTGAGTCAACCATTCCTTCAGCGATTTGTAGTATCTAGAAGTCAGTCCATCCGGTCCCGGAGATTTGCCCAATTGCATATTCTGAATGGCAGCCTCTATCTCTTGTTCTGAGATTCTCTGGTTTAAGTCCATCTTACTTTGATGAGAGATGTTTTGTAGTCCATATTTTCCCAGGAATTTGTCTATATCTTCTTCATTTTGCGGGCCTTGAGTGTAGAGTTTTTTGAAATAACTTAAAAAGCAATTTCTGATTTCATTGGGTTTAGATATATTCTTTCCATCCACCTCAAGGCTTGTAACTGTATTTAGTTTCTGCCTTTTCTTCATTTGCCATGCCAAAAGTTTACCACATTTGTTTGCTGATTCAAAGGTCTTTTGCTTCATTTGCCTTATCTTCCATTCAATCTCTTGGTTCATCAATTCCATATATTGTGTTTGATATAGCTTGATCTCTCTTAAAATGTCTTGAGACTTTGGTTTTGTTCTTAATTTCCTCTCTCCTTCCTTTATCATTTCCAAAATCTTCTCTTTTTTCTCATTTTGTTTTTTCCTCTTTATTGAATTTTGTTGAATCAAAAATCCTCTCATAACCGCTTTGCTTGCATCCCAGATCACTCTTTTCTCCACGTCGGTCCTCAAATTTATTTCAAAATAGTCTTTTAGAGTCTTTTGGGCCTTCGTGAGAATCTCCTTATCACGAAAGAGGGTGTCATTCATTCTCCATCTAAATTGACCAGTTATTGTAAGTTTCATCTCCATCTTCACGGCGTTATGGTCGGAGCAAGTTTTTGGGCAGATTTCCACTTTCTTAATCTTTGGAGCCATTCCACTAGTAACCCAGATTTGGTCGATTCTGGTCCAGGTCATCATTGCTTGGGAGAAAAAGGTTCCCTCTCTCTCCAGAGGGTTCCTTGTTCTCCAAATGTCTATCAAGTCCATGTTTTCAGTCATTTCGAAAAAAGTCTTAGGGAGTCTCCCTTCTTTGGTGACTGTTAGTCTTTGTGCCTTGTCCATATTAGTGGAGACCACGCCATTCATGTCTCCCATGATTATCATATTGTAATCCAGATAATCCATCAACGTTTCATGAAGTCTCTTGAAGAAGTCGGATTTGCCTTCATTTGGTGCATAAATTCCAACAACTAAAAATTTTTCTCCTTGTACTTGTATCTCCACAGCCAGATATCTCCCTTGTTCATCTTTGAATATCATTTTTGGAGCCCATTTCTCTTTCACATATATTACAACTCCTCTCTTCTTAACTTTGTCGGATGAAATAAATTCTTGTCCTAACCTTTTGTTTGTAAGTAATCTCCTATGGGCTCTGGTTATGTGAGTTTCTTGTAAGCATATCAAGTCCAGTTGTTCTCTATTTAATACATGAAATACTTGTCTTCTCTTCAAAGGCCCATTGAGCCCATTACAATTCCAACTAAGGAATTGCAGCGCCATCTTGCTATTTTTCTAAGGCTCCTCCAACAGCTCCCAGTTGTTGCTCTTCTTCTGATGGTGGTAGTTTTTGTCCAAACGAGAGATTCAGGATGTCCAACGCTCTCCTCTGTTCTGCGAGTACGTCCACAGTCCCCTTCTGTAGATCCTCCTGGTGTCTTGCCAAAAATTTGTCTTTATCTTGAAACTGGAAACGGAGTTGTTAGATACTAATGTTAAAAATATGTCTAAGATGTATACTTTGTTATTGGAGTGGCATACAAAAGATGAGCAAGTAAAATCGGTTATGATCAGTTGGGCACAAGATGTGGGACATAACGTAATGCTAGAGGATTGGGGAAGACTTTGGAAGAAAGGGGTTAAGTTTACTGCATGTACAATGTTAAAAGAGAATGTTATGAAAATGATGTATAGATGGTACTTAACCCCTGTTAAACTGGCAAAGATCTACCACAATTGTGATAACTTATGCTGGAAATGTAAAGAAAAGGAAGGTACTTTTTATCATATGTGGTGGACTTGTTTCAAAGTAAAAGACTTCTGGGAAAGAATATATAATGAACTAAAAAAATTGATGAAATATACCTTTATGAAGAAACCAGAGGCCTTTCTCCTTGGAATAACAGGTGTTGAATTGCCCAAAAAAGATGTAAAAGTATTTTCGTATGCCACAACTGCTGCACGGATTTTACTAGCCAAAAAATGGAAAACACAAGAACTACCAGCAATTGAAGAATGGCAGATGAAGATGATAGAATTTATGGAGCTGGCTGATCTCACCGGGAGGGATTTCAAATGTTCCATAACTGCGTAGTAAGGGAGCGCCATCTTAATCTTTGTTCTCCTCTTTAACAAGCATTTCAAGTCTTAAAAGAAAAGAGGATGCTCATAAGTCCCAATTGTCTATAGAAGTCCATCTGTACTCATTTTTTAAAAAGCAATTTAAGTTCTTAATGAGGCTTGGCATGAAGAACCAATTATTGATGTTAAGGATGGAGAAGAAAAAAGACATACCAAACACCTCCACAGTCCACACATCATGATAAGGGTCTCTTTGAAGTCTGAGCTCATACACCAGAGTCTGCACTTACTGCAGGTTTTTTTCCAGCTTCTTCAATTCAGACCATGTCTGTTTGTTTTTCAAATCTTTATATTTTCCCAAACAGATGTGTCCGGCTATGGGAGTGACATCGAAGGAGTGCCAGTCGTTCCTTGCTCTTTGACCCAGTGTCCTGCTGGCTGCACCTTAGTGCACGCCGGCAATCTCGGACAATCCGCGGGTCTTTGAGACAGTCCTCCCCTACCCTGGGGAGGCTGCCAGGGCTAATTACCCTCTTATCAGCCCTGAATTATCAGAACGGCTGAGGTCCGATCTTGTGGGAGTCTGCCATTTCCCATCACTGGAAACAGGAAGTCCATCTCTACTATTCTAGTCTTCTTCTATTTTTTAAAAAATAATTTTTATTGTTTTACAACACCAATATACAGCTTTATCCAATTTTTAACAAACAAATTCTTTTTGGACTTCCTTCAGCTTCTCTGACAATCATCCATCTTTACCTCTTAATTACGTATTCCTTCTCTTTAGTATTGTCGTTAGTCTTCCCCCCGACATCTATTATTTTTGACAATACATCTCAAATTTCACAGTGCTTCTTTAAATCCCACTAACGTTGTTTGCACATCACATGTATTTTTCAGATATTCTACAAATTTCCCCCAGTCTTCGATGAACTTTTGGTTCTTAAGATATCTAATTTTCCCAGTTAGCTTATCCAATTCTGCATAGTCTGTCAGTTTCAATCTCCAATCTTCAATCGTTGGCATTTCCTCTTGTTTCCATTTCTGGGCCAGTAGAATCCTTGCAGCTATAACTGCATATTGAAAAAGTTTACAATCTTTTCTTCTTATCTCGTTTCCTGTAATCCCTAAAAGAAAAGCCTCTGGTTTCTTTACAAATGTATATTTTAACATCTTTTTCAATTCATTATATATCATTTCCCAGAAGCTTTTAACTTTCTTACAATCCCACCACATATGATAAAACGTTCCTTCTTTTTCTTTGCATTTCCAACACTTATTAGATGTCTTAAACATTTTTGCCAATTTTACTGGTGTTATATACCATCTATAAAACATTTTCATCACATTTTCCTTTAACGCCGTACATGCAGTAAATTTGAAATTTTCTTTCCATAGTTTTTCCCAATCATCAAATTGTATATTATAACCGAAATCCATGGCCCATTATTCTAGTTTTCTTCTAATTCAGAATATAGGAAGTTTCTTGATGTCAAGGGGGCCGTCACGAGCACAGGTTTATCCACAGGCCAGGAAGAGGACTCGAGGTGCAAATTGAAATCAGCTTTTATTCACAAAAGTAAAAACACAACAGAGGCTCAACTGCCCCTTGCTGGGACTGGCATTTGGCGCCTCTTTCCCTTTCTCGTCCTCTTCTCCTAGTAGACGTAAGCTATGTCAAGAAGGAGGGACCCTCCTGTGGGCCTGTCTGGCCCATTGCTCTTCATGCTCTCGGTGTTAGCGGAGGAGGAGAGCTAGTGGAAGAGGGGCTGGGCAGCTGCTGGGCAGCAGAAGCAGCGCCTGGCTCCTCTCTGTCAGAGTCTGTGCTCACACTGCCACCCTCAACACTCAGCCCTGTCCTGGAATGGCTTTCTCCTCCCAACTCCCCATGTTCACTCAAACCTGCTTCTATCACCTCCCAGCTTGTCCCTTCCGCAGACCAATCTTCAGTGTCCCGCCACCACTGTCCTGGGTCTAAGTCTTCTCCCTGTGTGTTATCCTCGAGGGGTTGGGCTTTTTGACATCCAGCCAATCCTTGACACCCAGGTCACACATTTTGTCCATTTAGCTGGGTAATGCCTACCCTAACTGACAGCTGCCCGCTAGGTTCCGCAGTATGGGGACCTGCTTTTCGGCTGCAGATGCCAGAATGTGGGATGTGGGACCTTCTGCACACAAAGCACTCTGGCCCCTCCCCTAAACTGCAGTGGCTGAAGGCTGAGTGGACTTCATCCCCAATCCAAGGCCTCTCTTTGTTGAAGATGGTGAAATATGCTTAAGGGCCATGGCTTTTTATGGTGTTGTTTGGAAATGCCTTTCTGCAGCAAGAGAAGACTTAAGAGATTTGTTTTTGCAGGAAATACAATTACATCCCCTTGCCTTGAAATTCATGTTCTTCTCTTTGTTGGAGTGGCATACAAAGGATGAACAAGTTAAATCGGTTATGACTGATTGGGCAAGAGATGGGGACACAATATAATGATGGAGAATTGGGAGAGGCTATGGAGGAAAGGGGTTAGGTTCACTGCATGTAAAATGTTGAAGGAAAATATTATGAAGATGATGTGTAGATGGTACTTGACCCCTTTAAAACTAGCAAAGATTTATCACAATAGTGATAACCTTTGTTGGAAATGAAGGAAAAAGAAGGTACTTTTTCCCATATGTGGTGGACTTGTCCCAAGGTGAAAGACTTCTGGGAGAAGATTTATAATGAACTGAAAAAAATGTTGAAATATACATTTATTAAGAAACCGGAGGCCTTTCTTCTTGGAATAAAAGGTTTGGAATTGCCCAAGAAAGATGTTAAATTATTTTTGTATGCCACAATGGCCACCAAAATATTACTTGCTAAAAATTGGAAAACACAAGAACTACCAACAGTGGAAGAATGGCAGGTGATGATGATGGACTTTTCAAAGCTAGCTGACCTGACTGGAAGAATCCGCAACCAGAAAGAAGAGGAGTTTCAAGAGGACTGGAGGAAATTTGAATAAATATTGTAATATAAAAAATTAGAAATTACTTGAAAGAAACAAATAAGCCTAGGATTAAACTAAGTTATAATTAAATAAATGGGATTTAAAATGTTAAGAAAAGTGAATAAGATGGACTATAATTGGAAATTGTTTTAGTTTAATAATGATATTGGAAAGCTGTTACTTTTAATTACAAGAAACTCAGAAGGGAGGGATTTGAGGAAGTCAACCAAGATATTTAAAAGGTTGGATTTGTGAAGAATTAAGTTTGTTGTTATTGTTTATCTGTTTATTGTTTCTTTTTTTCTTTTTCTGTTTTTGTGTATCATTTTGCTTTGTGGTTTGTGTTATCATTGTGGAAAATCTAATGAAAATTTTATTTTAAAAAGGAAAAACAATAAAAAATGAAATTCATGTTCTTAAATAAGATTTAGGAATGGCTGCAAAAGGAACATTTTAAGACAAGGATCACAGTGGGGGAGGGAAGATGATGACTCTTTGGTTCCCCTTACAATGACCCTTTTCCAACCATTCTAAAAGCTTTTATGGGAATGGGGATAAGAAATGTAATGCAAAGAGATGGGGTCACATCTTACTCCCCCCCCCCCACCAAATGAGGCTCTCAATGCTTTGCCTATTGAAGAAAGGCATTTGTAAACAAACAGAGGAGCTGTTTCTTGATTTAACATGTAACTAAATACAATAATTAGAGAATCCCAACAAAGGGGCACCTCTGGCTCCAGATGGACTAATTACTGCTGTCGTCTTCCTGGAAGGGGGACTTAAGAGTAATTAGTATGTCATATTTTCCCCAGGCTGGTTTATTATCCTTCCATTCAAATTACAATTCAAGATGCATCATGGACAACAGTAACTCTCATTAGGAAATGAAAACAGAGGGGGGTGCAATACAATTAATCAAAGAAGCTCAAAATTCCCCAGAAATCTAGAGAGGCAGAGGTAAACACAGAGGCACCTTTTTAAGACTGCATAATTGCTCTGCTATTGGAACAGCTGTGTTTCAGATCGAGATGGGTGCTCTTGTCATATTTCAGAGCTGAACTGAAATGCCCTTCCCCAAAACTATCATTTCATTCTCATGGTCCCAGGGATGGTCTGCAGGCACAGGACATGATGCTAAGCTGTTCTGGGTCTGGTCAGTGCCTGGATGTTTGACAGTCAGGGAATCACATGTACACAGTCTAAGATTCCATGACAGAAGAAATGCATGAGGTAAGTGTTGTTTGTCCCAGGCATGGGCTTCTGTCTCATGGGGACTGGGGACCGTCCCGCTTGGGCTTGCCCACTAAAAGCATGCCTAGAGTGAAAGAATCCTCCTCCTTTGTGGGATTTTTGTGGGAAAGTGTGAGTTTGATCTGGGCACTGGATGGACGGGGGCAGCTCTTGGAGAGAGCCACAAGGCGAGAGGTGAGCTGCGTCAGAAGTAGTAGCATCCCCTCCAACATTCCTCCCACGAAAAAAGGGCATCCTCTTCTACATCAGGAAGCTTCCTCTGCATTTGATCTCACCACACACATGGACACCATATGCACATCCACATCTGTTGCATTGAGCCCATTACAACTTCTTCACCAAACCTACCTCGCAGGATTGTTGTAAAGAAAAAATGTATGAGGGATTTATCCAGAGATAAACGGAACAAAATAAAAATTTAACTGTAAGCTGCCATGAGTCCTTGCCAGGGAGGAAGGCAGGATATAATAATAATAATAATAATAATAATAATAATAATAATAATAATAATAATAATAATGAAACTGTGAGAATGACCAGTAACATGCCAGAGAGTAAATCCTATTGAATTCAGTGGGACTTTGTTTTGAGTAAGAATGCTTAGGACTGCAGTCTTTACCCAGTTACCTGAGAGTTAGCTCCCTTGAATACAGTGGGGCTTCCTTCTGAGTAGACGGTGTAAGGCTCCAATTACAATAAAGGAATAAACACTTCCCATGTTTCCTAAGAAATGGCTGGCTGCTGAAGAGTTGCAATTAAATAACTTAAAGTGGATTGGTGACCTTTTCCTTCAAAGGGCTTCATGTGCCAATATCACCATTTGCTTCCTTTGGCGCAGAAATGTTATTTTCAGTATAAACAGAACTCTCTTTTTGCACCTAGACACATAAAAACACTCAAACCACTTTTAATTGTTCTCTGAGGTGTGAAGGGGAGAAAAAGGGGAAACTGGGACATTCAGGATCCAAGCAGAAATTGGGATGCTTCTTCAATTCTGGGACTGTCTCTGGAAAATGGAAGAGTATGTTGATTTGTGTGTATTAGTAATTCTGTAAAAATGTAAACATTTGTATCTGATTTTTTGGAGTAAATTTTGTTGCTGCTGAAGTTGTGTTTTTCTGCACACTGCTTAGAGATTTTATATATATATATTGTGGTATAAAAATGGTCTAAAATAAATAAATAAATAAATAAACATTATTTTAAACCTGCCCTTCATTGCAATGTGATACCAGGGCAGTGTACTAGATGCAGAGGAAATGGAGTCAATTCTATAACATTAACCAATAATATTAATAAAAATCCCTCTAACATATCAACTAATCCTCAAACTAGTCCTTTAAGTTGCCGGTCTAGGCCTTAACACATTACTGAAGAGATTGCCCACTTGAGATTATTCTCAAGTGGAGTTAGATAATTCAGTGCATATGCAGCAATAAAACTTCTAGCACATTTGCAAAGCTAAGCTGGTTTCAGATTGGATGGGGGACAACATGTTGAGGTTCCTGCATTGCAGGGGTTGGCCTAGATGATCCTCAGGATGCCAACTCTACAAGTCTATGAATCGTTATTTCAAGAAGATTTCTTCTTTGAATTCTATTCTCCTATAAGCCACCTTCCTACTGTCCCCCGGAAAGGAAGCCAGAAAGAACTTGAGGGTTTTTTCTGATTAAAACAAAACACACTCTTCCTCCTTGCCCTCACCTCTTTGCAACGTAAACATCACTTTGTTGCTTCTCAAAGAAAGCTCACAAGACCAACAGGGCTCAAGTGATGTGTCAACAGTCAGCAGAACTGAGACTAAGCCTCTAACAAGACTGCCGCTGCTTCTGAGCAGCCCCTGCTTTTAAAGGGGCCCAGCCTGTTTCAAGAGTTGTGGCCTCTGGCAGCAGGCTGCAGCTGATGGGAAATGTAGTTCAAAGCACCTGAAGAGCACCAAGTTAATGAAGACTGCAGATAAGATCTGGAATGCCTTAGGAAAACGGTGTGTTTGCTTGTGTAAAATTATAACTGAGATGTTTTAAAAACACCTAGGTTTTATGAAGTCGGCTTTCTTAAAGTCAAGAAATTGAGTCCTAGTATGCTTGGCTGCTCCTTTCCGCTGTATAGTAAACTTCAGAAGAGCATGATCACTAGCACCTAATGATCCTTCCACTTCTACCCCACTAACCAGGTCATCAACATTGGTTAGGACCAGATCTAAAATGGCTGTTCCTCTTGTTGCTTCTCCCACTTTCTGGACAATGAAGTTGTCTGCAAGGCCAGTGAGGAATCTGTTTGACCTTATGCTCTTGGCTGAGTTTGACATCCAACAAATATCCGGGTAATTGAAGTCCCCCATTACTACTATCTCCCTTCCTTTTGCATGCTTGGCCATCTGTTCCAGGAAGGCATCATCTATGTCCTCCGTTTGGCTTGGGGATCTATAGTAAACTCCCACAATGAGGTCTCTGTAATTCTTCTCTCCCTTAATTTTGACCCAAATGCTCTCACTTTGTAGCTCCACTTCAAGCTGCCTTTTCCCAAGAAATGACAGTCAATATGCTCTTGGTTTTTTGGATTCGATATCCCACCTTTCACTCCCTTTAAGGAGTCTCAAAGTGGCTAACATTCTCCTTTCCCTTCCTCCCCCACAACAAACACTCTGTGAGGTGAGTGGGGCTGAGAGACTTCAGAGAAGTGTGACTGGCCCAAGGTCAGCCAGCAACTGCATGTGGAGGAGCGGAGACGCGAACCCGGTTCCCCAGATTACGAGACTACCGCTCTTAACCACTACACCACACTGGCTTGTTTACTGTATTTTAAATTATGTTTAGTACATGTGAAAAAGCAATAAACTACTTTTAAAAATGAAGAAGGGGAAGAAGAAAATTCTTTGTTTCAAAAGTGTAAGAAGTTATTTCTAGGTCTAAGTCATAAAATGAAAACAGCTGCCTTTGATGCCTTGCGGGCAGGGAGCAAGAATCTTAAAATGGCTGAGTCAGGTTCTACTAGTGTTTTCAAAAGTTACACCTGACCATAGTATTAAAATTGTATGGAAGGCCTACATAATCCAACAGAGACAGGGCATTTTCTCATGAACGTGATATGATGCTTTGGAAGTCAGAACTGATGCCAACACATGCCACACAGTTAACACAAGGAGGACCAAACCCTTTGCGCCGCTTCTGTGATAGTTATCTGCTGAAATAAGAATGATAGGAGAAGGGCCTATCTGAGGCCTGCTGGGTAGTAGGCAACCTAAAATGGTGGCAGGTGACTAGGAGAAGCAGCTGTGGGCTTCATACATGTTGCCCTAACAACAGCTGGAAATGCCTACTCCAACTTTTGCATGATTATGGGTTGCAATTAATGCTGGTCCAAGTCACAGTGGACCCACTGAAATCAACAATCCTTAGTTCATCACGTTCATTAGCATTAATGGGTCTAGTCAGAATCAATTTAACATTGGATCCAACTCCATGTCTTGAATGCACTGGGCATAATACCTTGGTCTTTCGTTGCCAATAGGAAAGACCAAGAGTCATGGGAATCAGGTTGTTAGAGGTGATAATTTTGGGGTGATCTGATCTACTCATGAAGCTGGCATCTGAAACTACCAGCGCATGGACTACAGCGATCAGACTATTTAGAATAAGGAGGAGGAACTGATAGGCAGTGCTATCTCCTGGGCTAGTTGTTAGTGTGAAGGCAGGTGGGTGGGTGCTGACTGGGGGCAGAATGAGGCTGGTAGGGCAGATCCCCATTCACCTGAGTGGACCACCCTGTTCTAGACGGAGGGACATTCACAATTTTGGCACCAAATCTCCTGAAAGCTCCCTTGTTTCATCTTCTACGTGTGCAGAAATTTTCAGGCAAGGAAAGGCAAAGCTGAGCTGTAAAAAGTGTGTCTCTGCAATGCCCCTGCGGTACCCACCTCTCCAGCTTCCTGCCCTCCCAACAAGCTGTTATTTTGTTGATCTCCTGGGTTATTTGCTTTTTAAATATGTTATGAGGAAGTGGGATCATTTTGCCATATCAGCCACCAAGGAATTGCTGTGCTAATTCTCGAACAACAGCTGCCTGCTCTCTGACAAGTCACTCTCTTTGATCCTCTTGTCTATGGCAGGCTGTGCAGACTGCCTGTGCTGTGAGTTTGATGGCTGGCTTGCAGACTCAGCTGTAGGAAACTGGCAGCAGCTACTTCAGCTTTGCTTGGATAGTAGTCACAATGAGGGGCTCTGATAAATATTTTGATTTGTTGGGGCAGTGCAGCATGGGAACCAGCAATTTTGAGTGTGACAGAAATCATGTCTGATGCTTTCTTTTCCCATCTCTTAATCACCATTTCACCACCACTCTCCCCACCAGAGAGACTGAGCAACAAGAGCTACAAGTGAGCCACAGGACCAAGTATCACCTGGCAGTGAGGTACACAAGTGAAGGGCCTTTCTCTGCATAAAACCATAATCCGAACCTGAGATGTACCGTATTTTTCGTCCTATAGGGCACACCGGCCCATAGGACGCACCTCGTTTTTTTGGGGGGGAAATGAATAAAAAAAAATTATTCCCCCCCCCCTGCCCTGGCTGCCGCCCCAAGCCTCACGCGCTCGACGGGACCTCCTGCCGGGCGCGCAAGACTTGCGGACACTCGCGGGGGCTGCAGGCTGCTGCCCGCAAGCCTTGTGAGCCCGCGGGAACTCCCACCGGGCTTGTAAGGCTTGCGGATAGCTTCCTGAAGCCTGGAGAGCGAGAGGGGTCGGTGCACACCGATGCCTCTCACTCTCCAGGCTTCAGCAAAAGCCTGCATTCGCCCCATAGGACGCACACACATTTCCCCTTCATTTTTGGAGGGGAAAAAGTGCGTCCTATGGGGCGAAAAATATGGTACTTTGCCTCCTCTGAACAAACCATAACCTGTAAAAACAAGAAGAAGCTACAGCTTCTGTTTTTTTCTTTTTGTTTAGTTGTCTAGTTGTGTCCAACTCTTCGTGACCCCATGGACCAGAACACACTAGGCACTCCTGTTTTCCACTGCCTCCTGCAGTTTGGTCAAACTCATGTTAGTAGCTTCGAGAACACTGTCCAACCATCTCGTCCTCTGTCGTCCTCTTCTCCTTGTGCCCTCAGTGTTTCCCAGCATCAGGGTCTTTTCCAGGGAGTCTTCTCTTTTCATGAGGTGGCCAAAGTATTGGAGCCTCAGCTTCAGGATCTGTCCTTCCAGTGAGCACTCCGGGCTGATTTCCTTAAAAATGTATAGGTTTGATCTTCTTGCAGTCCATGGGACTCTCAAGAGTCTCCTCCACCACCAAAATAAAAAAATTCCTTCCAGTAGCACCTTAAAGACCAACTAATTTAGTTCTTGGTATGAGCTTTCGTGTGCATGCACACTGCTCATACCAAGAACTAAATTAGTTGGTCTTTAAGGTGCTACTGGAAGGAATTTTTTTTATTTTGACTATGGCAGACCAACACGGCTACCTATCTACTACTCCTCCACCACCATAATTCAAAAGCATCCTTTCTTCGGCGACCAGCTCTCTCTTCCATACATCAGTATTGGGAAAACCATACCTTTAATTATACGAACCTTTGTTGGCAAGGTGATGTCTCTGCTTTTTAAGATGCTGTCTAGGTTTGTCATTGCTTTTCTCCCAAGAAGCAGGGGTCTTTTAATTTCGTGGCTGCTGTCACCATCTGCAGTGATCATGGAGCCCAAGAAAGTAAAACCTTTCACTGCCTCTATTTCTTCCCCTTCTATTTTCCAGGAGGTGATGGGACCAGTGGCCATGATCTTAGTTTTTTTGATATTGAGCTTCATACCATATTGAAACAAACCAAACCATAGCTCAGCTCACAGCATCAGGGCTAGGGGGAGTGTGCAGTGACTGTACTCTTCCCTCCAAGGACCTGCAATTTCACACTAAACCAATATTTTGGTTTGGTGAGATGTGCAAACCAGGCTTTAGAACTGATTTTGTATCTGTGCAGGACACTTACTAGCTGAGCCTGAAAAAAGGTAAAAGGATTTCAACCATTACTAACTCTACAGTGTGTTGTAGTGGCTAAAGTGTTGGACCTGGGCCTGGGAGATGCGAGTTCAAATCCCCATTTGGCTGTGAAGTTCACTGGGTGACCTGAGCCAGTCACTGTCTCTCAGCCCATTATTTATTTATTTATTTATTTAATTTGACTACCACTCTCCATCCATAGATCTCATGCGGTTCACAACAGAAAAATACAAGATTTAAAAAATTAATACAGCCTAACCTAGGTTTGTTTCAAGGATAAAATGGGGTGGAGAAGGACTTCTGGATTAGTCACAATCTTGTTCAGGTCATGAGTTCATCCAGTGAGCTTGTCGGGATGACTCAATCATAGAAAAGTGTGAAAGGGGGAGCGAAGGCAATGCAATACCCCTGAAAAGGCTCAGAAAAGGGTTCTGAGCTTTGACTGAGCCAAGCGGCGCAAAAAGGGGTTTCTCGATGGCTCCTGCACTTAGTAAAATGACAGAGAGAGAGGGAGAACCCCAGCCTTCCCTTTCTATGAGATGCCTTGAAAGCCTGAGCGATTTAGCTACAGATCTCTCCATAATTCATAGAATCATAGAATCATAGAATCATAGAATCATAGAATCATAGAATCATAGAATCATAGAATCATAGAATCATAGAGTTGGAAGAGACCACAAGGGCCATCGAGTTCAACCCCCTGCCAAGCAGGAAACACCATCAGAGCACTCCTGACATATGGTTGTCAAGCCTCTGCTTAAGGACGTCCAAAGAAGGAGACTCCACCACACTCCTTGGCAGCAAATTCCACTGTCGAACACCTCTTACTGTCAGGAAGTTCTTCCGAATGTTTAGGTGGAATCTTCTTTCTTGTAGTTTGGATCCATTGCTCCGTGTCCACTTCTCTGGAGCAGCAGAAAACAACCTTTCTCCCTCCTCTATGTGACATCCTTTTATATATTTGAACATGGCTATCATATCACCCCTTAACCTCCTCTTCTCCAGGCTAAACATGCCCAGCTCCCTTAGCCGTTCCTCATAAGGCATCGTTTCCAGGCCTTTGACCATTTTGGTTGCCCTCCTCTGGACACATTCCAGTTTGTCAGTGTCCTTCTTGAATTGTGGTGCCCGGAACTGGACACAGTACTCCAGGTGAGGTCTGACCAGAGCAGAATACAGTGGCACTATTACTTCCCTTGATCTAGATGCTATACTCCTATTGATGCAGCCCAGAATTGCATTGGCTTTTTTAGCTGCCGCGTCACACTGTTGGCTCATGTCAAGTTTGTGGTCAACCAAGACTCCTAGATCCTTTTCACATGTACTGCTCTCAAGCCAGGTGTCACCCATCTTGTATTTGTGCCTCTCTCTTTTTTTGCCCAAGTGCAATACTTTACATTTCTCCCTGTTAAAATTCATCTTGTTTGTTTTGGCCCAGTTCTCTAATCTGTCAAGGTCGTTTTGAAGTGTGATCCTGTCCTCTGGGGTGTTAGCCACCCCTCCCAGTTTGGTGTCATCGAGACTAAAATAATAAGACTGCTGACTGGCAAACAAAGAAGAAAGACCTAAGAAGGTATGTACAACGATTGGCAGACAATTCATTACGGAAAAGGAGTCTAAAGTTAAAAGGGGGAGGAAGGAGGCCACCCTCAAATGCGGTTTTAAAAGACACTGCACTCTAAATATTGCAAAAAGAATTTAAGGACGGGTGGGAAGAAACGATGGACATGCTGATTCTTGTTGTGGCCGCAGAGTATCGGTGGGGAGAGAGAGAGAGGAGGAGGAGGAGAAGGGAAAGGAAATGCTACATTGTCGCAGAGAGAACTGGTTAAGAGCTCTGATAGCCAGCCCCACACGACAGAGCGGCACCGCCTGAGAACGGGAAAACCGGTGGTGGACATTTGGAGGAGGGGGAACTGACAGCAGTGAAGGCAAAGTCTAAAGCAAGAGGTTGCAACATGGTGGAGAGGAAATGCTGAATCATGCCACTTCTGCAAATCTGCCCATGTAGAAGGAAAGGGAGGAGCAAACCAAACAGGCAAGTAAGGAGTGGGAAAGGAACTTTGAACAGAAGAGAACTGTGTTAAAAGAAGAATTGCCTAGACAGAGCCATCTGGTGGGGAAGAAAGAAATTACAGCTAAAAGTGAACTGTGATTGCTCCCTTTCTCCTTTCTCCCCTTTCTTGGTGCGGTATAATATTGTACAGCTTGAATGTTATTGGTTTGTGAAAAGAAAGGGGTACAATTTTACATGGGGATACTCAGTTAAAGAGAGGCTAGAGGAGGGGGAAATGGGGAAGGAGTGGGGAAGAGGGAAGGGGGCTTAGATAAAGAGAAGGTGAAACATAAGAAAAGTTAAAAAGTAGAGGGAAGAGAGCAAGAGGAGGAGAAAAATAGGGAGAAACCATAAAGAACATAGAAAACTAGATTAGACATAGGATGAGAACTCAAAGAAATCTTTTCACTTTCTTACTCTTAATTATAAAACTACTGTGAAAAGAATAATGTATTAAAGAACCAATTCACAAGGGGAACATATAGATAATACATAAATAGCAACATGACAACAAATCAAAACCAGGTAACAGGTGTAACCTTGGCAACAGGTGTAACCTCGGCAACACCTGGAACACAAGCAAGAAGACCTTCCACAATAGAGATCAAGCCCAATTTAGATATTAAAGAACTGATACTGGGCATGAAAAAAAGAGATGAATGAAAATATGAAAGCGTTAGATGTAAAATTAGATTTAATGGAAAATAAGATGGAGCAGAACTCAAAAATAATTCTGGACCTCTCTGTACATATTGAAAAATTATCTGACAAAAGTAAGGACTTAGACACAGATATGCAAGGATTAAAAAATAAATCCAATAAGCAGGACAAAGCATTGAAAAAGAACGAGAATGAGTGCAAAGAGATAAAGAAAAGCCAAGAGGAAATGAAGGAAGATCTTGTGGAATTAAAAAATATGCAAGAAACAATGCAGTTGTGGCACAGGAGATGCAACAGAGAGAATTGACGCTGATATTTTGAGGAATAAGAGAGCAACAAGAAGAGAATATTGAGCAACTGATAATAAAGTACCTGGCAAAATGGCTAGAAATCCAGGTAGAATATTTCTCTATTTGTATTGACAAAGCATTCAGGGTCAAATCATGGTTTGTGAGGTCCAATAAATGGCCAGGAGATTGTCTTGTGTTCTTGAATTCAAGAATTCTAAAAGATAAAATCCTACAAACTAACAGGAAAAGGGGGCTGAGAATTGATGAAAAGTACACTATAATAGTAAGAGAAATTCCTGCAAAATTGCTGAAGAAGAGGGTAAAATATAAATACTTAGCTGACGCTTGAAAGCACATGACATCCTTGTGAAGAGAATCAGAACTTACAGGGTTAACAGTTCTGAGTGACATCTCACATCATGAGGCGTGGTTATGTTTCACATACGGGAATCTTTCTCTGTGTGTGAGCTCTTTTTCGGTTTTGACCGAGAGGCGAAAGATGTGTGCTCTGTCGCCGGGCTGAATTTACGATGTTGTTCTACACGATTAAAGGCTATTGGAGATAAGCAAGAAAGCCTGCGTGCAGTCTGATTTATTACCCACACACTGCAACTGTTTCTACCGCTGTGTATACTCTGCTAAAGGGCCAAAGAGGCTGGAAGAGGTTTTGACCGGCACGGACAGCACAGTGGCGCAGCTGAGAAGAGTGCCGGACGCCATCTTGGCCCCATAGGTTATGGAAGCCAGCCAAGTTTTGAAGCTGTTGCTGAGTCGTGCCTGTGTGTGGGAGAAGCCAGCTGAGGAGACGCTGGAGCCAGCTGGAGCTATGCCTATCGTTTGAGGCAGAGAGGAGCTCACTGGGGAGGATCTGGTCTGCTGGAGCCGGGTGCCGAAGGAGCCGCTGCTACGTGAGTATGCTCAGCCCCGGGGGAGGAGATGGCAGACAGCCATGAATCATACACCGTCCTGTTCGAAAAATTAAACGGAACAAACTGGCAGGAGTGGAGCAGGAAGCTGAAGGCCTGGCTGGTAGCCAAGGGGCTGTGGAAGGCGGTCCAAGGGCCCCCACTGCAGGCTGCAGCCGGTGCAGCGGCAGCAGATGTCGCAGCTGCTCATGCCTCGCAAAGGCGCAACCAGAAAGCCCTGGGAGCTATAGTGCTCAGTTTGGAGGGCTCACAGCTACCTTTGGTGGAAGGGCTTGAGACTGCTCAGGAGGCCTACCAAGCGCTAGAAAGAGTGCACCACAGGACCACAGCTGGGGCAAAGATCCACACCACTAGACGCTTGTTTGAGATGAAGCTGCGTCCAGGTGACAGCATCAGACAGCATGTAACTGAGATGCTCTCTGTTTTCAACCAGTTGAGGCTGTTGCAAGTCAACTTTTCTGAGGAACTGAAAGTTTATATTTTTCTCAGCTCTTTGGACAAAAGTTATGACAATTTGTGTCTAACTTTGGAGTCGATGAATCCCGCAGAACTTACACTGCAGTATGTGACAGGACGCTTGTGTGACGAACAGGAACGCCATGTCAGAGAGGGCCGAGCTGGCACAGGGAGCCCATCCATTTGCAGAGGGGGGGGCCCAGACCAGCTGAAGGCACTGTTCAGGCTTTTTCCACTCGTCAATGTTTTGTCTGTGGTTCAAACAGCCATCTGCATAGATCCTGTCCGCAGAGGGCCAGAGAGGCCGGGCAGGATGTCTCCAAGGTCGTTTCCCATGGCAGCCAGTCCAGGAGAGGAGGCCAGCGTGGGAACACAAAGGGAGGACGTGACTCAGGGAGTGAAGGCGGTCCTTATCATCTTACTGCTTCTATGGCAACGCTTAAGGACAACTCAAGTAAGGACAGAATGATGCGCTGGGTGATCGACTCTGGAGCCAGCCATCACCTGATAACAGCGACACCTGGTGTTGAAATGTGGAACTGCAGAGCTGTTTCAGCTGGGAAAACTGTTGTATTTGCTGATGGGTCGCAGAGGCCATTGTCTAACGTGGCAAATGTTTTTGTTTCCTTTTTACAGGCGGAGCTGGAATAATAATAATAATAATAATAATGATGATGATGATGATGATTTATTATTTGTACCCCGCCCATCTGGCTGGGTTTCCCCAGCCACTCTGGGCGGCTTCCATAGAAACCAAAAAGACACTAAAATATCATACATTAAAAACTTCCCTGAACAGGGATGCCTTAAGATGTCTTCTGAATGTCAGGTAGTTATTTATCGTTTTGACATCTGATGGGAGGGCGTTCCACAGGGCGGGCGCCACTACCGAAAAGGCCCTCTGCCTGGTTCCCTGTAGCTTTGCTTCTCGCAATGAGGGAACCACCAGAAGGCCCTCGGCGCTGGACCTCAGCGTCCGGGCAGAACGATGGGGGTGGAGACGCTCCTTCAGGTATACTGGGCCGAGGCCGTTTCGGGCTTTAAAGGTCAACACCAGCACTTTGAATTGTGCTCGGAAACGTACTGGGAGCCAATGTAGGTCTTTCAAGACCGGTGTTATGTGGTCTCGGCGGCCGCCCCCAGTCACCAGTCTAGCTGCCGCATTCTGGATTAGCTGTAGTTTCCGAGTCACCTTCAAAGGTAGCCCCACGTAGAGCGCATTGCAGTAGTCCAAGCGGGAGATAACTAGAGCATGCATCACTCTGGCGAGACAGTCCGCGGGCAGGTAGGGTCTCAGCCTGCGTACCAGGTGGAGTTGGTAGACAGCTGCCCTGGATACAGAATTGACCTGCGCCTCCATGGACAGCTGTGAGTCCAAAATGACTCCCAGGCTGCGCACCTGGTCCTTCAGGGGCACAGTTACCCCATTCAGGACCAGGGAGTCCTCCACACCAGCCTGCCCCCTGTCCCCCAAGAACAGTACTTCTGTCTTGTCAGGATTCAACTTCAATCCATTAGCCGCCATCCATCCTCCAACCGCCTCCAGGCACTCACACAGGACCTTCACTGCCTTCACTGGTTCTGATTTGAAAGAGAGGTAGAGCTGGGTATCATCTGCATATTGATGGACACCCAGTCCAAACCCCCTGATGATCTCTCCCAGTGGCTTCATATAGATGTTAAAAAGCATGGGGGAGAGGACGGAACCCCGAGGCACCCCACAAGTGAGGGCCCAAGGGTCTGAACACTCATCCCCCACCACCACTTTCTGAACACGGAAGTCTACGTTGTGCCAGAGATGCATTGTTGTCTTTTATCTGTGCCTGCTCTTGTAAAGGAGGGTTATAAGGTTTGCTTTGAAAATGATGTCTGTTCCATTTCCAGGGGTGGGAGACAACTTGTCAACGTGGCATGTAAGAACAATCTCTTTGTTCTGGAGACACCTCTGGAGGGTGAGGAGGACGCCGAGACAGCACGGGCGAAGTGTGCTAGTGTTCTCAGTCATGATTCTTGTGTTCACTTGTGGCACAGGAGAATGTCGCACAGCAGTTTGGAAGATGTCCAGAAGTTGCCCAGGTGCACGAAGGGTTGCAAACTGAAAGCATGTGGTAAATCCCTAGATTGTAGGGCATGCAAAAGGGCAAAGGTAAAAGGGTGCAGTTATCCCAGAAAGGAGAGGGTAACCACAAAACCTTTTGAGCTTGTGCACACAGACCTGTTTGGGACCATGGAAAGTCCAAGTCTGGGTGGGGCCAGGTTTGTGCTGACGCTGACAGATGATTTTAGCCGGAATGGCTGGTCTTTCTCGCTGAAGGAGCAAAGCGAGGCAGCGCAACTGATTAAATACTGGGTTGCGGAGGTGGAACTACGGTTCTCCACCAAGGTGCAGGAGTTCAGGAGCGACCGAGGGTCAGAGTTTACTGGGTCTGCTCTGCAGAAGTTTTTCAGCCAGAAGGGAATACGTCACAAGGTGACGGGTGCCACTTCTTCTCAGGAGTTTTGGATTTGATATCCCGCCTTTCACTCCCCTTCAGGAGTCTCAAAGTGGCTAACATTCTCCTTTCCCTTCCTCCCCCACAACAAACACTCTGTGAGGTGAGTGGGGCTGAGAGACTTCACAGAAGCGTGACTGGCCCAAGGTCACCCAGCAGCTGCATGTGGAGGAGCGGAGACACGAACCCAGTTTCCCAGATTACCACTCTTAACCACTACACCACACTGGCATTGTGCATAGTAGATTCAGACATCTCAAATGAAAATAAAAGAATATTCCTTTACACAACATCTGCAGCAAGAATACTAATTGCAAAAAAACTGGAAAAGTGAAACAGTACCAACAAAAAAAAAAGTGGCAAGAGAGATTACTTGATTACCTTGAGATGGCAAAATTGATGGACAATCTAAACAAAATTAGGGGACAGTCTAAACAAAAAATTCAAAAAGAGTGGGGAAAGTACAAAGATTATTTTTTAAAAAACAAACCAACAGTGCCCTCAAATTAAAACCTGGACTTGCTTTGAATAATTTTTGCAAAACAAAATATGGTTTACAAATACATCATATGGAGAAGGGTAGAAAAGACGAAATGAGAAAGAAACAAGTTTCAAGTTTAAAATCAGACCTGCATTGAGGAAGAATGAAGTCTACTAGAATAAGAATTAATGATTGGCTAACATAAGTCCGTGTGCAGATACAGTACTTGCAGATTTATGGGTATATGTTTTTCATTTATTTTGTGTTTTCTTTTGTAGTTTGTTTTCCAAGTGTCATGTGTGTATGTGCTGTAATAATGTTAATAAAAAGCATTTACCAAAAAAAGGGGTTGGGGGGTGGAGAAGACCATGTATGCCATCTTGAATTCCTTAGAAGAAAGGTGGGATAATGGTAAATGAAGTAATACTAAGACATGGAGTCCCAGCCAGGTGTCTGCCTTACGATGCAGCTATGGGAGAAGGGGGCATTTGCAGGAGAGAATCAGCAGGCAGGATGGAGTCTGCATCTTTCTTCCTTGCACACCATTTCTGGAAAACCCTTTACACACTGTTTGTAAATTCTTTCCCCCAAGCAGACATAGAAGACCAAACCCAGCAAGGGTATATTTTCAGTAGAGACAGAGCAAGGGAGATATGGATGAAGCACCCCGCCCCACCCATAACTCCCAATTCTCGCTACAAATTTCCACAGCTCCCATTAACTTGGCAGATGTCAGCCTGGGAATTGACTTGGAATTCCTCCTTAATTTGAACATTTTGATTGTATTTAGTTAAATGTATATGCCCCATCTTTTGCACTGATAAATCTCCAAAGGATCCAGCTTCAACCCGATAATAAAAACTGAGGCAAATGAGAACTTTCACTGTAACTCTTCAAACTTGTCTCTGCTGGAACAAAAACCCTGGAGTTGAGTTTTGCAGCCTTAATGAGGATTTCACCCTCCCTTTCGGAACTGGCTTTTGACAGCAAGTACATTCCTGGGAGCAGAAAATAGCTGGGCCTTGTGTTGATATGCAACAGTGACACCATATGGCAGAAAAGTAAATATAGGATGGAATTAGTTTACTGAGCATCAGTACTGTGTAGACCTTGGCTATAAAAGAAGGTGAACAAAAATGCAGTGAACTTTCCTTTCTGGAGAGAGAGAGAGAGAGAGAGAGAGAGAGAGAGAGAGAGAGAAGGGTAAAATACTTGAGCAAACTGGAATTTTATATAGAAAGGGAATTGTTTCTCACAGGCTTATCTGAAAGGGGAAGGAGGAAGGTTGCAAAAGAGAATATCAGAAAAAATATTTTCCATTATTATCAGTCTTCCTTCATGCTATATGACAGCAACAAAGCTCAAATGATTCTTTATCTCTTCCCATTGTGTATAAACCAAATATCTTCAAACAAACAAAGATCCATCCTACGGTCCCTTAAACACAAATTTGTAGCAATGTAAGCATTACATACTAGCCTCCAGGACTTTTTGTATAGGTTTTGCTGCAGCAATCTAACCAATTTAACTCAACAGAACTGCGTTTCTGAGTAGAAGTGTATAGGAAGAGAAGGCCTTACTGAGTTAAAGGGACCAGCTCAGTCTAAGCAGCGTCCTTTGTGCCTAACATTGCTGCAACTCAGCAGTGAGCATAGAAGCAAACTCCTAAGGGCCAAGGTCCCTTCGCTCCCCCCTAAAATATTTCAGGGGGCTGCCCCCCCCCCATTGATGGAAATTGTCATTCAAATGGTGTGCATACACTGCACCTTGTGATTGATTATGCGGGGAATGACTTACTTGGACTTACTCCTCCAGGTATTCAAGTTGGCACACCTGGCAGAAAGGGGGAACAATAACCAGTCAAGGTAAAGCAAGTGAAAAGAAACAGGTTGGTTTTTAACCCTTTCCTAAAGACCCATAAAATTGGGATCAGTCAGGGCATAGTTCCAAAGTCATGGAGTTCCAAAGTTGTGGAGCTACTATGGCAAATGGGTTTCCCACTTTCACCAGGCTTATGCTGTTAGGGAGTTCATGGCAGAGAAGAGACTGAAACCAGGATCTTTGTCACTCACAGCTTGTTCTCAAAGCTCCCTGCTACAGGAAATGCCAAGAGAAATCATCTCCCCAAACAACAAATATTTGGATCACAGCATTTTAATACAGAAGAAACTAGATTGTTTCTTATAGGGAGAAAAGGATGGCACTTTATTTCATGGACAAAGACACACTCAGAAAACTGCATCTGGCCCAAAGCATTAATGAACAGCAATTAGTTTGTGGTTGAGAGCATGGAAGCCAAAGAAAGACTCTTACCTTAATTTTCTCGGGAGCACAATCACAAATCATGGTTGGAGACAATCTTGCTTCTCAGACCTAATTGGCTGATGGTTTAATTCATCAGGCCAGACAGTTGACAATTCCACACATGACAATTTATGAAAGCAAACCAAGTGGGGGTGAGGGGGCGGGAAGCCTGCAATGCAACTTGAAGATATCTTGGAAGTTTAACCTCTGGGAAACCAAGAAGTATTAAGTGAAGCAAGAGGAAGGAAGCCTGCTGCTCTCCAGATATTGCTGCATTGCAGCTCCCATAATCCCTAACCACTGACCATGCTGGCCAGAGGAGGAGACTGGAAATGGGAGACCAGCTACATCTGGAGGGCCAAATGTTGTTCTCCACACTTGCATTACACAGTATTCTGTTACTAAATTCTACACAAAATAGATAGTTTCCTCTTCTACAAAACCATCTAGTTTCCCAGGAATATTGGTATTGTATTTCTGAGCATTGTGCTTTCATTGCTCAGACTTTCTCTCCCTCAGTTATAGTAAACTCGATGATGATGATGATGATGATGTGTCAGCTGCTTTATACAAAAGAGGGGGGGATCCAAAGCAACTTGATAAGATAAAATACAAGAAATAAAAGTAAATTAAAACCAGAAAAACTTAGAACAATGAATAATACAAAATACATAAAATACCCACCCCGTGAGAAGATGAGCACCACCAAAGACCTGAGTAAACAAAAATGTCTTAGCCTGGCACCTAAAGACTGACAAATACCTATGGAACTATGTATTAACAGACACATTTAAATAGTGATGTGTCTACTCAGAAGTAGGCCCCACTGCACAGTTAGAAATTTATATTTAAATACTATTTAAATGTATGTTTTGTGCAGATGTTTTCAAAACTGCAGGTTCACGCAGAAATGGGACAGAACTGATTTATGCCAGCAAATGTGGTGTGGAGGGTCATAGATAGAGTCATTTGCCCACCCTTAATTCCAGGGCCTTGTTCAGTTGCAGTCTTCAAGGGCAATCTCATATAATGCACAGTGGTACCTCGGGTTACAAACACTTTGGGTTACAGACTCTGCTAATCCAGAAGTAGTGCCTCGGGTTAAGAACTTTACCTCGGGATGAGAACAGAATTTGCACATAGGCGGTGCGGCGGCAGCAGGAGGCCCCATTAGCTAAAGTGGTACCTCAGGTTAAGAACGATTTCAGGTTAAGAACGGACCTCCAGAACGAATTAAGTTCTTAACCAGAGGTACCAATCCAGAATCCACAGATGGCAGTTGCTTAGTCTGCACCCTCTGTGTATCTGAATACAAATGGGCCGGTATGGTACGGAGCCATGGAGTGTGACAACCTACTTTCGACAAGGCAAATGAAAGGGCTTATGAGTAAATAACATGTCAGCCCCTAAAGAGAGTGAGAATTCACTCTTGCTTATGTTTTATGAGACAGTGACAGATCACCTGTCACATTTCCCAACTGACTCTTTCCATTTTTCATGCCTGCTGGTTTCAGATTCAATTTGGTTGTCATGCTGGGATATGAATCAAAAGTACCCTGATCGCTACATCGTAAGCACATTTGGTGATGTGAAGGGAGGAGCTGGCCTTCATAATATCTAATGGAAGGAAGGAAGGAAGGAAGGAAGGAAGGAAGGAAGGAAGGAAGGAAGGACCCAAAACCCACACTTCCAACTCTACAGTTCTATGATTTGTGATTCCTCCAGGAAAATGCAAAGATCAGCTCCAGGAGGTGATGCTTGTGGGCTTGTTTAGTGGCTTGTGGGACTTGTTGAATCCTGTCACAGTCCCAGATGGCTACAGCTCTGCTTGGTCCTTGCTGAACAGCCTTGCAGTGCTGTGCTTTACAGCAGTCCTGGCACCTGGCGCTAGTTGGAACAGTTAAGGTCACGCCTTGTTAAACATGCAAATTGCAAACAAAATTAAAAAGGATCTCTCGCACTCTCTCCTTCAGCCTTTCACAAAACTGCTCATGTCCTCTGGCTCAGGGCCATTGTCAGCCTAAGTAGTTGTTTAATAATAGATGGTTTTTGAAGCCTGCCGTCGTTCCTGCAAGTGGACATGAGAAAGAGAGGTGGAGGGGAGAGAAAGAGTGACTATCACAGCTTCATCTGTCATACAGAAGCCCATAGGGAATCCATTCTGAATTTCTATATGCCTTGTCTGAATTAGGCTACACAAGTGACATGTAGATCTGTGATTCTTCTTAGAGATATCCTCCCCTCCCTTTAAATCAAAAAGCATTATGATGCTGCAAAACGTAGAAGCCCAGCCAACCCCAAGCCCACCCCTACCCAACTGATGGAAGGCTGGGCTGGGGCAGACGGGGGCTCTGCGCTGGGGATTAGCCACCCCTGGTTTAAGACATGCCCTACCTTGAAGTGTCAATTATTACCACAAAAGTAGATGTGAGAAGCTGCTGCTGGCAGAATTTTTCTTTTGATCCTACCATGAGGCAAAATGAGGCAGTCACCTCCGTGAAGGAGAATATCCCATCCCCAGAGTCCAAGTGGGATTCAACTGTCAGTCTGGTCGGCTTTTATAGTTGGAATGGAGGGAGGTGCCATCTTCTTGTCTTCCCCAAGCAGCAACATGTCTTAGACTGCCTCCACTCTCTGCTCACGGATCCTCTTATAACCTTTGTCTGCTGGCCCTCCAAAGTGCACCAGCTCACAGCCTTCCCACTCCAGCTCTTCCTATTGCACCAGCATTGGACTCATTCTTTATTATTATCCTGTGAAGGAACTCAGAGTGGTGTTCATGGGGGGTTTGCCTCATAAGGGCCCTGTGAGGCGGGTTCAGCTGAGAAATGCTGGCCAAAGGCCAATTCGGGGCCTTTAGGGGGAGAGATGTTTGAACCAGAGATATTCCATTTAGTATTCTTCACTGCCTCTCCATGTATGATTTCTGAGGACAAGAAAGGAATCGGAGGTTTCCAGTCCTAAGAAACAGGATCCACTGAAAAGCTAGACTTCCTTCTGAGTAAAATGTATTAAACGGTGCTGTAAAGCACAAGTCATTGTGTCAGGCATTTTAGTCCAGCAGATATATCCAGACAGAAAACTTCTTTCATTCCAAGGGCCACATTTCCTCATGGACAACTTTCTGGAGGCCACATGCCAGTGGAGGGTGGGGCCAAAGGTATAATAATAATGATAAAAAATATTATTTATACCCCACCCATCTGGCTGGGTTTTCCCAGCCACTCTGGGTGGCTTACAGCGTAAGTAAAAACATAATAAAAACACCAAGTGTTAAGAACCTCCCACTACAGGACTGCCTTCAGATGTCTTCTAAAAGTTGTATAATTCTTTATTTCCTTGACATCTGAGAGTTCCACAGGGAGGGAGCCACTACCGAGAAGGCCCTCTGCATGGTTCCCTGTAACTTTGCTTCTCACATTGAGGGAAACATCACTGGAGGAGGACCTCAGTGTCCAGGCAGGACGATGGAGGTGGAAAAGCTCCTTCGGGCATACAAGGCTGGGGCCACTGGCTTTCAAGGTCAGCACCAACACTTTGAATTGTGCTCGGGTATGTCCTGGGACCCAGTGTAAATCCTTTAGGACCAGTGTTATATGGTCCCAGTCACCAGTCTAGCTGCCGCATTCTGGATTAGTTATAGTTTCTTTGGGTCAGTTTCAAAGGTAGCCCCACGTAGAGCACATTGCAGTAGACCAAGCGGGAGATAACCAGAGCATGCACCACTCTGGTGAGACAATGCGCAGGCAGGTAGGGTCTCAGCCTGCGTACCAGGTGGAGCTGGTAGACAGCTGCCCTGGACACAGAATTGACCTCCATGGACAGCTGTGAGTCCAAAATGACTCCCAGGCTGCGCACCTGGTCCTTCAGGGGCACACTTACCCCATTCAGGACCAGGGAGTCCCCCCCACCCCCTGCCTCCCTGTGCCCCAGAAACAATACTTCTGTCTTGTCGGAAGGAGGGCAATAGATGTGACTTCTACACACACACACACCACCCTCTGTCCAAATAACCAAAAGGCATTTTCACAGTTCAAGAGCAGACACTAGGAGTGTCTTAATCAGGGTCAGGGAGGGGGTGATCCAGGGAGAGTCATGAGAGCCAGAGAGTCTTGTGGCCGCACGTCTGACCTATGCAGTTGAAAAATAAAAACAGTGAAACCCAAGGCACATATCCATAACTCAAAAATATTGTTTTTGGATTATATTTGTGTGAGAACCACATGACAGAAACGTTTTCACTCAGATTCTAAAATGTCCATAAATGTTTCCATATAAAGATTTTCTGAAGGAATGAGAATTTTTACCCAGTCATCTGGAAGGGTATGTTTAAAGTCTACGAGCCAAGTATAGTTCCCTTTTTATCCTTTATTTTTTTATTCTTGATGCAAATCTTCAACTCTCTCAGTTGGTTACTGTGAAAAAAGCAAGAAATTGAATCCAAAAACTGACAGCTAAGTCCAACACAATTCTGCTGGTGGACGCAGGAGAATACTGCAACCATTTTAAAAGATGCATCTTGTACCAAATTTAAGAACATCTAGGGCAGATCTGAAACCAAACTAATAACTTTGCAACATGATTCACAGGCTGCAAAATCTCTCTCTCTCTCTCTCTCTCTCTCTCTCTCTCTCTCTCACACACACACACACACACACACACACACAGTGACCGAGTTTGTTAATGCTTTAGGTGGCGGTTGACAAAGAAGGAGTCCTTCTAGGATTAGTATTGGGAGCTGTGCTTTTTAACTTGTTTGTGAGCAATCTGAAGTCTGGGTGAGAAGTCAGGTGGTCAGGTTTGTTGATGATACTAAATGGTTCAGGGTTGTTAAAACAAAAAGGATTCTGCTCAGCTCCAAAAGGACTTCTCTAAACTAAGTGAATGGGAAGCAAAATGGCAGATGCAATTCAGCATAAGTGATGGATGTGGGGGCAAAAAACCCAATACTTTCACATATATGCTCAGGGTGTGTAAACTTTCTGTTATGACTTTGGGGTCATAGCAGAAAGCTCGATGAAGGTGTTGACCCACTTTGCGGCAGTTCTGAAAACAGCAAATTCCATGCTAGGAATCATTAGAAAAGGAATTGAACATAAAATTGCCACTGTCAGAATGGGATTATACAACTCTATAGTGAGACCACACTTGGAACATGATGTACAGAATATGATAGAGTTGGAAAAGGTTCAGAAAAGGGCAACCAAAATGTTTAAAGAGAGAAGATGGCAGCGCCCTGGAGGAAAGCAGGACATGACCCCATTAGGAAACTACTAAATTTGATAGAACACAGCAAAACAACCAAATCTCCACTGACAGTCATGTCTCTAGATATCCTTTGATTGTATGGAATGGAAATACTTAATAGAAGTATTAACCAGCATGAAATTCGGCCCTAACTTCCTAGATATCCTTAAACAAATTTACTCTATGGCTTCAGCAAAAATCAGAATCAATAATCAACTATGCAATAGACTGAAAGATCATTCTCCCCACTCTCTCCTCTCTTTCCCCCCAACCGCATAATGCATATGATCAGCGGTGTAGCGTGGGTTGTCAGCACCCGGGGCAAGGCAAGTAATTTGTGCCCCCTAACCCCTAACCTGCTGCCACTGCCAGCTTCTTCTTGCTGCTGCCTGGTCTGGTCTGGTGTGGTTCTCTCCCGTGCTCAGCGCTGCGCTGGGTGGCCGCTGCACTGTCCCTCCCCCAGATAGTCCCTCTCTCTCTCTCCGCACCACACGCCTGGCACCCACCCCCTCCACAGTGGGCGGCGACCCAGCGGCTCGGATTCGCACAGCCAGCACTGCAGTGAGAGTGAGTGAGTGAGCCAGGTAGGGGCAGAGAGCTGCGAGTGCAAGCGCCCCCCCCCCCCCAGATGTTGCGCCCGGTGCGGCCGGCCCCCCCTGCACCCCCCACGCTACGCCACTGCATATGATAACAGCATCTTATACTGAATGTAAACAAACTTTTCAGACTCTGAATTGAAAGTGGAGACTCTATATGTAGTTTTCTTTGTTTGCTTGTTAAATGAGAAAATCTTTAAGAAAAACTAATTTTTAAATGCCAAAATGTTTAAAGAGTTAGTGCAACCTCCCTTTGAGGTTGCAACATTTTGGGCTTCTTGATTTAGGGGGAAAGTTGCTTAAGGGAAGACATGATAGAGGTGAGTTTATGCATGGTGTGGAGGAAGGAAATAGGGACCCCCCCCTCTCTCATAACACTGGAATCCATGGCCGTCCAGGGAAGCTGAGTGTCGAAAGACTTCGGAGAGACTAACTGGAGTTGTTATTCACACAGTGCACTGTTGGAACTATGTGAAGAAGCGCCTTCTTTCATCTGTACTGAATCTTCCAATGGGGGTGCAAAAATTCTGCTGCTCCCCAGCACCTGCCACCCGGGGCTGCTACTTCACCCTGCCCAACCCTAGGACTGGCCCTTCTCATGACTTCATGGAAGAGGCAGGATTCGAACTGTGCTGACATTATTAACCACAAAAGACAACTCACAGGATGGGATGTTTGTTCAATTTATTTCCCCCCCACAATAATAAAAAATAAATTAGTCATACGAAAAAATATCAAACTTTTTCCCCATTGGAGAAAATGTATACAAATATGAAAAAGATGCTGTACAGAACTGGTTCAGGTGCATTGCTGGTGATATATATTCCTGAACTAGTCCTTAAGTATTTTTAAACTTATACATCTCCCACTTTTCTTTTAAAAAAATCCATTTGTAGAAGTGGATTATTAACCATGAATTAAAGAAAACATTAACTACTGATTTACAGTACAATACTTTTATATATGTCAGTGTGGTATAAAACTCTAGGCCAGAGACTGGTTAGTATTGCCAAAAGAGCTGGACAGAAATGTCAATGGCATATATAAATAAATCCACTTTTAGTCCCTTTTTGTAAAACAAATGAACAAACAAATTTATATTCTAAATAATAGAACTATTTTGATGCAGTGGCTTATTCCATATAGACACAGCTTAGAATACATTTTTTCCTATAAACATCTTGTATTTACAAATATAAAAAATAAGTTATAACAAAGTATATCCTTCCTTGTTTCAGACAGGCTGGGTTAATTTCAGGTGTGTGGCGATCTGGGCAATTCTCCACTGCGTGGGCAGACCTGGCCGTGTTATGTATGTGCCTGTTGACTGAAGATGAGCCAACGCTCCGTCCTGCCTGGGCTCAGACTGGCCCAAAAAGAGCAGATCTTTTTTCTCCCCAAAGTCGGAAAGTCAATTAGTGTTGTGTGTTATTTAGTAAATGCAACCTAATTTGTTGGTATCTTATGTTAGGAGATGTTTTTTCTTTTGTTTTCTTTATTATTATTTTTCTTTTTTTATGTATTTCTTTTTTGTCTGTATGTGTGATGTATGTTTTTTTCGTTTGTTTTAATGTTTAATGTAATATTTTTTTTAAAAAAAAAAAACAAAGTCGGAAATGGCTCTGCTGGTCCCCGAGGCAATCTGAACTGATTTAGGATCTGGGTAGGCAGGATGGAGATGGGAGAGGGTGGGATTCTTCTTCCCCTCTGATTGAATCATAGCTGAACAAGAACTTAGGTTCATAACATTCTCCTTCTTTTTGAGGTGAGCATTGCAAGAAATACGAGTCTTGGTGCCATCTCTACCACCAACAACTTCTTTTGGCGTCTACACCAAAAGAGCAAAGCAGCTGTTAGGTTGCATCAGGGGTAATCAACATGGTGCCTCCAGATGTTGCTGGAGAACAATTCCCTTTGTCCCTCACTGTTGGCCAGGGTGGCTGAGGCTGATGGATGTTGAATTTCAGCAGTCATCTGGTGGACACCACATTGACCTACAGCACACTGGTTCTGTCATGGGCATGTCTGAACATTGAATACAGACCTCTAAACACTCTTTCCCATCACTGCTAATAGGAAGAAATGAGTATTACTGAACGGCAGCAAAAGGAAGAGGGGTACGTCATGCACTTGAGCCGGGGTAGTCCACAAGGGGTGCCCTCCAGATGTTTTAGACTACAACTCCTATCAGCCACAGCCAATGCATGGCCAATGGACAGGGATAATGGGAGTTGGAGGCCACCATGTTGTTTACCCTTTTACTAGCATTACACATGAAATATGTAGGTTGCGCTAGCTGTGATGGCTTACAGTGGCCACATCACCAAAGAAAGGAATGTAGATCAGAAAAAAGAATGTTTAAAACACATGCTTATTTACTACAGATCAGCTGGGGTACTCATGTGGGGAACATTCTTCAGGACTGTTGGGGTCTGGGTCCTTACGATACAACCTTCCCCTGCTCTTCAGTCCTAATGGTGTTTGTCTTTTAAGACGGCTAAGATAAAATGAATAATGAGTCAAATGTTGGGTGGGTGGCCAGCTAAATGAAGCTCGAATCACTAGGAAGGAAGGACGATACAACTTCCAGTCAAGTCATATTTTGTGCACAGAGTGGAGAATGCACTATCTTGTCCTTTGCCTCAGGCAACAAAATGGATGAGAACACTCTTGAGAAGCAATGACAAAATGGCTGCCATGTGGGGATAGGGGTGGAATAAAACAAAATTCCTGGCACTTCCAAAAGAGCAGAAAATGAGTTGGGACCACAACATGGCCCCTGATCAGTGAGAAAAAGGCACCTGCTTCACTGTTCTCACATGCAAAGAGAAGTTCTTAGTCATTCTCCTGGGTGGAGAATGGATTGGAAGAGGATGGGTGTCCATTGCTAGCATCCAATGAAATGTGGGTATGGTTGGGGGGGGGTTGGGGGGGCAGGCTCAATGCAGGACAGGCTGAGTCAATGCAAACAGGTACTGACTATGAAGAATGAACATTTTCTCATGCAATGCGGATTTTTGAGAGGGTATATACTGAGACCTTTTGCAGGCACCATAGGAGGTATTGGCCAGCACACTGCTGCCTGTGGGCACTGTGTTGGTGACCCCTGACTCAGAAGGAGGCCACCTGAGGTGCAGAGCATTAAAAGTAAATGCACAGGTTGAATGTCATCAAATGCATCATCCCAAAAGATGAGACAAATTTGTATAATAACTTTATATGCTGATTTATCTGTACGTATAGATGCAGATTTAGAAACAATTACTATAATTTAAATAGAAACACAATACATCCCATCATACTAGGGACAGCGACCAGGGGGCCTGTGTGTTTGCTTAGTCACCTGACTGGGGGTCAATGGGCAGCTTGGATGCCCCATGTGCTCTCCCTTCTGATGGCCATCGTGAAACCGGATTTCAAACAGAGGCTGGTCCTCTGAAAAGCAGAGAATGTGGCCACCTCAACTGCCGGCCAGAGAAGGCAATGGATCTGCTGGGTGGAGAAAGAGTCTGACCTGGTATAAGGTGGCTTTCTGAGTTTATTTTTAAGTGATCACAAGACAGATTAATTGTAGTGGAGGGGGACCGTCTAGCTGCCATCATGAAATTGGTCGGGTGCATCCTTTTTGACTTTGCCACACATCAAGATGGCCAGTATTCAACAACTATTGGCATTTGCCAACACTGACAAAGAAAGCGACACAAAGGTAGGCTGCTGTGTTCATCCATGGGGCAGGGGACCCTGAACAAGGAAAGCAACATAATCACCATTATTGGGACCAACAGTGTGTATGTGTCACAAACAATGAGCTAGCCTTCAAATTTCAGAACTTTCCTCAGGAATGATGTAAACTACTAAAAAGAAAGGGGAAGTGGTTGAAGAGAGAGAAATATGTATGTTGCGCTTATAGCATCGTGGGCTGGATCCTTTGAGGGAACTGAGGCAGCACTGCCCGCCTGCCCTTTATGCAATGCTGTGGTTTGGGGGATGTTTTAATTTATTTATTTATTACAAAAACGGCCTGACTGGTTATATGTAATTTTATATGCAAAATTATGTGCAAAATTTTAAAATACATGTATTATACATATAAAAGTGTCAAGCCCCAATGTGGCACTTTATTACTGCAGCATAATCTTATAAGCACTGATACAAAAGTATTTCTGTATAGTTATATGCATTCTTGTATGTATCTGTTTGAGAGCTGGTTGCTTTGGGAAACCTGGAGTGTATATGTATAGAAAATCATACATATAATAATGCATATAATCATTTATTAGAATAATGAACATGATGTGTGAGCATAGCTCATTTTTTAAGCAGAACTGGGGTTTTTTTTAAGAAAATGCCATCCCTGGTTTCATCCTGGTGGGAATCATTTATTATGTCCAAGCAGGAACAAGAAGCTCTGCCTTGATACTAGCAAAGTTTCCAACATTTTTTTTAGGTGTCATAGAAGTATTATGTAAAGGAGAATGGTCCTGAGGAAGAGTTTGATGCCAGTCAAGCTCAATGTTCTGGGATTTTCTCAGTACAATCCTATGCATTGGAAGTAAGTTCTGCTGAGTTCAACGGGGCTTCCCTCCAGGCACAGGACTGCTGCCTTCGTTGACCCCTAGTGTTCCTGCGTGGATTATTAGTTGACTCTGTCTGAGACAGTTCCTTACATCTCCCAAGATGGGCTTTTGCTTGGCTGTGCTTAATGATGTTTGGGGAAACCCAGTTTTACAGTGTACATTTCCAAAAGGGTTCCTATACAGTGTGCCAGTGATATCACAGAAGCATGCACACCCTCAAGGGCACACCAGTAAGGGAAACCTCTCTTTTTAAAAGGTAGACTCTGTTTCAGTCCAAGCAGCCACAAATGACTGGGCAGAAGTCCAGCGGTGCCAGCGATGGAGCCATGGTTATCTGCGCCCCAGAAACCCAGACTGCCTGTTGGCCACTCTCAAGCACGAAGCGCAACACGCTGTTTTGTAATATGTGTAGACACACAGCCGGGCTTGCACGACAACATTGCAGTTGTAATATTTGTCTTTGCAGTTTTCATCTGGAAAGGACAAAATAATTCCTTAAACAGGCAATGGCTAAGGGGTCACCTTGTGCCCCAGGAACTTTTGCACTGACTGAGACCAGCAGGGAAATCTCTGCTCCAGGTCCCCGCATCGTCCCCATGATGGCATGAGCTCCTTTCAATAAGAGCCCCTCAATCAGTCTTCACCAACCCAGTGCCTTTCAGATGCTTTGGACTTCACAGTGGCCATGAAGTTTAGTATGAAATTCTCACAGTTTTTTTTTTTTTTTTTTTGGTATGGTTTTTGCATCAATCGACCACTTCAATCAGCAGAACTGGCACTACTGCAGGGCCCACATAATGCCCATTCTGCATTGGTAAGAACTCGCTTGTTTAGTGTGGCAGCACCTGCCCTTTGGGACTCCCTGTCTAGGAAGAGCAAGCAGGAGCCTCCACTCTCTTCTTTTGTGCACCTGGAGAAAACAAGCATTCTTTTTTAGGCAACCCTTCCCAGGTACTTCGATATGCCAGTGTGAATTCTAATCTGTTTTAGCATTTTAAGTTTTCGTATAGGCCTGGGTAGCTCAGTTGACTAGAGCAGTGTTTCCCAACCACTGTTCCGCGGCACACTAGTGTGCCGCGAGATGTTGCCTGGTGTGCCGCGGGAAAAATTAAAGAATTCGAAAGATTTTTTTTTTTAAGTCAAATTTTCGATTGGGGCGCCGTCACTAGATGACCCCTGGGGTTCCCTCCCTCCCTCCCGCTCTGCGCCTCCCTCCTCCTCCTCCTCCGGGGAGGCCCTTCCTGGCTCTCGGCCAAGGCTTGGCGGCTGCCACTCACTCACTCGCTCGCCCACCCGTCCCTCCATCCCTGTACCCGGCCTCTCCCCCTCCGTCCCCGGCGCGGGGGCTGCCGGGATCCGTAGTCCCCTCGCTCTTGGGCTCCGCGCCCGCGCGGGGTGCGCAAACTACATTTCTCAGCGTGGCCTGGCGGGCCGGGCGTTTTGTTTGAAGCGCTCTTCTCCCGGCCATGGAATGAGCGCAGCGGCGGTGGCCGGGCGGGCAGGGGCTCTTCCGCGCACACCCCGCGCAGCCTGCCTGCGCCCCCGCGGAGATCGGGCGGCAGGATGGAGCCCGGGGATCCCCGCGGAGGCGGAGCGGCGGAGGCGGAGGCTGCCCCCCAGGTAGGGCTGCGTCGGGGGGGGGGTTATTTTTGCAATGCTGCATCCGTGCCGGAGGGGACGCATCGGACCGCGGGGAGACCCCTTGGCGTGCGTGCAAGGCAATGCATGTGTGCAGGCGTTGCATGGAGTGCAGTGCAATGCAATGGCAACGCGGCGCCCTGCATGCATGCATGCAACTTCCACTGGCGCTCCGGACTTGGCAGGTGAGGGGGGTCCCCAGTGGGCGGCAGAGAGAGCCGGGAGGGCGAAGGGGAGCCGGGGGGAGCAGCGCTGCTCCCCGAGCCGAGCCCGGGGGGAAACTTCGGCGTCGTTGCGCCGGGTGTTGGAAGCGGAGGCTGGCGGGGGCCCCTCACCTGCAAAACCTGGTCGCCTCTCATATATTTCGTGCATTGCATTCATCGCCCGCTTTCTCCTCCAAGGAGCTCCCGGGGGCGCGCGTGGTTCTCCCCGTGTTATCCTCGCAACAACAGCCCTGCGAGGTGGGTCAGGCGAGTGGCCCAAGGGAGCACCCAGGGATTGTCCTGGCCAGGTGGGGTGATTTGAACCCTGCTCTCTGCCCGGTCTTCGTCCTCATTTAGCACTCATTTAGCACTCATTTAGTCCTCATGCACATTCGTCCACATGTGCATGACTGTGCATGACTGAGGTTTTCCCCCCTCGTCTTGGCTATGGTGTGAGTCTGTGCTGTTAATTAATGGGGTTCTGCCTTCGGAGAAGATGAGCCAGCCCTCAAGGAGGTGATTATGTAATTTGCTAGCAATTCATGTCCCTCCCGGCATGACGCTGCGCGCTGACGTCACGGGGCTGTAATGGTGGTGTGCCTCGAGATTTTTTTCATGAAACAAGTGTGCCTTTGCCCAAAAAAGGTTGGGAAACACTGGACTAGAGTTTGGTGCTGATAAGGAGAAGGTTGCAGGTTCAGTCCCCATGAGGGACAGCTGCCTATTGCTGGACTGCAGGGGGTTGGACCAGGTGACCCTGGGGTCCCGTCTACCTTGACAATTCTATGATTCTGTATGTTTGGCTCCAAATTTTTCTTGATTTTCTTATTTTTACCTTTTTGTTAGCTGCTTTGAGGGTCTTTTAAAAAAATATTGAAGCAGTGTATAAATTTTATGAAATAAATAAATAAATAAATAAATGATGAATCTGATTATTTTATATTATTTTATAAAATTTATATACTGCCTGCTTGTAAGAAGAAAACCTCAAAGCAGTTATTGTTTATTTCATGGGGATATAAGGTATTGGGCAAAACCCTTGGATCTCCTCAGATGAAATTCCAGCCCATCAGGGTCTCCTGCTTATGAGAGAGCAAAATTAGTGTCTAAGTGTCTATCTGCGCCTTGTTAAGTTGACCCTAGAAAAGTTCTTTCATTTTATTCTTGAAAGCAGAGCAGATCTGCTTCCAAGTTTTGGATTATGTTTGACATTCAATGGGGTGCAAGTTTCTTCCTGCAAAGCTGCAGTTTAAGCTGATCTGTAGGATTAAGGCTTTTTCTTTTTTTTAACCGTAGATGTTAAAATCAAATTCTGTTTCTAAAACTCTTCAGGGAAAGTAGAAGTCTAGATGAGCATTTAACATTCACGGTGCTGCTTGGTGGTTTGTGTATGTTGGAGTTTTTTCTTCTTCCTGCACCTAGCTTTGCTTAAATAATACATTTCCCCAAACCACACGACTTAAACAATACATACACCCAATCACTTTTGTTCAAAGTCAAGTACAAATCAATTTCATTTTCAGGATACCTAAACACAAGGTAGCAGGCCGTTGTGTTTGACTGGCAGGCACTGTAGCGAAGCGTTAATTGCTCAGCAAAACCCAGCTGTTTGAAGTGGAAGAGAAATTGCAGAAACAGTGGCAATTATTATTCATACAAATCCTACACTGTTGCAGATGCAAATCTTGAATTTGAGCCATAGTCCTGGAATGTTGTACATGGGGAACCTCTTTAGTGACTTCAGCTTTGAAAACCTGGCAGAAGAATGGGGGAATTCAAATTCCTATTTGACAATTATTTTTCTCCCATTTTCTGAGGAGTTGGATCAGAAGTGGGGAATCTGTGCTCTTCCAGATATTTTAGGACTCCAGTTCCCATCATTCTCTTTGTCTACATCAAGGGTAGCCAATGTGGTATCATCCAGATGCTGCAGAACACACATCCCACTGTCTCTGATCATGATGGCCAATGGGAGTTGAATACCACAACATCTGAAAAGCACATTACCTCCTCCCCCCCCCCCGATGTAACAGCATACAGGTTGCTGGTGGAATCTTTTAGAGACTTCCTGGGCACTCAAATGCTGTGTGTGCCAATAAAAAGACTAAATCCCAAATGAAAAACCAATATACCTTTCAAAAGAAACTTGCTTATTTTGGTCTTGTTAAAAAGAAAAACATACACACACCCAAACTATTACATTTTGTTAAAATCTGACCTTATTGGCTTGCCTCAGTAGGCACAGTGGGTCAGTTTTATTTTTCCTCCACTAGATGGAGTTCCACAGTTAGAATAATGGCAACATTACCCTACCTATTTCGGGTATGCAGTCCTGAGTGTTGCATTGCTCCTTCTCTTCAGGTTTAAGCTGGGAGTCACATCTGCTGCTGGGCGCCATTTCATCAGAGAGACATCGCACCTCTCGGACACGGAAGCCGCCTTCGCAGGACTTTGAGCACTGCAATGCATTTAAAATAAATAAATAAGTGCTCTGGCAAAGTATGAAATTAACAAAGCAAGCCACTCTCACAGTGCAGCCCTGTGTATGTTTACTCAGAAGTAACCCTCACTGCAATCCACCACACTGTGACCAGTACCAACATTACTCAGTCATTTTGGGAATTTCCACAGATCAGGAGCGGCATGCCAGGTGTTGGCCCAGGATCAGCCCCAAATCAAAAGATCAACAGAACATCAGCTGTGTCATTTTGCAGCTTCTAGTTTATTGCTTTCTCAGAATGCTGTTCTCTTGCCTTAAAACAAGAGTGGTAAGAGTAATTTGCCCTTCTGTGTGGTCATGAAAATCTATCCAGGAAGCAAAGCACTCAAAGTAGGAGAGTGGGCAGAGCTGGGGCAGCCAAAGCAATTTCCTCACTTAGCAGTCTGAAGCAATTTGGGATCATATTGTTTTCAAGGACTTTGGGAGGGAGGAGGTTCCAAGAACGAAATCAAAGGAGAACGAGAAGGTTCATCACACACACACACAGCCCTCTGAAGACACCCAAGTAAGAAGGAGCTCTTCACAAACCACTTGAGGTACACTAGACCTATTTTTATCTCAGTTGAAGGAGATACAGGAATGTTTTGAGTTGTGCAGAAGAGACAGGTTTTCCTGTCAGCAGTGACTGTTGAGAACCTTTATATGCTTCTTTCCTTGTAACATTTACAGCCCACCTTTCTTCCAAGGAACCAAAGGTGGCAGGTGTGGCTCCTGTTCCTCCCTTTTGTATCCCCACGGCCACCTAACCCAAAGATACCCAGTGACTGAGCAGGGTTTGCAGTCCTGGTGCCCCAGGTGTCCAACACTCTAACTTGGGGGGGGGGGCGCGACCTCCAGTCATGCAGTCACTTGTGGTCCTCCAAGCTTCTCCATCTGACTCTCCTCAGGTCGCGAACACTACCAAGTCACACCATCTCTCCCCGAGGCCACACCTCTCAGCAGCTTTACTCTGTACCCTCCTTGAGTGTTTTTGCTAAGTTGGGATTTGCCCTTGCTTGCCTGGATGGAGGACAGAGCTCTCTCTCTCTCTCTCTCTCTCTCTCTCTCTCTGTGTGTGTGTGTGTGTGTGTGTGTGTGTGTGTGTTTTCTTTCTAGAAACTAGCCTACATGTCAAAGGCAAAATTCATATTAATTGTTCTTCTCACTTTTGCCTCTGGCCCCACCCACCACCACCAAATGGCCCCTGGGATGCTCTCCAGAAGAGAATGCGGCCCTCAGTTTGAAAAGGGTTCCCTCCTTCTGCTCTAAACCAAGGGTATTCAAGCTCCCCAGCTAAGATAGCTGATGTTGGCAAGGACATGAGGTCTAGAAACTTATTAGTGGGAAATGGCGGCTGCATGCAGCTGCCTAGGCGAACAGGATGCTGATGACCAGCCAGTTGGGTTCCTTGCTGAAGATGCTTTCGTCAGCACCTTGGAAGCAGACTAAACAGACAATTCCTTACTTGCATTCCTGCAGTGTTAAATGTCACTGCACAGATTACTTCTTTAAGTCCTCACAAGGATTTGTTATACACTGAAAAACTTGGAAGGTGTCAGGTCTGGTAGCCTGGAGGCAGGCAGATGGTTCAGCAGAGAGGAGAGGGAAGCAGTTCAACAAGGAATCAAGCGAGAAGGCAGACGATGAGCAACTCCGCATGACACAGCTGAGTGACAGAGCCTCTGCCTTGCATGCAGAAGGTCCCAGGTTCAATCTCCAGCACCTCCAGGTAGGGCTGCAAAAAGCCCCTTGTTTGAAACACTAGTCACTGCCAGTCAGTGCTGACATGAGTGAGCTAGATTCCTCTGTTCAGTTTGCCCAGCCACTGTAAAGGTCTGTGTGGGAGCTCCTTGGAGGACTAGAAGCTGCACCTCCACCAGCTATCATGTCACCTCTCCCTGGCTCCAAACCCTGCATCCTTTCCTCACGGGGAGCCCCTCCACCCCCCACCCACCCCCCCCCCGCTGCTAGTTGTGGGCTTCCCACACACCTCTGGTTGGCCACTAGGAGAAGAGGAGGCTGGACTAGGAGGGCCTTCAGAGCTCTGCTTAACCTCTCCAGGGCTGGCCATAGGAACAGACTTCAGCTGAGCATTTGTGTTTTGGGCAGAGGAATCAACCAAACGCAGCAGCCGAGTACTTACCGTGCTCCATTCGGTGCTAAACCATTTAGCGCCGCAAGGCTTGAGGTAGCAGGTCTGCTGGTTGGGAGGTGTCTCCAGAAATGAGCACTCCTCAGGGCTCAGCAGGTCAAAGCTGCTTTCCATTTTTCGGATACAAATCACTTCTCTCTGCTGAGTTCCACGGCCACATTCAATGGAGCACTATACATAAGCAAACAGAAAACAGAGGTGGAGATACATACTCATATGTTTACTTCATAAACTTTAGACTGTCTTTTTTGTTGAGTGATTAATTTTAATTTTTTTTAAAATAAATAGTCACATTTTTCTATTCTATTTGGAAACCACTTTGAGGTTTCCTGCAACCAAGTGGTTTATAAGTTTTATGAAGCAAAGAGGAGGTTTCTTTAACGAGTTCAAAAGGTAAAATCAGCAATAAACTAAAAACAGATTAGACGATACAGCAACACTCTACATGTCTGGAGCGACTCGTCTACACAAAAGTGTCTTCAGCAGGCGCTGGAAAGAGTGGAGTGAAGGCCCTGCCTGGCGTGAAGAGGCTCCGTGTCCCAGAGTGCAGCTGCTGCCAAACGTCAAAGATCCATTTCTTACAGATGTTGAACAGGTATTATGGGTCCAGTTACAGATGGGTAGCCGTGTTGGTCTGCCATAGTCAAAATAAAAAAAATTCCTTCCTGTAGCACCTTAAAGACCAACTAAGTTAGTTCTTGGTATAAGCTTTCGTGTGCATGCACACTTCTTCAGATACTTCAGGTATTATGGGGTACCTGGAACAGGGCCAGTGCCATTGATCAAAGTGGTTGAGTGAGCATATATGGCATAAGAGGTATTCTTGCAGGAAAACTGGTCCCAAGTTGTTAATGACTTTATATATATATATAAAATGGGCAGCCAGTGAAGATCTCTGAGCACAGGTGTTATATATGCCAGCAATCATGTTGCAGTATTCTGCACTAACCACAGATTCAGGATAGGTGCAAGGGAAGCCCCACAAAGAGTGTATAGCAGTAAATGTAATGGAGGTAGCTTATATAAAAGGTCCCACCCCCACCCCACCCTGTCTCAGTTGGTTGCTTACCGTTTTAAATACGCAAATTTTATGAATTAAGATATTTCACCCAATCTCCGTAAGTGAACTAGCTTTTCTCCCCCCCTCAATGAAGAGAGCGCAAAATATAACCCTTTTTTCACCATCAATAATTTTGCAGCCATTAGCAAATTCTAAACAGAACTCAGAACTTTTAGAAGACATCTGAAGGCAGCCCTGTATCAGGAAGTGTTTTATGTTGGACACTGCATTACGTTTTTATATGCGTTGGAAGCTGCCCAGAGTGGCAGATGGGTGGGGTATTATTATTATTATTATTATTATTATTATTATTATTATTATTTATAGTGGTTGCTGATGGATATTGCCAGAACTTGTCTGTATTTTTTTTATTTGTTCCTGTGTGTGTTAGAGAGAGAGAGAGAGAGAGAGAGAGAGAGAGAGAGAGAGAGAGAGAGAGAGAGCGCAACAGCTGACCTTTGGTATTTACACTTGGCCTGTTATATTTGTCACAACTTTGTTCCCAGAGACAGATGATGCTGCAATCATTTGACTTGAATCAGAAGGATTAGTTGGTTTTGCCCAGCAAGCAAAACAGACAGAAGGCTCCACCTTTCAGGTTTAATAACTGTTCCCTTTAGCAAAGCAGCTATATCAGTTCATGAGATTAAGGCAAATAGGGCAGGACTCTTCTTGCACCACAGAAATGTCTCGTTCCACTTTAAGATGATGGGGACACATGAAGGGTCAAACTACACATTTGCAGTCAGTTGCATGAGACTTTGTTTGTTTGTTTGTTTGTTTGTTTGTTTGTTTGTTTGTTTACTTAAGCAATCAATCCCCAAGCAGTTGTCTAAAGCTGCAGTCGGTGAGGACTGATTATGTTTCTTTTTCCCATGGGCACATTTCTTATCAAAATATTACCTCCCAACAACTTTTTTTGCCCTGTAATAGACTTTGCTCTCTCAACCTGTCTCCTGATTTAATGGGATTATATTAATTGCATTTTTAATAGTATGGTTGGTTATATTTCAGTGCTTGTATAATTTGTGAATTCACTTCAGTATTACAAGGAAGTCAATTTGGGGTTTAAGCAGTTTACATTATTATTATTATTATTATTATTATTATTATTATTATTATTATTATTAGTTCTTTGCTGGCAGAGCTCTGAGGAAAGCCCTGAAATGGGGCATTCTGAGTGTGGGTGGGGGCTCAGGCAGCCAGGGATCCACTGGGTCCCAAGCTGGGCTCACTGCCATCAAGCAATGGCATTGGGCCTTCTCCAGGCCTGACTGCTGTGCCAGCCTTGAATTTCCCTGCCACCCTGACCTTTCGCTGTGGCCACTGTGAGCTCTGCCCCTCGGCAAAGTCCCACCGGCAGCGGTTGGGGCAGCTGGATTGCAGTCTAACTAAATTAGGCCTGGGGGGTGGAAGGGGGGGGGTGTCCCGGGAGTCTCCTCAATGGTGCTCTGTTCTCCTGAGAAAGTGGTGCATTTATCGGAGGTGAGGAATGGTGAAAGGGACCCTGTTGGGCTTAACCTTTTTGTTCTGCCTCTAGCATTTGAGGTGAGAATTCAGCTTGGCTTGCTCCCCGCCCCGCTTTCCCATTCTGTTTGATATGGGGGAATTTAGATGCCACCAGGGTTTCCTTTTCATCTCCATAGCCTGCTCCGGAGGGAGGGGCTTGGGCTCAGTTCAGAAACAACTTTTGGCCCAGGTAGCCCTTGACTGAATCTTTAAAGGTTAAATACACAATACAGTTCCTGGCACTTTTTGGAAAAGGTCTTCAGGAGAGAAATCCAGCGCTATATTGGTTTCCATGTCACTTGAAAAAGGCTTTAAAAATACCAAAACACGCTTAGCACAATTTACTTAAAAAGAAGAAGAAAAAGAAGGGGGAGCCTTGTTTTTACTTCTGGTAGAGATTAAAAGCACAGGGTGCTTAACCAGCCCCAAGTAATCACTTTTAAATTGGCCCTGGGACACTTCAAATGCCTGAAAGCCCCTCAAACAGAAGAGAGCAAAAACTTGACCACTGCTTACCAAGAGGGGAGGACTATATGGCGAAGAGGCATGTCTTCACCCAGGCCTTTGATACCTGAGATGTGTGTTTGCAGGAACCACCATGTTCCTGTGAATGTTAAGACTTCTGAACTGTTTTTTACTTCAATTCTTTCCTGCCAGGCCTTTGGCTTTGAATTATCTATGGCCTCCTTTAGTGGGTGGGATGTTCTAATCCCCCTCCCCCTCCCCCCTCCTATTACTACTACTACTACTATATACTACCGTATTTTTCGCCCTATAGGACGCACTGTCCCATAAGGCGCACCTAGTTTTTTGGGGGGGAAATAAAGGGGAAAAAATTATCCCCCCCCCCAGGCGCGGGGCTGGGGCTGGGGAGGCCCGAGCTTCCCCTGACCCCAGCCCCCAAACAGGCAGCTCTCTGCAAGCCGTGGGAGCCCAGCGCTGGCTCCTGCTGCTTGCGGAGAGGTCCACGAAGCCTGGACGCGCTGATCTCAGCGCGCGCAGGCTTCGGCATGCAGGCAACTCTCCAGGAGTGCTCCCGCTGCTTGCGGAGAGGTCCGCGAAGCCTGGAGAGCGAGAGGGGTCGGTGCGCACCGACCCCTCTCACTCTCTAGGCTTCAGCGAAAGCCTGCATTCGCCCCATAGGACGCACACACATTTCCCCTTCATTTTTGGAGGGGAAAAAGTGTGTCCTATAGGGCGAAAAATACGGTACCTCCCCTTCACCCTAAGGTGCCAGGGCAAGTTATAACATGTGAAACAACATTAAAGTATTGTCTTAAATTAACATGAAAACTTAAGATCTTTCTTGGATCAGATGAATGGTCCATGTAGTTCCACATCTTGTCCTCACAGTGGTTGACTAGGTAAAGCCCACGAGCGATACATGAGCGCAAATGCTCTTTCCTACTTGAGATCCCCAACAGGCATTCAAATATATGCTGCCCTTGATCACTTTACCCCCCTCCATTCATTTGTCTAATCCCCCTTTAAAGCCTCCCAGACTGGTGGTCTCCACCCCCTCTCCCATCCTTTAACTATGGCGCAAAACAGGGTTTCCTTTTGTCTGTCTGGAATCTCCCAGAATTCAGAGGTTGCCCAAATTTCCTTGAAACATCATTTTCAATAGAAATTTGGGTGGCCGCTCTAGATGGCAGATATGAAGCATAGAAATGATGGAATAACTTTTTAGCAAGCATGTTTGGAAACTGCCAGAGGTTCATAATGAAACCGATTTGGAAGAGACACTGATAATCTGCTCTAAACATGACTACAAATCAGACGGTCTGAACGGTGCAATCACCATTTTCACCACAAATCAATCTTCAACACATATTTATTTTTTTACACTATATTATATATTGTAGCTGACCAGTGGAGAATTAAAATATTATGGGTTTTAAAATGTCCGTGGCTGCATATTCCTGGAGAATTTATTACTTTAGAGAAATAAATTAGAAGCCTGAAGCAATATGGTAGATTTATGGATAAACTCTCTGTGGGTGCTCCGGAGTTCAAGACATAATTCCTGTTAACAGCATTGTAAATTGCTGGTCCCAGAGGCAATTAACTCTTGGGATGCCAGTTAACATAACAGAACCTTGGAGCTGGTCCACCATTCAAAGGTCTATGCTGGGATGGAGGAAGATGTCTATGCAAGAAGAACAAGGATTGGGTGCTTTTCCAGGACTATTAAGCAGATGCACTCTGACAGTGCCCCAATATGAAACAAAGCTGTAAGATGCCGATTGTAAATGTTTGAGAGGGGCTTTCAAGTTGCATCAGCTTTTGTCCTGAGAGAGAGAGAGAGAGAGTCTGAGTGTGTTGAGCGAATGCTGCATTTCATTATGATTCCATAGCTTGGAATTCTGTGAAATTCTCGGCTGGCATTTTTATTACTTTAAGTTGCTTTTTTTTACATAGCTCACCACTAATCTAATTTAGATCTTTTCCTGACAATATGTGTTAAGAGAGGGGGCAGAGGGCATGAAGGATTAAAAAGGGGGCCAGGTCTATTGCAGAAAGCCTTGAAGTCCTAAAAGCTTTATCGTGCATTTTGTGAGACTAAGCAGTTTATTGGCATGATCAGCCATATCAGGGAGTCAATTATGAAAAAAACGATAGAATTCTGATCATCAAAGTCAGAGATATAGGCCAGCGGTCAGCAAACTTTTTCAGCAGGGAACCGGTCCACTGTCCCTCGCAGACTATATTTTTTGGGAGGGGGGAATGAACGAATTCCTATGCCCCACAAATAACCCAGAGTTGCATTTTAAATAAAAGGACACGTTCTACTCATGTAAAAACATGCTGATTCCTGGACCGTCCACAGGCCAGATTTAGAAGACGATTGGGCCAGATCCGACCCCCGGGCCTTAGTTTGCCTACCCATGATATAGGCCTTTCCAGTGCTGAGACTAAACCAAACTCCACTGAGAGTAATGGCTTGTCCACACCAGAGTTTGCATTCCCATTTAATTTGTGTAGTTGTAAAGGTGGTGTCTCCCCTTCGCATTAACACCCCGGCACAGTAGGCTTGATATTTACAGTCTTTATTACATATGTACAAGAAATAGCTACAGTTCAGGATTATGCATCCGAACCCATTGAGTCAGATTCGGGGAGTGGCTTCCTTCAATTCCCACGCCAAGAAAGTAGGTGTGGGAATTGTGTGAGACATCTTTGATCCTTAGTTTATTTCCCTCCTTGTCTCTGCTGATTTGAAAGTCTGAGCTCCCTTCTAGGTGGTTGAAGGGCTCTGCAGCATCCCCGAGCCCCTGCTCCACCTCCTCTGTCACCTCCAAATTCTCCCTGACAGTAGTCCACATGATGTGACCCTCAAACCACATCAATCTCAATCCTTTCCCCTTGTAAATTTGGTTTTACCTGATAAAGGGATAATTCAATAAATTGGAGAAAATTAGGCTCAAAACTGTTTTCCTTGGGGGTTGCAGACTATTTGTTTTAGCGTTTTGGGGTGGGTGGATCCACTGTCACTTTCTGCTACTTCTCTTCCCTTGCCCACTAACTCATTACCTGAATTTCTTTATCACTTTTGCTTGTAACTATTTCTGGTGTGCTTCAGGAATTCCCTGGTTCTTTCATCCTTCAGATTTGCACAAAACCAGAAAACTGCCCAAGCAATCACCATTAGACATTTCTACAGTGGATATATTGAGCAGCAGTCTGAAAAATGTGTGCTGAGAATTTAGTTGCTTTCATTTTCTTTTCCGGTGTGCTAGTAAGTGTGAGTCAGGAGCTTAGCCACACACATATATCCTTTTGACCTCTCAGATTTGTGCAAAAACCAGAAAACTGCACAAACAGATTTACGATTACTTGACATTGTGTTTTGCGCAGTTCTTTGGCGGGTTTTTAAACCAACAACAAGGCATGCCCTATCAGTACTTAACTGCCATAATAGAATCAACCAATTAGAATGCAGGGACATACACAAAAGCCTAGTCCTTTGCACAGGAAACACCAACCTTGCTCCTCATATACTAATTCAAAAGCATGTTGTGACCCACCCTGGGACATTAGCATGAAGGGTGGGTAATAAATCAAGGGCTGGATTCAACTAAACAGTGACTGCATTGGGAGCCATCTGGAGCCACCACAAGTCCTGCTAGCACAATGGGTTTCCCCCACTCCTCCCTGGAGAACTCCCAGAACAGCACACACTCTGGGAGTGGGAGACACATAGGGCACAGTTTTTCAACATTTTTGAACCCATTGCTCCCTTGACCAACTACAATCTTTTTGCGGCACCCCTGTAGAGCTCAGGAGCCCAGTTATGTCACCCCTTGCCTGCAGCTCCTCACCACCTTTTCAGGCACCCTCCCTTGTGGAGTGTTCCCTCAACCTCCCTCCTCTCCCCTCTCCTTGGGAATCCTCTGGGCAGCCACTGCTGCCCCCTGGTCTCTGAGTTGCCCCCCCCCCCAGCACCTTACCCTGGGAGGCAACAGTGGGTGCTGCCAGGCCTGCATGGCATAAAGGCTCCCCTTCAGCACTGGGCACTCAGCTCCCAGGCACTGGCAGAGGAAGAGGGGTGCAGGGACCCACCACAGGTCCTAACACAGTCCCAATGATGTCAGAATCCAATTTGGTCTGAGTGATCTCTTCTGGTTTTCGTTTTGGGTTTGGTGTCTTGGGGGATTAGCTTACTTTGTCAAGTCCAGGTATGGATCAGCCAAGGAGTGTTGGGCTCAGCTCTTCCATCGCTAGCTAACCGTTATGAAGAAATGGCCAAATAATTAGGGAGAGGGACAGATCCCTAATTGATCCGTCAGCACCTGTTTCTCTCCAGTTTAACTGGTTGAGGGAAAGTGGCCAGAAGGAATACAACCATAGGAGCAGAGAGAGAACAAAACACAATTCAGATCTCTTAATGGAATTGTGTAGGGTAAAAAGACATTGAGAACATATGGAGGCAACAAAGGATAATTCTTCAGGAATAAGAATCATAGAATCATAGAATCATAGAGTTGGAAGAGACCACAAGGGCCATCGAGTCCAACCCCCTGCCAAGCAGGAAACACCATCAGAGCACTCCTGACATATGGTTGTCAAGCCTCTGCTTAAAGACCTCCAAAGTAGGAGACTCCACCACACTCCTTGGCAGCAAATTCCACTGTCGAACAGCTCTTACTGTCAGGAAGTTCTTCCGAATGTTTAGGTAGGTGGAATCTTCTTTCTTGTAGTTTGGATCCATTGCTCCGTGTCCGCTTCTCTGGAGCAGCAGAAAACAACCTTTCTCCCTCCTCTATGTGACATCCTTTTATATATTTGAACATGGCTATCATATCACCCCTTAACCTCCTCTTCTCCAGGCTAAACATGCCCAGCTCCCTTAGCCGTTCCTCATAAGGGATCGTTTCCAGGCCTTTGACCATTTTGGTTGCCCTCCTCTGGACACGTTCCAGTTTGTCAGTGTCCTTCTTGAACTGTGGTGCCCAGAACTGGACACAGTACTCCAGGTGAGGTCTGACCAGAGCAGAATACAGTGGCACTATTACTTCCCTTGATCTAGATGCTAGACTCCTATTGATGCAGCCCAGAATTGCATTGGCTTTTTTAGCTGCCGCGTCACACTGTTGGCTCATGTCAAGTTTGTGGTCAACCAAGACTCCTAGATCCTTTTCACATGTACTGCTCTCAAGCCAGGTGTCACCCATCTTGTATTTGTGCCTCTCATTTTTTTTGCCCAAGTGCAATACTTTACATTTCTCCCTGTTAAAATTCATCTTGTTTGCTTTTGCCCAGTTCTCTAATCTGTCAAGGTCGTTTTGAAGTGTGATCATGTCCTCTGGGATGTTAGTCACCCCTCCCAGTTTGGTGTCATCTGCAAATTTGATCAGGATGCCCTTGAGTCCATCATCCAAGTCGTTGATAAAGATGTTGAATAAGACCGGGCCCAAGACAGAACCCTGTGGCACCCCACTAGTCACTCTTCTCCAGGATGAAGAGGAACCATTGATGAGCACCCTTTGGGTTCGGTCAGTCAGCCAGTTACAAATCCACTGAGTGGTAGCATAGTCAAGACTGCATTTTACCAGCTTCTTTACAAGAATATCATGGGGCACCTTGTCAAATGCCTTGCTGAAATCAAGGTAGGCTACATCCTAGAGAATGATAATAATAATAAACCCAAACATTCTGGAATGTGATGATTGCTAAAAGTATTTTCCCAAAAAAGACCAATAAGTATAATAAAGTAAATTAATAAAAAAGAGCCACATAATTAACTCGCCTGAACTCCATTTTTCTTAATTTTTGCTGGATCTTCCCCCAAACATTTTGAAGATGAACAGTACCTGGCTCCAGCTTCCAGCAAACCATTCCACTTTCCCCAAACATGGCCCATTGTCACAGGGTGTGGTCTCTGCTGGTCTGTTGTGTCCGCAGCCCTCCAGTGGTAAGCTGCTGATGTGGTTGGTCATGCATATGACGGAGCGTGTCCGGACACCAGAGCCACATTCGGCTGAGCACTGTCATCGTGGGAGACAACAAAGACATCCGTTAGCCCAACTGCTGCTTTAGTGAAAGCAGTTGTGAAATGCTTGGAAGGTGACTCAAGGGCTCTCTGGCACAAGAAGGTACACAAATCCAGATCAGGTTCTGACAGCAGGATATCCACATTCTGCAATCAGAATGTATATTCAAAGAGGAATCTTGTTTTGGAAGAGGGGAAAGGGCAAAATGGAAAGAGAGAGAAGACAGGGAGACGTTTCCAAGGTGTCATCTGTCTCCTGCCACTTATTCATGAAGCTTAGAAATCTGCTCTAGATAATGATGATGAAGATAAGTAAAAATTGACAGGGTGCTAAATTCTATGCAAGATAGCATAATATGGTGATGTGTGACCTTCTGGGTAACTGAATTGAGGTTTCCATCAAAAATACTTGATAGTGATGCCCTAGACAGTGTTATAGTACTCATGCAGCCTATTCCGTTGGAAAGAGATATGCAAACTTTTGGGACTGAGGACCACAATCCCTTTGGTGAATTGGTGGTGCTGTGAACAGCCAAAGCAGAAAGTCTCTGTCTGTCTGTCTCTCTCTTTCACACACACACACACACAGGCCTGATCCAGCAGGCTCTTCTTATATTCAATCAGCCTTTCATCCAGTATAAATCCTAATTTGCTGGCAGAGTGTCTATACATCTTTCTGCTAATCATTCACTTATTGTGCACACAAAGTGTGTTCCTTTAAAAAAAACAAAAAAAACCCCATTGATTTGTTATGCTAGGGGGTGACAGAGCATTTTAATCCACTTTAATTTAAATTTCTTGGTATTTGTTTGAATTTCTCCCACAAAACACTCACAGCCTGGTGGTACCATTTTGGGTCATTAACATTCCACATCCACAAAGTATTTCAATTGGCTTCTGGTGCTTTTAGCACACTCAGCTAGCAATATTACTTGTTGAGGTTCTCCAGAAACTGAGTTCTGTTCTAAGTAAGCTGAACAAATGGATCACATTTCAAATTAGATGCCAACTAAGAAGATACCGACTTGCCCCACTCTGTGCTGTGAGATTTCAGCGCAGATTAACTGCTTGCAAAGGATATTAAAGAGCTTCAGCAGCAGACTTGGAACCAGGATATTGTTGGGCTCTTGAGCTTTATTTCCATCTTTTAAAATTAAAACAAAGACATTTCTCTGCAAAAACCAGACACCCAACAGCATGCTTAAGCTTCTTGAAAACATCTGGGTGACATCATAAAAGCAGCAGAGGAGCCTTGCTGGCTCAGACCAAAGAGGCTTGTGTAGGCCAGCCATGGGTTCAGACTCAAGAGCCTCTGGCTGCAGACTTTCCTGCTGTAGACGGCCAGGGCAGGTGTCACGCTCTGAGCTTGTTGCTGGAGATCATGAAACAATGGAGCCTGAGAAACTTGAGCCCCCTAAAAAGAACCTCCTGGATGCTCATGGGTGTCTTCACCTGAGGAACCGAGGGTCCACTGCATAGGGTCACCATACGTCTGGTATTCAGTATTTGGCTCAACAACTTTGCCTAAAAAGCTCAAGAACTTTTGTGTCCGGATTTTCACTTTTTGAAATATGGCAACCCCACCACTGCAGGAGCCAGCCAGCTCAGGGAGTACACCATGGAAGAGGCTGGAGAGCAGAGTGGGAGTTTTCAGGCCAGAGGGCTGGCTCTTTAAGAACGCCCTAAGTCACAAGGGTGGGGCGCGGGTGGCGCTGTGTGTTAAACCACAGAGCCTAGGACTTGCCGATCAGAAGGTCGGCGGTTCAAATCCCCGCGACGGGGTGACCTCCCGTTGCTCGGTCCCTGCTCCTGCCAACCTAGCAGTTCGAAAGCACGTCAAAGTGCAAGTAGATAAATAGGTACTGCTCTGGCGGGAAGGTAAACGGCGTTTCCGTGCACTGCTCTGGTTCGCCAGAAGCGGCTTAGTCATGCTGGCCACATGACCCGGAAGCTGTACGCCGGCTCCCTCGGCCAATAAAGTGAGATGAGCGCCGCAACCCCAGAGTTGGTCATGACTGGACCTAATGGTCAGGGGTCCCTTTACCTTTACCTTAAGTCACAAGTGGCAGATCCAGAGAGAAGTCAGTTGCATACACACAACACACTTAAAACACACTTCTGCCTCCAAAGAACCCTAGGAGCTATAATTTGTTAAGGGTGCTGGGAATCTTAGCTCTGTGAGGGGTAAACTACAGTTCTCGGGATTCTTTGAATGGGGGTGTGTGTCTCAAATTTGTTTAAATGCATGGTGTATATGCATAATTTTTCTGACACTTTTGCCCCCTCTTTTCTTTCAAAGAGTTCAGGGCAGCAGGGATGGTTCCCCTGCTCCTGCCCTTGAGGGAATCCAGAGCACAGAGCATCCAGTGGGTGTGCTCATCATTACTCCATGTGAGCAGCAAGTGTGCAGCCTGGGTTTTAGCAACTGCTGTGCTAAATGGCTTGAAATGGTGGGAGCAGAACCACTTGTAGTTGTACAGCAACAGGGAACTCTCTTACGGTGGGATTTAGTTCAGTTTACATCTCATAGAATCGTAGAGTTGGAAGGGACCCTGAGGATCATCCAGTCCAGCCCCCGGCGATGCAGGAATAGGGATCGCACCTGCAGCCTTGGTGCTGCCACTCTAACCACTGGGCCATCTGAGCTCATGTGCACTTCCCAAAGCAAGGCACAAATCAGAGCCATCCCTAAAACACACAGACAACTGAATTCTCTTGTAAAGAAAGAAGATGTATATATTAGGGGAGAGCGTGCGTAAGAAGAAGAAAATACAATGACTATTTGGAAAAGGGGCTTGCAAAAATATGTATAGTAGGAGAAATTGTGCAGTCAAATAAAGACTTAAAAATAATCACAAAGTGATGTGCAAATGGGAAGAACTGCCAGGGCGGGGCGGGGGGGGGGGAGGTGAGAAACTGAGAAGAACCAAAATTGTCAATTGTGTCCATACTGAGTTTTTACCAGTGGCTACTGGCTGCCATTACTTTCCCACAACCACCAGCAGCCTGAAAGCCACACTGAAATGGTGCTCTGTGAAGATGCCAGTGGTATGTTTGTGCACAATCCATAATGTCACCTACCTTTCTACCTTCTGAGACTCACAGCAGGTTTATTGGGTGATTTCAAATAAGGAAACCGCACAAAGGGGTGAACATCTTTCTTCTCAAGTACTGAGGCCCTGATCCAAATCTCTCTCTCTCTCTCTCTCTCTCTCTCTCACACACACACACACACAAACAGAGCAAACACACAGCTGCTTTTAAAGGAGTTTTGATCATGGATCTCCCATGGGACCTTGACTGTAAGGCAATCATATTTCTGTGGGTACGTGTGTTTGAAAGAAGTCACCTTAAAATCCAAACTCCAAAGGTAATAATGAGAGAACAGCTGGTGAATTGTGCCCAACACAGTAGCAAACATTTGGAAATGGTTAATATGAAGAATGCACCCAGTGTTTCTCTTGCTGTACATAAAAGCATGCATTTCATAAAAACAGATCTCACCCCACTTCCATACACACATAAAGGCACCTAGTTCTTCCATTTCTTTGCTGCAACATAAATTAATGCAATAATTCTTTCTTTAAAAAACTATACAAAATTCACAACCTATCCTTTGGGCATTCAGCAAAAAATGTTCTAAAAGCATTCTCCAGCATAAAAATAAATAAATGAAGACATATTTTTAAACTTGTGTGGGAACAAATAGTACATTCAGTGGGAGGGGAGAAAGGAAAATGAACTTGTAGCTGATCTGTATGTTCGGGTGGATTTGCACCATCCCTGGATCTAATCCAGAACGCTTTAGTCAGTTTATTTATATTTCGCTGTCTTAGAGAATAATTCTTTTTCTTTTATGCACATGAGATATCACTCCAATAAATTTCTAAAGAGACATTCATCTCTGTGTAAAAGAAAATAAGCAAACACACTCAAAAATACTTTGTGATTATAAATTAAAAACGAGTCTCTATTACAAGAAGATCCTTTGAGCCTTTGCCCTGACAAACAAGCTTTGAGGAGCAGGGAGATTCTGGCAGAGCTCCACAACTGCTGGGAAAGAGGTAAGAATCATCATAAAAGGATTGGATTGGAAGACTTTTAAAAAAGATAAAAGACCCAGTTCCTTCCCTTCTCCCCCACAGACAGGAGCACCTACTCATCAGATCCCCATGTGCAACCCAGTGCAATCGCAGTGTAATCCCCACCCCCAGAGCTGGTGCACTGCAGAGGCCTGTTGGTGCCTAGGAGGAAGCCATCTTATTCCAGGTCCAGCTAGCCTGTGCCAGGACAGACTCACCTGTGGCTATACAGCAGAACAGATGCCAAGTCCTGCCAGCTGCAGACAGAATGGCCAATGGACAAGGCTGACGCCAGAAACACCCAGAGGCCATTCCTGGCCTACACTGGCTGGAGGCAGTTCTCTAGGGCCTGTGGCTGAGGTGTTCCCCTCACCTGCTGTCTGTTTTTCTTTCTAAACTGGAGGTGTCAAGGTTCGAACCCGGGTGTCATGAGTCCCAAAGAGATGTGTCTTGAAGAGACATAGTGGAGGGGCTGGTCGGACCCAGACACAGGGTGGGGGAGCTGCCTGCTGCCGACTATGGAGAGGGGACCCAGAAGGTTGGGAGAGGGTGTGCTGGGGCCTTGAGGGAGAGAGCAGTCCCCCCTGGAGGGAGTGACAGACAAGGAGCCAGATTCCAGGGAGGGTCCCAGTGGGGGACCCTCTTACACCTCACGTCTGGCTCCATGTCAGCCTTGCCTCGGATCCCAGTGCCCCCTCCAGCACTGCCAGAGCCCACTCCTGGCCCATCGTCTCAGAACAAGTTGGGTGCTCACTTTTGCCTCCCCCCCAAATTCTGCCTCTCCTGTTACCACACAATGGGACCCATGGGGGAGGTGTACAGTCTGTTGGAACAACATCCTCGCTTGCTTAGCATCTGTTCGGCCTCTGAACCCCATTTTGCTGAGGTGATGTACTGATTTGAGCATTAAAGCATTAGGACAGAAAACATACTCCAGAGTTTCAGATCTTTATCCAGTGAAATGATGCATGCAAAATATTTGCCTCGCCACTAAGCTTGAGCTGGAAGATGACCATTACAAGCCTTACCCGGTCGCTCCATTCTGTAAGAAACCAGCTTTTTGCGCAAGGCCCCATATCACAGTTCTCGATATCGTTTGGGCGCAGCTTCATGTTACATTCTTCATCATCAACGACATCTCCAAGATTGCTGACACACTTCACATCTCGTGTCTTCTGACCCACTCCACATGGCACGGAGCACTAAAACAAGAAAGATCTCTGGGTCGGGCAGGCACACAGGGATTGCATGCATTTACAGTGGTGCCTCGCAAGATGAAAAGAATCCGTTCTGTGATTCTCTTCGTCTAGCGGTTTTTTCGTCTTGCGAAGCAAGCCCATTGACGGATTAGCGGATTAGCGCTATTAGCGGCTTTTAGCGGCTTATCTGCTGATCGGATCAGCTGATAAACGGCTTAGCGGCTTAGAAAAGGGGGAGGAGGAAAAAAAACCCGCAGGAACTCGCAAGGCATTGTCGTCTTGCGAAGCAAGCTCATAGGAAATTTGTTTTGCGAAGCACCTCCAAAACGGAAAACTCTTTCATCTAGTGAGTTTTCTGTCTTGCGAGGCATTCGTCTTGCGGGGCACCACTGTATTCATTTTGATTGCGTTTCACTTCCTTTGTGCCCTTCCCTTCCTCCAAAAGTGTCCAGGGCAGTAAGCATCATAAAGAAGTATAATTCAATTAAAAATGACTAAAAATTAAACAGAGTTTTACTGAGGTTTTGATAAAAATCAGTTTGTTATTCATACGTTCTTCTTATGCTGGTCTGTGATCATAATAAAGTTGTGTGTGTGTGTGTGTGTGTGTGTGTGTGTGTGCGCGCACACACACACACACACACACGCTTGCAGGGCTCTTTTACTGCATTGCAATGAAATAAGGAATTGATGGCTGTGGCAGTGATTGTATAAACCTGCCCTGCCAGGCAAATAAATATCCAGGACTAAAATACTATTTTCTATTATGTCATTGTTGCAAATTGGATGGAATACAGATTATGTTTTACAGTTGAAGAATATTTTAAATCGTGAACACTAATATAACATTTGGAGCTATCCAACAAATGGCTTGAGATTTTGATGTTGAAAGTCTCTACTCCATCCCACGTAGGTGCATGGAAGATGAGGAAGTTTAGAGGGCCACAGTACATGGTCCTGAACCTCACCATCAGCATTCCCAATGGTCTCAGCAAGAAGGAGCAGGTGCTGATGAGAACATAATAAAAGCCCTGATGGATCAGGCTGAAGGCAGGGATTGGGAACCTTAGGCCAGAGGGCCAAAGGCAGCCCCCCAAACCTTTCTATTTAACCCTCAGGACTCTTCCCTGGCCCTGCTTTGCCACTTCCAGGAGGATTTCTGCCAGGCTCCAATATGTCCTTCAACTCTCTTAATGCTTCTTGTTTTCCTGCATGGAGGGCAGAGGAGGGTGTGCAATGTGGCCCTCAGGTTGAGAAAAAGCTATCCACTGCTTTCAGTTATATACTTTTCCCCTAAAAGGCCATCCACGTTCCCCAAGCTCACAGGAGCGGCTTTCCTGCTAGCCTCTTCTACCTGCCCTTTCGTAAAACATTCGGACAACTTCCACGTTATGGGTGACATCCAGTGCTTTGGTTCCATGAATGGAAGGACATTCTGGTTGAGGAAGGAGAGTTGTGAAAGGAGCCCTTCCACAAATGGAGTGAGAACACTGGAAGTTCCCCAGTGTTGCAGGATCAGGGCTGGTGCAATGTCAGCTGCAGCCACTGCTCCTGAAAGGTAAGCCTGTTGGGGGGCATGTTCTGTGCTCTGAATCATTCCTGTTTACCGATGTCCATTCTGTCCGAATTTGCCATTCGCTGCAGATCTTCAGCTGGCACGTACTTGTGGTCTCTGGTTTCTCCAGATGGTGGCAGCGATGTGGCTGGACCGTCAGGGTGCGGTTGGCATAGATCTGCCGGCACAGGACTTGGCGGTGCTGCATCCCGAGGCCACAGGTCTTGCTGCATTCCGACCACTCCCCGATATCCCAGCTAAGAAATGCAGGAAGGAAGAAGAGATGGGAGTCATTCTATATCTGTTTGGGGGTGGGGAGCCTCAAGCCTGGTGGCGTTGGTAGGGAAATGTGGCCCTCAATACCTTTCTGTCTGGCCCTTGCAACTCTCCCCAGGCCATGCCTTCCCCAGCTCCACCCTCCTCTGGCCTTGCTTCACACCCTCCCTGGGATATGAGGGGTGCTCGAGTGTGGGTAGAAAGTAGCCCACAGTACGAAGACAATATTTGCCTTCATTGCCCCACCCACTTTTGCCTCTGGCCCCACCCACTACTAGGATGTGGCCCCCAGAAGGAAATGTGGCCCTCATGCTGGAAAAAAAAGTTTAGCACCCCATCTATCTACGTGCTGGACAGAAAAAGTTTTTGAGCTCAGCCACTGTCCTAGCCCAGGGGTTCGCCAACATTTTTCTCTGGGCCACACTTTCCGAATAAAAATTTGCTTGTGCCACACTGTGTTTGAAATGTATGTGCGGATGTGGCACAAATCAATGTGCAGGGAGTAAAGCAGCATATATTATATTTGATTGGTGAAATGGGCCCTGTTACAGGCGTTACATTTGTAAGAACTGCATCTTTAAGTGTGGCAAAGCCTACGCTTTGGAATGCCCTGCCTATCGATATCAAGCAGGCGCCTTCACAATACTCTCTTCAGAGCCTGCTAAAAACAATTTTGATTAGACAAACCTGCTCAGATGTTAAGAAACTCTTAACATGGACTTAAATTATTCTTGTTGATTTTCTAAGTGATAATGTTATTGTCCTATCTGTTTTGTAAAATGATTTAAAATCAAGTGCTGCATAAATTTTATGAAATAAATAAATAATATTATTGATTGTTTCATTGTCTTGAGAGTTGACGGAGCACACCACAGGGGGTGAAGTCAAATGACTGCACCAAAGTGACCTCCCGGGGTGAGAGCCTGGGCAGTGGGCACGGAGGTCCTGGACTGCCCAGACGACAAGACTAGTCTCTCAGCCTCACTGATGGGGTCCAAAGGAAAGCAGAGTAATACAAACCCTGATTTAACCATACAAGTAATAAGCACCATCCTCTTACAAGGCTGGGCATGGGAAGGTGTTGCAGGCTTCCTCTTCCGGGGTGGGCTTGGTGCTGGTGTCACAGTAGCTCTCAGACACCTCCTCGTGGCTATTCCGGTTGACGCAGAGGAAGATGGGATACTGTGAGCCTGGGGTGAAAAGCAAGGAAGGAAAAGTAAGAAGCAGTGGGGGAAATCTCAGGGTCATATGTTGGGTGAAAGATTCCTGTATTGCCCTGGACTAGACGAGATGACCCTTCTGTTCCCATTCAACTCTACAATTTTACAATTTATTTACGAATAGACTGACATAGTTGAGCCATTGGCCTAATTCACCTGCTTCTTCTTATGTTCTTAAAGGTGGCAAAAAAACAAGGGTAGCAGTCAGTTCTTCCCTACACATCTAACAGCAGCTTTTTTTGTTTTTAAATCAGGTTTCATTGGCCAATTAAAATGAACAAAAAGGAAAGGTAAATGGCCTTCGCACTGGGCAAAGCATACTTGATCTTTGCTCTTGACTATCAGCTCAATCACTATGCCAATCTTTATTTTGCTTACAAAGTTTGTTGTCCTGAACTATGCTGCAGCTTTGTTATGGCCCGTGGCTAAAACAAAATGCATATGGAATTGAATCACAGAGCAAAGGGGGATTAGCTTCCTCCGCCTTGGAAATGTTTCCTAAACCCTTAGGATTGGGCTGCCCATTATATCATGTTGAAGAGCTGATCATCGTCGTCGTCATCGTCACCCCCCGCCAAAGCTCAGGAGGGGATTTTTGCAATTTCTCTTTGTGAGCCCTGGAATAAATCCCTTTCTGAATTCAAACCAGAGAGGCACCTCTGTCTTGCCAATTTCTCCAAGGCTAAAACTTGGACCAAGTTGGAAAATCTTCCTAGTCAAAATATGACACACGGGTGGACTTGCGCCAACTCTGAAGTGTGTTTTGATAACAAGACCGCAGCTCTCTTGAGGCAAGAAGGAATCTGCAGCAGAGCGGTCCCATTAACAGGCCAGCCTGCTCGGCAAAGAGCTGAGTCTGTCAGGCTTCTGTGGGACACAGGCTGCTGGGCTGCAGCACTTCCCACAGGTTTGGGGGAACAAAATGCAAAAAGGTGCAGCAGAGCCCCAGGGCATCCTAAGGGAGGTCCTGGGACATCAGCAGGTGCCTGTTTCCCAAGGCCATGAACGCTCCAGCTTGGAAGAGGACTGCTCTTCAGCATGGACTGGAAAACTGTTTAGACACTGGAGCCTCCACCCATTCCTGACTCCAAGTCTGGCCCTGAACATTAAGAACTTAAGAAGAGCCTTTAGCTGGATCAGGCCAATGGCCCATTTAGTCCAGCCTCCTGTTCTCACAGTGGCTGCCCAGATGCTTGGGGAAACTGGCAAGCAACAGCTGAGCACCAGAGCCCTCTCCTCTCTGTGGTTTCCAGCCACTGTAGCTCAGGGGTAGAGCATCTGCCTCACAAAAAGAAGGTCCCAGGTTCAATCCCCAGCATCTCCAGGTGGGATTGGGAGAGATTCTTGCCTGAAATCCAGGAATGCCACTGCCAGTCAGTGTAGACCATATGGAGCTAGATGGACCAATGTTCTGACTCAGTATAAGGCACCTGCCAATGTTCCTAACCATGGCCAGTAGCCATTGAAACCATGGATTTGTTCTCTGTGTCCTTCGGCTGCTCTCACACATTACAATTTTTTACTTGGTTGTGTTATTTATTTTTTCAGCTCGTTCTTAATTTCCATATGTTAAGGTATCATGTTGCACATCTTGTTTTAGACATGCTTTAAATATTCCTGACAACCCATTTTATATGTTGTAATATTTTACTTCTATCTTGTTTGGGTCCATGACCACATAATGAAGAGATGTGATTTGACAAAGCAGCACACCCAGAAGGCACTTTGTTTTAATTCATCCTGGACTTAAATGCTGCAGAGTTCATCATGGCCAGGGGGGTGGGCAGGGGGGGGGAGAAAACACCTTGGCTGTCCCGATTACCACTAATGACTGCTTGGCAGCCGGAAAGAGGGGAAAGAGGCAGGTTTTCTCATAAAAGACATGAGAATGAAAGTTTCTGCCAAAATGGAATGTATTCAGTGGTGTGTTCAACTGGAAAAGCTTTCAGCATCACATATGCTAATTTACAGTAATTTCACTTCCAGAGGCATTTTTCTTCTTGCAGGATTTGCAGGATAGGTGTAACTTTTGGTACAGGGTGGAGTTTGCTCCTCCCCCCACAAATGGGCCCATGAACATGAGAGACATAATTAAAAGCATTCAAAGTGTACAAAGTTCACATAGAATCATAGAATCATAGAGTTGGAAGAGACCACAAGGGCCATTGAGTCCAACCCCCTGCCAAGCAAGGAAACACCATCAGAGCACTCCTGACATATGGTTGTCAAGCCTCTGCTTAAAGACCTCCAAAGAAGGAGACTCCACCACACTCCTTGGCAGCAAATTCCACTGTCGAACAGCTCTTACTGTCAGGATGACTCACATGGATGACTCACATGTCAGGGGCAGGCTGCAGCTCAGGGCAAGAGCAAATGCTTTGCCTGCAGAAGGTCCCAGGTTCCATCTCCAGCCCCTCCAAGGCAGGGCTGGGAAATGCTGCTGCCTGAAACGCAGGAGGGCCATTGCCAGTCACTGCAAAAGCCTATATTGCATTAATATCATTTTCAGGCAGCAGAGGGTCCCTACCAAAGAGCGGCCAGAAGGAGTCCCACAGTCTCAGTATTTCCACACGAAATGCCCTATTCCTGTGATGGATGCCATTTTCCCCACGGAGAAAAAACCCTGAAATAATGCTCCTTCTAGGGCATTGGGGAGGGACCATGATGGCTACCAGGTGGCAGCTGCTAGGAGGAGATGCCCCTCACTGCTGTTAACATTAAAAGAAAGAGGGGGGAAATCTCTGCTGCCCTGCTGTCATCCTACTGCCAGGGTCAGCCAGCCCCCGCAGATCATTTATACCCTTGAAAAGGACCAAAATGTGCTCCCACTTGGCTTCCGGTTCCTCTCTGCCATAATGGAGGCAGACCCCCATGACAGCAGGAGGTCATTGGCAAAGGAAAAACAAGAATGCTTGAGGGTAATTATCCTAGCAAGTTCCCCCCAGGGATGGGGTGGGTGGGCTTCACTCGCAGTTCATCTTGGTACCTGTCTCTCGCTCCAGTATAGCAAGCAGGGAGGCACTGAATAGGAAGGCAGGTTCTCCTGTTAATTAGAGTTTAATTGGACTAAAGTAGAGGCGCATGCTAGAAGAGATGAGATCACAAACTGCAGAACAAAAACAACTGCAAGGTCTTTAAGGTTTGAACTTGAGAGAAGACTTCATTGGGTGCAAAAGATGCTGTAGGGAGAGGGGAGCCTATGGCTTCTTTACATAAAGTTTTCTTCTCTGCATTTATGTTTCAGCAACCCTCCCTTGAATGTTAGTTCAAATTATATTTGTACAAGCAAGGGCGGAAGAAATTGGATTATAGATATGGAATATAACATTAAACGGAACTGTGTTTGTTAAAAAAAGGGGAAAGGGAGGGAAGCTCTATTTTGCAAAAGTTTTATGATGGAAACTTAGAGCTGACTCTTCCCCCCCCCTTAATTATTTATAGAGTCAACTGAATAACACTAAAAGGACTTGAAATTAAATTTAATTGGAAGTATAAATGCTCATTTATCTTCAGTCGGATGGAAGGATGAAAGAAGTCTGCGAACTTGCCAAGGAACTGATAAGGTTCATTACTGAGTCATCTGCAGTTCGACAGACTGCTCTTCTTCCCAGGCTCAGAGGGAAAATGGTGAAAACAGGTTATTTATTGGGACAGAGTGACTTTTGCAGTTGTTGTTAAAGTTGCAAAATAACCAAGCACGGGATGGAGCAATGGAGAAATTTCTGGAACAACAATGGGATATCAGCTCCGCCTAAGGCATGATGGAGAACAGCAGCAACAGGAGGAATAACATCTTACAAGGAAAGGAAGAAACACCATGGACAGAATAATTGCCACACAGAGGAAGAACAAGGATATTGTTTGAGTTCCTCACTTAACGTGTCAACACGAATAGAAGTTATTAATATTGCAGTTGTTGTATAAGGGATTATTACGATCGGAATGTAATGGAAATTAATATGATTTTGGAATGCAGAAATAAAGCAAATAATCAAGCCATCAATTCTAGCATGTGGGGGCCCACCTTATCTAAATTATATAATTTGGTATTTAAACGATTGGTATTATTAATTGTATTATAAATTGGTATTATTATAATGAGGCTATTATTGGATTGTAATTGAAAACTAATAAAAATTATTATTAAAAGCAAAAAACAAAATGTGCTCCCACTTCACCCCACATGTCGATGGGCTGGCACATTTTGGGGGTGGGGGTGTACATTTTTGTTCTGCACTAGTATAAACTTGTGTGGCTCCCTGTGGTTCTTTTGCAGGCACTTCCCATTTTAATTGGAGATGCCATGTTGAATCAGAGACCTTCTGTACAAAGCATGCACCTGCAACAGAGCGGTTGTTTCCCCCTTTAGCAGGTAGCCATCAGGGCAGATTGTAACAGGGATGTGGAACCTGTGCCCCACTAGTTGTTGTTGGGCTCCAATGCCCATCAGTCCCAGCCAATATGGTCAGGGCTCAGTACAATGACACCTGGAAGGCACCAGCTTCCCCTTCCCTGGATTTTAACTTGCTTCTCTCCTGGACTATGCAGAATTGGACAAAATGACAGGAAGGATTCGAAACCTGCAGGACCAGAGATTTACAGAAGATTGGAAGAAGTATATGAATTATTTGAAGAGCACCTGTAATCAATAAATTACGCTAGTAGGACTACAATAAGTTTTGTAAGGAGAAATATACAAAGTGTTACAAAGTAGAAAAAGATAGAGATATTGGTTATGAGTTTGAAATGTAATAGGGAAGATAAGAAATGCATGCTGAGAGATTATATTGGAAAATTTTCAGACAGGATTGATGGAAGTCAAAAATTTGAATAAGATGTAAAAGTATGTTTAATTACTGTTGAAAATGATATGTTAAAAAAACCAATAAAAATTACATTTAAAAAAAATTTGCTTCTCTCCATTGCTCCTGCAAGTGACATTTCCTCCTTCTATGAATGCATCCTGTCTTTGCCTTGAGTTGATGTGTGCACCATGCTTTATAGCTCTTTACAAGCAGACACTGGCTATGTTTGCTTTTCCCTTGGTTAGAGACAAAGACAACACAGTTACTAAGTTCTTCCCGTACTCCATATTTTGCCTTTGGCAGACCAGGATCCCCCAGGGTAGAATATATGTGTCAACTGTCCACACACTCCAGACCGCCTACCTTTTCCACACGTGGCGGAGCATTCGGTCGTTCCAACTTGCTTCCAGTTGTGCTCTCGGCTGCGTCTTGCTGGCTGACCAGCAGGCACCTGGTTGTCTGGCTGATGAGAGGGAAACCTTCCTGGCTGGACCACCGGAAAGGTCCCCACAGGCTGCCCCATGTGAGTGCCTGTCTCCCCATGCAAATCCTCCTCCTCATAATTCACTGTCTCTGTCACATCCAACTGGCCATTGAATGGCTCCCCTGGGGGAATGGAGACAATAAATGCTTAAAATAATAGTCGTTCCTCTCGACCACGAGCCATTCCAAATGCAGTAAGGCAAAATCCCCATGACAAGCTGGGATGTTTATGCAAGTCCAGAAGCGAGTTTTAACAGGAAAACACAACATTTGTTCATATATACAAAGGCTGTATGGTTCTTTTGGAACAAGGCACCTCATTTGTCACAAATCAGAAAACTGATGAGCTCTCTTACTGGTATCACGATTCCTGCACAGAGCATTAATTAGAAGATCGTTGCATTGGGGGGAAAGAAATATAAAGGCTATTTACCAGTGGGGATCTCTCTGCTCATGCATTTGGAGATTTGAGGGGTGTTCCAATGAAGCCCTGAATAATGGGTTGTACCCAATGGAGTCATATGCAGAATGAACCCATTGAAATCAATGGACTTCAGCAACTATTTTTGCAACAAAACAGCATGATCTTAACTAGATATATCTAAACTTACAAAGTTCCATAGAATCATAGAGAGTCAGAAGAGACCCCAACTCCCAATATAATATAGTCCAACTCCCTATAATATAGTTTGGTTCAGAGCTGCTGACTTGTGCCCCAAATTGCGGGGGACCAGTTGCGTGTGCGCACAACGTGACATCATGACGTCACGGGTGCCATCACATGCATGAGGTGCCAAGTGCACATCTTTGGGAGGAGGCCCCCTCAACATGGTGGGAAGGGGCTTGGCCCCCTGCCTACAAATATTGTTTGACCCCATAACGATGGTGCCTATGGTTTGGTTGAATAAGAGATGGCAGGTAACTCTTTCAGAATAAAACAGTCATCTTACCTGGCCGTCGATGAAGAGGCACCTGAGGGCTGATGACATTGGGCCCTGGAATGATGTACTCATAATGTATACCTGGATTGGGCTGCTGATGAATCATCTAAGGCAGAAACGAATCAAATGAGTGCCTGGCCAGATAGGGGGCTTAAGCTTCTCCACAGCAAACATATCAATCTAGAGACATCGCTCAGACCCCAGATTCAGAGATAGGAGACTTGGGGGCTTGTAGTTCTTGCCTCAAATAAAAAGTGAGCACTGGGACCCCTGAATTCTTCTGCAGCTGAGATGGAAATGAAAGCCAACCTTCTTTTCAATTTTTAAACCACCCTTCATCACAATAGATACTTAAGCCATTTACAAACCATCATATGAAAGAGAACACAATATGCAATAATAAAAATATTGTTCAATTATTAATACAACAATAACAGAGAAACATTTTGATGAACATAGCAGCAGTCTGTCGTAACAACAGTACTAAAACCTTGACTAAGACAATTGATTTCTACCCCACACCTTGCTGAACAAATATGTCAAAGGAAACCCAGGCATCTACAGTTCCAAGGGGATGGAGTTCCACAGCTGGGGAGCTGCTACAAAGAAGGTCCAGCCTTGTGTCACTGCATGGCAAGCGCCATTCACTGGTGGAATGGCCAGAAGGTTCCCCCTGGCGATCTCAGGGGGGAGGCGGGGAGAACCATCTCAGCAAAATAGCTAGGTAGGCTAAATGGAAGTGATAAGCCCCACCATTCTCTTCTGGGTACAGCTATGAGGCTTAGCAGGTGGTCTCCTTTCAGTCACCATTTCTAAGCCTCACAGGATTGTGGTGAGGATCAAATGGGATAACTGCCACCCTGAGCTCCTTCGAGGGCAGGAATTTGATCAACAGTAACCCTACTCAAATTCAGTGGTACTTCTGAGTGTGCATGCAAGTCAAATAAGACTGCAAAGCAGTGTCCCCCCCCCCCAATTCAGTGGTTTGCATACTACTAACTATCAAGGGTGGTTCTTCTAGGTTATAGAGAAAGAGAACAAAATGGTCTTGTAGTTAACTGAAGTGGTATTATTATGCCTAATATTTGCAGCTTACATAGACATCCAAGATTTCATTTGTTGGGCCATCTGCTAGAAAGGATTCCCCTGCAGTACTTGAGATTTCATTGGGGCGTTTGTAGGTGAACATTGTTCCTCCTCCCTCATATCGCCCAGGTCGATCAATTGCCCAGTTCCCATTGATAATAGACCGCCCTGATCGACTCCGCAGTGCTGTAAGAAAGAAGGGGGGAGATGGCATGTGTTAAGTTATACAAATATGTACTTATGATATATAAATGTTCATATTGACACAGCAATGTCCACATCAATAAAACCTGAGCACAAATTCTGTAACTGTTTGGTGGCAGAACATGTGCTGTATCTGCAAAGTGTCACGGGTTCCATCCTTGGTATCTCCAGACTGAGAATGATCCCTGCATGAAATCCTGGAGAGCTGTTGCCAGTCAATGTCAACAATACTGAGCTAGACAGACCAAGGGTTGTGCAGTACTTGGTATATGGCAGCTTCCTGTGTTCCTGGGTGTCTAGAACACATCTCTAGGCGAGTCCAGGATGCAGTAACAGGAGAAAATAAGTCATTCTGAAAATCTAACCAAAAAAGAAGAGGAAGAATTGCTTCCAGTGACTGTGTATCACTCACCATGAGCTCTTGGAACTGTTTCCTTTATGGCAGGAATGGGGAACCTGTGGTCTCCCAGATGTTTTGAACTACAACTTCCATCACCCCCAACCACTGATCATATTGGCAGGGGCTGATAGGAATTAAAGTTCAACAACATCTGGAGGGCCACAGGCTACCCATCCCTACTTTAGGAAACCCTCAGGTACCAACTGCTCCTTTCCAGAATGCCCTGCATCACTCAGCATCCTGCCTTCATTGCCAACACCACACCCAGAAGTGGCAACAGAATACTCACTGCCAGAGGGATAACACTGAGGCCTTTCTAATGTAGAAAAAAAGTGAATGGGAACATGATATGGGTCTATGAGGTTGTATACGGTGTGGAGGAAGTGGATTGAGAGAGGTTTTATCCCTCTCTCATACTACTAGAATCCAATGAGATCACCCAATGAAGGTGAACTTTAATAGATGGGGGGGGGGTTCAATGATTCCTTCACACTGTGCATAGTTAAACTTCTTGGCTTATGGACAATAAGGCTATCAATGGCTACTGGTATAGATTTGTTTATTTTACTTATTTATGTGCTGCTTAATACAATAGTTCCTAATGTGTACAACAGAAATGCATCCTAAAACCAGTTAAATTAACCCGAATACTGGGGGGGGGGACTCACCTAAATAATGAAAACTGAAAAAAAAATGCAAGTTGGTCACATATTCTCACCAAGATGAGAGGCAGTATGCTTGGGAGTGCTGCTGCACTTAGGTGCTTCTGGTGGACTTCCCCAAGGCATCGTTGGCTATTGTGAGACCAGGATGCTGGACTAGATAGACCTTTGGTCTGATCCAGCAAGGCTCTTCTTCTGTTCACTCCAATTGTAAGCCGGAGTTTAAGCCACAACCAATTCAGACTGAGCAAGTGCTTGTCCACAGCAGGATCATTCCTCCTTAGATAGATCTGCTTAGTGACTTTAGCAATGCATCCATTTCCCCTGTGATCTGTCCATGGTCCTGACACCTTGCCAGTCACTTTCCATTGGAACTGGGTGTTCTTTGGATGTACTTCCTTCTTGCAGACACTTAATTCGACCTACCTCCTGGGCTGAAGGTTCTTTCCAAAGTTATGTTCCATTACTGGGAAGCAGCTCCTCCACAGGGGTGAGCCTTGAATAGGCACCTGGCACAAATGAGGAACATCTACCCATTGATTTAGCAGTGGAGTGCCTGGGTGCACGTGCACACGCACACACTGATATTGTTGGACTCAAAACTCCCATCAGCTCCTCTACTTGGGGATTATTCCTTTGAAATATTATTTTATTTGATGGTGTTCACAAATGGTCAAGACCTTTTCCTCTTCTTTCCTTTGCCACCATGCGGAATGGAAATGTTTCCTTGCCATCTGTGGGTCCCGCTGGCATGAGAAAGTGCTCTATGCATATGCTGATGTATGCACATAAAGTCCATCCGTATGAAGAGGGACCCTTCATATTGAGCCAGAATCCCTCCTTGCATAGAGCTCTTCCCTGCACTAGCTAAATGTGCAGATGGCAGGGAAGGGATTCTGTTGCATAGAGCTAGCACAGGGATATGTTCCCAGTGCAAAGTGCTATGGTCAATCTGCATGGCTCCACATCCCCCCTCACATGTTCTGTCAACATGTAGGAGGAATGTGAACCTCCCTCCTGACATGGGGAGAAGTGTGCATGATTAACATGGAAGGATTCCACCACTTGCATTCCAACTGGCCCAGGGGGCGTGGCCCAGGCCCTCTCTCCCAGCTATAAAGGGACTCCTGCTGCGGTGAGGCCTCGGACCATCGGCTGGGTGAGGACTGCAGGGCCTGCTCCCTTCCAGGGCCTTCTCCAACTGGCCCAGGGGGCGTGGCCCAGGCCCTTTCTCCCAGCTATAATGGGACTCCTGTTGTAGGGAAGCCTCGGACCATCGGCTGGGTGAGGACTGCAGGGCCTGCTCCCTTCCAGGGCCTTCTCCAACTGGCCCAGGGGGCGTGGCCCAGGCCCTTTCTCCCAGCTATAAAGGGACTTCTGTTGCAGGGAAGCCTCGGACCATCAGCTGGGTGAGGACTGCAGGGCCTGCTCCCTTCCAGGGCCTTTTCCAACTGGCCCAGGGGGCGTGGCCCAGGCCCTTCTCCCAGCTATAAAGGGACACCTGTTGCGGGGAAGCCTCGGACCATCGGCTGGCTGAGGACTGCAGGGCCTGCTCCCTTCCAGGGCCTTCTCCAACTGGCCCAGGGGGCGTGGCCCAGGCCCTTATTTGGAACAAACTTTTGGGGAAGCTGGGAAGTGTTCTGCAATTGCTTCCCTGTTCCAATGTGTTTTAAAATGTCCTCAAGCAGTCGGTGGCAATTTAAATTTGTATTTCTTTTTTTCCTTTTTTCCCTTGTTGGGGGTGGGTGGGTGTAATGGATATTTGGTTGGGGATTAATTTTAGTATAATTGTTCTGTTTTTGTTTTCTGTTGTTTTATTGGTTCTGTATAGTTTGTGTTTTGTTTTTAAGGGGTGGGTTCAGGGCTGCCTGGGAGTGAGGCCCCAGCCAACACGATGGCTGGGACAAGTTCCACAGGGGGGGAAGCACTGGGACATCCGATCTCGGTGATCATGGGCAGGAGGCGGAGTTACGCTAAGACCAGACCATGTCATTACCGAGGAGGCAGGTTTAGTCATTGTTTGAAGACTATCCCTGCCTCCGGGTCTGGCCTTGACCAGATGGATACTGGAATCAACAGGGGAAACCCACATGACCTGAAGGTGTTGCTGTGTAATGCCAGGTCAATGATGAATAAAACCACTGCCATCCATGACCTGATGGTCTTTTCAAACTCCAGCTTGATATTCATCATAGATGATCAACTTAAAGTAGGGTCGCCAATGCTATACTGTGATTAAAGCACCACCAAATGTGCTGTCAAAATGTTGAGAGACAATATGGAAATGAAGTTCTCCTGAGCAAAACTCGGGAATGAACTTTTAGGGGTTATTTTGCAGTAGCAAATTTCTTCACTGACTTAGATTAAAAGAAGTCCTGGATCCCCAACAACCCATTGCTGCCACCCTTTTCTATTCCCCCAAACTGTCAGGAACCTAAGGCCCATGGGCCACAAGCGGCCCACGGGAGTCATTTAACCAGCCCACAGCCGCCCCCCAAACGAGTTGCCTGCTTCACGAGTCCCCGTCTGCTGTGCTAAACCACCGCAGCGCGGCACAGGAACTCGCTTCTGCGGCTCTGAAAATCTCATCTGTGCAGATGCAGACACCGAAAATCACGTCTGTGCAAACGCAGACGCTAGAAATTGCATCTGTGCAGATGCAGATGCCGGAAATCACGGGCGTGTGCGCGATCCGGCCCATGGAGGGATCTCTGCTGGAGTGAACTGGCCCAGGAGAGGTAAACCTTGCCGACCCCTGCTCTACACTCTTCCAACTAGGCCTCAGGTGAATGTGGTGCCTGGAAGGCACACCTTAATAAGCCTCACTGTCTGAGGGACTGGAACACAACAGCACTATCTCCCTGATTACTAAAGAACAATAGAAAAAGAGACCTTCTGGACCAAACCAAAATCCCCTCCAGTCCGTCATCCAATCTATTAAGCCTTCAAAAGAGCTAATAACCTGGACAGCATCTGGTAAGTCACCCTAAATTGTCAATAGTAAGCATGCCAAATTGATGTCTTAGGAAATGTTATTCCCTATGTTGAAAGCACTTTTAGAATGCAATATTTGTATAGTTTGGAGTCAGACTGTGGGATGTGAAGGGCATTGCACCCTCTTTATACATACAAAGAACTTTGCACCTTTTTCGGGTGTCAATCACAGTCCAGCATGTGTCTGAAACATTAAACAGGAAAGCTACAGAGTGAAGGCAATAACATTTCAGACTCTTAAAAGTTAAAACCTTGACAAACTTTACATCCTGGAGAAGTGGTGAAGTTAAATTATGTATTAGCTTTCCCCATTACAATAATAAAAGTATATTGTAAAAACCTGGCTAGATTTTAAAAGAGTAAACTAGATCCAGAATTAGAAAAGGAGTCAGGCTGAATGCTCAAGAAGGCCACATTCCTAAAGAGGGTTTGATGGAGATGATTTCCCCCCATCTGATCCTTTATTGCTCTCCTGGTTGCTTGTGGTATTCCCTCTGTTCCTCCTGAATTCAAGCTTAACTGAGAATTCCTAAAATTATTTCTAAAACTAGAGAATGAACAACTTGCTGACCTTCCAGTTTCTATAAATTCAGTCCCCCCTCCCCCGCTCCCAATGCACATATGTGCCTGATTGCAAATCTTGATGATGATGATGATGATGATGATGGTTAAATCTGTTTACCACGCCTAGACACTCAGGTCTCAGGAGGGTTCACAGGATAAAATCAGAACATTAAACCACGAAAGACATAATAAAAACAAAAACAGCCCAGTAGCCCCTCCCCCAAACACATTTTAGAAGGGTGTCAGATGTCACTCAACCCAACACCTGGTTAAAGAGGAGCATTTCTGCCTGGCACCTCGAGGTGTATAATGAATTGGTTCGAGTCCTACCCTCAAAAAAACAAGCTTGTTCCATCTTCCATGTGAAAGCCCTTCAGATATTTGAATGTGGCTATGATATCTCTCCTCTTTTCCAGGCTAAACATAACCAGCTCCCTCAACCATTCCTCATAAGGCTTGGTTTCCAGACCCTTGACCATCTTGGTTGAGGAACATGTGTCCATTATCACTTCCTTCTGAACCTCCTTGTAGCATCCTTAGCCACTGCTAGTGCTGCTCTAGATAGACCATTACTTGCCATTGAGTTAAAATGGGCAACAGCTCAGTGGTAGAATATTGTCAGGTTTAGCGCTTCTCCCACACAAGACACAGAACGCTGGCAGTTTAAGTAGCTGAGGTTTATTTCTCAATAACAGGCCTACAGCAGTCCCAGCTTCCACAACTCATTCTTCAGCATCGGAGTCTGTTGACTCAACTGGCTTCTGACCCCTCCCAAGGCCAGATATACGCCACGTCCTCCCCCACCTCCTGCTGGCCCACCTCTGCTCTAATCACTTGCTCTGCCTCCTACTTCTTGGCGACTCAGGTGCAGCCAATTCCTCTTTCCTCTGGAGATTCCTTTCTGCTGGGTGTGTTGCTGACAAACGTGTGCTTTGCATTCAATCTTTAAGTGAATGTCCCCTGTCTGAAATCCTGGGAAAACACTGAGATAAATGTATCAGAAGTCAGCCTTAGTACAAGGCAGCTTACTCTGTTCCTATGGCAGAATTGGAGTCCAAATGTTTTAGGCTTGGATTTTCCACATTTTGCAATGAGCTAAGGTGGATAGGAAGATGGTTCCCAAGTTGTCATGACGTGGAAGGCAGCATGGGCTAGGAGCTATGGTTTGGCACACCAGTACTTGAATTGAAAACAGACCTACAACAGAGAGGCTACATGGGAACCTGTGTTTTGCAAATTTATGATGTATGTAGACAGAGCTTACAAATGAGTTTTTACTGTCATTGAATCTCCTGCTAGAGAACAAAACCAGCCTAATCTTCAGTGTTGCAGATAAATGGTACTGGATTTTTTTTTTAAGGGTGAGTTGCTTGATGTGGATTAGAGAGGCTCAAAGAACCTAATTTAGTGTGCATCAAACTGGCTGCTAGATTAACAGCTCATAGGTTGGCTGGGATTCACACCCAAAGTGATGCTGGTAACTTCTAATGCTGGTGACTTAATAACTTCTGTGGAATGTAAAATTTACTATAAAATGGAAGAACACTTAAAAAAACAACAACAACCAAAACCTAGAAGTGGAGCATTTTCCTGTCCTACAAAGATGCATAGCCAGAATTGAAGTTGTTGCAGAGTTTTACCAAAAGTGAAATTTCAAGGGGGGAAACAGAGGTTCCTGTTTAGGCAAAATCATTAGAAGAATTTAACAGGAAGGAAATAAGTTTTTATAATGCTGGGAGCTATCAGCCATAACTGTTCAGCTCTGCTTCTGGACTGGAAAGAAGGAAACTCCTGCCATTGAATCTTTGACGAACATGAGAGAAGTTCATCCAATGGGCCAGAGAAAGGGCGAATGCCCTGGGTTACCTATGCCAAGGTAGCTAGCCTGGTGCCCTCAAGATGTTGTGGTCTCCACCTCCTGCCCAGCCAGATCCATTAATGATAAGGGACGATGGGAGCTGTAGCTCAGCATCAACATCTTGAGGCCATTGGTTGCGCACCCTGCTGTAGGCTAGCCAGAGTGCACTGCTACAAATGAAGTATTGTCCCTATGCTGTGAAATAAGGAGGTATCAGGAATGGTTGGAAGACATTGCTAGCATAGTAAATATTTGTTGATTCCCCTCCCCACAAAAAAGTTTGTTATTTTTTTAGTACCTTTATCAGGGAAGCATTGAATTGTAAAGTGAGAAATACTTGCCTGGGATGTCTGTCATTTTTCATGTTTATGAAGTGAGCCTGCTAACCTGGGCCAGAAATGGCTGTGATCTTGCAGGATAATGAGGGAAGATGGCTAGAAGCAAGCCTGTCTTTGTCATTAGGCTTGTCTTTAGCAGTCACTATCATTAGGGGATATGATTACTGATTTCCTTGGCTTGAGAAATGGGTTTTCAGTGTGAGGTGTGTCTCCCTAAAGATGTCACTAAGAAGACAGGCAACAGGTCTACATAAGGATATGACATCATAAATCACACATGCACACACTGCTTTGGAGAGATGGGACCCAGCAAATAGTATGACATTGCTCCAAGCCTGCCTTAAGACTTTATCCTGCAAATGTCAGGGCCCACTTGCTTAAGTAACTGGGAAGGGACAAGACATAAGATTCACAGGCAGGTTTTAAACTGAACAAAAAGCAAACTAAGATAATAGTTAAAAATATGAAACAGGACCTGGTGAAAGTGCTACAGCAACATAGAAACATAGAATTATAGAGTTGGAAGAGACCACAAGGGCCATCGAGTCCAACCCCCTGCCAAGCAGGAAACACCATCAGAGCACTCCTGACATATGGTTGTCAAGCCTCTGCTTAAAGACCTCCAAAGAAGGAGACTCCACCACACTCCTTGGCAGCAAATTCCACTGTCAAACAGCTCTTACTGTCAGGAAGTTCTTCCTAATGTTTAGGTGGAATCTTCTTTCTTGTAGTTTGGATCCATTGCTCCGTGTCCGCTTCTCTGGAGCAGCAGAAAACAACCTTTCTCCCTCCTCTATGTGACATCCTTTTATATATTTGAACATGGCTATCATATCACCCCTTAACCTCCTCTTCTCCAGGCTAAACATGCCCAGCTCCCTTAACTGTTCCTCATAAGGCATCGTTTCCAGGCCTTTGACCATTTTGGTTGCCCTCCTCTGGACACGTTCCAGTTTGTCAGTGTCCTTCTTGAATTGTGGTGCCCAGAACTGGACACAGTACTCCAGGTGAGGTCTGACCAGAGCAGAATACAGTGGCACTATTACTTCCCTTGATCTAGATGCTATACTCCTATTGATGCAGCCCAGAATTGCATTGGCTTTTTTAGCTGCCGCGTCACACTGTTGGCTCAACAAATAGGTATAGAAGTTGTTAAAAGAGTTAAGTATTTCGGAATTTGGTTAACCTCTAAAAATATTGATCTATGTCAAAATAATTACACGCCGGTGTGGAATGGTATTAAAAGAGATCTAGAAATATGGGGAAGGATGAAGTTATCATTTTGGGGAAGGATTTCAGCTATTAAGATGAATGTGCTACCAAATATGTTATTTTTGTTTCAGACAATTCCAATAATCAAAGGGGCAGCAATTTTTAAAGATTGGCAAAAAACGATTTCAAGGTATATCTGGCAGGGAAAGAAGCCGAGAATACAGTTTAAGTTGTTAACAGATGCTAAAGAAAGAGGAGGCTTTGCCCTGCAAGATTTGAAATTGTATTATGAAGCATCCTGCCTCTGTTGGTTAAAGGAATGGATGTTATCAGAAAATTCGGAACTGTTAGATTTGGAAGGTTATGATAATAGATTTGGATGGCATGCATACTTATGGTATAATAAGACAAAAATCCATAAAGGATTTGGAAGGCATATATTTCGAAGATCTTTAATTGAAATATGGGATAGGTATAAAAACCTATTGGAACGTAAAACACCGCATTGGTTATCTCCATTAGAAGCAGTGAGTGTGAAAAAGGTAAATATGAATTGGATAACTTATGGGAAATTAATACAAAAGGAAGGAAGTAAATGGAAAATAAAACCATATGAAGAAATTAAAGAATATGTGTATGATTGGTTGAACTACCGTCAGGTCAATGAAATGTTTAAACAGGATTTTAAAGAAAAAGGATTTGATGAAAGTAAGTCAAAGTTTGAATAAGAGATATTAAATAATGATTGTAAGATTTTGTCTAAAATGTATAAATTGCTGCTTGAATGGCATTTGAAGGATGAGGAGGTAAAGTCGGTTATGATTCATTGGGCTAAAGATTTTGGGTATAATATACAGCTGAGTGATTGGGTAAAATTATGGATAGAAGGTTTAAAATTTACTGTATGCAATGCCCTAAAAGAAAATGTGATGAAAATGATGTACAGATGGTATAGTACACCTGTCAAGTTAGCTAAACTGTATAAAGTTAGCAATAATTGTTGGAAATGTAAAGAAAAAGAAGGAACATTTTATCACATGTGGTGGGAATGTAAAAAGGTGAAAAGCTTCTGGGAAATGATATATAATGAGATGAAAAAAATGTTGAAATATACATTTATAAAGAAACCAGAAGCATTTTTACTGGGCATTGTAGTAAGTGATATACCGCATTTTTCGCCCTATAGGACGCACTTTTCCCCCTCCAAAAATGAAGGGGAAATGTGTGTGCGTCCTATGGGGCGAATGCAGACCTTTGCTGAAACCTGAAGAGCGAGAGGGGTCGGTGAGCACCGACCCCTCTCGCTCTCCAGGCTTCGCGCAGCTCTCCGCAAGCCGTGGGAGCCCAGTGTCGGCGTTAAATGAGTGCAATTGTGCGGTAGTTGGAGCATTCTTTGGCACTGCCCTTCTTTGGGATACAGTCATACCTCGGGTTAAATGTGCTTCAGGTTGAGCGTTTTCAGGTTACGCTCCGCTGCGACGCGGAAGTAACGGAGCGCGCTACTTCTGGGTTTCGCCGCTCACACATGTGCAGACGCTCAGCATATAAGGCTCCAAGGAGGCCTCGGGACACTGCTGCTGTTGCTCTGCCGTGAGTTTGTGGGGAAGACCACTCCCCCTGCAAGCCCATTCTCCACCTTGGGCCTGGGGGCGGGCCCCATACTCACCTCCGCAGCTTATGGGGCTCCAGGGAGGCCTTGGGTGGGTGGGGTGGGTGTTTAGTTGGGTGTGGGAATTTGTTTAATTTAATTATGTTGTGTTTGTAACTTTGTTTTTTGTTTTTATAGTTTTATTGTTCTGTTTGTTTTTTGTATAGGCTTTAATTAGATTTTAAGGGGAGGGGTCACGGCTGCCTGGGAGTGGGTCCCAGCAAACAAAATGGCTGGGGCAGGTTCCACAGGGGGGGATGCACTCGGACAACCGATCTCAGTGATCATGGGTAGGAGGAGGAGTTACGCTAAGACCAGACCATGTCATTACCAAGGAAGCAGGCTTTGTCACTGTCTGAGGACTATCCCTGCCTCCAGGTCTGGTCCTGACCGGAAGGATACTGGAATCAACAAGGGAAACCCACATGACCTGAAAGTGTTGCTGTGCAATGCCAGGTCAATGATGAATAAAACCACTGCCATCCACGACCTGATTGTGGATGGAGGATTTGACCTGGCATGTGTGACAGAGACCTGGTTGGATGAAGCAGATGGGCCTGTCCTTGCCGCTGCTTGTCCACCAGGTTTCTCTTACACACAGCAACCCAGGTCATGTGGGCGGGGAGGGGGGGTTGCAGTGATTTTTTAGGAAGTCATTAGTTTGCACCAGGCGTCCTATTGGAAAGACCCAGTTCTCTGAGTGCATGTTCTGGAAGTTGGGCAATAGGGGCAGTACAGGATTCCTTTTGGTGTACCGACCTCCCCGCTGCACCAAGGATTCCCTCTCCGAGCTGCTTCAGGTCGTGGTGGATGTCCTCCTGGAGACACCTAGTTTGGTTGTCCTAGGGGATTTTAACATCCATGCCAACACGACCTTACAAGGGGCCGCTCGGGACTTCGTGGAAAGCATGGCCTCCATGGGGCTGTCCCTGAATAAGTCTGGCCCAACTCATAGCCACGGACATGCCTTAGACCTGGTGTTCACCTCTATGGATGTTGGTGATCTGACACTAAGTAAAAGCAAAACCAAAGAAGTGCCATGGTGAGATCACTTCCTGGTGCAACTGGACTTCTCTGTGACCCTTCCCCTCTGATGGTCCGCCCCCGCCACTTAATGGATCCAAATGGTTTCCAGAGGGGATGTTTTATTCCATGTTGATGGCCTTTCAGCTGATTCCCTGGTGGCCCGCTGGAATGTGGAGTTAACCAGGGCTATTGACTGTTCGGCTCCGAATCACCCTCTCCGATTGCATGGAGCCCGGACAGCCCCGTGGTTTTCCATGGATCTGAGGGCAATGAAACAATCGTTGAGACGGCTAGAGCGCCGGTGGCAGATAACCCATTCTGAATCTGACCAGACACAGGTTAGAGCTCAATGTCGAGCCTACCAAGTGGCGATAGCGACGGCGAAGAAGACTTTCTTCACCGCCTCTATTGCATCTGCGGAAAACAGCAGCAGGAGACTCTTTCAGGTGGTTCACAATTTAGCGGAACCACCTGCGACATCGGGGCCCAGTACGGGCCACATGATCTCCTGCAATGACTTTGCAAAGTTTTTTGCAGATAAAGTCGCTCAGATTCGAGAAGAGGTAGGCTCCACTGTACGAGCAGGGCCGGGGCGGGAGAGTGCTAGAGTCCTGTCTAGTCAGGTTGTGTGGGATCAATTCCAATCTGTTACCCCCGAGGATGTGGACAGGCTGCTTGGACGAGTGAAACCAACCACTTGTCTCCTTGATCCTTGCCCATCCTGGCTTATAAAAGCTAGCCGGGAAGGACTGGGCGATGGGCTTCATGGGGTGGTGAATGCTTCCCTCCGCGAGGGAGCCTTCCCAGACCCGCTGAAAGAGGCGGTTATTAAACCGCTTCTTAAAAAACCATCTTTAGACCCGGCCAGTATGGCCAACTATCGCCCAGTCTCAAATCTTCCATTCTTGGGCAAGGTGATTGAGCGAGTGGTTGCTGAACAACTCCAGGCACGCCTGGAAGAAGCGGACCATTTGGATCCCTTCCAGTCGGGATTCAGGCCTCATCATGGGACTGAAACTGCCTTGGTCGCACTGGTTGATGATCTCCGGCGGGCTAGGGACAAAGGTGAGAGCTGTTTCCTAGTTCTGCTGGATCTCTCAGCGGTGTTTGATACCATCGACCATAACATCCTTCTGGACCGTCTTGAGGGGCTGGGAGCTGTGGGCACTGTCATACAGTGGTTCCGCTCCTTCCTCCTGGGCCGTATTCAGAAAGTGGTGGGGGGGGATGAGTGTTCAGAACCCTGGGCTCTCACTTGTGGGGTGCCTCAGGGTTCAGTCCTCTCCCCCATGCTTTTTAACATTTACATGCAGCCACTGGGAGAGATCATCAGAAGGTTTGAGCTGGGTGTTCATCAGTATGCTGATGATACCCAGCTCTACCTTTCTTTCAAATCAGAACCAGTGAAGGCAGTGAAGGTCCTGCGTGAGTGCCTGGAGGCGGTTGGAGTTTGGATGGTGGCTAACAGATTGAGGTTGAATCCTGACAAGACAGAAGTACTGTTTTGGGGGGACAGGAGGCGGGCAGGTGTGGAGGATTCCCTGGTCCTGAATGGGGTAACTGTGCCCCTGAAGGACCAGGTGCGCAGCCTGGGAGTCATTTTGGACTCACAGCTGTCCATGGAGGCACAGGTCAAATCTGTGTCCAGGGCAGCTGTTTACCAGCTCCATCTGGTACGCAGGCTGAGACCCTATCTGCCTGCGGACTGCCTCACCAGAGTGGTGCATGCTCTGGTTATCTCCCGCTTGGATTACTGCAATGCGCTCTATGTGGGGCTACTTTGGAAGGTGACCCGGAAACTACAACTAATCCAGAACGCAGCAGCTAGACTGGTGAGAAGCCAAGTTACAGGGAACCAGGCAGAGGGCCTTCTCGGTAGTGGCGCCTTCCCTGTGGAACACCCTCCCACCAGATGTCAAAGAGAACAACAACTACCAGGCTTTTAGAAGACATCTGAAGGCAGCCCTGTTTCGGGAAGCTTTTAATGTTTGATGTATTGTAGTATTTTAATATTCTTTTGGAAGCCACCCAGAGTGGCTGGGGAGTGGCTTCTTCTTATTATTATTATTATTATTATTATTATTATTATCCCGTTCGCATCCAGAGGTACCACTGTAATGTGTTGAAAAAGATATTTACGGTAGCTCTCCCCAAAATACCAGAAGCTTTCTTACTGGGGATAACTGCAGCAGATATTCCCCCCCCCCTCAAAAAAAAAGATAACTCTCTTTCTTTACGCAACAATGGCAGCACCAATATTATACACACAAAAATGGCAAAATGAGGTGGTACCTACCAAAGAAGAATGGCAGCTGAAATTGATAGAATATGTAGAATTGGCAAGTTTGGCGTGTAAAATTAGAGATCAGAAAGAGACTGATTTTAAAGAAGATTGGAAAATGTTTTCAGAATACTTAAAAATTCAGTGTAAATGTGTTAAAACGCAAATAGGATTGGAGTAAGAACAGCAATGGGGGTAAACTTTTCATTTTTCTTTTGTGGTCAGGTGAAGGTATAGAGAAACTATAATATGCAGCATAAATTAAAATTTTGGGGGAACCATGAAGGGAGAGATGGGAAGTCAAAGGTGGAATGATTGATTGCTAAATTTAAAATATTGTTGATTTTTTTATTTTTTTATTTTTTAAAAAAGAGAATTGTTGGAGAAGAGGTGAGAATGGATGTGGGCAAATATTGTTCCTCTCTTCAAAAAGGGGAGGAAAGAAGACCCAGGTAACTACCCAACCAGTGAGGTCGACACCAATACCAGGAAGGGTTCTAGAACAGACAATAAAACAGTCGCTCTGTGAGCACTTATATTTATATGTACCTGTTTAAAGCAAAAGAAAAGTAAAAAAAAAGGATGCTGTGACCACTAAGACCCAACATGGGTTTCTCAAAAACAAGTCATGGCAGATGAATCTCATTCCTTTTTTTGATGGAGTTACAAGCTTGGTGGATCAAGGGAACAGATTGGAAAACTGGGCCAAAACTAGCAAAATGAATTTCAATAGGGCCAAATGTAAGGTTTGACACTTAGGTAGGAAGAACCAGCTGCATAAATATAAGATGGGAGACACCTGGCTTGGAAGCAGAACATGTGGATCTAGGGGTATTAGTCAACCTTAAAGTTGATACAGTGGTGCCTCTCAAGACGAAAAGAATCCGTTCTGTGATTCTCTTCGTCTAGCGGTTTTTTCATCTTGCAAAGCAAGCCCACTGACGGATTAGCGGATTAGCGCTATTAGCGGCTTTTAGCGGCTGATCGGCTGATCGGATCAGCTGATAAGCGGCTTAGCGGCTTAGAAAAGGGGGGGGAGGAAAAAATCCGCAGGAACTCGCAAGACATTGTCGTCTTGTGAAGCAAGCCCATAGGAAATTCATTTTGCGAAGCACCTCCAAAACGGAAAACTCTTTCGTCTAGCGAGTTTTCCGTCTTGCAAGGCATTCATCTTGCGGGGCACCACTGTAGTTGATATGAGTCAACAGTGTGATGCAGCAGCAAAAAAAAAAAGCAAAAACAGGGGGGGGGGGAGGCAATGCTATTCTAGGTGGCATCAACAGAAGTCTAGTGTCCAGATCAAGGGAAGTAATAATTCTGCTCTATTGTGCCTTGGTCAGACCACACCTGGAGTACTGTGTCCAGTTCTGGGCCCCACAATTTAAGAAGGATATTGACAGGCTGGAGCATGTGCAGAAGAGTGCAACTAAGATTATCAAAGTTCTGGAAACGAAGCCTAATGATGAATGGTTGAGGGAATTTGGTATGTTTAGCCTGGAAAATAGGAGAATGAGAGGAGATATGATATGATGATATGATATGATAGCCATCTTCAAATATCTCAAGGGTTGTCACAGGGAAGAGGGAACAAGCTTGTCTTCTCCTGCTCTGGAGGCTAGGAACTGAACCAATGGCTTCAAGTTACAAGAGATTCTGACTTAACATCAGGAAAAACTTTCTGACAGTAAGAGCTGTTTGACAGTGGAGAAAAAGTCTCCATGAAAGACAAGGACATTTTCTTTGTACTGCCAGCCTGAAGGAGACAGTTACACGGGAAGTTTAGTTCCTGTTAGCATCAAGGAAATGTGCAGACCTTGATTCACTCATCTGGAGGGGATCCCAGGAAAATGACCCAGATAGAGCAGAGATGAGTCAAGACCAAAGAGCAGCACCAGTCGGGAGAAGCTAAATGGCCAAATCCAATTAAACACAGCTCTATCTTTAATCTGTAATCAGGCCATTACATTAAGTAACAAAGGGATTTATTTAATTGAAGCCTTCATCCATAACATGCAATATTACTTTAGCCTTTAGTGTCGTTGTTTTCCTTTTAATTCCCTTGATCTGAAATCAGTCTTTGTGCCTTATTATACAATTCAGGTGAAGAGCTTAACAAAACTCAAAAGGAAGATTAAGACATTTCTCTGGTGAAGGGAAAGCTTCACATAGTGGGCATGCTCAAAAAGGGGGTTTCACAAATGAATTCACAGGCAAGCACTGCCACACCTATCTCACTTTGAAATCAGGAAGGAAGAGCCCAGGGAGTCCATCTCCCTTATTTCTTCATTACAACAAACGATTTATTGTCCCTGGTGTGCGTAGGAATGGAGTAGAAGTTTCAGACCAAGACATTCTGCTGCCAAAGAGCCTTTTTGCTCTAGATCACTTGCGAGTCATGGCCTAATCCAAGGTGTATCACAACAGGTACACTGCCACCCAGCAAATATATGGTCAAAGATAAAGAAATGGGTCCCCACATGCATATTTGGGCCTGAAAAGGTTGGTGGCACCTGCTCTAGACTTGAGATGGGGGGTCACTTTTGTCTAGTGGTCCAGATAAGAAAGTGGCCACCTCTCTACAGACATTTGATAGGTGGGCAGGTCCACCCATCTGTCAATCATCTGACATCATATGTGCTCCAGCCAGAGTTTATGAACTATACAGGGGTGGCAACTTGAATAAAAAAAATTGGGGGGGGGGACAGGTAAGCCTTGCCCCACATCACAAGACGATCACAAGACACAGGATGCACACACCACTTGAACGGCAATGCTCATCATCTTTTTGGGAGGGCAGCCTCCTCAAATATTTTATTGTGGGGACTGAAGGGACCTCAGCCCCTAGGAGTTGGCTCCTACAGACCTATATCATAGTTTCATTTAATATACTGACAAGAGAAGTGACTTTTCTCTCTCATCCTTTTCCTGCTTATGTTACAAGGATGTGAAATCCAGACTGTGTTGTTTTGCTGGTACGGTACATGATAAATTAGCAACCCCCAACTGACAGATAATGTATGCATTCAAAGTCAGTATTTTTAGAAATGCACAATTAATTACACAGAGACCCAAATGAGATGGCTACCTCAGAGCTTCATGTGTCTGAATCCTGTATGAAAAAGGAGAAGGAGGCGAAGGAGAGAAAAAGGAAAATCCATATTTCACAGTTTCATACTGAACAGTTTCATTCTTAGCTTGTTCTCAGTTTGGATCAAGGCTGACATAACAGACATAAATCTAGGCCTAATAAACTTAAATTTATTTAGGATCTTCCCCAGTGTTTGACTGCCAAGAATGTGCATAGTACATCTTCTAGACAAGGGTGTTTCTGTTTAAAAACTTTACTGGTAGTGGAGGACTTGGAAGCACAGGGCCAATTTCCTCACACTGAGTTTTGATGAGGTACAAGCATGGCAATATATCCCAGCCCTTGCCTGTAGATTCAATATTGTCCCACACTGAGTAGCCTCCATCAGCACAGGCATGTGGGAGAAGCAATGAATGAGCTGCGTAGGAGCTCCACATTGACAGATTCCTTCCTTCCTTCCTTCCTAGTCAAGAGCACTGGACAGGTTTTCCAGTCAATCAACTGCAGGAACGACTAAGGCCACAGGTGGGCTCACAGCACTCTCGGGTTTCTATCAAGCCATTCATCATAACCAGTGCCATGCCAAGGCTAGGAGCTCATTGTGACTTGCATGAGATCATAAGGGTTTGTAATGCCATGATGGTGCCAGTCCCAGAGACCACAGGATTAGGACCCTAGGTAGCTGCTTTATACTGCATCAAATCATGGATCCATCTAATTCTGTGCTGTTAACACCAGGAGTGCGGAATCTTTGATTTGAGAACCAAACGTGGCCCTCCAGATCTCTCTCTCTGATTCTTGGAACACTCCCAGGTGACACACACACAGGGAGAGTGTGTCTGCTCAATGGTTTTTCCCTGGTTGGACAGTGTCCTTGATCTCTGATAATGCCTTTTGCTTGCCTGGAGGGAGGGCAGAGCTGGGTAGGTGAGTGTGTGCAGAAACTAGCCTACTGTGCAAAAGTAAAATTCACATTTGTTGCTCTGTCTCATTCTTGCCTCTGGCCCTGATCACCATGGATGTGTCAGAAGATTGCCCAGAAGGCAATGTGACTGAGGAGGCTCCCCACCCCTAATGTACACTGGTTGTAAACCTTTCCAGGGTTTCCTGGTGGTTCCTGGAGATGCTGAGAACTTCTGCATGCAAAGCAGATGATTCACCATGGAGATGTGGTCCTTTAACTCCCTTCAGTTACTGAAGGACCATGGAGTCTCTGAACTGGACCACAACCTCAGCACCCAGATCACTGTACCAAACAAACGTATATGAGTAATGAACACCGTCTGCTTCTAGTTTAGTGACATTATGCTCATACCATTATTTGTTCATAAATATAATGACGAATTAGCTACAGACTGAGCTTCTTTCAATCAAAACAAATGTGGGGCAATCTTTTGCTAGAGCCTGAATAAATGTTAGATGTACGGCTCAGATTTCACTTGGAGGGTTTTGTACATTATCATCTTCCATTTGTAGACAATGCTGAAACACAATCACGTAGATGGACTAAGTTTCTCCATGTGCAAGGTGTAACACCAGTCGTATGTTTCTGTTAGGTTCTCCTCCCCTTGGTGGTAATGAAGCATGGAATTCTCTAATGGGGGTAATAAAACTGCTACCTTCTATGCTAGAAACAGATGCTCAGGCAGTGGCAGGTTAGAACTAATAACAAATAGCCTGGCATTATTAAATGTCACAGGAGAAATGAAGGGAGTTGCAGAAATCTCATCTTTTAAAAACCAGCTTGGATGGAATATAAATAGCATCAGGAACTTCGTCAGGAACTGGTGAGGGGTGTCACCTACAAGCGACAGGCTAATCTGTCTATTTTGGTTTCTCTTAAATTCTCATTTTTTTCAACCTTCATTTCTCCACATTTTTTGCATCAGTTTTTTAAAAAAAATCCTCATGAAAATTCATCACTGAACACACAATTTTGTAAAAACATTTCCCCTAATTTAATGCATTTTAAATGCTATTTTCATATTAATGTAAGCATTTTCAGGCACATTTCCCCCTAGTATATGCATTTTTGTACACATTATTTGGCTTGAGAACTGAATTGCAGAATACGGCGAAGCTCAGGTTTAAAGGTAGATGTGTTTTCGTTCATGCATATTTTCAGAAAGTATGAATTAGGTTGATACTCTGTTAAATGTGAACTAAATCAAATTTCTCACCCTTCTGTACTGACTACATACAAGCAGTGCTATTTTTCAGGGGGTACTCAAGGGTATGCAGTACCGACACTTCCTTTTTTTGTTATTAAAAAGTGTGGCACTTACTGTAACAACTTCATGGTGAGTTTCAGCACCTATATATACATATATATATATGCAGGTTTTGGTGTCTTCGGGTGTCTTCCCGTGTAAGAGTTGGGGTGTCTAGGCGACGTTTCGACGAGGTCTCACTCGTCATCTTCAATGACGAGTGAGACCTCGTCGAAACGTCGTTGAAGATGACGAGTGAAACGTTGAAGATGACGAGTGAGACCTCGTCGAAACGTCGCCTAGACACCCCAACTCTTACACGGGAAGACACCCGAAGACACCAAAACCTGCATTCCTGTACCCGTGAAAATCTACGAAAGCAAATATATATATATATATATATATATATATATATATATATATATAAAGAAAAAGCGCACTGCACACACAAGTGGTTATGATTTTCAGTTGTATCCAAGGCTGGTCCCACTCAGAGCAGACCCACTGAAATTGATGACATGACTAAGTTAGATCCATATTGATCCCCAACATACAGTAAGTGTTGGAGACGTGGTCTCTGTTGAGTGATCTGTAAGGATGCATTTCTCAATCAGCTGTTTTGTGCCCCCATTTCCCTAAACACTCCTGCTTTTCTTTTCTCCATTTTATGCTGGCAAGCACCCCCAAAAGCTGCAGGAAAATTTCCAACCCAATGCATCCAAAGAAACCAACACCAGCTGATACAACAACAGTCCCTTTTACGTGCTACCCAATGAAATCATAGCACACATCTGCAATGAAAGCCTCCCCTGCTCTTACAAAAAAGCGGGGGGGGGGGAGCCAAGGGCTGATACATCACAGAGCTGCAATGTAAATAATGAGTTGGCTGCACAAAAATGCATAATGGTTGTGAGTAACAGATCAGATGCTGCCAAGAATCAGCGAAAGATCTCTGACACTCACTCAGGTTTTCCAGCTAATCAGTTAAGCGAGGCTTCTCCTCTCATGAGGGAGAAGCGCAAGACTTTGCTTCAACACACCCTCTCTGCACTTGCTGGCTTCTTTTCACTCTTCAAAGTGACTGACTGAGAAGTTTCACCCAACAGGCATTTAAAAGAAGCAGCTTGCATCTATGTCAAATGGAACATTTCAAGGAGATAAAGCCCGAGACTCTTAATCTCAGGGTCATGGATTCAAGCCCCACATTGAGCAAAAGATTCCTGCATTGCAGGGGGCTGGACTAGATGACCCTCGTGGGCCCTTCCAGCTCTAGAATACTATGATTCTGATTGTAAATGGATGTTCAAGTGAAATTGTTTACCATAGTGATCCACAAACTGTCATAACAGCAGGAGACAAAGTTTCAAACATTTCCTAAGAAATTCTTGACACAGTTAGCGTTAGCTCACATATTAATCATTCCTAAGACCTTCCCCATGATTGCTTTTGAGTATAATGCCTTCTCCTTAGCATGTGTTGAGAAAATGTTTCATTAGGATTCTGAATTTACTGCAGATCTAATCAGAGCTAATCCAAAGATATTAACATATTTGCACAATTTAAATTAATTTAACAGAATTCACAGGGATGGTAGTATAACCTTAACTTATACCTTGTAACAACTATGCAAATCTGAGCTTCTCCTTCTTGAAAACAGGCCAGTCAATGTCTTGCGTTAGCTGCTTCTTAGGGGGCGATGCACCAGTCCTTTTTTCAGGGGGATGCAGCACCAGCGCCTCCTTTTGGTTGTTGTTAACAAGTGGGCACTTACTGTAACAACTTCATGGTGAGGACCGGCACCTATTTTCCTAGGGGAGAAGCTTTGAGATGCACCAAGCTTTGTAACAGCAGCAGTAAGATTACACAAGGGGAACTGTAAGACCAGACTGACCCTGAAGTCTTATGCCAATATTTCTGTCACATCAAAGCACATAAATCAGCCATTCTCTCTATTTCTAGTCCTTATCTTGCATTCTTCAAATGCCACTTGATGGCCTGGCTGACTCTATCAAAGCTGATGCTATTGAAAACAAATGCATGGTTGGCAAGCTGAAGGACACAGTGGGAGATTGTCTGCCAGAACTGAATCCAGTTCATAAAGGAATATCTCCTCTGCCAAAATGGGTCAAGGACTCCCCAACTGACGCTTCACAGGTAAGATTCACCTTCTGTTGTGTGTGCAGGGTGGTCCCTACCTGGCCGATCCCCTGGCAATGCCTCCCCAGGCGGGATTGGGCAATTGGCTGAGGTAGGCAGAGACCTCCAGGTATCCAGCCTGGGGAGGATGAAGCCAGCCCAAACTATCAGGAGCCGCACTGGGATCCGGGGGGCTGCACGCGACCACGCAAAAGGCTCCCACTTCCTTCTAGACTACATAGTGACTGTGGGATAATTCCACATCCACAATGAGGTCCAAAACAATTCAAAGCAAGGCCCAAATGGTTAGGTTCAGGTCCAGGCAGATTGTAAAGTCTTCAGGGAAATCACATCACTAGTTGACAGCTGTAAAGTCTTCCAACAGGTTACTGAATCCTGATTTCATTGTGGAATGTACAATTCCTTCTTAATGTGTGTTTGTTTTCCTGATCTCTATATGCTTCCATTTTTCTCTACTTTGCTTCCTAAGCCATCACAGAAGGTAGGAGTTTGTTTGCACTGTACCTTTTGCCAAATTCATGGAAGGCATAGCCATACTCAGTTTGTGGCATGAGGCAGCCTAATTCTGTTTTGGCTGCAGTAGGGTGGTGGTAGTAGAAGTGGTAACTAGGGATATTGGAGAATTCAAATGAAATGAGAGTGGAATTACTTATTTGTCCCACGTTTAGAAATCAATACAACAAATACAATTAATATTCACTGTTGTTGCTGGTTTCAATACGTAATTGATTATGTTGTTTTCCCCTCTCTATTTGTATTGCATTCCCTTTGCTCTGAAATTAATGTGGGTGGAATAATCCATTGGTAATGTAACTTACGTAACTTAGTCATTGATGTAAATTATGCAAGTTATATAATTTCACCAGAGCAAGCAGTGATACAGTGTAATTTTTGGCAGGAGACAATCTGTAGTGGAATGGAAGCAGTGCCACATGTGATGAATACAGAGCTCTTTAGCACTAAAACGGAACCAATGGCAATTCACACAAAACCCCATTGCCATTTGTTCCAATTCCGTGCTAAGCCATAAGTTTTCCTAAGGGCAAGCAACAGGGCAAACGGAAATGTGGGTGAAGCCTGAATCATGATAAAGTATACTCATTGAAAACAATGGGACTTCAGCCTAACTGATTTCAGTGGGTCTGCTCTAAGGGTTCAATTCTCAATCCACTTATGTGGGACTCAGCCCCACTGAATGCAACAGAGCTCACTTTTGAGTGGTTAGGATTACATCCAATGAGGTCTCCTATGACAGTAAGATTTCTGTTCTCAGAATGGAGAGGTAAGCATTTTGCAGCCATTCTCCCTCCCTCCTGCAGCCCCGCCCCCCCCAAGCTGCTCTGAAGGATCCCCCAACCCTCTGGGTCACATTTAGCAGGATGTGACTGATCTAGGGGAGAGGGAAGTACTGAGCATTGCTTTCCTCCTTGTTTTGCTGACAGATTCTACCTTGCCATTATCTAAGTGATGCTATTAGATGCAACCCAGCAACTTGATCCTACCCATAATAGGCAACACTGTTGTGTACATAACATGATGCAACATAAATAACAAACTATTGTGCAAAAAACATATTGAAAACCATTCTTTCCTGTAACAGAATTCAGAACACTACTTTAAAGTGATGAGCCAAAATCTCAATTCCAGCTCTGGAAAATACACTTTGATTTTAAATAACTATCATTTGGCCAGAATGGATTAAATGTTGGGAGAAATACATTCCTGTATGTTAATTTTATGGCCCATTTACAACAAATGAAGCATTAATTGAATGGACTCCATGGTGTTGTCCCAGGCGTCTAATCAACCATCGCTGCTAGAGACGGAGAACCACATGCAAAATATGTTAGACATGTTGCTGTGGGGAGAGGGAAAATACTGTTGAGATTTTAAACAAACAAAAATAATAATCCAGCTCCACCCTTCAGGCAGGTTAGGATTTTTCAAACACTAAACCTAACTAACAAAATAGTCTACAAATGCATAATCCACTAAATCCCAATCAGATTAAGGTTTCCTAAACAGAGGAGGGGAGGGAAAGACACTGAAACCAAGGGTAGTATTTCATTTGGCACAACAAAAACAGCCAAATGCAATGATTAAAAACTGCTTGCCTCGTTAAGATCAAGGTTAAGGTCCACAAAGCTAGGGAATTGAAAGTTCAGACAGATTTCTTCAAAGTGATGCTCCATGATCAGCAGCAATGCTGTGTAATGTCAGAAACTGTGCTTGCTCACAACTTAAGCTCCATACAGCCATAGTTTTCCTTGTTTTTTTCTTGGGACCCAAACCATTTGGAGAGGATGAAGTACCTGATACTATCAGAGTACTACACCGTCTCTGCTCCTGGGTTGCCTCATGATTCCCTAGTGGTCTGCTGGAATGCAGAGTTAACCAGGGCTATCTACTGTCTGGCTCCAAAGTGCCCTCTCCGATTACATGGAGCCCAGACAGCCCCGCAGTTTTCTCCAGGGCTGAGGGCAATGAAACAATCACTGAGACAGCTAGAGCGCCGGTGGTGGAAAACTCATTCTGAATCGCACTGGACACAGGTTAGAACTCAACATCAAGACTACCAAGTGTTGATAGCGATGGCAAAGGGGACCTTCTTCACCACCTTTATTGCATCTGCAGAAAACAGCAACAGAAGACTCTTTCAGGTGGTTTGCAATTTAATGGAACCACCTTCACCATCGGGGCCTGGTAAGGACTACAAGATCTCCTGCAATGATTTTGCAAAGTTTTTTTGCAGATAAAGTCACTCAGATTCAGAAAGAGGTAGACTCCACCATGGGCGCAGGGCCAGGGCAGGAGAGTGCTAGAGTTCTGTCTAGACGAGTTGCGTGGGATCAATTCCAATCTGTTACCTCCAAGGATGTGTGAAACCAACCACCTGTCTCCTTGATCCTCCCCCATCCTGGCTCATAAAAGCAAGCAGGGAAGGTCTGAGAGATGGACTGCGGGGTGGTGAATGCTTTCCTCTGTGAGGGAGCCTTCCCAGGCCCACTGAAAGAGGCAGTCATTAAAAAAACATCTTTGGACCCAGCCAATATGGCCAACTATCACCCAGTCTCAAATCTTCCATTCTTGGGCAAGGTGATTGAGTGGGTGATTGCTGAACAAGTCCAGGTCTGGAGGATGCGGACCATTTGGATCCCTTCCAATCGAGATTCAGGCCTCATCATGGGACTGAAACTGCCTTGGTCACACTGGTCAGTGATCTCAGGCGGGCTAGGGACAAGGGTGAAAGCTGTTTCCTAGTTCTGCTGGATCTCTCAGCAGCCATTGATACCATCAACCATAACATCCTTCTGGACCGTCTAAAGCATGGGTCAGCAAACTTTTTCAGCAGGGGGGTGGTCCACTATCCCTCAGACCTTGTGGGGGGCCAGACTATATTTTTTTTAAAAAATAATGAACGAATTCCTATGCCCCACAAATAATCCAGAGATGCATTTTAAAAAACAGCACACATTCTACTCATGTAAAAAACATGCTGATTCCCAGACTGTCAGTGGACTGGATCGTCAGAAGGCGATCGGGCCAGATCTGACCCCCGGGCCTTAGTTTGTCTACCCATGGTCTAGAGGGGCTGGGAGCTGGGGGCACTGTTATACAGTGGTTCCACTCCTTCCTCCTGGGCCGTGTCCAGAAATGGGGAGGGATGAGTGTTTAGACTCCTGGGCTCTCACTTGTGGGGTGCCTCAAGGTCCTGTCCTCTCCCCCGTGCTTTTCAACATCTACATGCAGCCGCTGAGAGAGACATCAGGGGGTTTGGGCTGGGTGTTCATCAGTATGCAGATGATACCCAGCTCTACCTCTCTTTTAAATCAGAACCAGTGAAGGTGGTGAAGGTCCTGTGTGTCTGGAGCCGGTTGGAGGATGGATGGCGGCTAACAGATTGAGGTTGAATCTTGACAAGACAGAAGTACTGTTCTTGGGGGACAGGGTTGGGCAGGTGTGGGGGACTCCCTGGTCCTGAATGGGGTAACTGTGCCACTGAAGGACCAGGTGCGCAGCCTTGGAGTCATTTTGGACTCACAGATGTCCATGGGGGCGCAGGTCAATTCTGTGTCCAGGGCAGCTGTCTACCAGCTCCATCTGGTGCACTGGCTGAGACCCTACCTGCCCGCAGACTGTCTTGCCAGAGTGGTGCATGCTCTAGTTATCTCCCGCTTCAACTACTGCAATGCACTCTACGTGGGGCTACCTCTGAAGGTGACCCAGAAACTACAACTAATCCAGAACGCGGCAGCTAGACTGGTGACTGGGAGCGGCCACAGAGACCACATAACACCAGTCTTGAAAGACCTACATTGGCTCCCAGTACGTTTCCGAGCACAGTTCAAAGTGTTGGTGCTGACCTTTAAAGCCCTAAATAGCCTCAATCCAGTATACCTCAAGGAGCGTCTCCACCCCATCATTCAGCCCAGACAGTGAGGTCCAGCTCCGAGGGCCTTCTGGCAGTTTCCTCACTGTGAGAAGTGAACCTACAGGGAAACAGGCAGAGGGCCTTCTCGGTAGTGGCCTGTCCTGTGGAATGCCCTCCTGTCAGATGTCAAGGAAATAAACAACTACCAGACTTTTAGAAAACATCTGAAGGCAGCCCTGTTTGGGAAGTTTTTAACGGTTGATGTTTTATCATGTTTTTAATATTATATTGGGAGCTGCCCATTATTATTTTCTGTTGATCCAAGTTTACTTGTGGCTGTACCCAGTGCTTTAAAAAATGTTTAGGCGTGCTCTCATTTTCCAACTCATATTGAAATAGTGCCCCTCAATGATGGCAAACTTAGATTCACAAAATGTTTAGGGGAATGCGTACCCCCGCGTCTCCCCAGAAAAAAAGCACTGGCTATACCTTTGTAATACCTTTGTAATTGGGTTGTATATACACTTGTGGATATATGATAACATTCAATAAAAAGTTAATGCTTTTTTAAAAGAAGAAGGGAAGAAGACCCTGGCTGCCAGATTAGGCAAAGGCCCGTCTCATCCAGCTTCCTGTCTACGCAGTGGCAAACCTGGTGCCCACATCCTCCAACATTTCTCAGATGAAAATAGAGATATCCTTTTCTACACCAGGAAGCTTCTCCTGTGTTTTATCTCCTGCACACATAGATGCCATATATACATCTACATTGGTCACCTTGAGCCAATGGCACCCTCTCTGCCAAACCTACAGTACCTCACAGGATTGTTGTAAAGAAAAAATGTGTGAGTGAAGGGATCGTGTACAACATGTTCCACAGATAAATGGAATAAAATTTTAGCTGTAAGCTGCCTTGAGTCCCTGTCAGGGAAAAAGAGGAGGAGGAGGAGGAGGAGGAGGAGGAGGAGGAGGAGGAGAGAAACTGTGAGAATGATCAGGAACATAAATGTTGAGTAAATGCTATTGAATTCAGTGGGACTTACTTCTGAGTAAAAATGCTTAGGATTGCAATGTAAGGTTGGCCAATCTTGACCCAGTTACCTAGGAGTAAGCTCCATTGAATACAGTGGGACTTACTTCTGAGTAGACAGTGTAAGGCTCCATTTACAATAAAGGAATAAGCACTCTGAGCATTTCCTAAGAAATGGCTGACTGCTGAAGCATTGCAATTAACTAATTTAAAGTGGTTTGGTGACCTTTTCCTTCAAAGTTATAGGAAGGGCTTCATATGCCAGCACCAGGAGTACAGATGCAAGGGGAAAGGGCATTTTTGTCCCATCTGTTCACTGGAGGAGCAAGAGGCATAAATTTCTATTCAAGCCAGAACACCAGGAAAGGAAGATCAGCCTGGTCCAAACAGGTCATAAATGCCCAGTTATAAGCTTCCTCCTCCTCCTTCTCCTCCAGCAAGCTTTTGGGAAAATGTGTAGGGAGCCAGCAATCCACAGAAGTGCACCAGACACCCTCATTATGTAGCTTCCAGAGGATGCTGAAGATATACCTCTTGACTGTGGCTCTGGATGCTTGAGGTGTATATTTTTAGGACCTACCTTATTTTTAGGATTGCAGATTGTTTTAAACTGTGTTTAATATTCTGTTTTAACATTGTAACCTGCCGTGGGAACTTAAGGCAAAAGGCAGCTAACAAACAAACAAACAAACAACACAGGAGTAGTCCACATGATATCCTCCAAGTGTCATTTGACTACAACTCCCATCAGCCCCAACCAGCGTGGCCAATGGACAGGCATGATGGAAGTGACAGTACAATAAAATCAGGAGAGCACCACATTGGCTACCCCCAAGAAAATGATGAAATCAGAAACCAGGTTCAATTCTGGCAGAAAGGTGGAAACTTGGGCCTAAAAGGTTTGAGGACGGAGCTGTGATGGCATAGATAAAGGCTCGCTGGCCCATGAGGATAGAGCCCTTCCATAGCATGAAAAGAGATGGCTGCTAGCTCTGAGGGGACAGAATGGAAAACCAACTGAAGAAAAACCAAGTTCATGCAGAGCTTATAGTGGCAGCAGTAAGTGGAAGGAAATGGAAAACTCAGGATTTCAGACAAGTGCATTGGGGGAAAGGCTACTGAATATAAGAGAGAACAAATAGTTAAAGAAAGGGGTGGGAGGAAGATGGCTTTAAAAAGAGAGAAACATTAAAACCGATGTGACCACAGGCATTTCACAGAAAGAACACTGGCATAAAATTGCAACATTTCTGCTCTAAAAAGGAATCGGGGCGATTGGCGAGTATGGGAACAGAACCAGACCCTGGTTTCTCAGGCCTCACACAGTCCCTAGAGCCCCTGTGGCTTTGCCTGTGCCAACCCCAAGGTGGGTGCTTTTAAAAACCTGTCACACATGGTTCACTTTAAAGCAGAGGGTCTGGCTGTCAGGCCTCTTGGTGCAGTAAATCAATCTTTCCCCTTCCCAAGAAGGAAGGTTCCCATGACTGCCCTTCCACCCAGCGCTACCAGACCATACACCATAAAGGCAAATGTCTTTCCTGTTTTCACAAGTTGCAACCAGCTGATGAGAGACTCTGAGAGGCCACATCTGCATTTCAGATGCAAAGCAGATAAGATAAAATCAAAGCCAAGGCATCACACAGGGCTGCAGGAGATGGATGCAGAGAGCCCAGGCTTCTGTTTTCAGCCATACTTTCACTAAGTAAGATGCAAAATACAAGCATGTGGATATATGTATTTGTGTGTACAAATTGTATGCAATTTAAATGGGCTTTGTATATAATTTAAATCAGTAGGCAATGGGTCAGTATGTATTTATCTCACAACATTTATAGACCACTTGAGTGTAAAAGAAAATGGACTTAAAGACTGAGTGCATTTGAAACTATGGAACAAAGCCAGGCTGGTCGATCCCAATCTATCCCTCTTCTGACCTCCTAACATCAAGTTTTTAGTTTAAATGAAACATGACTTACCTAAGTAATTGTTGCTCTTGGACATTTCTGTAATGTTGATTTTTGTGGCCCCCTCTGGGATTTCTACTATCTTGTGGTAGCCAAGGTTGGTCAGGGTGTGCTTGAAGACCCCTGAGACCACTTGACAAGCTGTGTTGTCCCCTCCGCATATCCCACATTTGTCGACCACTTTGTCTGAGCCCAGATAGTCATCACAGCCAATGCTCTGTCAAGAAGAGACATGAAGTGTAAATCAGTTACAAGGATAACTGAAAAGCTTCTATGCAATGCCTTGGCATTTGTTTTTTTAAAAAATCAGCAAAACTAATAGGGAGTTCTCACAGATCACTGGAAGAACACATGCTTGGCTTGCAGAATTTCCAGGATCTCCACTCATGCAAAGCAGGTAGTGGAACTGGAGCAGGAAAACCACACCTGAGGAACAACAATAGGCAGCACAGGACTAGATATTGCAAGGGTCTGGATGAGGACAAGGCAGCTTCTTATGCCCCTTCTTATGCCTCCTTATCGAAAGGGCCACATGGGTTTGAGTAGGGGTGGGCATTCTTTTTTCTGTGGAGGGCTGTACTCTCTTGAGAGCAATCTGTTGAGGGCCACGCATTGGTGGTGGGAAGAACCAGAGATTATTATGGATGGAGCCAGAGACAAAAGTGTTTTGGATTAATTGATCTGGGATGAAAATCACCTTGCTCCAGATTTTCACCATAGTTACCTTGAATTAGAATTTCCAATCTTACACATATGTACTCGGAAGCAAACCCCACTGTGTTTGATGGGGTTACTCTGAAATAAGGAGGAGGAGGAGGAGGAGGAGGAGGATTTTAGTACAACAGACCAATTCAGATATTAGAAACTAACCCGTTTTAGTCTCTCGCTCGCGCTCTCTCTCCCCCCCCTCTCTCTCTCTCTCACACACACACACACACACAAAGCCTACTAATTTGTTTTCAGGTGCCTTGAGGCTGGGGTGACTTATTCTCTCAAGCCATATGATTACGAATAAAAAGTTTTGAAAAATAAATTTAACTTTTTCAAAACATTTCCTCTTTTGTTTGTTGTGAAACTACCTAAAATCAAGAGGAAACACTTTTAAAATCAATGAAACTCAAGGAGGGAATGAACAGGAAGAAAAGAACTCTGATGGGATGGGAGGATACTCCAGTTTCAGGAGGTGAGGGGGCTACATAAAACAAGGGCTGCAAGTATATGGGTTGGTTTCTTGAGGGTTAGAAGATCCACTCTGTGGCCCCTGAGTCTGAGCTGTGTAGGCCTCTTGTTAGCTTCAAGAGAATCAAGGTGGGAGAGGGCAGCAACTAACTAGCATAGTGCTACCAGGAGTAGAGGCAGCTATGCATACAGAATGCTATACAATTGGACTTTTTAATGGCACTACATGAGTGAGGCTTCTCAGGTCCGGGCAATAAATGGCATGAGGAAATCATCTGCTTTCTTCACCTGTGATGGGTTTAGACCATGTTCGCCCAACCACCTTGATTTGTGGAACCAACACTTGTCAATAGATATTACTTATCACAGCAGACATGACTGTGAATTAATGCAGGACAAATAAAAAAATGTAGCAGGTAGACCAAAGCTGTCTGCAGTCAAGAACCAAAAAGTGGAGGGAGTGGGAATTCTTTAGAGAGAAGCATGGGAAGATGTTTGCCACCAATGGTCTATCTGACTGGAAGTGCTCTCCATGGTTTTAGGCGGGGCTCTGCTCCAGTCTGGAGATGCCAACGACTGAACATGGGAACTTCTGCATGCAAAGCAGGTGCTCCCCCCGAACCACAGTCCTTCCATTCTCATTGCACTGGATTAAGGGAATGACTAGGACAGCGGGTTGTTCCCAATATTAGCCCCATTCAGAGAAGGTACACTGACATCACTGGGAATTAAATTCATTCATTTCAATGGATTTACTCTGACCAGAAGTAGCATTCGCTAAAACCTACATTCCTTCAAAATATGATCAAGGAAACCCCAAGAAAGATTTCAACCTCTTGTCATTTTGGAAGCAGCTGAGTTCTTGTTTGGAGCAACTGGTTTTAAATATTTTTAATGTACGGTACATACAGCTGGAGAAAGAGAGAATACTATGGCAATATAGAAACTATGTATGCATGAGAAAAATAATATTCTTATAATAATTTATTGCATCTTGATATTTACATAGCTTATTCTGGGCACAATGTGAGGTGTTGGCACTGACTTAGAAAACTCAGCGTAATTATTGCCCTAGTCTTCCAAGAAGGCTTCCCTCATTGTGATGTGTGTCCCAGCACAACCTCTGTCATTAGCCAATAGTTACTTCCGAACTGTGCTATGAGTCAAATCTATTCAATGAAGGCAAACAGGGAGACCCTGCTGTTGTTCACCATCCCTCTCCCTGCCTCACTCTCAGAATGGCCAAGGGGTCTTTCCTCCAAGTGGAGCACTCTGAGCCTGGTGGAAAGTGCCTACACCGTGCATTGATAAAGTGGTACAAAATGCTCTTTAAACATGGGGGGGGGGGGATAAAGAACCAGGTAATGGTAAATGTTTTCTCTAAGTTTAAAGAGCTTTTCTAGTCATGGCTGCAAACTGCAATGGCACCAAATAAGAACCTAAGAACAGCCTTCGGGATCAGACCAATGGCCCTTCTAGACCAGCAGCTAGTCAGGTGCCCTGTTGGAAACCCTCAAGCAGCACTCAAGCACAAGAGCCCTCCCCCCCCCCACAGTTTCCAGCAAATGGTCTTTAAAAGCACCGTTGTCTCTGCTTGACACCCTGCCTAGTAGCCACTGGAAGCCTTCTCCTCTTTTAATTTCCCCAGCCCTCTTTTAAAGCCATCCAAGGCAGCCTTAATCGAGTGCTATAGTTAACTCTGCTCTGGTCCAGGGGGTCACGAAGAGTCGGACACGACTAAACGACTAAACAACGACAACAATAGTTAACTATGCACTACATGAAACAGTCCTTTCTTTACCTTCATCTATTTCACTCAGCTTCATTGGACATCCATGAATTCTAGAGTTATGGGCAGGAAAGAAAAAACTTTCTCTACTCTCTCCTTGCCATGCATAATTTTAACAACTTCTATGATGTCACCTCTTAGATGCTCTCTCAGCTACCTCACATAAAATACCTCATTCTGAGGAGTGACCCCTTGATCTTTGGACTCAGGGCTGAAAGGAATCATAGAATCACAGAACCCCAAGGGTCATCTAGCCCAACCCCTGCAATGCAGGAATCACAACTAAATAATCTCTGAAAGATGGCCATCCAACCTCTGCTTAAAAATCTCCAAGGAAGGAGAGGCCACCATCTTCCTAGCATAGCTGGCATCTATGCAGGCCGTGGGGTCCCAGGCACCCACACATTTTCAGTGAAAGGCACCCCTGATATTCTATTTGGCCATGCATACATGGCACACAGCATGCGCACATGACATTGGCATGGCCATATGATGTGACCTCAGTATGCCCTGGGCACCCACTGTTGCTGGGGCAAGGTGCCTCTGAATGCAAGAGAAGAATCTGTGGTTTATCAATCACCACCACAACCTGGGCCCCAAAACCTGGGGACAAAACAAGGCTGCAAACCCCACATATACTAAGGACCCTCTTGCTTCAAGGATCTTCAGTGGAGACTGTGTTTCACCGGCTCTCAGGGATGTAGCACATTGATATACCCTTTATGCAACCCAATGGAATTATGATTGGAGGAAATGGCTCAACTAACACTGGGCAACAATTTTTTACTTTTTGAATGTTGTCTAGATTTCTACAACTGCTTTAGGGTATTTTTGCACTGCCGAATCAGGAAATGGCATCTGTTTCTCTCCATCAGGTCAGGTTTTTGTGCTATGTTGATTTGAAAAAAATCAGATCTTGTGACAAAATCGATTACATTTTTGTGGCATTATCAGCTTATTTTTGTCAACACATATCATCCTAAATATATTTTTAAGAGAAAAAAATGTTTTTCCAACAACATATATTGATTACCTGATAGAAACATTGATTACTGTAAACTGAATGGTGGGCATTGATAAAGGTAAGTACATGTAAATTGCATGTTGCTTCACCATTTTTGAAACTTCAGGGCTTGAACTTCCGTTTCTTGGAACTCCTGGAATGCTCAGCGGCAGGGAGGTCTCTCTTCAGAGTCCAACAGTAGTCAGCCATCATGACTGCATCCCAGCGACCCTGATACCTGGTCTCCATCTCTTTCATGTCCTGATGGAATCTCTCCCCCTGTTCGTCACTCATTCAACCCAGGTTCTCAGGAAACCGGTCCATGTGTGAAAATAGGTAGTGCATCTTGACGCTCATGTTGCAGCCCAGGTTTCTGAAAGCAGTCAGCATGTTGTTGACAAGTTCTGCGTAGTTTCTGGCCTTATTGTTGCCAAGAAAGTTCTTCACTACCAGAACAAATGCCTTCCACACTTCCAGTTCCACTTCGTTCACTGAGTTTCCAAACTCTGGATCTCTGAAGAGCTGACGGATCTGAGGACCGTGAAAGATGCCAGCTTTCAACTTCTCCATGGTCAATCCTGGAAAAGCCTGGCACAAGTAAGTGAAGCAGTCACCATCCTTGTCCAGAGCCTTGGTGAACTGCTTGATTAAGCCGAGCTTGATGTGCAGCGGTGGGAAGAGTATCCTGTCTCTGTCCACCAGAGGGTCGTTGATGACGTTCCTTTCTTTGCAAGGCACCAATTCCTCCCACACAGGCCAGTCCTTCTTCGTGTAATGCTGAGCACGGTCCCTACTATCCCACATGCACAGAAAACATGGGTACTTGGTGAAGCCAGACTGTTGTCCCAACAAAAAGTTCACCATCTTCAGGTCAACACAAATAAACCACTTATGCTGATCATAACCAATTTTCTCCAGCACATACTTCACCGCTTCATAGTTCTCCTTCAGTGTACTTGAGTGAGCCAGGGGTATAGAGGCAAACTGGTTGCCGTTGTGTAGCAGAACACATTTCAGTGATCGCTTGCTGCTGTCAATGAACAGTCTCCAATCTTTGGGTTCGTACTGTGGCACTCCAAGCTTGAGCAGAAACTATGCAATATCTGCACAGTACACCAAGTCCTTCTCTTCCGAGAAAAAACGGAGGTACTCTTGATGCCTGTTGCGGAAGAAGCTGACGTGAGCACTGTCAGAGAGGAGGTTTTTTTCCTTCAATCTGGATGCCAACAGTTCGGCAGAGTTCTTTGACAATTCTTCGTGGGGCGGCTGCCCCATTAACTTAGTTTTGATCCCCCAACTTTATGCTTTGCCGCACCAATTTATGGAAGATTTTGAGGGTTTATGACTTCAAACTGATCCATTTTTGACATAATCACCCAGAACTATCGGACCTGAATACTTATTGTCATTAAAATAATCATTTCCAATCAAAACAATTATTCGACGTGGCATTTTACCCCCACCAACTTCTTCTAAAATGCTCCACACAAAGGTAAAAAAGGTAAAGGTACCCCTGCCCGTACGGGCCAGTCTTGACAGACTCTAGGGTTGTGCGCTCATCTCACTCTAGAGGCCAGGAGCCAGCGCTGTCTGCAGACACTTCCATGTCACGTGGCCAGCGTGACAAGCTACATCTGGTGAGCCAGCGCAGCACACGGAACGCCATTTACCTTCCCACTAGTAAGCGGTCCCTATTTATCTACTTGCACCCGAGGGTGCTTTCGAACTGCCAGGTTGGCAGGCGCTGGGACCGAGCAATGGGAGCGCACCCCACCGCGGGGATTCGAACCGCCGACCTTTCGATCGGCAAGTCCTAGGTGCTGAGGCTTTAACCCACAGTGCCACCCGCCACACCGCCACCACACAAGGGTACATGTGAACAAAAATGCAAAAAAAGACATGTGACCATAACTCAAAAACTTGACCTGATTGAGCAAAACCAATGTGATTTTTGGATTCAGCGCATCAGATTCCTCCTAAATCAGCTGAAAAAATGCAGACAGCAAATTTGTTGTTGACCAGTGTAATTTACAAACTGATTTGACCCAAGCCCTGAGTTGCTCACCCATTTTAACTCAGCATAATTTACCAGAGTTGCCATCATATTCTTTAACAGTAGCTTCTGAATTCAACTATCATTTTTTTTTTTGGGGGGGGGGGAGAATCAGACGTGCTCTGCCAGACATTGGCATACAGAGAACTTCTGTATTCTGTTGGATTACCAGGAGTCTCCCCCTTCCAATAGCAGGAAGCAGATATTTATAACACTGATGAGTTATGGCATATTGGACCAGACACCAGTAATTGGTCCAAAACTTAATATTACTGGTCTTTGGCCAAACTAATTTTAGGGGTGAAGAAAAAAGCAATTTTTCTGGCAGGTTATTTCCCCCCCCCCCCCACTTTCTGTTTGTTTTAAAGGCAGCTGCTCAGTGGTGATCATAGCTTTGGAATGTTTAGCAAGGATGGAGAAAATTTTCAGTCTTGCAGCTCAACAGGAAAGGTGAGTTATTAATGGGAGATGGAGCAATGCTGGCAAACTGTTTTGTTCCATCCTTCATCAGGATAAATTGTGACCAGATGATTAGAAGAAGAAAGAAGAAAAACAAAACAACAGGAATAGGTAAAGAATGCAAGCCGAGACAATATAAGGAGGACATCACTTTCCATAGAGTGCTGGGAAAGGTTCAAATAACATCCTAAGACATGGGGTGGTATTCAATTAAGTTTTGCTCAGAGTAGACCTATTGAAATTAATGGCTCCCACTTAGTCATGCTCATTAATTTCAAGGGATCTTGAATGCCATCCATTCCCTCGCAAGTTGGGCCTACAACTTGCATATCTCAAAGTGGTGCCTGTTGGAGCTATGGGTGAGGGGTGTCATTTTCAATGCTTCCCTGTGTACAAAAGTTTCAGGCAAAGAGTGGGACATCAATGAGAAAATATCTAAGTAAGCCTTTTCTGTTTGGATAGAGTTTTTCTTTTTCTTAATATTTTTTTAGCCCCACAACCTCCCCATTTGCAATCTAAAATGGTACAATCCATTACTACGGAATGGTATGATAAAATATGAGGAGTGCTGCAGGTTCAGGCCAAAAGCCTATCTAGTTCTCTGCTCTCATGGTGGCTAAATCCCCCTGAGAAGCCCACAAGCAGGTCTTCCCCCACCTCCAGACCCGAAGGCAAGACAGAGCCCTTGTGGTTGTTGTTGTTTAGTCGTTTAGTCGTGTCCGCCTCTTCGTGACCCCCTGGACCAGAGCACGCCAGGCACTCCTGTCTTCCACTGCCTCCCGCAGTTTGGTCAGACTCATGTTTGTAGCTTCGAGAACACTGTTCAACCATCTCGTCCTCTGTCGTCCCCTTCTCCTTGTGCCCTCAATCTTTCCCAACATCAGGGTCTTTTCCAGGGAGTCTTCTCTTCTCATGAGGTGGCCAAAGTCTTGGAGCCTCAGCTTCAGGATCTGTCCTTCCAGTGAGCACTCAGGGCTGATTCCCTTCAGAAGGGATACGTTTGATCTTCTTGCAGTCCAAGGGACTCTCAAGAGTCTCCTCCAGCACCATAATTCAAAAGCATCAATTCCCTTGTGGTTAGCAGCCACTAGCCTGATCCTCCATGAATTTTTCCAGTCGTCTTTTAAAGGCATCCAGTTTGGTGGCCTTCATTGACTCCCGCAGGAGCACGTTCCGTGGTTTAACTATGAACTGCATGAAAAAACACTTCATCTGTCCTGAATCTTCCAACATTCAGCTTCATTGGATATTCCTAAATTCTAGTATTATGAGAAAACTTTTCTTGATCCCCTTTCTCAAATCCATGCATAATTTTTATACATGTCTATTTGATTCCCCCACGAGCCTCTTCTCTAAACGAAAACATCCCTAATGTAGAGAAGTTGCTGCAGCTCCTTCCTGTCCCATTTGAGGTGAGGCCACCAGAAATGTGCACAGTATTCCAAGTGCAGTTGCACCATTGATTTGTACCTTGGTACTCAAACGGCTTAGCACCTGAACAAATCGGCTCCCAAATGCCACAAACGTGGAAGTAAGTGTTCCAGTCTGCGAACGTTTTTCAGAAGCCGAACGTCCAACATGGCTTCTGCAGCTTCCAATTGAAGGAAGCTCCTGCAGCCAATCAAAAGCTGCACCTTGGTTTTCAAATGGTTTGGGGAGTCAAATAGACTCCCAGAACGGATTAAGTTTGAGAACCAAGGTAATGGCATATTGATATTGACAGTTTTATTATCAGTCCTTCTAATAATGATCCCTAACACCATCATCAAAGGTGTAAGAAGGCACTGTTTCCATTCTGCCCATACTCCTTGCACGCAGCACCTTTTCCAATTCACTGCAGTCCATCTCCCCCCAAAAACGCAGGATTCGTCTTACTGTCCACGTGGAGAAATTATGTAACACAAGTTACACATTAGTTATGTAATTATGTTATTCTACCCCATTCATTTCTTTTTTTAAAAAAATGCTTTTATTAAATCTATTAAATTTTTCATTGGTTATTCATACACATATTCCAATACTGTTTTCACATATACTGTATATATAAACCAGACAATATCAATATTTCTTCACAAGTGACTTCACATCACCTCATTGCAGCTTCTTCTATCTTCTTTCTCTTTTCGACTATGTTGTTTGTCTTTATTACATTTCTGTTACATAATATAACTTATCTATCTGTTCTTAACGTTGCGAAATTTATTCGAAACACATCAAGGATTTTATTTGAGAGCAATGTTTTCCTAAATAGTCTTTTACACATTCCTACTCTTTTTTAAATTTTTGTTTTGGTTGGTTCCTAATTGCCTCTGTCATTTTTGCCAATTCCAAATACTCACATAATTTGATACGCCGTTCTTCCTTTGTTGGTGTCTTATCCCCCTTCCAATTCCTAGCAATTAACATTGGGTATATCAATTGTCATAATGCCAAGAAGAAAGGCTTCAGGTTTCTTCTCAAATGTTTGTCAAAACATTTTTTTTTATTTGTCATAGACAGTGTTCCAGATTTTTTTTATTTTATCACAACCCCACCACATGCGGTACATCGTTCCTTCTGAAGCCTTATTGGAGTTCACCGATTGGGTCTCCGGGACAGGAGGAAGGAAGTCAAAATGACACCGAGGTTGGTTCAAAGAAAGAGTTTATTCTGCTCTCCAGGTAGCAGAAGAAATGTCCAAAGAAATGACAACTAAGGAGAAATGGGGATTTTGGTGCAGCTTAAAAACTGCCTGCACAGTCAGTTTTGGGGTTTGGGAAACCCATTCCTTCATTCCCTCCTCTTCTTTTGGACAGCCTTACGGCTCGTCCCAAGGCACTGGCTGGTATTCTCATGTCAGTGCTATAATCTGGGGCCGAATCATTCGTGACATCATTTTACGCATCATATTTTACAGGCATTGCATTAAGCAGGGTATACAGGAGCAGAAAAGAAGCAAGATTAGTCCATTAACACCATTACAAGTCCTCTAAGCCATCCAAGGTTTGGAAGCTACTCAGTCAACCAAGACATGTCCCATCCATTCCAGGTTGGGACAGGAACATGGGCTACCTTCTCTCTTTCTGTTGCCAGGTGCCGAATAGCTACACCATGGTCAGAGATGTTAAAGCCACAGGCTCCTTCTGTCAAATTTAACGCAGCCCAAAATCCGGTGGAACCCAAAATCGGGGCCGTAACTGAGGACTCATTCCAAGGCACAGGGAGGATTGGTATTCCTTCCAAAGCTTTTGTAGGTCCCAGAGTGCAGACCATGCAATTGGTTCGGTTTGCAGAATAGGCTTCCATTTCTGTGTGTTGCGGGCACCCCATTCTCTCATTAGCCGCTGGGTTACCTTAAGTGGTGTGGGCGCGGCGATGGCCAGAAATCAGAAGACTACCATCCTGGCTAAAACCATGTCCCCCCACAGCCCTACCTGCATCATTTGGGCACAGGATATATCTATTTCCTAATACCTTCTTCTTCTAATACCTGGGGTACCTCCCACAAAGCTATATACAAAGCTACATATTCAAAGGGAAAGAAAAGAAAATGTCCTTTTTTAGTCCACGCTGGATTTTTCTCTTGCCGTGCGTAGAGATGCCAGCTTCCAGGGGTGGCATCAGCAGGGCAGCCGTCTGGTGGGCGCCGAGCCAATGCGGTGAGGAGAAGCGTGAGGCGGCATCTGTAGGGCACTGAGAGATGGTGAGTCGAAGGGGTTGGTGTAGATCAATCGTAGCAGTCCAATCTGATACTGCCTGGGGTTTGCTTCATCCTTCAAATCAGGCCTGCTGGAATATATGCAGTCAGGTGTTGGAGGCCCATCCTCTCCCATAGGTGGCAGCGTAACCGGGTTAAGAGCCTCAGTAACTCGGGGGGGGGCACTAGGGGGCACATCAGAAGATGGCTGACAATAACATCTCTCCGACCCACACGAGGTAATTTGGAGGCTATGATGGGAGTAATTAGCCTCCCTACCCCCCCCCAGGATGGTGGGGGGGACTGCCCTTGCCTGCTGTGCCCTATACCACCCCCGAATTTGTGGGGATGGGGGCACTAGGCACAAAGCCCTCCTGTGGGATTCCAGCACTCCTGGACGCCGTCCCTGATCCGCGCCTGTGCTGGTCCCGGGGGTAAGGTACCTTGGGTGTAGCAGAGTCCACACAAAGAGGGGCGAGGACCGAGGCAGAGAGCCGGGCGGGGAACAGGAATGCTGGAACAAGAGGCTGTGCAGGGAGCAGGAACACCGGATGGTCGGGAACAGGAGGCCGAGCAGGGAACAGGAGTACCGGATAGTCAGGAACAGGAAGCCGAGCAGGGAACAGGAGTACCGGATAGTCAGGAACAGGAGGCCGAGCAGGGATCAGGAACACAGGAAGGTCCGAAGCCAACAACGACGTTGCTCCCGCAACCTGGGGCCGGGCTGACTGGGCTTTTATCCTCTTCTAAGGCCAGGGGCGGTCCCGGCCCCCAGGAGCCCCACCTCCTCTGGCCTTAAGGCGAGCACTCCTCCTGGGGGCAACCAGTTCCCTTCGCCTCTCTGCCCTAAGCCTCTGCAGATCAGGAGAGGCCGAAGGGTTACTGGGCCCTGGAGGAGGCTCACCTGTGGCCACTGAGTCGTCAAGCCTCTCTGGGGCCAGAAGGGTTTCACCTGGGGCCAGCTCCTGATGCACTGCCACAGGTGCAGGTTCTTCAGCATCTAGGCCTTGCCCCTGTTCAGCCGGCCCTGGAGGCGGGGACTCTTGTGCAGGCTGGGATTCCTCTGTTTCATCCTCCGAATCGGAATCCCAGGCCATCACACCATCCCCCCTCCCAGGCCCCCCCCTCAACCGAGGGTCCGGACCCGGCTTGCCGCGGTACGTCGCATGGAACTCTCGGAGGCAGGCAGGTGCGTGGACGTTGGCCGCTGGTTCCCAGGAACGGTCCTCCGGTCCGTACCCCTTCCAGTCAATGAGATACTGCAGCTTTCCCCTGCGGTATCGGGAGTCCAGGATGCGTTCCACCTCGTACTCAGGCTCTCCCCGAACCAACACTGGCTGCGGTCGGGGACGGTTCGGGTGGAACTCGTCGGGTGGGGCCACCGGACTCAAAAGGGACCTGTGGAAGACCGGGTGAACCTTCAGGGTTGCGGGTAACCGGAGACGAAATGCCACAGGAGAGACTTGGTCTACGATAGGGAACGGGCCGGTGAAGCGGGCGTCCAACTTCCGCGAAGGTCGAGAGGGGTGGAGGTGGCGAGTGGAGAGCCAAACCAGGTCACCGACGCGAAGTTCCGGCCCCACCTGGCGGTGGCGGTCGGCCTGGGCTTTGTACGCTTCCTTGGCCTGGTGCAGTTGCTCCACCAAAAGCTGTTGCTGGGACTGGAGCTCTTGAAGCCACTCCGTCACCGCCGGGACCGCGGACGCCGGCAGCACCTCTGGAAACAGCCGTGGATGATAACCATAACTGGCCTGGAACGGGGTCTGCTGGGTGGACGCATTCACCGCGTTGTTATAGGCGAACTCTGCCAGTGCCAGGTGGTCGACCCAGTCATCCTGCTGGTAGCTGCAGTAACACCGGAGGTACTGCTCCAGCACCGCGTTCGCCCGTTCCGTCTGGCCATCGGTCTGTGGGTGGTAGGCTGACGAGAGGCAGACCTCTGTCCCGAGGGTCTGGTGTAATGCTCGCCAGAACCGGGATGTGAACTGAACGCCCCGGTCGGACACCACGCGCTCAGGTAGGCCATGCAAGCGGAAGACATGCTGAAGGTACAGCTGAGCAGTTTCCTTGGCTGTGGGTACAGATGGACAGGGAGTGCAGTGCACCATCTTGGTGAAATGGTCGGAGAAAACCAGAAGGCAGGTACAGCCACGAGACGAGGGTAAGTCCACTATAAAGTCCAATGAAACCGTGTGCCAAGGGCGCGGTGGAACTGGCAATGGCTGAAGTAGGCCGGGGGGTCGCCCGGTAGGTCCCTTGGCGCGCCGGCAGACATCACAACCAGCAACGTAGCGAGCCACATCAGCCTTCAGGCGGGGCCACCAAAACTCACGACTGACCAGATGGGTGGTCCGATACCGTCCAAAGTGCCCCGCTGCTGGGGCATCATGGGCCATCCGGAGAACCTCCAGCCGTAGTGGCCCTGGCGGGATGTACAGACGACCGTGATGCAGCAGAAGGCCCTGATGCAGGACCAGCCCCGGATACTGTGGGCTGGACCCTTCAGCCAGCTCCCGGAGCCGAACCTGGGCCCAAGCGTCGACCCGCTGCTGTTCCCGCACCCGAACCTGCAGTGGCTGTGCCTCCTGGGTGGCCAGGAATGCAGCCGGAGGTAGGATCGTGGTGGGTTCTGCTTGCTGTACCGTGTCTGCGTTGTCTTCAGGTTTCCGGGACAGGGCATCCGCCTTCTGATTCTGAGAGCTAGGGATGTAGCGGATCCGGAACTGGAACCGGGAAAAGAACAACGCCCACCGGATCTGTCTTTGGTTCAGCTTGCGGGTGGTCTGGAGGTACTCCAGGTTCCGGTGGTCGGTTCTCACCTCCACCGGATGTCGTGCCCCCTCAAGATGGTGGCGCCAGACCTCAAAGGCTACCTTGATGGCCAGTAGTTCCCGCTCCCACACAGTATAGTTACGCTCCGCTGGTAGGAGCTGGCGGGAATAGAAGGCACAGGGTAAGAGTGGCGCTTCAGGCCCAATCTGTTGAGACAAGACGGCACCGAGAGCCATACTGGAGGCGTCGGTCTCCACCACAAAAGGTCGAGAGGGGTCAGGATGTTGTAAGATTGGTGCCCTCTGGAAACAGGCCTTCAACCCCTGAAACGCCTCCTCTGCCTCCTTGTCCCAGGAAAACGGCGTCTTTGGGCGCAGTAGCCGGGTCAACGGGGTGGTGCGATGAGCATAATCAGCGATGAAGGTCCGGTAGTAATTGGCGAACCCCAGGAAACGCTGTAGGTCCTTGCGGTTCCGGGGTGCCGCCCATTCTCGAACCGCTGTCACCTTCCCCGGGTCCATTTGCACCCCATCTGGAGAGAGCCGGTGACCAAGGAAGTCCACAGTCCGCTGATGGAACTCGCACTTGCTGAGCTTTGCGTACAAACGGTGCTCACGCAAGCGCTGCAGCACGGTCCGGACATGTCCCTCATGGTGAGCCGGGTCACGGGAGTAAATCAGTATGTCATCCAAATACACCACCACGTACTTGTCTAACAAGTCCTGAAACACGTGGTTGATGTAGCGTTGGAACACAGCAGGCGCGTTGCACAAACCGAAAGGCATAACCAAATATTCGAACTGCCCGTACCGGGTCCCAAACGCTGTCTTCCACTCATCCCCGGCTCGGATCCGAATCAAGTTGTAGGCCCCTCGGAGGTCCAGCTTGGTGAACACCTGTGCCCCTTGTACCCGCTCCAGCAGCTCCGAGATAAGGGGTAAGGGGTACCGGTCTGGGACGGTAATTTTGTTCAGGGCTCGGTAATCATGGCAAGGGCGGAGTTCCCCACATTTCTTCTTAACGAAAAGCACTGGTGCCGCGGTAGGCGAGGTGGAAGGCCTAATGAACCCACGCTCCAGGTTCTTGCGCAAGAAGTCCTGCAAAGCCTCGCGCTCTGGCTCTGTTAGGGAATATAAGCGACTCACTGGTAAAGGCGCTCCGGGTTGGAGTTCTATGCCGCAGTCAAAAGGCCGATGCGGCGGCAGCTGGTCTGCCCCCCGTTCCTCGAACACGTCCTGGTAGTCCTGGTACACGGCTGGGAGCGTGGGTGCTGCCTCCTCTGAGGGCGCGGCCGCCAGCGTTCCGGATTGAGCATGGGAACATGGGTCTGGGAAGTGCACGGTCCGTTTGACCCAGTCAATCTGAACGTTGTGGGCTTCCAGCCAGTCCATCCCGAGCACCAGGGGGAAGCGGGGCATAGAGGCAATGTCCAAAGTTCGCAACTCCCGGTGCTGCTGGAGACACAGGACCAGGGGCTGGGTCTCCTGAGTAACAGCACCTGAACGCAGAAGTCGTCCGTCAATCGCTTCCACCTGGATCGGTACTGGCTTGTTCCGAAGTGGCACCTGATGATGGGTGGCAAAAGCAGCGTCCATATAGGAGCGGGTTGCCCCTGAATCTACCAAAGCATGGGTGAGGATCCAGGGCCCCCCTGGAGGGTATAAACGTACCGAAACCATAAGATGTTGCAAGTCCATTGGTGCAGGCCCATTCTCTACGGTTTGGGACCCCCGGTAGCTAGGGCCATCAGCTACTGGGGTTGGCGGTTTCCCTGCGGCTGGCGTTTCTCAGGGCAGGACCGAGCGAAGTGTCCACTTCCACCACAGTAAAGACAGAGATTTCCCTCCCGACGCCGCGCCTTCTCTGCGGGGGAAAGGCGTGGCCGCACTGCCCCGAGCTGCATAGGCTCCTCCATTAAATCAGTTGTGACTGTGGGGCTGCCGGAAAAAGCTGGTGCCGTGAACTGGAAGTGTCGGCGACCCCGGGCCTGACGACGATCCTCCAACCGGTCGTCTATTTGTAGGCTCCGTTGAATGAGGGTGTCCAGCGTGGTGGGGCGTTCCATTGTGGCCAACTGGTCCAGTACCTCGTCCGAAAGCCCTTCGAGATACTGGTCCCGCAGTGCCGAGTCATTCCAGGTCAAGTCCTGTGCCAACAGCCGAAACTCCGTGGTATATGCGGCCACCGTGGACTTGCCCTGTTTCAAACGCCGAATCGCCCGGTTGGCTTGACTCCCTTTCTGGGGGTTGCCGAACGCGGCCTCCAAACGATTGCAAAACCCCGTATAGTCTGCCAGCAAGGGGGAGTCTTGCCTGAGTAGCGGCAACGCCCACTTGGCCGCCTGGTCCTTTAACAAACTAATCAAAAAGTGCACCTTGGTGCGGTCGTCAGGAAAGTTCCGGGCTCGCCCCTGGATATACAGCTTGGCCTGGGCCAGGAACATGGGAAAGCTGGCCGGGGCTCCATCAAATTTCTCAGGCAAAGCCACTGGGTACTTGCCCGGAGCCGGGGCGTCGGCCCCAGGAGCCAGTAGGGCTTCCAAGCATTGCTGAAGTGCCACAACCGCGTCACTGAGCTGCTGCACGGTGTGAGTCAAGGCCTGGTTCTTCTGGGCCAAAGCCACCAGTGCAGCCGCCTGTTCAGCCATGGCCTCTGGCTCTTCCCGAACGCACCCCTACGAAGGGGGAGTGCGGGTGTGGCGGGAGCAAACTGTGCTGGTCCCGGGGGTAAGGTACCTTGGGTGTAGCAGAGTCCACACAAAGAGGGGCGAGGACCGAGGCAGAGAGCCGGGCGGGGAACAGGAATGCTGGAACAAGAGGCTGTGCAGGGAGCAGGAACACCGGATGGTCGGGAACAGGAGGCCGAGCAGGGAACAGGAGTACCGGATAGTCAGGAACAGGAAGCCGAGCAGGGAACAGGAGTACCGGATAGTCAGGAACAGGAGGCCGAGCAGGGATCAGGAACACAGGAAGGTCCGAAGCCAACAACGACGTTGCTCCCGCAACCTGGGGCCGGGCTGACTGGGCTTTTATCCTCTTCTAAGGCCAGGGGCGGTCCCGGCCCCCAGGAGCCCCACCTCCTCTGGCCTTAAGGCGAGCACTCCTCCTGGGGGCAACCAGTTCCCTTCGCCTCTCTGCCCTAAGCCTCTGCAGATCAGGAGAGGCCGAAGGGTTACTGGGCCCTGGAGGAGGCTCACCTGTGGCCACTGAGTCGTCAAGCCTCTCTGGGGCCAGAAGGGTTTCACCTGGGGCCAGCTCCTGATGCACTGCCACAGGTGCAGGTTCTTCAGCATCTAGGCCTTGCCCCTGTTCAGCCGGCCCTGGAGGCGGGGACTCTTGTGCAGACTGGGATTCCTCTGTTTCATCCTCCGAATCGGAATCCCAGGCCATCACAGCGCCACTAGCTGCAAGAACTTCAAAAGAAACAATTTGGATGAAGGAATGCACATATTTCAAGGAAGGAGGGGGAGTAAAGACTGCTAATAGAAGAGATCTCTGATAAAACAAGACGAGTCGGAGGAACAAGCATAGATTATGAGAATATATGCCAAGACTCAGTATGGCAAATGACTGATGGGGGAGGGGGGGGAATTTTCCTTTCTTTCCTTATGTGATTAAACAAGAATCCCCTCCCCCCACAAGTCAGAAATGTCGTTTTAAGGACTTAAGCTGTGGATTTAAGGCTGTGTGGAGATAAACTTTCGAACCAAAGCATGTTTTAAGAAGAGCGTGGAATGTATAAGGGCTTTGGAGTCACGCAGTTAAAAATGCCGTTGCCAACCAGCAAACCAGCGGCAACCGGCAAACCAGCGGCACTCTGCTCTCTACTGGTTAAACCCAGCGGCACTTTACTGCTCCTACTGGGCGGGGCTGATCAAACCCCTGACTCCCACAAACAAGCTGTGGAGCCTACCTTTCCCTTCCCTTGGGCACCCTTTTTCCCCGTGCAGCTGCTGTCTCTTTCTTCCGTCTCTGCTGCGTCTCCACTCAGGTACAGTGTGGGGGCTCCCCCTAGAAATGGCAGGGTGCGCACTTGGAGCCACCAACGCCGACCAAGCTGTTCGCTGAGCAGTGACGCCTCGGTCCTTCGTCCTTGTCCTCAGAGAACGTGGATTCCCGGCCAACGCACCAAGAAATGAAGCCTTATTGGAGTTCACCGATTGGGTCTGCGTTGCTCCGGAACAGGAGGAAGGAAGTCAAAATGACACCGAGGTTGGTTCAAAGAAAGAGTTTATCCTGCTCTCCGGATAGCAGAAGGCACTTGCGTGATCAAGTCTACAGCAAGTCCAAAGAAATGACAGGTTTCATGCAGTTTATATATACTCCAGGCACCCTCTCACTCCTCCCCTAGGAGCCCAACCACGTTGGCGTACGTACACAGGTTGATATCACATATGTTCCTGCTCTGGTACTCTCAACCATAAAAGGATCTTCCTTCCTGTACTTCTGACCATAAAAGGATATTCCTGTTCCTACTCCTATCTTGGAGCAAGAGGTCACTACTTCCGAGAACATGCTCCGGCGTTAGTCCCAGACTTGGGTCTCTGCGTCATTTGTGGTCAGGACATAAGATATGCCTGTGTCTGTTCTACTGGTAAAGTCAAGGCCAGTCTTGCCGTCAAACTGATAAGGGAGAGAGCTGTGTTCTTGTTTTGCATTTGCTCAACGGCTAATGTTTATGTATTTTAGCTAAGGAGAAATGGGGATTTTGGTGCAGTTTAAAAACTGCCTGCACAGTCAATTTTGGGGTTTGGGAAACCCATTCCTTCACTTCCCCTTGAATACACCTCCAGCATACATGTAATTTTGATTTATATATTTTAGCCAATTTGCTGGGGATCATGTACCACCTATATAGCATTTTCATAAAGTTTTCTTTTATTGTATAGCAGGCCGTAAATTTTAAATCTTTTTGCCACAATCTTTCCCAATCCTACATCTGGATAGAGTGCCCAATTCTTTTGCCCATTGGATCATCACGTCTTTGATCTCTTCGTCCTTTACCTCCCACTCCAGCAGGAGTCTATGTTTTTGATAATGTTTTCTTTTTGTTTTGTAATAATTCTTTTTCTAGTTTTGATATCTCTTTCTCAAATCTGATTTTCTTATCTATTTTAAACACATTGTTTAATTGGTGGTATTGTAACCTGTCCATACAATAATGTCTAATTTCTTCATATTTTTAAAATTTGAGTTGCTTAGGCTCTTCCTTTAGAATTTCTTTGTACATTGTCCAATTTTGTTCCATATTCTTTCCCTTTACTGAGAAAGCCTCCATAGGTGAGAGCCACCAAACTCCCTGTGTACTTTCACTTTATCATAACCTAAGTATGTGTGCCATCCATATCTGTTGTCCCATCCTTCTATATCCAGTATACCTGTATTTTTCAGAGCCATCCATTCTTTTAGCCAACACAAACATGAGGCCTCATAATAAAGCTTTAGATCTGGCAAGGCGAAACCCCCTCTTTCCTTTATATCTGTTAGTAATTTATATTTAATTCAGGATTTCTCACCTTGCCAGATAAATTTGGATAACTCCTTCTGCCAATTCTTGAAACATCTGATCCCCCCTATGATTTGGATCATCTGAAATAGGAACAACATTTTGGGCAGCACATTCATTTTAATAGTTGAGATTCTCCCCCATAGGGACAGATTTAACCTATTCCAAATTTCCATATCTTTCTTAATTTCTTTCCATATCTAATTGTAATTATCATTGAATAGATTGATATTTTTTGTTGTTATCCAAATTCCCAGATATTTAATTTTTTTCATTATCATCAGACTAGATGGAATTCAAGTTTCTCTTGGTCACCCATATTTTTTACCATCAACTTCATTTTGTTTTTATTCAATTTGAATCCTGATACCTGATCAAATTCATGCATTCTTTCCAAAGTTTTTGAGAAACTTTCCTTTGTATATAATTTTTTATTAGTTTTCAACATATCATTTTCGACAATAATTGAACTTATTTTAACATCTTATACAATTTTTTTGACTTCCATCAATCTCATCTGAAAATTTTCCAATCTAATCACTAAATATACATTTCTCACTTCCACTATTACCTTAACTCATAACTGATATCACTATTCTTTCTCTAATTTGCAATGCTTCATACGTTTCTCCTTATAAAACTTATTGTAGTCCTACTAGCGTAATCTGTTGATTACAGTTGCTTTTCAAATAGTTCACATATTTACCCCAGTCTTCTGAGAATCTCTGATCCCGCCAGTTTCAAATCCTTCCTGTCATCTTATCCAGTTCAGCATAGTCCTGAACGGGTCTGCTAGGCCCGTAAAACACAATGTCATCTTTCGTTGGTGCATTTCCAGTGTAGTAATTGCATCCCAAGTTTCTTCCTGTTTTTTTTCCAGATCTGTAATTTCTTCCTTGACTTTTCCTTGGCTTCTCTTTATATCCTTATGATCACTTTGGATCTTCTTGACCACCTCTTCTTGTTTAGAGGTTTTACTTTTAAGCTCCTGCACTGACTTATCCAGCTCTTTATTTTTGACAGTCAAGTCTTTAATCTGACCTGAGAGATCTATTATCAGTTTGGAGTTGTGTTCTATTTTACAGTGGTACCTCTGGTTAAGAACTTAATTCGTTCTAGAGGTCCGTTCTTAACCTGAAACTGTTCTTAACCTGAAGCACCACTTTAGCTAATGGAGCCTCCTGCTGCTGCTGCGCCGCCGGAGCCCGATTTCTAATCTTATCCTGAAGCAAAGTTCTTAACCTGAAGCACTATTTCTGGGTTAGCGGAGTGTGTAACCTGAAGCGTATGTAACTCGAGGTACCACCGTATTCCCCATTTCATCTAGTTTTTTATCCCAAGCTTTAATGTTATCACTTAGGTCTCTTACATTCCTAAGATCAGCTCCTTTATGTCAGCATTAGGGTCTACCTCTACTATTGATTGTCTTCTAATTTGTGTTCCAGAGGCAGACATCAATCCTATCATGGCTTGTATTTTTTTGGGGGGGGTAGTCATTTTGGATTCCTTATATATCTGTGCCACGATATTCAAGCTTTCCAATAACTTCTTTTTATGTCTTCCTCTTGCATTTATTCCATTTTCTAGAATTTTACTTCAATTGGTTATTCCCTGCGGGTAATTGATTTTTTTAATTTTTCATATTAATTTTTATTTCCTCTCTCAATTCAATTAATATACTTTTCTTATTTTTCCCAACTCTCTAATTCATTCTCTATCCTCTTCTTCCTAATTTCTTTGCTTCAACTATTACCCCTTATACCAAATTTTTGATTTGCAAACCTCAATTATATACAATTTATTACCCACAGTTATCTCTATCACAAATTATTATTGCTTGTCTATACACACAGTCAATTCATTAAGGATTTATCAATATATAATAGAAGAGTTCTTAAAAAATAAGGGGAGCAGAGAAAGATCTAATTGTGTGCAGTTTCGCTTATCTCCCTGAGACGGCTCGCGGTGTGGTTGTTCCCTTTTCTCGGTAGTCTCAGTCTTCACCTGTTCAGTTCCAACTCAGCTCTCTTTGGTTCCTCTTCCATCCACTTACTTCCGCTATCAATATCAATAAAGAAGCTGACTCATGCCCTGTAGATCTCCATTTTGTCTGTCCTTTCCATCCTTTTCTCCTTCTCTTTTCTGTTCCCAAGCTGTCCCCTTACCCCGCTCTCCGTCCCGATGCTGTCCCACGTCATCCCTCACCTCACTCTCCATCCATTTGCTGTCCCACGTCGGCCCTCCTCTGCTGCTGGGGGTCCCACCAACAAACCCGCTCCAAGCGGCAAAGTCAGCCACCCATCTTCTCCTCTCCTCGGTCCCCTTGTCTGCTCCAATCCGGCCCCTTCTTTTTGCTGGGGTAAATGCTCCTCGCCCCCTTCTTTTCTTGCTCGGCTGCTGTCTCTGACAAGGGTCGGGCTGCATAGAAGTCTGTTTTCCCTCTCAAAAATGCTTTTAGGCTAGCCAAATTTTATACTTTTTAAAAATATGTAATAAATTTTCACTTTTGAGTTTCTCTTTCACAAAGTTCTTTTCCACAGTTATTAAAACTGTGTTATTAAAACTGTGCTGAGGTGGACCCCCTTTTCTCCTTCACTCACGCTTTAATTTTTAGTTCCAAATTATTGCTTTTCATTTCACGTACCTCCGTTATGCATAACTTGTTCTTTGTTGTTGAAAAGCAGTAGTTGTAGTTTTAATTTAGTTTAAGTCCAATTTATGGAATTAAAAGTGATGGAGGAAGGGAGAACCTCAGCGCTCACATTCTCCCATACCCTTTTGGGAAGCATCATTTGCATATTGCATAACTTTGCACTTTGCAATTTGCATAACTCACATATTAACTTAGGTGAGTTAAGGCCACAAGATAGCTTCTTAGAGAAGGCCACTGAGGCACTGGAAAGTGGATGCTAAACCTTCTTGCTTTTCAAGAGAGAGCAACTGTTTGAAAATTTTCAGCCTCCCATTTTCAGTTCGCCTCTAGCATCAAACATTGCATCAAAATCACAGCCATGTGAAGTGAGATGCTGAGAAGTGAAAGGGAAAGTGAGTAAGCAAGCTAGAAACTGCAACCAGATCAAACTGATGTTAAACACGCACACACATGAGGAGTAAGACTCTGAGCTCGGTACTTGGGGGGGGGGGGTTGTCCTACGTGAGTTATGTTTTGAGGACTGTTCTTTTTCCAAGGCACATAAACAGAGGATACAATGTTCTACGTGGGGCTACCTTTGAAGATGACTCGGAAACTACAGACAACTACAGACAACTAATCCAGAATGCTAGACTGGTGACTGGGTGTGGTTGCCAGGACCATATAACACTGGTCCTGAAAGCTTTTCATTGGCTCCCAGGATGTTTCTGAACACAATTCAAAGTGTTGGTGCTGACCTTTAAAGCCCTAAAGGGCTTCAGACCTGAAGGAGCGTCTCCGCCCCCATCGTTCAGCCCGGACACTGAGGTCCAGCACCGAGGGCCTTCTGGCGGCTCCCTCACTTCGAGAAGTGAGGTTACAGGGAACCAGGCAGAGGGCCTTCTCGGTAGTGGCACCTGCCCTGTGGAACGCCCTCCCATCAGATGTCAAGGAAATAAACAACTATCTGACTTTCAGAGGACACCAGAAGGCAGCAAGTAGCTCTGTATACAGAAGTTTTTATACATTTATTATTATTACTGTTTTAGTTTAGAAAAGAAGCATGGTACAAGAGGACAAGATAGAAGCATAAAAAGATAAGTGAAGTGTGAAGAAAGTTGCTTGAGATTTCTCTCTCCCCTATGATACTTGAATCCCTCTAGGATCATCCAGAAAAAACTGATTAGTAATGAGTGCAGACCAAAGAAAGTGCTCTGTCCTGCTTCTTGGTTCACTACAGAAATCTGGTTGGCCAATGTGAGAGCAGGATGCTGGACTAGAGGGGTCATTGGCCGGATCCAGCAGGGGCTTCTGATTTTCTTATTCTTAGGAGTGCACCAAGGTTTGCAGAAGTAATGGATGGGATGGATGAGCTGCTGCCCACTAAATCCGGGTCAGCTTTTTAGTCAGTTAAAGAAGCTCTGATCAGTCATTGAAACTCTGCAGCTCTAAATTTAATTCTTATGTTCTGCATAGTCTGGACTTCACAGAATACTAAATCAGAGCCCCATGAACATCTGTCCTCCTAAAATATATTTTGTAACAATATGATTTACACTAAAGATTTAACTCTACTCTTTAAAAAAAGCCATGCTACATGCCAAACATCTTTCAGATTCACAAATATATCCAGCAACACATTTCCAAAACCTTTATAAGTTGCAGATTCCTGCTACAGAAACTGTTCAAGACTTACGCCCAATTGTGTGCCAAATTTAATTTCGATGAAAACCCTGGAGAAAAACAAGGGGCAATCTGGATGAAACATTCAGTGGTGGACTTCACAGGGATTTAAGGCAGTGTACACAATGGGAAGGGCTACTTGCCAGCCATTCACGGAGATGAAGTGCTGATTCTCCAAATGGAAAACAGATGTTAACATTTCATTGCTAAGTGAATGTATTTAAATAGGTGCAGCAACAGCCGTGTACATAATGGAAAGTGACAATCATTTGTTTTCGCTGATCCAGTGGCACCAGATTGTGAATGATAACAAGAATTATGCGTTGATGATGGACTCCAATTCTGAAGCATTAGGACTGGCACGGTGGCAGCTGGTGATTAGCTAAAAAAAATGATCCAACAGCAGCTCACCCAGAGTGGTACATGCTAGGGATGAAAGAACGGAAAAGCAAAGAGCCAGTCTAGTGTTGTGGCTACACAGCCGGGCTTAGCCTGTGGAGAGCTGGATTCAGGTCTCAGCCACAGAGCTCGGTGGGTGAACTTGAGTTCAGGGATGGGGGGGGGGAATAATAAGGTCCACTTTACACAGCTGACCAAACCAAAGCTCACCTCAGATGGCTTATGTATGAGGATGCAAACCGCAGTCATAGAAAGCGCCCTTATACCAAGTCAGAAGAAGAAGAGTTTGGATTTGATATCCCGCCTTTCACTCCCCTTCAGGAGTCTCAAAGCGGCTAACATTCTCCTTTCCCTTCCTCCCCCACAACAAACACTCTGTGAGGTGAGTGGGGCTGAGAGACTTCACAGAAGTGTGACTGGCCCAAGGTCACCCAGCAGCTGCAGGTGGAGGAGCGGAGACACGAACCCGGTTTCCCAGATTACGTGACTACCGCTCTTAACCACTACACCACGCTGGCTCAGACACTTTTGGTCCACCTACCTCAATATTTTCTGGATGGGTTTATGGGTTCTCTCCTAGCCTTCGCTGGGGGTGTCTAGGGATTACATCTGGAACCTTCCCCTGCTGTGTACCTGGGTCTTTCCCATGAGTGTCTGCTTTGCATTTAGGTTTTTTTTTAATGTATTGGCTGGTTTGTGTGTGTACTTAATTTTTTATTTTTTATAGTACCTTGAGATGATTGTGCAGAAGATCATTAATAAATTGATGATGCTGATGATGTGATAACAATGGCACTCCTCTGCACCAAAAGTAACCAACATGACGCCCTCCAGATGTGGTTGGCTCCAGTTTCCATCAACGTCACCCCACATGCACAATGGTCAGGGATGACAGGAGATTTAGCCAAGCAACACCCGGAGGGCACTACATAGGTTGTCTCTGCTCTGAGCACACCATCATATAATCCCAAGACTAATATTGATTTGGAGTCTACACTTCAAGCTAAATCCAAAGCAGGATAGTTCTCTCATTCAAGTATAATCCACAGTGCAAATTCTTCACCCAATTATTTCTGATCTGCTGCACCAGATTTCATCTTACCAGAATTCTGGGCATCATGCCAGTGTATCAGCTTTGATTAATCTACTGTTTGTTTTTTCTTAGCAAGACAGATAGGATTTGTGTCAACATTTCAATTGGTGGCACTTTGGAAGTTTAATTCAGCATTTCCCTTTCCGGACCTTCTCACAGCATCCCATCGACAATCCCACATCCCATCCACCTCGCTCGCTCTCTTTCCAATTTTGCTACCAAAAACGTTTTTCTTCATCTCATACTAGCCCTTTCCAGACATACTGAAAGCACACAGAACATACAGAATCTGTGACCCGACAGTTGCTGTTGGAGGCCATCTGCCCTAGCCAGCAAGGCCAATTATCAGAGATGATGGGAATTGTAGTCCAATGACTTCCAGAGGGCCATAGGTTCCCCACCCCGATGCAAAATCAACATGTGAAGGAAGGGAACAGGATTGTGTCCACTGCTTTTGCCCCCAGCCCCACACCTGCACAAGGGAGAAACCAGGTAACTGTGGTGAATGGGAAGACTGTGATGGAGTGACTCTCCTATGAAGAAAAGTTGCAGCATCTGAATACCCTCCAACTTGTTGAGGGCTAAAACTGGGGGCAGTTGAGGAGTACGCGTTTGGGCCCTTCTAGTTCAGAGAAAGGGTAAGAGGTGACATGACAAAAGTGTATAAAATATACACTTTACAAGGAGAAACTGGGTAGAGAAAAGTTTTTCTCCCTCTCTCATAACACCAGGACCCATTGTTTTTGTAATCATTGAATCACAGAATTGTAGAGCTAGAAGGGACCCAAAGGATTGTCTAGTCCAACCTCCTGTAATGTGGAATGTAGAAAAATGTGTTTGTGTGAATTCCAAATCATCCTTAAACTTTGCTTTGGGGTCAAGCTGGTTTGCCACCTAGAATCCTAGAATCATAGAGTTGGAAGAGACCACAAGGGCCATCGAGACCAACCCCCTGCCAAGCAGGAAACACCATCAGAGCACTCCTGACATATGGTTGTCAAGCCTCTGCTTAAAGACCTCCAAAGTAGGAGACTCCACCACACTCCTTGGCAGCAAATTCCACTGTCAAACAGCTCTTACTGTCAGGAAGTTCTGCCTAATGTTCAGGTGGAATCTTCTTTCTTGTAGTTTGGATCCATTGCTCCGTGTCCGCTGGTTGAACATGGCCTACAGGCTATGCAGTGGTGGCTCATCAAAGGCTTAAGGAACCTCCTAGTTTTCTGCTTGCGCAAACAAAGCTCCCTTAGGTTTAGAAAAGTTTTCCTAACCAATTCACCACACCATCTCAGCCATTATCTTTGAAAAACAGGAAAAAAGAAAAACATTTCACATCTCTGTGAACACACCAAGTAGTGAGCTGCAGAAGGACAGTCGGATGGATTCCTCCCACCCCCTAAAGCAATACCAAACTAGTTATCAAATGTTTCCAATCAGATATTTTGGGGGAAAGAATCTGTGTTTCATCTCTTAGAATGTTTTCCATTTGTCTCCATGGATGTACCAACAATGGATTTTCTCATCATCACCATTTTTATCCCCTCCGTGTCAGCTTTATGAGGTGAAAGCAGTTTAGAGCAGGTAGTAAACTTGATTAAAACTGGCTAAAGCTATAAGGGCAGCTTTACGTCTCCAAAAGTGAAGGTATCTGGAGTCCCTTCATTCTGCACCCATGCTGGAAACCATAAACCGTTTAAACCAAAACAAATGTGCACATGCGGCTATTTCCTTCAGGTTCACCTTCTTAGTGATTTTCTAAGGCAAACAAACGCACGCGCGCACACACCTTTTCAATGCCAAAACCTGCTTCATGTGGATTTTAAAAGAAAAGAAACATTTACAGTGATGGTGGGAACTTGATTTCATTAAAACTTAAGATTATACCAGAAACTTACAGGGAAGAAATAAAGTATGACTGTGAAGAAAGGTTTGATAAGTTGAGCATGTTTAAATGGGAGAGGCAATGATTAAAAGAAAACATGACACCAATCTTTAAATATTTGAAGAGTTGTCACAAAATGATGGGACATAGATGATGGGACAAATTTGTTTCCTATTTTCCAGAGGGTAGGACCCAAACCAATGGGTTTAAAAGAATGACAAGAATTGAGGATTTAGACTAGGAAGTCTTCCCAATGGAAGGACCTGTTTGAAAATGGGACAGGGTGTTTTGGAACTCCTTTGTTAGAGGTTTTTAAGTGGAGCCTCTAAGTTCTTCTGTGTCAGCAGGGATTTAGACCAGATGACCTTTCAGGTACCTTACAATTCCATGATTCTATGATCACAGTTCAGTGGTGGAGCCTGCACCTTGCTTGCAGAAGTCCCTTGGTTCAATCCTGCACATCATAGGCTAAAACAGCCTTCTAAAAGAAACCCTGGGTCTACAGATGTTGTTGGAGTACAGCTATCTTTGGCTCTAGCCAGCACGGCAAATGGTCAAAGATGGCAGGGGCTGCAGCCAAACAGCATCTGGGGATATGAAGCTGGGAAAGGCTGAGTTTAAAAGACCAACCAGCAGATTCAAGCACAGAACTTCATGGTTGGCACATAACATTGTAAGCTAACTGCAGATTATGTGTATTTTGACCTCAGAGCTCTCTTCAAATAAAGAAGGTGAAAGCCTTGTTACAACATTGGTTTGCACTATAAACCCATTAGGTTTTCTGAATTGTGGGGATGGAACATAGCAATCCTAGAATGTAAAGGTAAAGGTAAAGGGACCCCTGACCATTAGGTCCAGTCGTGACTGACTCTGGGGTTGCGGCGCTCATCTCGCTTTATTGGCCGAGGGAGCCGGCGTACAGCTTCCGGGTCATGTGGCCAGCATGACTAAGCCGCTTTCTGGTGAACCAGAGCAGCGCACGGAAATGCCATTTACCTTCCTGCCGGAGCGGTACCTATTTATCTACTTGCACTTTGACGTGCTTTCGAACTGCTAGGTTGGCAGGAGCAGGGAGCAATGGAGAAATAGCAGCTAAAGAATCCCTGACAGATGGCCATCCAACCTCTGTTTGGAAACCTCCAGTAAAGGAAAGTCCACCACCTTCTGAAGCAGTCCAACAGCTCTTATCATCAGTTCTTCTAACTGTTGAGCCAGAATCTCCTTTCTTGTCATTTGAATCTGTTAGTTTGGATCCTGCCCTTGAGCAGCAAAAGACAAGCTCGCTCCATCTTCCATGTGATAGCTATTATATCACCTCTTTTCCAGGCTAAACAAACCCAGCTTCCTCAACCATTCTTCATAAGGCTTGGCATCCATCTTGGTCACTCTCTTCTGCACACATATAGAATATCCAGTATTACTTTTTACATAACAAAGAAAGCACCTACCTGGGCAGGGAATAACGGCTATACGGAATCGAGAACAGACCCATTCATAACATGGGTTCATTTAGATCTTGTGACTGAACCCATTAAGTAGTGGTTGGTAGACTCTGATTATGTAAATGCATTGCTAATTTATTCTCAAAGAACATGTGGTGAACAAATGGATTCATTATGACAACAGAGATCCTTGAACTTCCAAATGAGCTACAGATTGTTGTGCATGCTTAAATAAGTAAAGTATGACTTGACCTCTTTTAAATAAAAATACACTGTCAAGTTTACATAATATTTTGAAAGAAGGGCTTCAGGAGGTCAAAATGAAAATGGTCTGATGTTAAAGCTTACCATTAAACTGAGAAAACAACAACAATACAGCATGATATTGTCTAAATCTGAGGGGTGGGGTGCTTTATATTTTATATTGCTCATTCAACCAGTTTCAGAAAAACCTGGATGAAGAGGAGTGGTGGGAGCCACCAGCCAGGGAATCCGAAAGGGAAAACCCACAGGAGGAAGGCTCAGAGCCATGGCAATGGTGATGGGACAAAGAGGAAGAGTCAGAGGGAGAAGATTGGTGGGAAGAGGTGGTGGAAGTTAAGGAGAAACAGGGTTTAGTAGCAGGAAGAACCTGTGACAGGGAGCAATTCAGGCTCTGAGGCTGAAGCAGAGGAGAGCATGTCAAGAGATCTCCCCCCCATTCCCTTTTACATTTCCAGTCATGTATTGATCATTAATCTTTGCTCAACAGCTGATTACAGATTAAATCCCACTGACACGATGCACCCAATGCTGAGTTAACCCTTTTCCTCCTCATCATCAGCATATGTGACCAGGGACATCAGCTGGTGGGTAGGTGGGCATGGTTTGGGGAAAACACCCTGGTGTGACAAATTCAACCCCCTAGTGGGCCAAGATTGCCCCATGGGTAGGAAGTTCCCGTCTGCTGCTGTACAGGATGGGATAATGGCCAGTCTGAGTAGGTAGATACACTTCTGTCTGAGCTACTGGAAGGGGTCTCAGACACTGTTTCGGAGAACCCAAGGACTTTAGTCTTGGAGAAATTCCATGTCCAAATTGGGATTGCTGTGTCAGGTCTGGCTCAGGAATTCACAACCATCATTAAAACCATGGGGTTGCCTCACTACACCTTGGATCTAACCCACAGAGTGAGCCACATCCTTGATCTGGTTTTTGCTAGTGAGCATCTAAAGGTTGGGGGCACCCAAAAGTTATTGGACTGCAACGCCCATCATCCCTGACCATGCTTGGCTGGGCTTGATGGGATCTGTGGCCCAACAATATTTAGAAGGCCATATGTCCTCTCAGCCTGCACTAGGCTTTCAATTAGCGAGGCCATAATCTATTTCCACAGCTACATCTCTGGTTATTGTGAAGGGTAAAAAAGAATCAGAACAAGTATTTTAAAGACACGCTGCCTTCTTACAAAAGACCCAGGAGCATTCCTTTGAGCCCTCCTGTGAATCTTATCCTCTCCCTCTCCCATGCATTAAAGCTTAAATTGGCCAGCCCTGGCTTTCACAGTCCAAGAGCTCATAGTACCTAGCCATAAATCAGCTTAAACCCAAGTACTGGGGCTTGACGGGGTTGCTAACTGGGCACTCAGCCTGCTAAATACAAACAGCTAAGTTTTTAGAAGGTTCTTGCACACCAATCTCCCGCTGATTTCCAGTCCTCTTGCTTAGAATTACCACTTTGTATATTGTGCCATTCACTGCCTAGGGGGGAAACAGCAACAACAACATGTCTCTTTTAATACAAGCAGACCCACAGGCACAAATCTCACGCTGTGCACTGTAAATGTGCATTGAAGAACCCTTCCAAATCTGGTCCACATTTCTTAATAAGGTACATTTCAGCCATAAAACTTCAAGGACATTAAACATCTCTGCAGAAAGCTCTTCGTCTACTCCATTCCCACACTGTAACACAACAACAGCTTAGCAAAACCTTAGCGTTCTTCTCCCTTTTTAATAGCCATAGCAAACCCATATCAGCTAGGTGACAGATGTTCACCCTTTGCAAATATACATGTGTGAATACACAGCAAAAAATAAAGAGGGGTCATTTCTCCCAAATAAACACATGTGGTCTTATAACCAGAGAAAGTCACCTTCCTTTTCTGTGAGTGTGCAGATCTCCTACATCTAAAGGCACGGCACAGTTTGTTTTAATTTTGCTGGAACAACTTGAAACAACCTTTTGATTTGGCCACCTATTCAATAAGAAATAGGGGAGGCAGTGGCCAATGGGGGTCACCCATCAAGGATGCTTAACTGAATCTGCTACTCATTTAGCTATTGAAAACCTATCGCAAATCAGAGTGCATCCATTGCTTTCCTTTTCAAAAGATCTTGATCCCCTTTCAGCGTCAATGACAATAGCAACACAAAAGGTGTTTCTCATTAGAGACCCCATTTCCCAAAGATGCACCAGTATTACTAGCCACTAAGGCCATTCTTCCTCCAGTTTTCGTATTCTGCCCTCTGCCATCCCCCCGAAAGGCAGGTGGGCCTCCAATGAGCTTCAAATGAGCTCACACGCCTCACAGGCACACAATGGTGGCTAAATCTTCATTGGCTTAAAATTCTTTCCTCCCCAGAAACATACAATAGTGTTGCAGTGGGACTTTACAGAGTTATTGATGCAGGCAGAGATCCGGTTGAGGGCAAAAGAGGCTGCACTGCTAGGCGTTCTGATGTGTCTGGTGGAAACGCAATGTAGATGAAGGGCACTCCACGTTCCCCGTGTCGCCACATCTTTTCAGTCTTGCCCATTGCTTTAAAATAGCCTGTGCTTAAGCTCATTACACATGTGCATAAACCCTCTAACACATTTTGATAGTCTTATTGTTTTCTTGAAATCCCTCCAACTATTTACCCAAGCAGGACTCTCCATATTTGCCTGAGCTCCTCAAAAGAAGAGCCAGATAACAGATCCAATGTTTTCTCCTCTGCTTATGAACTACAGAGTAATGTGCTTCAAAGCTCTGAATGGCTGGCATGGGAGTTAGATGCTTATTCTCTTCTCATTTCAGAAGTAGACTTTAGCTTAAATCAGAGATGGAGAACCTGGTGGCTTCCAGACGCTACTATAGAACAAACCCTGCCGGATCAGGCCAAGGGGGTTGGACCAGATGACCCTGGGAGTCCCTTCCAACTTGATAATTCTATGATTTTAGACCTGCCTCCTGTTCTCACAGTGGCCAGCCAGGTGCCTGCAAGACCTGAAAACAAGAGCCCTCCCCTCCTGTGACTACCAGAAACTGGTAATCAGAAAGATTGTGGAAGCAGGGCAGAGCCACCCTGGCTGGCAGCACTCCATGAATTTGCACAATCCTCTTTGAAAGCCATCCAGGTTGGTGGCTGCCACTGCCTCCTGTGGTAGTGAATAAATACTTTATTTTATCTATCCTGATAATGCTGGACTCCAACATAATATATAAAATTTTAGAAATTAAAATAAAACCAGCCAACCTACCCCCTGGACATGTTCAGGCCCACTTAATCTAGGTTTCTTAGGGGGAGTGGTTTGGAAGGAAGGTTGGGCAGACTTATGCTCAAGCCCAGCTATGGGGGGAAAATGATTATCCATTGATATTTCTGAGTCACTTTCATCTCCGGGGACATTTAATTAGGGGTGCATAATGTTGTTGTTGTTGTTGTTGTTGTTGTTGTTGTTGTTGTTGTTGTTGTTAGATAAAGCAGTGTTTCCCAACCGGTGTTCCGCGGCACACTACTGTGCCGTGAGACATTGGCTGGTGTGCCGTGGGAGGGAGGCGGGCGAGTCGGGCGGTGAGAGGCGGCGGCGGCGAGGATCCGCGTCGAGCCGGGGGCGGCTCCGCGGTGGTGGTGCCGAGCGGCGGGGCAGCGCGTGCAAAAGGGAGGAGCGCGAGACAGCGGAGGAGGAGGAGGCCGGCATGTCCGGGCAGCAGCAGCAACAACAGCAGCAGCAACTCCCGGCGACGGCTCCTCAAGCCCCGCCGCCGCCCCCTCCTCCACCCGCTATCGCCGCCACCACCACAACAGCCGCCGCCGCCTCAGTTGCCGCCGTCCCTCAGTCCCTCGCTCTGCTGCCTCCTCCCACCCCCAAAGCTTGGAGGTTCCCCGGCAAGGGGGAGGGAAAAAACTTTCACTTTCGTGCGTCCCTCCCGGCGTGACGCTGCGCGCTGACGTCACGGGGCGGGGCTTTAATGGTGGTGTGCCGCGAGATTTTTTTTCAGTAAACAGGTGTGCCGTTGCCCAAAAAAGTTTGGGAAACACTGAGATAAAGGACTAAAATAGGGTCAAATGTCTTATATGTTAGAGGAGGAAAGAGAGAACAGGAGAGGGTGGAGGGACCATTAATGATCCGTTAATTTAAACACAGAGACTGTTATTTATGAATCCAGCCTGACTCAGCAGACATCCCTTATGTTCCTATGTTGTTATGAATATATATATAGAGAGAGGAATATTTTTGTAGTTTGTAAATTATTGCCAAAATATATACAAAGACATTAGCTGTATTTTTTGTATTTTGTTATATCTTAATTCATCAACTAAATAAAAATATTTCACACATAAACATAGTGACAGTGGAGTGCATCCTTCGTCGCACTTAGAGCAGGCCCATCAGAATTATCTTAATTCCCACAGATTTCAAAGAATCTGCTATAAGCATGCCTAAATCAGGATCCATCCCAGTGATTTGCCAGGGCCAAGTAGCAGAATATAACGGCCACTGGAGCCTGTCTAACACAACACTGAAAATAAAGCCTGGTTTATCTATTGTTTTGTTCTTCCACGCTGTCATCTGGAAAGGACTGCTCCCATGGGGTTTAAATGGCTAAATTCAGGGGTTAGAAAAATCCAGTCACCGTGCATACCAAGCTTTTACTGCCAGCTTTGACATTTTTGTAAGTAGGTTAAAATATGCCATTAAGTCAAGGAATTCGCCTTATGCAGCTGATGATTGAACTAGTGGCAGCGATTTTTAATAGATATATATCTTCAGTGTGCATTAATCTAGAGGAAAACAAATGATATCTGCTGGTGGTTAAATATGTCTGAGAATCTGCAATCAGTAACAATGCCTTGCCTTAGAACAGAGGCGCCAGCTTGCGAAGGCGAGGGGGGAGGAGCTAACGTTGCATGCATGATGTCAGGGTGTTGGGAGGAGTCGGGGCGGAGCCAAACACGGCAGCCGGCAGCTCCTCCTCCTCCTCTTGGTGCAGGAGGAGGAAGGAGGAGCCAGATGTTGGAGGCATGCTGCGCTCAGCTCAGCTCTTCGGCTCTCTACTTTTGAGACACAGGGGGCCCCAGCCCCAGCCCAAAAGGGCTCAGCCCCTAGGAGCCCCTGCCTTAGAACATATGAACTGAGAACCTCTAAGCACCTGTCTTTGTACACCTGGAATTCAAGGCCTGTTGGTAACCTTGAGATCCACCCTCCCTCCTCACCTACATATTAAACACTAATAGCACAATCCTAGCCACACCTAGCCAGGCCTGGTGAATTCAATAGGGCTTATTCTCAGGACTGCTGCCTAAAATGGCAATTTAGTATTAATATGTCATGATAAAATGTCCCCCCAAAAATAATTACTCAGCTAATAGATCTCCTGTACTAGGAATATTTTATTTTGTATGATTTCTTCATCTTTATTCAGCATAGCAGGGATAAAGAAACAAACACAATTTTCCTTGACTGCATGTGTTTGGGCGCTAGTGTGGTCCAATGGAGCAAATCTGTGTGTTAGTTGCCTTTTCACCAAGGCAGGCATATTGAAATTTAACGTTCTGAAATTGGATGTAAGATATCTGGGTTCTGATTAAGAATGTTGCCAAAGTTCCCATTGCAAGTGAACCTCAGCGACTCCTCATGCTCACCTTAAATGCAAGGCATATCATCATCATCATCATCGTCCCACCTTTTCACCAGATTGGGACTCAAAGTGACTTACCCAATTTACCTCAAAGCTAAAAACATAATGGTTAAAAAGCAATTAACAGAATTAAAAGAATATTTAAAATGTACATGCTGATAATAAAAGCAACACAGCACTACAAGAAGAACTGTTGCTCCCCAGAAACTGCCCTTCAGAGACATCCTTTGTGTGTCTGATCCCAGAGTTTGCATCGCCATGGTGACAGGCTGCCATTGATAGCCTGGCCTTCCACGAAGCCTCAAATCCACTTTTAACACCATATAGGTTTATAGCCATCACGTTCTTAAAGTATCATCATCATTATTATTAATTAAATTTATTAGTCACCTTTTTGTCACACATACAAACATTAAAATCAACATTAAAAAAATCTAAAAGACCATTCTACTATTAAAAACTAAATTAAAACATTCCACCCACACAAAAATACCATAAATATTTTAATGTATTTTTAATCTTTGTTGGAAACCGCCCAGAGTGGCTGGGGAAACCCAGCCAGATAAGCAGGGTACAAATAATAACTTATTATTATATTATTATTATTACAATAGGTAATTAAAAGGTAAAGGCAAAATGAAGACTAAATACTTTTGTCTGGCAGAAAAGTCATATGTAATGATGGCACTAGGCAAGTCTCCCTGGGGAGAGCATTCGACAAGTGGGGAGCCACCACTGAGAAGGCTCATTCTCCTGTTGCTGCACACAAAGAAGGGCCTCAGATGATGATCACGGGGTCCAGGCTGATTCCTATGAAGAAAAGTGGTCCTTGAGGTATTAGGGTCCTGTGCCTCATAAGGCTTCATAGGTCAAAGCCAGCACTTTGAATTGGGCCCAGAAGCTCACTGGCAGCCAATGCAGCTGAGCAAGATGATGAATTCTACAGTTCAACAAATGCTCTGAAATATTTAAAAATTGTGTGCCACCCCCACCCCTGCCACCCCTAAGTAAAAAAATAATATGTCAAGAGTTGGCGTCAGTGATACCAGCTGAAGTACCAACAGTATCAGTGGGGAAGAAGAGAGTCCCCGAGACTCTCCCAGGCCTCTTCATGGTTCCTGTACTGGGAATATTGTAATGCAGAGCATGGCTTGTTTAGACAGTAGACCTTATCATTGGTCAGGGATGAGGGAGGTTGTAGTCCAACAACATCTGGTGCACCATTGGTTCCCCATCCTTGTTTGAAGTCCTCTTTGGAATGCTTCAGGGGGGCTACAGTCTTCAAGAGAACCTGCCAAGCCTCTTGTTTATTCTCTATGCAATTACTTAAGTGTGCTTTAAAGAAGGATCAGGGCCCACCATCTCTTCCAGAAGTGCATCTCCTCAGGAAAACCTTTCTTAAAAAACAGCTAAAGGCCATGAAGAAAACAGTCTCTTAAAATTACCCCAGAAACATAAGCGACCAGCATTTTGTTATACTGTTTATTGTCAAGGATCAGGAGGAAAGGAGGAAAGGAGATGGACTTAGGAGGTGTTGAGTGCTTGGCCTTCTTTCCAACCCCCGTTCCCCAGCCCCATCCATGGTTGGTTGCTCTTTCTAAACCAGGCAGGGAAGCAAATCCAACAAGAAAAATGACAGGCCCACATTTGGAGAGCAGATGTCAGGCAACAATAAAAAAAAAAATAAATAAAAAGGCTGAGAAGGCTTAAGACTAAAGGGGGGGGAAGCCTTGTTGTCATTCCAGTACAATCCCACAGATGGATGTTTAAAGTATTAGGCCTCTGCTGTTTTTTCTGGCTGAACTATTTAGATTAACATGATGTAAAATCAGAAAGCAACATCAAAGAATAGTTGCTATATTTTCCGGTTCCTTAACCCCCCATTTCTCATCTCTATCTGTCTCTGTGTTTAATTGTTACTGCTGTGTTAGAAACCTGATGGTTTTTAACACAGCACTAACAATTAAACACAGAGACAGATAGAGAACTTTCGTAACTAAAGCTGAAACAAAATTTGCCACTCTGGTCATGTGTGGTGAAAATGTGTGTGTGTGCCATTTTTCAGAGGGGGTGGACTTTGGTGAGAGTCTTATCTTTGGTGTCTATGACAGCTGTTTCTCCCTCATTTACTTCCTTCTGCTGTCATCACAGGAATCAGTTCGGTGCACCGGTTTGTCACAAGCCACCCCCTTGGAGCAATGCATACCAGTGTGGTTCCCTTCAGAGGTTTTGGAGTACCATTCTCATCAGCCCCAACCAGCATGGCCAATGGTTAGGGATGATGTATGGCTATAGTCCAACAGCATCTGGAGGGCACCAGGCTGCGGAAGGCTGTTGGGGTGCCTTTGTTGGGGCATTCAGGGAGAGCAGGTTATCATGGCTGTCTGCAGGAGCATCACCCTCAGCAGTAGCCAAACTAACATTCTTGGGGGTTTTAAGGGAGAGGCTACCTTTCATTTCAACATGGTTCAAAATGAAGCCAAGTTGCTCTTTTTCTTCTAAATGTAGAGAAACCTAGCAAGTCATCAAGATTTATTTTGGTGCCTTTGAACTCAGCCTTTCCCCTTTTTTCTGTGCAAAACTCTCACCTATGGTAATTTTGAGGGAATCCAGAAGACTCAGTTAGCAGAATTTCTCTGGGGTACTAGATTCACCTCCACTCTGGCTTTGGAAGGCTGTCTGCTGTCCTGGGCAACTTGTGTGGAAAAGAACAGCATCAATAAATGATTATTTGTTTAATGAAAGCTCAGGGTCCACATTGCCCAAATGCTTCCATAATGAAGACAGCAACCTTGTAGCCAAGGCCTATAGATGGGCAAATCTGCCAATGCTGGTTTCTCATTTTCCCAACCTTATGCTCAGTTCAATTCAGTTCTTGACATTTCCACATCAGTTTGCAATGATTCTTATTTAGCTCACCAGGATTTAGTGTGAATGTCTCATAATGTACACATTCATCTGGTTTTTTTGGCCATTATAAACTTTTTTTTGCAAAGCAATTTCCCCTAAAACAATGCACAACCCACATGCATTTTTGCACACATTACTTGGCTAGAGAGCTGTGATGCAAATTTCAAAGGACAGCTGTGTTTTGGTTTGCACATTGTGTCAGGCAGTGCGAATTGGGGAGGTTCGCCTTTAAATGTGAATTGAATTTCTTTCCCAACTCTAAGCTAATCCTGGGTTGGGGTTTCAAGAGCCTTCTCGTTCATTTATTATCCAAGTGGAGACACCTCGTCCAGAGCCAGCCTCCCTTGTGTTCCTTAATTCCACCCCCATCTCTTTGGTCATACCCCGCTTGGTCATTTTTCAGTCCACACCTGTGTTTGCTCCTGCCTCCAGCTATGTAAACACAGTTGTTTCATTTAAAAAATATCTGAACACAATAACAGGTTGTTTTAGGTTTGGAAACTCAACATCTGAATGGTGAATATATTAGCTAATTAATTTTGCTTTCCTGGCACTCATCAATCAGAAATGGAAAACCTGATGCCAACTCATAATGCCATGCAAGACAGCTTCCAAGGCATGATTATTTCGATACACATGCCCCCTTCATATGCACAGGCTCAAAAAGATCAAGGGGAACAAAACCCTCCATAGCACTAATACGGATTAAGGAAGGAACTCAAAGCCTGTACCTGCTTGTTTGGAAAGGCTCTATTTTTCGCCAAAGGGAGAAAAATTAGGAATTAAATCAAATCCCACCCACGATGCACCGCATTGCCAGTGCATTAATGGAACATTGCACAAGAAACAACTGCGGGGCATTCCTGATGTACTTGTCAAAAATTAAGTGAAGTTAAAGAGCTGTATTATCAACTCCTATTTCAAGACCCCTTCCATTTCAGAAGCAAGGAACTTCTTAAAATCATGTTCATTTTGTTAACTCCTCTTTTCTTACTTTCCCCAGGCTTCTGTTACACAAAAAACATCCTGGGGGAAAACAGGAATGAATTCCCCTGGCCCCTTCCTCCCCTCTCATACACAAGCCTACGAAGTGTGAGGTTCTGTGTGAGCCACACAATTCCTACTGTGTGGTAGTGAAGTTTACCATGGTAGCAGCTTTTAAATGTGCATTTACAGTCTTACAAATGCAAACATAATCTACTTTTTATTGCTTTTATTTCATAAATAGCTCAGCTATTTCCTTTGATCGATAGCTCTATAGGAAGAAGTTGTGGATAAGAGGTGAGAGGATGGAAAGAATGGGAAAAGGGGGTTGGAGTCTTCCCCACCTGCTTCCCAATGGGCCTAAACTGCCCTTCACATTTCACAGGCCTTTCCATGGTTTGTGACAATAGTGGCTAGCTCTGGTTGTGCCAGAATCAGGCTGCACTTTCATGAATCACAAGAGTCTTTCAAGAGTTGGTAGCTGGATCTTCTTTGAAACCTGAACTTGATACCGAAAACAAAAGCAGGGGATTTAAAATTATACTGGATTATGCAGTGCCCTAAAGAATCTTAAAGTAGCTGTAATCACATAATTATGGCATGTCTCTAATCTTTTAATTTGTATTGCATTTAGATTCCTGTTTACAGTAAACATTAGCAGTGCTTAACAGTGACTGCTTAAAATGAAGGGATAATTGTAATTATGTTTGGAAGATTTTCTTTACATTTTGCTGGTCCCCTCAGTCTTAACTGGGTAATATATCAAGCTTAGTACTATGAAAGCAAAAAAAAGGAAAGAAAAATTATTTCTTCTGATACATATAGAACAGGGATGGGTGACCAACTTCTTTTTAAAAAATCATCTTCTAAGCTCAAAACAGTTTATAATATGCTGTATAACCATAGGTACATACAAAAGCTAAGGAATACTACAAGGTAAGAAGTTAAACAGCCTGCAAGAATCAAGAAACACCTAATAGTAAAGGCATTGCTAATTTGTGATCCTGATGCCACATTCACACCATGCAGTTCTCCCACCTGCTAGGGTCTTGAATTCTGATTCAGTCTTCTGCAGCATTAGCTACCCCTCCCAGTTTGGTGCCATCTGCAAATTCCCTCAATTCCTTCATTTATAAAGTCGTTGAACAACAATGGGTCCAGCACAGAACCCTACGGCCCCCTACTTTTTTGGTTCAGCCAGCCAACCGGTCAATAAAATCCACCTAATGGTTATCTTGTCCAGTCCACATTTTAGTATCTTCTATCACATTTTAGCACTATGATACCACTTTAAACAGCCATGGTTTCCCCCCAAGGATTATCTGGGAGCTGTAGTTTGTTAAGGGTGCTGGGAGTTGTCATGAGACCCTTATTCCCCTCACAGAGGAACAATTACCAGAAAGGTTTAACAGTCAATCCCTTTTCATGCGGAACATTTTGAATTCTAGCTCTGTGAGGGGACTAGAGGTCTCCTGACAACTCTCAGCATCTTTAACAAACTCTTTGTTGTCTCGAGAGGCAGTGGAAGTGTGTTCCTTTGGGGTAATGCCAAACTGGGGGAGAGGTACAGCACCTGCTGTGGCTGTAGAAACCTTAACAAACCTTGAATCTCAGAATTCTTTGGGGGAAGCCATTGCTCTTTAAAGTGATATCATAGCACTTTAAATGTACCATGTGAATGTGGCCAGAGTCTGCAGTACAGGTGAACTAATCAATCTATTCACTGTCTGAGTCACTTTTGAATGTGTTCACTCCAAAGTCTGTTCCATTTCCGCATTAATCTATTTTTTAAAAAGTGTCTTTCTATAGCAATATTTGCAATGAAAATATGTATTTATGAGCGTATTTTCTCATGAAATACACATTCCTAGATGTATTGTCTTCCAAAATGTACATTTTAAAAAAATGCATTTCTTTGCCAAGAACTGTCCTGGAACACTCAGGAAGCATGAATCCAGTGCAGAATGCAGTTCTGATCTGTACATGAGTCCAGGTGGGTGTGGGTCACTTCAGTTCACAGCAGAATTTGCAAAGATCACAATTCTCAAGCATCCCTTTTTTGAAAATCTTATCAGATGATGTAAGAGGTGTCCTTGGTGGATCAGACCAGTCCTCCTTGTCTAGCTTGCTTTGCAGGAGTCTAGCAAGCAGGGATGGAAGGACAAATCTGTCAGGTTTTGATACCTTCTGCTATCTAGCCTTAAGTTTAGTTCACCACATTGGTTTGTGATTTATTTATTTTTTACAAGTTGTCATGGAAATCTGCTGACATTTTAGTGTGCATTTCTTCTAATATACTAGGAATGTTCACTGGCTCTGTACGGGCACCAAATAGTGAAGAGAATTGGGGTGGTCACCTCCCAAGTAGAAGTCCGGTGTCAGTAACCCCACAGGTCAGACTGTGGCCCACAGAAAGCTTCTCCCTGACTCAAACAAAGCAACACATGCAAAACTGAAGAAGAATCCCTCAAGACACATCTCCTGCGTTTGTGGCTTTGAAGCACAGAATGTTTGTGATTCCCAACAAATTTCGACTAGAATTAAAGGTGATAACGTTATCGGCAGAGCATGCTTTGCATGTTTGGGTGTCATTTCCAATGCTGAGTTTTCAGCAGAAGTTTGGGAGAAATAAACTGGGCAGTTTAAATGTGTCCCCACGATTCCCACCCACCTCCAGTACAAGATAGGTGGGAAATCTTACCATTGCCAATAAACTAGCTCCAACCTGATTTACATTAGAGTTCTGTTGATTCAAGTGTTCTCTTTTATGAAGAAAATGCTTGGCTGCCTTTCAAGGCAAATGGAGGGGGAGGACCTCCTTCAAGCAGTAAAACATTTTAAAGGACAGATGTCGAATCTTGTAATGGCAGATAACATTACAAGAATATATCTGTGTAATAAATACTATATGTATTGTGGAGTTCTGAAACAGCTACTATTACTCTCTGCAGTAAATGCTAAGGTGGCAAAATGTAAAGAATGGCTCATTAGACGGGAAATCTACAGGCTGTTACACCCTAGAGGATGGGGATTTGCGGTCTTCCAGATGTTGTTGGTCTCTGAAATTTTGCCTAGCCAGCATGGTCATTGTTCAGGGAAGATGGGAGTTGTAGAGCCTGCAGGGTCATGGGCTCCCTATCCATGCTATACCTACTTTATCCCAAACATCTCTGTTCTCTACTACAAATCCTTCAGAACCACCCAAACCCCTTTGAGATTCCACATGATGGTTGCAAAGGCATGAAAGAGGTGAGGGGAAATATGTCTTGGTAAGTCTAAAACCATCCACTAAAACCACACTGTGGCTGCATTGCTGTGTGAACAGAATCTAAGAAATTTCACAATCACTTTTCAAAATCCTCATTGTATATTAACTCAGATATAACCTCCTTGGGGTTCATAATGCTAACCTCTTCTTCTCAGGGACTGGAATATTAACGTCTACATAAAATCTGAGCTAGGGAAGAATTCCTGGTTTACTCCCACCCCTTCCTTTTAAGTCCTTTTACCCAAGTGAGTTAGTGGCAACTGCACTCTGGCCATGGGGAGAGGGAACCCGTGAAACAGAGCCCAAGGCTCCATTGGCCCTTGGAAAACATAGTTCTTCAACAGCAACTGACACAGCAATAGTACTGCAGGTACTATGAGGGAAGGAATAGAGTCAGGGTTTCATGGGCATGAGGGTAACAAGGCACAGGGCCTGGCACAGAAATAAGTCAAAACACACTTGTGGGATAAGTGGGGAGAGATGTTTAGGGGCTTTACGCATCCCAGTTTCCACACACATCGTTTTTTATTTCATTAGGGATAGTAACTGGTGAGCTTGGTGAAAAGATTAGAAAATAATTCATGGAAAAATTCCCATTGTTTCAATTTACTATAAGCTGGTATTGTATAACCTGCAATTGCTTTGAAATACAAGTTGCAGTGGATTTTATGCCCTTATAATGTGACCCCAAATGCCACTCAGAAAATGAATGATCCACATTCTCTGGAAACCGCTGTCTCATGCAGCAATATGCTGCCTTTGCTCTGAGTGCAGGACGTCACAGCTTAAAAGCTTGGAATCCAATCAGACCTATCCATCTTCCTATCAAGAGTGAAACCACAATATTCTGGGAACTTGAGCCTGTAGAAGACCCCACAGCATGCTTTATAGCAAAGGCTCCTAATCCATTTCTGTTCTGCTGGCTAATGTTTCCTCCACCTTTCATGCCAAGCTTCCTTCAAACATAACCTGAAAGATAAATAATATTTCCATGAGTCAAATGAGGGAAAGGATGAGAGAGTCTGGACAAGTGGGAAGGATGAGAGCAAAAGAACAAGGGTTCATGGAGAAAGAGGAAAAGGAGATGGATGGTTAGCCAAAGCGGGTCAATAGTGAAGAGCAACAGCAGTTTGTATAAGACCAGCTGTGCCAAAGAAGGCCTTGATTCCTTTGAGTTGTAGTAAGGCAGCTTCCAGGTGGAAGGTGGTCTTTAGCAGTGGAACACTGCACATGGCTAGGATAATGCCTCACTAAGAAGATACCATAAGAGCATAAGAGTTTTGATGGATCAGGCCAAAGACCCATCTAATCCATCATCTAGAGTCTCTAGGACCAGGATAAAAGTGATAATCTAAAAAAGGGATAAGAAACTTGTGACCCTCCAAATGTTGCTAGATGACAAGTCCCACCATCCTTGGATGCAATGGGATCCAAGACCCATTGACCATGCTGGGGCAGGCCTGATGGGTGTGCGAGTCCAAAACACAGATTCCCTATCCCCCAAGATGCAAAGAAGCAAACCATTAGTGCACAGTACCAGAGTCAACAATTGATTGGAACACAGAAATGTCACTGTCCTGGGTGCTGGAGCTAATAATCAGAAATTTGTAGCAACCTGTGTTATCCATTTGAGTGTTTTTGAACTGTTATTCAGCTTTAAGATATTGGTGCATGCTGTTCAATACTAGGCACAGTTTCAGAAGGATGGTGAGCATCTGAAAAGAAAATAGGGGAATCATTCATGGAATGACTGAAGGAACAATGTATCTTAAAGCGAGATGCATGGAAATTAAATGGAGGGTGTTCTGACTGGTTTCGAATATTTAAATGACTCTTAGAAGAGGGGGGAAGAACTGTTCACGCTACCTATTGAAGGTAGGGTGAGGAGATAATTGTTTCAAAACTTATAGCAGATTTATCTTAAACATTGCCAATTGTTTCCAGAACATCCCAAAGCATCACGGCCACGAAACAGTCTCCTTAGGCAAGTTATAGAATCTCCTTGGTTGAAGGATGAATGCAATTAATATGGGGGGATCATAATTATTTAATTTACTACTACTACTACTACTATTATTATTATTGGAAGGGATCATGAGGGTCATCTCATTCAACCCATCTTCTTCAGCCTTTCCTCCTAAGACTTGGTCTCCAGGCCCCTCGCCATTTTTGTCACCCTCCTCTGAACATCTTCCAGTTTGTTGATATACCCCTTAAACTGCAGTGCTGAGAACCAGACACAATACTTCAAATGAGATCTGACCAAAGCATAACAGAATTACTTCTTGTCATCTGGATGCTATATTATTATTGATGTCTTTCTTTCTTTCTTTCTTTCTTTCTTTCTTTCTTTCTTTCTTTCTTTCTTACCTCCCGGTATATCAAAGCCCCTAGATCTCTTTTACATCTACTGCTGTCAAGCCAGGCATCAGCTATCCTATATTTCTGCACCTGATCCTCCCTGCCTAAATGTAGAACTAGACATTTATCTGCATTGAAACTGATTTTGGCCCAGTTCCTCCTGCAGTTACTGTAAGATCATCTTGAAGCCTGATTCTGTCTTCTAAGTGTTTGGTTCCCCTGTAATAAGTATCAACAACACTTTGAAAGGTTTTAACAAACAGTTTGACGGGGACCTTCTGGAGATGTTTCAAGTGTACAACTGCTGGCCATGGGATGCATCAATGGAGGAGATGACCCCATTCTTGTACTTCTTCAGGTCCATCTCATTAGGTCATGCTTGCTTGCCAGATGAAATGATTTGCTCAACTGGAATCTATCTGCATGGCCTCTTGCCTTTGCATTTCATAACCACTTAATAAATAACTCATGTAAAAGGAGTCTGAAGGTCCAAGTTCTGCCCACACTAATGCATACAAGCTCGGGGGGGGGGGAGAAATCCTGAGTCATTTCCTCTTTTCAGCTCTGCCAGGTGCCTGTAATAACTTAGCAAAACAAAAAGCAGCAAATTAAGGTCTATTTTCTCTTGCACAGTGCTGGACAAAACCAGCAACCACAACTGAGTTTTCAATTTATAGCAGGGGGGCTATACATTTCTCTAGGCATGGCAAGGGATCGCCCCCCACCCTTCTTCCTCACTTAAGAAAAACAGCCAAAGGATGTAAGAAAACAGCCAGAGAAATATATTCATGACTGGCATGGGAAAATCTGGACTATGTTTTATATATAAGAATAACTATTAATCTCCTACCTTGAGGACCAAGAAGGGGAAAAAACAGGGAGAGTTTCTTTCTGGAGTAATTTAATAAGTTTGTACCAAGTGTTCAGTTCTTGGCAAGGGGTGTGTGCGTGTGTGCGTGTGCGTGCGTGGCATAGGCCCTGGCACATCCCTCCAAACCAAACATAGAAATACAGGTACAGAGGTGTAAATTTACATCCTTCAACTGACTTAGAATCAGAGTTGGGAGGGACCCCAAGGGGTATCTGGTCCAACCCCCTGCAGTGCAGGAACCTCAACTAGATCATCCATGACAGACGGCTATCCAATCTCTGCTTAGAAAGCTCCAAGGAAGGACTTGCTTTATATTTTTATTTATATAGCATCGCCAGTGCACATGGCACTTGATGGAGTTACATACATAGGCAAACAGATATCAGGTCCCTGGACAGGAGAACCTACAGTCTGAATTATGAGGGTGAAATGCATGGAGGGAAGAGCGAAAATAGAGAGAAGCCTACTATGTGTTCCAATTGCCCATATTGACCAGTGCTTTTCAAGCAATCACTGCCCCTAAGTTGCCTTTTAGGGAGATTCAATGAAATTCTTTTGCAAAATTTTGCATCTGTGTTGACATGTGCACAAGACCAGATGAATACTTTCCTTCTCTTGCATCTCTTCCCACCCAATAACTGTGTTTCTAGATATCAAGTGTCCTTCAGTCCATTTGAGTTTCAGGCCATAGCGCTGTGGTGGACCATCCCATTTGCATGCAGAAGGTCCCAGGTTCAATTCTTGGTGTTTCCAGGTAAGATAGGAAAACAGTTGCTGCCAGTCAGTGTAGGCAGTACAGAGATAGATGGACCACTGGGTCTGAGTCAATAGAAGGCAGCTTCCTATGTTCTTTTGTTGGCAGTGCCTACTAGTAACCCCTTTATTTCCTCCTTCTGCCCACCTCTGGCATAAACATTATCCTCCCTTAGAGATGCTGGAAAACAGACACCCCCAGCACTGGGTTGCTATGAGTTGCTATTGGGGGGGAGCTGACCCTGACCTCTGAAATATTATGGATGAAAACCTTCCTCTAGAGAAGAAGGTCCTGCGGCCACAAACATCCACTTGCCTGAAATACTCTAACACCGCTGGAACCTTCTAGGGCCACAGCAGGGGGGAAAGTCCTCATATAGTCATCATTTCTCACCACTAAAGTCTCACAAAGTGAGGAATGATCTACACTAAATACTTTTGTGGTGCGCAGGGAGAGAAGAGTTATGTTCTCCAATGACAGTTTGGGCTGCCTGTCCCAACACCGGCTGTTGACATTGCTCAGAGCCCCAGAAGGGGCATCAGGAAGAGAAGGTCCCCCCCCCCCAGCAAGAAGCAGTGAGGCTGCAATCCTGCCTAGGCTGCCCTGCGAGCATCTGGACTCTGTGGGGCTGACCTCTCAGCAGACAAGCAGACGGTTGTGCCATGACAGATGTCATATTTAACCTGACCTTTGGACGGTTATTTTGTTTTGTAGAGCCCATCTTCTTTTAGCTGAATTTATATTTTTATGTTCTATTTGGAATGTTGTGGTTGTTTCTTTTTATGTGCTTTACAACTTCAATGGTTTTGTTTTTAGAGTGGTATATTCTGTTGTTGTAACCCTGGGACCTTGTGGGGAAGGGAGGCTAAGAAATCAGATCAATAAATATTTCTCTTTCGTTTCCCCACATGGTGGGAGAGTGTGGGTAGGAGAGAGTGAAGTAACTTGAGGCTGAAATATTTTGTGCACACGTTTTTCAGCCTAGGCAGCCCTGGCCGGGGGGCATGTTTACTATCAGCTCCTGACAGGACCACCATTGGCCTGCGAGAGATGTTGGGACAGCTCCTCCCCGACCTTCCTCTGGGGCTGCTGGAGACCCGTGTTCCTGAAAGGGATCGCAGGCCAGGAGGAGCAAGCAGACTATCCTCTCCTCTTGGAAGGTAAGAACACAAGACGAGCTTGCTGGGTCAGGCCAAAGGCGGCCCATCTAATCCAGCGTCCTTTTCTCACAGAGGCTACCCAGATGCCCCAATGGGAAACCCAGAAGCCGAACCCAAGCATGAAAGCGCTCTCCATTCCTGTGGTTCCAGCAACTGGAATTCAGAAGCATTACTTCTGAACTGTGGCGGCAGAGCATAGCCATTGTAGTTAATAGCCAGTGGTAGCCCTCTCCTCCACCATGAATTTGTCTATTCCTCTTCTAAAGCCACCTAGGGGTGAGGCAGTGGGGAGGTTGGCATGATGCAACCTCTCCTCACTCTCTCCTCCCCTCCTTTCCCCTCCAGCATAGCTCGTAATAATGTCGGTCAGGAGAACACCAGAATGTTTCACACATCTATAGCCCAATTTGTTCATACCTGGGCCAACCCAAATGACACCCATCTCAACCAGCATGGAGACTGAGGTAAGGCAGGAAGTGACCGGATAGAAAGTCTTCTCAGTGGTGGCACCTCATTTGTGGAATTCCCTACACAGGGGCAGGCAAAGGCATTTTTTTTAATCGCTCCAGAGTTTAATATATATTTAAGATATATCTTATTTAAGATAATGTAACAAAATGCTTTCAGGATCTTCAGGCAGCCCTGTATAAGGAAGCTTTTTAAGGGTTAAGGTTTTGCTGTATTTTTATATATGCTGGAAGCCACACAGAGTGGTTGGGGCAACTCAGTCAGATGGGCAGGCTCCTATTTGTTTGTTTGTTTGTTTGTTTAATTTTTATTTGTGCATTCAACCTTGTTTCTGTAAACTGCCCTGAAATCTCCTCTGAAAAGTGGAATATGAAACATTTGGGTAAATTTATTTACCTGAACACAAATAATTGTGCAAACCTCCTGTTGTAAATCTGTGCAATACAGAAGAGCAACCACACTAATTCTCCAGCACATGAGTGAAAAGATATGTGAATGGACTCCAGTTGATTTGTGGTAATTCATGAGATGGTAAAAAGAATCTGACGAGCTTCCTGCTTCCAGCGGTGGGAAATGGCTGACTACCACATGACTGGACCCCAGGCGTGCCAGTAATTCAGGGCTGATATGGGGATAATTAGCCCTGAGAACCTCCCCAGGGTGGGGGAGGACTGTCTCGCAGACCCGCGGATTGTCCGAGATTGCTGACCTGCATCAAGGTGCAGGCGGCAGGACACTGGGTCAAAGAGCACTGAATGGCTGGCACTCTCCGATGCCATTCTCATAGCCAGGAACATCTGCCTGGGAAAATGAATAGATTTGGACAATAAACAGACATGGACCGGATCGAAGAAGCTTGAGAAAAAACCTGCAGAAGTGTACAGTCCCTGGGGGTTGAGCTCAGACTTCATGGAGTTTGGATAATGGAGGTGTTTGGCATGTTTTCCCCCCACCTACTTAATATCTACAATCGGGACCCAGATCTGGGTCACGATAAAATAAAAGCACATAGAGGATTCACTAATCATTTGGTGAGAAAGGCCCTAATCAAAGTCTGGGAAAGAAATAAAACAATAGTAACAGCCAAAACTCCCTGGTGGCTATCACCTATAGAGTCATCAGCTTTGCATAGAAGCAATATGAAAGATAGCTAACATATAGGGAACTCATAGAAGAGATAAAAGATTGCCCAACAGTAAATAAATTTGAAGAATTAAAAGAGAGGGGGGCGAATTGGTTAGAATATTTTCAATTAAAAACAATATTTGAGAAGGATAGTAAGCTTAAGGGGTTTGATAAAAAAATCTCGGCATGGGAAAAAGAAATTTTATATAACAACCAACAGACTCTGTCAAAAATATATAAACTGTTACAAAATGGGAAAGTAGAAAAGGAGGAAAAAGGAGACACTATTAAAAAATGGGAACAAGATCTGGGCCACCCAGTTGAATATGATGAATGGGAAAGACTATGGACCAAAAATATAAATTTTACAGCATGTTACCTAATAAGAGAGAACTATATGAAAAAGTATCACAGGTGGTACCTGGCACCAGAAAGGCTTGCAAAAATGAATAAAACCTATAATAATAAGTGCTGGAAATCATAGAATCATAGAGTTGGAATAGACCACAAGGGCCATCGAGTCCAACCCCCTGCCAAGCAGGAAACACCGTCAGAGCACTCCTGACATATGGTTGTCAAGCCTCTGCTTAAAGACCTCCAAAGAAGGAGACTCCACCACACTCCTTGGCAGCAAATTCCACTGTCAAACAGCTCTTACTGTCAGGAAGTTCTTCCTAATGTTTAGGTGGAATCTTCTTTCTTGTAGTTTGGATCCATTGCTCCGTGTCCGCTTCTCTGGAGCAGCAGAAAACAACCTTTCTCCCTCCTCCCTCCTCTATGTGGAGGGAGTTTATATATTTGAACATGGCTATCATATCACCCCTTAACCTCCTCTTCTCCAGGCTAAACATGCCCAGCTCCCTTAGCTGTTGCTCATAAGGCATCGTTTCCAGGCCTTTGACCATTTTGGTTGCCCTCCTCTGGACACGTTCCAGTTTGTCAGATACAAATGCAAGATACAAAAAGGAACCTTCTACCATATGTGGTGGACATGCCCCGAAATTGGGAAATTTTGGAGCATGATCCACGAAGAAATTAAGAAAATATTAAGAATATCATATAGTAAAAGGCCAGAGGCATTCCTTTTAGGAATTTTAAATGACGATATTCCAAAAGACAAAACTATTTTTTTCTTATACACAGCATCTGCAGCAAGAATCCTGGTGGCTAAATACTGGAAAGGGATCCCCGCTACGCCGCAGCGGAAAAGACCCGTTTCTTGCGGAGCTTGTCCCTCCAGTTCAGAGGGAGTCCGCCATCACCGGAGGCGCCACCCCGGAAGTCTGAAAATCACAGGCGGATGAAGCCTGTGACCGTGGGACTCGGCGGGCACCTTTAGCGCCCCCCCAACCCACTAAGGAACCCAGAAACGGGCTCCGAAGTGAAGAGGGGGAAGTGGCACAGTGCTGTGAGTCGATTGCTTTTTCTGCGGAGCGAAGCCGCACAGCCGTTGCCGGAGAGCGCTGCCTTTTTCCTGGGACAATTTGGCATTGAAAATAACTAACCGTGAGTACTGGAACGCTAAATACCTGGATTTTAAACAAGCATTGGCGAAATAAAAGGAACTTGGACTCTAAAATTTACCCTAACTTGGTACTGAAACGGAAAGGGCTAAACAGGAAGTCACCCTTCCGTTTTCTCGTAGTTACAACAAAGCAAAGACAATGTAAACTAGAGCCTTAAAAATCACTTTTAAAGGATCGTCTTTCACCATTCAAAATTGCAGAACCCCCCTTCGGAAGCAGGAGAAGAAGGGGGATTTTTACTGAGTTGTTTAAACCTGCGGAAATAAAGTTAAAGTAAAGTAACTTTCCACTGTCCCGACCCTGGAGCGGGGTGTCAGATTTGACGTTTGAAGCTCATTGACCAGAAATAAATGCTTTGACAGATAGTTAAAAGGAGGGAAACATTGTGATTTCATTGTTTCCTTTCGTTATTTTTTAAAAAGAACAAATATGGACAAAATATCTTAAAGAAGAAACTCTGTTGCTATTGTTTTCAAGGAAAAGAACAATCAGAAGTCTCTTCCCCTAGAGGGGAACTAGGAAATTGTAACTAAATCCTGGGAACTTGCAGCGGTTTACTGATTACAAGTGTGGGAAAGAGTTTTGTGACCTTGCAGGACAATGCCTTCAGAAGCACTGTTGGGTACTTTCTGTAATATAAGTGCCCTATTCGATCAGTTAAGTCAGAAGATGGATTTTATGACAAAAGCTGCCAGTGCCTTTGATCAGGTAGTGGAAAATTATATGGAGCCCACTCGGGAACTAAAACAGGAGTGTGCCACGACAGAACAACAGAAAGAAGAGGACCCTGCTGAATCTGGGACGCCAGGGATGGAGGGACTCTCGGCCCAGCAGGAAAGTGAGCTTTTGGATTTGGCAAATGAACTTGGAAAAAACCAGACTTGGAAAGATAAAGTTTGGATTGAACTGGAAATGGGGGGTTGGATTGACCACCCTATGCAGGGATGTTTGGACTTTCCGAGTCTGGAAATGGGTCGCCAGAGGTTTGGAGCTGTTGGGACTTCCAATTTTGGAGGGAATCTGCAATATGCTTTAAAACATCATATGGAGCTTAGTCTGGACTATGAGAAAGGGGCTGATTTGTTGAAAAGGGTCAAAAACACTACAAAGCTGGAGTTCCCGGGAGTGAAAGGAAAATATGAAGAAGAGCTGCGAAAGGGACATGGAAGAGATTTGAAGGCCTCGGATATTAGGGCACCAGGTTAATGTGCCAGACTAATGGGAAAAAGAAAGGACTGACAACCCCGGGACCAGGGGGAGGGGACACTGGAAGAAGATTGGATTGCTTTTATTCTATTGTATTTTCTTTTTTGTATTATTATTATTAGAAATGTTTGATGAATGTTGGGAAAATGTTGAAATGAAATTACTTGGCTCTTGCTAAAATGTTTAAAGAATTTAGTAAAAAGGTAATGGTTATGAGAAGTTGGTAAAAAAGACTTAAGTTTTAAGCTCTAAGGTTGTTTTTATAAGACAAAACGAGAATAGAGTAAGGTAACGTAATGATTAAATATTATGAATTATGGATTTAAGTTTTAAGCATTAAGGTTTTTTATAAGATAAGATGATAATAGAGTAAGGTAAAGTAATGACAGAATATTATGAACTTTGAAAAGGATTTGCTGTGACAATTATTAATCAAGATACAAGAGATGGGAGGAGGAGGAGGTCATGGAAAGAAGGTAATGGAAATTGGAGAATTTGAAAAGGATGATTCTATTTTTTTTCTTCTTATATTTTTGTTTTTCTTTCTTTTTTGTAATTTTGTCTTTTTGTGTGTATTTTTTTAAAAAAAATTCTTTTGTTTCAATAAATATCATTATAAAAAAAAAATACTGGAAAGGGAATCAGTTACCCACTAGGGGAGAATGGCTATGTAAGCTCTCAGAATACTTAGAATTAGCCAAATTGACAGATATAATAAGACAAAAACTAAAAAGTGAAGTAAAAAAAGAATGGGAGTGCCTAAATGAATACCTCAAAAGCCAAGGTTCAATGGCAGAAATCTGGCTGAGTCTGGAATAACCTTGTGAAGTGAAAGGACATGAAAGAAAGATTTATATCTAGATGTTAGGATAGAGAGGATAAAGAAAACAGGAAGACAGGAAGACAAAATGAGAGATAAAGGAGGTGCTGTGGGATTGGTGGAAGTCAATGTCTTGTTGTTTTAGTGTTTATAATATTAACTTGTAAGATATGGATTTGTGGTTTTGTTTTGTTTTGTTTGTTTGTTTGTTTTTTGTCTTTTTTTAGTTTTCGAATGTTGATTTTTGTGTGTTGTGTATTGTTATCTTTTGATATCTTTCGTGTTGTTGTTGTTGTTGTGTGGAAATACTAATAAAATTCATTTTTAAAAAAATTAAAATCTACATTCAGTTTTCAATGCCAAGCATCATTAAAACTTTAATAATAATAATAATAATAATAATAATAATAATAATAATAATAATGAGTACAGATGGGCTTCTATTTATAAATAGGCATTTAATCGCACAGCTTTACTTAAGACTTGAAAGATTTGATAAAGATGGGACAGGAGGCAAGATAACGCTCACTAATGACACAGCAAGGAAAAATATATTCCTCCCTTTCTTTGAGGGCAGCAGGCGTTATGTGTTGGCTGATTTTGCAATGATAACAACTTGGAACAATATACAGTGCAGCTGTTTGCAGAAGTTTTTATATTAATTATGAGTGTGAGAGAAGGCTAAGTGGTGTCTAGCAGCCCCCCTCTAGGGCCCGGAGGGAGGGGGTGCGGTCTCCAAAAGCCGATCGATCGCCAAATGACTGATATTTGTGGAACACAGTTTAATATTGCAAACAGTTTTGCCTAACAATTTCATTTGGAAGGTACTGGTTCAATAAAGCTCAAAAGGAAGGTTTGGACAATTAATGAGCTGCTGCGCCATTAAACTGCAGATAACAGACTTGGACAACATCCCGGATTGGAACGGAGTCAGAGGAAGAGCTGATAAAAAGACAGTTGGAAAAATATATATTAACAAAGCTGTATTTGACGGATGTTTATGATGTTTGACATGACTGAGAATTGTGGACTCAGGGACAAAGAATTATGAAGCATCAAAATCGAGATGTGGAAAATATGGAAACAACGAGGAGAAGCAGGACTAAGATGTGGAGATATGCTTCAGAGATCCAGACCATGGGGAGCTCCAAAAATTAATAATTATAATTTGGACCATAATTTGGTCTTTTTTATTTTTTAATTGGAGTATTATGATTGGATATATTAATTGGAAAATCAATAAAAATGATTAAAAGAAGAAGAAGAAGAAGAAGAAGAATCTGACTGCTGGATCCGGCCAAAGGGAGCCCCTCTAGTCCAGCAACCTTTGACCAGAGCAGCCAACCAGATGCTTATGGGAAACCTAGAAACAAGGGCATGAACAAAATATCACCTCTCTCATTTATGATGCTCACCAACTGCTTTTCTGAGGAATATTTCTTCTGATACTCCAGGAGGTAAACAGATATATTGACTAGTTGTCCTAGACTCCTTCATACATGCAGGTGAAGCCCTGACGCTGCGGCTGTTCAGCACATGGCTACCTAATCACTCCCTGATAAATGCAAAGCACTTCATTTTAAGAGTATATATCTGCTCTCCCCATCTCTTTAAGGAGAATTTGACACTCTCTATGATAATCTCCATTGAGCCATGAGCCATAAATAGTTCTAAGGGCTCGATCCAAACCCACTGAAGTTTGCTGAAGACTTGCCAATGGGCTTTGGAAAAGGCCCAGAGCCAGTGCTGCTTTTCATGTGTTTCATATTATCCTAAAGTTTCAAGGCTTTCAAAATACCAAAAGAGAGTCAGTACTATTCCACCAAAGAAATACAGGAAAAAACCCTGTTTCAAGAGAGAAAGAGAGAAACTTGAGTTACTCATTTTAAATCCTTCCTGTGTTCTCTCCCTCTCTCCGCTCCCCCCCTCCTGTCATGAAGAATGGATCATGTGTCAAGATTTAACACAGAGGGGGAAGCACAATTCTTCTTCAAACTGAAATGCTGGGATTCAGGGCTGAAAGGAATCACAGAATCATAGCACTGTAGAGTTGGAAGGGAACCCAAGGGTCATCTAGTCCAACCCCTTGCAATGTAGGAATCACAAATAAAGCATCCCTGGCAGATGGACACCCAACCTCTGCTTCAAAACCTCCAAGGAAAGAGAGTCCACCACCTCCTGAGGGAGTCTGTTCCCCTGTAGAACAATGTTTACTGTCAGAAAGTTCTTCCTGGTGTTTAGTCAGAATGTCCTTTCTTGTAACTTGAAGCCTACTCTCTGGAGCAGGAGAAAACCAGTTTGCTCCATCTTCCATACAGCAGCTTTTGAGATATTTGAAGATGGCTAGCATGTCTCCTCTCAGATGAAGATGCCCCCAGAGACCTCCCAAGTCACTGAGAACTTAATGCACAACTGTTCTGTTTCGGTAAACTAATACAAAGCATGTAAGACAACATCTGGATTTTCAGAAGAGCACTAAAAGCCTGATTCCATGAGCAGTTAGATGTAGCAAAGCCTGTTGAAATTGAAATCTAATGGCTTTGAGGAGAAGCCTAGCTCAGGTGGAAGAAACCCTGCTGCTACGGAAACCCCTGCTCTGACATTGGTCAGTCTGAAAGTGATCTCATGAGTGCCCGGCAGAGGGTCTTGTTTAGCTGTGACAAAGGCAACAGGATGAGGACTCCAGTTTACAAGGGGGGGGGGGTCCCTGCAAAGTGCAGGAAAAAAATGACGTGTGCAAGCCTTGGCACAGCAACATCCCCTCTTGCAGCCCTGAGAGGGCAGCCTTTCATTTCACCTCCTTTAAACTATGCTGCACTTATTATTTTTATTGCCCATGTGGTTCCATCTATATTGTGTTACAACAGAGTTCTATGTTTTAATTCTGCAAGCTCTTCAGATATAAACCAGAATCAACTAGGAACTCTGGTGATTTGGGGTTTTGCTTGCTCATGCTATGGACTTAGACTGCTTCATTGTTTTATAGCCTCATGCTGCTTTATTTTGAATCTCTAAAACTGCTTTCCAATCAATACAGCAGGCGCTGCCTCTCTTGTCTTTTGGGCACCTATTGAAGACCTTCATTTTTCATTCAATTTGAAACTGTTTAAGTATGCCATTGATTCTAATTTTTATAAATCACATTATTGCTGCTTTTGATCGTTAAATTGCTTTGAGATGTTTTAAAGGAAGCACTTTATAAATGAAAGGGAAATAAACTAACTAAAAACATTGTTGTCTGTTAACCACTTTGAGCATTTTCTGCTGTTACTCTTAAATTGCAACATACAAATACTGGGAAAGTGGTGGAATTTATTAAAGGAAGGGAGCAAATTAATAAAGAAATGGGAAAGTTAGAAAAGCAAAGAAGAAATGAGGTCAAGCAGAGGAGAATTGGAAGAAGATGCCTACAGCTATGAGGGCAAAGGCAACCAGGCAAAGGAATGAGAGTCTATGTAGGGAGCAGACAGGCTCACCCCATCGCATACAACAGTGGAGGCTGCACTCCTTACTCCCTTTGCCATTGGGGCAACTCTCAGGCACAGTGAGTTACTGGCCGTTGCTATTCAGTGCACAGTTAAAACTATGGAACCTGCTCCCACAAGATATAGTGGGTCCCTCTGAAAGGGGATTAGGAAAATTCATGGAGAGCAAAGTGAACAAAATGGCTGCAGCTATGATGGAGATGGAGCAGCTAACTACGCTGTCAGAGGCAGTATGCTGGGAATCATGAGCGAAGAGAGTGCAGTCACACTCACATTCTGTTCACAGGCTTCCCATAAGCATTGGGTTGGCCCCTGTGAGAACAGGATGCTCTACTTGATGGGCCTCAGGTGTGGTCCAGCAGGTTCTTCTTATGGTCTCAGTCTGCAGTGCCATCCAGATTATGGCCACAGAGGAGTCAACTGGACGAACCAATTTGCGGAGTGGGAGCCAAGGGTCTGCCTGGCCTTCTATAATTGCTGCCTGAGTCTGGATTCCTCAGTCTGAGGAACTTCCTAGATGGGGTAGATGCTTTGGAGACTTCTGTGCCTCACCTTGCCTGCGCTACTACCTTTTGAAATGTGACCATCTGCCTGACTTTGACTACAACTCACAATGACGATATTACTGTGTTCCAAAGTAGCATGTGCGTTAACTCTTGGTCAACCTTTCTTTCCCTTTGCCCCCATCTGCAGTTGCCTTTAGGGAAAATTCCCAAACAGTTTAAAAGGTCTTCATTTCACCAGCCAGTTCTAAGATAATTGACATGACACAGCTCAAAATCATCTCACAAATGATGTCACAACTTGTGAATCTGAAATTTAGGATTGAAAACAAAACTGGACATTTCATTGATGTGCCTTGTCATATGTAATTTATCAAATGGTAAGACTACACCGCAGAATACATGACAAGAGACAGCATTGATAGGATAATATCAGGGCTGGCCTGGGGGAGCAACTGGACCCAAATCCAGACTAGATTCTCGACACCCAGGGTCCCTAAGGTCAGCTGCTGGAGGCTGAAGACTTGGGTTGCAGCCTGAATCAGAGCATGCTGAAGCTGCTAGTTTCAGGGGCAAATTCGGACACGTAGGTCATCACGACAGTTCCCATACCACATTGGTGAGCAGCAGACATTGCCATGCCCCCAAGGAGAGTCAAAAAAATGTGATGCAATCACACAGCAGCACATAGCATAACTGCATTTTATTAAGATCAGCTCACAGTCACAAAAGAAGACCCAGGTAACTACCAACCGGTGAGCTTGACATTGATACCAGGAAAGTCATAGAACAGATAATTCAACAGTCGGTCTTTGAACACTTAGAAAAGGATGCTGTGATTACTGATGTCCAGCATGGGTTTCTCAAAAGCAAGTCATGCCAGACAAATCTCATTTCTTTTTTTCTTTTCTTTTTTGAACGCAGCCCTGTTTAGGGAAGCTTTTAATGTTTGATGGATTACTGTATTTTAGTATTTTGTTGGAAGCTGCCCAGAGTGGCTTGGGAAGCCCAGCCCGATTGGTGGGGTATAAATAATAAAGTATTATTATTATTATTATTATTATTATTATTATTATTATTATTAAATTACAAGCTTGGTGGATCAGGGGAATGCTGTGGACATAGTGTATCTTGACTTCAGTAAGCCTTTTGACAAAGTACCCCATGATATTCTTGTGGAGAAGCTTTATAAATAACTTGGCTGAAGGAACTGAGAGGATGCTCATCCAATCTGCAGATGACATCAAACTGTAGAAGGCAGAATTAGAACTCAAAATGACTTCAACAGATTGGAGAACTGGACCCAAGCTAACGAAATGAATTTCAATGGGAACAATGGGAACTTAGGCAGGAAGAACCAGCTGCAAAAATATAAGCTGTAATGATCTCTGGCAGGCAAGCAAGCCCCGATAAGAAGCAATGACTATCCGGCAGTTTTATGTACATTTATTTACAACAAAACACATCTAGAGCATGGCTTCTCACCTGCTCGCATTGACGATAGTTGGCCAGTCTGAAATTTCGCTCCTCCCACAGCAGGAAGGACACCAAACTCCCACCTTTCCCCTCTTGCCCTTCTGTTGCCCTCTGATCTTATCCAGTCTCCTAGAATGGGGACTGAAAGGCTGGCCTTCCCCCTCCCCCCCTTCACTTGACACAGTCTCAGACCTCTGCTTATCTGCTGATTGCCTAGCAACGCTCTAGCTGACTTCTAACTCTTCCTCTTCTTGAGAGCTAACAGTGTCTTCCTCTGGAAGGGGGGGGGGGTCGAACTGCCCATCTTGAGTTTGTCAGTCAGCTCTCATCTGCAGAGTCGGTCCCTCTTTCACTTAGTTCAGTTTCTGAATCTGACTCTTTCCTTGCGCTCTGGTGAGCCATGTTCCTAACATAAGGTGGGGGACACCTGGCTTACTTGTAACGTAAGTACATGTGAAAAGGATCTAGGGATCTTGGTAGACCACAGGCTTAACATGAGTCAGCAGTGTGATGTAGCAGCAGAAAAAGCTACGGCTATTATAGGCTGCATCAGCAGAAGTCTAGTGTCCAGATCAAAGGAAGTAATAGTACCACTCTATTCTGCTTTGGTCAGACCACACCTGGAATCCTGTGTCCAGTTCTGGGCACCACAATTTAAGGAGGATGTTGACAAGCTGGAAAGTGCACAGAGCAAGGCGACCAAGAAGGCAACAACACTGCCAAAAATTTTGCAGAGCTGGTGCTAATGAAATCAAGAGTTGACAATCCTGGCCTAGATAGTCCGACTCAGCGTAAGGCAGCTGCCGACATTTCAGTCATTAGCCATAGCGAGTGAGTGGTGATGCAGCAATTTGCCTGTGTCATTCCTGACCATATCCAGTGATTAATGGTGAGGATATAAGCAACAGGGGAAATTTGTGCTTGTGAAGTGCTATCCAAAGCAGAAGTCTTCAAAGCAAGAGCAGAAATCCCCTCAAATCTCTGTGGTCCTGTTATTCTTTGACATAAATCTCTCAGCAGCGTTTAATCATGTGTCATCTGCAACCACATCCAGCTGTTTCATAACCAAATAACCCACAACAACCAGACATAAAACTCTCTTTTAAACAAACAGTTTCACTAAATTTCCCAGCTATGGTTGTGACACCCCCCCCCAAAAAAAGGGACAGAGCGCTTGTGTGTGGTGGCAGCACAAGGGCAGGAGGGGGGAATTGCAGAAGCTCCATAGCTTCATGTATCCATTTCATGTAGGCGGGTTCCAAAACAACCAGACAAATATCAAGTTGCAGTTAGCATGAGGGCATTTCTTCTACAATTCTCAATAATGATGAGGCATGTGGGTTTCATATGCATCACAGTGGGGACTAACAGTAGTTATAACCATAGAGGTGCATTGCATGGATAAGATGGCACACCACCAGTGGTAAGGCAAAACCACACAAGGCATTGAACCACTTGCCATCGGCTGCCTATCTATCTCATGTGAGTGTTTCTATACAGCTGGAAGGTTTGATTTGCATCACTGGAAAGTGGGTGTACCGGATTAGCCCCATCCACTCAGAATTTTAGCTGTATGTAAGAAGTCTGCAAGTAACAGGCACACATAGGAAGATGAAAACCTTTGATAAATTATGTCTCCTTTGTTAGAATGTACAGATGTTATTCTTACTTGTCTTTTGTACTAAATCAATCTTCATTGGTTGGGTGCTGGAACAAACAAGTGGGCTGCAAGCCATTACTTAATTAAAGTTTTGAACTACTGTAGATATTTTATAAGCTGTTCAAAATAATGCAAATAGACTGACTGAAAAAAATATTGCAGCAGTTTAGCTTCAGAGAGAGACAGAAGCAAAATATATTAATGCTGATGTACTACTTCCAGAATCCCCGCAACAGGGTGAGCTCCCATTGCTTGGTCCCTGCTCCTGTCCAACCTAGCAGTTCAAAAGCACGTCAAAGTGCAAGTGGATAAATAGGTTCCTCTGGCAGGAAGGTAAACGGCGTTTCTGTGCACTGCTCTGGTTCACCAGAAACGTCTTAGTCATGCTGGCCATGACCCAGAAGCTGTCTGCGGACAAACACCGGCTCCCTCAGCCAGTAAAACGAGATGAGCAACCTCAGAGTCATTCGCGACTTAACAGTCAGGGGTCCCTTTACCTATCACTTCCAGATATGTGGTAATAGGAGTCACAATGAATGTCTGTAATTATTACTCATTGTAAACTTGATGATGATGATAATGATAGTACCCCACCCATCTGACTGGGTCTCCCCAGCCACTCTGGGTGGTTTACAGCATATACAGAAACATAACAAAACAACAAACATTAAAAACTTCACTAAACAGGGCTGCCTTCAGATGTCTTCTAAAGGTTTTATAGTTACTTATCTCCTTGACATCTGATGGGAGGGCGTTCTACAGGGCGGGTGCCACCACTGAAAAGGCCCTCTGCTTGGTTCCCTATAACCTCACTTCTCACAGTGAGGGAGCCACCAGAAAACACTTGGAGCTGGACATCACTGAATGATGGGGGTGAAGACACTCCTTCAGGCATATTGGGCCCAGGCAGTTTAGAATGCAGCACACAGATTTACAGTGTAGCCCTCTGCATGATCTCTCCAACAGTAAGGGAAGGAAGTCCTAGGGATGGGGAAGAAATGCAATTCAGTTTGCAATTATACCTAATTCATCCTTTCCAAAACAATATGTGAAGCAAAACACAGCCATCGTTTGACATTTGCACTTCTCCAAACTTCACAATGAAGTCATCTGGTCAAGTAATATGTCCAAAAATGAATATACTCTACATTAAAACACAAAATTGAGTGAAAATAATGTATGCAATATACTATACAGTGGTACCTTGGGTTACATATGCTTCAGGTTACAGACTCTGTGAACCCAGAAATAATACCTCGGGTTAAGAACTTTGCTTCAGGATGAGAACAGAAATCATACTCCAGCGGCGCGGCAGCAGCAGGAGGCCCCATTAGCTAAAGTGGTACTTCAGGTTAAGAACAGTTTCAGGTTAAGAACGGACCTCCGGAATGAATTAAGTACTTAACCCAAGGTACCATTATATAAGGGGAAATTGTTTTGCAAAAAAATGCGTATTCAGCAAAATTGCATACAGCAGTGTGCATAACAGAAGAAACTCACATTTGGAGGCTGATGAATTTTCATGAGGACATTGCAAACAGATATGGAAATGCAGACACTCAGACTGAAAATTTAGAAAGTGAGAAACTGAAACTGAAATTGACAGAGTTGACCATCCCTAGTTCCAACACTGGCAGAAATTACTTGGTCATCTGAAAAACAACTTAACTGTGAAAGAAAGAAAGAAAGAAAGAAAGAAAGAAAGAAAGAAAGAAAGAAAGAAAGAAAGAAAGAAAGAAAGAAAGAAAGAATTCTCACCCATGAGAATTTCACTAAATTGTTTCCCTCCCCTTTAATAATTTTCAAATGTAGTTTTTGTTTTTATGAATTGATGGGGAGTGGTAAACATATAGAAGAAAATTTCAGCACAGCACTGCTTTGTTCATGTTATGCTAGATTTTCCTACCAGTTTACTTTTTACAAGCGCTTCTTATTATCATGCTAATTAAGAGAGAGGGAGAGGTGGCTAACAATGCTAATGAGTAAAAAAAGAACAGCCCTCGCTATGAGAGCAGAGCAAGAAATTGGAACCCAGGATCCAACACTGGCAAAACGGTGACTTTGATCCATTGATGGGATTGCAGAAGAGCATTCTGAATTTTCAAACAGGTTCAGCACCCTGTGTATAAACAGAGTTGCTCTCAGAGTTTCTGTACTAAGTTATCCTTTTTCGCTTGCTAGGATTCTATCATTTTAGTTTCCCAAAGAAAAGCACAATCATTGTATATGCATAGAATCATTCAAAGGGATCCAAAGGGTCATCAAGTCCAATCCCCCATTATGCAGGAATCACAACTAGGAATCCCTGGCAGATGGCCATCCAACCTCTGCTGAAAAACTTCCAAGGAAGAAGAGTCCACCACATTCTGAAGTAGTCTGTTCCACTGTCGAACACCTCTTCAAATCAGAAAGTTCTTCTTTGTCATTTGAATTCATTGGTTTGGGGCCTACGGCCTGGTACAGCAGTAAACAAGCTTACTCAATCTTCCATGTGACAACCCTTCAGGTACTTGAATATAGCTCTCCTACCACCTCCCTATCTCCTCTTCTCCATACCCAGCTCTCTCAGCTGTCCCTTCTAAGGCTTGGTTTCCAGACCTTTTATCACCTTGATCACACATAAGTATCACCGCCAAGTGTTTGAGTTTCTTTGGGAATGAGTTAGCATAATTTATCCTGAAGGGTAGTAATTAAATTACATACACCGGGGAAGAAGAAGAAAAACTTTATTCAACTGAATCTGCCAAAAAAGATTGAAGTTTACACATGGAATTGCATAAAATATTCTACAGTTTCAATTTTTATGATTTATTTATTTTATTTATACACTGCCCATCCTCTCTTTGGCACCTAGGACAGTGTACAGGTAAGCAAAAAATTCAAACAAAAATAAAATATTAAAAACATTGTACGATATAATAGCACTATGCATTGACTCTTATCTGAATAATGAGGTGGATTGGAGTACTACCAACACAGACTGCACCACTAACAAGGCATGTCACGGTGGATCAGAGATTCACCCATCTTCTAACTAGCTCAGTTTTTCCATAAAGGTAAATGCATGACCAACATCCTCACCTTTCTCTTTATTTCTCTGAGAACCAGAACCAGAACCAGAACCAGACCGACTGAACAAACACTCAGCGTTCAAGGGGGGAGAAGGCAGCGAGGCGAAGGGAGTCGGTGGAGAGACAGGAGGTCATCTTTCATTTTGACAGACAGGTCTAACCTTTAATTACAGCAAATTATTTCCCCTATATACACCAATCAGTGGTGTATTTGGGAACAGGAAGGAGAGATGTTGAAGGAAACACATGGATCATCCTTAACCTCTGAGTTTTGGCTGTGGCAGAAGGGCATTAGCAATGGAGTTGGACAAACAGGGCCCCCAGAATGCTCTGTCAGAGCAACACTGTATCTCTAGGCAGCCTTGCTCAACCACAGGGCTCTGGGCTGGGTGAGTTTCGTCCCCTCCAAATTTACTGTGGTGCAGGGCCAGCTCTACCATGAGGCATTATGAGCCAGCTGCCTCTGGTGACAAATCCTGGAGGACAGAAAGGGGCTAGAAAGGCCATGCCTTGTGGTGTGTCCTGCAACCCTGAGGCCAGCTTCCTGCCCCAGCATGGCCAGCGCACCAGTGAGAAGGTGTGAGGTGACCCGCCTTAGGCAGCATGCTCCACATGGGGCAAGAGATCTTGATCCGGATTCAGCTCCAGGTAAACCAAAGACATAGATGAAAGCCAAAGCCAGGGAGAGCAGAGGCAACACCTGACAGAACGCCCCCTTTTCACCAAGACTCTCTGCGGAAGAGGGGCATTGCCACTGGCCTTCATGGGCCCGGATCTGGGGAAGGCATGGGTGGCAAAGGTTGCTGGGCCAGCAACAATCCATCCCGCACATTTCGAAGAGTTAGATCTTCCAGTTTGTGCTTCTGTTTGAACAGAGCTCATGGTCAAGATAAAAAATATGCCTGGATTTAGGCTAGGCCTGAGGTTGAGCTCACATAGACTGACGTTCCTTGGGAATCTGCACTTTGTGTATCCTAGGCCTCCTGTCTTTAACTCAGGCAAAGAAACAAATTCTGCATTTATTTGTTTGTTTGTTGCATTTATATCCCACCTCCTTTTCCAAGGTGTCACACATGGATCTCCCCCCTCTTCATTTAATCCCCACAACAACCCTGTGAGGTAGGTTAGGCTAAGAAATGGTGACTGGCCCAGGGAGCTTCATGGCTGAGTGGAGGCTAGAACCCCAGACTCCCAGGTCCGAGTCTCTAACCACCAGAGCATGCTAGCACTGTTGAATTCAGTGATTCAAAAGAGCATTGTCCCACAACCCAGGAAACAGCCACACCAATTCTAGAGGGTGGAAGCATTGTCAGCCCCCTCAATATTAGCAGGGGGCTCCAACCCCCCCCCCAATATTATTGGGGCAGAGGAGGCCAAACTGCTGAGCTGAGGGCAGTGCAGAATCAGAGGCAGGCTCCTCCTGAGCGCTAGAGAGAAACCATTACCATTGAAGCTACATGGAACTGGGCAAAGCAGCCTCCCGATGCCGTGCCTCCTCCCGACGTCACACGCACAATGCGCCTCTGCCCCCCTCCCCAATCTTTGGCGCAATGCACTGCCTCTGCCAGGAAGCATAGCGCGTAATCCAGCTACAGCAGAGAACCCGAAAGGAAGGGTGGGTGTCCTGATGCTAACAGCCAAAAGGCCACACAGTTACTCAGCAAATAATGAGCCAGGTCCATTTCCTGATGGCTTTCTGGTGGAGATGCAGAATAATTCCACCTGTCTCTCCCAGACAGAGCTGCGCACACTCAGAAGAACAACTTGCCAAAAGAGTGCTCCACATAGGAATGAGCCAAAATCATTGTACAGCCAACGTGCTGAAGGGGTGTGTGTGTGAGGTTTTTTAATAGAAATGGTAGACCAGAGTTTCACAAGAACATCTAATTAACATGTATTGTGAGGCTTGAAAGCCATTTGTGTGCCTCATTATGTCCCATGGTATCTGAGAGCTTCGTGGCAAAAAAAGCATTTCCAGGTTGATAGAGGGGGAAATCACAAGAACCATCTTTTTAAAGAGCTGTTTGAATAAGATGCATATCGTTTCCACTATGGGGGAAAGAGTTGGTCAATTATTTTGGCATTTTCGCCCCATACACAGCATTCATATACATTCAAAGCTGGAAAATAAAAAGTTCAAGCAAATATAGAAAACTTCCCATTGTCCTGAGTGCTGGTACAGAGGGAAAGAGGGAACCACATCTCTGATGCTCAGGTGGCACCACCAGGAAAGGACTTTGGGGCAGAGGTCCAGAGCTGCACTCAGCAAAATGATCAGTAGGGTCCCCAAATGCAGCAGGGATCGTTTGCCCCATTTTGAAATCAATTAAAGAGGAGGGCATAATCATATTTGAAGTAAACAAAGTTAAACACATTAGCACTTAAATCCCTGCCCCTCTGTGACCATTAAGAGCATTAAGAGCAGAGTCTTAAGTGATCCCTGCACATTGCTGGTGGGTGTCTTTCCATGTTGTGGCAGCTCCACAGCCTGCTGCCACCAGGCACCAAGATTTCCCCCCTAACTGCTCCAGCTGGCTAGTTGTGTGTGACTGGCTGACTGGGTTGGTGTGAAAGAGCCAGTTTCACCGAGTGCAGATTGGCTGGGTGGCCTCGACAACGAGGATGTGCTCCCTCTTGTCCTCATCACCCCTCAGGCACACACACAACTTGCAAGGACTGCTAACCTAGGGCAGAGGTGGCCACCTACTTGGATGGCTTTAAAAGAGGATTGGGCAAATTCAAGGAGGAGGAGGAGGAGGAGGAGGAGGAGGCTACTGATGCTTATGAGCCATGATAGTTATGCTATAGCAGATATAGTCATGGTTGGCCACTGTGAAAACAGGATGCTGGACTAGATGGGCTTGATCCAGCAGGCTCTTCTTATGTTCTCATTTCCACATCCGTTCACTAAAGGGTACCAACAATATCTGCTCTGCTGTGAAGGGACAGCTCCCTCAGGCCTCCTCTTCCTCCCCTGTCCCCTGGGGGCAGCCATTTCATCGGAGTGCCTCAGTGTGAGATGTGGCAAGAAGGGTTCACGCCACCAGCTTTGCTGAAAGACCAGCTGCATCAGGCATCACCTATCTCTGAACTGTGCCAGCTGCTCATTATAAGAAGAACTGAGGTGTCCCCCTCCCTCTTCTCTGCCTGTCCCTTTCCCCTTGTGTGTTGGGGGGGGGGGGTGTTTTATTGGACTGTAAGCCAGCAGGCAGGGACTGTCTTGCTATGGTTGGTTGTATGAAAGCTGCTCTGAGATCCCTTTGGGCCAAAGAGCGGGATAGAAACGCTCTAAATAAATAAAATCAATAAATTGAATCCCCAACAAGAGAGGCATGTTTTGTGGGTAGGATGGGAGACACAAATGTTCACAAAATGCACTCTCTCCTTCCATTCAAGCAATGCCTTAGCTCTTCTGCGACTTTTATCATAGGTATGTTTACTTTCTTTTCTTTTTTAAAGCAAAGCAGATTCCGCTCCCCCCTCCCGCCCCTACCCCTATTTCAGAGACAATAAAGCAGAGCCTGTTTTCACATTCTGCATGCTCTGGGGCCAGAGAGCTAAATGGACTGGGGAAAGTCTAAAGCATGTGGCAGCCGGTTTCCAGTGTGAAAACATTCCATGTTGCACCTCCTCCTCTGGCAATTCATTTCCAGGTAAGAGCACAGCCCTCGCTTTAACGGATAATAAGGGGAACTGGCAGCCCAACTCTGCTCTGCCGTTCTGGATTTGAGCTTTACATGGTTTTCTCAAGACCACATGTGTGCTCTGCGGTGACAGAAATACTTTCCATATGAGCAGCCACAGTCTCTCTCTAGCCAGGGCAAGGTAAGTCAGGGGGGGGGGCTCCAGCTAAGTGATAGAGCACATGCTTCTCATGCAAAACCCCCGGTATCTCCAGGGTGAGGGCTGAGAAAGACACACACACCCTGGAACCCTGGAAAGATGCTGCAGTCAGTGTATGCAGTCATGAGGCACCTGGATCAATGACCTGACACTGAGAAAGGCTGCTTCCCATGTTCTTATGTCAGTCATATTTCACTGTTTGTCACCCATGGCTGTTACGGTATAAATCACATTGTGCTCTTGTGGGATAAAGCCACAGCTCAGTGGTAGAGCATCTGCTTTGCGTGCAGAAGGTTCCAGATTCATTCCTCAGTATTTCTGGGAGAGACCCCATGTGAAATCCTGGAGAGCCACTTTTGATCAATGTGAACTATAATGAGGTAGACAAGAGAGCCACTTGATTCAGCATCAGGCAGCTTCCTTTGTTCCAAGTCCATCTACAAATTCAGTAAGAAAAAAACCAGTGCAATAAGTTTAAAGCTCTTTAAGAGCAGCCCTGGGGCAATGGGTAACCTCCTGGCATCATGAACTTCTATGTACTCGAAATTAGTTCAGACTCTGCTCCCAGGTGACCTATGCATTTATATTTAATTACTGGTACATCAGCCAAGGCAATTGCCAACCCAGAAGGACTTCCAAATAAAGCTCTGGTTTCAGAAATTGCTGGACTGATTCATCCTGCATCTCCTCCACAGGCACACAGTATATGGCTAGGAGTGAAAGTGATCTTCAGCCTCAAGCCAGCTGCCGGAGGCACAGATGTAAGCTCAGCTCACTCCAGCAGCAGTGAAAGTAGCTGAGAGGAGCCTATAAAGCTGCTGGAAATGTCTGACAAGACTAACAAAAGGCAGAGCTTGAAAACAGAGTCTCTGTTCCTCCCAAGACTGACACTTTTTCACTAGTTTTTCTGCACACAAGACGACTTCTGTCCACTGGTCATTATAAGCAGACATAAATGTGTACTTTAATTGGACAACTACAACCAGCATTTTCATGGTAGTACTTAGAATAATCGAACCATTTTTTTGTGGTGTGTGGTTTTCCAAATCCATGTACTAGATCTCTGAGATTTTTCATTTAAGTACGAGAACATTTGACATGAAAAGCTTGGATATTAAACACAAAGAAGGACGCCCCAATGATTTCAAATCATGTTGTCTTAAATTAAATAAATCACAGCATGTCTACTCAAAAGTAAGTCCTGCTGAGTACAAGAGAACTTACTTCCAGGTATGTAGGATTACAACTTCCATAAGAAACCGTAACAATCAACAACAGTAACAGTAACTATCAAAAGTAACAAGAATCCAACTTCAGATATTCATTTCAATATGAATGTAACCAAACACATTCTAAATAAAACCACAAACATGCATTCCAAAACACAGACAGCTTTCACAATTCCTTTGCTAGTGAATCCAAGACTTCTCAAAACATGTGGCAAGGACATGCTCATAACTAGAAGGGTTGGGATATTTCCCCAAAACAAGGTAACAAAAAGTAGTCATCAGCAACTTCCACCACACACACTTCTTCCTACAGAACCCTCTAAGTGCACAACTTTCACAGAGTGTTGCAAACTGTCCAGCATTTAAAGTTATTCCTACTGTTCTGCAAAGCAGAAAACACAACACACCTCTTCCTCAAACAAAGCAAGGTGAACTAACTTTTTGGCAGCTGGTCCTGTCCCTTCCTTTGCACTGATGGCATGTAGCACAGCCAGCAAAGCAACCTGCTGTCTTTTTGACAGGACAAGGTGGGACAGAAGAAGGACCCTGAGAACAGAGATGATTTCTGACAAAGTGTTACACTCAGCTTACCTCTTCTTCAGGTCTCGCTAGCCTCACAGCTTGAAAGTGAAGCAATGTCAATAGCAGGTAGCTGGAAAACATGATAACCGAACCTGACAAGTCTCACAGGGTTGGGATCCCTTTTCATCAAGCACTAACAGCTAACAGATGGACTGGTCTCTCCAAAGTTTATCCTGGTCCTGCGCTGTTGCTCAGTGCATCTCTCTGCTGCCTCACTCACTCTGCTAACTACCGGGAGCTTCTGAGCTCAGCCACTCTGCTCTGAAGACAAGTGGTAAGCTGATCTTTTCATGTAATGACTTCTCTCTGCTTGGGGAGGGGGCTCATAGCGGCAGTGAGCTAAGGAAAGGGGTTGGGTTGTGGGTGTGGGTGTGAGTGAGTGAGTGAGTGAGTGTGTGTGTGCGTGTGTGTGTGTGTGTGTGTGTGTGCACGCGCGCGCTTAGTATTAAGAAGGGGAGGCACCAGGAAATGGGCAACAACAAGTCTGGCATCTGCTCCGATTTATAAAACTTTTAAGAAGCTACAGTAACTCCCCCACCCCTGCAAAAGGAATCTCACCAGTGCCTTATTAAGTTAGGCAAGCATGACTGGAAGATTGGAGGCTGAAGGTGCCTCTGGACAATTAAACAGAAAAAGCTTTTCAAGCAGCTGCCACTGCTCCAATTCCTTGCTATCTCTCCCCCCCCCCCAACATTTCTAGGAAATAATCAAGTATAACTTATTGGGAGGAAATGCAGAAAACCCCAGTTTACAGATACCCTGAAAACCTAACATTTCTCTACAGTAATACTAAATGTTGCAAGATATATACCTGCGTCAATGGTTATGCATCCCAAGCAGACAGCTTAGGAGAGTCATCAATTAGCAGCTCCTGTGAAATATCTTGCCTAGCTTCCACTTGTCCCAACTGCCAACTCCATAATAAAAAGACAGGTGTGGAATTGGAACTTGGCAGTAATGAACTTGGGCAGGGTGGGGAACAGGCTGAGGCCTACCACATCCACTCCATTCTTGAACTGGCCCAAGCCAGCCACTGACCAAGGCTGTAACCACATGATGGAAAGCAGTTCTGCAACAGCCCCATAAGCCCCATATTCCTAGTTGCTTGTTAGTAACATTAGCACATACTCTACATAGGGGCTAAGAAAGCCAGTAGGGTCAATGTCAGCACCTATAAGTTGTGGGGATCGCAGCATCTGATGGGGCCACCAACCCCAAGTGCCCAGCTCCCTTTTATTTATTGATATGGATTTCTCTCCACTCTCAAGGTGGGTAACATACAGCTTAAAACAGCAAGCAAGCTACATAACACAGCACAATGCTGAATAACCAATTAGACTATACCAAGCAACAAGCAAAAGCAGCAGCAACGCTGGATTTGTACCCTGGTCTCCCAGGTCTACCCACTGCGCTGCACTGGCTGACTATTGTCTGATGTGTATTCATACCATTGCTGATTTGTTCAATTGTGTTATAAAATTTCAATAATAATACAAAAAGAACAGCCAGTTCCTCATCTTCCCCAGGGCCAATGCAACAGAAAAGACAAAAACTCCCTTGGTACCACCCTTCTTCAGCTAGCTGTATGTGAGGTACCTCACGAGGAGGGGGCGCTCAGACAGGGACCTTTAAAGCACAGAGCTGTGCTTGGAAAGAGTACAGCAAAATGACAACAAGGTGTGGCTTCCCTAGGGAGGGAGTTCCAAAGTCTGGGAGCATCCACCAAGAAGGCCCTCTCCCACATCCCCACCAAGCGTACCTGGAAGGGTGGAGGGCCTCCCCTGAAGAACTCAAACCCTGGCAGGTTCATAGGAAGGAACACGTCTTTCCAATAGCTTAGATCTAAGCCATGTAGGACTTCACAGGTGAGAACTAGCACTTTGATTTGTGCCTGGAAACAGACTGGTAGCCCATGGAGCTGTTGTACCAAGGGAGTTGTCTTCTCCCTATAACCAGCCCTGGTTAACAAACTCACTGCAGCCCTTTGAGACAGCTGATATTTCTGACCCCTTTTCAAAGGCAGCCCCATGTAGAGCATGCTACAGTAATCCAAACGGGATGTAACTAAAACGGGATGTTTTAATGTGCTTCATTTTTAGTATATGTGCTGCCAAAGCGAGCACTCACATGCTTCATTTTTGACCCACCAGAATTATTTCCTTTTATTGTCTGCAGTACATTAGAGTGAACCTCTGAGGGCAGATGCCCAACCTTTGGTCTCTTGAGGTCTGTGGACACAGCATTACACTGTATGCACCTATAAGTGGTTCAATATGCTTATAGATTCTGATGTGTGAGAAAGTCTTGCCATACTAGCACTGGAAGAGGAAGGGTAAGATGGGGACCCACGCCTTCGGTGCAAAAGCTAAATGACCATATTGCTGCATTTATTGATTCAATTTGCATTTAAAGGCAAACCAACCTAATTCCAAAACAATACACAAACTGAAACACAACCATTCTTTAACATCTGCACTTCTCCAACTGTTGCAAGGCAGTTCTCCAGCCAATGAATGTGTACAAACCCCCCATACACTATGAACTTATAAATGCATGTTTTATTGAGAACAGCAAGCAAAAATGTGCTACATAAGGGGGAACTGTTTTGCCAAAATGCATTTATTGGGTGAAATTGCATACAATAATCTGCATATTATGAGAAACTCGCACTAAAATGCTGATTAATTTTCTTGAGGGCTTAAAAAAATTCACAAGCCAATGAACTTAAAATGGGGGGGGGCTGAAAGAAATCAAAATTGACAAATTCACCCACCTCTTCTTAAGATCATAATAAAAGCCTCCTAGATCAAGCCAATGGCCCATCTACCTGTTCTTATGATGGCCGACCAGATGCCTGTGGGAAACCAGTGCTTTGCAGCAGCTGGAACATAGAATCCTAGAATTGTAGAGCTGGAAGATACCTTTGAGGGTCATCTAGTCCAGCCCCCTGCAATGCAGGAATCAACAGCTGAAGCATCCTGGCAGATGGCCATCCAACCTCTGCTTAAAAACCTCCAAGGAAGGAGAGGCCACCACCTCCCAAGGACTTCTTTTTACCATTAGAACGTCGTCTTTATATGCAAGCAACAGGCCATTCTAACATTTTATAGCAACCGACAATTACTAAAAGTACACATTGATACAACAGTAAAACGCAGATTTATAATGCTAGACCAGATATCTATCTACTGGAAACCGAGCTTTATGAGGAATGGCTGAGGGAGCTGAGCATGCTTTGCTTGGAGAAGAGGAGACTGAGAGGGGATATGGCAGCCATCTCCAAACACCTGAAGGGCTGCCACATGGATGATGAGCAGGCTTGTTTTCTCCTGCTTCAGAGGAAAGGACCCAAACCAATGCTTTCAAGTTGCAAGAAAGGAGATTCCGACTAAATATTAGGAAGCACCTTCTGAAGATCAAAGCTGTTTGATAGTGGAATGGGCTACTTGGGAAAGGAGGGGGGCCAGCTGCCAGGGATTCATGCGCTGCAGGGCATTGGAGTAGCTGGCCCTCAGGGTCCCCTTCAAAGGCAATGAATCTAACAGGATTGTGGAAGGGGAGGAAGTGGACAGCATGGCACCATGTGGTGCAAAACACAGCTCTTGATGGGAAGAATGGGGGGGGGGGGGGAGAGTTGGCAGCAGGCATGATGTGTAGCCCGGCCTGGAGGAAGTGATGCAGATGGAACTGAAAACCACAATATTTTATGAGGTCGCCAAAAGACACTAATAGACCCCGAGGAACCCAGCATAATAGAATGAGGTCACAATCCATATTGGTGTGATATACCATATTTTTCTGTGTATAAGACGCCCCCCATGTATAAGACTATTTTAGGGGACTCCAATTTAAGAAAATGAGGGGAGATGGCCCAGAGTTCTTTAGCTGGGGGGGGGGGATGCCAAAAATCACTCACCAGACTGACAAAAGCTGACAATCGCACGCATCAATAAAGCCACAAAGCGTCTGCCCGATTGCCACCAGCAGCCGGCAAGCACACGCATAATTGCTGCAGTGGAAGCCAATCCACAGCACCCTTGCCCCAGCCACCAATTACCCACCAAAATCGCCGCTGACCACTTCCTGCTCGCAGCTGCAATGAATCGCCCACACCCTCTTATATCCATGTATAAGACAATCCCTGATTTTGAACATTATTTTAGAGTAAAAAAATCTCATCTTATACAGAGAAAAAGTACGGGGTGTTGGTGTGGGTGGGTGTGACTTGTGCACTTATTAGTACAGTTTAAACAAGCCACACTGTGGTTCAATAGTTAAACGTCTTGAACCTGCATTGCATGGTCTCCATTTGTATTTCATTAACACCCCCCCCCCCCTTTGGCAAAATAGCCAGGTGTGGACAACCGTGTGCAACAGTCCCAAGAATGCACAGGGCTGAGGAGGGAGCCACATGGGCTTTCCTTGTCTCAACCCAATCAGGTTTCAGTTTACTTCAGGAAATCCAAGGGTGAGTAGCTTAGCAAATGGATTACTCATGCTCTTAAAAAAAAGAGAAAGAAAAAAGGAAAGGGATGCATATGTTTAAGTGCTTTCCTGGATCTGGGGCTAGTTGAAGACCTGAGACTCTTTCCTTCAAGATAAATTCCCAGGGACTGCCCATGTCCAGAGACTCACAGTCTATAATACGGACCGCATGGTTATTTCGCTAGCCTGTTCCAGACTAATTTTCTTCACCTCCCCACTCTGCAGATTGTCGTAGTCCTTCCAATTTGCAAAACACACAACCTCTGGCTACGGCCGTTTACTGGAACTTGGGTCCCTTCTATGTTATTTAGCAGCACCAAGATATCTGGCATGGAAGCCTGATTAGATCAACTTGCGTATTTAAAGTTTTCCACCGATGGCTCCAGTAGCCTCCTCATCCTTCACAGTAGGAACCTTTGCCTTGCTCCAGTACTAGCCAAAGACTCCGTGTGCCTGTATTTTTTATTTTTTTTACGATATCTTTATTGTCATTGTCCCTTGCGGGACATTGTCCCTCTCCCCGTCCTGACTCTGGTGCCATGGGCCAGCCACTGTATTGCCAGCATGCTGGCGCATGGCACAGAGCAGCAGAGGAGGTGGCCTCTGGACTCCAATGCGCATGCTGCAGCTGCCACTGCTACCACCACAGCTGCAGCAGGAGATGCATTCATTGGAGGCCAGATCCTGTGGATTCTGCTGCCCAAGGCACCTCACGTCGGGTCACCTCACATCGCCTCATGGGTGACCCAGCCCTGCTTCAGACTCCGTGTTATGATCATTGCTGGATTCTGGGATCATGACAGGTTTGGAATGAAAGGGCGAGGAAACTGCCTTCTCCCCTTCTCATTTTGGGGGTGGCGCTGAGACTCACCAGAGTTCTCTTATAGCACTTTATCAGCAGGCACACACCCTTTTCATCACCAACACCCCAAAATATATACTCAGTTCCAACAGATTCTGGGAGGAAATAGCAGCTGCCCCATTTTCTCCCAATATGCCTCCCAGAACTGGGAATTTTTGAGGGAGAGGGAAAGTGGATGTCAACCAGTCAGACCTCTGAGACTCAAATCCCCCAAATGACGTGGTTTGAAAATAGGTATACAAAGCAGGAGGGCCTTAGGTAAAGGTAAAGAGACCCCTGACCATTAGGTCCAGTCGTGACTGACTCTGGGGTTGCGGCGCTCATCTCGCTTTACTGGCCGAGGGAGCCGGCGTACAGCTTCCGGGTCATGTGGCCAGCATGACTAAGCCACTTCTGGCGAACCAGAGCTGTGCACAGAAACGCCGTTTACCTTCCCGCCGGAGCGGTACCTATTTATCTACTGGCACTTTGACATGCTTTCAAAGTGCTAGGTGGGCAGGAGCAGGAACCGAGCAACGGGAGCTCACCCCATTGCGGGGATTCGAACCGCCGACCTTCTGATCGGCAAGCCCTAGGCTCTGTGGTTACCCACGTCCCCTAGGAGGGCCTTAGATTTGCTCAAATTCTTCAAAAATGTCACAAAGTATTTATGACTTCATTGGCTTTTCATTGTGCTAAAATCATTATCTTCTTTCCTTGCCCGGAAATATGGTTTAGATGCTTAGGGAGAAAGCAAGCAAGCAAGAGGTCCTCAGTTGCCACCTGCCTAGACTTGAGCTCAAGCATTTATTTTGTCTGGCCTGACTTCAATCTTCTGTGTTCTGATGACAGATTCCTGGTCTCCATCCCAGGTTCCCCGATTCAAAAAGAAAAAAACCTCCAACCTTCTCTCTCATTCCTGACAGCAGTGAGGCAGTGTATGGAGAACAAAAGCCCATTTATAAGACACTGCTATCCCTCCCAACCCTCCAATTTGACTACAAACAAGGGACAACCTCATGCTGAAATTACTTTTCATATGATTAAAAACCTGCCTTGTGTAAACCAATGTATTGTCATCATGGAATGGTCTCTTTTGAACCCATCTCTTCTCAAAACAAACCAGGAAGAACTTTAGCAAGCTCTTCTAGCCTTTAGAAGCATTCTATGCAAGTTCCTCACTTTGCTTATTCTGATCTGAATGCTGCAGCTCTGACCAGGACTGGCTCCAGGCTTTCATGGGAAGTGGGTGGGGCATGCTCCACAGTTTCTATTTCTAATGCTGGTCTACAACAATATTCTAGCAAAGGGCTCTTCATTATAACAGAGCATACTCTGGTTTCAGAGAAGGTGAGATGCCGCGTGCGCAGAGGAAGAAACCCGCACATCCTGGCGTGTTCTCCTGACAGGTTATTACAGCAGAGTGCTCCTGCACTCTCTCACTCTCTCCACAGAAAAATCACAACAGAGAAAAAGTCACAAAGCCATTCATATTGCCATGAGGTATCTATACCTTCCCTCTTAAAGGTTTATGTCCACTGTCATGCTAGACTGCAACCTCTGCAGGACAGGAGGGTGTATCACAACAGAAATCCAGTGTGAACACGATAAAATATGCCTTTGTCATATACCATTGAAGAGTTTACTCTCCTAACATAAGAAGTGACAGGCTGTATTTTGTGTATCATATCAGCAATGAGTAAACATGAAAAAGAGATAAACAAATCTGTGATGCCACCAGCAACATTTAACGTGTCCAGAGGAGGGCAACCAAAATGGTCAAAGGCCTGGAAACGATGCCTTATGAGGAACGGCTAAGGGAGCTGGGCATGTTTAGCCTGGAGAAGAGGAGGTTAAGGGGTGATATGATAGCCATGTTCAAATATATAAAAGGATGTCACATAGAGGAGGGAGAAAGGCTGTTTTCTGCTGCTCCAGAGAAGCGGACACGGAGCAATGGATCCAAACTACAAGAAAGAAGATTCCACCTAAACATTAGGAAGAACTTCCTGACAGTAAGAGCTGTTTGACAGTGGAATTTGCTGCCAAGGAGTGTGGTGGAGTCTCCTTCTTTGGAGGTCTTTAAGCAGAGGCTTGACAACCATATGTCAGGAGTGCTCTGATGGTGTTTCCTGCTTGGCAGGGGGTTGGACTCAATGGCCCTTGTGGTCTCTTCCAACTCTATGATTCTATGATTCTATTCCTCTAGAGATGCCCATACTTCAACAACATCCAGAATCCAAAATTATGTATGCATAGAACATGCTACAGATAATAAAGTTTTATCTCCAGATACATTTTAATATCAATTTGTTGGAGAAATGCCAGGTTTCAGACCCCTGTACTTGCAAATGCTGCTGAGAGGAACTGCAGAACTGCAAACCAATCACCAAATGAGCCCTTTGGCTGAAATCATGAGCCTTAATTGAAAGCAAGATCAAAACACACTGGATTAAACTTTGCACAGCTGGTGTAAAAGAACACCAATGCCCCTTCATCCCAAAAGGAAACATTAAAAAATAAGAACCAACAACAAAGCAAATTCCTAAGGCATTCTCCACACTGCAAGGAACCCAAAGTGAGCAGTCCAAGGAGAACTAATCCTGTTCTTATATTACTAATACATCAGGCAGCGCCTCAGGGGGTTCCTGGTCCTTTCCTACAAAGTTCTGGAATCACTGAAAGAGCCACAACTATTTCATAAGGTGTCCATTTTCTGTCCTTCCCTGGATGTATACAGACTATTGAAATCTGCGTGATTCATGCATGGTTAGCTTTGTTTCTTGCATAGCAGAAGTGGCCGTAATGCTGGCCAAGGTGTCAGGAGGTGTTGGGACTACCAACCAGGACACAATAGTTGGCATAGGCTGCTGCTGCTGCTGCTGTTCTTTGTGTCAAGCCTTCCAGGCTGTAGGTCACAGTGTTACCTGGCTGGTCAACTGCTCCCAATTTCCAGAGTGACCTCACTAAAGCCAACAGTTAGGAACCTCTGGTGTGGAAGATATCTAGGTCAGGCGGGTAACAACTGCCTTCACTGCATCAGACCTATTCTTATTTCTTTTCTTACATTTACAGCATATCCCACGTTTCTTCCATCATGTAGCCTGGCAGTGTGTACGTGATTTGTGGCCAATTACCCATCCAATAACTGAACAGACTGTCATAAATCCCAAAGAGACACTGCGGAGGGGCTGGTTGGATGGGAGGAGTTGCCCTTTGATGACCCTAGGGCATAGCTGTCAACTTTTCACTTTTCTTGCAAGGAATCCTATTCAGAATAAGGGAATTTCCCTTTTAAAAAGGGATGCCCTAGGGGGTGTCCCAGTGGGTTTGAACAGGATGCATTAGGGCTTTGAGAGGCAGAGGAATCACCCCAGGAGGGAATTACAGTTTAGGAGTCAGATCCCAGGGAGGGTCCCAATGGCACAGTCCCCCTCCAGAGCTCTGCTTTGTCCCCTCTTCTGTCACCCAGATAGCCTGTGCCTACTTCAACCCCCGGCTCCCATGCCAGTCTCTCCTCCAACACCCTCTGGCACTGCTGGATCCTGCCCCTAGCCTATCCTCTCAGGAAAGGTCGGCCACTCTGTCTGATTTGGAGCTGCTGCAGCCACTTCCCCCATCGCCTGGGCAAAGGAGACACCAGCACAGGACTGAACAGATGCCTCAGCCCTCCAGAAGTAGGTCCTGTTTGACTGCCCATTCCAAAGGACAGCAGCGCTTGCCACCCTGTGGCACCCCATTTCCTAAAGGTGTGTGTTGTTTGTTGGATCAACCACATCTGGAATACTGTGTCTAATTCTGGGCACCTGTCAGGGAGCCAACAAGGAGAACAGGTCATTTTCAGATCAGAGAAAGAGAGTGGAACACTTGGCTAACTTACAGTTAGTTTCTTTATTAAGGAAGCAAAATAAAGAACACCCAGCGACTTCTAAAGGTTGCTCCTGTCTTGATGAAGCAGTTGTTTGGACTGGCTTGTAGCTCCTCCTTCACTCCCTAGCCCTCTGGGTCAGGCCCCTCTGTCTGCCTATGGCCAGCTCCAAGGGACCCGCTCTGTCTGCCTGGATCTTTGCTTGGCAACATGCAATGAATGTCTTGCTCGGGGAGCTTGCAAGCTGTCAGCAGTGAAGCTATCAGATTGGCTCTGTGAGAGAAGTGCCAAGTCTGACTCCTGTCCCTGCCCTGTGCTGGAGCACTTGCCTGTTTCTCTTCTTCACTATCTCTCAAGCTCCCTGCCTCCAGTGCTTCCCAGGCCATCCCCTCCTCTAAGGCGTGGCCGGTTTTCCACCACCAGGAGCCAGCATCCAAGTCCTCCCCCTCTGTGCTTTCCCTGGGGGACTCTTGGTCAGGTCAGGCTTCCATCACTCCTCCTCATCAAGCCAATCCCTGACAGCACCACAATTTTAGAAGAATGTTGACAAGCTGAAAGGCGTGCAGAGCAAGGAAACAAAGATGATGAAGGGTCTGAAAACCAAGCCTTATGAGGAACGGTTGAGGGAGCTGGGTATATTTAGCCTGGATAAGGTGAGACTGAGAGGAGATATGCTAACAATTTTCAATATCTCATAGAATCATAGAATCATAGAGTTGGAATAGACCACAAGGGCCATCGACTCCAACCCCCTGCCAAGCAGGAAACACCGTCAGAGCACTCCTGACATATGGTTGTCAAGCCTCTGCTTAAAGACCTCCAAAGAAGGAGACTCCACCACACTCCTTGGCAGCAAATTCCACTGTCAAACAGCTCTTACTGTCAGGAAGTTCTTCCTAATGTTTAGGTGGAATCTTCTTTCTTGTAGTTTGGATCCATTGCTCCGTGTCCGCTTCTCTGGAGCAGCAGAAAACAACCTTTCTCCCTCCTCTATGTGACACCCTTTTATATATTTGAACATGGCTATCATATCACCCCTTAACCTCCTCTTCTCCAGGCTAAACATGCCCAGCTCCCTTAGCCATTCCTCATAAGGCATCGTTTCCAGGCCTCTGACCATTTTGGTTGCCCTCCTCTGGGCACGTTCCAGTTTGTCAGTGTCCTTCTTGAATTGTGGTGCCCAGAACTGGACACAGTACTCCAGGTGAGGTCTGACCAGAGCAGAATACAATGGCACTATTACTTCCCTTGATCTAGATGCTATACTCCTATTGATGCAGCCCAGAATTGCATTGGCTTTTTTAGCTGCCGCGTCACACTGTTGGCTCATGTCAAGTTTGTGGTCAACCAAGACTCCTAGATCCTTTTCACATGTACTGCTCTCAAGCCAGGTGTCCCCCATCTTGTATTTGTGCCTCTCATTTTTTTTGCCCAAGTGCAATACTTTACATTTCTCCCTGTTAAAGTTCATCTTGTTTGTTTTGGGCCAGTTCTCTAATCTGTCAAGGTCGTTTTGAAGTGTGATCCTGTCCTCTGGGGTGTTAGCCACCCCTCCCAGTTTGGTGTCATCTGCAAATTTGATCAGGATGCCCTTGAGTCCATCATCCAAGTTGTTGATAAAGATGTTGAATAAGACCGGGCCCAAGACAGAACCCTGTGGCACCCCACTAGTCACTCTTCTCCAGGATGAAGAGGAACCATTGATGAGCACCCTTTGGGTTCGGTCAGTCAGCCACTTACAAATCCACTGAGTGGTAGCATAGTCAAGATCTCAAAGGCTGTCACATGGAAGATGGAGCAATCTTGTTTTCTCCTGCTCTGTAGAGTAGGACTCCAGAATGGCTTCAAGTTTCCAGAAAGGAGATTCTGACTAAACATCAGGAAGAACTTTCTGGTGGTAAGAGCTGTTTGATAGTGGAATTCTCTCACTTGGGAGGTTGTGGACTCTCCTTCTTAGAGGTTTTTAAGCAGAGGCTGGATGGCCATCTGTCCTGGATGCTTCAGCTGAGATTCCTGCATTGCAAGGGGCTGGACTGGATAATCCTTGGGGTCCTTTCCAACTTTACAATTCTAATATGCTATGATTCTTAGCTTGTTGGATCAAACTCTTAGCTTTCTTAGCCATGTATAAACCCTGTTGTGCATTTGAACCCCATTTTGCTATGTAAGCATTCAAGACTTCAGCATTCAAGATTTTGTACTCTGAATTTGAGTTCTTCATCCTCCATCCTTTCATCAGAGTGATGGCCTCATGTGTCTTCAGGCCATAGCTGTAGCTGGCTCTGGCTCCCAGCTCATGGCACCTGGCTCTCTCTTAAGTAGTTCCTAAGCTCAGCACAGACACAGAGAGACCTGCTCAACCATGAGCAGGGCAGTAACCCAGTAACCCAGTGGGAGGGAGATGATTTGGCTGCCATTTTGTTGTAGTTGTGTTCTCATGCTTCTTTAAAGAAATGTTAAAATAACTTCCAGAAGCACAAAAGCTGATGAGTACATATTGCTTCTTGCTGAAATACAAGCTAGCCCAGAAGCAGCAGTGTATTAATAGTAAGCTACCTCTTGCCACATATTTAAGAAACAAAGCACAATTAAGTTCAGTCAAATACAGATACAATGAACCCTGACAGCCAGAACAAGGGTCAGGGAGGGGAGTGTGGCCAAACAGCAGGTCTGTTACATGCCTGTTACAAATTATAATTCTGACTCAAATGCCAGAACAAATGCCCAGAATGACCCTTGTTTTAATTAACAAAGGAAACAAAGATGGGGCAATTCACCTAATGAAAATAATAATTTGGAAACCACTCCATCACATCTTTGTTTGGGGGGGGGATTTATTGTGATTATCTATTCCAACACAGTATTTGTCTTCTGTTTGCCTTTGTTTTGTTTTGTTTTGTTTTGTTTTGTTCTTTTCTGTTTATTTTATTTTATTTTTTGCCTGGACAAACATTATATTGTCCCCTGTGTGCATAATGCTCCACTGAGGACCTCTCCCTCTCTGAGCCCTCTGGTCTTCTAAGTTGCACTGGGAAAGCCCTGCTGAGACTCTCCATTCATGAGGTGAACTCAGCGCTCACTGGGGCCTTCCTAATGGTCTCTCTGGTACAACTCTCTCTTCGATTAAAAGGTCTGTCTAAGTCCTACTCCGTAAGATGCCATAAAGCAATGCAAAGCTTTTGGAAGGCATTTCTGGAGCTGAAATCAGCAAAATGCAATTCTAGTTACAATCCTATGCATCCACTCCAGAACCTCCCGCATCTTGCACCTAGCAATTAAAATTAAGAACCCTGGAAATGATTTCTGGAGATTGCTGGGGAGAGCTAGTGTGGCAGAGTGATTAGAGTGTACAGCTAGGACCTCAGAGATCGGGGTTCAAATCCCCACTCATCCATGAAACTCACTGGGTGACTTTCAGCCAGCCAGTCTCTCTCAATCTAACCTACCTCACAGGGTTGCTGGGAGAATAAAATAAGACGCACACACCAGTGGTGCCACTTGACACACCCTTGAAGGAAATGTGAGATATAAATGTGTGTGTGTGTGTATCTGTAGCATATCCAATTGTCTACCCAGTGAAAGAGAAAAATAAAAAGATGCTCCCAGTAAGAAAGAAAATGGACCAAAAGGCAAATGGAATGGAATGTAACAGGAAAAGTATTTCAAATTGATACTGTACAACCTTAGCAGACCTTGCCAGAAGTCTTCTGTGAGTGTAGTATGGGGGGGGGGGAATTGCTGGAAGTTTAAATTGACACAACTTTTACTCAACACAGCAGATCTTCTACAAAACATCTGTATTATATGCCCCAGGAACAAAGGTATATTGAATTTACAGCTTTGTGAGTATACAAAAGCCAGATTGGTCTTTTTAAATTGGACTCTCCCCGCCAGGTCGCCCACACAAGTTGCTTTTGAAATGGGCTGAAGATGCAGATTTACAAGGCTAGACAGGGCTTCTATACAATGTCTTAAACATCTGTTAGATGTCTACACTGAGTCAAATATGCAGACATACTCAGCTTTCACAGGAGGCTGCGCATTCCCCCACTCACCCAACCTGTTCCTAACAAAATCCCTTATTTCTTCGTCACAGTGATATTATTATCTAAATGACAATCTGCTCCCAAGCAAACCTGCTAAGGCTTTAAGAACTTCCCTGAAGGTCCTTCTCCAGGTAGCCCTGCTCCCCAGAGGATGGCCATTTCAGCAGTGGTGAGGAAGGGGTGAATTTATTTCCATTTTAGTTTCTCTTATTTTCTCATTTTCCCAATCTTCTACATCAGTTTGTGATGGGGGGTTTTCAAGTCCTTATGAAAATTCATCAGCATTTTGGTGCCAATCTCTCTTACTTCACACATTGTTGTATGCAATTTCGCCTAATATACACATTTCTGCCTGCTCTTACTGGTAATAACCTCCCATGTTTTCAAACAGGGGTCTTTCCTAGTGCTTCCTGGAGACTGAACCTGGGGCCTTCTGACTGCAGGCATGTAATCTACTCCTGAGCCCTATTCCAAAAGAAAAGTGGGGGCACAGCAGCCTGCCTGAGTTCTAGTCATACTATTTCCCCGACTAATCCATAGAATCATAGAATCATAGAGTTGGAAGAGACCACAAGGGCCATCGAGTCCAACCCCCTGCCAAGCAGGAAACACCATCAGAGCACTCCTGACATATGGTTGTCAAGCCTCTGCTTAAAGACCTCCAAAGAAGGAGACTCCACCACACTCCTTGGCAGCAAATTCCACTGTCAAACAGCTCTTACTGTCAGGAAGTTCTTCCTAATGTTTAGGTGGAATCTTCTTTCTTGTAGTTTGGATCCATTGCTCCGTGTCCGCTTCTCTGGAGCAGCAGAAAACAGCCTTTCTCCCTCCTCTATGTGACATCCTTTTATATATTTGAACATGGCTATCATATCACCCCTTAACCTCCTCTTCTCCAGGCTAAACATGCCCAGCTCCCTTAGCCGTTCCTCATAAGGCATCGTTTCCAGGCCTCTGACCATTTTGGTTGCCCTCCTCTGGACACGTTCCAGTTTGTCAGTGTCCTTCTTGAACTGTGGTGCCCAGAACTGGACACAGTACTCCAGGTGAGGTCTGACCAGAGCAGAATACAGTGGCACTATTACTTCCCTTGATCTAGATGCTATACTCCTATTGATGCAGCCCAGAATTGCATTGGCTTTTTTAGCTGCCGCGTCACACTGTTGGCTCATGTCAAGTTTGTGGTCAACCAAGACTCCTAGATCCTTTTCACATGTACTGCTCTCAAGCCAGGGGTCACCCATCTTGTATTTGTGCCTCTCATTTTTTTGCCCAGTACTGGTACAGCTCCACAGGGACTTGGGCAGAGAGGTGTCTTTTCTGTCACCAGCTACCCAAAACATTTTCTAGCAGGAGATGCTGGCTTGGGGGTTGAACCTGGAACCTTTTGTGGGCAACTCATGCACAGCACCACTGATCTAGCATGCCTACATTTGTGAGACAAGAGACAAGAGCTCCCCTCTTCCAACAGGCACAGAATTTCACACATAAGGTGGGTGCTCCATGGAGAGGATTTTAGGTGCAGGTCTGGCTCTACCTGTAGGCAGAGTGAAGGGGCTGCCTCAGTCAGCAGCTACTGGGGAGCAGGAGCAGGGGCAAGGTGTTGGAGGACAGAGCTGTGTGCCCCAGGGGTGGCTTGCTCTGCAGCCCCTAACCAAGTCTTCTGCTCTCTGAAGACCATCCTGTTGCCAGTGCTGAAATAAGATTCAGCTGCCAGCCTTATTGGCTTTTGTGCGTGGCATTTGGGAGGTGGTGCTATCTTCTACTATGGCTGAATGCATATTATTTTCTCCCTCAAGTGTGCAGGAACTGTATAAACCAGGTCTGAGTCCCATTAGGGAAAAGGGGAAAGTTTAGCTCTGCCACCTACCTTCTCTAGGTAGTTATCTCCTGGTTCATAAAGCCACAATAGTGAATGGCTTTAGGCTTGGGCAGAATTCCCTTGTGAAATGTTGGTAGTCATACTGAAACCTCCACCCACTCATCCGGCAAATGAGGCTAGGCTATTTACCCTGACATCATGCTTTTTCTGGATTAAAGTCAAAGCTGAAACTGGTAAGAGAAAAGGATTCTTTTTTAACTGCCTGAACCAATATTTGGAACCAGTTTACCTTTTTAAGTACACACTTTTTCTGAGTAAATATTAGCTAAAAACCAAAGTACAATTTGCCATACATGCTACATTTTTCAATTATTCTCTAGTTAGGATCAGCGGGTGAATTCTGAATCTGTTCCAAGACAGGTGCTTTGTTATCTCTGTAAACGTAGTTGAGCTTGGAGAAAACCACAAGATCCCTTATTGGGTCACACATAATGTTTGCATAGCTACTGTGCTCGGGGTGGTAGGTTTGACCTTAAATGTAGTAATAATTTAAAAGCAGGGGAGAGGGAGAATAGATCCTTCTGCTAGTGCCATGGGTGCAATCTAAATCTCACGCATCCTCAATTCAGTCTTGGGGAAACAGAGGCCATAGGTGAGCCAGGAGGATACAGATGCACCAAGTAGTCTGTGGCAGAGAAAGGGGACAGGGAGAGTTCAATCCTGGGCAGTCAAAGGGAGGTTTTAAGGACCCTGGACAGAGACCAGAGAGCAGCTAAGTTGCTCTGATAGGATTCAGTCTCAATGGTGCTTTCTTATACTTCTGAATAAGCCTCTCAGGGTCTGCCTCCATGCTGTGGAGTACAGATATGTAAAAGGGCAGCTCTTGTAAAGGGGCAGCTCCTGGAGTCTACCATTCCAATGTCAATAAATGTTTTCTTGCCAGGTGCATTTCCTGATTACAAAAAAAATTAAAAAAAATTACACACACACCCCAAGCCTAGGCTTGGCGGCAGCCTCGGTGCATAGAACTTTTGGTGTTATATGTTCCACTCTCCCTGCTTCAGTTAATATCCTGGCAATCCCATTTTGAACCAGTTCATTAACTTTATTCTATGGCTATTAATATCCATTTGCTTATCTCCTTCTCTCATTTAATGCCCCAAATTAATAACCCAAAAGTTAAAAATTGTCAGGGCAAGGTGGAATGACAAGTCAATATGTGCAAATCTGCATCACTTATGGTACACAAAGAAACGGGATGCTTTTTGCTTATAAAATGGCAGGTTGTACAGCCAGAATACCCATGGCCCTGGATATCCTTTGCAAGTCCAAAATTATCTTTAGCTTTTAGCAAATCTTCAGGAATTTGTGTGTGTGTGTGTAATAAATCTCTCTCTGGAATTAATTACATTTAATTACATCAACACCTTAGGGCCGTTTAAAACTCTGCTTATCCTCACATTTCAGCTAGTTTTTGGCTGATCTTTCCCAAAGGGTGTTTGGCAGTCCATTTGGACTCCTTGAAATATGTGAGATTCTCACTGACACTGGAACCATTGAAGTGCTGGACACAGATGCAGGAATCTGGTAAAGTGAGACAAGGGCAAGTTTTCCTTGTCAAATAAACACAAACTAATTTTCTTTCTATAGTATCTGCACTGGGCAATTGTTCACATAACTGAGTGTTCTCTCCCAGTTTTCATGCAGCCGTTTTGTCAAATACAACTTTTTTGTAGTAGATAGGTAGCCGTGTTGGTCTGCCATAGTCAAAATAAAAAAATTCCTTCCAGTAGCACCTTAAAGACCAACTAAGTTAGTTCTTGGTATGAGCTTTCGTGTGCATGCACACTTCTTCTGAAGAAGTGTGCATGCACACGAAAGCTCATACCAAGAACTAACTTAGTTGGTCTTTAAGGTGCTACTGGAAGGAATTTTTTTATTTTAACTTTTTTGTAGCAAACCAAGATTCCCTCTCCTATACAAGTTGGAAAATGTCTTCTTAAAGGTATGGGAAAGGGGCTGAAGGTCAGGGATAAAGCAATTGCTTTGCGTGCAGAAAGTCCCAGGTTCCAACTGCATAAGGTAGGCAAGAGCTCTCCACCAGAAACCTTGGAGAGCGATATCAGTCAACATTATAAATAATAGGCATGAAATGTGGTGGGTGGGGTGCTCCCCCACCTCCTTGTGCCATAAAGTCAGTAAATCTCCGTGAGTCAGATGGGGGCCCCACAAAGCCCCATGTCATTTAGCATCTGAACTTTTTGGTAAAGTATAGCTTGATGTTGTCTGATATCTCAAAATCTGCCTGGGCTCATGGGTTTTGCAAGATATGAGGCTGTCCAAAATTCTGCTTGTGCAGCACTGAAGACCTCTGTCTTTTGTTGTTGTTAAAGGGCAGCAGTGAGTGATTTTTTAATGGTAAGAAGCTTCATTTAAGTTTGTAACATACAAACAAACATGTTGCTCTGATTTAAAAAAACAAACAAACAAACAAACAAAATAAAACAGAGCTATTCAAAACTCTGAAAGCTGCTGAACAGCATCATATTGTAAGTCCTATGCGAGGATACAAACCAGCACAGGAAACCGTATTTTGTTTATAAGAAATACCGGTACAGTGGAAAACAAAAAGAAACAAGTCCCAACAGTGCTTGATTTACAACACAGAACACAACTACTTTACAATATTATCACAGGACATCCAGAAATGCAGTCCCTTACATATGTATCTTAAGTATGTATGCAGACTCAAAGGGAGGTGGGAGTTTGCAGCAGGGGTGCCAACTTGAATAAGAGATTGTGGAGGCCCAGGTAAACTCCACCCCACAAAATTGATCACATTATGCAGTGCATACACACCGTTTGAATGGGGATGCCAATCAACTTTGTGGGGTCCTGGCCCCCTCAAATATTTTATTGGGGGGCCAAAGCCCCCATAGCCCCTAGGAGTTGGCTCCTATGGTTTGCAGTATCACTTGATGCTCTCCTCATTTTAGAAAGGTATCTCACCATATTCTGCAAATAATATTGTTTTGATACTATATTATACTACACTGAAATGTTTAAAGGTTTCTTTGATTGCCCTTGAATCTTCCTGCCACACTTGCCATCCTCTCCTGCCACACCCTTTGAGAACCACTGTTTTAAGATTAAAATAAGTTTCTACATGTGTTTTGAAAGCATGTTGAAAGTACCTACCTACTATATATTCCAGTGTAAACAGGATGAAACTTTTCTGCACATTTATTCATTCCTACAACATATTTTTTGCAATTTAATAGGCAATGTTAATGACCAAATGATACAATCAGTCAAGACATTGACATCACAGTCTCAGATTTTACATTCCTCATTTAAACTGTTCCAATACATAATAAATGACTTCCAGATGTAGGGCTTTTCCACCCGTCTTTCTCTTCTCCTGGATGCTTCTCATGTGCTAGTTCATCCTCTTTAAGTATTATTTTATCCCATCATATACCTACATTTCCCATCATATACCTACATTTCAAGGTGGCTTATCAAAACAACAACAACACAAAACAACAACAGAAAAACAGGGCAGGAGACAAAACACATAAAGTCACCCCATTTTCCTTCCTTTATTCATCTACCTGTGGAAAATGGGCTAAAGTCAGGAGGCAGGAAAATCACACCAAAAGCTTATTGCAGCCTTCCACTAACCCAGGGCCCCTCCAGTTGTTGCCGGACTCATGTGACAGAGACTTGGTTAGATGAAGCAGATGGGCCTGTTCTTGCCACTGCTTGTCCACCAGGTTTATCTTACGCACAGCAACCCAGGTCCTGTGGGTGGGGAGGGGGGGTTGCGGTGATCTTTAGGAAGTCATTAGCTTGCACCAGGTGTCCTGTTGGGAAGACCCAGTTTTCTGAGTGCATGTTTTGGAAGCTGGGCAATAGAGGCAGTACAGGATTCCTTTTGGTGTGCCAACCTCCTTGCTGCACCAAGGATTCCCTACCCAAGCCACTTCAGGTTGTGACGAATGTTCTCCTGGAGACAGCTACTTGGGTTGTCCTAGGGGATTTTAACATCCATGCTGACACGACCTTACAAATGCTGCTCAGGACTTCATGGAAAGCACGGCCTCCATGGGGCTGTCCCTGAGTAAGTTTGGCCCAACTCATAGCCACGGACATGCCTTAGACCTGGTCTTCACCTCTACGGATGTTGGTGATCTGACACTAAGTAAAAGTGAAACAAAAGAAGTGCCTTGGTCAGATCACTTCCTGGTGCAACTGGACTTCTCTGCGACCCATCCCCTCTGCAGGGAGGTGGGACCAATTCGGATGGTCCGCCCCCGTCACTTAATGAATCCATTAAGATTGCAGAATGAAATGTGATTGAGTGTTTGGGGGGGGAGAGGCTCATTTAATTTCATTGTGCACAGGTTGTACATTGACAATACAGTGGTACTTCGGGTTACATACGCTTCAGGTTACAGACTCCGCTAACCCAGAAATAGTAACTCGGGTTAAGAACTTTGCTTCAGGATGAGAAGAGAAATCATGCTCCGGCAGCGCGATGGCAGCAGGAGGTCCCATTAGCTAAAGTGGTGCTTCAGGTTAAGAACAGTTTCAGGTTAAGAACGGACCTCCGGAACAAATTAAGTACTTAACCCAAGGGACCACTATAAAGGTATTATTATCAAATGGTTCCAGAGAGTGGTAGGGGATGTTTTATCCCATGTTGATGGCCTTTCTGCTGATGCCCTGCAGAAAACAGCAGCAGATTCTTTCACGTGGGGGCCCCCTGGTCCCGAATGGGGTAACTGTGCTACTGAAAGACCAGGTGTGAAGCATTGGAGTCATTTTGGACTCTCAGCTGTCCATGGAGGCACATGTCAATTCTGTGTCCAGGGCAGCTGTCTACCAGATCCATCTGGTACGCAGGCTGAGACCTTACCTGCCCGCAGACTGTCTCGCCAGAGTGGTGCATCTCCTGCTTGGACTACTGCAATGCGCTCTACAGGGGGCTACCTTTGAAGGTGACCTGGAAACTACAACTAATCCAGAATGCGGCAGCTAGACTGGTGACTGGGAGTGGCTGCCGAGACCACATAACACCGGTCTTGAAAGACCTACATTGGCTCCCAGTACGTTTCCGAGCACAGTTCAAAGTGTTGGTGCTGACCTTGAAAGCCCTAGACGGCCTCAGCCCAGTATACCTCAAGGAGCGTCTCCACCCCCATCATTCAGCCCAGACAGTGAGGTCCAGCTCCGAGGGCCTTCTGGCTGTTCCCTCCCTGCGAGAAGTGAGGTTACAGAGAACCTGGCAAAGGGCCTTTTCAGTAGTGGTGCCCGCCCTATGGCACGCCCTCCCATCAGATGTCAAGGAAATAAACAACTAACTGACTTTTAGAAGAAATCTGAAGGCAGCCCTGTATCAGGAAGTGCACTTGGAACTGAGCACTGGCACCACACCCACCCACACACCCCCATTCAGGCCAGTAGTGCCAGGAGGCAGGCCACACCTGCAAATAAGCCTTGAATTTAAAAGCTGTTGTTTATTTGCGGGTACATCTTATATTCAGGCCAATACGGTACTCCCTCCAAAGATTGACTCAAACTAGGCCAAAGATTGACTCAAACTAGAGCCAGTGTGGTGTAGTGGTTAAGAGCGGTAGTCACGTAATCTGGGTAACCGGGTTCGTGTCTCCGCTCCTCCACATGCAGCTGCTGGGTGACCTTGGGCCAGTCACACTTCTTTGAAGTCTCTCAGCCCCACTCACCTCACAGAGTGTTTGTTGTGGGGGAGGAAGGGAAAGGAGAATGTGAGCCGCTTTGAGACTCCTGAAGGGGAGTGAAAGGCGGGATATCAAATCCAAACTCTTCTTCTTCTTCTTCTTCAATTGCATTATGTAAAGAAATATTTATGGCCAGTTTGGACAACCTAATTTAAGGGAGAACAGGAGGGAGGGAGAGAGACTGTGGAAACAATTTGAAACCTCCCTTAAATTATGCTGTAGATGGAAAGAAAGGAATATTTGCCTTGCTGCTGGAGTAGTGAAAGGTGATTAGGTTGCACCTAATTAAAATGCTAAATTTTGATTAGCTTGTGGCCAATTCAGGCTACCAATAACATTCCCACTGTTTAAAGAGTTCCATTAAAAATATTTGGGAATGTTTTGCATTTTTGCACTCCATCTGTGCTTACAGGAGAAGCAATAACATCAGATGTGGGGTCTGAATCCATTTATCAAATTATTTTCTTTCAGGTTTGCCTCTACCCGCACTTTTTCTGCCTGGCCTCTGCTCCCGTGGTACTGGCGTTTTAATTAAACCACAGCCAACACTATAAAACTATATCACTATGCGCTGAACTGGGCTAGGAGCTGCATTTCATCGGCACCAGTGTGTACAGCACTGAAGCACTGTTTGGTGGGGGAGGGGTAGTTGGAGGAGAGGCAGAAATAAAAGTAACCTGAAAACTAGGCAATTAATGCAGCTAAGTGAAGATTCTGTGGCATTTAAATGCTACACATCAAATTTATGCATGAATCCATAGCAGTTGACCCTCCAGCATTTCAGCAAGCTGCTAAGTAATTAAAACAAGCTTGATTAAAATAAGAAATAAAATTTGCTGAGTATTCTCAGCTCAGCGCAACAAAGAAGGCAGAAGAAGAAGGCAGCCTCTGAAGTACGCCAGCCTTCCCCAGCCTGATGTCCACCAGATTATATTTCCGATCTGGAGCAGGCAAAGGACAAGATGGGAAGATGGGAAGTGACGAGAGAGTGACAGTGAGCATTGTAGATGCAGTAGCAGGGAGCCTTGTGGCAGCGAGGAGCAAATAAAGAAAGATTAAAAAATTCCTATCCGCTCCATTAATAGGGCTTTGAAAAATAAGAAAATAGATCAAGGTCTTTCTTTGTCTTTTTTGCTGCTCCTTACTCCAAATGTAAGAACTCTAGCAGGCTGCTGATTACCTCTTGGTTGGATTACGGTATTGGACTCTGCATGGGGTGGCCCTCGAATGGGAGTAATGAGGAGCAAATAAATGGGGAGAGAAGCTCAATCAAAATGATCAAAGGGATGGAGCAACCTTCCGATGAGGAAAGGTTGCAAATTGCTGGGACTTTTTAGTTTATAGAAAAGGCAAGGAAGAGGTGACATGATAAAAGTTTATAAAACTTTGCATGGTGTGAAGAAAGTGGATAGAGAAAAGTTTTCCTCCCCGTCTCATGACATTAGAACTCATGGACCTCCAATGAAGCCGAAGGTTGGAAGATTCAGGACAGAGAAAAGAAAGTCCTTCATCATGCAGAACATAGCTAAACTATGGAACTCCCTCCTGCAGGAGGAAGGGATGGGCAGCAAGTTGTAGTGCAAGGAGGCATCCTCTCAAGCCGTGGGGCTTTTCCTTCCCCCTGCAACCCCCCCAGTGCTCACTAATGGTTCCTCATCATCCTGGAAAGAAGTGGCAAAGTGGGGGCCCACAGGGCTCTATTCCCGGCCCATTGTTGTTCAACATCTTTATAAATGACTTGGATAAAGGATTGAGAGGCTGCTCATCCAATTTGCGGATGAAACCAACCTGAGAGGGGTAGCTAATGCCTCAAAGGACAGAATCGGGATTCAAAATGACCTTAACAGATTGGAGAACCGAGCCCAAGCTAACAAAATGAATTTCAGTAGGGGCAAATGTAAAGTTCTGCACTTAGGCAGGAAGAACCAGATGCACAAATATAAGATGGAGGACACCTGGCTTACTAGAAGTCCATATGAAAAGGATCTAGGGGTCTTAGTGGACCACAAGCTTAGCATGGGTCAATAGTGTGATCCCGCAGCAAAAAAACAACAACAACAACAACTAAGATTGCATCCACAGAAATTTAGTGTCCAGGTCAAAGGAAGTAATAGTCCCATTGTCAGAGCCGCTTCCAGGTCCCAGCTCACAGAGGACCACGCTAGCCGGCAGTACTGTACAAAAGTCTTTATTGAGTTACAGTTTCCATTTCAAAGCCGCAGCGCGCAGCTCTACGTCTTAGAAGCTAGACCGGCGAAGCTCCGTCTGAGTCTCCGCCCCCTGTACACCAACTTAATACTCTCGCCTTGCTCCACCTCTTCCTTCTTTCCTTTCTCCTCTGGGTCCCTCTACCCCCCGTGGTCTCTTCCTTCCTGGACTCTTCTGACGCTGACCCCCCCGACTCTTCTCCCTCTTTGCGGCGGGCTTTAGGACCTGGCTCTCTATCCGGGCTGCTTACTGCGCCGCCTTCCTGTGCATTTGAACTTGGCGCGCGCACGCAGCCTTCAACCTTCCTCTTGACCGTTTCCTCGCTCCCCGATGGAGGTGTGGCCAGTCCTGACTCCTGTCCTCCCTCTTGCGGAGAGCCGCCCGATCCCGATACCTGGGACTCCTCCCCCCTGCTGCGCTCTGGTGGGGACGCTGGTCCCGATTTCCAACTGCTGCTCTCTGAACCCCCTCTGGTCCCTTCTTCCTGGGGTGTTCCCCTAGGCGCCCCCCTTGCTCTGACCACTGGCGCCCCTTTCTGAGAATCTTCCGACTCACTGGAAAGACTCGGAGATCTCGGTCCGCTGTCGTCGCTCATATTACCTTCGGATTCCTCCCCCTCGCTGTCTGTTTCCTCCCTTCCCTGTGTCTCTGCTCCTGAACCCCTGACACCCACTCTCTTCTGCCTTGGTCAGACCACACCTGGAATACTGTGTCCATTTCTGGGCTCTACAATTTAAGAAGGATGCTGACAAGCTGGACCATGTGCAGAGGAGGGAGACCAAGAGGATCAAGGGTCTGGAAACCAAGCCTTAGGAGGAGCAGTTGAAGGAACTGGGTATGTTTAGCCTGGAAAAGAGGAGACTGAGAGGAGATAGGATAGCTATCTTCCAATATCTCAAGGGCTGTCACATGGAAGTGGGAACAAGCTTGTTTTCTGCTGCTCCGGAGGGCAGGACGTGAACCAATGGCTTCAAGTTACAAGAAAGGAGATTCCGACTTAACAAAAGGAAAACGCTTTCTGACAGAAAGAGCTGTTTGATAGTGGAACAGTCTCCTTTGGGAGGATGTAGACTCTCCTTCCTTGGAGGTTTTTAAGCAGAGCTTGGATGGCCATCTGTCATGGGTGAAATTCCTGCTTTGCATGGGGTTGGACTAGATGACCCTTGGGGTTACTTGCAACTCTACAATTCTATGAGTCTATGATTCTTGCACAAGCAAGCAGACATCATTGAATGTTGTCCATCTAAAATAGTTGTTTGGTTCTGAGTATGAATTAATGCATGGAAGCCTGTGGAGAGCCAATCCCCCTCCCACAAAGGCTTTTGCTGTTATTGCCAATGGTTAATTACAGAACCTTCCCAGAATCTCTAAGCACTCCCAAACTTTAATTAAGCTTCTAATCACCTTTCTTTTTTTAAAAAAAGAAGGGAGCTCTGTGGCCAGGTGGGGGTGGAGGGTAGAGAGTTTTTGACGGCCATCTGTCATGGATGCTTTAGCTGAGATTCCTGCATCGAAGGGGGTTGGACAAATGACCTTTGTGGTCCCTTCCAACGCTACAAGTCTATGATTCTATGAAATATCTTGACCTGACCTGAGTTAATTAATGACAAATCACAGAACTGTTCAGTTGAAAGGAAGCCCAGGGATCATCTAGTCCAATCTTGCAATGGAATGAATGGAGAGGGGAGAGGAGGTTCTCCCCCTGCTAACTAATGTACTAACCTAGTAAAGACATGCTGTTCTTCCCCCCCCCCAAATCAAATTACATAATAAAACGTACTGTATATTAAGTACTTGAAAAACTAACCACTTATTTTTTAATGCAGTGGGATATCAATCAATCTAGCTATCTATTTGCTGAAATTAAGGCCTCCTCTCTTGTCCCTCCTCCAATACAGAGCAAAAAGGAATACATCGTTCAGCAGCTTTATTTTGGGTTGGAAACATTATAATTAAAGCCTTAAATGGAATGAAAACAAATCAAAACTGAGGTCATCCTGTGAGAAATGGAATTGCAGGGAAAGCTCCCACTTTTTGGTTACCCCTTATGTTCATGAAAAGACCACCCAAGGAACATTTCTTCTAAGAAATTGCCTAGATAAATAAATGGGGGGGGAGGAGTTTTACATGCAACATTTAAAAAAAAAAAAACACCACTTGGATGGCCACAGCGAGGGTGACATTTCTCAGCATCAATCATCAAAACACAAATCCAAAGTAGGAATGGGACAAAATCCTTAATCAGGTCAGAATTACACCAGGGAAACCAAATTATTTCCTACAAAAAATGAGAAATGGTTCTGTTTATTCTGAGCTGAATAATCCAGAATATTATCAGCAGCAGTTTCACCTAATTTATGCTTTTTTGTAAAGAATTTCCCTAACACACTTTGGTATGTTATTTTCACTAACTTGTGCACATCTCACCCCCCATTATACACAACTTTGTGCACATTACTCTGCTGGAGAACTCCTTTGCAAAATTCAGCAAAGTGTGAATTTCAAAGGAATCCCCTTCCTCTCTACCACCAGCTTAGCTGGTTTCTTCCTGCTGTGGTACCAATCAGTTCTCTCCCCCAAGGTATCAGTGCCTGCCATATATTGCCCAACCCTACAGCGGAGCAACCCCCATACCACTTTGGTTCAAGCAAGCGGGCTTCCTCAGAGGCACATGCACGCAGGCAGAGAGACCCTGAGAAGGTGCTTGCCCCTCTCAGGCTCCATGCACCTGCCTTCGCATCTGCTTTTGCCTGAGTGGATTGGCTGCCTCTTTCCTCTTTCCTCCAGGAGTGACCAAACAGGAGGAAGAGGCAGCCTGCCTGCCCAAGAGAAGGTGGAGACAAAGACAGGCAGGTGAATGGAGCCTGATGGTTCCGGGCAAGCACCTTCTTGGGCTCCGTCTGCCTGCCTGCCCTTTTGCCATCTGCAAGCAATTTAAGAGGGCAATACATCTCAGTTCCCTGGCCACTGCCAGCATAGCGCAGGCAGGCAGGCAGGAGTGAGGTGCATTACGCTGGCGGTGGCTGGGGAACTGAGGTGTATTGCCAACTCAAAACGTCTGAAACTAGTCACACGATCTGAATGACATACTGGTTTCAGATAATTTATCAAAGTATTGCCCAGCTCTAGTGTTTGAAGTGGGAGTCAGGACAGGTTGGAAGAAAAATCCTTCCTTGGGAGGAAGAGAATATTTCAATCCAACCCATTGCACATTAGTGGTACCTCTGGTTAAGAACTTACCGTATTTTTCGCTCTATAGGATGCACTTTTCCCCCTCCAAAAATTAAGGGGAAATGTGTGTGCATCCTATGGAGCGAATGCAACACGAAGCCTCCAAAGCGCAGAGGGAGCGCTCCCTCCGTGCTCCGGAGGCTTCAGGGATAGCCTCCTGAAGCCTTTGGAGTGCAGCACAAGTTCCCGCTGCACTCCAGAGGCTTCGGGTTGTTTTCTCTGAAGCCTGGAGAGCGAGAGGCGTCAGTGTGCACCGACTCCTCTCGCTCTCCAGGCTTCAGGGATAGCCTCCTGAAGCCTTTGGAGCGCAGCACAAGTTCCCGCTGTGCTCTGCAGGCTTCGGGTTCCTTTTGCTGAAGCCGGGAGAGCAAGACTCTCCTGGCTTCAGCAGAGAGGGAGGGTTGTGCGGCGCCCCTTCAGCCAAGCGGGAGGAGAAATGGAAGGGGCTCCGTTTCTCCTGCCGCTTCGCTGAAGGGGCGCTGAACGGGGGGAGGGAGTTTTTTTTTCTTGTTCTCCCCCTCTAAAACAAGGTGCGTCCTATGGTCGGGTGTGTCCTATAGAGCAAAAAATACAGTAATTCGTTCCATAGGTCTGTTCTTAACCTGAAACGGTTATTAACTTGAAGTACCACTTTAGCTAATGGGGCCTCCCGCTGCCGCTGCGCCGCTAGCACGCGATTTCCGTTCTTATCCTGGGACAAAGTTCTTAACCTGGAGCAACCACTTCCTGGTTAGCAGAGTTTGTAACCCGAAGCATCTGTAAGCCGAGGTACCACTGTAATGGGCAATTCAATAAACCAAGCATTGCAATTACAATAAGTAACCAATACTTAGAAGACTGAAAATAAATCTAAGACATTTCTTAATAGCATCTTCTATGCCTGCTTATTTTTAAAAAAGAAAAATGGACTAATTAATCTCAAAATTGTTAACCGGCCCTCTGCTGTCAATTCTAACCAAGTTAGCCAGTTTATAACATACAGAACCTATGAAGGTTTCCAGATAATAGGTATTATTGTTGATGCCTCCAGTCCTACCATCTCACTGTAATTCCATCCCCACCTCAACTTGTATTTAACATTAACTCTATAGATCTCCCCCTTTGATATTCCCCCTCATTAGGATAAGGCTTCCCAAATGCCAAAAACAAAACTATAATTATTAATTTTATTTTTCTTTCAAGAGCAGTTACAACTGCCCTATGCTAAGTCACTGACCCAGCAGACTGTTGTCCCAGGGGAGACACTTTGAATAACGAGGTCCAATGCCCTTGTCATTTCATGGGATCATTCTGATTTATGGCCCATTAAAACCTAAATGGTAGTTCATTAGCAAGTGTATTACATTAATGAATGGAAATGGTGTCCCTCAAAGCAGAGCTGCAATCTACAGGTGAGCTTTTAAGACCTTGGGATGGAAAATGGGCATGCAAAGGGTCCATTTCCTTCCCCACCAGGTGTTCTGCTTTGGATATTGCTAGCTGAAAATCACTCCTTTCCTGGGGCCATTAGTTTCACATTAAAGGGTCAGGGACTTTGGGGAGACTTTTGTTTTGTCTTTTGTTTTGTTTTTGATAGAAAGTAAGGAAGATGTTTTTATTATGGAAGATAAGAGACTCATATTCAACATCGGTTAATGAGTCACAGCATCCGTAATTACGCTCAGGCTAGTTAGGTAAGGTGAAACCAGCAGTCCAAGTTTAAGGAGTCTAAGATCAAGGTGGGGGGGTCAAGGCAGGGGGGGGGTCAGAACTGCATGGTAGGAACAGAGCTGTCCCAATGGGTTGGCATACCCACCCACTAAGCTTTTGGAGGGTTGGGAGAAATTCACATATTGGGATGAATGGTTTTCCATGATAAGATATGAGGTGGCAGAGGGTTGAAGTCTTTTTAATATTATTTTACTATTCTGTACATCTAAAAGCACAATACTGTTAAATGTTGATCTGACATCAAAGATGGCTTTCCCCAGTGCAACATGATGGATTTATGCATGTGTGCTTTTATAGAAGAAAATCCTTAATAATGTGCCAGGTGTGCTGTGTGATACTGCCAAGACCATGTGCAAGACCCCACTTTTAATTATGTAGAAGTTAAATCTCTGCAATGGCTACCCCCCAAATTGCTGCACCATATAAATGATGGGACACAATGGTGCTTCTAACAAATGATGGCCCTCAGTAAAGGTGAGCTTCATTATAGACTACAGTGAGCAGGCTGCTGAGGCTGAAATTGCCTCCATGTGGGTATGCCATAAGTTATTTTCAGAGAAATAGAGCCTGAAATGTTTGAATGGATGGCACTGTTCAATCCTGTGAACAGCCAGAGCCAATTTACATTGCTCATGCTTCTTGGCAAACACAACAGCTTCAGCCTTGCTGTAATGAATTAACAGGACTTCCTGCTTCCAATAAATTCCGAATTTAGTAAGTAAATGCCTATTTGAGTTGATGATAGTTTAAAAGCTTTGCTGCCACTTAAAGTGAAGACAGTGCAACAGTAGGGAAGCCCAGCGGCATTCCTCATTGAGAATGACCCTGTGGGAATGATGCTATGTCATGACTGGTCATTTGGGGCAGCCATTCATTTTTACCAAGAATATCACATGGAGTGATGCTATGTTGTAGGTTTCCACAGGGCTAGAGCAGCCTTTCTCAAACTTGGGTCTCCAAATGTTATTGGATTATCTCTGACCATTGGTCCTGGTAGCTAGGGATGATGGGCATTGTAGTCCAACAACATCTGGGGACCCAAGTTTGAAATAGCGTGGGCTAGAGGAAACACCCACCCACTGAAGGCCATTCTCCCAGTCTCTAAGCTGAGGTAGCCAATGTGGTACCTACCAGATAGTTGTTGGATTACAGCTCCCATCATTCCTGGCCATTGGTCATGCTGGCTAGGGCTGTTGGAGCTCAGCAATTCTGGGAGTGCAACATGTTAGCTATCTGTCCTCTGTGCACACCACAGGAACATAGGGAGTTATAGTGAGTCAGACCAGCTATCCATCTAGGTCAACATCATCAACACAGACTGATGAGTCTTTTCCAGCTCCACTTGGAGATTAAACCTGGGAGCTTTTGCATGCAAAGCATGTGCTCTACCACTAAGCTACTATCACACCAAGAAAGAAAACAATACTGAAGACTTACAGAGTTGCAAGTGCCATTTCTCTGAACAGAAATCCATTCTTTTTAGCCAAATGGAGTCACAGGCCACCTGTTGCATACAGACAAAGCCCTCCATTCCACCCAAGAACTCTCTGCATGCACTGTACAACAGCAGCACAATGTTCCCACATGCCATCAAGACAGCAAACCTCCCCAGCATAAGGTGCTCAACCATAACCCATCCTGCATAATGAAACCTCGAATTATTCTATCCATTAATGAACATAGTCAGGATAATCAGTTACTTTTCATCCTGAACAATTGTGGTGAAAGCTCACTGAATGGAAGTGTCTTCTGGCAAAGAAAAGCCTTCTTTGGTCTCACAAGTCTGATTTCAGCCTGCCTGAGAGCTCTGGCTACACCACCTATTTCTCAAGGCTGGCTTTTCAGTTTAATAGAAGTACAAACTCCTTGACCTTAACTGGTTTCCGCAAAGACAAACCAAAGTTGATTGGCGCACTGTGTTCTTCCGCCTACATCTTTCATGAAAAGACTCCAGGGAGACATCTCAATGAATTTCAGCAGCTGCTATCAAATTCATTGGAGAAGCATGCTAATCTGAGAATAATTAAGCCATGTTTGTTTTCCCACACACACTTATAAAGGCAGACAATCGTCTTAAGGCCTCCTGTAACAAGCTGAGATTTGCAATCTCCCCAGCTGGGTCTGACTCTTTCCACGAGGGTATTGTTGTTCCGGGCTCTGCATTCACTCTCTGTGTGCAGCAAATCATATCTTCAAACAGGTCGGAGAGGCGAGGATTTCCGACAGCCAATGAGAGCCAATAATTCTCCTCCCCTGAAAATCATTCTTTTCAAAGCCAAGACAATTAAAAAAAGGTGCGTCTTGTCCCTCAAACTTTGGAATGGATGAGAAGGCCTTTCAACATACAATGTTAACAGAAAACCAAATACCAGATTCCTTTGTCATTTCATAAATTAAAGAGTGACACTGTCTCTGTCTTGTTGCTTAGCAAAACAACACATACATCTTTGGTGTTCTTTGTTATTTTCTTTAAGACCATTTATATCTTTTTGGGAGATTATGCTGCAAGATTTTAATGCAATTGAAACCCACCTTCTTGCAATTGTAAGCAAACTTGCACTGCTAAAATGTAAATGTAGCTTTGTATGGATGACAGACGGGGACATAGGAATACGGGGAACTACCTTTTACTGAGTCAGTTGATCTAGCTCTGTGTTGTCTACACTGACAGGCAGAGACTCTCCAGGATTTCAGAGAGGGGTCTCCCGGGAGATGTTGGCAATGGAACCTGGGATCTTATGGATGCAAAGCAGATGCTCCACCAAGAGCCACAAACTTCAGTCATGGCTTCATTTTGTGCAAATTTGTTTGGACAGAATGCACAAAAAGTTCCCATTTAAATTGTACAAATTCATTAAGTAAAATGTACACTTTTCAGTGCATCACAGATAAACATTTTGCATCCACCCTTCATGCAATGTATGTATTTTTGTGTGTACTTTTTGCACAAAAAAAGCAGTGTCACAAATTGCAGAGGAGTTGTCAGGGACTGGGCAGAGGAGGAGGAATGGTAGAGACCGCCTCCCCATCCTGACCCTTCCAGGGAGGAGGAAGAGGAAGACAGTATAGATTTACAACAGGGGTTTGAGGAAGGTCACAGCTCAGAGGCAGATGAGGGGAAAAGTTGGGAAATCATGGGTGAGCCAGAGCAACACCCGGATGACATGTTGTCATTAGAAAGTATTCCAGACCCTCCATCTCCCAGAACCCAGCAAGCCTTAAACGTAGGAAAGCAAAGAGCTTGAGGACAGAGGGCACGTAGCAGCACCCGTAGAGTAGAGAATGACAAATGAGGAAGGGGGAGGGGGTGGAGAGTCACTTCGGACAATGCCATTATCCAAGAGGCTGGGTTCTATAGCCTCTCTCTGTAAAGACTGAAATAAAAAAGGGGTGGTAAGAAACTTTTCCTTGTCTTTATACTTTCCTGGACAACCAAACGGGAGCCGCTGACAGCATCCTGACAGGAGTGCATAATCAAACTGGAAGGTGAGTTCTGAACTACAAGAAAATCTGGGACTATAGGAGCGGGTTGATCTTCTGGAAAAGTAGATCAAACACATTCCTCTGCCAGTCCTTCTCCTATAAGTGCCGGAGGGGCCTACTCAGCCTGCACCAGACGGAGTAGGGAACAGTGTTCATAGAGTCATTGAAGTGCAGCATTGGAAGGGAACCCAAAGATCATTTAGTCCAACCCCCTGCATATGCAGCTGCCCCATACAGGGACTGAACCTGCAACCTTGGCATGGCAGCTAACAGATTGAGGTTGAATCCCAACAAGACAGAAGTCCTGTAGTTAGGGGACAGGGGGTGGGTAGGTGTGGGGGTCCTGAATGGGGTAACTGTGCTACTGAAAGACCAGGTGCGCAGCCTGGGAGTCATTTTGGACTCTCAGCTGTCCATGGAGGCACAGGTCAATTCTGTGTCCAGGGCAGCTGTTTATCAGCTCCATCTAGTAAGCAGGATGAGATCCTACCTGCCCACGGACTGTCTCACCAGAGTGGTGCATGCTCTAGTTATCTCCCGCTTGAACTACTGCAATGCGCTCTACGTAGAGCTACCTTTGAAGGTGACCCAGAAACTACAACTAATCCAGAATGCGGCAGCTAGACTGGTGACTGGGAGTGGCCACCAAGACCATGTAACACCGGTCCTGAAAAGCCTACATTGGCTCCCAGTATGTTTCCGAGCACAATTCAAAGTGTTGGTGCTGACCTTTAAAGCCCTCAATGACCTCAAAGACCCAGTATACCTGAAGGAGCATTTCCACCCCCATCGTGGAGGGAACCAGGCAGAGGGCCTTCTTGGTGGTGGTGCCCACCCTGTGGAATGCTCTCCCATCAGATGTCAAGGAAATAAACAACTATCTCACTTTTAGAAGACAAATGAAGGCATCTGGTTTAGGAAAGTTTTTAATATTTGATGTTTTATACTGTTTTTAATCTGTTGGGAGCTGCCCAAAGTGATAAATAATTCTTCTTCTTCTTCTTCTTCTTCTTCTTCTTCTTCTTCTCCTCCTCCTCCTCCTCCTCCTCCTCCTCCTCCTCCTCCTCCTCACTACACTCTTGTCCAAACTCATTAAATCTGAGTGAAACAAAAATCTGTTAGGCAGCTCTTCATCCCAGCATCCTCTACTCCTCTGCTCTCTGTGGAAGTTCACATCCACACCCACACACTTTCCCAAGGGGAAAAATACTTACTGTGTGGAAGGGGAAAGGCGTATCAGATTGTGCCAGCTGAGTCTAATGGGAATTGTAGTCTGAAGGGCCCTAGGCTTCAAAAGCTGCTCTGATCCTTCAAGAAGGGCTGTTATCATTTCCCAAAGGGGGGGACACTTTGAACACTCACCCCATCACTCTGTGCAGACTTACAGCTAATTCTGACCTAATTCCATGGGTATGATTTGGGGCAAGCTCTCATGTTCACAAGTTGGCTCACACCATTAGCAAGGTGTGTTGAGGTAAATCACAGAGTTCACAGCCTTCCAAGTAGCTCTGTTGCATTGTTGTTGTTTTTTCTAAAGACCTTCTTTTCTTTAAACAAAACCAAGCTGAACAGGAAAATGCTCAGAGTTCAAGAGGGCAGCAGTGGAGAGGGGAGATAGGAGAAACTTTCATTTTAAGGGACAGTCTAGCGTTGAATTCCAATAAATTACTTTCCCAGGGCACTCCAATCACAGTGATTTGAGGGAGGAATAAACAGGGTCATTCTTCATGTGGGTCATTATTCTACTCCACATTTTGGCTAAGAGAGCTGAGCATAAGAAGCAGAGTTACATTATTGGGAGGGTCTGCTTTTTCCCAGTCTTTCCCCTAAGAAACAATTAAGAAACATAGCTCACTTTCTTTTTTCCTTCATGGAGGGCACTTCCAGGATGGGGGAGTTGCAAGGAATAAAATGTGAGTTTTCTGGTGCAGTGGTTAGAACTGGGACTTGGGAGGCCAGAGTTCAAATCCCTGCTTAGCCATGAATGAAGCTCCCTGGGTGACCTTGGAGTCAGTCACTGCCTCTCAGCTTGACCTACCTCACAGGGTGGTTGTGAAGAGTAAATGGGGGGAGAACCTTGTAAACCACATTGAGCTCCTTGGAGACAGAAAAGGTGGAATATAAATGCATTTTTTTTTTTTAAAAAAAAGGATCAGAAAAAGGGCAGGTTCCTTACCCAGGGGTGCCTCCCTCATGTCTCCAGTTTCCCATCTGGTTATTTCCCCTCCCTCCCCCCTCAAAAAAACCCCAAAAAAGCTTGGCAAGTGAACATTATTTCAAATTTTCTACCTCTGCATTTGCATGACAACCACTGCATCCATGTTTTTGAAATGTGGCCAGTTTCATCCTTTCAGATGGGGCATCCATGCCTGCAGTATGCATCCAATTCTGGCAGAGGGGAAGAATACTGACTTGAAAGGTTCCCTTCTCAAAACCCTGGATGGCTGTACTTGAACTTTGAAAAACGCAATTAATTGCCTGCAAATTTTGTCCACTTATGTGACAAGGGGGCGGGGGGAGTTACAGCCCCCATTACAATGGGAAATTTTTATATTTCCCATTGTAGTAAATAAAAACAAAACATAGGTTTGGATTTAAAATCCAAATCTGCAGCGCCCCCAAAACATATTGAATCAGATTGACACGCAGGAGATCTGAAATAGATGGGTTGCTATAGGTAGCGATGCAAAGTGCATCTTGTGGTCCTTGTACACTCCAGCTATGGAGCCTAATCCTGAATCTTGCTTCACAGAGAGCTCTCCATGGTCCTGACCCTCTACTGTCTGGCCTGCACTTTGACACACTTCATCTAAATGTCACCCACCCAAGTCCTATCCTGGAACAGGATCCTGGGGCAAACACTATTTCAGTTGACCAAAGTTCTCTTCCTCGGTCACACCTTGGTGATTCTTATCAGTTGTATTAATACTACTGACTTTTTGCAAAAAATTATAAATGCAACTGTAGATGCACACTAGGAAAATCAAAGGATTGCGGAACTGTCGTTTTGCCAGCATAGCTTAACAGGTTGGCTGATGTTTACCTTTATTTTGACATCTTTTCAACTCTCCAGAAGGAAGAGTGGGTGGGCAACCAGTAGACTCTGTCAGGAAATCCTTTATTTACATATGGTATGATAGGGAAAAATATTCCTAAAAATAAAACTTGCTTTTTTTTCTTGACCAGCAGCCCTGAAATTTGATCCACCAGCACTGTCCATAAATTCTTCATTTGAGCCTCGTTTCAAACATTTTGGTGAACAAGGCAGGGCAACTGATGAGTGCAAAGCAGCCCACAATTAGCAAACAGGCTTGTGGAACATGCCACAACAATTCAAAAGCAGTCTCAGTCAACAACTATGCCTCTTGTTGAATACAAAGTGCTTTATGGTAACTGCAGTGCAGATTTCCAGGCACCTACAAGCTTCATTGTTTCCAATACAGTACATCTGAATGTGCTTAATGCAGAAAATCAGTTACATGGAGTTACATGGTAGGTTCGGATTGGTTGACATCCAACTCCAGAGTAAACTATATCCTTTTAGGAAAACTGAAGGAGCAGCAGCAGCAAAGTTTGCAGACAAACGCTACATTGAAAGACTGTTAACGCAGCAGCATAAGCTTTCAAAGGACTATTTTTACTTAGGAATGAGCCTTCAGTTTCTCCTCACAATGGCATGTCAATAGGAGCGGGATTTAAATGTACTGTGCTGTATTCTCTGTGCTTGTGAAATCTCACCCATGTGGCCTTGTTTCTTAACTTCTAATTATTGAAGCCAAAACCAGGCACATGTGTTTGCCATTATTCCGGGGGGGAGGAATATTATTATTAGAGGAAAGGCAAGTGAGTGGGGATCAAACACAAAGTTGTGGCTTTGGATGCAGAATCTTCCTCGGAATTACAGCTTTCATTTTAAATGGAATGTAAGTTCCTAGCCCTCAGAGCTGTGCTTCAAGTGCTTCGCAGACGCCTGGTGAGACCTCCCAAGCCAGAGATGTCACTGCATAGTAATTCCAGTGACAGGCAAGGCCTCCAGTAATGTTCATGGCCCATTTCTCCTCCTTATGATTAGCAAAGCCAGATTGAATTAGGCAAACCAAATGGCATGGTGCAAATTTGCTCGCTTTGCTTAATTTACATGGTTATCGGAATCAAAAGTTTTCAACAAAGAATCTGGAATCCCTGAGCACTGAATAATTAGTTTAATACCCATGAACAATTCTTTATTAAGAGGTGATGTAAGGGGTCAAAATAAGTAAAAAATAAATAAATCTCAAACCACTTGTGAAAATCCCCTCTGCTTCTATACCATATCCCCATGTGTCCTGATGGATTACTGATGTAAAGACAAATGAGCCCCAAGGCTTCATTGGCAATGAGCAGTTAGTGGTTCACTTCTTTGAATTTGGTTCTTCATAACCCAGCCCCCCCTGGGAGGGGAGCATAGCACAAATGGTGGGGGGGGGACGGCATTTTTGTACCCAAAGCAAAATCCAATTCATCTTTGGGTTTTTAACTGTCCCAGAGAAATGCAATGTGTGTTGTGCTAGAAGAAGGGGCTTAAGTCTGCTTTCCTGGATCTGGTTGTTTTTTGTTTCAAAAAGCCAGGGGCTACATTTATATATTTTTATCCCAGTATGCTAATATCATCTGGGGCAAAAGAAGAGATTTCATGTTTTGTATGACTGTTTTGTTTTGTTTTGTTTTGTCCAAGGCTCTTTTTGCAGCAATAGATCAATCTGTGGCAATAGATCTATTTTGATTGGACTCTCTTTTTTTATCTTAACAAGTCAGTGTTGGCCAGGACAAAAAAATGGGGGAGGGGGATACTTCATGTGCCAAATTCAGCTGGCTTCCTTGGGATATCTGCTTTTGTCCTGGGCACTTCTTTATTTTTATTCACAGAGTTCTGTAGAAATTTTGCAATGAAAAGTGCACTGGGGTGTAATTTTGCCACCAGAGGTCTAAGTTTTTTATTTCAGGTCACTGCTTTCAGGACTTCTTTTTTCATCTCACACAACATGGTTAACCAAGAAACAAAATAATCTATCAGGTCACATTCATGCAGCCTAGAACAGTGTTTCCCAACCTTTTTTGGGCAAAGGCACACTTGTTTCATGAAAAAAATCTCGAGGCACACCACCATTACAGCCCTGTGACGTCAGCGCGCAGCGTCACGCCGGGAGGGACATGAATTGCTAGCAAATTACATAATCACCTCCTTGAGGGCTGGCTCATCTTCTCCGAAGGCAGAACCCCATTAATTAACAGCACAGACTCACACCATAGCCAAGACGAGGGGGGAAAACCTCAGTCATGCACATGTGGGGGCTAAATGAGGACGAAGACCGGGCAGAGAGCAGGGTTCAAATCACCCCACCTGGCCAGGACAATCCCTGGGTGCTCCCTTGGGCCACTCGCCTGACCCACCTCGCAGGGCTGTTGTTGCGAGGATAACACGGGGAGAACCACGCGCGCCCCCGGGAGCTCCTTGGAGGAGAAAGCGGGCGATGAATGCAATGCACGAAATATATGAGAGGCGACCAGGTTTTGCAGGTGAGGGGCCCCCGCCAGCCTCCGCTTCCAACACCCGGCGCAACGACGCCGAAGTTCCCCCCCGGGCTCGGCGAGCAGCGCTGCTCCCCCCCGGCTCCCCTTCGCCCTCCCGGCTCTCTCTGCCGCCCACTGGGGACCCCCCTCACCTGCCAAGTCCGGAGCGCCGGTGGAAGTTGCATGCATGCATGCAGGGCGCCACGTTGCCATTGCATTGCACTGCACTCCATGCAACGCCTGCACGCATGCATTGCCTTGCACGCACGCCAAGGGGTCTCCCCGCGGTCCGATGCGTCCCCTCCGGCGCGGATGCAGCATTGCAAAAATAACCCCCCCGACGCAGCCCTACCTGGGGGGCAGCCTCCGCCTCCGCCGCTCCGCCTCCGCGGGGATCCCCGGGCTCCATCCTGCCGCCCGATCTCCGCGGGGGCGCAGGCAGGCTGCGCGGGGTCTGCGCGGAAGAGCCCCTGCCCGCCCGGCCGCCGTCGCTGCGCTCATTCCATGGCCGGGAGAAGAGCGCTTCAAACAAAACGCCCGGCCCGCCAGGCCACGCTGGGAAACGTAGTTCACGCACCCTGCGCGGGCGCGGAGCCCAAGGGCGAGGGGACTATGGATCCCGGCAGCCCCCACGCCGGGGACGGAGGGGGAGAGGCCGGGTGCAGGGATGGAGGGACGGGTGGGCGAGCGAGTGAGTGAGTGGCAGCCGCCAAGCCTTGGCCGAGAGCCAGGAATGGCCTCCCCGGAGGAGGAGGAGGAGAGAGGCGCAGAGCGGGAGGGAGGGAGGGAACCCCAGGGGTCATCTAGTGACGGCGCCCCAATCGAAAATTTGACTTTTTTTAAAAAAAAAATCTTTCGAATTTTTTAATTTTCCCCGCGGCACACCAGGCAACATCTCGCGGCACACTAGTGTGCCGCGGAACAGTGGTTGGGAAACACTGGCCTAGAACATACTAGAGATTTGCCTGTTGTGCAGCAAGATTGGGGGGCGGGGAGAGATACAGAGAGAAAAAGAGAGTGTTGCATGACCTCAAAATGTAGGGTCAATTTCCAGCTGATTTAGAGACAATGTGACTTCCTTTTGGAGTACACACATCAGGAGTACAGGAATTGTCTTCCCCATCCCCAGATTAGCAACAGCCGACTGTATTTGGCAGCCTCACCCATTTTAGGAACCCAAACTTTATCCGAGTGGCCCAATGGATTAGAGATGGCCAAGGATTAGCAGAATCTCCTGGCCTAGTTCAAATGGTGATGGCTCAGAATGAATGGACCAATGAGCATTGGGAAATTTCCCAAAATGCTGTGAAACAGCTTCACTTGTTATCAAGCCAAGCCCAAATGATTTCCAGCCAGCTAGCCCCCAAACCTTCCCCCTCCCACCCAGAAGCCAGTCCTCAAAGCAATGCCAGTAGCCCTTGGGGAAATGGCCGGGAGAGGGAAGGCCTGATGGCTAGTCAAAGTCTGCTTCATCCACACAAACAGGCCCTTAAGCTTGGCTTGAGGTGCTAGCCAAAAGGCGCTGGGCCTGAGGCTTTCAGCCATGGGCCAGAAGCCATTGTGTAAACCATTAAACACTGGGGAGAACTGGGTGCTCACCGAGGTGGTATTACTCCTGTATACCAGCACAATAAGGAAATCTAGAAGACAAGGAATTTGGGAAATGATTGTGATTTGGTATTGCCAAGTATAACACAGACTGAACAGGACCTCAGCTTGCCCCAATAGCTGCAGCCAGACTAGACGGCTGACTGACTCTAGTCCCTTTTTGCAACAGCTCCGCGGGCTACCAGTCTGTTTCTGGGCACAATTCAAAATGTTGGTTATGGCCTATAAAGCCCCACATGGCTTAGGCCCAGATCACTTAAAGGCTATCCCATAAACGAAGCTGCCCAACTCTGAGGTCTTCTGGGGAGGCCTTTTGCTCAGTCCTGCCACTTTCACCGGCGTGTTTGGTGGGGTGCAGGGGAGGGCCTTCTTGGTGGCTGCTCCCAGACTTTGGAAATCCCTTCCTAGAGAGGCTAGACTGGCTCCCTCCTTGTTGCCTTTCACCAGCTGGTGAAGACCGTTTTATTCTGGCAGGCTTTGGGGAACTGACTGGAAAAGGCTCTGCTGTTCTTCCTATCTGTATTTCACATTGCCTTAATTATAGTTTAATTACTTTTTAATTATATGTTTTATCCCTTAAAAATTATTTGTGTGCCTCCTTGAGTCCAGTTTTCGGGGTGGAGAAGTAGGGTATTAATTAATAAAATAAAGCAAATGATAATAATAATAACAACCATACAACAGGAGCCCCAGGTGTTGCTGGACCCCAACTCCTACCAGCCTTTGCCTGCATGGCAAATGCCTGTCTGCCATTGGCTCCCTAGTTTGGGTAGGTGCACGTGGCTCTGGGTCACACACAACAATGTTTCTCTGAGCTAACACAAGCAAAATTAAGTGAATGCTAATTTATATGCAGTGAAAATGAATTCATTCTCTCCTGATCTTTATTTTATTTAACGTTTAAAAAATGCTGGCATTCAGCTACACGCTGTCTGTTTTCTGGGTTGGTTTGTTTTTAAAATGCAACCCTGCTTGATGTGTGCCATGAGAAATCCAGACGTTCATTTGGCCTCAGAGCAAAACTGAATAAAATTACTTTCTTGTCACAGAGCAGCCAAGCGCAACTTTTGCAGTGTCCCAGGAGGGTCTAAGCTCCAGCTTGCCTGTTTTGAGTTTGGAACTTTCTATTTCTATGAACTACTTTGGGCTTTTTTAAAGTTCTCAGCAGCAGCCTCCTTTAAACAAAGTTCATGGGCCAAGCAATATTCTCTTGTAGATTTCCTCCCTCTCTCCCACCCCTCCCTAATCTATACACACATACGACTACTACCACCAGAACTGTCAGACATGGGCCAATATGGATCCCTTCCATGTGGAACACAAATTCCTCCAAGGTTTTATTTAAAAAAGCAGGGATCTCACTCATTCATTTATACAGAAGACTTAATTATATTGGGTTGGATCCACACCTGCATGGTACATTCAAAGCAGTACTGTACCACCTTAAGCCATTATGGCTTCCCCCAAAGAATCTGTAGGGAGACTCCTATACCCCTCACAGAGCTACAAACTGCAGAGTGATTTAGCAGTCTACCCCTCATCGAAGCATTACCCCTTCAAGGGTGGAGGTAAAACACAACCGTTGTGGCTAGATGCCATCAATAGCGCTGTCCTCCAAGAATTTGTCTTCTAAAGCCCATCCACATTGGTGGCCATCACTGCCTCCCCTGGGAGTGTGTTCCATGGTTCAACTGTCTGTTGTATGAAGAAGAACTTTCATTTATCTGTCTTGAGCCGTCCTACACTGAGCTTCATTGGATGTCCAGTAGTTCTAGTGCAACGGGAGAGGAGGGACAATGTAAAACACATAATCTGCCAAAACACACAAACCCTGCTCTGGGGAATTTTGTGTGCAGAAGGTCCCAGGTTTAACCCCCAGCATCTCCAGGTAGGACTGAGAAAGGACACTCAAATCCTGGAGAGCAGCTACAACAGTACTGTTTTTTTGGGGGGGGGACAGAGGGCGGGCAGGTGTGGAAGACTCCCTGGTCCTGAATGTGGCAACTGTGCCCCTGAAAGACCAGGTGCACAGCCTGGGAGTAATTTTGGACTCACAGCTGTCCATGGAGGTGCAGGTCAATTTTGTGTCCAGGGCAGCTGTCTACCAGCTCCATCTGGTATGCAGGCTGAGATCCTACCTGCCTGTGCACTGTCTTGCCAGAGTGGTGAATGTTCTGGTTATCTCCCGCTTGGACTACTGCAATGCACTCTACGTGGGGCTACCTTTGAAGGTGACCTGGAAACTACAACTAATCCAGAATGCGGCAGCTAGACTAGTGACTGGGGTCAGCTGCCGAGACCATATAACACTGGTCCTGAAAGACTTACATTGGCTCCCAGTATGTTTCCGAGCACAATTTAAAGGGTTGGTGCTTACTTTTAAAGCTCTAAATGGCCTTAGCCCTGTTTACCTGAAGGAGCGTCTCCACCCCCATGAGGTCCAGCTCCGAGGGCCTTCTGGTGGTTCCCTCACTGCGAGAAGTGAGGTTACAGGGAACCAGGCAGAGGGCCTTCTCAATAGTGGCACCCTTCCTGCTGCATGCCCTCCCATCAGATGTAAAGGAGACAAGTAACTATACAACCTTTGGAAGACACCTGAAGGAAAGTTTTTAATGGGTCAGCTCTGAATAGAACTAACACTGGATAAAACGCCTCCAGTGCCAATGGCTGGGAATCACAAGTGGAGGGAGGGCCGTTGTGCTTGACTCCTGCTTTTCTGCTTCCCATGGCCATCTGGTTGGCCACTGTAAGAACAGGAAGCTGGAATAGATGAGGCTGTGGCCTGATCCAGAAGGCTCTTCTTATGTTCTTTTTTTTTTTTTTTATAAAATTTTTATTGGTTTTACAAAATTTTTAAAGAAAACAGACAAACACTAAAAATGACAAACATACACGTATAGTTTCAAACATATTTTCATAAACCTCTTTTCTTGGACTTCCCCATACCCCCCCACTCTGCATCCCAATGTCCATAGTTCAACTAGCAACTCCCAATTGTTACTTTCCAATCTCTATCATCTTAGTCCTCTTTTATAGTCTAACCTTATATCCCTGTACCCCTTTGTTTCTGAAACCCACGACATTTTAGCATTCATTAAGTTTATAGTAGTCCTTAAGATAGCTTTTAAATTTTCTCCATTCTTCTTCCACCGTCTCTTTTCGTTGATCACGGATTCTGCCTGTCATCTCGGCCAGTGTCATATAGTCCATCACTTTCATCTGCCATTCTTCCAAAGTGGGTAAATCTTGTGTCTTCCAATACTTTGCGATAAGTATTCTTGCTGCTGTTGTGGCATACATGAAAAAAGCTCTATCTTTCTTTGTCACCAGTTGGCCGACAATGCCCAAGAGAAAGGCCTCTGGTTTTTTAGGAAAGGTACATTTAAGTACCTTTTTCATTTCATTATAGATCATTTCCCAGAAGGCCTTAATCTTCGGGCATGTCCACCAAAGGTGATAAAAGGTACCTTCAGTCTCTTTACACTTCCAACATTTGTTATCGGGCAAATGATAGATTTTTGCTAGCTTGACTGGGGTCATGTACCACCTGTATACCATTTTCATAATGTTTTCCTTTAAGGCATTACATGCCGTAAATTTTATACCGGTGTTCCATAACCATTCCCAGTCAGCTGACATAATGTTATGTCCAACATCCTGAGCCCACTTAATCATAGCCGATTTAACTGTTTCATCCTGTGTGTTCCATTTCAACGACAAGTTGTACATTCTAGATAAATTCTTAGTATTGGGTTCTAACAGTTCGGTTTCTAATTTTGATTTTTCCACCTGGAAACCGACTTTCCTGTCCTGTTTAAAAAATTCCATTATTTGGCGATATTGGAACCAATTTTCTACTTTATGCTTCAATTTCTCCTGACTCTGTAATTTGAACTTATCTCCATCCTGTTCTAAGATTTCCCAATACTTCGGCCATCCGACCTCCATATTGAGTTTCTTCACTGCTTTAGCCTCCACTGGTGACACCCATCTAGGGGTTTTGTTTTCCAATAGATCTTTATATCTTATCCAAACATTAAACAATGCTTTTCTGACAATGTGATTTTTAAAGGCACTGTTAACTTTGTCATACCAAAGATATGCATGCCAACCAAAAGCGTTATTGAAACCTTCCAGATCCAAGATATCCGTGTTCTCGAGGAGCATCCATTCTTTGAGCCAGCAAAAAGCTGCTGCCTCATAGTACAGTTTCAGGTCCGGCAGGGCAAAACCCCCTCTTTCTTTAGCATCTGTCAATATTTTAAATTTAATTCGGGGCTTTTTGCCCTGCCAGACAAATTTCGAAATGTCTTTATGCCACCTCTTAAAACATTCCATCTTATCAATAATCTGCAAGGTCTGAAACAGAAATAACATTCTAGGCAATACATTCATTTTGATTACTGCAATTCGGCCTAACATTGACAGTTTCAAATTTGACCATATTTCTAAATCTTTTTTAATTTCTGACCAACATTTTTCATAATTGTCCTTATACAAATTCTGGTTCTTAGATGTTAAGTAAACCCCTAGGTATTTAACCTTCTTGACCACAGTCAAACCTGTTTCCTCTTGAAATTTCTCCTTTTCCATATCTGTTAGGTTTTTCCCTAAAACTTTGGTTTTTTGCTTGTTCAACTTAAATCCAGCTACCTGGCCAAACTGTTGTATTATTTCTAATACCTTTTTCGTACTAGTGTTTGGCTCTTGCAAAGTCAATACTAGGTCATCTGCGAACGCTCTTAACTTATAATGTTTAGCTCCGACCTGCACACCTTTGACCTGCTGGTCATTTCTTATCATGTTCAGCAACACCTCCAGAACTGAAATAAAAAGTAATGGGGAAATCGGGCACCCCTGTCGTGTTCCTTTTTCTATCTTAAGTTCCTCAGTCACAACATTGTTTACAATCAATTTAGCTTTTTGTTCAGAATATATTGCAGCCATACCATTCTCAAAACCCCGGCCTACCCCCATCCCATGAAGATTCTTCTTCATAAAACTCCAAGAAATATTGTCAAAGGCTTTCTCCGCATCCACAAAGATCAATACTGCTTTAGTGTTTATATTCACCTCTAGCTTTTCCAGAATGTCTATTACATTCCTTACATTGTCTGCCAGGTGTCTTTTAGGGAGAAAGCCTGCTTGGTCCTTATGAATCTTCTCCATCAAAACTCTTTTAAATCTTTTTGCCAAAATGTCTGCAAAAATTTTGTAATCCACATTAAGGAGTGATATTGGGCGGTAGTTCTTGAGTTGGGTCTTTTCAGTCTCTGACTTTGGTATGAGTGAAATATATGCCTCCTTCCACGATTCAGGCGCCCTTTTTCCCTCAAGGATCTCATTACAAACTTCTCTTAGTGGTTGAGTCAACCATTCCTTCAGCGATTTGTAGTATCTGGAAGTCAGTCCATCTGGTCCCGGAGATTTGCCCAGTTGCATATTCTGAATGGCAGCCTCTATCTCTTGTTCTGAGATTCTCTGGTTCAAGTCCATCTTACTTTGATGAGAGATGTTTTGTAGTCCATATTTTCCAAGGAATTTGTCTATGTCTTCTTCATTTTGCGGGCCTTGAGTGTAGAGTTTTTTGAAATAACTTAAAAAGCAATTTCTAATTTCATTGGGCTTGGATATATTCTTTCCATCCACCTCAAGGCTTGTAACTGTATTTAGTTTCTGCCTTTTCTTCAGTTGCCATGCCAGAAGTTTACCACATTTATTTGCTGATTCAAAGGTCTTTTGCTTCATTTGCTTTATCTTCCATTCAATCTCTTGGTTCATCAATTCCATATATTGTGTTTGATATAGCTTGATCTCTCTTAAGATGTCCTGAGACTTTGGTTTTGTTCTTAATTTCCTCTCTCCTTCCTTTATCATTTCCAAAATCTTCTCTTTTTTCTCATTTTGTTTTTTCCTCTTTATTGAATTTTGTTGAATCAAAAATCCTCTCATAACCGCTTTGCTTGCATCCCAGATCACTCTTTTCTCCACGTCGGTCCTCAAATTTATTTCAAAATAGTCTTTTAGGGTCTTTTGGGCCTTCGTGAGAATCTCCTTATCACGAAAGAGGGTGTCATTCATTCTCCATCTAAATTGACCAGTTATTGTGAGTTTCATCTCCATCTTCACGGCGTTATGGTCGGAGCAAGTTTTTGGGCAGATTTCCACTTTCTTAATCTTTGGAGCCATTCCACTAGTAACCCAGATTTGATCGATTCTGGTCCAGGTCATCATTGCTTGGGAGAAAAAGGTTCCCTCTCTCTCCAGAGGGTTCCTTGTTCTCCAAATGTCTATCAAGTCCATGTTTTCGGTCATTTCGAAAAAAGTTTTAGGGAGTCTCCCTTCTTTGGTGACTGTTAGTCTTTGTGCCTTGTCCATATTTGTGGAGACCACGCCATTCATGTCTCCCATGATTATCATATTGTAATCCAGATAATCCATCAACGTTTCATGAAGTCTCTTAAAGAAGTCGGATTTGCCTTCATTTGGTGCATAAATTCCAACAACTAAAAATTTTTCTCCTTGTACTTGTATCTCCACAGCCAGATATCTCCCTTGTTCATCTTTGAATATCATTTTTGGAGCCCATTTCTCTTTCACATATATTACAACTCCTCTCTTCTTAACTTTGTCTGATGAAATAAATTCTTGTCCTAGCCTTTTGTTTGTAAGTAATCTCCTGTGGGCTCTGGTTATATGAGTTTCTTGTAAGCATATCAAGTCCAGTTGTTCTCTATTTAATACATGAAATACTTGTCTTCTCTTCAAAGGCCCATTGAGCCCATTACAATTCCAACTAAGGAATTGCAGAGCCATCTTGCTATTTTTCTGAGGCTCCTCCAACAGCTCCCAGTTGTTGCTCTTCTTCTAATGGTGGTGGTTTTTGTCCAAACGAGAGATTCAGGATGTCCAACGCTCTCCTCTGTTCTGCGAGTACGTCCACAGTCCCCTTCTGTAGGTCCTCCTGGTATCTTGCCAAAAATTTGTCTTTATCTTGAATTGTCTTTATTTTCACCTTGTTTGCCTTGTAATCAAATGATAGCCCTTGTGGGAATTCCCACCTGAAGCGGATAGAGTTTTTCTTTAATAAAAGGGCTAAATCCTTATAAAAGTTTCTTAAGTCCAGAATGTATTTTGGGATGTCTTTGAAGATCTGTACAGCTGAATTTCCAATTTGCAAGGCCTTTTCAAAGTGTAGTCCCAATATTTTGTCTCTTTCCTCCTTGGATCTGAGTGTGATCAAACAGTCTCTCGGGGTCTTTCTGTTTTGCTTTTTGCCCAATCTAAAGGCAGTCGTAATTTTGAATTCGTCTTCCTGGAGGTCCCAACAGTCCACAAACTCCCGTGTCAAGTATTCCACAAGGTTGTCTCTTTCATTCTCCGGAATCAGTCTTATTTTTAAATTTCTCTCTTTCCTCTGTAACTCCCACAAGGCCAAAGTTGCATCATGCTCATAGACCTTCTTGGCGATCGGCTCTAATTTCTCCTGTGTCTCTCCCGCAGTGGCTTTGGCGTCTTCGGCAATTTGGCGCGTAGTGGCGTTTTCCTCCACCAATTTATTTATAGATTCTGTATTCTGGTTTAATCTTGCTGAAATTTCTGTTAGTTTTAGTGTATTCTCTGAAGTCTGTTTTGTCAGAGACTCCAGAGTTTGGTTTATCTTAAGCAGGGCATCTGTCACAGCTTCCATGGAGACAGCTGCTCCTTTGTCTTGTCCTGTTGTTCCTGTTGATCCAACTGTTGCGCCTGAGATTGAGCCTCTTTTCTTTACCTGTAGCTGCTGCAGCTGTTGTTGTTGTTGCTTGGTCTTGGCTCTTGTGACTATCTCTTCTTGTGCGCCACTCATGTCAAGGTCAATTCCCACGGGATTTATTCTCCCTTGGAAAATTCCACTGTCTTAGGCCGTGCCGGACCTCACTTTGTCCTCTAGAGGGAGCAGATCAAAATGGCCATAGAGCAAAGTTTCCAAGTATAGAAACAAAGGAGACTGTCCAGAATGTAAAAAGGGAGGTTAACACAGTCAAAGTCAGTATTACTAAAAACTTGTTACTTCAGATTGCCACAGTTGCCCAATTTATGCTACTTCTTCTTGTATTGTACAGTAGCCAGGCACTGTGGAAACTTTGTATCAAGGTATCACTTCACAGGGAAAAGTCAGTTCAGTGTGGTAAAAAGGCAGACCGTTTCGTTTTCAGATGGATGAGACAGCAGAGGTTTTTTTACTTCCAACAGATCATGCAGTTATTGTTCAAATTCACCTCCCCTCTGCCCTGCTAGCTAGAGGGGAGATCAAAGGGTCTAAATGTCCGGTTAAGCTGATCAAAGAGCAGGTTTAAACGGATGCAGGTTTAGAGCTCCGTTGCTTTCACTTTCATGCAGTCGGGGGGAGGCAGACTTCCTTTGTTTAGATCTCCCCCGTTTTTAGCCCAATTTTTAAAATTTAAAGGGTCCCGATTATATTTCAGCTCTTACTCACGGGGATTCAGTCCAAATTTTCTTTTCAGGAAGGAATCGGCGCTCTCCGCTTATGGCGACGCGGCTTCACTTCGCAGGCTGGGTAGCGACTCTCAGCACCGCGCTCACTCCCGATGTCGATCCGTAGCCTTTAAAAAGGCTCTTTCACGGTACCGGGGGGCGCAAAGGTGCCCACCGAGTCTCCTTGTTCTCAGGCTTCAGCGCCTGGGATTTTAAGGGTCCCCCGCTTGCCGTAGCGGGTAAGACCCGAACTTGCGAAGCAGTCCTTCTCCGGAGCTCGGAGGTAGGACCGCCATTAAGCGCTGGCACCGACCGGAAGTCCCCGGCTCTTCTTATGTTCTTAAGGGTACCTCTAATTTTAATCAGGAAGGTTGATTCTGTATCCTGTGTATCAACGCTCTGCAGATGAGTGCAGAGATGATGATGATGATGATTGTTTCTGCATACCTAAATTAAGGGCAGGGAAATGTTCAAGAAGAACACAGCAGGATGTGCTTTGGCTAACATGGTCAGCCAGATGCTGCATGGCTTGTTTTTTAAAAAATGCCTCATGGTTTGCTACAAGACAGAGACCGCCATTTTATGAGGTATAAATTTTAATTCTCCCAAAATTATGCTGAGAGTTTGGATAGATGTGAGAAAATTGGCTTAGCAACATGAAAAAAAGAATGCACTAACCATGTTAGGTTATTAATATTCGTCTCCAAGATGTAAAGCTAAAGGTACCCCTGCCCATACGGGCCAGTCTTGCCAGACTCTAGGGTTGTGCGCTCATCTCACTCTATAGGCCGGGAGCTAGCGCTGTCCGCAGACACTTCCGGGTCACGTGGCCAGCGTGACAAGCTGCATCTAGCGAGCCAGCGCAGCACACGGAACGCCATTTACCTTCCCTCTGGTAAGCGGTCCCTATTTATCTACTTGCACCCAGAGGTGCTTTCGAACTGCTAGGTTGGCAGGCGCTGGGACCGAACGACGGGAGCGCACCCCACCGCGGGGATTCAAACCGCCGACCATGCGATCGGCAAGTCCTAGGCGCTGAGGTTTTACCCACAGTGCCCCCCGCGTCCCGCTCCAAGATGTATTTACAGCTAATTAGAAGACCCTTGTAGTTATGGTTCAGTGAGCCATGTAATGTGGAAAACATCCATTTGTTTTTCATTTAAACGATATAGTCCTGAAATGTGGCTATTGAATTAGACTAAGTGGCAAGTTTTATCATACAGAAACAGATGAGCTGCCCAGTCACTACTGTAGGGATGCCAGCTAAGTATTGTTATCAATTGATTGCCCCATCAGTCTGCATGATATTTTTAGAGGTTAGAAGAAGGCAGGTCCCTGTGGTGAGGGCCTTGAACTAATTACACCTCCAAACGCAGAGGGAATATGCCTGAAAACCTGGAGAGCTGGCCGGTAGTCATTGCCAACAGTACTGAGGTAGGTGGACCAAGGATCTGACTGCGTAAGACAGTTTCCTATGAGATTGCTCTATCCAAGCACTGAATCTAGACAGCCAAACCTATTATTGCCATTTTTATTTTCCTTAATTCTGAGGAATTCCCCCATTGTTCTGTTCAGAGAGTCTCCTGGCAGCCATAAGAGATGAAATCAATCTCAACTCAATGAAATATCAACCATGACATATTGGCTCTCAGCAAAGACAAATGACACATCCCAGGTTATCATTGGTCAAAACAGGAAATCTGATTACAGCAAGCCTGGTGGCATGTTTGTGCAAATTGAACACATTTGGTGGAAGCATCGCTTACGAGACAAAATGCAACTGGCTGTTTGGTTTTAATGATTCTTAACCAGCACTACACAGGACAACGAGACAGCACATCATTCTCAAGTATGAGTGGTGGCTGAACATGACATCAAAGTTGAAGTTTTGCATATCTTTCTTCATAACAGCATAACATAGAAAATATAATTATGTGAACCATATAAGAATATGTTGATTGTCTCGGAAAAGAAAGCAGTGTGGGTGAGATCAAAACCCCACTAGCTGCAAAATTAAATCTAGTAGTAATGGACACTCTAAAAACCCCCAAAAATATCCCAGTTCATATCTTTGTGGTTTTACTTCTGGCCATGCCTCATTTCCCCTTGAGAACGCCTTGTCTTTATTGCAGTAAGATGAAGAAGGGTGATGAAAACCCATGATCTTTCACAATCCCACCATCCTCCTTGACAACTGCTCCAGCAACATCTAGGGGTTCATAGGTTCCCCAACACTGCAGAACTATGGGATTGTATCAAAGGCTTCATGGAAAAGGTAGACTTTGATTCAGGAAGATGGTGTCACACAGGCATACTGGAAGGCAGTTTTGAACATGGGGGGCAGCAAGGGAGAAGGGGCTAAAGTCATCTGAGAGGTGCAGGGGTGGTGGAGATCAAGAGTCAAATGTCATGGACAAGTCTGCATTAGAATCCAAGCAACAACGAAAGCCTGGCTGTTTATCATGTTCTGTCAAGGACTCTCCTTAAACCCCAGGCTCCAAAAGGCAAGGACATTAAAGTTTCCATGCCCTTATTAGGCATGTTACTTAGGCAATGCTGATTTGGTATTTTATCCTGTGGTTAGTTCAAGCTTCACATCAGCCAGAGACAAGTAAACCAACACCTTACAAAAGGCAGGTTATGTGTATTATTGACAGGATCATGTACAGTTTGGCTTATTTTCACTTTTAAAACCACCCCATCTTTTTTCCTTATAGATGAGCGAAGACTCATTGGCCTGCATTCTCCCTGCCCAGACCCCCATGTCAAAGCTGATGCCAAAACCTTGTTTGTCTAGACTCTGCTATGTATAGCTGCACATGTTTTACATACATGCTGTGAATGGAACTTAGATATCTTATTTTATGCTACACATGTTCTCTATTTCTCGTTTGGCACCAGAACCAAAATACTGTATGCATTACCTAGAAGCCAAACTTCACATAAGGTATCTATTCAAAAAATGGACAAACTGAGGAAATGGGTCTCACAGCAACATGACAAAAATTAAATGTTCCACAAGACCTCTTTTCCCACCCTCAGTCCAGGATGGTTTTATTTTGCACTTAGCAGGTCTGTATAGACAGCCAGAAGAGGAATTCAGCTTTCTCTCCCTGCCACCACACCTCAAAAGAAAAGATGGGGAGGGGAAAACCTCTTAAGGCTACATCAAGTATCTCTATTGGAGTTAAATCCATTCCCTGCTGTCGAGCTGGAGTGGAGAAGCTGCGCTAAATATTTAAGGAACAAATGGCAGTTCCAACTTGGCTACCTTCTCCATGAAGAGATTTACTGAAGGTCTCATGCAGATGGAGCTGAAGACTGTGATAATGTGAACAGGACATATGGCAGCCTGCATGAAACCACCCGCCTCCCGCTCACCTTCTGGGCTCCGCAGCCCTAATGAGGATGGAAATCCTTGGAATCCCACTGGGTGGTGGAAACCATTTCCCAGCTCCATCCTTGAATTCCCTATAAAAGTGAAGGCAGGAAGCATATGCCCCTACTTTGCTTTCAGGAGGACAATGCCCTCTCATCTCACCATGAAGCCTTCTCATGAAGCCAGTGCTGAGTGAGGGCAATGCTCCCTCACCTCACTCTGGAGACCCTGGGGAGGGGGTGGCGTCACTTGTCTGCAATTGGGACTCTTGGAATTGCTACCACTGCCAGCGGTATGTCATACACACACACACACCAAAATATCACCACACCCAAACCTCTCAGTGTGGGAAGGAAGTAGTGGAGTTCATGAAGGTATTTCATTGTCTGACTCTTCTTCAACATTTAGGGCCTGAAGGAAGCAGTGTCGACACAGAAGACTCACACATACCCCTTATCTCTCAGTCAGGGCAGAATGTTTTTTTCCAAGATGATATTAGCAGCCACTTGCTACGGCCTTGTGAAAATTCGCAAATATATCACAGCAGGATTCTTTTCAGACACTCATTTTTTCCTGTGAAATGGGGATGTCTCTTCAAAAATGGTTGACTACAATTTTGGGTTCTTTTAAATGAATAAAATGATTTAAATTGGTTAACTTAATTGGTTATTTGACCAAGGCTGCACTCCAATGAGCACTTACTCAAGAGTAAGTCCCATTGAACACAATGGGGCTTAGGAAGTTATCTTAAACTAGATCAGAGTTTTTGCCCAGCCAACTCAATATTGTCTACTCTGACTGGCAGCCACTCTACAAGGTCTCAAGGTCTTCCACCTCAACCTGGTATTTTCAACGAGATATGCTAAAGTTTGAACTTGGACCCTTCAGAATAGTCTACTACATGCTCTAGAATTTTTTTATATTTTATATACATATATAATTCTATCAATATTTGTTTAATTGTTGCTTTCTGGATGTTTTAGCAGTTCTTATTTTTATCTGTAAGGTGCATTACAGGGTATAAAATTTTTATTACTACTACTATTATTATTATTATTATTATTATTATTATTATTATTATTATTATTAAGCTATGGCAGCTCCCCTCAACTTATATATAATTGGATTAGGCTGCAAAAATGAATCAGCTGGCCTTCCTAGGTCTTCTCCAGTTGCCCACAAATGTGAAGGTGCTCAGTATTGCACTCTGCATCAACTTTCACACATTGAAAGCATGTATAATATGCACAGCTCCCCCCAAAAAAAACCACAGTGCCCTCCAGCTCCCCGAAATCAAACTGTATTCTTCTCCAAGAAGAATACCAAAGCCAGTTCTTCCAGGCTTCTGGATCCCAGGCAGGAGTGTTTCAAACTGACGTGTTCATCGTTCCAGTTCACAGCAGCGCTGCTCAGCTTGTGTCTGGCCTCTTGCAAGATAATTCTCAAACAACCAAAAGGGAAAAATAATGGGATGTATTTGTTACACTGTTCATGCCCTCAGTTGATGCTTTAAGATTCCAGTGCAATTTTGGTTTCAAAGAATGCTGTACATTCCTTTGAAATGTGGAAGATATTTTCCAAACATACTTTATCAGAGAAATTTTAACTCTGTCATCACGATTTCCCACAAACAGCTTTCAACAAAGTGTACAAAAGTGAATAGTCAATCTGTTTTCCTAAAATGACCCCCCACTAAGACACAAACATAGGGGATCATAATAATCACCACAAGAAAGGGTATAAATCCCAGAATAATTGTGCAAGCCCCAAAATAGTTTTCCAGTTTACAAATTCAAGATTTAAAGGAGGACATTTATTCCCAGATAATATAGAGCAAGCACACACACACACACACACACACACACACACACACACACACCAATGGACATTCAAGAATTCTCTTGCCCACTGATCCAAGCTGAAATTCTGCTGGGGGAAACAGTCTTACTGGTCTCTGGGTGAAGTTAACAGGAGACCAGAATGGCTGAGTAGCTACTGGAATTTAAGAGATGTTAACAATGGACATGGGAACAATGTTGCAGGTGAAACAGGAGGACCATATTTATTCAGAACATAGAGACACCACCAAACACAATGCCCTTTTGCTGAGTTCTTCTGTCTTGGTCACTGAAGGCTCATGAGATAGATTACGAGATGGAAGTGGAGGCTAACAGGTGAACCGGGAAGACAAATCAGTAGAGAGCAGATTGCAGAACAAAGCAAGATGGCAGGAAAAAGATTGGCCAAACACAGTATGCAGGACCTTTGACAGCTCCAAGGTACCTTCCTCCAGCTGCCAGGGCTGAACTGAGTGTTTATGACAACCCTGATGTCTTTTTTAAAAAAGCCCCACCTCCTTGATGAGGTGCAACATCGTAAAGAGCTCATGAACTACCTTGAAGACTCAGTTTCTTTCAAATCCTCCAATATCTTGGCCAGGCTTTATATTCCAGGATAAGGAAAGTTGAAGGAGTGACTTCCTACGGGGCTTTGGATACTTGCGTCAGTCAACTCGGCCTAGGTTTGCATCTAGCAGTGCCATTCTGTTCATCGTTTGCTGCTCTGGAGATTTGGCATGTGAGTTGTCAGTGCTATATTGGTCCTCTCAAGCTGTACTTTCTAGGTTGGTTCCAGAGTTGTAATACACTTGTATATATTACAATTGATAAAACACTTCTCTACCCCAGAAAAGAGATCTAAAAGATATTAAAGATATACATTCACATAAAAATCAAAGACCCACAGTTGGTCAGCACCTTTATTAGGATCAACCAAATGTTCTAAGAATAGTGAACAAACAAAAGTCAAAGTAATATCAAGAAAAACCTGAACCTAAGCAACAAAGCCATCAGAAACATCAAAACAACAAAGTTTAAGGGGAAGCAACCAGTGCTGAATGCCTATCAAAACACGGCAGTCTTCACCAGATATCCAATTATTAAAAAGGAAATAAGTAGGTGAACTTTTGAGGGAAGGTCTGGGGGCTGCAACTGAAAGGGGCCTGAAGGTGATAAAGAGCAAAACATGGTCTCCCCCCCACCCCCCGCAATCCTCAGAGACCCTCAGATTCCCTCCTAATACTTCAACGGTGTCTCTGGAAATTGTTTCCATACAAACTACGGTATGTATGCATATTTGCTCAAAGTTTGGAGTCCTCAAGAGATTCACTCCTTAGTGGACCTTGAACGCAAAGGCATGGTAGTGAAAGAGTAGACACAACTGCACATACTTTAGCAGAAAAGGATTTCCAAGAACATACTGCGAAATTACAGATTCCATGAAAATGTAAATTGTGTGATGCTGCAACAGGAATTGTAACAGGCACCTTCTGCTGTAGCTTTTAAATGCCTGCTGAAAACTTTTCTGTTCTGTCTTGATTATTTTGCAGGGGACTGAAAATACATCTTTCCACGATGGAAACCTTTAAATAAGCTTTTTACTGTATGGTTTTTGTATTTTGTTGTAAACCGCTTTGATATCTTTTAATTAAATAGTGGTCTATAAATATTCCATAGAACAAAGGTTTTTAGGGTGAAGGTCTGCATTGCAGGGGGTGCACTAGATGACTTTGGGAGTCCCTTCAAACTTCTATGACTGAAGGCAGTCAAGGGAAAAGAGGAAATAATGGTACCCACATGCTACAAAATAGATTTCCCCCCATAATGCAACAATTATTTCTTTTCAACCCATGCCTTAACATGAGTAACCAAGAGAGAGTTGCCAAATTTGGATTTCATTCTCCAAATAACAATTGTCTGTAAAATTATTCATTTGTAATCCTAACCGATAAAAGAGTTTTGTTTCCTTCTAATAAATTGCCAAAGCTATTTTGGAATTGCTACAGAAGCTTCATGAAATGCACACTCTTGCTTGCTTTCCCTTTTCTCAGTATGTGTAGAATCCCAAAATATAACTACCTACACATGTTCTGAACCCAGTCTGCCATTGGATGATTAAGAAAACATATTAAATAACGGGAAAGTATACATCACTGATGCACAAGGCTTGAAAGAAAATTCTTCCCAGATCATGGCATCCAGGGATTCCAAAGCTTTGGCCATAAGATCTACCTTACCCTCGGGGCTTCTAACACACTATGTTTTAACACACTGAAGTACATAGTTATGTTTTCAATTGTATGAAAATGGTACAAGGAAAGTGTGGGGGGGGGGGAGTGGCAGCTGCTGCTGTGCTACCCCACACATCAGCTGTTGGGCAGGAAGGCCTCAACAAAATTATGCATGGCAGGGAGAAAGTGGGTAGAGAAAAGCTTTTCTTCCTCTCTTGTAGCCCTTGAACTCTGGACATCCAGTGAAGCTGCACGTTGGAAGATTCAGGACAGCAGATACAAGAAATAACTGATTCATGCAGTGCAGAGTTCAACTATGGAACTCACTCCCACAGGAGGCAGGGATGGCCACCAACTGCCTCCACCATCAGCAGCAAGAAATGCCTCTGCATCCCAGTTGCAGGAAGCCATGGGAGCAGGAGAGGGCTGCTCTGCTCTGCTCCTGCTTGCCAGATCCCCAGAGGCATCTGGTGCAAACAGGATGCTAGACTAGATAGTCCAGTGGCCTCGTCCATCAGGTGGTCCTTATGTTCAGATGTGGCCAAACCAACAACTCTTAGGGTTCAGAAAATGAAGGGGTGGAATTTATGGGCCTCCTCTATGCCCCCCCCCAAGCCTCAGCCTTATTCAGCACATTCAGAATCTTCAACGCTCACAAGCATCCTGCAGAAAAAGCAAGGAAATGAGCAGAAAATAAAATTCATAATTAATCATTATGCTGAAAAGGCAAAGGAAGAAAATGTCATACATTTTTCCTCCTTTTTTTGAAAGAAACTCTTAGGAGGTACATTAAATCCTTTCATTTCCTCTGCATGCCAGTCTTGCAGTGCTCCTAATTAACTCCAAGTTGGAGGTCAACTTACAAACTGGAGCTGAATTAAGGCAGGAAAAATGGATTCATAATTCAGAAGGAATTAACCTGCACCCTGTAATTCTGCAATGCCAATGTTGTGTTACATAAAAAAAACTCAGAGACATGCAAAACCCCTTTTCAGTTAGGTGAACTGAATTTCTACAGTTGAATTTTAGTGATTAAAGAAATTAGATGACATTTCTTTTTAGTTCAGAACAAGTTCAGAACTTATCAAGAAATTGTTTCACCCTTTTGCTCACACATTTCTCCAAGATAAATCCTCCAAAACTATTTCCTTCATAGTTACCCATAAGTGTTTGGTGTGTGTGTGTAAAGATTAGGAAAATAACGGGGAAGTGTTGATTCCTCCCAAAGTTCTACTCCCCCATCTGTTCTCCCATTTTCTGCAGCAGGAGTAGCCAATATGGTGCCCCTCATATTAACTACAGCTCCCATCTACCCCAGCCAGCCTGGCCAATGCACAGGCCTGGTGGGAGTTGTACTTTTTGTCTCATTTGGCCAACTAATTCATGTTGTACATGGAAAGGCAAACATAAATCAAATGATTTTACAAGTTAATGGTAACAGAGTTCATCCCATCACCTGCAACTGTTTGCAGCTCGTACCTGTCATTGCTTGGGAATTCTAAGAAACAAATAAACAAAAATCAGTGCATTTTTGAAAGGTTCAATCCATCATTTTCATTCATTGCAACCAACATAGATGAAAACCTGCTCCTTTATTTCAAGAACCATGCAAAAGTTGGTCGTCAAAATGCAAAATGTACAGAGAAAAATAACAGATAAATAACTCATTGTTTATTAATATTATCTCTAGCAGGAAGTGCCCACTGCTACCTGGGAATTCAAAGGGGGGGGGGATAGTGTAGCTGGAGCTAGTATCTGTCATGAGAAAAATTGGGTGAAGCCAAGCCAAAGTTATTCTTTGGTCCACCATCTTGATTTTTTGGTACCTGGCACTCAAACACTGATGAAGATTGCTGCCCCTTCCTCAAGACCCTCATGCAGAGTTTAGTGATGATATCTTGAGAGGGGGCCAAGCCCATGGCCCCCAAAAACATGGGCCAAGTCATGCCAATGTGACATTTTGGTCTGCCATCTTGATTCAAAATACTATCTGGCATCCAAATGTCAACAAAGGCTACCACCTCCAACTTGGGAACCCTGGTGCCGAGTTTGGTCAATGGTAGGTCACGAAGAGTCGGACACAACAACAATAATAATAATTTATTATTTGTACCCCGCCCATCTGGCTGGGTTTCCCCAGCCACTCTAGGTGGCTTCCAAGAAAGACCAAAAATACACTAAAATGTTACACATTAAAAACTTCCCTGAACAGGGCTGCCTTCAGATGTCTTCTGAATGACAGGTAATTGTTTATCTCTTTGACATCTGATGGGAGGCGCCACTACCAAGAAGGCCCTCTACCCGGTTCCCTGTAGCTTTGCTTCTCGCAATGAGGGAACTGCCAGAAGACCCTCGGCGCTGGACGTCAGCATCCGGGCAGAACAATGGGGGTGGACCGCTCCTTGAGGTATACTGGGCCGAGGCCTTTTAGGGCTTTAAAGGTCAACACCAACACTTTGAATTGTGCTCGGAAACGTACTGGGAGCCAATGTAAACGACTAAACAACAACAACAACAAAACTTGAGAGGTGTCCAAATGCATAGAGAATAGATAGACTGACAAACAAACCACCTTCCAAAATATATAGTAGATTATGATTACTATGGTTGTTGTTGTTAGGAGCAGTAACGATTGAACAGGTTTACATAAAACACCCTGGCAGGGCTCTTAGCACACTGCTGCAGCACGGATTTTCGCAGCCCCAGAGAGAGAGTGACCTGGTTGCTGTACTGTGCTTAGCAAGACAGGGCACCATTGAGCCAGAGCATCACCCCACGCCCAGGGCAGGCTCTTTTCCCAAGGGTTGTACTGGGGCAGCACAGGAGACATCCTAGTAGCTTTAGCAAACAAGCTGCTAGATACCTAATGAAATAAAGGCCACAAAAAACCCAGTTTATGTAGCTGGGGAGGTTGGGAAAGAATGAAGTCCTCTTAATGACACAGTATCAAAATATCAGAGGAACCTCTGATTTAAACTTCAAACATTTCAAGCTAAAGCAGCATGCTAAAAACTCATAACGGAGTAGGTTTTTTAAGAGCAAAGCTTACCGTATGAATTCCCCTGTAGAAATTCCAGTGAACAGTGAAAGTTATTTATTTTAAAGCTCAGTTTTAATTGGAAACATATGTTTGGAACAAATGAACAAAATCTCAGTAAGTGTCAGGGATGTGGCTCAACCGCGCGCAGGGGAAAAGTCAGGTTCAGAAATTGACCCAAGTGAGAGAGAAGCTGGCTCTGTAGATGAAAGCTGGCTGACAGAGCCAGGAAGGGGGAGTTCGACCCCCCTTCACAAAGAAGTCACAGTCAGATAGTTCTCAAGAAGGGGAAGAGTTAGGAGGCAGTCAGAGGGTTGCTAGGCAACCAGCAGAGAGGCAAAGGATGAAGAGTGTATGTAGTGTGTCTAGTGTCATTTTAATGTCTGCTGCAAGTAACTCCCCCCCATACATACATACATATTGTTAAGCATCACTGTGCCCAACATCAGCACCAGGAATTTTCCATTTTAACTTCTCAGAATGTTACGAAGTGACAAGGAGAAGTCCCTAAAAATGGATCCTGAAAAAGCATCAAAAGTGGGCTCTGCTGAGGTCCTATCAGCTCCGCCAGGACACTGCATGGCGGCACCAAGTTTGGTCTCTTTAAGCCACACAGTCCCATCCTTTCCCCCAGGGATTATGGGGTCATAGTCCAGCAACATCTGGAGGGATGCAGCATTCCCCTCCTCATCTCAGACTCTCTGGCTCTCTTTTTCTCTTTGCTCATGGGATAGAATCAGTCTTCAAAATTAGCCTCCAAAACAGCAACTTTCCCTGTGGGAAGCCCACCTGCTCAAGCATTTATGCATAACTCGAATGTAGACTAAACAGAACTGATGAAAGAAAGAAAGAAAGAAAGAAAGAAAGAAAGAAAGAAAGAAAGAAAGAAAGAAAGAAAGACAGGCAACCTTTTTAGCCTATAAAGAACAGGCCTGTATTGTTGAGGAAATCGTTTTTGTGTGACCAAAAAATATTTTTCCCCCATCTCTAATTTCTATTATTCCAAAAGTCTGCCAACCTGCAGCTATCATTCCTAATACTGGCACATTCTTGTTGAGGGGGAGAGAGATGCCTGGGCAAGCATTTTCCATTTGGGATATAACAGAAAGCAGATCCTGAGCCCAAGCTCTGTCCTCCGCTTGCTATGAGCGATATATATGTGGCTAACGTATGTTTCCAATTTATACCACACAGGAGTCTGTAAAAACTACAGACAAGCCTAATTAAAATAAAATACTGCCAGGGAGCAATTGCAACTGCCTGGCCGTAGGCATAACATGATTTCCAACACACAGGCCAATTTTCTTGTGCTATGAAGTTGGGGGGGAGGTCCATAAAGCCCCCAAAACTACAAGGTAGAAACGTCATTAAAAGAATGAAAAGGGTTGTTGAAGAAGGCTGGGTTGATATCTGGTAGTGTGTGTGTCTAAAACTAGTTTTGAGGAGAGGGGTTTCAGGAGAACAAGTTTTGACTTCTTTAAAAGTAAGAGCAGATGAAACTCTTTCATAAGGCAGGTCAATGGCTTCACTGCATGGCTGGGCAGTATAAGAAATTCCCTTCCGCCATGCCCTCCACTTTGTGCCAAGGTAACAATGCAACCCTATATACGTGGTCATTATTTATGTCTATTCAAAATAAATTCTCATTTGAGATCAATGAGTTTGCTTGTATTCCTCATCCCTCACCATCCACTTGTTCCTTTGGTGTTGTGTCTCTTTGAATCAAAGAGTTGGAAGGGACCACGAGAGTCATCTAGTCCAACGCCCTGCAATGCAGGAATCTCTTGCTCAAACCCACAAGCCTGAGATGAAGAGTCTCACGCTCTAGGGGCAGAGGTGGCCTTGTTGTTGAGCTGCTGCCCTTATCAGTTAAAAAACAAAATAAAGACCACACAGAATGAAATAAAGCATGAATAAATGAAGCACGGTAAGCATAATAAAATGCATACATTAGCAAATCAAATAAAGCTGCCAACTCACATTAGATGCAGAAACTAATACATGGCTGTGACAGCAGGTATCTTTAAGTTAAATATGTAGCCTCTGCCCACCCAGATGTTGTTGGACTCTAGTTCCCATCAGCCTTGGCCAGCACGACCAAAGGTCAAGGATGATGGGAAATGGAGTCCAGCAACATCTGCAGCATCTGGGAAAGGCTGGCTTAGGAGCATCAATATTCATTACCAGTGAATATTACTGCCTTATAAAGGTGTGATTTTTTTCTGTTAGACTTTTTATCAGGTCTAAAGTTTCATTTAAACCCAACCCTCACAAATCATTACATGGTTTCAAGTTTCCTTTTGGGAGGCCAGCTGAGATGCCAAGTGGTGACTTGACATAATTCTGCCCAGGGCCACAATCTAGGCTGCATTCCTTTACACTACAGTTAAAATTTATTTGAACACCAGGCATGTGAGATTTGAAAATGATGGAAGACCTGCTTGGACCCCAGTGGACCAAATCAAGCTCCCAAGAGACACTTGAGACTTGAAAGGGAAAAGGCTACGTTCTGGATTCTCTTAAACATACATATCTTGGTTGTTCCAGAGTTGAGGCAGTCAAGAGTCTGGCAGATTACACAGAAATGAGTTGGTCAGACTCTCCCAACCTGCTGATCTCAACCAGAATGGCTACAGCCACTGGCAGCCTTCCCACTATGAATTTCCTTAATCCTTTTCAAATACACCCTGAGCCTCTGGTCATAGCCAGGTCTGTGCACTGTGTGAAGTTAATCCTCCATTTGCTGCTCCTGAGTCTGTTGCCCATCTATTTGACTGAGCAGCCACCAAGTTCTAAAATAAGTGGGGTGGGGGGGACTTTGTCCTGTTGACATGACATCATGTGCCGGGGCTCACGTTTTCAAAATCCTTTCTCAAAAATGAGGAATAGAAGCTTGCTAGGAGAAAAGTAAACCAGGAAACTAAGTAGTTTATAATCAGATGTCGAGAAATTGGTCGTATGCTTTGATAGCCTTTCCCTTTTCAAAATGTAACTTAAAGTACATTCGCTTTTTTCCGCAATTCTGCTTCTGCCAGCTGGCAAGTGTCCTAATTTATGTCTGGGATGTAGAGGGCAGATCTGTCCACTTGCTGCTGGGTTTTGGAGCACCTTCACACAAGACTCTGTGTGTACGGTTGAGTGAGTCTCCTTCTCCATAAAGGCCTGTTTGGAGATCAGTGTTGGATATACATTTTCCTTGGCATGTGGGTTTTGGGAGGGGATTTATTTTATTTAACTTTTATGCAGCCGGGGGACAAAATGCTATAAACTACATTCTCACTGAAAGTTCATTCATTAGGGAAAATCATATTATAAGCTGGGAAACAAGACAGCTCAGTTGCACGCTGCTTTGGAAACGACACTCGGGCAAACTCAGGTTGCATTAACAGGTGCATAGTATCTAGATCGTGAGAAGTAAAAAGTCCTCTGCAGGCTGTCTCCTCCTTGGTGCGTTTATAATCAAATGAGAAGAGAGAGGGACACAGCAGCCACCTCTGCCTTTTGCATTGTGCCTCCGTCACCTGGCCACTCCCCCCATGGAAGAAAGGCAGCAGTCAGCAGGAGGCCCGTGAGTCTGGATCAAGCGGGTAGCCTATTCCGGCACCAGCAGTCTTTAATTTTTCCCTGTTTACCCTCCAACTCATGCAGAGTGATGAGGATGTAACTTGTTTGTTTAAATATTTATAATCCACAGTTTCATAAAGTTTCATAAAGTATATCAAGGCAGCTAACCAAATGTAACAACACCAGTCCATAAATATCCATAAAACATAATTTTAAAAATCAATTAATTGTGGGTGTGGTCAAAGATGGCTGGGATGTCTTCACTATGGGGGAGTGGTTGAAAGAACTGGGTAGGTGAACCCTGGAGAAGAGAAGGATAAGGGCAGACATGATAGCAGTCTTCAAACAGAAGATATCAACTTTAAAGTGGAGATTTCTGCTATTGCTCTTTTTCTATTTGCAGAATACTGCAGTATATTGTAGTGACTATATAATGAGCATTCAAAGGTGATTATTCAAATGAGCATTCAAAGGTGATTATCAAAGTGGAAGACAGAAGTGCCTGGCGTGCTCTGGTCCATGGGGTCACGAAGAGTCGGACACAACTAAACGACTAAACAACAACATCTATATGTAAAATTCAGTTTATTTGGTCTACAGATGATAAACATCAAATACAGTATGTGGTCCTTAAGACAACTACAGCAGAGAAAAAACACAAGACACATGAAAACAAATTGAGCCTTTTAAAATAAAAGTATAACAATATCCATTATCAGATATATTCACTCCTTCATGCCATAGGCACCAAAATGTCTTAGACTGAACAAGTTTCCAGAGTGTGTTTTTTAAAACTGCTATCCAAAATAACCATCAGGAACCAGCCAGATCTGATTGTTCCTTCTGGAGTTTTACACACAATGTATATTTCATTCTTTAGAGTGGAGCACCACTGTGTGGCCTTTGTGAAATGAAAATGAATTCTGCATAACTTGAAGGCATGCCCACATTTCCATTCTCTACTGCACAGGTTCCCCATCCATCTGCCACACTCTCTGTCCTTCTGGGAATGGGGGGGGGTGGGGGGGAGTTATGCTTGTAGGTGTCCTGGGACCCATCCTTCAACTTTAAATTTTTTAAGTTGAAAGTTTTACAGTGAATTGAGAGAAATAAGAAAAGAAACAAAAGGAGAAGAAACAAAAGAAAACAGGATAACAAGATGAGCACCAAGAGACAGGGGGAAGTGGGCTAACCCAAAAACCATTATATGGGCAAATGCACACTCCCAGGCAAATCACCATGTAATTGGTTCTGAAACCTTACCACATTACTGCTGGTGAGTGAAAAGTCACATTTTAGCCATGCAAAAACTGGCATCACATCCAGTGAGTGTAAGCATCATACGCTTCATCCGGGGGGGGGGGGATGAGGGAGGAATTGAAAAACGAGGCAGTGGGTGTCCTTTCGGGGCCCCTTCCACAAATGTTTTCACCACTCCGAGTTAAGGAAGGAGAGGGCAATGTGTTTGGAGGTTGGAAAAGAATTATGGGCTGACAACATCTTTCTGAGCCCTCAAATTGCCTTAGGAATTATTTTCCCAGTTTTTCTGTCTTCCTATCAGCTTCTCTGTGTGAACCAGCTGCAGTCTCCCAGGTGCATAGACGCTGCTAGGCAGTTGAATGTGCATGCGTACTCCATCCATTTCCTTCCCTCCCACTCACTCCTTCCGCGTGGCCCTGGCAGTCCCTGCTACGCCCCTGGTTTAACGATACACTGTGTGAAGAAGGCCTCCCTTTTGTTTTTCCTGCATCTTCATTCACCTTCATTTGAAGACCCCACTGGGCTCCACTATCTCCCCAAGGAACTCCGTCTGGCATCAACCTTGCCACCTTTTAGGTGCCAGGCAAAGATGTTTCTGTTCTCCCAGGGTTTGGGATCTTAAGGTGGAAGTGACCTTTGACCAGTTTTGCTGTTTATCTTTAAGGGTGGTGCGGCATGGAATCTCCCATGTTATTATTGGATAAACACTATGTTTTATAGTTCTATCTATTTTATGATATGTTTATATTTTAGAAAGTTACTTTGCATTGTACGTATTTTTGTAAGTTGCTTTGAGATTGATTTAATTGATGAACCGATTTAGAAAAATAATAATAGCAGCAGTATTTCCAGGGGGAAGAATATTCTCTATCCACATTTTCAGAGGTCATTACAATGTATTCCTTTCTTTATCGAGTGCAATGGAATAGCAGATTGTCCACCAGGTGGCACCAAAGGTCAATTTAGCTCACTGTGATCTGTGGCCTGGGACTGTTGGAAAAGAAGGAGTTGGCAGCAGCAACCAGAATGGAATTTTACTTTTGATGGTATGTGCAGCGTACAACCTTGTTATTACCAACACACTCTTTTGACAGAAAAATAAATTTAAAACTTCATGGAGGCATCCTCGGTCAAATCATTGGCACCTCTTAGACTATGTTATTGTCTGTGCTAAAGATTGCCATGATGTGCTCCTTACCAGAGCTATGACAAGCGCTGACAACTGTTGGACTGATCACCGACTAATACACTCCACGATGGCTATCAAGATTATACCTCAATGCAGGCTTCAAGGACCAAAAACCAAAGCGCACAATGAGCACTCAAGCCCTTCAAGATCCCATTAAACGGGACTGCTTCCAAACGACTCTTAAGGACCATCTGCTTTCAGAATTCCCTGATAACATCTAGGAACACTGGACCAAGCTAAAAACATCCATTATTGCAGCCAGTGAACAAATGATTGGATACCAAACCAAGAAACACCAGGACTGGTTTGATGAGAATGACAGTGAGATTGAACACATGATTGACAAGGAAAGGAATGCCTTTCAGATCTGGCAAAGAGGTAGAAACTGCGCCACTAAGAAAAAAACCTATGCCAACGCTAAGGCTGAGGTTCAAAGAAGAACCAGAGAACTAAAAAAAACCTGGTGGGTAAAAAAAGCTCAAGAGATCCAGCACTTAGCCGACACTCATGATGCACAGAGTTTCTTTAAAGCCACAAAAACCATCTATGGGTCAATAAATCATGGCATATGCCCCCTACACTCAGCAGATGGTACCACACTTCTAAAAGATAAAATAGCTATTGCACTGCGCTGGAAAGAGCATTACCAACATCTCCTTAACCGCAACTCCCCTGTAGCTGCTGAGGTCCTCTCACAAATTCCACAAAACCCAGTTAGAGATCAGCTTGCCGTATCTCCAAATCTGGGAGAGCTGTGTATAGCTATTAACCAAATGAAAAACAACAAAGCCAGTGGACCTGATGGGATACCTGCCGAAATCTTCAAAGTGGGTGGAATTGAATTTACACAACTTCACAAGCTCATCAAAAAAATTTGAGAAAGAGAAGAAATCCCAGCCGACTTTAGAGATGTCAAAATCATCAATCTCTTTTAAAAAGGTGACAGAACTGATTGCGGAAACTATCAAGGCATCTCTCTATTAGCTGCGGCCGGCAAAATTCTTGCAAGGATCTTAGCAAACAGTATCTTAACAATACCCGAGGCAAGCCTTGCTGAACCCCAAAATGGTTTTCGGCCTTCTAGGGGGACAGTGGACATGATTTTTACTGCTCGACAGCTTCAAGAAAAATGCACAGAGCAAAACCAACCCCTGTATATGGCGTTTATTGACCTAAGGCTTTCGACACCATAAATTGTAAAGCCCTGTGGACTGTCCTGAAAATTGGCTGCCCAGATAAATTTGTAAACATAATTCGGCTCCTCCATGATAATATGACAGCAACAATCACAGATAACAATGGCTCTCAAAATGAACCATTCACAGTGGGATCAGGTGCTAAACAGGGTTGTGTTATTGCCCCAACTCTATTCATTATTTTCATTGCCATGATCCTACACTTTGTCAAAGGGAAACTCCCCACCCGAGTAGAAATCATATAATGAACAGATGGAACGCTCTTCAATCTGAGCAGGCTGAAAGCAAAGAGTAAGGTTACCGTATCTTCCATCATAGAGCTTCAGTATGCTGAAGACAACGTAGTGTGCGCACGCTCAGAGGATGACCTCCACACCATCCTAAATATATTTGCAGAAGCTTACGAAAAGCTTGACCTATCACTCAACATCCAAAAAACCAAAGTTGGCAAACAAGTACAAAATAACTCCTCTGCAGTGCCACAAATCCAACTCAATGGTGTAACGCTGGAAAATGTTAATCACTTCTCCTACCTAGGCCATTATCTTTTCACAAGGGTCAACATTGATGCCGAAATCCAGCATCGCCTGAGCTCTGTGAGTGCGGCTTTCTCCCAATTGAAGTGCAGAGTGTTTGAGGACTGGAACATTCACAGGGAAACCAAAATGCTTGTTTACAAAGCTATTATACTACCAACCTTACTGTATGCTTGTGAAACATGGACCACTTATCGATGCCATCTCCAACTCCTCGAAAGATTCCATCAACGGTGTCTCTGAAAATTTGTACACATCACTTGGGAAGACAGGCAAACCAATACCAGTGTACTGGGAGAAGCAAAGATCACCCGTGTTGAAGCAATGATTCTTCAACATCAACTTCGTTGGACTGGTCATGTTGTGCGGATGCCTGATGATCGTCTTCCAAAGCAACTACTCTATTCCGAACTTAAAAATGGAAAGCGTAATGCTGGTGGTCAACAAAATAGGTTCAACGACTTTCTCAAGGCAAATCTTTAAAAATGTAGTATAAACACCAACAATTGGGAAACACTTGCCTGCGAGTGCTCCAATTGGAGAACAGCCTTTACCAAAGGTGTCATGGGCTTTGAAGACACTCGAACTCAGGACTCAAGGGAGAAACATGCTAGGAGGAAGGCATGATTGGCAAAGCCACACCGTGATCAACTCCCATCTGGAAACCAATGTCCCCACTGTGGAAGGACGTGTGAATCCAGAATTGGCCTCCTGAGTCACTTACGGACTCGTTGTTAAAACCGTGTTTATGGAAGACAATCTTACTCAGCTACGAGGGATCGCCAAAGAAGAAGACTTTTCTGTAAAATGAATAAAGCCAAGAAAGGTTCACATCCTTCTTTAAAAACATACTGAGCTGTATACAAGAAGATACTTGCACAAACAAACAACATTTTTGATAGTGCAAGGAGAACCAGTGACTTACAATTATGCCCCCTCTATATGCAGACCCCCTGGCCTGATCTTACCACACTATTTATTCCCCATGATAACTCAGAGGAGAACAGGAGGCTGCAAGAGGGAGGGCAGAGCAAGGGAGTAAAATGCTGCTCACACTTATTAGGATCCAGCCCGTGACCTATAGGACTGGCCACAGGCCGTCAGGCACCTTTCACAAAGGGACTTGTCAATATTAATTGACTGCCCCTTTCTCCTCAGCAGTTAGAAGGTTGGGATGTGAACATTTTGGCTCCAATCACATCCTACATTGTGTATGGCACAGGGATAGCACCCAGAAGTGCAGGTTCTATTATCACATATTCAGTATGATGCCATATTACTCTGTACACCCAGGCTCCCCATCGCCACGTGCCTTTGGGTTAGACTGTGGAAGGAGAGAGAGGTGAGGAAATGAAGAATGTGATACAAAAAACCAGAGGATGGAGTACCCTATGCAGTTTGAGGGTGAGCTTGACACTTTTGACGACACCCCCATATTCTCAACAAGACAGATGCCACCATGGAACCCAGTGCAAGTCTGGCTGAGACCACAAGATGTCAGATTAACACTAGATGTCACTATACCCTAATTTTACAACTACTACTATTTGCACACACTGTATCTTTTTGGGTCACTTTGCATGATAAAGACACCCAGCTGCAGAATTCACACATATTGCAGCAAGTGGGAAAGCTTTATATTAATACATAATACTTGAGATCGGTCCCCTTCAAAATACTGACAGTAGATGGCCTGATCCTCTCCCCAGCTGCTGTTTGTACACATTTTAAAGGAGCAAGCTGAATTGCAACGCATTTGTCCTTTTCCGCCTGAGTGTCAGCATCTCTTGCTTTCCTGGATGAACATGAGAACATAGGGATGTAAAAAGAGCCCACTGGATCCAGCCCATCTAGTCCAGCATCCTGGTCTCCCGGTGGCCAGCCAGGTGCCTACGGGAAACCAGTGAGCAGGATTCAAGCCCAAGAGCATTTTGTGGTTTCCAGCAACTGGTATTCAGAAGCATCACTGCTTCTCACTGTGGAGGCAGAGAAGAGCCAATAAGGTTAGCAGCCATCAATAGCCCTCTCCTGCATGAATTTGTCTACTATTTTAAAGTCATCCAAGGAAGTGGCCATCACTGCTTCCTGTGGGAACGAGTTCTCTAGTTCTACTATGTGCTGAATGAATCTCACTGCTTGGTCTTTACACTCTCCAGGTTCCCCCATTATGCCATGTAGTCAATGTGAGCACCCTGTGCCATTCCATCCTGGCACTGGGGAGTCCTGGGGCCCAAGGAAACACTTGGGACAGCCCAGGGCTGGCCAACCTATGAGACAAGGTGAGGCAACCATCTCAGGCAGCAGGATCCATCTGGCGCTCCTCAGCAGCCACCCCCCACCCAACTGCCTCCTCCACAGCAGTTTCTTGGCAGATAGGAGCCAAAGCTGGTCTCCTCCTACCCTTGTTCCCGATGTGGATCTTTATCCCCTTGTTCCTGGTGTAGATCTTCACTCACCCCTTCCTCCCTTGGTTTGCCTCAGGTGCAACAATTTATTGGGCCAGCCCTTGCACATGGCTTGGCAGCAGAGATATCCTGACAGCTGCATCTTGCAGTTTTCAACTCCGTTCTGAAGCTGCTTCCTGCACAGCCGAACAGCTTTTGTTCCAACAGAGAAACTTTAATCTCTCTGCTGAAAATGTCCAGGCCCTCGGGGTGGCAGCTCTTGCTCAGTCACACCTGCACGGTGCCTCCAACAGGTAAACCGAAAGCTGGTCTACTTACCACCCATTCTGCCACTACCCTATAAAAAGAAGCATTTGGCTGAGGACTTCACTTGCTTAGCTCATTCCTTTTTAAGTTATTGTGCATTTCCACAGTGTATCTGGCACCCTCACAAAGGCTATTTTGATAAGGACAGGGTAGAATCCAAACCAATGGATTCAAATGGCAAGAAAGAAGATTCTAGCTAAAGTTTAGGAAGAATCTTCTGGTGGTGAGAGCGGAATGGACTCCCTCGGAAGGTGGTGGACTCTTCTTCCTTGGAGGTTTTTAAGCAGAGGTTGGATGGTCATCTGCCAGGGATGCTTTAGTTGTGATTACTGCATTTCAGGGGGTTGGGCTAGATGACCCTCGGGATCCCTGCCCATAAACATTAGGGGAAATTGTGCATGAAAATTCATATATTTGGTGAAAATAACACCTAACAGTACATATTTTTGTGAAAGTAACCTATAAGAATGCATTGTACTCCTAACATGAATGTTAGGAGAAACATTCTGAGCAGTAACTGGGAGACCAAGAGGTTGGCACATTCACCCTTTCCTGCACACAAGGTTCAAGGCTGTTGCCTGAATCATCCACCTCCCTTCTGTTAGCATTAAGAGGCTTTGCTAACAGGTTTGGAATGGGAAAGAAAGTCTCAATGATTATGTCAAGAAAGGAATGGCATTGCCAGCTGTAAAAGAAGAACAAAAAGAGGCTTATCATGGCACCATCCCACAATCCAACTGAGCTTTCTAAAAGGATTATGGTGCACCCTGTTTGCAAGTGAAGATACAAGAAAAAGGAGATGGACTATCACTATGTTTAAAAAACAAAGGTATAGAGAAGAAGAATTTTAGCAGAAAGAGTAACCCAAGACACAGTTCCCACAGAGGCAGAACTAGGCTTTATTTCACCCGGCTCAAAGACCCAGTTTGGCACACACCCACCCCCGTGCATTTGTGTAGAAGAAGAAGAAGAAGAGTTTGGATTTGATATCCTGCCTTTCACTCCCTTTAAGGAGTCTCAAAGCGGCTAACAATCTCCTTTCCCTTCCTCCCCCACAACAAACACTCTGTGAGGTGAGTGGGGCTGAGAGACTTCAGAGAAGTGTGACTGGCCCAAGGTCACCCAGCAGCTGCATGTGGAGGAGCGGAGATGCGAACCCGGTTCCCCAGATTACGAGACTACCACTCTTAACCACTACACCACACTGGCTCTCACACACACACAGGCTGGGAGCCTCAGTGGCGCTCCTCTGGAGGCTTCTTCCGGGGCAAAATACCAGGCTAGCCCTCACCCCCTATAGCTACCGTTCTAGTTCCCATTCCTTCCGTTTTTGCAGCAATTCAAGCTAAGTGAGATTATGATGCTGGGTGCAAATGTTTCCACCATTGTGCTTATTTCCTTCCTACTTTTAGAAAGACATCATTTCATATAATCCTTTTAATTGGAGTGACCAGGGATTGAATCCGGGACCTTCAGGAGTCAATGCAGGTGTTCTCCTACCAAGACCCATCACAAAGCAGTAATGTGCATTAAAACGTCAATGAAAGATTAAAGCGTATTATGCATCAGTGCATCACTTGATATTGTAATGCTTTGTAAATAAAAAAAGGGATCCTAGATGTGAAAGCACTAAGCAAAAGAAACAGCTAAAACAAGAAAGAGGGTGCTTCTTTCTCTTTTTTTTGAAACTGTCTCTCTCTCTCTCTCTGGTGAATCTGAGGCTGGAGGAGGAATTCAATACAAACCTACCAATCCACTTTCTGAAACAATATGTGTGCTGAAGCACAGCCACACTTCTCCTGTATTTTACAATAAGGTTCTCCTGCTAAGGAAAGTGTAACCAACAACTGATTGATTGTTTTGGCAGGCATAAAATGCAAGAACATATCAGCTGGCAAATAACAGCCACTACGTGTCATCTGTGAAATGCTGTTGGATACAAAATATAGTCAAATATTAAATACCATGCTGTCAGATCCATTGCATTCCAGCTATCAAATCCTGGCAAATAATATCAAATATTGACATCAGGATTTCTCAAAATGTCAAGTAACTGGAGAATATCCAGCAAAATATTCAAAGGATTACTGACATCAGCGTTCAAAGGAGAGTGCAGGGAGGCAAATTAATTTAGTTGCTGTGAAGTTCTAAACACTCTGGAATACAGATTAGTTACATGCCAATTTTGCTTCTGAGGTTTATTGAACATTAGGTCATTTGAAAGAAAGTACAAGTTCGGCTAATCAACTAGCAGTAATCTGTACATTTTTACATGACAGCTCCTTTAATTTTTAATCCCATCACTCTCCTGTTTTGATCAGAACCTGCCTAAAAGAGATTCCCTCTGTCATGCGCAGAGAGAGAGCATTAGCTGATGAACAAGCAGAACACAGGAAGCTGCCAGATCCCAGGCCAGAAAACTGGTCCATACAGTCTAGCATTGTCCGCTCTGACGGGCAACAGCTCTCCAGGATCCCAGGCAGGGAAAGAGGCTTCCCCTCACCTGCTCCTAGATCCCGTTTCCCATGAAGATGCTGCCAGGGGCCTCCTGCAGGGGCTGTACCGCTGAGCCATGGTTCCTCCTGGCCATTCACTCCTTCAAAGCATTTGTTGCCCTTCTTTCCTCAGCAGGGCTCAAGGTAGCTCAGGACAATGACATTAAAACAATATAATGACAAGCAAGTAGCAGGAAGAAAAAGTGTCTTAAGACCAATGTCATAAAGACAGCTTCCAGCAGGTGAAAAGCAAGTCATCCAAACTACTTATGGCACATAGGTCAGGCAAACCCTGACTTTCTGCAGGCAAATAGCATGAATAATATGAAGCTGCCACAAGATACATAAATATTGTTCTGGCTATTATAGTATGGTGGCACTAAGAATGTTGTTGATGGAGAGATGTGGCTGAGGGGGGCGGGGGGTGGGATCTCCATGGATGAGGCTCCTGTAAGAGAGAGAGGTCTGAAGCAGCTCTTGTCCATCCTCTTTGGTCTCCCAGTGGAGTCCTACACATCATGGATGACGACCCTGTGACCTCCAAGACTCCAACCCCCATCAGCCATAGGCAGCACAGCCATGGCCAGAGAGGATGGGAGTTGTAGTCCAGCCATATCTGTAGGGTCATAAGTTTGTCTTCCCCACTATTCGTTCATTCATTCATTTCAGATGTTATAAACTGATTTAAGATTCGTGGTCAAAAACAGAATATAAAGCATAATACAAATAAATAAATAAATATAAAAATAAAAATAGAATGTTGACTTTTGTTTTAATGAGTTTCAGCTTATAGTTGATTTTAATTATTTTTTGAAAGTTTCACATAGTTATCCATATTTTTATGGATAATTTCACCGTTTTATTCTTTTGAGGGCTTCTGTTAGCTTTTTTAACAATCAAGGGGCATATAATTTTTATTAAATAATTTAAATTAAGACAAAAAATAAAATAATTCAGGATGGCTTGGGGGAAAGGAAACCTTTCAACAAATGTCAAGAACATAACCATACTGGGACTTGCTTCACTTGTAAGAGAGGAGATTTCCAAGACCCTGCCATTGAGATCAATGGATGAAGATCTCTGGATGGTGCCGCATGTGCCTGAGAGCGCCTGGCTGCAGGGCACATGCGGCACCATCCAGAGATCTTCATCCATTGATCTCAATGGCCGGTGTGGATGCCGCAGGGGAGGCAGGTTTTTCACACGTTTGCATTACAATCCTATGAATGTCCACTTGGAAGGATGCTCCATGGACTTCAATGGTGCTTTCTCTCAGATTATCAAGTGTGAGATGACTGCCATACTGTCCTCTGCATTTGTGTCCCCATCTCCCTTCTCCAAAAAAACCACCCAGAGGGTGGCAAAGCAGCTACATTGTGAAGATCCCAGTTGAGCTTCAGGCACTCAGGATCAGAAGAGCCTTTGGCTTTAGATCAAGAGATCGCTTGGTGAATAATCTGACCTTAAAAACACACCTGCCATCCACAATAAGGTTACCAGATTCCCCCCCCCCCAATGATTCCGGGGACACTTTTCAACTTCCTACTAAATAGATGGATTTTGTCAGGGGACTGATATGTAAATCCGGGGACTGTCCCTGGGAAATGGGGACGTCTGGTAACCTTAATCTACAAGAAAATGCAACACTTCCAACTATGCTACAAACAAAGCCCAAGAAGATGCGCAAGGTTGTCTGAATATGGACAAACATGGAGAGAGAGGAGAAAGATAAAGAGGAAAGGTTGTCTTTGTCTCTGTGACAAGTGCCCTGGGATGGCAAACAATATATTTTAAAACAAAATATTCATCCTCCCCATGCACATACTTTGTTGGTGGGCTTTTTAGTTTAGTTTTGATTTTGAGAAATCAGCACGTAGAAACGGCGCATAAAGACAAAAGAAACCCTCTCCAGGTGGGCATCATCCCTACCTTGCACTGCCCAGACACGCAGACGGAGGTTGCATTTTGGTCACATGGCGTCCCGTCAATGACCTTCTCCGCTTGTCTCACGTAGAACCGATAACCTACTGCTCGACAATTAAGTTCGCATTTCTGACTGCCCTTAACTGAAAGAAAGAGAGAGCGAGAAGGCCATGAGTATGGCTAGGGCTAGGTTATACCACCACAGCACAAACAGAAAGCTTGAGTGGAAAGAAGCTAATGGCGGGCTGGAGCTCCCCAACCCAGCCTTCACTACTTCTGCCTCGGGTGCGCTTGGGGACACCGGTGGCCCTGGGTTCTATAGGCAAGAGGGCCGCAGTGGCCCCTCTCCCCGCATGGGCTCCCCGCCTAGGGATGGAGGAGAAAATTCATGGGGTCACATTTTAATGCAGGCTCACCAGATTTTTACTTCCCAAACAATACAGCCTTGTGATGCTTCAGAGCATGTTGGGCTCCATCAACTGCCCTCAGCCCCAGCCAGCAAGGCCAATTGTCAGGGGTGATGGAGGCCATCATAGAGCAATATCTGGATGGCCAGAGATTCCCCACTCCTGCAGTGCATGAAGCATTACAAAGCTCTTCTTTGAAACTCACCCTTCTTTGAATTTTGCAATTTGAATTTGCAATTTGAATTTTTCAAGCCAAAGAATCTAAAATATCCTGGAAGAAGTGGCAGGAGAGAGTGAGAAGGGCAGGCAAAGCCCATGTCCACCATCACTGGACCACCCACTACCAAGTGCCCAGAGGGAAGGATTCCAAGGGAAAGGAAGGCAGTCAAAGTTGGCCCAGACCTCTGCTCTTGCTCTAGCTGGGCTCATGATGTTTTGTTTCCTTGTGTTGTCACACATTCTTTAATGCACATGTGTATTTTGCAAGTTTGAGGGTGCCAGTCAAAAGGCAGGATAGGAAGAGCTTTTGACATGGATGTTAGCTGCAGAGAGGATTTCAATGACCCTGCAATGGAAAAGCTTGTAAAATATGTATCTGATTGTATGGTATAAGACAGGGCTGTCCAACTTCCAAGAGACTGTGATCTACAACCACCACACAAAAAAACTGGCAGTGATCTACCCATTCGATTGACCAGAGTTGTTGAGCCTTTAGGGAAGCCAAAGTTGTTGCGGAGGATCCAGCGACTGACCACAATTGACCAGGGGCACCCCGCAATTGACTGGTAAATCATGATCGACAGCCCTGGTATAAGACTTACAGACTTTAGCTATGATGGCAGGACACACACACACACACACACACACACACACTGCATGTTTCAAGGGTGATGAGAGGATCCAGAACATGTTTATTGTTGGGATACTGCCAGGGAGATGGAGGCATCAGGCAGGCCTCCAAGTCGCCTCCAGATGATCACCGGTCTCCCGTAGAACAGCATCAGGCAATTAGCGACACGAGCCTCAGAGACATTTCAAGACTCCTGCACACCCTTTTCAGCAGTCTCCACAATGGAAGATTCAGACAGGGGAGCATATTTACAGCTTTATTCAACGTAGATCAGAACAAAGGAAAAACATGACAAAGGAAAAACATGTTTTCCATATAAACAGCCAGAAACAAAAGCTATATACAAAACAGAAGTTCCCAGTGAGAACAGTGCTGGGAGTAAACAGGCATGTGACACACAACAATCATGCCTGACTCTTTTAAGGTGGAACAGAACTATATCCTAACATCCTCCCCCTTTCCGTGTAACCTGTAGTACCTGTGGTTCAACCCAATTGCAACCTCTGTACATAAACCTTAAGTTGTTCTCTGTTAACAACCTTAGACAACAGATCAGCAGGAATTTCATTTCCTGGCATGTAGGACACCTGAATGAATCCTTTCTGAATGCACTCTCTTGCACGATGTAACTTAATCTGCAAGTATTTGGTTCTTTGCTTGCGACTCTCTGAGTTCAGCAAAGCCAAATAGGATCTATTGTCTTGATACACCTGTATAGGACATTTCACAGACACTCTGATGTCCTGAAACAGTTGCATCAACCATTCACAATCCATGAGTGAAAATGACAGAGCATTGAGTTCTGCTTCACAGGAACTTAGGCTCACTGTTGTTTGCTTCTTGCACAACCAGTCAAACAGGCAGTGGTTGTACATGTAGCATACTCCAGAAGTGCTTGTACCATCCGTGGTGTCACTTCCAAAACTTGCATCTGCAAAGATTTCAAGACCTCCAGTCTTCTGACTGGTGAACCTCAGCCTGTAGTGCAAAGTCCCTTTCAAATAGCGGGCTATGCGCTTCAGAGCTTTCCAATCCTGAACAGTAGGATTGTTGGCATGTCTGCTAAGCAGGTTAGTGCTTACAGCTATGTCAGGTCTTGAACATCTAGCAATGAAATTCAACTTGCCTAGAATGCATCTGTACAGTGTGGTGTCAGAAAATGCTTCAGCAGTACTATCTACCTGGTAACCTGTCACCATCGGTGTGACTGCTGGGTTTGAATCAACCAAATTCAGCCTTGTTAATACATCACCAATTTCTGTGTTTGGTGTACCAGAAAATTACCTGCCTGGTCCCTCTCCACCTGCAGAGAAAGATAGTTGGAAACCTCACCAAGATCCTTCATGTCAAAGTGCTCCTTCAGCTGAGCTAGGGTGCTTTGGTACAAAGCCTGATTCTTCCAAAACAGAAGAAGATCATCAACAAAACATAAACAATACAGTTTGTTTTCCCCCTCCTCCTTGACAAACACACATGGATCAGCTTTGCCTTGGTGAAAACCTAGAGAAAGCAATGTCTCAGTGAGTTTCGTGTTCCAACAACTGGCACTCTGCTTGAGACCATATAATGATTTCCGTAGTTTACAGACCATTCCCTTCTGTATCTGCACTCCATCAGGTGGAAGCATATACAGCTCCTCCCCCAAAACCCCGTACAAAAAAGCTGTGTTCACGTAGTGATGAGAAACGTGCAGTTTCTCCTCTGCAGCTATCTTGAGCATTAGCCTAATGCTCTCATACTTGACGGTGGGTGAGTAGGTCTTGTGGTAATCCTGTCCTGGTACCTGTGAAAAACCTCTGGCGACCAATCTGGCTTTGTGCCTGACAACCTTGCCAGTCTGGTCTGTCTTGGCCTTGAAGACCCATTTGCTGCCAACCAGTCTCATTCCTGGGACTACTGGGACTAGCTCCCAAGTTTGGTTCCTATCCAAGGAATCAACTTCAGCCTTCATGGCATTTAGCGATGGCTCAGCATCTTTAGAGGTTAACTCCTGAACCTCTTTGAAGCTTGAAGGTTCCCACACCTTCTCTGAGCTACTAAGAATAGCAGTTGCTGTCCTAGCAAACTCATAAGCAAATCTCTTTGGAGGTTTGCCTTTTGTGGCCCTTTCAGATCCGTGTATTAGACGCAAGTCTTCTGCACTCATCTCTTTCTTAGGAGAACAGTGACCAATGGTGAACAGTGGTTCTTCCAGTTCAGTGTCAGACACATCAGATGGTCTGATTGAGGCCTTTGCACTCTTGTAGTCTGCTGTGTCATCACTGTCGCTGACAACAGCAACAGCGCTGCCCACTAAGCTGGAATCCGAACTCTGATCATCATCCTCAGCTTCCTCTTCTACCTCCTCATCATCTGCTTCTTTCACATCATCATCTTCATCCTCCTCTGAGTGACTCTGGAAAATTCCCACATTTTCCCCCCACTTAGGACTGTACTCAACACTCTTTGTGAACCTATTGGACTTAAAGTTAGTCATGAATACCCTGTATTCTTTTTCATACCCCATGAACAAACCATGTGCCCCAAGCTTCCCAAGCCTGCTGCACTGTGGGGTGTGTAGCCACATGTCAGAACCAAAGATTCTCATGTGCTTGACATAAGGTTTATTACCAAACATCTTCTCATAGGGAGTACAACCAATAGGTGATGACAGTCTCCTGTTATAGGAATAAACAAAACTATTCACAGACTGGAACACAGGTGGCGCTGTGGGTTAAACCACAGAGCCTAGGACTTGCCGATCAGAAGGTCGGCGGTTCGAATCCCCACGACGGAGTGAGCTCCCATTGCTCGGTCCCTGCTCCTGCCAACCTAGCAGTTCGAAAGCACATCAAAGCGCAAGTAGATAAATAGGTACCGCTCCAGCGGGAAGGTTCGAATCCCCACGACGGAGTGAGCTCCCGTTGCTCGGTCCCTGCTCCTGCCAACCTAGCAGTTCGAAAGCACATCAAAGCGCAAGTAGATAAATAGGTACCGCTCCAGCAGGAAGGTAAATGGCATTTCCGTGCGCTGCTCTGGTTCGCCAGAAGCGGCTTAGTCATGCTGGCCACATGACCCGTAAGCTGTATGCCGGCTCCCTCGGCCAATAAAATGAGATGAGCGCCGCAACCCCAGAGTCGGCCACGACTGAACCTAATGGTCAGGGGTCCCTTTACCTTTACCTTTATTCAAAGACTCCGCCCAATATTTTTCAGGGAGATTGGCATCATGCAACAAGGTTTTTAGGCCTTGCAGCAAAGTTTGGTTTGCTTGCTCACAAAGTCCATTCATCCATGGAGATCTAGGAGTTGAGAGGCTATGCTGGATTCCCTTCTCAGTCAGGAAAGCTTCAAACTGCTGCAAAGTGAATTCACCGCCTCGATCAGTAAACAAACAGCCAATGCATTTACTGTGAGCATTCTCCAACCAAGCACAGAATGCCTTGAACTTAGGAAACGCTTCTGTTGGAGCATAAACACATGAATGTACCTGGAAAAAGAATCAATTAAAACCATGAAGTACCTTGCTCCACCCAAAGAGGGCGCAAGTGGACCAACCAGGTCTGCGTGGACTAGCTGGTAGGGTTTGGAAGCCTGCCTGCTAGACTCCTTGCCTTTTGGAGCAACCTTCACCTTGTTCTCTGCACAAGATACACATTTCATGTGAAACTTACAGGGCTTGATGTTCAAACCCTGAACTGGCCAGTGCCTGCCAAGACATGTGACCAAATTTTCGGTGCGCCTCATGAATACACCCTGCATGAAGAACTTTGTTAGTTTGTGCAACACAACAAGATTCAACATTAGACACATCTACAGCAATGTCATCATAAGTTATCAAGAACAAGCCATCTATAAACTTCGCATGCAAAATGTCCTCTTTGCCTTTCCTGATGACACAGATGCTCTTCTTGAAGGAAATCTCAAAGCCTCGCCCAGTCAGCTGTGGGACACTGAGCAAACTGTCTGCAGAATCTGGAACAAAAAGTACTTCGCTGATGGTTGTATGCAGACTTGCCAGTTTCACTGTCCTGACTCCTGCAACTCTCAACATCATACCATCAGCCTGTTGGATCTCTCCATCTTGAGGCGTGAAGGAAATAAACAAGTGCCAATCCTTCATAATGTGCCTTGTCGCTCCAGAATCAACAACAAACTTGCCTTTGGCCTTTGGAGAAGCAGTGCCAGCAAACAAAGCCTTGTTTTTCATTGGCCTGGGCTTCCTACCCCCCTTCTGCTTCTGGCCATCTGCAGGCTTCTTCTTCTGTTTAGTTCCAGCCTTCAGGCAAAATCTCTGAAGATGACCTTGGTTCCCACAGTTCCAGCACTTCACAGCTGCCAATGCCTTGGCTCCCCCTGAAGCACACAAGCTGACTCAGCTGCATTCCTCCTATCATATTCGATTTGCAAGGTCGCCAAAACTTTTGTAGCAGTGAGGTCCTGCACAGGAAGAGTCGCCAGCTGGCTTGCCACAGCATGATAGCTCTCATGCAGGGAGTCCAGGTTAAGGGTTGCAAACAGAGACTCAGGCATATTAAAACCTCTATTAGTCAATTCCTGTATGAGATGCTGCAAATGCAAAACATGGGCTCTAAGGTCTTCCCCTGGCTCCAAACGCTTCCTGTGTAGCTTTCTGAAGTAAAGCAACACAGACCCAGCCTCTTGTCAGAGATGACAGGCCTGAAGCCCTTCCCACATCTCACGGGAGCTGGCCTTGCCAGCCAGGGTGATTAACTCTTCAGGAGCTACTGAGAGCAAAATTATTCCCATGGCTCTTGAATCCTGTGCTACCCATTCATCTGTCAGAGGCGCTGCGGGGTCCTCAGAAACAGTATGCCACACACCAAGCCTTCTCATCTGGCCCTTGCAGTACCTTGCCCAGGTCTGATAGTTGTGGCCATTAAGCTTTGGGCACGGAGCCCAAACTGAGGCTTGTAAAAGATCCATTTCAGCTCTTAACTTCAGCCATGAGCTGGTTTCCCTTTTACAATCAGCCTTATCTTTAGCAGCTCGTAAATCAATGAGGCCTGCTTGCTCTTCTCTGCCAGACTAATTAGTTAGCTCGGACTTCAAAATCTCTGCCGCGGCATCAGAAAAGCCTCCCTTTTCCACATACCTCTTGCAGTCTTCAGCAGTCTTACTCTCCTGTAAGTGCCATGAATCTGGGCCCGAAACCTGTTGTTCGGATACTGCCAGGGAGATGGAGGCATCAGGCAGGCCTCCAAGTTGCCTCCAGACAATCACCGGTCTCCCATAGAACAGCATCAGGCAATTAGCGACACGAGCCTCAGAGACATTTCAAGACTCCTGCACACCCTTTTCAGCAGTCTCCACAATGGAAGATTCAGACAGGAGAGCATATTTACAGCTTTATTCAACGTAGATCAGAACAAAGGAAAAACAGAGGAGGGCAACCAAAATGGTCAAAGGCCTGGAAACGATGCCTTATGAGGAACAGCTAAGGGAGCTGGGCATGTTTAGCCTGGAGAAGAGGAGGTTAAGGGGTGATATGATAGCCACGTTCAAATATATAAAAGGATGTCATATAGAGGAGGGAGAAAGGTTGTTTTCTGCTGCCCCAGAGAAGCGGACACGGAGCAATGGATCCAAACTACAAGAAAGAAGATTCCACCTAAACATTAGGAAGAACTTCCTGACAGTAAGAGCTGTTTGACAGTGGAATTTGCTGCCAAGGAGTGTGGTGGAGTCTCCTGTTTTGGAGGTCTTTAAGCAGAGGCTTGACAACCATATGTCAGGAGTGCTCTGATGGTGTTTCCTGCTTGGCAGGGGGTTGGACTCGATGGCCCTTGTGGTCTCTTCCAACTCTATGATTCTATGATTCTATGATTTAAATTTCATTTTTCTAACAACTGAATCCTCCTTGAAAGGGCCGGCTTAGAAGAAGAAGAAGAAGAAGAAGAAGAAGAAGAAGAAGAAGAAGAAGAAGAAGAAGAAGAAGAGGCGGCATTTGGATTTGATATAGAATCATAGAATCATAGAATCATAGAATCATAGAGTTGGAAGAGACCACAAGGGCCATCGAGTCCAACCCCCTGCCAAGCAGGAAACACCATCAGAGCACTCCTGACATATGGTTGTCAAGCCTCTGCTTAAAGACCTCCAAAGAAGGAGACTCCACCACACTCCTTGGCAGCAAATTCCACTGTCGAACAGCTCTTACTGTCAGGAAGTTCTTCCTAATGTTTAGGTGGAATCTTTTTTCTTGTAGTTTGGATCCATTGCTCCGTGTACGCTTGTCTGGAGCAGCAGAAAACAACCTTTCACCCTCCTCTATGTGACATCCTTTTATATATTTGAACATGGCTATCATATCACCCCTTAACCTCCTCTTCTCCAGGCTAAACATGCCCAGCTCCCTTAGCCGTTCCTCATAAGGCATTGTTTCCAGGCCTTTGACCATTTTGGTTGCCCTCCTCTGGACACGTTCCAGTTTGTCAGTGTCCTTCTTGAATTGTGGTGCCCAGAACTGGACACAGTACTCCAGGTGAGGTCTGACCAGAGCAGAATACAGTGGCACTATTACTTCCCTTGATCTAGATGCTATGCTCCTATTGATGCAGCCCAGAATTGCATTGGCTTTTTTAGCTGCCGCGTCACACTGTTGGCTCATGTCAAGTTTGTGGTCAACCAAGACTCCTAGATCCTTTTCACATGTACTGCTCTCAAGCCAGGTGTCACCCATCTTGTATTTGTGCCTCTCATTTTTTTTGCCCAAGTGCAATACTTTACATTTCTCCCTGTTAAAATTCATCTTGTTTGCTTTTGCCCAGTTCTCTAATCTGTCAAGGTCATTTTGAAGTGTGATCCTGTCCTCTGGGGTGTTAGCCACCCCTCCCAGTTTGGTGTCATCTGCAAATTTGATCAGGATGCCCTTGAGTCCATCATCCAAGTCGTTGATAAAGATGTTGAATAAGACCGGGCCCAAGACAGAACCCTGTGGCACCCCACTAGTCACTCTTCTCCAGGATGAAGAGGAACCATTGATGAGCACCCTTTGGGTTCGGTCAGTCAGCCAGTTACAAATCCACTGAGTGGTAGCATAGTCAAGACCGCATTTTACCAGCTTCTTTACAAGAATATCATGGGGCACCTTGTCAAATGCCTTGCTGAAATCAAGGTAGGCTACATCCACTGCGTTCCCTTCATCTACCAGGCTTGTAATTCTGTCAAAAAATGAGATCAGGTTAGTCTGACATGACTTATTTTTCAGAAATCCATGCTGACTGTTGGTGATCACAGCATTCCTTTCTAGGTGCTCACAGACTGTTTACTTAATGATCTGCTCCAGAATCTTCCCTGGTATTGACGTCAGACTGACTGGGCGGTAATTATTTGGGTCCTCTCTTTTCCCCTTTTTGAAAATAGGGACAACATTTGCCCTCCTCCAGTCTGCTGGGACTTCGCCTGTTCTCCAGGAATTCTCAAAGATGACTGCCAGTGGTTCTGAGATCACATCTGCCAGTTCTTTTAATACTCTTGGATGCAGTTCATCAGGCCCTGGAGACTTGAATACATCTAAACTAGCCAAGTATTCTTGTACTATCTCCTTAGTTATTCTGGGCTGTGTTTCCTTTGCTGGATCATTTGCTCCAAATTCTTCAGGTCGGGCATTGTTTTCTTTATCGGAGAAGACTGAGGCAAAGAAGGCATTGAGGAGTTCAGCCCTTTCTGTGTCCCCTGTTTGCATTTCACCATCTTCTCCTCTGAGTGACCCCACTGTTTCTTTGTTCTTCCTTTTGCTACGAACATACCCATAAAAGCCTTTTTTGTTGCTTTTAACCTCTCTAGCAAGCCTGAGTTCATTCTGTGCTTTAGCTTTTCTGACTTTGTGTCTACACGTGCTGGCTATTTGTTTGAATTCCTCTTTGGTGGTTTCCCCCCTTTTCCATTTTTTGTACACATCCTTTTTTAATCTTAACTCAGTTAAAAGTTCTTTAGATAGCCACCCTGGCTTCTTTAGGCACCTTCCATGTTTCCGTCTCATTGGTATTGCCTGATGTTGTGCTTTTACTATCTCCCTCTTAACAAACTCCCAGCCATCATGAACTCCCTTTCCTTTTAGTATTACTGTCCATGGGATCTCACCCAGCACTTCCCTAAGTTTTCTGAAGTCGGCTTTCTTAAAGTCAAGAAATTGAGTCCTAGTATGCTTGGCTGCTCCTTTCTGCTGTATAGTAAACTTCAGAAGAGCATGATCACTCGCGCCTAATGATCCTTCCACTTCTACCCCACTAACCAGGTCATCAACATTGGTTAGGACCAGATCTAAAATGGCTGTTCCTCTTGTTGCTTCTCCCACTTTCTGGACAATGAAGTTGTCTGCAAGGCCAGTGAGGAATCTGTTTGACCTTATGCTCTTGGCTGAGTTTGACCTCCAACAAATATCCGGGTAATTGAAGTCCCCCATTACTACTATCTCCCTTCCTTTTGCATGCTTGGCCATCTGTTCCAGGAAGGCATCATCTATGTCCTCCGTTTGGCTTGGGGATCTATAGTAAACTCCCACAATGAGGTCTCTGTTACTCTTCTCTCCCTTAATTTTGACCCAAATGCTCTCACTTTGGCTTTGAGGTTCTAAATCTTGGATTTCTTCACAGGTATACACATCCCTGACATATAACGCCACTCCTCCTCCTTTCTTGTCTGGTCTGTTTCTCTGAAATAGATTGTATCCCCCCATTATTACATTCCAATCGTGGGACTTATCCCACCAGGTTTCAGTGATGCCTATTATGTCATATTTAGTTTGCTGTACCAAGAGCTCAAGCTCATCTTGTTTATTTCCCATGCTTTGCGCATTAGTGTACAGACATTGAAGTCCATTAATCATTCCCCCGTGTCTCTTATTTAAGGATTTTTTCCTCCCACCACTAGGTCTGCGTGCTGTTTGCTCCATTTGGTCTATGACATTTGGATGATCATCTTCATCAATTGATAGACTCCTACCTTCAGGAGCACTGTCTCCCTTTCACTCCCTTTCATATCCCGCCTTTCACTCCCTTTAAGGAGTCTCAAAGCGGGTAACATTCTCCTTTCCCTTCCTCCCCCACAACAAACACTCTGTGAGGTGAGTGGGGCTGAGAGACTTCAAAGAAGTGTGACTGGCCCAAGGTCACCCAGCAGCTGCATGTGGAGGAGCGGGGAAGCGAACCCGGTTCCCCAGATTACAAGACTACCGCTCTTAACCACTACACCACACTGGCTCTCTTAGCATTTGCAATGTGCAGAAATCAGTTCACTATTTACTGTATTTTGTGACACTCCTGCTGATCTGGTACAGGAGCTTTTCTGAATTAGTGGAATCATTGAGAAAGTTGCAGGAAAGGCACTTCCAGGAAAGTTAATGGAGTTTTGAATCAAAATGGCTTAAATTTGATTAAAAGCAGCATTAAAATAATTTTCTTCTTAGGATTTCACAAAAGAATTGTAAGGGGGAGGTCATGGAAAAACAGTTAAAAAGCTTCAGCTTTCATTGTTATTATTTGTAAATATGGGAGAAAAAAGTTCAGGTGATATTAACAAAAATATGTCTTCCACCCTGACTTGAACATATATAGGCAGTCCCTATATCCAAACAGATATCTAAACAAGACTGATGATTGTCACTGTGTTTAAAGGGCTTAAAGTGCTTAAATGGTGCACTTTTGTTGTCCATCTGCCCCATAATGCACACAAATATGAGCTGCTGTGGTTCATTTCTGAGCCAAGGAACAAATAACAAGCGGCTTCTTGAAATCCCCTCTTCCAATGTCATTAATAAAAATGGAAGCTCTGGCAGATGTCTCCTCCGAGGCCCTTCAGCTGACAGAGCACAGGAGAGAGACCAGCTGCAGTGAATGAGGGGAGAACTCTAGGTATGCCTCAGTTCACAGGGAGAAAGACAAGCTGAAAAGCCTCTCTCGAAAATGAGAATAAGCCACTGAGCAAAGCCAGCCTTGGTGGACTGCTCAGTGCTTGCTCAGTTCTAAGCACAGCAAAAACCGGTTGCCGGCCCAAGCTGCAAAGCACTGATAGCCGTGTTATCAAGCCTGCTTGCGCCCTGATCCAATTGTCAACTTGCAAAATAATTTGTTTTGCTTGGATTACAAGCATTATTATTTTTTGCCTTTTCTTAGCCAAGCAGCTTGTAACATAGTAGCTATTGTGGGTAATTAGAAACTTCCTTCTCCTTTGGCTCAGGGCTTTCTTTGCTTCCTGCTGGGCTGGAAATGAAAGCCTTATGACGGCAGGGCTAAACAAGGAGGGGGGAGCTGGGATGGATGCCCTCCCAGCCCCCACCCACAGAAACACTTTGTCCTGAAAGGGACAGCTCTTCAGCGAAAGCGCCAGACTCGCTCAACAGGGGCCTTGTCAAAACAGCACTAATGTCATTTCCATGGAGTCATAGCTGTTGAGGACCCAACCTTCTCCCTTGAGCCCCGCCTCCCTTTCCCCAGCCACCTTCCTCTCTTGACCATTTTTATGGACTGTAACCTCCTTCAGGCAGGGACCCATTCTCTCAATCCTTATAAAGTGCCACGGATGACACAATCTAAACTTAAAATAAAAACAAACAACAGATAAAAGGATAAAACATATTTCTTTATTTTTAATTAAATTTGTATACCACCATCATTGATCTCAGTGCAGTTTACAATAAAAATCTGAGATAAAAACAAATAAAACATAACAAAAGCAAGAACAAAAAACCCCACAAGCCAATATCCCCTCCACCCCCTTACACAAAGACATTTCAAAGGGTACAGGATGTTAATCAGCCAAAGGCCTGGGAGAAGAGGAACCTTTTTGCCTGGCACCTAAAAACACACAATGAAGGTGCCAGGAGAGCCTCCCTGGGGAGAGCATTCCACAAGCGGGGAGCCACTGCAGAAAAGGCCTGCTCTCATGCTGCCACCCTCAAGACAATAGAATAGTTAAAAGATAATTGAACTATAACAGGATTAAAATTATGTTAAAATTAATCTGTTAAAATGCAGAAACGTCACAGCACTATTAAAAACACTTTTGTTAAAAAAATATCCAGTTCCCAAAGACCTCTTGGAATAGAACAGTCTTCACCTGCTGGCAGGTGGACAGCAAGGAGGGAGCCAGTCAAGTCTCTCTAGGGAGGGCGTTCCAGAGTCTGGGAGCAACCACCAAGAAAGCCCTTTCCCACATCCCAACTTTCTCCCAATAAATGTGTTTTGTATTTCTCAAGCATTTTCTCCTCATCTGATGCATTTTTGTACATTATTCTCTTTTTTAAAAAAAATATTTTTTATTAACCGACCAATCAAATCAAATCAAATCACATCACATAAATTCCAAATTACAAAGCCGAATTTTAATTTTTTGTTGAGGGGACCCATATTTCAAGTTCCGAAGGGGGATTCCAATCATCTTCTTGCTACTGCGTTAATATCCAAATCAGTCCAAATAATGTTCATAATTCTATCCAGTCTTATCTTGCTCTTTCCACATCTCATCTTGTTCGTATATTTTTTTATTTTTTTATTTATGATCTCTTCTGATAATCTCCTTAAGCAGATAAACACCAATTATAATCCTGTGTGAATTTTTCCGTTCGTCCAATCCTCATATCAAGATGGTTTCCATATATCATCGCTTTCATAAATAACATCGCTCTTTCCATCTCACAAATCTGTCGCTCTTAAGTCCCTCTGAGGAGTTTCACCCACAATATAAAAACAGCTCTATTCCTCCTCCCAGACTTAAGTCCTCCAACAGAACTTGCCAACATGGCGACGGTATTTTTTACTGCGTCATTCCAAAGCTCTTATACTTTCCACGATCTTCTTGAAACATGCTTTGGTTAGAAAGTTATCTCCACACAGTCATAAATCCACAGCTTAAGTCATTAAAACGGCATTTCTGACTTGTGACTTGTGGGGGGGGGGGATTCTTGGTTAATCACATAGAGAAAAGAAAGGAAAGTTTTTTCCCCTCCCCCATCCAGTCCCTTTGCCATTCTTGTTCCTCCGACCCGTCTTGTTTATCAGAGATCTCTTCAGTTAGCAGTCTTTACTCCCCCTCCTTCCTTGAAATATGTGCATTCGCTTCCTCCTAATTGTTTCTTTTGAAGTTATTGCAGCTATTGGAAGACACAAGATCTACCCACCTTGGAAGAATGGCAGATGAAGGTGATAGACTACATGGGACTGGCAGAAATGACTGGCAGAATCCAAGACCAGGGAAAAGAGACGGCGGAAGAAGATTGGAAGAAATTTAAGAACTATCTTAAGAAATATTGTAAAATTAATGAGTCTTAGAATGATGTGGTTTTAAAAATTAAATGGAGTACAGCTGTAAAGATTAAGTTAAAAGAAAAGAAAGGATGACAATTAGATAAAATTAAGGGTGAGGATTTGCTGAACTAAATTTTTCAAATGGGAATGCAGAAAGGGAAGGTATGAGGAGGTCGGTGAAATAAGTTTTAAGAAAATAAGGTTTTGAAATTATACTTGTCCTTTTTTTTTTGTTTGTGTTTGTGTGTATTGTTATGTCTGTTATAATTTGTAAAATCCTAATAAATATTTATATTTTAAAAAATGAAGTTATTGCAGCTAGAGGCACGGATCAGAGACAGCGTCCAGGAGCGCCGAGATCCGCACAAGGGCTTTCTGCCTAGTGCCCCCACCCCCACAAATTCGGGGGTGGTATAGGGCACAGCAGGCAAGGGCAGCCCCCCCCCAAACTATTTACTCCCATCACAGCCTCCTAATTACCTCGTGCGGGTCGGAAAGATGTTATTGTCAGCCATCTTCCGATGCGCCCCTAGTGGCCCCTCCTTTTGTACATTATTCTCACTAGTATGTTCATTTTGATGCACATTTCCCACTAATATATACATTTTTGTAAACATTGCTGGGAGAACATCATCACAAAATTTGGATGTGTGAATTTGAAGAATCTGAAGAAGTGTGCATGCACACGAAAGCTCATACCAATAACAAACTTAGTTGGTCTCTAAGGAAGGATTTTTTTTGTTTCGACTACAGCAGACCAGCATGGCTACCTACCTGAATTTTGAAGGATGGCTGTGTTTCTCTTCATCTTGTTTTAGAAAGCACAAATTTGATCAATTCTTCTTTTAATGTGAACTGAATTGAATTTCTCCCCCTTCCCAACCCAGAGCAACCTTCTATGAGATCCCTAAGGAATAAGTGGGGGAATCCAGCAATGTGCAAACTCAGGAGCAGAATCAAACACAATCCCCACCTGGATCAGGACAGGACAGATGGGGCGATTTGCTCTCCATGCCATCCCTAGTATATAAATGCTGTAATGATCTCAGGCAGGCGAGCAACCCCCGATAAGAAGTAATGACTCTGGCAGTTTTATGTATGTTTATTTACCAACCAACCCCCCCCCCCAAAAAAAACACACAGAAAAACACACATTCAGAGCATGGCTTCTCACCTGCTCGCATTGACAATAGTTGGTGAGTCTGAAGCTTCACTGCTCCCACAGCAGGAAAGACACCAAATTGCCGCCCTTCCCCTCTTGCCCTTTCGTTGTCCTTTGATCTAGAACGGGACTGAGAGGCTCCCCACTTTCACTTAACTCAGTCTCAGTCCTCTGCTTATCTGCTGATTGCCTAGCAACGCTCTGGCTGCCTCCTAACTCTCCCGCTTCTTGAGAGCTAACAGGGAAGGGGAGGTCAAACTGCTCCTTCTTGGCTCTGTTAGTCAGCTCTCATCTACAGAGTCTCTCTCTCTCTCTCTCTCTCTCACTTAGCTCAATTTCTGAGTCTAACTCTTCCCTGCGCTCTGGTGAGCTTCGTTCCTGACAAATGCCTTTAAAAGATAAATAACCTCAATCAATTTTATATAAATGTGGCAGTTCACCAGCTGCGGGCAGCCACACAATCCTGACTCATACCACCTCCGGAATCTTAATTAAGCAGATAGAGAGATAATTTTTTTCCATATTTCTTTAAAGATTGTTTTTGCCACACATTAAGCACAACAGTCTGCTCCCAGGACCTCATTTTTGACCTGAGAGATTCTTCAGCCATTTTCTACAGGGGAGGAAAGAAACAAGAATCCAGACAAAATACATGGCAGTGTTCCAACTATCCTCTCCAAAAGTTGCCTTAGTTAGTTAATTATGTACAGTTACTGTTCTTTCTTTGTTTTAATGTGTGTGTGGAGAGAGAGAGAGAGAGAGAGAGAGAGAGAGAGAGAGAACAGAACTCTCTCCCATGCAATGGGGTTATGGTGTGGTGGAAATCACCAATGAGAAAGAACAACTTAGTTCTTTGTGGCAGAGCAGGAGACCGAGAAAGATGCCTGCATCAAGAAAGGCTCACAACCAACCATTACAGTGCCAAGTGCTTCTCAGGGTTCCAGCCAGCCATGACCTTTCCCACTGTTCTCCATTGTACCACTTCACCCCATGTTTTCTACCCCTCCTTCAACCGTCAGCCAGCATTCCATGCCTACTGAGCATGCTCCGTCCCCAATGGCCTCTTTGGGCCTTCCCTGCCCTTAGGGTTCTTTCCTCGAAACTATTCCCCCAAGCCAACTGATTCCCCCCCCCCCATCTTGTGTTTGGTTCTTGGTAAAGATGAGGAAGGGAGAGTTTATAAGTAGGTGCCAAAAAGTCAGGAGGCCTGATAGTGGGGGGCTCTGAAGGACAGACAAGGAGAGCTGTGAGCAAGTACACAGAATGACTTCTCTCCCAGTCTTGACTAGAATCTTAGAGCTGGAAGGGACCCCAAGGGTCATCTAGTCCAATCCTCTGCCTAATTCTGGGCACCACATTTTAAGACAGATATTATTATTAATTATTATGATTACTACTATTATTATATTTGTATACTGCCCTATACCTGCAGGTCTCGGGTTGGATCACAGGATATTGGCACACTGGAGGATATTGAGAAGGGGGAAACTAGGAAGACGAGGCTGGTAAAGGGTCTGAAAACCAAATCCGTGAGGGAGCTCTCAGAAGAGCTGGATATGCTTAGCCCAGACAAGATTAACGGGTGACATAGTAGATAAAAAGACCAGCATTTCCATTAGCTTGCATTTTTCAGCTTCATTAGCAGGTTTATACTTAACAGCATTTACAAACAACACGATAAAATACAATGTAATTGTCAGGGAACTGACATCAGAGCAGAGGGGAGAGGCGAGGCTCCCAGATTCTGCAGGAGAGGGAACGAGTAAGGGAAGAGAGAGAACGTCATCTGGGGAAGGAAGTCCAGGTGACACCAGGAAGAAGGGAGAGGCAGAGAGCATCTCGGAGGTGAGGCTCTGAGACTCTTCCAGTGAAGAGAGTGAGGAGGGTGGAGGACCACCACTCGGCACGCCCACTCTGCGCAGAAGGCTTCCGCGCAGAGAGGCGAGGCGAAGGTTGTCCGTTAAGGAATTCTTATGCTGGAGGAAATTTAGGAGACGCCCACTCACGGATTCTGCTAGCGACTGAGCAGCAGCGCCAAGGGCTGCTCAGTCAGGGAAAGACACAACCCCCCCTAAGCAGTTTTGAACAGCTGAAGGTTTACACACAAGCAACCCCATTTCCCTTGACAGCAATCCGTGAGTCCTTTACATTGCTTGTGTGCAAGAGGACCGGGGTACAGTCATGAGTCAAACCGGAGGAGCCGGTGCAGGAGAGGGGGCCAAAGGCGGACAGAGTCTGGAGGAGAGAAAGCGAGACTTGGAGCAGCAACTGGCTCTACTAGCGGCGCGGCTGGATGAATGGAAAACCACGATGCTCACCCCTCTGGGGGCCTTTGAGTATCTCGTTATGCCCTTCGGATTACAATCGGGATCCAGCACATTTCAAGCATTCATGCACCACGTGCTGGGGTCCCTGCTGTACAAGAATTGTGTGGCCTTCCTGGACGACGTGCTTATCTACTCAGAGAACGAGGAGCAGCATGTGAAAGATGTCAGGGAAGTGCTGAAAAGACTGCAGGACCCATCGGCTGTGGGTCAAACTGGAGAAATGCCAATTCCATGCCCGAGAGGTGGAGTTCCTGGGCTACAGGTTGTCAGACAAAGGTCTGGCAATGGACCCAGGCAAGGTGCAGGCCGTGCTAGAATGGAAGCCTCCCAAGAACAGGAAGGACGTGCAGAGGTTCTTGGGGTTTGCAAATTTCTACAGGAAGTTCATCAAGAACTTCGCCCATCTAACGGCACCCATAACGGATTGTCTCAGCAGTAAGAAGAAGTTCGAATGGACGGAAGAGGCCCAGCGTTCCTTTGAAAAGCTTAAGAGGGCTTTCACGTCGGAAGAGCAGCTCCTACATGTGGATCTGCGGAAGCCGATGAGGCTAGAGACGGACGCGTCAGACAGAGCTGTAGGAGGCATATTGCTCCAGCCGGGAAATGGGGGACAGTGGAAGCCATGTGCCTTCTTTTCCAGGAAGCTGAACAAGTCAGAGCAAAACTATACAGTGTACGATCGGGAACTGCTGGCCATTCACGAGGCCTTTCGACGATGGAGACATTTTCTCATAGGCGCACAGCACAAAGTCCAGGTGTGTACTGACCACAAGAACCTGGAATATTGGAGAACGGCGAGAGTACTGAACCAACGACAGGTGCGGTGGGCTCAGGAGTTTTCCAAGTTTAATTTTGAGATTAGGTACGTGCCTGGGAAGGAAAATGTCAGAACAGACACCCTCTCCCACAAGCCCGAATACGAGGAAGGGGAGGGAGGGCCAGAAGCACATTATGTCATACCCGAGGACAGATGGGTGTGGGGGGGAGTGTTCGTAGGGAGGCAAGAGCTAGCCGGGTTGACGAGGGATGATCAGTATGCACAAACCAAGATCAGGGAAATTGGTATTACTGGGGAAACTCGGGGGGGGGGTTTGAAGTAAAGGACGGGGCATTGTACTATAAGGGTGCATTGTACATACCTGAGGGGGATTTGAGGAGCAGAATACTCAAACAACTGCATGACAACCCCACGGCAGGACATTTTGGCCAACATAAGACAATGCTACTGGTCACCAGGCAGTTTTGGTGGCCACGGGTGAGGGAAGATGTGAAGGAATATGTACGCGGGTGCCAGTGCTGCCAGAGAGCGAAGGGGGAGAGGACAGCACCTGCGGGGTTACTGGAGCCCTTACCCACACCAGAGAGACCATGGGAGGTGGTATCAATTGATTTTATGACGGATTTACCCAAGGCCAGGGGGAAAACGGCAGTAATGGTGGTAGTTGACTTGATGACCAAAATGTGCCATTTTATTGCGTGCTCGCATGCGGTGACTGCAGAAGAAACAGCAAAGCTGTTTGTAGAGCATGTTTTCAGGTTGCATGGCGCCCCCTTCAGGATTTTATCCAACAGAGGCTGGCAATTCACGTCCAGATTCTGGAGGAAGCTTATGAGTCTGCTGGACGTCGAGGTTAGTTTCTCAATGGCCAGACATCCAGAAACCAACGGACAAGCAGAGAGAGCCAACAGCATACTTCAACAATATCTACGCTGCTATGTCAATGAGAGGGAGAATGATTGGGTGGACAAATTAGCGCTGGCTGAGTTTGCATACAATAACGCAGAACATATGTCCACAGGGATGAGTCCGTTTATGGCGAATTACGTGTGTCACCCCAGGGCTTTCCCCGGGGAAGGGGAGGGAAGTTGGAGTGTTCCTGCAGCTGAAAAATTTGTGGAAGAGATGGAGGCTTTACACCAACAGCTTAAGTTAAACCTGGAAAGGGCCAAGGAAGAGTACAAGAGGCAGGCAGACAAGCACCGCAGAGAGGGAGAAACCATCAGAGTGGGGGACCAGGTGTGGTTGTCTACCAAAGGGTTACCGTTCAAAGGAGGGTGCAAGAAGCTACGGCCAAAGAAACTGGGACCGTTCGAAGTAGCCCAGCAAGTTAATCCGGTGGCCTTTAGGCTCAAATTGCCATCTCACATGAAACTGCACCCCGTGTTCCACAGGTCCTTACTCTCACCGTTCAGGGAGGGGAGGGAATTTCTGGGTCAGCAAAGTGAAACACCCTTGCATCCACAGATGGAGGAAAGGGAACTCAGTGGCCATGCAGCTGAAATTCTCGATTCCAGGTGGAGAGGGGGGCGAGTGGAATATTTGGTGGCGTGGGAGGGGGAGCCAGAAGAGGAAAACGCATGGGTCCCAGCAGAAGAGATTAGGGATGAGTATCTGCAGGAGGAGTTTCATAGCAGGTATCCGAGAAAGCCCAAACCACCAGAGAGGTTCTGGGGGGAGCAATTTGGCACCACCGATGAAGAGGAAGAGTTTGAGGGTTTTCCCGCCTCCGAAGAGGAGGAAGGGGAATTGTCCGAAGAAGAATCCGACTGGGGAGATTGGGGAGAGAGAAGAGACAGCAGCAAATGGAGAGGGGTGTTTGAATCATCAGATGGAGGGGAGAGTTCCTTCCGGGGGTTTCCTGCATCACCGTCCGAGGAAAGGACGGGGGGGTTGGAGGGCCCTGGGAGGGAGGTGGATGTCAGGGAACTGACATCAGAGCAGAGGGGAGAGGCGAGGCTCCCAGATTCTGCAGGAGAGGGAACGAGTAAGGGAAGAGAGAGAACGTCATCTGGGGAAGGAAGTCCAGGTGACACCAGGAAGAAGGGAGAGGTAGAGAGCATCTCGGAGGTGAGGCTCTGAGACTCTTCCAGTGAAGAGAGTGAGGAGGGTGGAGGACCACCACTCGGCACGCCCACTCTGCGCAGAAGGCTTCCGCGCAGAGAGGCGAGGCGAAGGTTGTCCGTTAAGGAATTCTTATGCTGGAGGAAATTTAGGAGACGCCCACTCACGGATTCTGCTAGCGACTGAGCAGCAGCGCCAAGGGCTGCTCAGTCAGGGAAAGACACAACCCCCCCCCCTAAGCAGTTTGGAACAGCTGAAGGTTTACACACAAGCAACCCCATTTCCCTTGACAGTAATGAAAACCAACTAGTTAAAAAACATTAATTAAATGAGCAATTAAAATGCAGTTTGCCCTGGCAGCAGACCAGCCTCGCCTGCACCTTAGTTTCCAAAAGCCCGTCTGAAGAGGAAGGTCTTAGCTTCCTGGCAGAAGGACAGCAAGGAAGCAGCTGGTCTGGCTCTCTCACAGGTCAGCACCAGCCCTGCATCTGATGTTGATGGAACCAAAGAGAAGGCCTTTACCCGAGGATCTTCGCTGCACAGCCAGGAGGGTGCATATGGGGAGATAGGATTTTTCAGGTACCATGGGCCCAAGCCATGTCATAACCCACACTTTGAATAGTGCCCAGAAACAGACTGGTAACCAGTGAAGTTGTTTTAACAAGGGAGTTATATGCTCCCTGTAACTGACCCCAGTCAGCAGTCTGGCCACAACATTTTGGGTCAGCAGAAGCTTCCACACACTTTTTAAAGGCAGCCCCACATAGAGCGTGTTACAGTAGCCCAGCTGGGATGTAATCAAAGCATGTGTCACCATGGCAAGATGTGACATTTCAAGCAAGGGGCGAAGCTGGGAGGTGGGCAAGTGTGGTGCTTTTCTTTCTATAAACATTTCTCCAGCCCTCTGCCACCTCCTTGACTTCCTGACCTGAAGAAGCCTCATGGAAGGAGGCTTAAGCAGGCAGTGTGCCAGTTATTGGCGAGATGTTTCACAAAATGAAAGATTTACACACACCCCACCTTGAAAGTAAGTGCATCAAAAACCCTGCAACCTACCCACAAAAATGTATTTTCTCTTCCCACTGCAGGAGAGCAAGGTCTTTGGTGATTTCCATCAATATCTGAAGAGTCCGTACTTGTAAGCTGTTTAGAAAATAACTGGAAGTTCCCAACTGGACCACCATTTAAAAGAAGCATCTTTGAGAAGGCAAAGGCATCACCCTCGTGGTTCATCCTATCTATGCAGCAAGGGGTTACAGTTTACATTTGCTTTAAAACAAAACAAGCAGACTTCCGGGTTAGCGCCTCCGGCAATGGCGGATTACCTCTGATCGGGAGGAATCCGCTCCGTGGAAATCAGGGTCTGGACCGCCACGGCGAGGCGGAGACCCACCAAAAACCACAGGTGGGAGAAGCCTGTGGACGTGGGATTCGGCTGGCACCTTTTGCGCCTCCCCTACTCGTGGGGAAACCCGGTTTCGGGGATCCGGAGCGACGTGGGGTGAGCAGCGCGGTGCTTCAAATCAACTGCTTCTTTCATGGAGTGAAGCCGCACTGCTGTTGCCGGAGAGCACTGACTTTTTCCTGTGGACAATTGGACACTAAACAACTACCCGTGAGAAGAACAGAAAATTGAATCTCTAAGCTTCTTAATTTGGCATCGAAACGGGAAGGCTTCAAACAGGAAGTCCGCCTTCCTCTTTTGTAAATAGATTGAAGCAAAGACGTTGCAAGCTAAAGCCTGGAAAGTCTTTTGTAAAGGACTAAATCTCCATCGGTTAAAATTACTAAACCCCCCTTGGAAGCAGGAGAAGAGGGGGGAAATTCTAGATCGTTTAAGGCTGCAGAAGAGAGAGTGAAGAAAGATAAATCACCACCGTTTCAAACCTGGGAACGGGCTGCCAGTAAGATTGACGTTTTGGGAAAGTTCATTGACTGTGAATAAAACGTATATTGACAGATAGTTAAATAAGAGAAACATATTGTTTCCACTGTTTCCTTTTGCACTTAAAAAGGAGCAAAAAAGTAACTGAAAATCGAAACTAACTCTGTCGCTGGATCTGCGTTTAAAAGGATGGATACAAATAGAAATTGTTTCCCCTAGAGGGAGCTTTTAAAACTGTTGCAGTAGTGGAGCTGGGGAATTTTCCAGCTGCAGAGATTAAAGAGCGTGAGAATCAGAGTCTGACCTTGGACAAGAATGTTGACAGAAGAAGCCTTAGTGATTGCATTTTGCAAGACAAGTGCTTTATTGGAACAGCTTCATGAGAAGATGGATGTGATGATTATTAAAATTGACAATTCGGGACAAAAAATGACTGAGGGGACAAAAAGGGAATACCTATACAGAAATTACTCAGGAATTGACCCAGGAATCTGTTTTGACATGGCAAGCTGTGGAGAAGACGAAGGAGAAAGTTGTTGTTGAACCTAAAGTAATTCAAGTGAAGAGAGCCCCGGCCTCACAGAGGCAATTTGATGAACATAAGCTGTAGCCCTTTATGATCGAATCTAGAGAAAGCCAGACTTATGGGATGGAGCCCTGCTTGGATTGGAGAAGGAAAGTTGGATAGATCCTCTTATGCAGGGATGCTCTGGCCTTTGGGATCTGGATTTGGGTCAGGGGGAGAGTGGCGCTCTGAAATATCTTTTGGACTTTAGTTCTGACTATGGAGAATGGGCTGACCTGTCAAGAAGGAATAAAGACATTGTTAGGTTGGAGTTTCCCCGATATCTACTCCTCAGTGCCAAAGGAAGGAAATTAAGAACAAGATCAGCAGAAGATAAAGTAAAGTGCATGTATAAATATGAAGATGATCTACAGAAGGGACATGGAAGAGAGTTAAGAGCCTCGGACAGAAGGTCACCAGGTTGATGGACTATATGGTATTGATAGAAAGGACTGACAGAATCCAAGACCAGGGAGAAGAGACGGTGGAGGAAGATTGAAAAAAAAGTTTTTAAAAAATTATTTAGAGAAATGTTGCAAAATTAATGAGTGATAGAAAAAGGTTGGAATGAAATTATATGGCTTTAGTAGAAATGTTATAAGGAGTTAAGTATAAATAAGTTTTAGGGTTTTAATGGTAAGATAAGGTTAAAATAAATTAAGATAATTAAATGATAGAAAACAGTGAAAGATGGAAAGGATTTGCTGAAATAATTAATAACTAGAACACAAAAAGGGAGGTGTGAGGAGGTCGATGAAACAAGATAAAGATATGGAAATAATGGATGTGTTTCTAACTGTTTTTGCTTTTGTTTTTATTTTGATGTATTGTGTCTTTTGCTTTTTTATATGTATTGTAATGTATTGATTTGTACTGTTTATTTTTTCTCTTTCTTTATTACCTTTTTTCAATTCTTAAACTTTTAATAAATATTATTTTTTTAAAAAATAAAACAAAACAAGCAAACAAGCAAACAAACACATTCTTTCTTTTCTCTTATGCAATCTGTTTGCATGTCTTAAGAAAAATGTGTTCACCCAAGGGAAGAGAAAAGAGGTAAAAAGTTGCTTATTTTGACTTTTAAATGCAATAGAATTTGGAAGGGCAGCAATGAACTGATTATCCTCTGGGCACCTTCACCAAATCAATCAGCATCTAAGTCACAAAGAAAAGGCAATCCAATAGGCAGACTTGAAAAGTGGAACTGCAACTTGTAAAGTCCCTCTTTAAAAATGGGGAGAGGAGAGGATTTGTATTTCACAGGCTCTATGAAGAACCCTATGAGATCACCTCTATTGTGAGAGTCAGGATATGTTGCTGGTTCCCAGAAACCAGAGCCAAACAGCACTTGATGGCTCTTGCCTTCCTAAACCAAATGTCCACAGTAAGATTACTGTAAGTTGCGAGTTACTGAACCAGGTTCGTTTTTCATCTTCCCAACCCAGTTTTTGAAGCTACGTCTCTGATCAGTTCTGCAGGCCTGCTTTGCACCCATTTGCACATTTACCCTCATGTCCACACCTCCCCTCCCTCTCCTTTTGTGCAAACCGCCACCCCTGCACAGAGACCACCCCCATGGAAACTGCCTCCATCTTCCTCCTCCCCCACATTGCAACTACTAAGGACCCTTTTCACCTTCTGCCTCCTAGTCTCCAGACTCCTTTCAAGCCCCTGCTTTCATATTCAGAACCATTCCCATGCTGCCTCCTTCTCCCTCTTTGCAACCCCCCTTTGCACCCTTCACTTCCTTGTCTCCTCCACTCTCCTGCTTACTTTCATCCTCTCTCCCTTGCACACAGACCAACCCCATTTCCATGCCTCTCTCCTATTCCACATCCTCCTTCATGGACACCCCCCATGACAACAGGTGTCACTGGATCTGTAAGGTGCCCAGAATCTTAACAGCATGTCTGTCAGCTTGTTCAGTCTGAGAAAGTTTAGTTCAGCTGCTGGTGGTTGTAAATGTATGGCTGTTTGCTTCTCCTAAATTACTACACCAAATTGGGAACTTCATGTTAAAGACAGCACATGGTATCAAGAGTGAAATACATTGTAGGAAGGTGCTGTGGAATATTGGGGGGCTCTGCATCCTATATCTTTTTCATGTGAAGCAAATGAGAAATGGAACAGGGAGAAGTTTAATAGTCAGGGCTCACCCACCCACCCACTTTTAGTGCCCATCCTTTCTTGCTATACTAAAACAATGGCAGAAGATTGAGTAAAGTGTTTTGTTAGCTTTATGATGTTAGCATCTTGGTTGTACCCATCTCTGTTATTTCTCCTTGTTGAAACTGGTTTGTTTGTTTGTTTGTTTGTTTGTTTGTTTGTTTGTTTGTTTGTTTTGGAAAAACCCTGTGTTCCATTCTTGCTTGGTTCCATTCTGGGCAACTGAATGGCATCGCTCCATCATTCAACCATCACTTCTTCCATTAACATACCAATTCTTGAGAATTGTATTTCTCCACTGGGTAACTCTATTAAAAGTTTGTGGGAATGACCCTGATGGAATGCCATTTGTTTACTCCAAGAAACTGTTCTGCTTCAAGAGTGTTCCACTAATAAAATGTACACATTAACCTCTCCGCCCCCCCAAAAAAAACCCTAGATGTTCAAACCAGTCACATAACTAAGCTTGAATATTTCACTGGAATAACTTGTTTAACTCTATTTTTATTACATTATGTTGAGATATTTTCTCCTTATTAGGCCTCAAGATGAATCTTATCTGCTTAGAGAACAACATTTGTAATGGTTCTGCTCCTTGGTTTCATTTCATTTTTCTTCTGGCAAATGTTTCTCCCTGTTCATATGGTTTTCCTTGCATTAAGTGGTTGCTGAGTGTTCATATGTCAAACGTCCATAATAAACTGTTTAAAGCCTTGACATAATCAGAAGATAAGCACTGGCTATTTAGAAGGTAGCTTACTGATCAAGCAGAACCCTTATCATTTTCCATTGTCTAAAATCTGTTTTCCTCTACAGTCAGCTTCTGTAAAACAGTGGCATTCAGCCCTGTTCTGTGAGAGTAATAAAGTACACAGTTCTCTCTCTCTCTCTCTCTCTCTCTCTCTCTCTCTATATATATATATATATATATAAAGTGAAAATTCTAGAGACACAGTAATATAAAATCTCTTTTTCCATGCCATGATCACAGCTCAAAAGATTTCACACATAGGAGTATGTCCCCATAGAGCACTCTTTGGCCACATTCGCATCATATGCTGTATTTTTCGCTCTATAAGATGTACCCGACCATAAGATGCACCTAGTTTTTAGAGGAGGAAAACAAGAAAAAAATTATTCTGAATCAAATGTTGTTGTAGCGGCTATCCCTGAAGCCAGAACGGCAAGAGGGATTGCTGTACAGCAACCCCTCTTGCTGTTCTGGTTTCAGCGATAGCTGCGCAGCCTTCATTCGCTCCATAAGACGCACACACATTTCCCCTTACTTTTTAGGAGGAGAAAAGTGAGTCTTATAGAGCGAAAAATACGGTACTTTAAGCAATCATGCTTTCCCAAAAAAATTATGGGAAGTGTAATTTATGAAGGGTGCTGAGAGTTGTTAGGAGACTGCTATTCCCCTCCCAGAGCCAGAATTCGCAGTGTGTTTTAACAATCCATCTCTTTTCATAGGCAACTCTGGCAACTGAGGACTCCAGCAACACTCGGCACCTTTAACAAACTACAGGCCCAGAATGCTTTGGGGGAGAAGCCATGACTATTTGAAGTGTTTTAATAGCTTTCAATGAATGGTGTGAGCGTGGCCATGGTCTCCCCCTTGCCCTTGACCCTTTCTGAATAAAGATTGCCACTGATATTGGGTGACGTATTTGTCATTTGAATCACAGAATTGAAGGGGTCCCTTGAAGGCCGCCCAGTCCAACCGATGCTTCTCCTGCCCCTGTTCCAACTCCTCCACACAAGGCGATCCCACCACCCCTCTGGCTTACGGGTTCCACTTCCAAACTGCTCTTTCTGGGTTTGTGTAATTGCTCCAGCAAGATGCCAAGCTGAATTGCACCAAATGGACTCACAGCGAACTCAGGCTGTCAAGGAGGGGGGCAAGGTGGATGGGAGCAAGGAGAGGAAGAAGTAAATGGCGATACCTTTCTCTCTCCCCCCCCCCCAAAAAACCCCTGCATGTTTAAAATCCCGATTAAACTCGTGGTCAGGAGCAAGGAAGAGGAGAAGAGGCAAGCAGGCTGCCTGTGTCTCCTCTTCCCCCAGCACCCATCCCAGCAGAGAGAGTGGGAATGGAAGGGCAGTGCAGCTCTGTAAGGGGGCTGGTTCTCAAAGAGGCAATGATCTCTCAGGAAGTAAAGGGTGAAGGGGACTGTTCTCACGAGGAGCACCCCAGGCAGAACATTGCTTTTTGAGCGCTGCTCATCGAAGGGTACAGCGAATCTTGCAAAATCTGTGCACCCCTAACAGACACAGGAGAGCACATTTGCACGATCCTCCGTGATTAATGTAGTTCACACTCTTCCTCCTTTGGTTGAAAGTAATCAAAATAAATGGTATTATAAGTAACAGATACACAAATAAATGTCAGTTCTTTAAATATGTTACGTTAAATTAATCAAGCTGCTCCCTGGAAGAACATTTTTAGGATGAAAGAGCAAGGACACTTGGGAACTATAAATGCTAAATTCTTTTGCAAATATTTTAGATATCTGGGATGCCGCCAATGAGCCTGGTTTTAAAAAGTTGAGGAGATGTGGGGTAGAGAAGTCTGGTGATACATTTTGCAAACCCTGGGATAGATGCTGATAATATCATTATAAAGGCGCAATAAAATGAGACATCTATAAACACTGGCGCCTGTTTCTGATAATGGCATGACATAAAGCTATGAATATGTTTTCAAAGCATGATGCCCTTGTTGGCTGGTATCTGTATTCCATGCCATTAGCTCAACAAGGGGCTCATTAGATGTCCTCTTGTGCCATGTTTCTAGGGAGAGTTTTGTCCTTAAAGCTCCGTCGCAGCACTTTCGTTTCTCCCAGCACTTTCCCCACAAAAACCTACTCCTTACTGCTGAAAACAATTCCATGGAAAACTCAAATTGCTGTTTGCTCCAATTCAGCATTAAAAAGTGGGTTTTCCTGGGGGAACTGGCAAGGCAGAGCTTAAACCACGGGTCAAAGGTAAGTGTGGCTGAGCCCCCAGTTCACTCTCTGCAGCACCAAACAGGGCTCCTAACAGGCATTGTACAGAAGCAAGCCCTGCCTCACAAACTCCTGCTAGGCAGGATACCCTGGGGCTTTCTCATCCCTCTTTGACAGGAGAAGGCCTGAGCGGCTCTCATGCAGTGTGATCTGGATTCAACCTCAAGCCATAGTCCTAACTGACAGAGCCCCCCAACACAACAGACCAGCTAACACTCTATTGCAGGGCTCTTCACACTGGCAGTCCCAAATGTCCTTCCCTCAATATTTCTGGAGGGAATATAACTTTAAAATACCCTACCACGAGCGCAAGTGCCCTTGCAACTCTGCAGAGGTGATTTAACAATCAGTCCCTCTTCCCAGCTCTGAAAGGGGAATGGGGGCCTCCTAACAACTCTCAGCACCCTTAACAAACTATAGCTTTCACAAAACTGCTTAAAGAGATATCATAGTGTTTTGAATATACAGCACAATGTGGCCTAAGAGAGGCAGGTTAGGTAAAGGAAAAGGAGCAGGACCTCTAGCACAAAACCTTAGCAAGAACAGATTTTGCTTTGAGAGGAAGCATCCACAAGGTGTCTCCACTGCTCCACACTGAGGCAATGTAAAGTTCTCATCTGACAAGGCAGATACAAATTCCCTAGGTTTCCTTGTAATTTTCTATATTTGCATAACTTTCTTTGCCCAATAGTTTACGGAAAGGAAAAGCTTCTATATGGAACTAACCATCTTCTTGTTGTTGTTGTTGTTGTTGTTGTTGTTGTTGTTTATAAGCCACCCATCTGACTGGGTTGCCCCAGCCACTCTGGGCAGCTCCCAACAGAATCTTCAAAACACAACAAAACATCAAACATTAAAAACTTCCCTGAACAGAGCTGCCTTCAGATAACTTCTAAAAGTCAGGTAGTTGTTTATTTCCTTGACATCTGATGGGACGGTGTTGCACAGGGTGGGCACCACTACTCTGCCTGGTTCTCTATAAACTCTCTTCTCACAGTGAGGGAACTGCCAAAAGGCTCTCAGAGGAGGACCTCAGTGTCCGGGCTGGACAATGGAGGTGGAGACCCTCCTTCGGGTCCAAAGCCATTCAGGGCTTTAAAGGTCAACACCAAAACTGATTTGTGTCTGGAAATGTACTGGGAGCCAGTGGACATCCTTTAGGACCAGTGATATAGGTCCCAACAGCAGCTCCCAGTCACCAGTCTAGCTGCCGCATGTATGTTCCTCAAGATAATAGCTCCTCATGGAGCATATATTGAACAACTAGCTCTGATGAAGAGTCCAGGCCAGAGCACCTGCCATTTAATTAGAAAGCATCCACATCTATTGAGGATAAACACATTTTGCCCGTGTTGTCCATAATGAGAGCAATAAAACTATAGCTCAAACACATCTTACACAAAATACGACATAAATGCCTTAGACCAGCAGTCCCTTCACAAATTGCTACTTAATGGATCATTAGTCTCTCTGTGTATTATTTATTAAAGTATTTTTGGATCCTGCCTTTTAAAAACAGTTGCAACAAGAAGTGAGCCAAGCCAGTCACTTATGGAACAGTTGTCTATCTGAAGAAATTGTTCTATCATATGTCTGTCTGTCTATCTATCTATCTATCTATCATCTATCATCTATCATCTATCATCTATCATCTATCATCTATCATCTATCATCTATCAATCTATCTATCTATCTATCTATCTATCTATCATCTATCATCTATCATCTATCTATCTATCTATCATCTATCATCTATCATCTATCATCTATCATCTATCTATCATCTATCTATCATCTATTTATTTAACTTGCTGTGCTGATTTTATCCTTTTTAGAACTTGTGTTTGTATACTTGCTTCTGTTTTTATCTTGTATGACACTCTGATGACTTGAAGGCTATGAAACAATCTTTGTTTGTTAAACCAAACCAAGCCCTCTCAGAAATTTAAAACAGATTAACTGCAATTAAACAACAACTTTTAAACAACAGAATACACATTAATAAACCAAACAAAAAAACTTAAGTCATCAGCAAAGATTAAAAGGCATTATCAAAATGTCATTAAAAGGGAGGAATGAATTAAACTGTTTTTCCTGACATCTAAAACTTGTAAAAGTGGATAAATGAGAAACATCCTGAGAGCTCTGCTCTCTGAAGATTTCTCATCAAGTTGCATTTTGGTCCTCCTGCCAGACACTTTAACTAACACCTGGGAAACCCATACCATCCAACCGTCCCTAGTTTCTGGTCCCTGGTCAATCCTTTGTTAAAATGTTGTTACTGTGAGCTGCTAATCATTCATCAGTGTTCAGCTACCTCCTCCTCCCCAGTCTCTCTAGAGCAGGGGTCTGCAACCTGCGGCTCCGGAGCCGCATGTGGCTCTTTTACACCTTTGCCGCGGCTCTGGGGCGGATACTAGCGAGGGGAGGAGGTGCATTGTGCACCCCGACACTCCTCACTGTGGCGGGCGCTGTACTGGCTGTGACGTCGCATGGGGGCGGTGCGTGCGTTAGTCACGCACCGTCCCAACGTCACCTTCCCGCCCACTGTCAGATCGCGGCTCCAGAGATATATGTTTTAAATGTTGCAATGGTTTTGCGGCTCCCAGTTGTTGTTTTTTCTTCAGAAACGGGTCCAAGTGGCTCTTTTTGTCTTAAAGGTTGCAGACCCCTGCTCTAGAGTCTAGATGTTACATATCTGAGAGATGAGGAATACATTTTGCCTCAAATGCACAGTTATGAACACAAAAAAGCACCATAGTTTGATGTCCCATGCAGTGCAGAGGCTCAAGTATGTACTGAGCTCATGATAACAGATTGTAATCCGATTATTGGGGCGGGGGCTGCCAAGAATATCTTCAGCTGAAATCATCCTTCTGGCTTTCAAATCAATGGAAGAAAAGCTATTGCAGAATAAATGAGTACACCATAAACCAGGTGGCAGAGTCTTCAGGGATGCATTTTGGGGGGGGGGCCTTCAGGGTTTTACAAGCATGTAAAGTGACCACCTGCCCTTCTTTACAGAAGAGAGTCTTGTTGGAGGGCAGTTGGCATTCTTTCCTTTGAAGGAACCCTCTGTTTGAACTTGGCTGCCCGGTCTAAGTCTTTTTGGTGGGGGGTGCAAGAAGGAAGAGCAGAGGCCTTGACACTGACTTTCAACTGTTTGCACCTGGGGAGAAGACTGAGAAGCACACCTGTTTGCATCAGTGCTCGCCAACGTAGAGCCCTGTGGATGCTGTGGAGCAGAGCTCCCATCAGGCCCAGGCAGTGTGGCAAGAGGCAGGAATTATGGGAGTTGAAGTCCACAACATCTGGAGAGCACCTTGTTGGCAACCCCAGAATTAGATTATAGTAATTCTTTCTAAATTTCTTCTAGATGCATAAATTAACATATGCAAAACAGTAGCATCTTCTGTCCTCTTTTTCAACGTGTCAGTGAACATTCTTACAAGCTTCCCCTGTGCTCATGTGTGACATCTTGAGAAGGATACGGAAACATGTAATTGCAATAAGAAAAGACCCAGAAACAAAAGGAGTAGTAGTAGGAAGTAGAATCATAGAATCATAGAATCATAGAGTTGGAAGAGACCACAAGGGCCATCGAGTCCAACCCCCTGCCAAGCAGGAAACACCATCAGAGCACTCCTGACATATGGTTGTCAAGCCTCTGCTTAAAGACCTCCAAAGTAGGAGACTCCACCACACTCCTTGGCAGCAAATTCCACTGTCAAACAGCTCTTACTGTCAGGAAGTTCTTCCTAATGTTTAGGTGGAATCTTCTTTCTTGTAGTTTGGATCCATTGCTCCGTGTCCGCTTCTCTGGAGCAGCAGAAAACAACCTTTCTCCCTCCTCTATGTGACATCCTTTTATATATTTGAACATGGCTATCATATCACCCCTTAACCTCCTCTTCTCCAGGCTAAACATGCCCAGCTCCCTTAGCCGTTCCTCATAAGGCATCGTTTCCAGGCCTTTGACCATTTTGGTTGCCCTCCTCTGGACACGTTCCAGTTTGTCAGTGTCCTTCTTGAACTGTGGTGCCCAGAACTGGACACAGTACTCCAGGTGAGGTCTGACCATAAAGTAAATCATATAAAATAAAGGCCTTTGAGGATAATTTGATAAAAACTACTGAAAATCCGGCAAAAAGCATACCAAAAATATTAGAAAGAATTGCTGAATACAGGAAGGTGGCAGGATTTAAAATAAATTTAAATAAAACTAAACTGTTGGCAAAAAATATGTATGCATACACAAGAGAAAGAAGAACTGCAAATAATTTCAGGTCTGATAATAGTTAATGAGGTCAAATACTTGGGAATCTGTTTACAAATAAAAACAGCAATCCTTTTAACGCTAATTATATAAAGATGTGTAAAGAAATAAAAAAGGATTTAAAAATATGGAACTGGCTGAACCTGTTGCTCTGGGAGAGAGTATCCGCAGTAAAAATGAGTGTGCTCCCTAAGATGATGTTTACATTTCAGTAACTGGGGGGGACAGGATGTTTCAAGTCTTGGCAGAAAGACTTACCAAGGTTTCTTTGGCAGTATGAAAAACCTAGAATAAAACACAAATTATTAATAGACAGCAAGAACAGAGGGGGACTCACACTGCCAGACCTGAAACTTTATTACAAATTGGCTTGCTTATGTTGGGTAAAGGATTGGATGACACTGCAGAACTCAGATTTACTAGATTTGGAAAGTTTTGATAGCCGTTTTGGGTGGCATGCATACCTGGGATATGAGAAAGTTAAAATTCATAGATTTAGGGGAGCTAGTCTCAAACGTTTGTTGGAGGAGACCTAGGTTTTTTTGGGGGGGTTATTTGTCCTGTCTTCACGCTTTTTAAGATGGAGGACCCAACAACACGTTTTCAAGATGGAGGGTGAGGGAACAGCTGCAGTCGCCTGCGGTTCCTGCGCAATGTTTGCCATCGTGCCAAAGGTTGCAGGCAGCTTTACCTGCAGAAATTGTATTTTGATTGCCCTCTTAGAAGACAAAGTCCAGAAAGTGGAGGAACGTGTAGCTACGCTCCAAAGAATTAGAGAGGTGGAGCTCTTCTTGGAAGCAACAGAGAACACCGTCTCCACCAAGGAGGAGACAGGGGACACCCCTGAGAAGGAGGCTAGTTCACCAACACAGGTGCCAGATATATGGAGAAACGTGACTCAAAGAAGTAGGAGGCCCAGGGTTCGCTCTGATTGTTTAGAAATACATAATCGCTTTGAAGTCGACTCCCCTAGCATGGAAGACGAAGAACAGACTCCATTTGAGGATCTCTCCCTCATTACAGTTGATCAGGTATATGAAGACGAGAAGCAAAGTCAGTCCTCAGGGAATGTGCAGGCAACCTTGGAACGGACAGCTCATGGAAGAACCCCGACCAAACCTAAGAGGAGGCGTGTAGTGGTGATAGGGGATTCCCTACTGAGGGGAACAGAAGCAGTGATCTGTGGGCCTGACAAGATGTCCCGGGAAGTGTGCTGTCTCCCCGGGGCTAAGATCCAAGATGTAACTGAACGACTGCAAGGAATCATAAAACCCACTGACAAATACCCCTTCCTCTTGGCTCATGTGGGAACCAATGACACTGCAAGCAATAGCCTCCAGAAGATCAAAAGAGACTACGAGGCTCTGGGCAGGAAATTGAAGCAATTAAATGCACAAATTGTCATCTCATCTGTCCTCCCAGTTGAACGGCGTGGCCCAGGGAGAGAGGGGAAAATAGTGGAAGTGAACAGCTGGCTTCGCAAATGGTGTAAACAGGAACGGTTTGGATTCTTAGATCACGGACTGCAGTTTCTTGAAGATGGACTTCTGGCAAGCGATGGGCTGCACCTCACAACGGTTGGGAGGAATGTTTTTGCCAAAAATCTCAGAAACCTCAGCAGGAGGGCTTTAAACTGACTAATGTGGGGGAGGGAGACAGTGCTCCTGAAGGTAGGAGTCTATCAATTGATGAAGATGATCATCCAAATGTCATAGACCAAATGGAGCAAACAGCACGCAGACCTAGTGGTGGGAGGAAAAAATCCTTAAATAAGAGACACGGGGGAATGATTAATGCACTTCAGTGTCTGTACACTAATGCGCAAAGCATGGGAAATAAACAAGATGAGCTTGAGCTCTTGGTACAGCAAACTAAATATGACATAATAGGCATCACTGAAACCTGGTGGGATAAGTCCCATGATTGGAATGTAATAATGGAGTGATACAATCTATTTCAGAGAAACAGACCAGACAAGAAAGGAGGAGGAGTGGCGTTATATGTCAGGGATGTGTATACTTGTGAAGAGATCCAAGATTTAGAACCTCAAAGCCAAAGTGAGAGAATTTGGGTCAAAATTAAGGGAGAGAAGAATAACAGAGACCTCATTGTGGGAGTTTACTATAGATCCCCAAGCCAAACGGAGGACATAGATGATGCCTTCCTGGAACAGATGGCCAAGCATGCAAAAGGAAGGGAGATAGTAGTAATGGAGGACTTCAATTACCCGGATATTTGTTGGATGTCAAACTCAGCCAAAAGCATAAGGTCAAACAGATTCCTCACTGGCCTTGCAGACAACTTCATTGTCCAGAAAGTGGGAGAAGCAACAAGAGGAACAGCCATTTTAGATCTGGCCCTAACCAATGTTGATGACCTGGTTAGTGGGGTAGAAGTGGAAGGATCATTAGGCGTGAGTGATCATGCTCTTCTGAAGTTTACTATACAGTGGAAAGAAGCAGCCAAGCATACTAGGACTCAATTTCTTGACTTTAAGAAAGCCGACTTCATAAAACTTAGGGAAGTGCTGGGTGAGATCCCATGGACAGTAATACTAAAAGGAAAGGGAGTTCATGATGGCTGGGAGTTTGTTAAGAGGGAGATAGTAAAAGCACAACGTCAGGCAATACCAATGAGACGGAAACATGGAAGGTGCCTAAAGAAGCCAGGGTGGCTATCTAAAGAACTTTTAACGGAGTTAAGATTAAAAAAGGATGTGTACAAAAAATGGAAAAGGGGGGAAACCACCAAAGAGGAATTCAAACAAATAGCCAGCACGTGTAGACACAAAGTCAGAAATGCTAAAGCACAGAATGAACTCAGGCTTGCTAGAGAGGTTAAAAGCAACAAAAAAGGCTTTTATGGGTATGTTCGTAGCAAAAGGAAGAACAAAGAAACAGTGGGGTCACTCAGAGGAGAAGATGGTGAAATGCAAACAGGGGACACAGAAAGGGCTGAACTCCTCAATGCCTTCTTTGCCTCAGTCTTCTCCGATAAAGAAAACAATGCCTGACCTGAAGAATTTGGAGCAAATGATTCAGCAGAGGAAACACAGCCCAGAATAACTAAGGAGATAGTACAAGAATACTTGGCTAGTTTAGATGTATTCAAGTCTCCAGGGCCAGATGAACTGCATCCAAGAGTATTAAAAGAACTGGCAGATGTGATCTCAGAACCACTGGCAGTCATCTTTGAGAATTCCTGGAGAACAGGCGAAGTCCCGGCAGACTGGAGGAGGGCAAATGTTGTCCCTATTTTCAAAAGGGGGAAAAGAGAGGACCCAAATAATTATCGCCCAGTCAGTCTGACATCAATACCAGAGAAGATTCTGGAGCAGATCATTAAGCAAACAGTCTGTGAGCACCTAGAAAGGAATGCTGTGATCACCAATAGTCAGCAAGGATTTCTGAAAAATAAGTCATGTCAGACTAACCTGATCTCGTTTTTTGACAGAATTACAAGCCTGGTAGATGAAGGGAACGCAGTGGATGTAGCCTACCTTGATTTCAGCAAGGCATTTGACAAGGTGCCCCATGATATTCTTGTAAAGAAGCTAGTAAAATGCAGTCTTGACTATGCTACCACTCAGTGGATTTGTAACTGGTTGACTGACTGAACCCAAAGGGTGCTCATCAATGGTTCCTCTTCATCCTGGAGAAGAGTGACTAGTGGGGTGCCACAGGGTTCTGTCTTGGGCCCGGTCTTATTCAACATCTTTATCAACGACTTGGATGATGGACTCAAGGGCATCCTGATCAAATTTGCAGATGACACCAAACTGGGAGGGGTGGCTAACACCCCAGAGGACAGGATCACACTTCAAAACGACCTTGACAGATTAGAGAACTGGGCAGAAATGAACAAGATGAATTTTAACAGGGAGAAATGTAAAGTATTGCACTTGGGGGGAAAAATGAGAGGCACAAATACAAGATGGGTGACACCTGGCTTGAGAGCAGTACATGTGAAAAGGATCTAGGAGTCTTGGTTGACCACAAACTTGACATGAGCCAACAGTGTGACGCGGCAGCTAAAAAAGCCAATGCAGTTCTGGGCTGCATCAATAGTATAGCATCTAGATCAAGGGAAGTAATAGTGCCACTGTATTCTGCTCTGGTCAGACCTCACCTGGAGTACTATGTCCAGTTCTGGGCACCACAGTTCAAGAAGGACACTGACAAAACTGGAACGTGTCCAGAGGAGGGCAACCAAAATGGTCAAAGGCCTGGAAACGATGCCTTATGAGGAACGGCTAAGGGAGCTGGGCATGTTTAGCCTGGAGAAGAGGAGGTTAAGGGGTGATATGATAGCCATGTTCAAATATATAAAAGGATGTCATATAGAGGAGGGAGAAAGGTTGTTTTCTGCTGCTCCAGAGAAGTGGACACGGAGCAATGGATCCAAACTACAAGAAAGAAGATTCCACCTAAACATTAGGAAGAACTTCCTGACAGTAAGAGCTGTTTGACAGTGGAATCTGCTGCCAAGGAGTGTGGTGGAGTCTCCTTCTTTGGAGGTCTTTAAGCAGAGGCTTGACAATCATATGTCAGGATTGCTCTGATGGTGTTTCCTGCTTGGCAGGGGGTTGGACTCGATGGCCCTTGTGGTCTCTTCCAACTCTATGATTCTATGATTCTAAGTGTGGCCAGCTGCATCTTTTGCAGTCCGTCTTCATGCAACAATTTAACATGTAGCACTTAAAACTATCTTTACCGCACCACACAAGGCAATAGGTAGGCAACCAAGTTGCTGAAAGGTCATTAATAAAAGTTAAATTGCCTGACTATAATTGCCAGCTCTCCACTTGAACGTTCCCCTCAGGCACCGCTGTGGCATATTAATCTTATAATGGAGTTGTTACAAGGTTTTGGCATTTTCCAGCTCACTGTTCCCAAACAATTAACAGGGTGTGTGTTTTTCTCTGTGTGTGCTGGCTTGGGTGATTTTCAAAAATTATTTTAATCAGTCTGACCTTTAAGGCCCATAAGAAAATGCCCCTTTGTTTATAATGAGATAACCAAAACCAGGGTTTTTTAAAAAGGCACAGGCCTGCTGCTGTGCCAAGGAAAAAGCTAATTCTTCAAAAGTTTTGTTTCTGCTGCCACAGGAAGCTTTCTGATCTTGGGCAATCATGGATCACATGAAAATATATGAGGAGGCAGGGTACTCTTTGGGAGCTAGAGGAAAGAGGGCAGCGAGATAGCAGAATTCTTTTCAAATTGGGACTGAGGGCTGTGGAAGCCAGTCTGGAGACAAAGTTATTGTTGCTCCGAAGATTTATTGGTAGCTTTTCTGTGAGGTTGGGAAGAAGAGAGACTTTGACACTACTGGGTTGGTGCGCCAACGAAGAGGCTGTAGCCACAGAGGCTGGTCTGTCAGGGTGACTGGAACACTGTTCCACCAGCCTTCGCCAGCCTCACCTGCCTGCCTTCCAACTCACAGCTCAACCAGGGGGTGGAACTGCCTGCCAGCTATCTGCACCTTAGTCTCCGGGTTGCTTTTGTAGAACACAGCTGCAAGGAGGAGGAAAGGGACAGGGACAAAACCAGAACTGGTTGGTTCCATCTGGCACCGCCTCCAGTTGGCCTCCCTTTCTTCTGTCCTGCACACCAGCCACCACAAGGCCCAAGGTAACTTCAGGAAGAATATAGGGCTATTAAGAATCCACAGATGACAGATTCCAAAGCAGACTCACCTGATTTGATCTGGGTGGGAAATGACCCACATTGGATCATGAGACCGCTACAGAATCTGAGGTCCTGCAAGTCCCTTTAGCAAGGCATCCAAAGGTCACAGAGCTGCCTCTTTCTGGTCACATTTTTTATTCCATTTTAAGAACCCTTGGACATTCAGTTGCCTACAGCCTAGAGATACTACGGAGGACTCCTTGCTGCCACTAGAGGAAACCCCACCCCTACCCCGAGCATAGATAGATAGATAGATAGATAGATAGATAGATGATAGATAGATAGATAGATAGATAGATAGATAGATAGATAGATAGATGATAGATAGATAGATAGATGATAGATAGATAGATGATAGATAGATAGATAGATAGATGATAGATAGATAGATAGATAGATAGATAGATAGATAGATGATAGATAGATATAGATGATAGATTAGATAGATAGATAGATAGATAGATAGATAGATAGATAGATAGATAGAGACAGATAGATAGATAGATATAGATAGATGATAGTTTATTTACATTTATTTATTTATTTATTTATTTATTTATTTATTTATTTATTTTCCCACCTTTCATAATAAGATCTCAGAGCAGTTCACACAATAACAACCAGATGTTCCATTGCTCACAGTGGGAATTCTATGGAAAACTTAAATGGGCCTGCCCACCCCTCTTGGAAGTGCCATCCTCACAACTGTTACCAAAGGCAGGAGTGGTCATCAACAGTATTAGGAAGAGCTAATACCCAGTGTTAGGTGTAGGCACTGACATGGTACTATCCTCTTAATCACTACCTAGGAGACATCGTTTTATAGATATTTTGTGTGTGTGTGTTTGTGTGTGTGTTGCAGGAGGAGCCTGAGTCAAGAAATAAAGGTTCTGGGGCCATCTTCTGGGAACCCTGATTCAAGAAACCCTGGTGTTTTATGCGCCAGATCTTCCAGCCAGTCCAGAAAGGGTACCTGGGTGCTCTCATGGATGTTACAACCCCCACAACTCTTGAAGGTCAATTCTATATATGTGGAAAAGTGGAGGGAGAATGGTGCCTTTACCGGTTGCCAAAATTCCAAGAGGAGAAAGAGAAAGAAGCAGGGGGAGATCTTTGGAGAACTCCTATTGCGAAAAAAATAATGCACTCCAAGCTGTAAGCTATAAATTGTTCCTTTTTTCACCAAAGAGCAGCTTTCACAAAAGCTGCTGTTATCCATTATGCACTCTCCATTGTAACCATTCCACATTGGCTCAGGCCCTCCAAAACACACACACAGAGAGGGGGGGGGTCACTGCCTTTCAACAGCTCCCTCCAGCCATCTCTCCTGAATTACCAACTATTATTTTGCACACACACACACAAAAGAGTCAGACAGTAAATGCACTTAAAAGTCACTTGCTGACCTTGATGCCCTGAATATTTAAGGATGTGAAGAGTACTAGACCTAAAAAGCAAGTTAGGAAGAGGTGTTTTCTTAGAGACCGTTCAATGTGTCCAGGCAGGAGAAAAAGCATTAAATACTAAGGATCAAATTAATATCTGTGGGTTTCAAGTCCCAAAGAGAAAAACAAACATGCACAGCTACAGATAAATGTCCTGAATAAAGCAACAGGCTTCTGAACTGTTATATTGCAGATCCATAATAAAAATAAAACCTAGCAACCTTTTGCGCTGGATGTGGGTACAATCAGTTACAGCATCCTGTGTGTGTTTGCATGGAAATAATTCCTCTGTGTCCAGGTAATATTTGTTTTATGACATATTGATCCTGCCTATTCTCCAAGCACCTCAAAGGAACAAATATACAGTGTGTCTCCCCATTTTACCCTCAGAGGGAGGTCAGGATGAGAGATAGAGACTTGCGCAAGGTCTCTCAACGAGGGGCATGACCAGGTAGGGATTTAAAACCTGAGTTTCCTCAGTCCTCATCCCGCTCTCCCACACATGCCTAGGCTGAAATCCTATACTTACCCAGAATTTAGTGGGGTTTACTTCCAAAGAGGCATGCCAAGAGTAAGCACTAAGTTATGGAGCTATTTGGTTGCCCTGTTAAACTACAGTTGAGCTGAAGTCCACTCGCCCCTCTTGGTGTGATGGCGTTGCAGGACGGTAGAGGCTTCACTGGGGCCCTGACAAGAGAACTGGAACAGTGGTGCCCTTCCTGGTAGGCAGTGGGCGATTAAGCCCCCTCCGCCTATCAGGAACTGGCTGAGCCAGGGGGTGGAGCCGGCAGAGCAGGTAGGCTTCCCTTGGATCCGCCCCTTGCCCATTGAAGCAGCCTGCACTTGTTTGTTCCTTCGCTGGGTTTTTTCCCTGCCCACCCACCCTCGGTTTAAGCTGATAGTCAATGACTTTGCTGTGGCTATGGTGGTCGCCGTTCTTTAAGGGATCGGGTAGGAATTTGCCCACTGGGCTAATTGGCACCAAACCGGTGGTTTTGCCTACCTCACAGCAATCGTCACAACTGGTTGGGCATTAGGGCAATCCTTCGTTTTGGATGGAGGGGAGGTCGTAGTCTCTGCCTGCCCCTCCAAATGCTGGGGTATTGCATTAAAGGGATCTGGGGGGAGTGGCCATGTCTGTGTGCCTGGGCGGGGCCAGGGCCGAAGGCACTCCCCCATATGGCAGTCCCTGCAGGGGTCACCTTATTTGATGTAAGTCTTAGGAACCCCCACCTGGATTGACCACATATCAATTGCTCCATGCCCAAGCCAAATCTCGTTCATCTGTATTCAATAAAGTTGTGGCCTGTTTTGACCCAAAAAAACCCATCCTCAATGGTCTCTTATTTACATGGGTTGGGGTATAGGGAACCCAATGCCTGGTCCTGCAACTCTAGAAACTCACAAATAAATGAAAGAACATCGTTTATTCATCATTCTAGCTAAAGTCCAAACTGGGCATGAATGCAGTGAACATCTACATGGGGGGGGCGCTAATCTCAGCCACGCAGGGCCCTCATAATAAACATAAAAATATTAAACATAATAAAATATTAAACCTTTTTATTAAAAAAAAAAACAACTTCCCTATACAGTGCTGCCTTCAGACGACTTCTAAAGTCGGTATAGTTTCTTATCTCCTTGGCTCAGGGGTCAGATAACTCCATAACTGCAATATGGATGGAGTGCAACTGTTTGCTCTTCCAAGCAATAGCCTAGCACCAGTTGAAATAGGAAGCAAGTGAGCATTTATGCATTCATTAGATTTCTATATTAGATTTCCATGCTGCTCTGGCCCCTTCCACACACAGAGAGAGGAACAACAAACCATCTAGCCAGATGGCCCACACTTTGGTGAGGCGGAATAATCAGCAGCAGCCCAGCACTGCGCATGGCAGGCCCCTTGGAAGGTGGGGGGTGCAGTTTCTGTGGGGAAGCAAATCAGATATAAACCAAGATGTCCTAAGTGAAATCTTGCAATGAAAAGCAGAGCACAATGACTAACAGAATACTGAATTAAAGCCATACTCCTGCCCTGATCCACAGTGATGGTTTAAAAATGAGAATAGCATCAAATCAAATCCACCAGATTTTCTTTTTCTTTGTACAGTTTGGAGAACATAGATTACTATGATGATCCCAAACATCATTTAATATTTATGTTTAAGGTTATCCAAATTTACCAATAAATATCCTAAATATTAGATTATTCTGAAAGAACATTCATACACAATCATAAAGTTGTTGACTATATTCAGAAATATATCCTGCTTAGTTCAATAAGTCTTAGACTGCCATTCTATACCCAATTATGTGGAAGTAATGAACTCAGTAGGTCTTACATCAAAGTAGACATGCACAGAATTGAGCTGTTTGAGTTCAATATTAAATATATTTATTTAGAAGTGCCACTGAACTCTATGATGCTTAGTCACACATATGCACTGGACTTCGCGTTTCATTGTATCCAAGAAATAAGATTGCATGCCGCTTTACTCATTCAATCCAATCATGTGTGACTTACCCTCATGTATCTGTGTTTAGGACTGCAATCCTATGCCTAAATCTCACTGACCTCATTATTGCTTACTTCTGAGTAGACAATGATAGGATCGCACCAGTCAAACTGCATTTAGGCAGACTTGAACTCACAACGGTGCAAACATAAATTAATAGCGTTATTCATCCAGGTAGCACTCCCAAACGTAAAAGTCATATTCATTATATGGAGCAATTAAGAAACCAATTAAAGCGACTTCCGGGTTAGCGCCATCGGCGAATGGCGGAGTTCCTCCGACCGGAGGAACTGGCTCCGTGGAAACTGGGTCTTCCCGCTGCGGCGAAGGTGGGGACCCGCTAGAAATCCCAGGTGGAGGAAGCCTGGGAATGTGGGGTTCGGCAGGGCACCCTATGCACCGGGAACCCCATTTTGGGGCTCCGGAGTGAAGTGGGGTGAGCGGCACGGTGCTGCAAACTGATTGCTACTTTCACGGAGTGAAGCCGCACAGCCATTGCCGGAGAGCACTGACTTTTTCCTGTGGACAATTGGATTTAAAACAAGTACCCGTGAGTAGAAACGGAAAATTGGATCAAGAAATATCTTAATTTGGCACCGAACTGGGAAGGTTCAAAACAGGAAGTCCGCCTTCCGCTTTTTGTACATAGACTGAAGCAAAAACCGTGTAAGCTAAAGTCTAGAAAGTCGTTAAAAAAGTTTAAGTTTCCTTCATTTATAATTACCGAAACCCCCTTGGAAGCAGCAGAAAAGGGGGGGGGGCTTTGTTTAACGCCTGCAGGAGAGGGAGTGAAGAAAGATAAGTTTCCACCGTCTCTAACCTGGGAATGGGGTGTCAGAGACAGAAATTCTTGGAGAGGTTCATTGACTGTGAATGGAATACTTTGACAGATAGCTAAAGAAGAGAAATAAATTGATTCCAATGTTGCCTTCTGCATTCTAAAGAAACAAAATATCTGAAAAATGAAAGTAATTTTCCTTTGTTGGACTTGCCTTAAAAAAAATGGATACAAATAGAAATTGTCTCCTCTAGAGGGAGCTTGCTAAATTGTTGCTGCGTCTACTTGAGGACTCTACAGCTGTCAGATTAAGATCGTGGGACCAGTCTTTTTTGACCTTGACTAAATATGAGCTGGGAGGAAGTTTTGGTGCTTGCTTTATGCAAGACAAGTGCCTTGCTGGAACAGATGCATGAGAAGATGGATTTGATGAATGAGAAAATGTATTTGATGACTGTTGTGGTTAATAACTGTGGACAAACAGGGAATATTGATACAGAAACTATTCAGGGACCAACTCAGGAACCTGTACTGATTGGGCAAGTGCAGAAGATAATGGAGGAGGTTGTGATTGCACCTCAAATAATACAAATGGAGAGACCCAAGGCCCTACAGGAGTATAAGCCGCTGTCTTTGAAGATTGAAGTTGGAGTCGGCCAGGGGGAGTCTGGAGCTGAGGAGGTTCTTAACTTTGGAGAGACCTCGAAATATGTTTTTAAATATTTTCTGGACTACATTGATGATTGTGGGGAGTGGGACTCTGGGAAATGGGCTGGTTGGATGAAGGGAGACGAAGATAATTTTGGGTTGGAATCCCCCAGAGACCTACTCCCCAACGAGAAAGGAAAGAAACTAAGAAAGAGACCAACAAAAGACAAGGGAAAGTGCAAGTATAAACAAGAAGAAGAAGATCTGCAGAAGGGACATGGAAGAGACTTAAGGGCCTCGGACATTAGATTACCAGGTTGATGCACTAGATGAAATGGACAGTAAGGACTGACACGACCCGAGACCAGGAAGAAGAGACGTTGGATGAAGATTGGAAGAAAATTTATAAAGAAATTTTTTTTCTAGGGAATTAGCCTAAAATTAATGAACATTAGGGGAAATGTTGGAATGAAACTATATGACTCTAGTAGAAAAGATATCAGGAGTTATGTATAATCGAGTATTAAGCGTTAAGCTCTAAAGTATTTTTTGGTAAGATAAGGTTAAATAGCTTAAGGTAATTTGAATAACAGAATATGGGGAAAGGATGGAAAGGATTTGTTGAGTTAATTAATTGGTTAAATTGTCAAGATAAATTATTTAGTAAAAATTGAGAAAGATGGAAAGAATTTGCTGAAATAATCAATCAAATTAGAATACAAAAAGGGAGGTGTGAGGAGGTCAATGAAACAAGCAAATGGAAGTTAAAGATATGTAATATGGGATTTGTGTCTTTTTTTTTCCTTCTTTTTTATCTTTTTGCTGTATTGTTGCATTGGTTTTTATGTCTTTTTTCTTGTTTTTTTTCTATGTATTGTAGTGTTGTTTCTAATTTTTTTCTTTCTTTTCTCTAATTTTGAAATTATTAATAAATATTATTTAAAAAAAGAAACCAATTAAAGCAAAGGTTCCCAAATTCATTTGACCTACCACCAGTGCTGTTTTTGTAGAAAGAGAGGTGCCGGAACTCACCATGAACACCCCCCTTGTTCTCTCAGAATGGCAAAGGTGCCCACCTGAGAGGTGCCGGAACTGAGTTCTGGTGAGTTACAGCTGAAAAAAAGCCCTGCCTACCACCCCCTTTTCAGGAAAAAAATATTCAGTGCCTCCTCCCAGAAATCTACCTTCTTTAAGTGAACAGTGGTGGGTTTGGCACCGCAACACACCTGCCATTGGCCAAATAGGCAGGCAAGCTGCAATTCACTTCCCAAACCTGGGTGAAGCCGAAAAGGGTCCACCAAAGCCCAGGAAAACCCCTCGCCTCCAACACAGATACAGGGAAGGCATTGTTGCTGTCCTGCAATGGCACCCAGCCTGGCAGGAAGCGTCATTACACAACAGATGAAACATGCACAAACAGTTTTTCAAAATTCTCTTCTTTCTTTATGCTTTCACCACCCCCTTATTTTTATTCAATGCCCCCAACTGCACTGCACCCAAGGCTACAGCCGCCCCCCTGGATCATTCCAGTGCCGCCACCCCTCCCCCCAGGGTGGTATCGGCCATATTGGGAAACTCTGACTTAAAGCATCAGCTCCTCAGTGCTGTCTTAAAAGGACCTCTCTGCACACAAAAAGTTGCCAGCGCCGTTTCCTTTCTGTAAGGCAGAAATCCCATCAGTCAGTTCTTCCTGCAGCTGTTCAGGCAGAGAGAAAAAGCAAGCCTCAAGTTTCAAGCGTTATCAGTGTGCAATCTGACCTTCCTTCAAATTGGAGTTTATCCAGTGTTCCTAACAACGCCCCGAGGGCAACTAAACCAAGAATGACTTTTTAAGCAACAATAGATTCAACATGTTTCAAATATCTTCTCTTATTTCCCAAACATTAATAGACAGTATTTTCATTCTGATAAGCATCTAGGCAAGTCAAAAGAAAAACAAAAAAACAAACAACAACCAGGAATCATATCACTAGCATTTTGCTAGTCCTTGTCCTTTGCATGACAGTTACAAAAAGTATGAGAAATAATTAAGATAGCTTCAAAGACTGGGGCACATCAGCCTCTTCCCTCTCCTGAAAATGGAGGGACTTAAAGGATTTAGAGGGGAGCTGCTCTCTTTTTAGTTTGGCAACAGCAGATGACCTCTTGGTGTTGGCCAGCTACTGACCACCATTGTTTCCCAAGAATATCCCAGATATAGTGTTGTTTTGGAGCATTCAGGTGGGGAAATGGTGGGAAAATGGTGTATCCAAGATGTCCTTGATATCAGACTTTGTAGCATTGCGATGCATCCTTGGGACTCTGCAAGGAGGCTTTGCACCTCGACAGAGCTCTCCCCCCATGCCTGCCCTGGACCCCCCAGCACTCTGCACCAGGCAGTGAAGCACCTGCCATTTAAATTGTTCGCAGCGCCCTGAGCCATGCTCTGGAGCTAATCTGAGGAACCCTGCTACAATGTTAGCTCACCCAGGGACACTGTGCTGTGCTCCTCCCCTCAAGTCTGGAATCAACTCTGCTTGAAATATTTCTATGCATCAATTTCCTCACATTCTTCTCTTATCCCCCACTTCGGAGCTGAGAAACCATCTCTATATATCCTTTCCTTGCACTGCTAAAGAGAAGAACTGGGAGGGGGGATGACACGTCTGAAGTGGCTGTTTAGTTGCCAGAACACTTAATCTAGCCACCACCCTAAATTTTAAAGGGGGCCCCTGGATAATGCCTTGAGGACTTCCCATTAAACTGTCTGTAACAAGCTGGAAACCACTACAGATTCCTGCTTCCTATGACAATTCTTACCAATGATGGGTTCAAGATATGTGCAACAGTTCCACAGTGTGTGCGTGTGCGTGTGTGTGTGTGTGCGCGCGCGCATACACATTATTAAAAAGAAATAAACCTGCATATCATCAATTCCTCCCAAGGAAAGCCTCAGTCTGCAAAAGAATTTGATCATTCCCATTTCAGCAACAGGGAACTATCACCCTGGAATTTCCCTCAACTTTCACTGAAAGAAGGTCTACACTGATACTGGTTTCAAAATTTCCAGGGACTCCAAGACCTACAACATCATTCCTCTCTACCATAATCCAAAATATTAAATTTCAGCAACTTGTTGCTGTTTTCTTTTTTAAAAAAATAACAGCAGCAACAACAACATTGAGCATCTGTTTATATTTAGGACAGTCATTTTACTGTATTCAAAGAAAGGGTTGGAACTAATGTTTCTCTGCTCTCTCTCCCACTGAAGAAAAATTAAGGAATGAGCAGAAAAAATGTATGCTTAATGTAAGGAATCAAAGAGCAATTTAAGGTGAAAAAATCACATCATCTGCATCAAAATATTAGGGATGGTAAGAGGAGGATGTTTGCTGTATGAAATTCAGAATACTCTTTATCTAGTTTATCAGTGCTCAAATGTATTATGAACTGAGACATTTACACCACAAGTAAATGAAGGATCCTCAGCATACATGCAAAATGTCCTTTAATTTAGGTCAATTGACTTTGCCTATACTATGGGAACTTTGGGTTGGGAACTTGCCCAGAAAAGCTTAGGGACTGCAGAGCTCCTGCGCCCCCCCCCCCCCCAGCTTGGGAGCATCCCTGGGTTTGCCCAGTAGTCTTTCCCTGGAGGTGTAGATTAAGGCTTTGGGGAGATTTCCTTAGATCTGTTTGAGCTCACATTGGTATCCAGAAAGGACGCACACACAGAGGCTAAATTTTAAAGCAAACCAATGAAATGCAAATAACAAATAAATAATGCAAAGTTTTATGGGTATAAAACTTTCAGGAGGGAATTGCCGTCTTCTGCATCCGCATGTATATTCCAAAGATGCTCCAGTTCTACTGTCCCAACACTTCTGTGTGTGCAAAGTGTTTTATATCCTTATAACAACCCTGAATGTGTAGACTACTATTTTTATTCCCATATTGCCTGGGGGGTGGGGACTGAGGCTGAGAGGAAGTGGCTTCCCCCAGGCTATCAAAGGAGGTCACAGTTCAGTGATGGAGCACGTGGTTGACATATGCTCCCCAGTTCAATTCCCAGTACCTCCAGTATGAAGGATCATCTAGCATGGTGGGAAAGACCTCTGCCTGAGAGGCTGCAGGACCAAAGTTCCTCGATTTTGACAACTTCAATTTGACCCTGTATAGTGAATGGAAAAGGCAAGATTCTGGACAGAGAAGTTGATCTGGCAAGCTTGTGCATAAGATGCTTGGAAGACGCTTCAGGAGTTGGAGGCAACCTCTACTTCCTCCAGACAGATACAAAAGAAACACAGAAGGCTCCCCTGGATGCATCCATCAGGCTAACAGTGTGTGTGTGTGTGTGTGTGTGTGTGTGTGTGTGTGTGTTAATAAGAGTTAATAACATGCCAATAAGCCTCTCTCCTTCAGCCCCCTCACTGGGTAACAGTTCCTTGATATACTTGCTGTGAACATTTGGACAAGGGCACTTGCATATAAGGGAGCACCCCACTGAAATTCCTGTGCACATGCTTGGTTCACTATCCAGAACCACATGTGCAAGATCCCATGCTGAAATCCAGCTTTTACATCCACATTTAACTTTGATCCTCTGCATCAGACCTCCTCAGCCTGATGCCCTCCAGATGTTTAGGACTACAGCTCCCATCAGTCCCAGACAGCATGTCTAATGGTCAGGGACAGTGAGGACTGTGGTCCACTATGCCTGCTCCAGATTGGGAAAGGTTGCGATTCACTGAAACCCAAGAAAGTCAGAGTTTGCAATATGCATGCAGAGAGAACAAACCATTTAACTGCTACTTTATTTGTAGTCCTGCCCATTAGAAGTCCATGATTCCTAATACAGTCAAGAGTTTTTTTTCTGTTTAATTTTCATCTCCTGCTTATACTCACATGTAAAATATAGGATTCAATGCACCTTTTAAGAGATTAAGTAATGATTTTAACATGTCCTTCAAAACTTTAAAGTTCTTTGTTGGAAACTGCATATTTGCTATTCAAACATAGAAGGCTAATAAAGTTCTTCATGAAATTACTTTAACAGGTAACTACTTGTTCAATTTGCAGTAGGAAAAGTTTATTTAATTAATTTCTCCCTGAATGTTCTGGTATTTGAAGGACGATACCCAATGGATTGGGCTAAGAAAACAGAGGATACTGCCCATTGTTTAAAACCAGCTGGGAACAAACAGCATGGATGGTGGGGCTGGGGCTGTACAAAGAGAAAAAAGTTTAATCTTTGTTTAGTTTAAATGTTTTTTAAAAAGCTGATGATGAAGGACCCTGGAGTGGGTTTTTAATTGCTATTGCTCTTTTATCTGCATGGGATTTATGCTGGCCTGTGTTAACAGCATTGTTAAAACTGCCAGTGTCATGATGCCGCCATACAAATGCAACTTCATTTGGAAGACTGTGTGCAGTTCTGGTCCCTCACATCCAAAGGGACATTGCAGAGCTGGGAAATGTTCAGAAAAGAGCAACCAAGACGATGTTCAGAGAAAAGGACAGGAAGAGGAGACATGATAAACGTTTATACATTTATACATGGCATGGATAAAGTGGATAGAGAAAAGCCCTCCCCCCTCTCTCATAATTCCATATCCTCCAAGAGTCCTGATTTTCCAGGGACAGTCCCGCAATTTGATCCTGGAATTTCCCTATTTCTTCCTCTAGTGCTTGAAATCCTCTGAACTGTTATTTTGGAGTACCCTAGATTGAATCCAGCAGATTTAATGGGAATCCAGAAGATTAGAAATTAATCACATCCATTAGAAATTAATCATCATTAGCAAGGTAGGGTTTAAAAACCTGGGAAATTTGCTTTAGTTTCTTTTTCCCATTCTAGGAAGGAACATATGAAACGGCCTTAATCCAAGTTAGACCATGATTAGTTCATCTAGCTCAGTACTGCCCTCTGGTAACAGCTAGCATTGCAGACAGGATAACCTTGGGTTTGTTAAAGACTGCAAAAGCACCATCCTCTGTAGATTCACTCTGAGGCAAGTCCCCTTCTGTTCAACGCAGCTGATTCTCAGGTAATTGCACATTGGATTGTGCTGTAATACCTGGGAGTAAGCTTCAGTGAACTTAATCGGACTTACTTCTGAGTAAGCATAGGATTGGTCTGTAGGAGTATGATTAAAAAATAATTTCTTTCTATAGTAACAAAACTGCCGTGTGCATTCCATGGTATAAACAGAATCTCTTTCCCTGAAGCCACAGTCTATTTTGACAATTAATATTATATATGTTTATACATTCAATGTTCTCCAAAAGCTTGATCAGCTGTTCCTTAAGTGTAAGCATAATTGCAGATTTCCAGTATCAAATCAAGGCTATATAAGCAGCTAATAAGGGATTTAAAATAAGTACTCTATAGCAGTGTTTACAGCGTATCACCTGTATCATTAGGTAGCAAGGACTATGGGTCCAATGTAGTACTGACGCCCATAATTTGAGAGTACTTCCCCTTCAGAAAACCAGAGGCCAATAGGGCTGGACATGATTACACTCTTGCCAAAATTTCAACAAATGAGCATGAACTGCTGAGCTTTTTAATCTAATTAAAATGGCTGGTAGTGCTACTGATATATCAAAAAATGGGCTGACAGCAATCTCAATGACTGACTGGAGGAGGGTCAGGGGTAAACAGCGACAGGGTAGGAGGAGGACAAGACTGGAGTATCCTGGAAAAAGTCTTGGTTGGCTAGAACCCTGAAGAGTTGGAGCATTCCAGATTGCAACATTTTCTTGCATATTATATTGTAATAGATCGTTGGTGTTAGTTTTTTTAGGTTTAGTAAATATTAGCTTTTGATTAGAACTTATATGTTATTACTGGACTATGTTATAAGACAGTCTCAATGTCAGTCTAAGGTGGCTTACAGATAAAAATAAGATCTAAAAAGGGGAAATCATTAACAAGCAATTAAACACTAATAGAATTAAAACCACACACACAATTTCTTAAACAATAAAAACAGAACAGGTGTTTTCATATTTCAAACAGCCCTTTCAAATATGGCTTTTTGTGCACTATCAGCATATCTTCCTATGACTGGGGGCGAGTGCTGGTGGGTGGATATAAATGTGCTGAAATATACTTGTGTTCATCGTATTTATGCAATAACTGCACCTTTGCATTCCACGTCAATTGCAACTACCCAGCAGGTTGCCTTGGTGTCAGAATGTGCTGAGACGAAAAGTCCCAGATGTCAGATGGGCTAGACCCACAGAGCTCACACTAATCTGTAACAAATTTGAGGCACATCTGAATTGCTTGCATTCAGGCTTCTCTCACTTCTATGGAATTTACTTCCCTCACAGGGCTTTTGATACCAAAATAGATTTGCCGGCAGTTGTCTGGGCTGTGGCAAGGTTATCAGGGGAGCCCTGACTTTTCAAAGCAGCTTATTTATGTGGTTGTAAGCTGTTTTAAACTGTTTTTAATGTCGTGTTTTAATGTTGTAACCTGCCCTGAGTCCTTAGGGTGAAGGGTGACTAATAAAATAGGAGTGGGGGAGAGAGAGACGCTGGCACGACATCTCAAACAGAAAGGTTCAAAACCAAGAGAAAGTCAAAGCTGCAACATTGAGCATATGCTTGGGAGGCAGAACTTTGGCCTTGCATCAGCAGACCCATTACAAGTTTTGCTTTAGCTCTTCCCTCAAAAAATAGTTTGTACAAGCTTCTGCTATCAATGGGATACCATGGCAAAGTAGTTCTCTGGGCAGCAAGTGTGAGTTTGAAGCCCCCCCCCCCCCCCGGGGTGGCGTTGGGGGTGTGCCAGGGGGAAGACTTCAGCCTAGATGTAGGAATGTAATAATGGGGGGATACAATCTATTTCAGAGAAACAGACCAGACAAGAAAGGAGGAGGAGTGGTGTTATATGTCAGGGATGTGTATACCTGTGAAGAGATCCAAGATTTAGAACCTCAAAGCCAAAGTGAGAGCATTTGGGTCAAAATTAAGGGAGAGAAGAATAACAGAGACCTCATTGTGGGAGTTTACTATAGATCCCCAAGCCAAACGGAAGACATAGATCATGCCTTCCTGGAACAGATGGCCAAGCATGCAAAAGGAAGGGAGATAGTAGTAATGGGGGACTTCAATTTGGATATTTGTTGGATGTCAAACTCAGCCAAGAGCATAAGGTCAAACAGATTCCTCACTGGCCTTGCAGACAACTTCATTGTCCAGAAAGTGGGAGAAGCAACAAGAGGAACAGCCATTTTAGATCTGATCCTAACCAATGTTGATGACCTGGTTAGTGGGGTAGAAGTGGAAGGATCATTAGGCGCGAGTGATCATGCTCTTCTGAAGTTTACTATACAGCGGAAAGGAGCAGCCAAGCATACTAGGACTCAATTTCTTGACTTTAAGAAAGCCGACTTCATAAAACTTAGGGAAGTGCTGGGTGAGATCCCATGGACAGTAATACTAAAAGGAAAGGGAGTTCATGATGGCTGGGAGTTTGTTAAGAGGGAGATAGTAAAAGCACAACTTCAGGCAATACCAATGAGACGGAAACATGGAAGGTGCCTAAAGAAGCCAGGGTGGCTATCTAAAGAACTTTTAACGGAGTTAAGATTAAAAAAGGATGTGTACAAAAAATGGAAAAGGGGGGAAACCACCAAAGAGGAATTCAAACAAATAGCCAGCACGTGTAGACACAAAGTCAGAAAAGCTAAAGCACAGAATGAACTCAGGCTTGCTAGAGAGGTTAAAAGCAACAAAAAAGGCTTTTATGGGTATGTTCGTAGCAAAAGGAAGAACAAAGAAACAGTGGGGTCACTCAGAGGAGAAGATGGTGAAATGCAAACAGGGGACACAGAAAGGGCTGAACTCCTCAATGCCTTCTTTGCCTCAGTCTTTGCGAAGTCCCGGCAGACTGGAGGAGGGCAAATGTTGTCCCTATCTTCAAAAAGGGGAAAAGAGAGGACCCAAATAATTACCGCCCAGTCAGTCTGACATCAATACCAGGGAAGATTCTGGAGCAGATCATTAAGCAAACAGTCTGTGAGCACCTAGAAAGGAATGCTGTGATCACCAATAGTCAGCATGGATTTCTGAAAAATAAGTCATGTCAGACTAACCTGATCTCGTTTTTTGACAGAATTACAAGCCTGGTAGATGAAGGGAACGCAGTGGATGTAGCCTACCTTGATTTCAGCAAGGCATTTGACAAGGTGCCCCATGATATTCTTGTAAAGAAGCTAGTAAAATGCGGTCTTGACTATGCTACCACTCAGTGGATTTGTAACTGGCTGACTGACCGAACCCAAAGGGTGCTCATCAATGGTTCCTCTTCATCCTGGAGAAGAGTGACTAGTGGGGTGCCACAGGGTTCTGTCTTGGGCCTGGTCTTATTCAACATCTTTATCAACGACTTGGATGATGGACTCAAGGGCATCCTGATCAAATTTGCAGATGACACCAAACTGGGAGGGGTGGCTAACACCCCAGAGGACAGGATCACACTTCAAAACGACCTTGACAGATTAGAGAACTGGGCAAAAACAAACAAGAGGTGGTCAGACCTCACCTGGAGTACTGTGTCCAGTTCTGGGCACCACAATTCAAGAAGGACATTGACAAACTGGAACGTGTCCAGAGGAGGGCAACCAAAATGGTCAAAGGCCTGGAAACGATGCCTTATGAGGAACGGCTAAGGGAGCTGGGAATGTTTAGCCTGGAGAAGAGGAGGTTAAGGGGTGATATGATAGCCATGTTCAAATATATAAAAGGATGTCACATAGAGGAGGGAGAAAGGTTGTTTTCTGCTGCTCCAGACAAGCGTACACGGAGCAATGGATCCAAACTACAAGAAAGAAGATTCCACCTAAACATTAGGAAGAACTTCCTGACAGTAAGAGCTGTTCGACAGTGGAATTTGCTGCCAAGGAGTGTGGTGGAGTCTCCTGTTTTGGAGGTCTTTAAGCAGAGGCTTGACAACCATATGTCAGGAGTGCTCTGATGGTGTTTCCTGCTTGGCAGGGGGTTGGACTTGATGGCCCTTGTGGTCTCTTCCAACTCTAGGATTCTATGATTCTAAGATGAATTTTAACAGGGAGAAATGTAAAGTATTGCACTTGGGCAAAAAAAATGAGAGGCACAAATACAAGATGGGTGACACCTGGCTTGAGAGCAGTACATGTGAAAAGGATCTAGGAGTATTGGTTGACCACAAACTTGACATGAGCCAACAGTGTGACGCGGCAGCTAAAAAAGCCAATGCAATTCTGGGCTGCATCAATAGGAGTATAGCATCTAGATCAAGGGAAGTAATAGTGCCACTGTATTCTGCTCTGGTCAGACCTCACCTGGAGTACTGTGTCCAGTTCTGAGCACCAAATTCAAGAAGGTCACTGACAAACTGGAACGTGTCCAGAGGAGGGCAACCAAAATGGTCAAAGGCCTGGAAACGATGCCTTATGAGGAACGGCTAAGGGAGCTGCGCACGTTTAGCCTGGAGAAGAGGAGGTTAAGGGGTGATATGATAGCCATGTTCAAATATATAAAAAGATGTCACATAGAGGAGGGAGAAAGGTTGTTTTCTGCTGCTCCAGAGAAGCGGACACGGAGCAATGGATCCAAACTACAAGAAAGAAGATTCCACCTAAACATTAGGAAGAACTTCCTGACAGTAAGAGCTGTTCGACAGTGGAATTTGCTGCCAAGGAGTGTGGTGGAGTCTCCTGTTTTGGAGGTCTTTAAGCAGAGGCTTGACAACCATATGTCAGGAGTGCTCTGATGGTGTTTCCTGCTTGGCAGGGGGTTGGACTCGATGGCCCTTGTGGTCTCTTCCAACTCTATGATTCTATGAGTCTATGATTCTAGTTTTCTGCCTGGCTCTGTATTTCTCTGTGTATAGTCCAGAATGAGGGGTGGGAGCAGTTGCCCCTCCCCAAGCGTGGGGAGAGGCAACCACCTGGTGCCGTGCCAGGGCCTCAGGAGACAGAGGGAGTCCCAGGTGAGGAGTCAGATCCCAGGGAGGTTCCAGTGGTGTAGCCCCCCAATGCCTCCCTGCACATCACCCAGATGCTTGGCTCCTGCATCACCTGTCCCTGCCTCTCATCCTCACACTGCTGGAGGCAGCCCATAACCCATCCTCCCAGAAAAGGCCCGCTGCTCAGTCTGATTCAGAGCTGCCACTGCCACCACCTCCATCATTTAGGTCATGGAGATGCCAGAGCAACCCAAAAAACAGTCCCACTTGCCACACAGAAGTTGTGCCCACCCCTTTCCCATATAAGGGACCCAAGCGGGGTGTCACTTGTTGGCTCAACGTCTTCGCTTGCCTAGCCATGCAGAGCACCTGCTGAGCCTCTGAACCCCTGCATGAAAGACAGAATCATTCAATGACAGAATGGAAGAGACTCTGGGGGACATCAAGTCCAACCCCCTGCTATACAAGAATCCCAACTAAATCATACATACCAAATGGCCATCTCTGCTTATAAACCTCTAAGGAAAGAGAAAACACTGCCTCACATGCACCTGTTCCACTGTTGAACAGATCTTACTGTCAGAAAGTTCTTTCTGATGTTTAATTGGAATCTCCTTTTTTGAAGCCATTTGTACAGGTCTTAGCCTCCAGAGCAGGAGAAAACAAGCTTGCAGGGAGCAAGAGCTTCCATGGGACAACTCTTTAAATATTTCAAGATGGCTCTCATATCTCCTCTCAATCCCCTCTTTTCCAGGTTAGACTTACCCAGCTCCTTCAACCGTTCCTCATCGGGCTTGGTTTCCAGACCCTCTATTATCTCAGTTGCCCTCTTCTGCACACATTCCAGCTTGTCAACATCCTACTTAATTTGTGGCATCCAGAACTGGACACAGGATTCCAGGTGTGGTCTGACCAAGGGAAAATAGAGCAGTACAATAACTTTCCTTGATCTGGACACTAGACTTCTGTTGAAGTAGTCTAGAACAGAATTAGCTTTTTTTTTGCTGCTGCATCACACTGTAGACTCATGCTAAGCTTGAAGTCTTCTAAGATCCTAGATCCTTTTCACATGTACTAGTGTCAAGCCAGGTGCCCCCCATCTTAAATTTGTGCAGCTGATTCTCCCTGCCTACGTAAGTGTAGAACTTGACATTTGCCCCTATTGAAATTCATTTTGTTAGTTTGGGCCCCGTTCTCCAACCTGTTAAGGTCATCTTGAATCCAATAAAGCTTGCAGTAGAAAGAGATCCAAGTCTGAGTCCTCCCTCTAGCGGGAGCCAGGACACCATTCCCAGTCACCTGCCAGTCCAGTTGCCTTCTGTACATGGAATTTGAGGGTGCAGGCTCCTTCTTGGCCTTCACCTACAACAGAAACATGTCTAGGGCCGGCCTCGTTGATATCAATGTCTAGATTGCAAACCCCTTGGGACAGGGACCAGCCAAACCTGTCACTTGTTAAGTGCTACATACAGAAATGCAATAGCGATGGTGGTAGTATTAGGAGCAGCCTAAAAGCAGAAGCACATAGAGAGTAGCCAAATATGTGCATCTGTAAGATCAACCACAGAATAAAAAAAGGCTGCATCATAGCCAAGATTCGCACATCTGGCAATCATGTTTGGCCCTTTGTACATCCCAAAAGAGGCACATCTCCAACAATTTCCTGGCCATTTCTCTCCAACGGGTTCCTTAAAAGCACAAGGAGTAAAATGTAACCCTAGAAGAGGCCTTGAGAAGAATGTGGCTTTAAGTAAACACTTGCAGAGTCAGAGAGACCACAAATAAGAGCAAATATTGACACGGAAATAAAAAAAAGAGATGAATAACTGGAAGAATTATATTTGTAGCCAAGAAAGCAGAGAGGGAGGAACCATCTAGAGTTTGCACTGCAGAGACACCATAAACTTTGCCCTGCCAGCACTACTATCTACATGACAAGCATCAACACATAACCTGAATTTTTTGCATTCTTCTTCCACCCTGAAACACACACACACCAGCAGATTTCCAAGCCATGACTTTATACAAGCAAAACAGTACTTCAGTTTCTAATGTACTACAGAGGCAGAGGGAAGTAGCAACCATTTCTCTGGGTATCTAGTTTCTATAGTTTCAAACTTATTATTCAGACTTATTACTTGTCCTAAGGACCAAGCTGCTAGATCTGTGCTTGGAATTCCTGCACTTTTTAAAAGATGAGACGCAGTGGGGAGACCAGATCAGACAATGGTTGCAGCATTGGCAGGGCCAGAATCAGGGTCAGGATCACTGGCCATTTGCTGAGGGTTGCACCCATTTGCTGAGGGTTGCATCCCACTGCAAAGCCCTGGGAACCTTCTGGCTGGGTGAGGATGGGGGCAGAAATTAGATGCAGTTCAAATGGGAATGCAAACCTACCTAATCTGCACTTCCCAAAAACACAACCCGAACAACAGGCATCCTTCACACTCTTCTGAATTTTGCTGAGAAAGATATGTACAGAAATGACTATAGGACTGGAAAGTGTACGTAACAGTGCATATAGATACTTGTGAAAATAACATATAGGAATACATTCAGTTAGGAGAAATTGCTTGCAAAAATATGTCTGTGAGGCAAACATGCATACAAAAGTTTTTACACAAGAATATTGGAAAAAATGAATGAGGACCTTGCAAAAAATATTGAAAACTGATCTGGACACGTGAAAAACTGAATGCAGGATTGGAAAAGTGGAGAAGTGAAATGGCCAGGTCCACCCATTCCTAGCTGCTTCTCTTCCTTTCTTTTGGTGCCTGTTCACCTGGCCCCTCCACACATCCCGCCCCCCAACCCGCCGTCACCACCGCCTTCTCTCTCTCAGCAGCGATGCTGGTTGGGCACAAAGGAATAAGGCAACTGGGTGGGCATGAGCAACAGTGGGCAAGGAGCAAATGCAGGGCTCACTATGAACATTATTTGTTTTCCAATAGTTGAAATGCTGAAACCATGAAGATAATGCATAGCCTAAATTTTGGCCAAAGAATTGGTGCATAAATGCAAAGTGAGTTTGTCCCCTTTCAGTGCACCCTTTGGAAAGCCCCTTGCAACAGTATTTGAAATGTTCTCTCCACTTCTGCATGTGGATCTTCCAATTCCAGTCTCCAGGGCTGCATTTTGCAATGTATTTATTTTTAACCTAATTATCCACCACCCAGTATCATGTCTAGTTTGGTCCCAGCACTGACATTTCAGAGAGAGCCTCGTTTGCCTCTGCTGTGCTTTCAGATGATACAGCCCCAGTAACAATAACACCAGTAAAACATTAATTTAAACAAGTGAAATACAGAAGAATAAATAAGGAAAGACGTTTATCCACTGGGTAGGTTTGTTTATCTCCCATGACAGCCCACCCACAACGCAGTGGAGTGACAAAATGCATCTTGGTGATTAAAAGAATGAAATAAAATTGAACCTAAAATAGCTAAACCCAAAATGTCAGTAACTGGAAGGAAGTTTATTTCTGCAGCTTGACACACTGAACTATTTCAAAACAATGTTTTTCTGCATTCCAGAGCAATGCTTCCACTTACCATTTTTAACTCCCTGGTTCTGCTCCTGGATTTACTGCCTCTGTGTTGAATACTTCAGTTCAGCAGCATCCACAAATATCACTGTTCAGACCTTATGACTAGAATGCATAGAGTGGGATTTCACCTGATGGCCCTACTTCCTGCTATCTGTATATTCAGCATACCGTATTTTTCGCTCTATAAGACGCACCAGACCACAAGACGCACCTAGTTTTTGGAGGAGGAAAACAAGAAGAAAAAAAATCTGAATCTCAGAAGCCAGAACAGGAAGAGGGATCGCTGCGCAGTGAAGGCAGCAATCCCTCTTGCTATTCTGGCTTCTGGGATAGCTGCGCAGCCTGCATTCGCTCCATAGAACGTGCACACATTTCCAATTACTTTTAAGGAGGGCAAAAGTGAGTCTTGTAGAGCAAAAAATACGGTAATTTCACCATACAGGCTGTTAACAGATGGGGAATTCTGTAATAACAGGGACTCCATGATGCGTCTAGAGCCTTCGCAACAGCGGTAAGGAACCTCAGACCAAATGAGCCATAGGCCAAATACAACACTCCAGGCCAAATGAGCTTCAGACCAAATACAAGATGGGTGACACCTGGCTTGAGAGCAGTACATGTGAAAAGGATCTAGGAGTCTTGGTTGACCACAAACTTGACATGAGCCAACAGTGTGACGCGGCAGCTAAAAAAGCCAATGCAATTCTGGGCTGCATCAATAGGAGTATAGCATCTAGATCAAGGGAAGTAATAGTGCCACTGTATTCTGCTCTGGTCAGACCTCACCTGGAGTACTGTGTCCAGTTCTGGGCACCACAATTCAAGAAGGACACTGACAAACTGGAACGTGTCCAGAGGAGGGCAACCAAAATGGTCAAAGGCCTGGAAACGATGCCTTATGAGGAACGGCTAAGGGAGCTGGGCATGTTTAGCCTGGAGAAGAGGAGGTTAAGGGGTGATATGATAGCCATGTTCAAATATATAAAAGGATGTCACATAGAGGAGGGAGAAAGGTTGTTTTCTGCTGCTCCAGAGAAGCGGACACGGAGCAATGGATCCAAACTACAAGAAAGAAGATTCCACCTAAACATTAGGAAGAACTTCCTGACAGTAAGAGCTGTTCGACAGTGGAATTTGCTGCCAAGGAGTGTGGTGGAGTCTCCTGTTTTGGAGGTCTTTAAGCAGAGGCTTGACAACCATATGTCAGGAGTGCTCTGATGGTGTTTCCTGCTTGGCAGGGGGTTGGACTCGATGGCCCTTGTGGTCTCTTCCAACTCTATGATTCTATGATTCTATTCTATGATTCAAATGCACCACCCCAAGCCTTACAATGCAGTTCATCAGACCCTTCCTAGCTTCCACCCCCTCTCCCTAGAACAGACCCCTCACCAGGACTCGCACCAACAATTTTAATGTCCACTTGCTCTTAATATTTGATTTTACTTTAATGAATATTTTATATAGCTTTGTGTAAACTGCTTAGATGGGGGGGGGAGGTTGGTTGGCTAAGTTATATATAAATCTCGTTAAATATATAAATCAGAAATTTAGAGCCTAGGAGGCTGCCTTATACCAACTTGGGCTGGCTGTTTTGCTCAATACGCTGACTGGAAGTGGTCCTCCGGAAGTCTGCCTCAGAGAGCGACATCTCAAAGATGCCAGGGGAGGGACACAGGACCACCAGTGTGCAAACAGGGGCTCTATTGGTGAGCTACAGCCTCTCTAGGCAGACAAAAGCAGCATCCCTCTCACACAGGAAACATTTGGGGGTTGAGCCAAGGTGAACACAAATGGAATTATAGACTTCCACTCCCTGGTGCCAGTAAATCAACTAGAGGAAGATAGGGGAGAAGAAAATTATGCCAAGCAATACAATGAATTACTGTGTGTGCTTTAATGAGTGCTTTGGAAGGTGGCAGCTATTAAAAAGTAATCTCCACTGATCTTTTATTCAAAAGAACTGAACACAAACTTAACACTTTCTTTTTTCCTTTTGAGATGGTGGTTTAATCAGCTTGGATCCTAGCTCCCATTCTTCTGAAATTATTGCCAGGTTACATAAAGAAACTGCTGGAAACATCTGAGGTCCAGGAAACCCAATATCAGATTATTTACAATATTGTCAGTAGCCCCAGTGCTGAGGAGTCTGCTAAATCCTGAAGCTGCTACATCCCACCTTGGCTCAATCCACGACGTTGTCTTTTATGTGACTAACATGAATACTTTTAGCGGCTTTTGCAAATAAGGCTGCTTTATATGTGACAAGCGGGTCGCGGTCAGATAATAAGTAGGAGAGTCAATGAGCACAAGAATATAAGATGAGCCAAAGGCCCATCTAGTCCATTTTGGGCTCTGCCCTGTGTTCTCTGTGCACTAGTGCAAGAACCCTTGTGCTACCAGATGGCAGAATTCATTTTTTTTTTTTACAAACAAATAAACACATATAATTTCTTAGACTTATTTTCATACACCTTATTTCCCGGACTTCCCCATACCTCCCTTTTTCTGCATCCTTATGTTAGCCCTTTCTCGCAGATGGCAGAATTCAAAGGTTGTGCAACAAAGGAATCCAACAAAGCAGTTGTGCTAGTGGAAGCTTGTTGCACAACAGCTGGTTTTTGATGTCCATCTTGTTGTACAACAGTCTTTGTTAATGCTCTTGTGTTTTTGCCTATGCAACCATATTCCATCAGTACAAGTATACCGCTAAATGACTAACAGGGTTGTGGTGGACACAGCCCCCTTTTCTTACCGTGGCCAACCAGATGCCCATGGGAAGCCCAAAGGCAAGCCCTGAGCATTATTATTATTATTAATTATTTATTTATTTGTACCCCGCCCATCTGGCTGGGTTTCCCCAACCACTCTGGGCGGCTTCCAACAAAGATTAAAAATACATTATAATGTCACACATTAAAGACTTCCCTAAACAGGGCTGCCTTCAGATGTCTTCTAAATGTCAGGTAGTTGTACTCCCTGCTTGTGATTCTCAGCAACTGGATTCAGAGGCATACTGTATCCGATAGTGGAAGCAGAACATAGCCATCCTGGCTAATAGTCATTGATAGCCTTATCCTCCACAAATTTAATCCTCCACAAATTTGTTAGTCTTTCAAAGCATAACGTTCAGAACATGAGAAGTAACAGTTCTACTATTTTCTGTTCGGTTCAAGTCACCTCTGGAAGCAAGGACATTGGAACTTGTCCAGAGGAGGACACTTAGGATGGTGAGGGTATCTGGAAACCAAGTCCTAGGAGAAACGACTGGAAAAAAGCTTGGTATGTTTTGCCTGGAGACATGACAGCTGTTTTCAAATATCCGAAAAGCTGTCAGATCAAAGATGGAGTAGGATGGCATTCTGTTGCCCCAGAGAGCACGACTAGAATCAGTGGGTGGAAATTGCAAGGAAGCAGATTTCATCTGAATATCGGAAGAAACTTCTAATTGTAAGAGCCATTTAACAGTAGAACTGTCTGCCTCAGGATGCCATGGGCTCATTTCATTGGAGGTATTTAAGCAGAAGATGAAGGTCCACCTGTCAGGGGTGATGAAGCTGCATCCAGCATTAGAGAGCCCACACTGAGCAAGGAGTTGGGCTAGATGACCCCCAAGGTCACAGCACGCTCACATCAAAGGCAATGTGTCTGTTTGCTTTTGGATGTGCTCTTATTTCTCAAGCAGCAGTGACTGCTTCTACCAGCAGCGGCGAGTTGTGCCCAACATCGTAAGGGCCCGTCGTGTGTGCATGATGTCCCACGCAGAACGCCCTCTCCCCCTCTGCCTGTGATCCTGATGGAAATCACCCTGCCCTGCAACTAGAAATAGGAGAAATGCTGCTCTTGACAGTATGGGGGATCCCCCCCCACCCCCGGCATGCTAATTGTCAAGATCATGGCCAAAGAGGGAAGGATTAATCCTTCTTTTCCCATGTACTACAATGTGGATGGAAAAATTGGGCCCCCATGCCTAAGATTTAAAAAAATTAATCCCCCAAAGTGAGGAGGAGCCAAAGCTTTAGCCCCATAGAAGCAGACAGATTATGGGAGAATGAACAAAGGCAAGCAGGTGTTCTCTGGCCAACAGCGCAACGCTTTGGTTTGGAAGGCAGTGGAGCAGTAGAAGACGAGTCAAGTTTGCACAGCAAATTAGATATCTCATGTCATCCTTTGAATCCAACATAACTGCAACCACCCACTACCAGGAACTCAACAAAGCCTTCCCATATCTGCTATCAAAAGAGGCAGGTTCGTTATTTCTTCCCCTCACTGAAAAACATGGGCTGGTGCCCCTACCCATAAGAACACAGGGAGCTGCCTTGTACTAAGCCAGACCCACTGGTCCCCACTGGTTCATATAGCTCAGCACTGTCTTCACGGACCGGCAGCAACTCTGCAGGGTTCCAGACACCAAGTCTCTCCAATCGCTAACCTGGAGGTGCTGGGGACTGAGCCTGCGGCCTTCTGCATGCAAGGCAGATGCAGCCCTTCCCCAGTCAATCTACTGGGCTCTCCAACCCACCAGCATTTCAATGCCGCAGGGTGAGCTGCTGGCCAGTGAGCCATTTAGCAACCTTGGATTAAACACTTGGAATTCCTCCACAGATGCTTCATGGACTAGCCTTGTTTAGCTGGGGAGCATCTTAGCGTATTTGCAGTATTGCAATTTATATGCACAGAGCTGCCTCCTTATCAGCAATAACGACACAAATAAATACAGAGGGTGAAGGGAAACATTCTATATAAAATTTCCAACTCCAATGATGTCACCAGCTTAAAAAAAAGAAATCCTGGCCCAGTGAAAATTGCAGGCCCCATTCTTTGAGGTCTGTTTTTATACTTGATACCTAAAGAGGCAGCCCAAGCATAGCCAAACAGTTTCTTGTGATCCTTTTCCAGAGCTGTCACATTATTGTTTCACCAGCAATTACACTACAAAAAGATTCTCATAACTTTCCCCCGCTTCTCAAACCCTTTGCATCCTCCTGTCCCACGCAAAAAAATGGGCTAAAAAGTGTATGTATGTCCCACAAAGGGCCAGGATAGGTATTTCCATTATTTGCCCCTGGATCTAATCTGGAAAGCAGATTACACAATTAATAAAGCAACAAGCCATTGCAAATGTAGGATTCATAAGACTCTTGGCTCACTTATTTTATTCATTTTTAAACGTTCTTAGCAGGAGTGGCTTAATAACCTTTCCTAGTATCCAGACTCAGTCTCAAATATTATTTATCATATCCTGAGTTGAATCACATCACAATCCTAAACTGAAGATATGATGGCTGAGGATTTGGCAGAAGGCAACACAGGTAGAGCGAGAAGATATGCCAGTGGGACTCCTCAGAGATGCCAGCAGAACAAGGTGAAATGAGTTGGATGTGAGCAGCACAGAGACACAGAGCTGTCACAAATCTATCCCTGAGACAAAGAGCATCTATCACATTGATGTCAATGGGGGAAGAGAATTTAAAACAGCTGCCCCTTCAGTTTCAGGGGGGAGTGGGTGGATACTAGCATGGAATCAAGAGAAAGTGTATTTTCAAGAGGGTTTTTTGAGAGGAAATGGAGACTGGACCCCTTCCCCACCCCATCTCAGAATGAAGCAACACGTTGCCATGGTGTGTTTCCAGAGGCTTTTGGGGGAATCAAAATGGTGTCAAAATTACCAACAAGGGAGTAATGAATAAAGATTCTATCCATGTTTCAGCTGCCCCCCTTTGACCACTAATATCCCCCCCCCCACAAACTGAGCCAACAGCTCAAAACCACAAACCTTCAGTCCTAAGCAAAACCTTTTCATCGCATTGGTGCAAATCTGCCAGAGTGTTGCACATCAGAAGCATGGTGGTTCATAAATTATTTTTATTAGATATTTGTTTGTTTTGCTTTTCTTTTTACAGCTTCTCGGCTTTGGGAAGGACGCAGCAGGGCTCCAGCATCCTGCTAGAGACCTGGCACCTCCTTCTCAAAGCCCAGGAAACTTCTGCCTGGCTTAGGAAGGGAGGAGCATTACTTGTGTGTACAACATCAGAACATGGCAACGTCATGTGTGCAACATGCCCTCCCCACATCACCCTTGCAAGCTGGCGCCTCTGGCCCTAACTGTTCCCCTACGAAAAATTTCATCGCACGCCACTGCCCACCTCTCCTCCAATCGAAAGCACAGGGCTGCTTCACTTAGTAAGTCATTAAAACAGGTATCTAAAATAAACATAATCATAAAATCACTACATTGCACTAGAAGTACAGCTGCCCAATCTCTCTCCCCCCCCCCCCCCGCCAGGCACAGATCTTGGACCTTCTCTTCCCCTCACAGAGTTACAGGTCCCAGAGTTCCCAGTGAAGAGAGATTCACAGCTAAACCACTTTGGAAACTGCAACTCTGTGAGGACTAGAGGTTCCCTGACAAGTCTCAGCACCCTTAAACTACAGCTCCCATAATTCTCTTCATGCTTTAAACGTATGGCGAGAATGTGGCCCTATGGTTGACCACAGCCCTAAATTCCCCTCTTTGCATTAGCGCACTCGTGCATCAGGTCTGTACGCACAGCACTATAATTTAATAGATCCCAGTTCTTAAAGCATCCCTAAGTAGAATTTGCTCAACCAATGTATCATACATGTATGCATATTCAATCACTCCAGTCGAGATAGCTTTATAAGATGCACGGTTAGTTCTCTAACCAGTTTCTTCATTTCAACAAGAAATTGCACAAAGTGCTCCCACCCTTCACAGGAAAACCAAGCCATGATCCACAGAAAGTTAAAATAACTTCAGCTTATAGTTTCAGAGGGAAATACACACCTGGCTTTTCCTTTTAAAAAAAACAATTTCTCCAGAACAAAATGGCAGAAAGCTCAAAAGATTCACAATACATGGCTGGTTTCTGCACAGATCAGTGAAAACATCTGGAAAATAGAGGAGAGAGGAGGGGACCTAAGCACTCTAGTTGTTTTACCATATGCTAGCATTAACATTTGAGAATTCCTAACAAACAAGGAAGCGATTAAGCCAAAGATGATCTACATGTGTTCTATTCTCACTGTTGAATCCATGGAATCCATTTCAATAAAATTATCCTCTCTACAGCAAAAATGTTCACAAAAGTCACATTACACAGCAGTGCCTTGCTCTGAATGAGTTCTGTTTACCAGTAGTGAGAGCACCCCATAGCCAAATCTGGGTGCATGATGATATCATTGTTCCAAAGAAGGAGAGCTCCTCTGAACAAACAAAGATGGGGCTGGAGTAAGGAGGAAAATGAGAAGCTGCCTTACTCCAGGCCAAACGATTTCTCCAAAGGACTACTATGATTTATTTCAAACTGGCAGTGAGTGGCATTCTAGTCTCTGGCAGAAGTCACCGACCCATCACCTGCTACCTGACTTTTTTTTTAAGGAAGAGAAAACAAAAATTGAACTTGAAACCTTCTACATGCAGCACTGGCACACCACAGGGATGTGTGCTAAGCCCCTACCTGTATTCATTGTATACATACGATTGTGTATCATCTGACCCGTCTACTACAATTATTAAGTTTGCAGATGACACCACCATAATGGGTTTAATAACAGGTGGAGATGAATCAGCGTATAGAGGGGAGGTCCAAAAAATATCTACATGGTGCCTAGGGAACAACTTGCACCTTAATATCAGCAAGACAAAGGAGATGGTGTTGGACTTTCAGAGGAAGAGGGGAGAACTAGCCCCGCTGTACATCGGGGAGGGCTGTGTGTCTCTTCCTTTAAATTCCTAGGAGTTTATATCAGTGAACACCTTACTTGGAAAATCAATACAACCCAGATGGTTAAAAAAGCCCAAGAGAGACTCCATCTCCTCAGAGTATTGCGAAAGAACGATGTCAATCAACATTTGATGATCTCCTTCGACCGGTCCACAATAGAAAGTGTCCTTTCATACTGCATCATGGTGTGGTGCCTACAGAGGGTGGTGAATGCAGCACAATATATTATGGGCTGTCCTGTGAATCCGCTGGTTGACATCGCGGAAGAACGTTGCCTCAGGAGAGTGAGAAAAATTCTCAGGGATGATTCACACCCTGGCCGGCACTTTCTTGATCTCCTGCCCTCAGGCAGAAGATACAGAAGCATGATTAGTCGCACCAACAGGGTAAAAAACAGCTTCTATCCATGGGCTGTTAGGCTGCTGAATGAAAAGATAACAACAGGGCAACTGACTTTTGGGTTTGGTGGGTGTGCGTCAGTAAATGAGGGGAATTAAGACTAAGAGAGCAGAGTTGGGGGTGCTCATGTAATCTCACTGTACACAAGTTGTACAAGTGGCAATAAAGTATTTCAATTTCAATTTCAATGTGCTCTGCCTCTTACCTGTGCCTCTTCCTTACCAGATTCTGGGGCCATTCAGTGAAAATTAAGGACAGACCAAAGAAGGTACACACAGCACAGAGCTTAAGTATGAAATTCACTTCCATGAGGTGTAATAATGGCAACCAACTTGGATGGCTTTAAAAGGGGATTAAACAAACCCATGGCTGATAAGGCTATCTATGGCTGCATATCCATTTTCACATATTGTCAGCCACCTTGAAGGCCTGTTATCAGGCAGGTAGGCAGGATATAAATGTTATCTTTATACCAGCAAATAAATAAATATGGTAAATGAAAGCCTCTGCTCCAATTTCAGATACGGAAAGCGAAGATGTTTCTTGAACATACTGGGTGGGGCCATCACCTTTCCACAGCCACAAAAACCCACACTCACACAAACCATCAGAAAGGAGTCCCTTCAGAGCATCACTTGAAAGGGAGGCCACGCTTCATCGGGGGATGGGAGAGAGAAAGTCTTCACGGCATGAGCCCTCCCTGTTTTGACTCAGCCCTCATGGCCTGTAAAATGCTGCACCCTTGACCCTCCATCATCAAACTTCTCACTGTTTGTCTCCGCCGTCAATGTTTCTTCTGTAAGACATTCACTCACTTGCAATAATTGCCAGTTGTTTTGTGAAATGCGACTGTCTGTCAGGCAGTGACTTGGCTGCAAGAGGCTTTTGCCTCTACTAGGCTTTTAAAGCAGAGAACTTGGCTTCTAATGCCCAGGGGCAGCAAAGGGCAGAGGATCTGCATTACAGATTTTTGTTGGGTTCTTAAGCATGAGGCTCTGAAAAAGCTGGTTCCAAGAGCTCAATGGAACAGGTTGTTAAGGCTTAAAAACCAGTCTATTGTTTCTATTTTTATAAAGTGATTCGATAGTGTGAAGAGGTGTGCCAGTAAATCTTGGCAGCAGAATAGAGGCAGAGTTAAATTGCTTCAAAGAAATAAGGACTGACTCTCTCCTCCTCCTCTCACCTCACTGTGTCCCGACAAATCCCCTCACAGCACAAAATTAATGGATACGTCATTCACATGTTGATGTGCTTCAGGAAAATAGATTGTTTTCCTCCATTTGCCTTGATCTTATCCTTGAAACAAGACCCGTCTCTTATTTTATGTTTCCAACAACTGTTTAGCCAACAGCCTCACACATGCAGAATCTCCCAGTCCCTTTCTGCTCTCTCTATGGCATCCATTTTGAGATGCCTCTAAGGCAGGGATGGGAAGCCGGCGGCTCTCTGACCACATATGGTGGAAAGTATTTAGAATTAGGAGCTTTAGACTCTGGTGCCATCAATCTTTGGCTCTGTCCCATACATCATTGGCCTTCAACTGGCAGGTTGGAGCACTGCAGCCCATCCTAAATTGAGGGAATTGAGTCTGTTTAACCTGGAGAAGAGAAAACTGAGAGGTGTTAGAATAGCCATCTTTAAATATCTGATGGGCTGTCACATGGAAGATGGAGCAAGCTTGTTTTCTGCAGCTACATTAACTCATTGTGGTTACATAAATGATGGAGATATTTAAAATATTATGTTTCCTTCAGCTTATGAAATGCATGAAGTCTGGGGGTTATTTAGAAGGATTTAGATTGGATACAAAGCTGGTACAATCCAGCACAAGTTAAGCACTTTCAAGCCCCATTGATTCCAGTGGGAAAGATTCGAGCATGTGCCTCAAGCTCTTGTTTAAATTAATGAAACATAAGAGTAACTGACTTTGGTTGAACTGTGACCTGTGTGGCTCTGATTAAAGCAGAATCAAAATCTTGAGGAGGCGCCTGAATGCGAAAACAGAGGAAGAGATGGTTGGGTACCCAGCAGAAGACCATCCCAGCGATAGAGATCCAGAAGGGAAAAGGGGCACAGGTGGGCAACAGGAAAAAGTAAAAATAAAGTGTACTAATTGGCATTCGTATAGAGAAAGGTCTGAGAAGGATCATACAGAACATAGCTGGGGAATCAGTGCCCCCCCCCCGAGGTTCTAACTCCCACCAGACCAGCCAACTAATTACAGAATCAACAGAGTAAAGGATGTGATGGTAAAATTTCTGTGTTTTGGAGTAAGACATAGTTGAAACCCTAATATAGGACAGGCAGAGATTCAAGCCTTGGCAGGTTATTTTTACTGTGTATAAAGTGAGAGGCATCTAAAGAAACTGGTTTGGCTGCCTAAGAAGCTTACAGATGGGCTGAGATTTAAAAGCAGAAATGGAAGAAGGGGCAAATCATGAAAGAAGAGTATAAACAAGTAGCCAATACTTGCAGAGCTGAGGCTTGCAAGAAAGAGTAAATATAACAATAACACAGTGGTACCTCGCAAGACAAATGCCTCGCAAGACAAAAAACTCGCTAGACGAAAGGGTTTTTTGTTTTTTGAGCTGCTTCGCAAGACGATTTTCCCTATGGGCTTGCTTCGCAAGACGGAAACGTCTTGCAAGTTTGTTTCCTTTTTCTTAACACCGTTAATACAGTTGCGACTTGACTTCGAGGAGCAACTCATAGAACGCGGTGTGGTAGCCTTTTTTGAGGTTTTTTAAGACTTTGATGATTTTTGAAGCTTTTCCAAAACTTTCCCGACACCGTGCTTCGCAAGACGAAAATAATCGCAAGACGACAAAACTCGCGGAACGAATTAAGTTCGTCTTGCGAGGCACCACTGTAAAAACTGGCTATCTTTGAAGCAAGAGGAAGAAGGAGGAAGCAGTATCTCTGTGTGGAGAAAACTGATAAATGCTATTGGGTGGAACTTCTCAACACCTGCTTCACTCAAAAGGAAAACAGTGCCCAATCTGGTGGTCACAGAATAAAAGGAGGGAGCTGCAGCCCAACATAGGAAAAGAGGGAGCAAGGGAACTATTTTGAATGAATGGGGCCTGAAGAACTGCATCCAACTTGCGGATGTAATCCCAGAGCCTCTGTCTATAATCTTTTAGAATTCTTAGAGAACAGAGGAGATCCCTGAAGATTGGAGGTAACACAATGACCCTGCCAATTCTACGATTCTATGATTATTATTGTCAAATATGTAATCTATTGTTTGAGATTTTTAAACAATCAAACAGTTTATAAATTTAATAAAAAAGGTAGATAGATAAATAAATACTTGCAATAACAAATAACATGTTTTAAAATAACATTTAAAGTGAAGAAGAGAACAGAAACCAGTAAGGATATTACAAATATGTGATATTATAAAAATATTGATCTACCGTAGGTTCATTACGATGATGCATGTGAATTGCTAACAATTTAAATACTGCTTGCAATTATCCATACATCTGTAAAGGTGGTCATGCCAAAGTCCTGATTTAATGGATGAAACTTATTTCAAGATGAACAATACACTCAGAGCACGACTGCTGATATTTCAGTTTATACACACAGATGCAATGGCTGCACAAAGCAGTGGAGAATTTAAACAGGACTGACGAATCAAATATACTCTGAGTCGAGAGTGGATTTCTTGCTCTTTATTCAGCTCATAGTGGTAAGGAGGAATGGAAGTTCCCACCAAATGTCTGCCTTACATACATTATTTACACAATGGGCCCCACATGATTGGCTAATTCCGGGAGTCTCCTGTAGGCCAACCAGGTTGCGGATTCCCTTCCACCTGGAGCTGGATTGGGTGGCGCCTGTGGACCAATCAGACTGCTGCATTCTGAATCCTATTGTTCTAGGACCAATCAGACTGCTGCCTTTTGGTTCCTATTCAACACAGTACATAACAAAGCAATAATTTTTTCTCATGTAAAACAGGAACAGCTTGTAACCTTCACTAATGGGCTTGCTACAGTTCACTAGCGTACTGGCGGGAGGGGCAGAACACCCTGGGCGGCACTTTTGGGGGGGTGGCACTGGAGCCCTGCTCACCTACCAGCAGCCAAGAGGGAAGGGGAGTGCACATCCGCCAGCTGGCCGCAGTTCCAATCCCAGGAGCGGAAGCAGCAGAGAAGCCGCGGCAGCATTGCTGCCCCTCTCTGATGCTGGGATAATGATGATTATAACAGCAACAACAACAATTTATTATTTATACCCCGTCTATCTGGCTGGGTTTCCCCAGCCACGCTGGGCAGCTCCCAACAAATTAAAAACAGAATAAAACATCAAACATTAAAAACTTCCCTAAACAGGGCTGCCTTCAGATGTCTTCTAAAAGTCAGATAGTGATTTATTTCCTTGACATCTGATGGGAGGGCGTTCCACAGGGCGGGCGCCACTACCAAGAAGGCCGTCTGCCTGGTTCCCTGCAACCTCGCTTCTCGCAGGGAGGGAATCACCAGAAGGTCCTTGGAGCTGGACCTCAGGGTCCGGGCTGAACAATGAGGATGGAGACGCTCCTTCAGGTATACTGGGCCGATGTTTGGAAACGTACTGAAACCCAATGTAGGTCTTTCAGGATTGGAGTTACATTGTCTTGGCGACCACTCCCAGTCACCAGTTTAGCTGCCGCATTCTGGATTAGTTGTAGTTTCCGAGTTACCTTCAAAGGTAGCCCCACATAGAGCGCATTGCAGTAGTCCAAGCAGGAGATAACCAGAGCATGTACCACTCTGGCGAGACAGTCTGCAGGCAAGGAGGGTCTCAGCCTGCGTACCAGATGGAGCTGGTAGACAGCTGCCCTGGACACAGAATTGACCTGCACCTCCATGGACAGCTGTGACTCCAAAATGACTCCCAGGCTGCGCACCTGGTACTTCAGGGGCACAGTTACCCCATTCAGAACCAGGGAGTTCCCCCACACCAGCCCGCCCCCTGTCCCCCAAGAACAGTACTTCTGTCTTGTCAGGATTCAACCTAAATCCTGCAGAGGCAGTTTCCTCTCATGGCACCCCAATGCTTCAAGTCGGCCACAGCACAGAAGTGGTGAGTTCCCGTACGCCACCCAGCAGCGCCCCCAGCCCCAAGCAGCAACCACAGACACTACGCCTCTGCTGCAGTTCAAAAGCTGGCTGCACCCACAACATTATCACTGCTCAACATGCCTCAGCGTGGAAAAGTGAAAGCACTTTGGGACTGCTAAAAATTGCTTTAGACTTGGATTTCAGTTTGAACTTTTGGTTGCCTTCACTGGAGAATTCTGATCAGACAGAGCACTTAGTTACACATTAAATACAAGACCTGCAGCCCCATTCTCAGGGAGGCATTTTCCCCACATTGGGGGATTGGCTGGAGAATTTCTTAGTTAGCAACTTAGTTTTAGCAGTGGAACTGTAGCAGTCTGAGGCTTCTCCTTTTTAAATGTTCGACTGTTCAGATCTTATGTAAACATATTTCTTCCCACAACTTTTCAAAGTACCGTTCTTGATCCATAAGTTTTCAAACTGGACCAACCCTACTGTTAGGTAAAGCGAAGTGATTGCCTAAGGGGGCAGGGGCAGGTGGGTGGCAACACCAGCATCCATCACTGCCCTGCTTCCCAATCAGGATAGGGCGAGGCTTCAAAAGGAATTCCTTATGGGCAAAAGCAACAAAATGTGGAATACAGCATATACTTTACCTCACAGTAAATATTTATCCCTTGCCCCACAGTAGTTATTTGTGTTTTGGGGACCTACACACATCTCTTGCCATATGGGAAGTGCAGGTAGGTAGAAGAAGCATAACCTATTTGATTCTGTTATCTACTAATCAGAAGTAACACATTCCTTTAAAGCCAATTCTGTTCAGAGATACTAAACCCTCTGAGACTTGGTGGGCTGGGGAGAGACGCTATTCACTGCTCCACCTTAGGTAGCAAAATGTCTTAGGCCAATCCAGCTTTCAGTTCATAAGTGCTTCTAAATATCAGCTCTCAATCAGAAGCTGTTGTTTGCGTCTCCACTTGCTTACAGGTCTCATGTATCACACAACACAATGATATAACTGGCAGCATCTGGAGCCGTTCAGCTAAGTCCTCATTTTCAGCCGGCATGAAGTCAGACCTCCAGTATTTCATGGCTGGTTAGCGAAACTTTAAAACTTTATCCCTCCCTTTACATAAACCTACAAATCCCTTATGGAGATTAATGATAATTGGCTGTGCTAATGCATGCCTACATTGCTCTATTGGCAAAAGGCACTCATTCAGAGCTGGCAAAGTTTGTTTCAAAAGAATTTCAAAAGAGAAAGAAAGTGAAGGCATTGTATGGGAAGAGGCAGGGATAGTGTTGACAGGTGGCTGAACTCTTGGATCACAAGTGCCTGAAGTACTTTACGGTGACATTTCTCAGGACCTTCTCCATTAGCTCTGGGATATCGCAAAGAGGTTTTTGTTGCTGCCATTGGTGCCATTATCCTAAGTGTTGACAGAGGAAGCTTACTGTATACAAGGAAAGCATGAACAAAGCAGGAGGACAGGCATAATGGCAGGATTTCTTAATTGGAGCTGCAGAAGGGCTGTGTTCCCTAGGTTTGCACACCTGGTTTGCACACAAGAGGAACCAAGTTTAGTCGCTGGCCCCTCCATGCAGGGAAGACTAATCTGAAACCATAAAGAACCACTGCCAGTCCATGTAGACATTACATCACTAGATGGATGGACTTATCATAAAGTAGCATCTTGTGTTCCTCTCTTTTTCTTGTGGGATAGGACTCTGGTTCAGTGGCAGAGCACATAGCTCAATCCCTAGCATTTCCAGGTACGAATGAGGAAAAACTGTAACCCTGGAGAACCACCACCACTCACATAACTGAGCTTCACAGACTTGTATTCCTAAATGTGGACCACCCATTTGAGACTAACAAATCAATCACGGAAGTTTGTGGTTTATCAGTCTCTCAGAACTAGCCATTCCTCCAAGAGAAGAGGTAGAAGAGCTTCACATTGGGTCCCTGCCATCATCCATGTCCTGTTCTTGTCATCTCCCACATAACTTTTCCATTGTTATTTATATATCTGTTCAATTTGTATGCCACCCTTCATCCGTAGAAGTCAGGGCAGTTCACAGCATAAACATTACTTGCCCAATGCTATGGCATAAAAAGATTCCTGATAGACTTCCGGGTTGGTGCCTCCAGCAATGGCGGAGTTCCTCTGATCGGGAGGAACTTGCCCCGTGGGAATTAGGGTCTGTACCGCCGTGGCGAAGGCGGAGACCCGTAAAAATCACAGGCAGGAGAAGCCTGTGAACGTGGGATTCGGCGGGCACCTTTTGCGCCTCCCCTACTCACGGAGAAACCCGGTTTCAGGGATCCGGAGCGACGTGGGGTGAGCGGCGCGGTGCTTCAAATCGTCTGCTTCTTCCACGGAGCGAAGCCACATAGCTGTTGCCGGAGAGAATTGACTTTTTCCTGTGGACAATTTGACTCCAAAGTAATTACCCGTGAGTAGAGCTGAGACGGGAGAATCGGATTTTAAAAGTTTAATTTGGCATCGAAACGGCGAGGTTCAAAACAGGAAGTCCGCCTTCCATATTTGTAAACAGACTGAAGCAAGGAGGTTGTAGGCTGAAGTCCTGGAAAGCCTTTTGTAAAAGCCTAAATTTCCATCATTAAAGAGCACAAAATCCCCCTTGGAGGCAGGAGAAGAGGGGGGGGGATGTTGTGGACTGAGTATGCCTGCAGGAGAGAGTGAAGGGAGTGGAAATAAAGCCGCTCTGACCCTGGAAACGGACTGCCAGTAGGACTGATGTTTTGGAATGTTCATTGACAGCACTTAGAACGTTCCTTGACAGCTAGCAAAGGAAGAGAAATACATTGTTTCTATTGTCTCCGGCCGCTTCTAAAAAGGAGTAAAAAGTATCTGAAATCTGAAATTAACTTTGGATTGTATGAGTTGTGTTTAAAGGGGACATTGTTTCCCTCTAGTGGAAATCTCTGAAATTGGTTACTTTATAAGAGCCAGGCTAGGGGGACTTCCAGCTGCAAGATAAGAACTGTGAGACTCTGAGATCGACCTTGAATTTCTCAAGTGTTATAGTAAATGGAAAGGAAAAAAATAGGTGAAATGTCAACAGAAGAGGCCTTAGTGGTCGCTTTAGTGAAAATAAACGATTCGTTGGAACAGCTTCACAGGAAAATAGACAATCTGGGACAAAAGGTGAACACCAACACAGAAACCATTCAGAGATCGATACAGGAATTTACGTCGACATGGCAAACTGCGGATGAAGTCAGGGAGAAAACCCTTGCTACTGAATGTAAAACAATACAACTGGAGTGTGAAAGAGCCCCATCCATTCAAAGGCAATTCAATGTGACATCTGTTATGATGGAACTTAAAGGAAAACAGAAGAACTTGAGGACTAGAGCCCTAAATAGAGTAATTGAGTTTTAAAGGGAAAAATATGGCTAGAATGGGTTAAGAGAATTATAGGATAGAAAACAGAGGAAGATGGAAAGGAATTGCTGAAACAATTAATAGAAGTGGAATACAAAAAGGGAGGTGTGAGGAGGTCGAGGAAATAAGGGAAAGAAATAAGATGTTGAAATTGAAATTTTAAATGGTTTTTGGTTTGTTCTGTTTTGTCTTGTTTGTTTCTTTTATTATGTCTGTTTTTTCTTTGTTTTTTCTTTTTTTATTATGTATTATATTGTATTGTATTTTTTTTCTTTTTTTGGTTTTTTTGTAGTGTTGTGGTTAATTTGTTGGAAACTTAATAAATATTATTAAAAAAAAAATTCTGATAGATCAAACCAACAGTTCCAGTGAGACAGTGGTCATAACTAACTTTATCTGGATCACGGCCACAGAAGGTAGGACCACCAATAGGCCATAGCAGCTCAATGGAATCTCCATGTTCAAATACAGTGGTGCCCCACAGGATGAATGCCTCGCAAGACGAAAAACCCGCTAGACGAAAGGGTTTTCCGTTTTTCAATGCACTTCGCAAGACGAATTTCCCTATGGGCTTGCTTCGCAAGATGAAAACGTCTTGCGAGTCTTGTGATTTTTTTCGCTTTCCCCCCCTTTTTCTAAGCCGCTAAGCCGCTAATAGCCTTTTAGCCGCTAATCCACTAAGCCTTTAATAGCCGCTAAACCGCTAATAGCGCTAATCCGCTAAGCCGCTAATAGGGTTGCTTCGCAAGATGAAAAACCCGCTAGATGAAGAGAATCGTGGAACGGATTATTTTCGTCTTGCGAGGCACCACTGTACAGTATACAGCAGGGTATACACAAACAACAGGGGACAGTTATCAGCTTCATGACGTGCTTGGGGGGGGGTCTTTCCAGAAACATCTACTGCCCCACTTTTGGAGTCAGAATGCTACACTCCAGAAAGTCAGTCTTGTATTATTACTCGCAGCCAGCTCTTATCTGCAAGGCTCAAATATCTTGCTTTGCTGTGTGGAAGAATCAACACCAGTAAGCCTGGTAATTTTAATTGGTTTCATTTGGTTGCTTCAGCTTTGCAGATGATATACCGAGCCACATACTCAAGAATCCCAGATGACAGAAATTGTCTAAGCCACATTTTACTTGAGTGCCTTTGACATCCCATATGTGACATATTTTCCAGAATTATGGAATTAGGAGGAAGTCTGATGTGGCTTAGCATCTTTGCAATGGGAATATATACAAATGCCTTCACTAGTCACATTTTCCCTTTCACATTCTCAAATTAATCTGCACCTCTGCTTTCCTGTGGCAATGTTCCTGATGACAAAGATAAACTTTAACAAAATGCAAAAGCAGAACAACAAAACAAAGAACAGCACAATGGTCATGCAAAGTGAAGTGACAATCTTTTCTCCAAGGTTGCTTTTTTTAAACTTAGCTAAAAATTAAAGATTCTGCTTTCATGTGTACTCATTGCTAGTAGATTCTTGTGTAATCGTCTTGATGACTGGGAGCAGAAAACACCCCATCTGCTTATATAGAGACTGGAACGGGTGTACATTGGTGGAGAGGGATGGTTTAATAACTGGCTTTTCACCAATGAGGTATTGCAGATTGCCAAGAAAGAGGAGTCCTTTCTATCATGCCTCAAATTAGTGCATTAAATAGTGCATTCCATTCACTTTAATGTTCTCCCCTCAGCTATTTTGGAAGGAAGATTTAATGGCATTCCACAAGTGAATCAGTTGCAAAGTTTGTATTTCATGCTACAAAGATTTATATGGTTCTGAAGGGGGTCAAGGCATTCTCTTATCTGGCTCCGCTATCTTTTCTTAATAGAAAATGGAAGTTCAGATTTTATAAGGAATACTGCAATCCAGGCAAGGTTCAGAACATTACAATTCCATTTAATTAAATGACAGAGTTGATTCAGAAACTGCCAGACTGAAAATACACACTTCTCGAAATGGTAGGATCCAGTTCTGGTTATTTAGAAGCTGCCCCAAGGGGACACTGCATATTTCACTAACAACACTGTATTTACAGGTGTTATTTACCATTTCCAAGACAAATGCAGGCACAGCAGATGGCCAGGAAACAGAGGAATTGATTAAGCACCAGGTTCAGGAATTGCCTCATATTTTAAAAGGAGTCTCCCCCACCATGCAAAAAGTTGCAAACTCCCATCTGTTTTCCCTGATGCATCATTCACAAACCAAGAATTAATGCAGCTAAAAGGAGAGGCATGGTTTTCAATAAATAATCATTTGCTTCTTTTGTAGTTGACTAGATTTTGCTTTTGCTGCATTATTTATTACAACATTGGAAACAATATTATTACTAGCCCATAGCTCTAGATTCAGGCAGTGAAGCTATAATAGCTATATAGTGCCTACAGTCTTTACACAATGAACTTATTGTACCCATTTAGCCAATGCAGCTTGTCCTTAAAATTCCTGGGAAATGCAGTTTGACAGTGCTAAGAATTTCCTACTGGACATGTCTAAGAACATAAGGAGAGCCCTACGGGATCAGACAAAAGGCCTGCCTGGTTCAGCATCCTTTTCTCTCACTGGCCACCCACCTGCCTCAGAAAGACCCACATCCAGGACAGCAATAGTCCTCTCTACTGTTGTTCTCCAGCAAGTGGTATTCAGAACCACAGGCTGCATTTGATCCTGGTGGTAATATAGTCATCATGACTAGCAGCCCCAGCGTTTCTGACTTTGTGTAATTTATTTTTAAAACCACCCAAACTAGTGGCCAACACTATGACTTTTAAAAAAACACACTAAATTCCTTTACTTACAATGGGAAGAGATTATTAGTTTGAAACATGGGGTAGATGAGGCACCACAGGAAAAACATGGAACACTCAGGAGGTGATGGCGATCCAAGATGGAAAGAGACTAACCTTGAGAGTTGCCTTCCTCTACATCTCACTTCACCGGGCAATCACCACTGGGCTTGTTATTTGGACCAGTGGATGCATTTTCCATTTTTCTCATGACAAGCAGCCCATCAACTATTTTACCAAAGACTACTTGCTTCCCAGCCATCCAGCCACACTTTGAGCAGGTGATGAAGAACTGGCAGCCATTAGTGCGGAGGCCACTATTTGCCATGGACAGCAGGCAAATAGTGTTTCAGCTTGAAGTTTTCATCTGTGAAGGGACCCCGGTAGATGCTCGCCACTCCGGTGCCATCTCCATTTACAAAATCGCCTCCATGAAGTCCTTTATGACCCTGTGAAAAGTGCTGCCTTTGCAGCCAATAGGAACACCATCTTTCCTGAATTCACCTGTGCAAAACTGCCTTGATATCAGGAGTTCCCCCACCAAAGAATGAAAGAAAGAAAGAAAGAAAGAAAGAAAGAAAGAAAGAAAGAAAGAAAGAAAGTAAGTTATCAGCCATGTGGGTTCAGAACAGCTTCCCACACACATATGGGCCAAGAGGCATCGCTCTAGGCCTGCAACTCACTTGTGACCCACTGCCATCATCTGCCAACACTATGACTTGTGGCACCGAACTCAACATGTTAGCAATGAGCTCTGTGAAGAAGTACATCCTTTTTCTGTCCTGAATCTCTCAGGCGTTCTGCATGCAACTCCTGTGCCCTACCACAAAGCTCTGTTGCTTCTCCACTAACACATATTCCCTGGTGGTATTCTACACACCAGGAGAGTGGATGGCATCCTGATTCATCCCCAGACCTCAGCATGGAGAGCCCCTCCCAACATCCATCGCTCCCAGCAGCTGCCTGGTTTCTGAACACTGAGGAATTACGATGTCTCCTGTTGGAACTTAAAACTTTCTCAACCACCCAACTCCTTTTGGTTTTAGTTTTCCCGCTGCCTTATCTGAGTTTTCAACAGTAGTTCCTGCAAAAGTGAGAACAACAAAACTGGTTTATGTCATCCTTCTGTAATTGGAAACAATTAAAATGGAAGCTTAAAAAACAGATAATCCCTTCCCTACAAAATGAAACAGGAATAACAAAACAAAATCTCTAGCAGGTGGAGTCAGAAAGTGAAGGGGATCTATCGCCATGAGAAAGAGAGCCATAAAGCAGCTGGTACAGTGGAAGTAATAATTTACAGCTGGAAGAAAAGCAGAACAGCTGGATTACTTCTTGAGATAAGCATGCAGATTGTCAAAAAATCTGCCAGGCAACCAATTCAAATTAGTTTACTCAAGGTAAATTGCAACTAACGAGATCATTCTTGACTTTGGCTGCAACAGTAAGTAACTGGGATGGTGACATTTTTGCGTAAGTCAGAATACTAGTATTGATTGTTCCCAAAATGAACATTTATGGAAGGCATGATCTGGAAGGCCAAGACAACATCGGTTTTTGTTTCAGAGATGGCCCCATCCGAGCCAAGAATTTACAGGCCCACAGGAAGCATCCATCATGGATTACCTTACTGTGTCTTCTCTGCAGATGTGAAGACTTAAACATGCAACGCACTAGGCCATCCGCAAACATGTCTGCTGCTTCCCGTTCTGAAGGATGAGTGTCTGAGGGTTCAACTGACATCATTTATTCAAATCTGGGCAAAACTTTAAAAGGCATATTTTGCCCTAGGCCTCAGGAAATAACATCGTTCACCCCTCATTCCACCAATGCAACCTTTCCATCCTATAGTGTCCCACAGTATTCACAAATCATTTGGGGAGAACCCCCTAAATCCTAGAAATTAAGAAATGGTAGGATTTTGATTATTCGGGATGTGAATGGAGAAGTAGAAGAATTCCTGAGCTAACCTATGCAGAACAGCCAGGCCAAGCTACAGTCATTCAGAAACAATACAGGGTCCTTGAGGCCATTGGCAATGCAAGAAAACAGTCCTTGCCCACCCCTCCTGCCCTAAGGTATGAACAGGGACTGGGGGTTTGGAAGGTTGCCAGGGTAACTGGGTGTGAGGTGACAGGAAAAGAGAGTCTTTAGCAAGGTGTGCTGGGAAGAAGAAAGGGAGAAGAAAGACTGAGGTCCATCTTGGGCAGGCTGGCTGAAGGCTGGCTGGGAGAGATGCTTCTTTGCATAAGATTTGCATATGTTGATTTATATGTATAGATATAGATTTAGAAACAATTTCTATGATTTAAACAGAAATACATCTCACCATAATGACAAAGGCTGTAACCAACTGAGTTCTGTGCCAGCTCAGTTTGCTATCCAGTGCTGTTGATGGGCAGGGGCGGAGCTACCTGCCCCGGCATCCATAAAGCAGGACAATGCACAATGGTATCGTGGAAGGAAAGACCCTGTTATATCAATTCTCTCTCATGTCAAAAAATCCCCAACCATCAATAAAAAAAAACACGGAAAAATAGAGCTTCTATCCAATGTTAGCTCTACTCAGAGTGAACTCCTTGAAATTAATGGACATAACTGACTTAGGTCCATGAATTTCAGCAGATGTACTCGGAGCGGACGTACGCCCCATTCACACCATTTTAAGCATTGTGATACAGTGGTGCCCGGCAAGACGAACGCCTCGCAAGATGAAAAACTCGCAAGACGAAAGGTTTTTTCGTTTTCGAGTTGCTTCGCAAGACGAAAACGTCTTTCAAGTTTGTTTCCTTTTTCGTAAAACCGTTAATACCCAGGGTGCATTGCTTGAAGAGGTGCAGTTGCAACTTGACTTTGAGGAGCAACACATTGCACGCAGTGTGGTGACCTTTTTGAGCTTTTTAAAGAGTTTGCTGAATTTTTGAAGCTTTTCCAAAACTTCTTTTGCAGCTGTTTGGTAAGTTAAACTTTTAAAACTTTTTTGGGGGTTTTTGGATTTTGGGTTGGGGTGTTTAGAATTCAAGGAATTGGTGTTGGGGAGAGGTTTGCAAGAATCTGGGAGCTTGTGTGGTTTTTTTCTGCATTTTTATGATTTTCTGTGACCATTGGGCCATGTTTATTTTTTTTTGAAAAAAAAATCTGGGTTTGAATTTCTGTGTGCTGGGTGGATGGGGGAACAGTTGAGGAGGGGTTTGCAAGAATCTGGAAGCTTGTGTGGGGTTGTGTTTTGTTTTTGTTTTTTTTTTTTTGAATTTTTATGGTGTTCTGTGACCATTGGGCCGTGTTGTTTTTTTTGAAAAAAAATTCTGGGTTTTGAATTTCTGTGTGCTTGGGTGGCTGGGGGAAAAACTGGGGAGGAAAAAGCTGGTTTGCAAGAATCTGGGAGCTTGTGTGGGTTTTTTTCTTAATTTTTATGGTTTTCTGTGACCATTCGGCCATGTTGGTTTTTTTGAAAAAAAATTATGGGTTTGAATTTCTGTGTGCTAGGTGGCTGGGGGAACAGTTGAGGAGGGGTTTGCAACAGTTGGGGAGGGGTTTGCAACAGTTGGGGAGGGACTGGGGGAACAGTTGAGGTTTTTGAAGACTTTGGTGATTTTTAAAGCTTTTGCAAAACTTCTTTTGCAGCCATTTGAGGATTTTGAAGACTTTAGTGATTTGCAGCCATTTCGTAAGTTAAACTTTTAAAACTTTTTTGGGGTTTTTTGGATTTTGGGTTGGGTGTTTGGAATTCAAGGACTTGGTTCTGGGTTTGAATTGCTGATTTTTATTTTTATTTTTCTGCGTTTACGAAGGTAAGAGCTGTGCTGCCATGGGACCCAAGAAGACTGCTGCTGCTGCGGAGGCCGGCGAGAGGAAGAAGGAGAAGGTGACGCTGGAAATGAAGAAGGAGATCATCTGGAAGCACGACGGTGGAATGCGTGTGACGGACCTTGCCAGGGAGTATGGCAGGAACCCATCGACCATCGGAACCATCCTGAAGATGAGGGAGAAGATCCTTGCGACTGATGCAGCCAAGGGAGTCACCAGGATCGTGAAGAACCGCCCAGCTGTTCTGGAGGAGGTCGAGAAGTTGCTGCTCATCTGGTTAGAAGAGAAGCAGCGTGCAGGGGACACAGTGACTGAGGCCGTGATTTGTGAGAAGGCCAAGGCCTTGCACGCAAACCTCATCCGGGAACAGCCAGGAACCTTCAGAAGTCTTCAAGGCAAGCAGAGGCTGGTTTGACCTGTTCAAGGCAAGATCTGGAATCCACAGCGTGGTCAGGCATGGAGAGGCTGCCAGTTCTGATGTTCCTGCGGCTGAAGACTTTACAGCGGAGTTCCTGGAGGTTGTGAAGACGGAGGGCTACATTCCACAGCAGGTCTTCAACTGCGACGAGACCGGGCTGTTTTGGAAGAGGATGCCCAAAAGCACTTTCATCACACAGGAGGAGGCCAAGTTGCCTGGCCACAAGCCCATGAAGGACCGCCTGACCCTGCTCTTCTGTGCCAACGCAAGCGGCGACCTGAAGATCAAGCCCCTACTGGTGTACCACTCGGAGAACCCACGGGCCTTCAAGAAACACAAGGTCGACAAGGAGCGGCTGAGTGTCATGTGGCGATCCAACAGCAAGGCTTGGGTCACACGTGTGCTGTTTGTGGACTGGGTCAATCTTGCTTTTGGCCCTGCTGTCAAACAGTACTTGCTGGACAACGACCTGCCGCTGAAGGCTTTGCTTCTGATGGACAATGCTCCTGCCCATCCTAAAGGCCTTGAGGTGGACTTGTTGGAGGAGTTCAGCTTCATCAACATCATGTTCCTGCCGCCTAACACCACGCCACTGCTCCAGCCGATGGATCAGCAGGTCACCGCCAATTTCAAAAAACTCTACACCAAGGAGCTTTTCAGGCGATGCTTCGAGGTGACTGACTGCACCACCATCACCCTGCGGGAATTCTGGAAGGACCACTTCGACATCGTCACCTGCTTGAAGATGATCACCACGGCCTGGAACGGGATCAGCCAGAGAAATTTGAATTGCGCTTGGCGCAGCCTGTGGCCGGACTGTGTGGCACCAAGTGACTCTGATGCACCAGAGTCAACAGTGGTGCAGGACATTGTTGCCTTGGGGAGGACCATGGGCCTGGAGGTCACAGAGGAGGACGTCAGCGAGCTGGTGGAGGAGCATGACCACAAGCTGACCACCCAGGAGCTGGTTGAACTGCAGGCAGAGGTTGCGCAGGAGCAGGCCTCGCTGGAAGAGGAGGAAGCAACTGAGGAACAGCCGTCCTCCAAAGAACTGAGGGACATTTGCCAGAAGTGGAAGGAGGTGCAGGCTTTTGCAGAGCGGCACCACCCGAACAAGCACGTGGCACATGACCAAGCGAACACTTTTGATACGACGGTCATGTTGCCTCTCAGGGAGCTGCTGAAAAGGCGGATGAAGCAGCAGACCATGGACAGGTTCCTCAGCAAAAAGCAAAGAGTGGAAGAGGAACCTTCTTCGAGTGGTCCCCCAGAGTCTTAGAAAATGTAATGTACCCTTTTTTGATTTTTAAATGTTTTTCTGTCATGTTTAGAAACTTAATTTATTGTTCCTTCAATTTTTGAAATGCTCTTTAAAGTATGTGTGACTTTAAAGAGCAGTTAATAAACTCTTTTTGTACCAAATTTAGCTTTGATTGGACTTTTTTTGACCATAGGAACGCATTAATTGAATTTCAATGCATTCCTATGGGAAACCGTGCTTCGCAAGACGAAAAATTTGCTAGACGAAAAAACTCGCAGAATGAATTATACAGATACAGATCCTGGTTTGAATACAACTACTGTATAAAGAAATCAAATAACATGGGGAAAGTTTGTGTTTGAGAATGCAGCACTTTTTCAGATGCAACTCCATATTGTAACTGGACTTACCCGTGATGTACATGGTAAGGTTGCACTGCTGTTACTGTTTTTCCTTTTTAAATTGTTTAAAAAACACACTTTAAAATCAATAAAATATTATACCTCAAAAGTGTGTGCATGTGTTTTAACATCTAGTTTAGTTGTGTCTGGTTTCAGCCTTTTGCCAGGGCTCCAAAGCAGAATGGTGCTTTCTGGGCAATGGGAATGCTTCTGGCCCTCCCTTGAGCCTGTTATCTGCAGCAAGGTCTGGGAATCCCAGTATTAGGGCTAGGAATCCTTTCTCAGGATGATGTCATTGACCATATATTTGCTGAGCTAAGGGAAGGGATCCAAGTGTTAGGGAAGGGCTGTAGCTCAATGGTAGAGTATCTGCTTTGCATGCAGAAGGTCCCTGGTTCAGTCCGCAACACCTGCAGGTAGGGAAGGCTACAGCCTGAAACCCTGCAGAGCTGCTGCCAGTCAGTGTCAAAGATACTAAGCTAGACAGGCCAATGATAAGGCAGCTTCCAATGTGTGCAAAGTCAGTGCCCTTGAGAAAGCTGTGAGGCAGTGATGGCCACCAACTTAGATGGCTTTAAAAGGGGACTGAAAAAGTTCATGGAGGAGAAGGCTATCAAGGGCTGCTAGTCATGATGGCAAAGCTCTGCCTCATGCTCAGAGGCAGCAAATGCTTAGGAATAGGAAAATAAAAAAATTCCTTCCAGTAGCACCTTAAAGACCAACTAAGTTAGTTCTTGGTATGAGCTTTCGTGTGCATGCACACTTCTTCAGATACACTGAAACAGAAGTTGCCAGATCCTTCTATATAGTGAGAAGGTGGGGAGGGGTATTACTCAGAAGGGTGGTGGGAATGGGAGATAGGCAGAAAGCTGAGATGAGCCTGTTGACAACTCTTAACGACTGCAATAGGTCTTACAGGAAAAGGCAAGGGGTGAGAAGGTGAAAAATGGCTTAGTCATGTATAATGAGATAAGAATCCAATGTCTTTGTTCAGACCAGGTCTCTCCATGGTTTTAAGTTTGGTAATGAGTTGCAATTCAGCAGCTTCTCTTTCCAGTCTATTTCTGAAATTCCTTTGTAGTAAAACAGCTACTTTGAGATCTTGTATAGAATGTCCTGGGAGATTGAAGTGTTCTCCTACTGGTTTCTCTGTTTTGTGATTCTTGATGTCTGATTTATGTCCGTTTATTCTTTGGCGTACGGTTTGGCCTTAGGAACTTAGGAACTTAGGAATCGCAGTTTCTGGAAAGCACAGGAAGGAAGAGCACTGTTGCCGTGGGATCCTGCTTTTAGGCTTCTCACAGGAATCTGGCTGGCCACTGGACTAGGTGGGCCACTGGCCTGATCCAGGAGGTTCTTTTGATGTTCTTAAAGAAGAGGCAATCAGCCCAGCCCACTTTGCGCATGCATTGCTCTACTTGATCCCAGCACCATTGCTACTCTACTGCATTTTTGTTGTGGGACCGATACCAGGCAGAGCAGTGAGCAAGGAGTGGTCAAGTGTGGTTGCCTTGCAATGAGCTCACCCAACACCTCCTAAGCTAACCTACTGCTCTCCCGTATGGCAGAAGACTCAGTCCATCCAGCTTCTGGGGAGGTTACATCTTGACCTTCACCTTGGGCAGGAAAAGGTCTTGCACTGGCCAGGCAATGGAACTCATGCAGCCAAATGTCCTGGGAAGGAAGCGGGGAGCAACTATGCCCCAAAGCTTCAATACATCTTTAATTAAGGGGCACAAAGAAAATCATCTCATAATATAATTTTCATTGTTATCAACTTGTACAAGGTGGCAGAGTCAGCCAGCCCCACAGAACTGCCGCCTAAGGCAAAGATCAAGATAATGCCACCCCACATTCCACCAACAGAATCCCACTGGACTGGTACCAGTGCCTTCTCGGTAGTGGCGCCTGCCCTGTGGAATGCCCTCCCATCAGATGTCAAGGCAATAAGCAACTATCTTACTTTTAAAAGACATCTGAAGGCAGCCCTGTTTGGGGAAGTTTTTAATGTTTAATGCTGTATTGTGTTTTTAATATTTTAATATTTGGTTGGAAACCTAGCCAGATGGGAGGGGTATAAATAATAAATTATTATTATAATTACCATAATCGTTCTTCTGTGCTTGCAAGCTAACTTAGGGAACAGTGAGGGGCCTGCTACCACCCCGGCATCTCCTTCACCCCATCTAACAGTAGGGCCAGCGCTGTTAAAACATCTGCGGTAACTGCCCATCTACTACCAAGACAGGTTCAAGGTCCTTGAATTAATCTCGAAAGCCCTGAACAACTTAGGTCCAGGGTGCCTCAGGGATTGTCTGAACCTTTCTATCGTAGCTCAATCACTCATTCTGCTTCAGTCTCTTCAGCCATATGATTCTCCTCTCTCATTAGCAAAGTGTGAGGTTCCACTATGCCAGCATCCTTCATTGTAGATTCTAAATTGATAGGGTTCTTCATTCCTGAAATATGGCCCCTTTTAATAAATACAAAAGTTTGTATTGGAGCAATAGCAGATAAAACATGGTTTAAAACTGTAGCTGCACCACAGCGAATGAGGGAGAATAAAACTGCATGCCTTACATGGTCACACAGAGATACTTTAGAGGCGGGGAAGATGGTAAAATTATTTTGAACTCCATCGTTAGGGCTTGGCTGTAAATTGGGTGAGGTGCCCTTCCAAGAGTTCCAATTCAAACAAGAGGTGTAAAATCCAACCCTTCCTATAAAGGATTGCGTTGTTCAGGAGAGCGAAACAGAAATGGTAGAAGCTATACATTGAAGCCCGCAAGCTTTCTTTCCTGGCACCATAGAGAATGAGTCATGGCTGGTGAATTGTGGGAAGGAGGAGGTCCCCAAAGTAGCACACACAGTGTTATTGCTTCAAGGAGCAGCAGCAGACTCTGCCCACAGTATGGAACCAATTACCATCTCTGTGCAATTACAACATGGCCTAGACGAGCGTTCCCTGGGGCCATCTTGCTCAGCAAAGAAGTTGGCATGCTCACTCACTGTTCCCATGTGCGTACACACAGGCCGTTGAAATATACAGTTGTGAAAATGACTGCTTCCCTTAGGCTGCAATCCTAAACCCACTTAAGTTGGGGAGTAAATCCCATTGATCTCAGTGGAATTTACTTCCAAGGAGACATGTATAGGATTACCCTGCAAGACTGCTGTGTCCCCTTCTATAACACGTGTGACAGAATTTTGATAATCCCACCAAGAGGAACTGTTAAAGCTAATTTTTAATAATCTTGTAGCATTATCATCATCATCATTATGACAGCTTTGTGGCCTACTCAATCCTGATAGTTTGGGGCAGGGCTCACCAGAACTAGGGTTGCCAAAATTGTTGAAAACTCCAAAGAAATGTGATTTTTCGATTGACTTGCCTAAAATTCAGGACAAAGCGCCACCTTTCGGAAATTCCTCCCAGACATCAATTCCACCTCTGAAATCCCAGTAATGTCAGGCAAAATCAGGACATATGGCAGCCCTACCAGAACTCAGCTCTGGCCCCTCTCAGGTGGGTGCCATTGCCATTCTAAGAGAACAAGGGAGGCAAGTTCACTGGTCAGTTCCACCACCTCTTTTTTTTTTTAGAAAAATAGCAATGGTTTGGGGGAAGGTTTGGGAAATAACAGCCAAGTTTCTGCAACATGCACTGAGGATTTGTGAATGTTACACAACATTAACCTGAGTGTTAGATGCAGATTTTGCTGAGTGACTTTTCTGTACTGATCCTTAATGGAATATATGCCAATAACAGTTTGAGAACTGATTGCATGAACAACACAGCAAAATTATCAGTTGTGACACAAAGGCCAGGATAAAAAGAAAGGTTCCCACATTGCTTGAATGTGGCCAGTGTGGAGGCCAACCAAACATAATCTGGGGGACACCACCAAGAATGCCCCGCTCTGAAGAAACCAGAGGCCTTTCTCCTGGGCATAGTCGGCCAATTGGTGTTAAAGAAGGACAGAATTTTCTTTATGTATGCTACAACAGCAGCAAGAATACTCATCGCAAAGTATTGGAAGACACAAGATTTACCCACTCTGGAAGAATGGCAGATGAAAGTGATGGACTACATGGAATTGGCGGAAATGACTGGTAGAATCCGAGACCAGGGAGAAGAGTCGTGGAAGAAGATTGGAAGAAATTTAAAGACTATTTACAGAAGTCTTGCAAAATTAATGAATGTTAAAATGATGTTTGATTGAAGTTAACTAGTTTCTAGCTGTAATGATATAAAAGAATATGGAAAAATTGGATTTTTAAATGGGTAAAAATTTGATGTTATAATATATTAAGATCAAAGATCAGGATAATAAGGAGGGAAAGAAATTTCTGAATTAATTTATTGAATTGGAATACAAAAAAGGGAGGTATGAGGAGGTCAGGGAAACAAGGACATGAATGTAAGATATGGAAAGGTTGACTTTTTATTTTTATTTTTTTAATTTTTTTCTGTAAGTGTATTTATTCTGTATTTTTCTTGTATTTTTATTTTTGTCTTTTACTCTTGTATTTTTTGTTTTTATGTAATTCCTTTTTCTGAAACTTTAATAAATATTTTATATATATATATATATATAAAAGAATGCCCCGCTCTGCTTCACCAGCCAACTAGCAGTAACTACTGTTGGGACAAACAGGGCATTCCTGGCTGATCTTAACAGTCAGTTGGGGCAATACCCGAGAATGCTCTCCTTAAGTCTTTGAATCCCAAGTTGTTCAGGGCACTTTACACAACAATTAGCACCTTGAATTGGACCTCTCAGCTCACTGGCAGCCAGTGTGGAGATTGAAGATCAGGGTAATATGATCCCCACCCCTCGCCATCTGTGAATAACTGAGAAGCGGCATTCTGCCCCAGCTGCAGATTCCAGGCTGTCTTCAAGGCTACCCCCACACGGAGTGCAACTGTAGTAGTCTATACAGGAGGCAATTAGTGCCTTTGATCTGAACCAGTAGAATTCTTCTTACGACAGTATGTAAAGACAGGAGGTGTCTCCCATGCGCATGTAGGCTCTCTCTTCAGACATTCAAACCAATATGTATACGTCAAGGGTAGAACATGCTGCCAGCATGCTGCTCCCCACCCCAAAGATGTGCTAGTTTTACACAGGTCAAAGTTTCACACAGATCACAGGTGTGACCCACAATGTCCTCCATGTCCTTAAAAGCCCTGACTTGGCACTTGGGTGATTTATGAAAGAGAGAACGTGATGGGATGCACTGTTTTCCTCCCTGCCTGAGGTTGACAGATCACAATGGGCCATGCTGTTTTTCCTAAACACATTTCAGCTGCGTTTATAAGAGGATAGGAAGAGAGACCTTAACAATATGGAAGCATCCTTACATTCAGAAGGGCAATATATATATATTAATCAGGGTTAGGAGTAAATATTTGACAAAAATCCATAGCTGATCTGTTCTCTCTCTGTGTGTGTTCTCTGAAAGCACAGAGGAAGGGGGCCTCTCCTGATCTGGTCTGCTGGTAAGAGGAAAAGTACCGTAACTTCCTGCCAATAATAAGAGAGCTAGTTGATTTGTATTTCTTGTCAGCAGGTATCTAATGTTAACCTGCAAGTGTTTTTACACATCCTTGGAGGAAACTCTATAAGAATATATTACTGCAGAGGCTTCAGAAATGTACACTCAAGCCCTGCCAATGCTTTGCAAAGAGAAAATAATCAACATCTATATCGTACCTTTTAATTAAATCTGTTTCTAAGCAAATAGGTCAGCCATGAGGCTTTAAAAGCAATCCGAGTCTCAAACACACTGACTTCCAACACTTATTCCTCAAACAGACTGTATTGCATAGCACAGTTTGATTGCACTTTTTGTACAGCGCCTTAAAAAATTGATTTTATAAGGCATTAAATAAATAGATAGATAGATAGATAGATAGATAGATAGATAGATAGATAGATTGTAAAAATGCAGGGACAATATACCTAGCACCAGTTTCACAACTGAGAGTAGTCAATCAGCCAAATCATTGCACCCTAGGTTACCAGTATTTGTATCAAAAGAATCATGGAGTTGGGAGGGATCTTATAGGTCATCTTGTCAAAAGTCCCATTTGCACCATACATTTAAAGCACCATGATACCACTTTAAAAAGTTGTGGCTTACCCCAAAGAATCCTGGGAGCTGTAGTTTGTTAAGAGTGCTGGAAGCTGTTTGGAGACCTCTGTTCCCAGGGCCAGCCCATGCATGAGCAGAAGGAGGCAGCCGCTTCAGGCAGGGGTATTCAGAGGCTGCCTCTGCCAGAGTGATCCCCCACCACTGCTGGAGAAGTAGCCGTGGCAGCTTCCAGGTTCCAGTGAGATCCTGCAAGTGCCCACAAGATCGCACAGAGGCCTCACGAGATCTTGCCAGAAGCTGCAGCCGCCTGACCCTGGTAAGCAAGGCTTGGTCAGGGGTGGCAAGGGGGCAGGCAGCACACACCCAGGGTGGCTTGTTCCCATTTCACCTCACATGGCGAAACAGGATGCCCCCCCCCCCCGCGCTTCTTTCCCTAACAGAGCTACACTTCTTAAAATGGTTCAACCCCCCTTCCCAGAGCAATCTGGAAACTGTAACTCTGTGATGGGAATGGAGAACTCCTAAAAAGCTCTCAGCTCCCTGAGCAAACTACTGTTCCCTGTATTCTTTGGGAGTGCTAAAGTGGTATGAAATGGATGGTTGGGCTTTGGCTCCACTCGCTGCTTCATGCAGGAAGCCCAGAGCTGGCGTATCCATATCAGATGGTTGCCCAGCTTGAACCATCCATATCAGATGGTTGCTTGAAGGTCTCCAACAAAGAGAGCCCACCATGTCCCCTCCAGGATCCCACGGCCAAAGTGATTGTACTGTTGAGACATTTCTCCTGACATTCAGCTGAAATCTCTCCTCCAGTTACTTAAGCCCATCAGATCCACACGATTGTCATCGGGCAACAGAGAATACAGCTCTTTCATGAAATAGCCCCTCGATATATTTGAATAGTGATGGGGTGAACACCCTGCATTTGGGCTCAGAAAGCCAAAGAGGTCATATTTTAAGGAGTGACCTCTAAAATATCACACCCATGTTAATCCACTGCACTAAAAAAATACCCCAAATGAAGAGTCCTGTTAATCTTTAAGATTAACACATTTGGTGTGGCAGAAGGTTTCATGGGCCTGTGAATCAATAAGGACCATGTCAGCATATGTATTTAGGAAGTACAAGAGCTGGTGTTCAACTAAATTCTGATCCATTCATTAGTCCAGGTCAGTTTGCATCCAATTCCTTAGGTAGCCCTATTCAGCAGCTTTAGCCCTTGAAGGTGTCTTGTTGCAGGATGGTGACAGGGATGGGGCACCTCAGGTCTAGGGACCAAATTCAAGCCTCCAGGCTCCTCTATCCAACCCTCACGGTTCCCCCCAGACCACACCTGCTTTCCTCAGGACACACCAATTGCCAGCCTGCTTTGCGCTCTCCTCCCAGTGTGCTTCTGGGTGGGATGTGTCCTTAAAGTGTTTACATACCTCTCCCTTTCCGTGATGGAGAAATGTATATGGTGGAAGGGATGTAAAGCAAGACGCCACAGACTTTTGAGGTGGTGGTATGGCAGCCTGCTGGTATTCAAGGCAAGAATGGCATCCCTTGTTCCACCTGCTTTTGCCTCTGCTTCCACCCCCACCCCCCCCACCCCAGCAGGCCCTTTGGTTCCTCCCCCTTGCTTTAAAGTCTGCTGCAGGATATGTTGGGGGAGTGAAATGTTCCCCACTGGTTTCCACTGTTTTGTTTGAACTATTTATTGTGCTTTTATCTTGTGTTTTTATCTTGAGAACCTCCCTGAGAGGTTTTGGTGAAGGGTGGTATATAAATATTATAACAACAACAACAACAAACCCACATCAGTTGAATATTGTGTGGCGGGACAGTGAAAGCCACACCATGTTGCCCAAAGGTAGAAACTTCCCTTACCTTCCGCAAAAGGTTCCCACTCATAGAATCTTCCCATAAAAGGCTTGTTGTTGTAGGAGGAGCACTGCAACTCTCTGATGTTTCTGTTCTCAGGACACGCCTGTCAAATAAGGAAGAATTAGATCAGAAACATGTGCAATTGACATGACTGCTGACATTCTCTCATGCCTTAATGATAGATCACATCTGGAAGTGTGATCTCCAACAGAGGTGTAATCAATTATTTGTGAGATATCAATTTTGGTGCAGCAGAGCCAGGGCTTCTTATACATACGGAAATTACAAACAGGCTACGCTAGTATTATGGGAAGGTTTGCTTATTTATTGGCTTTCAAAAACGTTCTCAGTGTTATTATTGTTATGTGTTTTTATTTATATGGAAAAATCAGTAAAAACATTTTTAAAAATATGTTGGATTTCAAACGTACACATTCAGGAAAAAACATAATATCTCTTATATGTTTGCATGCAACTCAGTAAAGACAAAGGCAAGTCAAAGAAAATGCATAATAAGATATCCTCTGTGACATAGAAACAACCATATGCCACAATATATTTAAGTTATGTACAGATTATGGGGCAATTTATTACAGGTCTTGGTGGCTACTGTGAATTTCTATGTCTCTAACCGCAGTTTCTTACTGTCTTGGAAAGCTGTAATCAGAGGCAAAGGGGTGGTTGGAAGTGGGGTGCTGCTTAACCCTTTCTACTCCTGCTATTTATTTGTTAAGCCCGCCCACCATCAGCAGCCATTTTCCCACTCGTAGGTGAAAGAAAAGTATTTGACTCTCAGCACATCTCTCAGTCTACCGCTTCTCTTCAAAGTAATTTACTAAAATGCATTTTGAAAACTGCCTCTGCTGACCTGTCCATTGTTTGGAGCTTTTTGGCCAAGTGCCCTGAAAATGCCACCACTCTCCCACACACTTGTGAGTTCAGACTGGTTGGATACCTGCAAATGAGCACAGCTGTTCCAGACCTGTGCTGAGATGACACACGTTTGGAAAAGGAGCCACGTGGGTCACTTTCTAGCCAAAAAAACCTCAAAAAGCAATTAGAGCCCTAAGTCCTTGCACGGTCTAACTTGCATGGCCCTCTAGAATCTGGCAAAAAACGCTCCCACCCACCCCCACCCCCCCAGCCACTCTAGCTTCCCTGGATTTCCCAAGGCCAGGCATGGGTTTGCCGACTTAACACTCATTAGGATTTCTGGAAACTAAATGCAAGGAGTGAAAGGGAGGAAAAAACCAGCTGACGTATCACTCGAGAAAAGTCCATCCTTCTGTGGAAATTATAAGTTGGGTGAGGGGGAGGTCTTAGTCTTACTCTTATATTTCCCCCAATAATTTTGCACAGCTACAACCTGTAGATGACCAGCTGCATCCTGGCTCATGGAGGACCCCAGTATAAACTAGGAATGGGGGAGGGATTTGATTTGTTTGTACTTTAATAGGAAACTACCCAAATTTGCACTTCTTGAACCAGTATGCAAACTGAAACACATCTACCCTTTCATTGCACTTTGCTGAAATTCGCAGTGCAGTTCTCCCAACCAAACTATGCGTACACAAATGCATATATTCATGAAAACAGCAGGCACAAATGTATTATATTGGGGGGGGGGAGGCCATCTCGGTCAGCTCAGTCAGGGGAGCTGCTGGGCAACAGAGTGGTCGATAGACCAGCAGCATCCCCAACCTGTCCTTGCAGTCTAACACGAGGTGCAGACCTTTGAGGCCCTTCCCAAGTGTTATGTACTGAGTTGAATGGGATCCAGAATGCAGCAGTCTGATTGGTCCACAGGAGCCGCCCAATCCAGCTCCAGGTGGAAGGGAATCCGCAACCTGATTGGCCTACAGGAGAATCCCAGAATTAGCCAATCACGTGGGGCCCATTGTGTAAATAATGTATATAAGGCAGACATTCGGGGGGAACTTCCATTCCTCCTCACCACTATGAGCTGAATAAAGAGCATGAAATCCACTTTCGTCTCCAAGTATATTTCACCAAGTTAGAGGTTTTCTGGCAAAGGAAATGGTGCTTTGTGGGCAATAGCACACTGCCAGCACCTGTCAAACCCCAGCCTAGCCTGGTGCTTTACAGAGTAGCCAGGTGGGCACAGCTGTTCAGCAACTCAGACAAATAAATTGTCCATTTCAAAAGCCTCCCTTTGTGCAAGGTTTTGACGCAGTCTCTTTCTCTCAAGGCATCTGCTACCTTTCCATGCTCATAAGATATACTGAGAGATTGTCATTTCCTTCACTGCTTCTTCAAAAACGGAAAAAGAAAAACCCTTGGGTCAACCTCATCCAGCCCTGCTGATTGGTATGTGTTAAAAGTTTTCCCAGGTAACTACCTCCAGCCATTACTTTGCTGTTAACCTCCTAGGGTCACCCTCCCCACCACGACTATCACCTGTGAGTTACCGTACATTAAGTTACCAGAATTTCTCAGAGCTAAAACACAATGGACAGAACTGGACTGCTGGCTGTGCTGCAACAATGCAGTTAATGCCTAGGCACAAAAGATGGACTTTCGATTCTCCAACCAGTCAGGAAGGATTGCTGCACACCTGAATTCACCCGACCCATGTGACTTGGATCATTGTGCCACTGGAATGAGGCTTTCCACAGGTGCTTGTAGCAGCTGGTAGCTGCTATGCTCATCTAAGCATTGTTGGGATGAATCCATGGGACACAGAACCCCAAATCTCTTCCTAAATGCCCCAAGTGTTTCAAGTAATAAATTTTGAGGCAGGGGGACTCTGATCCTCAAGAGGACCTTGATAAGTTGGTGTTGTTTAATAAATATAGATATATCTACACACACACACTTTCTCTTTCTGTAACATGTTTTATATCTTGAAATACAAAGCCTGAGGAATGGAAAAGGATGAGGGGCTAAATTGCTGGCCCTTGGAAGAATGGAAGAGAAGATGGAGAGGTTCCTCTGCTCCCTTCTCAGATGCTCTGGGCATAGGGATTAATCTGGAGTTTGTATCGCTGCCAGGAAGTCTGGGAAATAGAATTCTTAATGTGCCCTGAATCATTTCATTCACTCCATTTTCCAGGCTCTCTGGCAGCTACGAATTCACACAAATGTATAGGACTTCCTTCATTCCAGTTCTCCCTCCTACCAACCTTACCCCAACTTAAGAATGGTGCATTTTAGGAAAAACAGGGGACACTGGAGCCAGGTTGACCCCACTCCCAAGCCAGGAGGCTTTTGGCTCCTTGTTTTTCAAACAGCCTATGCCACATGATGTCACAATAGTGAAATGATAGAGAAGCAACCATGACTAGCAACCCAAAAAGGATGCTTGGGAAAGGCTTAAATGAAGCTTGATGGCAATCACCTCCATGTGGTAAGTCCTATATCAGGGATGGGGGACCTGCACCCAAACTCTTGACGGAAGGCGCTGGCACTAATTGCGCCCCCACAAGGGATGGGAGTTGGCCCCCCCAATCCCATATCGTCCCGACCCAGCCAAAGGACCTCTGTCTTCGAAGGATTTAACTTCAACCAGCTCCCATGAAGCCATCCAGCCACAGCTTCCAGAAATCTGATTAGTGTGTCTGGGGCCGAGCCAGGATGGCTGTCCATCAACAGATAGAGTTGGGTGTCATCAGCAACCCAAACCAAAATTCCAGACAAGCTGGGCGAGGGGGCACATAAAGATGTTGAAAAGCATCGGGGAGAGAATTGCGCCCTGCGGTACTCCACACACCAAGGAGTAGCGTGATGACACCTCCCGCCCCCAACGCCACCCTCTGTCCCCGACCAGAAAGGAATGAGCGAAGCCATTGAAGGACTGTGCCCCAAATCCCCACGCCGGCAAGGTGGTGGTCTAAAAGTTTGTGATCGACCATGTCAAAGGCTGCTGAGATATCTAAGAGAATCAACAGCCCCAACCCGCCTCGATCCAGATGCCTACGGAAATCGTCTGTTAGGACAACCAGAGCTATCTCGGTCCCATGACCAGAGCGAAAGCTGGACTGGAATGGATCTAGAGCCGATGTATCATCCAGAAATCCACCCACCAGTTCAGCAACCGCTCTCTCAGTCACCTTACCCAGGATGGGAAGATTCGAAACTGGGCATTAATTGGATAGATCTAAAGGATTTAATGATGTTTTCTTTAAGAGCGGACGCACCACTGCCTCCTTCAGTTCCCCTGGGAATGTCCCCATGCCAAGGGACAAATTGATGATCTCACTGAGGGGGGCCCGCACCTCATCTGATCATGCTCTAATCAGCCAGGAGGGGCACGGGTCGAGAGGACAGGTGGTGGGCTTTCCGACATAGAATCATAGAATCATAGAGTTGGAATAGACCACAAGGGCCATCGAGTCCAACCCCCTGCCAAGCAGGAAACACCATCAGAGCACTCCTGACATATGTTTGTCAAGCCTCTGCTTAAAGACCTCCAAAGTAGGAGACTCCACCACACTCCTTGGCAGCAAATTTCACTGTCAAACAGCTCTTACTGTCAGGAGGTTCTTCCTAATGTTTAGGTGGAATCTTCTTTCTTGTAGTTTGGATCCATTGCTCCGTGTCCGCTTCTCTGGAGCAGCAGAAAACAACCTTTCTCCCTCCTCTATGTGACATCCTTTTATATATTTGAACATGGCTATCATATCACCCCTTAACCTCCTCTTCTCCAGGCTAAACATGCCCAGCTCCCTTAGCCGTTCCTCATAAGGCATCGTTTCCAGGCCTTTGACCATTTTGGTTGCCCTCCTCTGGACACGTTCCAGTTTGTCAGTGTCCTTCTTGAATTGTGGTGCCCAGAACTGGACACAGTACTCCAGCTGAGGTCTGACCAGAGCAGAATACAGTGGCACTATTACTTCCCTTGATCTAGATGCTATACTCCTATTGATGAAGCCCAGAATTGCATTGGCTTTTTTAGCTGCCGCGTCACACTGTTGGCTCATGTCAAGTTTGTGGTCAACCAAGACTCCTAGATCCTTTTCACATGTACTGCTCTCAAGCCAGGTGTCCCCCATCTTGAATTTGTGCCTCTCATTTTTTTTGCCCAAGTGCAAGACTTTACATTTCTCCCTGTTAAAGTTCATCTTGTTTGTTTTGGCCCTGTTCTCTAATCTGTCAAGGTCGTTTTGAAGTGTGATCCTGTCCTCTGGGGTGTTAGCCACCCCTCCCAGTTTGGTGTCATCTGCAAATTTGATCAGGATGCCCTTGAGTCCATCATCCAAGTTGTTGAGAAAGATGTTGAATAAGACCGGGCCCAAGACAGAACCCTGTGGCACCCCACCAGTCACTCTTCTCCAGGATGAAGAGGAACCATTGATGAGCACCCTTTGGGTTCGGTCAATCAGCCAGTTACAAATCCACTGAGTGGTAGCATAGTCAAGACCGCATTTTACCAGCTTCTTTACAAGAATATCATGGGGCACCTTGTCGAATGCCTTGCTGGAATCAAGGTAGGCTACATCCACTGCGTTCCCTTCATCTACCAGGCTTGTAATTCTGTCAAAAAACAAGATCAGGTTAGTCTGACATGACTTATTTTTCAGAAATCCATGCTGACTATTGGTGATCACAGCATTCCTTTCTAGGTGCTCACAGACTGTTTGCTTAATGATCTGCTCCAGAATCTTCCCTGGTATTGATGTCAGACTGACTGGGCGATAATTATTTGGGTCCTCTCTTTCCCCCTTTTTGAAAATACGGACAACATTTGCCCTCCTCCAGTCTGCCGGGACTTCGCCTGTTCTCCAGGAATTCTCAAAGATGACTGCCAGTGGTTCTGAGATCACATATGCCAGTTCTTTTAATACTCTTGGATGCAGTTCATCTGGCCCTGGAGACTTGAATACATCTAAACTAGCCAAGAATTCTTGTACTATCTCCTTAGTTATTCTGGGCTTTGTTTCCTCTGCTGAATCATTTGCTCCAAATTCTTCAGGTCGGGCATTGTTTTCTTTATCGGAGAAGACTGAGGCAAAGAAGGCATTGAGGAGTTCAGCCCTTTCTGTGTCCCCTGTTTGCATTTCACCATCTTCTCCTCTGAGTGACCCCACTGTTTCTTTGTTCTTCCTTTTCCTACGGACATACCCATAAAAGCCTTTTTTGTTGCTTTTAACCTCTCTAGCAAGCCTGAGTTCATTCTGTACTTTAGCTTTTCTGACTTTGTGTCTACATGTGCTGGCTATTTGTTTGAATTCCTCTTTGGTGGGTTCCCCCTTTTCCATTTTTTGTACACATCCTTTTTTAATCTTAACTCAGTTAAAAGTTCTTTAGATAGCCACCCTGGCTTCTTTAGGCACCTTCCATGTTTCCGTCTCATTGGTATTGCCTGAAGTTGTGCTTTTACTATCTCCCTCTTAACAAACTCCCAGCCATCATGAACTCCCTTTCCTTTTAGTATTACTGTCCATGGGATCTCACCCAGCACTTCCCTAAGTTTTATGAAGTCGGCTTTCTTAAAGTCAAGAAATTGAGTCCTAGTATGCTTGGCTGCTCCTTTCTACTGTATAGTAAACTTCAGAAGAGCATGATCACTCGCGCCTAATGATCCTTCCACTTCTACCCCACTAACCAGGTCATCAACATTGGTTAGGGCCAGATCTAAAATGGCTGTTCCTCTTGTTGCTTCTCCCACTTTCTGGACAATGTATTTGTCTGCAAGGCCAGTGAGGAATCTGTTTGACCTTATGCTCTTGGCTGAGTTTGACATCCAACAAATATCCGGGTAATTGAAGTCCTCCATTACTACTATCTCCCTTCCTTTTGCATGCTTGGCCATCTGTTCCAGGAAGGCATCCGTTTGGCTTGGGGATCTATAGTAAACTCCCACAATGAGGTCACTGTTATTCTTCTCTCCCTTAATTTTGACCCAAATGCTCTCACTTGGCTTTGAGGTTCTAAATCTTGGATCTCTTCACAAGTATACACATCCCTGACATATAACGTCTTGTCTGGTCTGTTTCTCTGAAATGGAGGAGTCTGTCCACATCGGCTGAGAGTATCCTGTCAAAGTGGTCCAGTAGTGGACCTAAGGACAGTCAAGGGGCCTCCAGTTCCATGATTGTATCCAAATTAGCAGGGATGTCACAGCGGAGCATCAGGACCTTCTCTGCAAAAAAAAGCTCACAAATGCCTCACTGCTATGTGCCTGATTCATATTTAAATTTTGCTGTCCCTCTAGAGACATTAGAGAGCTCATTATACTAAAAAGTTGTGCTGGGAGAGAGGTAGCGGATGCAATGGAGGCTGAGAAGTAGGATTTCTTAACAGCCTTCATGGCCATCTCATAGATTTTCATAAACACCCTATAAGGTGTTCTTGAGGCTCTGTCGCAGGCATCCTGCCATACTCGTTCTAGCCGTCTGAGGTCCCACTTCATTTTCCAGAGCTCCTCGGTAAACCAGGGGGCCCAGTTTCTGCAGGGTCACAGAGGGCGCCTAGGTGCGATCTCATCGATGGCCGCCAAGAGCCGGGTATTCCAACCCTCAACAAGCTCAGTCAATGAGTCACCAGGGGGAGCAGGATCCCGCAAGGCCTGATGGAATCTATCAGGATCCATCAGCCTCCGTGGGTGAGCCCAAATAGGCTTGTCACCTAAGCAGGGTAGGGGCAGGAAGCCAATCCTGGCTTTCAGAACATAGTGATCAGACCATGGCACCTCCATAGTGGGGGACACGATCACATCTATGCCTGCGCCTAAGATCAGGTCCAGCGTGTGGCCTGCTGGATGTGTGGGGCCCAAAACAAACTGGGAGAGCCCTACTGTCGCCATGGAAGACACCAGATCCAGAACCTGCAAGGAGGGGGAGGCTTCAGCATGGGCATTGAAGTCCCCCAATACCAGTAGAGTGGGGAACTCCAAGGCCCAGCCGGTCACCACCTCCAGTAGGCCCGACAGGGTGGCTGCTAGTGCGCTAGGTGGCCAGTACACCAGCCAGACAGCCAAGCTCTCCTTGGAACCCCACACCAGGCCAACACATTCAATGCCAGGGATCAATGGCAATGGCAGAGCCCTGAAAGAACAATCTTCCCGGATTAATAATGCCACCCCTCCCCCTCCAGCCCACAGTCCGCGACTGGTGGAGGACGGAGAAACCTGGGGGCGCCATCTCTCGTAAGGTAACTATTTCCCCTTTGCGCACCCAGGTCTCCATCACACAAGCCAGGTTGACCCCCTGTGAGGTAAAGAAATCTCGCAGGGTGGTGGTTTTGTTGCCTATAGAGCTGACATTGCACAACACCAGTGAGGGAGATGGGTAGTCCTTGCTCACCCTACCTTTGTCCCTCAGGATGGGGCACAGACTGCAAGGGGAATGAGCATATCCATATCTCATACCCCTTTGCCTATAAGATCTGCCCCCACCGCTATACCTCCCTTGCCCTTCCATGGTAGTAATTCCAAGCTCCATGCTTGCCTCCTTCGATAGCATTAGTGTTATTATTAGAGCTTTGTAAGCTGTGGTGGTGAGTATAGGGCCCACCCCCAGGTCCAAGATGGGAAATGGTCTTCAAGGGGGAGCGGTCCTCCCCAATACTCACAGGCAGATCAGCAGCAGCAATGTCCTGAGGCCTTTTTTACACACATACACACACGCAAAAGAGAACTCCACATATATATGGAGTTCTCTTTTGCTGCATCTGTATCTCTTTTGCAGAGGCAGTGACTATTTCCAGAAAAGAGGCAGCCTCAGATGGCCCATTTAACATCACAATTCAGATTCAGGACTATGAAATAAATCAGAGGAGAAGGGTCATGCAAATTCACACCCAGGCTGACCCCCTTCTTAAGTATTCTCCCCAACTAAAATTGCTATGCACACGTCAAGCACAGGCAGCTGAACTTGGCCAGTCTTCCCAGATCCTTGAAGGCCAATAGCAGAAAGCAAATCAGAGGGAATAAATGTGGAAAACAGGAAAAAATGTTCCTGTCGTCATTTTTCCAAGTTTCTGTTGGAGCCCAGTTCACAGTGAGATGCAGAAAAAATGACGTCTTTGTCTTGACTATCCCATGGATCTTCTCTGAATGATCCCAGTCAGGCATCAACTTGAGGCCACTGCTATTTCGAGTAAATCCTCTAACTACTTTTACAAACCCGTCCAAATATCCCTTGCCTAGAAAGTCATATTTATAGAAAATGTGTGTAATGCAAGAGGCACTTGGTTAAAGGGAATGAAAAGTTATTTCCATTTGACAAAAACTGGCTGATGGTTTGCAGGCTGTCCAAGCTCTAATCACCGTCTGGCTCCTCCATTGGCTGCACCAGGCAAAGGTGCTTAAAAATCAGCATTCCCTAACCAAGTGCCCTACAGATGTTTCTGAACTACCAGTTCCATCATCACTCACCATTGGCCATGTTGTCTCGGGCTGATACGAGCTGAAGCCCATCAACATCCAGAGGGCACCAAATTTAAACAGGCTGATGTAGTGCCATTCCATTTATTCTGGGAAAATAAATATGGTGGCCCCCAAACAAGAGTGTGCCCTAGCAGTCCCCCCCCCCAAAAAATGGGCAACATACCACCACAAAATATGAAAGAGGAGGCCATTTCACCTCCTGTCATTTCACCTCCTCCAGTCCAGGTGTGGATTGGTTTTGCAGCTGACCTGAGAAAATTGAGTGGCATTGTGGAATAATGATCATGTTCCAAGAAACCATTTTGGACTTCAGTAGGGTAGAGGATCAGAGCTTTGGGGGAGCAACAGCAATATTTTAAGCAAGGTTTAAACTCCTGTATAATCTTATTTCATTAACAAAATTTGTATGCCACACCATTGTAACAAAACCTCTAAGCACTCTACAATATTGAAATTATTAATTTTTTAAAAAGTAAAAAATATTAAACAGCATTTTAAAAAATTAAATTACTAAAAAGAATTGAATTAGGAATACTTACTCATGATTGTGGTTCCACCCTCAAAAATGCAACCCAAGCCTGCCCAGAGTTTTCTCTGGGTGGTAACAAGAAGTGCTTATCTTGAGAAAAATTATAATATAAACAAAGGAGGCAAGTGGCATGAGAAGAGGAGGAGGATTACACATTCCTTGGCTGAGACGCTTCGGAGACTCCAAAGCCAGGGACACAGGCAGTTGGCAAGAAGGAGCTTGTTGACTTCTTCCTACCTGCAGATAAATCAAGGTCTGGCTTGTTTGGTGACGACGAGAACTACTGTTCCCTCAGCAAGATCATCAACCTGCAACATGAATGCTACAGAAATGTAAGGAATTTGCAGCTCACTCTCCTGTCATGAGGAGGATAGGCCTGAAAAGTAGAATCATATGAAGGGACCCCATGTTTGATCTAGTCCAACCCCCTGCAATGCAGGAATCTCGGCTAAAGCATCCAGGACAGACGATCATCCAGCCTCTCCTTTAAAACCTCCAAGAAAGGAGAGTCCACAAGCTCCTGAGGGAGACCGTTCCACTGCTGAACAGCTCTTACTGTCAGAAAGTTCTTCCTGGTGTTTATTTGGAACCTCCTTTTTGTAACTTGAAGCCATGGATTCAAGTCCTACCCTCCGGAGCAGGAGAAAACAAGCTTGTTCCTTCTTCCATATGACAGCCCTTCAGATATTGGAAGATGGCTCCCATATCTCCTCTCAGTCTCCTCTTTTCCAGGCTAAACATACCCAGTTCCTTCAACCATTCCTCATAGATGCCATTGGACTACAACTTCCACCACCTCTGACCATTAGCCACATAGGCTGGGATGGATGGGAGTTGCAGTCTAGCAACATACAATGAGCCAGGTGGCTGTTGAGGGGAAACACCTCTACCTGAGGCCTGGAGAAAGAGAGCTGCCACCAGTCAGCAAAGACCGTACTTTTGCAAAGCACTCTCTATAGGGAGTCCAGTCCAGAAGCTACAGCTAGTGCAGAAGGCTGCAGCTAAACTGCCGGTGGGGGCAGATGACTGATGGCATGGGACACCTTTGCTAAAATATCTGCACTGGCAGCTCATATGCTACTGGGCAAGGCTCAAGGCTCTTATGTTATGTTAACATACAACACCCTGAATAACTCAGGTCTGGGGTGCCTTAAGAATCATCTGTCCTAGCTTGATCACTGAGATCATGCAAAGGAGCATTGCTATTTGTCCCCCATGTTACAGAAGCAGGGAAAGCAGTTATCTGGAAAACATTCACTATTTGCATTCTGGACGAGTAGAAAGAGTAGCTTTGACTCTTAAAAATTCCTACAATGATGGGGGGGGCGGGGGGGGCATCCTGCCAGTAGAAATTTGGTCTGTCCTTCTGTCTGGCACACTCTTTTTCTATGTTCAAAAAGCCTCCTCCCACCATGGGAGGAGCATTCAAATAGGCCGTCCCCTGCCTGACACCTGAAATTGTCCAGACTTGTCCCACTTAGTTCTCCTGCAGAGGTGGGGAACTGGCATCCCTCCAGATGCTGTTTGACTCCATCTCCCATCAGCTCCAACCTGAACAGCCAACAGCCAAAATGGTGGGAGCTGCAGACCAGCAACATCTGGGCGGCCACAGGTCCTCACCACCACCGTTCTGCTGTTTCTATTAAAAGCCTCTCAGAAAAACTTTTCCTTAAAGATCAGCATTTTGGCATGAGAGATACGCAGTCCTGCTGACTGATATTTCTAATCATAGGCTCCTCTAATGACCCTTCCCCCCCCCTTCTGAAAGCAGCATACTGTATATTAATTTGGCACAGACACATCACGTTCAAGCAGAGGCTTGACAACCATATGTCAGGAGCGCTCTGATGGTGTTTCCTGCTTGGCAGGGGGTTGGACTCGATGGCCCTTGTGGTCTCTTCCAACTCTATGATTCTATGAATATATACCCCATTTAAACTTCATTGTCCATTGCATGCCAGCCGTGCAGGGCCTAGGGGCTTGTATTCACTGACCACCAGGCAAGGGTTCAGAAAAGACATTTTTCCCCTTCCATGAAAGGGAAAGTAGCATCTTCCAAGGACAAATACTAGCAACACAATAATTGTTGTTGTCCCTCAAGTAAAATCACACTTCCTCCCCAAGCCTGTGTGGTCCAGGGCCCATTCAGCCTTGACTCCCGGCCTGTGCTGAAGACAGAGCCACTCTGACCAATGGAGGGAAAGCCTGCTTTGCTATCAGGATTCCTTCTAAGCCACAACTGGGAAGGAAACATTGGGCAGGGATAAAGAACTGTAACAGGAGGAAAAAGTCCTTGGAAAGGAAGCCACTGGATACAAACTCCACTTCTGAGCCACTTAAGAACTGAATCACTTTACTACTTTCCACCCACGTTTATTACTGAAACTCATCTTACAGTATTCATTACTACCGATTTATGGTATTTTGATTGATTCAGAATGCTAGATGCCACTGTTATGTACTCTGTGAAACCAAAGGACACTGCAGCCTCAAGCGAGGGCTGGGCTTGTTTTTATGCCCAGAAAGCAGACCTGAGTAAAGCCTTTGGCAGAAGTCGGCATCAGCCCCCTCCCCAGCGCAGCCATGCCCCCAAGCAGACTAGTGATTGGCCCAAACTGTCGACAGCCATGGAACCCCAAAACCAGAAGCCAGGAAACAGCAGGTGGTGGCTGGGCCACAAACACTGCACCACCCCCAAAGAAGTGTTGAACAGTCATTCCCCATGATGGCAGTCATGGGATTGTTGTCTATCACAATGGTGTATGTTTTGACTCAACCGAGTGGGAAGTGACGGAGACAAGATGTTTGTGTAATAATAATAATAATAATAATAATAATAATAATAATAATAATAATAATAATAATTTATTATTTATACCCCGCCCATCTGGCTGGGCCTCCCCAGCCACTCTGGGCAGCTTCCATAAAAACCAAAAATACAGTAAAATGTCACACGTTAAAAACTTCCCTGAACAGGGCTGCCTTAAGATGTCTTCTGAATGTCAGGTAGTTGTTTATCGCTCTGACATCTGCTGGAAGGGCGTTCCACAGGGCGGGTGCCACTACCGAGAAGGCCCTCTGCCTGGTTCCCTGTAGCTTTGCTTCTCGCAATGAGGGAACCGCCAGAAGGCCCTCAGCGCTGGACCTCAGCGTCCGGGCAGAACGATGGGGGTGGAGACGCTCCTTCAGGTATACTGGACCGAGGCCGTTTAGGGCTTTAAAGGTCAGCACCAACACTTTGAATTGTGCTCGGAAACGTACTGGGAGCCAATGTAGGTCTTTCAAGACCGGTGTTATATGGTCTCAGCGGCCGCCCCCAGTCACCAGTCTTGCTGCCGCATTCTGGATTAGTTGTAGTTTCCGAGTCACCTTCAAAGGTAGCCCCACGTAGAGTGCATTGCAGTAGTCCAAGCGGGAGATAACCAGAGCATGCACCACTCTGGCGAGACAGTCTGCAGGCAGATAGGGTCTCAGCCTACGTACCAGATGGAGCTGGTAAACAGCTGCCCTGGACACAGATTTGACCCCATTCAGGACGAGGGAATCCTCCACACCTGCCCGCCTCCTGTCCCCCCAAAACAGTACTTCTGTCTTGTCAGGATTCAACCTCAATCTGTTAGCCGCCATCCATCCTCCAACCGCCTCCAGACACTCACGCAGGACCTTCACCGCCTTCACTGGTTCTGATTTAAAAGAGAGGTAGAGCTGGGTATCATCTGCATACTGATGAACACCCAGCCCAAACCCCCTGATGATCTCTCCCAGCGGCTTCATATAGATGTTAAAAAGCATGGGGGAGAGGACAGAACCCTGAGGCACCCCACAAGTGAGAGCCTAGGGGTCTGAACACTCATCCCCCACCACCACTTTCTGAACACGGCCCAGGAGGAAGGAGCAGAACCACTGTATAACAGTGCCCCCAGCTCCCAGCCCCTCAAGACGGTCCAGAAGGATGCTATGGTCGATGGTATCAAACGCCGCTGAGAGATCCAGCAGAACTAGGAAACAGCTCTCACCTTTGTCCCTAACCCGCCGGAGATCATCAACCAGTGCGACCAAGGCAGTTTCAGTCCCATGATGAGGCCTGAATCCCGACTGGAAGGGATCCAAATGGTCCGCTTCTTCCAGGCGTGCCTGGAGTTGTTCGGCAACCGCTCGCTCAATCACCTTGCCCAGGAATGGAAGATTTGAGACTGGGCGATAATTGGCTATCGTGGCCGTATCTAAAGATGGTTTTTTAAGAAGCGGTTTAATAACCACCTCTTTCAGCGGGTCTAGGAAGGCTCCCTCACGGAGGGAAGCATTCACCACCCCACGAAGCCCATCGCCCAGTCCTTCCCGGCTAGCTTTTAGAAGCCAGGATGGGCAAGGATCCAGGAGACAGGTGGTTGGTTTCACTCGTCCAAGCAGCCTGTCCACATCCTTGGAGGTAACAGATTGGAATTGATCCCACACAACTTGACTAGACAGAACTCTAGCACTCTCCCGCCCCGGCCCTGCTCCCACGGTGGAGTCTACTTCTTCCCGAATCTGAGCAATTTTATCTGCAAAAAACTTTGCAAAATCATTGCAGGAGAACATGTGGCCCGTACTGGGCCCCGATGTTGCAGGTGGTTCCGCTAAATTGTGAACCACCTGAAAAAGTCTCCTGCTGCTGTTTTCTGCAGATGCAATAGAGGCGGTGAAGAAATTCTTCTTCGCCGTCGCTATCGCCACTTGGTAGGCTCGACGTTGAGCTCTAACCTGTGTCCAGTCAGATTCGGAATGAGTTATCCGCCACCAGCGCTCTAGCCGTCTCAACGATTGTTTCATTGCCCTCAGATCCGTGGAAAACCACGGGGCTGTTCGGGCTCCATGCAATCGGAGAGGGCGCTTCGGAGCCAAACAGTCAATAGCCCTGGTTAATTCCGCATTCCAGCGGGCCACCAGGGAATCGGCTGAAAGGCCATCAACATGGGATAAAGCATCCCCTACCACTCTCTGGAAACCATTTGGATCCATTAAGTGGCGGGGGCGGACCATCCGAATTGGTCCCACCTCCCTGCAGAGGGGATGGGTCGCAGAGAAGTCCAGTTGCACCAGGAAGTGATCTGACCATGGCACTTCTTTCGTTTCGCTTTTACTTAGTGTCAGATCACCAACATCCATAGAGGTAAACACCAGGTCCAAGGCATGTCCACGGCTATGGGTTGGGCCAGACTTATTCAGGGACAGCCCCATGGAGGCCATGCTTTCCACGAAGTCCCGAGCGGCCCCTTGTAAGGTCGTGTCGGCATGGATGTTAAAATCCCCTAGGACGACCAAGCTAGGTGTCTCCAGGAGAACATCCGCCACGACCTGAAGCAGCTTGGGCAGGGAATCCTTGGTGCAGCGGGGAGGTCAGTACACCAAAAGGAATCCTGTACTGCCCCTATTGCCCAACTTCCAGAACATGCACTCAGAAAACTGGGTCTTCCCAATAGGACGCCTGGTGCAGACTAATGACTTCCTAAAAATCACTGCAACCCCCCCTCCCCGCCCACATGACCTGGGTTGCTGTGCATAAGAGAAACCTGGTGGACAAGCAGCGGCAAGGACAGGCCCATCTGCTTCATCCAACCAAGTCTCTGTTACACATGCCAGGTCAAGTCCTCCATCCATGATCACGTCATGGATGGCAGTGGTCTTATGAATCATTGACCTGGCATTGCACAGCAACACCTTCACGCCATGTGGGTATCCCTTGCTGATTCTAGTACCCATCCGGTCAGGACCAGACCCAGAGGCAGGAATAGTCCTCAGACAACGACTAAACCTGCCCCCTCTGTAATGACATGGTCTAGTCTTAGCGTAACTCCTCCTCCTACCTGTGATCACTGAGATCGGTTCTCCCAGTGCATCCCCCCCTGTGGAACATGCCCCAGCCATTTTGTGGGCTGGGGCCCACTCCCCGGCAGCCCTGGCCCCTCCCACTAAGAACAAAATAACACCTTAAACAAACAAACAAAACCAATAAAACAATACAAATAAAAAATGTAAAAATTACAAAAACATCAAAATAAAAAAATAATAACAATTCCCCAAGCCCAACCAAACATCCATCCCACCCCCACCCCCCACATACAAAAAACCCAAAGAATTTTTTTAAAAAACATTTTAAAAACACTCTGTGCCCCTCCGGCAATAACAACTGTCCTAGTGAGGCCTGTCAGGCCCTGCCCTGGGCCAGGTGGTAAGTGGCAGGAAGGAGCAGGGCCCTCAGGAACTCACTCAGGGGAGTCCTCCTGGGCAGCAGGCAGCAAGCAGCAAGCAGCAGGCAGTCCTTATGAGGCTTCAGGCCCCGCCCCAGGCCAGATGGTAAGTGGCAAGAGCAGGGCCCTCAGCACTCACTCAGGGGAGTGTGTTCCTGTGTTCCGTGAAGTGGGACTATTGTCCTTTGTCCTTTTTCTCTTTGCTGTCTGATGCTAGAGAGAGAGGGAGCCATGTTGCAGTGCTCCGTGTGTGCTTATATGTAAATACAGTAGATCAGCCCAAATGCTGAGTTGCTGAGGTCTGTTATGCAAGCTGCGAAGAAACTGCAGATCCTGAGTGTGCCAATGTTAGTTGGCATCGGCCCCTGTGATGTTTGGGCAGAAGAAAGCTTTTAAAGCTCCCGAACGAATGACCAGGAGGGAGAGAACATGCCAGTCAGGCATGTGTCTCTGCCAGGGTCCTACTCGAGAGTAGGACAAGCTCCTGACAAGAAGATGGCCAGATATTGCCCCAGTCAAGGTGCCTTTTTTGCTATTTTTAATATGTTCTTACCCACTCTGAGCACAGTTTCTGCAATGGAAGGGTGGGGAGGTAACTATTCTTTGTAATATTCTCAGTGCTCACCACTGAAAACATCTTCTCTTGAAAGCAGTCCACATGCAACTTTAATGCCCCTACAACAGGCACTGATCTCAGTGCATGGAGCACTTGCACACCGCTGCTATGCAACTATAAAGAAACTGCAAAGCACATTCTTCATGCGTTTGGCACACCACACATGGAGCTTGGCCAACGAAGTTGGCTAAGACATTTACCATTGATCCAGTGCACTATTTCTAAGCCACAAATCTGTGTCCAATCGTTCATTTTCCTTGCAAAATCAAATCCCACAGTCTCAGCCAGCCTGCCTAAGCAGTTTTACAGAAATCACTCACAAGCTAGCAGCAACACTCAAATCTATTTTTTAAGGCTTGCAGCAGGAGTGTGAAGCTTCCAAGTCATGGAAGCTGAAGTTTGGTTTTCCAACAACTAGGATCAGCTCATGTCCTCTTCCATCTGTGCTAATTTAATGGGAAGAGCACCTGTTTCCTCAAGAGTGTTGCCAGACGCTAGTGTGAACCAGATCAGGGCCGACCAAGTGTACGCAAGACGCAAGATTGCAGGGCAAGATACACATTACCAGAGCCGTAGCTAAGTGATCTTGCGCCCCTGGCAGAACCGTCCAGATTGCGCCCTCTAGCCATGAACATATTAGCTGTTCTTTCCGCCTCTCCTCCAACCCCCCCCCCATTCAATTCCTCACACACTTCAGCTTCTAATGAATTACTTCACAGAAAATCCAATATTAAATTTATAATTTCTTAATAAAAGGTTTCAGCAAAGAATATGACATTGAGATGTGAGTTGACAGGTTTTTTAAATGTAATTCAGTTGTAAAACAATACACAGATAGGCCTAAATGAAACAAACAAAATAATATCATAGTGATTTGGTCCACAATGATAACTTTACATTATAATACTATATGATGTAAAATGGCATTATTTTCACAATATTTGTGTTATTTAGTTGATATAGAGTAAGAAAACTTATTATTATTCACAAGTCACAAGTTACAAGTTCTTATTCACAAGAGTTGTCATTTTTTAAAAAAAAAGTCAAGTTAGGCCAACTCTGGCTTTAAGTAGCAATCTCCTCAATGAAGTCTGATGTGGTTAGAACTTAATTTTTTTCACTTTAACCAAAGAAAACTTGTTTTGGCAATGATCCACTCAGGTCACAGCAGGATTCAGCTACTGATGCTATGTACTGGAGCTGAGAGGAGGACATTTGTCAGTGTGCTATGTGATTGCTATCAAGTTGGTTGGGTTTTTTGTGTTCTTCCATTTAGTGAGCTTGTAAAACATAATAAAATTAAAGAAATGGCACAAAGAGTTGACTGGTCACCCAGAAAGCGATGTGAAATAGTACTACTAAGTGAACAAGGCTACAGTTATGCAGAAATCAGAAGAAAAATAGGTGGAAACTTAACCAAAGGTGGCATTTCTAATTTTTTGAAGAGGTATCAGGAGACTCAGCCACTACAAAATCAGACTGGTAAAGGCAGGAAAAGGTGCACAGCAGCAAGTGATGATAGAAGAAATGAGAGACTGTGCCTACGTGACAGAAGAAAATCATCTGGGTGTATACAAGATGACATGGTGCAAGGTAATGTGAAGTTGAGTGCAAGGACTGTTCAACACAGACTGCAGGAATATTGTCTAAATGCTAGAATTCCAAGGAAAAGGTCATCGTTATCTCTCAAACAAAGATTCAGAAGATGAAACTGGGCATGTTAACTGGACAGCGGACCAATGGGACAATGTTATTTGGAGTGATGAGACCCAAATCTCTCTTCTTCTTTTTTATAAGATATTTATTAAGATTTTCAAAGTATTACAGAATAAAAATGAAAAAAAGAAAAAATAATAAAAAAAATGGTTAAAATCAACTCCATCTTTCCATTACTTATTTTTCATTAGCTTATTTCCCGGACCTCCTCATGCCTCCCTTTTTTGTATTCCAATTCGGTTTGTTGGTTCAGCAAATCCCTACCCTCTTTGTTTATCCTAGCCTTTAATTTTAAAATATTATGACATTAAGTTTTTACCTAAATAATCCATTTTTCATATTCCCTTATAATATTACAGCTGAAAACCACTTAATTTCTATCCAACATCATTCTAACATTCATTAATTTTACAATATTTCTGTAGATAGTCTTTAAATTTCTTCCAATCTTCTTCCACCGACTCTTCTCCCTGGTCTCGGATTCTGCCAGTCATTTCTATCACCTTCATTCTATCACCTTCTATCACCTTCATTCTATCACCTTCATCTGCCATTCTTCCAGAGTGGGTAGCTCTTGTGTCTTCCAGTACTTTGCAATAAGTATTTTTGCTGCTGTTGTGGCATACATAAAAAAAGTTCTGTCCTTCTTTGGCACCAATTGGCCAACTATGCCCAGGAGAAAGGCCTCTGGTTTCTTCAAGAAGGTATATTTAAATACCTTTTTCATTTCATTATATATCATCTCCCAGAAAGCCTTAATCCTTGGGCACGTCCACCAAAGGTGAAATAATGTACCTTCAGTTTCCTTACATTTCCAGCATTTATTATCGGGTAAGTGATAGATTTTTGCTAGCTTGACTGGGGTCATGTACCACCTGTATACCATTTTCATAATATTCTCTCTTAAGGCATTACATGCCGTAAACTTCATACCAGTGGTCCATAACTGTTCCCAGTCAGCCATCATTATGTTGTGTCCAACATCTTGTGCCCATTTAATCATAGCAGATTTCACCGTTTCATCCTGAGTATTCCATTTCAACAGCAAGTTATACATTCTTGACAAATTCTTAGTTTTGGGTTCTAACAGTTCTGTTTCCAATTTTGATTTTTCCACCTGAAAGCCAATTTTCTTGTCCAAATTGTATGCCTCCATTATCTGAAAATAATGAAGCCAGTCTCGCACTTTGTTTTTTTAGTTTCTTAAAACTCTGCAATTTCAGTCTATCTCCATCTTGTTCCATAATTTCCCAATATTTCGGCCATTTGACCTCCATATTGAGCTTTTTCTGAGCTTTCGCTTCCATCGGTGACAGCCACCTTGGGGTTTTATTTTCCAATAATTCCTTGTATCTTATCCAAACATTAAACAGTGCTTTCCTGACAATATGATTTTTTAATGCTTTATGTGCTTTGACCTTATCATACCACAGATATGCATGCCATCCAAATACGTTGTTAAAACCTTCTAAATCCAAAATGTCTGTATTTTCAAGAAGTAGCCATTCTTTAAACCAGCAAAAAGCTGCTGATTCATAGTAAAGTTTAAAGTCTGGCAGGGCAAATCCACCCCTTTCCTTTGCATCAGTTAATATCTTAAATTTTATTCTGGGCTTCTTGCCCTGCCAGACAAATCTAGAAATATCTCTCTGCCACTTCTTGAAACAGTCCATCTTGTCCACAATTTGCAATGTTTGAAACAAAAACAACATTCTAGGCAATACATTCATTTTTATCGCAGCAATACGGCCTAGCAGTGAAAGCTTCAAATTTGACCAAATTTCTAAGTCTTTTTTCATTTTTCATAATTGTCTTTAAATAAGTTCCCATTTTTGGCTGTCATATTAATCCCCAGGTATTTCACTTTCTTAACCACTGTCAATGAGACCCAAATCTCCTTGCTTGGTAGTGATGGCATGAAATACGTGAGGAGAAGAATTGGAGAAGATTTACATCCTACTTGCATTACATCTACCATAAAACACTCAGTTAGCGTTATGATCTGGGGTTGTATGACAGGAAAAGGTGTGGGCAGAATTTGCGTCATTAATGGGAATGTAAATTACCGTATTTTTTGCACCATAACACTCACTTTTTTCCTCCTAGAAAGTAAGGGGAAATGTCTGTGCGTGTTATGGAGGGAATGCCTACGGGTGGCATGCCTACGGATTTTCCTCCTCTAAAAACTACGTGCGTGTTATGGTTGGGTGCGTGTTATAGAGCGAAAAATATGGTACATTATGTTGCAAGCCATCCTGTAAGGGCTTTGTTCTAAAAAGCAAGGTGCAAATATTTTAAAACAAAGAAACAGGTAAACCTGGAAATACATCAGTGGTGGTGGCCATGAGCAAAAGTCATTTACATTTTTAAAAGGGGATAACCTTTTGCACACACAAGAACATCAATAAAGTTTTCTGCTCCCTGCTGCACAACATTTCATTACCACATAGATCATCCAACAGCATGCACATTTTTTACTTTTGAGCAAGGGGTGGGGGGTTTTATGGCATCTGCTTGACTCCAATAATAGACCCCCCCCCGCAAAAAAGGGGGGTCTTCCTAAAACCTGCATGCAATTAAAGCAACACAGAGATTTTCTAACTGAAGTTTCTGCAAATGGAGGGTATTCAAGCAACACATCTTATATGAACTGACAAAAGAACCGAAGACGGGTTGGAATGCGTTATCACACTTTCTAAGTGTACATTTCTGCAGGCAGAAAAATGGCTGGTGCTCAGATCTGCAGGGAATTATTAAAGACACATTAAAATATATAAGGAATGCAGCAATCTGGCTTCAGATAAGATATGAGCAGATCCACATGCTCGCTCTCAACCCCACATGGAAGACACATTGGATTGGGGACAATCAATACAAACTAGAATTTGCCACAAGAAGAAAATCGCTCCTGCAAAAAAAGCTCAGAAGTAGAACATCTGCAGTAGCACAGCTAGGAGAGACTCGGACTGAAACTTCTGGAGATCCACCAGGTGGATGTACAGAATAGCTAATGATTTTGGGGAGGTGATTTATTATGTGTTGGAAAATATATTTAAGGTAACTCTCCCCCAAATACCAGAAGCTTTCTTACTGTGGATAACTGGAGCAGATACCTGTTTCTTTACACAACAATGGCAGCACCAATATTATACACACAAAAATGGCAAAATGAGGTGGTACCTACCAAAGAAGAATGGCAGCTGAAATTGATAGAATATGTAGAATTGGCAAGTTTGACGTGTAAAATTAGAGATCAGAAAGAGACTGATTTTAAAGAAGATTGGAAAATGTTTACAGAATACTTAAAAACTCAGTGCACATATGTTAAAATGCAAATAGGATTGCAGTAAGAACAGCAGTGGGGGTGAACTTTTTGCTTTTCTTTCATGATAAGGTGAAGGTATATAATATGCAGCATAAATTGAAATTTTGGGGGAACAATGGAGGGAGGGAGGGGAAATCAAAGGTGGAATAATTGATTGCTAAATGTGGAATGTTGTTGAATTGTTGTTATTATTATTATTGAATAAAATTATATAAAAAGGGCAATACTGAACTAGATGGACTAATGATGTACGTCAGGCTTCCTCAACCTCGGCCCTCCAGATGTTTTTGGCCTACAACTCCCATGATCCCTAGCTAGCAGGACCAGGTCAGGGATGATGGGAATTGTAGTCTCCAAACGTCCGGAGGGCCGAGGTTGAGGAAACCTGGTGTAAGTCATAGAAGGCAGCTAAGCTCCTAAAAGAGCACTGAACATAGAAGGCTGGCTCAGACCACGTCAGGCCACTGGTTCATCCAGGGCTCCCCACACAAGGGTAGCCAACATCCAAATGCTGCTGGACTATAACTCCCATCATCCCACATCCAATAATCTATAATAATATGCCGAGGGCACCCTGTTGGCTACCTGCACTGTCTGGCAGCATTTTCCAGAGTTTCAGGAAGGGCTCTTTCGCTAACTGATCCCTTTAGCCGGAGATGTAAGAGCCTGTCTGGGGCCTTCTGCGTACAAGCAAGGTGTCCTACTAGAGTTACGGCCCTTAAGTTCCAATTAGAGGCCCAGGAGTTTTATCCCACTTCTAAACCGGACCTTTCAGCCTTCTCTTCACATCTTCCCTACTCCCTTCCTCTGCTCTTACATATCCCTGGGCAAGAGCTTGAGGCGGAAGGGAACTGTGTACACCACCTTGAACTCCTTTGAAGAAAAGTGGATTATAAGATAGATAGATGACTGACAATGATGATGGAGGAGAATCTCGTCCATTTACTACAGAGGTATACGTCCACTGCATCAGCATGTAATTCAAATGCAAGCAAAAGGTAAGGCAAACATCTCCACTCTACAAAATAAAACTACCATCTGATCCCCCTCTCTCTTTTTCTGTAGCAGCTTGGAAGAGAGTTCCACTCCACCACTTTATTCCCTACAATCACAAAGCTCACTAGGGGAAAAATCTTAGAACTCTCCCACGAAAGATCCCAGGTGCAATGCGTGCAAATAGCTTCTTATACGCAACATGGATTAGAGCCATTTAGAGGGAATGATTTGTAATTGAAAACCCCTGCCTTTGCAAAAGGGCTAGAGAAAGAGGAAGAGGAGGAATGCCAGAATGCTGACCTGGCCATGAAACTGAAGTTCCTTCACCATATCAGCAGAGGCAGGATTGCGTAAATGTTATGTGCATTGAGCTTAAATGACTTTAATCAAGGGTGCTGGAGAAATATTTTTGAGCACACCAAATATGAATGCCAAGTGCATCCATACAGTTTGCAAAAGAGAGAGAGAAGATCTTGAAGACATGAAGCAATTTAGAGAAAATCCACAGGCGGGGAGGCTGTCAGGCCTGGCAACCAATGGTTCAAAAAGCTAAATGTGTCTGCATTAGCTGAGTGGTAGGCGAGGAAGATGTGGACTAGACTATAGGTATGAATACCAAGAAAGGGTGAGATGTTACAGATGGAGGAGGGAATTATACCTAGGAGAAATGAGAATAATGAAGTGAAAAACTGAGACACACACAAAAAGAGAGAGAAACTTGGGGTGAAAACTAGGAAAAATGTCTGGGATTTCAATGGAGTTGGTTGGGGGATTCTGAAAAGGGGAGGAGGAAGGATGGAATTTGATCTAGTCACACTTCATTGAGTTTTTAAAAGAACAGACTCTTTGGAGTGTCGTTAGTTTTTAATTTTCATTTCAGGGTAAAGAGAGTGGGGAGGGACACCAGCTGTTCGAAGCAGACATTTGCCACGTTTCAACAGAAACACCTCCCTTTCGGCTAAGGTGGAAACTAAAGGGAAACTTACAACTGGTCATATTTTGAGAACCTGATAGGGACACATTGCACACTTTTGTTTTTTAGGCATAAGGGTTGAACCTGCAATGTCTATACAAATCAATACACTCTACATTATTTCAGATGGCGTGGCATTTTATTTTATCCTTGTGAAATTTTGTTTTTATGTGAAAGTCTGAGAATGCCTTTTTGGTGTTGTTGATTAAGCAAGCAGCTTCTCAGGTGCAAGGCTGGAAAGGAAGTACGCAGCATGATGGTGTTCTGGCTCTTCACAGACTATGGGGAGAATAGGAAGGGAAGCCTTATCAGTACACTATTATTCCCCATAGAGTCTTACTCATTATTATTTAGAGCACAGTAGTACTTCCGTTCTGGAAGTCCGTTCAACTTCTGAAACATTTGACTTCCAAAGCGTGGCTTCTGATTGGCTGCAGGAAGCTCCTGCAGCCAGTTGGAAGCTGCAGAAGACCCGTCAGACGTTCGGCTTCTGAAAGAATGTTCGAAAACCAGAACACTCACTTCTGGTTTTCGATCGTTCGGGAGCCGGAACATTCGGGAGCTCCTGAGGCGTTCGGGAGCTGAGGTTGGACTGTATTTTAAATAAAATAAATAAAAACTATTCCATTTTGCCAAACCTCTGATCCATGTGTTGAATTCACAGCATATTGATCTCTCACTCACTCTCCGAAAGAGATTAGTGCAGAGATTCAGGCTCTGGTCCCAGTACAAACCAAAGTGGTTGGATCTAACTGCCATTAAAATGAATGGAACTTAGCTTGGCCACAAAGTAACTTATCCCATTTATTTCAGTGGCGCTTAGACATAACCAGATTTCTGAGCACTGGGACCACTATATCCACATTTAAGCCCCATGTTTTCTGGGGAACACTAGAGCAGGGGTCGGCAACGTGCAGCCCGTGGCCCGGATGCGGCCCATGAAGACCGTTTTACTGGCCCATGAGCCGAACCAAGCCGCCCGCTCGGCAAGTCCCCCACGTGCTGTGCTAAACTGGCGCAGCACGGCGCGGGGACTTGCCGAGCGGTGCTGCAAATCGTGTCTACGCATGCGCAGATACCAGAAATCGCAACTGCGCATGTCCAGATGCCGGAAATCACTTCTGCACAGGTGCGATTTTCGGTATCTGGGCATGCGCAGAAGCGATTTTCGGCGTTGCAGACATGAGCAGACACGATTTCCAGCATCGCGCTGTGCCAGTCCAGCCCACGGACAATCTCTGTGGGAGTGATCCAGCCCATGGCCGGTAAACCTTGGGATCACCAAATGAAATAGATCAACATCTTATCTCATACTTAGCTATGCAATTCACTCATTCTGCCTTTATCCCTTGCCTTGCCTATGGATCACTCAGATCCATTTATTATTATAATATAATATTGTTATTAATGATAATAATACTGATTTTTAAACGTATGAATTGCATTTATATCCCACCTTTCCCTCCAAGGACCTCAAGGTCATATACATGGCTCTACCCCTCCTCACCTAATACCACAACAACCCTGTGGGGTAGGTTGGGCTGAGAGGCAGCAACTGACCCTAGGCCCCCCAGTGAGTGGGGATTTAACTGCTGGTCTCCCAGGTCCTAGTACAACTACTCTAACCACTACATCACATAGGTTCTCACGGCAGCATTCTGTGCATTAAAGAGTCTGGCAGGAACAGGAACCTGAGTTCAAGTTCTTCACCCGGCAGTGAGTTCCGGGACGCTTCACTCCCATGAACATATTCCAAGCTGTACATCTGACTGCTGGCCACACAGTGAACCCAAGGCTCCCATTTCTTTCCCCAGCACAGATGACGGCTTATGTTAGCTGAGATGTTAGCTGAGATGGCTTTAAAAGGGAACCAGGAGGACAGACCTTGCAGAGGAGGCTGTTCCATTAGGGCAAATGCAGCCCTGTTCCACCCACTGCAGCCGACCTTCTGTCCTGGACCTTCACGGGATGCCCCTGCGTTTTAGTATTATGAGAGATCCACTTTGTCCACATCAGGCATAGTTTTATATAGCTCTGCAACTCCCACAGAATCATAGAATAATAGAGCTGGAAGGGACCCTGAGGGTCATCTAGTCCAACCCCCTGCAATGCAGGAATCACAACACTGATGCCTGGCCATGCTGGCTGGGTCCAGCAGAGCCCCAGGTTCTCCATCTCTGCTCTAGATGTCTTCACATTCTGCTTCTAGGCCTTCCAGAAGCATCTGACTAGCCACAGTTGTATAAACAGGATAGTGGATTAAGTGGACAAGCCTGAGAAAGCCCCGCACGACTCTTGGGTGCTGCGCAAGTGCACTTACACTGCTCATTACAGAGAAGGAAATGCTTCCCCTCTTGAGACCCATCTTTACCTCTGGCAAGCCTCAACACTTTCCCTCTAAGTTAGCGACTTTTTAATATATAAAAAAGTTTTGTTTGTTTTAATTATCCCTTTCCCTTCTCGTTTCAAATCCTATCGTGTCATGTTTGTAGGTTCTAAGCAATCAGCAAGGACTTACTTGCCCTAGTTTTTCTCTGTAACTTGTACAAGCACTTGATCAAAAACACTACAAAATAAGACTTTCTTAACAAACCACCAGTCTCTATTTATTATTAATCACACAAGCTGAAAAATGTAAGCTCAAACTTCACATGCACCAAAGTGTCAGTCACAAGAAAGCAAGTTCTGCCTTAAATGAAAAAACAATAAAAATGTAACGACGAAGAAATGACCTAATGGACCAAAGCAGATTGACTTAATTTGTTATTAATTAACTGCCCCAAGCAGAATCCATAGGGGGAAACGACCCAACACTAGGATTCCAAATAACAGTTCTTTCCCCTTGATAAATTATATTAACCTCATGGAATGTTCCAAATAAAAGAAAAAACTCAGTGTTCTCTGGATGCCAGCGGGGGGGCCTCAAAACATTACAGCTAATAAATTAAATTACTGCCCAATTGTATGAACTGGGAGGTCATGTACTATATGGAGAAACACTATAGATTTCCCAGCATCAAAAGCTTGCTCATTTTCCTAGCTTTCTGATTTGGCTTTTGGGAAGTTCCTTCACCATCCTGATGCCCTCCAAAAGTTCTGAACTACAGCTCCCATCAGCCACAGGGAGAAGAGCCAAGCTGCCATGGGCTGATGGGAGTTGTGGTCCAAAACATCTGGAGTGTGTCAGGCTGGCAAAGTCTGATCAATTGTATTGGTGGGGCAGAAACCAGAAGAATCTAGGAAGAGCCCTGCTGGATGAGGCCAATGGCCCATCGAGTCCAGCATCCCACTCTCACTCTCAAGAAGGATCTTGACTGGCTGGGAGAGATGCCTTGGACTCCAGGGCTGCCCTGCTGTGCGGAACAAGCCCTTCTTGAGATGACCATGTTGTAAGATCCGGACTCTCTCCATCCAAATTCTGGTGAATAAATCATATTTCTTAAAGCTTCAACAGCCCCTGCCGTGTCTTGATTCTCAAAGGCACACAGCCCCTGGGTGAGTGCCTGGATCCCCCCCCCTGGAATCTTGCTGCAGCTCAGCAGAGAGTGGGGGTGGCACCCAACTTTTGTAATGAAATTATGTGGGTGGTTCTCACCCAGCCAAGCAATTACTACATTCTTTCAGTAGCTCTTAACAGTCCAATGAATCCCGCAAAGATCCTAAAAGCAAAAGCAAAGGGGGCACCACTTACATTTGTGTTGCAGAGTTTGTGCTGCTTATAGGCTCCAGTGCACACGATTGCCGAGGTCCTCTGAGTGGGAGTCTGGCTTTGAACTGCCCTGTGAGCAACAGGAACATGAGAGACCAGCTCTGTGCCATGGAACAAACTCTGAGATGCTGGAAAGGCTTGCAAGTGGGGCCCAGCCTGGGGGTAAACAGAGTCACTTGAAACCTGAGTCCTGGGTGGGGGCCTGGAGTCCTCTTGGTATAAGTTTCCATGGCGAGGCGAAGGGTTAAAAGGGTGAGCAAAAGGGCTCTGAACTGCTGCTGCTGCCCATTGCTGGCTGGCTGTATTCCGGGTTGACTGCCGCTGCCTGCGTGGCTTGTTGGGCTCCTGCCCCGTGTCAGTCTGCAGAGGTAGGATATAGGGCACTTTTCCATAGCCATACTTCCCAGGTCCAATGCGGCTTTTATTTCTGCCTCTGAAGATAAGAGGGGCAGGGTGTGAACATGAACAGGTTAACTCAGCAACAATTGAAAACAAGCATGAATTTATGGATAGTTTCAAGGAGAAGTCCGGGTTAGGGGGATGTCCTAGCATCCTAGCAGGATGTAATGAGGTTGCCAGCCCTGCTCACTCCCCCAGGTCATTGGCTCAGCTCAAAGTGGGGCACCCCAGAGGTTTCTGGAAGTCCCATCATCCCCAACTGCTGCGCATGTGGGCTGTTTCCGATGGAAACTGTAGTCTGGCAACATCTGGAGGGTACCATTTTGGCTGCCCCCAGCTTAGCTGGTGGAAGCTGCTGCCTATGGGAAGCCATCCACCATCTGGCCTTGTTCAAGGTGCTTGTGAGTAACTCTGTGTTGGGTATTCCAGGGTACTGTGGGGATCAAAATGGCTGGTAGCTTCCCACTGCAAGGAATCAGGTAGGTGGCCAGAAGATTTGCAGAAGAAGGGGGTTTTAGCCTAGGCTCTTGGGTCCAGCACCTGCCCCAGGAGAGCAAATGTTGCCGTCTCTCCAGTGCACTTTGAAACCTTTTAACAGCCCAGATGTCCAAGAAAGGACCAGTGCCCAAAACCCTTCCTGCCTCCACCACTGTTACATATCCCTGAAGACTTTGCTTCAACCATGGGACGTTGTATTGTTTAGCTTGCAATAAATTTCCTCCGTGTCAACGGCAGCAGCCAACATGGAGACCTCCAGATGTTGCTCCAGTTTCCAGCATCGCTGACCTACTGGCCATGCTGTGGAGGACACCATGTGAGCTACTCTTGATTTAGAAGTCAAGAGGCTTTTGTTCTGCATGAAGATATATTTGGAGGGGAAACACTGTCGTACTACCATAAAATAAATAAACAGCAAATCCTACACACTGCTTGATTGCAGCAAAACCTCTAAGTGGTTTACATGAAATATTAAAATTATCAGCAAAGACAGATTCTAAAAAGTAATTAAAAACATTTAAAATTCAATTTATAAAAACTTAAAAGCAGCCTGCTGCATCAGGCCAGTGGCCCCTCTAGGCCAGCATCCTGTTCTCACAATGGCCAACAGATGCCTGTGGGAAACCAGCAAGCGGGATTCGAACTCAAGGGCACTCACTTGTCATTCAGCTGGTTTTCAGAATCATTGTTACCTCTGGTTCCCTCCAACTTCCAGTTCTTCAGACTGGAGCAACAAAGAACAAGCAGAGGCTCCATGTTCACAGAAGGGATTATGCAAAGGTTGTGTATGTGATTGTAACACGTAGCTCAGGGGTAGAGCATTTGCCTTGCAAGCAGAAGGTCCCAAGTTCAGTCCCCAGCATCTCCAGGTGGGGCTGGGACAAACGCCTACCTGAGCCCCTGGAGAGCTGCTGCCAGTCAGTGTATGCAGTACTGAGCAAGATGGACCAATTGTCTGGCTCGGTATAAGGGAGCTTCCTATGTTCCTCTTTCACCAGGACTTACTTGACAAATTCTGCTCACTCAGCATACAAAAGGGGTTCAATGGGTAATTAACCCAGCTACTCCCCAAAACCAGCAATTTAAATCCAGCCTTGAAATTGAATGGGAGCCAGAGGAGCTGTCATAGCACAGGTGAAACAAGTGCAAACTTCCTATCCCACAATGCAGCAGAGCTCTTTTTATGCCCTGGGAGGAAACATGCACTTGGAGATGATGCCACCATGGAGCCAAACATGCGTTCTCCCCTGATGCAAGCAGGGTCTTAAGGGCTTGAGAGTGCCTCAGCTAGGGTCTCCTTTGTTCAGAGCCAGCCCCCAACCCCAACTCCCTAAAGCTAAAACAAAAGCATGGTACAAACATTTCTGATGTGCATTTTCAGTAGGAAAGGCAAGCTCCAAGCCTCAGTTCAGAGGCTCTTCCCAAATTCCTTGTCCCGGGAGTGTTTGTTTTCTTACTCACCGTCTCCCATTGCCAGTCAGGGTGCTTGTTACAAAGACGCCTTTGAGATCATTTACATAACCTTACAGCATTTGGGGTTTATAATCCATTTCCACCCTTTAAGCATGTATGAACCTGAGTGTTGTTCACCAACCCTAAGAGAAACTGTCACTCAGGGCTTGTTCACATGGCTTTGTTTGTTCTTTTGAACAAACTGCAGCAGAGGCACCTTTTTCAATTTTCTGTCATGACATATGGAACTGCTCTGGGCTTGAAAGAGAGGGAGTTAAAATGACAAGGCAAAAATGGGGAATGATGAAAGAAAGAAAATGGCAACCTATGTGGATCAATGGTTCCCACACCTTGGGGAGGGGGCCCTCCCCCAATAAAAAGCATAATTCAGAATAGTGGTTTGCATGACCCTCTAAGGAAGATAATAACACAATAAAGTTTAAAAGAGTAACAATGAATTGCCCATTTATTCAAAAACCAGTTAAAACTATTTAGTTTAATTCATTCAACAAAATGTATGAACTTAATCTAGTAAGAGCTGTTCGACAGTGGAATCTGCTGCCAAGGAGTGTGGTGGAGTCTCCTTCTTTGGAGGTCTTTAAGCAGAGGCTTGACAACCATATGTCAGGAGTGCTCTGATGGGGTTTCCTGCTTGGCAGGGGGTTGGACTCGATGGCCCTTGTGGTCTCTTCCAACTCTATGATTCTAGTGATACCATCTTTTTAAGTCTGGTAGTCAACTGCACAAACCTGCAACCTGCTTGGCCCTTCCTGGTACTCCCCCCCCCCCCGGGGGGGCAGTACTGTCCAGTTGGGCTGCTCAGATAGCACACAACCCTTTCACTGGCTGCAAATGAGCGAATTCTTTCGGCAGCTGGATACTTCTGAGTCAAGGCCCCACTCCCTGCTTTGTGATGAAATAAGACACATGGGCACAAGTTAATGGGCTAAAAAAGGCCACAACTTTATTGGTTACAGAATGTGAGTGGTATTGGCTTAGGCATTGGATCCGAACCAACTATACTTGACTCCTGCCCACTCTGCAGGGAGTCACACGAGGGTTAACAGCCTGTAGGGGGAGCTTGTTGGTGCAAATCAACTGGAAGCTTTCCCCTAGAGTCACCAGAGGGTCGTGCCATGGCCCTAGCCACCACCTGGGCATCAGACAGGAACCACAACCACCAGATTCTTTTAACGGAACACCCTTCAAAGGGAGGGTAGGTGATGGCCACAACCTCGCCTCCGACACAACACATTTTTCAATGCCTAACCACCAAACCTTACAAAGTTGTGACGATTTGCTACCAGGTAGGCAAAAAACCAAATGGCTGGTGCCAATCTGCCAAGTGGGGGGAAAAAATACTACCAGGCCCCTTGAACAGGAGACCAACCGAGGTCCATAGCAAGGTTAGGTGCAGAAGCGAAACCTAGAGGAAGGGAGGGTAGGTGATCCGAGGAAGCCGGAAGAAAACAAGGATGAGCTTGTGGGCCCGTGGCCGTTTAAATGCAGCTAAACCATGCCCCCCCAGCCAGCCAGATTGCAGAGTGATGCAGAGGGGCCCGGCCACGCCCCCCTGCGAGTGTGGGAAGCAATTTTCGCTCACAACCCCTCCCTCTGGGAAGAGGAGAGGCTTTCCTGGAAGTTCTCAGACTTCCATTTGGTTTGCAGCCAGCCACCATTTTGTTTTGCCCAGAAATAACAACGAATTCAACTGAGCTGAAATCTTAACTCCGGGGAGGGGGACTGGATGCCCTCTAGATGCCACTGGACTGTTATGAGAGGTTTTTGTATCCAACCAAGTGCCATCCAGAAGAAAATCAGAGAAAACAAAATGGAGCAAATTAGGAAAGAGATAAGTACAAATGAGAAAGAACTGTCAAAAAAAAACCCCATAAACGAGACGACAAAACAAAATATCAAAATGTTGCAAACCAAATTCTCCATATTTTTAAACCATGAAATTGAACATAAATTAAAATGGTTAAAACAAAAGAGTTTCAAATTTGCTAACAAACTGGGTAGAATGCTGGCTTGGCAGTTAAAGAAGAAACAAAAAGAAAAGACAATAGGAAACTCATAAAAGGAAGGAAAACAATTGATGAACCTGAGGAAATAAGCAAAAGTTTTACAAAATATTTTAAAGATCTCTACCAAGCAAGAAAGGAAGATGATGAGAAAATAGAAAAATACTTTAGTTAAAGTAAATTTCCAAAAATCACAAATGATAAAATTGAATATTTAAACTCTCCCATAAAAATGATGGAAATTCACCAAGCAATTACAAAGGCAAATCTAGAAAATCTCCCAGAACGGACAGACTCTTGGCAATTTACTATAAGAAGTTGGAAAATGTGCTTTCATCACCACTTAAGACATAAGATACTAAAGGAGGGGCTGATACCAGAGTCATGGCAAGAAGCATTCATAACGTTGATCCCAAACAAGGGAACGGATTTGACATCAATCAAAAACTATAGACCTATATCACTCTTGTACAATGATTATAAACGCTTTGCAGATGTGGTGGCAAACAGGTTAAAGAAAATATTGAAAGACCAATAAATGAAGACCAAGCCAGGTGTCTACTGGGTAAACAAATGAGCAACAACATGAGAATAGTGATCGATTTTCTAGACTATTTAGAGATGAGACCCAGCAAGCAAGCAGCATTGATGTTTTTAGATGCTGAAAAAGCATTTGACAATGTTTTATGGAAATTTATGGAAAGAACTATAGAATCAATGGGGTTAGGGGAAATATTCAGAAGGGGAATAAGGCAATTTATAAGAACCAAAAAGCTAAATTGATTATAAATAATGAATTATCAGAGAGCTTCAAAATAAGGAAAAGAACCAGACAAGGTTGCCCACTCTCTCCATTATTGTTTACCACGGTTCTGGAATCACTGGTGACAATAAGAATGGACTCAGAAATAAAAGGGATTACACTAGGAAATAAATCCTTTAAGTTAAAAGCCTTTGTGAACGTTCTTATAATAACAACAGAAAATCCATTAGAAAGCGTACCAAAAACTCTGGAAAGAATGTATGAATTCGGTCAGATGTCAGGATTTAAATTGAACAAAAGCAAAATGAAATTGTTGGTAAAAAAATATGTGGGACCAAGAAAAGCAGGAATTACAAACAAAGTCTGGTTTGATGCTAACGGAAAAAACAGAATACCTAGGAATTTGGGTTTCAGCAAAAAACATAAATTTATTTAATGATAACTATAATAAGATATGGAAAGAGATAAAAAAGATTTGGAAGTTTGGAACAGATTAAACCTGTCACTTTGGGGGAGAATCTCAACAATTAAGATGAATGTGCTTCCAAAAATGTTGTTTACATTTCAGATGATACCAAATTGGGGGGGACGGGGACGACTGGGTGCTTTAGGAATTGGCAGAAGCAGTTAGGAACAGAACAATTGGCTGGAACAGATTAAACCTGTCACTTTGGGGGAGAATCTTAACAAAACCCACTAAGTTTTGTTGCAGAAATAGGTGAAAGCCACATTTCCTTCGTCAGAAAAGCATCTGAAAACAAAGGCGCGTCTTTAATTCTCTAAAGGAGCACAAATCCTAGCCTGGAACCCCCTGGAATCTTGCTACCGCTTGGCTGAGAGTGGCGCCTGGCTTTCGTAATAGTATGCTACAGGATGAACAAAACATATTTATTTTTAAATACCTGGCAAACATTTATTTTATATATTAATGATGATAGCAATTTCCAGTTGCCTCCTGTGAAATATGCTATGAGTCATTTATCAGCTTTAAGTAAGTTGATCATAACGCCTTGAGGATAATATCCTGATAATTATATATAAAACAATTTTTTAAAATGTTAACTACATCACAGCACTAATAGTAATATTTTTTTTCAGAGAATGTGGCTGAAACAACCCACTTTATATTTCGTGTGTGTGTTTTCATTTTCATTCAGTTCATTCTCTTAGCTTTTTCTTGTTCCTTTGTGTTATTTTATGTGCATGTTCTTGCTTAAATGAATAAAAAGATTTTTTTAAAAAGTTTTTAAAAACAGTATATCAACTCAGGCAAATTTTAAAGTGGGGCATTAGCTTTGAAGCAATCATTAGAAGGCAAGCTTCTGTTTAACATATCACATGTTTAAAGAGGAGAATGTCATGACATTCAACATCTCCTGAGGCTTTCAGGTTTACTGGACTTATCTGAAGTGGAGGACTATCTCGCTGATAAAATGCAAGGCTGCTGATATCTTTCCTCTAAGAACCACTTTTGTCCTGCAGTTTAGTTTATTTATTTTCCAATGCTTGATCTCTCAGAGGAGGTGTAACCAGCTGGAAGCAATGAGAACCACCATGATCACCAGAAACCAGATTAAGGCCACGTTCGCACCATACATTTAAAGCACCAAGATACATTTTTTTAAAACTGTCAAAGCTTCCCTCAAAGAATTCTGGGACCTGTAGTTTGTTAAGGGTGCTGTGAGTTGTTAGGAGACACCTCCCTCTCCCATTCCCTCAAAGAGCCACAAGGCCAAGAATCATAAAATCACAGCTGCAGAGTTGGGAAGACCCAAGTAGCCCAACCCGTGACGAGGATCTGATTGGCCACTCTGGAACCACTCTGGAAATAGGGGCAATGAATGGGGGTCACTTTTGGCAATGGGATGTTTCCCATTAGCCACCTCCCCTAGCTCAGATTCCAAACTTTCATTTCTCTTTTTTAAAAGTCTCTATATAAAGCAACAATTATGGTGCTGGAGGAGACTCTTGAGAGTCCCATGGACTGCAAGAAGATCAAACCGATCCATTCTTAAGGAAATCAGCCAAGTGCTCACTGGAAGGACAGATCCTGAAGCTGAGGCTCCAATACTTTGGCCACCTCATGAGAAGAGAAGACTTCCTGGAAAAGACCCTGATGTTGGGAAAGATGGAGGGCACAAGGAGAAGGGGACGACAGAGGACGAGATGGTGGGACAGTGTTCTCGAAGCTACCAGCATGAGTTTGACCAAACTGCGGGAGGCAGTGGAAGACAGAAGTGCCTGGCGTGCTCTGGTCCAGGGGGTCAGGAAGAGTCGGACACGACTAAACAGCAACAACAAATATAAAGCAACCCAAGACATTTTGTTGTCTAAGATGAAAGAATAGATCCCTAGCCACCTGAAAGGGACCAAGCAGGCAACTGCATCTTTCTTCAACACCGGTGACAGAGCCACATCTTTTACAGCACCAGAGGGCAGCTCTGTCCTCCAGCTCCACATACACCCAGCCTTTGCTTCCTCATTCAGCCTCTTCTCCAACCTGCTGCCCGCCAGAAGTTTTGAATTACAGCTCCCATCAGCCCTAGTCAGAACAGCCCATCACAGTAAGGACAGAAGCTCATACTCTTTCTTTTTAACTCAGACCTTATTTCATGTTGGGAAAGATTCTAAGTGGGTTGTTTTAGTTTTTAAAATATTTGCACATTTCCCTGCCTGTCCTCATGCACCATCACCACCCCTAGTAAATTAGGTTCACAGGTGGGAGATACTTGTTGGTCCAGATCTGTCACTTCCCCCAGCCAACAGAGATGGCCTAGCAAAACAACATGCAAAGACCACAACTGGATGTCCCAGGAGCATGCTAACCTGCGCTCCGAAGCATTGGGGATAGCTGCCTGAAGCCTTCCGAGCACAGCGCAAGTTCCTGCTGCACTCCAGAGGCTTCAGGTTCCTTTTGCTGAAGCCGGGAGAGTCTTGCTGCGAAGCCTTCAGGCGGCTATCCCTGAAGCCTGGAGAGCGAGAGGGGTCAGGGTGCTAAATTCTAAATTCCTGCTTCCATAATCTTGATTCATCCAATTACAACAGTTCTGATCTTGCTTCTTTGTTTAACAGCCACTGATTTCTTGACTTCCATTCATGATTGCATATTTAATTAATTTTATTTCTCCAAGAGGAGTTTGTATCCTATAAATTTCCTGTGTGATGTTTTGTTACTTCATTCTTTGTGTTGTAATCCAGTCAAACACAGCATCTCTGCTTCCTCTTTTTCGCTTTCTCTCTGCTCTGCTCTCAAGGGCTATAATTTCAGCTGCATCATTCGCCATCTTTGTTTGTCAAAGACCACGAGGAAGACTGGCATCCTGCCATAGCCCCAGGCAGGTTTTCAACTTATCTTTCTCATCCAATACTCAGTCGCTAATGATCTGGCGTCCTGCCAGAGCTATGGTAGATCTTCAAACACCATAGTCCTAACTGCGATTCAGTGGAAGATCGGTGCTTTAAATCATATCAACATTCTCTCACAGTTCTGTTTTCGTAAAAATCCATAATTATTATCTTGTTCTTGTTAATTTCCTCTTGCCTTTTGTCAATCCATTAGCACTTGAGGTGGTTGCCGAACCGTTAAAGCAGCAAACATGGTATATATAAAGAAAGGGTAAAGGCTCCCCCCCCAACATACCACACTTTGTTACGAAGAAAATCTTCTCTCCAGTTCAAAATGTTGCTGCTCAGTGGCTGCTTTATCATTTATCAGTTTATCTTGTTCTATTAGTCCAGCACACACCTGTAAATTAGATCCATTTCATCCTGGTAAACAAAAGGACCTCTGCCCATAATGGCTACGTTGGAGGGGTACTGATAAGCAAAGTGCTTTGCACTCAGTGCCTCCTGCCTCTTGGAGCGAGAGCCGGGTATCAGGTCCGGGGGGGGGGGAGCTTGCAAGGACCATTACACTCAAAACATCCTTGTTTATGCTCCACAAACGATCTCTGCTAATGTGGGAGCTGCCTCCATTATGGCAGAAAGCATCAGAAGCCATCCCCTGAATCAGATCTAATCAGATCTTAACAGATGTGCAGAAAATCCAAAGAGAGATTTAGCTCAGCCAAGCTTCAATTCAGCAGGTAAGAAACTGCCCCCTCAAAAACTATTAGAGCCCTGGTGGGAAGCTGGTTAACAACCAGATGAGTGAATAATAGCAAACAAACAGACAACCCACTCAGCAATCTTTGGAAAAGGCCCTGCTTATTTCTTCTTACAGTGGTGCCCCGCAAGACGAATGCCTCGCAAGGCGAAAAACTCGCTAGACGAAAGGGTTTTTCGGTTTTGCGTTGCTTCGCTAGACGAATTTCCCTATGGGCTTGCTTCGCAAGATGAAAACATCTTGCACTTTTTTTTTAAAGCCGCTTGAAGAGGCGCAGTTGCGACGGACCGTGCTTCGCAAGACGAAAAACATCGCAAGACGAAAAGACTCGCGGAATGAATTCTTTTCGTCTTGCGAGGCACCACTGTATTTTAGTTATTAATGCATTTTCTTCCTGGTTTAGAAGCAATGATAAAAGTTCCAATCCAGCTGCTGAAAGCTTGGCTAGCAGGGCCAGCTGAAACATTTCTGCAGTGTGGTACTCTGGAGACTCCTGCGTCTCCCCATCATAGCCACTGATGGCTTCTAAAGGATCCTAGAACAATTGGAGATCTCAATAAATTTAATCCCCACATTCCCCTTCCCTCATTCATCTCCACTGCCTCCAGCAGACTCAAATAAAACACCTTTTATTGCCTTGATCAGTGTCTCTCCCTCCCAGATTTCCAGCAGAGTTCAAGCGTCTCATACTTTACTGCTTATCATTCTTTTTTTACAAGATGCTGCCTTCTGTAATTTCAGACGTTTCCTTCTTTTAAAATCTCGAATCACAATTCAAAACATGCATCACAATGAATAAAACTCCAAGACACTGCAGATTAGTTTTTGTTTTTTGTATTTTTAAGACGCTTGGTTGGAGTTGAGTTTAAGGTTCTCCATTACCTCAACCCAAGGGACAAATTTAGACTTTGCATTTCAAGTAGCATTTAAAATGGTTCAGTATGTGTGTGTGTGTGTGTGTGAACAACACGGGCACTGGGCTCATGTTCACTAGTTTGATGCACATCATATGAACCTATTGACACTATCAAGATCAACTGCACAATCAGATTCTCAGGTCCCATGGGCCTTAAAAGGTTAAAAGGAGCACCTTGAATTGAGCCCAAAAGTAGAGCTCATTTAAAAAAAAGTCCCATTTTAAAAAAATCAAAGACAGGGTTGAGTTCAAAAAACAAGTAAATGCTTCAGTAAAACAAGAGGATGCACATCGGCATAATGTCTTCTGTCACGGTGTCCCGTTGTGCCAGAAGCGGTTTAGTCATGCTGGCCACACGACCCGAAAAGCTGTCTGTGGACAAACGCCGGCTTCCTCGGCCTGAAAGCGGAGATGAGTGCCACATTCCATAGTCAAATTCAATTGGACTTAACCATCAAGGGGTCCTTTACCTTCACCTTTACCTGTGCGAAATGATACGCAAAGGTGCAAATGCAAATTTAGGTGAGGCTTTCTCATATACTCAAGTTGGCCAGTGAAACCAGGGTTCAATCCCCACTCAGCCATGAAGCTGAATGGGTGGCCCTGGGCCAGTCACTGCCTTTCTGCCTAACCTACCTCACAGGGTAGTTGTGGGGATTGAATGAGGAGGGGGAGAACCATGTAAGCCACCTTGAGTTCCTTGGAGTAAGAAAGGTGGGATATAAATGCAAAGAAGAAAGAGAGGAGGAGGAGGAGGAGGAGGAGGAGGAGGAGGAGGAGGAGGAGGAGGAGGAGAAGAAGAAGAAGAAGAAGAAGAAGAAGAAGAAGAAGAAGAAGAAGAAGAAGAAGAAGAAGAAGAAGAAGAACAACAACTGTAGGGGCAACAGGACACTTTTACACATATGGTGGGACTGTGATGTGGTAAAGTGGTTGTGGTCTTGGGTATCTAATATATCAGATATCATTTCCCAGCAACTATTACCTGATTCCTTGGTAGTGCTGTCACTTACTGAAACCACCCCCCTCCATGCACCATAAACATTTGGAGGTTGCTCAGAGCTGGGGAACCACAGAGGTGACCCTCTAAAAAACACTGGTGGTCAAGGGTGTGGGAAGTTGCCCTTTCTGAACATCCAACATGCCACTACAGAATCATAACAGGCACAGGCAAACTGGATAAATTTGTAAAAATTTGGTTTCCCCTTGTAAGCTTTATTAATAAGGTCCAATGCAAATTATGGTTGTCTCCAGCAAAACACACCTCCAAATGGAGTGCCTACTTCATAGAAGGGCTGAAAAAGTCCAGTTCTTACTGTATTATAGCTGGCATTGTTTCTTTTTACAATCTTTGTTTGCAATCACAGATCCTGTGTTTCTTGTTTATACCATTTTTGTTTCAGGGTTTTTTTTAAAAAAAGTTTCTTTTTTTAAAAAAAGAGAGAAATGAGTTCTATAAATTAAATAGAAATAGATCTTAAGCAGAAACAGAATTAAATAGAGATGCAGGTAATCTGGTAGCCTCTCTGCCTGCTTAGTCTGCTGTTCAGGTGCTGAGCAGAGATAAGCCACGTCAAGGCCTCTCCTGATTTCTCTTCTTAGGGTCCTTTATCTTTCAGCTGGACGCAACCCACCTAGCCGGTGGGTGAAGAAGGGCCACATGGTCATCCGACCCGGCCCTTGGCCAATGTGAGGTGGCAGCTGCTGGAGAGAGCAGCCTCAGGCGCCACAAGACCCACCCTGCACCCACCCCAGCCAGCCTGGTGCCTCGGGTGCAGGAGAGGACATCGTCCCATCTCCAGTTTCTAAATTGTTTCATTTTATTGAAATCAAGCCTAAAACAAAATCATCAAATAAAGCAGCTATGAAATATTGAAGCAGACACAAAGAGGTCAGAGACATCAGGAGGGCTTTAAACTGACTAATGTGGGGGAGGGAGACAGTGCTCCTGAAGGTAGGAGTCTATCAATTGATGAAGATGATCATCCAAATGTCATAGACCAGATGGAGCAAGCAGCACGCAGACCTAGTGGTGGGAGGAAAAAAATCCTTAAATAAGAGACACGGGGGAATGATTAATGGACTTCAATGTCTGTACACTAATGCGCAAAGCATGGGAAATAAACAAGATGAGCTTGAGCTCTTGGTACAGCAAACTAAATATGACATAATAGGCATCACTGAAACCTGGTGGGATAAGTCCCACGATTGGAATGTAAGAATGGAGGGATACAATCTATTTCAGAGAAACAGACCAGACAAGAAAGGAGGAGGAGTGGCGTTATATGTCAGGGATGTGTATACCTGTGAAGAGATCCAAGATTTGGAACCTCAAAGCCAAAGTGAGAGCATTTGGGTCAAAATTGAGGGAGAGAAGAATAACAGAGACCTCATTGTGGGAGTTTACTATAGATCCCCAAGCCAAACGGAGGACATAGATGATGCCTTCCTGGAACAGATGGCCAAGCATGCAAAAGGAAGGGAGATAGTAGTAATGGGGGACTTCAATTACCCGGATATTTGCTGGATGTCAAACTCAGCCAAGAGCATAAGGTCAAACAGATTCCTCACTGGCCTTGCAGACAACTTCATTGTCCAGAAAGTGGGAGAAGCAACAAGAGGAACAGCCATTTTAGATCTGGTCCTAACTAATGTTGATGACCTGGTTAGTGGGGTAGAAGTGGAAGGATCATTAGGCACGAGTGATCATGCTCTTCTGAAGTTTACTATACAGCAGAAAGGAGCAGCCAAGCATACTAGGACTCAATTTCTTGACTTTAAGAAAGCCGACTTCATAAAACTTAGGGAAGTGCTGGGTGAGATCCCATGGACAGTAATACTTAAAGGAAAGGGAGTTCATGATGGCTGGGAGTTTGTTAAGAGGGAGATAGTAAAAAGCACAACTTCAGGCAATACCAATGAGACGGAAACATGGAAGGTGCCCAAAGAAGCCAGGGTGGCTATCTAAAGAACTTTTAACTGAGTTAAGATTAAAAAAGGATGTGTACAAAAAATGGAAAAGGGGGGAAACCACCAAAGAGGAATTCAAACAAATAGCCAGCACGTGTAGACACAAAGTCAGAAAAGCTAAAGCACAAAATGAACTCAGGCTTGCTAGAGAGGTTAAAAGCAACAAAAAAGGCTTTTATGGGTATGTCCGTAGCAAAAGGAAGAACAAAGAAACAGTGGGGTCACTCAGAGGAGAAGATGGTGAAATGCAAACAGGGGACACAGAAAGGGCTGAACTCCTCAATGCCTTCTTTGCCTCAGTCTACTCTGATAAAGAAAAAAATGCCCGACCTGAAGAATTTGGAGCAAATGATTCAGCAAAGGAAACACAGCCCAGAATAACTAAGGAGATAGTACAAGAATACTTGGCTAGTTTAGATGTATTCAAGTCTCCAGGGCCAGATGAACTGCATCCAAGAGTATTAAAAGAACTGGCAGATGTGATCTCAGAACCATTGGCAGTCATCTTTGAGAATTCCTGGAGAACAGGCGAAGTCCCGGCAGACTGGAGGAGGGCAAATGTTGTCCCTATTTTCAAAAAGGGGGAAAGAGAGGACCCAAATAATTATCGCCCAGTCAGTCTGACATCAATACCAGGGAAGATTCTGGAGCAGATCATTAAGCAAACAGTCTGTGAGCACCTGGAAAGGAATGCTGTCAGCATGGATTTCTGAAAAATAAGTCATGTCAGACTAACCTGATCTTGTTTTTTGACAGAATTACAAGCCTGGTAGATGAAGGGAACGCAGTAGATGTAGCCTACCTTGATTTCAGCAAGGCATTTGACAAGGTGCCCCATGATATTCTTGTAAAGAAGCTGGTAAAATGCGGTCTTGACTATGCTACCACTCAGTGGATTTGTAACTGGCTGACTGACCGAACCCAAAGGGTGCTCATCAATGGTTCCTCTTCATCCTGGAGAAGAGTGACTAGTGGGGTGCCACAGGGTCCTGTCTTGGGCCCGGTCTTATTCAACATCTTTATCAACGACTTGGATGATGGACTCAAGGGCATCCTGATCAAATTTGCAGATGACACCAAACTGGAAGGGGTGGCTAACACCCCAGAGGACAGGATCACACTTCAAAACGACCTTGACAGATTAGAGAACTGGGCCAAAACAAACAAGATGAACTTTAACAGGGAGAAATGTAAAGTATTGCACTTGGGCAAAAAAATTGAGAGGCACAAATACAAGATGGGGGACACCTGGCTTGAGAGCAGTACATGTGAAAAGGATCTAGGAGTCTTGGTTGACCACAAACTTGACATGAGCCAACAGTGTGACGCGGCAGCTAAAAAAGCCAATGCAATTCTGGGCCTCATCAATAGGAGTATAGCATCTAGATCAAGGGAAGTAATAGTGCCACTGTATTCTGCTCTGGTCAGACCTCACCTGGAGTACTGTATCCAGTTCTGGGCACCACAGTTCAAGAAGGACACTGACAAACTGGAACGTGTCCAGAGGAGGGCAACCAAAATGGTCAAAGGCCTGGAAACGATGCCTTATGAGGAACGGCTAAGGGAGCTGGGCATGTTTAGCCTGGAGAAGAGGAGGTTAAGGGGTGATATGATAGCCATGTTCAAATATATAAAAGGATGTCATATAGAGGAGGGAGAAAGGTTGTTTTCTGCTGCTCCAGAGAAGCGGACACGGAGCAATGGATCCAAACTACAAGAAAGAAGATTCCACCTAAACATTAGGAAGAACTTCCTGACAGTAAGAGCTGTTTGACAGTGGAATTTGCTGCCAAGGAGTGTGGTGGAGTCTCCTTTTTTGGAGGTCTTTAAGCAGAGGCTTGACAGCCATATGTCAGGAGTGCTCTGATGGTGTTTCCTGCTTGGCAGGGGGTTGGACTCGATGGCCCTTGTGGTCTCTTCCAACTCTATGATTCTATGAGTCTATGATTCTAGTAATACCTTCCAGACGTTTGGTATAATAGAATCTATAACTATAACTATAACTATAACTATAACTATAACTATAACTATAACTATAAAAACTTATTAATAAATAGAAACTTATTTTCTGGGGGGGGTGAGCTGCATTTCCAACAAACCTTAGTTTGTGAAGCCCTACCAATATTCCTATTGTATTGTATTGTATTGTATTGGGGGGTGATCTGTTATGTTCCACATTATTAACGTAAACAATAAAATCAAACCAAACAAAAAGAAACTTGTCCCTACTTTTTTAACCTCTAGAGATTCTCAGTTTACATGTCTATTTTCCTAGTAAGGCTGCTTCCCATATCTTTGCGTAACAGTAGGGAATATCCATAGCTGTCAACTTTTCCCTTTTCTTGCGAGGAATCCTATTCAGAATAAGGGAATTTCCGTTTAAAAAAGGAAAACATTGACAGCTATGGGGAATATCTGCTCCAGCTAGATCCCTCCAAAATCTGGCTATCATGACTCTGACCACAATGTACATATCGATAATCAACTCCTTACAGCCTTATCATTTATCATTCTCATCAAACACACTTTTCCAGTGCTGAAGCAACTACAAATTTCTCCTGTCCTCTTTTAAAGCCACCCAAGTTGGTGACCATCCCTGCTTGCTGTGTGAGGGAGTTTCATAGCTGAAGTATGCGCTGTGCCAAGAAGTCCTTTCTTTTATCTGCCCTGAAGACTCATTTTCTGTATGTGGAAAGGGAAGGTGCCATCTTGTTCCTCTGGCAGCAAAATGTCCTGGGCCAGCCCTGCCATGACTCAACCCCCGAGTTGGCTGGTATCCTTCTCCACTTTTTGTTTTTTTCTCAGCATACTCTAAAAATAAATCCACTGTCCGTTGCTCGGCCACTGCTCTAGTCTAGTTGATACTTGGAGGGTTACTTTAATCGGGGGCGGGTTGGGGGCTGTCCAAGTGCTGTGCACCCACTGTGTGCTGAGCTGAGGGGGTGCCATCTCAAAGCCCTGTAGGCAAGTTACCGGGCTTTGGGAAGGTGGCATATGGCTCTGACAGGATTCCAGAGTCCTCCTTCGCTTTCCCAGCTTTGAGAAGGAGGGGGAAAGGCTCTACGACCCTGCCAGAGCCTTCACACCTCCTTCCCAAAGCCAGGTGCCTACTCCCCCATCTTTGGGAAGTCAACTTGAGGGTTGGGGGGGACCCAAATTTTGGCCTCGCATAGGGCGCCACAGCACCCAAGTCCACCCCTGTTTTAATGAAATCTGGCAAACAGCTGGTGCTTGCAGGGTGATGCTGGAAGAGTGCAAAGCCATCTTCTCACACAGGAAAAAAAAAGAGTGTGATCTGAACAGCCAGGTGAATTTATTGCCTCATCTGAAGCAAAGCTGGCCATATATCATCTTTCAGTAGTATATCACTGCCATCAGGTGTGCAGATTAACATTCCAAGAGTTCCCATTTCACTGTGATGCTCTTAAAGCAAATGAAGTGTTTAAGGTTCAAATGCAACCCATTCTAAACAAGACAGCCAACAAGGGGAACACCTCTGGCAAACTGAAAGGAAGAATTTTAAAAACATGTATTTAACATTGCACGGCTACAATTTCATTGCTTATTTTGCTATCTAAATGCCCGTGCATAATGTCTTACCTGAAGCTCAATCCAAATGAGACTGAGGCACTGTTAGTGGGAGGTGGCCCACTCTTGATGGGGTGGCACCCTCTGAAGGAGCAGGTATGCAGCTTGGGGGTAATTTTGGATTAATCTTTCTCTTTTTTAAAAAAAGTGCTTTTACTGAGTTTTGTGACAACACATAAACACTCAAAACGTAAACAAAAACAAACTAAAAAGAAAACACACACAAAAAGAAATTACAAACATATAACCATAAATCCGAAAGTTCTTACAAACGAACTTATGTTGTCTTCTTTTCTACTCCCAATTCTTATTCTGTTCTTATAGACTTACTTACTTCTCAATGCAGTTCTGATTTTCCTTTCTTGGTAAACTGCTTCCTTCTCTTTTCATCATTGCTATCTTTTTCCATATAATATGCCTGTAACCCTTATTTTGTTTTGCAAAAATTACTCAAAGCAAGTCCAGGTTTTTATTTGAGGACACTGTTTTTTAAGATACACTTTATACATTCCCCACTCTTTTTGGGATTTTAACTTGGACTGTCCCCTAACTGTGTCATTTTCACCAGTTCGAGACAATTGAATAATTTATCCTGCCACTCTTTTTTAGTTGGTATTATATCACTTTTCCAAATTTTGGCAATTAATATTTTTTGCTACCGTGGTTGCATATAAGAATATTTTCTTATTTTCATTTATGATATCTGATTCTAGTATGCCCAATAAAAAGGCTTCTGGTCTCTTTACAAAATTTTGTTTAAGTATTGGATTCATCTGTCTCTTGAGGCTCAGGGGGTCTTGGTGGTGCAGAGCGGCACCTGGTCTGGGCAGAAACAACCTTTTGTTGTCTACACTCCCCACTGAATTTGGCAAAATGTCCCTCCCTCATTTGGCTGCCTGCAAACAGGATGCAGAATTTCACAGCAACATGTTCACTCGGCACTACCTGCTTGTTTTCACTAAATTGGAATTTGGGTTTTAGTTGCCTAGAAACACATTTTCATGCCCTCACAAGAGAGAGAGAGAGAGAGAGAGAGAGAGAGAGAGAGAGAGAGAGAGCAATGCCTGGCCTCTGTTACAAGCTGCAACCAGGAGAAATTTCTTGAGATGTTATGGCATGGAGAAAGTAGATAAAGAAAAGTTCTTCTTTTTCTCCCATAATGCTAGAATTCATGGACATCCAGTGAAGCTGAATGTTGGAAGACTTGGGACAAATAAAAGAAAGCCCTTCTTCATGCAGCGCATAGTTAAACTACGGCCCACCCTCCCCCAGGAGGCAGCGATGGCCACCAACCTGGATGGCTTTAAATATGACTGGACAGATTCATGGAGGAAAGGGCTATCAATGGCTATTCACCACAATGGCTCTGCTCTGCCTCCAGAGCCAGGGCAGCCCTGCTTCTGAATGCCAGGTCCTGGAAACCACAGGAGGGGAGAGGGGTCTCGTGCTTGGGTCCTGCTTACGGACTTCCAGGCATCTATCTGGTTGGCCACTGTGAGAACAGGTGCTGGTCTAGATGGGTCACTGGAATGATCCAGAAGGCTTTTCTTGCGTTCTCATGGATAAAGCAGCTAAACACAGTTTCTTCCTCCTCTACTGGCACCAAGAGATGGGAAACTTCACTGTAGCAATGTGAGAGGTTGATGGTTTCTTTGCTTCCTCTGACCATTTCCTCCCCTCCCCTTTCCACATATAAAAATAGTTTTGAGAAACTATTACACTCGCTGCTGCCCCATTAATATTTTGACAAAATTGCGGGCAAGGTCAGTGTTTTTGATTATTGGGGGGGAGACATAATTCCTTTCAACTCACACTGTTTGTTTAAGGCTAGGCTACCCACCCACCTCTTTACCCTCTCATAAATCTAATTGACAATTACATTTTCCCCCTCAGCAAAAGAAAGTGTATAAAGGGTTTGATTCAGACCAGAGCCCACACCAACCTCCATCAGTGGAAAAAAAGACTTGGAATTCCCATAATTAACCAAAAGTCAATGTATGAGCATCAATGGTTTCTTGCTAAGCAAAGGCCAACAGGAGGTCAAGCTTTTCTTGATGATACCCATTCCAATTCAGGATCTTCCCAAAAATTGCATTTCCAGAGTCAGAGATACAATTCGTGGTGGGCTCAGCTCAAGTCCTCAAGTCAATATGATGTGAGACAAGCATTACAACTCCAGAAGTTCTTCATTAGCTCAGATTTTAATCTAACCCAGAAAGGAATTTGTGGGGAGGCCTCCCACACTGCCAACCTGCCTCAAAATCCCCTTTTAGCAACACACTCCTCTTTCTTGATGCTCTGTCAGTGGTGAAAATGTGGGAGGTTTCTCTTCCTCCATCCCTCGCTATGAGCCATGAAGCTCACTGGGTGACTTTCGGTCAGTTCTCAGTTTAAGCTACCTCACAGGGCGGTTGTGACAATTGCATGGGGGGGGGGGAACCACATCAACCTTGAGTCCCCTGAAACACTCAGACTGAAAATTTCCCTGATCAAGCCAAGGAGAAGCAGGCAAAATTTTCCTCTCAGAATAAGCACTTATAAATGAATTTTGATACCTTCTTTGAACGAAGAATGGTTATGGGGGCTTTAGCTCATCAACATCCAGAGAGGACCCTGTCAGCTACCCCTGGTATAGATGAACAGATGAAATTACAAAGCCAGGGAAAATAACAACAGCCACACAACTTCAACTGGCACTGAAATTACATCAAAGCAAGAACAAAGAAAGCTTCCCTGGGCAGAATATTCCACAGAATGTGAGGTACCACCAAGAAGTCCCATGTTCACAGGAGCCACCCACTGTACTTTTGAAGATGGAAACCACCTGAAAACCACCCTCTTAATCTACAGACAGACATGTGTGGACTGTGGAGATCATCTTTATCTACAAATAGAGACAGTGGAGGTTTGTGGGGTTGTCAATGGGATGAATAAGGCAGAAGGCAGAGAGCCCAACAGTAGGTGGAGCCAGAGCAAACAACTCTAATCCACTATAAAGCAGAGCCAACTAATCCTGTCTTTCCCTGCTCAGTTCTACAAAGGTAGCACAGAAGGCTGCATTATACAGACCATGGGCCCATCTAGCTCAGTCTTGTCTATATGGCTTGGCAGCAACTCTCCAGTTGCTAGAGAGGTCTCTCTCCCGACCCCACCTGGAGGTGCTGGAGTTTGAACCTGGGACCTTCTGCCTGCAAGACTGATGCTCTAACCCTGAGCCATGGCCCTTCCAACACTGAGGCTGAGGAAGAGCAGGCTGACAGCCAGGATCACCTCTTGGACTGGTTGTAAGGAAGGAGGCAGGCAGATGGTTGGAGACACACTGAGCTTGGTGGGGCCATGCCCCCTCAGCCCCAGTGGACCAGCCCCTCCCTCGTGCCAAGTGGTGAAGGGCTTTGGAAATCAGAAGCAGCACTCACAGAGCTCCTGGCCTGAGACTCCCTCAGAGCCCATTACTCGATTGCATTTGTTAGTCTGTTTCCTGGTGAACTGCCTAGCAGCAGCTTGAAGACATTTCCACTTGTCTCCAAGTGGTACAAATGTTTTATTTTGCATCTTTGAAGGATTTCCACAGCTCTCCAAGGTCGTTTGGTTTGGAGTCTGTCCCATTTCATCTTGAACTACGTTCTCCAGAATGAGTTAATCTCAGTCACAAATCTTTATCCCAACCTTACTGTTTCATAGATGTCTGACATTAGTCGGCGAGGGGGTGGGTATCCCAAAAGCTTTCCATCAGTACAAAGCATTATTGTATTGGAATCACTTCAGATCTTTAAGCATTCCCCATTGCCAACTCATTCTGCAGGCTTTGCCATTCATCTTTCTATCCAGCTACAGACGATGCCCCTTCCCTTGCATTCCACATTTGACCTCTGGAGCCCACGCAAAAATTTAGAAAACAGATTAGGCTTATCACACTCAGCCACTTCATTTAAAATTTTATCTTTCATTCCCCCATAGATCTGCATATTGATGTATATTTAAAGCGGGAATTATCAGCAAATGTCAGGAAGATGTGTCCATTTTGCGTGGACACACCTTTTCCTAGACTGTCAGACTCATAGTGTTGTAACCTGCTGAAGAACAGGTAATAAGTTTATCAGTAAAGTAAATCATCATCAACGACGACAACAACAACAACTAGTACAGTGGTACCTCGGGTTAAGAACTTAATTCGTTCCGGAGGTCCGTTCTTAACCTGAAACTGTTCTTAACCTGAAGAACCACTTTAGCTAATGGGGCCTCCTATTAGCTGCCGCACCGCCGAGGTACTATTTCTGGGTTAGCGGAGTCTGTAACCTGAAGTGTCTTTAACCCGAGGTACCACTGTAATAGTACCAGTTATCATTATGATAAAGGTATTACTGTTTTTATGTGCAGCCTCCTCCCCCCCCCCCCCCCCGCGCCACCCTACCTTCTTTCGGCTTTGGGGCTGCGCCTCTGGGACTGGGAGGGCCGGCGGCCTCTCAAGGCTCCCCTGCTCAAGTGGCTGACATTGCGCCCTTCGGAGGAGGCTCTGGCCTGGAGTCCTGCTCGCAGCCCACCTTCGTTCCGGTGAAGAGGCACCGACGTACGGATGGCCGAGATGATGTGGCCAGAGAAGGGACTGAGCAGGTCTTCGTGTCGGTGCGGAGGCTGGTGGGCAAGAGTCCTCTCGGAGGTCGAGAACTGCCCAGGCCTGCGGTGGCTCCTCTCGTAATAGTATCCTGGGAGGCAGGGCCTCGTCTGCTCCATCACGCCGCCACTGCAGCTTCGGGAGCAGGCCGACCAGGGCCCCCAGCTGCCCCATGCCCCCGGGGCTCCTGCGCTGTCGTCTTCCGTGGCAGCACTTTGCTCTCCTATCCTCTGTGGAACCTAAGGACACCAGAGCAAACCAATTAGCAAGAAAGAAACCCCCAGGGTGGCCGGTGCAGCTTTGGAGACCAGCCGCTTCACTCCACCATCTTTGAAAGCCGTGCTGCATGTCCTGGGCAAAGCAGAAGGCGGTCCGTGCGTTTGAGCACAAACTGCCCTTTGCGCTTCGGGATCCGAGGACACCGTGGCTGAAGGCAACATCTACAGCACTTTCAAGGCAGCGCTTCCCCCAAAGAGTCCTGGGAGCTGTTGTTTTTGTTAAGGGTGCTGAAAGTTGCTACTAGGCCCCTAATTCCCCTCGCTAGAGCTACAGTTTCAGAGTGGTTTAACCATCAGTCCCTCTTCCCAGGGAACTCTGGGAATTGTAGTTCTGTGAGGGGACTTACATTCTCAACAACAAACAACAGTTCCCAGGGTGCTTTGCAGGGGGGAGCCATGAGTGCTACATTTTTATAAGAGTGTTTGACATGTATGGTGTGGTCTTTGTATTCAAGTGACTTCTACGTCTGCCCAGCGCAGTGTCTGAACCTGTCAGCCAGGCTCTGACCACGGGGTCAATCTCCACACCTGCTGACTGGGCCTGAGGAGAATAGGGTGGAGTTCTTTTCCTCCTTCACCCCTGAAATTATTTTTACAAATAACACACATATCTATGTGTATATCTAGTTCTCCCCAAAGTAAGTGTACATTGTACATTGTGTGAGAGTCCCTGTGTGTTTGTGGGATTACAACGGCCCCAGACCCTCTTTTCCCTGAAATTTACTTACGTTTCTTTTCTTGAAATAACCAGCTATATTATGTCCATTACACATGTAATCTCCATTCCCTTGGTTCTATCTCCCCCGCCCCCACATAAAAGATCCTTATATGTGGGCTTCATTTTACAGTGGAAAGGAGGGTCTTCTGAGGAAGATAGGACTTGGTTTGTATCCTGCAGGGCTGTTAGTATGTCCCAAAAAGAAAAGGAAAAGTACTTGCAGTAGTACTGAATCCCTTGTGTCCTGGAAACCCCAGATCCTACCTGCAACCCACCCCTCCCTCAACCAGGTTGAGAAGGCTGGAGCAATCAATTTTTGGGGTTTAACTGCAGAAAGACGCAGCAAGACGTAGCAGACCTTTCCACCTGTGACCCTCAGCAACAGGTACACAGAGGCATTCTTTAAGCAAGCAGTCCATCCCCTCAATTCTACACCACCTCTTCTTCATTGGTAATGTAGGCAGAATTATTTTTATGAAATATACACCAAAGTATTATGAAATATTCCCAAGGCGAAGCACTCAGGAATGAATGAGCTTCAAAATTATGGAAAAGAAGCATTGGCAAAGCAGAATGGGCTCAATAATTTGCAGAAAAATTAAGAAAGCAAGGTGGCATCTCAAACTTCGTCCCTAAATGGGAATTTGTCCAAAGTGTCTGGCAGTGCCCTATACACAACATCACCTCCATGTATCTCCATTCCTATGGATGCATAGGAAGGAATAAGTCACAATGGTCTCAGTGAGCCTAACTTCAGAGCAAATGAACATAGGATTCACCTAAAAGAACAGCATCAAATATCCGAGAGAATGCTCGTACAATATTTAGTCCTGTTCTACTCTTCCATGTACAAATATGGGGCTTATTTTATGCCTAAATGGCTCAAGGCACATACAGAGATTAACCATTTACTCACGCACGATCATAGCAGGTAACTTTCTTTACCTCACAAGGGCAAAGGAAGTGCAGAGCCTTCTGCTCCTCACAACCCAACACGGTTAAGATTTAGAGCTAAATGCAGTGCCTGGAATCGGAGGTTATAACCCAACTCCAAAGCAACCCAGCCAGTCAGAATGCATCGCTGAACAGCCAACGGCAAGGAAATCGGAGCCTTTGGTGGAATACAGCTTGCAAAGCATGGCTTTTGAGAGAAGTCGATGGCAGCACATAAACTCTATCCAAGCTAGGCTTTGGGGTGGGCTACATACAGCCCACTCTTCAAGGTGCCCCTCATTGTTTCATCTCTAACCCCCTGTGGTACTGTCCGGGGAGATCTATGGGGCAGAAGTCCAGGGCCCCACTCAGCAGAATGAACAGAGAGGCTCCCCAGATGTAAGGGGGGGTGCTTACTAGGAACATAAAAGATACCATAAGACACACTTTTTTCCTCCTAAAAGGTAAGGGGAATGTCTGTGCGTCTTATGGAGAGAATGCCTATGGATGGCGGGGGGATCCTGCTGCAGTCGCAAGCAGAGGATCCATGGTCCCCTTCCTTCCCTCCTCCATGACTCGCTTTGAAGCAGCAAAGCGGGAGAGGAGCGGCTTACACGGGTGTAAGCGGCTCCTGTCCAGTTGGCTGCTTCAAAGCGAGAGTGCTCTCTTTCCCTCCCTCCTCCCCGCTCAGCTCGCTGAAAAGCAGCAAAGCTTTTCAGCGAGCTGAGCCGGGGAGGTGGGAGAGAAGGAGAGCCCACTCGCTTTAAAGGAGCAAAGCGGGAGAGGAGCTGCTTACACAGGTGTAAGTGGCTCCTGTCCGGTTGGCTCCTTTAAAACAACCATGCTCTTTCCCTCCCTCCTCCCCGCTTAGCTCGCTGAAAAGCTCCTTCTCTACACACCCCACATGTGCTCCTTGTCCCTTCAGTGTTTTTCCTTCCCTCTCCACTTAAAACGTGGTTACAAAGCACGGATCCTCAGGATTTTTGCACTGGGCTACTCCAAACCCACTGTCAAATCACAGGTCTGTGGCCACAGCATGAACCACAAAAATTATACATCCACTGTTTCGTTCAGAATATTTTTTTTCTTGTTTTCCTCCTCTAAAAACTAGGTGCATCTTATGATGCAAAAAAAAACGTATTTTATACCTTAGCCAGCTCACTGGTCCATGCCCTCCAACATTTCTCCTATGAAAAGAGGGACGCCCTAAGGGAAAGCGGGACATTCTGGGATCAAATCAGAAACTGGGATGGCTTCTGTAAATCCAGGATTGTCCATGGAAAATAGGGAGACTTCGAGGGTCTGGTCAACTTAACTTAGTATGCTGACTGGCAGCAGTTCTCCAGTGGCCCTCGATGTCCCTTCCAACTCTACAATTCTATGACACTATGATTCTCATCCCTACCTGAAGATGCCACTGCATGCAATGCAGATGCTGAGATATTCCTCTTCCCCTGTACAACATTTTGAAATAAATGGAGTTATACACCTTGCCATCTAAACAGCATGAATGGTGGAGAAATTTGGTTTGCTTCATATTTGGTTTTGCTTCACATTTTAACTTGTGCCTCCCTAATACACACTTATTGAAGCAATACACAAACCAAGTCTAGTGTCCAGATCAAGGGAAGGCTTGTTCAAACCACAACCTGAATTACTGTGTCCAGTTCTAGGCACCACAATTCAGGAAACATGTTGACAAGCTGGAACATGTGCAGAGGAAGGCAACCAAGAGTCTGGAAACCAAGCCTTATGCGGAACGGTTGAGTGAGTTTAGTATGTTTAGGGATAGGTTTAGCCTGGATAACAGGAGAGTGAGAGGAGATACGATAGCCATCTTCAGATATCTAAAAGACTGTCACATGGAAGATGGAGTAATGTTGTTTTCTCTTGCTCCAGAGGCCAGGACTCGAACCTATGAAATGGAATCAAGTTACAAGAAATGAGATTCCAACTAAACATCGGGAAAGACTTTCTGACAGTAAGAGCTGTTCAACAGTGGAACAGATTCCCTCAGAAGGTGGTAGACTCTCCTCCTGCCTTGGAGGTTTTTAAGCAGAGGTTGGGTGGCCGTCTGTCATGGATGCTTTAGTTGAGATTCCTGCATTGCAGGGGGTTGGACTAGATGGCCGTCAGGGTTCTCTCCAACTCTACAATTCTATGATTCTACGAAAACACAGCTACCCATTGAAATCTACAGTGTTCCAGAGTTCGCAATGCAGTTCTCCAACAACGCCTTTTTCTTTAAAGAACTGTCTGCAAAACAGTGCAACTAATTTGCAAAAGTACTTGTAAAAATGGTGCCTGTTAGGAGAAACACTGTCCCCAAATGCTGACAATTTCCCATGAGGACTTGGGGAGGCAGGAATCACAAACCTACTGCAGCAAACTGAACTGGAGCCTGGAAAAGTGAGAAGCTGAGAAAAACCAAAACGGACAGATTCATCCATCGCTACTTCAAGGAGAGAGGGTCCCACAAGACAGCTTGAAGGAAGGAAAGGAAGACAGCTTTTCAGATTGTTATGTACTGAAGTTCTCACCCTGGGCCAGCAGGGGGATACTGTAGATAGTTTTCACTCAGGTCCACGTCAGTTATTTTAGGCGGGAAACCCTGGGTTGTTGTTGCTACAATGTTGACAGCCAGCTGCCTATAAAAGCAGGCCGGCTGAGCTGTTTGCAGTTCAGTTCTGTCCAGCTTACAAATGAAGAGCTGCTCTGGAGAAATTGCTGAGTCGTCTGCTATGTTCGCCCACAACTTAACACTGGCGACGAGGATGGGATCGATGGACATCAGAGCACAGCCAGATGCAGCCACCCTCTGAGCAGAGCTGAAACACTGAGCTGAATCACTGAGCGAAATCACTGAACAGAACCAATTCAGAGCTGACTGTTCTGGCTAGAGCACTGTGTTCCATCCATCGCCCTTCACGCCAACATCGGAATCATGGCTTCACTTGTGCCTCTACTGCCGTTTGCGCCAGCCTCTGAATCATGGGACTCCTACCTCGCTCGGTTCGACTGCTAGCTCCAAGCCAACGAGCTGACGCAAGTATCACAGGAGCGTAAGTGGGGCCTATTCCTCAGCCTCTGTGTGCCTGAGGTGTTTGAGACGGCCCGAGCATTGGTTGCGCCTGAAGCAGTCCAGGCAACACCGTGGGACACGATCCAAGAGAAGCTCCGCAACCAATACGCACCAAAGCCGTCCAAGATTGCTGCCCGCCATGCGTTCTACCACCGGAACCAGGCAGAGGGGGAGTCAATCAACAACTACACCACCGCCCTGCGACAGGCTGCAATGCACTGCAAGTTCCAAGACTTAAACGATGCCCTGATGAATTGAATCGTCTGCGGGGTCCGGGACATCCATCTGCAACGGCGTCTCCTCGCCAAGCCAGACCTCACGCTACAGAAAGCCATTAAGGAGCCTGTGGCCTCAGAAGCTGCCCAGGAGATCCGCAAGTCCAGCAGCCCGCGTCTTGTTAGGAAGCCAGTTCCAGTGCATCATGAAGAGGCCAGCAGTGATGAGGCATCCTCCAGTGAAGACGATGACGTGCACCAGACAAAGCGGGAGCACAGGAAGTTCCAACAGAAGTCCAAGGGCCAACAGGAATGTGCCAGCTGCAGAGGCAACCATTCCCGTGCCAAGTGTCGATTCAGAGACGCCATCTGTAAGAAGGCAACCAAAATGGTCAAAGGCCTGGAAAGGATGCCTTATGAGGAACGGCTAAGGGAGCTGGGCATGTTTAGCCTGGAGAAGAGGAGGTTAAGGGGTGATATGATAGCCATGTTCAAATATATAAAAGGATGTCACATAGAGGAGGGAGAAAGGTTGTTTTCTGCTGCTCCAGAGAAGCGTACACGGAGCAATGGATCCAAACTACAAGAAAGAAGATTCCACCTAAACATTAGGAAGAACTTCCTGACAGTAAGAGCTGTTCGACAGTGGAATTTGCTGCCAAGGAGTGTGGTGGAGTCTCCTTCTTTGGAGGTCTTTAAGCAGAGGCTTGACAACCATATGTCAGGAGTGCTCTGATGGTGTTTCCTGCTTGGCAGGGGGTTGGACTCAATGGCCCTTGTGGTCTCTTCCAACTCTATGATTCTATGATTCTAAGTGTTCCAGAAGGGGCCACATCGCTAAGGTCTGCCGATCGGCTCCGTCTGACACCCCCCTTCACCGACTCGCAAGTCCAAGTCTTCACTCCAGTCTGCCAAGGAAAGCTGTTTCGCTCTCACCAACTACCGCTGCCCGTCTGGAACCACGATTGGCCAAACCGACTCGCCTATGCGACGCAAGATGAACGTCACGGTGCTCACTGAAGGAGCTCCATGTGACATGGAGATCGACACCGGGTCTGCCCTGTCCATTGTGTCTTGGAGCACCATCAAAAGACTGGTACCCAGAGTGTCCAAAAGGCAACTCGACTCTCACCGCATACACCTGAGAGACTACCAGGGAAACGACATTCCCGTGGTAGGCGTTGGCCGGTTCCGGATCGCCTTCAAGGATTTTTCAGGCCTGCTCCGACTGGTGGTGGTAGAAGGTCAGCGGCCAAGCCTCCTCGGGCTAGACTGGTTTGATGCCCTCGGCCTGGAAGTCACCGGCATCAACTGCATCTCTAACGCAGAGACTGAGGGTCTGGTCAAAGACTTTGCCGAGGTTTTTGACGGCACTTTGGGGCAATATACAGGTACGCCCATCTCCTTTAGCCTTGATCCACAAGTTGTCCCCATCAAGCTAAAGCCACGCCAGGTTCCCTTTGCTCTCAAGGCTAAGGTGGACGAACAACTGGACAAGCTGATCACCCAAGGAGTTTTGGAGCCGGTTGACCACGCCAAGTGGGAAACCCCCATCGTCACGCCTGTCAAGCCAGACGGGTTGGTGAGAATCTGCGCTGACTACAAGTGCACGATCAACAAGACACTTCAGCAGCACGATTATCTGGTTCCTGCTGTCCAACCCCTGCTGCATTCCCTAGGTGAGGGTAAGGTCTTCGCTAAGCTGGACCTTGCCCAAGCCTATCAACAACTGCCCGTCGATGATGCCACTGCTGAAGCCCAGACGTCACCCACCGAGGGGCATTCTGTTGCCGCTGGTTGCACTTCGGGGTGAGTGTGGCTCCTGGCATCTTCCAAAGCCTTATGGAGCGTCTCCTGCAAGGGCTTCCAGGCATGGTACCATATTTTGATGACGTCTTGGTGTCCGCAGACTCACACCAGCAGCTGTTCGAGCGCCTCCGCGCCGTGCTGACCAGGTTCCAGGAGGCCGGGCTCAAGGTAAAGAGGGAGAAGTGCCAGATCGCCGTTCCACAGGTAGAGTTCTTGGGCTATCTTATCGACGCCTCCGGCCTTCACCCGACCACATCCAAGATCCGCGCTGCTGTGGGGAGACTGCGTCGTGATTCCCCAAAGACTCCATCAACGCGTCCTGGAGGCTCTGCACGTTGGCCACCCGGGAATTGTCAAAATGAAGGCGTTGGCTCGGTGTTACGTCTGGTGGCCTAACATGGATGATGCCATCACTGCCTGTGTGTCCACCTGTCAAGCGTGCTAAGAATCGAGGCCTGCACCACCGGCAGCTAAGGGACACACCTGGGAGACACCAAAGACACCCTGGTCGAGGGTGCACATCGATCTGGCTGGCCCCTTTCACGGCCGGACCTTTATGGTAGTGGTGGACGCCTATTCCAAATGCCTGGAGGTGGCCCTGATGCCCTCCACCACTACCGAGGCCGTCATCCGGGTGCTGCAAGGCCTGTTTGCGACGCATGGGTGTCCTGATGTCCTTGTCTCCAACAACGGACCGCAGTTCACGTCAGGCACTTTTGAGCGGTATCTTTTGGGACTGGGCATCCGCCATGCCCTAACAGCACCCTTTCATCCATCCAGCAACGGGCAAGCGGAGAGAATGGTGCACTCAGCAAAAGAGGCACTGGCACGCCTGGACCGGGGAGACTGGCACGAGCGGGTCGCCGAATACTTGTTCATGCAACACATCACCCCTCATGCGGCCACAGGGCGGAGTCCTGCTGAGCTGCTTATGGGCCGCCGCCTCAGGTCACTGCTCGACTGGCTGCACCCGGACTTTACTGTGGCCGAACCCCCAGGCTGTGCCAACGCACCACGGTCATTTGTTCCAGGAAACCAGGTCTTTGCCCGGAACTATGTGGGGAACATTCCTTGGGTGCCAGCCACAGTAGTGGGAGTCCCTGGACCTCGCTCGTACCAGGTGGCACTCGAAGACGGACGCTTGTGGCGCCGGCACATAGACCAGCTTAGGTGCAGGGTTGGGGACTTGGACACTACCGTGGTGCCCCCAACTGCGCTCGTGGCTCCGGAACAGACACTTACAGATGGTGAGGCTCCACCTACACCTCCCTCGCAAACTGCCAGCGTGGAGCCGAACCAAGCCGCTTCAGAGGGTCTGCCAGACTTACCACAGGCTCAGACCACTCCACTTGCGGAGGCTCCACCCACAGCAGCGGATCTCGGGCATTTGGTTTCAACGCCACCTAGGGTCGCACCACAGCCTCAGCAAGAATTGTGTGGCCCCCCCCCCCGGACTTGGCTACCAGTCCCCGGCGGTCTGGCAGAGTTTCCAAGCTCCCAACTTATTTAAAGGACTATGTTGTTGGACATGTATCACTGTTGGTCTAAGTATGGGAAATGTAACCGATATGCTTTTGTGCCTAATTGAACCATTACGTGTAGTGCTGTATATAAGGAAACCATTACGATTGTAACTAACGCCTTATCTCGGTGGGGAGGGGTGTTATGTACTGAAGTTCTCACCCTGGGCCAGCAGGGGGATACTGTAGATAGTTTTCATTCAGGTCCACGTCAGTTATTTTAGGCGGGAAACCCTGGGTTGTTGTTGCTACAATGTTGACAGCCGGTTTCCTATAAAAGCAGGCCGGCTGAGCTGTTTGCAGTTCAGTTCTGTCCAGCTTACAAATAAAGAGCTGCTCTGGAGAAATCACTGTGTCGTCTGCTATGTTCGCCCGCAACTTAACACAGATAGTTTTACTTGCTCTGCAAATTGCCATGCTGGCTTTTTCAGTTTCTTGGTTCTCACCCCACCAGAGTTCAAGGAAGCGGCTCCTTGCTTTGTTCAGGAAAACAAGCAGCACTCCCTTCTGTGTCTGCCCCATCAGGCCAGAGAAGCTTGTTGAAACAAAATGCCTCCAATTGTTTTCCAGAAAGTGCAAATCATGGTCACCTACAGTCACAAACATGTGCTTCCCGCTGCTCAGCAGGCTGAGAAGTCCATTTTTATCAGAGCCAGCTTGAATTTCAGTCTGTGGGTCTGCTCTGCCCACATTTTATACCCTCAACAGCACCTTTTGCAAAACCAGAAGACATTCATCAGATTGCCAGCGCCTAAAAACCACCACTTAAAATTATTCAGTTATCCAGGCCGGAGGGGGGGGGGGACCTGATAAGTGACAAGTGCTGGCCTGCAGCAGAGGCAAAGGAGGTGGGGGCAGGCCCCCCGCAGCTGCTACAGCCTGAAGTCGTCAGGAGCAGGTTTGAGATAAAAAGGATATGCTGGAAGAGCTCCAGGCAAGTCAGAAAAGGTACAGTTTCACACATGTTAATCCCGGAGCTCAAGATTTGCTGGCAAATGACAGCAAGCAGAATCCTGGGTACTGAAATCTAAAGCAGAACATGAGTCGGTCAGGAGGGGGGGGGGTTCATTTGTAATGCAGAAATGCTCTTTTTTAAAAAATATATATATATATTTATTGAGTTTCCAAAAATTTAAATTTAAACACTACAAACAAAAAAGGAAAAAAGGGGGGGGAAACAAATGAAAAACAACACAATACAATACAAAAACACTACAAAACTAACACATAAGACAAATAAAACAAAACAAAGACCATTTAAAACATATTAAACAATTTCAATGTCATATCTTTCGTTCGCTTATTTCCACGACTTCCTCACACCTCCCTTTTTGTATTCCACATCAATTAATTATTTCAGCAATTCCTTTCCATCCTCCCCTGTTTTCTATCCTATAATTATCTTAACACATTCTAACCTTATTTTCATAGAATTCTAGGGTTGGAAGGGACCCTGAGGATCATCTAGTCCAGCCCCCTTTTGTTCCCTTTAATACTCTATTGATCTATTTATCATAGAATCATAGAGTTGGAAGAGACCACAAGGGCCATCGAGTCCAACCCCCTGCCAAGCAGGAAACACCATCAGAGCACTCCTGACATATGGTTGTCAAGCCTCTGCTTAAAGACCTCCAAAGAAGGAAACTCCACCACACTCCTTGGCAGCAAATTCCACTGTCAAACAGCTCTTACTGTCAGGAAGTTCTTCCTAATGTTTAGGTGGAATCTTCTTTCTTGTAGTTTGGATCCATTGCTCCGTGTCCGCTTCTCTGGAGCAGCAGAAAACAACCTTTCTCCCTCCTCTATGTGACATCCTTTTATATATTTGAACATGGCTATCATATCACCCCTTAACCTCCGCTTCTCCAGGCTAAACATGCCCAGCTCCCTTAGCCGTTCCTCATAAGGCATCGTTTCCAGGCCTTTGACCATTTTGGTTGCCCGCCTCTGGACACGTTCCAGTTTGTCAGTGTCCTTCTTGAACTGTGGTGCCCAGAACTGGACACAGTACTCCAGGTGAGGTCTGACCAGAGCAGAATACAGTGGCACTATTACTTCCCTTGATCTAGATGCTATACTCCTATTGATGCAGCCCAGAATTGCACTGGCTTTTTTAGCTGCCGCGTCACAATGAGGTCTCTGTTATTCTTCTCTCCCTTAATTTTGACCCAAATGCTCTCACTTTGGCTTTGAGGTTCTAAATCTTGGATCTCTTCACAGGTATACACATCCCTGACATATAACGCCACTCCTCCTCCTTTCTTGTCTGGTCTGTTTCTCTGAAATAGATTGTATCCCCCCATTATTACATTCCAATCGTGGGACTTATCCCACCAGGTTTCAGTGATGCCTATTATGTCATATTTAGTTTGCTGTACCAAGAGCTCAAGCTCATCTTGTTTATTTCCCATGCTTTGCGCATTAGTGTACAGACATTGAAGTCCATTAATCATTCCCCCGTGTCTCTTATTTAAGGATTTTTTCCTCCCACCACATTAGTCAGTTTAAAGCCCTCCTGATGAGGTTTCTGAGCTTTACACTGACTAATGTGGGGGAGGGAGACAGTGCTCCTGAAGGTAGGAGTTTATCAATTGATGAAGATGATCATCCAAATGTCATAGACCAAATGGAGTAAACAGCACGCAGACCTAGTGGTGGGAGGAAAAAATCCTTAAATAAGAGACACGGAAGAACCCCGACCAAACCTAAGAGGAGGCATGTAGTGGTGATAGGGGATTCCCTACTGAGGGGAACAGAAGCAGTGATCTGTGGGCCTGACAAGATATCTCGGGAAGTGTGCTGTCTCCCCGGGGCTAAGATCCAAGATGTAACTGAACGACTGCAAGGAATCATAAAACCCACCGACAAATACCCCTTCCTCTTGGTTCATGTGGGAACCAATGACACTGCAAGCAATAGCCTCCAGAAGATCAAGAGACTACGAGGCTCTCGGCAGAAAATTGAAGCAACTAAATGCACAAATTGTCATCTCATCTGTCCTCCCAGTTGAACGATGTGGCCCAGGGAGAGAGGGGAAAATAGTGGAAGTGAACAGCTGGCTTCGCAAATGGTGTAAACAGGAACGGTTTGGATTCTTAGATCATGGACTGCAGTTTCTTGAAGATGGACTTCTGGCAAGTGATGGGCTGCACCTCACAACGGTTGGGAGAAAAGTTTTTGCCAAAAATCTCAGAAACCTCATCAGGAGGGCTTTAAACTGACTAATGTGGGGGAGGGAGACAGTGCTCCTGAAGGTAGGAGTCTATCAATTGATGAAGATGATCATCCAAATGTCATAGACCAGATGGAGCAAGCAGCACGCAGACCTAGTGGTGGGAGGAAAAAAATCCTTAAATAAGAGACACGGGGGAATGATTAATGGACTTCAATGTCTGTACACTAATGCGCAAAGCATGGGAAATAAACAAGATGAGCTTGAGCTCTTGGTACAGCAAACTAAATATGACATAATAGGCATCACTGAAACCTGGTGGGATAAGTCCCACGATTGGAATGTAATAATGGAGGGATACAATCTATTTCAGAGAAACAGACCAGACAAGAAAGGAGGAGGAGTGGCATTATATGTCAGGGATGTGTATACCTGTGAAGAGATCCAAGATTTAGAACCTCAAAGCCAAAGTGAGAGCATTTGGGTCAAAATTAAGGGAGAGAAGAATAACAGAGACCTCCTTGTGGGAGTTTACTATAGACCCCCAAGCCAAACGGAGGACATAGATGATGCCTTCCTGGAACAGATGGCCAAGCATGCAAAAGGAAGGGAGATAGTAGTAATGGGGGACTACAATTACCCGGATATTTGTTGGATGTCAAACTCAGCCAAGAGCATAAGGTCAAACAGATTCCTCACTGGCCTTGCAGACAACTTCATTGTCCAGAAAGTGGGAGAAGCAACAAGAGGAACAGCCATTTTAGATCTGGTCCTAACCAATGTTGATGACCTGGTTAGTGGGGTAGAAGTGGAAGGATCATTAGGCGCGAGTGATCATGCTCTTCTGAAGTTTACTATACAGCGGAAAGGATCAGCCAAGCATACTAGGACTCAATTTCTTGACTTTAAGAAAGCCGACTTCATAAAACTTAGGGAAGTGCTGGGTGAGATCCCATGGACAGTAATACTAAAAGGAAAGGGAGTTCATGATGACTGGGAGTTTGTTAAGAGGGAGATAGTAAAAGCACAACGTCAGGCAATACCAATGAGACGGAAACATGGAAGGTGCCCAAAGAAGCCAGGGTGGCTATCTAAAGAACTTTTAACTGAGTTAAGATTAAAAAAGGATGTGTACAAAAAATGGAAAAGGGGGGAAACCACCAAAGAGGAATTCAAACAAATAGCCAGCACGTGTAGACACAAAGTCAGAAAAGCTAAAGCACAGAACCAAGCTGGGAGGGGTATCTAATGTCACAGAAGACAGAATTGGAATTCAATATGATCTTAATAGATTGGAGAACTGGGCCAGAACTCACAAAATGAATTTCAATAGGGACAAATGTAAGATTCTACACTTAGGCAGGAAGAACTAGATGCATAAATTTAAGATGGGGGACTCCTGGATTGGCAGTAGTATATGTGAAAAAGATCTAGGGGTCTTGGTGGACCACAAGCTAGATTCTTGGCAAATCTGTCTGTCTCATAGGGCCAGTTCATGCATGATTGGCAATCCCTTGTGAGATTTCCTTGGGAGGTGTCAAGTTGTGTGAATTGGTGGCTCTACAGTGAGGAACCTTAGTATGTGTTTGCATGTCTTATGTTGAGATTAAGATGGGACTTTTTCAAGTCACTGCCGATCGGAGGTCAAATGGTTGTCTTCTGCTTTTCATATTTTGGCATCCTTGCCTCCAAAGTTACTAATTCTCTTGACTTCTGAGTCTCTTCCAGCTTTGGCAGTGGAGCTTGCAAATTCCTTTAACTTGTACAGCTGAGTAACTGACGGTGCATTTAAGAAGTCATTGCATACAAAGCTGAGAGATTAAATTACCAACAGTCTTAAAATCGTCCCCAAATGCTTGTATCTCTATAAAGCTTCAATCTTATCGTCTGCTGGCCAGAATGTTGTGCATATCATGTTCCCCTTTGAGGGGCTATGGCAATGATATTATCTAATACTCTCAAAGTGATTAACATATTGCCCACTATTACTATTATACTATTTGCATACCACCTTTCATCTGCGGTTCACAGCAAAAAAATACTATATAGAAACATCACATGCATAATAAAAACAAGAACAAGAACAAACCAAACCAATAACCTCCTCCCCACCCCCCATTCCCACAAACACATTTAGAAGGATTTAAGATGATAGGCAGCCAAAGGCCTGGTTGAAGAGCAGCGTTTTCACCAGGTTCCTGGTTCAGTTACAGGAACCCCCCCCCCTTTTTATTTAATACTTCGGCTATAGCTACTAATTTATTTATTTATCTATCTATCTATCTATCATCGATCTTATATGTCACCTTTTCCTCTAAGGAGCTCCAGATGTCATATGTGGTTCTCTGCCTCCTTATATAATCCACACAACCACCCTGAAGTTAGACTGAGAAACAGTGACTGGCCCAAGTTCACCCAGTAAGCTTCATGGCAGAGTGGGGATTTCAACTCTGGTCTTCCATATCCCAGTCCAGTACTCTGACCACAGCAACACACTGGCTCCCCGAACATCTTGTAGGTTGGCAAGGAACAAAATAAGTATTAAATGACAATTAATGAATGCCAATATCCAAGTTTGGGCACATTCTCTCTTTGGTGAGAGAACCCCAGCAGAGATTTTAAATAACAAAATATGTACCATACTAAAGCATGGAAATATAGGCTGTTAGACCTTTAGATTGTGCCCTTGTGTTGCTCTTCCCCCAGCCTAGAAAAAGACCACACACTTGGTAAATTAAAAATGCACTCCAATCTATTTTACTGAAGAGAGTGTGAATGATTGGAAATCTGCAATAACTTGGTTGCTAAGGTGTGGCTCACTTCCTGATCCACCTCCTTTATTCTTGCTCTCTGATTTGAGACATATAAGCTATCTAGATTATTTGGTTCTCCACAGTAGTGTTATAAATAGAGGATCCTGCCCAGTGACTAAAAGGCAACAATGTCTGCTTCACAACCTGAGTGTTTTAGATGAAGCTGCGAAGTCATCTATGTGTTTCTTTGCTTTTTGTCAAACCCAAATGGGAAATAACAATTTTTCCTTCCCTCATTGGAGAGGCACAGATGAAACAAAATTAAACGCTCAGGCAAGTTGGACTACTAGTTTAAGAATTGGGTGCAGGCTGGGAGGAACCCATATAGACTCTTAAGAGCATGGATGAAAATACTAACATTTGAAGTTGAGGACATGATGTGGTGGAATGCCGCAGCAGGATTTGCCAGCAGGAGTTCGGGATGGGTACATAAGTTATCACTGAGCACTGCAAATTACCATAACTCAATGCTAAATAAAGCCTGTCCTAATGCTAGAGTCTGCTGACCGGGCCCTTCCTGCAGCAACAATGATAACCCCTTGTCCAACCATAACAATAGATTCTGCTGTTTGTCTTCTCTGGCTACAGGCTGGAGAGTGCTGGAAAATTGAGGGGATGGAGTGATGCCCCAAGTGGGGAAAGGTTGCAGCACTTTGGACTTTTCAGCTTAGAAAAAAGGCAAGTAAGGGCTGAGTGCACCATAAGTCCATAAAATGATGCATGACATGGAGCAGGTGAATGTCAAGCAAGACTAGTTTTCCTCCTTTCTCATAACACTAGAAGATTCAGGATAGATCAAAGAAAGGACTTATTCACACGGCGCTTACTGAAATGATGGAACTCACTTCCCCAACAAGCAGCAATGCTCACTTAGGGTGGCTAAAGGAGGGTTAGACAAATTCTCAGGGACACGGGTGGCGCTGTGGTCTAAACCACTGAGCCTCTTGGGCTTGCCGATCGGAAGGTCGGCAGTTCAAATCCCCGTGACAGGGTTAGCTCCCGTTGCTCAGTCCCTGCTCCTGCCAGCCTAGCAGGTTCAAAAGCATGTCAAGTGCAAGGAGATAAATAGGTACCGCTCTGGCGGGAAGGTAAACGGCGTTTCCATGCACTGCTCTGGTTTTGCCAGAAGTGGCTTAGTCATGCTGGCCACATGAGCCAGAAAAACTTTCTGCAGACAAACGCCGGCCTGTAAAGCGAGATGAGCGTGCAACCCCAGAGTCATCCGCGGCTGGACTTAACTGTCAGGAGTCCTTTACCTAGACAAATTCAGGGAGGACAATAAGGCTCTCCATGGCTCCTAGTCATGATAACTGTGCCCTGACTCCATGGTCAGAGGCAGTACTGCTTCTGAATCCGTGGCTGGAGACCCAGGAGGGGGAAGTTCTTGTGCTCAGCTCCGGCTTGTGGGTTCCCCACTGGGGCATTCGGTTGGCCCCTGTGGGAACAGGATGCTGGACTAGACGGGCCATTGGCCTGATCCAGCAGGCTCTTCTTTTCTGTTAGTTCCTATTGTGGTCTTTGCAATGCATTTTACAATATGTTTTGTTCTGAGATTCTTGTGTACTTTATGGTTTTTATTTCTAGTCTATTGACTGAAATAAACTGATGAATAAAGAGGATATAGTCTTTCTCTCTCTCTCACACACACACACACACACACACAGAGCTCCAGACTTGGATTGGGGCCATAAGTAATCTGGATCTAGAGTAGCCATTGCTCAACAGCTGCTTCCCTTAACTGTTCTTATATTTTCCAGACATCTGAGGTTTTGCGTGCTCTTGTTGGGGTGGAGTAAGGAAATGGAGGTTAAATGTTAAGCAGACCTATGAAATTTGCATTCCTTTTTGGATTTTGGAAAAGGCCACCATTAACTCAACCTTGCCTCCTCATTTGCCAAAACTGTGTGTTACTACCATTAGATGACAAATCTCTGAATGACAAAAGATTATGTTGATTATCACCCTGAAGTAGCATTCATGGCCTTCCTTTGTACATTTCAGAATTATGCCTGTGGTAGATTGATTTAAGATGTTTGCTAAACAGGGAAGAATAGAGCAATAATTTCTTGAGACATGCATCAGTTTCTCCAAACACACACCTTGGCTCTGGAATCCATTCAAATATTTCCACTAAGCACAGCAGTTCATAAGCTATTTAAACTGCTGTTTTAAATTGTAACAGCACTTCCATCTAGACATAGAGGAAACGGGAGCTATGTCTTGGGACTTGGTCTACTGTTGATGAAACTTCACTATGCAAGAACACCCCTGAGGAGGAAATATCACTGGAATTAGAAGCCACAATTATTCCAAAACTAACTGGTTCTACAAGAAACTGAATATATTCCAAGGGTTCAGAAATTCTAATTTTCTAATATGGTGCAAGACTTCAGCAAGGCACCGGGACTAGCACATCAATATGTTCACCCAAAGGTTTTGATGCCCATTAGCAGTTCAGTGTTTGGACACCACTAACTCTACTGAGAATATCTAGAGAATATGTGAGGATATATAATACCAGATTTCCACAAGCACTCGTTTTCACACAGTCTACAGTATACAAACGGTTTAAAAAACGGAAAAGAAACGTCCTCAGCTCAGTGGTAGAGCACCTGCTTTGCATGCAGGTGGTCTCAGATATAATCCCCAGCATGACCAGATGGGGCTGAGAGAGGCCCTTGCCTGAAACCCTGGAGAGTGGCTGCCAGTCAGTGTGGACAATACTGAGCTAGAGGCACCACTGGTCTGACTCAGTCTAAGGCAGCTTCCAGGGTTCCTAATGCTTCTTCCTACCTTAACTGATCTACATTCCTACTCTTTCTACATTAAAAATCCTGGAAACAAGTATCTTGGTGGTCACAGACCTACTGTGGTGGTCAGCAAGGTCTGGGAAGCACCCCTGGTGGCATCTGAAGGGACCTAAGCATTACTGAAACACTTGATAGGGTAAACCATCCTCAATCCATTTCATGCATGCCCTCTTGCCTCCAGAGCTTCCTCAAACCTAGCCTCCCATACCAATAAACAATATAGGCACTGTGGGTTGGTATCCAAGAGACCGAGTCTTGCATCTCATGTAATTACCGTATTTTTCGCTCCATAAGATGCACTTTTTTCCTCCTAAAAAGTAAGGGGAAATGTCTATGCGTCTTATGGAGCGAATGTGTGGTCAATCACTGGCTCCCTTTCTGGCCCCACCCCCTTGCCCAGGCCTCCATGGTTGAATGTTCTGCAAGGAGGCTGTTCGTTTCCCCAGCGACATGTGACTGGCTGATTAGATTATCTGTCTGAAAACTGTAGAAACGGCTCCCTTTCCTTTCCTAAAGAAGCTGCAGAACTGTGAGTTGAACCCCATAAAAACAGGATTTTTTTCCCTTTGCAAAGTGAGCTCAACAACTTTGAGCAGATCCTCAAAAAAGGGGCTTTTCCCCTTTGGAAAGGAAGCTGCACAACTGTGAGCTGATCCTCAAAAAACAGGGCATTCCCCCTTTCCTCCTCTAAAAACTAGGTGCGTCTTATGGGGCGGAAAATACGGTAAACTAGGTGCAGTTTCCTGCATTCCAGCCGTTCCTATTTGCTAGTGGAAGTTCTAATTCTGGCGGTTCTTTCTCCAGCAGTGGATGGTGTCCATTGGGACTGGCAGGGCATAAGCCAGGGAGACCAACAGGAGGTGGCACCAAGAGCCCATGGCAGGCAGAGCCAATTATTTTCTTTTTATAATATTTTTTATTAAATTTTCAAATTTTGCAAATTCTTTTAGAATAAGTTGACTTCCCACCAACCCTCCCATTGTGTTCTTTTATTCCCATATAAAGATGCTATGTTAGTTATATTTTATCAATTATATACGTTATTCTAAATTATTAAACTGCAAATTATTATGTTGCTATACTTCAAATCCTGCATACGCTTTAACATAACCATGATCTTTTTTCAAATATTCCACAAAGTATTTCCATTCATCAATTTTATTTCTCATTTTGTTCTCTCATTCTCAGTTAGTCTAGCCATCTCAGCATATTCCATCATCTTCATAAGTCAATCTTCTTTCATTGCGACTTCTTCTTTCCATCTTTGTGTGTACAGCGGTGCCTCGCAAGACGAAATTAATTCGTTCCGCGAGTTTTGTCGTCTTGCGATTTTTTTCGTCTTGCGAAGCACAGCGTCGGGAAAGTTTTGGAAAAGCTTCAAAAATCACCAAAGTCTTTAAAAACTTCAAAAAAGGCTACCACACCGCATTCTATGAGTTGCTCCTCGAAGTCAAGTCGCAACTGTATTAACGGTGTTAAGAAAAAGGAAACAAACCTGCAAGACGTTTCCATCTTGCGAAGCAAGCCCATAGGGAAAATCGTCTTGCGAAGCAGCTCAAAAAACAAAAAACCCTTTCGTCTAGCGAGTTTTTTGTCTTGCGAGGCATTCGTCTTGCGAGGTACCACTGTACTCTTGTTGCTGCTGTTGTAGCACACATAAACAGATTAAACAGTTCCTTCAGAAGCTCTGGTCTAATTATACCTAACAGAAAGGCCTCAGGTTTCTTGGGAATCACCACTTGAAACATTAAAAAAACAACTCATTATAAATCATTTCCCAATAGACAGGGGGAGCCAATTAATGCTAGTTTGCCGACGTGCTTCTCACTGCTGAGCTTGACAAGGGCAGCACTGAGACGCAGGAGGGGGGAGCTGGCAGGCAGTTCACCCCCTGGACTGGTTTAAGACGACTCAGAAATTTCAAGTGGTCCAGAATGCAAGGGCTGGATTACTGGCAGAGGTTCTGCTTAGGTCCCACATAACCCCTAGTTTAAAACAGTTACACTGGTTGCCGGTTTGTTTCAGGGTCCAATTCAAGGCGCTCACATTTGTGTTGGAAGTCCAACATGGCGCAGGCTTCCCTTGCCCTTCCCTACAGACCCTCTCAGGTGCTGAGGTCAGCAAAGGGGGCCCTCTTGGTAGTTCCTCTGCCCTCAGAGCCTTAGGGGGCAGCAGCCTGGGAGAGGGCATTATCTGGGGTGGCCTCCACTTGTGATACTCTGCATGCACAGAGGTGTATCTGACACCTTCACCATACAGCTTTTGGGTGATGCTGAAAACGCCCCTCTTTATCCTAGCTTTTGATACTTGAGGTATATATTTTAGGACCCACCTTAGTATTTGTGATTGTAAATTGTTCTAAACAATGGCTGTACCCCACCGTGGAACCTTAGGGTAAAGAGTGGGCATTAAATGATGGTGATGAATAAGAAGACAGGCAGGTGACGGCTGGGTGAGGGCAGATTGAGGTCAGTGGGGCAGAGCCCCATTCCCCTTAATGGACTACTCTTCCCAATCTTGCATTTTGCAGAGATTTTATTAAAATGCATTACTGCTGGTTGCCATCCTTCAGGTTCCCGCTCCTTCCCCAGGCTCTCCAGAAGTTCAGCCCTTAAAGCTGGGAGGAAATAATACATCTTGATTAGTAGTCGGGACTCGTCTGCCCATGAGCCACACTGACAGAGCGGGGCTCTTTGCAAAAGGGCTTTCATGCAGCTCCACACTCTGCTTTAAAGTCCCGAGAGTCGGGCCAATGACGCCTGGTGATGTCATCCCTCCAGGATGGGGAGATAAGGATGTGACCTGCCAGCAACAGAATGTTCCTCGCTCCTGCTCTAAACTCTGCAGTAGTGTGAAGGCTTTCTTGTTCAGGAAGGCTTTGGTTGCTTGTGAACTTTGATTGGGTCTTTTTTCCCATTTATGTAAATGATGGCAGTGGTGCACCTACTCTGACTCAGCTGTCATTCCTGCATTTCGAGAAGCTTGGGCTAGGTGACCCGTGGGGTCCTTTTCAGCCCTACACCTCTCTTCTTCTGTGATCCATTCATTTCTGGTTACTTGCACAATTTTGGATTGGAGTTTTATAGTAAGAACAACAAGAGCTATGAGTTTCTTTTCTGTCATTGCACCTGCACTCAGGAATACCCTTTTTTCTACCATATGTGAAGTGCTGCCTATCAGTTGCTTTCCCCTGACCCATAATGCTGTGCTCTTCTGCTACTGAATTTCTGTTTTTAATTATGCCCTTTTATCTTTTTATGTTGTATTCCTGCATGCCACTTAGGCACGTCTAAATATTAAGCAGTTTTAAAATGGTTTTTAAATAGAATAAGTAGAATTATTTAAAAGGTGCTGCCAAGAGACGCAGAATATCAGAGTTGCTAACCAGACTTCCATTTCGTTCCCTCAGAGCGGCTTTAGAGAAGGGAGGGCTCAGCGCTTGGCCCTGGACTCTTCTGCTCTTCAGGGTTCACTTTACCTGCTGATTTCTTTTGGTTGTTCATAGTAATTACACATAATGCAGAGATACTATCACTACTAATTAATTCCAATATTTACTAATGCTGCTTTGGGTGTTCATAAAACTGAAAAGACAGGACAGAAATGGTTTTAAAATGTAAATAAAATTAAAACACACCCACAATTAAATTCTCCGTAAAGAAGGCTCATAGCTGCATTATAGGTGTCTGGGGAAACAGAACTGGCAAGTCAGTTGATTCCTGTCCAATACGCCGCAGATTTTCTTGTTGTCACTTCATTTTCCAATGAACTTTGCCATAAAGAAATATCGAACTATTTACAAATATCTTAATGGAAAATTCCCTCAACGATCCAAGCCTCGAAGCCTGATTATATTTCCTGTGCTTACCTTCCAGAGCAAAACCAGATGTGTAAGGTGCACGCAGAGGGATCCTAGCATTTCCTTCACCAAAAACTGAACTCTCTGATCCTTCAGAACTTGCATACATGCCTTGCTTTAGGCTTAAGGGAAAGCACATGTGCTTGGCGGGGGGGGGGGCAGTGTGAGAAAGTGAGGCTGGTTTAACTCAAATTCATTCTGCCAAAGCAGAACTGAAGGCTCCGTGGGTCAAGGTTGGTCATCGTTCAGCTTTAAAATACACCTTTAAAAAAATGTTTGCACAGATCGGTTTGTCAGTTTAAAATTGTTTCAGTGCTATGATTGCAAGGAATCCCACTGTTGAGGCAGAAGATATTCATTCTGTGGATTGATTTATGTACAAGGCTCTCCCTGTAGCCGGTGGATAGAATTACTGGGGAGGAATGCCAGCACTGAGCAACTTAAGCCTAGGGAACCTAGCCTTGATCTAGCACTGGTTGGAAGAGCGCGAGAGCTCACCAAAAGCTGATTCCTTCTGCTTCTTAGGGATGGAGGCAAAATTCATTAGGACACATTTTTAAGTGAGCTGACCGAATTTGCTTCAGTTGGGAGTGTGGGATGGAAACTGTATTTTTTTCAGGGCTGGGGGGGATGCATACAGAAATATGTGTTTTATGAAATGCATTGAAAAGTACAGATTTTCTGGGGGAATGCATACAAAACAGCATGTTTTAGGAGAAAATGCATTGAAAAGAATGCAGAAATATGTATTTTAAAGAAAGAATGTATACATCGTAGGTATTTTAGGGGAAAGTGGATCATTTTAAAAGCTATTTAGGTTTCTCTCTTTTTTTAGCTGCTGTGAGTACCTAGCCATGGGTGGCAGGGGGGCAACTGCCCCCCCAATCAAGTAAATAAATTAAAATACTTAACTTAAAATGCATGCATTAGGGGAAAGTGCACATAAAATGCATATGTGAAAAGAACACATGAAATATTGTGGGAAATTGCTTGCAAAACTCGGTCCATCGTCCCAAATTACACACAAAAAGACATGTTTTACGAGAAATATGCAATAATCTTGCAAACTGATTCTGAAGTGCCGAGAACTGGTAGAATGAGAAACAGAGACAAACCGAAACGGTCAGATTCCTCCGCCAGACGGCAACAGCACTGAGCAGTCACTCAGAAGGAACTTGCACTTCATGCAAAAAGGGGTCTGCCTTGCCCTTGGGGAGGAGAAGCCACAGCTTTCTTGCCCAGCAGCTGATTGGGGTCCCACGAAGTTTAGCAAGCGTGTGCCTCCTGCCTGAACGCTTAGAACCAGCTTCTATAACATGAATCCCCAGAGAAGCTCTCCAGACTCTCAGAATCTCCCTTGTTCCCAGCAAAATGGGCTGCTTCAAGATGGTTGGCAGCAGTGCTCATGAGCACCTGAAAAAGGTCCGCTAATGCCAGGCATTTTAAGAGAATTCAGAAGGAGTCTCCGAACTTGCAATTTATTTTGTTTACTACTCCAACATACCCAAAGAAACCATTTACAGTTTTATCACACCACTCTGGAGCTTAGAATGAACTGGCAGGATGGGGGGGGCGGAGTTGCTCTTCGTCTGGGCACTTTCCCCCCTTTTTTCTTAAATGTCTTAATTGTGCTATTCTCACCCGTCCTGGCATAGTGGAAGGGCAGGATAAATAACAGACCCAGTACTGACCAGAGAGGCCTGCCCATCTCAGTCCAGACAATGCAATCATTTCAAGAGCAACGTGCTCTGGGGGGCCCTGACTAACCAGCGCAACACAAAAGGAAGCAAGTCAGGACCATACACGTTTTGAAAATATAAGCTGTTAAAAGTTGCTAGTAACCCTGTTTAACCTGTGCAGAGAACCTGAGTAACTTAGCATGACAACCACATTCTTTAGGAACAATGGAAATGTCAATCCCAATGTGTGTTTGGGGGCGGGCCGGGCGTTGCTACCCAAAGGAAATACTACATTTCTCAGAAGTCAGCATATGGTTATTACTAGGCTGTAGGGAGAGGGGGGTCCCTCCTTCAGCAGAGATTAAAGTTGTTGTGGACCTCACCGTGCCTTCGGGACAAAAATGCCACTCACTTACCCACAATGGGTGAATTCTTAAGGATGAAAAACATACATTCATCTAGGGGGATTAACAACCAGATCAGGGTGTTATTGCACGGTTGAGCCCTGAGATCAAACTGAAATGGAATTTCTGCTGGGACAGCTTTGCAAGTTGAGCAGTGAGAACCACTTCATTTGAAAGCCAGCGTGAATATAGCATTCTGGGACAGCTGGGTGCAACCTCCCCTTTGTCATAGGCTTGTGGTAGGTCAAATGCTCCTCCTCTGCCCCAGTTCCCCATCTGTGATATGCAAAGCTTACTGGGCCACCTACTGCCATGCTCAGAAAGCACACTTTTGGGTCTGCCTTTGGTGCCTGGAAACCCATGATTAGGAACTTTTGTGCTTTTTTGCTCTGCTAAATTAGCAGCCCTATAAGAAAAAGCTCTACAAATACTGTTGTGGGTTGTGGGGGTCAGTCTGGATGATGCTCCGAGTCCCTTCCCGTTCTTTCTGTCCTTTGGGAGGATTAGAATCTAAATAGAGGATTCCATTGCTGAAGGAGTCAAGTTTCTTTGTAAGACAAGGACCTTAGCAGGTCGCTTAAGTGTCTTCATCCTCATACCAAAAGAATAAGATAGCCTGCAAGAGCTGCAACTAAGGGAGGCTGTCCTTTAGGTTAGCGGGTGGACCTTTCCTCCACGCCCCTCACCTGCCTCCTAGGTAGAAGAACAACAGCTAGAATGTAGGCAAGAGAGCAGAAGCAGAAGCCGGCTGGACACTGGAGATGGCGAGACCTGCTTGTTCTGTGCTGGATCCAAAGGTGTGACTAATGGAGAAGAAATATCTGTCGGGGTGCTAATGCTGTAAACCCCTCCATCTTATGTTCACATCGTGCATATGTGTAAAGAAAACCACATATCCTAAAGACACCCCAGACTCCCCTGACCTTCATCCCAAAAGGGTAAGTGTGCCTGGAACCCCTGAAATCTCTCCCCACTTGGACATTGGGGTGGTATGTAACAATATATGAAGGAACCTACCATGACACGGGGCAGCTGTTTTGCAGCAACAGCCTCACAATTATCAGGAGATAAAGTGTAATAGATTGTCCTGAAGTGCTGTGTGGGTCACTCACCTTTCTGTGTTCGATGGAGGGCTGTGGAATGACAAGCTGAAATCCAAGGACCACAATGGAGCTCAGAAGCCTGCAGAACAAAATAGTTTCTGCTGAGTTCCAGGTGTCAAGGAAAACCACAAGCAACGGTTATGGTTTCTTTTGCTTCCACTCAGCTCCCCAACCCCCCCACAACGGCACCCCTAAGCAGCCACAGACCACACGAGGGGGGTTCCAGGTCAGAGAGGAAACAACACCTGTGAAAGGTTGAACTATGAAACTTTCCTATTTAGAAATTAACCACTGGACCCCCCCCCCCAATTCCTCCCAGGTAAATTACACCACCACAAATCAGATCCTTCTGGAACCATCTCAAATGGGTGTGAATGTCTAAGAGAGAATATACTGTATAAATAAAGAAATATTTATTTAGTGGGGGGGGGGAGACAAACCAACACAAACTATATGATTTTGCTTTTCCCTCCCTCTTCCAGATGCTGCCCTTCATTCCATTGTTATTGTTGTTATTGTACTTATTTATATCCACCTTTTTCCCAGACTGGGATTCAAGGCGGCTTACACAAATTAAAACAGGCATCTTTAAAATCCAAAAAGCTAAAAAATATATTATGACAGACAATCATCAAAAAACAATTAAACTCAAATGGAAATAAAATATAAAAAACCCAAATCTGTTAAAATGCAGCACAGTGCTATTTAAGCATTTGCTTAAGAAAAGCCAGTCCGTTCCCAAAGGCCTATCAGAATAAAATAGCCTTCTCCTGCTGACAGATTCTGTTTGTTCCGCATTGCAGCCCTCCATCTGCTGAGAAGTCCAGCTGAGCTGCGCTGCGAACTGGGGGGGGGGGGTGAGTTTCTGCAGCCCCTGCATGCTGCTGGTGGGCGAGGCAGAGGCAGCAGTGGGTCTTAGCTTTGTACAGATGCTCAAAAGCCAGAGATTTCTGCACATGCATACTCCATCCTCCACGTGGGCAAGAGGCATTGCCACAGCTTCAGGGCACATTCACAGCTTGCATTTACAGCACTATGTTGCCACTTTGAACAGCCAGGGCTTCCCGGCTTGTGCTAGCAGATGGAGAAGGTTGGATACAACCCACAGAGAGTAGCTGTAGGGGAAATTTGAGACATTTTCCTGGAAGAGATTAAGCTTAGTATTGTTAGATATAGATAGGTAAATACGCACACTGAATAGACTACAGTGGGCTCCACAATGCCTCCGTTTCCCTGTCACATGTTTGGCTCACACACACGGCCCGGAAGCAGGGCACAGTTAGACATGCCTTAAATCATTTGTGGGGAGCCAACATCCTACTTGGGCTACAGGCTCACCCCTGATGGGAAGTGAGACTTGGCATGAGCATGTAGGGATGTTATAGCATTTATTTATTTATTATTTATTTATTTATTTATTTATTTATTTATTTATTACTAACACTCCTACAATTGCTTGATTGTAAAAAAAAATTAAAAAAATTGAAGCAATTTACAAGAAAGATAAAACAACAGAATTATCTATAAAAGTTAACAACCATAATTTAAACCATTCAAAAAGTTTAAAGTTAACAACAAACGAAAAATGGATAAAAACACACATCAACTGTCTAAGCATTTGAATAGACTTGTCTAAACAAAAATGGTTTTAGGCACCGGAAAAAGTATAGTGAAGGTGCCTGGCTAAGATCACTAGGCAGGGAGTTCCAAAGTGTAGGCACTGCTGTACTAAGAGACTGATTTATTCCAAATGCAGAATGGGTCCTCTTTGGCACATGGTACAGGGTCAGTTCTGCAGACTGAAGCGGTCAATTGGGCATACATGGCGTCAGACAATCTCACTGGTAAACTGGTCCTAAACTGTTAAGGGCTTTTCATACCAATAGTAACATCTTGAACTAGGTCAGGCAACAAATCAGTGCAGAGTTCTGAGCAGCAGTATTATATCCTGGCAAGGCTTCACTCCTGTCAGCAATCGTGCTGCAGCATTCTGCACTAACTGCAGCTTCTGGATCAAAGCCACCCATGGAGCTCATTGCAACAATCCAGTCTTGAAGTGACCAATGCATGAACTACTACTGTGGTCAGGCTGTCCTGGTCCCAGAATGGCCGTAGATGTTGAACCAACTACATGTGTCCCTTTTGTCCTCTCTGAAGTGTTCCAGTGCATAGAAGGATAGCCCAGTTGGGAGAGCAGGAGACTCTTAATCTCAGGGTTGTGGGTTTGAGCCCCACATTGGGCAAAGGATTCCTGCATTGCAGGGGGCTGACCCCCACAGTCCCTTCCAGTGCTATGATTCTATGAATTGAAGGTGGTGTTCTGCAAATTCGGGGATTAAGCAACTCCACCCCCTGCACCAATGAGCAGTTGCTTTTAACTTCTCTGTGCCCTCTTGCGTTCTCTCTCTCTCTCACACACACACACACCATTCATTCATAGAAAGCTCAACACTGGTAGGAGGAAAATCGTTCCACAGCTTGCAGTTCAAAGAGAGGAAAAGGCTCAGCAGTTCCTAATCTGCATGTGGAGATGTGCATTTCCATGAATACATTCTGCAAAAAATCCCACATGAGGGGGGGGGCAACCATTTGGGAGTGAGCAGAGCCCTTAATCTTCAAAGCAAATTACTTAACGGATTAAGAGTTCTTTCTCCAGAGCTAAAGGCCCTCAGGATTGGGGTGATTATTCTGTGCCAAGTTTATCCCAATCATTTTTCCAAAGAGAATATTATAATCAGGGCCTGTTGGTGGATGGGAATGGAAACCCAACTGGACAATGGAGCTACTTTCTAGCAAGCCCGGGTGTGCAGTCTGGTAGACTCAAGTTGCAAAGCTGTTATCAACTTTCGGCTTCATGTGCATAGGAAATTTGGCAGGGATCTTCATTTTGATTCAGTGTGTTGTGATTTTTAAAAATATATTGGTATATTTCATGTTCCATCAAATGACGGTTTGCTTTGGCTGTATTAACTGCCTCTTAAATGCTTTGCCATGCTCTATTTTAAAAAGGAAGGAGGCTTCTTTCTTAAAAACAACAACGAAGTCTTCCTAATCCAGAAGGTTTGCTACACACTGGCAGTCTTGAAATGCAAGAATGCCATAAAACAGAGCTAAATAAAACTTGGGCTGGGGGGGGGGGTTCCATCCTTGCAGCCCTTTGGAATGGGATCATAGATGTGTCTCACAGCCAAGGAGAAAGATGCTTCCACAAATCACACCAAAAAGGCTCTGGGTGTGTCGCTTGTAAATGTTGGTTGATACAAGGCAGAAAGCAGGAAAAGACATTCCAAAGGAGACAGCAGTTTCACTTTTAGTCAAAGGGGCCGGCTGCATTCAGTTAACAAAACTGGAAAGTACAAAAACATATACACTGAAGATGCAGTCCTAAAAAATACTTGCCAGGGTGTGAGCCCCACCGAACACAGTAGCACTGACTTCTGACTCAACATGGGATTGCACTCCAAGGGCATCTTTGAACAGGGTTACCAACTGGCCATTGTATTACTAATCTGACAAGGAATCCGCATTCTGGAGGGAAACTGCAAGGTTCACCATCCTTGGATCCAGCTTGCAGTTGATGAGCCAGTACCTGAATCCTGGAAGCTAGGCTCCCATGCGCCCTTGGCCAGGGGCTGTCTGGGAGCCCCCAAAGCCGGGACAAACCATGCACCAGAAACTCAAAAAGCCCTTCCTTTGCACTCCACCAGCAACTTCCTCCACAGCCATTGGGGGCAGGTTTGCTCTGCTCTGCCTCCTCCTCCTCCTCCTCCTCTGCCAGTCCATCTGCCTCCCTCCCTCCCTCCCTTTTTCCTCTTCCTGCAACTTCTGCCTGTTCTCACAGTCTTTCTTCCCCAGTTCCTCTCACACTTCTAATCGTGCCACCGGCTGACTGAAGAGAGGGTCCCAGAGGGCAGCTGCAATGGACCATCCCAGTGGCTGGATTCCTCCTCCCAGAGGAGCCTGTGCACCTCGCCCAGCACCCAGAGCGTGCGCAGACAGGCAGGCAGACTCCTGGCCTCTCCAAGCCAGAGGTGCCACTTTTGCACCCACCCAGTCTGGGCCTGGGCCATCGGCAGGGCCAGTCTGGCCAGCCCCAAGGAATGCCCTCCATCAAGTCCAAACCCTGCAATGCAGGAAATACAGCAAACCAGTTGTGCCAAATTGTCTTCCAAACTGGCTCTCTTCCCCACTGGGCAACCTCCATGTGAGATTCCCCAAGGTACAATGTTCAATGTAAGGCACATGAAGAGGGGAGGGGGTACCAATACTTACCTTAAAGAGCCTTTAAAATTGTCTGCCATGGTTAGTGACTCTTAACGTGATGTGTCCAGTGTGATAAAAAATTCAGGGTGGGCTACAGCAAGATCCTAGGGAAACAACAAAAACAAGATAGATTACTTTTCAGCATTTCATGACAGAAAGCCCACTACCCCTCTAGGTAAGCGGTCCAATTTGGGGGCTGCTCCTGCCATCAGCAAAGCATGGTCTTGGTGGTGGTGCCACCACCAGGAGCTGCCCGGTTGGTACAGACCTGTGACAGGGCCTTTTCAGTGGTGGTCCACTCATGGTGAAATGTCTCCCTCATTATTAAGTGTCAGGAGGCATTGGGAAAATGTCCTGTTTACGCAGGCATTTGGTGGTTAAAGACCATTCCAGGCAACCCTGGGATTATTGGATGGAAGAATGTTTTTATAACTGTGTTTAATTGCTTTTAGAATGCTTTCTTGTATTTTAAAAAAATGTAAGTGATTTTTGGTGCTTTTAATTGTAATGGTTTTTAGAATGTTTTAATCTGTTCTAAAATGTTGGTTTTGGATTCAAATAGTGCATCTGTTTGTTGCCACAGACTCCTTGGGGTGGAAGAACTGGAAATAAATTCAATCAATCAATCAATCAATCAATAAGACACTTTTCCTAATGTTCCACCCTATGTTGAAAGGGTTCAAAGAGGGACAGATCAGTGTTTCCCCAGCCAACATCAATTTTGCATTCATTCATAAATCTGTTCTGTCCTGTTCCCACATTAAACTGCATAAAAAAGAAATCCATACAATCATCCCCATCATCATCATTATTAATTACTACTTATACCCCGCCCATCTGACTGGGTTATCCCAGCCATATATTTAAATGTGTACTTAAATGTTTAGTTAATATTTTACACTTTATGCTTGCCTGTCTTGTTATCATTATGTGTTATTAAAACTTCAATAAAAATATAATTAAAAAACAAGGCATGTATTAAAAATATATTTTATCCCAATGTACACATTTCTACATGTATTTTATCCCAAGCACCTCTTTCTTTCTTTTTACACATTTTGAGACAACATCCATATGGCAAAATTGAAAGAAGTGCAAAAGCTGATGTATAATTGCATTGTATTAATCCAGGCGGTGCAAATTAGATCAGGTCACTTAAAAATGCAGACCAAACAAAATTCTCCTCTGTCACTGGAAAAGTCTAGGCAAACCTTTTTCTACTGTTGTTGCTGTCTCTCTCTGCTGAATAAGGTTTAGACAGGCTCTGCTTCTTCTACAGAGCCGGGTTTTGGTGCCTTTTGCTGCTCACAACTAGCACAGTGTTTGAACAGAGCGCAGGGCCATGAAGTGAAACATTACAGCATCATTCCTTGTAGATAAGATGTTATCCATTTCTGTCAACCAATCAGATAACCGCAAGGTGGCCAAAGGAAGCCTGGGTTTATCTTACAAACCCGCCATGTGCACAGCTCAGTACAAAGCTTACAACCAGTTTATTGTACAAACTTTGACATTATCAGCCAGATAACATTGGTTTTAATTATCTGCCCAAGACAATCGTGGCTTGTAATTTTGCAAAAATTGCAAAGCAACTTTTGAAACCTCTCTTAACTCAAGTGGGCAGCCAGGCCTGTGCCATTTTAGGGAAGTCCAAGATTCATGCCAAGGAAATTGTAAATCTGAACTCTGAATAAGTTGAAACGTATCCCATTTAATTCAGAGCCAGCACCAGCGAGTTCAAATGGAAATCTCTTCCTAGTAAGCATGCATAAATTACACAAGATCTTGCTTGACCCTGAGGTTTTTAAGTGTGCTTAAATATGTAAAATGGGAGTCATTGCACATGGAACTTTACAGGGACATCCACATCCTTAAACAAAACACATCCTTAGTAAAAACAAAGAGGTAAAAAAAACCCTACACTTTTCTAGTGCGTTCCTATTGGAATATTGTTGTTGTTTAGTCGTTTAGTCGTGTCCGACTCTTCGTGACCCCATGGACCAGAGCACGCCAGGCACTCCTGTCTTCCACTGCCTCCCGCAGTTTGGTCAGACTCATGTTAGTAGCTTTGAGAACAGTGTCCAACCATCTCGTCCTCTGTCATCCCCTTCTCCTTGTGCTCCCATTTCTCTGCCCCTTCGAAATCCAGCTTGCACTTCTGGGAGTTCTCGGTCCACATACTGCTTAAGCCTGCCTTGTAGAATTTTAAGCATAACCTTGCTAGCGTGTGAAATGAGTGCAATTGTGCGGTAGTTTGAGCATTCTTTGGCACTGCCCTTCTTTGGGATTGGGATGTAGACTGATCTTCTCCAATCCTCTGGCCACTGCTGAGTTTTCCAAATTTGCTGGCATATTGAGTGTAGCACCTTAACCGCATCATCTTTTAAAATTTTAAATAGTTCAGCTGGAATATCATCACTTCCACTGGCCTTGTTATTAGCAGTGCTTTCTAAGGCCCATTTGACTTCACTCTCCAGGATGTCTGGCTCAAGGTCAGCAACCACACTACCTGCGGTATACGAGACATCCATTTCTTTCTGGTATAGTTCCTCTGTGTAATCTTGCTACCTCTTCTTGACTGTCTTCTGCTTCTGTTAGGTCCTTTCCACTTTTGTCTTTTATTATGGCAATCTTTGTACAAAATGTTCCTTTCATAGCTCCAATTTTCTTGAACAGATTTCTGGTTTTTCCCATTCTATTGTTTTCCTCTATTTCTTTGCACTGCTCGTTTAAGAAGGCCTTCTTGTCTCTCCTTGCTATTTTTTGGAAATCTGCATTCAATTTCCTGTATCTTTCACTATCTCCCTCGCATTTTGCTTGCCTTCTCTCCCCCGCTATTTGTAAGGCCTCGTTGGACAGCCACTTTGCTTTCTTGCATTTCCTTTTAATTGGGATGGTTTTAGTTGCTGCCTCCTGTATAATGTTACGAGCCTCCATCCATAGTTCTTCAGGCACTCTGTCCACCAAATCTAAATCCTTAAACCTGTTCCTCACTTCCACTGCGTATTCATAAGGGATTTGACTTAGATTGTATCTTACCGGCCCAGTGGTTTTTCCTACTTTCTTCAGTTTAAGCTTGAATTTTGCTATAAGAAGCTGATGATCTGAGCCACAGTCAGCTCCAGGTCTTGTTTTTGCTGACCCTATAGAGCTTCTCCGTCTTTGGCTGCAGAGAATATAGTCAATCTGATTTCGATGCTGCCCATCTGGTGATGTCCATGTGTAGAGTCGTCTCTTGTGTTGTTGGAAAAGAGTGTTTGTGATGACCAGCTTGTTCTCTTGGCAGAACTCTATTAGCCTTTGCCCTGCTTCGTTCTGAACTCCAAGGCCAAACTTGCCAGTTGTTCCTTTTATCTCTTGACTCCCTACTTTAGCATTCCAATCCCCTATAATGAGAAGAACATCCTTCTTTGGTGTCATTTCTATAAGGTGTTGTAAGTCTTCATAGAATTGGTCAATTTCAGTTTCTTCAGCACCAGTGGTTGGTGCATAAACTTGGATTACTGTGATGTTAAAAGGTCTGCCTTGGATTCGTATCGAGATCATTCTATCATTTTTGAGATTGCATCCCAATACAGCTTTTGCCACTCTTTTGTTGACTATGAGGGCCACTCCATTTCTTTTACGGGATTCTTGCCCACAGTAGTAGATATGATGGTCATCCGAACTGAATTCGCCCATTCCCGTCCATTTTAGTTCACTGATGCCCAGGATGTCAACATTTATTCTTGCCATCTCATTTTTGACCACATCCAACTTACCCAGGTTCATGGTTCTTACATTCCAGGTTCCTATGAAGTATTTTTCTTTACAGCATTGGACTTTCCTTTCGCTTCCAGGCATATCCGCAACTGAGCGTTCTTCCGGCTTTGGCCCAGCCGCTTCATCAACTCTGAATCTACTTGTACTTGTCCTCCGCTCTTCCTCAGTAGCATGTTGGACGCCTTCCGACCTGAGGAAGCTTTTATATGCCTGTTGTCTTTGTCCATGGAGTTTTCTTGGCAGGGATACTGGAGTGGCTTGCCGGTTCCTGCTCCAGGTGGATCACGTTTGGTCAAAGCTCTCCACTATGACCTGTCCATCTTGGGTGGCCCTGCACAGCATAGCTCATAGCTTCTCTGAGTTATTCAAGCCCCTTCGCCACGGCAAGGCAGTGATCCATGAAGGGGCTATTGGAATATACTACACGTTAAATATCTGGTTTTGTACATGATTTGCACATTCAAGGCTAAATCACCAGTCAATGGGTTTTCTTTTCACTGAACACTAAACATTATAAATCAATATCTAAGACTAATTCAAAAGTTTGTGCATGCCCCAATACGTCATACAGACCTGAGCTCTGAAGGCAACACTGCACCAAACCAGGATCCCTCCTTAATGTGTAAACAACGTGGTTGTTTCATTTAGAGAAAAGGCTAGTAAGAGGCGACAGGACAGAAGTTTATAAAATTATTCATGGCCTGGAGAAAGTAGACAAAGTTCATAACTCTTCAACTAGTGGACATCCCATGAAGCTGAATGTTGGGAGATTTGGGACAGAAAAAAATAAAGGACTTCTTCACACAGCACACAGAGAGCCTCCATGTGATGGAAACTGCTTTATTAGTAGTAGTATTACCAGAGGAGGAGGAGGAAGAGGAAGAATTACTATTTATACTTTCATGTCAAGAAGAAGAAGAAGAAATGCTAAATAATGAAGATGCCAGATGTGCAGCCCCAGGTAAGGTATTCCATAGCCCAGGTGCCACAACCATGAAGGTCCTGCCTCTTGAACTCCAAATGGCAAGGGAATACAGAGCAATATCTCTGAAACTGATCTGTGTGGAAGAAAAGCAGATAAGGGAGGAGGCCATCTGTCCATTTACGTTCTTTGGTTGGATGGATTTGCCACCATGATAGCAGCAAACCTACATGCATCATAGAGGGGGAATACAATGGGCTGAATCCAAAATATGCCCTCCTGCTTAGGAAAGGAATCCTTGCACCCATAGAAGTGCAACATTGATGGAAGACTCTGACCTACAGAAGGGCATTTCTGCATCCAACCCAGGAAGATTTGAATTCCAAAAAATTGAAAACTTTGAGGGTCAGCAATGGAGACAACACACCACCGTTAATTACTCACAACAGCACAATCCTGCCCATGGATGCCTCCTCAGGCATCTGCTTCATTGAGCTCCATGGGGCTACAGCCTTAAACAAGGTCCTGTAAAGTATAATGCAAAAGGTAAGAGAAGGAAAATACCAACTTCCTAATTGGTAATTTTGATTTCCTCGAGGCAGCTCCTGTGGGATTGTATGACTTGACCCTTTGTTTACTGAAAGCAGACACTTTCACTTTTTCAAACTCCCAAGAGGCGACAGTCACACATGAAAACTCTTCCTGTATCACTGATGCTCTTTAAACTGCCGCCCCTCAACCTTCCCAGCCTCGCTTTTAATCTCTCGACATGCAAACATGGATCAAAAGAGTTCAGCTAAGAGCTGTTCACCTGCAGCAATTGTGCTTCTACTCAGTCAGGTGCAGGATAGGTCTGTGCTATGTAATCTATTTTGTCTTGTTGACTTAAATGTCTGCCATGCCAAGCCAAATTTCCCTTGGTATTTATCTTTCTGCTTAGTGTGTGTGCCTTCCCAGCTGCTACTAACAATTTTAGTGGAAGTAGCAAAGAAACTTCAGGACTTGCTTGCTTTTTCTTTCTTTCAAAGGACTGTTTCCCTTTGATTTATTACCCTGTTCCTTTTGTTTAAATTCAACGGCCAACCAGGCCAAGCAAATAGCTTTTCAGGGAACAGAAAATAAGTACCATCCCTTTCAACAAGTGTGTGTATGTGCATTGCAGTAAACACTCAAAACTTTGTGAATGCTGATGTGCATTGTGCAATAAAGGAACTGATCATAGTGCAATAGTTAGAGTACTGGACTTGGGTCTGGCAGATCTAGGTTCAAATCCCCACTAGGCCTAACCTACCTCACAGGGTTGTTGCAAGTATAAAAAAACAAAATATGGATGTGGAAAGTGGAGGAAAAGTGGGATGTGGGTGTAGTAATACAGTGTAAAAAAAATGTATTCCTCGTCTCTGCTCCAGAGGAATCTATCAAAGCAACGAATAAAGTATATAAATAGACATATATAACAAAATATTCTATATTGTGTGTACAGTGGTGCCCCGCAAGATGAAATTAATTCGTTCCGCAAGTTTTGACGTCTAGCGAATTTTTCGTCTTGCGAATCACGAAATCCCATAGGAATGCATTGAAAATCAATTAATGCGTTCCTATGGTCAAAAAAAGTCCAAACAAAGCCAAATTTGATACAACAACAGTTTATTAACTGCTCTTTAAAGTCACACATACTGTAAAGAGCAGTTCAAAAATTGAAGGGAAAATAAATTAACTTTATAAACAAAACATGTCTTTGTTTTTAGACAAAGGAAACAAAGTCGCGAGACGTTTTCGTCTTGTGAAACAAGCCCATAGGGAAATTCGTCTTGCGAGGCAAATCGAAAACGGAAAAACCTTTCGTCTAGCGAGTTTTTTGTCTTGCAAGGCATTCGTCTTGCGAGGTACCACTGTATATCTATTATGTCTATAATATGTCTATGTCTATACAAAAATAGGGGATTAGATTAATTTATTAAATAAATTAAGCAGCAGCAAGAAAACCAAAGCTTTCTTTTAAAAGAATCATCTCAAATGCCAACTGAACACAGATAGAGAGGAAGATCATCTCAGCTCTTGTAGGAAGGGCTGAAGAGTTCGCGAGGGACCTCCTTCCTAAATTTCATTCAGAATTGTATTTGTATGCTCCTCTTCCACAAAACAAATCCTGCCCAAAGCTGTTTACTACAAGGAAAGCAGGAATACATGGCAAATCAAACACCACAGGAACAAGTTCATGGTATTATAATCAAACAGCAACATAATAGCAAATATAACAGCACATTTTAGTACTATAAATATGAGATTAAGTTGACAACTTTACACCTCCTGGCAACAGCAAAAATAACAAGGGAGCTTGGCTGTTTCTCCCTGGCCCTAGAAACTACAGTACAGTGGTACCTCAGGTTAAGTACTTAATTCGTTCCGGAGGTCCGTACTTAACCTGAAATTGTTCTTAACCTGAAGCACCACTTTAGCAGATGGGGCCTCCCGCTGCTGCCGTGCCACCGGAGCACGATTTCTGTTCTCATCCTGAAGCAAAGTTCTTAACTTGAAGCACTATTTCTGGGTTAACGGAGTCTGTAACCTGAAGTGTATGTAACCTAAAGCGTATGTAACCCGAGGTACCACTGTACTGGGTCTTGGCATCTTGCATGCCTCCAGTCACTAGAGGGCAGCACTGAGACTAACAGAGAGTCAACAAAATACACGGTGTGGTCTCTGGTCTCCTGCCAAACTGCCAAGTTTCTCTTTCTCCCTTCCCTTTCCCCATGTTGGCTTAGAATCCAAAGCCATCCTCATAAGGGATGCCAACTTAAATGAAATAGGGGGGGGGGGTAAGCCCCACCCTGCATAATTGATCACATGACATGGCACACGCACACCGTTTCAATGGAAATACTCACTGACTTTGGGAGCTTGACCTCCTTAAATACTTTATGGGGGGGCTGAAGGGATCTCGGCCCCTAGCAGTTGGCTCCTATGCTTTTAAATAGAGCTCCTATCCACTGTAAACTAGACCACCAAGCCTCAGACCAACCAGATGCCCAAAAATGATACCGCTGTTGACTGTATTCAAAAGCTGCTGAGAAATGCCGAATAATAAGCAGCCCCCCCACCCCTTCCCCACTGTAAGTGGTCATCCACCAGGGCAACAAAGCTACTTTGGGTCCCACATAACAGCCAGATTGATACAGGTTAGCACTGTCCAAGACTCGCTCCATTTCAGAAGCAGCTACAAGGGTCTGCAAGGTGACTTTGAGATTCAGCTTGAATCATGGACAGGTACCAGCATGGCAGCAGAAACACTGTTCTTGTTTAGTCGTTTAGTTGTGTCTGACTCTTCGTGACCCCCTGGACCAGAGCACACCAGGCACTCCTGTCTTCCACTGCCTCCTGCAGTTTGGTCAAACTCATGTTAGTAGCTTTGAGAACACTATCCAACCATCTCATCCTCTGTCGTCCCCTTCTCCTTGTGCCCTCCATCTTTCCCAACATCAGGGTCTTTTCCAGGGAGTCTTCTCTTCTCATGAGGTGGCCAAAGTCTTGGAGCCTCAGCTTCAGGATCTGTCCTTCCAGTGAGCACTCAGGGCTGATTTCCTTCAGAAAGGATAGGTTTGATCTTCTTGCAATCCATGGGACTCTCAAGAGTCTCCTCCAGCACCAGAATTCAAAAGCATCCATTCTTTGGCGATCAGCCTTCTTTATGGTCCAACTCTCACTTCCATACATCACTACTGGGAAAACCATAGCTTTAACTGTATGGACCTTTGCCGGCAAGGTGATACAGAAACACTGTAAAGCCAATAAGTTGTCATTTTCCAACTACAATTTCAGACATTGGCTAAATGTTGGTATATGCATGACAAGATTGCTGGGACAATTATTAAATCCTTGGGAAAATAAATCTTTGCACATCTATTCAGTAAGAGCGCTGTTTGAAAGTATGCTGACATCCATCCTCAAAATATTGTGAAGAAAAGCAAAATAGCCAACTTTCTGTAAAAAGATAGTTTGTGCACCCAGGCCTGCCTATAAAAAGGCCACGTTGAAACTACATTTCAAGAGTGTCCTGCACATTTGAAAAAAAAAAATCTGAAAATTTCAAACTACCCTAGGGGTGATCCAAGGGTCATCTCGCAACTCCCAGGCTACAGACATCTGCACTTTGGGGCAGTCCCATTTTATCTTCACAGCAGTCCTGAAAGGTAGGATAGGTTCTATGGGGTGGAGAAAGCCAGTAGGCCAGACACATCCAAAGTCCATTTCGGGGGACAAATCCGGCCCCTGTGGCAGTTTATTTTCTAGGGTAACAGAAGCATAAAAGAAGCTCAACAACTTTGGGGTAAAATCATAAAAAAACTCAACAACTTCAATACTAGAAAAAAGGGCCAACAACTTTGGTTGGCCCTTCGGTCAGCCCTCATGGCCCTTCACTTCATCAAATCTGGTCCTCTGTGAAAAAAGTTTGGACTCCACTGCGGTCGGGGAAAGGTTTTCTCCCTCTCTTATAACAGTAGAGCTCAGGGACATCCCATGAAGCCAATGTTGGGAAATTCACGACAGAACTTTTTTGCACATAAATTATGGAGCTCACCTTCCACAAGATGGAGTGGTGGCCATCCACTTGAATGGTTTTAAAAGAGGATCAGAAAAAATCATGGGGAATAGAATCATAGAATCATAGAGTTGGAAGAGACCACAAGGGCCATCGAGTCCAACCCCCTGCCAAGCAGGAAACACCATCAGAGCACTCCTGACATATGGTTGTCAAGCCTCTGCTTAAAGACCTCCAAAGAAGGAGACTCCACCACACTCCTTGGCAGCAAATTCCACTGTCGAACAGCTCTTACTGTCAGGAAGTTCTTCCTAATGTTTAGGTGGAATCTTCTTTCTTGTAGTTTGGATCCATTGCTCCGTGTCCGCTTCTCTGGAGCAGCAGAAAACAACCTTTCTCCCTCCTCTATGTGACATCCTTTTATATATTTGAACATGGCTATCATATCACCCCTTAACCTCCTCTTCTCCAGGCTAAACATGCCCAGCTCCCTTAGCCGTTCCTCATAAGGCATCGTTTCCAGGCCTTTGACCATTTTGGTTGCCCTCCTCTGGACACGTTCCAGTTTGTCAGTGTCCTTCTTGAATTGTGGTGCCCAGAACTGGACACAGTACTCCAGGTGTGGTCTGACCAGAGCAGAATACAGTGGCACTATTACTTCCCTTGATCTAGATGCTATACTCCTATTGATGCAGCCCAGAATTGCATTGGCTTTTTTAGCTGCCGCGTCACACTGTTGGCTCATGTCAAGTTTGTGGTCAACCAAGACTCCTAGATCCTTTTCACATGTACTGCTCTCAAGCCAGGCGTCACCCATCTTGTATTTGTGCCTCTCATTTTTTTTGCCCAAGTGCAAGACTTTACATTTCTCCCTGTTAAAGTTCATCTTGTTTGTTTTGGCCCTGTTCTCTAATCTGTCAAGGTCGTTTTGAAGTGTGATCCTGTCCTCTGGGGTGTTAGCCACCCCTCCCAGTTTGGTGTCATCTGCAAATTTGATCAGGATGCCCTTGAGTCCATCATCCAAGTTGTTGAGAAAGATGTTGAATAAGACCGGGTCCAAGACAGAACCCTGTGGCACCCCACTAGTCACTCTTCTCCAGGATGAAGAGGAACCATTGATGAGCACCCTTTGGGTTCGGTCAGTCAGCCAGTTACAAATCCACTGAGTGGTAGCATAGTCAAGACCGCATTTTACCAGCTTCTTTACAAGAATATCATGGGGCACTTTGTCAAATGCCTTGCTGAAATCAAGGTAGGCTACATCCACTGCGTTCCCTTCATCTACCAGGCTTGTAATTCTGTCAAAAAACGAGATCAGGTTAGTCTGACATGACTTATTTTTCAGAAATCCATGCTGACTATTGGTGATCACAGCATTCCTTTCTAGGTGCTCACAGACTGTTTGCTTAATGATCTGCTCCAGAATCTTCCCTGGTATTGATGTCAGACTGACTGGGCGGTAATTATTTGGGTCCTCTCTTTTCCCCTTTTTGAAAATAGGGACAACATTTGCCCTCCTCCAGTCTGCCGGGACTTCGCCTGTTCTCCAGGAATTCTCAAAGATGACTGCCAGTGGTTCTGAGATCACATCTGCCAGTTCTTTTAATACTCTTGGATGCAGTTCATCTGGCCCTGGAGACTTGAATACATCTAAACTAGCCAGGTATTCTTGTACTATCTCCTTAGTTATTCTGGGCTGTGTTTCCTTTGCTGAATCATTTGCTCCAAATTCTTCAGGTCGGGCATTGTTTTCTTTATCGGAGAAGACTGAGGCAAAGAAGGCATTGAGGAGTTCAGCCCTTTCTGTGTCCCCTGTTTGCATTTCACCATCTTCTCCTCTGAGTGACCCCACTGTTTCTTTGTTCTTCCTTTTGCTACGAACATACCCATAAAAGCTTTTTTTGTTGCTTTTAACCTCTCTAGCAAGCCTGAGTTCATTCTGTGCTTTAACTTTTCTGACTTTGTGTCTACACGTGCTGGCTATTTGTTTGAATTCCTCTTTGGTGGTTTCCCCCCTTTTCCATTTTTTGTACACATCCTTTTTTAATCTTAACTCAGTTAAAAGTTCTTTAGATAGCCACCCTGGCTTCTTTAGGCACCTTCCATGTTTCCGTCTCATTGGTATTGCCTGATGTTGTGCTTTTACTATCTCCCTCTTAACAAACTCCCAGCCATCATGAACTCCCTTTCCTTTTAGTATTGCTGTCCATGGGATCTCACCCAGCACTTCCCTAAGTTTTATGAAGTCGGCTTTCTTAAAGTCAAGAAATTGAGTTCTAGTATGCTTGGCTGCTCCTTTCCGCTGTATAGTAAACTTCAGAAGAGCATGATCACTCGCGCCTAATGATCCTTCCACTTCTACCCCACTAACCAGGTCATCAACATTGGTTAGGACCAGATCTAAAATGGCTGTTCCTCTTGTTGCTTCTCCCACTTTCTGGACAATGAAGTTGTCTGCAAGGCCAGTGAGGAATCTGTTTGACCTTATGCTCTTGGCTGAGTTTGACGTCCAACAAATATCCGGGTAATTGAAGTCCCCCATTACTACTATCTCCCTTCCTTTTGCATGCTTGGCCATCTGTTCCAGGAAGGCATCATCTATGTCCTCCGTTTGGCTTGGGGATCTATAGTAAACTCCCACAATGAGGTCTCTGTTATTCTTCTCTCCCTTAACAATAAGGCTTAACAATGGCTGCAAGATGGAAATAGAATGAAACTACAGTAAATCTAAATACGGGAATACACTACAATAAATCAATAAAAAGACTAGATAGTATCAACACAGGCGCACCATGAATCATACTTGATGCATTCACGGTGGCTTTTTCCACCTGCCTGGCTCACCCAAGGAGCCTTCACAAATGAGTCACTTTAAGGGGTATTTTTATCTGATCTATTAGCAACTGTAGGCATGGTTAAATGGGTAAATTAAAATTAAAATTAATAAAGATGAAAACAGATAAAAGTATTCTCCACCAGTGAGTTCCATCATTATTGAGAATAAAAGTTCTATAGAATCTTAGATGGGCTAGATGTTGGCATATACTGGTGGCACTCTATATTCGTATAAGAAATAAAACCATGCCATCTAGCTAAAAAAGATCCTTTGAGCTCTGCCCTTTGCATACTTTCAGTTCTTATGTATTGCCATTGTAATTCAGCACTGAGACTTTGATTTTTCTGTGAACTGCTTTGAGCACAAATTTACTGTGGAAAATGCATTATGCAAACTACCAGTGACAATGAGCTCATTTGTGCTCTCACCACAACCCAACTGTCCCAGCCATGGACTCCTCCCTGCAAGCAAGGGCAGCTGTGGCCAAGCTCTTACAGGTGCCCCCAAGGTGGGGCTGGCTGGCTCAGCCTTCTGGCTCTCTAGGTGCAGGTGCAGCAAGGAAGGTCCAGGGAGGCTACATAGCCAGCAATAGCCTTAAGACTGCTACCTGCCCACCTCCGGTTCCAGTTCTCATGGGGGATCAGTCTGGCAAGAGGGAGGGTCGGATTCTGGGGCCTCCCCAACAATCAAATCCATCTTGGTTTCAAGGCTGAAAATCCTTTGGGGCACTCGCCCCAAGAATGCCTCATTTCAGGGGCCACTGCCATGCTAGCTCCATGCTCAAATGAAAGCAGGGGAGGAGACTCTGGAGTGGACAGACCCCTCCACCATCAAAGCTCTTCTCCACCACCGGAAAAGCTCCTCCACTCCTCCCTCCCCCTTCCAGCCAGCAAATCTGCGGCTTAGAGTTGTACTGCTAATTCTCAAAGTTTGCTACCAATCAACCAGCCAAAGCTTGAGTCCAATTATCTACCAATTAAAACCAATCAAAGCTTGCAAACTTGAAATATGCCCAAATGCACTAATCTGTAACTACTTCCAAAGATTGCATAGAGACATGTAGAGAAAAAGAAACGCAGCCCTTCCTCCTGTTCTGCTTGCTTGGAACGTCTGAAGCTGAGCGATCCCACCCTTCACCACCGTGAACTTTTCAGGAACCAGAGAGTGCCAACAGCAACATCATGGTATCCCAAAGCAAATTGCTATTCTCAGAGGATTTGTGGTTCAGCTGCAGTATTAATATTCTAGATGGAACCAAAGCCTAGTTTGCTAGCTTCTCTTAAAAGTTTATGATCCATCTTATTAGCAAGACCTTAGGAAACAATAAATACTTCCACGCGGCTAATTGCAAGCATGTGTACACAGAGATTAAAGTGCAGTGCATGTCAGGATGATGTAGGGCCAACCCGAAACCCAGTGAAAAATTATGTTGCCGTGGTCAAAGGTACTTCCGTACTGTACCGTGGAAAAAAGTGTGGCAGGAAACATTATTCCACAACCTCACCCTGTTAATGACAACCACTGTCTGAGATGAGACGAGGAGCTACCTTTTTCTGTTTCTAAAGCAAATGTTTTGCATCTATCAGGCTATATTAAAGCTTCCACTCCCTTTCCTGAAATGGGAAAACCCAGCTCTCTAAGCAAAATACCATAAACATTTTTAGTGGCACCTTCAGTCTGAGAAAGGGGAAGACTGACTCCTGGGTTGCAGCCCTTCAAGCACGGCCTTGTTTGGCATGGGCTGAACGTTGCTATCAAGTGACAAAAGTGAAGCATCTAACTTCCAAGGTGGTTTTCCTCTGGTTTAAGAACATAAGAGGAGTTTGCTGGATCCGGCCAGTGGCCCATCTAGGCCAGCATCCTGTTCTCACAAGGGCCAACCAGACGCCTGCAGGGAACCTGCACAAAGCCATCTCTCCTCCTGTGGTTTCCACACACTGGTAGGGAAGCAGGGCTGTCTTTGGCCATAGAGATGATCTACATGGGAAAGGTACGGGTCTGCTGGAACTTCAACATGCAAGTGCAGGCATCATTGGATTAAATGCTCTCAAACATCAAGAATCCCCTGACTGTGGAAAGCAAGCATGTCAGGGACCAGGGCACAGGTTATTATTACATGTGCATCCGTTTATCACATATCCATTTGTGTTGCTCTATAATATTGTTGCCACGTTATATTCCTGCCACTCAGTTTTTTTGTTTTTAAAATAAAGGGTGAGGGAATCCCAGGGTTTGCTGAGGTTTTACTGTCTACTTTTCTGCACCTTCACTATATAGCAATTCTTTGCCCTGGCTCTTGACAGTTGAGGGGTGCATTTTTGGGTGTGACTGTAAGATGCTTTAAGATGTATTTAATATTGTGTTGTTATGTTGTAATCCACCCTGGGGCCTTAGGGTGAAGGGGAAGGTAAATAATAACCCTGATGTTTTGGACTACAGTTCCCATCAGCCCTGGTCAATGTGAGTTGTAGTCCCAAACACAGGGAGGGCACCAGAGTGGTGAAGGCTGGTCTCTGAATTGCAACTCCTCACCCTTGGTCAAATGGCTCACCTCATACATTAAGCTGCATCAGGGCAACCACACCAGTGAATGCAACATATATTGTGTTCCTTTTTGAAGAGCTTATATGACCTTATTAAAACATCTGGTCACGCACACAATGGAAGCCAGCTCTTAACTGCTAGCAGATTTAGTGGCATGGTGAAAAGGCTGGGTGGGTCATTTTCAAGCAGAGAATCGTTTTGATTCATTTGTGGCAACATATCTCCCAAAAGGCATCGCTGCTCTTGATGCACCTCCAAGCCCTTCTTCAGGGAAGGCAGGAAGGATGGAAGAGATTATGGCGATTCCCAGAAACAAAGCCTCAATCAGGTTGAGCTGGTGCTTCATACCCTCCAAGTGTCCCAATTCTCCAGGGACCGTCTCAGAATTACAAAAGCCACTCTGGCTTCTAATCTGATCCTGGAATATCCCTAGTTCTTCCACCAGTGCTGCCGCCGCCAAGCTCAAAGATAGGGCTGCCATACGTCCAGACATTACCAGGATTTGACATCCGAGGAGAATCCCCCCTCCAACCCACCTTGCAGGGTTGCTGTGAAGATAAAAGGTTAGGGCTGAATCTGCATGCAGTGCCTCAAATTCCTTGCTATGAATGGGGCCCGTTCCCTTGACTTTCAGTGGGGCTTCCTTTGAAGGTGACTCGGAAACTACAACTAATCCAGAATGCGGCAGCTAGACTTGTGACTGTGAGCAGCCGCCGAGACCACATAACACCGGTCTTGAAAGAGCACAATTCAAAGTGACCTTTAAAGCCCTAAACGGCCTCAGTCCAGTATACCTGAAGGAGCGTCTCCACCCCCATCGTTCTGCCCAGACACTGAGATCCAAAGGGCCGAGGGCCTTCTGGCGGTTCCCTCACTGCAAGAAGTGAAGCTACAGGGAACCAGGCAGAGGCCCTTCTCGGTAGTGGTGCCCGCCCTGTTGAACGCCCTCCCATCAGATGTCAAGGAGATAAAGAACTATACAACTTTGAGAAGACACTGAAAGGCAGCCCTGTATCGGGAGGTTTTTAACGCTTGATATTTTATGTTTTTACATATGCTGTAAGCTGCCCGGAGTGGCAGCATATATTATTATAATTATTATCCCTGCATCTAATTTTAGACTCCTTGGGCCAGGCACCTGCCTTAACTGTACACTCCAAGGCAGGAGTAGCCAGTGTGGTGCCCCCCCCTCGATGTTGCTGGACTACAATTATTACCAGTGCCTTTTTTCTAGAAAAAGAAGTGGGGTGCTCAGCATTTGTGGACAATCTCCCTTCAACCTCAGCTGCATCTCCAGTGTACAATACCAGCAGTGGACTGCACCACAGGGTTGTCGTTAAGCCATTAGTTCTTAGCTACGGCTCCCTAATCTGCAGCATGGGCGTGATAACTGTATTATATATTCATTAGCATAACCATTTTTAATGCTTAAAAATGTGTTGCTTAAAACAAATACATTTTACAAAAACAAGACCTGAGTTAGAAACAACATGAACAACTCCTCAGGCATCTGTTCCAATCACAACTACACTGAAATCCTGGGTTCCCCTCTGCCGTTGCTTTCCTCTCCAGCAGAAGAGTCTGGGTGGAAGTGGAGAATTGCCATCAAAAGCATCCAGGAAGCTCCGTCTCTAAACCATGCAATCATCACTCTATTTTTTAAAAATATAACATCTATGCGGGTGTGTGCTTTCCTTGCCTGCCTGCCTGCCTTGGGCCTGTTGAGTAATGCTCTAGGCTTTGTCCATTTGCTCCCTGTGGGCTGCCCCCTTGCCCACTCACAATTGACCGAACGGACGGATCAATTTTCCAAGCAGCAAGCTCAGCTCAGGGAATTGCTTTGCTCCCTGAGAAACCATCCCCAGGGCTTCCCCAGGCAAAAAAAGAGGTGCCACTACAAAGTACTGGCACGTACCAGCCAGTTCAAATCCCCACGACAGGGTGAGCTCCCATTGCTCGGTCCCTGCTCCTGCCAACCTAGCAGTTCAAAAGCACATCAAAGTGCAAGTAGATAAATAGGTACTGCTCCGGCGGGAAGGTAAACGGCGTTTCCGTGCTGTCAGGGAACTGCCATCAGAGCATCAGGTGGTGGAGGGACTCAGGCAGGATGAAAGAGACTCAACTGCTGAAGCAGGGACCAGCAGGGGGAGGAGTGGGTCTCTGAGGGAATGCGAGCAGGAGGGAGGGCTCAGGGAGGCTTCCAGCGAGAACAGTGGGGAGGTGTCGGAGTCTCCCCTAGGGAGACCCACACCTCGCAGGAAACTGTCACGCCGTGAGTCCAGGAGACGCGTTTCCGTTAAGGAACTTCTTTGCTGGAAACGCTTCCGCAGACAGCCACTGTCGGACTCTACTAGTGACTAGAGCAGACATGTCTGAGGAGCTCCGTCACACACGGAGGTTTGTGGGGTCGCACAAACTCTGAGGGAGCACGTTTTCACGCACAAGCAGCTAATCAAACCCTCACAGCAGTCCGACAGTCTTTGTACGCTGCCTGTGCAAGAGAAGGCATCATGAGCGAACCAACCGGAACCGGAGGAGCCGGGGCTGGAGCTGGTCCAAGCTTGGAAGATAGATACCGAGCGTTGGAGGTTCAACTGGCCCTGCAGACGGCGAGGTTGGAGGAGAGAAGGGCTCAGGATGCAGACAAGAAGGGGAGAGCCACGCAATTCCCCAGAAAGGTACCTGGATTGGTGCAGAAATTTGGGGGGGACCCCAAGGACTACCATGCTTTTAGGACAGAGATGCAATATGCCCTTAATGTGCAGTTCGATGAGTTCCCTGATGAGGAATCGCGAGTTGCTTTTGTAATTGGGCATCTTGAGAAAGGGGCTAGAGACTGGGTTCGACCCCTAATGGCAACGCACAATGAAATACTAAAGGACACAATGAAGTTCTTTCGTGCAATGGATATCATGTTTGCCAGCGATATTGAGGAAGGGGTGGTGCGCAGACAGTTAATGGCTTGTAAGCAGGGAAGTCGATCTGTCCGTGAATATTGGACTGAGTTTACCATGCTGATTCACAGACTGAGTTGGGATTTATCGGCGGCACCCGTTCAAATGCTATTTGAAGAAGGTCTTTCTTCGGGGGTGAAAGACGAGCTGGCACGGAGCCCCAGGGCGGAGTCTATGGATCAGCTGACCAAATCTGCGCTGACCATAGGAGCGCGGCAGGAGGCAAGAGCCTTGGAGAGGCGGGAAGGGAGAGGGGAACGTTGGAAGGAGTTCCGCATTCCAGACATTCCTGAGCCAGCTTTCCCGCCGGCAGAGCCGATGGAAATCGGAACAGCGCGCGCGCGCGCATTTTCAAAAACCAGCGAGGGAGCTAAGAAGGAGGGAAAGGGCCCCCGGAAATGCTATCTCTGCCAACAGCCAGGCCACTTTGCCAGAGTCTGCCCCCAGAGGAAGGAATGGCAAGGGATGGTGGGAGCTGTTGAGGGGGGAGAAGAAGGGGGAGCGGAGCAGGTAAAAGCCAACGCCTGGTTGCCACAATTGGGGCACTGCAGCCAGGCCAAAGAGCAGTGAAAGTGCCCGTGCCAGAAGCTCCTCGACCTGCTCTAGTGATTGAAGTGTCGCTAGAGCTGCAGAATGGGCACCCCCTAAAAATAAAGGCGCTATTGGACTCAGGCAGCTCCTGCAATTTTATGAGCAAGGAGTTTGCTGCTGAACACCAGATACAGACCATCCCTTTAAGCAACCCCCTGCAGGTGACCACGATTGATGGCAGGGAGTTGTTGGGAGGAGGAGTCCGCTTGCAGACTGTCCCAATGATAATGAGGGTGGCAAGGCACACAGAACTGATAGCGTTTAATGTGGCCACCCTGGGAGGCGCTCCCATTATTTTGGGAATGAGCTGGCTAGCTCTACATGATCCGCTGGTTGGCTGGCATCAAAGAGTGGTGTCCTTTGGTTCAGCACATTGCCTAGAACACTGCAAAGGGGAGAAGGGTTCAGCAGGGGCCCAAGCCACCCTAGCAGGGACTGAAGTAATGGGGAAGGTGAAGGTACCACCACAGTATGCAGATCTCAGCGACGTGTTCAGCGAGAAGGAAGCTGACCAACTACCACCTCATAGACCCTTTGATTGTCAGATCAATTTACTCCCTGGAGCGCAGCTTCCTGTAGGCAAGTTGTATGCCATGTCAGACAGAGAAATGCAGGAGTTGCGAGAGTTCATTGACAAGAACCTGAAGAGAGGCTTCATCAGAGAGTCCAAAGCCGCAGGGGGGAGCCCAGTGTTCTTTGTGGACAAAAAAAATGCGGACAAGCCGAGACTTGTATGTGATTTTCGGCGGCTGAATGCAGTGACTGAACCGGTGGCGTTCCCTATGCCCAGAATTGATGATATTTTGACCAGGGTGAGGAAGGGAAAGATTTTCACAAAGCTGGATCTAAGGGGGGCGTACAACCTGATACGCATAAGGAAAGGGGATGAATGGAAAACCACCATGTTTACCCCTTTGGGGGCGTTTGAATACCTCGTTATGCCATTTGGATTACAAGCAGGCTCCGCGTGTTTTCAATCTTTTATGAACCACGTGCTGGGCCCTTTGCTCTACAAGAATTGCGTTGCCTTTCTAGATGATGTGTTGGTGTATTCTGAGAATGAGGAGCAACATGTGAGAGACGTCAGAGAAGTGTTGAGCAGACTGCAAGCCAACAGGCTGTGGGTCAAACTGGAGAAGTGTCGGTTCCATACCAAGGAGGTGGAATTCCTGGGGTACCGCCTGTCAGACAAGGGATTGGCCATGGATCCCGGCAAGGTACAGGCAGTGCTGGAATGGAAAACACCCAAAACCAAGAAGGATGTGCAGAGGTTCCTAGGGTTTGGAAACTTTTATCGTAAGTTCATCCGCAACTTCGCCCATCTGACGGCGCCCATCACTGACTGTCTCAGCAGTAAAAAGAAGTTTGTATGGACGGCGGAGGCGGAGCGAGCGTTTGAGGAACTGAAAAGGGCCTTCGCCTCTGAAGAACAACTTCTGCATGTGGATTTACGAAAGAAGCTAAGGGTTGAAACAGACGCATCTGACAGAGCCATAGGGGCGGTGCTTCTTCTGCAGCCGGGGAAGGAGGAGTCAGAGTGGCGTCCGTGTGCCTTCTTCTCGCGGAAGCTGAACAAATCCGAGAGGAATTACACGGTGTACGACCGAGAACTGCTTGCTATTCATGAGGCGTTCCGGAGATGGAGGCATCTGCTAGTTGGTGCACAACATAAAGTGCAAGTGTGCACGGATCATAAAAATCTAGAGTACTGGAGAACGGCGCGAGTGCTCAACCAAAGGCAGTTGAGATGGGCCCAAGAGTTCTCCAAATTTAACTTTGAGATTTGTTATGTGCCAGGCCCAGAGAATGTTAGGGCGGACGCTCTCTCACGCAAACCTGAATATTTGGAGGGGGAGGGAGCACCCGAAGAAACCCATATCATTCCAGAGGACCGCTGGGTGTGTGGGGCGACTTTGGTGGGGCAAAGGGAATTGGTAGAGGGTACGGTGCAGGATGCATACGCCCAGGGGAAACTCAGGGATCTCAGAGGGGAGGAAGACAAATCCGGTGGTTTTGAGGAGAGAAATGGGGCATTGTATTATAAGGGAGCGTTATATATACCTGAAGGGGAATTGAGGGAGAAGGTACTCAAGCAGCTGCACGATAGCCCCACAGCAGGGCACTTTGGGCAACACAAAACCATGTGGCTGGTTACCAGGGAATTTTGGTGGCCCAAGGTCAGGGAAGATGTGCGGGAGTATGTGAGAGGGTGTGAACAATGCCAAAGAGCCAAGGGGGAGAGGCAGGCGCCGGCTGGTTTATTAGAACCACTGCCCACACCTGAGAGACCGTGGGAAGCAGTGGCAATAGATTTCATGACTGATCTGCCAAGGTCTAGAGGGAAAACAGCCATCATGGTTGTAGTAGACCTGTTAACTAAAATGGCCCACTTCATAGCCTGCTCACATGCGGTTACAGCAGAAGAAACCGCCAAATTGTTTGTAGAGAATGTGTTCAGGTTGCATGGCGCCCCCTTGAGGGTGGTTTCAGACCGAGGGAAACAATTTACTTCCAGGTTCTGGAGGAAGCTCATGAGCTTACTGCATGTAGAGGTTAATTTCTCGACGGCCCGTCATCCTGAAACCAACGGGCAGGCGGAAAGAGCAAATGGGGTTCTCCAACAATATTTGAGGTGTTATGTTAATGACAGAGAGAATGATTGGGTGGAGAAGTTGGCGTTGGCAGAATTTGCCTACAACAATGCAGAGAACGTGTCCACGGGGATGAGCCCCTTTTTGGCTAATCACGGGTGCCATCCCAGAGCCTTCCCAGGGGGGGAGGGGGAGAACTGGAGCGTTCCAGCTGCAGAACAGTTCGTGGAAGAAATGGAAGCGATCCATCGCCAGCTCCAACTCAACTTAAACAGGGCTAAGGAGGAATATAAGAGGCAGGCAGACAAAAACAGGAGGGAAGGTGAAACCATCAGGGTGGGGGACCAGGTGTGGCTGTCAACCCAAGGGTTGCCATTCAAAGGAGGTTGTAAGAAATTAAGACCCAAAAGGCTGGGTCCGTTTGAAGTCATACAGCAGGTCAATCCAGTGGCTTTCAGGCTCCGGTTACCGAACCACATGAAGCTGCACCCAGTTTTTCACAGGTCGTTGCTGTCACCGTATAGAGGAGACAGTGAGGGGAGGGTCACTAGGGGACCAGCAATGGAGGAGAAGGAACACAGCTACCATGTAGCGGAGATCCTCGATTCCAGGTGGAAGGGAGATCAAGTAGAGTATTTGGTAATGTGGGAAGGGGAACCGGAGTCGGAAAACACCTGGGTTAGGGCAGAGGATGTCAATGACGAGGTTTTAATAGAGACTTTTCATCAGAGGTTCCCACGTAAACCTCAGCCTGTAGCGAGGTTCCGAAGGGAATACTTTGCCACCACCGACGAGGAAGAGGAGTTGGAGGGGTTCCCAGATTCTGAAGAGGAGGAGGATGCAGCTGGCCAGGACGACGATCGATGGAGAGGATTGTTCGAGACGTCAGAAGATGAGGAAGATTCGTTTCGGGGTTTTAGCCCTTCACCTCCCAGGGGGGAGGAATTGGGAGGGGGTGAGGGGGGCCCTGGAGGGGAGGTGGATGTCAGGGAACTGCCATCAGAGCATCAGGTGGTGGAGGGACTCAGGCAGGATGAAAGAGACTCAACTGCTGAAGCAGGGACCAGCAGGGGGAGGAGTGGGTCTCTGAGGGAATGCGAGCAGGAGGGAGGGCTCAGGGAGGCTTCCAGCGAGAACAGTGGGGAGGTGTCGGAGTCTCCCCTAGGGAGACCCACACCTCGCAGGAAACTGTCACGCCGTGAGTCCAGGAGACGCGTTTCCGTTAAGGAACTTCTTTGCTGGAAACGCTTCCGCAGACAGCCACTGTCGGACTCTACTAGTGACTAGAGCAGACATGTCTGAGGAGCTCCGTCACACACGGAGGTTTGTGGGGTCGCACAAACTCTGAGGGAGCACGTTTTCACGCACAAGCAGCTAATCAAACCCTCACACGTGCGCTGTTCTGGTTCGCCAGAAGCAGCTTAGTCATGCTGGCCACATAACCTGGAAGCTGTACTCTGGCTCCCTCAGCCAATAAAACGAGCGCTGCAACCCCAGAGTTGTCTGAGACTGGACCTAATGGTCAGGGGTCCCTTTACCTTTACCTTCAAGTCGCTACTAATTAGATGTCTCTGAGACCAGAGGAACCCAAAGGTTCTCACTTTGCTCAGAAACCAAATCACAGAGAGAGAGAACCCAGGGAACTGTACAAAGCAATGGAGCAAAAGCCAGCAGAAACATTCAACTCAATGCAGACGTGCCAGCGTTGATGACATCCCTCATTCAACATGCGCTGCAGGCAGGCAGCAAATCCTACAGCCCAAAATTGTGCTTCTAAGTGCTAACCTGACGAAGACTGGCTCTCTCCTCTGCACGTGGCCCAGGTGGAAGGGAACGTGTATAAAAATGCAAAAAGGTAACTGTCAAGGGACAGTTTCATTCACACAGGTGTGTTCAGGAATCATTATTTGCTCCATTATAGGGAGCTGCTTTATACCAAGTCAGAGCAGTGGTCCACATATTGCTAACACTGCCTGGGCCTCCCCTGGTTCAAGCACAGCTGATCAGTCTTTGAGGCCTGTGCGCAGCATCCATGCCTTTCAGGGATTTCCCCGCTTCCCCTAATCCAAAGCCACCAAGCTGCGAGTCTTCAAGTGTTGTTTATCAGCAACTAGTGCAGAGTGCCCAGTGCTGCCCAGGAATTTGTAGAAACCCCAAAATACTGTGTTTTTAACTGCACTGTGCTATTTGTGAGTTTGCATCCATCGTGCCAAAAAGGCAGGCAACCAAAAGTCACATTTGGGTCCACCATCTTGCTTCAGAATGGCACCCAGCACCCAAACATAAATAGCAACTGCTGCCCCCACCCCGGGAACCCTTGCGCCACGTTTGGTGACAACACCTTGAAAGGTAGCCAAACCTATAGAGAACAAGTGGTCAAAACCACATTCCGAAACATATAGTAGACATTGGTACCCTGCATTGGTTTCCAAACTTGATGGGTGTTTAGAAACCATAACCATTCGCATAAAGTTACACGCAAGCACTTGCCTGCAATAAATTAAATTAAATAATTCCCGCAGCAGAGAGTGGGGGGCAGGATCCTGGTTGGCTGACCTTTCTCGGCTGTCATTAGATTTGGCCTATGAGCTGAAACCCCCAGGGAGGGCAAGACAATTGCCTGGGTTGCCGTCACAAAAATAAAGACAGAGATTTGATAAATATTCGAGGAAACTGCTTTCTAAATGGTCGCCATGTCATATTTTAGCCGTTTGCTTAATGATGGAACAATGCGAGGTTTTTCGCCAATGCTGGAATAGTATTTGTAACATGCATGCACGCATACACTTTATGATGTTTAAACAGGGCTCTGGTTGGTGAAGGCTGGTCCATGAGGGCAAATGGGAAGCTGCTCTGCCAACTTCAGCCTGTCCTAAGCCAGCCCCCAGCCCCCACCCAGTTCAGGAAGGCCCAGGCAACCAGCTCCTGCCTCTTCCTTAGTCCTGCTGTTGCCCCACACAGAACACAGAACCCAGCAGGGATGCCAACTTGAATATAATATTGGGGGGCAGGTAAGCCCTGACCCACATAATCGATGACAAGATGCAGCGCATGCACACTATATGAATGGCAATGCCCGACAACTTTGGGGAATCCAGCCCACTCTTATATTTTATTGGGGGACAAGGGACCTCAGCCCCTAGCAGTTGGCTCCTATGCCAGCAGGGAAGGGAGGGCAAACTAGAATTAGTTGCCTGGTCCTGCCATTGGCTCTGGTGCCGCCTGCTGTGGGACTCTCTGCCTTCCACGCACAGTCCCAAGGGAGCAGCCTCTACTAGCGCTGGTTCCGCAGGGAGGGGTTACAGCCAAATTACCTGCTTTTCAAAATCCGGTTCCCCAAGCACTTCAGAACAGTTTGCTGAAAACCTGTAGCTATTGCATTACCCAATCAAACTACTGGTTTGCGTAGTCCAGGAATCCTTTCTATGGTCCAACTCCCTTCTCCCTGACCATTGGCCACAGTGGGCTTCTTGGAGTTCAGAATCTGACAAGGCTTTGAGGGCCACAAGTTCCCATCCCTGGTCTATGCTGGCTAGCAGTAGCTCCCCAGAATCTCAGGCAGAGAGACGTCTTTCAGCACCTGAAATGGAAGATAGCAGGAACCAAAGAATTTGAGAGGTCCTGAAAACTTGGAGGGGGCTATAGCTCCATGGTAGGACACACATTTTGCCTTGAGAAAGCCCCAAGTTTGATATACTTTGATCCTCCATGAATTTGCCCAATCCTCTTTGAAAGACATCCAAGGTGGGGGCCATCATTGCCTCCCGTGGCAGTGAATTCCATAGCTTAACTGTGCTGTGTGAAGTAAGGTAAAGGTAAAGGACCCCTGACAGTTAAGTCCAGTCGCTGCTGCTGTTGCTGCTGCTGCTGCTGAATATTTGAATGAGGAAGCTACATCAGATGAAGGGGCTGTTTCTTTGTTTGTTGCTGCATGAAAAATCCATACCTGGATTTTAGTCTTCAGAAGAGGACAATTAAAAATAATAATCTTTGTTTGGCAAAGGGATGCTGTTTGGCAAGGAATAAAAAGCCCACTTTGGGCAAAGATTAATTTCCTGAAGTAGCAATGACTTCCAGGAGCATTTCTATGGTTACCAAATTATACTCCGTAACATGGTACAATCACAGGTAAAACCATTTAAAAGAAAAAAGAAAAACAAATGGATCTGAGCTGCTGGCATTCATTTAATCATTGATAATGGGGGGGGTGTGGAGATAGAAGCTGTCCTCAGAAATAAACACAGGAGATCTGAAACACAGTAGGGAGCAGATGCCTTCATTGGAGGGGGGTCTTTCTTAAAGAGCACACCTTTCCCAAAGCTACCGTATTTTTTGCACCATAACACTCACTTTTTTCCTCCTAAAAAGTAAGGGGAAATGTCTGTGCGTGTTATGGAGGGAATGCCTACGGGTGGCATGCCTATGGATTTTCCTCCTCTAAAAACTACGTGCGTGTTATGGTCCGGTGCGTGTTATAGAGCGAAAAATACGGTATCTGCAATCCAACATCCTGCTTCCTTGAGAGGATCAAGAGAAGTGACTGCATGCTGTCCTGAATGCTGCCTTCATGCAACAGCAAGATTAAAATGCAATTAAACAAAACTAAGTAAACCGGCAAAACATGCACACAGAGTTGTATTCCGTTCATTCTGGTGCAATCTGTGGAGGAAGGAGACAAGTCCTGCCAAATCTGCCCCTGAGCATCTTTCAAGGCAGCCACACATTTTCACCGGAGACACATTCCTTGGCCCCACAGCTTGTATCTTGCCAGAGTGCAAAAAACCTGGAGTAATTAATGGTGTGCGCTCTTTTTAAAAAGCAGACATTTTGCTTTCATGCTGTCTGGAACCAGCTTCCTCATTATCTCCTTCCATCATGAGAGACTTCAAACTTCAACTATGGAGCAAAGCCAAGGGGAAGGCATGTTCACGCCCCCCCCCCCACTCCACCCATCCCCAGTCATTTTAGACACACATATTTATCCCTTGCTGTGACTAGGATGCCTCCAATGGCTGGAGCCTGGGGGCAAAGGAGGAGGTGATTCTGAAATGATCACTTGCAAGAGGAGAAGGTGGGGGGTGCAGCCATAATTTGGGATTGTGCAGATAAAAGAGGAAGCCTTTGAAGCAGCAGCATGGAATCATATATACAGGGTGAGTTCTTTAAAAGAGGCCCTGTGGATACCGAGTGCACATGTTCCACGGAGCCTCTTTTGAAAGACTCACCCTGTATATCGCTTTTGTGCAGGATCAGGGAGCTGCACAACAGGTGTGCCACGCCAGATCAATTCCTCCGGCCAAATGAGGACCTGATCCAACTGAAATTGCACACCTTAAGGCTGCAATTCTCCAAGTAAATGCACACCTATGAAGGGAAAATGCAATGGGCTTTTTGCATAAGGCTCCTTAGGCTGCAAATCACGGGGAGAGTTGGGAACATGTTTGAAATCAAGAGAGTTCTGGGGCTGCGAGCCGGATCATGACCCATTTACACACAGACCACCTCCGCGCTCCCCAAAACAGTTCCAAGCCCGGAACCCCCTTGGCTCTGCTCATGGGCGCGCAAGCGGCCGCCTGCCCTTCTCCCTAAATCCAACTCCCCCCACAAAAAATGCTGAGCAGAATTCGTCTTGCAAGCCCCGGTCAGAGGAGCCCCGCTTCCCAGCGAGAAAGGGGCGAGGGAGGCGGGCAGGAGCGCGTCCCCTTCCCTTCCTTACCTTGTCCGTCTCTCCAGGCTCCCCGGGAGATGTCCCGGCTGAGGGCGCAGGGATGCGGAGTCAGTCCGGAGCCAGGCGGGAGAAGCCGGGGCAGCCGCAGGCGCCTCTCCTCCCGCGCGCGCCCGGGAAGAAGAAGAAGCCCGTCTCCTCGCGGCCGCGCGCGCGGACTCTCTCGCGCCCGGACCCTGCCGCCCCGCCCCCTGGTGGCCGCCGCAGGAAGAGCGCCTTCGCCGGCAGGTAAACAGACAGGTGAGGCCTTCCAGCCGCCCAGCACGGTTTTCTTTGCTCGCTTGTTTGCTGTTTGGGGTATTTTCACACCGACCGTCGTGCTTTCCATTTCATCTTCAAGCTCAGGGAATAAGTGCATAAACACAGACAGGTAAGATGGAACGCTGGCACGTATCCCAAGTTTGTAAATAGATCTGCTCCTGTCTTCACCTATAAACTGACTCAGTAAATTCACTTCTTAAAGAAATAAAGACAAACACTTTCCTTCTGCCACCCCCTCACAACACACATTCCAAGGCAGTTTCTATCAAGCCTTGCCCCATTTTCAACTAATGGTGTGAAACAGGAAGGAGGAGCCTTTTCCGCCCAAGAACCACAATTCCCTCCCAAGGAAGCTTCCAGGGGCCACATGCCGTGACTGGGGGTGCCAAAGTGGACCGAGCAACAGACATTCCAGCCGTGCCAAAAGGCCAGAGAGGCTTTGATCTGCCTCCACCTCGCCCAGGTGAGCAGCCCAGCCAGAGCAGGGGGGAGGGGGAGGGGGAAGCCTCCAGAGAGGCTTGAGAGCCACATTTCATCCTCAGGCCTCTCAGTCCCCACAGCAGAACATTCAAACTTGCATCCTTCAAGGACAATCACCGTAACAGAAGTGAGGCAGACAGAATATATATGGCAGGTAAAAACCCAGTGGGTTTTTACAGTTTGGGTTTTTAAAGATGCATTCACTGAGTTTTCAAAATCAAAATGCAATAAAAGCAATACAAAACCAAAGAACAAGGACAGAGGAGAGAGCACATCCCTGCAGCTGGAACTGAACATAAGGCTCAGGACACTGCTGCAGACACATAGTCATAAAACAGATTCCACAAAGGGACATTTTGGAAGGAAGAGTCAAATGGTGCCATGAGGGAGCTTCACCACCTGGCGCAACATAGGAACCAGCTCCTGGGGCCAAGGGGTCTTCAGCCCTCCAATAAAATATTTGAGGGGGCCAACCCTGCCCCCAAAGTTTAAGGGCATTGTCATTCAAATGGTGTGTGTGTGTGTGTGTGTGTGTGTGTGTGCACCGCATCATGTGATCAGTTATGTGGATTGGGGCATACCTGCTCCTCCCCCCATATTTTATTCAAGTTGGCATTCAGTGGAGCAATATGTCGCTGGGCCTGTGCAGGACGCTGTTTCTCTTTATGAAGCATGTCAGAAGCCAGGCAACATAAAAATGGTCTCATTTTGTATCCTCTCTTAGAATCATCCTGCAGTGGGTTAAACACTTAGACAAGGTAATGCCCTACCAGGGCAGGTGTGTGCACATGTGCCCCCACCCCAGGGAAGGACAGAAAACGCTAACCCCTCGCTGCTGCTGCTGCTGCTGCCAGGCGAGGACCAGACAAGCGGGGGCAGGGTGTGGAGGGTGAAGACCCCTCTTCACTCTTTCCTTGTCAGGCACAGGCAGCCCCCTCCCCCACTGATGATGGGCGGTGGCTCACACGCTGAGCAGGGGCGGGGTGTAGGGGGGGCCCATCAGCTGGGAGCCAAGTGGGCTAGCGTGGGGGGGTGCGTGGTTCACCCCCATGATACATCACTGTGCCCCACAGGCTCTCAAACTATCCATCCCTAGAGCAACCCGATGAAGACTTCCAGTGTTTGATTATTTTGAGTCTGGTTGCAACCAGCAACAGAGCTAGGAGCTTCTTGTGAAGAAGGGTGGAATTTAAATCACTTCCAATGCCAGGAGGGCTAATACTGAGTCTGGAGTTAGAGACTGTCTCATTGTTGCCGAAAGGCCTCTGAATATAGACATATAGGTTTCAAAAAAGCTAAAGGGGGGATTTTTGTGCAGAGAATTCCATAGTCTGCATTGTTCAAATATTATGTACTTTTTAACTTTGTTTGTAACAATTGGGGTGGAGTACTAGGCTGAAAATAAGAAAATAAGCAAAACCAAACCAAAGTAGCTTGTGGGAAGAACACGAGAAGAGCCCTGTAGGATCAGGCCAATGCCTTCTATTCTGCTCAATTCACTACGTCACCATTGCAACACCCTCTACCGCTCCCAGGCTTGGTATCCAGGGTGGTGGAATCAGTCTCATTGCCCTGAATCGGCCTCTGTCTCCAGCAAATGGCATTATAGCCATTGTAGCTGGTAGCCACTGGTAGGGCGCTCCTGTCCATGGCATCAGGTGACTGGCATGCAGGTGGCCCTGCCCACCTGCCCAAAGTGGACTGCAGCATGTTCCATTGGCCGCCCCCTGCCCTGCTATAACTAAAGCCAAGTATGTGCAATGGAAATCCGTGCCCAGGAGAGGAACCTACAACAAAATGTCACAGCATGGAGTGCCTCCAGTCCAGTTTGGGGCTGAAGTCAGCTAGTCAGCCATGCCCCTTTTGCTCAGTACTCCATTCCATTCCATTCCCTCTCCACCATTTTTCTATCCTTCCCAGCAGAACTGAAACTGAGGCGAGGCGAGGCGAACCCTTGGGCCTCTCATAATCAGTCCAGGTAAGCAAATCACTCATCACCATCCTTTTGCACAACCTGTTTACTGACAGGGAAAAGCATGCTTGATGCCAGCACAGATTTGTACCCTCCAAGATTCTTTCCCTTGTGAGTGGGCAGAGATGGAATGCGGATTGTACTCCCTCCAGTTATATCACTGTTGAAGCTTAGGTATTTCTATTCATTTACCTGGATTAACCTTGCTGAATGACAGGAGGAGTTGTGTAAACTCGCCTGGGTGATCTCATTAGACTAGGCAGAGATAGGTTGAATGGTGAGGGTGGCAGAAGAGACAGATTTGACCCTTAAATCCCAAAACAACAATGTCCTCGGGACACACACGTGAAAACGGGAAGCAGTTTGGTGTTTCCTGCTTGGCAGGGGGTTGGACTCGATGGCCCTTGTGGTCTCTTCCAACTCTATGATTCTATGATTCAGTTTGCCCACAGTGTTTTCCCAACAGACGTTTCTGAGGCACCCAAAGGAAATATAAAGTCAAAAATGTCACCTCTTGCGGCGAGTTCTCCTTTCTCATGTTTACCCTGAAAGACTAACAAATTTATCATGCCATAAGATTTCATGGACTACGGTCTACTTTGCCAGGTGCAAGTGTAGCCAGAGCTACCCATTCCTGGTTCATGTCTCAGAAATCTATAATTCCACACTCTTACGTAGCAACTGCCGAAGGCTCTAATGTTAATGGTCCATTAATTCATCTAATCCTTAAAAAAAAAACTGCTATCAAAAGTGGCCAAGGCCTCATCCTGTGGGTAATGATTTCCACAAGTTAATTTGCAACACATGAGCAATCCCAACAGAAATCAAAGTTCTTCCTCTGTCAATTTATGAGCAATTAAGATATCTCTTTTACCATCATGGCTGAAAAAAAGGCTGAAGTTTTTATCTGATGCTTTCCAATATTTTGTCAAAAAATACCTATCCTCTTGCGGCTGGCGATTTGGGATAGACAGTCCTTAGCCTTCGCTATCTGTGTTCTGTGCACTTCTCACCCTCAAAAAAAAAAGGGGGGGTATCCATTATTTGCTTATTTCTTCTTAATTTACTAGTGGTGATCGCCCGTGCTGCTTGGGAATTTGTAGAGACCATCAAATATTGTGTTTTTTAAATGGATAGTACAATTTGTGAGTTTGGATCTGTCATGCCAAGAATCAGGCAAAGTCAAGTCACATTTTGGTCCACCCTCCTGATTCAAAATGGTGCGGGGCATCCAAACATCCATGAATATGGACACTCCCACCTCAGGAGCCCTCATGCTGAGTTTGGCAGCAGTATCTCAAGAGGCAGCCAAAACTATGTCAAAACATGGGGGAAGTCATGCCAATGGCCTGTTTCAGTCTGCTATCTTGAATCAAAATGGTGCCCGGCATCTGAGTGTCAATGAGGGCTGCCACCCCCATGTTGGGAACCCTTTTGCCGATTTTGGTGATGGTATCTTGAGAGGTGGCCGAACCTGTAGAGAACAGATGGCAGATAGGCGGAAAAATCACTTTCCAAAATATGTAATTTATCTTTTAGGTAAAGGTAAAGGGACCCCTGACAGTTAGGTCCAGTCTTATACGACTCTGGGGTTGCGGCGCTCATCTCGCTTTACTGGCTGAGGGAGCCAGCGTACAGCTTCCGGGTCATGTGGCCAGCATGACTAAGCCGCTTCTGGCGAACCAGAGCAGCGCGCAGAAACGCCGTGTACCTTCCCACTGGAGCGGTACCTATTTATCTACTTGCACTTTGACGTGCTTTCAAACTGCTAGGTGGCAGGAGCAGGGACCGAACAATGGGAGCTCACCCCATCGCGGGGATTCTGACTGGCAAGTCCTAGGCTCTGTGGTTTAACCCGCAACGCCACTCGCGTCCCAATATATCTTTTAAGACATGGCTGTTTCCCAAGTTGGTGAGGAATATATATTAATAAACATTCAACACCTCCCTTCCTTCATGATGTCAGAGTGATGTCAAGCAGACAGCTGAACTGCTGCTGAACCGTCACTCTTCTCATGCAGAGGGTCAGGATAGGAATCCTGTCATGGTGTCATTACAAATATAAAATAGATTTTAATTACATGTGGCATCTTACAAAAAGCGTACAGAGAAAACAGATGCAAGCCAGCAACCTTGGGACATGACTTGCCTGCTGTAGGTCTCTGGTTCTGCCGCAGATTAAGACAGACAAGTGAGACAGATGTTCCTGTGACTTAGCCAAAGGAAGATCTGCATTTGTTTTTTAAAAATCCTGATATGTTAGTTATGCAAGAGCTTGCAGAGCATGTTATGTAAAGAAATTTGGGGGGTGCCAAGTCACAGGATGCATGCAGAAGAGGGCTGCCAAGATGACAAAGGGTATGAAGGCAAGTCTTGTGAGGAACAGTTGAAGGCGTTAGGTAGGTTTAGTCTGGAGAAGGGAAGGCTAATAGGTGATAGCACAACCATCTTCAAATGGCTGCCTCTTGAGATACTGAAGGACTGATTGTCACATGGAAGATGGAGCAAGATTTTTTCCCCTGGGTTCCATTAAAGTACGAATTCTCACACATTATTATACACATTATTGTGTGCCCTGATTATAAGCTATATTATATGAGTAATATGTTATACATGTAATTTATGTGCATCTACACTCCAGGTTTCCTAAAATAACCACCACACAAAAATGTGAAAAGGCAGAGGACCATAACAATGCATTGATGGCAAGAAGACACGAGAGAAAACATCATTACAGTTACAAAGTGTACATTTCAGTGATGCTTACAAAGAACCATGGAGCACAAAAGAATTACTAGTGTACTGCAGAATGCTGTAAGCAGCTGAGAAGAGATAGGCTTCCACATCATGTCCCGTTTCAGATATCTTCCTCTGAAAGCAACACCACTAGGAGGACACCAGAAATATTTACAGTATCTCTCCAAAGAAGTTACTTGATTCCAAGAGGACAAGGCCTCTGCAAGGTCCACATTATAAACCTGAAGTCTTGAAGTCCTCCCAATCGTGAAAAGACTTTATTTGCGGAGTGAGCAAAGGTTGGAGAAATAGCTGTTTCCTCTGGTTAGGGCTGCTTCTTAGGATCTTCTGGCTGTTTCACATTTACTACAGTGCTTCAGTGTGTGAGGTGAAAGTTGGCCTATTTCCAGTTGTGGAACCAACAACAGAACCAGTGAAAACTTTTCAGGAAATGGCTATGGCACTGAACACCCCTCCCCTCTCTTTGGGAGCCTGCTCATTTACCCCCGTCTCAAAAGGATTAAACGAAGGACTAATTACTTCATTGGCTGTTCCGACAGAGAAATGTGTCAAAAGTTTCAGGAGGTGGTGAAAATGTAGTTTTATTCGTTGGTCTGACATTTCTCAATGCTGCAGTCTCCACGAGGTGCCCACAGCTGCCAGGCTCAAGGAGGAACTGGCTCATGGCTTTGATCAATGGTGCTTGTAGAGCCTCCAGAAAGGAAGTCCTAACCCCTGGCCTTTGAGGGAAGCGCTGAGGGTTCGTTCCAAAATTCCTCCTCCCACAGATTACAGTTCTTTCGGTGTGGTTAATTAAAGCCCTGTTACAAAGCCAAGCAGGCAAAGGGGGCAGAGGAGGGGACATTTGACGCCATGAACATTTACCTCATTAAGCAACATGTGCCAAGCAGACACACATGCACATCTTCAGAGAGGTTGTGCTTCAGCCAAAAGCTACCTATTAAAATGCAAACTACACTAATGAAGTCTTCTTGGCAGTGGGGTTATATTTACAGTTAGGCATGGCAAGAGGGGTTTTACAATGACCATTTAAAAAACCAACAACCCACCGGGAGTTCTAAAATGTTTGCCAAACTTAGTAGTGCAAGATTTCTCAAGGTCATAGAATCATAGAATCATAGAGTAGGAAGAGACCACAAGGGCCATTGAGTCCAACCCCCTGCCAAGGGGGTCGCTCATGGAAACGAGGACTTGCTTCCATTTCATGGTTAGAGGGTGTGCCTCTGCGACACCTGAGTAACAGATTGTCCAGGCATCTAACTCAAAGACCTCCTAAAACAATTTAGCCATACTTCCAAAATTTTCCTCATTTGGATTTCTCACTGGATGTTTAAAGTTTCAAAATGTCTGGTCTCCTCCCATCCTGCAAAACAGCAGGACTAATGAATGTGAATTCTCCATTGTTCTAATACCTGTTCTAATAGCTAGTTCAGGTGGGAAGTGCCAACAGAAATGGGTCCAAAGTGAGGCTACTGAGAAAGGAATGATCAGAAGTGCATATGGAACTCTCTCCCACAGGGGCAGAGACGGCCCCTAACTTGGATGGCTTTAAAAAAGGATTAGATAAATTCATGGAGGAATACTAGCCCTGATGGCGATGCTCTGGCCTCATGATCAGAGGCAGCCACGCTTCTGATTCTAGGGACTGGGCGCAGGGGAGAGGGCTACTCTTGTGCTCAAATCCTGCTTTCAAGTTTCCCAATGGTCTCTGGATGGCCAATGTCAGAACAGGGCGCTGCACTAGGTGGGTCTGATCCAGAAGGCTCTTTTTATGCTCAGAGGAATGCTGACATTTGCAGAAATACTGCATTGGAGGAAAAAATGAGGGACAACCCTCTTCGCCTCCCCTCCCCCTAAAAAAACCCTCAGACAAGGACTAAGCATACTCAGTAGCAATGAAGGTTGAGAATCAATTGGAAAAGAAAATTGAAATCTGGGAGGTGGGAGGGAAGACTGTAATGACCTGCTGGAGGAGGGTGCAGCTACTGGGCTAGAACTATGGAAAGGGGGAAGGAGAAGAAGGTGAGGATGTGCTGCAATACTTTGCTGCAGTTCCCACTTGACCTTTTTATATGTCTGAATTTTGCATACTGGACTTGCACAACACGTACCATCCATTTGAAGGCCTGCATCTTTCTCCCTTCCACTTGCATTGCCCATGTGGATAGCCTTTAATCCCTTGATAGTCCTCATTAGCACACACAGGACACAGCAGGGCTGCCTTCTCAGGACTGATCAGCTCACTCATGGGACTCGTCTTAAAACCTGGGGTGTCTAGGGGGGCATCCCCATAACACATTTTTATCTGTTGCACCTAAATGCTAAAAGTTAGACTCTGTTTTGATGGGTAGGACCTTAAACACCAAATCTTTCTCTTGAGCAGAGAAATGTAAACGGAGAAAAGAATTTGAGGGTTCTTGATAGTACTAGGTAAAACCAAGCACTAAAGCTTCTGAACATTCAGTCTTTAGATTTTTGACAATTTTTTATCAGTGGTCTCCGGTAGGAAAAGCAAGGGAAATTTGTTCCCTAGAAATACTTCTTCATACACAAGATAGTAGTGATAGTTTTAGAGCCAGCCCACAGATGAGGCAGCGTGAATGAGCCGACTCAGGCAGTGAAAACCTAAGAGGAGGTACATTGCCCACCCTCCCACCCCCATCACCACAGCTCTGCTTTGCCAATCCGGGGGGGGGGGGGCAGAGAGAGGGACCAGCAGCAAAGCTCTGCAGGATGACTCCCTTCACCAAGTCAGGGAGAGGAGAGATGTTCTGCCACCCAGCGTTGCCACCAGGAGAGGAGGGAGGGGAAAGCCCTTGCAAAGCCTCACAATTTTGCCTCAGGCTAACAACGTCTCAAAATCTCAAAATCAGGCTAAAACCATCCCAATAAAAGGAAATGCAAGAAAGCAAAGTGGCTGTCCAACGAGGCCTTACAAATAGCGGGGGAGAGAAGGCAAGCAAAATGCGAGGGAGATAGTGAAAGATACAGGAAATTGAATGCAGATTTCCAAAGAATAGCAAGGAGAGACAAGAAGGCCTTCTTAAACGAGCAATGCAAAGAAATAGAGGAAAACAATAGAATGGGAAAAACCAGAGATCTGTTCAAGAAAATTGGAGATATGAAAGGAACATTTTGTACAAAGATTGCCATAATAAAAGACAAAAGTGGAAAGGACCTAAAAGAAGCAGAAGACATCAAGAAGAGGTGGCAAGAATATACAGAGGAATTATACCAGAAAGATATGGATGGCTCGTACACCCCAGATAGTGTGGTTGCTGACCTTGAGCCAGACATCCTGGAGAATGATGTCAAATGGGCCTTAGAAAGCACTGCTAATAACAAGGCCAGTGGAAGTGATGATATTCCAGCTGAACTATTTAAAATTTTAAACAATGATGCTGTCAAGGTGCTACACTCAAGATGCCAGCAAATTTGGAAAACTCAGCAGTGGCCAGAGGACTGCAGAAGATCAGTCTACATTCCAATCCCAAAGAAGGGCAGTGCCAAAGAATGCGCCAACCACCGCACAATTGCACTCATTTCACACGCTAGCAAGGTTATGCTTAAAATTCTACAAGGCAGGCTTAAGCAGTATGTGGACCGAGAACTCCCAGTAGTGCAAGCTGGATTTCGAAGGGGCAGAGGAACCAGAGACCAAATTGCAAACATGCGCTGGATTATGGAGAAAGCCAGAGAGTTCCAGAAAGATATCTACTTCTGCTTCATTGACTATGCAAAGGCCTTTGACTGTGTCGACCACAGCAAACTATGGCAAGTTCTTAAAGAAATGGGAGTGCCTGATCACCTCATTAGTCTCCTGAGAAATCTCTATGTGGGACAAGAAGCTACAGTTAGAACTGGATATGGAACAACTGATTGGTTCAAAATTGGGAAAGGATTACGACAAGGCTGTATATTGTCTCCCTGCTTTTCAACTTATATGCAGAATTCATCATGCGAAAGGCTGGGCTGGATGAATCCCAAGCCGGAATTAAGATCGCCGGAAGAAATATCAACTACCTCAGATATGCAGATGACACAACCTTGATGGCAGAAAGTGAGGAGGAATTAAAGAACCTTTTAATGAGGGTGAAAGAGGAGAGCGCAAAATATGGTCTGAAGCTCAACATCAAAAAAACGAAGATCATGGCCACTGGGCCCATCACCTCCTGGCAAATAGAAGGGGAAGAAATGGAGGCAGTGAGAGATTTTACTTTCTTGGGCTCCATGATCACTGCAGATGGTGACAACAGTCACGAAATTAAAAGGCGCCTGCTCCTTGGGAGAAAAGCAATGGCAAACCTAGACAGCATCTTAAAAAGTAGAGATATCACCTTGCCAACAAAGGTCCGTATAGTTAAAGCCATGGTTTTCCCAGTAGTGATGTATGGAAGTGAGAGCTGGACCATAAAGAAGGCTGATCGCCAAAGAATTGATGCTTTTGAATTATGGTGCTGGAGGAGACTCTTGAGAGTCCCATGGACTGCAAGAAGATCAAACGTATCCATTCTTAAGGAAATCAGCCCTGAGTGCTCACTGGAAGGACAGATCGTGAAGTTGAGGCTCCAATACTTTGGCCACCTCATGAGAAGAGAAGACTCCCTGGAAAAGATCCTGATGTTGGGAAACATGGAGGGCACAAGGAGAAGGGGACGACAGAGGACGAGATGGTTGGATAGTGTTTGCGAAGCTACAAACATGAGTTTGACCAAACTGCAGGAGGCAGTGGAAGACAGGAGTGCCTGGCGTGCTCTGGTCCAGGGGGTCAGGAAGAGTCGGACACGACTAAACGACTAAACAACAACAACATCTCAAGCTGTCCCGGACATCTGTAGAAATGATTCCCTTATCAGAGAATATTAAGACTTTACAATGCAAGAGCCCTGCTGGATTCAAGAGCGTAAGAAGAGCCTGTGGGATCAGGCCAACGGCCCATCTCACCCAGGATCCAGTTCTCAACCCGGCCAACCAGATGCCTCTATGGAGAAGCCAGCAAGCAGGATTCAGGCCACACTCTCCTCTCCTGTGTCTCCAGCAACTGGTATTCAGATGTTACAACTTGCTTCCCAATGCGGCCAGACAGATCCTTTTTAATAGAAAAACATAGCCCCACTGGATGAAATGAGGGTCCACCGCATCAGGCCTCCCATTTCCCCCAACAGGGTACCTCTAGGAAGCCCACAAGCAGGACCTTTCCTGCAGCTGCCCCTCATTGGTTCACTGCCTTTGCACAGTCAATGTTTTATTTATGGGCCACCACATACATTTAAAGCACGACGATGACGCTTTAAACAGTCAGGAATTCTGGGAGCTGCAGTTTGTTAAGGGTGCCAGGAGATGTTAGGAGGCCCCTTATCCCCTCACAGAGCTACAATTCCCAGAGTTCCCTGGGAAGAGGGATTGATTTGTCAACCACTCTGGGAACCTTCCTTTCTTTAAGCCACCTGCTCTTCAGCTCAAAAACTAAGGAGGAATGTGTCTTTTGAACCCTGATCATGTTCTAAAGATTGATTAAAGAATACAAACAGCTTTGCAGGCTGCTGTTGTCTCTGCTCAAGCCCCTGAGCTTGTACCTGGCTACACTAGGCGTGCACAAAAGGGAATCCTGGAGCAGCAATCGGCCCCCCTCCCCCTGCCGAGGCAGCCAAGCCAGAGACGGTGTTTGTTAAGCCTCTTGCTCATGTCAAACCTTTGGCTTCTGTTTCAGCTTTGGCAAGATGGAGCACGTAGAATTGCCACGCTAATAAATTACAAAAATGAAACACACAGAGAGAGGAAGACTAAATTTAGAAGCTGATTCTGTAAAAGAAAAATGTGAAAATTCTTGACCAATGGGAATGCAAAGTTATTTCAAGACCAGGCAATTTCTGGGCAATCATGAGTTTGGGGAGGGAGATTAATGTGGGGAGATTTGTTTACAACATTTGCGTCCTCTAAGGAGCTCAAGGTGGAAACATGGTCCTCACTTCCATTGTTTATCCTCACAACAACCCTGTGAGGCAGGTTGGAGTAAGAGCAAGGGATGACAGAGGTGTGAACAGACACCCCCCAGGACACATCAGAAATACAGCTCTTCTTTGCCTGAGGACACATCTCCCACTTTTTGTTCAAGGATTTTCCTTCAAGACATTCTGTGACATTATGGAAATTCAGCCAATGTCCCACCACGTCCCAGCCACCTCTGCCCCATAAAGCCACCCTAAGAGAGCCACCATTAAACACATTAAAACAAATGTTAAGACAAACAGCAGCAGCAGCAATATACCCTTTTGTCAGTGGAAACAGTAAACAGAGTTGGACCTGCATATATCCCTGGGGAAGGAATGCCGCAGAGTGGGTTCTACAATAAAGAACATTTGATTCAATGTCCTGGCAGATTTTGCTTATGGAAATGAAAAGATGAGGAGCAAGACCTCTCCAGCTGATCTAACAAAATAGGGAAATATATTCAGGTGGGCCCTAAAATAGTCTGTACAAGATTTTGAACATTTTGAACATTTTAAAAGTGCGTGCCTAGTGCTTGCTGATCATCCCTGTACCTTCACTAGGCAGAAGATTAGAAGATGCAAAGCAATTTGATTCTTAGACGTTTATTTTGTGTGCTTGCTAGATCATTTGCTTATTTGCTTTCATTTTTGGACTGTGTGTCTTCCCATAAGATCCCATAGCAGTTCATAACATAATCAGATGAAACACAACATCACAAAACAATATTTAAAACAATAAAAAACCTTCTGATGCAAACACATTACAAGCATAAGCACTTCCTGTATGGCAGCAGGCTAAAGAATCGCTGCTGGGCTCCACAGAAGTTTTATCTCTTAAAAGCCTGAAGCAAAAGGTACGTTGTCCTTTGACAGGGCTGGCCCAAGGAGAAATGCTGCCCAAGACAGAACAGCAAATGATCCCTGGTCCTCTTGTAGGAATGGGAGAACAAAATCAGTTTGGTATGATTTAGTAAGAATTCACACTTCCCAAAACAATATACAATATAATATCCTTTGAAATTCATGCTTCTCCAGATTTCGTGATGCAGTTCTCCAGACAAAGAGCAGGCACAAAGATACATATATTAAAAGAAAATGTACATTAAAATGCATGCATGTGATGGCCTGGGATTCGGACTCGGAGGCTGAACCTGAGGAATCCCAGCCTGCACAGGAGTCCCCGCCACCAGAACCAGCTGAGCCGGGGCTGGGGCCTGAGCCTGAAGGGTCCTCACCTGTGCTGGATCCTCAGGTGCAGGCACCAGCTGAGTCTGCTCTGGCTCCTGAGGTGATGGAGGACCCATTGCCTGCAGGTGCTCCACTCCCAGCCCCGTCAGGGGAAGATGAGGTTGCCTCTGGGTCCGGCAACCCTCCAGCCTCTCCTGGGCTGCAGAGGCTCAGGGCAGAGAGGCGGAGGGAACTAAGTTCTCGCAAGAGGAGTGCTTGCCTCCAGGCCAGAAGAGGCAAGTCACCTGTGGACCAGGGCCGCCCTATGCCTCGGGGCAGATAAAAGCCAGCCCCAGTCCCAGGTTGCAGGAGCAACATTGTTGGTAGCCTGTTCCTGCCTGCACCCTGTCCTGCTCTTCTACCAAAGTTCCTGACCTCACCCGACTCCCTGCCTTGGACCCTGCTTCAGCTTTGACGGACAGCCTCCATACCGTACCCTCAACCTTGGACTGGAATCAGACCTCGCCGCATGGTTAGCCCTTGGGACCAGCACAATGTATATGTGAAAACAACATGCAGAAATGAATTTTATTAAGGAAATCTGCTTGCAAAAATGTTTATGCTCAGCAAAATTGCATTCAGGAACATGTACATTAGGAGGAACATATGCTAAAATGCTGGTAAATTTTCATGAGGACATTCTAAAATAAAAAATTAAACATCGGAACCAATGCAGGAATGTGGAGAAATGAACTCAATATCACCTTATTTGTCCAATCTTGAGTTGTTGTTGTTGTTGTTAGGAAAATTCCTAAGCAGATAAAGCTGGGAATGTTCACAAAAGCAATGCACAATCTATTGAGCCCATAGCACCTCCTTTGAAAGTTACTGGCCTTCTGAGTCAGGCCGATGTGCTGGAATAATGTGAGGTGATGGCTCCATCCTTGAGTCCTTGATTAACTTTGCTTTCCATCAAAGCGCTGCTTGTCAATGACCAACACAATAGCTAATTAGGGAGGCCATTGGGGTTAGCTACCGTATTTTTCGCACCATAGGACGCACCGGACAATAGGACGCACCTTGTTTTAGAGGGGGGAGAACAAGGGAAAAAAATTCTTCCGCTCTCTGCCCAGCGCCCCTTCAGTGAAGCGGCAGGACGCGCTGTGCAGAGAGCGGGAGAATTTTCCCCCTCTTGTTTTCCTGCTCTAAAACAAGGTACCTTGGAAGCCTGGAGAGCGAGAGGGGTCGGTGCGCACCGACCCCTCTCGCTCTCCAGGCTTCAGGTTCCTTTCGACCTGCTCTTTGGGGCTGGCAGGGGGAAGCCCACCACCAGCCCCAAAGAGCAGGTCAGGGAGCAGCGGAAAGGCGCAGCAGAGAGGCTGCTGCCATAGTCACGCGTCACTTCTCCAGCTGGGAGAGGGTCGCGGGGCTATGGCTTCTTTAGCCCCGTGCGCGCTCTCCCAGCTGGAGAGGTGACGCGCGCCTATGGAGGCTCCTGCCATAGGCGTGCATCACCTCTTCAACCGGGAGAGGGTCGCGGGGGGCTGCTTTAGCCCCGTGCTCGCTCTCCCGGCTGGAGAGGTGACGCTCGGCTATGGAGGCTCCTGCCATAGGTGCGCGTCACCTGGGAGAGGGTCGTGGGGGGCTTCTTTCGCCCCGCGCGCGCTCCCCCAGCTGGAGAGGTGACACGCGCCTATGGAGGCTCCTGCCATAGGCGCGCGTCACCTCTCCAGCCGGGAGAGGGTCGCGGGGGGGCTGCTTTAGCCCTGCGCGCGCTCTCCCGGCTGGAGAGGTGACGCGCGCCTATGGAGGCTCCTGCCATAGGCGCGCGTCACCTCTCCAGCCGGGAGAGGGTCGTGGGGGGCTGCTTTAGCCCTGCGCGCGCTCTCCCGGCTGGAGAGGTGACACGCGGCTATAGAGGTTCCTGCCATAGCCCCGCGTTACCTCTCCAGCCGGGAGAGAGTCGCAGGACTATGGCGTCTTCGCTCCATAGGACGCACACACATTTCCCCTTCATTTTTGAAGGGGAAAAAGTGCGTCCTATAGAGCGAAAAATACGGTAAATGGCAATAATGCCTCTCTCTATGTGTCGCACCACCTTTTTTATTTTGCAAATAGCAAGTCAGCCTCAGAAAACTTGAAACCTGCATTCAGGCACAGGTGTGAGATGCAGATCAAAGGAATTGTTCCATTTGCTGCAACATGGTTTACAGAGCTGGGCCTTATGGCCACAGCCAATCTTTATGGAGAAAGAGAAAGGAGAAGGGGCAGGCAAGAGTGGACAAAAGTCTTTGCCAATTCTTCAAGTAACTAATGGAGAGGAGTTCTAGTAGAGATGTTTCAATTGCACAAAAGCCGAATTCAATTCTGTATGAAGTAGGACACTGGTGAGAGCCAACTCAAGATATTTGGGTGTCTCCTGCAACCCCTGCCAGGGAAGAAGGGGCGAGTGAAGATCAGTATCAGGAACAAGTGAATGATAAAGATCTACATTGGGATCTGCCTCCTGAGGCTGTCACCTCGTCTTGCCACCCTGGCATTGATCCAATAGAAAACTTAGTTGATTAATTGCATGCATTGCAGTTTATTAACCAAAGGTTTGATTTGGGTAAAAATGATTTTGCTGAAGTACATAACATACTTTAAGACAATGCATGCATTTCTCATAGAACACAGAGCAAATATTGTGTTGTTTTGTATAATTATGCTTCCAACTTAAGAAAATTTGTTCACCCTAACTACAAGGTTTGACTGGAAAGTTCAGTGAAAGGTCACAGAAATCAGACAGCAAGAAATATTCGAACATACAATCGGCATCAGAAACCCACAAAATGCTCACAATTGTGTACAGAGATGAGGCTGCAACTCGAAAGACAGCGTGTAAGTGGTTTAAGCCTTTCCGTGAAGGGCTGCAAACCATCCAAGGTGACCCTCAGTCTGGCAGACCGTCCACAAGCAGAACAGTTGCAAATGTCGACGGAGTTCGTGAGTTATTGACGCAGGATCGGCCGAATGACGGCAAAAGACTTGCATATTCTGCGTGAAATCATTACTGAGGTTACTGAGTTGTTCTACCTTCCATATTCTCCCAATCTAGCCCCACCGAATTTATTTATTTTCCCCCCAGAACTGAAATCTGCATTGAAAGGGCACAGATTTTCCAACATTTCACACGTCCAAGCTGCTGTGATGAGGGAACTGAAAGCAGTATGAAAAGAGGACTTCTCCAGAAGTTTCCAACAGTTCTGCGAACGTTGTCAATGGTGAATCGTATCAGAGGCCTATAAGGCATGTATGTTCAAATATTTCTCACTGTCCAATTTCTGTGACCATTTACTGAACTTTCTGGTCACATCTTATATTTGTATTGCAAGTTTTATTCCCACCCCACCCCAAACTCCACAAGGAGCTAGTCACTTTTCCTCATTTCCACTGGGGGCTCTTTTAACACCATGGCAGTTACAATGGGCAATTGGAGTTTAGAGAAACTTCTGAGTGGTTGCTCCATTTCAGAGATGGGAAAATTGAGGCTGGGCCGGAGAAGCAGAGTTTAGTGGGTAAATGCTTGTTTAGGGATTGAATGCTTCAAGGGGGAAGGGGGAAGAGTGAAGATGGAAATATCTTACTATGCATTTCAGAGGTTATCCTCTGCTTCAAGAGGAGCATGTAGACATTCCTGGGTCTCCTGGTTAACCAGTGCAAAAAGTCTTTGGACAAAACCTCTGTGCTCTGGGCCAGACCACACAGAGCAACCCTGCAAGGAGCTGCCGGTGGGAAAGCTGAAATATCAGTGCAAATAAAGGGCTGCATCTGGAGAAAAATATCTGAACTCAGGCAAGCCACTGGCTGCATCTCCCTTCCTGCCAGTGAAAATAGTTTTTTAGCAAAGGTCTGAAGGATAATTGATACTTCATAAAATAAACTGCCCTGTTTGAATAGGCATCTGAATCATGTTGACTTATAATGCAATTCTGTGCACATTTGCTTGGAAATTGTTTACCTGAGACTTGAATGCTTTTTCAAAAAAAATGTATTGACATTTTACGTCCCTGGTCTGCAGCTCAGTGGCAGAGCATTATTTTAATTATTTTAGTTATTTGGTTTCTTTTGCAACAAGAGATACAGAGAAAACTAAACCTGAAATCAAGGCAATTCACAAATATTAGAGCATCTGCTTTGCGTGCAGGACGTCCCTGGTTCATTCACCAGCATCTCCAGGTCCTGCCTGAAACCCTGAAGGGCTGCTGCCAGTCAGTGTAGACAATACTGAGCTACATGGATCAAATGGCCCAATTCAGTAAAAGGCAGCAGTGCTCCTGTGTTCATAGCCACAACCTTGAGAGACCTTCTTAAAGCTCAAAAGTGGTGTGGGACAGTTTTATAATTTAAAAAAATTAATGTCTCCTTACGTTCAGTAGGGCTTTCCTCCTGCTAAAACAATCTGGATGGGATGGATACTGCAGCCCTAGTGGAGCATGACCTCCCTGATTTCTGTTTGCAATTGTGGGAGATGTACTCTTAAAAATTCAAAAGGGCATAGTAGATTATTTATTATTATTATTATTATTATTACTATTATTATTAATCACTTCATCTTGCCCAAGGTAACCCAAAGTGACTTACAACCAAATTGGTAAGTGGCTCTGTAAGGAGCGGGGGGGGGGGGGTGCATTCGACAACCCAGAAGGCTCTCACCTGCCTCACCTGATACAGAGGTGGGGATCCTGGAGAAGGAAGGGTCTCCGAGGAGATCCAGATTGGTTGCGCTGTAAACTTTGCTTGCCCTTTCTGTGCTCACAAAGGCAGTCTACAGTCAGGGGATTTCTTTCTGGCAATTGAGAGGTTCTTTTTTGGTCAAGGTAAGCCAGATGTTCCAACTTTGAAAGCTCTGTCCTCCCCTGATTTATAGTCCCTGCCACCAAACAATCCTAGGAGTAAAAAGCGGCTCCACATTCCATGTCTGCTTGGCCTAGGAAGAAAAGCACAGGCTAGGGGGGAGGGGGGATGAGTTTGCCCCTGGGGTTCCATGTAAAGGAGTCGTTCAGAAGCCAAGGTGCAGCCTTGCGATAGTTGCAGACCTATACAGAAGGCTATGGAAAACAAGGACAAAGTAGAGTTCAGCCCCTAATGAGGTATGAAGATGCTGCCAGATTTCTGCTGGAAATTGTTTTTAATTGAGCTGAAGTTGATTTTCCACTAAACCGCTTAACAAACTGTTCAGGGCCATTAGAACAAAATGCAAAGAGCTCCAAAAAGGTTATCTCCAAACGGAAGGAATGGGCAGCAAAGCGGCAAATACAAATCTATATAAACAAGCGTTAACTGAAGCACAGGGTTGGTTTTTTCTTTCTTTCTTCATTTCACATATATGCTCATAGGAACTAGTAGTGACTGACCAGGAGTGAGACCTTGGGGTCATATTTAATTCTTACTTGTTTCATTGCATTTACATTCCCCTTTTTCTCCAAGAAGCTCCAGGTGGTGTACATGGTTTTCTCTCTCCTCATTTGATCCCCACAACAACCCTGTGAGGTAGGTTAGGCCAAGAAGCAGTGACTGGCCCCAATGGGCTTCATGGCCAAGATTTGGACCCTGGTCTCCCAGGCCCCAGTCCGACACCCAAACCATTGTTGCACACTGGCTCTCAATGAAGATGCTGACTGAGTGCGAGTCAGCTGTAGAAAAAGCAAATTCCATGCTAGGGGTCATGAGGAAGGAACTGAAAATAAAGCTACCAATATCAATAAAGGTGACAACCTTCTCAGGGGTCCAGATCAGCAGAGCAGACCCTCTGCCACCCTCAGAAGCTCAGGTGATCGTGGTGGGGGTGGGGCATTCTCTGCATCAGCCCCAACAAAGGGGTGTTTGGCAACTTCATTATACAGTTTTTTTTGGGAAATACTTTGGCAAATAGTTTGGAAAATTTGAAGAGAGATTTTGCTCAATTCAGCTGGTAAGATCACTTTTTCACAAGGCACTGCCGTGAAATAACGAGAAAAGCTCTCATACCTGGAGGGAATTGATCGGCACACAATCTGGTCAAAATACAGGTCTAGATGAGCTCTGCAGTAAATCCTTTCTTTCACAGTACTCAGCAACACAAACTCATACTGAATTCTAATTTGTGTGAGCGATGTCACCATTACATACGTGGCAATGCTTAGCATTCTTGGCCTAAGTCTGGATAAGTCTGTCAATGATGGAAATATAGAACCTCCTTGTACAGATGCAGTCTGAATCCCAGTCGTTGTGGTCAAACAACCAGGGAGGGCTGTTGCCTTCACAGCTTGCACATGGGATTATCATTGGCCTGATCCAGCAGAGCTCTTCTTATGCGAACTTTTCAGGGCAATTGTTCTACAGCCAGACCACTAGACCAACTTGCACACCCCCCCCCCCATAGGATGATAGGCTGGCAACAGACATTTAGTCAAAGTTATGGTCAGGGTGAAAAGTTTACTGCATCCTGTTGACACACACTCAAAATTAACAGATCATGGTGAGTTGCCTTCTGGTTTCTTGGCTGGTTTTACCACAGATAAACAAGATGAGCCATTAAGTCTAGAGGGCATATAGATGCCTGCTATGGGGCTACGAAGGCGCAAGGGCGAGTGCTCGGACACAGCAACACACACATAGCAGATAATTCACGGCTGGAAAGCCAAGCCTTTCTCAAAACGCTGGCATGACTTGTTTCACCAAATGTAAATTACGTTAATGCCATTAAAGTCTCTCGTATACCCAAATAAGATGTCTAGACGATGGGAGTGTATATAAAGTAATGCAAACACAACATTTCATAGGCCCAGTTTCTTCACCACTGTATTTTGAATTAACTTTACAATCATTTGTCTAACAGTATATTTCAAGCCGATGGAAACCAGATGTGATTCTGGGCGATCCTCCCTTGCACTTAAGTGTTAAAGGCACGAATGGAGACATGCAAAAGGGGGGTGGTTCTTTCCCCCCTTTCTTATCCTGATTCTTGCATGGGGACAGAATACGCAGTTTCTTGGGAGGTGAAATCTAGCACCTTCTGTGCATGATCCCCACTTTAAGCAGAAGGGGGTTTCGCTTCAGTATCCAGATTAAGCCCCCCAACATGTGAGGTGGAATATGAGGTGGAATACATCTTGCTAATGTATGGAGGGGGGTCATCAATCAAGCTAACTAAAAAGGGGACTATTTGGCCTGAACTGAAATAGTATCACTTCCATGGGCACGGCTGCTGAGCGAGCGCCAACAGGACCGATCTGAGCACATTACTCTTTGAAGAGGCTTGGAAGGCAAGCTGACAGAGGGCTCAGAGCTACAATATTCAGAGTGGAAAGGCAACACAGTTTCTTTGTTTTTTGTTTTTTTTAAATACTACCAATAATGGTGGCTGTGGTTCAAACTGCAACATTGCAGGACCACCACCCTCAAAATTCCAACCGGTATATCCCACCTAGGGTTATAAAACCCCATGGGTGTCGCCAGAGGGGGCGGGGTGGCTCCCTCCCCACTTTCTCCCCTGCCACATAGTTAAACTTCTATCATGAACATGCACTGTTATTTTTCCTTCAAATATCTTTAAAGGTAAGATACAAGTCACCCACCTAGAAAAGCAGAAGCTTACGAAAAGCATGGCCTATTGCTCAACATCCATAAAAAAGTGCTGCACCAACAGGCACAAAGCAACCCCTCTGCAGTGCCACAAATCCAACTCAATAGTGCTATGTTGGAAAGTGTCGATCGCTTCTCCTACCTGGGCAGCTGTCTTCCCACAAGGGCCGACATTGATGCCAAAATCCAGCATCACCCAAGCTCTGCGAGTGCAGCTTTTTCCCGATTGAAGGGCAGAGTGTTTGAGGACCAGGACATTTGCAGGAAAACCATGGTGCTTGTTTACAAAGCTATTTACTCCCAACTTTACTGTACACTTGTGAAACATGGACCACTTCTAAACGCCATCTCCCACACCTTGAAAGATTCCATCAATGGTCTGTCCCTATGTGATATGATTTTTGGAGAGTGTAAAACCCACACAGAGGATGTTTGTTTTCAACCTGCTTGTGAAGATTATCAGAGATCGCAAAGAAAGGAATATACAATAACAACAAGAAGATGAAGAAAGTAATAAAGAGACTATCTGTACAGAACTGGATAGAACTGTCTAATTAAAGCAGCAATATAAGTGATGCTTGGACCCCCGTGTGGAGCTTGAAGTATGGGCACCCCCAACAAAATTTAAAAATCTGGCTGTATAATTTGGAACTAATGTGATTTGATTGGCCTGTTAATAAAAATTATATTAAAAAAAAGAGAAAAGATTCCATCAATGGTGTCTCTGAAAAATTCTACCTATCACTTGGGAAGACAGGCGAATTAATGCCAGTGTACTGGAAGAAGCAAAGTTCACCAGTGTTGAAGCAATGATTCTTCAACATCAACTTCCTTGGACTGGTCATGTTGTACAGATGCCTGATTATCATCTACCAAAGCAATTACTCTATTCCAAACTTAAAAATGGAAAGCGTAATGCTGGTGGTCAACAAAAGAGGTTTAAAGACTCTCTCAAGACAAATCTAAAACAATGTAGGATAAACACCGACAACTGGGAAACACTGGCCTGCGAGCGCTCCAGTTGGAGAACAGCCTTTATCAAAGATGTCATGCACTTTGAAGACACTCGAACTCAGGACGAAAGGGAGAAATGTGCAAAGAGGAAGGCACGCTTGGCAAACCTTCACCATGATCAACTCCCACCCGGAAACCTATGATCCCACTGTGGAAGGACGTGTGGATCCAGAATTGGCCTCCAACAGTCACTTATGGACTAACTGTTAAGGCCGTGTACATAGAAGACAATCTTACTCGGCTACGAGGGATTGCATTATTATTATTATTATTATTATTATTATTATTATTTATACCCCGCCCATCTGGCTGCGTTTCCCCAGCCACTCTGGGCTGCTCCCAACAAAATATTAATGATAATAATAATAATAATAAATAATAATAATAATAATAATGTGATAAAACATCAAACATTAAAAACTTCCCTAAACAGGGCTGCCTTCAGATGTCTTCTAAAAGTCAGATAGTTGTTTATTTCCTTGACATCTGATGGGAGGGCATTCCACAGGGTGGGCGCCACTACCAAGAAGGCCCTCTGCCTGGTTCCCTGTAGCTTCACTTCTCGCACGGAGGGAACCGCCAGAAGGTCCTCAGAGCTGGACCTCTGAGTCCGGGCTGAACGATGGGGGTGGAGACGCTCCTGCCATAATCTTTTTTCTGGTCCACCACCACTGTATATTGGTTCCTGGGTCCAATTCCAGGTGCACCTGAAACTCATTGCTCCATCACTCTCACAGAACTTTGGAAGTGATGGAGCGAGGCAGGAGGAATATGGCTTTTCTAGACATGGCATATCAGGGATGGACAGGGCTGGTGTGCCAATGAGGCATGCTGAGGCAGCCGCCTTGAGCGGCAGAATCCCACGAGTTCCCCACCACCACCAGTGAAGCAGCGTTGACTGTCCAGCGGTCCCCGAGAGATCGTGCCAAAATCTCATGGGAAGGGTGGCTAGGGTGGAGACGGGGCAGGAGAGCATCTTCCAGTTTTGCTTCAGGCAGACCCTCCCTATTTATTTTTTGTTACTACAGTTTATGTTCTGTCATGGTGGAACCAAAGGTCCTGGTGACCTTCAGCAAGGGAGATGCATCCTGTGAATCCAGAACCAGGGAGAGCAGAGTTGTCCTTGCCATGGAAAAGCAACCCCTGGATCTCTTGGGGCTGGGAAAGAGCCCCTGCAGAAGCCCTGGAGAGTTGCAAAAATCAGTGCAGACAATACTGACCTCAGCAACCCATAGGTCTGAATTCTAAGGAGGCTTCCTACGTTTCTGCCACTATAATGGCTGCTGCTATAGAACTGCCATGTGTTTTAGTGCAGCTGTACTATGAAATTGTCTTATATTATTATAATTTGCTGTTTTTATATTTTTTTGGTAAGCCACTGGAGAAGGGGAGTTGTCCTAGGGATCAAAGATACTGGGTACTGCATGTAGTAAGCTTAATGAAATAAAATATTCGCAAAGGTATAGGCTAACTGGGTGGGTTATATTCGCACAAACTCTCAGGGGGGCTGCAGTGAGGGAAAACTGAGATAAGCCCATGTAAGCCGCACAGAGCTCCTTGGGGAAAGGGTGGGATCCTGAGAAACATTGCTAAAAGCTTGCTTTCTCATGCTTAAACTATGAAACTCCCAACCTAGGAGGCAATGTTGGCCACCAGTGTAGGTGGCACTGAAGGAGGAGGAGAGAGCTATTGATGAGCCACTAGCCACAAGGGCTCTGCTCTGCCTCCAGGCTCAAAGGTGGCAGGGCTTCTAAATACCAACTGCTTTGCAGGTTTCCCACAGGCATCTGGTTGGCCACTGTGGGAACAGGAGGCTAGACTAGATGGACAGGCAAATACCTGAAAGCAAATGATATGCACTAGAAATCATATAAAAATAGTACAAGCCTTGTTCCACAGGCTGACAATCCTTTTTGGGTGCGGGACACAAAAGTGGAGGTGAGGTAAGGGAAAGGAGAAACTTACACAACAAGGGGAGAAAAAAAGAAGGGAACTCATAGAATCATAAATTCTAGATTTGGAAGGGACCCCAAGGGTCATCTAGCCCAACCCTTTGCAATGCAGGAATCTTAGCTAAAGCATCCATGACAGATCCAACCTCTGCTTAAAAACCTCCGAGGAAGGAGAGTCCACCACCTCCCGAGGAAGACCGTCCCACTGCTGAACAGCTCTGACTGAGTAATTCTGGGTGGGTAATGAATTTAGGGGAAATCAAATCGGAGGGTAGATGATTTGGTTACCAATTAGGGTGTTCATTTGGGAAAATATATTCATATAAATTTAATATTTTCTCTAGATATTATTTTGGGGGTGATGGGTTTAATTGAATGGAATTAAATTTATTTGGAGTAGGTTATGCTGGAGATCAATTGAGGGAAATGAACTGAAGAGGAAATTGTTTGTGGTAAGTCACAAGTTACCGTATTTTTTGCTCTATAAGATGCACCAGACCACAAGACGCACCTAGTTTTTGGAGGAGGAAAACAAGAAAAAAAAATATTCTGAATCTCAGAAGCCAGAACAGCAAGAGGGATCGCTGCACAGCGAAAGCGGCAATCCCTCTTGCTGTTCTGGCTTCTGGGATAGCTGTGCAGCCTGCATTCGCTCCATAAGACACACACACATTTCCCCTTACTTTTTAGGAGGGGAAAAAATGAGTCTTATAGAGCAAAAAATACAGTAACTGAAGAATTTCTATGGGATTATCTGGCTGGGAAATCAGTTGGCTCACTTTCTGTGGCATTTAAAGCCTTAATTTGCATATACACATATGCATTAGCATTGACACATTTTTTTGCAAATATAGGCCTAAGGGCCCATGCCCCGCATCTTTGAAGCACGGGAACCCTTGAAGGTTAATATGGTTAGTATTCCAGGAATGGTGGGAAATGGAGAAAAACCACAAAGACAGACAAGTATCGACAAGAGGATGAAAAGACTTCAAAGTCTGAACTTACTAGAAAACAATAGATGAAGCTACTAAGAACTTCCAGGGGTCTAAGTTGCACCAAACCCGTTTGTTGCCACAAATTACAACAGCAAAGCGAACCTATGGCTAAAATTAGCAAGATCCACCCACTGACTTCTTTTCAAATGGAGAGGCAGGAGGGGGGGGGTGAAATGTACTTATGCTTGTTCGTAATGAATGAGATACTTAGGGCAAGTATGCATTTGAGACAGGCTGAGCTTCAGGATAGTTTCAATTTGTACTTTCAAAGGCTTGTAATTATTAAGATGATGAAAAGGGGAGATGGCTTATACAAACTTGTGCCAAGGTGGCTCAGAGTTTGATCACAAGATGGAGAAGCTCTTTGGAGATACAGATCTTTATTGGCAAACAAGGCAACTTATCTAACATGGGTTGCATGTGAATGAAAAACCTCCAGTCCACCCCCCACCCCTTTAGTTCTTTTCCCAATGTTGGCAAAGGCACATCATGTTGAATTGCTGCTCCTTTCATGCTACAGAGACTCTCCAGATAAACAAAAGAGCACACACTCACTTTTTCCCTTTAAGATCCTCTTTCCAAAGCAGGAAACGAGATACAGCCTTAGTCATCAAGATCTGGATTCCTACTCTGAACAAGAATGCATAACAAATGGGGAAACATGTCCAACCCGTGAAAGGCTTCAGGACTTGGTACACACCCTTACTGTGCAAGCAGAGATGCTAACAGAGGGCAGAGGGACAACCATTTCCATGGGGAGAAGGAGCTGTACATACTCCAGGGATAGATGGATCAGTCTATTTATGGCCTGCACTGTCTTATCTCTGCATCCATATAAAAATATGCATCTTATTCAAATATGTATCTTATCTCTATGTTACTTGGGCCAAGAGATGCACAACAAAATTAGGAGAAGTGAGAAACCCAAAGGATAATTATGTTCCTAGCCATCTATTAGTTCAGGGATGATGCTGGGCGATCACTCAGCTAAGAAACTGTCAGGGAACTGCCATCGGAAGGAAGGGAGGTGAAAGGGCTCACACAGGTTGGGAGAGACTCAGCAGCTGAAGAGGGAACCAGTAGGGGGAGAGGAGGTGAGCTGAGGGAAAGTGAGCTGGAGGGATGGCTCAGAGACACTTCCAGCGAAAACAGTGGGGAGGTTTCAGGACCTCCTGTAGGGACACCCACTCCTCGCCGGAAACTGTCACGCAGAGAGTCCAGAAGACGTGTTTCCGTTAAGGAGCTTTTATGTTGGAAGCGATTCCGAAAGCAACCACTGTCGGAATCTGCCAGCGACTGACGGAGCCATGTTTAAGGGGCTCCGTTACAGACAGAGGTTTGCAAACTTGATCAAACTCTGAGGGACTTGGATTTTACGCACAAGCAGTGCATCGTCCCATCACAGCATTCCGACAGTCTCTGTGAGCAGTTTGTGCAGGAGAAGGCATCATGAGCAACCCAGCCGGAACCGGAGAAGCAGGAGCTGGAGCGGGTCCAAGCCTGGAAGAAAGGTACCGGGCGTTGGAGGTCCAGCTAGCGCTGCAGACGGCGAGGCTCGAGGAGAGGAGGGCTCAAGATGCAGAGAAGGGGAAAACCACCCCGCTCGCCAGAAAGTTGCCAGGATTGGTGCAGAAGTTTGGGGGGGGGGAGCCCAAGGACTATCATGCCTTTAGGACAGATGCAATATGCCCTTAATCTGCAGTTTGATGACTTTCCCGACGAGGAATCGCGGGTGGCTTTTGTGATTGGGCATCTCGAAGGGGGGGCGAAAGACTGGGTGAGGCCCCTGATGGCAACGAATAATGACATCCTGAAGGACACGAGGAAGTTTTTTCGTGCCATGGATCTGATGTTTTCCAGCGATATTGAGCAGGGAGTGGTACGCAGACAGTTAATGGCGTGCAAACAGGGGAGCCGATCTGTTCGTGAGTACTGAACTGAGTTTACCATGTTGATCCATAAATTGGGGTGGGATCTATCGGCGGAACCCATTCAAATGCTCTTTGAAGAAGGGCTTTCTTCGGCGGTAAAGGATGAACTTTCCCGGGCACCCAGGGCGGAGTCTATGGACCAGCTGACCAAATCAGCGCTGACCATAGGAGCACGCCAAGAGGCGAGAGCCTTGGAGAGGCGGGAAGGGAAGGGGGAACGTTGGAGGGAGCTTCGCATTCCAGAGATTCCAGAGCCACCGTTCCCGCCGGGAGAGCCGATGGAAATTGGAACAGCGTGCGTGCGCGCAGTTTCAAAGCCCAGTGAAGAGCGGAAGAAGGAGGGGAAGGGCGCCAAGAAATGTTATCTCTGCCAACAGCCAGGTCATTTTGCCAGAGTCTGCCCCCAAAGAAAGGAATGGCAAGGAATGGCGGGAGCTGTTGGGGAGAGGGAGGAAAAGGTACCGGAGCAAGTAAAAGCCAACGCCTGGCTGCCACCGTCAGGGCACAGCAGCCAGGCCAAAGAGCAGTGAAAGTGCCTACGCCGGAACCTCCTAAACCCGCCCTAGTGATAGAGGTGTTACTAGAGCTGCCTAACGGACACCCACTAAAGATAAAGGCGCTTTTGGACTCAGGCAGCTCCTGCAATTTCATGAGTAAGGAGTTTGCTGCTGAGCACCAGATACAGACTATCCCTTTAAGTAACCCTTTGCAGGTGACCACGATCGATGGAAGGGAGCTGCTGGGAGGAGAAGTCAGCCAGCAGACCGTCCCAATGATAATGAGGGTAGCAAGACACACTGAGCTAATAGCGTTTAATGTGGCTACCTTGGGAGGAGCTCCCATTATTTTGGGGATGAGCTGGCTAGCGTTACATGATCCGCTAGTGGGCTGGCATCAGAGAGTGGTCTCCTTTGGGTCAGCACATTGTCTAGAACACTGCAAAGAGCGGGAGGCTCAAGGAGGGGCCAGAGCCACTCTAGCAGGGACGGAAGTAACGGAGAAGGGGAAGGTTCCCCAACAATATGCCAACCTGAGCAATGTCTTCAGCGAAAGGGAGGCAGACAAACTACCCCCACATAGACCCTTTGACTGTCAAATAAATTTACTCCCTGGGGCACAGCTCCCTGTAGGCAAGCTGTACGCCATGTCAGACAGAGAGATGCAGGAGCTAAGGGAATTCATTGACAAGAACCTGAAGAGAGGGTTCATCAGAGAGTCCAGGGAGGTGGGGGGGCAGCCCAGTGTTTTTTGTGGATAAAAAAAACACGGACAAACCTAGACTTGTAGTGGACTTCAGGGCCTTAAATGCAGTGTCAGAACCAGTGACTTTCCTGATGCCCAGAATTGATGACATTTTGACAAGGGTCAGGAAGGGAAAGATTTTCACTAAACTGGACCTGAGGGGGGCGTACAACCTGATACGAATAAGGAAGGGGGATGAATGGAAAACCACCATGTTCACCCCTTTGGGGGCATTTGAATATTTAGTTATGCCCTTCGGCCTACAAGCAGGCTCCGCGTGCTTTCAATCGTTTATGAACCACGTCCTGGGGCCTTTGCTTTACAAGAATTGTGTGGCCTTCTTAGATGACGTGTTAGTATATTCAGAGAATGAGGAGCAGCATGTAAAAGACGTCAGGGAAGTGTTGGGCAGACTGCAAGCCAATCAGCTGTGGGTGAAGCTAGAGAAGTATCAGTTTCATGCCAAGGAGGTGGAATTCCTGGGGTACCGCTTGTCGGACAAGGGATTGGCCATGGATCCTGGCAAGGTCCAAGCGGTACTGGAATGGAAAACACCAAAAACAAGGAAGGATGTGCAAAGATTCCTTGGATTTGGAAACTTCTATCGGAAGTTCATCAGAAATTTTGCCCACTTGACGGCTCCCATTACGGACTGTCTCAGCAGTAAGAGGAAATTCGTTTGGACGGCGGAGACAGAGCGAGCTTTTGAGGAGCTGAAAAGGGCGTTCGCTTCGGAAGAACAGCTCCTGCATGTGGATTTACAAAAACCGATGCGAGTGGAAACGGACGCATCAGACTGGGCTGTGGGGGCGGTGCTTCTGCAGCCTGGCAAGGAGGAGTCGGAGTGGAGACCATGTGCCTTTTTTTCGCGAAAGCTGAACAAATCTGAGAGGAACTACACGGTGTATGACCGAGAACTACTAGCCATTCATAAAGCGTTTAGGAGATGGAGGCATTTATTAATTGGGGCACAACATAAGGTGCAAGTGTGCACGGACCACAAGAACTTAGAGTATTGGAGAACGGCACGAGTGCTCAACCAACGGCAAGTGAGATGGGCCCAGGAGTTCTCCAAATTCCACTTTGAAATTTGTTATGTGCCAGGTCCAGAAAATGTTAGGGCGGACGCTCTCTCACGCAAACCTGAATATTTGGAAGGGGAGGGGGCACCCGAAGAGAGACATGTCATCCCAGAGGACCGCTGGGTGTGTGGGGCGGCATTGGTGGGGCAAAGAGAACTGGTAGAGGAAACTGAAAATGATGAATACGCCCAGGATAAGCTCAGAGGTCTTAGGAGGGAGGGAGAGGAACCAGGGGGTTTCGAGGAAAGAAATGGAGCTTTGTATTACAAAGGGGCACTGTATATCCCTGAAGGAGACTTAAGGGGGAGGGTACTCAAGCAGTTGCACGACAGCCCCACGGCGGGGCATTTTGGACAACACAAAACCATGTGGTTGGTCACCAGGGAATTTTGGTGGCCTAAGGTGAGGGAAGATGTACGGGAGTATGTAAGAGGGTGTGAGCAATGCCAGCGAGCCAAAGGGGAGAGGCGGGCGCCGGCGGGGCTATTAGAACCCTTACCAACCCCAGAACGACCTTGGGAGGCAGTGTCGGTAGATTTTATGACTGATCTGCCGAAGTCCAAGGGGAAAACAGCCATCATGGTGGTGGTAGACCTACTAACAAAGATGTGCCACTTTGTAGCCTGCTCGCATGCAGTCACGGCGGAAGAGACAGCGAAGTTATTTGTAGAACACATTTTTAGGTTGCACGGAGTGCCATTGAGGGTGGTCTCAGACAGAGGAAAACAATTTACTTCCAGGTTCTGGAGGAAGCTCATGAGCTTACTGCAGGTGGAGGTCAACTTTTCGACTGCCCGGCACCCTGAAACCAACGGGCAGGCGGAAAGAGCAAACGGTGTCCTCCAGCAATACCTGAGGTGTTATGTCAATGACAGAGAGAATGACTGGGTAGAAAAGTTGGCGCTGGCGGAATTTGCCTACAACAATGCCGAGAATGTGTCCACAGGGATGAGCCCCTTCTTGGCTAATTATGGGTGTCATCCCAAGGCTTTCCCAGGGGGAGGAGGGGAGAGATGGAGCGTCCCGGCAGCCGAGCATTTTGTAGAAGAAATGGAAGCAATCCATCGTCAGCTCCAACTCAACTTAGAAAGGGCGAAGGAAGAATACAAGAGGCATGCAGACAAGAACCGAAGGGAAGGTGAAACCATAAGGGTGGGAGATCGGGTGTGGCTGTCAACCCAAGGGTTGCCGTTCAAAGGAGGATGTAAGAAATTAAGACCCAGGAGATTGGGTCCCTTTGAGGTCATTCAACAAGTCAACCCAGTGGCTTTCAGGCTCCGGTTACCCAACCACATGAAACTGCACCCAGTATTTCACAGGTCGTTACTGTCACCGTATGAGGGGGGATGAGAAGGGATGGCCACTCGGGGACCGGTCATAGAAGAAAGGGAATGCAGCAGCCATGTGGCAGAAATCCTCGACGCCAGGTGGAAGGGGGATCAGGTGGAGTATTTGGTAGCGTGGGAAGGAGAACCGGAGTCAGAAAACACTTGAGTAATGGCAGAAGATATCAATGACGAGGTATTGATAGAAACGTTCCATCAAAGGTTCCCAAGGAAACCTCAGCCTGTGGAGAGGTTCCGGAGGGAATACTTTGGGACCACCAATGAGGAGGAGGAGTTGGAAGGATTCCCGGACTCGGAAGGGGAAGGGGAGATGGACTCTGAGGAGGAGGAGTACTTCGAGACCAGGAACCGCAACAGGTGGAGAGAAGTGTTTGAGACATCGGAAGATGAAGGAAGTTCCTTCCGGGGTTTTGCCTCCTCACCGCCCGTAGAGGAGGGGGCGGGAGGGGGTGAAGGGGGCCCTGGAGGGGAGGTGGATGTCAGGGAACTGCCATCGGAAGGAAGGGAGGTGAAAGGGCTCACACAGGTTGGGAGAGACTCAGCAGCTGAAGAGGGAACCAGTAGGGGGAGAGGAGGTGAGCTGAGGGAAAGTGAGCTGGAGGGATGGCTCAGAGACACTTCCAGCGAAAACAGTGGGGAGGTTTCAGGACCTCCTGTAGGGACACCCACTCCTCGCCGGAAACTGTCACGCAGAGAGTCCAGAAGACGTGTTTCCGTTAAGGAGCTTTTATGTTGGAAGCGATTCCGAAAGCAACCACTGTCGGAATCTGCCAGCGACTGACGGAGCCATGTTTAAGGGGCTCCGTTACAGACAGAGGTTTGCAAACTTGACCAAACTCTGAGGGACTTGGATTTTACGCACAAGCAGCTCATCGTCCCATCACAGAAACCTAATCTGAAAGAGCAGGTAACCAGGACACCAAGTTCCCCTTGCTGCAAGAATTCTTCCCCTGAGGCATGCAAATGAACAGATTCACCCCCACATCGGAGCATCACACTCACCTGGATGCAATTGCCTGATACCTCTGAACAAAAATTGAGATCAACAAGGAAGGCATCCTAAGAAAAATCTGACAACAGCTATTAGTTAGTTTGATTCGTAATTGACCTTCCTCCTGCACAAACCTGCCAGAGCCTTGAGGTCATTCTCAGAAGCCTTTCCCTATGCCCTCTTTTCCCCACCTTCAGAAGTGAGATGCATGGTTAACACAGGAAGCTGCCTTACACTGAGTCAGTCCACTGGTCCATCTTGTTCAGTATGTTTACACTGAAGGGCAGCAGCTCTCCAAAGTTTCAGACAAGGCGCATCTTCCAGTCCTCCCTGGAGATGCCACAGAAGGAACTTGGGAGCCTCTGTGTGCAAGGCAGGTACTCTGCCACTCAACTATGGCGATGCAGCCATTTCACTGAGGTTGCCCAGCTTTACTACAATAGCACCAAAAGAATTCTTTTTAGACAAAAACACTTTTTTAATGGCCAGACCTTTTAGATCCATAACTTGTAGATTTTTGATGAACATGCCTAACTTTGGTACATTCATTTCAGTGAGTCTGCTCTGAGTACACCTTGGCTGCATAGAGCCCTTTGTTTTTTTCTGTAGGGAATGCCAACACTTTCTGCCTGGCTCTATTTTGTAATGCTCTTGTTTCATTTGAGCTTTGCATTTTAACGTTTTTAGATGTCTACCTGCCACCCTGGCAGTCATTTTTAAGATAGGGATGGAGCACCTGGAGCCTTCCAGATGCTTGGTTGTGCTTGTTGTAGCTGGTTCAAGTGTTTATATTGTTTTAGTAAGCTGCTATGAGTCACTTTTGTTTAGTTATAAACAACAGTCTCCACCAGAGACCAGCCTATTTGCTGCTTCTGAGAAATAGAGGAAGCAGTGAAGCCCCCTACATCAGCTTAGCAGGGACTGTCCTTTGGCTCCTCTCCCAGAACTGCCTCTATCAGCTGCTTCACAGGAAGAAGAGGAACAGTGAGGCCCCTTCCATTGGTCTCGCTGGGACCAACAGTTGTTTAGCTGATCCTTTTCCAGGACTGCCTCCTGTACTGACCACTCCACCAGGAATCCAAACCATTGCATTTTAAATGCAGATTATGTAACAATGTGAAAGAGTTGGTGGCCTACAGATGCTTATTGCTCCCTTCCCTTCCCTTCCCTTCCCTTCCCTTCCCTTCCCTTCCCTTCCCTTCCCATTCTTTTCTATCATAATAGTTCAATACACACACACACAAAACCCCACCCTTATCGCTTTGAAAGAATATAAAAAGAATGCACCCAAACATTTAGCTTGTATGACTGTATTGTATGTTCTCATTTAACTTGGAGCGACTTCATACATTATCCGAAGGCAAACATGCATTTGCTATCAAGTGTATGCTCAAACGGAACTTGACACTAATCCCTAATGAGTGTATTTGTACAAAACGTGAGTTGGATTTGCACATTATACTCTTTTGGTGTGTGAAGGAGCCCTCAGGCTGACCAATTCCAATTGTTTCTTAATGTTTTAACCGGAAAATTTAAAATAACTAAGGGGACAAGACAAGGCTGTCCTGTTACTGTTACTGTCTATATTGGTTTTACAGGTTCTGACTAAAAGAGTTAGATCAGGTAATGAAATCAAAGGGATAACAGTGGGGCAGAGAGCATATAAGCTCTTATATCAGCATTTGCAGGTGATGCAGTGATATCCGTAGAGGAACCTATGGTCAGTGTCCCAAGGGTTTTAGAACAAATTCGGAGGGGTAGCAGGTTTCAAACTTAACAAAAACAAAACACGAATTATGGTGAAAAACATGAATGACCTAATTAAAAATAATCTACAATCATTAACAGGAATAATGATTAAATCTTGGAGATTTATGTTATATAATTTCAAGAGTATGGGGGTTGGTCAAGATTTTTTAAATGGTATCAAAGCGATCTATCAGGAACAAAAAGCTAAAATTATTGTAAATAATTTGGTTTCGGAGGAAATTAGAATAGAGAAGGGAACCAGGCAAGGGTGCCCACTTTCCCCTCTGCTGTTTATTTCATTCCTAGAGGTCTTGCTAAGTATGATTAGAAAGGATGAACAAATTAAAGGTATTACAGTAGGATCCAAACAATATACATTAAAACCCTTTGCGGATGATTTAGTATTGACTTTACAAGATCCAGACTCCAGTGCAGTTAAAGCACTGGAGCTTATACAAGAGTTTGGACAGGTAGCAGGATTTACACTAAACAAGAGCAAAACCAAAGTATTAGAGAAAAATCTGGATAATGATGAAAGAAAATCGTTACAAGAAAAGACGGGCCTGGATTTTGTGAAAAAAGTTAAATACTTAGGGGTGAATCTGTCTGGGAAAAACTTGAATTTATACAAAGATAATTATGAGAAATTATGGAACAAAATTAAGAGAGATCTGGAGATATGGTCAAATTTAAAATTGTCACTAATGGGCCAGATTTCAGTGGTTAAGAAGAATGTGCTGCTAAATATGCTTTTTTTTGTTCCAAGCACTTCCAATCATAGACAATGCAAGATGTTTTAAAGAATGGCAGAAGGCTTTATCTAGGATCATCTGGCAGGGGGAAAACCCAGAATTAAATATAAATTACTCATGGATTCTAAAGAAAGAGGGGGATTTTCCCTGCCAGATTTAAAAATTTATTTTGAAGCAGCAGCTTTCTGCTGGATTAAAGAGTGGATGCTTTTAGAAGATACAGATCTATTAGATTTGGAGGAATTTGAAAATGTGTTTGGCTGGCATGCATATATATAGTATGACAAGGTAAAGGCCCATAATACATTTAAAAACCATGTACCGTATTTTTCGCTCCATAGGGCGCACCTAGTTTTCAGAGGGGTAAATCAAGGGGGAAAATATGAATCCCCCCCCCCAGCTCTGGGAGCAGCGGACAGGCTGCAGGCAGCCTGTGTCCTTCTCCCAGACCTTCTCCCTGCTATTGCAGGAGGTGGGGGAATTCCCCCACCTCCTGCAGAAGCCGCGCACTCTTTAAAGGGTGCGTTGCTCCTGTGGGCTTTTCTACAAGGTGGGAGAAGGGACTGATGCGGCCAGTCAATCCCTTCTCCCTCCTGGGGAAAAGCCCGCAAGAACTGCACGGAGCTTTTCCCGCCTGCCTCCCCCCTGCATTCGCTCCATAGGACGCACACACATTTTCCCTTGCTATTTAGGAGGGAAAAAGTGCGTCCTATAGAGCGAAAAATATGGTAATTAGGAAATCATTGTATAATGTATGGATTAAATATAAAGATCTTTTAGAAAGAAAGACGCCCAGGTGGCTTTCACCAATGGAGGCAAAGGCCCAGAAAAAGTTAAATATGGATACCAAATGGTTGAGATATTCTGATTTAATATTGGAAGATCAAGAACGATATAAATTAAAACCATTTAATCAAGTTAAAGATAAGTTAAACTGGCTACGTTACTACCAGATTAATGAATTGTACAAATTGGATTAAAAAAAACGGTTTTGCTTCTGAAAAATCTAAGTTGGAGATGGAGTTGTTGGACACTAAAGGTAAAAATTTGTCTAAAATGTATAAGTTATTGTTGGGGTGGCATACAAAAGATGAACAAGTTAAATCTGTGATGATAGATTGGGCAAGAGACGTTGGACATCACATAATGCTTGATGATTGGGAAAGACTGTGGAAGGGGTTAAGTTCACCGCATGTACTGTGTTAAAGGAAAATATAATGAAAATGATGTATAGACGGTATTTGACCCCTGTTAAATTAGCTAAGATTTATCATAACTGTGATAATTTATGTTGGAAATGTAAGGAAAAAGAAGGAACTTTTTATCACATGTGGTGGACCTGCCCCAAGGTGAAAGACTTCTGGGAAAAGATTTATAATGAATTAAAAAAATGTTGAAATATATATTTATAAAGAAACCCAAGGCCTTTCTTGGAATAATTGGTCGGGAATTGCCCGAGAAATATGTTAAATTATTTTTGTATGCCACAACTGCTGCTAGAATTTTACTAGCTAAAAAGTGGAAAACCCAAGAATTACCAACTGTGGAAGAATGGCAGACGAAGATGATGGATTTTTCGGAGCTAGCCGACCTAACTGGAAGAGTCCGTGACCAGAAGGAGGAGGAGTATCAGGAAGAATGGACAAAATTTAATGATTATTTAGCTAAATTTGTTAAGTTAAATTAATTGGAAACAGCTTGCGGGTATTAGATTGGCTTAGGATTTTTTATAAGTTAAGTGTTGAATTAATATGTTTAATTTCAAATTGAAAAGATATAAGTATGTTAAACGATTAAGTTAAGTTTATAAGAATTCTGATTTGGAAAACTGTTAAAAGGATATACACTGAAATTTAACCAAGGGGAAGCGAGGAAGTTGTTTAACAATGTTAAGAAGTATAACTTTAAAAAGGTTATGATTTATGTTTGTTTATAATTTTGTGAAAATTAATTTAAAAAATGGGGGGGAATACAGTGTGTTACACTCTGAAGGAGAATTATATGAAATTGATGTATCGCTGGTATTTAACTTCCAGCAAATTACCTATGATGTACAAAAAAAGAGTCTAAAACGTGCTGGAAATGTAAAGAAAAAGAGAGTACTTTTTATCATGTGTGGTGGTCATGTAAGATGATAAAAGATGATAAATGATATATAATGAACTGGGAAAAATGTTGAAGATAACTTTTCCTAATAAACCAGAAGCTTTTCTTTTAGGCATTATAGGACCAGAGATCCCGAAGGACCAGACAAAACTATTTATGTACGTGCCCACGGCCAGGCGGACTCTGTTAGCCCAGCAACGGAAGGAGGGTACAACTCTGACCAAGGAAGAGTGGCAGTTAAAATTGGTGAACTACGCCGAGCTGGCAAAACTTAGAGGAATAATTAGAAACCAGGAAGAGGAGGTCTTTAATAAAGAATGGGAAAAGTTTATAGTTTATTTGAAAAGCTATTGTAAACAATTACATACATTTGAAGGATTGACAGAAAACTTGTAGTAAAAATTTGAACTATGGATTGACAAAAGATTTATAAAAAATTGAGTTATGAAAGAGATGAAGAGGGGGAAATCATTACATTAAAATCCACAATGGGGGGGAGAGAAGTCAAAAGCGATTATATGTTTACATATTTAATTCATTTGTTTATGCAAAATAGAAACTGCAAAAATAAAATCTATTTAAAAAAAAATCCCTGATTTTTTTCTTAGTATTTGCAGGATCTATTAGTACCTTTTGCTACTGAATCCTTAAGCTTAGCATTGCAGGGTGCCATTGTAACCAAATGAAAGCAATTCTCTAAAGATCAAATTTGGGGTTTACAAAAAGAATAATTTATTGATTTTTCAATCCCCCCCAATCCAGTAATTCCATCCGAGAGGTTCTGCCCCAACTCAAACAACAATAGTGCCAAATCAGGAAAACGACTGAAAGGATGGGAATAAGAGAGAGTGGGACTTTTTACCTGGTAATTTGAGTGCTCTAGCAAAAAAGAACAGCAGCATCAGCAACAAAAAACAGCCTGTAAACCACAGCACAGATACCAAGTTACCTGCATATTGCTGCTTTAAGCTGGTGTATAGACACACGGGTGTATATTTGAACAAGGAAAAAGAACTCCATCTGAAAATGCAAAAGAGGGAACATTTTACGGTGAAAATGAGGCTTCTTCAATGGAATATATATATACACACACACATACACACTGTCCTAGAATGATGGTAATTTTTACACTATTTTAGGCCTTTGTGGAAAATGTAGGGTGGCCCTGAAGGGCAGAGGAAGCCATGTCCCTACAATTTCTGACTGGCGATCCGTTGCAGGCAGAGCTTCATGTAGGAATCCTTATTGCGAATCTCAATCACTGCGTCTCTGACGAGTTCAATGAACATCTGAGGCCAGAGCTTCTGCAAGGACTCATTCTTCATATTGATGTCAGCTGCTTCCTTCACCAAGTCTTGGATGTAGGAATGGCAGAAGTCCTTCCTGTCCTTCGCTTCCTATGCAAAAGAACCATTTTCAAGGGTGAAGGTCAGGAAACAAATTCATCCAGAGCAGCTAAGCTTAATTTAAAAAATGCCAGAGACATAAGAGTGAAACGGGCTGATAAGTTGGTCCTCAGTGAACAACAAGGAACACCAAAGGATCTGTTTTGAGAGCAGGTTCTGCTGGGGTAAGAGAACACAAGTGTTTGAGCATTGCCAAGCTCCCTTTGGCAGAAGAGAAAGGAAGCTATTTTTCAACTTATAAAGCAAGCCAAGGTAGGCTAAAAACAAAAATATTCTAGTCACTTCAGACAGCAACCTGCTGTCAAAATATTTTCCACTTCAAATGAATATACAAAATGTTAGCCCAGTTCAAATGTCAATATCAAAGCAAGGTGTGGCCATTAGTGCCATGTGCTCTCCCTTGCTTGGCAACTGTTTGTTTGTTTGTTTGTTTATTGTTTGGAATATTTATAAAGCACTAAACACTACAAAATACCACAGCAGTGTACAATAAACAACATTTCTTTGTACAAAAATACAAACAAATCTATCATCAATTTACTGTTTTCTCTTTTTACTTTTCCACAAATAATAATAATAATAATAATAATAATAATTATTATTATTATTATTATTATTATTATTATTATTATTCCCTGCTCATCCGGTTTGGGGTGGCACTGGAAACAGTGAAAAATAATTGCAACAGGAGAAAAAGAATCAAACACCAAAATGCATTTTCAAAATCTGTAGCCAGGGGGACTGTGAGGCATGTACATATCAAGCTTGCGTATGCCCTTCCAGACCTTATACCAACATCTCCCTCAGTCCCAATTTCCTTTTCTCTCCATGGTTTTAAGACACAAATAGTCAAAAGCAAACTTCCCCAACAGACCTAATGTTAATATCTTGCAAAAATCAATGTGAGCAAAAGGAAATATGGAGCGCCTCTTGGATTTCATTTTGCTTAAACAATAGCAGCGAAGTCCAAAACACATGTACTCTGAAGCAAGTCCTATTGAATTCACTGAGGCTTTTGTTACGATATAGATGCAATGAGTCAGCGAGCTGCAGCTGGCTGGAAAGCAAAACATGATGGGAATGTTGGGACTGTACCATGGGAACAAAGGGACAGTCTAATCACAGTGCTGAGCACCGGATTTAGCTCAGAGTGTAATTTGACCTGTACAGGAAGTACAGGAGGTGGAGTTTGTCCCTCTGCTGATGGTGTTTGAAGAGAGCAGACGCGTTTCTCTGTAATGCTGCAAGGACAGAAATAAAGGCATGTAAATACATTTCTGCCTATCTCTTTCCCCTGCCTGGGGGGGGGGGGGAAGAGTGGTGTGTTCTTCTCACGTTTGAGGAGGATCGCCGATCGTGACCTAGCCTGTATCCTGCCGGAGAATGCAGACAGGGAGGTCAACCGGGATTCAAGCCGGGTGCCTGGAGAGTGGCCAGTTTCTCCTGATAAGGCTTGATTTCCTAACAGCTTTCTCACAGGTAAGTAGGGTAATAATAATTTAAATATTTGTACCCCACTCATCTGACTGGCTTGCCCTAGCCACTCTGGGTTGCTTCCAACACATATAAAAACATAATTCACGCAAAAGCTATAGCTGGGTATATGGTGGGAAACCCATCCAGCAGGTATTCAAATTCAGCTACCTGGGAATTACATCTCATCATAGGCTTCTATGGTCCTCGCACCGTGCAACAGTGGTGAATGCCTGTAAGATGTCTATGCAGGCCACAATGTGTTTCTTTATAACACATATACCCTCTGCACTCAAGGTCTTCAATGCCAAAGTTATAGCTCAGTTGCTCTACGGAATTCCAGTCTGGCTGCCAGCGTTTACCCAGCTGGTAGAATGAGTGCAGGCAGCTTTTCTTTTTAAGATTTTTGCTGTCCCACGTTGTGTACCCTATGCAGCCTTGTGTCTAGAGGGAGGTCAACACAAGGTAGAGACCATAGCCTGGGCGAGATTTCTCACATGCTGGTTAAACATCTGCCTCACAACAGATAGAGATCCTCTCCCTAGTGAAGTTTTGCTAGATCCCTTTCTTTCCCCAGGGCTACAACGGTTTAACATAAAGGTACAGCAACTTGGGCTGTCAGTGGAATCTTTGCGATCAATGTCCCCACCATCTGCCAAGGCTACAATAAAAACTTAGGTTGTGGGACATTGAACGCCAGGAACTAACAGCAGCAGCAGCAGAGAAAACATGCTCCCCTCTTAACTTTCAACTTTCTTGGGCACATGAAATTAACCACAATTATCTTGAATTTTTGCTTAATCCTCAAGAAAGAACGGCATTTTAATTCAGATCCTTCAAACCTCCTATGGAGAAGGTTCTCTGGAATGGTGGAAGGAGAAGAATTTGCCCATGTGAAGACCATCAGGTGGAAACTCTTACACATATGGTTCTTAAATGTAAACTATATGTTGATCTCTGCCAGCAATTCCAAATGGAAACCAGAGTTAGAGTTACATTTTCTATTATTGGGGAATAATCAGGAGCTCACCAAGTTAGTGGCTAAATATCTTTATCTGGTTTTTTGTCGTCGAAACACATTGCAGACGTCTGATCTCCCTGGAGACCTAGAGATGTGATGTTAGACTGCCTTGCCTCTTTCATTTGACAAATGTTTTGTGTCACTGAGAAAGCAGTAATCCTGTACTGATTTGTATGGATGTTTGTATGTGATGGCAATAAAAGGTTTGATGATGATGATATAAAAACATAATAAAACATCAAACATTAAAAACTTCCCAATACAGGACTGCCGTCAGATGTCTTCTAAAGGTTATACAGTGGTGCCTCGCAAGACGAAAAGAATCCGTTCCGCGAGTCTCTTCGTCTTGCGGTTTTTTCGTCTTGCGAAGCAAGCCAATTAGCGGCTTAGCGGATTAGCGCTATTAGCGGGCTTAGCGGATCAGCTGATAAGCGGCTTAGCGGATCAGCTGATAAGCGGCTTAGCGGATCAGCTGTTAAGCGGTTTAGCGGCTTAGGATCAGCTGATATGCGGCTTAGCGGCTTGGGAAAAAGGGGGGGGGAGGAAAAAAAACCCCGCAGGAACTCGCAAGACATTTTCGTCTTGCGAAGCAAGCCCATAGGAAATTCGTTTTGCGAAGCACCTCCGAAATGGAAAACCCTTTCGTCTAGCGGGTTTTCCGTCTTGCGAGGCATTCGTCTTGCGGGGCACCACTGTATAATTATATAGCAAGGACTGCAGGCTTTAAAAAGCAACAATGTGTGTTTCTTTTAGAGCCACAGTTGGCAGGAATGTATTTGGATGTAACTATTAACAACACTGGTGTGTATTTCTGGAATCTGGCAGTCATTAATCATTTGGATGCAGCAACTTCTACTGTCAATACTGTTGGAAGTCTATTGTTATGAAAAAGTTTGTTAGGCAGTGTACTTTAATATTGTGCCATAGAGCACCATTTCCCATTATTATGTATTGAATTTGTATCTCTGAATTCTCTCTCTACACCCACCCACCAGTATTCCTTCTGTGTCGGGACACATTTTTTTATCAATGAGATCTAGAAAATCAAGCAATTTGGCCTCCACTGATGAGTGGGGAGGGGAGAATCTATTGTTGTGACACTTTATTCTAATCCCCTTCTATGAAGGCTTTCCACAAAGCCCTATGACAATTGGCTCTTTGGAAGCTGTCACAATGTTTAATCCAACTGATTTATAGCCCAGCTTAAAATGTGAGGTCATGACTTGCTCCTGCAAACCACATAGAACTGTTTTTAATGGGTAGTAGAAGAGAGGGAAAATCCCTTCCAGCTGCCTCGATCTGAAAATGTAACATTAACTTGCTGCCCTCAAGGGTGAGCTACCCGTCACATTTATGATGATAGTTTGCAGTTGATGACAAGCTGAACTGGCAGTTACTCTTCTTCTTACTTGTTCCCATAGGATGTTTGGTAAAATCCACAGCAGGGGTGGCCTATGTGGTGCCCTTCAGATGCTGGACTCCAACTCCCATCAGCCCTAGCAATGCAGCCAATGGTCAAGGATGATGGGAGTTGGAGTCCAACAACACCTAGAGGGCTCCATGTTGGATATCCCTGATCTACAGGCACATGTGGAACATTGCCTTTCCACACACATTGCCACACACACACACACCCGCAAAAAACCTGCAATTTACCAGTTGCGAGATTCCTCAAGGGACCTTATTTTGCTACATAGTCTTTTCTTGAGACGTGATGGAATCATGAAGTGAAGCCTTGTTATTAGCTTGTCTTGCATACTATTTACTGCTTCAAATCCCTGTGTTACACAACCTCACTTTTCTTGATCTTTATAAGAATTCTGTACACATGGCTCTGGGAGTGGGGAAGGGCCTCTGTTCATAATTGACCTTGGCCATAAAAAGCACTAACTGGCCTCAGCTTCAGGCCCACCTATTAATATACAAAAGGTGGTCTCATGTCCTGGCCACATGCAGGCTAGACTACTGCAGTATGTTATGAAGTGGGCTGCCTTTGAAGACTACTCAGATCCTACAAGTGGTGAAGAAAAAGGAATGTAGACTACCGTGCCCTCTTTTGGTGGTGGGTTGTTTTTTTAGAGAGTTTTTACATAATGTTTTAATCTGTCTTCTATCTTCTACTACTTTTTTGCCTATATCCAGGCAATTCTAAACACAATTGCCTGGATATACGTGCTGTTGCACCCAATGGGATTTAGGACATGTGTAAGACCATACTGTTAGCCACTCAGAGGTCTCCCCTAAACAACACACATTTCTCAATGACAAACGAATTAACTGTTCCCCACCAAGGGCCCCTAAGTGCTGCAGTTGGAAAGAAGTTGGGAGTGTCTGGAGGGGCACTAAGCCTGCTGAAAATCTAGAAGGCTACCAAGGCACTTGGTGGAGATGGTAGTAGAAGATACCATACCTTTCTCATACACTTTGGCTGCTCCCCCCCCCCCCCAAATCCCACACCACCAACTGATTGAACGGTGAATTTTAAACCTGGGAACTCTCTTTGCTGAAAGGTGGTCAATAAAAATAAATACATCTGTATTTGCTCATTCCCAACTGCACATCTGCACCAAATATATATCAGCAGCTTTCTGCCCGTGAAAATCTAACCTGTTTATATTCATTTTACAGCAGAACAAAGAAGGAGAAAGAGAACGTCTTTGGGTATATCCAGCCTGTGCTGAATATCTCCATTTACAACAAATGTGCATATGCCAGCTTTATGAATATTTTTAATAGTGCTACCGCTAGGTTGCAGAGCAGGAGGTATTGGTTATGTTCCAGTTAAATCTCGAAATAAACTGTTTCACTCACTAGATAGAAGTCAACTGTGCTGTTGGAAGCAGAAGAAAATATATCATAAGCCCATTAAAAAGTAAATGAGCTACTGTAACAAAAACAGTTGGGAATTTTTTTAGTGTCTGCTCCACCTGGAACTCCTTACCTCCAGCTTTTCTGTCTGGGAATCTCTTGTGGTGTAATTCAGTGCCAGCCGACTGGCATTCTCTCCTCCCAGCTTTCGGCGATCATTGCCATCCTCACTGGCAGTCCCCAATTTCTTCCCCTTTGCTTCCAAAAGATAACACAATTGTTTCTTCCTAAGGACAGGCAAGGCAGAAGGGAGAGAGATTTGCAGAGCTAAATTATTGTAGCTTGCTTGTAGCTTGCTACAATTATTGTAGTAACCTTTCATTTGTGCTTGTCCATTCAAATTCATGGGTTCCTGGTTACAGAATATCTTGCGGCCCGATTCATGCAAGGTATTCCTCTGTTATCACAGAACTGCAGCCCCTTGATAGATGTGTTTGACAGATACAGTGGTACCTCTCGTTGCGAATGGGATCCGTTCCGGAGGCCCGTTCGCAACATGAAAAGAGCGCATCCTGAAGCGCTGTATCTGCGCAGGTGCGCTGCATTATTTGGAGCTTGTGTGCATGCGTGAAGCGCGATTTAGTGCTTGTGCGCATGTGCAAGCAACGAAATCCAGAAGTAACGGGTACTTCCAGGTTGCCACGGGACACAACCTGACAGAACATAACATGAAGCAAACGTAACATGAGGTATGACTGTACTGTAAATGAGTCTCAGAGAGAGAGAGAGAGAGAAGTAGGGGTGGGGTTTGGGAAATCTAAACACATTAGCGATGGACCAAAATGAAAACTGAAAAAAGTAGTAGTGAAACTAAACATTTTCTTTATTTAATTTTATATGAATGTTTCTATCTTGCCCTTCTGGTTCCCATGCCATCACGCAGGGCAACCGACAACATTTTAAAATAAAAATACAATATCATATATATTAAAATACAAAGAATAAAAACAACACAAATATAAAAAACATAACAAATCCATTTAAAGAAACATCAGCTATCAGCCAGCAAAAAATGTCCAGAAAGGAAGCCATCCATTTAACAGGGCAAGGTTTTCCACAATACTGATGCATCCACTATCAAGGCCCTATCTCGAGTCATCATCAACCATGTCTCCACCCGAAGTGGGACCCAAAGAAAGACCCTTCCTAGTGATCTTAGGGAGCTGGAAGAATAGCAGGGGAGGAGGCCGTCTCTCAGGAACTTTGGGTTCCACCCATTATTGATGACAACACACTGTGAACCCCCAAACCTCAGTGGTTCCACCAAGACAGGTGAGCCTAATTGAAGTTATGAAGCTGCTTTATCTTAACATTAGGATAATAATGCTCTATGAGCACAGCTTTGGAACTTTTGTGTTAAGTGGTTTATTAAATCTTCTAAATAAATAAAGGGAGGTGGCTGTTTTTAATTCTGCCTTTCTACAGGAGTCATCTGTCAGGGAAGAGTTAGAGTTAGAAGTTCCCAGTTTCCCAGATGGAGAAAGCTTTCCCCAAGGGGGGAGGAGAGCAGTGAAGCTAATAGAAGAGAGCAACAGGAACAACAGGGAGGGACAGGATGTTCCCAGGAAAAGCAAGCGTTCAGTTCTAGCTCAGAGTCGGAGGAGGGGAGATGCAAGCCAGCTCTAGCGGGAAAGCGAAAGGAGCGGCGCCTTCGCCATTTTGAGAGTGGCTGGTCACGGAATAAAATAAGTGAAATAAGTGACTCTGAGGAATAATAGTTAAAGATAAGAACCTAAAAGCAGGAAAGTTGGGGAAAGAACAGTTTGTATTACCTGTGAAAGGGATATCTAAAGGTAAAGGGACCCCTGACCGTTAGGTCCAGTCGCAGACGACTCTGGGGTTGTGGCGCTCATCTCGCTTTAATGGCAGAGTGAGCCGGTGTACAGCTTCCGAGTCATGTGGCCAACATGACTAAGCTGCTTCTGGCGAACCAGTGAAGCACGGAAACGCCGTTTACCTTCCCGCCAGAGTGGTACCTATTTATCTACTTGCACTTTGACGTGCTTTTGAACTGCTAGGTTGGCAGGAGCTGGGACTGAGCAACGGGAGCTCACCCCGTTGCAGGGATTCGAACCGCCGACCTTCTGATTGGCAAGCCCTAGGCTCTGTGGTTTAACCCACAGCACCACCCGCGTCCCAGGAACATAATCTGCCATCATTATGGGAAGATATTGCCACCTTGTGGTTGTAGGCAAAATCTGGAACTGAAGTCTCCAGGGAAAAGGAATGAAGAAGTCTCCACTGAAGCAGCACAATGATCGCAGACACATGCGCACTAGATTTCCATGCAAAATTAAAAAGGAAGTGGAAATTGCTGGTTTGTGTATTTGTCTGTGATCAGGAATGAAAATCATTCAAGCAGATACGAGAGATTCATTTATGGGAGCTGGGCATGTTTAGCCTGGAGAAGAGGAGGTTAAGGGGTGATATGATAGCCATGTTCAAATATATAAAAGGATGTCACATAGAGGAGGGAGAAAGGTTGTTTTCTGCTGCTCCAGAGAAGCGGACACGGAGCAATGGATCCAAACTACAAGAAAGAAGATTCCACCTAAACATTAGGAAGAACTTCCTGACAGTAAGAGCTGTTTGACAGTGGAATTTGCTGCCAAGGAGTGTGGGAGTCTCCTTCTTTGGAAGTCTTTAAGCAGAGGCTTGACAACCATATGTCAGGACTGCTCTGATGGTGTTTCCTGCTTGGCAGGGGGTTGGACTCGATGGCCCTTGTGGTCTCTTCCAACTCTATGATTCTATGATTTTATGATTCTATGTTGTGGGCGGGGGCTTTAAGTCCACGAACAATGCATAATTAATTAATTATGTTCACATTGTTTGACGTTTCCTTTACACTGTAATGAATGTAAGTTACATACATTAACTAGCATACTGTGAGAAAAATAACGTAGTATTTGGCAGAAACCATCTGCAGCAGAATGGAAACAGCCATTTCTGATGAATCTCTACTTGAAAGTCAACATACCAGAACAGCAGAGTTAAAGAAGGAGTAAGCACAACCTTACAGATAGCACAATTCTGAACAATTGCACCAAAACAGGATGGTCTTCATGGCAGTCAAGGGGAGATGTACCTCTCTAAGGAGGACCTTCCGTTTTGTGGGTATCACAAAAGAAGGTGGTTCTCTGCCAGGGCCCCATTTGTTGTGCATCAGGGGACTTGAAGGATGATCTCTAGGGTGGAATGGCGTTCTCATGCAGGCTCATGAGGGGGGAGGCAAACTAAACAAAATCAGTCCGCCTGTCCCACTACTGTACTGTCTATTCCAAATGTCTTCAGAGATGCTCTTGTAGCCCTCCTTCAGGCAGGGGTGAAGGAAGGCTAACCGGCCCCCGGTGCTGGGTGTCAGGGGGTGGGGCAAACCGCCCGGCGACCATGCATGTGCGCCATACATATGGCGCATGCACAGCGTCGCTACATGAGCCAACGGGCGGCGGCGGGATCCTCTGCCCGCGGCTGCAGCTCTCAGAGAGCTGGAGCTGCAAAGCCGCACGCAGCCAATGGCTAGCGGGTAGGCTTGTCTTTGCACGCCGCTTTGCAGCTCCCCCCCCCTTTCCCCAGCTCGCTGTAGGCTTGGGAGTCGCAGGGGGGGGGGCAGAATGTCAGCCCCATCAGGATGGCACCCAGAGTGTGCCGCACCTGCCTTGCTCCACCTCTGCCTCCAGGGACATCTGCAGGAGGCTTCTTTTTGTGCATACAAAGAAGCTGCCCCTCTGTTAAATTGAATGGGGAAGCACAATCCCGGGGGAGCTCTATGTGTATGCAACTAATCATAGCCTTGGCATACAAAGCAAAATGACTCTCATGTGTGTATTTATATTTACCTGCAATCTCCGAGGAATGAAAGCAGGCGGCAGTAGGGTACATCTGAAGATGCTACATATGCTAAGACACCAAAGAGATTTTCGGCCATGACCATGTCATTCTGGGTAACCTGCAGAAGGGGAAAGATGGAGGGGTCAAAGTGGCACCATCTGGGCCATGGTAATACACAATGGGCCACGGACCTCACTGCTCTGGTTGAATTCAAACATATTTTACACAGGCATCCATTTGGTGAGGTTTGGACAGCTGAAGGGCTTGTGTTAACTTACATGTTTAATTTAAGATTCATGTACTGATAGTCACTCTATCCACAATATGAACTGAATGAGGTCTACTCTTATTATTAGAAATCTCTGTTTATTATTATTAATGTGTTTTTTCCTTCCTCTTCTTTTCATTTTAATTCATTTTTTTCTTTTCTTGTTAAATTTTCAAACAAAGCAATTAATAAAAAGACACCAAGTGATCCACTTCAAAGTGCTCTCCATTTCACCAGAAAGGTTTTGCACAAGTTTCCAAAAATGACTGAGTTTGGCAGTCATGGTTTCTGGTAGCCAATGAAGGTCAGCACCTCAGCACCTGCAAAGGCAAGCAAGCATGTCCCTTCTGTACCCACAGCTGAGAGTGCAGTTTTGCAAGAGGGGAGCAGCTGGTCACCTTTGTGTGTGCCTGTTCCCCCACCTTCCCTCCAGCCCATAACAAGAGCCTAACATCCTGGTGCCATTTTGACAGAGGCCTCCTTGTATTGCCGGTGGCCTTTTCTCCTATAGTAGATTACGTTGGTAAGAAAATTTTACTGCAGAATTTTACTCCAAAATTAAAACGAAAGGTTGCCACTGGATACTGTATTTGTGGGCTCCCTGGTTTAATAACTCAGTAAAATGTCTCCCACTTGTATAGATGCATTGCAGGGGGTGGGGCTAGTTGACCCTAGGGGCCCCCCCAACTCCACAATTCTATGATTTGAAAACTGCTTTCTTTTGCATGGCCTGTGCCCATTCTTACTTAGCATTAACGAGTCTGTGCTGCAGCATGCACAAGTACTTTGCAAGCTTCCTCCTTTCACTTTCACAACCGCCATGGCATACAGGGCATAATTACCTCCATTTTACAGACAAAGAACTAAAACTGACTATCATTTTGCCTGACGCCGCACAGCAAGACTGCAACCAAACTGGCAATTATTGCAAATAATAATACATAGTGTTTCAAAGCATTTCACACAATCATTCTTACAACAACCGTAAGAGTAGAATTTTTATCACCTCCAGATAGAGCGGCTGGGACTTGGGCCTGATTCTATGAGCTCACTGCATTACTCAGAGATCCACCTATGGAGCATCCTCCCCCAAAATAAATAAATAAATAAATAAATATAATAATAATAATAATGATAATAATGATAATAATGATAATAATAATAATAATAATAATAATAATAATAATAATAATAATAATAATAATAAATTGTTGCTGTTGCTGTTAATTTATTTATACCCAGCCCCTCTGGCTAGGTTTCCCCAGCCACTCTGGGAGGCTTCCAACAAAGGATTAAAAATACATTAAAACATCAGTCATTAAAAACTTCCCTAAACAGGGCTGCGTTGAGATGTCCTCTAAACGTCAAGATGGTTGTTTATTGCCTTGGCATCTGATGGGAGGGCGTTCCACAGGGCCGGCACCACTACCGAGAAGGCCCTCTGCCTGGTTCCCTGTAACTTCGCTTCTCGCAGTGAGGGAACCGCCAGAAGGCCCTCAGTGCTGAACCTCAGTGTCCAGGTAGAACGATGGGGGTGGAGACGCTCCTTCATATGGTGCCATAGCCTTTATAATATCTTTCAAAAGCACGTTACCTACACACTCTCTCTGCAGAGCCATTATTCTCCCCCCTCATATTGCAGACTTAGCTGCAGGGATCCTCCAGCTCACATATTTTCTTCTCCCTCCAAAAATATGGCCGCAAGGAAGAGAGTGGAATCTTCCACTTCCATTTTAGATTCACTACAATTTAACCCAACTGCATTTATCCATTGCATGGTTAATCTTAAATCTGAATTGCTGAAACAAGCCAGCTCCATAAACCAAGGCTTAACACTGGCTTGTTTCCACAGAACAGGGGTAGGGAACCTGGCTGGCTATCCGTATGCTGCTGGGCTACAAAGAAGCCCATCCTCTGGCCCTGCTGCTGACCAGGCTGGACAGTGTGAAGGGTAGATGGAGTCCAACAACTAAGACAGACTGAAAAGGGAGGCATTCATTTTGCTTGATAGTACAAGATGGCTCTACAATGTTCTCATAAATATAAGTTATGCTTAGCTAAGAAAAATGTCCAAACTGAGGTATTAGAAATTTTATGGCATGTTCTGCTTTATAAGGTCCTGAGTTACTATAGGGTAACTATTCCCTGGCTTTCTTTCTCCTCCCTCTGGGAGGTTTCAGTTGAGTTTAGTGATCCCCCCCACTCCATGGTTAATGCATGCCAGAAAAGAATTGGAAAGTAAATCTTCCCATTTGTACTCCTAGGTATATATTTCATTAGTTATCTAATATAAGCCCAGTTTGTAACAAATTATAAACAATGGTTTCCAATTATCAGTTAATTTAAGGCTTTCCTGTATGACCAATATAACCAATTAAACATACTGAACTTAACAAAAGATAGAATAGTTTTGCAAAACAAAAACAAAAAAAATAATTGCAGCACAGATCCTAATTTATTTATTTTTTGCTTCCTGACCTCCGGATTTCTTGCTTAGCTTCTACAATGACTTCATTTTTTTCTTTTTTTGCTGTTGGAATGACAGCTGGCTCAACAGACAGATCTGTCGCCTTGTGGAACACCAGAAATATGGCTCAGATAAACAACCAATTCATGTGAGCAATGCAAAAGAGGCAGGAAAAACTCTTGCACGTCCTCTGTAACTGGGGCTCCTTGGAGATGAGACAGCCCTGTTGTGGGACTCCTGCAATCATACTGAGATTGTTTTACACTGTGAGTAGACCTCTCACACAAGCAATTTCTCTTGCAGAAGTGAGTCAGTGATAAGACCAACTGAACCAGCTCTAAGGTGTCTGAATGCCCCCCCCCCTTGAAAATGCTGCCTATTCTTACCTCCATTCCATTTATTTTTTGCAGGTTGAAATGGCCCAATCTGAACATCACGTAATACTTCCACAGGGTGAAGGTGACAACTGGATTTCCTTGAGCATCAACTGTTAGCTGCTCAAGGCGGCGAAGTTGGGCTAAGGCATTGAACTGTTTCAACACAGCAAGGTTGTTCTCCTTAAATTTCAGGTGCTGTAAAGAAACAAGCAAAACAAGAAGGCAGGCAGCATTAGACATTTAGTGGAAGATACAATGATTGCAAGGGGCTGGGTGGCCATTTTGAGAAATATCAGACAGCACCAGATTGGCTGTGCTAGTCAAAGGTCTCTACTCGCTTTGACATTAGGCCTTTGCACTGAGACCCAGCACAACGTACCTAATAGGGCAATAGCCAAGACCAGCCAACCATTAGCCAGATGCTGAGGGATGTGGAGCAGACACAGCCGGGTACCACACATCCTGACCTGTGCACCAGCCTGCTGCCGTCAAGTGCAATGGGGGATGCTCTCCCATTGCCAGTGGTGAAGATTTAACTGCCAGCCAAGGCAGCTTCTGTATAAGGAGTGGATATGTCATCTTATCCTTTGCCTCAGACAGCAAATCATCTTGAGCCGGACCTGGCAATAAACCAAGGTCCTGGGACTCTTGCAGTGAGTATTCATGAGCTGGACAGGACCTTTATTAGACCCTGGAATCACTCAGCACATGCTGACACCCACATCCAAGCAGGGAGCCCACTAAACGGCCTCTGCCCAGTATACCTGAAGGAGCATCTCCACCCCCATCGTTCTGCCCGGACACTGAGGTCCAGCTCCAAGGGCCTTCTGGCGGTTGCCTCACTGTGAGAAGTGAAGCTACAGGGAACCAGGCAGAGGACCTTCTCGGTAGTGGTTACCGCCCTGTAGAATGCCCTCCCATCAAGGAAAAAAACAACTATCTGACTTTTAGAAGACATCTGAAGGCAGCCATTTAGGGAAGTTTTTAATGTTTGATGTTTTGTTGCTTTTTATTATTATTATTATTATTATTATTATTATTATTATTCTGTTGGGAGCTGCCCAGAGTGGCTGGGAAAACCCAGCCAGATGGACGGGGGAACAAATATATTATTATTATTATTATTATTATTATTATTATTATTATTATTATTACTACTACTACTACTACTACTACTGCTCACCCCTGGACCTCCTCCTCTTCTTTGCTGTTCAGCTGCTCTCTCCAAGCACACATGTACAAATACGAGCAAGGAGGTGGAGCTTCCTCTACTCACCTTGTCTCTCTCTTCTAGGCATGCAAAAGGAGCAGTGGTGGTACAGACTAGATGGCTAGAAGGCTACAATGGCTTGTTTCTGGATATTTCCATGCTTGTTTGCCCAAGTTAGCGCACAAACTTCTACTTAAACACACATGACTATGTGCTTGAGGGTGTGTGGGTGTAGTCTGGGTGCCAATTTATCTATGCAGTGATGTAATCTGCTCTTCACTTAATTATTTTCTATGGCTGAGAAGAGCAAACTTCAGTCATTCCATCATAGCAGCCATCAGCAATTGCCAAATTCTGCTTTTACAAGTTTGCCCAATCTTGAGCACAACTACTTGCCACATAATGTCTCAGGAGGCCACCTGAGAACACTCACACATTTTCTGCTACAATGTGAATGTCTGTCATCCATGGGTTGTATGGTAAATTATCTGCTGCATGTGGTATGCCACACAAATAAGAGTGACAGACAAGCTAAGTCAAATGACATCTACAAAAGGTAGAAGGTAAAACTGGTTGGCTGTGGGTTCAGGACAAGAAAAAGAAAAGTACTTCTTGCCTTGCCACAAGACGTGGCACCGGTCATAAATCAGAAAGTTTTAAAGGGGAATTATACTACTTCATGGAGAAGGAGATCTGTTCATCACTGTTAGCCATGATGGCTAAACAGGATTTATCTCTTTATCCCACCTCCAAGGAGCTCTAAGTAGCGTACAGGGTGCTCCTGTCAGGCTGAGAGAACGTGACTGGCCAAAGTGAGCCTCATGGCCATGGGTCTCCTCAGCCTGAGTCAAATGGTCAAACTACTAAACCCTGGTTCCACATTCCACAATTAGAGGCAGTGTGCTACTAAATATCAGACACTGGGGATACTGAAGGCAGAGTGTTATTGCCCTCATGTTCTGCTTGTGGGCTTTTCCAGAGGCATCTTGATGTCCACTGTGGGAAACAGAAGGCTGAACTAAATGGAGTCTTGGCCTGATCCAGAAGGCATCTTGTAGGTTCTTTTCTTGAACCAAATTAGACATTTGGACATCCTGCCTCTTGTCCCAGATTGCTAAAAGATCAAGAACAAAACTTCTTACTAGAGAATTGGGAAATCTGATCCTCAGTTTTGGCAACACTGGAACAATTTCATCAAAGTCTATGAAATTAAAGGAGATTGTGGTGATGCTCCCAGCCGTCTGTACACTCCAATTTCGATCAAGGGATTCCAGAGCTCCAGAGCCATATAGGTACACGGTGTCACCTTCTATCTCTACCAAGTGTGAATCGAGGACAGGCAGCCCTTGCGTGCCTTTGTTCAAAAGTGAATCAAGAGACCTGCAAGGTGAAAGAAAACAGTCTTTTAAAGGCAAGCCCTACCGATTGAGGCAGTGGAAGACAGGAGTGCCTGGCGTGCTCTGGTCCATGGGGTCACAAAGAGTCGGACACGACTAAATAACTAAACTACAATGATGTATATACAGAAATAATGCATTGAAATGAACTCACTTGCAGGATTTGAGTAAAACACTTACAATGGACAAATATAAATAGAAAACACAAATATGAGGTAAAAATTTTAAGAATAGATTAAGAATACTATTTTAATTTTAGTATATAAGTATATACTAATTTAATTTTAGTATATAAGTATATACTAAAATTATATAAAATTATAAGCAGAACAAACAAATATGTTATAAACCAGAAAGGGAAGCTGGGGGAAGTCTTGGGGGGGCAGGTGTGAATTGAAATTGTAAAAAGCAATTTGAATTTTTGAATATGTTAAAACTTGTTGAAAAATCATAATAAAAATATTATTTTTTTTAAATGGATTGGAATCCAGCCCCGAAACCAGTAGGGGGTGGTTTCAGGAAGATGGGAAAAGGGGAGTCACTGTTCATTCTCACCACCACTCCTGTGAACTCACCCCTAAACCGTGAACAGCAATCCAAGTGTCCTGTTCTAGGCTGGATGGAACCCTATGCAGAAACACTTCTGTTAATAGCTGGGGGTGCACTTCAACGCTTGGTTGTATGCATCTACTTGGAGGTATAATACGGATATATCTTACATGGCTTTTGAGAGAATATATATGAAATACTTCCAACAGTAATATGCTTCACAGATGTTGTATTAGGAATAGTCTTATTAAGCTTGCTCACTACCCAGTTCTGAAGTTCTTGCTTATTTAACATAAAACATTTTTATCTAATTTTCCCTGTCAAATATTTGGGAGTATCGTAATGTACAATATGTCTAAGCACTTACTGGAAGAATCCAACCTTTGTGCCAACATTAAAAAAAAAATTGGCATCAACATCAATTGGGCATATTTATAGAAATCTAAAGGAATCTAGGCACTACTCAGAGAATGTTCATTGTGCATTAAGTTTACTTTCCTTGTACTGGCTCAGTTCCTCAAATTTATCACGTACAGAGCTTTTTTAAAAAAAGCAATTCCAGAGAACAGTAGAACAATGATATTGAAAATAAGTTTGGTTGTGTTGACTTTTATAATTAAAAAATCAAGCATCGCCTCTCTGAACGTGACCTATTATACCATGACACAGTCTTTGCCAACAGGGGGCCCTCCAGGTGTTTTAGACTACGGTTTCTATCAGCCCCAAACAGCATGGAGGACACCCCGTTGGCAAAGGCTGCCATCGTAAGTGTAAAGTTGTGGTGGGGGAGTGACTGAAATTTTATTTTATGTTTCAGTTTGCTGTGCTACTTAGCATATCGGAGGAAAGTGTCGCATGGTCTTTCCTAATCTACGCATGATCCATGTCAACACCTGGGACCTTCTCAGTGTCTTCCCATGAACTACAGACCCTCCCGTGCATCTTGACTCCATTACACTAATGCTACTAAAAATCTGTCTGTTTCTGAATATGAGATTAGACACATGCTTGCTGTATCATAGATTCTAGTTGTTCGCCCCCTTGCCAAAACTCAAGGGATTATCTTTGTTCTTTGGAAAGAATATGGGTACCGAAACTCTCTCTTGGGCACAGCAGGGAGTGAGAATGGTGTCTGGAGGGAGCAGTTATCTCCTACCCCAGTTCCTCAGGGGGAGAGGTGCAAAGTGAAGGCAAGGGCAGATTATCACGGGGCAGGGAGGGACTTTTATAGTGGACTCCTGTAGGTCCCTCCTTTGGCCAGCAAAAGGTGAAAATCTCTGCTTATCTTCCCTTAGTCCCAGTTTCTGGGGGCCACAACAGGCTCAAATCCTGGCACTTACTTAAAGCAACAGCTTCTACCTGTATGTGCTCAGCAGTTTAATATAAAGGGGATGATCTGTTATTCTATTACCTACAGAATTCTGATTTATAGAAATTCTACAGAGATTAAGAAATGTGAGACAACGCCCTGACAAAGGCCTCAAGTTGTGGAGAGGAGACAAGCCCTGACAGCCCCCCCAAAGTTGGTTACTCTAACACAGGCTGCCTTTAATAGTCTTCCTTCAGAGTAAATGGTGCCATGAACTGCAGGCCCACTTACCAAAGGGAGGGAAATATTTAAAAACTTGCTGCCTGGAAAATGCCCAGGATCATTGTAAACTCTGCAAGACTGTAGCCCAGCAAATAGTTCAGCTTATTTTGTAAGTAGTATTTTTGCCACTTTATTTTGAGAGGGGAAAAGGCAAAGTGATTCTTCCAACATCTTCTCCTATAAAAGAAAATTACAGCTTCCAGAAAGAACGTGGAAACTTATTTTACATGTTACATTTTATTATAGACAGCTTGGCTAAAGAACCACAGCGTTCACAATCAGGAAATTACTAAGAATAAACCAGCTTCACAGCCCATCCGAAAGTAAGTAAAAGAAAACTTTACACAAAGAACTTTGCTTTAACTGGATAGAGGGGGAAATCTCTTAATACTACACTAATGCAGAGTTCTTGGGGCAAGGAAAGGGGTGGAATTATTATCATTAATAGATGCTACTGTAGGATGCAATGTTTTTACAAAATAAAACTTCATACAGATGACAGATACTGAAAAAAGGCCACTATAAAATATATTCAGGATAATTTGTTCCATTTTGTTGCAAAGTTTAAAGAAACTTAATGTTAGAATTACCGTATTTTTCGCTCTATAACACGCACCTGACCATAACATGCTCATCGTTTTTAGAGGAGGAAAACAAGGGGGGGGGATTCTGAATGAAACAGTGGGTGTATCATTTTTGTGCCTCATGCTGTGGCCACAGACATGTGATCTGATGGTGAATTTGGGGTGACCCAATGCAAAGATCCATGTGGATCCATGTGGATCCATGCTTTGTAACCACGTTTTCGCACCATTGCGGCCCCAGGCAACAGTGGGTGCGTGATATTTTTGGTGCAGGCTGTAGCCATGGACATGTAATGTGATCTGATGGTGAATTTGGGGTGAACCAATGCAAAGATCCTGAGGATCCATGTGGATCCGTGCTTTGTAACCACGTTTTAAGTGGGGAGGGAAGGAAAAACACAGAAGGGACAAGGAGCACGAGAAGGGTGTGCAGAGAAGCAGCTGGCTAAGAATGCAGGAGAGGGTTTAACGGGAGGGAGGAAAGGAAGGCAAAAGTTTCCCCCCACCCACCCAAGCCAGTCCTCTCTCTCTCTCTCTCTCTCTCTCTCTCTCTCTCTCCCCCCCCCCCACCTGCATGTTTTCTGGCTGCCTGCGAGTCCCTAAAATGCTTCCCTGGACACAGCAGCACCGGAGCACGGAGAGGAATTAGAAGGAAGGACTCGATCCTTTCCTTTCCCCTCTACTTGCCTGGAGGGGAGGGGATTTGCCTGCTCTTTGTTCCGTTTGAGCAAACAGCAACCGAAAGAGAAGAGGGTGGGCAGTAAGACCCTGAGGCAGAATGCAGGAAAGCAACAGCTTCCTCTCTCACTGGATCAGATTTTTGCCTGATTTTTGCCCCTGCACTCCCCCACATTCGCTCAATAACACGCACAGACATTTCCCCTTACTTTTTAGGAGAAAAAATCTCTGTGTTATAGAGAGAAAAGTACAGTAAATATGCATATGGGAGGGGGAGTCAAAGCAAGGCATGCTGGGATTTATTCACATTTCTGCCCTGCTCCAGTATAAAGTGGGGCTCTGTCACTTCCTCACCTGCCTTTCCTCCCTGAAGTCCACTGCTGGAGGCTTCCCCACTTGGGTCAGCTCACCTCCACTCTGACAGCTGAGCCTGGGGAAAGGGGGTTTGAATTTATCTGAATGCACAAAGTGCTTTTCTTTAAGATACTCATTTGACACATTTCTAGAGCACCCTTCATCCAACAGATGTTAGGGCAGGGCATAATGCGGAGGATGAATAAAGCTATTCCAGACAGATACAAAAACAACCAAAAAGTAGAACATCAACTCTCATAATGCCATAGCAAAACGGCATTTTTGCCATCTTTCAGAGGCAGGATGCCATTGAATACCTGCTTGCAGATTTCCTGCCAACATAAAGCTGTGGACCCTTTCAAGTAGGCTGCTGGAAAAGATGCATTCGTGGTCTGATCCTGTGGACGCTTCTTATATTTTTATTTATTTATTTGCATTTCTAGCTCACCTTTTCCACCCATGAGCTCAAGGTGGCGTACATAGTTCTCCCCCTCCTTGTTTAATCCCCACAACAACCCTATGAAGTAGGTCAGGCTGAGAGGCAGGGACTGGCCCAAGGTGACCCAGTGGGCTGCATGGCCAAGTGGGGATTGGAACCCCTGTCTCCAAGGTCCGAGTCCGACACTCTCACCACGACCCCGCCCTGCTTCTCTCATGTTCTGCAGCAAGGCAGGGCACATCATCAAGACGGGTCCCCCGTTTCTCAGCCAGGACTAAGACGGAGCCAGCATTGCATTGGCGCTGTCCCGCAAGGAGGAACTTGCCATTCCCATGTATGAACTTATGGAAAGGAGTTCAGACATTTCTGCCTCACCTTTATGTCAACAAGAATTCCAGTCTCACAAAGTTTCCATTTAAGAATCCTAAAAGAAGCACTGGTGCCATTAGTTCAAAGATTTTTTTGTCTCATGTTTTTTTCTTTTAAAAAAAGCTTAAATAAATTACAATTATTGGCTTTGGCAGGCATACTCAAAAATAACCCAAAATAATTCCAGAAATTATCTTATGAATCATCAACAAAGTAACAGTTAAAGAACAGTTTCTGTTAAAATAACACAGGTGCAAGCGTCAACCAGGGAAGCAGACGGTTCAATTTGTGGAGAGCTCTTCAGAGGAGCCTGTGTTTATGAAGTCTATTCATGCACAAAGAATTAACAGCTTCATTCAGCTGATTTTGCATTATCCGTTTGTTTGTTTGATCTTATTAAACTCACTGTATATTTTGAAAACATGCTGCCAACGGAGAAGGGAGAGAGGGAAAAAATCTGGACTTAAATACCAATGAAAAAACAGTATTTTAGAAGACTGAGGGATCATATACTCTAACTATTACAGTGGTACCTCGGGTTAAGAACTTAATTCGTTCCGGAGGTCCGCTCTTAACCTGAAACTGTTCTTAACCTGAAGCACCACTTTAGCTAATGGGGCCTCCCGCTGCTGCCGCGCCGCTGGAGCACGTTTTCTGTTCTTATCCTGAAGCAAAGTTCTTAACCTGAAGCACTATTTCAGGGTTAGAGGAGTCTGTAACCTGAAGCGTCTGTAACTTGAAGTGTCTGTAACTCGAGGTACCACTGTAATACTTTTTAAATCCAAATACTAAAATCACAAATTTAAAATACAGCACACTTACACTCTCTTGCAGCTTCCCTCCAGATGTTGGTGGGCTCACAACCCCCATCACCCCAGGAAGCAACGCCAATGGCCAGGGATGAAGGGAGCTGGAGTCCAGCAACATCCAGGGAACACTTTCAGCAGAACTTCACTGAAGATGAATTCCTACCATCTATGAAAGTATAGAATCAAGGGACTGAAGAGCTGGAAGGGATCCCCAAGGGACATCTAGTCCAACCCCCTGCAATGCAGGAATTTCAGCTAAAGCATCCATGACAGATGGCCGTCCAGCCTCTCCTTCAAAATCTCCAAGGAAGGAAAGTTCACAACCTCCCGAGGGAGACCGTTCCACTGTCAAACAGTCAGAAATCCCTTCTGAATGTTTAGTCAGAATCCATTGGTTAGGATCCTATCCTCCAGAGAAGGAGAAAACAAGCTTGTTCCCTCTTCTATGTGACAGCCCTTGAGATATTTGAAGATGGCTATCCTATCTCCTCTCGGTCCTCTCTTTTCCAGGCTAAACATACCCAGTTCCTTCAAGTGCTCCTCTTTAAGGCTTGCTTTCCAGACCTTTGATCCTCTTGGTCTCCCTCCTCTGCACATGCTCCAGCTGGTCATCACCCTTCTTAAACTGCCATGCCCAGAACTGGTGCAACAGTATTCCAAGTGTGGTCCAACCAAGGCAGAGTGAAACCCACTGTAAATTTATTGTTTTTCTAAAGTAAATGTTTTACTGTGTATGTTCTACCTTTGTCCTTTCTCTTTAAGAAAATTTAAATTTAAAAAATGGAGATGTGATGGGGGTACAAACCGGATCCAAAGAGATGAAGACCAATGGCCTACAAACATATTGCCTGTCACTTTAAAAATGAAACTTTCAAATGGAATGACCAACTCTCCATAACACACATTCAGTAGATTGCACAATACATGAAAACACCACAAGAGAGAACCTGAATAATAAAGAAGATTGCCCAAATCAGATAGCTCATGCAGCAGAGCATAAGACTCTTAATCTCAGGGTTGTGGGTTCAAGACCCAGGTTGGGCAAAAAGATTCCTGCATTGCAGGGGGCTGAACTAGACGACCCTCGTGGTCCCTTCCAGCTAAACAATTCTATGATCAGTTGCACCTGGAGATGGTGCAGGCAGTCCCAGGGGGGACATGAGTATGAATGTGTGTGTTGAGTAAACTGAATGTAAACTGTATGAATGTAAACTGAACTCAATTACTGAATAAATAGCAAGCCTCTGTGGTCAGACTAGTTACTTGAGCTACCTAGATCCATGTATTCGCCTCAAAACTCTCTGTAATGCACTAGCGCTTTACTTAAAGCCAATGATATGTGATGGAAAATTGTCTGTTGCTTCATTCTTCACAGAAAAATTGCTTTTCATAAGCTAATTATTAACAATGAATGACTGTCATTTGTAAATAAATCCTGGCAGTTTTTAAAATTTTATTACCATATCTAAAGATCTGGCACATAGAAGATGGAGCAAGCTTGTTTTCTCCTGCTCCGGAGGGGAGGACCAAAACCAATGGCTTCAAGTTGTAAGAAAGGAGATTCCGACTTAACATCTGGAAGAGCTTTCTGACAGCCAGAGCTGTGTGACAGTGGAAGGGTCTCCTTCGGGAGGTGGTGGACTCTCCTTCCTTGGAGGTTTGAAAGCAGAGGCGCCCGCTCACCAGTGTTGTTGACGAGCAGCAGCCGCTCCATCGGCTCTCACCGCAGAGCTCCCAGGTGGTGTGCACCACGCACTGAGGCCCATCGTCCGAGGCCAGGACGGTGGGCAGGCTATGCACGCGGAGCACCAGGCAGCAGCGCTGAGCTGGGCGCCAAGCTCTGACTAAAGCCTCGCGAAGCACCTGTCACAATGCCCATGGTGCGGCCCAGACCCGCTGCCCACCCGCCGGCCTCTCCGCCCTTGGCTGTGCCAGGTTTACCTCAGCGCATGGACAACAAGGAACTTCCTGCAGCCAATCTGAAACTGCACCAGCCTCACCTCCTGCCCAGAGGCGTCCATGGCTTTGGATTGGCTGCAGGAGCTTCCTGGAGCCAAACCGAAGCCATGCCAGTGTTGCGGAAGTCAGTCCACGTGTGGCTTATTTGCAAGGAAATGCCACGCCGGTTTAGCTCAGGGCAGGGACTGACCGAGCAGGCGGCAGGGTCTGGGGACCAGATTTACGAGCCTGGTGGGCCGCATCCAGCCCCCGGGCCGTAGTTTACCGACCCCTACTCTATGGCATGCAAACTAAACATTTTCTGTTGTAAGTTAACTTTTCTGAAGTGAATTAACCTAATTTGCACAGAGAAATTGTCCAGTTCAACATTTTCAGGAAAACAGAAATCACTGCTTATAACAGACTGTGCTTTTGAATTGTATGGATGAATTTGGGGAGAGACTGCAGGTGTGTGGAATGGTGGAAGACTGTGGCAAGTTGGACGGTATAGCCTTCAGCTATTCTCTTAATCACAAGATCATTTTACTCAATTTTATCTTATAATTATAAGCTCCTTTTCCTTGCTGTCATTTGCTGTTCCTATTTTTAGGGTTTTATTGCAGATTTCTTTTGGGGTCTGTGTGTTTATTTTAGTGTAGTTTATAGAGAGGGGGGGGGGGGGAGAGAAAGTGAGCCGCCTTGAGGACTTCACACCAGAAGACAATATAACTTTCCCTAAATAAAGAAGAAGAAAATTCTTGATACATTACAATGGCCTAACCCTTTAATTCCTATTGCAAATGGAATTTTAAAATGCACAAACATAGAACAGCAAATGAAAAATACCCTAAAATTCCTGGTACTCTGAACACTTATAGAGAATTCTCTGGTTTACTTTAGCAAAAGACCAAAAGTGTATACTTCTCATACTTTTTGTGGACCTCTGATTATTTAAATTCCGCCACTACCTTTATAAACAACAGAAAGACGGGGATATCCAAAACAAGCTGAATCAAAGAGTCACAAAAAGCCTAAACTCTCATTCCAAAGGATCACTAATACCGGAGAATGCACAAAGACGCACATTAATGTTGCCTAAACCTTTGAAAGATGTTTAAAACTGATGAAACAGCCCAAATTACACACACAGAACACCACTCTGTAATATACATCAGTGTAATGGAAACTTTCTCCTGGGGGGCAAAGTCTTTGACAAAACTAGTGCTCCCACCCACACTCCCCACTGCTAACAAATCTCCTAAATTCATTTTAATAGGAATTTGACCATCCAGTTGCATAATGCCTCAGGCAGTACTTTTATCCCACATTCCATAATTAATGTTGAATGGCAAAATTTAGAGGGAGTAATAGGGCATGTAATAATATTTAGAGAGAGAGAGATGATTACCAAACTTCCTCCAGCCAGGAACCAGAAACCAAGGTTCCACATGTGGTTCTCTGAGGGCCTCTAGTGGCCAATGGCAGAATCACATCCCACTTCAGTACAGTGGTGCCTTGCAAGACGAAATTAATCCGTTCCGCGAGTCTCTTCGTCTAGCGGTTTTTTCGTCTTGTGAAGCAGCCCTATTAGCGGCTTAGCGCTATTAGCGGTTTAGCGGCTATTAAAGGCTTAGCGGCTATTAAAGGCTTAGCGGATTAGCGGCTAAAAGGCTATTAGTGGCTTAGCGGCTTAGAAAAAGGGGGGGAAAGCGGAAAAAAATCGGAACACTCACAAGACGTTTTCGTCTTGCAAAGCAAGCCCATAGGGAAAATCATCTTGCGAAGCAGCTCAAAAACGGAAAACCCTTTCGTCTAGCGGGTTTTCCGTCTTGCGAGGCATTCGTCTTGCAGGGCACCACTGTAATAGAGAAAGACCATCTCCCATGGTAACATGGGGAGGGAAGCATGTGACTCTTGATTCCCTTTCTGCTCCATCTCCACAGGGCAATCTGCAGGAGAGGGGGGCAGGATTAAACTCTAAGCAAGATGCCCCAGGGTTGGGAAATTCTGGAACAAGAGGGAGATAGACTGAAATTGCAGAGTTTTGAGAAACTAAAAAATAAAGTGCGAGATTGGCTTCATTATTATCAGATAATGGAGGCATATAATTTGGACAAGAAAATTGGTTTCCAGGTAGAAAAATCAAAATTAGAAACAGAACTGTTAGAACCCAAAACTAAGATTTTGTCAAGGATGTACAATCTGCTGTTGAAATGGAATACTCAGGATGAAACGGTGAAATCTGTTATGGTGAAATCTGTTAACGGTGAAATCTGTTATGATTAAATGGGCACATTTAATCATAATAATGACACATAATGATGACTGACTGGGAACAGTTATGGACCACAGGTATGAAGTTTACGGCATGTAATGCCTTAAGAGCGTATTATGAAAATGGTACCATATTATGAAAATGGTATACAGGTGGTACATGACCCCAGTCAAGCTTGCAAAAATCTATCATTTGCCCGATAACAAATGTTGGAAATGTAAAGAAACTGAAGGTACATTCTTTCACCTTTGGTGGACGTGCCCAAGGATTAAGGCTTTCTGGGAGATGATCTATAATGAATTGAAAAAAGTATTTAAATATACTTTCTTGAAGAAACCAGAGGCCTTTCTCCTGGGCATAGTCGGCCAATTGGTGCCAAAGAAGGATAGAACTTTTTTTATGTATGCTACAACAGCAGCAAGAATACTCACTGCAAAGTATTGGAAGACACAAGATTTACCCACTCTGGAAGAATGGCAGATGAAGATGATGAACTGGCGGAAATGACTGGCAGAATCCGAGACCAGGGAGAAGAGTCGGTGGAAGAAGATTGGAAGAAATTTAAAGACTATTTACCGAAATATTGTAAAATTAATGAATGTTAGAATGATGTTGGATAGAAACTAAGTGGTTTTTAGCTGCAATACTATAAGGGAATATGAAAAATGGGTTACTAATAGGTAAAGATTTAATGTTACAATATTTTAAGATTAAAGTTAGGATAAACAAAGAGGGGAAGGATTTGCTGAACCAACAAACTGAATTGGAATACAAAAAAGGGAGGCGTGAGGAGGTCCGGGAAACAAGCTAATGAAAAATAAGTAATGGAAAGATTGAGTTGTTTTTAATTACTTTTATTTTGTATTTTTCTTTTTTTCTTTTTATTTTGTAATATTTTGAAAATCTTAATAAATATCTTATAAAAAAAAAAAACCAAGATGCCCCAGGGTTTCACCTCCAATTTTGGGTTGTTTGTTGTCCCCTTTCCCCAGTACAAGATCCCATGCCTCATGACTGAGGCTGCTGTTGGGCTGTAGCCTTTCCCACTTCATTGTGGATTTTCTGGATTCTTCCCCCAAGAAGACATTGAAGTCCAGCTGACTGTTTGATTTTGGCTGCTAGAGCCGGAAAAAGGGGAGGAGGTAGCGGGGCAGCGGAAGCAAGAGAATTAAAGTGAAGGATTTTTATTTGTTGATTTCTTTTCTTTTCAGGGAAGAGAGCAATTCAGAAGCTATGAGTGAGACAAGGGAAAAATCAGACCGTAAAGAGAATGAATAGCAAGCTGTCTGTTTGGGATGGCAGAAAATGAAATTAGGGAAACATTAGCTGCTCATGGGGACTTCCTGCCTGGGCGGCTCTAAGAGGCTGCGTTGCCCTTGTTGGTCAGGAAAACAAGGCCTCCATACCTGGCTTCCTCGGGAAATACATATGGAGTACTCCTGCTGTTCTGAGAAGATTCGTTGTCTTCGTTGTTTTCTTGGCTGGAAGGCAGGTGGGCAGAGCGGTTCTGTTGGCTCTCCCACTGATGGGCAATATTGCTAATGGTTAATCGTTTCTTTTCCTGAAATGAGATACAAATATACAGTTTGAGAAAAGAGTTTGCTAAAGTAAAACAAAACGGCATTCTGGAAACTAAGATCAAAGAAATGGAATTATAGCAATCAGAAAATTATGTTGATTTCAGTTGGCTATCTGTTTGCTCTCAACACCGATTATTCCATCGGTGGCTTTTAACTAAGATAGACCCCCTTACAATCAGAGGCTGCTAGACCCTCAATGACAGTTGCTGGGTAGTTTGTGGGCTCCCCATAAGCCTGTGAGAAGTAGGATGCCATGGCCTGTTCCAGAGAGGCTCTTGTGTTCTTGTGTAAGACAGTAGGAAGCATGGGCAGACTGGATCAAATACTCTATAGCAGGAGTTCCCAGTTGGCCAAGTTCTGTGGAACCTGTTTCTCAAAAGCCAAGCCATGGACCCCTTACAATTTCAAATGTTGATATCTCTGTGGTCGTTTTTGTTATGTGACTGGTTCCGCCATACCCTCCCACATGTCCCAGAGCAAAGCCAGGCCGCGTCTTCCAGGCCATGCTCCCGCATGAGTCACACGACCTGCACAAGATCATGGCACCCAAAAACAGGATGTCTCATGCCTTTGAAGGGTATGTGCCTGGGTGGGTTATGCGGCCCTCCAAGACGGAACACTTTATAGGAACATAGGAAGCTGCCTTATATGGAGTCAGATCACTGGTCCATCGAGCTCAGTGCTGGAAGTACCTCTCCAGGATTTCAGACAGGATTCTCTCCCAGCCCAACCTAGAGATGAAGTGGATTGAACCTGGGACCTTCTGCAAGAAGAGCAGGTGCTTTACCACTGATCATTCTTCCCCTGCGATGGAGGATGCCAAGTGGTTTGTTTCCAGCAGGGAAGGAGCAGCCATAACAAGGAGACACAGCTACCGGGGGGGGGGGGGGAATAAGTGAAGGGAGGGAAGGGCCCGGTTCTCTTCCATTTGCATCACATGAAGGCCACCGCTTGGTACCTTCAGTAAGGTCTGCTTGTGGCTTTCACGCCTCTTCTCTTCCTCTTTTCGTAAGGCAACAGATGCCATGCGCCTTTCTTCTTCCTGGGTTAAAATAAAACAGAACACTTTGCGGTGAGACTCACGACGGTACTAGTCAAACTTTGCAAGGAGTCAGTCCATAGCAGGGTAGGGGATCTAAAAGTAACAGGGAAGTCATACTGGATTTTGTAAAAACACTGAAGTCATGAACAAGCTTTCAAGTTCCACAGAACAGTGTGTCCAGCTGCTAAGCAAAAAAACAAAGAAACAAACCCAACGTATCCCAAGCATTCCCATATTTTCCAAGTAACAAAGCAATGCTCACAATGAAATCAAATATTAAAAGGTTCTTAATAACAATAATAAAAATATGTATACCCTGCCCATCTGACTGGATTGCCCCAGCCACTCTGGGCAGCTTCCAGAATATATAAAAACATAATTAAACATTAAAAACTTCCCTATACATGGCTGCCTTCAGATACCTTCTAAAGGTTGTATAGTTACTTATCTCCTTGACAACTGATAGGAGGGCATTCCACTGGGAGGGTGCCACTATCTCACTACATAGTGAGGGAACCGCCAGAAGGCCCTTGGAGCTGGGCCTCTGCGTCCAGGCTGAGCGATGGGGGTGGAGACGCTCCTTCAGGGATACTGGGCCAAGACCGTTTAGAGCTTTAAATGTCAGCACCAATGTTTGAATTGTGCTAAGAAATGTATTGGGAGCCAGCAAAGATCCTTTAGCACCAGTGTCATATGATCCAGGCAGCCAATCCCAGTCACCAGTCTAGCTGCCGCATTCTGGATTAGTTGTAGTTTCCAGGTCATCTTCAAAGGCAGCCCCACACAGAGCGCATTGCAGTAGTCCAAGCAAGAGATAACTAGAGCATGCACCACTCTGGTAAGACAGTGCGCAGGCAGGTAGGGTCTCAGCCTGCGTACCAGATAGAGCTGGTAGACAGCTGCCCTGGACATAGAACTGACCTGCACCTCCATGGGCAGTTTTGAGTCCAAAATGACTCCCAGGCTGTGCACCTGGTCCTTCAGTGGCACAGTTACCCCATTCAGGACCAGAGAGTCCCCCACACCTGCCTACCCCGTGTCCCCCAGAAACAGTACTTCTGTCTTGTCAGGATGCAACCTCAATCCATTGACTGCAACCCAACTTCCAACAGCCTCCAGACACTCACACAGGATGTTTACTGCCTTAACAGGTTCCGATTTAAATGAAAGGTAGAGCTGGGTATCACCCGTATACGGATGAACACCCAGCCCAAACCCCCTGATGATCTCTCTCTGAGGCTTCATATAGATGTTAAAAAGCGGGGCGGGGGGGCAGGACAGAGTTCTGAGGCACCCCACGTAAGAGCCGAGGGGTCTGAAGACTCATCCCCCAACACCACTTTCTGGACACAGCCCAGGAGGAAGGAGCGGAACCACGGCATAACATTGCCCCCAGCTGGCTTCCCCAGAAGAATACCATGGTCAGTGGTATCAAAAGCCATGGTATCAAAAGAACTGAGAGATCCAGCAGAACTAGGAAACAGCTTTTCCCTCTGTTCCTCGTCTACCGAGATCATCAACCATCTTCCATTATTGGAAAAACTGAAACAAAAATTGGAAGTAGCAGGAGGCCAAAAGAAACCTGACAATTTTAATGCAGTCTGGTGTGACAGTTATGGTAGAACAGTACTAATAGTTTACAGCACAGTTGTGCGTGCATGAAGGGCATGTTTCAATTTTCCACCTTCCCCCTCCCTATAAATTTTTATAAATTCTAATTGTTATTGATAAAGGTAAAGGTACCCCTGCCCGTACGGGCCAGTCGTGACCGACTCTGGGGTTGTGCGCTTATCTCACTCGAAAGGCCAGGAGCCAGCGCTGTCCGCAGACACTTCCGGGTCACGTGGCCAGCGTGACGAAGCTGCTCTGGAAAACCGGCACCAGAGCAGCACACGGAAACGCTGTTTACCTTCCCGCTATTAAGCGGTACCTATTTATCTACTTGCACTTAAGGGTGCTTTCGAACTGCTAGGTGGGCAGGAGCTGGGACTAAACGATGGGAGCTCACCCCGCCGCGAGGATTCGAACCGCCGACCATGCGATCGGCAAGCCCTATTGTTATTGATACAAAGTACCTTTTATTTAGTCACCAATCTAAGCATTAGACAATCCTATACATAATTTCATATCTGTAATAATTGTAAGTTTTGGTATATACACTTTGACACAACTTTGTTAATACATTCAGAAATATATATATCTCAATGCAACCATGAATGACTAAAAACTATGTTACCATAAAATATATTAAAAGGTTCTCCAATGCAAGTATCTTGTGACTCTTAATTTTAGATTTATTTTATTCATTGATATACATCTTGGATGTTTAATAAAAAGCCTCAAAATACATTTTTATTAAGAGAAAGTTCTAGAAAGAAGAAAATCTGTATGGCCGGATAGACCCTGCATATTAAATGGAATGAGAGTATTCAGCAGGTGGTTTGTTTAAAAAAGAAAATCCTTGCTGTCAAATTTATTCAGGACATACCTAATCTGACATTTTCATTGTATTTATTTATTTGCAGCAGTTGTAAGGATGCCTGTTGAGAGATGGTAATTATAGTAATGTTGGCATTTCCAACATTTTTAACTAAGCTGTTAAACAGGCTGCTAAAAGAGCCATTGGTTCAAAGTAATGCCTGTGTAGCTGCATCATACCTTTGGGATGGAGGAATTGTTTGGTGCAAGGTTCATACAAACATCTTTGGTGGGAATGTAAGACAGCTACTACCGTATTTTGCGCCCCATAGGACGCTCCGGCCCATAGGACGCACCTAGTTTTTTTGGGGGGGGGGGAAATAAAGAAAAAAAAAATTATTTCCCCCCCAGGTGCAGGGCTGGAAGAACCAGGTCGGGGAACAGTGGGAAGGCACGCTCTGCCTCCCCGCTGTCCCCCGAGCTTGTGGGGCTGGCGATGGGGAGAAGTGCGCCGATCCCGGGACTGCAGGCAGCTCTGCGCCGCCATCCAGAGCAGGGTGGGACTTTGCTCCCCGCTCCCGGTGGCCGCGCAGAGCTGCGCTGATCCCGGGACAGCAGGCAGCTCTGCGCCATCTGGAGCAGGGCGGGACTTAGCGCCCCAGCTCCCGGTGGCCACGCAGAGCTGCGCTGATCCCGGGGCGGCAGGCAGCTCTGCGCCCCTCTCGCTCTCCAGGCTTCAGCGAAAGCCTGCATTCGCCCTATAGGATGCACACATTCTTCATTTTTGGAGGGGAAAAAGTGCATCCTATAGGGCGAAAAATACGGTAAGTTTCAGAGTCATTTCTTTCACTGTAAAGTTGAACTGGACCTATTACTTCTCTTCTGGGGAGCAAATAAAGCCATCCTCTATAAATGGTTAATGATCCATCTTCTCACAGCTGAGCAAATGGAGAGAACCGTTCTCTGGAAAAGTGATCAACGATCCGCCCCTCCAAAGGTGGTATGACAGGAAGCTTTCTCTGTCAAACTTACCCAATGATGTAGCCTAGCCCAAAGTGAAATAAGAAGTGACGGGTTCTAGGAAGACTAGTTCCTTCCTCTTATATTAATTCCAGTCCAGGAGAACAGGCTGTCTCTCTCTCTTAATGCCTTAATGGTGAGGTGTTTATATTCTTGACATGGGAGGGAGTTTTTCTTTCATTCGTTTGTCTCTTTCTGTGGGGGCTATTTGTATTCTTGCGTCTTTATGCAGTACAATAAGCTCACAATTTAAACAGGGATTGGGTTCAATGGCGGGTGGGATTGCCAATGCCATTTCCCCCAGAACTCAGCCCCTTTCTTTTTTTTATATTTATATACTTATATTTGTTGCCATATGTGTTAAGCTGAATGAGCACAAGTTAAATGTGTGTAAGTTGTGGGTTTACTGTACACAAAGGCTGGTTTCAAAAACAGCTTACCATGCAATTGGGACTGCTGCTTGTGCTCATTTATAATATTTATATGTTATATGTTGGCTTTCTACTTCAGAGTGGCTTTCAACAAAAATACCAGTAAAATTAAAATGCTGAATATAAAATGCAAACTTAACAACAGTGAAGAGAAGATGCATCTTAACTAAAGTTCCCAGTGCTTATTTATGGGAAGGGGATTCCATAATTTGGGAGGGGGAGACTGTTCTCTCCAGCTCTACCTGCCTAAATTCTGAAAGAGCCAATACCCAGAGAAGAGCCTCAGAGAATGATCTTATGGAATAGGAAACTCATACTGACACAGACAGTCATAGAATCATAGAATCATAGAGTTGGAAGAGACCACAAGGGCCATCGAGTCCAACCCTCTGCCAAGCAGGAAACACCATCAGAGCACTCCTGACATATGGTTGTCAAGCCTCTGCTTAAAGACCTCCAAAAAAGGAGACTCCACCACACTCCTTGGCAGCAAATTCCACTGTCGAACAGCTCTTACTGTCAGGAAGTTCTTCCTAATGTTTAGGTGGAATCTTCTTTCTTGTAGTTTGGATCCATTGCTCCATGTCCGCTTCTCTGGAGCAGCAGAAAACAACCTTTCTCCCTCCTCTATGTGACATCCTTTTATATATTTGAACATGGCTATCATATCACCCCTTAACCTCCTCTTCTCCAGGCTAAACATGCCCAGCTCCCTTAGCCGTTCCTTCTGCTGTCTTATCCCAAACATAAATTAAGGATAAGACAGTCCTTCTGCTGTCTTATCCCAAACATAAATTCAATGAGTGTAGACCTCACTCCTTATGGGGCTGTCAATAAGACAAATCAGAGGAGATTGCTAAGCATTTTGTATATAGAAAATAGTAAAAATATTCTTAGTAACTGTAGTAAGTTTTTTAAAAATAATAAAAAACACAAAACCTGCTGGCACTGTGAATAGTCTGGTTAAATAAAACTCCTTGCTTATTTCAAGGTTTAACCCATCACAGAGTTTTCCCCACGGAGTTTCTCTTACTGTGATCTTCTTCATATCCAGCTGTCGGAGCTGCATCATATGGTGGAGAACAGTATGCTTGTAAAACGCCTCTTGCGCTATCGGGTTGCCATCTAGGGTGATGTCCGAAAGGGATGCAGAATCGGCAAGGCACAAGATGTCATCAAAACTAGGTGAAAAGCAAAAGGAGTGGAACACAAGTCACAATCATCAATTTCTATGACTATTAACCTTAAAATAACCATTATTGATATCATTCCACTAATTAAAAGTAAGCAGTAGCAATACTATTCCCCCCATTAAATAGAAAAAGGTGAATTTTTGCAATAACTGGTCAAGGTTTTTTGACATATTTGGTTTTATGTGACTTTCAAACTTAATGGGATGTTTCAGTTAACTTTCACAATATTCACTGGTTTTCTGTTGTAAAGGTTTGAAATGTGTGAATGGGTTATATCCAGATCTGCTCCTGAGGGATGTCATATCAGTTACATCTATCACTGTCATGGTTTCAATCACTCAAATGTTTATCATGGCTGAGTGACCAATAAACAAAGCACCCAATGCAGTTGGGAATGAAATATGCTCAGGAGAGGGCTGGCTGTTTCAGTTGCCCTTTTTTTAAAAAAAGGAAATATATCAAAAAGTTTACATGTTTCCTCTGCACCTCTGCTTCTTTCTCCTGGACCCGCAAGCTTGTCTTTCCCATTCTCCCAATGTCAAATTTGCCCAACAACACCAATGCAGTGGGGTGGGGGCAGGGGGTAGCATAGGGCTCTCCCATGCAATAGGATCCTGAACTGAACAAAATACAAAGTCTCAACAGTGAACGAGCGCAAGTAAAGGTAGGGGCTCAGATAATGGCAGGAGGGTGCAATGGCCAAACCACTGGTTCAGAGGGGATTTAACTGCAAACCTTCTGGCCTGTTTGCTGGTCCCACTGTGGTAAGGGAGGGGGACACGCCCTCAGGCATGCAGGAATAGCGGCTGTTGTGGATGATTTAAGCGGGAACCCAGAGGTCCTCCAGGTGCAGTGGCTCAGGGGATGAGGCCCAATGCCAAATGGTAAATTGGGGGTGAAGTCCATTATTTACTGCTCCCGGGCATCAAATTCCAGTGCAAATCCTCTATCTAATTTCCCCAAACAGATGGCCAGCTGGCAGAGACAAAAATAAGGTATTTAAAACACACATCAGTTTTTAGTTATAGGTTTCTATCTGTTTTTAGTTTATTGTTGATTTTAAATTTCTTGAACTTTTAAAATTATTGTCAGTTCTTTTTACTGATTATTTTATTATTCTTTTGAAAACCGCTTTGAGGGTTGTTGTTTTTACAATCAGTGTATAAAATTTATGAAATAGATAGAAGTAACAGTAGAAATGACCTTCAGTTACTTTTATCAATAATTTATATTAATTGTTGTTGTTGTTGAAATTTGTATGCCGCCCTTCATCTGCTGATCTCAGGGTGGTTCACAACATAAAAATACAATAGCTCTTTAGAAGAAGCAACTTTTCTGGATCTCTCTCAGCTACACAAAATATAAATGCTTTTTTCTCCTCTGTTGTGCTAGATTAACTTTTGCAGAGAAATAAAATATTAATCTAATATAAATGAATACACTTGACCTTAAAAGCTAGGGTTGAGTGTATTAAACACCTGCTACATCTTCCCTGAGGAATCCTAGACCTTCCCGTGATTTCCCCCCATAAGTGGAAAGAGGGCTGTGACCCCACTCTTGCCTCTGCCCCCCTTCCTCTTCATGCTGATGGGGGAGGAGCCCCCCAGCTCACTTTCTGTTCTTTTTCTACTGCCTCAGTAGGGATTACCTCTTTCACCTGCACTTCCTTTCCCCTTCTGACACTGTTCGAGCAGCAGCCTGGCTGGCCTCCCCCGGCTTCACCAGGTGCTGCCCTCGCAAGGTACCCAAGGCTGGGGCAGAGGGCAGTCACCCCTGGTTGTGCCTTCCCTGGGGTTTCAGCTTAAGCAGGTTTTCTGCTGCTCCAGAGAAGCGGACACGGAGCAATGGATCCAAACTACAAGAAAGAAGATTCCACCTAAACATTAGGAAGAACTTCCTGACAGTAAGAGCTGTTTGACAGTGGAATTTGCTGCCAAGGAGTGTGGTGGAATCTCCTTCTTTGGAGGTCTTTAAGCAGAGGCTTGACAACCATATGTCAGGAGTGCTCTGATGGTGTTTCCTGCTTGGCAGGGGGTTGGACTCGATGGCCATTGTGGTCTCTTCCAACTCTATGATTCTAGGATTCTATAATTCTATGATTCTATGTCTGCAACATATCTTTAAAAATGCTGCCATTCTTAGTGCATAATCCCTGCTTTAAAAATACTGCTTTATACACAAAAACAATGGCAAAAGTGACAGCAATTGTGCAGCCTGAGGTGGAACCTTCACTACTTCAGGTGCTGCTCTCCTGTGGTACATAGGCTCACAAGTAGGAGGAGAAATAATGCATGAAAGCCTAGAGATACAGAGAGATAGAAACAGAGATAAATGGGGGAAATACCAACGGGGAATCCTGAAGGAATACAAGAGAAGGAAAGATGGGGGGACGACCTCTGTTGGAAAGAAGATTCCCTCTTTCTGATGTACACATTTACCTGGACAAACTAACCCAGAAGGAGCATGGCCAGAGGTACTACTCCTCTTCCCTCATACACACACCCTCAATTATTACATCTCTATTTGAAGTGTCAAGAACTTAAGCTTCTGCTTTAAAGAAAAACATAATATTAATGAACCATCACTTTTTATTTAAGCACTAAGAGTGATAAACATCATGGCTATCTCAAAAATGATTCGCCTAGAAAGTACTGTATTTTTCGCTCTATAGGACACACTTTTTCCACTCCAAAAATTAAGGGGAAATGTGTGTGCGTCCTATGGAGCGAATGCAGGCTCCTTGGCTTCAGCGATAGCAACGCGAAACCTCCGAAGCACAGAGGGAGCACTCCCTCCACGCTCTGGAGGCTTTGCGTTGCTTTTGCTGAAGCCTGGAGAGCGAGAGGGGTCGGTGCGCACCGACCCCTCTCGCTCTCCAGGCTTCAGGGATAGCCACCTGAAGCCTTTGGAGTGCAGCGCGAGTTCCCGCTGCGTTCCGGAGGCTTTGGGTTCCTTTCGCTGAAGCCGAGAGAGTCTTGCTCTCCTGGCTTCAGCAGAGAGGGAGAGCTGCACAGTGCCCCTTCAGCGAAGCGGGAGGAGAAATGGAAGGGGTTCCGTTTCTCCTGTTGCTTCGCTGAAGGGGCGCTGAGCAGAGAGGGGGAGAATATTTTTTTCTTGTTCTCCCCCTCTAAAACAAGGTGCGTCCTATGGTTGGGTGCGTCCTATAGAGCGGAAAATACGGTAAGTTTTGCATGTGACAACAGAATGGCAAGCAAACAGCAAGAACATAACTTGGGTTACTTCCGTGAACAGAGCTGATGAAACAGTTTCCTGTGAGGTGACTGCATCCCTCTTAGAGCATTTGGAAGAGCTAAACCCTCCTGAGTCCAGCGTGACATCACAGGAGAATGACCCCTCCAACTTCACAGCACAAGAAACAGTTAGCAAAGTCAGGAAAGGGCCATTTAAGTTCAGCCCCAGTCTAGACATTGCAGTTTTCTTTTTTCTAATTCACAGTCTCCCTTCCCCAAGTACAGAACTACCACCACCACAGCGGAACTTTGCTTGAGAGAAACTGGGACACTGGAAAAATGATGTTCAGTTACACTGAGCAGAAAGTCATTCTCACTGACTGCAGGGTTTACATCCTAAAGGCAGAGCAATATACCTCTGCAGTCTTTCAACTGCTGAGCCCAGCCAAACACTCCCCCCCCCCAAAAAAAAGTCAAATCAGGGTAGGATTTATGTATCATTCAAAGTGAAACAATCCAAACCATAAAGGAGGGTGGGGCAGATTGGTAGATGGCTGTGTTCATGTCTAAATAATGCTGCCAAATCCAATCTATGGAAGGATATGCACTGAATGTGAAGTTTAGGTTCTCAGCACTCTTGCAATACATAAACTCCTAAGTACTGAAAACTCTACCCAGCAAGTGACACATATCCTTCCACAATTTAAACTGCAGCCAACAAGCAACACTTTCAAAACAAAAGAGTTACCATTTTCACTTCCCCATTCCACTTCTCCAGAACATAAGCACAATAAAACAAACAGCAGTAGTTCCACGTGGTTAAATTCCACTGAGAGCAATTAAGACCCCTTGCCTGCCTCCCCCACCCTCCCAATGTGTGAGTAATTGCCGCAATCCCAGGCTGAATATCCTGCAGTGAGGAATCGCTGCAACACGTAATTGCCTCTGAGAAAGGATGTTAGACATACTAAATTGTGATCAAGGGGGAAGTGCATCCAGGAAAGAATACATTCACTAATTTTGGAAACAGGCTTAATTAAATGCTGCAGCCCAAATTATATAAAAATAGAATAAGGGAGGGGTGGGGAGAATAAGTTTCAGAAAATGCAGCTCTTATTAAGAAAAAAGGTGTTTTACTCCCTATTTCATAACTAGGTTGAAGAGTAGCATAGAAAGGAACAAGCTGCATCTTAGTAACTAAAAAAAGGATGCTCAATGACCTGCACAAATGGAAGCCTGTAACTTCAATTAAAGAGACATCAGTTTACATGACAGTCTGGAGCAAATATAACAGGCTGTATAATCTAAACCCAGTTGGGGCATTTTTAAAATAATGAGAATAATAGTGATTCACAAACTAATTCAGATTAACATTGACTCTGCAGTATCAATATCCGGGCTTTCTACTTAAGTATGGTAATGACGTATTTTAAAACAGAAGAGAAACATTTCTTCTCTGTGCACTTAGAAAAAAAGATTAAAGGTTTTGCTAAATTTTGGGTTCATAGTTGTTCTCTTTCTCCATATACCGTATCATTTGTCTACCAGTCAGACAAAAGTAACCACTGGCAAATATTTAATTTTAAATAGATAGTGGTAATAAGTGAGGCACTGAGAGAGCAAACGGATTCTCTCCCCGCCCACCAGCAGTTTCTGCTTACCGAGATATATTGTTAAAGCTGAGGAAGAGACGTTGGAGGCAGGGCAAAGTATCCACATCTTTCTAGAACGAGAGAGAGAGAGAACACCAAATTCAGCATCTGAAGGACAGCATGCTCTACAGGCTCTTGCTTCTCGGGAGGATGAAACATGCCTACTGCAATTTACTGTAACCTTGCTGCAGTGCCAACTGCTGTCGAACACGCGGCTCCATCCCTCTGTGGTGCATAGATCCTCTTGGAAAATAAGCTGGACTGCTTGCAACAGAAAGTGTTGAGCAAACGAGAGGGGAGACGCAGCAGCAGTAGATGCTGGCCTCTTTTTGAACAGGCTTCTCAAAAAAGGAGCTGAGGTGCTGACTCAGGGTTTCAGCTGCAGGGGAAAGCAGGCCACGATGAAACGGCAAGCAAAATAAAATCCAATTTTGTAGTCATGCTGTGGTCTAAAGCATCAAAGTGCTAACTCATGCATGCAGCTTTCCAACCAGCAGCAAGCAATACTGAAATGTGCTCTGCAGACATTTCCCTGCTTCCTCAAGTAGGTTAATGAGTTGGAGTCCCACCACAGACAACACAGAAATGCACTCCAGAACTCACAAAATGGTTATCAGTTTGTAATGCACAGCCTTTGTGGGAACACAGGGAAGGTATATTATATTATTATTATTATTATTATTATTATTATTATTATTATTATTATTATTATTATTATTTTATTACAGTGGTACCTCGGGTTACATACACTTCAGGTTACAGACGCTTCAGGTTACAGACTCTGCTAACCCAGAAATATTACCTCGGGTTAAGAACTTTGCTTCAGGATGAGAACAGAAATCGTGCTCCAGCGGCGTGGCGGCAGCAGGAGGCCCCATTAGCTAAGGTGGTGCTTCAGGTCAGGAACAGTTTCAGGTTAAGAACAGACCTCCAGAATGAATTAAGTACTTAACCCAAGGTACCACTGTATTATTATTACTATTAACAACAACAACAACAACAACAATATCACTTTAACAATCCATCCAATTCTTCCATGAGTCAGAGACGTTTATTTTGCCACCACCAAACTGATTAGTTCAGTGGGTGAGGCAACTCTCCAACTTGCAATGAGTGGATAAAAATACACCAAGATAATGTTGATAATGATAACGATGATTTATTAAGTTTCTATACCACCCTTCATCCAACGATCACAGGGCAGTTTACAATATAAAAACACAAAAATGTATAACATAGTAACATACAAAAACAATAACCAAGGGGTCTCCTTGGCTTTCAGGAGCGGGACAAATATGTGGGTCATGATATGGCATGGTGTTTCTCACCCACATCATGATTGGCAAGATTGTTGATTTTCTGGAACACACAAAAACCCCTTCCCTACACAATGTGAAAAGCAAGACTCATTTTGTCATGCAGATGTTTCATTCTCACCACCACAAGGTCTATGCTCAAGATAACAAGGATTAGTTGCTTCTTAAACAATTGTCCTGAGCGCACAGTCTAGATGGCTAATGTAACAAAAGGTAGATTCTAACAGACAATGCAGCAATTTCAATCTATTTATACCCCCAACTCTCTAGCTCAGGGGTCTGCAACCTTTAAGACAAAAAGAGCCACTTGGACCCGTTTCCAAAGAAAAAACAACAACTGGGAGCCGCAAAACCATTGCGACATTTAAAACAAATATATCTCCGGAGCCACAATCTGACAGCGGGCGGGAAGGTGACGTCGGGACAGTGCGTGACTAACGCACGCACCGCCCCCATACGACGTCACAGCCAGTACAGTGCCCGCCACAGTGAGGAGTGTCGGGGCGCACAATGCGCCTACTCCCCTCGCTAGTATCTGCCCCGGAGCCGCGGCAAAGATGTAAGAGAGCCGCGGGTTGCAGACCCCTGCTCTAGCTGGATAAACTCCCAGAGTGTCTTACAAATAAAAAAAGTTCTTGCCCTCAGGCTTATAATCTTAAAAGCTGTGATATTAAAGGGAAAAGGGTCAAAGAGGGGAAGAAGAAAACGGGCAAACTCTAATACCAAATTCTTAATGTTGTAAGATCCTCAGGACCAGCTTAGAACACTAGTGTAGAGGAAAAACAAAAACTGCCAGCAAGGAGAAAACTATCACAGCAATGAATGGCCTGGACAATTTTGTCCCTCTCTGATGTGCTGATTTTCTACTCAAATGGACTTCATGGACCACATCTCTCCATATGAACCAATCCAGACCCTGCAATCATCATCTGAGACCCTTCTTCATGTGCCTCCTCCATGAGAGGTACAGAGGGTGGCAACACAAGAACAGGCCTTTTTTGTGGTGGCTCCCCACTTGTGGAATGCTCTCCCCAGGGAGGCTTGCCTGGAGCTTTTGCTATATATCTTTAGGCGCCAGGCGAAAACATTCCTCTTCTCCCAGGTCTTTGGCTAATTAAACAATTTTTAACTATGGGGGGGGGGTTCTCTCTCTTTCGCCTTTCCCTGCTGTCCAACTCAGACCACCACCCCTTTTCTCTGAGCCATGCTCTTCTGCAATCCTCCTTTCCCAAAACCTCTTCCTTTCCTTGGTGTATGGATATCTAACCTCTGCTTCTCTTCCTTGCCTAGAACCTTCAGCTTTCCCTCTTCTTACTCAAGAACAATACAGTTCAGACACCTTCTGTCTGCCCTGACTTTCCATGACTTTAAGATTCCAAGGTTTGCAGCAATTCAAACATCCCTTAGGTATTGTCAGGCCTGGTCGTTGTCCTCTTCAGATCACCACACAAACGCTTCTTGTTCTTTTATAAAACTTTTTATTGCGTATTAACAAAACAATCTTATAAACGGTTCTTAACTATTCTTCCTCAGCGTCACTTATTTCAGCTACCTTCTGAGCTCTGCTTCTTGGTGGCCAGCCACTCTCAAAATGGCGAAGGCGCCCTTCCCTTCGCTTTCCCACTCTTTTTCCTACCCTCCTGGCTAGAGCTGGCTTGGATCTCCCCTCCTCCCAATCTGAGCTAGAACTGAACCCTTGCCTTTCCTGGGAACAGCCGGTCCCTCCCTCTTCTTCCTCTTGCTCCCTTCTATTAGATTCACTGCTCTCCTTCCCCCCTTGGGGAATGCTTTCTCCCTCTGATAAACTGGGAACTTCTAACTCTTCCCTGACAGGTATATCACTTTATAGATCTCCTGCAAAATATGTATTCATAGGCTCTCTCTTCAACTGAAGACTATACATGACAATATACATTGATACCCCCCAAAAAATCCACCAAAAGAAACTGAATTTTTTTGAATCAAATTTGTTTTAAAATTCCAAAAGCAATATAGTTCATTCAAATTATAGCATTTTTTTCTAGAGCAAATGGATTCAGTTCACTTACCACAATTCTGATCTGATTATATCTAAGATTAAGTTCCGTCAGTGAATCTAGTCCGTTCAGGTTTTCAATGTATGTTAAGCAATTCCGGGCAAGATTCAGCACTCTGAGGTCACTTAAATGGTGGAGATTTTCTATGATAGCAATCTGTAAAAGAGAAGATGAGGAAGAATGAGGATTGTATCAGTTGAGCCCAACCCTTCTTTCCCCCTCTAAGAATGACACCATTAAACAAGCAGCTTCTCTTCTAGGCCTGAACTGTGCCTCCGGATCTTATGGAGGTGAAAAAGTGAAATGTTTATGGTCACACCCCTATGCACACTTACATGGGAGTAAGCTCCACTAAGCACTGTAGGACTTACTTCCAAGTAACCATGCAAAGGATAAGTTAATTGTAGAGCACCAACTACTTAAGAAGCAAATAACTGAAATAATAGGGTTAGCAAGCAGTACAGCTGACATCACACAGAAATGGAGAACAGGAACAAGTGGCTAAGAATGAAGACTGGAACTCTCCAAAGATGGCTTCTTGCTAGGAGTCCCTGCAGTGCCTCCTTTCAAAAGAGCAGAAGCATTTATCAGATCAGCAGAAATCTGGGATTCATAAAGAATTCATAGAGATGTTATTTATGAACTTCTTCTGTCAGTGTTAATGGAATTCCTTCCTATCACAGCTTTCCTTCTTTCCTTTTTAAAACACACACAAACTATCTATAGATCTACACACAGACACACACACATAGATGTTTTTATAAAATTATGTTAACTAAAGTAGAAACAAAGCATTAGATGAAACAGAGCTCAAATATTACAGTACGGTTTGAGCACACACAAGATTAAGCATGATTTTCTCAGCTTATCCTTCTCCCTCATCCTTCCCCAACAACTAATACTCAGGATACTCCCCTCTGTACACATGAATTCCTTTTAGTAAAAAGCACCATGAATGTTAATCCCTTTTGAAGCTATCTAAGCCAGTGACCATCAATACAGTTTAAGACAGCAAATTCCATAAATTAATTATGTATTGTGTGAAGAGGGATCTTCTTCTGTCTACCCTGATCCTACTAGAAATCAACTTCTTTGGCCGGCCTTGTTGTATGATGACACAAGAGAAATCTAATCTTTCCCTATTGTTTTGAATAAATTGATGGGCAGTTTTGCATGTTTTGGTGGGCTGCCATTTCTGCCAGGCCCAGGGTTCACTGCTGCTCCCAATACTTCCTGGGGAGGGCTCTTGAGCAAGACACCTTCCATGCTTCGCCTTCCCCCTGTCCCTTAGCAAGTGAGCCTGCTTGTTGCAACAGGTCCAGGAGGGAACTCTTCTCCATCAGCCTCCTATGGGCCCTTAGCAGGTGCTCAACTCTGCTGATCCTTGATGCCAGCCCTGTACATGAACTGACTAACACTTTTTGGTAGTCAGGTGGGTTCTGTTGCAATTTTAATGGCAGACTCTAATCATAAGGTCACAGAAAATATAGCCATGTTCCTCACCATAGCCATCAAAACCAGGTTAGTTACTAAATGGAAAAAGTGGTCAATCAAAATTTCATGTATTTTAAACTATTTCTGACTGTTCACACACTTTATTATTTTAAAAGGCACAATTTGTGTGCACATATATGCATTTTTTCTCTGCTGTGGTTGTCTTGATAACATATGTTTGATGTTCAATGTCTGTAGACCAAATAACCAAAATGACTGATTTAACTGATTCATTTAGTGGATCACAACAATCTTGGCTAAAAAGCACAGAACTGTACAAATATAATGAATCAACATGATAACATTATTAATATGTCACCTACAGGAGAGATCAGTTATTTCATTTATTTGATTCCACTAAATAATCGTTTCTCAAAAAATAACTTGAAGTGATTCCACAGTGAAAATATCAATAAAGGTAATTACAAAAATTCCCTATGTCAAACCAATTTTATATGTCAGAACAATTTCAAATCCAATACAGTCGCAGATTAGATAGATTTTCCCCTTACAAGGCTTGTTGAAAAGGGAGGGTCTTTGATAGGCACAGAAAAGAGAGATGGCACCTGAAGAGTAATGAAAAGATACTTCAAGGAGAATGTGCCACCACACTAAAGGCCCAGATTCTACAAGGCCGGATGGACGTCCTAATAAGATGGTATCTGATTTTGTAAACATTAGGTGTGCTCCCCCAACCCACTGGATGTGTTTTTCGAAATAAAAAGCCCCCAAACACTTTAACTCTTCAATATAGTGAAGGAGCAGGTGGTTATCTAGTCATCTGACAGCCCTAACGAAATGAATGATACTCTAGACTCCACAGGCTGATGGCATAATTAACTCAATGTAAGATTCTGAAAAACTATGCAAAGTTAAGTTCCTTCAATTTAGCAAGTCTCATGAAAACAAAGGGGAGATGCAAAGCAGCACTAAACCTAAAAAGCCAGCAACAGGTACCCCATGGTACAAACTGAAAAAGCATTTATCACATTATACCTGATTTCCATGAAGGTCCAAGACATCAAGGCTTACAAGGTTATCCAGGTTTGATATTCTCCTTATTCTGAAACATTCAAGCATTCAAGAAGTATTTTTATTTCAAGGAGGGGAAATTTATTCCCATTTGACCCCTGCCCAGGCTTTAATCTGCTATGGGCTTCGGTCCAGCATAACCAACCACCTGAGGATCTAATCCCAAGCAGAATGCCAGTGCATCCCAGAACCTCCAGCATACACAGGTCCCCAATGTGAAGGCAAGGACAGTGGGATTCAACCACAGATCTACCCCTGCTGCTAACGTACCGTATTTTTCGCTCTATAACACGCACCGGACCATAACACGCACGTAGTTTTTAGAGGAGGAAAATCCGTAGGCATGCCACCCGTAGGCATTCCCTCCATAACACGCACAGACATTTCCCCTTACTTTTTAGGAGGAAAAAAGTGAGTGTTATGGCGCAAAAAAAACGGTAAATGGTAAAGCCAACATGCTGAACAGAGGCAGAAAAAAAGGGAAGACCTCCATACACCAGCTTGAAATTGTATGGATTCTGGAAGTGGAGTGCTTAGCAAGAAGGTGGATACAGGACAAGATGCAACAGCAAACTTGGGAAAACAGCAGCTTCTGAGACTTCTTGCAGTATTAAGCACTCCAATAAAGGAGAGTGAAATTATGACTCTCCTAGCAATCTGTTCCTGACTAGCACCAGGAACTCACCTTCCTCCAATCCAAGGGTGGTTAGAAGTAAATAAAGAAGAAAGCCCCACTTAATTCATAGTTACTTGTGGTTTGTCCCATATTCAGACTTGCATTAACAGCCGCAACTGAACAACCTCCCCTCCAAGTTTGAGGCATCTCGAGTGTGTGGAAGAGGATCTTGCATTTCTCCTCCACTCTCACCCGGTTCCCGGTTGAGACCAGCAGGAGTGGTGAGTAAAGCTTGCAAAGAGTCTCAGAGGAAAATGTTGGGATTTGCAGGAGCTGCTCACTCCTAGGGAGGTGGTGTGCCCTTCTGCACTGCTGGGGGGAGGGAGCCTCACAGAAGGAGGACGATTTCCTCAGGCTCCCCTCACACAAGACAGGGAAAAGCTGGCAGGGCAAAGTTGGGACTCTTTCTGAGGTTAGCTCCTGCTCCTAGACTATCCCAGCCCTGATATTCTCAGATAGTACGGAGTCTTTATCATGTATAGTTTGGCTTGCTCTCTAGCAGAGTGCAAGCTGGTATAAGATACTGTTTTTCTACTTGTTCGATGTTTTATGATGTTTTTATATACAGTGGTACCTCGGTTTAAGAACAGCCCTGTTTACGAACTATTCGGTATATGAATTCTGCAAAATCGGAAGTAGTGTTCCAGTTAGTAAACTTTACCTCGGTCTACGAACAGAAGCCGAATGGTAGAAGGGCACCAGCAGCGGGAGGCCTCTTTAGGGAAAGCGTGCCTCAGTTTAAGAATGGCTTTGGTTTAAGAACAGACTTCCAGAACGGATTACGTTTGTAAACCAAAGTACCACTGTATTCTGTATGCCACCCAGAGGGATATTAATAATAATAATCTTATTCTTATTATTTTTTATTATTCAAAGCCAATATGTACATTTCTGCCATCAACTGGGAAAATATGCAAAGCTTATTAGGGTCTTGAAATATGCATGATGTTGATTTCACCATTTTTTAAAAAAATGTAAAAAGTATGTGCAATATCTCTTTTTCCAAGTTACATTTTCTATAGATCAGTTTCATTTGTTGAGACATTAGTGTTACATTAGTAAGAAAAGTGGGAAAGAGGTGGGGGGGAACGGTAAAGGGGGTTGGGGTCAGGAGGCAAGGTTTCTATTTTACTTAATGTATGTGCAGGGTTTTGTGTCAGCGTCGCTTGTGCAGGTAATAATAATAATAATAATAATAATAATAATAATAATAATAATAATTTATTATTTATATCCCGCCCATCTGGCTGGGTTTCTCCAGCCATTCTGGGCAGCTTCCAACAGAACACTAAAATACAATAACTTTTAAACATTAAAAGCTTCCCTAAACAGGGCTGCCTTCAGATGTCTTATAACAGTTTGGTAGTTATTTTTCTCTTTGACATCTGGTGGGAGGGTGTTAGACAGGGCAGGTGCCACTACCGAGAAGGCCCTCTGCCTGGTTCCCTGTAACTTGTATGTGCGGGGTTTTGTGTCAGCATCGCTTGTGCAGGTTCTCTTTACTATTCACTTGTGTTCCTTTGGTGGTGAGAGAGGTTGGGGTTGGCCTAGGGTGTGGTTGTTTGTGATTGGCTGTGGTGAACTCCATGTGTGAGTGGGGTGGCTGGGTGGTTTTGGATCAGGTTAGCCATATTGATTCATATGCTATTGGTGGATTCTTGTCATTGTCTTGTTGAGCTGTATATGTGATAAAAGGGAGCCACACCGGGGTGAAGGCGTCTTCTTCTATTTGTCCCCGTGTCAGTTTCAGTTTATTGGTTATTTTTTCTAGTAAGGCTGTTTCCCATACTACTTGGTACCATTGGTCCATGCTTACTCCTGACAGGTTTCTCCAGTGTCTGGTTATGATGTTTCTGGCTGCTGAGAGTAGGTGGGTGATGAGTTCTTTGTGATGTGAGTGGGAATTATTGTCTTGGAAGACATTTAGTAGGGCCAATTCTGGGGTGATTTCTAATACTTGCTTGGTTATTTTACCTATTACTCGTATGGCTGTTGTCCAGAATAGTTGGATTTGGGGGCATTCCACCACATGTGGAGGTATGTGCCAGTGGAGGTGCACCCTCTCCAGCATTTTGATGAGGTTCCTGGGTGTATTAGTGCTAATTTCCTCGGTGTTAGGTACCACCTGTAGGCGAGTTTCAGAGTGAGTTCTTTCCTTTTCGTTGATATGGATTTAAAGGGAGGTTTAGACCAAATTCTGGTCCACTGAGTGGGGTTAATCTCATAGCCTATGTCATCTTCCCATTGTTTTTTGATTACGTCTAGGGGGTTTGTGGGATTTTGGAGTAGTATTTTGTATATTGTGGATACCATCCCTTTGCCGTTTCCCTTTCTTGTTAGGAAGTGGTTTTCGAAGGTTGTCAGGGGCCTAGTTGCTGCTGATTTCACTACTGGATTGTTTAAGAGGGCATGTAATTGGCGGTGTGTTAGCCAGGGCATTTGGGCGTCTTCTAGTTTGTCTTGTATTTCTTGTGTTGATAAGGGTTTGTTATTTTTATAGTCTGTTAGGCGATATAAGCCTTTGGTTTGCCAGGTTTTTATCTGGAGGTTTTGTGCTGTGTGATGAAATAATGGGTGGTGTGCCAAGGGAATTAGTGGGGCTGGGGCTGGGGACAGTTTACCTTTCCATGCTTTAAGCATGGTCTGTGTGCACCTGTTTAGTGTTGTGGGAATTTTCCTCCGTTTGGGAGGAATGGGTATGCTGTGGTACAGGTATTTTCAATTGTGTCCATCTCCAGGTGTATTCATTGTTTTGTCTCATCTTCTAGTATATATGGGATTATGTGACGTACTTGGTTGGCAATATAATATGCTTCTATGTTGGGGATTTCCCATCGTCCTTCTGAGGAGGGGAGGCGCAGGTATTTGGGGCCATTTACGGAGTTGGGGGCTGGGGGAATCCAGGTTGGGAGGATTTGGAATAGGTAGGTTAGTTTTGGGAGGGTGATCGTTTTTATCATGGCTATTTTGTCCGAGAGAGTGAAGTTCATGTTGTTCCATCTCTTTAGGTCTTTGCTAATTTGTTGTCACAAGGGGTTGTAGTTGTGGAGCTATAATTTATTGAGGTTTCTGGTTATTTGTACCCCCTAGGTATCTGAACTTGGTGGGGCAAAATTTTACCTTGGCGACGTTAGCGCAGGCATAGGAAACTCGGCTCTCCAGGTGTTTTGGGACTACAACTCCCATCATCCCTGACCACGAGTCCTGTTAGCTAGGGATGATGGGAGTTGTAGTCCCAAAACATCTGGAGGGCCAAGTTTGACTATGCCTGTGTTAGCGAGTTCTTTTTGGATGTGAGGAGGGGTGCTGAAGCACATAGCTTCCAATTTTGCAAAATTCACCTGTAGGCCCGACACCATTGCAAATGTAATGAGCTCTCTGATTAGGGAGGTTGCTGTGTTTATGGGGTCTGGTGTTGACACCATTAGGTCATCTGCAAAGAGACCTAATTTATAGGTTCAGTTTCACCCATGCTGTCAGTTTACACTTCATTGTACTGTAGAAGTAGCCAAGACTTTTGATAGCACAGGTCACGCACTGAATTTGGGCAAAGCATGCCTGTGTGCGTATAATTACATAATTTGGCCCAACATTAATGGTCTTTGTCTAATAGCCGACCAATTCTGTCTACGCCATTTGCTTCTACACTCCTTCCCACTGGCAGCCCACGTTCCCACTTGCCCTGGGCTCTGTATGCTTCTGAGAAGTTGGAAGAACATACCATAATATTTTAGCAGCTGAGGTAATGACTTTTGAGGGTTCGTTTCAAGGTACACCTATGGAGATTTCAAAATCTACAGTCTGCATTCACCCCAGATTGTGTTCTTGCTTGGGGAGCAAATTGGCAAAACTGCTATGCTTTTTCTCATATCCACAAATTCTGTACCTTATTTTGATACCACAGTCACCTCTGTATTGTCACATGTCCCAATTAGTCAGGGCTGGCTTTGACTTTGCAAGCAGACACCTAGGTAAGTCGTGATTCCCAAGCAATAAGAAGTAGATTATGTTGCATTCCGTCCCTGCCAACTGTAGGGGGACTTATTTGACATTACAGTGAACACAGCCTATGCAAGTTTCACAGAGAACACTAGAAAAGTGTTTTTTTGAGTATGTCAAGGTCCCCTCCCTTTTTTACCTGTTATTTCCTAACAAAAGGACACGGAGGGACCTTAGTGTGGTAAGGCCGCTGATTTCCTCTATCTGATTATCATACAGATCTAAGAAAACAAGATGCTGCAAATTAGAGATATTCTGGATCCGTGTTATGCAGTTATGCTGGAAGCTCAGCAGACGAAGGTGATCTTCTCCATCAATAATTGGGCAAACAGTCAGCTTTTGCCTAGGAGGGGGAAGGTTTTAAGAAATGTTTAGTACAGGTGACAACAAACACAGGGAATCACTTCTAATAGCAAACTCAAGCAAAGTGTTGGCATGACTGAAGCAGTGAGAAAAAAGGTAGAGGTATCAGCATAGGGAAAGTCCAAGGTTTTCAAAACCACAAAAATATCAGGAAGTCAAAAAGATTGCAATGAGGACAGAGCATGCACTGTAGCCATGAGTACCCATTAAAAGAGAAAACCAGAAAACCAGGGGGAAGTGGCAATGCAAAGGACCTGATTTCCTAAACAGGTAAACTCCAGTTCTGAGGGGACATTTTGCCCTCAAATATTCCATAGTACTTTATTCAAACTTCCGCTGTTGTTTACATCCATGATTTTTCTATCAGCTTTCTCCATCCCTGCTTTATTCAACCTTTTGCTGTTATTTTAACCACCACTTTTCCCCACCCCTCGATGTTTCTCCCTTCTCACTCCCATGCCATGTCCACTGCTGTTGTGCAACCTTCCTTCTCTTTTGTTTCCCTCCACCACCCCGACTTCATGGAAATCCAGGATTGTGATATGGCACTACAAATCCTCCTATGGGGGTTGTGCAGCCTTACCTTTTTATGTACATAGGAATAAAACCACCGAAGTTCTTAATACTAGCCACTGCTCATGATTTTCCTAGACAGACTAACAGTGCAATTCTATTCTAGTCAGAAATAAGTACCACTGAATTCAAATGGGGCTTACTCCCAGGTAAATGGGATTATGGCTGTGGCCTAAGGCTGAAATCCTATGAGTATGTGTGATATCATAACTCCTTCTATGTAAACATGTACATTACTGTGAAAAGCATCACCCACCAATTCTATTTTTACCTTTCAAGGGTCAGCCTGTCAGAATGCTGCATTTTCTCTTCTGCAGTTCGGTGCACTAGGGGAAAAGCAGTGTTCCCATAAGTGATATTATCTAATAGAAAAATAAACATTTAAAGGAATTTAACTTTTAAAAAAACCACATATTACCATTTTACTGTCCAATGATGCACATGCCTAACTAGATCTAGCAACAAACTTGAGAGACTTGATGCCAAGGTTGCAATGCCAGAGTTAAGGAAGGGGATGTGCTCCTTGTGCGCCAGTCGGAAGCAGTTTTGTTGGGAAATGCTTGTAAGTGACACATGGCACATGGAAGGAAAGTATGTATATTCTAATTTCACATCTATGCTTATAAGGTCCAAATTAGCCATGACTATACAGGAAAAAGAAGTCAGGGTTATTGTGGAAATATTATTCCTCTTGTTGGGCAGGGCAAACTATGCATCTAAGTGTATAGCTACAATCAGCAAGTAGGCCCTGTTGGTAGTTCTGCTTCTAACTGCTGCCCAGCTCACATGGACCCATGACAGGGCCTTCTTGGTGGTGGTTCCATCTGTGGAATACCCTCCCTGGTGAGTCGCATCTGTCTGTCTCACTCCGCAGGCATTTGAAGGCTTATAGGCACTGGCCAAAGCAACCATGAAATTAATAACTGTGAGGGTATGTATGTTCCATTTATGATATGTGGGGTTGTGTTTCCAGTATAACATTACATAAAAACATTGATGATGATGATGATGATGATAATGTGAACCAGCATGGAATGACTCCATAGCCTTCCCCAACCTTAGGATGTTTTGCACTATAGTTTCCATTATCCCTGGTCACTGGTGACACTGGCTGGGGCTAATGCAAGCATAGACAAACTCAACCATCCAGATGTTTTCAGACTACAATTCCCACCATCCCTGACCACTGGTCCTGTTAGCTAGGGACAGTGGGAGTTGTAGTCCCAACACATCTGGAGGGCCAAGTTTGCCTATGCCTGGGCTAATGGGAGTTTGTGCCTTCTTAATGTTTCAGACTACAAGTTAGGGAAGGCCAGATTAAGAGTGTCAGACTGGGGAGCTGCAGGTTCAAATCCCTGCTCTGTCATGAATCTTACCGACCAATCACAATTTATCAGTCTAACCTGAATCATGGGATTGTTCTAAGGATAAAGCATGACTGGGGTGAGGAGATCCATGGAAGACTTAAATATATTACTTAACTATAATAATTAAATATAATACTGATGAATATAAATATTATATGAACTGGAATAAACAAGCATTGGAAGATATGAGAAAGGTGGAAAGGAAGATGCAGTGCCCGTTATGCGAAGAGGAGCAGAGGCACAGAACAGGGCTGAGATCTTTGCACAGGTGCCCAACGTTCAACCCAGCTTCATACCCAGCATGAAACCTAGCAATAATAATTGTATTATTCATTCATTCATTCATTCATTCATTCAATTTATCAGAAGATCCAAAGGTAGTGGGATACAACTAATAGTTGTACATATTAGTTACTGCCTCAGATAATGAAGGTAGTACACAGGTATCGTGGCTAGTTACCAATGACAGCCTTACCATCCATGTATTTGTCTAATCCCCCCTTAATGCCATCCAAGTTGGTCACCCTCACAACGTCTTGCAATAGCAAAATTCCTTCTGTCCAGCCTGAATTTACCACCATTCACTTTCACTGGATGCCCCTACTGGGTTCTAGTTCTATGAAACATAGAAAAATTTCTGTTTCTCCATATCGGCCGCATCATGCTCACCTATATCATGTCCTCCTTTACCTGTCTTTCAACAGACGCCAAATGTTTGGAGGCCTGCTTTATCCACCACATCAGTGCTCATCACTTACCTGAAATATTTGGACTAGCATTATGACAGCCCTGTTGAAGTCTGTATTTTGAAGGGTTAGGAAAGGAGGAATCTCCAAATGTTGCCAGAGAGCCTGCACCATATTTCACCTCCATGCTGGGAATATCTGCAAAATTTGGTGCTACAGGGACATACAACTTTTTACTGCGTGATAAAGGACTTAATCTTCCATCGGCTGGGGGGAAAATATATATATATAAGGGTTATGACAGTGCTGCTCATCAAAATACAGAACTACAGTTGCAGTCCTTTGCACTCCTTGGCACACTAACTTGGGATGAAGTCCCTTTGAAATCAGCAGGTATGCTATAATTTATCAGCTATACGTGAGAATTTCACAAACTATCATACTTGCTATGACCACAGTCTCCCTCCATGTGTTATAGACTCAACTTCTACATGCATAGAAAAGGCTCCACAGTATGGAAGTTACCCCTCCAACTCATGGAAAGAAACAGAGACTGCAGTCAGGGGCAGAGCTAGAATAATAATCTCCTATCCCCCTCATCGAGCAGATCATTATTATTATTACAGTTATTCACTGCTTACTACATCCAGTGACTCAAAGCGGCATACATATGTAAAAAGTATATACAAACGCTTAACACAACACCAAAATAATAAAACACCAGTATTTCCTAGAACATGCATGTCAAATGTGGATGATCTGTGACTTTGGAAACCCATGCAAAAGTTTTAAGAACCTGTTTGGACTGGGGCTCCCCAACACATCCCCACTGGGTGTGTTAGCCACCCTTTTATGTGTTTGCTGCAGGCAACATCAATGCAACAGCAGTAAATTCACAGTAACTGTATCTGCCGTGTGGATCTCAAAGTGGTCCTAAACTAGAAAAAAATCTATGGTTTGCCTGCAGACAGCTTTGCTACCTATTTCAAGAAACAGTGAGAAATTAAATTACAAATAATGAAAATATGCTACAGCTGTAAAAACATTTATTCTTTTCATGGTTGGCATGCAAACTTTAAGAAAGAGGAGTCAGTCTCACAATGTTACCTTGTTTTCCTGAATAGTTCTTTTCAAGATCATGCTGCAAGAATCTGTTATGAAGATACGGCTGCTCTTTGTGTAATCTGAACTCAAGCTGCAACAGAAATTATTACAACAAACCATTATATGTCAATGCAAACAAATGAGAAAGTAAGAAAAACGCGGATCTGCATGTATTGGGACTGCAATAAGGCTGCAATCATACACACATTTTTCTGGAAATAAGTTCCACTTAACTCAGTAGGACCTACCGTACTTCTGAACATACAGGTATAGATAGGACTGCACTGTGACCTTGGTTTCAGATGTAGACTGGAAATTTCATATAACAGCCCAATGATACGTTGGTGTGGTTGGGAAGTTCAGTCCAGGCACAGGAAACTGGATACAGAGAACTACTTCCATATGTGGAAGGGCCATAACTCAGTGGTAGAGCTTTGCAGGCAAAATGCCCCAGGTTCAACCCAGGTAGGGGTGGAAAAGTCCCCTGAATGAGATCCTGGAGAGCCGCTGGTGGTGGTCTATGTAGACCAGGGGTGGCCAACTCCCAAGAGACTACTCATAGAGTTAAAAACTGGCAGTGGTCTACCCCCTTTTGGGGGGTTCAGGTCAAAGTTGTTGAACTTTTCTTAGGGAGGAGGAAAGCCCAGTTTTTTAGGGGTTCAGGTCAAGAATGTTGAGCTTTTTTCAGGCGACCCAAACTTGTTGAGCTTCTTTGTGGGGAGCCACTGATCTACCAATGATCTACCACAGACGTCCAGTGATCTACCGGTAGATCACGATCTACCCGTTGGACGTGCCTGATGTAGACAATACACACAAAGACAATATAAATGGACCAATCTGTTTCAGTATAAGGCAGCTTCCTATTGTCCTATCCATAGTTCTATGAAATTGTACCCCTTCCCCTCACCACACCTATAACCAACCATGTGTATGATGTAGAATACCAATGTACACTTCTATGTCAGTATCACATTTCATAATATTCACAACAGGGGGCAGTCAATGCCTCACTGTGCATGTGGGATTCCCTTACAGTTTGGGACAGAGAAGTAGATGTACAGTAAATCTGCAATTTTCACTCACTTTACATGGGCAATCGCAACATTATCTGGAGGGAATAAATAAGCAACAGAGAGCAGAGTCTCTTCGTTTATTTATTTCCACAGACACACATGTACACCCAGAGGATTTCCCTTGCTTACCATGCTTTGGGGAGATCATGGCAGGGCCCTGGGAAGCTCCCAGAACCCTTGCACCTCCTTCCCAGAGGCTGGGAAGCAAGGTGGCACCTCACCTACTGGGCTTTGGGAAGGAGACGCAAGGGTTCTGGGATGCTGCCCTTGTGCCACCTTCCCAGAGCCCAGTGAGCAGCTCTCCATCTTGGGGTGAGTGGGGGGCAGTTCCAGGGTTTCCTGAATTTGAGCAATTTTGCAATTCAGCACAGACCCCTAGAATCGAACCCCCACATAAGCTGTAGGCCCACTGTATATTAATAAGCTGCTTTAATGCTATGCCTCATGCTGCTATGCTGCTCAGATAGACCACTAGTGCATTGCGTTTGAATGTTTTATACTTTTTCTTTCTCTTAAGAAAAAAATGCTTCTTTTTAAAGACATGCAGACAGGATATCTTCATAATATCTATTAAGCTGTTCCCAGATAGGTAACTGAAAGAAAGGAGTGATTTACTGGAGCACACGGTTAATATGAGGCTGTGCACTCATAGATACAGTATACATTTAAAAGACAACCAAGTGGTGCTAGTAAAGAAATTGAAAAAGGAGTTGGCAGCAATGTGCCCTGCCTGGATCACCTACCAAGGCAATAAAAATCAGTAGCCAAGTGAAGTGCTGCTGGCTATTCTCACCAGTGATACAGCGTATATACCGTATTTTTCGCCTCATAGGACGCACTTTTCGCCCTCCAAACAGGAAGAGGAAATGTGTGTGTGTCCTATGGGGCAAATGCAGGCTTTCGCTGAAGCCTGGAGAGCGAGAGGGGTCGGTGCGCACCGACCCCTCTCGCTCTCCAGGCTTCGCGCAGATCTCCGTAAGCCGTGGGAGCCCGCGCCAGGCTCCCACGGCTTGCGGAGAGTTGCCTGCATGCCGAAGGCTGGGTGCGCTGAGCTCAGCACACCCAGGCTTCGCGCAGCTCTCCGCAAGGCGCGGGAGCCCGGCACCGGGCTCCCACGGCTTGCGGAGAGTTGCCTGTTCTGGGGGCTGGGGAAGCTCAGGCTTCCCCCGCCCCAGCCCCGCGCCTGGGGGGGAAATAATTTTTTTTCCCGTTATTTCCCCCCCAAAAAAACTAGGTGCGCCTTATGGGACGGTGCGTTGTATAGGGCGAAAAATACGGTAGATATGTGTGTTTTCGTGTCCTGGATCACTATTACTATTACTATTATTATATTTATATGCTGCCCATCTGACTGGTCTGCCCCAGCCACTCAGGGTAACTCACAGGGTGACAACAAAATATATAAAACACAATAAAACATCAAACATTTGATCAGCCATTGTCAACCTGGAGCCCTCCAGATGTTTTGGACTACAGTACTCATCAGCTCCAATCACTACTGCCAAACTTGCTGGGGCTAATGATTGTTGTAGTCCAAAACATCTGGAGTAATAATAATAATAATAATAATAATAATTTATTATTTATACCCCGCCCATCTGGCTGGGCCTCCCCAGCCACTCTGGGCGGCTTCCATAAAAACCAAAAATACAGTAAAACATCACACGTTAAAAGCTTCCCTGAACAGGGCTGCCTTAAGATGTCTTCTGAATGTCAGGTAGTTGTTTATCGTTTTGACATCTGCTGGAAGGGCGTTCCACAGGGCGGGCGCCACTACCGAGAAGGCCCTCTGCCTGGTTCCCTGTAGCTTTGCTTCTCGCAATGAGGGAACCGCCAGAAGGCCCTCGGCGCTGGACCTCAGCGTCCGGGCAGAATGATGGGAGTGGAGACGCTCCTTCAGGTATACTGGACCGAGGCCGTTTAGGGCTTTAAAGGTCAGCACCAACACTTTGAATTGTGCTCGGAAACGTACTGGGAGCCAATGTAGGTCTTTCAAGACCGGTGTTATATGGTCTCGGCGGCCGCCCCCAGTCACCAGTTTAGCTGCCGCATTCTGGATTAGTTGTAGTTTCCGAGTCACCTTCAAAGGTAGCCCCACGTAGAGTGCATTGCAATAGTCCAAGCGGGAGATAACCAGAGCATGCACCACTCTGGCGAGACAGTCCACAGGCAGGTAGGGTCTCAGCCTACGTACCAGATGGAGCTGGTAAACAGCTGCCCTGGACACAGATTTGACCTGTGCCTTCATGGACAGCTGTGAGTCCAGAATGACTCCCAGGCTGTGCACCTGGTCCTTCAGGGGTACAGTTACCCCATTCAGGACCAGGAAATCCTCCACACCTGCCCGCCTCCTGTCCCCCAAAAACAGTACTTCTGTCTTGTCAGGATTCAACCTCAATCTGTTAGCTGCCATCCATCCTCCAACCACCTCCAGACACTCACGCAGGACCTTCACCGCCTTCACTGGTTCTGATTTAAAAGAGAGGTAGAGCTGGGTATCATCCGCATACTGATGAACACCCAGCCCAAACCTCCTGATGATCTCTCCCAGCGGCTGCATGTAAATGTTGAAAAGCATGGGGGAGAGGACAGAACCCTGAGGCACCCCACAAGTGAGAGCCCAGTGGAGGACACTAGATTGACAAAGGCTACATTAGATCATATGCACAGTTACAAATCATATGGGAAATTTCATTGAAAGCATTCTAATCTATCATTTGATGACACAAAACACCAAATACACTGGACAACTGTGTACAGCTGTATTTCAATAATAAAAAATCAGGTCTCACAGGCTTGGTTCTTTCTGCTGCTGATGTACTCTGGAGAACCAGCTGAAGCCCATAATTGTTGGCCTGGAAATTGAAGAGGTATTAATAACTTTCAGGAATATATAATTTAAATAACAGAAGGTGAAGAATGCTAGAAAATCAGAGACACTCTATAATCTAATAATCTGAAATAAGAGATGGAAGATCGCTAATGAATCTGCCACCACATCCAGTGACCAGTTTTTGACCACATGTCATATAACAAACATTCCAATGTATGCTAAAGAAAGATTAAAACCTCATATAGATATATATGAATTTAAATGCAATGGAAATAAAAATTGGAACATAAATAATGATCTGTATGTGGTCACTATATGAATTTTGCTGTTTAATTGTTTTTAATGATTTTTTAAAAATACGTTTCTATTTTAGTTGTAAGCTGGCTTGAGTCCCTATTAGGAAAAAAGGTGGGATATACTAATAATAATAATACAGTAATAATTACAGATGAAGGTGATAACATACACTAGTGGTCAAAATTGTGGAAACCTTTTGGAAAAAGTGTATTTCCAAGGTTTGATGGCTCATAACACCACATATTTTTGGAGTAATACCATAAAATGATATAATCAATGCAAAGATAATTTAATGAAGAATGTAATGCAACAAAGTTTGTTCAATTTTCTGTATTCTATCAAAAGTTATAGCCAAGTAACCAGAAAAAAGGAAGCACAACTTGCTTAGGTTGATATACAGTAGCTTTCCTTCATTTGAATATAGCCAATGAGCAGGAGTGTTGAGAGAGCCAATCAGGTATCATCTTGTTTTGGCAACGATTCAATCAATGTCACAGTAGGATTCAGCTACTGATGCTATGTACTGGAGATGAGAGGAGGACATTTTCAGTTGGTTGATTCTTTTGTGTTCTTTCATTTAGTGAGCTTGTAAAACATAATAAAATTAAAGAAATGGCACAAAGAGTTGACTGGTCACCCAGAAAGCGATGTGAAATAGTACTACTAAGTGAACAAGGCTACAGTTATGAAGAAATCAGAAGAAAAATTGGTGGAAACTTAACCAAAGGTGGCATTTCTAATTTTTTGAAGAGGTATCAGGAGACTCAGCCACTACAAAATCAGACTGGTAAAGGCAGGAAAAGGTGCACAGCAGCAAGTGATGATAGAAGAAATGAGAGACTGTGCCTACGTGACAGAAGAAAATCATCTGGGTGTATACAAGATGACATGAGTGCAAGGACTGTTCAACACAGACTGCAGGAATATTGTCTAAATGCTAGAATTCCAAGGAAAAGGTCATCGTTATCTCTCAAAGATTCAGAAGATGAAATGGGCTTGTTAACTGGACAGCGGACCAATGGGACAGTGTTATTTGGAGTGATGAGACCCAAATCTCCTTGCTTGGTAGTGATGGCATGAAATACGTGAGGAGAAGAATTGGAGAAGATTTACATCCTACTTGCATTACATCTACCGTGAAACACTCAGTTAGCGTTATGATCTGGGGCTGTATGACAGCAAAAGGTGTGGGCAGAATTTGCATCATTAATGGGAATGTAAATTCCCAGAAATACATGGCCCAGACCTTAACCCAACTGAAAATCTATGGAGCCGACTAAAGAAACTTGTTAGTCAGAACCAACCCAGCAATAAAACCCAATTAATACAGGCAATAATTCAATCTTGGTTTAACATTATTACAGCTGCAGAACTAAAAAACTTGATTCACTGCATGGGAAGGCATTGTAAGGCCGTAATCAAAGCTAAAGGTTACCCAAACTAAATATTAACTGACATGGTGAAAATTTTTGTATATCTCATTTGTTCTACGTGTTTCACATTTCTTTTTTATGACTGCTGTTGTAATAAATAATCCTTCATAAAAGTTATTGCATTACATTCTTCATTAAATTATCTTTCCATTGATATATAATTTTATGGTATTACTCCAAAAATAAGTGGTGTTATAAGCTATCAAACCTCGGAAATACACTTTTCCCAAAAGGTTTCCACAATTTTGGCCACTAGTGCACACATAATAACAATAAATACAGATGTATGTGTATTTATTATTACATTCATTTGCATTATTATTATTATTCTATTTATATCCTGCCTTTTTCCAGCACCTTACTTGTTTTTGCATCCATATAAATAAGGATGAGAAAACGTTATATGTGGATGAATATTAAATATATGGATTCAAAAGCGTTAAATACACAAACGCAGGAGGGCCCGTGAGGCGAACGCCCCGCCCCGCCCCCGCCCCCCCCCCACTGCAGGCGCGGCTCTGCCTCTCCCTTTGTGTCTCCTCAGAGCGGACTCTGGAGAGAGAGGCGCCCCCCCCCCGCCCCCCCGCTTACCGAGACGGCGTGTCCCGGTCGGGCCCCGGCGACGGCCGGCCGGCACTTGCTGGGCACCATGGCAACGGGCTCCTCCTCCTCCTCCCGCGGCGGCGGCGGCGGCGCCCAAACCCCTCCGGGCGACGGACGCCTCCTCCCGCTCCCCTTCGGCCGGAAGCCACCCGGCAGTCGCCATAGCAACCGCAGGGCTTCCGGACAAGGCCCCGCCCTCCCGCTTCCTCCTTTCTCTCGAGACTTTCCCGGACTCCAACTCCCATCAGCCCTCAGCACCGGCAGCGCTTGGCTGAGGCTGATGGGAGTTGGAGTCCGTCAGCCACTTGGAGGGCTACCCGCCGCCTTTAAAGACGTCGGCCTTCACGGGGACTCTCAGGGGCGCCCCGAGAATCATAGACTCGTAGAGTTGGAGGGGACCCCGAGGGTCATCTAGTCCAACCCCCTGCAATGCAGGAATCCTGACACGTGCCAGTCTCCCATCTAATTGAAAAGCGTGCTGCACCCTGCTTAGCTTGGAAAATATGCTAGCAGTTTTGTTGTCCGCTGCAAGAGAAAGAGGCCATTAAACTTAATAAATTATTGTTGTTGGCATCCATCTGTCTCAGGAGATAAAGGAGGAGTGCACTTTCGGCAGTGAAGACAAACTTGGAAGGTTACAGCACCAGCTTTGACTGTAGAGACCAATACAGGAGAGACATGTTTTGTTGCCGCTGGGGCAGGTGAAGGTATCCGCTTGTGCCGCTGCAGATGCACCGGGGAATTTCTTCTCTCTACACTCCTCTCAGTGGTCATTCCTCCTGTGGTCACTGCTGTGGATACACACCATGTCTGGCTCCAGGTGCTGCCAGGGATTCCCACATGACAGGGTTAATGCTGCCTGCCCTCTTGTCATGTTGGCAGACATCTTTGCCTGAAGCCATCTTCCCTTCCAGAGCGGGTCCTTGAGGATCCTGCCGTCTTCCATTCTGCGGACATGACCAACTCAGCATATATGTCTCTGAGACAGAAGTGCAAGCATGCTGGTAATGTGAGCGTGGAACAGCACATCTTTCTTTGTAGTTCTGTCCTGCCATGTGATGCCCAGAATCTTCCTGATGTAGCGCATGTGGAAGAGGTTGAGGCATTGCTCCTGCGGCCAAATGTCAGGTGCAACCAGCTAAGTCACAAAGGGAGTGAGGCGACACCTCCTGGCCACCCTTTTAGCAACATTCACATGGAAGCTGGAGGTGTGGATTGCATGAGGCGCCTGCCTTGCTCCACCCCTATGGCAAGGGCTGGGAAACATGTGACCCGCCAGATGTTGCTGGATTCCTAGCAGGCCCTGGCCTCCGTGGCCAATACTCAGAGATGGGGGAGCTGGGCTTCAGCAGCATCTGCAGAAGATGCCATTGCGTTATTTAAGGACATCGGAAGAATCTGCTGGATTTAGTTGAGATTCCTGCACTGCAGGAGGTTGGACTAGATGACCTTTGGAGTCCCTTCCAACTCTACAATTCTATTATCTAGTCCAGCATCCTCTTCTCCCAGTAGCTGACCAGATGCCTGTGGGAAACAACAAGGAGGACCTGAGCACAAGAACTGCTTCCCCTCCTGTAGTTTCCAGCAAGGAGTACTCAGAAGCATTGCTTCCTTCAGTTTTGGAGGCAGAGCACAGCCATCGCTGCTACCAACCATGGATAGACCTCTCCTCCATGAATTGGTCCAGGCCTTTCCAAGTTGGTGACCATCACTGCCTTTTCTGGGAGGTAGTTCCATAGTTTAAATGTGCACTACATGAAAAAGTACTATCTTTTATCAGTCCTGAATCTTTCAACATTCAACTTAATTGAAAGTCCACAAGTTGTAGGTAAAGGTAAAGGACCCCTGGACAGTTAAGTCTAGTCAAATTTGACTATGGGGTACAGCGCTCATCTCTGGTGTTCGTCTGCTGACAGCTTTCCAAGTCATCAAAACCATCAAGCCTCTTGAGCTTGATGATCCTAAGGTCAGCAATTCAAATCCACACAATGGGGTGAGCTCCTGTGGCTTTGTCCCAACTCCTGCCAGCCTAGCAGTTCAAAAGCATACCATCGCGAGTAGATAAGTAGGTACCAAAGTTGTAGCGCTATGGGAGGTAGAAAAACTTTTCTCCATCCCTATTCTACCTGCCAGGCATAATTTTATAAACTTCTATTATGTTACCTCTTTCTTGTCTTTTCTCTGAACAAAAATGTCCCACTTGATCATTTTCACTGCCCTTTTCTGAACCAAGTTTGCCAGCTCTACAATATCCAAATGTAACCGTACAATCAACTTGTGTAATAGCATTACATCAGCAGTTGCATTTTCTGTTCCTTTCCTGTGATAGCATGGAATTTGCCTTTCTCACAGCTGCTGCACACCAGGTCAACATCTTCAGATGTCCACTATGACCCTAAGGGCTCATTCCTGTCAGTTGCTGTCAGTTCAGATCCTATGAAGTTGAGGGGTTTTGCCCCAATATGTTATCACTTGACACTGGTTTAGATTGAATCACATCACCATTTTACTGCCTTTTCACTCCGTTTGGATAGATCATTTTGGAGTTCTTCACAATATCTTTTTGTTTCAACCTGAACATTTTAGTATTGAAACTTGGCCACCTCACTGCTCACCCCAACGCTCTCTCCATTCCAATATCTGACAAACTATTCCTGCTTCTAGCTTCTTAACCAATTCCTGATCCGCAAGAGGACCTCTCCTCTTATTCCATGATTACTGCTAATCTTACTCATCAGTGAAAGCTTATTGAAAGTCCAAGCACACTATGTCAGCCAGATCACAGCTGTCTGTATGCGGGTTGATGCCCTCAAACACCTGAGACTTGCTTCAGATAGACCAGGTGGGGTTTGGAGGGGGGCTGAATTGTGGGGACCTGACCATCTGCCTGCCCCTAGAGCCACCATTGCTAGTTCCATCCCTGGTCAGCCCGGTGTGGTGTCGGGGTTAGACTCGGACGTGAGAGAGAGCAGGAGTCGCCTGAAGCTGCTCCAGTCGCTGCCTCGCCGGGTTGTGGCGGGGATTAAACCCCAGGAGCGGGGAGAGCCCTGGGCTCCAGGCCAGGGGGGCGCGCCCGTCTTGGCGCGGCTGGAGGAGGCGGGCGGGCGGGCGGGCAGCGGCGGCTGGAGGGCGGCTCCTCCGGCGAGGAGGCGGAGGGGGACGCGGCGCCTCCCGGCTCAGCTGGCGCGGCAGGCGGAGGCTCCGGGCGCGGCATGGCGGAGGCGGGCGGGCGGCGGGCCGGGGGCGCCGGCCCCGTGGAGATCCGCGTCGCCGCGGCGCCCGATGCCCGGCTCGACGACGAGGAGGACGAGGACGCGCGCCTGAGCCTCGAGCCCGCGGGCAGCGGCAGCGAAGACGAGGCCGGGCGGGGCGGCGGCAGCGGCGGCGGCGGGAGGTCCAGGTAGGGACGGGGCGCCCGGCGGGGGAGCCCCGCTTGCCCGGGCCTGGCTTCCTCCGCCTCCCGCTTCGGGGCTGGCTTGGCGCGCTGTGTTGACTCCGCATTGAGCGGGGCTGGAAGTGAGCTGCGCGTCCCTCGCTGCCAAGCGGGCTGCTCCTTTGCAACTGCGGAGCGAGGGGCATGGGGCGCCAGGCGGGAGTCCGCTCCGGAACCTGCTCCCGGCCTTTCCCCTCCAGCCCCGGGTTGGCTGGGCTGGGGCAACGCAGTTCTGCTCTCCTTCTTTCGCGAAGCCGTTTAGCGAGGCTTGACTCGCGGTATTTGGGGGATGATCCAAACGGCGCTACTAGTCCGCAATAGTGAACAAGGCTCACAATCCACCAGCGAAGTCTCCCGCTCCTGCTGGGGAGGTAGAACTCGAAGTCTAGGATTTCTGCATTTGGGGAATGGAGAGGTGTCAGCCCTTGTGATGGGCTTTTGCAAAAGAAGAAGCCCGATGGCAAGGGGAAAGTCGCAAACTCTCCTCTACAGAAAGTGGGAGAGGAGGCAAAGAAAGAAAGAAGTTTTTCTCCCACGAGCTTCCATAGGAAGTTCAGCGGTTTCCATCTAGGATGGAGGGGAGCTCGCCCCGGAGAGCAGGCGGGTGAATCGGTGGAGCCGCTGGCTAAGCCTCCAGACCTGTGTTAGCTACAAGGAGGCAGTTTGGATCCAGCTCAGAGTGACCAGGTAATGTGCGCAGTCACCCTTTTAGGCACGCGTGGCCGGGTGTCTGTGATTGCATTTGCTATAATGCACGTCACCTCATATTCCATCCACACAGTAACTAGCACTAATTCAATGCACAAAGAAGACATTTCTATTTTTGGTATCTTTGGACCAAAGGAGATGCGATGCTGAGTGGTATCGGGATTCTTTAACAAAAAATGGTGGCAGGTGTGTGTGTGTGTGTTGTGTGTGTGTGTGTGTGTGTGTGTGTGTGTGGTACTCCATTAGGTCCACAGAATATCAAGAGAGGAGGCTTAAGTCTTTCCTCCCCTTCCATGAACCCCCCCACCCCCAACTCGAAGTGTCAAAATCTGCTCACTATCCATGACCATAGCAAACTGTCTTATTAAACCAAGTCAGACCATCATTCAGTCCCCCTAGCTCCTTACTTAGGGGCTTCAGCCTGAGACCTCCTGCACGGAGAGCATGGGCTCTGCCGCTGAACGATGCCCTTCTCCGACAAACTCCACCAGGATTGCTAAAGATGCATTTGGTGTCACATCCAGTTTGGCTCTGCCAAGATGCGAAGAGAATGAGGTCCATAAAAAACCCCAAACCCAGTCCTCCTTATAGCTGCCCATTGGGCATGGGGCGCCCTTTCCGTGAAAACATTTCTACCCCAATTCCTCCCTGTCCTGTCCCCTCACATTTGCCCCTCTCCAATTGCGCAGTCTGGGAACTCCCAGCATTCCCTTCCCTCTGCTGTGCGGAAAACAACTGTTTAGCCAACACTGGAACTGTTCACATTGGCAAAACTGCTGCCACCTGCCTTCCACCACCAAGGAAGGAACAGAATCTCAGCCCTTAGTTCAGAAGCCGTTCTGTCAGCGATGGGGAATCCGTGACTGTCGAGATGTTGCGGGACTCCCCCTCCCATTGACATCCCACCCAGCCTGGCCAATTGTCAGGGGTGGTGGGCAGAGGGCCGCCCCCACAATTCCGTTGACTCTGCATGCAGTTGGGGAAGCGGTGCGCACGTAGCTTTTGCCACAATCCTTATCCATCCTGGTGCTCTGCTTTGATGTGTTTCCTTCCCAAAGCAGCTTTGATTCGAATTGAGGGAAAGAACGACGTCGCGTTTTAAGCAGGCCATGTGTGCACAGCCTCAGAGTGTTGCAGCATCTGGAAAAGAGAATAACATCCTCCTCCCCGCCCCCCCCCGTCGGGCCCGCCTTCCCTTGCCCCCCCCCCCTTGCATGATGCTTTGCTATTGCTCCATATTCTCTCCTGCTATAGATGCTGTTAAAACACCCCCTTCCATAAACAACGCAGAGGCTCCCCTGCCAAGGGGCACGCGGGCTAGCTTCTCCCCCCGGCAGGGAGCGGGCGGATGCCCCGCATCCTCAAGGGGATCCTAGCGCAGCAGCTGACGCAGGCGCCGCGTGACGCGACCCAAGAGGCTCCCAAATCCTGCAGGAAGCTGGGCGCAACTGGAGCCGGATGTTGCACCAAGCGGCGCTCGCCCTGTCCTCCTCCTCCGGTCCAGCCCATGCGAGGCTGCAAAGTCGCCTTTGGCCGGGAGCCCGGGAGACGAGGTTCCCCCCACCCCGCCCCCAGGGGAGAGGAAGGGATCTCCTGCTGACCTGGCACTGGCGGGGGGGGGGGGGCTGCGCCAGCTGAGCGCCTGTAATCTGATGCCCCCGAGGAGGAGAGGATGAGCAGAAGGAGGTGACCTCCGTTACTTTTCCATCCCTCGAAATCCGCCTGGCTCTGCTCCTTGGTGCGCTGGGAGGGTGTCAGCAACCACCTTCGGATGGCGAGGAGAGTTGAAATCCAGCAACATCTGGAGGGCTGCACCTTCGCCAGCCTTATTACCGATGTTGTCCTCCAAGGAGGGGGGGTCAATGCCCCCAGCTAAGGATGTGCCACATGGGTTTTTCTCCACCACCCGTAAAGTTTCTGCTTTCATGAAGAACGTGAAAGGGGGGGGGGGGGGCTTGGAGGTCCTTTAGTCCTACCAGCTGCTCAATGCAGGATCCACAGTTACAGACCTCCGGCCTCTGCTTAAATACCTCCAGTGTACTATCTAGTTAGATATTCTAAGATAACATAAGTAGAATTATTTGTAAGTACCAAATTGGCCTAGGAATTAAATATGTTAAATTGTATAACATTATGGATAGAGAACACTATGAAGAGAGAGAAAGATGTTAATTGAATAAGTTAATTTTATTCGAAATTAGATATTGGAAAACTGCTACAATGAGTTATATGGAAACTCAGCTAGGGGGACTCGAGGAAATCATCCAATAATGATAATTAAATTGGGATGTTAACAGTTAGGATATGTGTTTGTTCATTTGTCTTTTTTATATTGCAGTGTTTTTCTTTTATGTTTGTTATAAATTTGGAAAATTAATTTAAAGAATGGGGAGGGGATTAAATACCTCTAGTGAAGGGAGTTTGCCCCACTGTCAAACATCACCACTGAGATGCTCTGCCTCATGTTGAGCCCAGATTTGGTTCCCTGCCTTTCCCAGACACGGAACATATCTGTATTGTCTACATAACAACCGTTCAGATGTTTGAAGTCAGCTTATCCTCGGTACCCTTGATGTTCTCTTTTCCAGGTTAGATATACCTGCTTGGCAGGGGGTTGGACTCGATGGCCCTTGTGGTCTCTTCCAACTCTATGATTCTATGATTCTATGATTCTATACCCAGCTCTTGCAACCATTCCTTGTAAGGCTTTGCTTCCAGGAACCCCTCTGGACCAGGAACCCCGTGGCCCACCCAGTCTAGCCCAGCATCCTGCTTACCATGGTGCCAAACCAAATGAATGCCTCTAGGAAGCCCATAATTGGGCCCCAGAGTGAACCCCTCTGTTACTTCCTAGCACTTTATCTTCCCTTGCTAGATGTGCAGGTTCCACTCCTTCCTGAATTTGCCTGATTCACTTTTGAAGCTATCTAAGCTAATAGCCAGCACCACCGCTTGGAACAGTGAACACAGAAACCTTTTCCTAAGAGAAAGTAGCTTTCTTGATGAAATGTTATGGAAGAAATATAGTAAGATGAATGAATCAAGAAAGGAAAGTCATAGATTTAGGGAAATTGTGTCATAACAAGCTGATCTAAAGTACATAACAAACAGCAGACACAACGACTTCTAATTCTATTGCAAATTCAGTTCAGGGTCATTAATCTTGAGAAGTGAATTTATGATTCTCCTATGCAAGAGAGGGATGGGCAGTGGTGCCAGGGCAGGACTTGGGGGCAGATGCACAGTGCCCCACCTGTCCAAATGAGCAGGAGGACTCCCAAGGGCCAGCTTATCACATTTTGAAGTGGGGGGGGGGGAGAGAAACTGAAACCATTAAGTCCAAAGTCTAAAATCACCTAACTGCACCACCGGGGACACCAAGACCTGTCACCTTCCACACCCTTTAACTGGAGATTGCACCGGACTACAATTTACAAATCCACTTCAGACCATGGGTTCTTTAACTGTACCTCATATCAATGTGGCTATGACTTTCATTTCAGGGAGTGTATGAGTCTCTGCTTGCTATCTCCAAATGACACTTGGAGAATGGGGGTGTTTTGGCTGTGCTGGATGTATGGGTGTGTGTTGCAGTCTTATGCAGGCACGCACGCACGCATATGAACGAGAGACCTGCTGGGCACCTGTTTCCATCAAGACTCTGGAGCAGTGGGCAGGTGGTTGTTTTCACGGTGGAGGAAAAAAGATTAGGGTGGCTGCATCACTCAGAGATTAGTGAAATAGGGCAGGACAGCCTGTTAGGAAGCTGCTGTTAATTAGTGTGATTGGCTTGTTGAAGTCTCCCTCTGGACTGTGACGCACTACTGGCTGCTTGCAAGGAGTCACCTAGAAATAAATGGATCTGGAAGATCCTAGGCATAATCTTGGATTGCCGCTGTCTTAATGAGCTGGCGCTGGGCATCCCCCATAGCACTGGCGTAGAATAGTAGCTCTGCAGCATTCTGTGCCTGCCTCTCCCTTCTTCCCCTACTACTGGTTTCACTTGACTTTTGAATAGGTTTCAATCATGCATACATTTGGAGGGTGTGTAGCATTGCAGGGGAAGGGACAGGGAGAGATCTAAATGAACTCTGGATAATGTTTACCCAGTAACCAGGACTCTGGGGTCCGAAGCAGAATAGCTTTTGCTCAGTAAGTAGGAGGCACATCCAGAAGTCCCACCTGGGCTTGCTAACATGGCCCAGCATAGAACTAACTGATAGCCATAACCCAAATCAAAATGGTGTGTGTGACCTGAAAAACTTTCTGGTAGGCTACAGAATTGTTGCGAGGGAGTGCCAGAAGAAAGGGTCTCTCTCATTCTTGTCCCACCAGTATCCAAATCATGTTTGGTTAGAAAATAAAGAGGAGCCTCCACACAGTGGCTCTCCCACCCAAGAGAGTCCCTCCTTTTCCATAGTTCAAACCATGTTCAAGGTGGCTTTCAACATGAAAAATATATGTAATTACAACATAACAAAAGTAGTCATAAGGAATAAATAAAACATCAACAAAACACACAAACAAATCCAACAATTTACACATACAAAAATTTTATATCAATAAAAAACCCTAAACACTACCCCTGCCCAATGCAGACACCAGCAGAAGAATTTCCCTTTTTTACGGTGGCCTTTTGCTACACTATGCTGACTTGCAGACAGCTCTCTGCATTTGTAAGAAATAGCTGCTGTCCCCCTGTGACAGTATTCCCTTGCTGGGTGGAAGTCCTTGATGCACTTGGACTGCAAGGGGCTTACTTCTGAGTAGACATGCAGAGGGTTGACCTGAAGCAGTACCATCTCCTTGTTGGAAAGTATGACTCAGAACAAAGAGATTTTCAGGGGTACTAAGGAGATTATGGCCCGTCTTAGACTCTCTGTACACACATACCCTGTATATCCTTCCTCGTTTCTGGCAATTGCAAAAATAGCATGCTAACAGGGTGAGATTTTTCTTTTATGTTTGTTATAAATTTGGAAAATTAATTTAAAGAATTAAATTAGGACCACCTAAGAATTAAATTAGGACCACCCCAGGACCACCTTAGTGCCTGCAGGAAACTACACGCAACATTTTCTATCCTGAATTCTGCTTAATTCAGTAAATAAGCTATACTGGTGTATGTTGCATGTGTGTAGAAACTAGGCTTGGGTACCATCGTGGTAACTTTGTGAACCTGGACGCTAATGGGATTTCATTAACTTATTTTATTTTTGGCATTTCTTACCCACCCTTCACCCTAAGGTCCCAGAGTGGGTCATGTTAGCTAAATTACAACCACAAATTAGTGAATAATCAGCAAATTATATAACAACATCTATATATCATCTATATAATCTATATAATCTATATCTATATTATCTATATCTATATCTAAGGTAAAGGGCCCCTGGATGGTTAAGACCAGTCAAGGGCGACTATGGGGTTGTAGCTCTCATCTCGCTTTCAGGCCAAGGGAGCCAGTGTTTGTCCACAGAAAGCTTTCCAGATTGTGTGGCCAGCAGGACTAAACTGCTTCCGGCTCAACAGAACACTGTGCCAAGTGCCAGAGCGCATGGAAATGCCATTTACCTTTCCGCACCAGCAGTACCTATTTATCTACTTGCACTGGTGTGCTTTCAAACTGCTAGGTTGGCAGGAGCTGGGACAGAGCAAAGGGAGCTCGCTCCGTCACAGGGATTCGAACTACCAACCTTCCAATCGGCAAGCCCAAGAGGCTCAGTGGTTTAGACCACAGCGCCACCCATGTCACTATCTATATCTATTTCTAGAAGAAAAGGTGCCAGAACTCACAATGAATGCGAGTTCCTGCTGAAAAAAAGCCCTACACACATAAAAAAATCCACTGTTGAAAGGAACGACAACTAGAGAACATTTTTCCTGCTCTTTTACCCTGATCCCTTAAGACCCTCCTGTGTCTCTTTCCACTCTTGGAAGGAAAAAGGAAATGCTTGCGACTTTTACATGTGCTTTGGAGAAGGACATGACACCAGTGTTTCCAGCCCAGTTGAGCAGGGAAGTGTTATACACGTGTGGTCTGCACTTCCCTCTCTTGAAAAGTAAAATAACAGCTGTTTCTAACCTCCTTTACCAAGTCAAGATGTTGCTTTCCCTTCCGGCTGCCACCCTTGTAGAGCTGTCATTTGCAAAATGCAGCTGTTAATTCCCAAATTATATTTTGGCTGTTTTAGAAATGAGTACGCAACTACTGATATAAAGTTGAAGTGTGCGTTTCTCTCTCATTGGCTGGGGCAAACAAAATTGTCTCAAACCCTTTAAACAAAAGTTGAGAAGGAATCCTAGTGACTCAATGGCAGAGCACCAGACAGCTTCTGGTTCAATCTCAAGAAGCTCCGCAACTTGAAAGGGCCAGGCAGCTGGCGATGAGAGAGGGCTGTTTCTTCCTCACCCCCAGGAAAGTCAGCTGTCAATCAGAGTGGAAAATCCCAGGCTAGAAAAACAGTCTACACTGGCAAGAGGCAACTTCCTAGTGCATAGCGCACAAGTGTCCCGTTTTAGGTGGAACATCCCAGATGGACAGAAGCCACCCAATCCTGGATGTCCCATTATGACTCCTGTGCTCTGGCCACACCAGCGTGTGGGACCCAAAGACAGGCTTTTTTTGTCCTGCCCTGTGGTGTGAGTCAGTTGGCTCACACCAGAGTGAGGAGGGCAGGAGGGTAGCAGCTTCTCCCTTGGGTGCCAGTTGACGCAACTTTGGTCAAGGCCTTGGAGGAGGAAGAGGAGGCCACAGAGGAGGAGGTTGCGGGGGAAGGTGGGGGGAAGGAAGGGTGGCAGTGGCAGCGAAGGAGCAAGTGGGCAAAGGAGCCAGCAGCGAGATGGTGGAGGGGGGTGCCCCGATTTGCCCTCCTGAAATGTGGGGGCGGGTATGCTGATGGCAGCTCTTTAAGAAACAAGGCAGTGAAGCAGACCTTGAGAGTCCATGGCATTAAAGGTTTCCATTCTTTTGAAGTCCAGGCGTAACAGCTCCCTCAGCTGGTTTCTGCACTGGATTGGGCAGGTTATACATATATGAAAAATAAAAAGAATAGTTGTACCCAGTATAAAATTATAAGTGCACAAGGTAAAACAAGACATGAAAAAATAACAATTGTTAAGATACACCTGTGTAAAAAAGAGAAAAGAATAAAAAGAATTTTTAAAAAGACAAAAGAGGAAAAGAAGAAGAAAACATAAACATTACAAGATCGTTATTTCACTTATCCTAAACCTAACCTAATACAGTGTATAAAAATGATTTCTAAATATCATTAAATTTGTCCATGGCAAGTCTATGTTTGTACGCAATTTGTTCATGTGTTGCAAGTTTATACTGTACTGTACATATTTTTTTCCCCATTCGTTGAAGGGAACCTCATTTTTTTCTTCCAGTTCATCAATACCTGTATTTTTGCCATAGTAAGGGTGCAGAGAGTCCATTCATATTGTCCCTTTGTTAGGTTCCATGTATTTGGTATATAATTCAAAATGATATTTTCTTCTGCAAATCTAAGAGTTTTCCATACAGTCACATTAATCCTTTCTATTACCCTCTGCCAATGTAGGACATTGTAAGAACATATATTTTAAAGAAGCATTGTCCTTGTTACATCTCCAGCAGCTCAATGTCTTAGATAACCCTTTCATGAACAAATGTAATGGAATCCAGTAAATTCTAAATATTATTTTTTTGTTGTATGAGTCTTAGTTTAAGGTCTAGAGACACCCCTGTTAGAGAATACAGTTTCCCATTGCTTGGTCGAGATTGAGACTTCAAGTTCTTTCTTACACTTCCTCCCTTAATATCTGTATTTCAAACTGGTTTGCTGCTAAAAAAACATTTGTATAAGGTGATAGTGGGGTGTATTTGTTACATAAGAGTTAATTTTAAGCTACTGGTCCATAAGTGGTAGTTAGCCAATGCTTTATCTGAACATATTGCCATTGAGCATTTAAGGGTACAGTGGTACCTCGCAAGACGAATGCCTCGCAAAACGAATGCCTCGCAAGATGAAAGAGTTTTCCATTTTTTGAGTCGTTCCGCAAGACGAATTTCCCTATGGGCTTGCTTCGCAAGACGAAACGTCTTGCGAGTTCTTGCGAGTTTGTTTCCTTTTTCTTAAGGCCGCTAAGCCGTTAATAGCCGCTAAGCCGTTAATAGCCGCTAAGCTGCTAATAGCCATGCTTCGCAAGACGAAAAAACCGCAAGACGAAGAGACTCGCGGAATGGATTAATTTCGTCTTGCGAGGCACCACTGTAATTCATATTACCCTTAACATAACTCTTAACATAGAGTATACATAAAATTCATCCTTCTCGTCTATCAATTGGCCTAACATTAATATGGCCGAATTTATTCAGCTCTTCCATATCCCCATTAATTTCCCTATTTTTAGAGTCTGCTCTCCCCACATAGTCATTTTAGTGTGGGAGAAAAGGTCAAATTATTTTTTTGGACATGTGTTGCCATATTATTCAAATTGATGAAAATGTTTCAATAGCATCTCAGGTATTATTAATGTGTTTTGATCCAAGTGCTCCCCATCTTTCTAGAGGGTATACATAGCAGTATTCCAAGATATGGGTTTCCAGAATTGTGTATTTTACAGTAAGTATGCATGGTGATATAATAACTTCTTCTTTTATAAATTTATTTCTATACCAAAGTATCATACGATATTTCAACCCACTCGTGGATCATCACCTTGTTGTGGTGAGTGGGCTTGCATGTTCCTATGACTCCTGTGAGTGAAGCCGTTGGGAATCTCATACTCCCAGCAGGGTCACCCAAGGCGGTAAGGTCAAAGGGAAGGAGCTAGACAAAGAATGATCCAAGAAGTCCTCAACAGCAGAACAGGCGGGTGATAACAAGCAGTGTGTTAAAACAGGTGTGAAGGTGGATGAAGGCTGCAGCAGATAGGAATCTACCGGTTTGTTGTGACTACTTCTCACCATCGGAACAGAGCCCTTCTGCGAAGACTGCGCGTTGGTCAGCGTGCACTGATCTACACACATAAAACAAATTCACGCACAGGTGTCTTCCAAAAACCCAACCCAAACCCCAAAAGTCCCATGGCAATCGGCAAATGGTAACAGGGGCAGGATTGTGAAATCTGGAAGCCCCTAGTCATGAACCGGCACATGGGTGGTGGATACAGATTCTGTTGTTCTGACTCAAGGAACGAGGCAGTTGAGCAGCTCGGCAGCTGTATCCATGACCGAGCAGCCCTTTTTAGGATCCACTCTGCTCACCCCGAAAAGGGGGAGGGGCTAGAAAAGGTGCCCTAAACATAGTCTGCTTCCCTTTTTCCCTGATTGGATTACAGCACCCAGTGGAGTCACCACCTAGCGGTCGTAAAAGACAATTGAACTTTGTAACATGGAATATACAGACTTCGTAACATGTCAGATAACACAGACAGTGAGCATCCTGAACGCAGAGCTGCCATCATTGCAAGGCAGATGTGATGTTTTAACATTGATATTGGAGCGCTTCAAGAGACTCAAAGAGCAGGCAAGGGACAACTGAAGGAAGAAAAAGGAGGCTACACTTTCTTCTGGAAAGGTCTATCTGACATCAAATAGCTCCGCTATCAAAAACGATCTTGTGAAGCTTCTGTCAGAAGTCCCTACCGGCATTAATGAGCAACTCTCAACCCTTCGAATAAAGCTCACCAAAAACCAACAGGCTACTATTATAAGCGCTTATGCACCAACACTGGATGCCAATGAAGACATTAAAGAAAAATTTTACTCTCAGCTGGATACCGTCCTATCAGAGACGCCTAAGGAAGATAAAATTATCCTCCTGGGTGATTTTAATGCAAGAGTTGGGCGAGATTTTGATCTGTGGCCTGGGACTGTTGGAAAAGAAGGAGTTGGCAGCAGCAACCAGAATGGAATCTTACTTTTGATGGTATGTGCAGCGTACAACCTTGTTATTACCAACACACTCTTTCGACAGAAAAATAAATTTAAAACTTCATGGAGGCATCCTCGGTCAAACCATTGGCACCTCTTAGACTATGTTATTGTCTGTGCTAAAGATTGCCATGATGTGCTCCTTACCAGAGCTATAACAAGCGCTGACAACTGTTGGACTGATCACTGACTAATACGCTCCACGATGGCTATCAAGATTATACCTCAATGCAGGCTTCAAGGAAGGAAACCAAGGCACAAAATGAACACTCAGGCCCTTCAAGATCCCATTAAACGGGACTGCTTCCAAACGACTCTTAAGGACCATCTGCTTTCAGAATTCCCTGATAACATCTAGGAACACTGGACCAAGCTAAAAACATCCATTATTGCAGCCAGTGAACAAATGATTGGATACCAAACCAAGAAACACCAGGACTGGTTTGATGAGAATGACAGTGAGATTGAACGCATGATTGACAAGGAAAGGAATGCCTTTCAGATCTGGCAAAGAGGTAGAAACTGCGCCACTAAGAAAAAAACCTATGCCAATGCTAAGGCTGAGGTTCAAAGAAGAACCAGAGAACTAAAAAATACCTGGTGGATAAAAAAAGCTCAAGAAATGCAGCACTTAGCTGACACTCATGATGCACAGAGTTTCTTTAAAGCCACAAAGACCATCTATGGGCCAATAAATCATGACATATGCCCCCTATGCTCAGCAGATGGTACCACACTTCTAAAAGATAAAATAGCTATTTCACTGCGCTGGAAAGAGCATTACCAACATCTTAACCGCAACTCCCCTGTAGCTGCTGAGGTCCTCTCACAAATTCCACAAAACCCAGTTAGAGATCAGCTTGCCGTATCTCCAAATCTGGGAGAGCTGTGTATAGCTATTAACTAAATGAAAAACAACAAAGCCAGTGGACCTGATGGGATACCTGCCAAAATCTTCAAAGTGGGTGGAATTGAATTTACACAACTTCACAAGCTCATCAAAAAAATTTGAGAAAGAGAAGAAATCCCAGCCAACTTTAGAGATGCCATAATTATCAATCTCTTTTAAAAAGGTGACAGAACTGATTGTGGAAACTATCAAGGCATCTCTCTATTTAGCTGCGGCCAGCAAAATTCTTGCAAGGATCTTAGCAAACCATCTCGTAACAATATCCGAGGTGACCCTTCCTGAATCCCAAAATGGTTTTTGACCTTCTATTGGACAGTGGACATGATTTTCACTGCTCGACAGCTTCAAGAAAAATGCAGAGAGCAAAACCAACCCCTGTATATGGCGTTTATTGACCTGAGTAAGGCTTTCGACACCGTAAATTGTAAAGCCCTGTGGACTGTCCTTCTGAAAATTGGCTGCCCAGATAAATTAGTAAACATAATTCGGCTCCTCCATGATAATATGACAGCAACAATCACAGATAACAATGGCTCTCAAAATGAACCATTCACAGTGGGATCAGGTGCTAAACAGTGTTGTGTTATTGCCCCAACTCTATTCATTATTTTCATTGCCATGATCCTACACTTTGTCGAAGGGAAACTCCCCACCAGAATAGAAATCATATATTGAACAGATGGAATGCTCTTGAATCTGAGCAGGCTGAAAGCAAAGAGTAAGGTTACCGTATCTTCCATCATAGAGCTTCAGTATGCTGATGACAACGTAGTGTACGCACGCTCAGAGGATGACCTCCAAACCATCCTAAATATCTTTGCAGAAGCTTACAAAAAGCTTGACCTATCACTCAACATCCCAAAAACCAAAGTGCTAGACCAACAAGTACAAAATAACCCCTCTGCAGTGCCACAAATCCAACTCAATGGTGTAACGCTGGAAAATGTCAATCACTTCTACCTAGGCCATTATCTTTCCACAAGAGCTGTAATGGGAATTGGGGGTTGCTCGTGCGTAAGTTGCCGCCACTCTCGGTGAGGTTGCCTGGATAAACCTTTCCCTGGCTGGACAGTCCTGATTCCACGTCTGTCTCAGTCACTGGCAGAATCCGTCAGTGGGCGTTTCCTGAACTTCTTCCAACATAAAAGCTCCTTGACGGATAGTCTCCGCCTAGCCTCCCTGCGCGGAAGTCTTCTGCGCAGGGTGGGTGTGGGCAGTGGAGGACCAATGCTCTCCCCGCTGGTCTCTGGTGAAGAGTCCTGGAGCCATCCCTCCGAAGCCCGCCTCTGCCCGCCTTTCTCCCTGGTGTAACGCTGATTTCCTTCCCCGGTCACTGAGTCCCCTCTTTTCCTGCTGGGACCTTCTCCGGCATCGCTCGGGAGCCCTTCCTCCACTCCTGACTGCGATGGCAGTTCCCTGACAAGGGCCAACACTGATGCCAAAATCCAGCATCGCCTGAGCTCTGTGAGTGCGGCTTTCTCCCAATTGAAGTGCAGAGTGTTTGAGGATCGGGACATTCGCAGGGAAACCAAAATGCTTGTTTACAAAGCTATTATACTACCAACCTTACTGTATGCTTGTGAAACATGGATCACTTATCAATGCCATCTCCAACTCCTCGAAAGATTCCATCAACGATGTCTCCAAAAATTTTTACACATCACTTGGAAAGACAGGCAAACTAATATCAGTGAATTGGAAGAAGCAAAGATCACCAGTGTTGAAGCAATGATTCTTCAACATCAACTTCGTTGGACTGGTCATGTTGTACGGATGCCTGATGATCGTCTTCCAAAGCAACTACTCTATTCTGAATTTAAAAATGGAAAGCATAATGCTGGTGGTCAACGAAAAAGGTTTAAAGACTGTCTCAGAGCAAATCTAAAAAAGTGTAGTATAAACACTGACAACTGGGAAACACTGGCCTGCGAGCGCTCCAATTGGAGAACAGCCTTTACCAAAGGCTTTGAAGACGCTCAAACTCAGGACGCAAGGGAGAAACGTGCAAAGAGGAAGGCACGCTTGGCAAATCCACACCATGATCAACTCCCATCCGGAAACCAATGTCCCCACTGTGGTAGGAAGTGTGGATCCAGAATGAGTCACTTACGGACTCATTGTTAAAACTGTGTTTATGGAAGACAATCTTACTCAGCTACAAGGGATCACCAAAGAAGAATGATATTTCAAGGAAGTGTACATTATACTATAAAAGATAATATTTTTTTAAAAAAACAATAATAAAAACATAAGGAGAACCTGCTGGATGGAGCCAATGGCCTGTCTAGTCCAGCAACCTGATCTCACAGTGGCCAGCCAGATACCTGAAACTTGCAAGCTGGACTCAGATATCAACTTGATTAAAATATTGGGGGGGCCCCGCCTGCATAATTGATTACAATTTGTGGTACATGCACACCATTTGAATGGCATTGTCCATCAACTTTGGGGGGCCGTGACCCCCTCAAATATTTTATTGGGGGGAAGCAAAGGCCCCTAGGAGGTGGCTCCTATGTCTGGACCAAGCACAACAGCCTTCTCCCCTCCTGTGGTTTCCAGCAGCTAGTATTCAAAGCATTCCCTTGACCAACTGATCAAAAACTGAAGACCCTGTCAGTACAAAAAATAAAAATAAAAAATAGAATAAAATCCTTCAAGAAACACCTGAAAATTAAAAGCGAGGATTCCTGTGCTGAATCTCAGTTGGAAGGGACCAGTGCCACCAAATGTCCAGCTGGGCCTCTGTCACATGGGGGACAACCTCCAGAAGATCTCCATCGTAGAGCTGGGATACAAGGGCTCAGGCAACCCAAGCCCCTCTGTATTCTGCTTCTGCCCAGTGCGGCAGATGAAGCCTCCCTTTTGAAATGTCAGGAATGCATCTGCTATTGAATCCATGTGTGTATGTGAGCAGTGGAGCGGGTGGAGAAGGAGAACCCCCAATGCCTCCACAGAGCCTAGCAATCTGCATTTGAAATATCCAGTGGGGGGTGGTAAGGGAAGAGGAGGGGTGCAAAATTATGGAGACGACGAAATCCAAAAAAGAAATGATCAAGGAGCCAGAAAAACAACCACATTAGATTCTGACTCATCTGCTTGTGAGTCATCAGACAATCCAAACAAAGGCACACGTCAAGGCTAATCCTATGTTCTTTGCCTCTCCAAAGCTGCTGAGGCACAAGAGTATATTGCACTCTTCAGTGTGATATATTCGAAAAACACAATCTATGTTTTTAAATGGGGGGGGGGGAGCAGTATTCAGCATCTTTGCTCTCTTTTTTTCCAGACCAAGTGACACTTGTAAGACAACAGCACTTGATGAATCATATCTCTGGTGGGCCATCTGTTTATCAAGACCTGGCATAATTCCATCACTTAACAAAGTGGTTTTTACTGCCCTTGAGGACTAGAGAGAGGTGACTAAAACATGTGGTTTTTGTTCGCAGAAGATGTAGTGATGGACAAGGCTGTCAGTGGGTGCTGTTAATATTAGGAAGGGGCTTTCTCTGTACTGTTTCTGACGCCTGCTTAAAAACTTTTATAGCCTACCCAGACATGTAATTCATATATATATATGTGTGTGTGTGTGTGTTTAAAGGGTTGACTTTGAGCACCCTCTCTCTGTCTCTCTCCCTCTCCCTCTATATATATGGGGGGGAGACACCCACATGTCTCCTGTTTTAAAAGCACACTTCCATGTATCTGGGGATTTTATCAGTATTTTCTTTGGAATACTTCATATTGTTTTATGTAAAGCACTTAGAGACTTTGGTTGATTAAAAGGTATATAAATAGCCACAAAAATAGCCACGATGGCCGTATGCCCCCGCCAGTCTTGGGCCTGCTTAGGGGCACAAGAGGTGAGAGGGCTGGTCCCCTTAAATCCTGCTTGTGAGCTCTCCAAAGGGAGAGGCTTGTTCACTGTGAGAACAGATGGGCCTGGGTCTAATCCAGTCCTAGGGCTCTTATTGGGCTCTTATATAGGATTGGTAATTGGTGCCTTAATGGTTCTACATAAGTTGCAGGATTTAGTGTTTCTTGGCTTTGGATTTCTGCAAAGTAAAAATGTGTTTTTCTGGGCCTGACATCAGTAAGTCAAGCAAGCTTGTCAACCCTGTGAAGTGCACAGATTTTATTATTATTACCACTACGTCATCATTCCCAGGGCTGGCAATCATGTCCAGTTCTCCCTCTAATACATGGATTTCACATTCTTTCTTTCCTGCTCTGTCACATTGTGACACGTGAATGAAAACGGACAACCTCATAAGACTTTGGTTACCATCTAGAATTGCTACTGTTCATTCATGTTCTACATACCGTACTTGATTCTTACAGACTTTATTCTTGGCAACCCCTTGCATTTCATTGATTTTGTTTTCCTTTGGGCCTGATTTATGGTGCCTTGTTTTCTTCTTTTAATTTCAAAATATGGTTGCAGTGCCACTCAAACGGGTGTAGAAGAGCAAAGTGCTATTGAAGCTTTTCAGTGCTAGCATTGCCTTTGAATTAGAAGCTTCCACTTGTGGCTTTTAAAAGTACAAAGGTTTAGAAGTACTAAATCAGTCACTTCTAGTTCCCTGCAGGAGAGTCATAATGGCTGCTCTCCTACCACTTTTATTTTTTATTTTTTTATTGTGAAATAGTTATTTTGGAGTAGCAAAAAGACAGTATATCACAGTAAAGATAAAGAAAAACAAAACCAGTAATTAATCTGGATCAGGAACTGACAGGCGAAGGAGCAATTAAGCAGTAACAGCACTGTCACACTAAACAGGAAGCAACAGCAAATAGAAGCTACAAATGGGAGACTAATAATTAACATTTCTCAGAACATTGCTTGAACAAGGCTTAATTCTGAGGAAACATCATAGTAGGACCATTGTTGCATAGCTGCATATTAAGTGTCACATGAAACCATTTTAGTTTCCTATTCAGGTGATTCCATTAAAAGAAATGCTTCTGTAGGTCAGAAGAACTCTCTTCTGAAAGGAGCCTTGCAAGAATGATTCCACCTTGCAGCAATATTTCCCTTGGAAGAAGCAGAAATGCAGGTGTAAAATTGTAATAAGACATCCAGGTGTGTTGAGCAATATCGTCTTCTTTTCTCTCTTCCTAGTGGTGGTGAGAATGACGGGGATGACTTTGGCCACAACTGGAAACCTCCGGAGCAGGAGCTGATCGTGAAGCTGGTGGCCCAGATTGAGTATTACTTCTCAGATGAAAACCTTGAAAAAGATGCCTTTCTCCTGAAGCATGTTCGGAGGAACAAGATGGGATATGTCAGTGTCAAGCTCCTGACATCTTTCAAAAAGGTGAGTTTTGTTGCATGGTGGCTGCAAAGTGTTGCTTCAACCAGAGGGGCCAGCAGAGTCCGTTCAGGCTGTGCTCCTGTATGCATATGGCTTTCCCTTCCTGTCCCTTTCCCCTTGTGTGTCAGCCCAGAACTTGGATACCAGAGGGCATTTCCATGATAAGAAAGCTTTGCTGTCTTTCAATTACCGTATTTTTTGCTCTATAACACGCATCCGACCATAACGCACACGTAGTTTTTAGAGGAGGAAAACAAGGAAAACAATATTCTAAACGAAACAGTGGATGTATGATTTTTGTGGTTCATGCTGTGGCCACAGACATGTGATCTGACTGTGAGTTTGGGGTAGCCCAATGCAAAAATCCTGATGATCCATGTGGATCCATGCTTTGTAACCACGTTTTTGCACCACTGCGGCCCCAGGCAACAGTGGGTGTGTGATTTCTTTGGTGCAAGATGTAGCCATGGACATGCTATGTGATCTGATGGTGAATTTGGGGTGACCCAGTGCAAAAATCCTGAGGTTCCGTGTGGATCCGTGCTTTGTAACCACGTTTTAAGTGGGGAGGGCAGGAAAAGCACTTAAGGGACAAGGAACACACGTGGGGTGGGTGGAGAAGGATGCTGCTAATAATGCAGAAGAGGGGTATAAGAGGAGAAGGCTCCTCTCGTCTCCCGCTTTGCTCCTTTAAAGAAGCAGGCTCTCTGTCCCTCTCTCCTCCCCACTCAACAGCTCTTCTCCCGCTTTGCTGTTTCAAAGCGAGCCACGGAGGAGGGAAGGGGAACCATGGATCCTCTGTTCACGACTGCAGCAGATCCCCCCCGCCACCCGTAGGCATTCCCTCCATAACACGCACAGACATTTCCCCTTACTTTCTAGGAGGAAAAAAGTGAGTGTTATGGTGCAAAAAATACGGTACATAGGCCATGCAGGCAGCCTAAAGCTGCAGGAGGCAGTCATAGAATCATAGAGTTGGAAGGGACCCCAAGGGTCATCTAATCCAGCCCCCTGCAATGCAGGAATGCAGTCCTGGCTGTCTTGCAGGATATGCAGCTGGCCCAGCACAGAGCCACTGAGTGTCCTGCTGCTCCCTCCAGCAGCCTGAAGTAGGTTGTGTGTGCCTGTGTCCCTTGGTCTGCCAGGCTAATGACAAATTATGCAAGTGAACAAAAGCTTCTCCCATTCACTCATGGCTATGTCATACTATTCTGGTGTTTTATTTGTTTGTTTGTTTGTTCGAATTTCTATAGTACCCTTGACCTGAGGATCACAGGGCTGTTTACAATATAAAACCACAAAAGACATAACATAGAAAGAAACGAAAACAATACCCTCAATAGTTTAAAGGACCATAGATAGTTCAAGTAGCCAAAGGCCTGGGAGAAGAGGAATGTTTTTGCCTTTTCTCAATGAGCTACCTTTCCCTTACAGGTAAAACACTTGACCCGTGACTGGAGAACCACATCTTATGCCCTGAAATATTCTGATGTTTTGGAGCTGAATGAAGACAACAGGAAGGTCCGTCGTAACACTCCTGTCCCCGTCTTCCCTAGCGAGAATCTCCCAAGCAAGATGCTGCTTGTCTATGACATCTGCTTGGTTTCTGATCTCCATCCTCCAGATGGAGGACAAGAGAATGGATGTGTTCAAGAGAAGATAATGGAGCATCTCCTCAAAGCCTTTGTCAGGTTTGGCGTCATCTCGTCGGTTCGCATCCTCAAGCCTGGTCGAGATCTTCCACCAGATATCAAGAGATTCAGCAGCCGATACAGCCAAGTGGGAACCAAAGAATGTGCGATCATCGAGTTTGAAGAGGTAGATGCTGCTATCAAAGCTCACGAGTCTATGTGCATCAGGGACAATGAAACTGCCATGAAGGTTATCCTCATTGGAATGAAGCCTCCAAAAAAGAAGGTCCTCAAAGACAAGAACCGTGAAGAAGACTCCAGCAAGGCTCTCAGCAAAACGCGTTCAGTGAACAAGAGGGTTGAAGAACTTCAGTTCATTGGTGATGAATCTTCAGCCAACAGCTCCTCCGAGCCTGAGAGCAACCCAGCATCACCCATGTCTGGGCGCAGAAGCAACTCTTCCAACAAATTGAGTCTTTCTGCCTACCAGAACAATCATCTTAGCCCAAACGTGTCTCCAAGATCCAGCCCTTGGAGCAGCCCTTCTGCGCTGCGTAAAGTGTCCAGGATGTCCCCACTTGCTGGAGAAGGAAGGCTTAGCCTGAGCACCAGCCCTGAGACATCAAGGAGATGCATGGATTATTCATCGGACAGTAGTGTTACTCCTTCCAGCAGCCCGTGGGTGCAGAGGAGGCGGCAAGCTCAGACTCTGACACAAGAGAAAAGTCCTGTAGGCAGCCCAGTGCAGAGTCCCAAAATACCGACTGCAGTTGGGTTACCCGTTGGCGTTCTGCGCCTGCCCAGGGGCCCTGATGGTACGAAGGGATTCTATAACTGCCACGAAAGGAACAGGCCCACAAAGAACGAAGAAGCTTCGTGTGGTGCATTAAACTGAGGGACTATTCCAGGGTTGTCCTCCTCTAGGACTTGCATCATTGTAGTATTTTCCTTTTTTTTTTTTTAAAAAAAAGAAGCTTTTCTATCTGTGTAGCTTTGTATGTTTATATTCGCACTTAAATCTATATGTTGTATTCATTTTATTTTATTTTGGCTGAAATCTCAGCTGTGCTGCATTTTATTCCTCTTTTTTATACCAGGAATAACCAAACATTTTAGGGGGGAAACCTTTTTATTTTGCAAAGTGCAAATATATTTTAGTGTGTGCAATGGTCAGAGTTGTACCCATTATTTTAACAGTATGTCGAAGCCTCTCTTGTATGTAATCTTTGAAAGGAACTCTGGAGTTTCTGATATATTGCTAGTGTTGATGGTCAAAAAGACAATTCTGAGTGTTTTTTTAGACAAAAAGTGTATTGGTATGAATAAAAAGCCACAAACATTAAAAAATGTTTTATCACCTGGCTCATCAGGCTTCAAGCAGGTGTGGATTGGAGTGTGGAATGTATAAAACTGTTTTCAGCCATGGGTTTGCTTTGTCTTCCCCGGCCCCGCAGGACCCTTGAGGGTTGCAGAGAATACTGGGTTCAGCAAAACTAACATGAAGTGCATTTTGGGGCCCTGCTATGATGGAAAATTATTTACACAAATTCTGAGGGAATCTGTAAAGACTTGAACCAAAATTTGCTACATTCATCTAGGTTGGAGGTGGGGGAAGTTATTGGATCACTGTGGCACATTCTAGGGTAGGCCATTAGTTTGTGTGGGGTCACCTGGTTATTGGGACCTAGACATCGCCCACCTGCATAAGCTGAGAATGCCCCTGAGTGGGCATGGTTGTGTATTTCAGAGAGAAACCAGCAACAGTGGGGTTGTTTTTATTCAGGTAAGCTGTTCATGATCCTTGATAAGATTTTGTTCTGAGGGATCTAAAGGTTACTGGGAAATACAGTTGGGGAAAGTGATGTGGCAGACTGCAGGGCGTGAGGTGCTTGTGTGTCAGACTTTGGGGAATTAGAGCCCTTCCCCGGTGGCAGGGAATGAGAAGATCAAACAAAAGGAGCGTTCTTATCAGAGTTTCTTTAATAATCACAGCAAGAGACACAGCAATGCATATCTCCCTAAAAAATGGTGTTGCTCCCAGTGAAGGTTCATCCCCCCCCCATCTCCATTAATCTATGCCACTCCTACGTCGGGTAATCTGAGCTTGTTGCTGTTGCGCTTTTTGTTCTATCACTCTCAAAGCCCGTCTAGTCTTAGGCGAAGGGGGTCAGGAATGCTGTCCAAGGACACTGAATCTGCCAGCTCTCTCTCTCCTGGTGGTTCCTCTTCTAGCTGCTCCTCACCCACTATTTCCCAGCTTTCCCCCTCTAGACTATGCCCTTCTGCAAACCGCTGTTCTGCATCAATACTGTCCTCCTGCCCTTGGGAAGGTTCAGGAGAAGGGGTTGGGGCTCCCACCATTCCTCCTCAGTCCACTCCCTGACACCATGGAGGAAAAACAACTACCCTGCCCCACTACGGAATGGATGGCAGGGCCAGCCAAGGAAGTTTTGCTGCTAGAGGCAAAGCAGAAAATGCTGCCCCCGCTGCTCTTATGTGTGCACCTGCCACCCCCAACGCCTCTACTGCCATGAACCCACTGCCAATGGTTTTTTTCCAGCCGGAACACACTGGATTCGGAACTCAGTTCCGGCACCTCTCTGGTGGGTGCCATTGCCATTCTAAGAGAACAAGGGAGGGTGTTCATGGTGAATTCCGGCACCTCATTTTCTAGAAAAATAGCGCTGCCCGCTGCCATCAGCGCACAGCAGAGAAGCCAGCAAGCAGAGGAGGCTCTCCACAAGGCTGGATCTGCCAGCCGCCTGCAGCAACGGCCTCACCTCACCTCATGAGCAGGTGACCTTTGAGATGCCTTCCCATTCTGATTCTAGAGCAAGGGAGGGGAGCCCTTTTCAGCCCAGGACCACCTTCCCTCATGGGAAGCCTTCTGGGGGCCACATGCCAGGAGCAGCAGGGCCAGAGGCAACAGTGGGCAAAACAACAGATGCAGCTCTTAGCTGTTGGTAAGGCCAGTTGCATTCCAGCTACGTCTGAGGTTTTCCTGTGCCCACCTCTCCATCCAGGCAAGGGAGAGGCAGGGCTGGCAAGGGGGGTGGCGTGGAGTGGGGCTTAGGGAAGGTCTGGGGGGACAGATAGTGAGGTCTGGGCCCACAGGCTTCTGTGTTCTGCTGCTTGTGAATAAATAGCTTTTCTTCTGCTCCAGCCTCCTAATATGTCTTGGTACCCCATGGGTCCAGCCTGGCAGTGAAGCCACACAGCACAATGGCCAATCAGCTTCAGGCAGGAGCCATTGTGAGATCATGCGTAATACGTATGTAGGGTAATAGTGGTATTAATAATAATAATAATCAGACCTAGGGCCAGCCAAGTGCTGGGATGAACACAACATGGCTTTCCCCTACAGGTAAGTGTCATCTGCTCAGATGATGTGCCTTCACACTGGGGACCTCCCTGCTTCTGGGACTGTGATAGAGGATCTCTAAAGCAGGGTGGGGGACCTGCCAGGGCCATCCAGATGTTGCAGGGTGACAGCTCCCATCCCTGCTGACCACTGGCCATGCTGGCTGAGGCTCAGGGTCATCTTACCCATAGGTGCTAGAGGTGCGGGGCACCCAGGTGCTGGGCTCTCAGGGGCGCCAGGCCAAGAGTTTGGGGCCCGAGGGTTGAGTCCAGGGAAGAGCCCGCCCATTGGTCGGAGCAGGCTCTTCTACTGCGGGTGGCTCTGCGGTGCGAGTTCGGGGGGGGGGACTGAGCCAGTGAGACGCTGAGGCGGCTGGCCGGCTCCACCCTGGGACTGGGCAACCGGGGGGGGGGCGGACTGGGTGGATCTTTGCACCCCAGCACTGCATATGCTTAAGACAGCCCTGCTGAGGCTGGTGAGAGTTGGAGTGCAGCAGAATCTGGAGAGAACCACTTTGGCGCTCTCTTCTAAAGGCTGACTAGCGAGGGGAGGACCCTTCTGTTTGGGGCCTGCTTGTGGCTTTCCCAGCAGGGTCCGGTTGGCACTGTGAGAATGGGATGGTGGACGGGCCTGATCCAGCAGGGTCTGTGGGTTGTGGTGGGAGTGTAGGAAGCATCTGGTTGAGAGCGCTTGCATTAAGGCGCCACCCGTGTCAGCAGTACCTGGACCATGAACGGTTGACAAATAAATCACCTCAAGTATTAAGGATGTTTCCCATGTGTTGCTTTGCCAAACTCAGCTGGCAAGTGCCGAGGGAACTTTACCCAAAACAGGGACCCTAAGAAATGGGGGGGGGGGAGGTGTCAACATGATAGTTGAAACTCCCAGGCTTTGCAGAAGTACAAAATCTTTAGGGAGGTAGCAACCTGACCCTCACCCAAAAAAATCACACAGCCCAATGAAACCCAATGAAACCTGCTCAGTGGCCACAGAATGTTAAATACTGTTCCAGGTGAAATGTGGGTTTGGATTGGGGAGTTATGGGGAGGGGAGATATAGTTCATGCCAGGAATAATTCTATATTTTTCTCTTTTACTAAATTAATGGGTTCCTGCCCTGACCTCTTCCTCCCCACCCCACCCCATAACAGCATTGTTAGTTGTTTCTTTTTGTGTGGCGTATCTGCCTGTGAAATTTCATTGGTGTGCTTAGAGATGGTCAACAAGGCATCTGGGGAAGGGGGAGGAGACTGCCCTGCTGGGTGGGCACAGCCTTTCTGGATTTCTATTGTAGCAGGTGTAGGACTCATTTGTCAGAAAAGAACAGGAAAGCTAAGCCCTGCTTGTCCTCTGTCATGCCTGTTTCACAGAGCTTACCTGCCTCCCTATGCCATCGCCCCACAATATGGCATCCACAGGCCTGCCTGCCTCTACGTTCCTAGTCCTGTAAGTATGGATTTCCCACCCCCTATTTGTTTGTTGTCTTGGCCTTGGTGTAGCTCCAAGCCTAGACAACTGCATTATGAGCTCAATGTAGGCCTGCCCTTGAAGAGTGTTTGGGAGACAATCTGTTTCCTGGCTGGGTTGGGTGACCAAAAGTGCACATTGCCCATGGCTGAAAGTCTGGATTCTTTCTGGATTATTTCCCTCTGCCATATACAGGGAATGACCATCATGCTCTCAACCAAAACATGTGAAACTGCTGATGCACACACCTCTTTTGGCCCCAGAAGCGGGCAGAATGGGCTTACATGGAACTGCTGATACATACGATAACCCAGAACACAACCCCCGTACTGTACTTGACATGGCCAGCTCTATGGTTTGGGGCTCTGAATGTTTAAAGGACTGTCCCTGCCCTGAGACTGTCTCCTTGTGTCTACAAGTCTAATGGCTTTGAAATGTTTTTCCTGACTCAGCCGGGACCCAATTTGCAAGACAAGCTTCCAATGTAGGAACCTCTTGGCACAACTGCAAACTTCAATGTGTGTTTTCCTGAAGATGCGTAATCAACTTGGATATCTTTTATAAGCTTGGTTTGTTCTCTCGCTCTTTCTCTCTCTCTCACCCCAACAAGTACTGATAATTTATTCTGTTTTCCTCAAAGTAAGCTTGTATATAAAGCTGCCATTGATCCACCCACCTTAGTACAGTATTGTCTACTCTGACTGGCAGTGGCTCTCCAGAAATGGGAAGCTATTTAGGTGGTGATGCTGGCGGGGACTGACCCTGACACCTTCTATGTGCAAAGTCAATTGTTACCACAGACGTAGCTATAGACCCTCTCCATAAAGGAGGTGATTATGATGAACACAGCAATGCAATTTTTGAAAATTAATTACATGTTAAAAAGAACAACACAAAAGATTATTACTGAAGGAGTTTGGGGAAAGCATGTTGGGGGAGACCCGTGGCTCAGGGGCAGAGCTTCCGCCCTGCATGTGGAAGGTTCCTGGTTCAATCCCTGGCATTACCATGGAGGCCGGGAGAGAGTCCTGCCTGAAACCCTGGAGAGCTGCTGCCAGCCAGTGTAGACATTAGTGAGCTAGATGGGCAGATGGGCCCACTTGGTACAAGGCAGCTTCCTGTATTCCTAATTTTATTTTATTGTCTCCTTGAAGATTGTAGACTACCGTGGATTCATGAGAGAATGCATTAAACACCGAGGAGCCATGATCCTTGATCTGAGTGAGGCTACAGGTAAAAGCCTTATTAGGGTTAAGCCGATGTCTGGAAGGTGCCTTCATCCCTTGTTGCACCCAAAAGCCATAGCATGCGATTCCCAGGAACTTCTTGCCAAGGTTTCTGCAAACATCTTGTACTTGAGGCATGTTTGTTTGGATTGAAACTGGAAACACAGTTCACTCTCCACTGCAAATTGCCCTGGAGATTTGAAAACAGGATAATGCACCTTGATATAAGTTCATAATGTTTTGTGCTTTAAAAAGTAATGTATGTTTATTATTCTCTAATAGGAATATGTTCTGTTTTTTAAAACCCTAATTACTCATTTTAAAGAGTAGTGATTTTTAATGATGCAAGTTTATGTGAATTCTGTTAGCTGGGCTTAAATTTTGTTCTCTTGCTTTGTGCTGCTGAGTCTGAAGACCAATGTAATAAAATATACTTGATTCTGCTCTCCAAGTTTTCAGACAAGGAGTCTTTCCAAGCCCAGGGATGCCAGGGATTGAACCTGAAGCCTTCTGCACACAGTGCATTCTCCCACTGACCTGCAGCCAATTGTTGTTGGCATCTGTCTGTCTCAAGAGACAATGGAGTGCACCTCTGGGGGTGAAGTCATGCTGCTGCATTAGCAGCATTAGTGACCTCCCTGGGGCGCAAGCCTGAGCAGTGTGTAGGGAGGTTCTGGCTGCCCAGACGACAAGATCCCCTCTTGGCCTCGGTGATGTGATCCAAAGGAAAGCAGAACAATGCCTTTGGCACCAGCTTGCGTTGCCAGTGTGATATTTGCTTTGTTGACAAGTATGCAGGCAGTGCATGAGTAGAGGCAGGCCAATGGCAAGGCAACAGGTCTCCCCAGGTTCTGACCACAGTTTCCACCACATCCAGCAAGAGAGATTAACTGCTTTGGAGGAAGAGCTGCAGCCAAGTAGAAGGTCCCAGGTTCCACCCCTGGCAGCTCCTGAGCGGGTTGTGAGAGTCCCCTGCTTGAAATCCTGGAAAGCAGGCCCCTGTCCTGATGGGCAGTGCTGCCCCTGGGTCTCACTTGTATAAGGCAGTCTTTTCTGTACTGCTCTGTGCGGGACCCAAAGCTAACGGAGAAGCAAGCTGTCCTCAGGTGCTGACTCTGCGAGCCCCTCCATCCTGTGCTCAGGCTGCACATAGGGATAAATAAAACCATCTATCCTAAAGACACTGCGGTCTCTCTTGACCTTCATTCCAAGGAAAGTGAACCCCAATTAAGCGCTTGGAACCCTTGGAGTCTCTTGTTGTTTGGAGATTGGGGGGCATGTATTATGAAGATCAGAGTGCAGCACCCTCAATTCATTCCTAAGAAGAATGTTTTTTCTTCCATACATGGGAAACTATGCTAAACTCGTCACTTTCCTTTCTTCAGGACCTGGCCTTACGTGGGAACAAAAGTGGATCAATTATGTCAATGTTGTCAACTCCGTCAAGCCCTGGAGAGCAGCTGGCAAACCCTTTGGTCAGTGCCTGGGTCTCTCCCTCCTTTCTCACCTTCTTTTCTTTCTTTCAGATGACACTGCGTGTGGTTTTCAATGCTAGCTCTGCCTGCACAAAACAGCCCCCTTCAAGATATGACTGGCTTGGTTTTATTAATTTCAGCAGAGCTACTTTGAGTAGGATTAGCTGAATAGCACCTGCAGGTTCTTGGAGTGGGTTTGGGCCAGTTCACACATGCATGCCCAACACTCAAGCAATGCCTCCACCTGTGCGAATGGGGTCACAGGACTTCCTCTGCGTGAAGGATCATGACTAGCTTGGACTAGGGAGGCCTGGGTTCAAGCACATGAAGGCTATGCTTTGCCTCCACAGCCAGAGGCAGCAATGCTTCTGAGTATCAGTCCCTGGAGAGCACAAGAGGAGAGAAGGCTCTTGTGCTCAGGCCTCGCTTGCGGGTCCCCCCCCCCCGGGCCTCTGGTTGGCCCCTGGGCAGCAGGCTCTTCTTAGGTGGCTTTGGGCAAGTCATGCGCTCCCCTGACAGGGTTGTTGCAAGGATAAAGAGTGATATAAGCCACATGTGCACCATCTTGAGTTCCTTGCAGGCAGGTGGGATAGATGTGTGAAAAACAAAGAATGAAATGTGATATATTTGATAGGAACAGAGGGGGCTGCCTTATACTAAATCAGGCTATTTTGGCTGCATAGCCCAGTATTATTGACTCTGACTGGCAGCCGCTTTCCAGAGTCTGAGATAGAGATAGATCTATCTCCATTACCTGGTGTTTGGTTACTTTCATTCAGGACTGAATGGTGGGGGGGGGGGAGAGATGTCCCTGAGAAGGGGAGTGAAGGTGGACAAGGATCTGGAAAGCAAATTCTATCAGTAAAAGCTATTAGGAATACTATTGCAGGGGTGTTGGAGTAGATGGCTTCTAAGGCCCCATCTAGCATGACACCCTTGCAAAGCTTGCAGACCTAAGTCAAGGGCAAGGAAACTGGCAGCTGCATACGCCCTCAGTATGCCCTCCTTGCCCCAATTTTAGGCTTTTAACCTTTATAAAAGGCTGCTTGAGCGCCTACTGGCAGTGCTGATGGCCATTTCCAGAGAGGCAACAGTGGGGTGGGAGCAGGATCCCTTTCTGTGCACCTGCAACCCTCTGCTGGATGGATGAAGTCAGGTAAGAAGCCTCCCTCGCCCTTCTTCTCTTGGGGCTTTGGCTGTGAATTCTTTCATACAATTTGCAACTCTCTTTGGTATTTTGTAGTGTGTGATCGACTCTGGCTCTGGACCAGTTAAAAGGCAAGAAAGCAAGATAAGGAAGAAAGAAAAGACCTAGACAGCTTCTAAGCTCTTTGTGCTTTTATTAAACTTGCCAGCACCAAATGAGAATGTTTTGCTGGGGTTAAGCCTGAACCTGCAAGTGGTAAAATGAAAACAAACCAGAGCAAGAGGAGTCATTTGACAAGAGTGGATCAATGTTTACCGTAAACGCAGCCCTCTTAAGCATTCCTGAATGGGCCTTTGCTCTCTGGAATGTTCTGTGCTCCTGGCATTTACTCATTCCCTTTTCAGGGAGATGTCACTCATAAGGTTATTACAACAAGCAGAGTTTACAAAAGCAAAAGATTACAATAGGATGGAAAAGACAACCTCTCTGTTTAGAAAAGGCTGTTGCTGCTTCTCCTCCTCCACCCTTTCGACAGAAAACGAGGGCTCTAGGAGGGAGGGGCCACCAGGGGAGTGGGATGCCATGAATTTATTTCTCTCCACAAAGGGCAAAGGTGGTCCTTCCATTTGCATATCAATCTGGCCGCTTCCACTGCAGCCTTTAAGATGGCCATTCACAGCTCCCATTATTTCCTTTGGGCCTCACTGTTGTACAACGGGCATTCTTATCCTGCATTTTAATGCCACCTCCTTAAGCGCCTCTTAGACGTCTCTCTCTTTGCTGACACTTCTCTTCTTTAGCACCTGGGACTGGGATCTTGCACATTAAGCTTGGAAGAGGAGTGGGGGGGGGGAACACTCTAGAAATAACAAATCTCCAACCTGACAGAGGCAGCTCACACTTTTAACATGCTTCTGATCTCATTGCCCTCCCTACAGCAGAGAACAGAAAGGAGCCTCAGCCACCTTCTGCCTGCTTTAAGAACATTCCATCCCAGGATAAGGTCTGCTAAATTTTCCAGTTAGGCAAAACTAGCATATCAACTTTTGCCCTGACACATTCATTTTCTACAGGCAGGGAGCTTTAACATCTGGGCCATTCTGGACATGAGCTGCATACAGACCGGCTTCACCAGCTAATCCTTCTGAATGTATAAACTGACTCAGAAAACACTCTGCACTCTTTGCAGATGAGCTAATGGTGTCAACACCAGACCCCATAAACACAGCAACCTCCCTAATCAGAGAGCTCATTACATTTGCAATGGTGTCGGGCCAACAGGTGAATTTTGCAAAGTTGGAAGCTGTGTGCTTCAGCACCCCTCCTCACAGCCAAAAAGAACTCGCTAACACAGGCATAGTCAAACTCGGCCCTCCAGATGTTTTGGGACTACAACTCCCATCATCCCTAGCTAACAGGACTCGTGGTCAGGGATGATGGGAGTTGTAGTCCCAAAACACCTGGAGAGCCGAGTTTCCTATGCCTGCGCTAACGTCGCCAAGGTAAAATTTTGCCCCACCAAGTTCAGATACCTAGGGGGTACAAATAACCAGAAACCTCAATAAATTATAGCTCCACAACTACAACCCCTTGTGACAACAAATTAGCAAAGACCTAAAGAGATGGAACAACATGAACTTCACTCTCTCGGACAAAATAGCCATGATAAAAACGATCACCCTCCCAAAACTAACCTACCTATTCCAAACCCTCCCAACCTGGATTCCCCCAGCCCAACTCCGTAAATGGCCCCAAATACCTGCGCCTCCCCTCCTCAGAAGGACGATGGGAAATCCCCAACATAGAAGCATATTATATTGCCAACCAAGTACGTCACATAATCCCATATATACTAGAAGATGAGACAAAACAATGAATACACCTGGAGATGGACACAATTGAAAATACCTGTACCACAGCATACCCATTCCTCCCAAACGGAGGAAAATTCCCACAACACTAAACAGGTGCACACAGACCATGCTTAAAGCATGGAAAGGTAAACTGTCCCCAGCCCCAGCCCCACTAATTCCCTTGGCACACCACCCATTATTTCATCACACAGCACAAAACCTCCAGATAAAAACCTGGCAAACCAAAGGCTTATATCGCCTAACAGACTTCTATAAAAATAACAAACCCTTATCAACACAAGAAATACAAGACAAACTAGAAGACGCCCAAATGCCCTGGCTAACACACCGCCAATTACATGCCCTCTTAAACAATCCAGTAGTAAAATCAGCAGCAACTAGGCCCCTGACAACCTTCGAAAACCACTGTGATGGCCTGGGAATCCGATTCAGAGGCTGAACCGGAAGAATCCCAGCCTGCGCAGGAGTCCCCGCCTCCAGGGCCGGCTGAGCTGGGGCAGGGCCTTGATTCTGAAGCGCCTGCACCTGTGCCGGATCCTCAGGAGCAGGCACCAGGTGAATCCACTCTGGCTCCAGAGGCGATTGCGGACGCCTTGCCTACAGGTGCTCCTCTCCCAGCCCTGTCGGGAAAGAGAGTCTCCCCCTGGGTCCAGTAACCCACCGGCCTCTCCTGAGCTGCAGAGGCTCAGGGCAGAGAGGCGGAGGGAACTGGTTTCTCCCAGGAGGAGAGCTCGCCTTAAGGCCAGGAGAGGCAGGTCACCTGTGGGGCCGGGACCGCCCCTGGCCTCAGAGGAGATAAAGGCCAGTCAGCCCAGTCCCAGGTTGTGGGAGCAACATCGCTGGAAACCTGTTCCTGCCAGCATCCTGACCTGCTCTTCTGGAGTTCCTGACCACGCCCGGCTCCTCCCTGTGGACCCCGCTTCGCCCGTGGAGGACTGTCTGCCGACCCTCGACTCAGGTCCTGGACCTCGCCCCACGGTAACCTCCCCCCTGGACCAGCACAACCACCTCCTAACAACAAAGGGAAACGGCAAAGGGATGGCATCCGCAATATACAAAATACTACTCCAAAATCCCACAAACCCCCTAGACGTAATCAAAAAACAATGGGAAGACGACATAGGCTATGAGATCAACCCCACTCAGTGGACCAGAATTTGGTCTAAACCTCCCTTTAAATCCATATTAACGAAAAGAAAAGAACTCACTCTGAAACTCACTAACAGGTGGTACCTAACACCGAGGAAATTAGCACTAATACACCCAGGAACCTCATCAAAATGCTGGAGAGGGTGCACCTCCACAGGCACATACCTCCACATGTGGTGGAATGCCCCCAAATCCAACTATTCTGGACAACAGCATAGAATCATAGAATCATAGAGTTGCAAGAGACCACAAGGGCCATCGAGTCCAACCCCCTGCCAAGCAGGAAACACCATCAGAGCACTCCTGACATATGACTGTCAAGCCTCTGCTTAAAGACCTCCAAAGTAGGAGACTCCACCACACTCCTTGGCAGCAAATTCCACTGTCAAACAGCTCTTACTGTCAGGAAGTTCTTCCTAATGTTTAGGTGGAATCTTCTTTCTTGTAGTTTGGATCCATTGCTCCATGTCCACTTCTCTGGAGCAGCAGAAAACAACCTTTCTCCCTCCTCTATGTGACATCCTTTTATATATTTGAACATGGCTATCATATCACCCCTTAACCTCCTCTTCTCCAGGCTAAACATGCCCAGCTCCCTTAGCCGTTCCTCATAAGGCATCGTTTCCAGGCCTTTGACCATTTTGGTTGCCCTCCTCTGGACACATTCCAGTTTGTCAGTGTCCTTCTTGAACTGTGGTGCCCAGAACTGGACACAGTACTCCAGGTGAGGTCTGACCAGAGCAGAATACAGTGGCACTATTACTTCCCTTGATCTAGATGCTATACTCCTATTGATGCAGCCCAGAATTGCATTGGCTTTTTTAGCTGCCGCGTCACACTGTTGGCTCATGTCAAGTTTGTGGTCAACCAAGACTCCTAGATCCTTTTCACATGTACTGCTCTCAAGCCAGGTGTCACCCATCTTGTATTTGTGCCTCTCATTTTTTTTGCCCAAGTGCAATACTTTACATTTCTCCCTGTTAAAATTCATCTTGTTTGTTTTGGCCCAGTTCTCTAATCTGTCAAGGTCGTTTAGAAGTGTGATCCTGTCCTCTGGGGTGTTAGCCACCCCTCCCAGTTTGGTGTCATCTGCAAATTTGATCAGGATGCCCTTGAGTCCATCATCCAAGTCGTTGATAAAGATGTTGAATAAGACCGGGCCCAAGACAGAACCCTGGGGCACCCCACTAGTCACTCTTCTCCAGGATGAAGAGGAACCATTGATGAGCACCCTTTGGGTTCGGTCAGTCAGCCAGTTACAAATCCACTGAGTGGTAGCATAGTCAAGACCGCATTTTACCAGCTTCTTTACAAGAATATCATGGGGCACCTTGTCAAATGCCTTGCTGAAATCAAGGTAGGCTACATCCACTGCGTTCCCTTCATCTACCAGGCTTGTAATTCTGTCAAAAAACGAGATCAGGTTAGTCTGACATGACTTATTTTTCAGAAATCCATGCTGACTATTGGTGATCACAGCATTCCTTTCTAGGTGCTCACAGACTGTTTGCTTAATGATCTGCTCCAGAATCTTCCCTGGTATTGATGTCAGACTGACTGGGCGATAATTATTTGGGTCCTCTCTTTTCCCCTTTTTGAAAATAGGGACAACATTTGCCCTCCTCCAGTCTGCCGGGACTTCGCCTGTTCTCCAGGAATTCTCAAAGATGACTGCCAGTGGTTCTGAGATCACATCTGCCAGTTCTTTTAATACTCTTGGATGCAGTTCATCTGGCCCTGGAGACTTGAATACATCTAAACTAGCCAAGTATTCTTGTACTATCTCCTTAGTTATTCTGGGCTGTGTTTCCTTTGCTGAATCATTTGCTCCAAATTCTTCAGGTCGGGCATTGTTCTCTTTATCGGAGAAGACTGAGGCAAAGAAGGCATTGAGGAGTTCAGCCCTTTCTGTGTCCCCTGTTTGCATTTCACCATCTTCTCCTCTGAGTGACCCCATATGAGTAATATGTAATATGAGTAATATGTAAAATAACATATTAGTAAAATTACAGCAATATGAGTAATATGTAAAATAACTAAGCAAGTATTAGAAATCACCCCAGAATTGGCCCTACTAAATGTCTTCCAAGACAATAATTCCCACTCACATCACAAAGAACTCATCACCCACCTACTCTCAGCAGCCAGAAACATCATAACCAGACACTGGAGAAACCTGTCAGGAGTAAGCATGGACCAATGGTACCAAGTAGTATGGGAAACAGCCTTACTAGAAAAATTAACCAATAAACTGAAACTGACACGGGGACAAATAGAAGAAGACGCCTTCACCCCGGTGTGGCTCCCTTTTATCACATATACAGCTCAACAAGACAATGACAAGAATCCACCAATAGCATATGAATCAATATGGCTAACCTGATCCAAAACCACCCAGCCACCCCACTCACACATGGAGTTCACCACAGCCAATCACAAACAACCACACCCTAGGCCAACCCCAACCTCTCTCACCACCAAAGGAACACAAGTGAATAGTAAAGAGGGTGAATGAAACAATCGTTGAGACGGCTAGTGCGCCGGTGGCGGGTAACTCATTCTGAAGCTGACCGGACACGGGTTAGAGCTCAATGTCGAGCCTACCAAGTGGCGGTAGCAACAGCGAAGAAGACTTTCTTCACTGCCTCTATTGCACCTGCAGAAAACAGCAGCAGGAGACTTTTTCAGGTGGTTCACAATTTAGCAGAACCACCTGCTACATTGGGGCCCAGTATGGGCCACATGATCTCCTGCAATGATTTTGCAAAGTTTTTTGCAGATAAAGTCGCTCAGATTCGGGAAGAGATAGACTCCACCGTAGTAGCAGGGCCAGGGCAGGAGAGTGCTAGAGTACTGTCTAGTCAAGTTGCGAGGGATCAATTCCAATCTGTTACCTTCGAGGATGTGGACAGGCTGCTTGGACGAGTGAAACCAACCACCTGTCTCCTTGATCCTTGCCCATCCTGGCTTATAATAGCTTGCCGGGAAGGGCTGGGCGATGGGCTCCATGGGGTGGTGAATGCTTCTCTCTGTGAGGGAGCCTTCCCAGACCCGCTGAAAGAGGCGGCTATCAAACCGCTTCTTAAAAAAAAATCTTTAGATGCTGCCAATTTGGCCAACTATTGCCCCGTCTCAAATCTTCCATTCTTGGGCAAGGTGATTGAGCGAGTGGTTGCTGAACATCTCCAGGCACGCCTGGAAGAAGCGGACCATTTGGATCCCTTCCAGTTGGGATTCAGGCCTCATCATGGGACTGAAACTGCCTTGGTCGCACTGGTCAATGATCTCCGGCGGGCTAGAGACAAAGGTGAGAGCTGTTTCCTAGTTCTGCTGGATCTCTCAGCGGCGTTTGATAGCATCGACCATAGCATCCTTCTGGACCGTCTTGAGGGGCTGGGAGCTGGGGGCACTGTTATACTGTGGTTCCGCTCCTTCCTCCTGGGCCGTGTTCAGAAAGTGGTGGGGGGGGATGAGTGTTCAGACCCCTGGGCTCTCACTTGTGGGGTGCCTCAGGGTTCTGTCCTCTCCCCATGCTTTTCAACATCTACATGCAGCCGCTGGGAGAGATCATCAGGGGGTTTGGGCTGGGTGTTCATCAGTATGCGGATGATACCCAGCTCTACCTCTCTTTCAAATCAGAATCAGTGAAGGCGGTGAAGGTCCTGTGTGAGTGTCTGGAGGCGGTTGGAGGATGGATGGTGGCTAACAGATTGAGGTTGAATCCTGACAAGACAGAAGTACTGTTTTGGGGGGACAGGAGGCGGGCAGGTGTGGAGGACTCCCTGGTCTTGAATGGGGTAACTGTGCCCCTGAAGGACCAGGTGCGCAGCCTGGGAGTCATTCTGGACTCACAGCTGTCCATGAAGGCACAGGTCAATTCTTTGTCCAGGGCAGCTGTCTACCAGCTCTATCTGGTAAGCAGGTTGAGACCCTACCTGCCCACGGACTGTCTCGCCAGAGTGGTGCATGCTCTAGTTATCTCTCACTTGGACTACTGCAATGCGCTCTATGTGGGGCTACCTTTGAAGGTGACCTGGAAACTACAACTAATCCAGAATGCGGCAGCTAGACTGGTGACTGGGAACGGCCGTCTTGAAAGACCTACACTGGCTCCCAGTACATTTCCGAGCACAATTCAAAGTGTTGATATTGACCTTTAAAGCCCTAAACGGCCTCGGTCCAGTATACCTGAAGGAGCGTCTCCACCTCCATTGTTCTGCCTGGACACTGATGTCCAGCGCCAAGGGCCTTCTGCCGGTTCCCTTGCTACGAGAAGCCAAGTTACAGGGAACCAGGCAGAGGGCTTTCTAGGTAGTGCCACCCGCCCTGTGGAACGCCCTCCCACAAGATGTCAGAGAGAAAAATAACTACCAAACTTTTAGAAGACATCTGAAGGCAACCCTGTTTAGGGAAGCTTTTAATGTTTAAAAGTTATTGTATTTTATGTTCTGTTGGAAGCCGCCCAGAATGGCTGGGGAAACCCAGCCAGATGGGTGGGGTATAAATAATAAATTATTATTATTATTATTATTATTATTATTATTATTATTATTATTATTATTACCTGCACAAGCGACGCTGACACAAAACCCCGCACATACATTAAGTAAAATAGAAACATCGCCACCTGACCCCACCCCCACTTACCATTCCCCCCCACCTCTTTCCCCCTTCCTAATGCAACACTAATGTGTCAACAAATGAAACTGATCTGTAGAAAATGTAACTTGGAAAAAGAGATGTTGCACATACTTTTGTAAACTAAGAAATCTTTAATAAAAAACACATGCTTTTTTTAAAAAAACAACACTCTGCGCACGCAGCGTGAGTGCCATAGTTGTTGGCGGTCTGATATGGCTATTCAAAGCACAGATGCTTTCAGTTGATGCCACTGCTCCTTCAGTTTCGTCTTTGTATGACTGGAAGCAAAAATGCAGTTGATGGCATTGTAGGAGATTTCCCAGATCTGTGCTTTGGACAGTTGGAATGTGTCTGCAAGCAGCTGGTACTCCTGGCTCAGGTCAGTCGCAAAAACCCCCTTGTCGTCCGTCTGGCAGTAAAAGAAAATAGTAAAAGGGTTAATTTTATGGGCTTTGGGCACTTAAAGGACTGCATCACAGACTGTTTTCCTAGCCAACAATGTAGCCTACCTTCCAAAAATACTTTATATATCAACTTTTTGTTCCTGATGTCCCTGCTGAGGCCTGTTGCTTGTGAGGCTGGAAGGGCGTGGGGTGTGGGAGGTGCCGGAAAGGCCATTATGGGATGGCTCAACCACGAGGGGCAAGCAGAACTTCCATGTGAATGCTGCTTGCTAGATACCAAGTAGAGGGGAGGCTGTTGCCTTCATGCCCTGTTCATGGACTTCCTGGAGGTAGCATGGTGTAAAGGTTGGAGTGTTGGGCTAGGACCTGGGAGACCAGGGTTCGAATCCCCACTCGGCCATGAAGCTCTCTGGGTGACCTCGGGCCTTTCAGCCTAGCCTAACTCACAGGGTTGTTGTGCGGAGTAAAAATGAGGACGCCACCTTGAACTTATTGGAGAGGAAAAGTGGGCTATCAGTGTAATAAATAAATATCATTTGATTGGCTATTGTGGGAAATCAGAACGCTGCAACAGATGGCTCCTCCTGATCTGGCAGGGCTCATCTTCTTCTGACAGAGAAGCAAGGCTATTACAACATGTCAAGGGGGGGGGAGGAGGTGTCTCCCTATGCAGTGGTGTCCAAACTTTTTTCAAAGAGGGCCAGATTTGATGAAGTGAAGGGCCATGAGCTTTTTTTTAGGATTGAAGTTGTTGAGGGTTTTTTTTAGGATTTTACCCCAGGAAATAAACTGCCATAGGGGTCAGATTAAACCAACCGGCGGGCAGATTAGGCCCCTGAAGCAGACTTTGGACATGCCTGCCCTATTGTTTTTGAAGAGGTTCTCCACCCTGACATCTTTGTGTGTCTGGATAACGCAGAGTGCCTTACGCAAAGCACGATGGGATGACCCAGGTTGTACCAGAATCCGAAGTGGTGTTGGTCGCTAGAAGGCACCGTCTGGCTTTTGAGGTTTGACGTCAGGCAGAGTTCTGAGGAAGACGAGAGAAGTCTGGTTCAGAAGGGGTCAAACGGGGAGAGCAAGCATGGGAAGGCCACCTAAAGCGGACATGGTCACCTCGCACGAGCAAAGTATAGCAGTGAAGACAAAGAAGCAGACCCTAGTGTGAAGGCTTTGGTGTTGCTTAAATTGTGTCTGCGGACTCAACGTGAGATGGTGTCAGTAGTGGCATGTGGCCCAGCCCACCTCAGACCTCCTGGGAGGAAGCACTGGCTTGAGAGGCTTCCACATGGAAACTGGCCCTGCATTAAAGAAAGGCTTTTCCCAGTGGAAGTGTCCCCAAATCCCCTTGTGAAGCTAGAAACAGCATGTCTGGTGTGGACGTTGTGAAGAAGGAAGAAGAGAACCAACGGCGCTCAGCACCGGCCACCTTCCTCCCCTCCTCTCACCAGGGACTGGCCTCCACCGGGCCTGAGAAAATGCTGCTGCAGCCACAGTTGTCATGGTAACCGCAGTTGAGCTCTGCCAACCAAAGGCGAAATGGCAAAGGAAAAGTGAATCCCAAGGACCCTCCATCTTTCCTTCAACGCCTTTCCTTACCTAGGGGTGTGCGATTTTGCCGAACCAGCTGCACAAGATCCCCTGAGGCCAATGATGAAGAATGAAGAAATGTACCGTGTCCAATTCTGTCAGGTGGCAGGCCCAGGAGAAGCCTGGTCTCCTCTTCCTGGTTTGGGATCTGAGAGAAGACACATGGATTAACTATGCACTGTCTTTTGACCGTCCTCAACCCACCATTCAGCTTTGCTGGAGGACCCTCTTGGGTTCCAGTATCTTGAGGAAGGAAGAACCCCCCCCCCCCCGTGTTGCCCTTCTGCCCACTGTGCATAATCTGATGGGCCTTTGCTGTGATGCCCCGGCGCTCACCTTCAACCCCTCAATGCATTTGGTCACCCACTGCACACCTTTTCTAGTTCTATGAGCTGAAATAACCAGACCAACCAACCAGAACAAGAGCCCATAAGATCTATTGCAGGTTTTTTGGAAATAGTACGTAGTATATAAATGTTTGTTTTATTAAAACGCAAAATCAAGTGTACAACAAAATCAGCACAGAAAACATGTGTGAAATGTTGAAGCAGAGATGGGTACAGAGACATCAGTCAATACATTCCATAGTTTTGGCAAAAGAGAAATTCTAACAAGTCTGTAAAAATCAAAACACCATAAAGATGGATACCCCTTATTTTCCAGAGGGATGAGGTGCCTTTCCAGCAAAGCTCAGTTTGTGAAGCTCTACATGTATTCCTTCATTTCACTGCATTATTCACAGCTATTTATAGGGGAGGCAGGGAAAGCTACGTGCTCTGGTCCCAATCCTGATCAATATTTGTAATGTGTATGGGTTGCTCATGCGTAAGTTGCCGCCTCTCCAGGCTTTGTTGCCTTGCTAAACCTTTCAGTCTGGACAGCCCTTCACTTCGTGGCTGCCTCAGTCGCTAGCAGAATCCGTCAGTGGGCGTTTCTTAAATCTTTTCCAACATAAAAGTTGTTTGACACCCAGTCTCCTCCTACTCTCTCTGCGCGGAAGTCTTCTGCGCAGGGTGGGCGTGGGTAGCGGAGGACCCGTGCTCTCCCCGCTGGTGTCCGGTGAAGAGTCCTGGAGCCCTCTCGCTGATTCCCCCATCAGCCCCTCTATATCCCTGGTGTAGGGCTGATTTGCTTCCCCATCTGCGGAGCTGCCTCTTTCCCTGCTGGGCCCTTCTCCAGCATCATTTGAGAGCCTTCCCTCCGCCTCTAGCTCCGATGTCAGTTCCCTGACAATATTGCATCCATCACTACTATTTAAAAAAGCCTAGACATATTAAATGCAATCGCACACTGAATGCAAATAATTGTTTGTCCCTCTCCAAAATCAATTAGGATCCATCACCTCTCAGTTGAAGGTAGACTAGCCCTCTTGGTTAACCTATTCTGCTAAGTTCCATTTGTCCCTCACCATCTCCCTTTGAACACAGAAATATCAGCAGGGAAATGATAAGGGGGGGACGACGACAAAAACTGGAGATTGAAAAAAGGAGGGGAGGAATGCCTAACGAGGTATAGAACAAAAAAAAGACAAATTCTGAAACCAGTTGTGTACAGCTGATGAACATGATTGCAAAAATGTATAAATTATTGTCGAAATTTTAAATGCAAGAAGAACAAATTAAAGTATGCATGATCAAATGGGTGAGAAATTGTGGGTATAACATACAAACGGAACAGCGGTGAAATGTGTGAACTAAAGGGTTAAAATAGACACTGTTATAAAAGGAAACTTTAATAAAACGATGTACCATTGATATTTAACACCTGAGAAACTATTTAGAATGTATAAAATATCCCCAATACTTGTTGGAAATGTAAAGAACATGAAGGGACAGTCTATCACGCTTGGTGGACATGTGAAAAAAGCCAATAACTTTAGGTACACATAAACAGAAGACAGGAGTGCCTGGCGTGCTCTGGTCCATGGGGTCACGAAGAGTCGGACACGACTAAACGACTAAACAACAACAACAACTCATAAACAATGATAGGGAGAATTTTGAAGGCTAACTTTCAATTGAGCCCAGAACTCTTCCTGCTGGGACTTATGGATATACAAAAAAGAAAAAGGGGGGGAAAAGACTATGGAACGTTGTTCCAATATATGATTAGGACAGTGAAACTTATATACACAAAGATTGAAAGATTAATCATTACCAACAATGGAGGAATGGTTATTAAAATTATTAGACTTAGCTGAGATGGCAAAATTGACATGCTTAATCAGAGAAAAGTCATTGTTAAGTTATTAAAGATTGGAAAGCTCTCATAGACCTTTTGCATGAAATAATGGGATTTTGGTTTGAAGGCTGAAGATAATGTTGGTTTATAGAAAGTAGTCATGCTGGGGATTATATTGGAGTGGATGAGTTGAATAATGTTTATATATTTTGCTGACAGATGAAGAATTGTAAGTTCCTTAGTTTCTTAACTTTAATTTTCTTGTTCTCTCTCTCTTCCTTTCTTTTGTATCTGTGTTTTTATCTAAAGTAATGTTTTAGTCTGAATAAAAAAGATATGTGATAATAAACTTTGTATCTCTCTTTTTAAATTCTAATAAAATTGATTCAAACAAGAAGTAGATGATATACCCACAGACAGGTACTCCAGCTTGCCGTTTCACGCTGCCAGCTTGAAGGAGGAAATACAAAGGTTTGGGAAAAGATCAAGGATCCCTCCATTGCCTCCTCCTCTCCCCTCCACTGTCACCTGGGGGCAGCCATATCCTCAGACCATGGGTAGGCAAACTAAGGCCAGGGGGTCAGATCTGGCCCAATCGCCTTCTAAATCCGGCACGTGGATGGTCTGGGAATCAGCGTGTTTTTACATGAGTAGAATGTGTGCTTTTATTTAAAATGCATCTCTGGGTTATTTGTTCATAGGAACAATTCATAGGAATTTGTTCATCCCCACCCCTCCAAATATAGTCCACCCCCTCAAGGTCTGAGGGACAGTGGACCAGCCCCCTGCTGAAAAAGTTTGCTGGCCCCTGCCTCAGACTGTCCCAGTGGGAGAGACAGAAAGCAGGGCTAACTCCATCAGGGACCTTGTTCCCTGAACTAGGCCGGCTGGCCAATACAGGAACTGCTATTTAGAAACTGGTGCCTCCGCTTTGATTTTCCTCTTCCCTCCCTGTCCCTTTCCCCTTGCGTGTTGTGTTTTTTAGATTGTAAGCCTTGTAGCAAGCCACTTACAGATACTACTAATTTATTTATTTATTGCCCATGCACAGTTCCCATGTGGCCAGTGCAAACTGAACAAGTGGCCCCTACACAGGTGGGGCTGTCACACTGCGGCTTTGCAGCAGAAGCGGAGGCCATGGTGGCCTGCCAGTGCTGCGCTGATGGCAAAGACAACCTGCCTTCCAGGTGACACAGGGAACCCTACACACATCACTAAAAAAAAAATTAATCCTGGTGCCACATTTAGCCTGAGAAGCTGCTCAGTGAGCAAGTCCCTGCAGCAGAATGTTACCTCCGAAAGATGCAACGCCAGCTTCAGCCCGGCTTTTTTCGCTTCTAAGAGAGGCTCCAGAAAGTCCTTGCCATGACCTGCCTTGAAGGTAAAGCAAAAATATAACTTAGGAAAGAAGTTTACATAATTATGCAAGTCGTGGAGAATGTGGAGAGAGAAAAGTCTCCCCCCCCCCCCGCCACTTCATAAGGCTAGAACTCGTGGGCAGCCAGAGAAACCGAATGTTGGGAGGATTCAGGACAAAGCGCCTCTTCAAACAGCACAGAGTTAAACTATGGAAATTAAAGGTAAAGGGACCCCTGACCACTAGGTCCAGTCGTGGCCGACTCTGGGGCTGCGGCGCTCATCTCGCTTTACTGGCCGAGGGAGCCGGCGTACAGCTTCTGGGTCATGTGGCCAGCAGGACTAAGCCGCTTCTGGCGAAACCAGAGCAGCGCACGGAAATGCTGTTTACCTTCCCGCCAGAGCGGTACCTATTCATCTACTTGCACTTTGACGTGCTTTCAAACTGCTAGGTTGGCAGGAGCAGGGACCGAGGAACAGGAGCTCACCCCGTCACGGGGATTCGAACCGCCGACCTTCTGATTGGCAAGCCCTAGGCTCTGTGGTTTAACCCACAGCGCCACCTGTGTCCCTAAACTATGGAACTTGGGTGGCTTTAAAAAAGGAGTTGGACAAATTCATGGAGGAGGAGGGGCTCTGAAGGCTCCTGGCCATGAGGGCTCTGCTCTGCCTCCAGAATCAAGAGGCAGTAATGCTTCTGAATGCCAGTTCCTGGAGGTGAGTCTTGTGCTCAAATCCTGCTTGCAGGTTTGGCACAGGCACCTGGTTGGCCACTGTGAGAACAGGATGCTGGGCTAAATGGGCCATTGGCCTGATCCTGCAGGCTCTTCTTAGGTTCTTAAGATACAGGTGAACAGAAGCCTTAACACAGCCTCCACCAACCTGGTGCCCTCCAGCTGTTTTGCATTACTCCTCTGCTCAGCTTGAGCCAGCACAGTCCCAGCACCCACTTCTTTGTCTATTTCCCGCCATCCACCCGAAGGTCCCAAGGCAGGTCACAACACTCATGGTTTAAAGCAGGTTGGCGAAGGCTGGCTTGAATCACGATAGAAACATATGATAATTTGGGCGATGGCAGAGGTGATTATTTCTTCTTTTTAAAGAAAGCTTACTGAAGGGTTTCCACTGAGGTCCAAGCCTACCACCACTCCATCTGTGGAATGCAGGAAATCTTCGGCCAGTTTGACTGTTTCCTTGGCAGCTGTTTGTCCTCCTCTTCTATCCACAGATAACAGAAACCTAGAATATGGATAGCCATATTACTGCAGAAGTAACAACCATTAGCTCACAAATGAGGATTGTGATGTAGGAACTGGTCCAGGTTGAAAACTGTACAGCGGCAGCCAACTTCTTTTCCTGCTCAAGTGAATGCAATTAGCTCCTCTCGCAGAAAAGGCCAGGGAGACAGGGCAAACACCAGATAAGCTCAGGGAATCCTTCGCTGGAGATTCAGCACTAGAAGCAGTGGCATTTAAAACAAAAGGAGTCTGGCTAACAAACTTAAGTAAAGGTAAAGGTACCCCTGACCATTAGGTCCAGTCGCGGACAAGTCTGAGGATGCGCACGCATCTTGTTCTATAGGCTGAGGGAACCGGCGTTTGTCCGCAGACAGAATGACTAAGCCACTTCCGGCGAACCAGAGCAGCGCATGGAAACGCAGTTTACCTTCCCACTGGAGTGGCAGCTGTTTATCTACTTGCACTTGACGTGCTTTTGAACTGCTAGGTGGGCAGGAGGTGGGACCGAGCGACGGGAGCTCACCCTGTCACGGGGATTCGAACTGCTGACCTTCCAATTGGCAAGCCCAAGGCTCTGTGGTTTAGACCACAGCGCCACCCATGTATCGCTTACAAACTTACCTAACATCTATATCCAAGCCATCTTCCTTGCATTGCCTTACACCCTCAAGTACAGCTTCCACATAGGTCCTCTTGGTCATACCTATGAAGAGAAGATCTGTATTCCTTTCAAACAGAAGGTATAAAGTGTTTGTGACACACACACACAAAACCCTAGGGTTTTGTTTCCTCGACCTCAGCCATACCCCAATCCATATATCACTAAAGGTCAGGTCACAACTGACCCCCCCCCCGCCGCTTTCTTTTCACAGCACTCAAGCACAGATGCAGGCTGGACATTTGCCAAGCCAGGGTTGCACTACTGCAGAAAGCCACTGGGGTCAAAACATGGCGGGGCTTTAGCTCCACCCTGAAAGCCAGGAGGTTCCAGGAAAGGGCACGAGATGAGGCTGTTCATACCCGGCCCAGTCCAGTCCGGCCCACTGCACCAAAAACTTCTCCATGCCATTTAGTTATTAAGATGTGTGCTCTCGTATAGTCTCGTTTCTTCAGCTTGTGAGATGCCTTGATATAGTAATGTAGAAAGCTGGTCTATCCCAATTAAAAAGGGAAATGAAATGAAATAAATAAAATCTATTCCCAATAGTCATGGACTGCTTTTCACCCTAGATGAGGAATCTAGGTGGGGAACCTCCATCAGCCCTGGCCTCCCCTTTGGCCCCCAAGGGCATTTTAGGGAAGCGCTCCCCCCCCCCCGCGCCTTATCATGTCAGCTGTCAAGCGGGTAAGGGAGGGGCTTCAAGGCAAGACCTGGAGCTTGAAGTGAGCTGGAGCAAGAAGTGCTCCCCCCTGACCTCAGCTGGTGGGGGGGGAGAACATGCCTTGCTCAAGAAGGGGGGGGAGCACTTCTCCCTCACACAGCTGCCTTTTTCAACTGATGTTTTCATAATAATTTATTTTATTTGTAGTTTTGCTAAGTGTTTTTTTAAAAAATGCAAGCAACCTTGAGTATGTTTTCTGTAAAGTGAAAAATAAATTGTTTCACGGAATGCATGTATGTGGAAAGCAATGCCCCATCTTGGAAGGGAGTGGCTGTTGTGAGGTATTTGGATGTTCCACTCTCCCCAAATCCTGGAGAACTTGGGGGTGGAGGTGCTTAGTGGCAAAGAGCAGGCAATTATAAATTGAAAGGGAAATCCATTTGTCACCCGTGGTCGGCTCATCTCTGGGCGTGCTCCTTAGCTCTAGGTACTTGACTCCATCAGCAGCAAATTCCTGGACAACATCTTTCATTACCTGAAATTATAGCGGTATTTTGAACCTAAAGGATATTTGCAAAGCACACTGCTATCATTTCAAAGCTTTAACACACATTCCCCCCAGGGAAAAATCAAATCTCAAATTCACTCACATACCTGGTTCCATGAATCTATTTTTCAGAAATAATTCTTTTATCATCATGAAATATAAATATATGCAAAATCTAGGATATAAAAGTTATGCTTCATATACAATTCATTTACAACCCTAACACTTCAAAAATATTGTAATGTGAATTGTGAAATAGTAGGACATGAGTTTGTATTCATCTCCATGCCTCTAAAAAGACTCCATCCATTAAGAATTCTTTTTATTAATGATTGGAATTCAGCTACCTGCCACTTCACCAATTTTTAATAATTGCTCCAGCTGCCAAACCTTATTTAATCACACCTTACTTGCTAATATTTTTCTGTTTCTTCAGTTCTTTGCAATGATCAGCTCTCCACCAGTCTCAAAACAGCAGACACAAGTCAGCCTGAAATCCTGTTCAGCCAGTAAGCTCCCTGGGTGATCTTTGGCCAGTGATGATCACCGAGTCTAAACCTGCTCTGCTCCAAGGATAACGTCTGAGCTGGGAAGGGCAAGAGATGGCTGCGTGCCCCACTCTGAGCTCCTTAAAGGGAAGGGTGGAAGAAAAGCAGAAATATATGTAAGTAATACACCCAGAGTACAAAACAAAAAACAACCCCATGCGTGGCCAGTGATTGATTCCTTTTCATCATCAGCAAAAGATTAATTCTATTCTATTCTTTGTATTTACTTTCTGCATTTCTATTCCACCTTCTTTCCTCCAAAGAGCTCACGGTGGTCTGGCTAGTTCTCCCCACCCCATTTCATCCCCCCAACATCCCTGTGCTACGCAAGGCTGAGAGGCAGCAACTGGCCAAAGGTCACACACCAAGCTTCATGGCTGAGGAGAGATTTGAACCTTGGTCCAACACTCGAAGCACCACACCAGAGGTTGGCAACCTAAGGCCCATAGGCCACAAGCGGCCCATGGGGATCATTTAACTGGCCCATGGATCCCCCCCCCCCCGCTCAGTTGGCTCCTGTGTGCCACGCTAAACCAACGCGGAGCAGAGCAGGGACCACCTTCTGCGATGCTGGCCGGCTTGCCATTGCCTGCAGGAAGCTCCATGCGATGAGAGCACACATTAAAATTAAGTTTGAGTTAGCGTACCATTAATATGTCTTCAGTCCTATTGGTAATCTGATGGATGATCTGGAACATCTGAAAACACCTAAAGAAAGAAAAGAGAATTGCAATGAATAGGAATTCATCAAAACAAAGGGAAAAGTGGCACACTCCCCCAAAATCGGCTTTTTGAACTCGTTTCCAGAGATCACCTTTGTTTCAAATAGATTTCTGCATTTATCATGCATCCCTTCCCACACGCATGCACCTCTGAATTAAATGTACACATAAAAGGAATATTAAATATATAAATGTTATATATATAAATAAATATAAATTATAAAAGGGAAGACAATTTGTCCTCAGCATTATAATCTAAAAAGACTCAGCACAAAAGGAAAATGGATAGGGAGGGAGGAGGAAAGAAACAAACCTAAAGTTCAAGCTCTTACAAGTTGTTCTAATGACCAGCTGAGATGAAAGCATTCAAGGAACAGAGCTGGTCCCTTGGATGCCAATGCAGAGGTCCTCATCTCTTCTCTGCTACAGCCTGACGCTGCCACTTAAGAGCACATGGAGGAGTTAATTATGCAGCGCAGGAGGAACAGGAGTGCCAAACAACGAGTTTGGTTGGGAATTAGGGGGTGAGGATGCAGAATCAGGTCTGTGCTTCAAGGCCAAAGTTGCAGCACAGGGATTTCTCCTTGCATCTAAAGAGCAACACACATCCATCTGACCAACAGGTGCAGAGGGTGGGATTGGGATATGCTGTGGGAGGAGGCAGCCAGGCAGATGCTTCACCTAAGAAATTCCAGCGCGGGCTCAGACTTGAGACATACTCACTCTTCCAGGCTTCTTCTCTTGCCCTTGTCAATCATGGTCATTCCATGAGGAACCTGAAGGTCTGGTTTCCGGGCCATCAATCTCTTCATGGTAGCAGAACTGATGGAGCCATTCAGGTGGGCGTGCAGCTCCTAATTCAGAAGCAAATACCTGCTCAACTCTCCCCAAATTTCATTAGAAACATTTTTAAAACACCCCCTCCCCCCCTACCAGTTCCCTCTCTTCCTTAACCTTAAGCTGTCAGTTCTTATTTCTGGCCGCCTGCGCAACACAAGAGCAGGGGACTTTTTTAGGGCCGCATTCTCCTCTGGACAGCCTTCTGGGGGCCACAAGAAGTAGAAGCGGTTGGATCAACAACAGTTGATAGCTCCAAGATGCTTCGCAGGAGGAAATTCCTCAATGGGATACATAAATTCTCTCTCATCATCCATCGGAACTGACTGGCAATAGGTTCATGAAAGACAAAAATAATTCTTTTTTACAGAACAAGCCATTCATTACAGAATTAACTGCAGGCCGTGATGGTCACTCCCTCGGGTGGCTAAAAATGGAGGGCTAGCGAGTGTAAGAAGCTGTCTTACACCAAGACCGTGACGGGATTGGGACCGCGGACTCGCCAGAGCTCCTTCCAGGCGGGAGACCCCCCGCCCCTGAGCCGGGCCCCGGGCCCAGACGCTCCCGGGAAGGCGGCGGGCGACTCGCGGGCCTTGGCCCTTCGTTCTCGGCAGGCCGCCTTCTCCCGCGCCTCCTTCCAGGCCCGCACTCGGGCAGGCCAGCTCCGGCCTCTCCCTCCCCGCCACGCCGCCCGGCTCTCGCCTCGCCCAAAGCCGCGAAGCCGCCGCTCCCCGCAGGCCCCCTCTCCCGCCCCGGCCTCACCACTTTGGGAAGCTCCCGGTAGAAGCCGCGCGCTCCCGGGGGCTCCGCCGCCATCGCCGCGCCTCGCCCGGCCCGCAGCAGCGCCGCCTCCCGGCCCCGCGCCGCCCAGTCCCAGAGCAGCCCGCGGGGCGACCCAAGGCAGGCTCGCCAAAGGAGCCGGATCTTGCACGTGCACTCTTTCGCAAAGTGACTCTCAGGTCACGTATCACATCCGCTTTGCTGTGCGACTATGGCACCAAAATATGGGTCAGTCCCACAGATGCTCTGGGTTTTTTACAGCCCCCCCCCCTGCATCATTACACCAGAAAGACCACCGGCCAGAGGTTTGCTGCATCCCCACTGCACACAAAAGCTGAGCATCCACGTGGCTTTACAGGAGGCCAGGCAGGGCTGCTGCTTTGGTGCTCAGCACGAGAGGAGAAAAGGCCTGCAATGGCTGGGAGAGGTAAAGGTAAGACTCCGGGAGAGCTAAGGCCTGTCGAATTTGATACCGGGGTGCCATCTCAGTTTTCAGGCCGAGGGAGCCCCTAATGGCTGGGAGAACAGAGCTGCAAGTGCAGTTGTGAAAGACATGGGAGTCTTCCCTCCCTTTCTCCCATCAGCCTTAGAAGGCTTTTGCCCCACCGATTCTTATTCTTACAGGATACAGTGGTACCCCAGGTTACATAAGCTTCAGGCTACAGATTCTGCTAACCCAGAAATAGTACCTCGGGTTAAGAACTTTGCTTCAGGATGAGAACAGAAATCGTGCTCCGGCGGCTAAAGTGGTGCTTCAGGTTAAGAAGAGTTTCAGGTTAAGTACGGACCTCTGGAACGAATTAAGCTCGTAACCCGAGGTACCACTGTATGGGAGTCATAATGTTAACTTTGGGTCCTCCCAAGTTTTATATCTGAGGACAAAGCAGCAGAAGTCTCTGTGTTAATTTAATGGCTCTAGCCAAGTCTGCTTTTCTATACAGTGCTTGCCTCCCAACCACCCTACCTTTGATCAGCATTGCTGTGGCAGGTGTCTGGTGGGCTATAAATACAAGCGAAACTCAAAAAATTAGAATATTGTGGAAAAGTTCGTTTATTTCAGTAATTCAACTTAAAAGGTGAAACTAGACATGCAAAGCGAGATATGTCAAGCCTTTAATTGTTACAATTGTGATGTACGCCATAAACATCACAATTATAACAAATAAAGGCTTGACATATCTCGCTTTGCATGTCATGAGTCTATCTCATATATTAGTTTCACCTTTTAAGTTGAATTACTGAAATAAATGAACTTTTCCACAATACTCTAATTTTTTGAGTTTCACCTGTAAAAGGCTTCACTGTACAGCTTAAGAAGAGGAGTCTGGATTTGATATCCCGCTTTATCACTACCCAAAGGAGTCTCAAAGTGGCTAACATTCTCCTTTCCCTTCCTCCCCCACAACAAACACTCTGTGAGGTGAGTGGGGCTGAGAGACTTCAGAGAAGTGTGACTGGCCCAAGGTCACCCAGCAGCTGCATGTGGAGGAGTGGGGAAGCAAACCCGGTTCCCCAGATTACCAGTCTACCACTCTTAACCACTACACCACGCTGGCTCTCAAGTCCAGGTGCATGCCCCTCCACTATACAAATGGCGGATTGAGCAGATGAGACCAATGGGTCCAATGGTAAAAAAGGTGCCGTACACGGAAGTGAGCCCATTAGGAAAAGAAAAAGCATTAAAGGAAATATGTGTGGTGAAAGAAAATTTTATTAGTCATTGTATTAGAAGACTCAACTTCTAAGGTTATCTAGCAATAACAATGTAACATTCAGTCCCGAGGGAGCCAAAGTATCAAGTTAAATTAACACATACACTGCATGTACCGTTCTCGGAAATAAAAAATAACTGAATGCAGGAGATAAACACATGTAATAAACATTTTAAATCTGCTGCTCAATGGATTTACTTAGGGCGTAACAGAAAGATACTTTCTCTCCTTTTCTTCCTCTTCTTTATTTTCTTCCTTTTTTCTTATTTCTCTCCTCTAGATTAGTTTGGCTTTTATTCTATTTTATGTTGAAAACATTTAATAAAAATTGATGATAAAAAGGGAACTTGCTAGACATGTAGTGAATTAGTTTACATCTGTCCAAGAAACAGAACTGCACAACTTAAAACACCTTTTTTCATAGAAAAAAAATTAAGTGCATTTAAAAAGCCAAAAGGAAACAAACTCCAGAAAAAGCCCCATCATCCAATGAGCCATTCATTTATTTCACCTTAAGTTAAAGGCAGTCTAAGTACAGATGCTGTACATTAAATATATGTGAAATATGGAACAAGTTCTCCTAGGTGTGTTTGTGTGTTTCCAAGTGCAATCCATCTCTGACGTTTCTTGCATTGATGGTTAGATGTAAAGTGAGCCGTCAGCAGGGCCCACATAACCAACGCCTATGAGCAGTACATCTATGAGAGTCCAGATTCCCAGGCCTCCAAAGCTGAAAAGTTTGCCCAGACCTTCTCTCCACTGGCCCAAGTAGAAACGATCAGCTCCAAAACCGCCAAGTGTGATGCTGCAAATACAACACAATTATGTCTGAGAAGCCGTCCAAATCCAGACACCCATTACTGATGCCAGCAGCAAAGCATTTAAATTATTTGTACCTGACAAATAGCATAATGAAGTTAATTAACACTGACTTAAAAAATCATCTACTTTAAATGAGCCTACTAGTGATATAATTTTTTTAAAATGAAAACTTTGCACTTATTTTTACAGTTTAACACAAAATACTGGTAGAATCCCATTCTGCTTTCAAGACTCAGGACAGGCAGCAGGCTTCAGAACTGCCTGAAGACAAAATAAAGTAACCAGGCTCCCTTGACCAGCTTAACCAAACATCCAGTCCAAAAAAGAAAGTATTTTATTTAGAAAGCAGGTAATCCTATTCCTACCTTAAAGCCAAGGCAGTTGACCATTTATAGCCTCCTGTCCAGTTGCAATAAAGCATCTTGGGGAAAGTACGGTTACCTTAAAATAAACAGACATTGAAATCATAAAGCCAAGACCACAAACAGGAATAGTGCTGCACAGTGGCGTAGTGTGGGGGGTGCAGGGGGGACTGGCCGCACCAGGCGCAACATCTGGGGGTTAGGGTTAGGGGGCGTAAATCCACGGGTTAGGCGGCGCAAATTACTTGCCTTGCCCCGGGTGCTGACAACCCATGCTACGCCACTGGTGCTGCAGTGTGTGCTTTGAAATTATCTTAATTGATCTTATTGCAAAAACTGTGACAAATACTTTACAGCCCTGATTTAAGAGTGATATAGGCTCATCTGTTATCAGTGTTGCATCTTTCCCCTTTTTATTCATTAGTATTATTTTTTGCATTTCTCCCAAGTCTGGTATTTTTGCCCCCAAAACATCTGTTAGAATTTTATAGAATTCTTCAGGGACACCATCTTACTCAGGCATTGCTTACCCAGACAATGAATATGATCCCGCACCGTGCAATTGGCACTATATCGTTCTCGTGGACAAGAGACCGTTTTGCAGTTTGTAGGATTGGAACAGACATAATCTGATGGAGGGAGCTGCCAGCAAAGCTGGCAAGTCATGTTGATTGTGAAAGTTTCTGGGCGATTGTTTTTCTCATCCTGCATGAGAATCAGAAATCTTAACTCACCCTTCCAGAAATAATACACAGGTTAACCAGAGAGCACTTACTGGAGTGTGACAGAATCACCAAATACACTTGATTTTTTGGAAGCTGAGAGCACCTAAGTTCTAGATACTTTTACTAAATTAAGCAAGCACAAAGTCAAACACATGAGCTGTTATGTGCCAAAAAAGAAAAGTCCTGTGGGAATATACTGAAGCATAAGCTTTCCTGGATTAGACTTCAACAGGTGCATGAAGGTTCACCCTCAGCTGGTGTAGCTGCATGCATTATTTGAGGAAAGTGATTGTCTAGACTCATTCCAATCTGGGTTAGTGACTGACTCTACCTTGGGTGCCCTAATGAGGGAAGGACCTGGCTGCTTCTGCTTGATCTCTCACCTGCTTCTGATACAAGGGAGCATGGCATCTGCCTATACTCTCTGAAAGAAATGAGTATCAGGGGCATTGCTCTGGTCTCCTCTTCAGGGACAGTTCCAGCAGACGGCATTTAATAGTGTTTCTCAGCCCCTAGGCTCTTGAGCTGTGAGGTGCCACAGTGCACTATGTAGTCCCCAATGCTATTTAACATCTATATGAAGCCATTAGGAGTGGTCATTAGGAGATATGGAGCAAGGTGTCATCAGTACACTGATAAACCCAGCTCTCTTTCGCCGTAACATCTGAATCAGCAGAGGCTGTGCAAGCCCTGGGTCAGTGCCTGGGTGCAGTGGTGGGCTGGATAGCAGCCAACAGACTGAGTCTGAATCTTGACAAGACCAATGCACAATTTGTGAACACTTATTGAGTCCGTGTAATTGGTCAATTGCCTGCTTTGGGTAAAGAATGTACTTCCTCTGAAGGAGAGGGCTTGTTGTCCGGGAGTCTCCTGGATCCGTCTGTCACTAAGGTGACCTTAGTGGCTAGGAATGCCTTCTAACAGCTTTGGCCATTTCTAGACTGTGGCAGCTGGACCATCGTAGGTCATGCACCAAGGACCTCCCAATTGGTTTAGACCAGGGGTGGCCAACTCTCAAGAGGCTGCAATCTACTTTCAGAATTAAAAACTACCCCCGTTTTTTGAGGTTCAGCTCAAAGTTGTTGTTTTTAGGGAGGAAAGCCCTGTTTCGGGGCTGGGGTTAAAGGCAGGGGACAAAGGGGTAAAGTCACTCACAAAAAGATTGCTATGGATGAAAACAGCAGCACAGAGGAAGCTCCGTCTTCCCTTCCAGAGATCAAACAACAATAGAGGGCGGGGCAAGGCAGGAGTCAGTTTTAGCGACGCTAAGGGAGCCAGAGATCTACCAAAACCTCACTGGGATCTACCAGCAGATCGCGATTGACCTGTTGACATCCCTGGTTGAGACCATCTATATAATCTTTTCAGCACTTGTTAACAACCTTCTTCTGCTTTCAACAAAACTTTGAAGTAGGGATTTTTATTCCAGTCTTTATCAGCACTGGATCAGAAACTGTATTTGTTTTGATTGCTGGTGCTTTTACTGTTTATCACTTTGGGAAGAGTCTGTAAAACAGGATATGTCTTTTGGGGAAAAAATAATCTATAAATGCACTTATGAAATGTTATAAGGGGTCATAGCAGCCAAACCCTACTGCTAACCACAAGCTGAGCTCTCTGTAATTAAAGTACAGAATTGAATCTTCCCCCTATCAGATAGAAAGCAAATGTCTAGGCCCAACAGAATACAGTGGTGCCTCGCAAGCCGAAATTAATTCGTTCTGTGAGTTTTTTCGTCTAGCGAATTTTTCATCTTGCGAAGCACGGTGTCGGAAAAGTTTTGGAAAAGCTTCAAAAATCGCCAAAAACCTCAAAAAAGACTACCACACCGCGTTCTATGAGTTGCTCTTCGAAGGCAAGTCACAACTGTATTAAGGGTGTTAAGAAAAAGGAAACAAACTTGCAAAAAACGCAAGACGTTTTCGTCTTGCGAAGCCAGCCCATAGGGAAATTCGTCTTGCGAAGCAGCTCAAAAACCGCAAAACCCTTTCGTCTAGCGAGTTTTTCGTCTTGCGAGGCATTCGTCTTGCGGGGCACCACTGTATCCCTTTCATCTATATCCAGCATCTCCTGAATAAGGTATCTATTCAATTACATATTTTACAAAGTAATTATTCTCCTTCAAACAAGTAAGGTGTAGTATTTCCGCAAGATTCATGTTCATATTACAAATGAACAAGCATTCTACTTACAACACAGTGGACCTGGGATCTGGCTTTACATTCAAAAACAGCAGTTTTGCCATAGATACAGGAGCAATTTGTTTCACAGTCCATACATCCTGGAGGCAGTCGGCTGCACAGTCCATTACTAGGGCATTGGGTCATATACGATGGGGTCGCTGTGGCTTCTGAAGAATTAAAATCTGGTGAGAACAAAAGTTTCAGTATTCGCTAGAAAAAAGCTAGGGAACAAAATATCTGAAATTCCTAGGTTGCTGAACACGAATGCCTAAGCAACTACTTTTTCCTAACCTGCTCAATTTACATTTCACCTATTTTAGTAATGTGCAGCCTATGCATGTTTACCCAGGAGTAAGATCCACTATAAGGCCCAAAGAATTTAATGGGTCTCCCTTATATGTAAGTTATTTTTAGGATTAGGAAGATATGACTGTCTTAAACTGAGCCAGAACTTTAGACCATCTAGCTCAGTACTGTCTACACTAGAATGCCCTGTGGCCTTCTAAATATGGTTGGAATCCAATCCTGATTAGTCCCAACCAGCAAGCCTAATGGTCAGGGTTGCTGAGAGCTGTACTCCAGCAATATCTGGAGGGTCTACAGTGACAGGTGTCTTTCCCAGCTTTGCATGAAGAAGAAGAAGAAGAGTTTGGATTTGATATCCCGCTTTTCACTCCCTTTAAGGTGTCTCAAAGCGGCTAACATTTTCCTTTCCCTTCCTCCCCCACAACAAACACTCTGTGAGGTGAGTGGGGCTGAGAGACTTCAGAGAAGTGTGATGGCCCAAGGTCACCCAGCAGCTGCATGTGGAGGAGCGGAGATGCGACCCCGGTTCCCCAGATTACGAGACTACTGCTCTTAACCACTACACCACACTGGCTCTCTGATGGGCACAGAACTGGGGACCTTTTGCATAACCCCAGCATTTTTCACAATTCAGATACATTTCTATGGGGGAAGTTGTGGGTCACATTCAAATGAAAAGGCAAGTGACTGACTCACAGGCTATATAGAATTAAGTATATTAATACTCAAACAAACAAAAAAGTCAGGTAAGCATTGAGAAATATTACTGGATTATCATTTTGAAACACGAAGCGTATTTAAGTACCATAGCTACTACACAAATAGGAGCTGCATCCATGGAGAGGGATGGACTCACACAAGGGAAAGTGAAAAGAGAAAGTACTCTGGCATTTATCAATGCCATATGGTAATAGTATTTGTAATCACATGCATGAGTATTTATTCAGACCTGCTCACAATAATTCATGCTGGTTCCTTTGCTCAATTGGTGGCAACACCTTTCAGTTTCATTAGTGTTCTTTGGCTCTTAGTAGGAGATAATCAACAGCTTCTTTATCTGCAGGGTACAATTGTTTTGTTTCCAAATGAAAGACCTCCTTCATTTTTAAGTTCAAGAGATTATTTTTGTTTCCTTGAGCCACTCAGTGGGTTTTATCCACAGAAAAAACTTTTGCTTCTAGTGTTAGAAATGCCTCCGAGTAAGTGCTTTTGGGAAACAACAACAGGAGTGGTTCCTGCCCTCCTGGTGGGCGTCCCAGAGGCATCTGGTTGGTCACCGCGGGAAACAGCATGCTGGACTAGATGAACCCTTGATCAGATCCAGCAGGGCTCTTCTTACGTTTTTGTTTCCTGTGCAGGGGACCAAACAGTCCATTTCCCTCCCATTAAGGGCCACATTATATAGTATGCACAAGTGGAACACGCCCATGTGGAACAGATTGTTGGTGGCAGCTTGGGGCAGTGTTCACAAGAGAGACTCTGAGTTGCAAAATACTATGATCTTAAGGATCAAGATATAACAGAACGGTGTGTCTTCTCTCATTAGCAAATGTAAAGCTCTAATTTCCTAGCTATTTCTTACATTTGAGAATTTGTTTCTAGAAATTAGGGGGGTTTTTTACATGGAGGAAGTGGGATGGAGAGTCCTTCAGAAATAAGCTGTTCTGTAGGCAAATATATCTCACAAACCTCTAAAGATCTGTGCAGAATAAGGTTTACAAAGACATACATTTTCATTCTAAGAAGTACAAGACGGAATGGGGGGAAAAATACATACCTGATACTTTAGACACTGGAATGTGTGTGCTTGTAGGTACTATTGCAACCTTTGCCAGCTGAGCTTGTGGATGAGAGTGTTCTAAGCTCAGTGATCCTGGGGGTGGGGTGGGGGGAAAGAAACACAAAATACTAACAGGATTCAAAGCATGTTTAGTTACGACTTGGAAGCAACAGTGTGGTCCAGAGCATCAGGCTTGGGTTCAAATCCCTTGTGTGCTCAAAAGAAAGTGGTGCTGGTAAGATAAAGTGGCTTGAATTGCTCAGTACACTTCTCCTCTAGAGGCTAGTTGCCAACGCTGTACTGAGTGACTTTCTCTGCCCAGGGAACTATTACTCTGTAATAGTGCTGACCCTCAGAATGTATTTCTCATCTTCCTCACCCTAACCCAGGACCTCCAGTCCAAGGAGTAGTACTGTGATCTTTCCACACTTATTTCAATTTGCATTTTAAAAGTGTGGGTAGTTCAGACCCATGAGCCGGTAAGCATCACTACTTTGAATTAAGGTGCTGAATTGCGAAGAAGAGAGAGAAGAAACACTGCCTGGTATTTGCACCTTTGACAACCGGTGTCTCAGATCTTTCAAGGCCTCTTAATGATGCACAGCGCAACAATTGAGACGTTTGTCTGTGCTGGACATTACTTGTTTAAAAAAGTCCTACAGTAGCAAGACTGGATAAGACCTTGTGGCGTTCCTCAGACCTTGGGGGGGGGGGCGGACTATATTTTGGGCAAAAATAATAATGAACAAATTCCTATGCCCTACGGATAACCCAGAGGTGCATTTTAAATAAAAGCACACATTCTACTCATGTAAAAACACCAGGCAGGCCCCACAAATAACTCAGAGATGCATTTTAAATAAAAGCAGACATTCTACTCATGTAAAAACACGCTGATTCCTGGACCATCTGCAGGTCGGACTGAGAAGGCAACTGGGCCGCATCCGCCCCCGGGCCTTAGCTTGCCTACCCTGTCCTAAAGCAACACTGCCAATCACAGCAAAGGATAGCAGTGAGAAGCCCCAAAGACTGACTTGAATATAATAGGTTTGCAGTTCCTCATAACCAGATTCGGGAATAACGTGAGAAGAGCCCTGACGGATCACAAGACAGACCCATCTGGGCCAGCATCCTGCTCTTGGAGTGGTGCACCAGATGCCTATGGGAAGCCTGGAAACAGGATCCGAGCACAGCATTCTCCCCAACCGCAGTTCCCAGCAACGGGTATTCAGAGGCAGGCCCTTTAATCTAGCTTTGTAAATCAGCCCCCTCACTCCCTGCACGCAATTCCTGGTCACCTAGGGCGACCAGGTCATACTGAAACACAAGAAAGGCTGTGTCTGCCCCATATCCTGAAGTAACAAAACCCAGGTGTATATTAACAAAATAAAAACATTACTCCCCCCCCCGCCCCCCCACTTCATTTCGCTCTCCTTTCTTGGTTGTTTCTCCGCCCCCCTCCCATCACCCCAATGCCAGTTTCTCTAGTGTAAGCCTGTTGGGGCAGAGAATGACACAGCACCAGGCGCGAGGCTGGAAGAGGCTGCTCTGCCCCAGGGAAGCGAGCCAAGGCTGGCGGGACAAGCGCCAGGGCAGCAGAGCCCGGGAACATTCCCCGGAGAGAGAGGCCTCCGTCCCGGCCAGGGAGCCTCACGGCAGAGCGCGTGCAGAGTGCAAGGGCCCCAGCGCCTCTTCGGCGTGCATTGGTGGGCCTACGAAGCGGCCCGGCCTGCTGCCACTCACCCCGCCCGGAGAGGACGTAGAGCTGCGAGAGGAAGAGGGCGACGCGGCACAGCCTCTCCAGCGCCCGCAGCGCCGCCGCCGCCACCGCCGCCGCCATCTTGGCCGCATCCGGGGACTCCGCTCGGCTCCGCCCCCGCCGGCACGTCCCGCCTCCGCTGCGCTCTACGCAGGCGCGAACCCCAAGAGCCCGCGGGGCAGGCGCGGCCGTGCTCTCTGCTGCCGCCACGAGGCCGGGAGCAGCAGGCGCCAGAGGGCGAGACCAGGAGGAGAGAAGCCACGGACTGGAGAGCTGGAAGAGACCTCGGGGTCCTCTAGTCCGACCCCATGCAATGCCCAACGGGGGGCTCCAAGCCATGACTCTGAGACGGAGAGATGCTCCACACACCCCGTTATCATTTGCTTCCATTTATAGCCCTCCTGTCCTCTAAGGAGCAGGGGAGAAATCCCTTAAAAGCCTCCTGCCTGCGTCTCAAAGGCAGGAGAAGGAAAGGACTAATAACAGAATGATGGCGCCTGGCGAGGCTTCCTGAGGAGCGCATCCCACAAACGGAGCCACCCCCACTCTCCCCCTCCTCCTTGTCCTGGCGGGGGTGGCAGGAAGGAAGCCCACCAAGGAGGCGTTGGAAGGCAACAGGGACTGTGGGGAATGGAAGGTGGCTCTGGCCCAGGCCGGGCTGCTCCCTTAGTCTGTGGAGAACATCAAGAAGGGAGGGAGAGGCCAGCCTGGCCCCATCCGTGGTAGAAGAAACAAGCCGCCAATGAATTGCAGCATCAAGGGGAGACTGGCCCGGCCAGAACGGGACCTAAATATCCCCTTATAGCTCCCCACTTTGTTCTGGGCCTGTGGAACTGATACCCCACCTCCTCTACCTTTCCTCTCCCCTTGTGCGTGTTGTCCTTTTAGTTTGAAAGTCAGACCTGATTCAAGCAGGACCCTTTTTAAAAAAATCATGAGCCACTTGGGGAGACAACTGCTTGAGAAACAGGATAAAAATCTAGGAAACAGGCACTTCACCTCCTCTTGCTCCCAAGTGTACTGATTTGAACCTCATGAATTCCATTTAAGCCAACATGACTAGCAACCAGGGGAACTCCTCTTCCCATGTTTTGTCTGATCCCCTAAAGCCATTTAAATTAGGATGTTTACCACATCTTGATGCAGCAGATTCAGTAAGTAATTGGGCATGTTGTGTGAAATAGTACTGTTGTCTTTCTGGATGCTGTCCACTAATTGAAAACCTCGAGGAGTTCAAGCACTGAGGGGAGCAGAAGGCCCTAACTGCTTTTTTGTACTATGCATAATTGTACAAACTTCAGTTAATTAGGTTTTTCACCCCAGGCATCAAAGACCAGCCCACACTGGTTCAGGGGCTACACATAAAGAAACACTTCAATAATTTGTCTAGAGGAATTGTGTCTTTGTAAAGTGCCACCTTTTTTTAAAAGCCAAGCAAACAAACACGTCCATATTTTAAAAGATGTAGCAATCAAGATTATCATTTTCTCAAATATGAAGCATGAAGTGCTGGTTTTCCTTTTGCCCCTGTGCAAGGCACTGACATATCAAATCAGTATTGTAGCTTTCTCTATGCAGGAACACTGCACATTTAAATAATAATAATAATAATAATAATAATAATAATAATAATAATAATAATGTATACTTTAAGGTACAATAGTGATAATTCTGACTTGAATGCATTATTTCAAATAAGAAAATTACTTATAGAAAAAAGAGGCAACTCATGCTGATTATAATGTAATTTTATTCAAAAGCTTCTATGTGGGCTTATTCATTGCTCTAAAGTGGGGGAAGCAACTCTAATTTGTCAGAGTTTGCTTTTTAAAAAATAAGAACACGTTATAAAGCTCAGTCCATCAGGAAGGTGCACACCCAGTGAAATGGACCAAACAACCTGTTCCGTTTCAATGAGGCTCCAGCAGGACTTCCTGATGGACTGTGCCCGCAAAGCGACAATGCTATGTAAATATGGAGATCTCCCCTTTGTGCTACACAGAACTGTAGCATAACCTTACATATAAGCCAGTTCTCGGCACAATGTAGAACTTGACACCAGTGAAAGGCTATTTGAGTTCCACACTTGGGAGTCACTCTTCACTTGACTGATGCATCATGGAGTCTTTTCCTTTCAACCCAGACGCTATTGTTTTGCAACATGACCTCTAAACATAAAGGCAACTCCAACATATTGATGAGAGAATCTAATATGAACAGGTGAGGTTGCCACAAATAAGATTGCTCAGACAGGCTCAAAATAACTTGCACACTAGCTCACAAAAAGTTGCATTTTGAGGATATGCTACTCTCCTCAGAAAGCAGTAGCATTAACAGAACTTCTGTATGAACCTCCCCAGGCCTTTCATTCTATGAAAGGGAGATTTGCTGTGTAATTTTGAAGTGTTTTTTTAAAGCAAGATGCCTGTGGTATCTAATAATGCTTCTTCTTTTTACAGTTTATACAACAGCTTCAAGGAGTTTTGTGTCACCTTAAAGACTAACAAATTTATTATGCTATAAACTTTCATGGACTACCATCAACTTCTGCAGATGCAAGAAGCTGATAACCTGAGTAACAGGTGTTGAGTTATGGTTCAACTTGTGCCATAATAAATAAATAAATAAAATTGTTAGGGATGCATTCAACTAAATTATATTCAGAGGAGACCCCTTGAAATTAATTGGCCTGTTAGTTTGTCTATTATTTTCACTGCATCTACTATGAGTATTTACAGCATTGTCAGTTTACAATTTTAAAGCACTAAAACAAATAATATAAAATGTAAACTGTGGAGAAGGCTCTGAAGTTGTCTTTGCCTGCTACCATCACATGATTCTTCCTTCCTGTACGACTAACCCTGAACACAACCCTAAGTCTTTAAGGTAACACAAGCCTCTTGGTTGTCTTTGCTACCCATCTGGAAATTGTTTCAAAAGAACCTGTATCACCCACATGTTTAGTTTTCTGAATGTCATGATATACTATAGCATCAAACTACTGCCTTGATGGACGGCTGCAGTCTGAAATGTACTTGCCAGGAAGTAAAGCCCACCAAGCACCGTGGAGCTAAATTCAAGGTGAACACATTTATGATAGAGCCAATATTTCACCTTTCAGTACACTCTCCATTAGCAATAACTAGAATTCCTCTTCTGCATGTAAAGTGTGTGATGCTTTCAATGCCTTTAGCTTTTCAATGGCAGATGTGACTGAAACTTCTCCATGGACCTTGTTGTCTCGTGTTCGCACATTCACAGCATTATTAGTTTTCTCCTTTTCTCCAACCACTGCAAGAAACAACGCAGAGCAATGTTACTTGGCACACAGCCACAATGCCTTGTACTGCGACAATGCTACACACTTACTCAATAAGATGTCCTACTGGATTCAGTAGGGTAATTTCTGAGCAATGCTGTGGCTCACACTAAGATTTATGAGGCCCATGAAAATCCACAGATGTACTTCTTCAGAATATATCCTGTGGCTATAATTTATTTACTCACATGAACTATCAATTCATGTACTTCTCTCTCAAACATATATAATTTATACACACAGTTTGTACTGCCTTCTATTGTGATGATGCTTTGGTCTCCCTTTTCTACTCTCCCCAATCAACAAAGGCCTTGTGCAATGACAGATTGTTACACTGCTCAATGGTTCAATTGTTACGAACATTCTATATCACCACTGGAGCTCAACAAATGCCTAGCAAGTTCTTATATCAAGCTACTAAACTCCGAGAACTTACAGCCAATAGTGGTTTCTACTGGCCAGTACTTACTTTGGAGAAAAAATTAGTAAAGCCACTGTTTTCCTACAAATTTACATGTTTCTGTGCCAGTGTGGTGTAGTGGTTAAGAGTGGTAGTCTTGTAATCTGGGGAACCGGGTTCGCGTCTCCGCTCCTCCACATGCAGCTGCTGGGTGACCTTGGGCTAGTCACACTTCTCTGAAGTCTCTCAGCCCCACTCACCTCACAGAGTGTTTGTTGTGGGGGAGGAAGGGGAAGGAGAATGTTAGCCACTTTGAGACTCCTTAAAGGGAGTGAAAGGCGGGGTATCAAATCCAAACTCTTTAATTAAAATCTCTGACCAAAAAAAGGAAAGTTAAATTCACAAGAAAACTTTCAGATTCAAGAAGCATTTGTTAGTACAGTTTTTCCCTAGGCTATGTGCTTTGCTCTTATATGTTTAGAAGCGCACCTTGCAAATAAACTATTAAGTAGCCCAATGAAGTCAGAGAAGAGCTAAATAGCCCCTGAACCTATTAAGACTTAGTATGTTATCCAAACATGAAAACTGGGGCAAGCTACCCTGAAACTGGCAGTAAATGAGGGACAGAACTTTTCCCTCTACCCAACAAGAACAACATTCTCTACTTGTGTGAACCATATTGGGTTTTTCATTCTGAGTAAGGTGGGAGGCAAGAATGATGAATGAAAAGTCATAGATACCAAAAATAAAATTATACTGAGCCAGTTGTGCGTTTCTTATCTTCTTGTTTAAGGTGCAGCTTTGATCTAGATCAACATCAGCCATGAATCCAGCTGCAAAAAAGTCACTGCAAATCTTAAAAAAAAAAAAAGACAATGTAAAAATGTGTTACATTTTACAATTTGGTAACATTTCTGTGCCAAATGATATATTCCGACGTATCTTGAGAAGCAGACTTTTCAAAGCTCCAAGGCTTTTCAGGGCAATCTGTACACTGAGAAACCTCTGCGTGTCTGCCACAAAAGCCCCTGCGTTGCAAGGTATATTTCTGGGGGATGTGTTCTAAATGGGCCCTCTCCATTCAAATAGGGCACCTACCACGTTATGTTGGGCCACATCATTGGCCTAGGTCTAGTGGGAGTACATTTGAGAAGCCTCCCTGTGGTGGTTCGTTGGCAGGGAAACTCTCTAAAGGCAAAGAAGCTGACCTTCTGGGAAGCTTGGTGTTATGTACTGAGTTGAATAGGATCCAAACTGCAGCAGTCTGATTGGTCCTAGAACAATAGGATCCAAATTGCAGCAGTCTGATTGGTCCTAGAACAATAGGATTCAGAATGCAGCAGTCTGATTGGGCCAAGAACAATGCAGCAGTATGATTGGTTGGCAGGAACCACCCAATCATGCTCCAGATATAAGTGAATCCACAACCTGATTGGCTTACAGTAGAATTCCAGAATTAACCAATCATGTGAAGCCCATTGTGTAAATAATGTATATAAAGCAGATACTTTGAGGGGTCTTTCATTCATTCATTCCTCCTCACCACTATGAGCTGAATAAAGAGCATGAAATCACTTTGCGACTCTGAGTATATTCCACTTGGCCATTATGATCAAACCTCTCAGCGCAGAAGGGTCATCAGCCCCCAAAGAATCCCAGAGTTCCTTGCAACACAGTTTAAAAACAGCTGCTGGGTAACACGCTTAGGTCTAAGTAACATTACTTACAGGCTTATGCTGACTCAGACCACTGACCCACCTAGCTCAGTGTTGTCTACCCAGAGTAACAACGGCTCTCGAGAAAAGGGCTGTGTTCCCAGGGCTACACAGTGATGCTGCTGATTTAACTGGGGACCTTCTGCAAGCAAAGCACATGCTCTGGCAGAAGGAAATTCCACAGAGTTCAAGGCAGAAGCATGCGGAGGGTTGTATACATGCAGCCTCTATTCCTGAAGTTCTAAACATCACAACAGTGAACAATTATCTCCTTTACGTAATATAATTTAAAAATTTCTATTTAAAACAAAAACAACAACAAAATACATGTAGGAAACAAAGTACAATTGCACAGCAGAGAGGCTGGAAACAGTAGGAGGGATAAAAATACTAGCAGCAAAGATTCCCAAGCCATATTCAAGTCTTCGGAAATGTCATTAAAGTTTAGCAGAGTGAACACTTGCAGATCTGAACCAACTTTTAAAAAGGGTACAACTCAGCTGAAAATTACGGTAATTCAGGATTTTATAACTATATATAACTACACTTGACCTTAGCCAAAATGCTGAGAAGCTCAGTAGTAGAGGATTTGCCTTGCAAGCAGAAGGTCCCAGATTCAATTTCCAGCATCTCCAGATAAGATTGGGAGAGACGAAGGCCTGAAAGGCTGGAGAGCTGCTGCCAGCCAGTGTAGAGAATACTGAGCTAGATGGACTAATGGTTTGATTAAATACAAGGCAGCTTCCTATGTTATACCTGAACAAAACCAAAACACTTCAGTTGTTGTGCAGTTGACACTTCTGCTCTTACCTGTTGAGCATATTCTTCACAGGTGTGACCGACAGGAACTACCATGACCTGCCGAGGAGAAAGCCAAAAGGGCCTGGCCAAAATAAGAACCTCAGTGAATATGCAGCTATTATAAACTTTTTTTCCACACAGCGTTAATCGCAGTTGCTTACATGTCACACACATACATGCAGACATACTTTGCATTATGGAAACGTTAAGTTCATATTGTGTCGTGTGCTCATGTTTGCACTACAAACTTCGTAGTGTGTTTCTCAGACTCAATTTACCGTATTTTTCGTCCCATAGGACTCTCCGTCCCATAGGACGCACCTAGTTTATTTGGGGGGAAATAAAGGGATTTCCCCCCCTTTATTTCCCCCCCAAAAGCAGGTCGGGGAAACAGAACCAGGTTGAGGAACAGCGGGATGACGGCGCTGCGCCTCCCTGCTGTCCCCCGAGCTTGTGGGGCTGGCCGATGTCTGCCCCGCGTGAGGGGCGCTCTGCTTCAGGGCGCCCCTCGTGCTGGGCAGCAGGCTGCTATCCGCAGCGTGGGGAGCCTTGCAGGGAACTCCTGCAAGGCTCCCCACGCTGCGGATGTCTGCCTGGCGGGGGGTGCTCTGCTTCAGGGCACCCTGCCCTCCGGGCGGCAGGCTGCTATCCGCAGCGTGGGGAGCCCTGCGAGGAACTCCTACAAGGCTCCCCACGCTGCGGATGTCTGCCTGGCGCGGGGGGCGCTCTGCTTCAGGGCACCCCGCCCTCCGGGCGGCAGGCTGCTATCCGCAGCGTGGGGAGCCCTGCGAGGAACTCCTGCAAGGCTCCCCACGCTGCGGATGTCTGCCTGGCGTGGGGGGCGCTCTGCTTCAGGGCGCCCCTCGCGCTGGGCAGCAGGCTGCTATCCGCAGCCTAGACATCCCTGCCGGACCTCCCGTAGGGCTGCCTAGGCTGCGGATGTGTTCCTGAAGCCTGGAGAGCGAGAGGGGTCGGTGCGCACCGACCCCTCTCGCTCTCCAAGCTTCAGCAAAAGCCTGCATTCACCCCATAGGACACACCCAGATTTCCCCTTCATTTTTGGAGGGGGAAAAGTGCGTCCTATAGGGCGAAAAATACGGTATATAAAATGCAGATCACGGGTAAGTAATTACTTGTGCAAGTAGTCTATACGCCCCCAACCATCTTGCATAAAAAATGCTTACCCTCTATGCCAACCCATGCTCATGCAGCACTTGCTTGCCAGCAGCCAGTGTTCTGGCAGAGTGTGTTGCTGGCGTGCAAACATCCACTGTGACAAAAGCATTTCACGGGGGGGGGGGATGTTTTATTGCTGGCTAACACCATAGGAACATTGGGCCTTATTGTTTTATGTTTGGAGCAGCTGAAATGCTGCTCAGGAGCTTCTGCCTGAGCTTCCACCCCAGCCGGGCACTTGGGGGGGGGGTTTAGATTACAACTCCCACCAACTCCAGGAAGCGAGGGAGCTGTAGTACAAAGCATCTGGAGGGCACCAGGGTAGCAAAGGCCGCATTGTGACAGGATGAAATTGTTCTAAAAACGGTATTTCTGCGAAAATTAAACTTTGCGTTCAAGACCACAGGGTGCTTTCTACTCTCTGCAACTTTCAAAACTGCTTCCAGTTACTGCTACGCACCATTTTCCACCATAGTTTTCTGCCAGAATGGCAATCATTCGCTCCACCGAGCCCAAAATAGCTCTATGGATTATCACTGGCCTCTTCTTGTCATCTCCATCTTTTCTGTGAAAGAATGGAAGTTAAAAAGTGGAAAAATTTAATACAAGCTTATCTTGATTTGAATCTGGTTTCACCCCTCTTTTACCAGAGTTAATTCTAGCACATTAAAAGGCATGGCTTCTAATTACATTACATTACTGAATTACAACTTCTCACAAGGAAGGAGTTGGGAAGAGTGCCATTTCAACAAGTTGCATCCCACTGACAGATCATACAACACTTTGCATCACCAATCTATTCTGAAAACCTTGAGGCTCTCTTGAGCCTGCTGAAAACTCTTCCTTTGTTCATGATTAGTTCTGTTTTGGCGAAAGAAGGATTGGCACTCAGATAATTTAGTTTACTGTTAGTACATATTATATTGCTTTAAGGTATTCACAGGTCTTTATTTATGTACTTCAGATTGTTGCAATCCTTACAACAATCCTCTGAAATAAGAGAGCAATTTTATCTCCTTATAGCACATGTGGTAGTCAGTGCTGATGTTGCTCACCTCAAATCAGACTTTGAGCTCGTCCACACGGGCCCTTGTCCTGTGCTTTCTAACCATGGGCCTGAAAGGTTGTGCCTCGGCCCCATCACTTTCCCCCAGAAAACCCGCACTTTGGTGATAAATCAGAACAAAGAGCAACCTCTGGAAAACATGATTCAGCACTAAACCATGGGTTTTCCTGGGGGAAAGCAGTGGGGCAAACAGAAGTGTGGATGAGCCCTTACTGTGCTCAGTTACTATGCCACACCAATGCTCCAGACATTTAAGCATTTCTTCAGCTTGTCACCTAGTACCTCCAAGTCCATTTACAGCCTCCTCTGATCCCTTGTTTCCTTGTTTTAGGCTCTACATATTTAAGCAGATCAGCTCAAGTCCTAAAAGACTCTTACGCAAACTTACCCCACATAAGTAAGATTAAATCTGATAGGTAGCTGGAAGTCAAGCTGGATAGTAGCACACTGATGGTACCGACCAATAGCATCTCTGATGTTAATATCAATCTGCAAAGACAACAATGGCAAAATTATAGTTTGGGCTTTGCCATTTATCCTCTACCTGTAGGCTTCAGTAAGAGCATGAGTACAAAAGCATGAATATTTACTAACCTTGGGACCATAAAATGCTCCGTCTCCCAGATTTAGCTTCCAGGGCTCCCCCAAGTCATCCAGGCTGTTCTGGAGTTGCTAAGAATAAATCAGAAGAACAGTTCTTCATTTACATTATCTTGTTGTATTCCTTACAACGATCCTCCAAAATAAATTAGTATTATTATCCCCCTGTTGCAGATGGGAAGCGGATAGTACTGATTGCGGCTCACCTGAAGTTAGACTTCTTACAGCTTAGCCCCCATGGCACACCAATGCTTAAAACATCTAACCATCCTCCGATCCATGTGTCCTCATGCTCTTCCTTGCTAGCTTAAATGCCAGAAATATAAGAACTGTTGCTATGACTGCTTCCGCTTCTACTTCTTATTTCTTACCTGTCCTTTACCATAAGGTCCCAAGGCAGGTTAAAGCAATTTAACAGTTCAAAACAAATTGGTCGGTCATTCACACACACACACACACACACACACACACACACACAGAGAGAGAGAGAGAGAGAGGGGGGGGGGCATTGACCAATTTGTGCAGGGGTTATGTCCCTCACCCCTGTCTCTGCCCACCTTTCCGGCCATTTCCGAGTCGCCATGATCATGTATCCATCAGATATTCATAAATACGTAAACACACACACACACACACACACACACAGAGAGAGAGAGAGAGAGAGAGAGACGTCTTATGGAAACTGCATAATAAAGGTGCCACACAAAGTTGCTGTGTTCTCTTTTTTAGAGTAGCAGAATTAAATTACCCTCTCTGCCTGGTCCCAGATCTCCTTTTCCCCTAGAAAGTTGACGGGCCTTGTGGAAAGATGTAGTTGGAAGGTAAAACCGAAGACAGCATATACAGACTGCAAGAAGTTCAAGCAGCCTTTCATCTCTTCTTCAATCTGAAATTTAAAATGCAAATAAATTTACAGTGGAGATGTGTGTGGGATGGGATTTAATGGGTAGGAGACGATGTAGTAATTGCAATCTATCCCTCCAGGTGCCCACATGTGTGGGCTGAACAGAGTTTTAAAATCCCATCCTTGGCAGCAAAATTAAAAGCATAGGAATTAGGCTGAAAAACCTTGATTTGAGCAAGTTCAGCTATGAAGTAAGGAGGGTTCCTCCTTTTCACCCTGCTTAAGAATGTATCATGCTACAACTCGTAAAAGTAGTTTAAAAATATTATTTACTTACTTTGTATGCACTGGTTTACAGCAAAGGCAGCAGTTAAAACTATGCAGGCACTTTTATTTACAGTATAACCAGCTAGCTTTGGGTATGTGCACAACCAACTTTAGAGCTAGAGTGAGCTGAGGCATGTCTGCATCTATCACCGGTCAAAGGAAGAGAAGGGGTGGAACAGGGAGTACTAGGTGCTCCTTCTTCTCTAGCAAAGGAGGGGAAATGACATCACACAGAGCCATCTCTGCTAATTGGAGTTCTATGGTCTGAATGTCTACCTATCAGCCTGTGGCTGATAAAAGTCTGTGGATTTAGTCCCTTCTCATGCTAACAAGCAAGAACATGCACAGGTTTGGTTTGGTTAGGAAGCCCTTTCACAACAGCTGCCGTCTATTTAGCGCTCAGACCACACAGGGACTAGTTTATCATGAACTGTTTTATCATTAAAAAAACAGTGAAGGCATCCCTCTACTGTGGCAACCCCAACATAAGTGCACTACCTGCTCCATTGTGCAAAAGATATGGGCATCGTCCTGTTGGAAGCGCCTGACCCGAGTCAAACCGCTTAGGGTCCCTGAAAGCTCATTTCGGTGAAGAACTCCAAAGTCAGCAAGTCTTAAAGGCATCTCCCTCCAGGACCGGGGACGATGGGCAAACATCAAGCTAGAGACATGAAATAGTTATTAGATCCAAGCATGGTTACTTGACCTATTTATTCACATGCCTCCTGTGTGTCCTGCCCTTTGTCCAGATGGGTTTTCCCACATTTTATCCTCACAATAATCTTGTGAGAAGGGCAAGCCAAGAGATGGTGACTGTCTCAGGGTCACCCAGTGGGTTTCATGCCATAGGGTCAAAATACCTACAATATGGAGATATGCAGTCAGTTCTCCTGACATTTTTAATTTTTTTATTACAGTTGCTAAACCAAACAATCCACTAGAAGACTTTTTGTGTGTAAAGCAAGAGTAAAAGACTCCAGATTTGACTGACCTAGTGGTGAAGGGAGAGGTTTGGTGGGATTTTTAAAAAAATGCTTCCCCCGTGCCATTTCCCCCACCTAAATCCTGCGCCCACCTGTCATTAAACCTTGCAGGCATGTATGTTTTCTCCATTGCAGAGTAATACGGGGGGGGGGGGGAGAGGAAAGCACACCAATGAAAGGTCAACCCCTGTAACAACACGACTGGTCTGAAGAAAAGTCCACCGCCGCTATTTCTGTTTTAATACAGAAGTGAATCTGTTGATAAGATGATACTTCCGAGTTGGTGGGTTGGTGACCTTCTGGCAGCCTGCTGCCGTCCATTACCCAAAGAATGGCTCTGGGCCCCACTTGCATTATCTGGGTGGACTTCAATGTCACTCTAACAGGACTGTTCTGTCAGCATGAGCATATCTGCTAGCCAGATGAAACAAGTTTGCCTCTCCTCCCTCTGTACACTGGGGTTTGGTGGTTCTTCCAACGCTCCAGAGCAGTGCTAGAAACAGAGATATGAAAGCTAGGAGCTAAATGGCACCTTAAACCTTAAATGGGCCCCACAATGGAGTATCAAGGTGTGCTTTTTTATAACAAGAATACAAAGCTGAAAAGGAATGAACTGCAGCTAAAAACTTATGTTCATTTATTACATAGTCTAGTCCTCATCTGAAGACTGCAAAAAACAAAGCCATACTTCCCATGCCCACCCCCCTTATATTCTTATGAGGGTCCCTTCTTCAGTCTTCAGAGAGTGGCTGGAAGTGGGGAGGCAGAAAAAGGTCCTCCTTTTCTTCCAGCAGTGGTGGTTTTAATCTGAAATCTTAGGTTCAATACTGCACCCAAAGCTCAGAAACTGCTCAAATTAATGAAATTCCATCACAGAACATGCCTACAACAAGGGGAGTTTCGAACGCTACTCCACAGCAAATCTGGAGAGAAGCAGGGGTACTGACTAGAGGGAGCCAGCAGTAAATCACATTGAGCCAGTTGGAGTTAACTCTTTATTAGGAAAACAGGATCTGCCTAGGAGTGTCAGGCCTAATGAGCACAGCAATTCAAGTCTGGCAGGTCTTACCCCCTGCAGCAATTGCTGAGACTGAAGGTCCCTGCCTCCCCACAGCTGCCTGTCCCCTCTGTAATCTACGTGAAGCTAACTTCTCTGCCACCTCTTCATGCCTCTCCTGGTTCTTGGAGGCTGGGGGGAGAGGAGCTGGTCGTAGCAGAAGGGAGAGACACCCGTGCCTCTTCACCAGCCTGACTCCTCTCTGCCTCTTGCCCTCCCTCCTCTTCAGCTTCTGCCTCTGATTCTGGACTTCTTCTCACAACGCCCCCCTCACTAAGCCTTGTTACCACTTCTGCTTCTAACACCTCCCCTTCCCAGTCTTCTCCCTCTGACCACCCATCACTGTCCCACCACCCCTTTCCGGGCTCTGAACCTTCTTCCCTTGGGGGTTCCCCTGCTGGCACCTCCCACCATCCCTCTGCATCCAGCCAGTCTGCAACAGGTACGCGGGGGGGGGGGGGGAGAGCCCTGTTGTGCTAGAGGGAATCCTGGCACTGGCTTCCGCTAGCACATCTGGTTTGTTGAAATTGGCCCTCTAAAAAACCAAGATGCTGGAGAGCTGGAGCCTCACCCACAGCCTGTCTTGAAGTGCACTCAGCCAAGCAGAAAAGGGGAGGGTGTAATGCGGGGGAATTAGAAAGGGGGACAGCTAGCAAGGAGACAGAAGAAAGCAAGAGGGCACAGGGGCCAGGAGAGAGAGAAGGCACACCCTCATAGAAGTTTGGCCCAGCAAGAGATCTTCTTGAGCAAAGGTGGAGAGTATTTTCAGCCCAAGGGGTCACTTTCCCTTCTGGGGGCCACATAACAGTGGTGGGTGTGGCCAGAGTAATATGTAAAAGTTACATTTGCACAGTAGTTCCTGCGCATGCGTGCACACACACGCACACGCGCCTATCCTACAGGGGAGCCAAAGTGTTATTAGAGTTCAAGGGCCCAATCCAGGCAGGAAAAAACACTCAAGCAGCGTGTGAAGCAGGGCCTGTAGCAGATGTGGCTGAGGAAGAGCTGTGGCCTGAGGAAGAGTCCCAAAGGCCAGAGAGACTTGGAGGGGCCTCACCCCTGCTCTTGAATGCGCATGGTGTCCCCCCCATTACGACTTATTTTTATTTAATCCAAACTAAAATAAATTTCCAATAGTTCAAAATAATTGGGAGTAATTATGAAAAGAACCACAAACCAGTGTCCAGGGCAGTTCATTGGCTTAAGGGCAAACATTTCCTTCTCGGCCTCAAAAGAGAACATGTTGTCACTGTAGTGCTGCCAGTGGCCAGAAGCCTCCCACAGTTTACTGTTGTAGATATTAGGAGACACAACCTCTGTGAAGTTACGCCGGTGATATTCTTCCTGCACAAGGAAACCAAATTCTTAATAAGCAGTAGGCAAACACACACAAACCAATTCTTGCTCTTTAAAGTATTTGCATTATTAATGATTTGATTTATTCTCAGCCTTCACCCTAAGGTCCCAAGTCAGGTCACAATTTAAAGTACAGTACTAAAAACGCTACTAAAAAACTAAATGAAAAACTAAAATGGTACTAAAAAACCACATCAAATGCGAGGTAGAGGTACATCCTTGTCACCTTAATTTATACCACACTTGCAAACAGGAATAGCCTTGCTGATCAGACCATTTAATAAGCATGTCGATACTTCTACACTCAAAGCTCATACCTGCTTAGAATTTATAACGCTTTTATCCTACCCTTCCTCAAAAAGTGTTGAGAGGGTGGGTACACACACTCCAAATTTCATCCTCACAGTAACCCTGTGAGGCAGGTTAGGTGAACAGATGGTGACTGAGCCAGTATTACGCACTAAGCTTCATGGCAGAGTGGGAATTTAAAGCTGGGCCACTCTAATCCCTGCCCAGCACTTGCTCTTCAGTGGCACCGCCTACAAAATGTCACGGTTTGTAGAGTTCCTGCTCTGGGCTCCAGCCCATCAGCCAGGCCACTTTCTAGAATACTCCATTCCGCACCCCAACAGCCAGCCAGCACCTTGTAGCCTCTGAGCCTGCTCAGACCTCACTGGGCTGTCCTTTGGAGTCCCCCTCTTTAGGGTTTCTTTTCTCCTATAGGTTGTTTTGTACTTCTGAAAGCCTCAAGCCAGCTGGTATTTGCTTCTTCCAGGTGGGCAACACTGTTTGGGTTAAATAAAGATCCAGGCCACAACAACCATATAATTAAATAAATAAGTAGCAACCAATGTCCATTTCTCTGCAGGGAAAAAATATTTTATAACAATTTCAAATTAGTAAATGTCACTTACTTTGATAAAATCCATGAGTATATTATAGATAAAGGCACCTCTGGGCAGAAAGAAACAACTTCCTGGACTCAGTTCATGGAAGAAGAAGAGTTCTTGTTCCTGTATCCGCACAATCAAACATCAGAAGTTAAAAGAAGACAGAAATGAGGCTTCTGGTCTCTGCAGGGAAGTCCAGAGATTCCTGGAATCTCGGAAAAAAAGGTTTTGAAAAGATACTGCTGTACATGGGGATGGGGGGGGGGGTAAAAATGTTCTTTTTTACTAATGTTAATGTGGAATTAAATTGTGAAAAAGAATAAAAAATATTTAACAAAAAGAAGACGACAAAATCATTATTCTGTGCAGTCATGCAATGCAAACATGTCATTCAACTGACTTATTTTTCTACAGTGAAATCAAGCTGGCATGGAGGTGGATTTCCACTCTCTGCTGTCAAAAACTTTCCCTTTCAGCAGCACCTTGCAAGGTGCTTTGAAATCCCTACTTCAAGACTTCAATATATATTGCATATGGGGTCAAATTTGGCCCTCAAGACAGATCTGGATAAGAGAGCCAAAAAGGTTCCTCCTCCTTGCTTCTCTTTTAATCCTCGTGTCAGAAAGCTGCTTCACACTTGAACACAGCTGCACAATGCTGGACCGCCCATTGTTTCAGTCTTGAGTCAACCCCCACTCCTGAAAACACGGCAGCTGTTCTGCAGTGTACACTTTTAGCAGTTCTAGGGAACCAAAACAATAAAAGGACTCGTATGTCACATTAAAAACCAACATTTATTGCTGCATTTGTTGCATATGTATTGCATCTGACAAAGAAACTAGTCCACAAAGGCTTCTGCCGCAATAAATCTGTTAGTCTTAGATAAAAAAGGTTTCAAAGCCAAGAGAATGCATACAAACCATACTTTGCCAATTTTCCTGTGATCACGATTTTTGGCTTCCTCCTGGACCTTCTCCCACTCTTTCATCATTTTGTTTTCCGGAAAAGATATTCCATAAATTCTCTGCAGTGTTTCCATGTCAGCCTTTCCCTCCCAATAAGTGGAGGAATTCTGTTGTTGAAAGAGTTACCCCAAATATAAGTACATTGCAAGAAAAAAATGTAACCTGAGCCATTTGTGGGAAATAAACCATCTCAGATTGCCCAGTAATTCCTTATGAAACTAAGCCTGCAATCCTGTGCATTATTTACTTCTGCTTAAACCCCACTGAATACAGTCTGACAGTGATATTCCTTCCTTTAGGTCTCCTGCTGCCCCCATATGCTTGGAACCTCCTCTGAAAGCACCTGTGAGATGCAGCCCCTCTCCCTCCAACCCACCTTTTCTGCAGGGAAGCTCAAAGAAGCGCTAGGAGCGACCAAGTCACCAGGGATCCCATCTGCCCAAATAAATTAGTGGCTCCCACCTACTGAGGTGACAGGTGTCCCAAAGGTTACAAGAATACCTAGAAGAAACCTTCTGCAGCAGACACTAGCTAAAGGTTTACAAAGAAATTTGTCACTTGAAGCTTTTAGGGTTAGATCTTTTCTCTCAGGCTCACAAGTTGATGTGAACTCAATTCAGTAAATAATCATTTAAAAGGTTTGATTTCTTTATTACATGAAATGTTAATAAATATTTCATTTCAGTCTGCTCAGAATCAGAGACTCTGGTGAGAACTCAGTTGAGATACTCCAGTGGAAGAGGAGTGGTGGAAAGAATTTTGGCTTAAACCACCTTCTGTCTGCTCAAACAAGAGAAATCTCACTGAAGCCAGTTCATGGCTGGTACTTTATGCCTAGGCAGCTTTCATTTACCTTGTGTGGCCAGCAGCTCACCCATGTGCTGGAGGGGTGTTAAATTAATGGCACCTATAGAGACATGTGGGACGCGGGTGGCGCTGTGGGTTAAACCACAGAGCCTAGGACTTGCCAATCAGAAGGTTGGCGGTTCGAATCCCCGCGACAGGGTGAGCTCCCGTCCCTGCTCCTGCCAACCTAGCAGTTCGAAAGCACGTCAAAGTGCAAGTAGATAAATAGGTACTGCTCCGGCGGGAAGGTAAACGGCGTTTCCGTGCGCTGCTCTGGTTCGCCAGAAGTGGCTTAGTCATGCTGGCCACATGACCCGGAAGCTGTATGCCGGCTCCCTCAGCCAATAAAACGAGATGAACACCGCAACCCCAGAGTCGGTCATGACTGGACCTAATGGTCAGGGGTCCCTTTACCTTTATGTGGCGGGACTGCCCTAAGGTTGCAGAATTTTGGTGTAAATTCTTCAGTGACCATTTCTTTAATTACAAAAGACAGTAACTCCATCGCCTTATTTATATTATTGAATCACAGAGAAGGAAGCAGATTTACAAAGTAAAGAGCTTAACTTTACGTTTATTAACACTACACAGGCAGCTTTCGCAAAATTTTGGAAGACATTTGGTTTGCCTACTTTAGAATACTGGTTTACAAAAGTATGGCAGACAGTCCTCCTCAAAAAGATTTCTCATTAAACTAAAAGTACCCAGAGGACCAATTACAAATAACTTTTCTTTTGCCAAATGGTATCATTTTATTTCATATACAAATTAGGAAGCTCGTGGCCAGATGGTTCTTTCGGCATATGCCAAGATATGGATCTTGTGATTCCAAGAACAGAAAGTGGGGTTCTTATATTTGTTTTTCATAACAAGCCAGCAAACATAATGATAAATGTATATATATCATAACTCTGCTATGACCAACCGTTTATACATATATACACTGCAAGTTTCCCCCCCTCCTGTTTGTGAAGGTACTGGTTATTATTTGCTTCTCCCCCCCCCCCCGTTTCTCTTTGACCCTGTATCTTGTTTCTTTCTATTTTCCTTAAAAAAATCAACAAAAGTATTTTGAAAATAACAAAAATTCAGTGGTTTACACATCAACCACCACATTCAATTCTATCAATACGAAAAGTCCCCACCTCAAAAAAACAATGTTTAATATACAGTGGTACCTCGGGTTAAGAACTTAATTCGTTCTGGAGGTCTATTCTTAACCTGAAACTGTTCTTAACCTGAAGCACCACTTTAGCTAATGGGGCCTCCCGCTGCTGCTGCGCCGCCAGAGCACAATTTCTGTTCTCACCCTGAAGCAAAGTTCTTAACCCGAGGTACTATTTCTGGGTTAGCGGAGTCTGTAACCTGAAGCGTCTATAACCTGAAGCGTCTCTAACCCGAGGTACCACTGTAGTTATAGGGATTGCAAAGCTGAGGCAATATTATTATTTGTTTGTTCTGAAATAGAAAAAAGTGTTTAAACAGCCAAGCAATACAACAGCCTTTGGAAGATGTGTGGACCGTCACACAGTACCATACAAACTGCATTCCATATTATTTGAGGTACAGCCCAAGTTTACTGCGAAGCAACCCCATTTCAACACAAGGGAGCTTACTCCCTGCTATAAGGGTGTTTCACTCTTGAAAATCCTAATCTTTAAAGGGCTTGCTTACCTTAAAAATCTTTAAGGCCTTAATTTTTCCAGTATGCCTCACATGAGGGCCTCTGCATAAGTCAATCAGTGGACCACACCTATCAGAAGATTATAAAGGTTAAGATGCAATTAGAAAAAATCAGGTTCCCAGTTCATTTAAGTCTATAGCCAATCAAAAGGTAATCCACTCTGAACTTTGTCACACATGCAGTTGTGTTAATCTGAACTTTTTGCACTTAAAATGAACCTGAGGCATCACACCAAGCCATGGTTTGTGCTTCCAAAAATGTAACTGGGAACCAGGCTTTGTGGCTGCTTGTTGGCTTTTGTTTTGCATCCTTGCAGTGCTTGTTCTCAGGTATGCCCCTCTCCATGGCGCAGCAGCTTCTAAGGTGGAGCAACAGCTTATAACTACAGCTTTTCAATTCAGACAGTCCAAAATACATCTCAAAACCACTGTCTACAAAATCCACCTCAAACCAAAGCTTCCATTTCTGATTGCATTGCACAAACTCTTGACGTAGGGATCATAATGAATCTTTTTTATGCTTCCCTTTAGCGTGATGTATATGAACCTGTATGTGTATATTGCATATTACAGATTACATGTTTAATTGAAACAAAAGAACTTCACGAAACTGCATTTACAGTGGTACCTTGGGTTAAGTATTTAATTCATTCCAGAGGTCCGTTCTTAACCTGAAACTGTTCTTAACCTGAAGCACCACTTTAGTTAATGGGGCCTCCCGCTGCCGCCGCACGATTTCTGTTCTCATCTTGAAGCAAAGTTCTTAACCTGAGGTAATATTTCTGGGTTAGTGGAGTCTGTAACCTGAAGCGTCTGTAACCTGAAGCATACGTAACCCGAGGTACCACTATACTGATCCTTGCCTCACTTGAACCTCCTTTTGTAGAGTTTAGATTGTCAGATCTGTGCAGCAGCAACCTGCCTTTTGCTTACCATAATGCACCATGTACACTGATGGTGTGATCAAAGAACCATCACAGAATTGTAGAGTTGGAAGGGACCTTGGGGGTCATCTAGTCCAACCCCCTGCAATGTGGGAATCTGAGTCAAAGCATCCATGCCAGGTGGCCATTCTGCTTAAAAACCTCCAAGGAAGGGGAGTCCACAACATCCTGAAGGAGACTGTTCCACTGCCAAACAGCTCTTACTGTCAGAAAGTTTTCCCTGATGTTTAGTTGGAATCACCTTTCATGTAACTTGAAGCCACTGGTTTGGGTACGGTACTACCCTCCAGATCAGGAGAAAACAAGCTTGTTCCCTCCTCCATGATGTATGTTATAAGCAGTAATAATAAAGCAACTATGTTCTCATTATATATACAGTATATATTTTTTTCTAAATTTGAGCATATAATTTTCTCTCAAAATTTAAAACTACATACGTCTTACAAATGCCTTCTTCCTAAGAATTTTAAAAAATAGCACATTTGAAAGTTTGAGTCAAAACTGTGCATCCTTTTACCTGTACACTGTAGTTGTTGGTGTGTCAACCTTGTCATTCAAAATTCGGCATTTAAACTGGTTATACTATGCAGAAGAGGAGCAAAAAGGTAAGGGAGGAAACAAAATGAGAATTTGAATTTTCTTGAACAAGCATGAAGCCATATACTAGCCTTCTGCAACCTGGTGCCCTGGAGATGTCACACAACTCTTATCACCTCTACTGAGTGTGGCCATTGGTCAGGCATGATGGGAGTTGCAGTCTGGGCTGCCTTATTCTGGCAGACCACTGGCCTACCTCACTTCCAGCAGCAGCTCCAGGGTGTTACTGTTGAATCTTTGTGAGCATCTTTTCAAACTCACAAGGTGTCCTGCATGTTCCTCTGCGTGCTCCACTCTGAAAGTTGTCAAGCCTTTTGTGGAGACAATCACTGATGCAATAAACTCAGCTCATGCCCATGGTTCAGGCAGGAAGGTTTATTGCCCGCTTACAGCTTAATGGTTCTGTACATCACTGGCCCATAAACCAGTCACTAGCATGCTGCTAGGACGGTCTGCACCGGGAGATGGTTCTCCCCCTCCCAGCAGGGAGAAGAGGAGAGAGAGAGAAATGAGCAAACGCAGCTCTTGACCTTAGTCTCTGTGTCTAGGCCCAAAGAGACACTGTGCTTCTGACCCTGAAGCCACCTGCTTCTAGATTGTTTACATTGCACTGTGCAGATAAGGAATGGCTACTAGTTTCCGTTTCACATATACCTACAGTTACTCCATATCCTTTTGTAATTGAAAATGCCAGAGATTGAGCCTAGGACCTTCTGCCTCTAGAGTACGGTCCCTCCTACATTCTTATTTAAAAGGGGCACAGCAGCCGCCTTATTGTGCAGCCCTTGCAAGATTTCTGGATGCCTTGCTAAGAGCTTCTGGACTTCTTTCTTCAGACATAGCCTGGGAAGATTGACACTCCTACCAGCCAGAGAGTATGTTATGAAACATGCAGAGGAAGCTAGACAGGGAAGAGATGGTTTGGCTGCATATTAGCTATATTAAGCACAGCTTCTTTCAGGACACAATTTCATCACGAATTAAAGAAGATGGTGAGGTCACCAGGGCCAAAGTAACTGCAGGCTAAAGCAGTCTCCTGCTTCTCAAACCAAGAACTGCTAACAGAAGCTTCTGCTCTGAAATAACTACAGGCTTAAGCTACACACGGCCACTCACGGTGACTTTCTCTTCCTGCCCCAAGCAACATTTCAGGGGAAAAAGAGACTTTGTAGGACAGGGCTACGGAAGAGTTCTGTGGGCATGTACCTGATATGCAGAGCAAGGAGCATAAAAAATAGTTTGCAGCCTCTTGGGCAGGGAAGAGGAAACAGACAACTGAGAAGAAAACACTATTATCCCTAGAGTGGGATGGGGAACCTGTGGCCCTCCATAAGTTGGTGGGCTCAAACTCCCACCATCTCTGTCCACTGACTATGCTGGGAGGAGGGGGGTTATGTAAGCTGGAAGTCCAACAACGCTGGAAGAGCCCCAGGTTCCCTATCTGTTAAGAAAGGAGAAAAGCAGCATTGAAAATATTTCCCCCTTTCCTGCCTGCTGTGGCCCTTGCACCCCTGACTGTGGAAAGTCAATGGCTTTAAGGGAGTATCTGCATTTACATGCTGTGGAAACAGCCAGCATGAGCAAGTACTAGTCTTCAGATTCCAAAGTTCAGAGCAATGTTTGCAGTGGATGATTTTGAACATTAGCAAACCCAGAGACTTACCTTAAACATATCCAGCAGGATTTCTTTGCGAACTTCTAGCCTTTCAAAAGGCTGCTTCTCTTTTATGATGTTTTTACACAGATTCTCCAGGGTTGGAAACTCTGTACTAGATACACCTCTAGAAAAAAGAAAGGCCAATGATCTTAAAGTAAAAGAGCATGTAGAGCAGCATGAAAGTTTATCATCCTCCATTACAAGCTGAAAATCCTATGCAGTTCTTTTTTTCACCATTGTATGGCAGTTTAAAGAAGATGGTCTTATTTATGACTAAAGTTCCTTTAAATTATAAACATGCAGCACAGCCCTAAGCATGTCTACTCAGAAGTAAGCACTACTGAATGCAATGGGGCTTCCTCCCAGATAACTGGGGTTAAGGTGGCAGCCTTAGTTTCTATACATTTAAATATATAAATAATGATGCATTTAAAGGGCAAACATTTTAATGAGCAATATAGACTTTTAATATTGATTTAATCATCTTGGATTTTGGGGACAGTGGCAAGGTTGATGTTTAGACACCAGGAAAAAAATTGTTTATTTCCACATCTGTATGACCATTTAGCTCGCTTAGCTTTACTCTGCACACCTTACTGTGGTATGTTGTATTTTTGTTCTGGAGTGCCTTTGATCATTGTAAACCACCTTGGATACTATTGTTGGAAAAGCAAGATATAAGGATTTTAATAAATAAAATACATTTTAAAATGTATGCAGTCAAGACATTCAAGTGGCAAAGCTTTGCCTGGGCTACCATCGGAGCCTGCAGGTGGGGAGATTTTGCATGCGTCAATTTTCCCTGGAAAAAAAAAATAGCTCCCAACACACAGGAAAAAATAGCATGTCAGCAAAGAGTATAAGCTGGACCCTTTCCTTTCCCTTTTTAAAAATGGTGCCACATGGTTGGACAGAGTATGCAACTATTCCAACGTCCCGCCTCCAGCCTCAACTGATACTCTCCACATCTGCACCACTTGATTTTGCTAAGTAAAGCTAATATTGTCTAAGATTTGCTGTATAAAAATATTGGGTTCAGCCAGCTTTGGAGTATGAAATTCTATAACCAATGGTTCTTTCATTAAGAATAGTCATATTTTGCCTCTACATTTCCACTGGTGAAAGGAAATGCAGGCACAAACACCTCCTTTGCAGAACACATTACGGCTACTGTGTACTGATGCTGTGGTGAAGATAGTAAATATTCTAATGTAGTTTTAAGGAAGAGGTTACATTAAAACCCAAGTTTATACTTCATTTGTGCTATACCAACTCCAAAATGCCAACACTTGTTGACAAAACAATACCTGTTTTCAATGTACATGTCATAATAAAAACCATTCTCAATGGGAGGTCCATAGCACAAGCATCCACCATAATAATTTTCCATTGCTTCTCCAAGAATGTGAGCACTAGAATGCCAATAAACCTGCATGCAAAGATAAAAAATAGATCATGAGGCAATTGATTATTAGTAAGTTCCCTATTCCCCTCACAGATAGATTAGAGCTGAGCAACACACAATCAAATATTTACGTTTTCCAATATGAAACCTTTGCCTGTACCATGCCCCATGTATCAGAGATGGGCAGATTTCACAATGTGTTCCCCCACCTTGAACCCTAAGGTCCATCAACCAGAGCCAGATGAAAAATGTTCACTCACAGAGTAGAGCCAATCACCTACTTGCCACCTTGAGCCAACTACTGGGATAACATGTAGATTTGTATATCTGAGTTGCTTCAGATCAGGGGTTCAAACACAGAATTAGCTAGCAAAAATACCTGATCAAAAGCAATCTCTTAGCATTCAAGTGTTGTAGGTAAAGAACAACAAGGTTGAGATAGAAAATTATCACCGCAGATTATTATTTTTTGGTTACTTTCAATTTTACTTGCTAAAATATTAGGGATCAAAAACTCCAATCAGCTGCACATCACTCAGAGCTCTATTAGTTGGTCCTGATCTACCTGACCCATGCCATGCATGATCACCTGTACATGGTTAGATACGGCTGGCTCACATCCTAGTCTACAATATATAACCTTTTACTTCCATCATCCCTTCTCTATTTCCACACTGCTGCTATGTGCCATCACCATACTAAATTCCACAGAGGGGACCTGGCTGCCACTGGCTGCTGGCATCTGGGTGAGGAGAGGAGCGGGCAGTATGTGGACTGTGCCTGCTGTTGTCCCCTGGCAAGCCCCAGCTCAGCCTCTCAGTGCCAGCCCCAGTCTGGGCAGCATCGCCTCTGAAGCTCGGATGCCTGGGTCTCAAAAGCACCAGGTGAGGGAGGAAGGTGGTGCCGCCTCTGATGGGCCACAGGCTCTCGTCCTGGGCTGTCCTCGGTTGACTCTGGCTTCCTTCTCACTGCCCACGCTCCTGGCGACATACCAGTGAGGGGCAGCCTCCCCCAATATTTTACTGAAGTTGGTGCCATTGCCAGGCAGCCAGTGGGAAAGCCGGGGGGGTGCTGGCCTGCAATGGCACCCACCTCGTTCCGGCTGAAAAAAAGCCCTGCCTGTACAAGGATTTCCTTTGCTGGATCAGGACTTTTGTTTTCAAATTATTTTACAAAGAGAGAGATAAAAAAAAAGTTTACGTACAGCTTGAGCTTCTTCACTATCAAAGGTGAGCAGCTCCAAGGAAGAGTCTCTTTCCATCGGCCGATCTAAATCCCAGAGTTCCCCATTCACTTTGGCTATGATGGCATTATCAGCAAGTCCACGACTAAAGAGAGCAAAGGCATGCTAAAAATGTTACCTCTAAAAAACCTGCCAGAGATGTCCTCCTTTTGAGGCCATCAAACTTTTAATTCTACAGTTGCTGAGAGATGGGCTTGATGGTAGGTCAGAGAGAAAGGTACAGATGTTAAAGCTTAATTGTACATAAAGTAGATGTGCAAAAAAGATAGTTTAAGCTTTAACTTGCACACAAAGTATTTTTAGCATTTCCCCCTCTCTAATCACAGCTATTATATATTTCTTTCTACGTGCTTTTTTCTGTGTGTACATGCATACATAAAATCATTAATCCAACCCCCTGCAACACAGGAATTCTGCCCACCACCATCCCTGGGTGGGCTCAAAACACTATCCTTCTGATTAACAGCCAGACACACTGACCCACTGCGCCATCTGAGGATGACAAAAACCCTGTCTGCAAGGAAAATTACCTAATTCGTAGAGCTAGCTGATGTGGAGTTGTTTTCCAGGATTCCGCCTCCATCTTCCTCCCATCAACAAGAGTGATTTTGATAGGTCTGCTTTGGCTGGATGCTCTGGAATCAAGGAGAGCATCGTGCTCTTTCTTCAGTGCTTCATATAACTTCAGCCTTTCTTTGATGAAGCTTGGTTCCTGCTGTAGCTGTTAAAAAGTGTGCAGGGCAGAATGTCAGTGCAGGCCTTCAACACAAATAGGGCATGGAGAACGCATGTGAAATATTAATATTAATATTATTAATAATAATATCTATATGTCACCCATCTGACTGGGTTGCACCAGTTACTCTGGGCGGCTTCCAGCAAACTATAAAAACAAACTAAAACATAAATCATTAATAACTTCCCTATATACTTCCCTAATAACTTCCAATGGGAGCTGCACAATTGCATGGAAGCTCCCATTCACTGCAAATTCCCACCACCAATCACTTTCACACCTTTTCTAGACTGTATCAATAGTAGCTGTAAACACATGGGTCAGAATCGTGAACAGCTTGGACTTCATTTGACATTTCCAAATGACATTTCCAAACTGCTGTAGTTGAAAAGGAAAGTCATTATTTCGTCTAAAAGTGGCTTATATTGTTCCCTGTCAAATGGCAATGGCAAAGGCAAAAATACAAATGTGAGCTCCAGCCTACATGCAGCTCCCATCCTCCTATATGTGTAGCTCCTCCGGACCATGATATAGAATCTCCTATAACTTTCATTCTAGCTAAGTGATAACTCATGCCTTCTTTTTAGCTAGCTGGTCCTTATATTGGACAGCACTGGACATTCGTAAAGCTCATATGTTTTAGGGTTAAGTTCCACAGAATAGAGCAAATGCCATTTATTGCTGCTCATCTTCAAGACTACTTACTGAAAACTGGGAATCTGCAGATAATCATAGTCCACCTCTTGAAATCACAATTTGTATTGTAGTGGTATCCCTGTGCCTGGGTTGCAACCGCCTCAGGCTGTGCACGGAAACTACTCCAAGCAAAAGACCCAAGACTGGAGAAGAGGGTTTGATCCTTTCCTCCCAGCACTGTTTTCCTGATGACTTCTATGCACCCAGCAGTTACTCTTGAATCCTAAAATTGTAGAACTGGAAAGAACCACAAGGACCATTGCATCTAACCCTCTGCAGTGTCAGAATCCTTTTGCCCAACTTGGTGCTTGAACATACAACCTGAGATTAAGAGCCTCATGAGCTAAAAAGAGAATCATAGAGACCACAAGGGCCATCGAGTCCAACCCCCTGCCAAGCAGGAAACACCATCAGAGCACTCCTGACATATGGTTGTCAAGCCTCTGCTTAAAGACCTCCAAAGTAGGAGACTCCACCACACTCCTTGGCAGCAAATTCCACTGTCAAACAGCTCTTACTGTCAGGAAGTTCTTCCTAATGTTTAGGTGGAATCTTCTTTCTTGTAGTTTGGATCCATCCTTTCTTGTAGAGGAAAGTTAAGGTCAAGGATCCCCACTGTCTCATCTAGTCAGGCACAACAGAGACAAAGACAATACCAAGAGTGGCTACCTGGACACCCTAAAAAGTTCACATACCTCACTTCTACATCCATCAGCAGCTTGACTTTCCTTCTTCTCCCTTTTATGTTTACTCTGGTGAACAGCAAGGTTTGCATTGGGAGGATCCTAAGTAAAGAAAAGGTAGAACTACATTATATAAAAAATTTTGCCAATCCAAATGCCAGAATTAAAGTCAAAGCAAAAAAAGGGGTCAGAATTAGTAATTAAAAACACAAAGACTGAGAGGGAGTCAAGGAAATTAATTTCCAAAGCTCAAATCTCTGAACTGTAATGCCAATTACATTACTAAAGTACCATGTATTCTAGAGATACTGTACTTCAGATCAGTCATTAACCATTACAGGGCCTGCTGTGCCTGTAGAGATCAATATGGAAGAGACATGTTATTGCAGCTGGGGAAGATAAAGGGGGTGGGGGTGGATATGTATATAATGTTATAGGTTTTGGGGGGCCCTAAACCCTAGAAATTAATAAATGGTAGGATTTTGATTAATTGGGATGTAGATGAAAGTACAAGCTGCAGAACACTGCCAGACAAGGAATGCCTGGGCTGGCCTAGCAAAGAGAAAATCTGTTAACAGGACAAGATGGCCCAGGGAGATAGAATTTGCCAAGGTGTGTTGGAGATGACAGGAAGAGAGGTTTTGAGCAAAGTGTTCTGGGAAGAAGGAGAAGAAGGAGGAATAAAGAGTGGGATCCATCTTGGGCAGGCTGGGGGCGAGGCCTTGGTCTCCAGGGCTGCCCTGCTGTGGGGGTCAAGCCCCTCTTGAGAGGACCATGCTGTAAGATCGGGACTCCCTCCATGCACACCAAAGGTGTAAATAGGGGAATAAACCATCATTCTCAAAGCCACCACAGTCTCCGCCCTGTCTCCATTCTCCAAAGGACTGCAGACCCCCAGGGAGCGCCCGGACCCCCAGAATCTTGCCGCGGCTCGGCAGAGGGGGGTGGGGGTGGCGCCCCACTTTTGTAGCAATAATCCTGTCACTGTTGGTATGGGATTGCAACCCTTGGAAGCAGGTGCGCGCCCCCTGCCCGCAGCTCCAGCTGAAGAAGCAGAAGGGAAGCGCCGGGACGCCGCCCTCCTCTCCCCGATGCTCCAGCCGAGAGGCCGGCCTCGCCGGGGGGCGCCAGGTGACCCGGGGGGGGGGGCCCTTCCCGGCAGGTCCTCCGACGGGAGCCCCAGCGGACCCAAGGCGCGCTTGACCCGAACGGGGCTCCGCGCTCTCCCGGAGCGGCCCCTGCCCGCCCGCCCCCGCCAGGCCGCCTTCTCCTCACCCACCTGCGCGGCCGCCCGAGGCTCCGGCTCTGGCCTGGTCCCGGCGCGGGCCAGCTCGGCTCCGAGGCTCCGCCGCAGGTGCCCCAGGCGGTAGCGGAGCTTCTCGTTCTCGGCCCGCAGCGCCTGCAGCCCCGGGCTCGCCTCCGGCAGGGGAGGCCCGGCCAGGCCGCCGTCCGGCCAGCGCTCCGGCTCCTTCAGGCGCGCGATCTCGGCCGCCAAGCAGCGGACCTCCTGCTCCTGCCGCGCCAGGCGGGACGCGACGCCCTCGGCCCAGGCGGGCGCCGCCATCGCCCTCGCCCTCGCCGGGAGGAGGAGGAGGAGGAGGAGGAGGAGAGGGAGAAAGGGGCGGCGGCTTCGTCCTCCCTCTCGACATGTAGAATTCAGACACGTGGGGTTAATAAATTCAGTAGATGAGGCAGGACGAAAAAGAGAGAGAGATTCTAATGCATAGGATTCTTCTTCTTCTTAATATTAAAGAATACATTCCTTATTTGAGGCTGATACCTGTTCCTCCCATGAACACAGGGACACCCCAAGGAAAAGGGGGACATTCCGGGTTCAAATCAGAAACGGGGGTGATGTCTGTAAATCTGGGACTGTCCCTGGAAAATAGGGACCCTTGGAGGGTCTGGAAACTTCAGCTGGCGCAAAAGGCAATGGCCAGATTGCTCAGCAGAACAAGACGGTGGGAGCACCATCCCACCCCCCCAGTCCTGCCCAGCTGCTTCTGGGCCCAATTCAAAGGGCTGCCTTACGGGGCTGAGGACCTCCCTGCCTTAAGAGCCGCCTCTCCCCAAACAGACCACCCGGACCTGCGCTTGTCCTCGCAGGGCCTTCTCTACGTCTGCCCCGCTGAGACGCTCGGAGGGCGGCAACAAGAGGACGGGCCTTTTCTGTGGTGGCTCCCCGATTGTGGAACGCTCTGCCCAGAGAGGCTCGCCTGGCGCCATCATTACTTGTCTTTAGGTGCCAGGCAAAACCATTCCTCTTTACCCAGGCCTATGGCCATTAAATAATCTGAGCCTGCAAAAGTATGGGAGAGTGGACTGTTAAGATGATTATTTTACAATTAAGCTATTTGTCAGTATGCTTATCACTGATGTTATGTGATGTGTTTTTAATGTTGTACACCACTCTGAGATCTTTTGATAAAGGGCGGTATATAAATTGAATTAATAATAATAATAATAATAATAATAATAATAATTAATTGGAAGGTTGGCAGAGTTCTATGAAGCAAACAAACAACTTTGGTCCATATAGAGGCATGTAATAGCCTCCACCAAGCACAAGATGGCGGAATTCTTGAATGTTTGGGTTTTTAAAAAATAACACCAGCCCATAGTTTCTCAGCAATAGCAATGAACATACCTTTCTTGAACCAGTTATCTAGGGAATAGCATGAAGTCTCACCCCAGCCCTAAACAATCATTAATTGAGCACTGCCAGGAGATATACTGTAAAAATCAATTGTTTATGTATAAGATCCACATTACCTTTATAAAAAAATAGACTGAAGATCACATTTTTACCTATTGTGTACTGATTTCTCTGATTTCCAAAATTTATGAACTTTGGCACAACTCCACATCTGCCAATAAGATCCTCACTCCTTGCAGCCCCACATGATTTTGTAACGTGAGCCACACGTAATATACCACCAATTAGTAACATTTAAAGAGTTCTCCCTTATGCTGACAGAAACCAGTCTAAAGGGTTGGGTGGACCAGATCTTTGTGCATGGAGAGGCACCAAGATGTTCCTCAAGAACTGACTCCTTTTCCAATTTAAGTGAACCCTGGGGCAAAAATTGTAACTGCAAAAGTAGGGAGCATATGATTGATATCATTCCCCTCCGGATGCCCTGCTTAGTTTTCAGCAGGCATTTAAAAGCTGAAACAGAAGGCACCAGCTGAACCTCCAGCCAGAGTCTGCTGCCATCCAGACCCATCGGACTGCATTTTCCTGGTCCAGGCCCCACCTAAGGAAATCTTAAGCATCAGTCAGTCCCTCTCCCTCTCCCCTTGTCAGAGCCTGTCACCATGAATGACTGCTATGTAGGCTAGGCTTGTACTCATTTACAAAGCCCTGAGCAACGTAGGCTCAGGGAACCTCTGGGACCTCATTCGCTCAACGGCTGAGATCACCTGCAGGAGCATTGTTGGGAGTCCTTTGAGTTGGCGAGGCTTATTTGACAACAGGAAAATGAGCCTTTGGTATCATTGGCCCAGAATGGTGGAACACTGCCAATTCAGCACGCACTTTCTGTGCCAACTTTTAAACACCTGCTGCAAACCTTTCTCTTCCACCAGGCCTGTGCAGGCAATTAAGAACACATCTTTCCATAATACTGTACTTAGCTGATTTCTGATTTTAACCTTTTCATGTTTTTGGTTTTCTGGACAATTGTTGTAAACCGCTCTGATTTATTTTTTTTATCACGAATAGCAGTATAAATATTTTTAGAAATAAAATATAAATATTGTAACACGACAAGGCCTCATGGCTCTGTCAAAGAGGTCACAGAACATTTTATTTTCATTCCAAATACAAACCTTTATATATCATGTCTTCACACATCTCAGCAGTTATATGCACTGAGATCATTCTGTTCACATTAGACTCTGTTTCCAAGGGACAGAGCTATCCCAGCACCCTGGCATGACGTTCCAAGCAAGATCAGAAGACATGGGAACCTGTAGGCCAGTCTTCACCAACCTGCTGCCCTCCAGAGTGTGCTGGTGTTGATGGGAATTGTAGCCTCAAATTTCTGGAGGACAGCAGGTTGCTGAAGTCTGCTGCAGGCTGTATCTCTGCAAGTTATAAATGTGATAGTAACAGCATATGCAGTGGGAAATGGCAGAAATATATGTGAAAGTATATCTTGTGCTGGGGGCTGAAGGTGACAGTCTGATGATGATTGAGGAAGGGAGTTGCCCTGGGCAATAGAGGCAGCATGAATGTCTCAGAAATCCTGGAGAAAGCAAGCAGATCAAAAAACAAGACTGCTGCAGATTGCAGGAATTTACACGTTAAGAGGGGATGTTATACAAGCATGATCCACAGTGAATAATTACTGCTGGCAGCACACCTACATTGGAGCTGTAAGAATCTCTCTTAATCCTAATTCATTAAGTAGACACTATTTATGAGAGGTTTTTTTGTATTTTATTTTATTATGGGAGTTGACCTAGTAACCAGCACACATGATAGCCATGCTCAGTGATGAAAGTTACGACTATCAGGCTTCAAGGAGAATTCTTATCATAGGTCTTTCTGTTCATAAATGTGTTGCATGGAACATATTTCCTATAAAATACTACTTAAAAGGAGCAATCACCAATCAATCATACTGTGATTTGGGTGGCAGTCCTCCCAGGGTCAAACTTGCTATAACCCTGAAGACACATCCTCTTGTCTTAACACCATTTTGTCATGGGTGATTCATCTGATATTTTGTCTTCTTGAAAAAAAACATCCTTTTCATCTTAAAAAGAGGGTCTTTTAAAGATTGGTTACAGAATTAAAAAGTAACATTAGCCCAGCTATTTTCCTGTCTCCTTCACTATGGTTGCAGAGATGCTTATTAACGCTTGTAAAGGGATAATTAGTGTAAAGTAATCCTCTTAGGGGACTGAAAGCCCTGGGCGTGGGCTTCCCCCCTCCCTTTTATAATTTCGACATAGGCCTTTTCTATTCCAGCTGAATTGCAATAACCATAGGCAGGCAATACACTCTTGCACTCCCTCTATCCTTGCATTATGTGGCCATCGCCTGCTAAAGACTGCACAGCCCAGGCGGAGTTGGAATATCTGCATTTATTTTTAGCTTAAATGCAAACATGTTTGGATGGTCGGCTCGCTCTTGGTTTTATAACTGTACAAAACTGACAAAAAAAGATAGCAGAGAGAAGAACCGTTGGCTTGCTGATATCCTAAGCAACCACAGGGAGAGAATCGAAGCAGAGCTGGATGTGCAGAAAGTGCTGTCATATCTGGTTTATGAGAGAGTTTTTTCCTTGGAGGAGTACAAAGACATTTTGTCCCAGGAGTGCTGTGAGAAGCAAGCTGCGTATCTTTTTGAGAAACTGACTTGCAAGGGCCCCGGCGCCTTGTCCACTTTCTGTTCCGTGCTGGAGGAGGTCTGCCCCCAGTTGCTCCTTTCCATTCTCCTTGACTATCAAGGTAAGGTCATAGGTCCTGCTCTGAAATGTTCCAAGTGTGTTATTGGCAGTGCCCTCAAATCTTTCCACCCTAATAGTCTATAATTAGAGGCTACTTTCTCTCGTGCTAGGCGTTTGCTCCCTTTATAGCGCTTTGTTAAAGGGAAACCCAGGAGAAGAGAGAAAACTGAGATGCAGAAAGAGAATGTGATATAGATGTAATATAAAGCAGTGTTTGTAATAGAAATAGAAGAAATAGAATTAAGAATAGAAATTCTTAAATGATTTACCTATTTATTATTACATTTATATCCCACCTTTTATCCAAGAAGCTGAAGAGGGCATGCACCATTCTTCCTTTCTCCACTTTATTCTAATTAAATTGAGATGATCACTGATGCTGAATAACCCATCAGTTGATGAGAAACTTTCTCAAATTAAAAAAGAAAAAGAAAAAATCAATGATTCATCTGATTATATAGTGGCCACTTTGTTCTATATGTTTAAGTGATAATATGTTGCAGTGTAATATTGCCTATGAGACAGGTAGACAGATGGATAGTCAAGTTACATTCATGATAGGTTCTACCACATTTTATTTATTTATTGCGTTTATATCTCACCTTTGGCTTCAATGAGCTCAAGGAGGCTTACATGGTCCTTCCCCTCCTCATTTAACCTTCACAACAGCCCTGTGAGGCAGGTTAGGCTGAGTGAGAGCTATTGACTGGCCCAAGGTCACTCATGGCTGAATGGGGATTTAAGCCATGGTCTCCCCATTCCTAGTCGGATACCCTAACTGCTATGCCACACCGGCTTTGAGTCACAGGATCAGTACATGAAACTATCCTTGGTTGAGTCATTACATGAAACCACCCTGACAGCTACCACTGAAAAAGGGAATGGTCAGCAGACGGTGGAAGAACAACTGCTAAAAGCAGGCTGCCAGCTCCAAGTCAATGCAACATAGCGTCAGGGACAGCTCTATTACATATCATAAAGAGATTTTGCAGGTCAACCCACAACACCTAAATCAGAATAACTGGATTGCTGCATTTGACTGAAGTCTTAATCCCATTTTCATCAGGGAAACTAGATCAGTTTCTCCCGTGCATCTTTACTCAGAAGCCATTGTATTCAGTGGTCTACTTCTATATGTGCTTCGAGTGCAGCCTATTTTAGCTCAAGCAGGCTGGGGACATGTGGATTTTGGTTTCATGGCACTCATGCTGCTTGGGGTTGGGAGACTGATTTATCCCAAAATCAGACATAGCCTGTGCGTTTATTGTATTGATTGCACACATCTCAAACAGAAACTTAAACGACCCGAAAGGCTTTCTATAGTAAGAGCTACATTTCAGTAACCAAATGCACAGCAAGGTGTGCTGATTAAAAAATAACACACCAACATTAACTTCACTTCTGAAATAGCCACTGCTTGCTCTGCCATTATTTCACACTTGTAAACTTAATTACCTTTAAAATTGACAGTTGCAAATCCAATTATGCAATAAGGTGACGGGCCGTTTACCATAATTTATCTATGAACAGACCACTATGCATCTCTCTGTTTCCTTCTTATGATTTACTGGACAGTTTTATGATGCTGACAAGGATGCAAATGCAAGAAATTGTGTTTTCCAAATATCCAAGTGAATTCTCACAGGCGCTGATACAGTGTGTTCCATGTTGCCCCTGGGGACAGAGCAGGGAATCACATTAAGGAGTAAATGGGGGTTGGGAGCCTCTAGAGCAACGCTAGAATAGTTTGCAGATCATGTTTCTATCAATTTCCTCACCATTGCCATTTTGCTTTCTAAATTTTGTCCAACCTTTGAATGAAGGCACTTTTTTGTGAGGGCATCTAGATAAAAATATTATTGTGAATTCTTCACTTCCCTGAGCAGTGAGAAGTTCCAGGGTGGAGCCGCTCAGCGGAAGTTTACTTTGGACACTTACTGTGCCTGGACCAGCGTCCCATTCCCACAGCGCTCAGCCAGATGCCTCTGGAAAGCCCACAAGCGGCGCAGGAGGACAACAGCACTCCTGTTTGTGTTCCAGCTAATGGTATTCAGAGGCATACTGTTTCTAATACGGGCGATAATATCCAGTCATCATTTCAAATAGCCATTGATAACCACATCAGTGGAACCTACATGCAGGTAAACAGGGCACTTCTACAGTGTTGGATATATTCTACACTGCTACAAATGAGGTCCCCCAATCCCAGCGCCTTACATCTCTCTGGGTGTCCTTATCTCTCCTAACCTGTTATTTCTTCACCCCCCCCCTTAGGAGTGCATCATCCTCTGCCCCTTAGCTGTTTCTGTGTTTATGTCTGTGTTTATGATGGCAGGAGAGTGACCCCCCCCCCAGTGTTGGATGGTTATTCCATAGGCCATAGCTTAGTGTTGGTGTGCTGCTTTGCATGCAGGAGAATCCAGGATTATCCCATGACATCTCCAGGTTAAAATATCAGGTAGTAGAATGTGGGAAGCGCCTCTGTATTTCTCTGCCTCTGTCTACCTGAGACCCTGGATGACTGGTGTCAGAGGAGACAGCTCTTTGTTTCTCATTGCACTTCTCTGCTTGTTATTGTTAAACAGAGCTGAAAAGTGTGTGAAAAACTGCATAATTGTCTAACAAATCTGTCATAACAAATCTGCATGACTGGTTTTCCATTGAACTAGAGTGACTTTGAATCCAGCACCAGTAATCAAAGGAACTCTTTGTTCTAATCCAGGTGTGCTGACCAGGAGTTTCGCAGGCACATATTTCAATAATACAAAACTGAGGACAGTGCCAGATATGGACATTCATGAACCCAGCGAAGCCAGTGAGCAGGAAGGAAACCCTTTGCCTGAGGATCACATAACTTTTTCCTTTGACAAACACAGGTAAAAAGTTCTACACTTGTTTCATTTTGTTCTGCTTTAGACAATCACAGAATGCTTTCTTGCTGACCTCTGAAGATTCATTGGATAGGAGGAGTTTCTTACTCTTTTCCTCCCTACAATATGTCTAAGTAAAGGAAGATGTGGAAAAAAGCAGCCTTGCATTGTGTGCATGCCTGTGCGCATTATGTGTGTGTGCATTATGCCAAGATACTGGATCTAAGAGGCAGCTGTATCGCTTCTAGAGGGCAAGGTTGCCACTATGTCCAGAAATGTCCTTCAACAGCTTTGGCTGCTGCATGGTCTGTAACCTTGAAAAAGCAGGTCAGGCCCACGGGGGTGGGGGCTGGGGGTAGCTTTGAATAGTTGGTTGGTTGGGAGCACAGGACAAGGCCTTCCTTGTGATGGTGTCAAACCAATTCACCAGAAGGCTTGTCTCTCTACCCATGAGGTCTGCACCACTGAGAAGACATCTCTTTATAAACACACCACTGAGATCTAACTGATTCCCTGTTTAAATGATGATTAGTCTCTGGTTGCTGTTTCAGTTCATTATGAATGTTTTATTTTACGTGATTGATTTGATATTGTTCTTAATACACTGCTATTGATTGTAATATGCTTTGAGGTCCTTGAGCATGGTGAAAAAGGGGAATGACTGAATGTCATTACAAGCACACCCACCCACCCACCCACCCCCCACCCACATACACCCTTAGGGCCCAGATGCCCCGGTAAATCATTTACACTAAGTCAGGGATCATAGAATCATAGAATCATAGAGTTGGAAGAGACCACAAGGGCCATCGAGTCCAACCCCCTGCCAAGCAGGAAACACCATCAGAGCACTCCTGACATATGGTTGTCAAGCCTCTGCTGAAAGACCTCCAAAGTAGGAGACTCCACCACACTCCTTGGCAGCAAATTCCACTGTCAAACAGCTCTTACTGTCAGGAAGTTCTTCCTAATGTTTAGGTGGAATCTTCTTTCTTGTAGTTTGGATCCATTGCTCCGTGTCCGCTTCTCTGGAGCAGCAGAAAACAACCTTTCTCCCTCCTCTATATGACATCCTTTTATATATTTGAACATGGCTATCATATCACCCCTTAACCTCCTCTTCTCCAGGCTAAACATGCCCAGCTCCCTTAGCCGTTCCTCATAAGGCATCGTTTCCAGGCCTTTGACCATTTTAGTTGCCCTCCTCTGGACACGTTCCAGTTTGTCAGTGACCCTCTTGAATTATGGTGCCCAGAACTGGACACAGTACTCCAGGTGAGGTCTGACCAGAGCAGAATACAGTGGCACTATTACTTCCCTTGATCTAGATGCTATACTCCTATTGATGCAGCCCAGAATTGCATTGGATTTTTTAGCTGCCGCGTCACACTGTTGGCTCATGCCAAGTTTGTGGTAAACCAAGACTCCTAGATCCTTTTCACATGCACTGCTCTCAAGCCAGGTGTCACCCATCTTGTATTTGTGCCTCTCATTTTTTTTGCCCAAGTGCAATACTTTACATTTCTCCCTGTTAAAATTCATCTTGTTTGTTTTGGCCCAGTTTTCTAATCTGTCAAGGTAATTTTGAAGTGCGATCCTGTCCTCTGGGGTGTTAGCCACCCCTCCCAGTTTGGTGTCATCTGCAAATTTGATCAGGATGCCCTTGAGTCCATCATCCAAGTCGTTGATAAAGATGTTGAATAAGACCGGGCCCAAGACAGAACCCTGTGGCACCCCACTAGTCACTCTTCTCCAGGATGAAGAGGAACCATTGATGAGCACCCTTTGGGTTCGGTCAGTCAGCCAGTTACAAATCCACTGAGTGGTAGCATAGTCAAGACCGCATTTTACCAGCTTCTTTACAAGAATATCATGGGGCACCTTGTCAAATGCCTTGCTGAAATCAAGGTAGGCTACATCCACTGCGTTCCCTTCATCTACCAGGCTTGTAATTCTGTCAAAAAACGAGATCAGGTTAGTCTGACATGACTTATTTTTCAGAAATCCATGCTGACTATTGGTGATCACAGCATTCCTTTCTAGGTGCTCACAGACTGTTTGCTTAATGATCTGCTCCAGAATCTTCCCTGCTATTGATGTCAGACTGACTGGGCGGTAATTATTTGGGTCCTCTCTTTTCCCCTTTTTGAAAATAGGGACAACATTTGCCCTCCTCCAGTCTGCCGGGACTTCGCCTGTTCTCCAGGAATTCTCAAAGATGACTGCCAGTGGTTCTGAGATCACATCTGCCAGTTCTTTTAATACTCTTATTAAAAGAGTATTAAATGGTGTATTAAATGGTGCTGTCTGAGCCTCCAGACTGCAGGGGGCGGCATAGTGAGGCTGTGTTGCTCACCTAACCTCTGTCTGACTGAGTCTGTGTAGTATCCTGAACTGCAGAAGGCGAGGGGCGTGACAGCAGAGAGGCTGGCGCAGTGCAAACCCACCAGCGGAGCCAATCCATTGCTCCTGCCAATACATTTGCACTGTGCCCACCTCACCACCATGTCCTTCCCCATCTCCATCCCAGGATGCAACAGCAGTTCGGCCAGATGCAGGTCAGGTGAGCAATGCAGCCCCACTACATTGTCCACTTTTGCCTCCCATCAGCCCCAGTCACTGTAGCCAATGACCAAACGTGATAGTCCTGGCTAGCTGCAGCCTGGAGTGCCACAGGTTACCCATCCCTCCCTTGGCCGACCTGTGAATTCCCTTCTGTTTCAAGGTGGATTTGTGGATGTTCATATACAGTCATACCTCGGGTTACGAATGTTGCGGGTTGTGTGTTTTCGGGTTGTGGACCGTGCCAAACATGGAAGTACTGGAACGGGTTACTTCCGGGTTTCAGAGCTCACGCATGTGCAGAAACACAAAATGACATCATGCACATGCACAGAAGCACCGAATTGCGACACGCGCGTGCGCAGATGTGGCGCTTCAGGCTGCGAACGCTGCGGGTTGCGAACGTGCCTCCTGCACGGATCACGTTCGCAACCCAATGTATGACTATATTCAAGTACTCTGTTCTCTGTTTTTGAGTCTCTACTCAAGCCAGGATTATTTTCATGCTTTAGTTGGTGATTAAAAGAAAGAAATAATTGAATTTGGCAATTTTGCATCTATACACATAAATATTCAATTTATATATTGTATTTTTTAAATAAATAAAAATCTATTCTCTTTTTTGCCACTGTAGACAGCCATCCTATAAACCATTGTTTTAAAAAAGAAATTATATAGTGTGCTAGGCAAAATGTAGTGACTTGTGTGTATAAAGAACAATATCTCCAACCAGTAACTGATCTGAACAGTCTCTGTTGTTGAAATTCTAACCTTTGCTCACTGTGTTTAATTTCTTGTTCTTCATGTTGTGTGCAGCTGAGATGAAGACATATTCACTCTACAGGGCTGTGCTTATTATATCACAATGTAAGGTCACTTACAGAAGCAAACTAATTATAAAATGCCCAAATGCTTTCTTTAAAAGAAAAGAAATGGATAAATTGGGAGTCAACTGTCAAACTGATGTACGGTGGGAATGCTTAGTAGCACTAAAATAAATAAATCAAATTAAGCCACCACAACATACATTAGGCTGTGATCCAACCTTCCTTTTCAGTTGAGTTTGTGTTTCCATTGCATAGGGGTTTAATTGGAGGGTACACAATCTTGGTGTCCTTCTTTTGTCTATTGGCCCTGGTTCAGAGATTTGTGTAGGGAGACAAGCTCCTTCCACCATTTGCCCCTGTTTGCAAGAGGCTTGTTAAAATTCAAAAGTACTTTGACGGTTAAAATGGGGGATGCAAAACTGATGAAACAATATTGTTAGGCATTCCCCACTTTTCCAAACAGTGAGATGTTCCAGGGGTAGTGCTACTGGGTTCAGTTTCCTTTTGAGATGGCCTTGGAGCCTTGGGCTATCTTTGCAATATTTGTTTTATTTACAAAATAAGTAGAACACAAGTGGAGGCAAAGAGACTTGTCTACTACAGGCAGAAGGTCTCCCAGAGAGTAATTTGGGTAATACCATCTTCAGACTGCACCCCCTAAGCTGGAGTGATGCCACTTCCAAACACCATTCCAAACTGCCCCCCTCAAAAACTCACTGAGAGATTTCCAAATATCTGCATATCCTGATCCACTGAAATGCCCACCACTATGGATAGCTGAAGGAAGTGGGTCGGTGTGATGGCCTGGGAATCTGATTCAGAATCTGAACCTGAGGAGTCCCAGCCTGCACAGGAGTCCCCGCCTCCAGGGCCGGCTGGACTGGAGCAGGGCCTTGATTCTGAAGCGCCTGCACCTGTGCCGGATCCTCAGGAGCAGGCACCAGGTGTATCCACTCTGGCTCCGGAGGTGATTGAGGACCCATTGCTGGCAGGCGCGCCTCTCCCAGCCCTTTCAGGGGAAGGTGAAGCTGCCCCTGGGTCCAGTAACCCACCGGCCTCTCCTGAGCTGCAGAGGCTCAGGGCAGAGAGGCGAAGGTAACTGGGTTCTCCCAGGAGGAGTGCTCGCCTTAAGGCCAGGAGAGGCAGGTCACCTGTGGGCCGGGACAGCCCCTGGCCTCAGAGAAGATAAAGGCCAGTCAGCCCGGAGCAAGAGAAAATTTCTGCAAGGCATAAATGCAGTAAACGTGCAGCAAAGAACCAAATTAAATACAGTCAAACCTCGTTCTGCGTCCGCTTCGGCGAACATCAGTGGCAAACCTGGAAGTACCGGGACGGGTTACTTCTGGGTTCGCCGCTTGCACATGCACAGAAGCGCTTAATTGTGCCGCATGCGTACGCAGGCACGGCACTTCGACATGCGTCATTTTTGGCTTGCGGACGGGCCTACGGAACGGATCCTGTAAAAGCATTTGCTGACGACTTGATAATAGCAATGAAGAACCCAAGAGAAAGTGTGCCAACAGTTATGAAGATTAACGAATTTGGGTCAGTTGCAGGCTTCAAATTAAATAAACATAAAACCAAAATGTTAGTCAAAAACATGAAAGAAGAGGATAAAAGAGAATTACAATAGTTTACAGGCCTTACGATTAGCAAGAAAATCAAATATTTAGGTATATGCAGAACAGCTAAAAATATAAATTTGTACAAAGCTAACTATATACCAATCTGGAAAGAGATAAAAAGAAATTTGAAAATATGGGACAGGTTAAAATTCTGGGGTAAGATCTCCACAATAAAAATGAATGTGTTGCCCAAAATACTATTCCCCCCCCCCCAAGCCATTCCAGTAGTAGGAAGCACAAGACATTTTAAAACCTGGCAGAAGGACATAAGAATCAGGAGGCTTTGCCCTGCCAAATCTTGAGCTGTATTATGAAGCTGCATGTCTATGTTGGATCAAGGAGTGGCTGATCTTAAAAAACACAGATACAGTTACCTTGCGTTAAGAACTTAATTCGTTCCAGAGGTCCGTTCTTAACCTGAAACCGTTCTTACCCTGAGGTACCACTTTAGCTAATGGGGCCTCCTGCTGCCGCCGCACCACCAGAGCGTGATTTCTGTTCTCATCCTGAAGCAAAGTTCTTAACCCAAGGTACTATTTTTAGGTTAGTGGAGTCTGTAACCTGAAGAGTCTGTAACCTGTATAACCTGAAGCGTCTGTAACCCGAGGTACCACTGTATATTAGATCTAGAGGACTTCAACAACAGTTTTGGCTGGCACGCCTATCTCTGTTATGAGAAAGCAAGCGTTTATGCAGTCTGAGTAAAAAAATAAGGGTATTTTGGAGCAAAAACCACCATGGTGGTTGTCACCAACAGAGGCCATGACTGTATAAAAGGTTAACATGAGGAACGATCAGGTAACATATAAAGAAATTCTCTGGGAGGAAGATAATAAATTAAAACTTAAATTTTTTGATGAGATGAAAAATAAAGTGACAGGCTGGCTAGAGTACCATCAAATATTTGATCTATTTAAACAAGATAAAAAGAAGGGATTCAGTAAAGAGCTTTCAAGATTTGAGAAAGACCTGATATACAATGACCAGAAAACTCTATCGAAAATGTACAAAATTTTACTAGAATGGTCGGTAAAGGACGAGGAGGTAAAGTGAGCTATGGTGAAGTGGGCAGTGGACTTAGGTCATACTATACAGTTGTTGTCAGAGTGGGTGAAATCAATCATATTTGCTTCATCTGTTAATAAAAGCTTTCACATATCTACTTATAAAATGAAAAACTCCAGATGGAATGATATCTTCAATAACATGTAGCCATTTACAAAAATATAAAAAGATGTCTTTTGAAGAAAATGTAACTCAGAGCCAAGCACATATGCCACCCCGACAGCCCTGCATAAATTTAAAGAGTGTGGAAAACCAAGGTAACTGTTTCTCCTGCCAACCAGGCAACCAATTGGAAGCTACCAATCTTGTCTATAAATATAACTATAAGGTGACTATGGCATCAATAAAAATATGAGGAAATCTTGATGAAATTGCAACCTTATTTGAAAAAAAGAAGCAAGTAACTGCTAATAACTTGTCTCTAACTGTCTATTTTTATGAGGGAAACAACTGATATTCTGGTCTTCATTGGTGAAAAATAACTTACCATCTTGTGTCTATTACTCCCCTTCCCCTCTTTTTTTGGAGATGTGGAGGCTCATTTTGAACAGTTGATAGAATCTTCAGGTTGGATCCAACGTAGCACTGAGTGAGAATTACTTAGCAGCATATGCGTTCCACTGGGGAAATGTTTTGGGCCGGCAGAGCAAGAGTAGTGCAAGAGAATGCTCAAGCAGGTTGGTGGTAATTTTGTTGCATAATAGACTGTGCAATCTGTTGCGCAGCTACTTTCCGCTAGTGCCGCTCTTGCATTGGATCCCTTTGTTGCGCAACAAGAGCCCTTGCGCAAGAAGGCGGAGAGCGCTGAATGCAGCCCATGGAGCTGGAAGCGTCCCTGAAAGCCAGCTAGCCCAACCCCACTTGTCAGCAATGCATAACAGGGAGTTTGGGCAATAATCTTTGATTTGAGGGGAAGAGCGTCACAGGTGTATTGTTATCAGGGCCAGCCAGCCCAAGAGTGAAGCCTCGGCTGCGGAATCCCGGGCACCTCACCCGCCCCTGCCACTGCGGTCAGGTTTGTGCGGCCGGGCTGCCATCTCATGGGAGTTCCACAGCATCTCGCAGAACTCACTCAGAGTGACCATTATAACTGTGTGACCTCAGTAAGCGAGGCGGGGGGGGGGGGGAGATGGCACCGGCGAGTTTCACCTCAGGTGGCAAAATGGGATGGGCCACCCATGAGCCTTATGTTCACCTGTGAAATGTTGTAAGGTATGTAATAAAGCTTTTCAAAAAAATACTTTGAAGACTGAATCCAAGCAATAGAAGTAGGAAACTGTGTGGTGGTTAAAAACAAAGATGAAGAATGTTGGAGGGAGCAGGGATGGAGTCCGGATAGTTTCTTTTTTTAAGCATGAGATATGTTCATGAGTTACCAATTGCCATAGTAACCTAATCCAGTTTACATAATTCTGCATTTGATTATTCTCTTCCTGACAGAGAGCAGCAAGCCTGCCTCATCGCTCTTCTTCCTCTTGCTTTGAATCAAGGCTAGTCTTGTGGGTGAATGACCCCCTCCTGCACAAACAGAGGCGCCACATAAGGGTTCAGTGTAACTTCCCCTTGCATGGTAGATTATCTCCCAATTAGTGACAGTAGGGATGTCACAAGATGTTGAACAGGGATGCTCACCAAAGTGAACACTGCCTGCTTCATCCTGCAGGTAGATTCAGAGTGTGCCACATGGCCACCCCAAAAGAATACCTGCCCCAAATCTGTTTGCATGCATGCACTCTCTTGCAGCTTTAGAGGTAGAGATTGTGCAAGGTGGCAGATCAGGCAGCATCATAATCCATGCCTTGGAGAGTGTTGTCAGGAGCTGCAGTAAACAATTCTGTACAGTATGGAACTGTTATCAACCATTTTGGGCCAGTGTCCGAGGTCACTGCATTCTTTGAAATCACTGAATTTGCTTCGTTTCATGTTTCTGCTCTGTCTCTGCTCGTTCCACGAAACTTTCATGTTCACCACTGTGATCATCATCTGTATCAAAAGTATTAACAGTGAGTTGAATATGGCTAGAAAGTGCACAAACTGTGGGAGCTCTTATCACTGGTTCCAATGGTGTTTGCTTGACTTGTTTCAACTGTAGGTGTAGACAAACTTGTCATTACAAAATAGTTTGTTAGTTTTTGACATTGATAATTTTCATCACATCACTTTTCCATTTAAGTACTTTTGTGAACTCAATTTATTCCTTTAGGGTCTTAACCTCTGTTAAAAGTGGGGGGAAATCTGTGCTACGGACTCGCAAACTTTGAGATTGTTGAAATATATCTGGGCCTTGCAGAGCCAGGCAGAGGCCCAGGCCAGGTAGAAAATGCGCCCCCCCCCTTTTTTTTTACCCAGGGGATAACTGAAGTCTTATAAATAAGTAAGTATAAAAATAATTTTCACAAAAGTTATGCTGACAAATAATTTTATTTCAAGGCTTGAACAGCATCTGCATATAAAGACAAAATGGAAAATATAGATATACAATAGTGCTTTTTAAAAATACATAGGGAAAAGATTATTTTAAGTATTTACATTTAAAAATGCTTTCTTGGCTTTCTTTTCTTTCTTCTCCAGTCTTTATGGAAAATTCATGAAAACCAAGAAAGCGCTCTTCAATTTCAAAACTTTTAGCTTCCCTCCTCACATATCTGCTGATGAACGATAACTGTTCTTGGTGAGAGCAGCCAGGGGTTGCATCAACAGCCATCACAAAATACTTAGCTTCTTGTATTTCTTGAATGATATTCCTCTGGGCGAATGACCCACAGATTTCAATAAACTCATTTTGAGTTCTACTTGATAGGTAGTGTACTTGGAGTCTTGCACCATTCTTCTGTCCATTTTGTACTTGTGCAACATGTTCCTCTAATAATGAATCGTATTTACAGAGGAGCTCAACTAAACCCAAAAAGTTACCATTATGACTATCATCAAGTCATTCAGAAGAATCAAGGAAAGGGAGAGAAAAACAGGATAATGTCAAGGATGCATTGAAGTATTTTCTTCCATTTAGTGCTTTCAGCCTTGAGCTGGTCAACAACATAATTGTCAACTGCAGAACCACATAGAGCAGCTCTACTTGATATTTTCCACGTAATATAGTTTTCTTTATGTAAGTTAGAATTTTCATGGCTAGGAATGTGATCCTTTAATTTTCTCCATCCTTTCTGTATACTCCATCCTGGATGATCTGTTAATACACTCACATTAGTCATAACTCCCCCTTAGAGAACAAAACAAAACACACACAAAAAGGTACAAAATAAAGCGATTGCTTAACTTGGCTCCAACACAACCAGTCTCGTTTATGTTTTTAGCCATTTTTCATTATTACAGTAAAAAGACGACTTGGAAATGAATTATTGTCCTTATCACTCGGAACATTCATTGGTACTTCGAAGTCCAGAACTTTTAAAAGCCTCTCAGTATCATTTCTATTCTTCTTATTAATTAATACAATATCGATTTGTGGCTGTGAGGCAGGGATTATTTCAACTGAAGATTCTGTATTATTATCTTCAGATTGTTGAGAAGGCGTTTGTTGTTCCACGGCTCGCTCTGTTGATTGATCGCCAGTTTCTTCGATAGCATTACCTCTATAACGGAAGGTCCTGATTCAGCAAGGTGATTAACAGGGTTGACTTGTTGTTGACTTCTGACTACAAGTGCAGTAATAGATTTTGATTGCTTTACAGCTTCATCTTGTTGTTTAGTGCGTTTTCTCTTTGATGCACCACTTTCGAACTTCCTCCCTGTGGTACTCATGTCTGTGCTCTACGGAACTGATCTGAAAAAATATTTATATAACGTATTTTTTTTTATAATGTATTAAAATTTTAAATATATTTTACAATAAATACATTATTCATTTTTAAATGTATTATACAATTTTTAATAGTTCAATAATGTATTTAAAAATCTATTTTTAAGTAGACAAATTTGACTATTAATTATAATTATAATCAAAACTTCTCCATCTTCTTATTCTACTCTTAAAAAAGATGTATGCTTGTGAGAAAGCCACTATTGCTCATAAGCCACTATTTCTTTAAAAAAAATTGTTTCCACCAAATTTTATCCTCATTGAGCTATATGTACTCCTTGGGTGTAAGTAATATTCCTGGCCTAGTCAACAAAATTTTAAACAAATGGCCACATCTTCATCAATTTTTCATCATTAAAAAAAAAAATTAGCGATAAGAAAGCCAACACACTTATCTTTAAGGTACGTGTGGTTTTAATTTTTGGCAAACAAGATTTCAAACAAAAACTCACCAACTTTTAACAGCATGAAAAACATGGTCCACCATCACGTTCGCGGCGCCCTGGCTGCTCTGGCCTTGGTCGCCCCCACCCACCTGGCGCCCCTTCCGCGCTCCTCTGCGGAGCCCATTGCAGGTCCCGGGCGCCCCGGACACCAGGAAGCTTTTCTCTGGCGCTGCCAGCCAGGGCCCCAGGGAAACCGCCCACCGCCGCCTTTGCACCTCCGCGTTTGCCCCAGTGCATCCCCTGCGGTTGTGAATGTGCTGACCGAGGCCCCCTTTGGAATGGGGGGCCCGGGCCAAGTGGCCCATATGCCCCCCCCCCCCCGGTCTGGGCCTGTATATACTGTATATATTAAAAATCAGCTTGAGTTGCGTGACTCAAACTGGGCGTACTAGACCCAATTTTTTTTAAGCAATGTGGACTAAAGTCATTTCTGGGGCCCTTCTGGGATGAGGGGTCCCGAAGCTTTCATAGTTGATTCCCCCCCCCCCACCACCTGTGTTTTCATTTGTTCAAACTGAGCATTAATAAAAGCTATTCAAGTTAATAAATGAAACAAATAACATTACTTCCATTCCAGAAGAATAGAAGTGTAGAAATTTATCTTGTTCTTCAATCTGAAGAGCAGAAATTCACCTAGACAAGCAAACTTTCCCCTCTCTCTTTAGTATTATGAAGAGGAAAGGAAGCACTGGAGAACTTGCTTCTTCTCCGGTTGATGGATACGTTTAGGCTGGTCTCTTCCTTGCACCTGTGAAAAGCGGGGGTTGCATTGTTAACAACAGAACAAACACATAACCACCAGTTTCTGTTTAAGATGTTTATTAGCTCATCATTATCAAGAGTGGTATCAGTTTTGTTTGATGATTTGACCACTAGATGGTACTATATTAATATAATTAAGTAACTTGGATACTGTAATAGTCATTCAAAGCATATCTTCAACACTCAGGGCTGCATCGAGGGAAGGGGGGGCACCACATAAATTTTCCATTGGCAGATTTTTAACATCAATGGTCACAAATTGCTCAGCTGAACATTCATTTTCTCATTTGAAATATATTAAAAATCCCAACAGAACAACTAGCAAGGAAGGCTGGATGCCTTATCTCTACTATGTGTAGAAGCAAATGCATTACATAAGATTAGTTTTGAGGATCTGATCAAGCACTTTGCAATTAGAAAAAGTTGCAGAAAAAGTTTAAAATATAAATAAAGTGGAAGTATACAAAAATAAACATTATTTTCCATCTTACTGTAGGTTTTATTTATTGTGGTTTATTATTGTTAATAAGTTGAATTAGATATATATGGGGGCACCAAAATCATTTAAGTGCTTAGGGCCTCTAAAGGTCGTAATCCAGCCCTGTTAACATTTGTTTTCTGCAAAAAAACCTTTTTTTTATTCTCTGCTATGCTCCTACGTGACTGATTCCATCAGTGTGTTTTGTTTCCACTTCCTTAAGCAGAGGAAGATTCTAAAGACTGGAGCACTGAGGAAGAGTGAGTGATATGTGCTTTTCCTTCCACTGCTTCTACTTTCCTTCCGGGATCACAGTGGGTTGGACTAGTTGACTCTCAGGGTCCCCTCCAACTGTACAGTTCTGTGGTTCTATGATCACGTACAGGACAGGCGGAAGGGTGTGGATGTCTCAACCCAGGGAGGTGCATGTTCTGTCACTGTGTCAGGGGAAAGTACATTGCCTTGTGGGGCTGATATGACACCCCCCCCCAACGCTCTCTCCATTCAATACATACACAGTAGGAAGGAATAGGGAGTGATGGGAAAGGAAGTGTTACTCGTGCTCCTTAGAAAAAGATGGGAACCTTTTCCAGTCCAAGGGGCTGCGTTCCCTCATGGGCCATCTTCCAAGGACTACATGCCAGTGTTGGGCAGAACGAGCCAAAGTGGGTGGCCCTAGAGGACAAAGTGGGCAGAGCAATGGGTACAACTCTCATTTTTGTATAGGAGGCTACATTCTAAACAAGCAAAAATCAAAGGTTTCTACTCACACCCACATCTCTTCATCCTTCCTCCAGGCAAGAAAGAGGCTTTATCACAGTTCTACGGTGGTGCCTCGCAAGACGAAATTAATCTGTTCCACAAGTCTCTTCGTCTTGCGGTTTTTTCGTCTTGTGAAGCACGGCTATTAGCGGCTTAGCGGCTATTAGCGGCTTAGCGGCTATTAACGGCTTAGCGGCTTAGCGGCTATTAACGGCTTAGCGGCTTTAAGAAAAAGGAAACAAACTCGCAAGAACTCGCAAGACGTTTCGTCTGCGAAGCAAGCCCATAGGGAAATTCGACTCAAAAAACGGAAAACTCTTTCGTTTTTCGTCTTGCGAGGCATTCGTCTTGCGGGGCACCACTGTATCTTTATTTTGGAGGACAGAGTGTTAATAATAGAGAAGAAATTGCCATTTCTCACTTAAGGCAGGTTCTCTGTGTGCCCATTTGGTCATATCACTTGGCTTTTAAATGATGCAACTTGGACACATACATTAGGCGTACCTCTAATTTGCACTCCTCTAAAGCAAACAACAGGGGCAGGAGTACTTGCAAAAAAAAGAAAAAAGTAAAGCCTTGTCTTTCTGTTCGGAATGCATGGATATATTTCTATGAGGATATCCTTGCAGTCTGTTCCTCGTCAAGATCCCTCGTGTGGGGTATCTCCCCACCCCACAGATAATATTCCAAGCCAATGTCATTCAGAATGGAAGAAGGTAGAAAAGCCTCTTCCTTGCCAAAAGCTAATAAAATACATTTTCTGCCTTTCTCTAAACAACTCCATCTCTATATGACCCATCTCTTCTGCCAGAGCAAACATTGCACAATTACCAACCTCCCTGATCTGTCCTGTCATTTGGGGGTTTAAATGCTGTGTGGTTCCTAGTGCAAAGTCAGCAGTTAAGATCAGCAGCTGGCAAGCCTGTAAGTGGTTTCTGGGGGGAAATTTGCATCTTCATTTTAACTCCGTAAATATGCAACGACTGATGGCTGTAACACTGATCTGGAGTGTAGTAGTTTCCTTTCGTAGCCTGAGACACGTGATTCGCTTGCAGCAACAACGAAGGCTGTCCTTGCATTACCCAATATGGATGTTGCTGTGGGGAAGGCTCTGGCTTCTGGTTTCACCCAGGGTTAGGTCAAGGTGAATGGCTGAAAGAGGAAGGCATTTGTCTCTGTTTGCTACCTTGAACAGCTGTGCCAAGATTATGCTCAGCACTACAGAGGCAAAGAGGAGGGAGGAGCTGGTAATCCTATCGGGATGTCTATCCTTCCCTGGATCTCTCCTGAAAGGAAGACTCATCCTATCCTTTTGGGTTTGCTTCTATAGGCCATGGATATACAGAACTGCTGCTATTTCATACTGTCTTCCCACATTTAAAAAAGTTTTCTTTAAATATTGTTTTCAACTACTGTAATTGCATTTAACAACAATTTTTAGAAAGGGATAGCTTAATTATACCTTATAGTGTCCCCTGAATTCAACTGGGCTCATGCCCATGTAAGTGTGTTTAATACTGTAGCCTTTCTTTCTTTCTTTCTTTCTTTCTTTCTTTCTTTCTTTCCCATCCTTCAGCCTCAGGCCCCAGACCAGGTTACAAGATTAAAACACAGTATTAAAAATGGTTTAAAACAACTTACAATCACAGAAATAAGATGGATCCTAAAAAATCATTTTATTCATTTTTATACCACTTTTCAAGAGAAAGCCTTTCCAAGGTGTCTAGCAATATTATTTTCTTTACCACTCCCACACCCACCCACCCACCCTTTATTTATTTTTATTTGTTACATTTGTATCCCATTCTTTTCTCTAAGGAGTTCAAGGTGGCCTACATGGTTCTCCCCCCCCCCCCCACACACATTTAATCCTGGTGCGCGCTAGGTTAGGCTGAGATTGGCCCAAGGTCACCCAGTGAGATTCATGGTCAAGCAGGAATTTGAGCCCTGGTCTCCGAGGTATTAATATGACACTCTAACCACTACACTACACTGTCTCTCATGTGATAATTGTGTGATTGTGGCCTGTTACAACACAATTTAAAACAATTCCAAGCAATAAAGAGTGGTTGAGAAGAAACATACTGCACTGAAGATCAGTCATAAAAACACTGATGGAGCATCCCTGAACCTCCATTTGCGGTGGCAGCTACCATCTCAGAAGTACCAAGATAGGTCTTTTGCTGGAGCTGAAATGCCAAAAAAGTGCCTCCAGTTGGATGGAATTTTTCACAGTCATGGCACCACCACAGAGAAGGCACCATTTATGCAACTACCCAGTATATCTCCTCTGGTGATGAGGCATTGAAGAGAGCCTCCCTCTGAGGACTTGGGCAGGTGGCCACACACAGAGGTCTTTCCAGGTGAACACCAGCACCTTAAATGCAGCCAATGTAGATATGAGTGATAAATGTGCACGTAATAAATAGTTAAAACAGCAAAAAGGAAGGTAGTAAAATACACCATCATGAAACCTCTAAAGCAGAAATGACGAACCAGCTTGGAAGCAATAATTCCGACTCTTTGGTGAATGCAAAATAGATATTGCATGCTTTTAACCAGGTTCCCTGTCCTCCCACACACTTGCACCCCCCGTCACACGGACAGATCTGTAAACATCATGGATCTGCTGCTTCCCAGTAGTGCATAAACATGGAGCCGGGGCATGAATCATTATGGATCCTCCTAATTTTTACAAGAGAACCTCTCCAAACCACTATCAAAACCAGCAATGCCTCCATGTTTCCGGATGTAGTCTCTGATTTTTTATAACCTTAGTTTAAAAAAATCTTACATAGAAATCATGAAGATCTATGAGGACATGTGCCTTGTATCGTGTTTGTGTGATTTTCACTATATAGGCATTCACTGGGAGCTTGAATTTGATGGTGGTTTGGGGGGGGCTCCATGTATATTTTTTTAAAAAAATTATTATTAAAATAATTCAACATTAATACATACATGTTATGAATATACAAACATACATTTCATACAATCCTTAAGAATATTCAGACATACCCCCACTCAATCTCACAAGTACTTCCTTTTCCCACCACCATCCCTCACCCCTCACCCCACCCTTGTGATAAACTTCCAATCTACTCAATTGCAATCTATTTCCACTTCTATTACTTTCTTTCACATACTTTTAAACCAATTTTCTGCTTCTTTTTCTGTTTCACATTGTTACCCACCTTATTTAGTATTTCAGTATTTATAACGGAACTTGTTTATTCTAATAGGAGTTCTGATTTTTCAATATAATTTTGCAAGTATCCTTTAAACACCTTCCAGTCCTTGTCTATTTTCTCTTTTGATATCCTTCCAATTTCTCCCATTGTTTTGGATATATTGTAATACTCCAATAATTTGGCAAGCCACTCTGTTTTTGTCGGTATAATACCACTTTTCCAATTTTTTGCAACCAATAGCCTTGTGGCTACTGTTGCGTATAAATATAATGCCTTATCTTCTTTCTTTAGACTTCCTGGTACTATTCCCAATAGAAAACCTTCTGATGTTTTCCTAAATGAATATCTAAACATTTTTTTTCATTTCATTGTGTATTCTTTCCCAAAATTGTTTGATTTTTAAACAATTCCACCATATATGCATCATAGTACCTTTTTCAGTGTTGCATCGCCAGCAGACATCGCTACAATTTTTATTCATTTTTGCTATTCTTTCAGGTATTAAATACCATCTATGTTGTATTTTAAGGTAATTGTCTTTCAATAAATAACACATAGTGAATTTCATGTCTTCTTTCCACAATTTTCTCCATTGTTCGAGCATAATATTTTGCCTAATATCTTGCGCCCATTTAATCATGGATGCTTTAACCAGTTCATCCTTGGTTTCCCACTCTAAGATCAGATTATATAATTTAGATTTTTTTTCTTGTGTTAAATATTTATTGAATTTTGATATTTCTTTTTCAAATCCTATCTTTTTGTCTTTCACTAATCTATACTTAATTTGAATATATTGGAACCAATCACTAACATGAGCTTTAATTTCTGTATAATCCTTTAATTCCAATTCTCCATTTTCTTCTTTTAATACAGTTTTATAAGTAGCCCAATTTTCTTTCATATTTAATTTTTTCACTGCGACAATTTCTGCCGGAGATGGCCACCAAGGAGTTTTCGGTTCTAGGAGTCTTTTATATTTCTCCCATATTTTGTATACAGACTTTCTGACTCTATGCCCTAGGAAGCCTTTATGTACTTCGACTTTTTCATCTATTAGATAGGCATGCCATCCAAATCTCGTCTCTACTCCCTCTAAATACAATACATCCGAATTGTCTAATTTAATCCATTATTTTAGAGGGGGACTCCTTGTAAAATAATCCAAATTAAAGATTTCACACTGGACTAACTTTTACCCAAGCCCCTTGGAAGAACAAGGGCTGTGTCTGAGTATCTACTTTCTCTCTGCTTGTCAGGGATGGGTGGGACCTACCAGGTGGGGTGGTGGCCACAACAGTCTTTCAAAATCCCCCAAAGAATGGACTACAGTGAGGAGGTAGATTTATGCCCATTGCCCCTGATTCCCATGCCCAATTGCAACTTGCCCTATAGCCAAGTCTGAGCATCCATAACTGAAACAATCACCTATAGTTTTTGTGATTTTTGTTGTTGTTATATTACCCTTCAAGCGGAAGTCCCAGGCTGGGTTACACCAATTAGAATACAATGTCAAGATTAAAACACCTTACACTAACAGAACTAAGGTGGGTCCTGAAAATATACCTTTTGGGTGCTAAAAGCCAGTGTAAAGAGGTGCATCTGCAGCATTTGCAGAAACTGCACAATCAAGATGTTGGAAGCAGCTCTGCAGGGAGCAAGTTCTGCAAATTAGGGCTGAGCACATGTTTTCTCCAGGGCATCACCACCCCTGAGTTTCTGAGGGGACATCTAGGAGCCTCCCCTCTGAGAGGAGGTCGTCAGGGAAGGAGGTGGTCTTCCCAGAACTGGGGACCGGAGTCTATTGGGGCTGGCTTTTCCCTGGCTCCCCTCCCTCTGTCCCTCACCCCACCCCATGCTGAATTTGAGATTGTAAACTCCTCAGGGCAGGGGCCTGCCCTCTTGTATTCTGTAAAGAGCTATGCAAACAAATAAATCCAAGATCTCCAAGTCCACAAACAGATTATGCAAGGTATTAAATTTTGAAATGCTATATAATCCTTTTAAACATAATGTTTTTAATCTTTTTAAACAGGATGCATTAACCCTGCTTTCCCCTGCACATACTCCTCTCTAGGCATGACATGTAAGTGGAGTGTCAGATGAGGGGAGGGGGGAGAGAAGTGTTTATGTTCTAAATTAGTTCATTCTTATTGGGCTTTAACAAAGCCAGAGGGCAAAAGAAGTGGAATATATAACTAGTTCATTTGAAAAGCAAGGTGTGTGTGTGTGTCCCTGCGAATGCCTGTGCTTTAGCGGGGAAGATTTAACATCCTTAACTGAATACTAATACCTGTCAGTTCTCAAGAGAAATGTAACATTTCTTAAGCAGACCCAGCACTGGTTTGCATCAGAAATGCCATGCTATTCAAAAGTGACCTAAATAAATTTTCACCACCCGGCCTCCCTGTTGCCATCTTCTCCTGGTAGACTTTCCTTTGTCTACCATTTGTCACAGATGGTGAATGTCAAGGTTCAAGCCGTGCCAGGAGAGGGGGGCTGAGGGGAAAAAGGGCTGCCAGCAACCACAGTGTAAATGCAGACGCTGAAAAGGCTCTGAGCACAAGGCCCCTGGGTTGAATTGCAGGATGAGGGGAGGAATCATATGCTAATCTATATTTATAGCTACAGATTGAAATCTTTGAGCAAATTAAGACGGTGGATGCCTGGCTGGGGCCTCACTTGCTCTGTACTTTTGCAGAATGCCCAGCAGCTGTCAGCAAAGTGATGACCAAAATGAACCCTAGATTTAACAGAGATACAAGAGACATGAGGCCTAGTGGCTAGGGCAGGCATAGGCAACCTTCGGCCCTCCAGATGTTTTGAACTACAATTCCCATCATCCCAGACCACTGGTCTTGTTAGCTAGAGATCATGGGAGTTGTAGGCCAAAACTTCTGGAGGACCGAAGGTTGCCTGTGCCTGGGCTAGAGTGAAATAAAAGGTCTGCCTGTGGTGTGTGGCGCTGTGGGTTAAACGCTGTGGGACGCAGGTGGCGCTGTGGGTTAAACCACAGAGTTTAGGACTTGCCGATTAGAAGGTCGGTGGTTCGAATCCCCGCAACGGGGTTAGCTCCCGTTGCTCGGTCCCTGCTCCTGCCAACCTAGCAGTTCGAAAGCATGTCAAAGTGCAAGTAGATAAATAGGTACCGCTCTGGCGGGAAGGTAAAGGGCATTTCCGTGCGCTGCTCTGGTTCGCCAGAAGCGGCTTAGTCATGCTGGCCACATGAAGCTGTATGCCGGCTCCCTCAGCCAGTAAAGCGAGATGTGCGCCGCAACCCCAGAGTTGGCCACGACTGGACCTAATGGTCAGGGGTCCCTTTACCTTTACCTGTGGTGTGTGGTGCATAATGGCCCCTGTTTCACACATGTGAGTCATCTCTGAGCTGCTTCTCAGAAAACCTACATGGTGCCACATCTTCCTTCAAATTGCTCCTCAAAATTCACTGTTCATTAAACCTTTGGCACAACCCCCAGATGCCATCCTGGACTGTAACTCAGCCTATGAAGGAACCACATCTTGCTTCCATTATCATATATACTAATTTCAAATGCATTCACAGAGTGCCCATCCCCATAGCCCAGTGATGGCAAACCTTTTAGAGACCGAGTGCCCAAACTGCAACTCAAAACCCACTTATTTATTGCAAAGTGTCAACGCGGCAATTAAACCTGAATACTGACATTTTAGTTTAGAAAAAGCAACTCATACATTAACATCTTTTGTCTTAAAAGAAAAACACAACAATAGAGCTTCCAATGATACAAACAACTTTTTACTGAAAGGTAAAAGTTTACATTTGGCATGCTTTTGAACAATTAATGTGATTTTTGCTGTTGTACGCATGCTGATAGTTTGTCTAACCTTGCTGAACTCAAGGCGGCTTACTCCCGAGTAGGAACAAGAGACTGGTGGGAGGCCCTGGCGCATCAAAAGTTGATGCCTGCTCAGCCCCTCGCTCGCCCACCAGGGTTACCAGGGCTCTCAATGCGCCCGAGAGCAGAGAAGGCGGGTCAGGCACAACCAGGCGGAGCCAGCCCAGAGGCGGCCGTCAGGCTTGGCTGTGGTGGCAGGTGGACTTGAGTAGCGGAGGCGCAGGCTTTGGGCGGAGTGGCAGTTTCCTGGCACAAGCCCTCCTCTTACCCCCCCCCCCGGCGCGGCCCTGAGGGTGAAAACGGTGCCCTAGCAGCGCTGGCACCATGCTGGAAGCGGCCAGGAGCCTCCTGCAGTGCTGGAGCGCCAGTTTCACCCCCTGGCTATGGCCCTGCTGGGGAGACAGCACGCGTGCCCTCTGAGTGCCCCCCTGCCACAGGTTCGCCACCACTGCTATAGCCCAAATCACTGTGGTATCAAACCTGTCCTTTAATTTCTCAGACGTTTTCTTCCCCCACAACAGAGACTTCTGTTTTTCTGCCTCATTTGCAGGCCTCTTTATAATTTATTTGTAATTTTGATGGGTGCCAGGTTGGTCTTACCTTGGTAATCTCGTTTGTGTTTTCTTTCCAATAATCATTTCTTCTGAAATCTGCAGCTTCCCTGCTGCCTCTCTGCTTCCTGACTGAAAAACAAGCCCCTCGTGGGAGGCACTACTTGGTAATATCTTTCCATGTGCTTCAGTTGAAGTGTGATGGGTGGAGGAAGAAGGGGATTAGAGTTAGAACTGGGTTGAGGAATGGGGGATAGATTACAGAAAGTAGCCTATATAGGTATTTGTTTGGGGTAACATGGACCATTTGGTTCCTAGCCAGTTAGTCCTGGTCTCAGCTGGCCGGGGGGGGGGGGCGGCCTTGTTTAAAAATAGGCCGTCCCTTCTGTCACTTGCGATAAGGGAGGGTCAGTGAGACAGTGTCAAGCGCCTTTCTGACGCTTGTGTTGGGGTGTGATCATATAAGGTCTATAAACAATGTTGTCAGTATTATTAACAACATTACTGGCTTGGTGGAGTGTTAGGATAGGGGTGTGGGTGTTGGTATGTTCTGGCACCACCTTTATGTTCGTAAGAACAAGTCTTGCTGAGGCTTAACTGGCATGGCTTTTACTAGGGTACACCCCGTCTCCCTAACCTTTGGAGTTCTCTGAAATTTCTCTACAAGATTATACATAAAGGTCACCCAGTTGATATTGTATACTTGGACTTTCAAAACGCTTTTGATACAACCTCACCAAGGACGTCTGAGTAGTAAGCTTAGCACTCAAGGAAGAAGATAGAAAGGCCTCTTATGGATCAGTATCTGTTTAAGAAACAGAGAGCAGAGAGAAGGAATAAATGGACAATTCTCCCAATGGAAGGATGTGGAAAGTGGACTCCCCAAGGATAAGTATTAGGACCTGAGATTTTTAACTTCTTTTTTAACATTTTTAAAATTCATTTTCACTTTTAACATTTACCATCATACATAAATCATAATTATTTAAAACAGGATTCTCAGAATCCTGGAACTCCCCCCCCCATGGTTTCCCCAGATATTCTTTTCAAACGGCATCGTATCATATTCTCCATATTTTCTTAAAACTCATTTTCTTATCATAGTTCTCGCTTCATTGCAAGTGTTTTCAAAATCCTGCCAATGTTTTCAGTTGTTTACAGAGTTCTTTCAAATAACTTAGAAAATTTCCCCATTCTTTGTTAAATTTATTGTCCTCTTGATCTCTGGTTTTCTGGGTCATTTTTGCCAGTTCGGCATAGTCCATCATCTTTATCTGCCATTCTTCTTTTGTAGGTAGATTGTCCTTCCATCTTTGGGCAAGCAGCATCTGCGCAGCTGTTGTAGCATACATAAATAGTCTCTTCTGATCATTAGGTATTTCTGGACCTAAAATACCTAGTAAGAAAGCTTCAGGGTTTTAGGTAATTTTAAACATTTTTTTTACAAAGGTAAGTTTAAACTCATTATAAATAATTTCCCAATATACCTTTTTTTTTTGCATGTCCACCACATGTGGTAAAATGTGCCTTTTTTCTCTGTGATTATTAACTTTTACATAGATGATCTAGAGCAGTGTTTCCCAACCACTGTTCCGCGGCACACTAGTGTGCCGCGAGATGTTGCCTGGTGTGCCGCAGGAAAAATTAAAAAATTCGAAAGATTTTTTTTTTTAAAGTCAAATTTTCGATTGGGGCGCCGTCACTAGATGACCCCTGGGGTTCCCTCCCTCCCTCCCGCTCTGCGCCTCCCTCCTCCTCCTCCTCCGGGGAGGCCCTTCCTGGCTCTCGGCCAAGGCTTGGCGGCTGCCACTCACTCACTCGCTCGCCCACCCGTCCCTCCATCCCTGCACCCGGCCTCTCCCCCTCCGCCCCCGGCGCGGGGGCTGCTGGGATCCGTAGTCCCCTCGCCCTTGGGCTCCGCGCCCGCGTGGGGTGCGCGAACTACGTTTCCCAGCGTGGCCTGGCGGGCCGGGCGTTTTGTTTGAAGCGCTCTTCTCCCGGCCATGGAATGAGCGCAGCGGCGGCGGCCAGGCGGGCAGGGGCTCTTCCGCGCAGACCCCGCGCAGCCTGCCTGCGCCCCCGCGGAGATCGGGCGGCAGGATGGAGCCCGGGGATCCCCGCGGAGGCGGAGCGGCGGAGGCGGAGGCTGCCCCCCAGGTAGGGCTGCGTCAGGGGGTTTTTATTTTTGCAATGCTGCATCCGCGCCGGAGGGGACGCATCGGACCGCGGGGAGACCCCTTGGCGGGCGTGCAAGGCAATGCATGCGTGCAGGCGTTGCATGGAGTGCAGTGCAATGCAATGGCAACGCGGCGCCCTGCATGCATGCATGCAACTTCCACCGGCGCTCCGGACTTGGCAGGTGAGGGGGGTCCCCAGTGGGCGGCAGAGAGAGCCGGGAGGGCGAAGGGGAGCCGGGGGGAAAAGCGCTGCTCCCCGAGCCGAGCCCGGGGGGAAACTTCGGCGTCGTTGCGCCGGGTGTTGGAAGCGGAGGCTGGCGGGGGCCCCTCACCTGCAAAACCTGGTCGCCTCTCATATATTTCGTGCATTGCATTCATCGCCCGCTTTCTCCTCCAAGGAGCTCCCGGGGGCGCGCGTGGTTCTCCCCGTGTTATCCTCACAACAACAGCCCTGCGAGGTGGGTCAGGCGAGTGGCCCAAGGGAGCACCCAGGGATTGTCCTGGCCAGGTGGGGTGATTTGAACCCTGCTCTCTGCCCGGTCTTCGTCCTCATTTAGCCCCCACATGTGCATGACTGTGCATGACTGAGGTTTTCCCCCCTCGTCTTGGCTATGGTGTGAGTCTGTGCTGTTAATTAATGGGGTTCTGCCTTCGGAGAAGATGAGCCAGCCCTCAAGGAGGTGATTATGTAATTTGCTAGCAATTCATGTCCCTCCCGGCGTGACGCTGCGCGCTGACGTCACGGGGCTGTAATGGTGGTGTGCCTTGAGATTTTTTTCATGAAACAAGTGTGCCTTTGCCCAAAAAAGATTGGGAAACACTGATCTAGAGATGGGGTGAGCAGTGAAGCAGCTAAGTTTGCTGCTGCTGCTGATAATAATAATAATAATAATAATAATAATAATAATAATAATAATAATAATAATTTATTATTTATACCCCGCCCATCTGGCTGGGTTTCCCCAGCCACTCTGGGCGGCTTCCAACTGAATATTAAAAACAGTACAGCTTCAAACATTAAAAACTTCCCTAAAGAGGACTGCCTTCAGATGCCTTTTAAAAGTAAAATAGTTGTTTATTGCTTTGACATCTGCTGGGAGGGCGTTCCACAGGGCAGGCGCCACTACCGAGAAGGCCCTCTGCCTGGTTCCCTGTAACCTTACTTCTCGCAATGAGGGAACCGCCAGAAGGCCCTCGGTGCTGGATCTCAGTGTCCGGGCTGAACAATGGGGGTGGAGACACTCCTTCAGGTATACTGGACCGAGGCCATTTAGGGCTTTAAAGGTCAGCACCAACACTTTGAATTGTGCTCGGAAACGTACTGGGAGCCAATGCAGATCTCTCAGAACCAGTGTTATGTGGTCCCGGCGGCCGCCCCCAGTCACCAGTCTAGCTGCCGCATTCTGGATTAATTGCAGTTTCCGGGTCACCTTCAAAGGTAGCCCCACGTAGAGCGCGTTGCAGTAGTCCAAGCGGGAGATAACTAGAGCATGCACCACTCTGGCGAGACAGTCCGCGGGCAGGTAGGGTCTTAGCCTGCGTACCAGATGGAGCTGGTAGACAGCTGCCCTGGACATAGAATTAACCTGTGCCTCCATGGACAGCTGTGAGTCCAAAATGACTCCCAGGCTGTACACCTGTTCCTTCAGGGACACAGTTACCCCATTCAGGACCAGGGAATCCCCCACACCCGCCCGCCCCGTCCCCTAAAAACAGTACTTCTGTCTTGTCAGGATTCAGCCTCAATCTGTTAGCCGCCATCCATCCTCCAACAGCCTCCAGGCACTCACACAGGACCTTCACCGCCTTCACTGGTTCTGATTTAAAAGAGAGGTAGAGCTGAGTGTCATCTGCATACTGATGAACACCCAGCCCAAACCCCCTGATGATCTCTCCCAGCGGCTTCATATAGATATTAAAAAGCATGGGGGAGAGGACGGAACCCTGATTCACCCCACAACTGAGAGCCCAGGGGTCTGAACACTCATCCCCCCCCACCACTTTCTGGACACGGCCCAGGAGAAAGGAGCGGAACCACTGTATAACAGTGCCCCCAGCTCCCAGCTCCTCTAGACGGTCCAGAAGGATGTTATGGTCGATGGTATCAAAGGCCGCTGAGAGATCCAGCAGAACTAGGAAACAGCTCTCACCTTTGTCCCTAGCTCGCCGGAGATCATCAACCAGCGCGACCAAGGCAGTTTCAGTCTCATGATGAGGCCTGAATCTCGATTGGAAGGGATCCAAATGGTCCGCATCCTCGAGGCGTGCTTGGAGTTGTCTGGCAACCACCCGCTCAATCACCTTGCTCAAGAATGGTAAATTTGAGACTGGGCGATAGTTGGCCAAATTGGCTGGGTCTAAAGATGTTTTTTTAAGAAGCGGTTTAATGACCGCCTCTTTCAGCGGGTCTGGGAAGGCTCCCTCACAGAGGGAAGCATTCACCACCCCGCAGAGCCCATCACCCAGCCCTTCCCGGCTCGATTTTATCAGCCAGGATGGGCAAGGATCAAGGAGACAGGTGGTCGGTTTCACTTGTCCAAGCAGCCTGTCCACATCCTCGGAGGTAACAGATTGGAATTGATCCCATGTAACAGGACTAGACAAACCTCTAACACTCTCCCACCCTGGCCCTGCTCCCACGGTGGAGTCTACCTCCTTCTGAATCTGAGCGACTTTATCTGCAAAAAACTTTGCAAAAGCATTGCAGGAGATCTTGGGGTCCCTACCAGGCCCCGGTGGTGCAGGTGGTTCCGATAGATTGCGAACCACCTGAAAAAGTCTCCTGCTGCTGTTTCCTGCAGATGCAATGGAGGCGGTGAAGAAGGCCCTCTTCGCCATCGCCATTGCCACTTGGTAGGCTCGACGTTGAGCTCTAGCCCATGTCCGGTCTGATTCAGAATGAGTTTTCCGCCACCGGCGCTCTAGCCGTCTCAGCGATTGTTTCATCACCCTCAGCTCCGGGGAAAACCATGGGGCTGTCAGGGCTCCATGCAATCGGAGAGGGCGCTTCGGAGCCAGACAGTCAATAGCCCTGGTTAACACCGCATTCCAGCGGGCCACCAGGGAATCAGCTGAAAGGCCATCAACTTGGGATAAAACATCCCCTACCACTCTCTGGAAGCCAATTGGATCCATTAAGTGGCGGGGGCGGACCATCCGAATCGGTCCCACCTCCCTGCAGAGGGGAAGGGTCGCGGAGAAGTCCAGTTGCACCAGGAAGTGATCTGACCATGGCACTTCTTTTGTTTCGCTTTTAGTTAATGTCAGATCACCAACATCCGTCATCTAAGGCATGTCCGCGGCTATGAGTTGGGCCAAACTTATTCAGGGACAGCCCCATGGAGGCCATGCTTTCCACGAAGTCCTGAGCGGCCCCTTGTAAGGTCGTGTCGGCATGGATGTTAAAATCCCCCAGGACAACCAAGCTAGGTGTCTCCAGGAGAAAATCCGCCATGACCTGAAGCAGCTCGGGCAGGGAATCCTTGGTGCAGTGGGGAGGTCGGTACACCAATAGGAATCCTGTACTGCCCCTATTGCCCAACTTCCAGAACATGCACTCAGAGAACTGGATCTTCCCAGTAGGACGCCTGGTGCAAGCTAGTGACCTCCTAAAAATCACTGCAACCCCCCCTCCCCGCCCACATGACCTGGGTTGCTGTGCGTAAGAGAAACCCGGTGGGCAAGCAGCAGCAAGGACAGGCCCATCTGCCTCATCCAACCAGGTCTCAGTCACACATGCCAGGTCAAATCCTCCATCCACAATCAGGTCGTGGATGGCAGTGGTTTTATTCATCATTGACCTGGCATTGCACAGCAACACTTTCAGGTCATGTGGGTTTCCCTTGCTGATTCCAGTATCCTTTCGGTCAGGACCAGACCTGGAGGCAGGGATAGTCCTCAAACAACGACTAAACCTGCCTCCTCGGTAATGACATGGTCTGGTCTTAGCATAACTCCTCCTCCTGCCCGTGATCACTGAGATTGGGTGTCCCAATACATTCCCTCCTGTGGAACCTGCCCCAGCCATTCTATTGGCTGAGGCCCACTCCCAGGCAGCCCTGACCCTTCCCCTTAAAAGGCAAAATACAAACTATATAATAACTTAACAGAATAATAAAAATAAAAGCACAGCAAAAAACAATAGTGCTAAAATTAAACTATTCCCCACCCTAACTAAATACTTAACCAACTGCAAGCAGAAATAAAATGATAAAATTATAAAACATTATAAAAAACAACCACCACCATTTAAGGTGCAGCAAATTAACAGCAGTTAAAACATTTAAAACCATTTTGTCACTTGCTGCAGGTAGCTGCTCAGGCCTCTAAACTGTAGTGGTGAGTGCAGGCCCCGCCCCCTGGGCCAGATGGAGTTGGCAGGGGAGGGAGCGGTCCTCCCAACACTCATGGAGGCAGCAACAGCAGCAGTGTCCCAGAGGCCTTGATGGAGGCCCTCAAGCTGTGGCAATGAGTGCAGGATCCGCCCCCTAGGCCAGATGGAGTTGGCAGGAGAGGGAGCGGCCCTCCCAACACTCACCAGAGCAGCAGCAGCAGTAATGTTTGATGATACCAAATTGTTCAGAGTGGTTAAAACAAGTAGAAATTGTGAGGAGTTCCGAAAGGATTTCTCCAAACTGGGTGAATGGGCAGTAAAATGGCAAATATAATGCAAGCAAGTGTAATGTTGTGCATTGGGAAACAAATCCTAATTTCACATATATATGGAAATGAAATTGGAACTGGTGGTTACTATTCAGGCATGAGACTAATAGGTTATCTTGCTGAAGATATTGACCTAGCTGAGAAGAAAGGTGAATTCCATGTTAGGAATCATTATTAAAGGGGGATTAAAAATAAAACTGCCAATATCATGATGCCATTATACAAATCTGTGGTGTGACCACGTATGGAATAGTATGTACAGTTTTGGTTGCCTTTCCTCAAAAAGGGTACAGTGGTACCTTGGGTTGCAGATGCTTCAGGTTACAGACGCTTCAAGTTACAGACTCCACTAACCCAGAAATAGTATCTCGGGTTAAGAACTTTGCTTCAGGATGAGAACAGAAATCATGCTCCAGCGGCGTGGCAGCAGCGGGAGGCCCCATTAGCTAAAGTGGTGTTTCAGGTTATGAACAGTTTCAGGTTAAGAACGGACCTCTGGAACGAATTAAGTTCTTAACCCGAGGTACCACTGTATTGTAGAATTGGAAAAGGTTCAGAAAAGGCCATCAGAAATGATCAAGAGGCTGCAGCAATGCTCTTGTGAAGAAAGGTTACAACATTTGGGACTTTTTAGGTATGATGAGGACGCAATATGGGTGTACAAGAACATGTATGATGTGGCAAAAGTGGGCATGGAGAAAGGTTAATTCCTCTCTCATAATCCTAGAACTGTGGCCATCCCATGAAGCTGCATGTTGGAAGAGAACAGGCAGGGCAGATCAAAGAGCATCTCCTTCACAAGTGCATAGCTAAACTATGGAATCTGCTCTCACAGGTTGCAGTACTTGCCAGCAACGGGGATCTTTTAAAGGGGATTTAGGTAAATTCATAGTAGGCCTTTGTTCTAGCTGATGACAAGTGTTGTGCGCTGGATGGCTGACCTGCATTCTTATTTCATCATGAAAATAAAATATTGTGGTAGCAATGCACAAAATCAAATGCATGTTAACAGCAAGCACATTGCAGAAACAGTGCATGAACTGGATCTCGTCTGGTGGGCTGGAACAAGAGAGCTGAGTCAACATTTGAAAGCTTTGCTTGCCTCGGCGCCTATAGCTAATGCCTGTTTGCCAATGAGCAGCTTTTCTCTTCCGCCCTGTGTCGCAAGCTGACCCAAAGAACTCCCCTGGCTCACTAGGTGTCAATTTAGTAAAGTGGAAGTACCAGGAATACCTAGAGTAAGATGTCAGCTGCTTTTGCACTTCCTCAAGATATTTTTGGTATATGATCCTGCAGCGAATATTTGGCACTTTTCCTTGCATTTTTAAAAAAACTTTGCAGGTTGCATTCTATTCTTCTGCAAGTTACATTTGTTAGGTTTTTCCATGAGGTGTTAGATAATGGTCCCTCTGCTGGCACCAGCCTTCCCCAATCTGGTGCCCTCCAAATGTTACTGGGCTCCAACTCCCATCAGCCCCAGGCAAGATGGAAGTTGCAGTCCAGCATTTGGAAGGTACTCAGCTGGGGGAGGCTGATTTATGCCTATACAAACATTGGAAGCTTACGGCGGCCAGGCTTTGGTTCATTTCTGTATAGAACTGGGCAATGACCTTACACTGAGCTTTCAGGGAGGGGGAAAGATGAAATTACTGATTAAATATTAATAAGAATAAAATCTGCAGAGCAGGCTTACATGCAGGGTTTCTGTTTTATCTACTCTGGCTGCATACATGTTACACTTGGGGGGGGGCATGTACTGTACGAGTGTCTTCTTTCTTGTCTTGAAATGGGGACCACAAACAGTTTCCAGATGCATGCATTGAACTGCAGAAAGACACCTTCACAGCTGAACTTAGCTTCAGGAATAAGCATTCTACCTTTGTTTCAAATGGTGGTAGAGTAGTGGACCCGTGTTAGCTTTAATCATAATGATGGTTCGTAACAGTAAACCTTGGTTAACAGATACAGAGAAATGTGGGGGAGGGATTTGTGCACAAGGGAGCCGCAGGTGGAGAGAGAGGCAGTTCGCAAGATTGGGAAGCTAGGAGTTGCATTGCATCAGATCACACTATTTGCGCATCTAGCCCAGGACCGTTCTCTCTCTCTGCCAGCAGCTCTTCAGGGTCTCTGACAGAGGCACTGCCCACTACCTGCATCAGGGTCCTTTATTTTTTTTATAAAATGATATTTATTGATATTTTACAGACAGTAAAAGGTTACAGAATTTAAGCATAAAAAGTAAGAACAAAGAATAACCATAATAATAAAAAGAGATACAAAAATACAAAAACAAAACACATAAAAAATAAAAAATAAAAAGCAGTTAAAAAAGAAAAATCAATATTTTCATGTCTTATATTTCATTTACTTGTTTCCTGACCTCCTCACACCTCCCTTTTTTGTATTCCAGTTCACATGGTTAATTCAGCAAATCCTTACCCTCTATCATTTATCCTTACTCAATATCTTAACCTATTATAAATATGTATTTTCAACCATTATCAATCCGTATTTACATATTCTTGTTAATCTTTTTACCAATACCGCTTATTTTCAATCCAGCATCCCTTTAACATTCATTAATTTTACAGTATTTCTGCAAATAGTCTTTAAATTTTTCCCAGTCTTCTTCCACCACCTCTTCTCCCTGATCTCGGATTCTGCCAGTCATTTCTGCCAATTCCATGTAGTCCATCACTGCATCAGGGTCCTTTAGACGAGCTGCTGGGGGCTTAGCTATGAAGCTGGCACCCCTGCCTGCAAAGCAAGTGTGCTACAGCTGAGCGAGGGGCCCTCCTTTCCTCTCAGCTTCTGACAAAGCCAAGCCAGCCATTGCTGAAGGCAAAATTCATGGTACTTTTACCACTCAGCTATAGTTCCTGTTTATAGGTCTGCAGCCTATTGTTAACCCTTTCAAAATGACCCTTTCAGAGTCTCATTCTGGTGTAAACACCAAGTCGGAGAGTAGCTGTGCAGAGATATTCTCCACCCCAGCCTTTTCCACATTCATGATGATGTCTGCAGAGAGTCCAGCTGCAGTGCTTTCTTCAGAACACATGGCTGTTCTCCTTCAGGTTGAATATGTAAAAAGAACCTTTGATAGTGGGTGGCAAGGGCCATCTCAGCACTGACTCGCCATCTCCTGTTTGTTCTTTTTTACTCTGAAGAAGTCCCATTGTGTTCAGTGGTGCCTATTCTTTTCTTCATAAGGAAGCCATTCCATAACTCTGACTGTCATCCATTTTGTTAGTTTCCCACTCGTTCGTGCAATCCCCCCTTTCAAAACAAACATATCAGACTAGATTTCAGTTTATCTCCACAGGTGCAGTGCACCCAGGGAATGCCATTTTAAGGATCTGACGTAAAAAAGACCTAAGTTTTGTGGATTTTAAAATCAACTTTTGAGTCTTCAAGAGAATAGTCAATATTGACCCTCCCCCCTTTTACCCTAACGTTACTGAATAATAGCTTTTATTATGATTTAAATACCACCAAATATCTTAAATATGTTTTCTGATAGATCTGGGGCAGTAAATCCCTTCTGGACATCTATCTCTGGAATTACATTGAGAGGAATAAACAGCTGTCGGGAATATAAATGCTAAATCATCAGAATGCTGACTCAGTGCTGCAGAAATCACAATATGTTCGTACAGTGCGGAGGTAACATGTCAGATAGCGGCTACTCAAATTTCCCTGCTTTGGACAGCTGTAAACACCAAATAAAAAGCTGGAACCTGAGCATGGAATTAAAAGCAAACAGTGAAGTAAGCTTTTTAAAACTTTAGCTTCTGCTAAATGCAAATATAAATGGCTGACATGAATAATCATTCAATTTCCATAGCAATTCTACACTACATGTTAAATGTATTACAAGATTATATCATGGTTCCTCCTTCATCCCACATCATGGGAATTGTAGTTTGGTGAGGATGCTGAGAATTCTCTGGGTATATTCATACCTTCCATTTCAGCACCAGTATTTTACTCCTCCAGAAGTAAAATACTTCATGTCAGGAGGTGAAGGCACACTAAAATAACATTAGTTGTTTATTTTCCACTGCACTGGTACTGCAGAGCACACAAGAGAAATATTGTACTGTACTGCTGTTGGATTTTTTTAAATAAAAAAACCTGTTGTCTGAGAGGCTAAGTGCAAATGCATCCTGGTGTAAGGCACCCAAGATGAGCCATGAACTGGGAACCAGTAATTGCACCAGGGGATTAAATTTGAGATGAAGACAGAAGTCAGGGCCAGAGAGCAGGTTGGAATTGATGGGCAAAATAGGAGGCTGGACCCAAAGTACAACCCAAGGATACAGGAACACATCAAAGCTGAAGAAGCCTGTGTTGCTTTTGCAAGGCTTTTTTTCAAAAAAATATTTTTTATTAAGTTTTCAATTTTACATTTCAAACTAAACATTTTACAAACTTTAAAATATCCAATGACTTCCCTTCTGCTCCTTCCATGGTTCATTTTATGTATCATACATTCCTGCATATTTTACTATAACCATTCAAATCAGTTTTCCACTTTTACATCCATCAAAAAAAATTTACTCTGTTGAATTTATCTTAATGTTGTGGATGATGACAGCCGTCTTATGAATCACTGATCTGGCATTGCACAACAGCACCTTCAGGTCATGTGGTTGATTCTTGTTTCCTTCCAGTCAAGACCCGGAGACAGGGATAGTCTTCAAACAATGACTAAACCTGCCTCCTCGGTAATGACATGGTCTGGTCTTAGCGTAACTCCTCCTCCTCCCCGTGATCACTGAGAGCAGATGTCCCAGTGCATTCCCCCCCCCCCCGCCCCGGTGGAACCTGCCCCAGCCATTGAACTTGTTTGAAGACAAGTGTAGAGTTCTGTGTGACCCTTGACATGAGAGCTGACAAAAGCAAGCCAAGATACAAGGTGAGCAGATGAGTGGAAGGAAACAAACGTCTGCGAACATTGACATGGTTGGTCAAACATGGATCAAACCATGGCAAACAAAAACCACCAAACCCTTGACCTGAACCCCCCTCCCCCAAAATGACTCTGCTTGAACCTCTCTTCAAGACCAGGCAGCCACAGACACGACTTCTGGCATTTTAAAATGTGTCCCTCAACAGAAAAAAATGCCTAGCCCACCCCTGCCCTATGGAGTCACGTCTCACTGAAACTATTCCTCTCTATAGCTACAAAAGATGTATTGGGCAACGTCCTGATATGACCTTAAAGTTTGACCAAAGTTAGTGCTGGGGGGGCTGCACACTGAAGCGAGTGCCCGTTTGTGAACCAAATCAGCTTCCCCTCAAGTCATTCATCAAACAACTTTTCCAAAGTCTCTTTGCATCCTCAAAACTGTTTTGCAAAGAAGAAACTGCTGATCTCTCCCTTCTGCATGTCTCGTCTCTGATCTCTGGGTAATTATTTGTGTAATATAGCTCCCTTGGGGACAGCAATCCAAACCTTGTCGAGGGGATGCTCGCTCGGCCTTTGAGATGAGGTGCTGCTGTCTGTGCCCTCAGCCCTTTGGCCTCGATGGAAAGGGAAGATGAGCCTGTACGTTTGGAACATTTGGCTTTGGGCATGTACTGAGCAAGGCTGGACATGTAAAGGAGACCAGTTTTTGTTTGTTTGTTTACAGGGACACACTCAGAATTAGGTAAGCTCTCTCTTTGCAAAATGGTAAAAATTCTGCTAGAAATTAGAAGTGCTGGTTTGCTGGTTTCGGGAAGTCAGTGGATCTGGAAATGAAAGATTAAAGAACAGAATTTAGTGGCATAAAGAAGTTTTCTTCAATCGAGAGAGGGCTGAAGGGTATTATAGGGATGGCCCAGGGGGCCTTAGCTCCTGTTCTTTTGCCCCTTCTTCCACTGCTTTTATTTTTTTAAACTAACTTTGCTTATGAAGTGGCATTCCCTTGCAAGTCATCCTAAATTTGCACCTACAAGTATAAATCAGCATATGAAACTGTTATGCAAATCTGTATCTACCCAGAGCCTTTTAAAGGACTAAGCAGTGTCCCTGGAGAGGACTGACACATTGAGCTTGCTTTGGCCATCTTATCTCCAAGCACAATTCCCCTCATCACTGGAACACCCCCAGCAACCTGTGTTCTGCTCCGGAGGCCTGATGTTTCCTTTTTCTTTGGGCTTCATTGATCCTGTGGTATCTTTGGCATGACTAAGCTGCCCTGGAAATCAGCAAAGGAGCTGGGAGATCTTCACATTTTAATCCAGAGGCAGTGTGGAACTCACTCTGAGAAAGGGTCATCTCCTTTTGTTAGCTGTCAGAAATAGCCCTTACACTGTTGTGCCAGAGTCTCCCGGCTTCAAGCCATTCAGCCATTATTAATTCACAATGTAGTTCCTGCCATCTCTGTGGCCAGCAAACCTTTGCTATGTTATTGCACCTCAAAGTAGAATGGATTTAATTTGATAGTCTTTCCTTCACAGCAGGGAACCCTGGAAACTGTAGTTTCTGTGGAGGTGGATGCTGATCTCTTCTCTGCATCCTCACCCAGCTACAGTTCTCAGAAGTTTTTCGGGAACCCATGACAGGTGAACTGAAATAAAACCAATATAGGTTTACGGTGCAAATTGCACAGCCCTGTGACCAGCTGTATAGTTAAGGCAGCTGGCTTTTACAGCACTGTATTCTTACATAGCCTGAGATTTTTCTTCATCATACATTCATGGTCAAAATAAAAAAGTTCCTTCCAGTAGCACCTTAAAGACCAACTAAGTTAGTTCTTGGTAAGAGCTTTCGTGTGCATGTACACTTGCACACGAAAGCTCATACCAAGAACTAACTTAGTTGGTCTTTAAGGTGCTACTGGAAGGAACTTTTTTATTTTGACTATGGCAGACCAACACGGCTACGTATCTGTAACATACATTCATGGACATTTTTGTCCTGGTAGCTTGAAATTTGGCATGGTTAATCTGTCTGAAGAAGGGTATAAGATGATAGATTTCAGAACATTCTGATGAAAGTTGCCTGAGTTGTAACAGTTTAAACATTTCCCCCCAAGTACTGATGGCATTTATGTACCCCTCTTTCTTTCTCTCTCTCTCTCTCTCTCTCTCTCTCTCTCTCTCTCTCTCTCTGTGTGTGTGTGTGTCTGTGTGTGCATCTGTTCGAAACAGGCCTTAAATTTCTCCTTTTGGCAGTTTAGAATATGCCAAATATTCAAGGTTATTACAAAGGTCTCCCTTTTGCTTTTTTGGTGAAAATCCAGAGTTTATTCCTAACATTACCAAATTTCAAAGTACGGTACCTATTTTAATCCAGCACCAAATTAAGGGCAAGTTAAATAGCACATGCATGTCTGGCAAATTGAAGCTTACCTGGTGGAGCCTTCATCCTGAAAGAATAATTTCCATTGCTAGCATTGTCAAGCTGCAGTAGCAAAAGCCATTAGGTGGAGAAACAAGGAGCTGTTCCCTTTGTGTGGGTGCTGCTGCCGCCTGTCTCTGCCATGGCTTGTGTAGGGCTGCTATGTGTGTTTGCAGATGTGTTGCTCAGCACTTACAAGATCCTAGACACAGGCCTTCAGCACAAAACTTTTCCTCCATATGTAATTTATTTGCATAGGTTTTCATATGCAGATTTAGGCTTTTGAGCAAATTAAGGTAATAGATGGTTGGCATCTCACTAGCTCTGCCCTTTGTAGCATACTCAGCTATCCTGTAAGCAACTTGCCTTTATTTGTTCACATGTATAGGAGGGAGAGACGATCCGCTGCCCAGGACAAAAGACTTACGCTTTTGTGTGTTTGTGTGACATGCTTCATCTCTGGTTGCAATGCACACCTCCTGTTCTCTGCTCTTGCACGAATTTTCATGGATGGCTCAAAAGCCTTAGAGACTCTCAAGGCTTTTCTGTTATAATGGTGTGGCCACTGCTTATTAAAGCAAGATAAAAAGCAGAAGAGAACCACTTTAAAACCAAATGTGTGTGTGTCAAGTGTGCATTTTAATTTAACTCTCCTCCCTCCCAATTTTATTGACAAGACGGTAATGTGGGGATCTTGTGCAATGTGTTGAGTAGGTAACTGTGTCCAGGCTTTGACATCTGGCACTGGGATCAGCAGGATCCTGTGAGTTTGAAATAATTTAACCTCTTGCCCTAATCTCGGTTTGCGCTGAGAAGCCTTTGTAGCTGCTGCAGTGCCTCAGAATTAGCCAAGGATTTCTTATGTGATGGTCACACTAATCCTTCCAGCCAGGGACATACCTTCCTGGAGATCAAGGGAATGTTCTAAATACAGAGAGTTCTTTCCCTCCCTCTCTCCTTGTAGTCCTTCCTAAGTCAAAAGATGTTTTCCCTTTTTGTTGTCATGACCCCACTGCCGTCTCGCAGTGACCAGGACATGGAGTGAGAAGCCCAGTGTTGCCAGCTAAGGAGCCAGAACAGGTTCTTGGCTCTAAGGTGGATTCTGGTGATCAGGGGACCACCAAACCCAAGACAGAAAAAAGATCCCACAGCGCCAGGGCAAGTAGAAACAGAGTCAGCAGGATTCTCTCGTGACCTCCATCCCCACCGAGTAATTCATCACCAGCTCCCTCAAACCTGGCGCCAACCCAACCCCAACGCAATGCGCCTCTTCATCCCTCCTGAGAGCTGGACAAGATCACATAGGGTTTGTCTTCATTACACTAACACAAACACAATAATTTCCAAGTGAGAGCAGGAGTGTGCCTGTGGCATGTAGGTTGAGCTAGTAAGTCATTTTCTGTGCTAAAAAGTCATTTTCTGTTTTGCAGTCTTATTGTGTTCTCCACATTTCCACATCAGTTTGTGAGCAAAAGAAAAGTCCTCATGAAAATTCACTAATATGTTAGTGAAAATTTCTCTCAATATATATATTTTAATGCATTTTTTTCTTATTAAAACACATTTTTGCAAAGCAATTCCCCTCAATATAATGCCTTTTGTATGTTACTTTCATAAACATATGCATTTATATGCACACTTTAGAATATGAATTTTTGTATTACTTGTCTGGAGAACAGCCCTCCAAAATTTGAAAAGTGTAAAGTTTGAAAGATGCCTGTGTTCAGAAAGTGTGAAGTCAGTAAGTTTGCCTTTGAATGTGAACTGAGTTGAATTTCCACCCCATTCCTAGTGGAAGATGGCGACAAGACCAGGACTACATCAGGACCAAGTCCTCTCACTGTGATTCTAGGGCCATTCCCTCAAGTTTCAGTCCTCTTTTAAAAACGAAAGTGAACTTCTAGCCCTTTTTATTTCTGGGGTGTAGCGGATCGCACCACTACTACCAATTGAGGTGGATCCCCCTCCCTATAATTCGATATTCTACTCTATAACCACCATGGTTTTTAACCATCTTGTGGTTTTTGTGTGAAGTAAAACTTTGATACTTGGAGACTCAGGCAGAAGTTGAACAAATAAGAAAGATTTATTTTACAGAACAAAGTTAGTAGAACAAAAGATTTGTCAGGTAATAAAACTGTTCCAGGAAACAGTTTAACTCTTTTATAATTATACTAAATTTAGTGAATGTTACAGGCCTCTTGGGATGTGGGTGGCACTGTGGGTTAAACCACAGAGCCCAGGGCTTGCCGAATAGAAGGTTGGCGGTTCGAATCCCCACTACGGGGTGAGCTCCCATTGCTCGGTCCCTGCTCCTGCCAACCTAGCAGTTCGAAAGCATGTCAAAGTGCAAGTAGATAAATAGGTACTGCTCCAGCAGGAAGGTAAACAGCGTTTCCGTGTACTGCTCTGGTTTTGCCAGAAGCGGCTTAGTCATGCAAGCCACATGACCCGGAAAAACTGTCTGTGGATAAACGCCAGCTCCCTTGGCCAGTAAAGCAAGATGAGTACCGCAACCCCAGAGTCGTCCATGACTGGACTTAACAGGCTGGACTTAATGGTCAGGGGTCCCTTTACCTTTTCTTACAGGCCTCTAAATGAAGTAGTAAGCACACAGCTTTTTTTAAACCTCAGTTGCTTATGTTCAGTTATTACTCTTCTTCAGTTAGATGTTACAAGTTTCTAGACTAGCTTAGTTTCACTTCTGTTCCTTAATTTAGTTCTTACATAGGTGTCACAGCTTAATACTTTTGACAAGCCCACTCCTGAGGTACTTCAAATAGCACAGCACAGCCAGGGGGTCAACCACACCCTTCCTAACTGGTCTGGGAGTCTCATTTTTCTGGAAGATCTCTCCCCTCCCGACTGGAAGGAGAACCAAGGAGACGCATTTCCACAGCTTCTGCCTCCTGGCACTGGACTGGGTGGGAGGATTTCGACCTCTCTGCCTTGATGTAATTCCTACTGCAGATCATTCTGCTGGTGGTGGCAAAATCTCGGAAGGTCCTTGGCAGGTCATTTAAATAGGTTTGGGGGCTGGACCCAGCCGATGAGCTGGCAGTTCATCATCACCCTTGGTTAAAAAGTTCACTGCCACAATCCAGGGAGAAATTCTGGTGAGGACGACTGGGCAAGCACCCCAAAAGCTATCACCAAGCATTTGAGCCAACTTCTAGGGGCCAAGGTCCCTTTGGCCTTGCCAATGAAATATTTGAGGGGGCTGCCCCCAAGTTTACGGGCATTCAGATGATATCTGTGTGCTGTGTCATGTGATCAGTTACGAGAGGTGGGGCATACTTGCCCCCCAAATATTTTATTCAAGTTGGCACCCCTGTCATCAAGCACTGCTGTCTGTTAACCAAGATCACATGTGATCATAAGAAGGTGGTTTCTGAAGCACGTAACCTCAAACTATTTCTGCCACAAATACTGAAAACATTTTTGAATGCCAGTGCTGCAGATTATTTTTTTTTAAAAAAAGATTGGCACAGAGACATTTGCTGCTGTAGAGAAATTGTAGGCTGTTGCATTAACTAATAACAATAGGTGAATAAATCAGTTTGCTTGCTTCCTTTCCCGGCTGCCAGTCTGATAAACCTGCAATCAAATTGGCAGCAGCTGGCTATGGCTACATTTTTGTTTTCATCCTCCATTTTGACATCTCTGCATTTGCTCCCCGCCATAAAAATCCATGCTCAGTTCTAAGTTCTCTTTGCTGTTCCCCTATAAACTATATCCACATTCATAATTCACAGACTCCTCTGGGAAAAGGATCTCTTCTTTATCTGTCCCCCTCTGCTTTTAAAGAAAATTGAATCATATTTTCAAAAACCAGCTGCACCCAGATTCTAATGCTCTGCTTGTGTGTGAAACTCACTTCCAGGAAATAGACCGATAAAGGGGTTTTGCTCCTACTGTCTTGGCAGGTGGATGGAGGCAGTGGGGGAGGAGCCTGTGGGAGGCAGGCTCTGTTCACCCTCCATGTGTGCTCCCCCATTGCGCGCCTCCATACCAGCTGCCCAGTCTACTGGGAGGCACAAGCACTTGCCCTGCCTTGGGCACCTGCAACCTGTGCTATGCCACTGTGTGTGGTATTTCTGATGTGTGTGAGCATGTCTGTGAATGGGATGTTTTAGCCCTGACCACTGCCAGTATGCAGACCCCCCACTACTCCCCCCACATGGCATTTGGCTTGGTGTGTGTGTGCGGTTCTCCTTCCCTGCTTTAGCCCAGTATAGGCTGCTTTGGCTGACAGTAATTCTCTGAGGTGTACGACAGAACAGGTCTCTTTGCCTTGCTACCATTTAAATGGGAAATGCTGGAGAATTGACCTGTTTTGGCCTTGTAAATAAGCAAAGCATGGTTCCCTGTGCTGTCTCTGTCCTCCGCTCCTCAGCGGGCTCACTGTGGTTGCATCCAAAAGGCTACAATCTGCTACACAACTGAATGCACATAAGTTCCATTGATTTCACTAGGAAATAAACATGCATAACCATACACTGGATTGCAGCCAAGTTCTGAAAGGCTGGAGACAGAAATGTTGTCTTTAATGGCAAGAATGTGAAGAGCTACTGGGAAACTTCAAGGTCTCCTTAATAAAACCCCACACAACTCTCACACACATATACACAGCATCCAAATTAAAATGTAGAAAATAAATGTTTGGCTTTTCCCCCTGCCCCTAATAAATGCCAACAGGGATCAAAAGTTTTAAAAATCTGATTACTAGAATAAAGTCTGCTAATGAGATTCAGAGAGACAGAAAGAGTATAAAGGTGTTAAGTGTATGTAGTGTGGATTAGAAGAGAAAAAAGAATAGAAAAGTTAAAAAGTGAAGTTAAATTCTGTTCAAGGAAAAAAAAAACATTTTGAGAACCTTGCAAGGTTCATTGAGCACCAGCAAATACTTCACATATCTTTTGTAATTTTTGATTTGCATTTTTAATTGATTGACCAATGCATTAAATTTGTACCCAGCCATTCCACCAAATATTGCTCAAGGTGTCCAACAATAACATACCAAGTAAAATGCAAAAAACCAAAACAGATGGGTAGGTCATCAATAAAACCAATCAAAACAACCACCAATGGGATAATATTTCTCATTTATTCATACTCAGATCATGTGATTGTGCTGTGTGTCATGCAGTCTACAATGTCAGGCACCAGTTCTTTGCACCCCCAGGGAATATGGACACATCAGGCCAGAATCCACCTGTCCACTGTAAGCCAATCCTGTGCCATTGTCAGGTACGTGGTCTGCTGAGTTTTCTCAGTCTGTGTAAAATGTTGCTGAGAGAAGGCATACCCTCCAACATTTCTCCACTGAAAATTGAAATGTTAATAATAATAATAATAATAATAATAATAATAATAATAATATACCCTGCCCAACTGACTAGGTTGCCCCAGCCACTCTGGGTGGCTTCCAACATACAATATAGAAGAACATAATAAAATATTAAACATTTAAAAACTTCCCTATAGAGGGCTGCCCTCAGGGGTCGCATAACTCCACACCCTCCAACATTTCCCTGATGAAAATAGGGTTGTCCTAAGGAAAAGTGGGACATTCTGGAATCAAATCAGAAAACAGGATGGCTTCTGTTAATCTGGGACTGTCCCTGAAAAATAGGGGCACTTGCAGGGTCTGGAAAAGGTTCCAAGCCAGTCTGCCAGGTCTCAGCTAGGATCAAGCTCTAGACAGTGAGGTTCTAGGATTTGGGAGTGGGAGTGGGAAAAGAAACAGGCTGGCGTCATGGGTTGCCACAGCTGCATATCTGCCAAGGGAACGCATCCCCACCCACGCAGGGGGACCACTAAGGAGAGCCTTCCAGACTTGCTGCAGGGAAGAGGTGGATTTATGAAGGAAAGGGGCTGCTGCAGAGGGAGCCTTGCCAAAGGACATAGATGCAGTACTGTGGGGAAGGGAGAGATGGCTTTCAATTCAACTGGATCAGACGGAGGAGTGGGTTCAAAATAGGAAGACTCCAAGGAGTAGTGGAGGATCAGGCATTATTTATTTTAAGGTGTTTGAAAATTGTGCTGATTGTAATATACATAATTGTCTGGCATATTAACTGTCAATGATGGAAAAGCAGGATATAAATATTTTAAAGAAAGGAAACAAATACAAATACTAAAAAATATTTTTACGATGAAAAGAACTGGCTCATCACAACGGTTAAGTAACAGCTTGCTCCTATGCAAGCACATTGATTTTTTTTGGGGGGGGGGGGGCTTCTGCCTAGCTGGGGCTGCAGGAGAGATTTTAACCTCCTGACTTTTCTCCACTCTGCAGAACTATATACTCAAACACCTTTATCCATGCCACCTTAAAAATCTCTGCATTTAATTGGATGCCAGGATTGGACACGTACCCTCCTATCTGTTCTGAACAGGGAAGAACTTCCTTCTGTGAGTAGGTGGTGGCTGATGTTGAGGCTTCTCCCCACATTGGTGGTGGGGCAGGGGAGGGGGCAAAACCAGTCCATTCTGTGGCATTGCCTCTTTTTCCTCTATTAGGTGTGGCAACCATTTTTTGGTTTTGTGCTATGGCCTATGGGAGCAGTCTTGCTAAAGGCTCCCATGACACTTTCTCAAAATTGCAAATGTATCCACTGATCCAAAAATAATAAATAAATAAATGAGCCAAATATTTTTTTAAAAAAAATAGTTTGTGCTTCATGTAGTAAGAACAGCATGGCTCTTGTTCATCTCTTGTTCCTCCCTAGGAGTTTCCAAGAGATCATACCCTCAGCCATCTTTTGCTAATATTAAGGCAATTCCTCTCTTGCTCCTGATTATAACAAATCCTATTACATTAATGTTCATTGTAACTTTAATCTGATTAACCGTGGGACTCTTAACAGTCTACTGTTTTTAATGGAAGTGCTTTTCCTTACAATTTACAAGGTTTTTCAAGATGAATCAAGCATGCAAAACCAGAATCTGACCTATCAGTGACCTGCAAATAGGATTTGGAAGTGGTTCTTTTTTCTCTGTGTTCAAATGGCATCAAAAACCACACTCTAGGTATTATAGAAAACTAGTAAAATCTACAACAAAATGTTGCTGTGTGGAAGATTCCTTCCATTCTCCCTCCCTTCAGTTTTCCATCTCTTGCCATTCTATGACCACTGAGCACACCCAGTTCTCATGGGGTAGTTTTTGAGGGATTCCCACTCCAAACCTTTTTGTTTTCTTCTTGCACTCCTGCAAACCTTGCCAATACCCCCCCCCTCTCTCTCTCTCTGTGTGTGTGTGTGTGTGTTGTGTTGTGTTGTGTTGTGTTGTGTTGTGTTGTGTTGTGTCCTTTCATTTGTATAAGCAATGGCACTCTCCCCCTGAATTAGTATATGCCATCATGGGGTGTGAATCACCTTTCCATTAGAATTCAGTATGCAATGTTGCTGATACAAACAATATTGTTGTTGGTATCCGTCAGTCTGAAGAGACAATGAAGTGTGCCTCCATGGGTGAAGCTGAATCACTGCTTTGTAGCACCAAAGTGATCTCCCTGGGGCACAAGCCTGGGCAGCATATATGGAGGTCCTGGGCTGCCCAAATGACAGGCCCTCTTGGCCTCCTCTTGGCCTCACTGATGGAGTCCAAAGGAAAGCAGGGCAATACATTGGGCAAATGCTTGGCTGCAGGAGTTGCTGGAAGGAGGTGTACAAGGCACCATCCAAACATCTTAGGGACTCCACTCCGTATTTGTGAGGGGTTTACTCCTTAGCTTTTTCCCGAAGATATCCTGCAAGGCAGCGGAAGTTCAGGATCAGTTTTTCTCCTCCTCCTCAAAGAGCTCCCTTCCCAGGTTGACAAGCCCCATCTGCCCCTCACTTCCCTCTACAGCACGTGCAGAAACTGCCTTCCTGACCATTGGGCCTAACACTGGTCTTGTCGACCCAAACTGCTGGAGCCTGTCTTCACATGCAGGGGAAGCCCCTAACTCACTGAGGGTTTGAGACCCATCAGCTCCCCTCCCCTGGTTTAGCCGGCCCATTGAAGCCTTTCCTGGGGTGTATGGAGTGTTAGGGGAAGGGTGGGGGACACATCCTGCTCCTTCTGGGGTAGTTTGCTACCTTTGTTGGTTTTTTTTTTAAGTAATATTTATTAGAATTTCGAATAATACAAAAGACAAAAAGGAAAAAAAAGGAAAAAAAGAGTTCATCCTTTACAGTCCAATTTTCAATAACTTTTTTCCGCGACTTCCCCTCACCTCCCCTTCTTGTATTCCAAATTCAAATATTTATCCAACAAGTTCTTATCTCTAATTTCTTAACCTTACTTTGTTATTTTGTTTATTTATATTTAATTTTTACCCTTAATTCATTATTGTATTTAATTCAGTTTATATACCAACTTTTAACTTATGTACCTTAATCGTTTATAAAAATCTTTTTCTAAGGTTGACCCAATTTCCCTTCCACGAATTCCCCATTCTTATACTGATAACAACATAAAATTAAACACCGAATAGAAAAGATCAAGCCCCCTTTGGATTTCCAAACCCCACCCTCCCTTCCCCGGTTTCAATCCCAAAACCATAGTCCATTAGTCCATCCATTATTAGTCTGGCAACCTCACGTCCGAGGCTCTTAAATCTCTCTCAGTCCCTTTCTGCCGGCTTCTTTGAAAGTCCCTTGTAATTAACACCCAGTCTCGGGGGGGCACTCTCTCTATAATGTCCATATTCCTTCCAGCCAGGCCTCCTTGTTTAAAGGTGGAGCTCAAGTCCTGTTTCTTAGATCCAAATGTCCCAAAAGCTCCAGCTTCCACCTTGATCGGTTTAATAGTCCCTAGATCTTCAGATCTCCACAAAAGAAGATCTTTCCAAGTTGGTTCAAACCAAATTTTCCTCTTCCAATCCTTGTTTTCTTTTGCAGCCATCTTGGCAGGCCTCCGGCTCTCATTCGCCTTCTGTAACATTTCAGCCCCTCCTTTCTGCTCCTCCTGTTCAGCGTATATCTCTTCCTCCTCTTCAGTCTCTAGTTTCTTTTCTTGTCCAGCTGCCTGGGTTTTGTACGTCAAGTCCTTTTCCAACTCCATAGATATATTTGCTGTTGACTTCAATTTTGTAGGACTTGTAGACAAAACATGACCTTGCTCGTACATCTTTCGCAGCTTTCCCATGAGAAAAACAACCTCATCCAAGTCAGCCAGTATTTTCCGACCTATTTCCATTATTGTAATGTCCGTGAACCCCCTCTAGAGGGATTCTGGTTATTTAGTATTCCTTTCACTTCCAGTCCAAAAGTCAGGTTAATTTGTTTCAGTCTTTCTTTATTTTCAACAACTTGTAACAATAAAACCGGCTAGACCAATGCTTTCTGTTTTTCCGACTTTGACAGCTAATTTGACAGCTGTCAAAACCTTCTGTAACTCCTCAGCAGGCTCCTCTCGCGGATCACTCCCGGTCCCGGGAAGGGGGGCACTTAATCAAAAAATAAGCTCTTATCCTCCAGCACAGTAACTTATACTTTTAAATCCGTGGAATTAATAACTTTTATCCGAAAAGGAAAAAAAAAAAAGACTCTTCTCTCAACCTTAGTTGTCAAATCCTTGCTTTGAAATGTTTACAATGGGGGGGAGACGGACTTCCTCTTTGCACCTCCCCCGCTCGTGCCGAATCCACAAAAAAGGAAAAGTTTTAATCCAATTTCCAAATTACTCACGGGTTGTTGTTCTTGGTTTTTAGTCCAAATTTTTAAAGGAAGAAGTCAGCGCTCTCCGACGAATGGCATGCGGTTTCGCTCAGCAGGGGAAGCAGTAGACTCACAGCACCGCGCCGCTCCCCGTCCCCCGTTCTGTAGCCTTTAAAAAGGCTCCTTCGCGGGTCGGGAGGGCGCTAACGGTGCCCGCCGAGTCACCATGTCCACGGGCATCCGCGCCCGTGGTTTTTGAGGGTCCCCGCATCGCCAGTACGGCAGAACCCAACCCCTGTCAAGCAGACTCCCTCCGGAGCTCGGAGGAAGTCCGCCATTCGGCGATGGTGCCAACCCGGAAGTGGTAGTTTGCTACCTTTGGTTCCTTCCCTTCACTCAGCTCTCCCCTGTGGCTCCTAGGAGCTGTCATCATGCGACAGCAGCCACACACCAAGAGCTTGGTGTGGACAGAAAATAACTGAACGCATTGAATCATATGCTGTAGTTGGTGGAGTTTTGGGAGACCATATAGCCTAACGCCCTGTTCAATGCAGGAAATCCACAGCCAGAACAATCCCAGGAGGTGGCTGACACACTCACTAGGTATGTGTATAGATGCTAGGAGAGGAGATATTTATTAGATATTAGCCTTCCTTCTTCACATTTGTGAGTTCAGCAGAGTGCATCCATTTGCAGCTTAAAAGGGAAGCTTTCATGGGCTAATTTTAACCTTTATTTCTGAAGCAGTGAATCTTCAGAAAAGAAGAAGCCTTTTCACTCAGATCAGAATGCACCCACCTCTTCAAGGCTGGCTAAATACTGAGGTTCCACATGTAAAACTCGCTGGGAACTAATGGTAGCAAACTTACCATTTTGCTTGCTGTGGCTGGCGTTCTACAGTCCAATATTCATTAACTGTATCACGATGGTTCTCTGTTTTGCTTTGTTCAGTAACATTTTATACACTTCCACACAGCTCCTTGCTTTGAGTACTGGTCACTAACCATAATAAAAGGAACAGATTGACAGACGGATGATTATGATTTGTTATTTATGAAATGCCTCCCACACATATGTCTCAAGGCAATGTATAATGACGACAACAGCAAATGAATTTTAAAAGTAGCCACCCATGGCAGAGACCCCTTCACGTAGCTGGGAGAGCTACATACGCCGAAGTGTTGTTTGGTTCCACATTCAGGTTATAGCTGCAAAGCACAGGTGATCGTAGTGGCAGTGGAAGGATTACAATAATATGGGGCTATTCTCAGCGCTAATGAGATTTGGAGTGCTGAGGACAGAGACCCAGAGGGGAGAGGGCAGCGCCAGGCCTCAAAGGATGGCAGTGGCAAAGGTAGCTGCTCCCTCTGGTTCCTGGCACGGCTGTGGGACAGAGCTGCGGCATGGCTCTTCGCTAGCAGCAGCAGCAGCAGGAGAGCCCCAGCCTCATGGGACAGGGCCAAGGGAAGAGCCCAGCAGCCCCCTGCTGAGCAGGGGCAAAGGAGCACAGGTCCCAGGTAACGGGGGGGGGGGAGCAGCTGTAAGGGTAGTGGGGACTTGGAAAGTTAGAGGGAGGGTGGCTGGGGTGGGGGTGGGGAGCAGAGCTGGAGGAGCTCCAGGCAGGCGCAGGGCAAGAAGAGGACGCATGGAGGACCAGCTGCTAGGGAAGCAATGGCAGAGCCGTGTGTGTCTCTGTGTGCCTGCGTGCTTCAGAGAGCAGAGGAGAGAGAAATCCTGGGCACATAGGAGGGGACTCTCCTGAAAGGACCTGCGTGTGTAAGGTTCAGACCAAGGTCATGCTGAGATCTGTGAGGAAAGGTGTGTGTAGAAAACAAGCCGCCCTTGGGTAGCCTTTGTGTGACCCCGGGGGGGGGCAGGGAGAGGAGAGCTTTGTTTCTGAACAGTGTGTGTGGGTTGTGTGGATGGGCAGTGCAATTGAAGGTAAGAGTTAAAAGCCTGCATGAAAACACGGCTGGCCTAAGGCAGAGTCAGGCGGCTGCATAAGGCAGCCAATTTGGGGCTTAATGAAAGAGCAGCAAGCAGCAGGTTATTTTTACTATGTTCTACTCCAGGGCGAGATTTTCTGGCCACATTCACACGATACATGAAACGCCCTGTGGTGCCACTTTATACAGTCATGGCTTCTTCCAAAGAATCCTGGGAGCTATAGTTTGTTAAGGGTCAGGAGATTCCCGTTCCCCTCCCAGAGCTACAGGCCGCAGAATCATAGATCATAGAATGATAGAGTTGGAAGGGACCCTGGGGAAATCTAGTCTAGCCCCCTGCAATGCAGGAATCTTTTGCCCAACATGGGGCTGGAACCCACAGCCCTGAGACCAAGAGTCTCATGCTGTACAGAATGATCAATCCCTCTTCCCAGGGAACTCTGGTTACTGTGGCTCTGGGAGTGGAATGGGGGGGGGTCTCCTAGGAACACTCAGCTCCCTTAACACACTATTATTCCCAGACCTATTGTGGGAAGCCAAGGCTGTTGAAAGTGATATCATAGTGCTTTAAGTGTATGTTGTGAATGTGGCCTCAGTTTCAGGAGACAAAAATCACTTGGCCAGTCTTGGGTGTTATATACTTTGACTTGGGGAGCGGGACACTCTTTGATATTCCGCCTCAGGCAGCAAAGTATCTTGGGCTAGCCCTGAATTTATGCCTAGAGCTCCTGCTATCCATGTACAGATCTGTGGGGGGGGGTATGTTAGACTGTATTATTGCATTTTTATACCCCCTTTTCTCTAAGGACCTTAAAGTATGTGGTCCTCTCCCACACTTTATCCATACAACAACCCCATGAAAATGGTTAGGCTGAGAGCTATAGCACTGGCCTAAGGTTATTCATGGCCTAATGAAGATTGAACCTGAGTCACACACCCACACACCCGCTCAGGCTCTTGCTGTCTTCCTCCACCAGACCCACCCTCTGCCCACACAGTTTTGAAAAGCAGCAGCAGCAGGAGGAATACATGAAAAAAGGCATCCTGTTTGAAGTCCAAACAGGACAGGGTCACTTCTCTCCAAAAAAGGACAACCATGTTTTTTTAGGGATGGATGGCAACCCTAGGCTTATGCAGACAATTAAGAAAACCTTTTCAGAAGCAAGAAGGTGATCTGTGATTTTAATCTGACTAAACATGCATAGGATTGTACTCTGTATGTTTGTGGGGGGTCCTGTGTACACACCATAGATTTAGAGCACCCCCACGGAATATTGGGAACTGTAGTTTATGGAGGGTGTTGGGAATTGTAGCTCTGTGGGGCTAAACTACAGTTCCCATGATTCTTTGGGAGTTGTGTGTCTTAAATGTGCTTTAAATATATGGCGTGTACATAGCCTATGTCAGCAATTGGTTTTGGAGGGCAGAGGGAGATGCTACAAATGCAAAAGCAATGCAGGAGACCAGTTTGAGTTATGGAGGGAAACAAGAGGACAAAAGTAATTTTTTAAAAGGGAGTTTCTCTGAACAGGAACCATTCTTGAATTAGGGGTTGGGGGTGTTTGAAGAACCCTTCATGAGTTGATGTGTATGAGTACATGTGTGTTTGGATGTGTATAGATATGTATATAGATATAGGAACCTTTAGTAAAATCCATAAACCTCAACTCTGGACTCAACAAAATCATGCTGCCTCCTCCTCAGTTTCCCTGTAATTTGAGCACAGAATCCCTTGGAATCTCTTCTCCTATTTTTTATATAATATTTTTGTTTATTTAAACAAGAGCATACAGTTCACTAACACACAATAACAAAAGATAGAAAGAAAAAAGAAACACAGAAAAAAAAGAAAAACAACAAAACTGAATGCAAACAAAAAATAAACACACATATGTAATACAAATGTTGGTTGTTTCAGGCACATTCCTGTTGGGGTTATTATTATTGGTGTTGCGGGCTAGTAACATTTTAAAAAAGATTTGTTTTATTTATAAATATTAGGATATTGTCCTTAAGGTCTCATGATAGTCTCACATAACTTGCTCCAGGCTCTGAGATGGTTCCCACATACAGTGGTACCTTGGGTTACAGACACGTCAGGTTACAGACTCCGCTAACCCAGAAATAATACCTCGGGTTAAGAACTTTGCTTCAGGATGAGAACAGAAATCGTGCAGCGGCGCAGCAGCAGCAGCAGCAGCAGCAGGAGGAGGCCCCATTAGCTAAATTGGTGCTTCAGGTTAAGAACAGTTTCAGGTTAAGAACGTACCTCCGGAACGAATTAAGTCCTTAACCCGAGGTACCACTGTACATATATGACTTTCACCTGCTTATTGCACACTCTTTGACTGGCAACTGTGTAACTAGATTCTGTTAAAGAGCATTGGACACGATAGGAAAATTCCACCAGGGTCTGCGTCTGCAACAGTGGTCCATTCAAGCATGCTTGTCATCCATTGGTGATGCTCTAATTGAACAATGAGCATGTATTAGTGATCTGCAGCCAAAATATCTGAACAAGTCCCCAGTTGTGTTGGAGGTGATGGGAGCCGATACAAAAGTGTGGGCGCTCTCTCTCTCTCTCTCTCTCTCTCTCTCTCTCTGTAGTGGTTTACCTGTATCTGCTCATTCACATGTACAAAGAACCACTAAGACCACAGCCTTAATTACCTGGGAAGAAACAGGTGAGGTCCCTACAGACTGGAGGCAGGCAAATGTTGTCTCCATCTTCAAAAAGGGGGGGAAAGAAGACCCAGGTAACTACAGACCGGTGAGCTTGACATAGATACCAGCAAAGGTCCCAGAACAGATACCGGTAATTCAATAGTCGGTCTGTGAGCACTTAGAAAAAGATGCTGTGATTACTAAGACTCAGCCTGGGTTTCTCAAAAACAAGTCATGCCAGACCAATCTGATTTATTTTTTGACGGAATTACAAACTTCATGGATCAGTAAGGCTTTTGACAAAGTCCCCCATGATATTCTCACAAGGAAGCTGAAAAATGTGGGATGAACAAGGTAAAATTAGGTGGATTTGTAGCTGTTTGATTGACCAAACCCAAAAATGGTTCCTTATCATCCTGGAAAAAAGTGGCAAGTGGGGGGCCACAGGGTTGTGTCCTGGACCCGTTGTTGTTCAATGTCTTTATAAACAACTTGGATGAAGGAATTGAGAGGATGCTCATCCAATTTGTGGATGACACCAAACTGGAAGGGATAGCTAATGCCACAGAAACAGAATTCAAAATGTCCTTAACTGATTGGAGAACTGGGCGCAAGCTAACAAAATGAATTTCAATAGGGACAAATGTAAGGTTCTGCACTTAGGAAGGAAGAACCAGCTGCAAAAATATGGGATGGAGGACACCTGGCTTACTAGCAGTACATGTGAAAAGGATCTGGGGGTCTTGGTGGACCACAGGTTGATGCAGTGTGATGCAGCGGGGGGGGGGGATCTAATGCTATTCTAGGCTGCATCAAGAGAAGTCTAGTGTCCAGATCAAGGGAAGTCACAGTCCCACTCTCTTCTGCCTTGGTCAGACCACACCTGGAATACTGTGTCCAATTCTGGGCACAGAATTCGAGGAGAGAGACCAAGATGATCCAGGGTCTGGAAACTAAGCCTTATGAGGACAGCTTGAAGGAGCTGGGTGTGTTTAGCCTGGAAAAGAGGAGACTGAGAGGAGATACGATCGCCACCTGCAAATATCTCAAGGGCTGTCACAGGGAAGAGGGAACAAGCTTGTTCTCTCCTGCTCTGGAAGGGAGAACTCGAACCAATGGCTTCAAGTTACAAGAAAGGAGATTCTCACTAAACATTCAGAAAAACTTTTTGACGATTAGAGCTGTTCTGCAGTGGAACAGTCTCTCGCAGGAGGGCGGTGGACTCTCCTTCCTTGGAGGTTTTTAAAACAGAGATTGGATGGTAATTTGTAATGGCTGCTTTAGCTGAGATCCCTGCATTGCAGGGGGTTGGACTAGATGACCCTTGGAGTCCTTTCCAATTCTACCATTCTATGATTCCATGATTCTAAGAGGGGCTTTTCCCACATCAACACACAAATGTAAGAATGTAAGAAGAGCTTGCTGGACAAGACCGGTGGAGTGTTCTGTACTCACAGGGTCCACCTGGATGCCCAGAGGAAACCTGCATGCAGGACCTGAGGACCAGAGCGCTCGCCCCTCCTGCAGTTCCCAGGGACTGGTATTCAGTAATGGAGGTGGAGCATAGCCCTCAGGGTTAGGGGCCACTGATTCATTCGTCTACAACCATACTTTAAACACACCCACACAGTAGTGGTGCCTTGGGTTACAGACACGTCAGGTTACAGACGCTTCAGGTTACAGACTCTGCTAACCCAGAAATAGTACCTCGGGTTAAGAACTTTGCTTCAGGATGAGAAAAGAAATCATGCGGCGGCAGCAGGAGGCCCCATTAGCTAAAGTGGTGCTTCAGGTTAAGAACAGTTTCAGATTAAGAACAGACCTCCAGAACGAATTAAGATCTTAACTCGAGGTACCACTGTACTTCTGAATAACCGTGCCTAGGATTGCACTGCAGATGTGTAAGGAGCCCCTTCAATATGTTATTGCTGAAATGCCTCAACGCATTGTGTTGACATTCAGTGATATAAAAGTTTAGTGTTGATGGTGGTTAATCTGAGATGGCCCATTCACATGTGCAAATAATCACAACAGTGGATTGATGACCATGTGAGTGGCCTGTTCACAAATGCAAATAATCCCTCATTTTGCAACTTTAAACTTATTCACGAACAAGCAAGCCTCTTTGAACTCCGACCTACTTCTTTGAAATGGTGTTCAGGGTTGAACTGTATGTGGTGCAGTTATGGAGCATTGCATGTGTGAACCAGCCTTTCCACTGCTGGCACCCAAAAAGCTCCAAAGCATCACACTGGAGGAGATATTAATGTCATCTCCCTCTTTGTACTTGCACGTGTGTGTGTGTGTGTGTGAGAGAGAGAGAGAGAGAGAGAGAGAGAGAGAGATGCACTCCAATGGCCTGTTCACATGCAAAACCATTACTAAACCACCTTATGAAGGCATTGATGTGCCACTTCTGCCCCTGAAATGATCCAAAAGCGTTGCACTGGAGACCACACCAATATTTTCTTCCTTTCTTTGAGTTTGTGTGTGTGTGTTGTAGCTGGGTTGGCCCATTCCCACGTGCAATTGGGCTAATCATGACGCGATAGGTACGCACGTGTGAATGAACCCGGAGGGGGAGCGGAACAGGAGCAGGGATCGCAAAGGTGGGCAAGCGTGAAGGGGCGAGGAGGAGGAGGAGGAGGAGGAAGAGGCGCTCCTGTCAGCTGAGGGAGAGCGAAAGAAAGAGCGAGCGAGCGAGCGAGGCAGCAGCAGGAGGAGGAGGAGAGAGGAAGAGGGAGCGCGAGCGGGGAGGAGAGAGGGAGCTGCAGGAGGAGGCGGGGGCGGGGGGGGCTGCCCGGCGCGAGCGAGCGGGAGCGCGAGGGAGCGAGGGAGCGCGGCAGGAGCAGGAGGAGGAGGCGGAGGAGGGAAGAAGCGCGACGCAGGGACGGCAGATGCCTGGAAATAAAAATTTGATGATTGCATGCAGCGGCTGGAGAGACTCTGTCGGTGGCGGCGGCGGGGACGCAGCAGGGACCGGGGGGGCGACGGCAAAATGAAGTATCAGAAATACCTGACTGTCTTGCAGATGGCCATCGGGGTGACCGCCTCCAACCGGGGCAGCCTCATGCCCTTAAAGAGGAAGCTCTGGTGAGTAGCGGGCGCCGCGCTGCGGGTTCTGGGCGCCGCCGGTCCCGCTCGGCTTCGGGGCCGGAGAGCCGCTGCGCGCCCACGCGCGCCCCCCTGGCCGAGGAAGCTCTCCCCGCTGACCTGCTCTTCCACGGCCACGCAGCTCGGCTCCGCGGGGCCAGGAGTGCTGCATTCATTAAAATGCGAACCGTGGCAAATCGGCAGAATCGCCCGGTTTCTTTGCAGTGAAATCCTCCCTCTCTGTCATCTGGATGCTGGAAAGACACCAGCGCACCGGGGGGGGGGGAGGGTTCCATGAATTATTTGCGGCAAAACAGCCCCCCTTCCCCGCAGAGTCAGACCTTGATGCTGTGCTTAGTAGTTTTCTTTTTTCTTTTCTTTTCGCAAAAGCCGGCTAGTTTCCTCGCCCCTCCGTGTGCGGGGTGGGGGTGGGGGTAGAGGAAGAGAGGCTTCGTTGACATAACCAATTGGAAGCTGTTTTAGAGTTCAAAAGTGTCATGCTTTGCACTATCAAGCTCCCAATCTATTTCTTTTTTAACTGAGGATGTTGGTTAAATTTGCTCTGAGATCATGGATGCTCTTCCAGAGAGATACAGAGCGGGAGTGATAAGGGAGGGCCTTTATGGATTTCAGAACATGGAACATAGTCTTTGATCTGCTTGGTAACAGCATTTTGATTTTTTATAAAACCCTAGATGAATAAAGTGTGTCTTATCCTTGCCAAATAATTGGTGTTTGTGATAGTTACTGGAGGGGTGGGGGGGGGGGTGTGTGAGAGTGTGTGTGTGCAATGCATTGTGAGAATTTGACCTTAGCTGCTTGATTCAGAATTATATAGTGCATGTGTGCTTTTCTCTGTTTCCTTCAATGGCTTTTGCTCAGCTCCTCTCTGTGCACACGCACACACGGCATGTTGAGGGGGTAGACTGTCATATTGTGATTATGTACTGTGGGTGAGTAAGGTGCAAAGATGCATTGCAATAACTGGTGACTTGTGAAGGATCAGTTTGACTTCAAGCAATAGGACACGGGTAGTTTTTAGAAGGAAAAACCTGAAGGAGAATAAAATCTAAAATCAAACTGAATAGGCTGACATGGGGGGGAACAGAGCATAGCAGAATTGCCTCAACTATTTGGTTTAACAATATAGCACTACAAGTTTCCATGGGGGAGGGGAATGGCAGAACCAAAATCCATTTACCGGTACTTCTCATATGCAATTCTTCATCTTTTGTATATGTGATTTTCTTTTTGATGTGCAAAATGAAATGTAGATATATAATGGATGCATCTCTCTTTCTCTTGCCCTGCCTGTCTCTGGCCAACAAGAGAGAGGCATTCATCATATTGCTTAAATTGTATTAACATATTTGAAGGTCCAGTCATATACACAAGCTTAAAAAGCCACATCGGAGCAGTAACTTGCTCTCCTCCTGACCCTCGGTCGCAGTGAGAGAGTGTAAAATGTCAGAGGGGAAAAGTGCTGATGGCACAGAAGGTAGCTGGAGCATCTTAGAACCACCAGCTAATAGTCTGCTCCTGTTTCCTGCACTTGATATGATTGATTCTCTCTCCATTCAGATAGATTAGCAGAATATATGACATGAGAAAGAGAATACAGTGGTTACTACTCTGCTCATCTGAAGCCTCGTAGTGAGTAAGGAATACTGCCTTGACTGTATGTGAAATGCACGTTGCTCATTCTGTCCCATGGCTTGCCCTTTATTCCCTCTGGCAGATATTTTTTACAAGCTTGTTTTTATCTGCTTAGAACCAATTTAGCTGGTTTCAGGATCACAATATAAATATCATAATATTTAAGGAATATGCAAACACCTTGTATGCCTTTTCTAAAGAACTTCATATAGCATATCAACTTAACTTACCATAACTTAACTTGAAAAATCATTGCCAAGCCTTTTATGTTACAGTAAAGAAGAGTTGAAACTTTTATTTAATATCCAGTTGTTTGCAGGGGTTCCTATGGTCATGTTCTCATTTGTCTGGGACACATAAAATGATAATTTAGCTCACTCTCAGCAGAATCATCTCTCTTCATTTTGCTGATAGTGCATGTGAGTCACTGAGGTGTATACAGATGCTAATGATAAAACATTATTTGTCAGGAGCAAAACTGAGCATTAAATAGGTTCTGTTTTTATACTGTTTTGTGTGCTCTCTTCTAAGTACTCTCAGATCATTGTACAACCTTGCTGTAGAAGTTGGGGAAAATCATTTATAGCTCCCAGCTATCAGGCATGAGTGTATTGTACATAAGTTTCCCAATGATTGTTATGAAGGATCAAAACAAGGTTGCACTGTGAGTGTGAAGTCTAATGGACACTTATAGACAAATTGGTTGTTAGGCTGCAGGACATGCTTAAGTTCTTTCTGTCATTATGTTTGCTTTGTGGCTTTAACATCCTTTTACATGACTATGTTTTATAAGAGCATCCTTAACCTGAATGACAGTACAACGTAAAATCCAAAAGCAAGCAGATGTTCTTTAAAAAAAGATTAGCTGTGTTTTTGCCAAAGGGTAAGAATTCATCAGCATAAAAATTCTGGTCTTTGATTAAATAAATTTTTTTATGTTGTTATTATTATTATTTTAAAAAAATATTTTATTAGTATTAGAATGATGTGTGATTTTCATGTACACCATCCTGGAGTCCATAGTTTGGATGAAGGTGCTGTTGAGAAAATTACAAAATAATAAATGAATAAAAACTGATCTAAGAAATGTTTTCTGCCTACTTAGTAACAAGAAAAGTATACATTTGGCTGTGTTACATTGGAAGTGCAGGTCACAACCCTTTTACAATCAAACAAAGAAACAAACAAACAAACAATGCACTGCATGTGAAAGAAAACGAGTCAATCTGATTTTTAATTAGATATTTCAGCTTTTATGAATTCAAGTATCATGCTTTGAAAAAAAGAATGAAAATCAGGTTTTACGTATTCTGGTTTGCTCTCAGGTCAATAATGTCTGTGATATATGTTACATACAGTTACTGCAAGCAAAACAGACCGTTTAATAAAAAATGGTTTAAAATACTCTTATCTTTTGCTGGGGGAGATAATCCACCTGAATCCCACTGAATGAAAAAATGCAAAGGTAGTGGCGACTGTTTGCTTCCTTCATGGAACATCTGCCACTCTAATTTCTTCCACAATAAAAGGTCTTGTCCTGTGGAACATTAAAAGCACAGCTTCATTACTATGTGGCTTGTTTTTGTTTGTTTCTCGTGTTTCATCATCACACAGTGTTGGAGAATTTAATTTCTAGGGGCTAATTCAATTTCTAGGGCTCCAAGTGTCAAAACAGTGGGCTGTAGAGAAGCCATTTAGAGTCATTAAGAAAATGAATGGGGTGGTCTCAAGATCGATTCTCGGGGACAGTCATCCAGATCACCAAAACCACTCTCCTGCTTGGCCCCAGTTTAGCAGAGAGGCCACTAAGTGTCTAAATTCTACGGTGATAAGGTCTTCCAGCCACGTCAGATGTCATGCAGCACCAGCCTGCCAACCAGTGTAAATTCAAAAGGAAAGGCTTGCCCCACACTGACTTTGACAGTTGCCAGCCCCATAGAAGTTGCCATACATCCTGGTACAAATTCCAGTAACATTAGCTTAGGTGTTTAAATATTTACGAGCACCTCAGGGAAGAACTGTAGCTCAATGGTCAGGCCTGCCCAGGCAAGGCCGGAAGGAATCCCAGAGTTGCTGCCTGTCAGTGGAGGCCCCCCTGAGTTACCTGGGCCAAGGGTCTGCCTTGGCGTCAGGCTCTGGGTTCCTAAGGGTTTATTCCATGTCTTGCTTTAAATTATAGAGCAGCCTTTCCCAACCTGGTGCTCCCCAAATGTTGGACTGCCATCAGCCCTGCCAAGCTAACAGTCAGCCCATAGTCAGGGACGATGGGAGAGGAAGCCCAAAAGACCTGGAGGGCGCCAGATTGGGGGAAGTTGGTTTAGAGGCTCAGTGGGTTAAAAACCCCGTACATTGGTACCCTATGCAGGTAGGGTCTGTAGAGTTTATGTAGGGTCGTAGCCAACTAAGTTCTACTCAGAGTAGCCCCATTAAAATTGCAGAACCTAACTTAGTCAGATCTATTAATAGATCTTTCCTTCCTTGGTGGTTTTTAAGTGGAGGTCAGATGACCACCTGCCATGGATGCTTTAGCTGAGATTCCTGCATTGCAGGGGGTTGGACTAGATGACCCTGGGGTCCCTTCCAACTCTACAGTTCTATTATTCTAATGGCTGTACTCTGAGTAGGAATAGCATGGGATACAGCCCACTGACTTGCCTGTCCCCTGCAGCCAGTTGGAGAGGCTCTGCTAGATGTCTCTCTACCAGGTGAGGTGTTGCTGGTGGAAACGAGGGACAAGACCTTCTTTGTAGCAATGCTCAGGGTGTGGAACTCGCTGTCCTGAGATATTGGGTCTTCAGTCACCAGTCCCAAGTTTTGGGGGCTTGTCTCCCTGTGCTATTTTAAGAGCAAGCCTGTCACTCAGCTTGTTCAGTCAGAGATGGTTCAGTCCAGTTGATGAATGTTGTGTGTGGGTGTTCTCTTGTTAATAAAATACCCATTCTAAATTACTACATTGAATCTGAAACTACATGTTGAAGACAAGACATATTACCCCAATGCAAGACATCATGTGAGTCTATGGAATATTTGAGGGCTCTGTATCTTTCTTCTCTCTCATATGAGGCAGCTGAGTAATGGATGAGGGAGAAGTTTCAGGATAGCAAGAAAGGAGTGCCAATGAGGGAACCGGTGGTTTTAAACAATAGCAGAGGTTTGACGAGAGCAAGCCAAGGTGGGAGACACTGAGAAGAAGAGGTGGCTTAAAACAAGGTTTCAATACAGCAAAAAAGGAATTGGGAAGGGTTCTGTTGTGTTAGCTTTTGGTGTTAGTTTCTATTTTGTTCCCATCTCTGCCATTTCTCCTTCCTGGTTAAAACACCTTTTTAAAAAGACAACAGCCCTCCTTTCCCAGTCCATTCAGACCTCTCTCATGACTTTTGTCCTCAGTGTCTTTCCCCCCTAGTGCCTATGCCATGGCAGCTGCTGTGGTGCAACCCGCCTCCTTGTTTGTTCCCCACACTGACTTCATGCACAACCAGGATTCTGATGAGGCTCCCATCGGGGGTGCATGACGACAGCCTTGCATTTTTATGTATAGAGGAATATACATGAATAGGAAGCTGCTTTGAGTGTTTTCTGCTTAAGAGGGAAGGTTTTTTAAAAAATAAATAATAATCCTGTAAACAGATAAAATTAATATGTGTAGACAAGGTGATACAGAATAACTTCTGCCAATGTGTAGGCTATGTATGAGAGAAAATGGGAATTAATTTGTCCTGGAGTGCTGTTTGTGGATGCAATTCTGATATTTAAAAAGTTGACTGACTACCAACTATTAATTCTTGGCATTCATGATTCTCATATGCTATTTCTATGAAGGATGAATTGGTCCATGTTGGTCCACATATGCTTGTGATTTCTCAAATTTTGTGTGGAGCAGTTCATAATATGTGTCAAGGGAGAATGTACAACTGTTTTTGGCAGGGGTGGCAGTCTTTTTTCTGTCAAGGGCCACATTCCCTCGGATTAATTTCCTGGGGTCCATATGCTACAGATGGGCAGGGCTTGAGCACAAAGTGTTTGGGACTGAAGCCACAATTGAGTAGGGCACCTTCCTTCCCCTCTCATGCCCCTTTTCATTCTGCTTCCACTTCTCTTTGCCAGCCACCAACTACCTCTACTTCTTCCTTTCTTTTACACCACTATTCATAAAAAGGTACCAGAGCGGTTTACAAAAATTATATGTAAAATCATACAAAATAACCATATCAAAATGTTAAAATCAGAAATGAGGTAATTGTTAAGGAAATGTGTTTTCCTAATTGCCCGTATAAACCTGAAAGAATTGAAAAACCTGCAGTGGGCTTAAAAGTTTAAAAGACCCTTGCTCCATCTCTAGTGGCAGGGTGTTCCACAGGACTGGGCTGATGACACTGAAGGCTTAGGTTCTTGTTGTAGCCAAATGAGCCTCACCAACTTGGGGAATGACCAACAAGACTCCTGCAGATGATCTCTGTGACTGAGCTGAGATAGCAGGGTTCAGGCGACCCCTGAGGTCCCCAGGATCTGAGTGGTTCAGGGCTTTGTAACAAACAAGAACCTTGAACCTGGCTCAGTAGCAGATAGGGAGTCACACTTAGGTGGCCGGATGCCTCCTTCAGCAGTCTGGCTACCTCCTTCTGCACCAGCTGGAGCTTCAAACTAGGCCCAGGGGCAGCCCCACAGAGAGTGCACTGCAGTAACCCAGCCTCAAGGTTACCAGCACAAGGACTACATATATGGAAGCACATTCCACATGTTTGAAATGTGTTCTGATGTGGCATAAAATATAATATAAACCAGGTCTGCACATCTTACATCTCACCCAGTTAAAAGTAGAGTCGGAGAATAACAGAGTTGGAAGGGGACTTCAAAGGTCATTCAATTCAACCCCTTGTCAATGCAGGAAATTAACTTCTACAAGATCCCATATAGGTGGCTATCTGGCTTCTGAGGCAGGGAAGGAAGGATTAGCTCAGGGAGGGGAACTTTCTTCAGCCCAGGACCACATTCTGTCATGGGCAATGTTCCTGCTGCTGCTTTTCAGCGTGGACAAAGTCAGTGGCGAAAGTAGGTGGAGCAAAGAATGTGACTTTTTTTGTGCAGCAGGTTACGTTCCAGGTTACAAAGCACATATACAGATGAGTACTTCTGAATACCATCTCCTGGGGTCAAACAGCAGAAGTAACCTTCAAGCCCTGCTTGCAGACATCCTGGCAAGCAGCTTGCATTCTCTGCCTCTGAAGACAGAGTGTCCAGCATGGCTAACAGCCACTGAGGTCTCTCCTGCTCACACCGCCAGATGAAGTGAGCTAGGGACAGGGCCTTTTGGGTAGTGGCTCCCTGATTATGGAATAGCCTCCCCAGACAGGTTTTCCTGGCACTGTGTTTTCAGTGCTCGATAAAGATATTTCTATTTATCCAGGCTTTTTAAATAACTTAAGTTTTACAGTCTGGGTCTTTCCATTCCTTACATGGTGTTTAATTGTGCATTGCTGTTTTGTTTTTAATAAATGTTGTAGTTTTTACTGTTTTATAGACTTACATTCAGACTTACATTCTAAAAAGACATGTCACAAAATGAAAATGGCATCTTCAGTGAGAAGGTTCCAGCAGCAGATGGATTGGAAGCGCCCTTCTTTGTCTGCTGAGACCTGGAGAGCTACAACTGATCAGAGCAGACAAAATTGGACTAGGTATATTCTTGGTCTGATTTGCTATGCGACAGCTTCATTAGCGGAGTCTGACATGGCATAAGGCAGCTTCCTAGTATAGGCTGCGGGCAGGAACTCTTGGGAAATGAGGTCAGAAAGACAGCGCTGCATGCTGAGGAAGAGCGTGAAAGGGTGAGGGGCAGCAGAAAGGGTTAGGATGGGCACAGAACTCAAGTTCTGCAGGCCTGGATTCTAATTTTGATTGCTTTGTTTTAAAGGTTTTTAAAAAGAAAATGGAGAAGCAGATAAGAGAGGAGTGTGGGACCTGGGGAGTCCTACAGGTGTTGCTGGACTCTCATCCTGCTTGACCATTGGCCATATTGGCTGGAGATGATGGGAGAGTCCAGCAACATCTGTAGAGACACCGGCGCTCCCCATCCCTGACATGTAGAAAGAGGGGGACAGGGCGGAGTGTTACTTCTGTTACTGAACAGTTTGGAAAGTGCCTGATTATCCCTTTGATTTTGTGGAGCTTAACTCCTATTGAATATGTTAAAATTGCTGTTAGCTAAGAGAAGATTCATGCATAGAATCTAAATGCTCTCTCTCTTTAGGTCTCTCACACTTATGCCAAGAGGATTGTAAACCTCTTTTGGCAAAAATCCACAAATGAATAGTATTGCCTGTGCTATTGTCCACTTTGGGAATATGAGAAGTTGAAAAAGAGATGTTTGCTGACAAGCAGACCAGGACAAAGTTCCATTCCAGGCACCTGGTTCGTCTCTGATTTAGCTCTCTCCCTCCCTGATGGATGCATGTGTATTGCTGAAGTGAACTGAAGTGCAGCAGGATCTGGAGGGCCCAACTCTGGTATAGTGAAAAAGCAGCCACTGAAAGAGAACACCCCAGAAAAATAAGGATAAAACTTTATGCATCTGATGACTCTAGTCCACGAAAGCATGTGCCCTGATAGATTTCCGGGTTAGCGCCTCTGGCAATGGCAGATTTCCTCTGATCGGGAGGAATCCGCTCCGTGGAAATCAGGGTCTGGACCGCCACGGCGAGGCGGAGACCCACTAAAAACCACAGGCGGGAGAAGCCTGTGGACGTGGGATTCGGCTGGCACCTTTTGCGCCTCCCCTACTTGTGGGGAAACCCGGTTTCAGGGATCCGGAGCGACGTGGGGTGAGCGGCGCGGTGCTTCGAATCAACTGCTTCTTTCACGGAGTGAAGCCGCATTGCTGTTGCCGGAGAGCGCTGACTTTTTCCTGTGGACAATTGGACTCTAAACAACTACCTGTGAGTAGAACGGAAAATTGGATCTCTAAACTTCTTAATTTGGCATCGAAACGGGAAGGTTTCAAACAGGAAGTCCGCCTTCCTCTCTTGTAAATAGATTGAAGCAAAGACGTTGCAAGCTAAAGCCTGGAAAGTCTTTTGTGAAGGATTAAATCTCCATCGGTCAAAATTACTAAACCCCCCTTGGAAGCAGGAGAAGAGGGGGGAAATTTTAGATTGTTTAAGCCTGCAGGAGAGAGAGTGAAGAAAGATAAATCACCACCGTTTCGAACCTGGGAACGGGCTGCCAGTAAGATTGACCTTTTGGGAAAGTTCATTGACTGTGAATAAAACGTATGTTGACAGATAGTTAAATAAGAGAAATATATTGTTTCCATTGTTTCCTTTTGCACTTAAAAATGAACAAAATAGTAACTGAAAATCGAAACTAACTCTGTCGCTGGATCTGTGTTCAAAAGGATGGATACAAATAGAAATTGTTTCCCCTAGAGGGAGCTTTTGAAACTGTTGCAGGAGTGGAGCTGGGGAATTTTCTAGCTGCAGAGATTAAAGATCGTGAGAATCAGAGACTGACCTTGGACAAGAATGTTGACAGAAGAAGCCTTAGTGATTGCATTTTGCAAGACAAGTGCTTTATTGGAACAGCTTCATGAGAAGACGGATGTGATGATTATTAAAATTGACAATTTGGGACAAAAAATGACTGAGTTGGGACAAAAAGTGAATACCTACACAGAAATTACTCAGGAATTGACTCAGGATCTGTTTTGACATGGCAAGCTGTGGAGAAGTCGAAGGAGAAAGTTGTTGTTGAACCTCAAGTAATTCAAGTGGAGAGAGCCCCGGCCTCACAGAGGCAATTTGATGAACATAAGCTGTTGCCCTTTATGAGCGAATCTAGAGAAAGCCAGATTTGGTGGGATGGAGCCCTGCTTGGATTGGAGAAGGAAAGTTGGATAGATCCTCTTATGCAGGGATGCTCTGGCCTTTGGGATCTGGATTTGGGTCAGGGGGAGATTGGCGCTCTGAAATATCTTTTGGACTTTAGTTCTGACTATGGAGAATGGGCTGACCTGTCGAGAAGGAATAAAGACATTGTTAGGTTGGAGTTTCCTCGAGATCTACTCCTCAGTGCCAAAGGAAGGAAATTAAGAACAAGATCAGCAGAAGATAAAGTGCATGAAGAAGATCTGCAGAAGGGACATGTAAGAGAGTTAAGAGCCTCGGACAGAAGGTCACCAGGTTGATGGACTATATGGTATTGATAGAAAGGACTGACAGAATCCGAGACCAGGGAGAAGAGACGGTGGAAGAAGATTGGGGGGGGGGAGTTTTTTAAAAAAAATATTTAGAGAAATGTTGCAAAATTAATGAGTGTTAGAAAAATGTTGGAATGAAATTATATGGCTTTAGTAGAAATGTTATAAGGAGTTAAGTATAAATAAGTTTTAGGGTTTTAATGGTAAGATAAGGTTAAAATAAATTAAGATAATTAAATGACAGAAAACAGTGAAAGATGGAAAGGATTTGCTGAAATAATTAATAACTAGAACACAAAAAGGGAGGTGTGAGGAGGTCGATGAAACATAAACATAAAGATACAGAAACATAAAGATATGGAAATATTAGATGTGTTTTTAACTATTTTTGCTTTTGTTTTTGTTTTGATGTATTGTGTCTTTTGCTTTTTTATATGTATTGTAATTTGTATTGTTTATTTTTTCTTTTTCTTTTTTACTGCTTTCTTTAATTCTTAAACTTTGAATAAATATTATTAATTTTTTTAAAAAAAGATTTCAGTACCAGTTGTATTTGCAGAAAGATTATTTTGCTACTGACCCAAGTCAGTATATCATCATAGTCTACACTGGAAATGTTTGCAGACGCACCACTTCTCTCTAACCTGTGTTGTTAGTCATTATTTTAATGATCATCACAATGTTCTCTCCATAGTAATTAAAATGAATGAATATAAATACGGAAACTGTTCTTTGGTCAGTCAGCTGGAAAGGGATCAGCTTCTCCTCCTCCTTGGGTGTGTTGGGGAGATGCACTGATCCTGTTCAGCTGAGTCCTACTGACCTCATCACTTTTGCTTTAGCATTAAAAAGACCTGGCATTTGATGTGGTGTTATTTGGGAGAGCATGCTGGATGGCGGCAGTGGGGGGACAGTCAGGGAGATGAAATAAAGTGAAAGCACCGAGCTCAGAGCTGTGTCTGAGAAATGATAGAAGTACTCTTGCTGCAAGCACCAAACCCACCATGTTAACTCTTGGCTGTGATAAAGCAACAAAGGCAAATCTACAAGGGAGGGAAACTTTTTGAAAGTTAAATAGTCCTCCCCTTTGGGCAAGGTGGATCCTGAGGAGACCTGTGATGGCACAGTTGACAGAGGGAGAGGGCACATGAGCTGAAACTCTGGGAGCAAGATGTTCGGCAGCTTTCCAGGTACAGTATTTGAAATTTCAATTCTGCTCCTGTAGCCAAATCCACTGTCTCGGATCAGATCTCCAGAGAGAAGCAACTTCCCAAACAGCAGAAGCAGCTTAATTGTACAGTGCAATTTAAAAGTGCACATTAACAACTTTGCTTAGTATAGTGTGAATCCAATAGAAAACAGCTTCTTCTTTTCCATACCTTTATGAGCAAAGTTATTGTGAGATGTGATTGCTCTCATTTCCTCCTCATTGCAGGAACTGTTAATTGCCTGTTCTGAAAACAGGTATTTTAGAGATGTTCATCGCAAATCGTCAATGTCAAAGATTGTTTGTTTGCTTTTGAACATCTGATTTGTCTAATGTTGTATCTTACATTATCATTTTGCTGTTAGGTTAACCGGTTTGTCAATAGTTGATTTGTAAGAAGGCTTGGGAAAGTATTGAGTGTTTCACTTAAATAAGGAGGGTGGCAGCTTTACATTGTGTACAATAGCTTGTAATTGTCACGGGGCAGTTAATGAAGAAGAGGTTTTTTATGGCTTTTCTAAAACCATGAGTTGGAGGATAAGGCTATGAATGGCAACTAGCCATGATGGCTCGGCTTTGCCTCCACGGTCAGAGGCAGTAATGCTTCTGAATACCAGTTGCTGGAAGCCAAAGGAGAGGTCCTGATTTTAGATGCCACAGACATCTTGTTGGCCACTGATGCTGATCCAGCTGGCTCTTCTTATGATCCTAAGTTGGTTCGTAAAGCAGAGCATCTGGCACTAGTATACAATTAACCTATGAAATTCATAGTTGCAAGATGTAGGGAAGACCGCTGGCTTAAATGTTTTTAACAGGTGAGACAAATTCTTCCCGGATCCAGAGGCAAAGTGTATCTGACTACCAGTTGCTAGAGGGCAGTGGGAGAGAACTACCCTTGTGTCCTGCTTGTGGTCTTCCCCGAGGCATCTGGTGGCCACTGTGGGAAAGGGTATCAGATCTCATGGAACTCGCTTTATGTTCTTATGGTCCAGTTCTTGTGCAAGATGGCACCTGGAGACATCTGGGTGACTCTGGCTGACCATGGAATGACCTGACATGGCCTCTTGTTGGACTTAGATGTCCTAGTAGAGCACAAAAAGGCTTGTGAGTCATCTTTTAGCTCTTGAACTAAATGTAGGGTCAGAAGGTTTGCTTGCTTGTTTGTTTAAAGGGTTTTTACCCAACTCGCCCTTAACCTCAGTGCTCAGCAAAATGTTGCTTGGCAGCAGCAGAACATTGAATGCCTATTAATATGCATTTGGCAAAGGAGAGAGTTACAGCAGTACATTGTTGCAGGGTGCTGATTTGAGGATTACCCCTTAGGAAGGCATTTCTTGTTTCCAGTAGAGCAACAATAAAACATTTTGGGCACTTGGAGAATAGCTTCCCCTTTGGCTCATCCCCCACCCCCTTTCCCCCATTAATATGGTCTTGTAATGCAAATGATGGCATTAGGAAGGTAACTTTCATATACAGGTCAGACCAGTAGAAGACACGTGGAGTGTCTCCAGCAGTGGCTAATAATAGTTAGAGTAGAGGCAAGTGTAAAAGAGGTCAGCCGGTATCTCAGTCATTTCCTTTTCTCTTGCCAAAGGTTTGTAGGCAGCCTGGCCATGAGGTTGCACCGATATGCTGTTTATACATGAAGAGGGAACTTTGAGTTCTCATGAGGTTTCTGACCATGTGGAACTAGAAAGAGATTCCAGGGTATATAGGAGGAGGCCACCACCTTGCTGAAGCTGTGCAGGTCTGGGTCTGGTCTGAATCTGGGAACCCCAAGTGGGCTACCTTGAGTTCTATAATGGAAGGAAGGCAGAATATAAATATAGCAAAATAAGTACATGAATGCAGCTCTCTCCCCTCCTCCCACTCAACTTGTGTATGAAACAAGTGCTTAGAAATCAGGTCTAAAAATTGATTAAAAATGAAGTTTTGTTTATTTGTTTTTGCCTACACAACATAATTATTAATGTGGCTTTTGCTATCTTGCTGCAGCAATCTCACTGCAATCAGAAGGTTAACACAAATCTAAAAATGGAATAATTTGCTCATTTATAAATTTCCTCCAATGAAGGCAAGAAGAGGTTAAGATTTTTCTAAAAAAAAATAAAAATAAAACACTGAATTAATTCCTCTCAAGATGGCATTAAAATTATTTGGCTCAAAGAGGCAGTAAATCTTGGCTTCTACAATACATGTTTGTTGACGAATGCCCATGCAAAATGCTCCATTCAGTGCTGAATGGAACCTCATATAGGTTTGGTGAAGCCACCCAGGCAAAAATCAGGATGCCAGAAGAACCGTGCTGGATCAGACCAAAGGCTAGTCTAGGCCAGCATCCTGTTCTCACAGTAGCTAACTAGATACATGCAGGAAGCCTACGAACTGGACCTGAGTCATCTCCCCACTACTGATTCCCAGCAATTGGTATTTAGGAGTAGCATGCAGCTGTCATGGCTACTAGCCATTCATAACCCTGTCCTCCATGATTTTTTCTAATTCTCTTTGAGAGTCAAAAGCCTTCATTGAAACTTATGAAATTGCCTTATATTAAGTCATCCTCTCTAGTCTCTTGTCTGCTGTCTCTGGCAGTCGGTCTCTGTGGAATCAGTCACAGAAAGGTCTTTGGCCTTACCAGCAATAATAATAATAATAATAATAATAATAATAATAATAATAATTTATTTATTTATACGCCACCCATCTGGCTGGGCCTCTCCAACCACTCTGGGTGGTACCCAACAGAATATTAAAAATGTGATAAAACATCAAACATTAAAAACTTCCCTAAACAGGGAAGGGCTGCCTTCAGATGTCTTCTAAAAGTCAGGTAGTTGTTTATTTCCTTGACATCTGACGGGAGGGCATTCGACAGGACGGGTGCCACTACTGAGAAGGCCCTCTGCCTGGTTCCCTGTAGATCACTTCTCACAGGGAGGGAACAGCCAGAAGGCCCTCAGAGCTGGACCTCAGTGTCTGTGTAGAACAATGGGGGTGGAAACGCTCCTTCAGGTATACTGGGCTGAGGCTGCTTAGGGCTTTCAAGGTCAGCACCAACACTTTGAATTGTGCTCAGAAACGTACTGGGAGCCAATGTAGGTCGTTCAGGACCAGTGTTATGTAGTCTAAGTGGACGCTCCGAGTCACCAGTCTAGCTGCTGCATTCTGGATTAGTTGTCGTTTCTGGGTCACCTTCAAAGGTAGCCCCACGTAGAGTGCATTGCAGTAGTCCAAGCGGGAGATAACTAGAGCATGCACCACTCTGGCAAGACAGTTCGCGGGCAGATAGGGTCTCAGCCTACGTACCAGATGGAGCTGGTAAACAGCTGCCCTGGATACAGATTTAACCTGTGCCTCCATGGACAGCTGTGAGTCCAAAATGACTCCCAGGCTGCGCACCTGGTCCTTCAGGGGCACAGTTGTCCCATTCAGGACCAGGGAGTCCCCCACACCTGCCCACCCCCACCCTCAAAAACAGTATTTCTGTCTTGTCAGGATTCAGTCTCAATCTGTTAGCCACCATCCATCCTCCAACTGTCTCCAGACACACAGGACCTTCACTGCCTTCACTGGTTCTGATTTGAAAGAGAGGTAGAGCTGAGTATCATCCTCATACTGATGAACACCCAGCCCAAACCTCCTGATGATCTCCCCCATTGGCTTCGTGTAGAAGTTAAAAAGCATGGGGGAGAGGACGGAACCCTGAGGCACCCCACAAGTGAGAGCCATGGGGTCTGAACACTCATCCCCCACTACCAATTCTGGACACGGCCCAGGAGGAAGGAGCAGAACCACTGTATAACAGTGCCCCCAGCTCCCAGCCCCTCTATATGCTCCAGAAGGATGTTGTGGTCAATGGTATCAAAGGCCACTGAGAGATCCAGCAGAACTAGGAAACAGCTCTCACCTTTGTTCATAGCCTCCCAGAGATCAAGGCAGTTTCAGTCCCATGATGAGGCCTGAATCCCGATTGGAAGGGATCCAAATGGTGTGCATCCTCCAAGCATGCCAGGAGTTGTTCAGCAACCACCCACTGAATTTGAGACTGGGTGATAGTTGGCTATATTGGCCAGGTCCAAATATACATTTTTTAAAAAATCGGTTTAATAACCACCTCTTTCAGTGGGTCTGGGAAGGCTCCCTCACAAAGGGAAGCAGTCATCACCCCACAGAGTCCATCGCCCAGCCCTTCCCGGCTCGCTTTTATGAGCCAGGATGGGCAAGGATCAAGGAGACAGGTGGTTGGTTTCACGAGTCCAAGCAGCCTGTCCACATCCTCGAAGGTAACAGATTGGAACTTATCCCACACAACTTAACTACACAGGACTCTAGCACTCCTCTGCCCTGACCCTGCTCCCATGGTGGAGTCACCCTCTGATTGCTTTAGCTGGAGAGTTTGGGGATTGAATCTGGGACCTTCTGCATGAAAGCATAAGCTTTGTGGTTGAGTTGCAGCATACGTAACTATGGCAGGGATAGTCCAGCTAAGCCAGCTTTACAGGGTTGTTGCACGATAATGCACACAAAGTACTTGCAGCATGCTAGAGAAAGGTTAAGCATTATTCCTGTGGCTGTTACTGATGCTGAAGCATAGGTAAACCTTATCCATGTTGCTATTTAAAAACAGATTAAAGTCCTTGTCTTGTTACCAAAGGGTTCCGGTTTTTGAAGCTGAGAGGATCCCCAGGTTTGCTTTGCACATAAAAGAGTGGTCTGTACTTTAGAGTCTTTTGCATGCTGATAAAATGGGCATTCTTAAGTGACAGTGCTTACCTTTGAAGCCCTACAAACAGTGGTCCCTGAATGAATGCTTACTCTCATATCAACCTGCCATTACAGAATCACAGAATTGGCAGAGTTGGAAGGAACCTTGGAGGTCATATTGTCCAGCCTCCTGCTCTGTGCAGGTATCTGGAAATGACAGCATTTGTGATAGATGGTTCTATTTAGGCTACCTCCAGCAAAGGAAAGCCCTCCACTTCCCCAGGCACTGTGGAAGTTCCTCCTAATGTTTAGCCAAAATCTGCTTCATTGCATTAGTCTTGGTCCTGCCTTCTGGAGCCCTGGCTGTCTTCCGACGCCCAGGTGTTCCCTGGACGGGTTTCAGGGATAGTCAAAATGGTGCACTTCCTTCCTTGCTTATTTATTCATTCCTGTGGTAACTTGTCGTTTGTTATATAGTACCATCAATGTGCAGAGTACTTTATAAAGTATAAGAGGACAGGACACTTATGCTCCATGATTTGACATGGGAAAAACAGAGGATGGGGACGGAAACTGAGACAATGGAAAGAGTATGCGTTTATTTCTGTGACAGGCCAAATCAGCTGCTCCAGCACCCCGCATAGGTGGCAGTCTAGGCTCTGCTTAAAACCTCTGATGAAGAAGTGCACCATCTTCTGAAGCATCCTGCTCCACTGTCAAATAGCTCATCCTCTCTGGGTTCCTCCTGACATTCAGTCAAAATCCCGCTTGTATTTTGGACCCATCAGTCTGGGCTGTGCCCTTGGGAACTGGATTGGGGAACCTCTGACCTGAAGGTGCAATGCAGCCCCAAGGCCTCTCCCTCAGGCCATACTCTCACTGGCCTGCTGCGCACCCTCCTTGACTCCTTTTGCAGAGCTGAAATGTGTCCTTGAGCTGTGATAGCATCTGCTGCTTGTCTGGATGAAGGATGGAGAAAGGTGCCTGTGTTTGTGTGTATAGGAACACCCTGGTTTTGCCTGGCTGAAATAGAGCCCACTGCCCAAAGATGGAAGTCCAGCGCACTGCTCTGCCTGCTTTTGCTTCTGACCACACCTACTTTGGCCTCTGGCAGTGGCCACCTCTGTTCTGCAGACCCTGGAAGGCTGCCCACGACAAAGGGTGGTCATTGGACAGAAAAAGGTTCTGCTTAGCAGCAGCAGAAAACAAGTTCAGAAAATGTACCTAGGCTTGGTTAGTACAGGGTATGAGGACAAAGGATTTAGGCCTGTGTGGTGTTCAGAACAGGGTTTCTTCCTTTTAAAAATGCTGTCATTTCTCTCCAACAGGGTAGCGCCATCCTCTGAAAATCCCACTGGCTCTAATTGTAGTATAAGCCAAGGAAAGCCTTCTCTAAGAAGAATAAAAGGGAGAATACATAGAAGCAAAAGCCTCGATAGCCTTGATTTCTGTGAGTTCAATGTAAGTACATGATTTATCCTACCTTCCTTTTGCTTGATGTTCCTGAGAATCTCCCCTTAATCAGACAATATGAAAAAGGTTTTCACCTCCTTTTCATTCATTCACAGCATATATCTATCCATATGGTTAAATCAGTGGCTGGTTGTGCATTGCGCTTGGTGAATGTGCCTGTGAAAAGTCCCAGCCTTCCAGAGCAGATCTCTCTAGGTTCATGCAAACAACAGATGAGAAGCTGAAACTGTTTCTGGACTGTACCACTCTAGACTTCAGGAAGGGGGAGCCACATGACTGATTGCTGCTCTGTGGGAGAAAAATATATGACTGACATACACACATTTACATATAAAAGCATTCACTCATTGGGTACCTCCTTGCAGCGATCTGAAGTGATGAAATCCAGAAGCACTATTGGCTCCTCCTTTGCCATAATATATGCCAGAGCTGCATGCAAGATGTTGCTTCTTGCTCCACTGAGGCAAAAAAGCACCTGCTCATGCGGAGCTCCCCATCTGAGTTGGAGTTGCTTCATGTTCTCTGACATCTTTGGACAATGCTGTATAATTGCTTACTGATACACAATTTGCAAATTATGTTTTGGTTCCTATGAAACACAGTGACCGTTATAACTGAAATAACATTTGCTTAAGTGCTCTTCACAAGCATTGAAAGAAAGAGATACCGGGCTTTTTCCTGAAACTTTGTGGTTGTTAATTAGCAAAAATTAACAACCCTTTAGATTACAGTGACATGCCTAGACATTGTACTCAGCAGAAAAATGCTCAGTTTGGTCACAAATATTTTAATAATGCTTGTTGGCTATCATTGCAGTCAATTTCATCAGAAAAGTTTGTTTTGATTTGGAAGGCACATGCTTAACAACACATAGCCAAAGTTAGCAGCAAATATATATTTGTTATTTTTCTCCGCTGAAGTTTTCTAGGTGTGAAAATGGAGCTTCCTTTTCAGTTTTCAGTTTAGAGGCAAGTAAGAGTTGACCTGTGATCCTCGGATGAAGTGTAGTGTAGAAATGTAATGAATAAAATAAAATATATTACATTATGTATGGGGTAGAGAAAGTCTTCTTTGCTCCTAGTGCTTGAACTCGTAGACATCCAAGGAAGGTAAATGTTGGAAGATTCAGGACAGATAAAAGACATGACTTCTTCATGCAGCGTGTAGCTGAACTCTGGAACTTGCTCCCTTTGGGGGCTGTGATGGCTTTATCTAAGGATGGGACAAATTCATGGAGGAGAAGCCTAGCAGTGGCTCCTAGCCAGGATGGCCACTTTCTACCTCCACTACCAGGCAGTGATGTTTCTCAATAGCAGTAGCTGTGAACTGCAGGAGGGGAGCGGGCTGCTTGGGGCGTCCCTGGCTGACCACTGTGGGAACAGGTTGCTGGACCACGTGGGCCATGGGCCTGATCCAGGAGGCTCTTCATGCTCTAGGTTTAACCCCAGCAACTGACTCAGGGACCAAAGACCTCTGCAGTACATCATTCAGATGCAAGTTTAGGTAATGGTCCAGAGAGTGGGAAAATCCTACGGAAGGCAAAGAGCAGCTTGGGGGAAATACAATTTTCACTGGGAAAACAGGGGCAACAGGTTAAAATAAACAAAAAAACTTTCACCCAGTTCAACAGTCTTGATCCAAACCTCTTTCTGACCCTGTTTGACTCATTTTCTTTCAGATGGGGGTTCCAATCTCAGATATCCCTCATCTTGTCTAGTATATTCTACAGAACAAACTAGGATGATACAAGAGCAGGCAAGGGCCAAACTATATGTCATTAGGGGCAATTTTCAGCTGCAAAATTATGTGCCTGCTAACACACACACACACACACACACACACACACCATGTAGTTTGGTCCTCAATCTCAGTGGTAAGAGGTTGTCTAGGGGTAAAGACAGTCTATTTCAGTACTGAACTGGAATCCAAAGGCCTGAGAATCGTATGTGAGCTATCCATTAAAGTTTAAAGGGAGCCAGGAAAGAAACACTTAAATGTAGATAAGTGAGGAGGCATCGGATCTGATTTTCATTTCTCTTGGGCAATTTTTGCTCCTTCCTGGTGATGTACAAGGCTCCTTTTAGGTGGACCCAAAGACAGGAGTTCCCTTCCCACCTTGTCTCTTCTGAGATTTGAATCAGGCACCTCGGATGAAGAAGAACTTTAATTTGCATACAATGAAAAGGTGATGAAAGCTGCAGATGTGGTTCAGAGTCAAACTCAGGTGAATTACATTTGTGCTATAAAAAACCGGATTGCTTGTGACAGACAAGAAGGAATACAGAATCTCAGGGCTTGCAAATTGCTTAAAATCAAACTGTGTTGTTGTTATCAGGTAGGAGAGGAGGATAACCAAACTGATCCTGCCTGGATGTTCATGGACCAAGGAAAAAAGAGGGTTTCTACAGGCAGATGTGCTGCATTTGCCGGACATCATGGAAACCCACCTCAATATTTCCACCCCCTAGCACACGTGCATTCATGTGCATGTGCACTTTCCCCCCAAAACGCAGGCATACCCAACTCACACACAGAAGCACTTGCACACATTCACATGCCACATTTGTACACATATCCCAAGGACACCCACACCCACACCCACCCAATGTGGAGAGGGGAAAGGAACATTATGCTCGTCTTCCTCCACTCTAGGAAAACTTGCACCATAAAATTTGGGGACTTGGCTTGATCCAAGGGAAGCAAACAGCCAATCACTTGATTCTTTTTGAGTCCAACTTTTTGTGGTGATGGAAACCCACTCCATCTTCCCCACCCAATATGTCTTTCTCTCCCACGCCCCATGTATACTCTTCAGTTTCCTGGCACTGGCAGGTGCGGGCACATGTCTTAGTTGCTGGCCATTGAGGGGATTTCCTTAGTAGGAGTGGGAGGTGTCAGGTGAATCTGTCACTCTGCTTCTTGGCTCACCTTAATATTTAGTGCTATGTGCCCTTTGAAGTTGTGTGTGAGGTGGTATGTGGTGCAAATAGGTCTATGATATTCGAGTTACCTTCCTGTGTTGCCGGTTTGGCTGCAAAACACAGTCTGTCTTACCCGTCTTGAAACCGGATCTTTCAACTTGGCTTATGTATGCTGAATTTTGAAGTGCTGTGCTTTGGGTGCGACAACCCTAATCCTAACCAGCTTCTAACTGAGTGAAAATGTGTTTCCATAGGTTAAAGCAAAGTGACTACAGTGGACGCTCGGGTTGCGAACTTGATCCATGCGGGATGCACGTTCGCAACCTGCAGTATTCGCAACCTGCGTCTGCGCAGGCACGGGTTGCAATTTAGCGCTTCTGCGCATGTGCGACCACTGAAATCCGGAAGTAACCTGTTCCAGTACTTCCAGGTGGTCCGCAACCCGAAAAAGCGCAACCTGAAGCGGCTGTAACCCGAGGTACTTTGAAGCAGTTCCATTAAAATTTGGGAGCAGAGCACTGTTTTAGATCAATAGAAATGCCTTGCTCACTACTACTCCAGTTTCCCTGTTGTGTGCTTGTGTGCAATGTTAGAAACTCAGATATATATATGCAAGGTGCCAAATGGCTCCTTAAACCAGGGTTACAGATGGCAAAATGAAATGCCTAGTTGCCATTTTTTGGCCAAACACATTTTCAATAAGACTTTTTGGTTCCTGAAATTCATTCTGATTATGCAGATAAAATATGACAGACAGAATTCTACAGGATGTGTTGTTAGTGTGTGAATACAGGCAAGATCCAAGGATCCGCAGGCAGGCACCTCCAGGTGATGGAGACGTCAGGCACCATCCTGGCAAACGGGCATTTTCACTCGGTCGCAAGTGGCCGATGACCAGGTGCAAAATACACCTGGTACATTTCGAACTCTGCTTGTGTGTGATGAGTGCCTCTGCAAACCCTTGCTGCTTCTGTGGTGATCTGCCTCTGATGAAATATTTGAAGCACCTTGCTGTACCAAAAGATTGCAATATTGTTAAGAATCCTATTTTTCTGGGGTTAATGTTCTCATGAAATTTTCCTCTAAGATACATGGTGGTCCCCCCCCCCCCCCGCGCTTCTTGGGCACAAAGGACTCAGAAAGCCCAGTTTCGCCGTTGTATCCAGCTCAGTGGTTCTCCCTCTCCATCAGAGCTTGCCTGTCAGAGCAAAGGGTGAACAGAGAGTGGAGAGCAGGTCGGGCGGGACAGGAAGTGTGATGTGCAGCACATCAAAAGTGCTACCTGTGTGCCAGCAACTTTATGTAACACAAACCATCAGCTTGAACAATTGTATTTGACATCATGGACTTCTTTCTTTTTTGCTGTGAGTTTATATATTGGCCTCATCCCTGGGTTGTTCCTAAAATGTGACTGTGCTTCAGAGCTGTGTCATTAAGCTCTGTGCTGTGAAAGAGTTTTGCAAGGCAATGGTGACCCTGTTTTGCTGCCTATTCTAGTTCGGCTGAGGCTGTGTGTTGTTATCTTGATAGTGGTTAACACCTTGTTTGCTTGATGTCTCCTGGTGTCCTTTACCTGAGGAATGTGAGATTTTGTTCTAGGAGTTTTTTGTGGGGTGGAGCAGACGTTTGGTGTTAATCTCTAGGGCTAGAAAACTTAACATGTAGAGCATCCCTAGGACTGCTGCTGTATTTGAAATCCTTCTCGTCTGCAAAGAGACTGTCTCCTTTCCCACCTTTCTTCTCAACAGCCACACACATGCTAGTGGTCCTGTTCCCCAGGGGTGGTCATCATTTTCTGGCACCTCTCTCTTTTCCAGCTCCCTGTCAGTGGAGCATCCTTCCACCTGACATCCAGCTCTCTTCTTAAGGCACCTCTGCTCACCCTGCCTCAACCCAAGAGAAGTTCCTTCCCTTTTCCTAACCATTCATTTCCTCCTCAATGTGTCTCTCTCTTCACCTTTAGAATCGAAACCTGTAAATATGGCCCATTATTTCTGACCCTCATACAGTGCTTACTCATGTGTTAGGGTCCTCAACCAAGTGTGGTCTGGTGGACTGGAGGATCCCACGTTCAAATCCCCACTCTGCCAGGAAGCTTACTGGGTGAAGGATCATAGAATTGTAGAGCTGTAAGGGACCCAAGGGTCATCTAGTCCAACTCCCAGCAATCCAGGAATCTCAGTTAAAGCACCCATGGCCAGCCAACCTCTGCTTAAAAACCTCCCATGAAGGAGCATCCACCACCTCCTAAGGGTGACTGTTCCAATGTCGAACCGCTCTTCCTGTCAGAAAGTTTTTCCCTATGTTTAGTCTCCTTTCTTGCAACTTGAAGCCATTGATTCAAGTCCTACCCTCCAGAGTGGAGAAAACAAGCTTGCTCCATCTTCCATGTGACAGATATTTGCAGGTGGCTCTCATATCTCCCCTCAGCCTCCTCTTTCCCAGGCTAAACATACCCAGCTCCTTCAACCACTCCTCATAAGTCTTGGTTTCCAGGCTCTTGGCCATCTTGGTTGACCTCCTTTAAAAAATTATTATTGTCACATAATAGCCATTACGTGCAACTGAAATGTGCAACAGCAGGGTGTTCCATATACAAAGCAAGCAAACAATAAATAACAAGAGAAAGAAATATTTCCCAAGCTTGTGTGGACGGATGGTGAATGTTGAGCATCTAAGTCCAACACGTGGGAAATAAAACCCCACCAGATGACATAAAAGCATTCTGGATCCTTCATCACTTTGGAGACACACAGTTTAGCTGTTATTTTTCCCTCAGCAGCCAAAGTCTGTAAGTTCTTATACTGCAAAGATAAATGTAGACTTTTTTCCAAGGTTTTCCATTGCTGGACTATTGAAATCCTAGCTGCAGCTAACATCTGTTCTTTAGAGTGACAGATAATTGTGTTATTAGGGATGGGTGAATTTATCAATTTTGGTGCCTCATAGTGTCATACATTGAGTTTAGTTAGTTAATATGTCAATTTCAGTTTTTCTCAGTTTTTCATTTTTCCAGTTTCCAGTTCAATTCTCCACATTTCCACATCAGGTTTAAAAACAAACAAACAAAAAGAACAAAAAAACTGGCATTTTAGTGCAAGTTTCTCCCAGTATACAAGTTTTTGCATGCAAATTTTCCTGTTGTATACATTTTGCAAATGCAATGCACATTTGTGTATTATTTTAATAAATGCCTGCATTTATATGCACACTTTATCCTGGTACATATATACATTTTTGTTCACATTACTTGACTGGAAAACAGAACTGCAAAATTTGGAGAAGTGTGAATTTCAAAGAATGGCTGGTTTTTGGTTCATGTAACATTTTGGAATGTGTGAATTCAATTAGTCTGTCTTCAAGTGCAAACAACTGAATTTCTCTCCTGTCCCTCGTTGTGATTCATGTAATAATCCAGATAGTGCAAATTGGATTGGTTGACTGTGATCTACTCCCACAATAAATAAATAAAAACCTGCCAGTTGTTGAGCTTTTTTTGGGAGAGGACGACCAAAACCTGGGGAGGCTTCAACAAAGTTGATCGAACACGGACGGACCGTTATCAACCAGTGATGCCTAGATCTGTCTTTCATTTCAATTGGAACCAGTGAAGGCAGTGAATGTCTTGTTTAAGTGTCTGGAGGCAGTTGGAGGTTGGATGGTGGTCAATGGATTGAGGTTGAATCCCAACAAGACAGAAGTACTGTTTCTGGGGGACAGGAGGCAGGCAGGTGAGGTTCTGAATGAGGTTCTGAATGAGGTTACCTTGCCCCTAAAACACCAGATGTGCAGCCTTGGGCTCATTTTGGACTCACAGCTGTCCATGGAAGTGCAGATCAATTCTTTGTCCAGGTACGGAGGCTGCGACCCTACCTGCCCGCAGACTGTCTCACCAGAGTGGTGCATGCATTGGTTATCTCTTGCTTGGACTACTGCAATGCGCTCTACGTGGGGCTACCTTTGAAGGTGACCTGGAAACTACAATGAATCCAGAATGTGGCAGCTAGACTGGTGACTGGGGCCGCCAGGACCACATAACACTGGTCCTGAAAGACCTACATTGGCTCCCAGCACGTTTCTGAGCACAATTCAAAGTGTTGGTGCTGACCTTGAAAGCCCTAAACGGCCTCGGTCCAGTATACCTGAAGGAGCGTCTCCACCCCCATCATTCTGCCCGGACACTGAGGTCCAGCTCTGAGGGCCTTCTGGCGGTTTCTTCACTGCGAGAAGTGAAGCTACAGGGAACCAGGCAGATGCCCTTCTGGGTGGTGGTGCCTGCCCTGTGGAATACCCTCCCGTCAGATGTCAAGGAAATAAAATCTGACTTTCATAAGACATCTGAAGGCTGCCCTGTTTAGTGAAGTTTTTAATGTTTGATGATTTATTGTGTTTAATATTCTATTTGGAGCTGCCCAGAGTGGCTGAGGAAACCCAGTCAGATGGGTGGGGTACAAATAATAAAACATATTATTATCATTACTATCATTATCACTAAAAAATTTATCCCACCATTCCTCCCAAAGAAACCCCAGGGTGGCAAGCAGCAAAATGTTTAAACAGTACTGTTTAAAATCAATTTTTAAGTACTTCTTTATTTTTTTAAAAAAATCTAAAAACATTTAAACCATCTAAAACACTTCTTAAAATTCAGGCTGAAGGTGTCCTCAGGCATGTCTGAGGCCCATAGGCAGCCTTCCCCAACTTGGTGCCCTCCACATGTTTTGGATTTCCATCAGCCTCTTCCCAGCCAGCCCAGCTTTGTAGCCTCAAACATCTAGAGAACACCAGGTCAGAGAAAGGTTTTACTAGAGCATCGCCTAATAGTCGTTTGGTCCCAGCTCCTGCTCACCTAGCAGTTCGAAAGCACCCCTAAGTGCAAGTAGATAAATAGGTACCGCTTTATAGCGGGAAGGTAAATGGTGTTTCCGTGTGCTGCGCTGGTGCTGGCTCGCCAAAGCAGTTTTGTGACGCTGGCCACGTGACCCGGAAGTGTCTCCGGACAGCACTGGCCCTCGGCCTCTTGAGTGAGATGGGTGTGCAACCCCAGAGTCGGTCACGGCTGGCCCATACGGGCAGGGGTACCTTTACCTTTACCTTTAATAGTCTGCTAGTCCACACATTTCATCCAGCTTCATATAGAAGCTGCCTTACACTAACTCAGACCGTTGGCCCATCTAGCCAGCATTGTCTGCCCTGACTGGCACCAGCTCTCTGGGGTTTCGGAAGGGAACTTTCTCAGTCCCACTGTGGCTTGAACCTGGGACCTTCTGCATTCAAAGCAGCTGCTCTGCCATGGAGCCATGGCCCTTCCTTCGCATCAGCTGGTCAAGGGAGCAGAAAGTGATATGGCAAAGTTCAGAGGGAGAGCACAAGACCACCTTCTTGGCAGGCAGAGGATCTGAAGTGAGTGATATGGGCACAGTGGAGATCTTGGGGAAGGTAACTGATTTTTGGTGTGTGCTGTTCACAGGCAAGGGAAAGAACAGCCCTGAAAATCAGGGTTCATTTAATAAAAATCAATCTAACCTAATGCATAGAATTGTGTGTTTAAGCATCTTAGCAGTGAGAAACATTGGCCTCCAGTCCTTTGGGAAGAGATACATAAATAAGATCAAAGCCAAGCAGAAAGTGGCTCAGAATTAAAAGGTTTAAAAAAAACCTTAAACGACAAGAGACATGCTCACTTTCCCTCTTAATCTGCAAATTTTAATTATCTGTAAGTTTTAACTACAAGTGTTTGGTACTTTGCTGTTAATTGGGATTCAGTGGTACATTCTAAAAGCCTAAAAATAGCATTTTACTGTTAGAAAGGGAGAAAGAGGAGCTTTTTACCTTGACAACTGCATGTACAAAAATGTTATTGTAAATGATAAACCTGCACAATCTATTTTCAGAACCATCTGCCGCTGATTGTGCTTATGAATCTGATTTAATTAAGGGCTTTGGTCTCTTGCTGGAGACTTCTGCTCCAATTTGCTTTCCTGTCGCTGGGAAGTGACAGATAGAGACGTGATGAGTTTTACTGGGCCCTTGGCTGCTCAGAGTGTGGTAAGCTTTAGGTTTTCACAGAGCTCTTGGTTGGAAAATGGGAGCTCTCATAGGCTAGCACATAGGCCTAACATTCTTCCCTTGTAGATTTCCACCCACATTGCTCCTCTTCTCCTCAGCAAGGGCTCACAGGGAAGTTACGTTGGTTAGCAAATGGCATCAGCAACCCTCTTCCCCAAGCAGTGAGGCATTTCAGGGTCAGGTTGCTTTGGACGAGAGAACCCTGGAGATGTCCAGTATCTTTCTAATATCTCTTTTATTTACAAATGTGGAAATGGAGGATCTGGGGAAGGGAAATCATTCCTACAATGGGCAACACAACTACAGACCCCACATCTGATTCCCAGAGAAAACAACTTCTCAGACCACATGCCCCATGATCCTTCCCTGACTGCCTGGAGTCCAGCTAAACTCAAGTGAAAAACTCTCAGCTTCTGTATCTGTTTCTGCCCAAACCACATGTTGTCAGAGGCCACGAGAGGCCGGGCACAAGCCCATCACTGCTGATGCTCCTGAAGTCTTGCGGTGATAAGGCGGGTTCTTGAGCTGGCGTTCCAGTGTGGCAGATCACTCCACTGCCTTTCATCTCCATTCCTTTTGATGGCTGGAGCCCTTTTAACTGTCTTTCAGTCTTCGTGGAAGAGAATCACATTGCAACGTGCAGCAGTAAAGTACTGCTATTTACCATATCCGTAGGGACAAGTGGGTGGGCCCTTTCTCACCTCACCTGGCGGTATGCCACAACATCCTTCGATGGAGAACAGCCAGCCAGGGAGGCTGTGTAGGTGAGGTGTGTCACAGAAGCATGTCTGAATTTGTTCTGGACTTATGAGTTTGCCTGGAACCCAAATGGAAAAGCAAGTTTTACTAGAGTGTAAAAATTGTGACTCCCTCCATCCTATGCTCAGGAAGGAACCCAAACCTATAACAATATTGAAAACAAAACAAAACCCATAGCTCACATTCAGAGCAATCCTATAGTGCATGCAATGGGTTTGTTTATGTGGCACCAGAAGGACCCCTTTGTGCAAAAATGACCACTACAATCTTAATCAAGGAGCTCAAGAGCAAGGCTACTTTTGTGATTGTTGCCCAGTTAATGAAAGAACTCTGTCATTCTCACTTGCGCTAATTGTTCTGCTGCAGTCAGGAACTGTGGAACCTCACCCAGGATGCAGGTCCCCCTGCATGTATTATGACACAAGTCAGCAACCTTTTTCAGCCGTGGGCCGGTCCACTGTCCTTCAGACCATGTGGGGAGCCAGACTATATGGGGGGGGGGTTGAACAAATTCCTGTGCCCCACAAATAACCCAGAGATGCATTTTAAATAAAAGGGCACATTCTACTCATGTAAAAATACGCTGATTCCCAGACCATGTGCAGGCCAGATTTAGAAGGTGATTGGGCCAGATCTGGCCCCCGGACCTTAGTTTGTCTACCCATGTATTATGCTTTGCTGCTTCCAGAATTATGAGTTTCACTCCTTTGCCATTGCAGCACAGGGCTCTTCTTTTGATTTGTGTTTTAAGGCCCCTTTTCCTATTAACTTTTCTTGAAGGCATGTGATGACAACCTTATGTCTGTGTCTAATCTCACAGTAGGATGATATTTAAATTTAGAATGTGCCCTGAAGAATCAACTCCTTTCCCCCCTTCTTCTTCTTCTTTGCCAGTGCATGATCCCCAACCCACGGGGGCTGCTCCAGCTGTAATTAAAATCAGCCGTGGAAAAACAGGCAAATGACACAAACAGCAGCCTGTGTGGCTTATGTCATGCATCCCATAATGGGCTGCTGAACTAGGGGGCATTTTTATTGAAGGGAGATGGCTCCATGGCAGCCTTTACTTCATAAGAAGTTTCCCATCCAAGTTTTTATCTTTGCTTTGAGTCTTTTCATGGGCCTTTTAAATTATTATGACTTGATAATCAAATAATTAAATGGCTTTCCCCCTTCAGTCTGACCCTCATAGTTTGGAAAACTAGTGTTTGAATTGTGTTTGTTTCATTCTTCATAGGTTTTTCATAGGTTTTTACTGTTATATATTGTATTTTAATTGCTGCCTTTGTTTTGTGGGTTGTTTTGTGGTTGTGGGGAGGCTATCAAGTTAACAAGTAAATAAGCAATACAATAAAAATATTACATACAGTGTTTGTTTTAAAAAGTAGTAATCCCCTCCTGTCCATTTCTGTCCAACAATCCCCAGAAGTCAGCCGTGCTATGTGTAATTTTGCAGGAATAGGTTTTGATAAGGTTTTCTACTCTATATCAGTGTAAGCTTTTATACAATTTCCAGTTTGGAATATTTTTTTTCATCCAGACCTAGCCAGTATTAGAAACTGAGATATGAAAGCTAGGAGCTAAATGGCACCTTAAGCCTGGGCTATGGGCGCCACAAACAGAATGTCTAGGCATGCTTTTTATAACAAGAACACAAAGCTGAAAATGAATGAACTGCAGCTAAAATCGTATGTTTGTTTTTCACATGGACTAGTCCTCATCTGAAGACTGCAAAAAACAAAGCCATGCTTCACCTGCCCACCCCCCTTAATATTTTTTAAGAGGGTCCCTTCTCCAGTCTTTAGAGAGTGGCTATAAGTGGGGAGGCAGAAAAAGGTCCTCCTTTCCTTCCACTCTGCAGACAAGCTCTGGATTCTCCCTACACCCCCCTTCCTTCATATAAATATATATTTTTGGCACCACAATTAACACATATTACTGGCCTATACAACTGATGGCAGAAACACCCACCTTGAGTGTCCAGTTCACAAACCTAAGACTCCAATGTCTTTCAGCGATCCTACTCCACCGTTTGTTTTGATGAGGTAGATAACACTTTAACATGCACTACTTAAACCAAATCTATTTGAGCCAATCCAAGGCCACAGAGAGCAACACACTGCCTTTCTGTAAGGCCAGCTGAGAGGTGGAATCTATCAGCTTGCCTGATGCTGCAGTGATCTCTTGGAAGTCCAGTGGGAGGAATTTCTCCTCCCATGCCCTCAGCGCCAGCATTGGCAGTTTTAATCTGAAATCTTAGGCACAGTATTGCACCCAGAGCTCAGAAACTGCTTGCTCTAATGAAATCCCCTGTCTCAAAATGTGCCTAGAACAATGGGAGTTTTGAACGCTGGACCTGGCGTATCCCAGTTCACCATCCATTCAATTCAAGCCCATTATTTATTATTATTTAAATTTGTATGCTGCGTTTCCATATAAATATGCTCACAGCAGCTCACAACAAAAGAAAAATGCAGATCAATACTTAATTACAATATCAATCAAAACACTTTGATTAAGTGAACAATGTAACATTTTAAAGTCATCATAAAGCAAACTGTCAATCATTAAAACATATCAATTAACATATTAGTAAAACATTTTGATTAATGACAGATGTTATAACTGTTCCAATGCAATTGCATATCAACGATAACATAGGCAACAGCCACTATGTGGCACTAATATGCAAAATGATATGAAAAATTAAAAGTGTATAAAATGTTTCATGGTGGCTAAAATGGAAAGTGTTTATATATAATGATATAAGAGCTCCCACCCCTCTAGCTCTAAGAGGCGGCTCACCCTTTTCTAGCCAAGGGTCCCACGGGTTCAAGAGCCGCATGGCAGGGCGTTTGTGTCATGAAGCAGCTCAGGCATCTTCAGAGCTGCTCTTGGCAAAATAACAATGAGACTGAGCTATACTCCTTCATTATAGAACTTAATAGTAAAACTTCTCAGATCATAACTAGTCTTTGCATTTCCCCCTCGCTAGCTCTGTATTGCAAAAAAGATGGAACATGTGAATGATTTGCGTGTGAGAAGCAGTGACCCCAGATGGCTTGCAGGGGGTCCATGTGCCAAAGGCCACAGGCAGTGGAGGCTTCCTTCCTCCACTTTGGTCTCAGTGCTGCTCAGCAGCAGGAAGATGGGGACAAAACTGGAATTGGCTCTGCCCGTCATTGGCTCTGGCGCCACCTACTGTCTGTCTTCCTGCCTTCTGCCCTACAATTCCCAATGAGCGCTAGCAACTGATGGGCACAGCAGGTGGAGATGAAAGGTCAGCACCTGAGTGCAAAAACTAGGGAAGAAGAGATTCAATGAGGATTTTGCTGGGTAAGAAAAAAGCATATCAGCTAAGGATCCTATTTTTGGAGGAGGTCAGAACATTTGGATATTCAGCAGTCTGAATAGTTAGACCAGCCTTCTCCAGTCTGGAGCCTTCCTGACTTTTCAAACTACGATTTCAATGCCAAGGCCAGTAGTCAGGGATGAGTGGAGTTGTAGTCCAGCAACATCTGAAGGGTCACGGGTTCCCCAACCACAAGCAAGTGACTTAAGGCGTCTCTTGCTGCCTAGAAGTTGCTGGTGCAATGGCCTCTGTAGACCTGTTCCTGGTCTCACTTCTGGAGAGCTCCTTTCCTGCCCAGCTGTTAAGAGCAGAGACAGCTGCCGCTGCTGGACAGCTCCCTGGCCTGGCTGGGAAGGCTGCCATCTGACAAGGAGTGAAAAATCAGGTCTCTGGGAAGGGAAACTAACAAACTAACACAATCCTCTGAGGGAATGAAGGATTTGAAAGTGGTAGCAGAGGGTAGGGGATGTTTAGACCCTAAAACCTGTATTTGAGGTGCCCTGTGACCAAGAGCCATGACCTTGTGTATTCAGATATGGGATGTCCCCCTGCACCACCCTCTTCATCAGTTCAAGCGCACTTTTCTTCCAAGCTAATCATTGAAGAACCATGAAGGTAGGATCCCAAGGGGCTGAGCTGGTTCAGGTGCATCACCAAAGAATACCTGAGCGAGACTCTTGAACCCTCAGCTTCTCCTTTCTCTCTCCCTCCTCTTCCCCATGGTGAGTCCTATCCTCCTGGTTTGAGGCAAACCAAAGGTTTCCATTTTGTCTGAAGCAGCAAACTATGGCTTATTTTGCCCTGCAAATCAGGTTTGGGAACCAGGAGGGAAGAATGGAGGGAAAAAGGAAGTGGGAGAATGTCTGTGAGCGACTTGGGCATGGAACAGAATATTCAAAGTAAAAATAAATAAATCTGAAATAGGTGGAAGGGGTTAAGTTTTTCCCCAGGGCTTGTTTTTAAGCAAACAAGTTACCAGCGTGCTTGTAAACAGTTCAGAGGCCTTGAAATTGAGTGACCTATAAAAGCAGATTTCCTTTTTGAAAAAAACAACAACCAAAAAACCCCAGAAGATGTAATATTCCCGCCTCCATTTGTTTAAGTGACAAATCTGCTCTCTCTCACGTTCAGTCTCATGTATAAAGATCAATAAATAAATTACAGTTTTCATGACCAGGCTGCTAAAAATACAACTTAATCTCTTTTATGTTGAACCAGAATGCTGATTCATACATTACATGGGATAATATAGCAAATGTTATTGGACTCACCTAACATTGCAGAGAAAGCACTTATCTGTGCAGTTCTACATACAGCCCTTTAAGGTTTTCTAAGTTTTGTTGCATTTTATTGATTCCTTTCAGCATTTGACAGTTTTGCATAAAATGCCCTATTTTAGCCAGCCCCAACCTCTCTCACCACTAAAGGAACACAAGTGAATAGTAAAGAGAACCTGTACAAGCGACGCTGACACAAAACCCCGCACATACATTAAGAAAAATAGAAACATCACCACCTGACCCCACCCCACTTACCGTTCCCCCCACCTCTTTCCCCCTTTTCTTCCTAATGTAACACTAATGTGTCAACAAATGAAACTGATCTGTAGAAAATGTACCTTGGAAAAAGTGACATTGCACATACTTTTGTAAACCAAGAAATCTTTAATAAAAATATGTTGAAAATAAATAAATGCCCTATTTTACAGAGGAATTGTGTGGCTTCAGTGTCCGAGTCACAACATATCACCAACTCCCAAGTCCTACATTTAGAGATATACATTCATAGAAGAATAGAATTGTAGGATTGGAAGGGACCCGAAGGGTCATGTAATCCAACCTTCTTCCCTGAAATGCAGGAATCTCAGCTACAGAACCCCTAACTTCTGTTTAAAATCTCCAACGAAGGAGAGTCCACCACTGTTGAATAGCTCTTCCCATCAGAAAATTCTTCCTGATCTTTAGTCAGAATCGCCTTTCTTGTCATTTGAATTCACTGGTTCATGTTCTACCCTCCGGAGAAGCTGAAAACAAGCTTCCCCCATCTTCTGTGTGGCAGGAGGGCATTTCATTTTAGTGGATAATACTTAATTTCTGCAAAATTCTTCAGTGAGGGGTCTTAAAAAATATGTTTTGGAGTTTGAGGGATTCAAATCTGCAATTATGTTTGTGATTGGACAACATTTAGCTTGCTGTGTCTATGCTTAATGAAGAAGCACATAAACTGCTTTCAGAAAACCAAATAATTTTACTTTTACCTTCAGGAAATTCTAAATAATAAATAAATAAAACTAGTAAAATATAATATAACTGCAAGTACTTGGCAATCGTTTTTAATGATTTCTATGCAATTTTACAAACATTTTATTTACCAAGCAAAACTCAATTATATTAATTTAACCAAAATGTCTTTTGAACTCCCAAGTCATGTTACAACTTTTCAGCACCCCTTATTTTTGGAATTTGAAAAATTCAGCACACCCAAATGTGACAGCCTTCAGATATCTGACAATGGCTGCCCTTTCTCCACTCCGTCTCCTCTTTTCCAGGCTAAACGGACCCAACTCCCTCAATTGTTCCTCATAAGGTTTGCTTTCCAGCCCCTTGGTCATCTTGGTTGTCCCCCCTCTGCACATGGTCCAGCTTGAAAGTTTGTCCAGTATGTGTGTAAAAATGTATTTTCTGGGTTTGGGTTTTTTTGGTCATCCTCCCAATCTCTCCCTATTTTTTCCAATTATTTACTTGCCTCTTCTCCTGGCTGGAGGCAAACAACAAATTGCCCTTTTGTCTGAAGTAGCAAACTATTTTGCCGTGCAAACAAGAGAGGGTGCACGGACAAAACATTCATGAAACAAGAATGATTTTTTTTTAAAAAAAGTTCCCAAAAAGAAGGGTTTTTTTTAAAAAAAATCCTTTTGTTTGAGAAGGACCCTCTGTTATGTGAAGTATTCTACCATTTGAGTGTCATTTTAAAAATTCTGAATGTGAACTATTAAAGGGGGTAAAATAGATCTCTCTCCATCTTGGCTGCAAGTTTCAAGCGCCTGGATGTTGGAGGCATCCCCCTGGCTCCATGACGAAACAACTGGTTTGGGGATTGCTGACTTAAAAGCTCAGACAGGAAAGCCAATGGCACCCCCCACCACTCCACAAGGCACAAAAGCAGCCATAATAATAATAATAATAATAATAATAATAATAATAATAAATAGTAATGAAGATTATAGTGTCACTAGTATTGCCATGCCATGTTCTGACATCATTATTAATGCTATCTTGATGCTTTTAAAATGGCTTTTCCTTAAATCCTTTAATACTGTAAATGGGATTAGTTTGGGCTTTATTTATTTATTTAGGGTGCCCAAAGCATTTAGAGGAAATCTGCTGAGGTTGGCTTCTTGTGCAGCTGACGGTTTTTCCACTTATTCAGCGCCTTACCTTGCCCTCCTGAAGGAGAGGCTTCAACAAGCCCAGCCAACAGTGGTCCCAGGTTTTGCCAGCTGGCTTGGGCTTCACTTAAATCGACCAGGATCCAAGTGAAATATGGTCACCCACATCTCTCCCAAGTGACTCTTGTGATGCCAATGATAAAAAAATGATACATACCAAATAAGTCAAGGTTGAGTTTCTGTACTCTCCTCTGCGTCCTGTGATCGGTTGTGCAAGTAGAATAGGGGTGAAGAAAGATGCCATCCCATCTGAAGTCAGGGCTTGGCTCCTTTGTGGGTCATAATCTACCAGCAGAGGAGCAGGGCTGAAAAATTCTCCTGCTGCTGTATAGTTTGGATTTCCAATTTTGCCAGCAACACCAAGGATTTTTGCCTGGCAAAGTTTCCAAAGCAGCAACATAGCACAAATAATTGCACAAAACACCAATATTTTATACCAGCAATAAGAAGGCAAGGACTCTGTACCAGTCTTCCTGCCCCACATCTTCCAGGGGCACCAGGGGCTTTGATCTGGGATTTCATAATTCTTCTTCTTGGGCGGTTTTAGTGTTTCAGAGACCTGTGTTGCCAGACAGGCACTGTGCTTTCTAGCTAATCCAGAGGCTTCATACTGTCATCCAATTACAAAGGTTGGTGTTGTGCACCTTTACTATCTTCTGAGCTTGAGAAGGGCTCCTTGGTCTGAAGCCACACAGTCCCTGCCTGATCACTAGCCGTGGTCCCAAATATGGCCCATGGGACTTCTGGTTCAATCAAAGTGAAAGTTGCTTTTGTGAGATGTCTGGGAAACACTACAAGGATTTTTCATGACTTTGAGGCCAAATTAACCATAAGAAAAGACTGCATATTTTGCTGACTCAATCATTCTTTGGAGAGTGACAAAGATATAGGAGGCAGAGTTCAATAATTCACTGAGCTAATCTTTCCAGTTATGCATACAATAATAATGCTAATAGTGTACAGGAAAGACATGATCTAGAAGAGGTCTGGAGAAAGATGCTCCATTCTGAATTCACAAACTGAGTAATGCTCCAGAATGTCTGACACCTTCAGTTTTTCATTTTGTTTTGATAGCAGCAGTGACACAATGGTTTGAGAAGTTGCTGTCTAGTCCAGCTAGCTTTTTCAATGGTTGACATGTTATTCCCAACCACACATATTGCCAAAACTGGAAGGAAATTAAAAACCCCCACATATATTATAAAGAATAAAGTTTTGTTTTGAAACCAGCTTTTTCAGATCCCCTCCCCCTCCCTCTCTTGCCTGACCAAAGAAGCAGTGGCTTCCCTCTCCTGCACTTCATGACTTCTGGGATCCTGGACTGGAGAATACAAACTCCAAAACTGGATCCTGATTTAGTCACTCACAATTGTGATGTGGCATTAGCAGTTGTTAAGAACAGGGATGGGGAACTTGGTGCCCTTCAGACATTGTGGAACTCCAACTCCTGCTAGCTTCAGCCAGCATGACCAACAACCAGGTGTGGTGAGAGTTGTAGACCAGCAGTATTTGGAGGTTCCTCATCACTAGTTTAGAGAGGACAGGGATTGTTCCACTTGGATCAGGAAGGATGGAGGAGAAATGAGCAGTGATGGTTCATCTGGTTAACGGCTATAAACAAATTCCTTTGTGGTTCTCAGCATCTAGGAAGAGAGAAGTAGCGAGTGTTTTCTCTCCAAGTGGGATGTGCTTTCCTGTATCTTGCCACTGCCGCCCAGTGTCATGCTCTTTTTTGAGTTGATGTTGATTGTTCCTGATCTTTGTCCTTCTAGAGGGAAATGCCTATCGAACTTTGAGATACTGTCAACTGTCATAAAATTCATTGACTTGCACATGTCATTGATGGGGGGAAACCGATTAGGTCATCCTGCTCATCCTCGGCCAATGCAAGATTGCTCCCCATAGCATATTTCCTGTGGTGTTTTGCCCTATCCGGACTAGCTGATGGCACTCCTGGGAAGCCTAGTGGCTGTTGTACTGCTCACAGGGCCACCATATTCCTCTGTGAACTATGACCCAGAAACAATCAAAATCACGACTAATTAGTGATGCAGGCAATGAAGATGGCCTTGGTATCTCATCTCCAAAAGGCATGAATGAATCCTGGCACAGCAGGGGGAAATATCCACCAGCAGTATCCAGAAGGACAGGATGACTGAACAGACTTATCTTGCTATTTCTGAACCGGCAGGCACTCCTTGCCAAGGAGATGAACATCAATGACTAAATCTATTAGTTCAATATAACCACAATTGTCTATTCAAGTTAAGAAAACTTCTGGGAAAATTTTGAGTTAACAGAACACCCCCCCCCCCCCGGTTATCTAACATGCAACTCATTGAACTGTTGCATCTGTTGCTTAAAATATTGTTATGGGTAAAACCACACACAGCATACACACCATTGTTTCTATGGCACCCCATAGGTTTTCTGGGCACTGTAGATTCCCATTCCCCCTCCCACCCAGCTGTCAGCTTTTTCCACTCTCAACGTTCCATGCGCTTGAGTTCTTCTTACAAGACAGTTTTGGGGTTCCTTCCTACTTTTAGAGGTTTCCCCCTAAATATTTTTTTTTACTTTTGCAAACCTCAGCATTCCCTCATGTCTGCCAGTACCTTTGGTATGGAGGTGCTGCTATGCTGTCTACATAAGAGTGGGCACTCTCTACTGAAGCTTAGAAAAAGAATATGACAGCCCTCTCCTCTGGCATGACCAGTCCATAGGGGAAGGCTCTGCTCTTGGCTGGTGGGTGTGCTGGAGAAGCCCTTCTTTATATGGGTATCTGTACCCCACAGCACCTTGATTTGGGAGATTTCTGACTGGTTGGTTGGTTGGTTGGATGGATGGAGGGCTGCCTCCCTGCTCCACTTAGATAACAGGCAAATACTTTTATTGTGGTGGATTTATGTTTTGTGTAAAATTCTTTTTAACGATCGGCTGTTTTATTGTGTGCATGTATGTTTGTTCGCTTGTTTAATGACTTTATTGTTATGCAGAAAAGAACAATGGCATTACAGAAGTGAAAATAAAACGTACATTTGAACATTAACATTGAAATGAGTATCCAGCTGGATATAAAACCCTCCCCCATTATCCATTCATATGCTTTATAATACATGCATTTTTATCAAAAATGCATTAGTTCATACACCATTATACTATCTTTGGTAGCTGCAATGATTTCCACAATGGAAGAGTTCTTGCACTAGCAGATGGGTGAGAGCCAGTGTGGTGTAGTGGTTAAGAGCGGTAGACTCGTGATCTGGTGAACCGGGTTCGCGTCTCCGCTCCTCCACCTGCAGCTGCTGGGTGACCTTGGGCCAGTCACACTTCTCTGAAGTCTCTCAGCCCCACTCAGGGAGGAAGGGAAAGGAGAATCTGAGCCGCTTTGAGACTCCTTAGGGTAGTGATAAAGCAGGATATCAAATCCAAACTCCTCCTCTTCTTTTAAAGTTGTGCAGCAGAGAGCTCTAACACTACACTTGCTTTAGCGCAAACGCATTGCGCTACAGATCATGAAATCTCTTGTGCAAGAGCAGCATCCGGCTTATGCATTCTCTTGTGCACCAATGTTCCACTAGTACAAAACTTTAACTTAGCTCTACACTGATACAATCTACATTTTTTGCCAAGATAAATAAGGTTAGCAGTTCCAAGTTGTCACTTCAGACAAGCACTTTTAAGATGGAACCACTTTTTGGAGAACTGTGGATTTTATGTCCAGATATATGTGAGCATTCAGGGTTTCTGGCCAAAGCCCTTGTGTAACTTGACAAGTTGTCTAGAACATGTGAAAGATGTCAGCATTCACGGGTTTGACACTCATTGTGTGAGTGTATGCATTTGTGGTTTGTTTGTTTTTAAAAAATGTGTTTTTACATTATGTTGATCGTAATACAACTGCCTTGCATGTTAACTGTCAGTGATGGAAAAGTAAGACACATATATGGGGATAAGAAACCCATAATTAATAAAAGAAGATGGTATAAACCCCAGAAAATAGGTGTGTCTTCCCAACATAAAGTTATATTATATAGCAAATAAGTTAAGATATATTATAGACGGGATAACAGAACAAGGAGAGTTAGAATGGTTAGAGGGTGGTACACAGGAAATGAGGGAGAAGTTAGTGAATATATTTTTTATCAAACCAAATAGGCAATTGTGACAGAGTATTGAAAATCCCTTATTAAGAAGCATCATTGAAATAGGAGTGAAATATAAAGGAAAATTGATACCAGTAAATTCCCCACTAACTCCAGTGGTGATTTAAAGAAGGAAATTGAAAAAGAAGCAAAAGAGAAGAAAATACTTTAAAAAGGATTGTGTGGAGAGAATAAGAAGCAAAGAACAAGTAAGAGAAGCTCTAACAGGAAGTGAAATAACTTGGTTTAACTGTATACAACTTGAGCAACGGACAATGAAGTGGTTAAGGGAAAACAAGAAATGCAGAGAATATACAAATTTTGAAAAAATGATTATAAAAAGGGGAGATGAAGAAAATATAGTTATAAAAGGGGAAACCAGTGAAATTTATAAAATATTAGTAGAAATGGAGGGTCAACAAGATCAGTTAAAAGAGGTTTGGGAAAAGGAGACAGCAGGGCAGATAAAGCTGGGGGGGGGGGGGAAATATGGGAGAAACACACTCTGAAAATGTTGCCTAACAGAATAAAAGAACATTACTACAAGTTAGGATGAAGATGGTACTTAACACCAGTAAGACTAAATCAAATAAACAAGGAGGAGATGCCAGGAAACTGGAACTTATGTTCAGATGTGTAAATACAGTGGTACCTCGGGTTACAGACGCTTCAGGTTACAGACTCCGCTAACCCAGAAATAGTACCTCAGGTTAAGAGCTTTGCTTCAGGATCAGAACAGAAATCATGCGGCAGCAGCGCAGCGGCAGCAGGAGGCCCCATTAGCGAAAGTGGTGCTTCAGGTTAAGAACAGTTTCAGGTTAAGAACGGACCTCTGGAACGAATTAAGTTCTTAACCCGAGGTACCACTATACATACAAACTTTTTGGGAAAGGGTGTTTAAGGAGAGAACAAAAATCACTGAGTTAAAGCTGACCGAAAGTACAGAGGTAGCATTGTGATCAATTTATGATGGGCTATAAAGGATTTGCTCACAAATTTATTGACAGCTGAGGAAGTGAAAAATTTATTATAGCTAGGAAGTGGAAGGGGCAAGGTGAATAGAGAATGGAAGAATGGTATAGAGAGGTGTGGGATATAGTTATTAATGGTAAATTAACATGTACTGTTAAGGTAAGACGGGGAATATGCAGGAGAAATGATTTTGAGGAGATATGGAAAGTATTTGTAGAATTTGTAGTTAAAATGGAAAGGGGTCAGACCTTCGCAAGAGGTGTTGAAATTTTGGGAGGTTGGATAGTTATAATGGAATGGTCTCAGGGATGCACATTTTTATTTCTAGTTATTTATTTATTTATTTATTTATTTATTTAAATACATAAAAAGAAAAGCAAAATATAACTATTATAAGGAAAGAAAACAAATAAATACAAATATGGAAATAATTGTGCTATAGAAAGGACTGGTTTGTTGCAATGGTTAAGTAACAGCTTGGACCTTTGATTTCAGGGTGTCTCCTCTGCTTAGATGGGGCCACAAGAGAGAGTTTAAGCTCCTGCCTCTTTTCTCCATTTTGCAAACTCTGCAGACCTATATTCTCAGACATGCTGCGCCTTCATCCGGCTGGGCAAAGATGGAAAACCGAGAATCTATGATACAGGACAAAGAAGCAATTTCTCAAAGGGTGATAGATTGCATGGAAGCTCATGAAATATAGATGGATTGTCAAATTTAACTCACGTCAGAAGTATTTACCTTCCATTAACTATCATAAATCATGCAGTAATTTTGTTTTAAATAACTTTTTGCAGTGCGGACCTGAAGAATACCATGAATTGAGATTCCCACCCTTCACTTCTTATTTGTGCTTTGGGCCTCAAGAGTCACACAGCCACCCTAGAGAGCAGCTGTGGGGAACCTTTGGCCCTCCAGATGTTGCTCAACTGCAGCTCAAATCATCCCTGCCCGTGGACCAGGCTTGCTGAGGCTGCTGGGATTTGTAGTTCAGCCCAATTTGGAGTGCCAATGGTCATACCTGCTATAGAGGGAAAGTTCAGAAGAATGTAACTCAAGAGCAAAGGCCCAGAATCAGGGCTTAAGAGCAACAGCACTCTGCTGCCTGTAATTCAGAGGGGCATATTTGCTCCTGGTAGCACAGTATATAGCAAGCATCCTAGCTGCTGATAGGCCTCTCCTCTGTTAATTTGTCTAATTCCTTTCCTATCTTTGAGTAGAAACTGTGCTCTACAGGGAGCAGTCGGGAGCATCTATGAGCATTCAGGAAAGAGGAAGAACTATCCTGATCTGCCCTGGCATTTTCTTCTTGCTTCCTGAGTTCTCCCCCCCCCCCACCGCCCCCGGCAATCTCTACTTGCAAAGTCGCCTTTTTGCTCCTGCTGCAGATGAGTGGGTGTTTTGGGGGCAAAAAATAAAGGCTTGGGTGGGGGTCTGGTCTGGTCGGTGGATTAAACCATTTACCTCAGAATTTGCCCTTTGGAAAAGATCCTCAGTTGCCTAACCAGATCTACTAACAGAAGCGTGGTTCCTCTTGCTTGCCTTGCAGTCTTCATTCAGACATTGCAGTGACAGTCATGGTGGGCTGGAAAAGGTTTTGGGCAGGTGTTGGGCATGTGGTGCTTAAGGGGGTGGACAAACTTGGGAGAATTACAATGACAGTATCTATTAGTAATCCACATAATACCAGATCATTCCTTCCTGTGCTTAACAAAGCTTCAAAGCAGTAACCCTGATATTAACTTAATGAGTACATAGCAAATCATTTAGTTTGTTTAAGAATAACAGAGTGCCTTGTTCAAAGGGGGCTTCCAGAGGGGGGCAGAATCCATTGATGCTGTTTGAAAAGAACCCTTCAGAGGTTTGCTCAAAGGAATCAAGTTGATATTTGCTCTAAATAGAGATATTTTGGGACTTCTGTGGTTCTGCTGGAAGAGCCCCTTGGGGTGTCTTTGTTACACCCAGTTTGAGTTGTTGCATGTTAATTAAAAGGCGAGTGTTAAATTCTAAACTGTAACATCCTTTCTTCAAATTGTGAAATTATCACCAGGGTTTAAAAGGCGTTAAATAAAAAGAAAGTAACATAGATTCAAAAAGAGCCAGAAATGTTGACTTTGGCCAGGTCAGTCCAGTCAGATGTTATATGAAGGAAAGTTTAATTTACAGAGAGTAAAGCAGACATCATTTCAGCATCGACTGTGGTGGTGGGGAAAGTGGTACAAAGTGGGTGGGGCCAAACCACACATATGTCCCGTTCTCCCCTTTTCCCATTTGCCTTCCTTGCTGAAGTTAATGAGCAGAGAGGACATGCACCAGGCTGGCCCTGTGTGAATAGAGCTCTCTCTACCTGTGTGGCCAGTTTGCTGCAGGTGGGAGGCAGTGGGTGTGGCCTAGGAGAAAGTGGTCTTTGGGAGAGTGCTGGAAGCAAATATTTTCAAAGCACATTTCTTCTCCAGAGTTGCTGAAAATGAGAACAATGAACATTTTTTATAATATAATACTAGTAAGAGACTTACACAGGGGTAAAACCAGTGCCATTCAATAGAAGTGAGCAATTGTATTTAAGGGTGAAAAATATTGTTGGAACAAGGATAGTGTTGTGCAAAATGAACCCTCATCTGTGTAGCCAAAGCAGAATCTGTCAGAGGGTTGATGAGATGCTTGATTATATAAAAACAAGCCTTTTGTGTTGGCTCTTATTGGGCCTTGGTGGCATGCATGGATGGTACTGTTGAGCCTTCTGCTCTGCTCTGAGACTTGTTCCCCTTCCCTTTCCCTTCTCTGGCTGTTCTCTGTTCTCCTGTCAGTTCCTTCCAGGTGTGGGGACTTGGGGGCTCCACCCTTCATTAGCTTCCCAGCTGTTCAGCCCCAGCAGGTGAGCTCCTGTGACTCTGTCTTGCGCTCTGCTGTGACTTGGCCAGAGGCTGCTTGGCTTTCTTCAGTGCCACTGGCCCTGTCACATCTGATTAAAAAGCTCTAATGGGAGAGGAAGCCATTGAAAGCATATTTGTAGAATGCTTTTTGCTCTGTTATGTGAAGCAAATGCCTTGTTTTAGGAGGGGGTGTGTGTGTGGCAGGCCATCGACAGACTGCCTGACTCCTGTCTTTGCTCTGTGCTGGGGCACCTACTTGTTTCCCCTTTTCCTCATCCTCCACACTTCCGGTCTCCAGCACATCCCAGCTCTTCCCCTCCTCTGGGGTGTATCCGGTTATCCACCCCCAAGATCCTGGCTCTAAATCTTCTCCTGTGCTTTCCTGGAGGACTCTTGGTCAGGTGGTTTCCAGCACTCCTCCTCATCTAGCCAGTTCCTGACCTCACTGTCTCAAGGCAATTTACACATAAGAACAATTTTTTTTAAACTCCAGCAAATATATTTAAAATAAGATTCAAACCCTAACAAGTGGACAGCTGGGAAAGTCTATTGAAAAGTTCTCAAGAGACTCCATGGCATTTTGAAGTTCTTTGTGGCCTTGTATCTTGAGCTGAACAGAGCCATAAAACGAGATACCAAAATTATTATCTGATTGGCAGTGATTGGGTTCCCCTCTTGCCCCCTGCTTTGGTTTTCACTGTAGTTTCACACAACTTGGTGTTTGGCCAACAGCTAATTATTTCACTAATTTGGGAGAGCACTTTGATTACCAGTGGGTATATTGATTAAACAAGCGTGCTGAGAGAAAGAGAGACTGCTGTTCAAAGGATGGGCTTTTTTGGCATTCCCTGAAAAAGGAACACCACAAAAATGCAATGAAGATCAGCTGGAGCCATTCATTCCAAGAAGAGGGAGAGGGATGTTGGGCTCAGTCCCGCTGAGGGAGCTTAGCTTGCTCATTGAAACTGTAGGACTTAAAAACAAAAAAACCTCACTCATTGAACTGGTGTCACATCAAAATGAGCGTCCTGTCAGTGCAAGCGTTTCTGCTTGCTGAATAAAATGACTTCCCCTCTTCCTGCCGGCTGTTGGAGGTGGGAGACAGAGCTGCTTCATTGAATCTAGCCCTTTGGCCGCATTTCAGACATCACATTTCTCAATCCTCCAAACCATCCTTTTCAACCAGGTGACCTCCTAATGTTTCAAGAGCACAGCTTCCATTGTCCTCAGCCAGTACGGGAATTGCAGTCCAAAATGTTTGAAGGGCACCTGCTAAGGACTCGTGGACGGTTAAGTCCAGTCAAAGATGACTATGGGATGCAGTGCTCATCTCCGCTTTCAGGCCGAGGGAGCCGGTGTTTGTCCACACACAGCTTTCTGGGTCATGTGGCCAGCATGACTAAACCACTTCTGGTGCAACGGGACACCATGACAAGTGCTAGAGCGCACAGAAATGCAGTTTACTTTCCTGCCACAGCGGTACCTATTTATCTACTCATGGGGGTATGCTTTCGAACTACTAGGTTGGCAGAAGCAGGGACAGAGCAACGGGAGCTCGCAGATTTGAATGACTGACCTTCCAATTGGCAAGCTCAAGAGGCTCAGTGGTCTAGACCACAGCGCCACCTGCGTCCCTGGTACCTGGTAGCAGAAGGCTTCTCCAGACCACACACCATGCTTCTGTGCTCCCTTCTCACAAGCAGCATAATACTTTACTTCCTAGTTTGACCAAACTCTTATGACTGAATTGTCAAACTATGATTTGAATGAGCTCTTCAAACCAGGATTGCAGGTCATAGATTGCAATGATATTTTCAAATTTGGAGCAAATATGGTGCATTCAAGCCAGGAAGTAATAATATGTTTCAAGCCTTGTGCACAAGGAGAGGAGAAATCACAGGACTTGTCCCTGATCCCTCAAAGCACAGTTTTTGGGGAATTTGACCTATGGTATCTGAATGTAGCCTTTGGCCCAGACCCTGACTGTTTTGCAGTGATGTTTCTAGTCCCAGTTTCTGCTTCAGCCAGCCATTTACAGCCAGCCAAGGAGGTTTAAAATGACTCCATAGTTTGATCACACCACAGATGTTGTTGGATTCTCATCATCACTGGCCACTGTCCATAGGCTTAAAGGCAAGACACAAAATAACTAAAGATAGGCTTTAAAACAAAACAAATAAATACCCAAGGCAGAGACATAAATAAAAAAAACCAAGAAACAGACTAATCACAGCAGAGCAGGTGGAGCAAAGCAAAGAAGAGGTAGAGCTGCATGGATCCCCAGGAGACCTGTGGCTTCTCATGGTTAGCACAAGGCCACGGGCAGAAGCCTCTGCTTGGAGGAGATGTTGCAGCTCCAGGTCCAGGCAGGCAGCTGTTGAAGCTGTAAGCTTGGGCCATGATGAAGCGGCAGCAGGAAGTGTAGCAGGGACAAAATCCTGTTCCATTGACCAAGAAAGGAACTATTACCAAGCTGCCAAGCTTTACAAAATGTTGCTCCTGCTCAGGGTGCTAGGAAGCCAGCCAACTATGCCCACCTCCAGGATCAGAGCTGCCAACTTACGCCAAAGATTGAAGGGGCCGGCATCGCGCATGAGATGTCAGGAGGAGGCTGAACGCGGTGCGGTTTCCATGGCCAGAAGCTCTTCTCTCGCGCTTGGCCTCTTTCCATGACAGGTGGAGGAGCCACCAGCCACTGAAGTCATGCCACCCTCACCTCCGCCCTCAGCCTCCTATGCCCCCTCAACATTGGGAGCCCCCAGCCCTCTCCCAAAGTATATTGTGGGGGCCCAAAACAGCTAAGCTGCCACAAGCTGGCAGCCCTGCCTGGGATATGCTGTTCTGTGCTCCCAGTTCCCATGTTGCTTTTCCAGCGGACACTCATCATTCTGCGGCTGCTGAGTATGCTCAGTCCTCATTGGACTATTTGGTGGAGGTGGCAGGGGGATGCCTCCTTAGGTGGTCTTTGCAGAACATGGTTCTCTCTCCTTGCCCAGTTTAAACATCACAACAACCTCCTGAGGTCTCCCTGAGCTTGTGATACCTTCCCCTTGTTTCTCACTAGGTCCGTTTGGCTCAGTTTCCATCAGACCCTCTCCCCCACCCCAGATCTGCCATGAGAGGGAATGACTTGGCCACTGCTGAAGCCTCCTAAGGGCTACTGCCACTGGTCTGCTGCTGCACTTCCGTAATTCCCTTCTGGCCCTGAAGAGGGTGCTCTGAGACTTGTTTGTGCTGCTTCAGCTTTTCCGGATCACATAAAATAAGACTTAAAATAAGGCGGTTCTGCAATAATAGAGTTGGAAAGGGACCTCATCTAGTCCAGCCGCCTGCCAGTGCAAGAAGCGCACTAACTGTTACAGCATCCCTGAGAGGCAGCATTGCTTGGAAACCTGCTGTGAAAGAGAGTCTGCCACCTGCTGTGGGAATATCTCCCACCATTGAAGAGTGTCTCCTGTCAGGATGCGCTTTCTAAATCCATTTTTTGTAATTTGAACCTGTTGGGTCAGGTCCTACCCTCAGAAACAACAGAAAGCAAATTTGCTCCGTCATCTATGTGGTAGCCCTTCAAATATTTGAAGAGAGCTATCAATCATATCACCTCTTAATCGTATATAATTATGATGAGCCCCATTAACTATGAACCCCCAAAATTGGGATCCTCTCCAAACCTGTGCAAAAGTTTTGCAGTTGTTTTGCAGTGAAAGCCCCACATTTTGCCGCACCCCAAAAGCTGAGCAATTGCTGCTTAAACCTAGGGTCATAGGTATCACCCCATAGAATCATAGAATCATAGAGTTGGAAGAGACCACAAGGGCCATCGAGTCCAACCCCCTGCCAAGCAGGAAACACCATCAGAGCACTCCTGACATATGGTTGTCAAGCCTCTGCTTAAAGACCTCCAAAGCAGGAGACTCCACCACACTCCTTGGCAGCAAATTCCACTGTCAAACAGCTCTTACTGTCAGGAAGTTCTTCCTAATGTTTAGGTGGAATCTTCTTTCTTGTAGTTTGGATCCATTGCTCCGTGTCCACTTCTCTGGAGCAGCAGAAAACAACCTTTCTCCCTCCTCTATGTGACATCCTTTTATATATTTGAACATGGCTATCATATCACCCCTTAACCTCCTCTTCTCCAGACTAAACATGCCCAGCTCCCTTAGCCGTTCCTCATAAGGCATCGTTTCCAGGCCTTTGACCATTTTGGTTGCCCTCCTCTGGACACGTTCCAGTTTGTCAGTGTCCTTCTTGAACTGTGGTGCCCAGAACTGGACACAGTACTCCAGGTGAGGTCTGACCAGAGCAGAATACAGTGGCACTATTACTTCCCTTGATCTAGATGCTATACTCCTATTGATGCAGCCCAGAATTGCATTGGCTTTTTTAGCTGCCGCGTCACACTGTTGGCTCATGTCAAGTTTGTGGTCAACCAAGACTCCTAGATCCTTTTCACATGTACTGCTCTCAAGCCAGGTGTCACCCATCTTGTATTTGTGCCTCTCATTTTTTTTTGCCCAAGTGCAATACTTTACATTTCTCCCTGTTAAAATTCATCTTGTTTGCTTTTGCCCAGTTCTCTAATCTGTCAAGGTCGTTTTGAAGTGTGATCCTGTCCTCTGGGGTGTTAGCCACCCCTCCCAGTTTGGTGTCATCTGCAAATTTGATCAGGATGCCCTTGAGTCCATCATCCAAGTCGTTGATAAAGATGTTGAATAAGACCGGGCCCAAGACAGAACCCTGTGGCACCCCACTAGTTACTCTTCTCCAGGATGAAGAGGAACCATTGATGAGCACCCTTTGGGTTCGGTCAGTCAGCCAGTTACAAATCCACTGAGTGGTAGCATAGTCAAGACCGCATTTTACCAGCTTCTTTACAAGAATATCATGGGGCACCTTGTCAAATGCCTTGCTGAAATCAAGGTAGGCTACATCCACTGCGTTCCCTTCATCTACCAGACTTGTAATTCTGTCAAAAAACGAGCTCAGGTTAGTCTGACATGACTTATTTTTCAGAAATCCATGCTGACTATTGGTGATCACAGCATTCCTTTCTAGGTGCTCACAGATTGTTTGCTTAATGATCTGCTCCAGAATCTTCCCTGGTATTGATGTCAGACTGACTGGGCGGTAATTATTTGGGTCCTCTCTTTCCCCCTTTTTGAAAATAGGGACAACATTTGCCCTCCTCCAGTCTGCCGAGACTTCGCCTGTTCTCCAGGAATTCGCAAAGATGACTGCCGGTGGTTCTGAGATCACATCTGCCAGTTCTTTTAATACTCTTGGATGCAGTTCATCTGGCCCTGGAGACTTGAATACATCTAAACTAGCCAAGTATTCTTGTACTATCTCCTTAGTTATTCTGGGCTGTGTTTCCTTTGCTGAATCATTTGCTCCAAATTCTTCAGGTCGGGCATTGTTTTCTTTATCGGAGAAGACTGAGGCAAAGAAGGCATTGAGGAGTTCAGCCCTTTCTGTGTCCCCTGTTTGCATTTCACCATCTTCTCCTCTGAGTGACCCCACTGTTTCTTTGTTCTTCCTTTTGCTATGGACATACCCATAAAAGCCTTTTTTGTTGCTTTTAACCTCTCTAGCAAGCCTGAGTTCATTCTGTGCTTTAGCTTTTCTGACTTTGTGTCTACACGTGCTGGCTATTTGTTTGAATTCCTCTTTGGTGGTTTCCCCCCTTTTCCATTTTTTGTACACATCCTTTTTTAATCTTAACTCAGTTAAAAGTTCTTTAGATAGCCACCCTCCAGGCACCTTCCATGTTTCCGTCTCATTGGTATTGCCTGACGTTGTGCTTTTACTATCTCCCTCTTAACAAACTCCCAGCCATCATGAACTCCCTTTCCTTTTAGTATTACTGTCCATGGGATCTCACCCAGCACTTCCCTAAGTTTTATGAAGTCGGCTTTCTTAAAGTCAAGAAATTGAGTCCTAGTATGCTTGGCTGCTCCTTTCCGCTGTATAGTAAACTTCGGAAGAGCATGATCACTAATGATCCTTCCACTTCTACCCCACTAACCAGGTCACCAACATTGGTTAGGACCAGATCTAAAATGGCTGTTCCTCTTGTTGCTTCTCCCACTTTCTGGACAATGAAGTTGTCTGCAAGGCCAGTGAGGAATCTGTTTGACCTTATGCTCTTGGCTGAGTTTGACATCCAACAAATATCCGGGTAATTGAAGTCCCCCATTACTACTATCTCCCTTCCTTTTGCATGCTTGGCCATCTGTTCCAGGAAGGCATCATCTATGTCCTCCGTTTGGCTTGGGGATCTGTAGTAAACTCCCACAATGAGGTCTCTGTTATTCTTCTCTCCCTTAATTTTGACCCAAATGCTCTCACTTTGGCTTTGAGGTTCTAAATCTTGGATCTCTTCACAGGTATACACATCCCTGACATATAACGCCACTCCTCCTCCTTTCTTGTCTGGTCTGTTTCTCTGAAATAGATTGTATCCCCCCATTATTACATTCCAATCGTGGGACTTATCCCACCAGGTTTCAGTGATGCCTATTATGTCATATTTAGTTTGCTGTACCAAGAGCTCAAGCTCATCTTGTTTATTTCCCATGCTTTGCGCATTAGTGTACAGACATTGAAGTCCATTAATCATTCCCCCGTGTCTCTTATTTAAGGATTTTTTCCTCCCACCACTAGGTCTGCGTGCTGTTTGCTCCATTTGGTCTATGACATTTGGATGATCATCTTCATCAATTGATAGACTCCTACCTTCAGGAGCACTGTTTCCCTCCCCCACATTAGTCAGTTTAAAGCCCTCCTGATGAGGTTTCTGAGATTTTTGGCAAAACCCAACATTGTCTGATTCACTCCGAATCAATGCCAAAGTTTGGCAACAGTTTTGCAGCATTTTGCCGTGAAACCCCCACATTTTGTAGTACTCCACTAACTGAGTTTAAAGCACACAGAATATGCCCCAAAGAGCCCTTCAGGATTGCCTTCAGAGTAGTCAGACATAGGATTTCAAGACATAACTCTGCCACTTTGGAAACAGAACTTGCAAGTCAATAATTTCATATATAGAGTTGTTTTTTCAAAGTCCCTTTTTATAGTATTAAAACAAAAATGAAAAGCTGTTTCTTGCTATTCCAGTTCCAGTGCCGTTTTACAATTGTTTGCAGTGTTTTGTAGTGTAAAATCATTTTTGCAGCGTCCCTTGAACTGTGACCTACTCAGGGTATGGTCTTTCTGGTCTCTTCAAATCCAGTCTTGTCCACTTGCCTCCAAAGTTATTGTTTTTTAGGCATCTTCTCCCATGGAGTTATTTCTTAATATGTGTTTTTATGTAGGATAAGATGTTGGATTCAACCTGATAATAAAAATATATTCTCTTCAAGAAGAAATATATTCTCTTCAAGAAGAAAGGTACAGAAAGAAATATACACACATAAATGTAAACATGTACAGAAGCATTAGATGCAGATATCCATATATACATACACAGGTCAATTTTTGATAAAAAGTATTTTCAGCAGTTAAAATTTGATTCAAAAGGACTTGAATGAATTGCAGAAGCATAATGTGTGATGAGTGAATGAAATTAGAACAGTCTGTAGACTGTATGAGCTTATTTTTAAATCTTTAAGATTAAAACAGCATTTATAAATTGTAACGTGTGGTAAAATTGAGTCTTCAGGAAGACAGCAATTCAGAACTTCTATGGTTTCCTTACCAGAGTTACCTCCCCAATTCTCTCCTCACCCATATTGCAAATTAGGGGTGTAAGAACATGGTCCTATTGAACAATTGCTAGAACTGGCCCTGTCCCATGGAGCATAATGAACATGCATAGAAATTGCACTAGAAGGGGTCAAACTTTTTGTTACTACTTCATTTACCTCCACTCTGCATCTTGTTACAGTGGAGTTTTTGTTTTGTTTTGCATTAATTTTGCCTATTTTAACAATGCAGAACAATGAATTTTGACTGAGGCAGTTGCATGATAGATTGACCAAGCTGAACTGAGGCTGCCACAAGTATAACAATACTTCTAATGAAAACCCTCTTTTCATCCATGTTTTAGCTTCTTATCCTGATGGATTAAATTAAAGGCCTCTCTCAGCAACTAGCACAGCAATAAATTTTAAACCATTCTTTGTGCTTGACTCCTTTTTTTAGATGGCAAAAAGCCTATGTAAGTAGTTAAGCGCATTTGATCGATAGGGGAATCCGGCTGTTTTGATCTCAGCGGATGGCTTCATCGATTTAACTCAACTCAACATAAATGCCCAGATCTTGGCTAAGGCTTTGGCGGTGGTGAGCAGCAAACCATGTGTCTCAAAACCTGGAAAATCTGCAACCTGCCAAGCTGAACACAGACTGTAGCCACGTACAGCTTGATTTTGTGTGTGTGTCTAATTTTCATTTATCCAAGAGAAAAACAATACAATGTCTGTGAGCAATACCTGCCACTGCAGTTGAGTGAAAGAGCCTTAGGGGATGTGGGAGCTGGGCAGAAGAGCTCACATCCAGCTCCTCCTCTTCCTAGGCCCCTGCTGGGTGATCACTGGGTGGACTCCTGGCAATAGAGACTGCTCACTTGGCTGTCAAAGAGAGAATCAGGGCTCAGTCAGAGGAGTTGGGCTGGGGGGAGGTTAAAGTCAAGACTTCATGAGACACGCCACCTTCTTGCAGATTCTTCCAGGCCCTTAGTTGTAGCAGGATTCTCAATAGGGCATGCAACCATTCCAGCAGTAAAATGACAAGCCCAGCTTGGATTCATGTCTTTGGCTGTCCGGCTTGCAGTTTGATAAGAAAGATCATAATTTCTGTCATCCTCTCATGCAGGAAAAGAAGACGATGGCTCTGGCAAACGCACAAATGACCAAGAAAGCACAAAACACACCAAACTGAGCTCCGTCATTCCCCATCTTTTGTTCTTCACACCAGTCACACGTCTGTGTTCTGTGATTTTCTTCCAGGCACCTTAACATATAGACATCTGCTTAGCTCCAAACCACCTGCTATTTCTGTAATGATGGGGTTGAAGTCTGCATGCAGGACAAATAATGGTAATTATTATATAGCTTTCCCGGGAAGAGTAATTTCATTCTTGCTTTGGGGTGACTTTTTGGGGAAAGGGATTTGGCATAGGAGTCTCCTTTAATTCCAAGTATACTAAGCCATTCTTAATTTTACAGCCGGTGTTGTTTAAAATTAAACATGTTTAAAGGCTTCATAATGTAATTACTAAAACATGTCCTGAATCTTCTTCCAGATACTTAGATTGGAGACAGATGTAATTCAGAGGCTGCAGAAGAGGCCCCAATACTTGTGTGACACATGTGCACTCTTATGGCTCGGACTGGGCTCAGTGACACCCTTTTTTCCATTTGTCTGGCTAGCTGGACCTGCACCAGTCATACTGCAGAGGAGCCAGGGTGGTGTAGTGGTTAGAGTCAGATTAGGACCTGGGAGACCAAGATTCAAATCCCCATTCAGCTCCCTGGGTGACCGTGGGTCAGTCGCTGCCTCAGCCTCACCTGCCTCAGAGGGTTCTTGTGGGGAGGAGGAAAACTATGTGCGCCACCTTGAGGGATACAAATGCAATCAATAATAAATTAATGAACTATCTCACCCTCCTCTAAGCAGCTCAGGGTGGTGCCTGCTCTCCTTCCCTCTCACCAGTTTTATCAGCACAGCAGCTCTGCAAGACAACTTTCCCTTTCTCAGTTCAAGGCTCCTCATGGTATTGATTGGCTGGCTTTTGTATGTCAGAAAGCCCCTCAACCCAATTTCAAAGTACAAAAGAGAGAAAGAGAGGAGGGGTGGGTTGGTTCCTGCACCTGTGTGAAGGAGGGGAAACCTTGAAACAGTAAAGAAGCTAACTTTTAATCAGATAATCCTGCCATCTAATTTTGTGTACAGCGTATTGGAAAAAGTAATCCTGAATCAAAGATTCTTCTTTTTGTCCCTTTCCCAGTTCTCACTTTTGACACCAGAGCAAGGCACATGGGTTGGTGCAGGAACAAGGATGCACCTCGTAGGACTGCCCCCTCCCCAAACCCTCCTCTGCCCTTCCTACGTGCGTCTTTCTCTGGCCTCAGAGTCGTCTTGGTTCTCTTCTGGGTGAAGGAGCAGCTCAGCTTCCAGCCTGCAATCTTCCAGCCCATGGAGATTCTTCACAAGATGACACATTAGATTTTGTTTCAAAAGCGGGTCTGGAGCTTTTGAAATGATCCTAGAGCACTTCTCAGCTTCCTTCTCCTTCTGAAGTTAAAAAAAGGTGACACACTGCATGCAATAGTCTTTGGCATTCTAAATTTGGTTTCTGTAAAGTCTGGCGATGCATCAGGAGAATGGCTGAAGCTCATTGGCAAGGCTGGTACTTTGCATGCAGGAGCATCCCAGGTCCAGCTGTTGGCATTTCCAGTTGAAAGGAAGAGGTAGCAGGTGGTGGAAACAGAATTCCTGCCTGAGATCCCACAAAGCTGCTGCCTGTAGAGGAGATGGACCCATGCTTCTTAGGAGAAGGCAGTGCTATTTTTCTAGAAAAAAGAGGTGCCGGAACTCGCCATGAACACCTCCCTCGTTCTCTTGGAATGGCAACGTTGCCCACCTGAGAGGCGCTGGAACTGAGTTCCAGCTGGAAAAAAGCCCTGGGAGAGACTGTAATTCAATTAATGCTTTATATGCAGAAGGACCCAAGTTCAATCCCTCGTAGCATCTTCAGGCAAAAGGATTCCAGGCAGCAGAAACAATGAGGAAGGGACCTCTGCCCAATATTTTCAGAGCCTTTTATTATTTTCTTTATTTCAGGTGTTGCTCTTCCAGCTCCCCTAATCCACCGCGAAGGGCCTTGCTGGCTGAGGCCAAAGCATTTGGAGGTCATCACATTGGCTGACCTGGAACAGAACTAGATGGGAATGTATTATTAATAATCATCATATTTATTTTATTTAATATATTTATCACCTGTCTTTCTCCCAAGTTGGGCTTCAAGGTGGCTTACAATGTTTCAAAACATCAATTATGAAGTACAGAATAATAAAAACAATCTGGTTAAAAACAGTAATTAAAATACATCACAACATATCTAAAGAAAGCAATTAAAATTTAACTTGCCCTGACAGCAGCAAAGTGGAGCTAATGCTTCACTTTATCCTAATAACGCTCTTAAAGGCTCATTTTCTGAATGCCTCAGCTATACTCCTGTTTGATCACCTTCCATCCTTGTGCTGTCATTTATTTTCAGCTGAACTGCTGCGACCAACAAAGCTGACAATTTGTTGTTATTATTTATTTTAAAGATGTGTACCCCAGTTCCCCCTCTACAAAGGAGGCGCAAAGAGAAAGAAAGAAGCAGCAAACATAAATGTACAGATATTCTGACCTTTAAAACACAGATAAACTACAGATGGCAATAAAAACACAAAAGAGCAGCACTAAACCATCACTGCATGAAGGAGCAGCAGAACTGAAAGCAGGGCTTACCATGCATGAGCTCCAACTTGGGCCCGCTTTGCTCCAGTGCTGTTTTTCTAGAAAAAGAGGTGCCAGAACTCACCATGAACGCCTCTCTTGTGCTTTTAGAATGGCCATGGCCCCCACCTGAGAGGCGCCAGAGCTGAGTCCCAGTGGGTTAAGGCTGAAAAAAGCCCTGCTTTGCTCCTCCTTGAAATAGTGTTACCCCTGAACCAATGCCCCTGAAGGGGTACCCCCAGTCTTTCCTGTGAACTGCCCTGAGACCTCCAGGTATAGGGCAGTATATAAATTCAAATACTACTACTAATACTACTACTAATAATAATAATAGGCGCCCCACCTGCCCTCCCGCCTCTGCCAGCAATGGAAAATGGGATGCACCACCCCTGACCTGAACCAAGGACCGAGGTTTGCTTCCCTCTCAGCATTTGGCAGGCAAAGCTTGCTCTTGGCTTACTGTTGGTGGTTTGTTTGGAGCAAAATAAGCCAATACCCCTGGCTCAGAGGCCATGCTGAGCCGGGGAGCGGGAGCAGGGAAGGTAGCTTCGAAAAGCATGACACCAACGGTCAACAATGGCTTGCCATAATGTGCAAACTGGGGGGGAAGGGGGCTGAATTTGCAAACAGGTCTTTGCCGTTCTTTTTTTCTGGGAGTACTCAAGGGTATACAGTACTGGCAATTTTCCCCCCAAATGTAAAATGTGGGTAATAATAATAATAATAATAATAATAATAATAATAATAGCTTATTATTTACACCCCACCCATCTGGCTGGGTTTCCCCAGCCACTCTGGGTGGCTTCCAACAGAATATTAAAATACAATAGTCTATTAAACATTAAAAGCTTCCCTGAACAGGGCTGCCTTCAGATGTCTTCTAGAAGTCTGGTAGTTGTTTTTCTCTTTGACATCTGGTGGGAGGGCGTTCCGCAGGGTGGGTGCCACTACTGAGAAGGCCCTCTGCCTGGTTCCCTGTAACTAGGCTTCTCGCAGGGAGGGAACCGCCAGAAGGCCCTCGGCGCTGGACCTCAGCGTCCGGGCAGAATGATGGGGGTGGAGACGCTCCTTCAGGTATATTAGACCGAGGCTGTTTAGGGCTTTAAAGGTCAGCACCAACACTTTGAATTGTGCTCGGAAACGTACTGTAGCAACTTCATGGTAAGTACTGGTACCTCTTTTTCTTTTTAAAAAAGCGCTGGTCATTGGTAACAGTTTTTTATCAGATTCTCCCCATAAAGGGTGTTTTCAGATTAAATTAGAGGGTGCCAGAATAGGGGCCTGTTATTTTGATGCCAGCAGTGTCATCATGTGGACACTGGGGGAAAACCTTGCTTGCCCAAGAGGCACCGATCCCCTGGAAGCACCCAGGCTTGGTCCCAAGACTTGAGCAATGGAGGTAATGTGGTGATTGGCAGGGAGGAGGAACAGAAGCCACCGTGAAATGGCAAGATGGGGGCCATTAAAATGCTAATGCTACTTTTGTCTTAATAACTAGTATGAAGTTTGCTGTATAAAAAGCAACCACGGGTAAGAAGCATTTAATATGATCCCTGCTAAAGTGTGTAAATCCCTCAGCGCTGTCCTCCTAGCTCATAAAACCCGGGAGAGTTTAGACCACTTGAGACTTACAGCTGTTATATTATATTGCAATTTGTGAAGGATGATAAAGGGGGATTTGCTGCGGCACAGATCCTCACCCTCTTTGCAAATGTGACACGAGAGATAAATGTAGGCAAGAACCATGTCAGAAGAAATTATCTGGTGTCTAGCCCTGAAACTGCAGTGGCCTTCACCTTTTAAAGATGTGCTGGAGCAGGCAGGCACATCACATTTCAAGGAGCTTTTCTGCAAAGGACATTTTGGGAAAAATCCTCCAGATGGCAGAATTTCTGCTTAAATAGATCAGACGTGGCGGAAAGAGGCAGAGTCACTTTTCCACATTCCCACATGGAGGATTATCATTGTTATAATGACTGGTGCTTTGAAGTTTTTCCTTCCAAACGGACTGTTGAAATAGAGGCTCTGGGGAAGAGCTTTAACACGGTTAATGCTGATGATATTCAGGGATCATGACGAGATCCCTGCAAAACCTCACAGCCCTGGCTTTCTCCCTTTCTTTCTGTAACTATAATTCAGAGTATTACAGACTAGCAATAGAGAAGGAATTAATGTATATGGCAGGTCACACACCAACATTTTGCGAATGTTATGACTTTGCCACAGTCAGAATGTATTGCCCAACTTTCATACATTTATGCAGATGTTATTTTATTATTTAGTTTGATATATCTATATATTGCAATGGATCAAGGCTTCTGGGAAGGGAACCATAGAACATGAAGAAAATTACTTTCCATTAATAATCATATAATCGGATTTCATTTCCGATATGTCAAATTCAAATACACAACACTGTCTCTACCAAATCTCAAAATTTAGCTTTCATGGTGTGTTTTCCTGCTTTTATTTTTCTACATTAACTGCTCTATTATTTAGAAAATACAGCCTCTGTACTGCTCCTATGTTTTGTAACTGAGCTCTTTCCTGTTCATTGGACGTACACAGCTTGAAATAATAATCATAATCATAATCATAATATTCTGCTCATCTGACTGGGTTGCCCCAGCCACTCTGGGTAGCTCTCAAAAGAATATTAAAAGTATTAGAAATGCAATAAAAATCATAGTTTATTTCTTTATTAAAAATATTTATATACAGGTATTTATTTTAAAAAATCAGAGTTGTTTACATGTGCACACAATGACACAATAAAAAACACAGAGAAAAAACTTAAACTCATACCTCAACAATTGTGAAGATATGCCTGCCTAAACCTGATGGAATAGAAGTTTCCAGGAGGCATTTAATAGTTGGCAGAGAAAGCAGTGGTGGAGCTTCATGCTCCGGCACCGGGGGGTGGAGAGCAGGCAGGGGCAGGGCTGGTGCGCGTCCTGGGGGCATGGCGCCCAGCATGGGCGGGGGGGCAGCCGCGATGGCACCCCACTGGGATCGTGCTGCCAAGGGTGGTGCACTCCCCCCGCACTCCTCTTCCTCCGCAGTGACAGAAAGCGTCTGCTGAAACTCTAGTGGCAGAGCGTTCCACAAGACTGGGGTGATGACACAAAAGGCTTGGTTCCTTGATGACAAATGAACCTCACTAACTTGGGGAATGACCAGTGGTGTTCCTGCAGATGATCTCAACAATTGTGCTGGGATATAAGGGTTCAGGGGATCCTGAGGTACCCTGGACCTAAGTTGTTCAGGGCTTTGTAAATATATTCAAGGACCCTGAATATACAGTATAATATTGTTAATAAATTTTGTGGGCTTCCAAAAGATGTTTGGAGCTCGAAATCAATATTTGTAGCCCCACAGGCAACAAACCTCCCATTTGTGACACTCTCCATCTCGCACCAGCTTGTATGTCTGAAGACTATTGCCATACCACAGACAGATTTGCCACAAGTCCCACTGCAGTTATAAGAATCCCAACATTATCCACCTGCCCCCTGCAAACAGTCAGCAGAATAATTTGTGGGAGGTGAATGATTTAGATGTGTGCCATTTCCGTCTTTAAGAAATGAGGGTGGGGGGAGAGGCAACCTTGAGGGAAATGAGGAAGGTGTAGGCCCAGATCCCTGTCCCATCCAAATGCACTACTTGCTCTTGCTGCTAGAGAATCCGTGTGTGTCATTTGCAGCAGCAAGGGGCCCTAGCTAGGCCACTGGAGCTGTAGGCAAACAGACACCACAGTGATAAGGCACAGCGGGGCAATGCTGTCCCAGCACCCCAGAGGCTGGCACTGAGATTTGCTGACTGCATGGTGACTGGCACTCCCCTGTGATTGCTGCATCGGCTGTGACATGACAAATCAGGTGAATAGTGAGATGGGAAGTCAGGCATGCAATCAGGGAAGGGAGGGGGAGAGAAGCCCTGACCCCTTTGCAGCTGATCTGTGTCCTTGCCATGTCTCCTTTTGCTTCACTCCCAATGAGCAGATGCAGAGCACTCAGGGAAGGCCAAGCTGCACCCTAAACCCCTGGAAAGAATAGCTATCCCTCTCACACCTCTATGTATGCCGGACAGCCAGAGCAGAGAAAGAGGTTGCAATCCTCTTCCTCCTTACCTGGGAATAAGTCCTGTAGAACTGTGCTTGGCCACCGTGAGAACAAATGCTGCCTAGATGGACCATTGGCCTGATCCAGCAGGTTCTTCTCATGTTCTTACTAGAATTCAGCAGGATCCACTTCTCTGCAGACATGTATAGAGCACAGGAGCCAACTCCTAGGGACCAAGGTCCCTTCACGCCCCCCCCCCATAAAATATTTGCTCCCGCGGCAGGGAGCACCACCTTTTCCTGCACGCCCAGCAACCACAGCTAATAGCCTGAAGGGGGGCCCTTTCTAGGTATCCAGCTACCCTTGGTCAGCCTTCCCAAACCTTGAGCCACAGATGTTGTTGAACTGCAGCCCCCATCACCCCCGAGCATTGGCCATGCTGGCCAGGAGGGGTGGGGTTCTCTGAGGAAGCCCCTAAGTTGTGGAACTCCCACCCCATGGAGGCGCGTCTGGTACTTTCATTGCACAGATTTTGGCAGATGCTGAAGACACACCTCTTTGCCCAGGCCTTTTGGCACCTGAGGTGTATGTTTTCTTTTCTTTTAATAAGATATTTATTAAGATTTTCAAAGTGTTACAAAATAAAAATAAAAAAGTAAGAAAATACAAAATAAAAATAGTTAAAAACAACTCATTCTTTCCATTACTTATTTTTCATTAGCTTATTTCCCGGACCTCCTCACGCCTCCCTTTTTTGTATTCCAGTTCAGTTTGTTGGTTCAGCAAATCCTTACCCTCTTTGTTTATCCTAGTCTTTAATCTTAAGCTATTGTAACATTAAATTTTTACCTATTAATAATCCATTTTTCATATTCCTTTATAGTATTACAGCTGAAAACCCCTTAATTTCTATCCAACATCATTCTAACATTCATTAATTTTACAATATTTCTGTAAATAGTCTTTAAATTTCTTCCAATCTTCTTCCACCGACTCTTCTCCCTGGTCTCGGATTCTGCCAGTCATTTCCGCCAGTTCCATGTAGTCCATCACCTTCATCTGCCATTCTTCCAGGGTGGGTAGATCTTGTGTTTTCCAATACTTTGCAATGAGTATTCTTGCTGCTGTTGTGGCATACATAAAAAAAGTTCTGTCCTTCTTTGGCACCAATTGGCCAACTATGCCCAGGAGAAAGGCCTCTGGTTTCTTCAAGAAGGTATATTTAAATACCTTTTTCAATTCATTATATATCGTCTCCCAGAAAGCCTTAATCCTTGGGCACGTCCACCAAAGGTGAAAGAATGTACCTTCAGTTTCTTTACATTTCCAACATTTATTATCGGGCAGATGATAGATTTTTGCAAGCTTGACTGGGGTCATGTACCACCTGTATACCATTTTCATAATATTCTCTCTTAAGGCATTACATGCCGTAAACTTCATACCTGTGGTCCATAACCATTCCCAGTCAGCCATCATTATGTTATGTCCAACATCTTGTGCCCATTTAATGATAGCAGATTTCACCGTTTCGTCCTGAGTATTCCATTTCAACAGCAAGTTATACATCTTTGACAAAATCTTAGTTTTGGGTTCTAACAGTTCTGTTTCTGATTTTGATTTTTCCACCTGGAAACCAACTTTCTTGTCCGAATTATATGCCTCCATTATCTGATAATAATGAAGCCAATCTCGCACTTTGTTTTTTAGTTTCTCAAAACTCTGCAATTTCAGTCTATCTCCCTCTTGTTCCAGAATTTCCCAATATTTCGGCCACTTGGCCTCCATATTAAGCTTTTTCTGTGCTTTTGCATCCATTGGTGACAACCACCTTGGGGTTTTGTTTTCCAATAAATCCTTATATCTTATCCAGACATTAAACAATGCTTTCCTGACAATATGATTCTTGAATGCTTTATGTGCTTTGACCTTATCATACCACAGATATGCATGCCATCCAAATACGTTGTTAAAACCTTCTAAATCCAAAATGTCTGTATTTTCAAGACGCAGCCATTCTTTCAACCAGCAAAATGTTGCTGATTCATAATAAAGTTTAAAGTCTGGCAGGGCAAATCCACCCCTTTCCTTTGCATCAGTTAATATCTTAAATTTTATTCTGGGCTTCTTGCCCTGCCAGACAAATCTAGAAATATCTCTCTGCCACTTCTTGAAGCAATCCATTTTGTCCACAATTTGCAATGTTTGAAACAAAAACAGCATTCTAGGCAATACATTCATTTTTATCGCAGCAATATGACCCAGCAGTGAAAGCTTCAAGTTTGACCAAATTTCTAAATCTTTTTTCACTTCGGCCCAGCATTTTTCATAGTTGTCTTTAAATAAATTCCCATTTTTTGCTGTCATGTTAATCCCCAGGTATTTCACTCTCTTAACCACTGTTAAGCCTGTCTCGTTCTGAAACCTCTCTCTCTCAATCGGTGTTAAATTTTTCTCTAAAACCTTGGTTTTTAACTTATTCAGTTTAAATCCTGCAACCTGACCAAATTCTTGAATCAGTTCTAAAACCCTTTTAGTACTAGATTCTGGCTCCTGTAATGTCAATACTAAGTCATCCGCAAATGCTCTCAATTTGTACTGTTTAGCTCCGACTTGTATACCTTTAACCAACTGGTCCCTTCTAATCATATTCAACAAAACCTCCAGGACCGACTGAGATGTATGTTTTCACAACCCATCTTATTTCTGCAATTCTCAACTGATTTTAATACTGTATTTTAATTGTTGTGACCCATCTTGGACTCTTAGGGTTAAAGGAGGACAATAATAATACAGTCTAGCTGCATCTAAGGACCTCAGCTGCATCCTCAGTAAACCCAAGTTAACCATGTCCATTAATTTCCAGGGTCTGCTCTAAGTAGCATTTAGTAGGTATAGCCTAAGTTTTGGGAAGACTGTTTAAAAGAAATGTGAACTAGCACACCTAAAACATCCTGCAGGTTCAAGCGTGAAGGTGCTGAACTGGAACTTCCCCAGACTTTGAAATTGGGGGCACCTGGATTCACCCCTATGGACTGGACTGCAACATAACAATGGATCCACGTCATCTCAAGGGCTGTCACATAGAAGAGGGAACAAGCTTGTTTTCTCCGGCTCTGGAAGGTAGGACTTGAACCCATGGCTTCAGGTTATAAGAAAAGAGATTCTAACTCAACATCAGGAAAAGCTTTCTGACAGTAACAGTCTCCCTCAGAAAGTGGTGGACTGTCTCTCCTTCTTTGGAGGTTTTAAAGCAGAGTTTGGATGACCAAATGATGATAAAGTCTTGGGTGCTTTAGCTGAGATTCCTGTAATGCAGGGGGTTGGACTAGATGACCATTGAGGTCTCTTCCACCTCTAAGATTCTATGATTTTATGATTCTCCAAAGCAGCCCCAGAGTGTCTCTCAGTAAGAGACTTGCTTGTGGATTGCTGCTCCCTAAGCTTTCCAAAGACGAATAAGGTGGTTTCAGCTCAGTCTCTCCTTTCTGATGTGGGCTTCCCCCCTCTTTCCTTCTCGTTTATTTCTGCTGATCCAAGAAGAAGCTCATTCCCTCTTCACCTATTTTAATTGTCTGGGACGGCTGCCATCTGCCATCTAGCTCACAGCCACCACCTCCCTAATTGGACCACCCAAATGGCAGAGGCCAGTCTCCCTAATCGCCACAGAGACAGCCTTTGAACACCTGATCAGCTTAAACCTCCCTAGCAGCTTGGTTGGTATTTGCTCTGGGTTTTGTATTTGTGGCAAATAAAAGAGGCAATTAATGCCTAGTCACATATAAAAAGGTAATGCAGTTGCCTCCTGCCTCCCTCAAGAAACAGTTCCAGAAACATATCTCTGTGGATACGTTGGATGACAAAATGCTGGATTTCCATAGAAGCCAAGGACTGTAACAAATTTTAATTATTAGAAGCCTTTTTCTTCCCACTAGTTTTTACCCCACCACACACATCCTTTCCAAAATTAGTTATGGATCTAATTTTAGTCATCAACCTTCTCTTACATTTCTGTTTTTCGTTGCTATTGTTGTTTTATAAATATCTTACTAAATTTCTTGTTCTCAAGTATAAAGAAAAAGCTGAGAAAAGGTAGAGATGGGAATAGGGGAAAAGTTAAGCATGTCCACCACCTCACTAATGTTTCCCCTCCTAAAAGTTGCTCTCCTCACTGCTGCTTTGCAGAGTAAACATGGAGTAGTATGCAACTAAGTTTTACTCAGGACGGAGCAGCTGAAATCAATGAACATGATTAAGTTGGGTCCATTAATTTCAACAGGTCTACTATGAGTAAAATTTAGTTTAATTGTGTTCAGACACCCCAGACCATTGTTTGCCACCCAAAGTACAAGATCGGCCTCTAGTTTCATGTATATTAGCTAGAGAGATGCTGAAGTTGCAAGATCTTGCACCAAGCAAGGGGTTAGGTTAGGTTTCCTCTAGATTTCCCTTCCAACATTCTGTTATTTACACAGTTCTGTGCATCCTGTAAGCCCAGCTTCTGCCTTCATAGCTAAATGTTCATCAAGAGCTATTTAGAGAATTTTCACTTCATGCTGTGCTGATCCAGTGAACTGAATGCGGTCCCTTGGGGTCAGCACGGAAGAAGAACTTCCAGCTCCTCTCCACCTGCTAAACATATTTATAAAATTCTCAGAATGGGGGGGGGGGCGTTTTCCACATTTTCAGACAGCAGTTTCCAAATGCTCTTCCTTTCCATGGAGCCCATTAAGCATTTCCAAATGGAAACTGTTGTTGACCCTAATGAAACTACTGGGTTGTCAGCACATTAAAACTGATTAAGATCAATCTAACATACTCTGGATAAATCGTATCCTTCTAACATGTGAGAGAAAACACATTTTGGCCCAGGGGGGCATGTGACCCTGTGCCAGCTAGTTTTAACAACTGACATACAAACAACTGCTGAAATTAGTATTTTGATGAAAATATTGACCAGCTATGAATAGCATCAAGTATGATACCTAATGTGTGAAAACACTGCACCGTCCAACCTTCCTGGGCAACTAAATACTTTACCAAAAGTTTGGCTATTGAGATATTGATTAGAGTGACATGATTCTCTTTGTTCATTTACTTAAAATCCTGCACCACGAAGATGGTGTGGACATTTAAAGGGAGCATTTTCAAAGCTGTACATACTTTATTAGCTGGTGTTGCTTGTATAATGGAAGCCAGGATGGCACAGTGGTTAGGATCATAGAATCATAGAGTTGGAATAGACCACAAGGGCCATCGAGTCCAACCCCCTGCCAAGCAGGAAACACCATCAGAGCACTCCTGACATATGGTTGTCAAGCCTCTGCTTAAAGACCTCCAAAGTAGGAGACTCCACCACACTCCTTGGCAGCAAATTCCACTGGCGAACAGCTCTTACTGTCAGGAAGTTCTTCCTAATGTTTAGGTGGAATCTTCTTTCTTGTAGTTTGGATCCATTGCTCCGTGTCCGCTTCTCTGGAGCAGCAGAAAACAACCTTTCTCCCTCCTCTATGTGACATCCTTTTATATATTTGAACATGGCTATCATATCACCCCTTAACCTCCTCTTCTCCAGGCTAAACATGCCCAGCTCCCTTAGCCGTTCCTCATAAGGCATCGTTTCCAGGCCTTTGAACATTTTGGTTGCCTTCCTCTGGACACGTTCCAGTTTGTCAGTGTCCTTCTTGAACTGTGGTGCCCAGAACTGGACACAGTACTCCAGGTGAGGTCTGACCAGAGCAGAATACAGTGGCACTATTACTTCCCTTGATCTAGATGCTATACTCCTATTGATGCAGCCCAGAATTGCATTGGCTTTTTTAGCTGCCGCGTCACACTGTTGGCTCATGTCAAGTTTGTGGTCAACCAAGACTCCTAGATCCTTTTCACATGTACTGCTCTCAAGCCATTCTCTCTCAAGCTGCTATCATATCATGGGGCACCTTGTCAAATGCCTTGCTGAAATCAAGGTAGGCTACATCCACTGCGTTCCCTTCATCTACCAAGCTTGTAATTCTGTCAAAAAACGAGATCAGGTTAGTCTGACATGACTTATTTTTCAGAAATCCATGCTGACTATTGGTGATCACAGCATTCCTTTCTAGGTGCTCACAGACTGTTTGCTTAATGATCTGATCCAGAATCTTCCCTGGTATTGATGTCAGACTGACTGGGCGGTAATTATTTGGGTCCCCTCTTCTTCCCTTTTTGAAAATAGGGACAACATTTGCCCTCCTCCAGTCTGCCGGGACTTCGCCTGTTCTCCAGGAATTCTAAAAGATGACTGCCAGTGGTTCTGAGATCACATCTGCCAGTTCTTTTAATACTCTTGGATGCAGTTCATCTGGCCCTGGAGACTTGAATAAATCTAAACTAGCCAAGTATTCTTGTACTATCTCCTTAGTTATTCTGGGCTGTGTTTCCTCTGCTGAATCATTTGCTCCAAATTCTTCAGGTCGGGCATTGTTTTCTTTATCGGAGAAGACTGAGGCAAAGAAGGCGTTGAGGAGTTCAGCCCTTTCTGTGTCCCCTGTTTGCATTTCACCATCTTCTCCTCTGAGTGACCCCACTGTTTCTTTGTTCTTCCTTTTGCTACGGACATACCCATAAAAGCCTTTTTTGTTGCTTTTAACCTCTCTAGCAAGTCTGAGTTCATTCTGTGCTTTAGCTTTTCTGACTTTGTGTCTACACGTGCTGGCTATTTGTTTGAATTCCTCTTTGGTGGTTTCCCCCCTTTTCCATTTTTTGTACACATCCTTTTTTAATCTTAACTCAGTTAAAAGTTCTTTAGATAGCCACCCTGGCCTCTTTAAGCACCTTCCATGTTTCCGTCTCATTGGTATTGCCTGACGTTGTGCTTTTACTATCTCCCTCTTAACAAACTCCCAGCCATCATGAACTCCCTTTCCTTTTAGTATTACTGTCCATGGGATCTCACCCAGCACTTCCCTAAGTTTTATGAAGTCGGCTTTCTTAAAGTCAAGAAATTGAGTCCTAGTATGCTTGGCTGCTCCTTTCCACTGTATAGTAAACTTCAGAAGAGCATGATCACTCGTGCCTAATGATCCTTCCACTTCTACCCCACTAACCAGGTCATCAACATTGGTTAGGACCAGATCTAAAATGGCTGTTCCTCTTGTTGCTTCTCCCACTTTATGGACAATGAAGTTGTCTGCAAGGCCAGTGAGGAATCTGTTTGACCTTATGCTCTTGGCTGAGTTTGACATCCAACAAATATCCGGGTAATTGAAGTCCCCCATTACTACTATCTCCCTTCCTTTTGCATGCTTGGCCATCTGTTCCAGGAAGGCATCATCTATGTCCCCCGTTTGGCTTGGGGATCTATAGTAAACTCCCACAATGAGGTCTCTGTTATTCTTCTCTCCCTTAATTTTCCCCCAAATGCTCTCACTTTGGCTTTGAGGTTCTAAATCTTGGATCTCTTCACAGGCATGCACATCCCTGACATATAATGCCACTCCTCCTCCTTTCTTGTCTGGTCTGTTTCTCTGAAATAGATTGTATCCCCCCATTATTACATTCCAATCGTGGGACTTATCCCACCAGGTTTCAGTGATGCCTATTATGTCATATTTAGTTTGCTGTACCAAGAGCTCAAGCTCATCTTGTTTATTTCCCATGCTTTGCGCATTAGTGTACAGACACTGAAATCCATTAATCATTCCCCCGTGTCTCTTATTTAAGGATTTTTTCCTCCCACCACTAGGTCTGCGTGCTGTTTGCTCCATTTGGTCTATGACACTGGATACTTATACTGGACTTACAGTGCAGTCTTGTACGTGTCTAACTCAACTGAAAGCTCAACTGAGTTCCTGGGTAAAGGATTGAAACCTTAGACCAGGAAGAACCAAGTTCAAATCCCTACACACACACAAGCTCAGTGGACCAGTCACCATCTCTTAGCCTAACTTACCTTTGATCTTGAACAGAGCACTGTGATGATAAAAGGGGTAAATCATGGTTATTAGCGGGTGGTTCAGGGTCTTTTGCAACAGGTAGTTAATTAATGGCCTTGATGTCTGGTGGTTACACACTCCTGTGTACAAACACACAGAGACACATTTTGCTGATACCCTTGCAATCAAACATGTCAAGTTGCAGGAATGAGTTTGGGTTCTTGGCTTGTTTCGTGCCTCACTTGAAGTTAGAAGGGAGGGAGGAGCAAAGTGTATTTCTGCATAAAACCACAGTTTATTTTAATGCTGAATGTGAACCGGGCCACTGTGGTGTATCAGTGTTCCAGTTTTAATGTTTGCTTTCATTTGACAATAATTTTACTTGTAAGTTTTCCTGGGAGCATGTTGAAGAGTGAAGTGTGTACAAACAAATACATAAATGTGTGCATGGATAAAACATTGCCAAAAAAAGAATGCTCCCCCCCCCCCGACAGACACATGTCCACCATTATGACCTGGGGTATGCGGGAAGAGTCTTGCACATTACACACCAGAAACCAGTTGTGCCCAAAAAGACACACCCTCCAACATTCCTCAGATGAAAATAGGGACATTTCTCACTCCCCCCCCCCCCCGCAACTGAGCCTCCTCAATCCTCATTTTTTCTCTCCCCCAACGTTCCCAGCATTTCCTATTAGAAGAAGGGTGAGTGCCGCTACCACTTAACCAATGGGACACACAGCCCCCACCGTCCTGAGAAAACCCCTTAATTCCAATTTTATTTTATTCTTTGGTAGGTTTACAAAAAGAGAAACACATACCAATAAATAAATTTTAGAAACGGGCAAAATGAGACATGGATGCACAAAACCTTTTTTTAAAAAATAAAAAGAAGATTCTGCTCTGCTCCCCCTTTCTGTCCGCCTGGGTGTCCCTTCCCTCTGCCTGGCCCTCAGAGCTGGCACATCACACAGGGCTGGGCCTCTGCAGCCGCGGCCTCTCCCCCTCCTTGCCTCTTCTTCAGCAGCCGCTGCAAGAGAGGAGCTGGCAGCGGTAGCCAAGGAGAGGCCATGGGGTGCTCCCTTGCTGCTGCCACTGCCATTGCTCAGGACAAGCGTCGGCTCATCCTCCCCCCCCCCCCAAAGCTCAGTGAGACTGGAGGGGGAAATATCCAGGATCAAATCAGAAGCCAGGATGGCTTTAATAAATCTGGGACTGTCCCTGGAAAATCGGGATGCTTGGAGGGCACATTGTACTTAAGGCACTGCTAGGAAATGCAGGCCTGGGGAGCAGGGCTCCTCTTGATCGTTCAGGTTTTTCTCTGCCGGAATAAATGGCAACCATATACTTATATGGGAGAAAACGAAGACTGACACTGATAAGGGTCATTATGGTTGGGCCTAGCCTTCCTCCCTTCCTCTCCAGACACCATCCTCTGAAAATGAAGCTTTCTTAAGCCCCCCCTCCCCCCCCCGGCTTCATTTCTTGGTTACACAAAAGTGTGATTGAATACTGAGTTTTCCTGAAAAGCATGGCGTGGTCACAAATGGGAGCAGCACTCAGAGGAGATGGAGTGCGTGCTGGTTACAAGGCTGGGTTCAACTGCACCTGAAAGAGATTTTAAAGGTATTATGTGTCATTTAAAACAAATAAAACCCAAAGTGCCCAATTGATTCCAGGTTTCTGATCTATATCAAGAAAATATAACCAAGATTCCCCCTGCAGAAAATGGGAGAATACGCTGACAAAAAAAACAGGCAAATATTTGGAAAGCCGAGAAGTATCAAGGAGTGGCAGAGCAGCGCAGGAAAACATGGCCTTGTGTATTTTAGCAAAATGCCAAGTGGTTTGGAAAAGATTCAAGAATTGTGATTTGGTCTCGGGTGGGGGAGGCCTGTGAATGCAGATCTGTTTCAGCGTCAACAGGACCAGGCTTGGCCTTTGCTAACAGAAGAAGTGCAGCTGATCAGGTCATTGTTTCTTCCAGGGGACAAAAACCAATCAAACGCTTTGCAATCAACACGCTTGCCATCATTCTGACACAAGGATAAAGGCAGCCCTTTGGAGCTCCTGTAACCAGCAAGGCAGCACAAGGAAATCTACAGAGGGGGCAGAGGCAAATATTCAGCAGATGCCCCCATGTATTTTGGATCACAAATGACTGGTCTATAACTAAAGATGAAAACAGGACCACCAGTCTCTCCTTCTTTTTATTTTGCTCCAGAAGCAGTTTAGACATGCTGGCCACATGACCCGGAAAGCTGTTTGCAGGCAAATGCCGGCTCCCTTGGCCTGACGCAAGATGAGCGCCACACCCCATAGTCGCCTTTGACTGGACTTAACTGTCCAGCACATTGAACTAGGCCTGGGAACTACTTAGTAGCCAGTGCGTTCAAGCCAGGATCGGTGCTGTGTGCTCAGACTGCCTTGCCCCACTGAGCAACCTGGCTGCTGAATTCTGCCCCAGCTGCGGTTTCCAAACCACCTTCAAAGGCAGCCCCACGTCTAACACATTGCAGTAATAGTAACACAATGTATTGCCTTGCTTGGCATTGTCAAGACTTGATCTCTCCCCACCACTCACTTTGGTTAATATGACTAGGGTGGCAATATGTCCTTCATAACAGAGGACTGTCCACTATTTGAAGAGCTGAATGGTCTGAAGACAAAGAGTCACCAGAGGTAAGAGCAGGGCACTTGGAAGTTACCTCACTAACACCAAGCTCCTGGGTGTTAGTGAGGTAACTTCCAAGTGCCCTGCTCTTACCTCTGGTGACTCTTTGTCTTCAGGCCATTCAGCTCTTCAAATAGTGGACAGTCCTCTGTACACACCTCTGGAGGGCACAGAGGTCGCCTGCTCAGTCTTTCCCACTATGGTGAGATGTATGCAAAATTTATGCCCACATTTTTTGGGGGGTGACATATTTCCCCCTTTTTGGCAGTGTGTGAGTGACCAACCTAAACATGACATTGAACCTGGTGCACCGTTGGTGTGATCCAGCTGGGCTCCTCTTATGCAATATATTCAGTGTCAACAGTATGCAGAACAAACACACAGCCACTCCCTAGACAGCTTGCAGTCCACACTGAAAGGGCAAAAGAAGGAGGCAGGGTGGCGACAGGTCAAGACTACCTGAGAAGGTTGGGTGTGGGCATGAGGGATAAATGCTGCAGTGCTGGAAGGGTGAAGCTGGAGTGATTCTGAAAAGGCTTGACTATGAATGTTGCTGTTGTTTAGTTGTTTAGTCGTGTCCTCCTCTTTGTGACCCCCTGGACCAGAGCACACCAGGCACTCCTGTCTTCCACTGCCTCCCGCAGTTTGGTCAGGTTCATGTTTGTAGCTTCGAGAACACTGTCCCATCATCTCGTCCTCTGTCATCCCCTTCTCCTTGTGCCCTCAATTTTTCCCAACATCAGGGTCTTTTCCAGGGAGTCTTCTCTTCTCATGAGGTGGCCAAAGTCTTGGAGCCTCAGCTCCACTGTCCTTCCAGTGAGCACTCAGGGCTGATTTCCTTCAGAATGGATAGGTCTGATCTTCTTGCAGTCCATGGGACTCTCCAGAGTCTCCTCCAGCACCAGAATTCAAAAGCATCCATTCTTTGGCGATCAGCCTTCTTTATGGTCCAGCTCTCACTTCCATACATCACTACTGGGAAAACCAGAGCTTTAACTATACGGACCTTTGTTGACAAGGTGATGTCTCTGCTTTTTAAGATGCTGTCTAGGTTTGTCATTGCTTTTCTAAGGTCTTCATAATGCATTTCAAAGCAGCCCATGTTAAGAACATCAGAAGAGCTTGCTGGATAAGGCCAAAGTTCCATCTAGTCCAGGATCCTGCTCTCACAGTGGCCAGGCAGAGCATAGCCATTGTGGCTTGTAGCCATCGAGTGAACTTTCCTCTATTTTATTTGTTTTTAATATTGTGTCTTAAAATTGCTGAAACCCACCCTGGGACCTCAGGTGAAGAGCAGGTAAGAAATCAAATTGAACAATAATAGTAACAACAGTGCTAATGCTAATACTACTAACGGAAATCTCCATGGTCACCCTCCTATCTTAAGTTGTTTCGTTATAATCAATTACATGGGCAATGGGGTCCTTCAACCTGGCCACGCTCCCTGCTGCGCACACTTGCCCCCGGAAGGGGGGCCCTGGTCTTCCATTGCTGAGTGCTCCCTCGCACTTGCTGCAGAGGTTCTGCATAGTGGAACAAGACTGAACAAGGATCGATAAAGAAATACAGCCCAAGTCTCTGCGGCATGCACTGGGGCAATTTGTTACGGGAGCTGTTCTGCCCTGTTTACACAGGAGGAGGCTCGATCTGACAGGTTTTGCCATTCAGCAGCTTCAGAAGAAATGTATATAAATCTTCAGCTGCTTTGGCTACATATTCAAGCTTTGGAGTGTGTAGAGTTCTCTTCATACAAATTACATTGCTAGATGAATATAAGTAAGAAAAACGTCCAAGTGGCATGCATGCCTTGAGTGCTATTGATTAAAAACAGGATCAAATGTCAAGAAATAAAATACCGTTAAGCTGCAAATAATTCCAGCTATTACCTTACCAGGAAGTATCTTATACCCAGGTAGAGGTTACATGCCATTTTAAAATCAAATTATAGCAAAAGACAAAGGTGAACATAACCCTTGACACCTTTATAAATTAATATGAATAATGCTTAATGTTTTCCCTCAGTAAAGTTTACAGCAATCCTGATGAAGTAAGCCTCTTTGTTTAAATTAAACATGGGTTTTAATTAGTAAATACAGAGGGAAACTTTCAGGTTTTTCATGCTGTTGCTGTATATTTGTTTTTGACTAAATAAAAAAATGTTCTACTCTATTTATTAGCAGGCTCTCTCTTCTTCACACTTGAAGAGTATGCTCTCAACACCTGGTTATGTTTATATATAATAGTATTGAATTTGTTTGGGTGTTTGCATTTCAAAATTTTGGACCAAACTATGACAATTAAATTTCACTTCCCTTGTAAGAGATCTTAGGAGAGATTTGGAGACCTGGCCAAAGGCAAATATGTCATGGACAGGCAGGGTGTTGGCTGTAAATGGTGGTGTAGTCAAAATTCATCTTTTTGTTCCAAGTTCTGCCTATTTGCATCCCCTTACCTTAGAGCTTTTGAACAAATGACAAAATATTATTGTGAATTTTGTCCATCAATGCAAAAGTCCCAAACTGAGACAGAATTACAAGCCTGGTAGATGAAGGGAACGCAGTGGATGTAGCCTACCTTGATTTCAGCAAGGCATTTGACAAGGTGCCCCATGATATTCTTGTAAAGAAGCTGGTAAAATGCGGTCTTGACTATGCTACCACTCAGTGGATTTGTAACTGGCTGACTGACCGAACCCAAAGGGTGCTCATCAATGGTTCCTCTTCATCCTGGAGAAGAGTGACTAGTGGGGTACCACAGGGTTCTGTCTTGGGCCCGATCTTATTCAACATCTTTATCAACGACTTGGATGATGGACTCAAGGGCATCCTGATCAAATTTTCAGATGACACCAAACTGGGAGGGGTGGCTAACACCCCAGAGGACAGGATCACACTTCAAAACGACCTTGACAGATTAGAGAACTGGGCAAAAGCAAACAAGATGAATTTTAACAGGGAGAAATGTAAAGTATTGCACTTGGGCAAAAAAAACGAGAGGCACAAATACAAGATGGGTGACACCTGGCTTGAGAGCAGTACATGTGAAAAGGATCTAGGAGTCTTGGTTGACCACAAACTTGACATGAGCCAACAGTGTGACGCGGCAGCTAAAAAAGCCAATGCAATTCTGGGCTGCATCAATAGGAGTATAGCATCTAGATCAAGGGAAGTAATAGTGCCACTGTATTCTGCTCTGGTCAGACCTCACCTGGAGTACTGTGTCCAGTTCTGGGCACCACAGTTCAAGAAGGACACTGACAAACTGGAACGTGTCCAGAGGAAGGCAACCAAAATGGTCAAAGGCCTGGAAACGATGCCTTATGAGGAACGGCTAAGGGAGCTGGGCATGTTTAGCCTGGAGAAGAGGAGGTTAAGGGGTGATATGATAGCCATGTTCAAATATATAAAAGGATGTCACATAGAGGAGGGAGAAAGGTTGTTTTCTGCTGCTCCAGAGAAGCGGACACGGAGCAATGGATCCAAACTACAAGAAAGAAGATTCCACCTAAACATTAGGAAGAACTTCCTGACAGTAAGAGCTGTTTGACAGTGGAATTTGCTGCCAAGGAGTGTGGTGGAGTCTCCTACTTTGGAGGTCTTTAAGCAGAGGCTTGACAACCATATGTCAGGAGTGCTCTGATGGTGTTTCCTGCTTGGCAGGGGGTTGGACTCGATGGCCCTTGTGGTCTCTTCCAACTCTATGATTCTATGATTCTATGAGATTTTGCCATCTTAGCTTTGTCCTTTTCCATCTCTGGAACCTCCTGCTTTTATTTTTTTAACAAATGAGTCTGATGTGAGCCAAGCCATTAAAACAGTGCTGATTCCTTTCCATTTCAGCTCCTTCTAAATGGGTACGGAATGGAATGGCCGATCCAAAGTTGGAGTCATCACACACACACACACAGAGAGAGAGAGAGAGAGAGAGAGAGAGAGAGAGAGAGAGAAAGTATTCGGCAGAGCACCTGATTCCTCGGGCTGCCCTTCTCATTCCACCTGGAGCAGCAATACTGTAACTCCAATCCAAGAGTGAAATCACACTCAATGCACTTGTTGCCTCTGCTGCTTAATGGGATGCGTGTTTCTTGAATATGAGCCCAGCGAGAGCAGTAAATAACTGCTGGAATGGCTTTGGAGGATGGCTCATTTGAGGGCAATCAGGCTGAGTAAGGTGTCAGGCAGCTGTAGAGGAAACACTCCAAGAAAAGTGTTGCGTAGCAGCAGCAAATGCAGAAAGAGCAGGAAGTGAGAGGGCAACCCTGGGTTGGCGGGCAAGATCAAGAGGATTGCCCCAGGTGGGACAGGTCATGTTCTCTTGGTCACAGAAGAGGATGACCCCCAAGAACAGAGCAGCCTAATCTGCACTGAGGAAAGCAAGTGCTGTGTGGCTCTTGTTGTGTAAGGCTTGGTTTCCAGACGCTTGATCATCTTGGTTGCCCTTCTCTGCACATGTTCTGGCTTGTCAATATCCTTCTTAAATTGTGGTGCCCACAATTGGACACAGTATTCCAGGTGTGGTCTGACCAAGGCAGAAGAGAGTGGGACTATTACTTCTCTTGATCTGGACACTGCACTTCTGCGGATGCAGCCTTGAATAGCATTACATTTTTATTTTTTTGCTGCTGCATCACATTGTTGCTTCATGTTCAGCTAGTGGCCCACCAAGGGCCCTAGATACTTGTGCATCTGATTCTTCCTGTCTAAGTATAGGACCTGACATTTGTCCCTACTGAAATTCATCCTGTTAGTTTGGGCCCAGTTCTCCAATCTCTTAAGATCTTTTTGAATCCTGATTCTGTCTTCTGTTGCAATAGCTACCCCTCCAAGTGTGATGTCATCTGCAAATGTGATGATCATCCCCTCAATTCCTTCATCCAAGTCATTTATAAAGACACTGAACAACAACGGACCCAGGATAGAACTGTGCAACCCCACTTGCCAATTTTTTCCAGGAGTATAAGAAACCATTACTGATCACTCTTTGTTTTTGTTTTAAATTGTTTTTATTAAGATTTCACAACAAGTTTTAGTATAATCAAAAATTCAAATTACATTTTACATTTTCAGTTAATCCCCCCTCCCCAACTTCCCCCAACTTCCCTTTCTGGTTTATAGCATATTTATTTCTTCTGCTTATAATTTTATATGCTTTACGTACTAAAATTAAAGTCATACCTTATCAATCAGTTCTTAACATTTTAATCTCATTTTTATAGTTTATATTTATATTTGTTCATTGTAAGTGTATTTCTCGAATCCTGCAAGTGAGTTCATTTCAACGCATTGTTTCTGTATATACATCATAAAAGATTCCCAATCTTTTTTGAAGTCATTGTTGTCCTTATCTTTGAGTCTCTCAGTTAACTTTGCCACTTCCTCGTATTCCATCAACTTTTCTTGCCATTGTTCTTTCATTGGTATTTCATCACTTTTCCATCTTTGAGCTAATAGAATTCTGGCTGCTGTTGTCACATAAATAAATAGATTCTTCTGGTCTTTTAACAAAGGTTATCGTGAACATTTTTTTCGTTTTATTATAAATCATATCCCAGTAATTTCTGATTATTTTACAATTCCACCACATATGAAAAAAGGTACCTTCCTTTTCTTTACATTTCCAGCACTTATTGGAACTTGTTCTATACATTTTTGCCATTTTCACCAGTATATTACACCATCTGTACATCATTTTCATGTAATTCTTTTTTAGCAATATACAATCCATAAATTTTAAATTGCTTTTCCATAACTTTTCCCAATCTTCCATTTGTTTGTTATGTCCTATATCTTGTGCCCATTTAATCATTACTGATTTTACCTCCTCATCTTTTTTCTCCCATTCTAACAATAAGCTGTAAGTTTTCTTTAGTAATTTACTATTCTATTATTTCTCTTTGGAATCTAGATATGGTATAACTAAATCCTTTCTTATTATCTTCCTTAAAAATCTCGTTTAATTGTCGATGTTGCAGCCAATCATAGACCGAGTCTTTTATTTCATCATAATCTTTAAGTCTTAATTTCCCTTCTCTGTCTGTCAATAAATCTCTATATGTCGGCCATTTTGCCTCCATATTTGTTCTTTTGGTTGACATTGCCTCTGTTGGGGCCACCCACCTGTGTTTTTTCTCTCTCTAATAGATTTTTATATTTTTCCCATACTTTTATCAATGCTTTCCTAATTATATTATTATGAAATCATTTATGTATCTTCCCTTTGTTATACCATAAATATGCATGCCAACCAAACCTATTATCATGTCCTTCCAGATCAGTATTTTCTAATTTGATCCAATTCCAGATCCAAGTAATGCAGCTTGCTTCATAATACAAATTTAAATCTGGAAGAGAGAAGCCTCCTCTATCCTTCACATCTGTTAATATTTTATATTTTATTCTTGGGTTCTTCCCTTTCCAGATAAATTTAAATATATCTTTCTGCCATTTCTTAAAGGAAACTGCGTCACCAAACTGTATTGTTCGGAATAAAAACAACGTTTTTGGCAATACATTCATCTTGATTGCTGCAATTCTTCCTATTAAGGGGAGATTCATTCTTTCCCATATTTCTAGATTCCTTTTCATCTCATTCCAGCATTTTTCATAATTCCTAAATATTTAACTTTTTATGGGTTTCTGTAATTTGAGTTTTATCCACCTCTTTCAAATTTTTAACTAATAATTTGGTCTTGTTTTTATTTAGTTTAAATCCTGCAACTTTCCCAAGCTCCTGAGTCTTTTAGGATCTTCTACTGTAATTACCAGATCATCTGCATAGGCTTTCAATTTATATGACTTTTGCCCTATTTTTATTCCTTTAATATTTTCATCTGCCCTGATATTTCTCGCCAGGACTTCTAATACCAATATAAATAATAAAGGTGATAACGGACATCCTTGTCTTGTACCTTTTTGTATTCTACATTCCTCTGTTACCACCTGATTAACAATTAATTTTGCTTTTTGGTCTGAATATATGGCTTGAATTCCTTTTTTAAATTTATCTCCGAAATTCATTTCTTGCAGAGTTCCCCCCCCATAAATTCCCAAGAGACATTGTCAAAGGCTTTTTCAGCATCTATAAACTTCAATGCTGCTTGTTTTTTATTTCTCATTTCCAGATGCTCTATAATGTCAATAATATTTCTAATATTATCTTTCATTTGTCTGCCTGGGAGGAATCCCACCTGGTTCTGGTTTTATTGCTTGCTTTATGGACTCTTTATTTGGTTTATCTATTATCTATTCATTTTTCATTAATGCCTCTAGTATCTCTCTTTTCCCTCTGTTTCCTTCTATGTGTATTTTGTTGAATGAATAGACCTCTCATGACTGCTTTGCTGGCATCCCATACTACCAGTGTTTTGGTACCTTTGTTGAGATTTAATTCAAAATAATCTTCCAAGTTTTTTGTGCTTTTTCTAAAAAAATTTGATCTTCTCACAAATCCTCATTTAATTTCCACCAGAAGGTGGATTTAATTTCATTTTGCATTTCTAAAAACACAGGGTTATGGTCTGATATTATTCTTGGCACCCCATTCAAATCACCCATCAAAATCATTTTCTGATCTGCAAAATCCATTAGGTCATATATATATATATATATATATATATATATATATATATATAAAAATTCCATTTTTTCCCATTTGGGGCATAAATTCCTATGAATAAAATTTTTTCGCCTTGCACCACAATCTGTATCACTATAACTCTCCCTTGATCATCCTTTAATATTTGTTTGGGCTCCAATTTTGATTTAATGTAGAAGACCACTCCACGTTTTTATTTATTTATCTGCTATTATAAATTCAATTCCAAACTTTTTGTTACTAAGGACTCTTTGGTGTTTTTTTTGCTATATGTGCTTCTTGGAGACACGCTATGTCTAAATTTTGCTTGAGAATTATATGGTGTATTTTATGCCTTTTTGTTTTACTATTTAAGCCATTTACATTCCAACTTAATAACTTTAGGTTTGCCATTCTGTTTTCTTACTTGTTTTGACCTAAAAGTTAGTTAAGCTTCTCCTTTTTCCTGATTATTTAAAATATCTGTATCCCCACTTGTTGCTCCACCTTCCCCTCCTTCTGCTCCCATTGGTAATTTATCTCCCTGTCCTGGTGAGCCCAAAGAGCCTGGTCCTGGAAATGGGTTGTCAAATTCAAAGTCCTTGCCATATTTGTGCCATAATTCCTGTGCTTGGTCTTCATTTGCCAATCTGTCTTTTACCTTTAGATTTAAAGTCCTTCCAGAAATTCCCATCTGAATCTTATGTTGGCTTTATTCAGACCATTTTTTATAAAGTGAATCTCTGGCATCATTGTCGTATAATTGAAGGGATTTCTTTATACATGGTCACCTGAGTTCCGTCAACCTGGAGACTGCATTCATAGCTTTTTTGAAGGATCACACCTTTCTTAGAAGTAAATGTTACCAAAGAGTCTCCAGCATGCTTTGTGTCTCTTGACCTTTTGGAGTGAATTCGGTAACAACTTTCTATTGATTCCTCTAGAAATTCCTGACTCTCCCCCATCAAATCAGCAAGCGTCTTGGCTATATATGTCGTCAAATCCTGCCCCCCCTCCTTCTCTGGCATATCTCTTATTCTAAGGACGTTGGATTTTTGTCTCATCTCAAGCAGAGCAAGCTGTAAATCAAATTGATCCTGTCTACCCGATAAACCTCTCATGTCTGCCTTGATAATGTCCTGTTCTTCCTGTAACTCCTGGGCAGCTTTTTCTGTTTTTTTGAGTTCTGGATTCTAATTTTTTTACCATTATTTCCATAGTATCTAATTTATCTGTTTTTGCATTTTTTCCCAAATCCCCCCTTATATCTTGCTTACAACTATCCAATTGTAATTGCATTTGAGCCAGCATTTCCTTATGGAAATTTCCCATTATGGATGATACCTCTAAAGCAACACTGCTCTCCAGAACTGAGTCCCTTTGAATCATAGAATCATAGAATCATAGAGTTGGAAGAGACCACAAGGGCCATCGAGTCCAACCCCCTGCCAAGCAGGAAACACCATCAGAGCACTCCTGACATATGGTTGTCAAGCCTCTGCTTAAAGACCTCCAAAAAAGGAGACTCCACCACACTCCTTGGCAGCAAATTCCACTGTCGAACAGCTCTTACTGTCAGGAAGTTCTTCCTAATGTTTAGGTGGAATCTTCTTTCTTGTAGTTTGCATCCATTGCTCCATGTCCGCTTCTCTGGAGCAGCAGAAAACAACCTTTCTCCCTCCTCTATGTGACATCCTTTTATATATTTGAACATGGCTATCATATCACCCCTTAACCTCCTCTTCTCCAGGCTAAACATGCCCAGCTCCCTTAGCCGTTCCTCATAAGGCATCGTTTCCAGGCCTTTGACCATTTTGGTTGCCCTTCTCTGGACACGTTCCAGTTTGTCAGTGTCCTTCTTGAATTGTAGTGCCCAGAACTGGACACAGTACTCCAGGTGAGGTCTGCCCTGCTAGCTCTGATAAGCTCCTCCCACAGCTAATCACCTGCCTCAACAGAAACCCTGCCCCCTCTGACCTTTGCACAGGGAGAACAGCTAATCAGCCACAAAGAAACACACACACACAAGAAAACCCTTTTTGCTCCTTCTTCAACTGCTGCCCTGCTAGCTCTGTAAGGCCTGTAAGGCCTTTGCTTTTGGTCGATGATGCCATACCTTTGTCCATCTTTTATTTACTTACAGTTTCCTGTTTATTCTCAAAACACTGGCAATGCAGTAACTTCTCAACGTCCCTTATCAGTTGTTCAAGGCCACCTCTAAAGTCTATTTCGGTTCTCAGGCTAATATCAATAGCAGACAGGGTCAGAACCTAAACAGCAGGATATTCACCAAGACAAAAAAATCAGCATTTAAACACAATACAAAACAAATCTTGAAACTTATAAAAATTTAAACCTTGAAGAGTTCTACGCTAATATAATGAAAAAGAAGAAGAAGAATTACAGACAAAACTATTATTGTTACAATGGCTGTATATAAAAAACAGAAAATAGCAGTAAAAAGATAATACCAAAAGTGTTACAAAACTCCTTATGTCTGTTCTCTTCTCTTCTCTTCTCTTCTCTTCTCTTCTCTTCTCTTCTCTTAGTCTTTACACTTAGATTATGCCATTGTAATTGGTTGTAAAGTCAAAATGGTGAATTGTAGATCCAAAATGTGAAATGATAGCAGTTAATAATAAATCCAAGATAATTGTAAATCCAAATTAGTACCACAAATCTTTACACTGGTATCTTCACCAATATTCCTCTTACTTCTCTCAATAAATGTCCTCCAGCTATTCCAGGCACTCACCCTTCTCAGGAGCCCCCCCCCCCGAGTTGGATGAGTGTTACCCTGCTTAGCTTTGGGTTGAATTGTGAAAATCCAGGTATTGTAAATCCAAAACGAAGACCAGAAAGCCAGTATTCCTTTCTCTGGCTCCTGGGTAAAGTATATCCATGTAGTTTGGGACCAATCAGATACACAAATTCTATACTCTTATACTCCAAGTTTAAGATCAGGGGTCAGCAAACTAAGGTCCACGGGCTGGATCAGGCACAATTGCCTTCTGGATCCGGACCGTGGACAGTCTGGGAATCGTGGTGTGGATCTGTTCGGGCTGCGCCATTTCCCCCCTCCCTTCCTCACACAAACCATGGTGGCACCTCCTCCCTCCCTCCTCCTGGCTTCTCCCCGTCTGCTGGCCTCTCTGCCCATAGTCATGCTATGGGCATCATGACGGGCATGTTGCAGGGCTTCAGCCAAAGCTTGGTGCGCCTACTGGCCCAGCGCCTGGCACCCGGGAAAGCTGGCCCAGAAAGGAGAGGTGCCACCGATCTATCGGTGGCTTCTGTTCCTGTTGCTCCGTGATTGCATGTTCCTCGCCTCCTTCCACGTAGCGCCAGCCCTTGCATCGGGAGCTCCAGGCGTTGCTCTCTCGAGAGTAATAAGGACGGCAAGATCGTGCTCTGCCATGCCGATTGAAAGGTTTTTCTGGTAGGTTGGAGTTGGGGGAGCGAGTGAGTGTGTGCGATCAAAGCAGTGTGTGGTTGGTGTTTCAGGGGGCATTTTCAAGGTTTGTTGTTTGTCTGCTGGGGAGCAGGCGGAGTGAGTGGAAAAGTTTGTGCATTCCGCATTGGAGCTTTGAGCTGCTGCAATGGGGATTTGAGCACTTCTGCGTTATCAATCACAGCCTTCCCTTTGTTTGGGAATGGGTGCTATTGGGTAGCCTTTGGCCGTTTCCCTTTTGTGCCCATCCCCCATTGTTGCCCTCCCTGTGGTAAGCAAGAATGGCTTTACGCCATAGTCAAATTGCTTCTGTTTCAAGCAGGGACTTAAGCAGCAATTGGCGAACTTAGAGTGCAACGTTCTTCATAGAGCAAATTGGAGGGAGCCTTCTTACAATGGCCTGGGTTTATTTAAGTGAATTTTCATCTCCAGATATGTATATATAAGTGTGTGTGTGTGTGTGTGCGCTTGCGCACGTGTGTAGTCCGGTCCGCCACAAGGTCTGAGGGACGGTGAACTGGCCCCCTGCTAAAAAAGTTTGCTGACCCCTGTTTAAGATCAAGGTCAGTGCTTTAAAATTGCCATAATAAAAGAATGTAATGTTCTCACCAGGATGCTGTCCAGTATTATTCCTTTGATCACCTACAAATCTTCCCCATGCAGTTGGCCGTCTGCCAGAAAAAGGAGGTTGACTCCCTTTTTAGTTTCCATTTTCGCTGAATATTTAATTAGAACAAAATAGATTTTAAAAGCAGCTTACTGCCCATTCAGCTCCAAATGTTATTCGGAAAATACTCTGTTTTCAGTGGCAACCTGTGACTTCAGCCGGCGGAGCCGCGTTTTAGCCAGGAGCGCTCTCAACCGCTTCTCCCTCCCCCTCCCCCTTCAGCTCGGGTTTTTGGGCAAAAAGCAGGAGAACATCACTTCTGCCGGACCTCTCGACACCTCACAGACCTTCGTGAGGCTTTCTGGGGGGGGGGGGCTAGTCCTGGCACTCTCCCCTCTTGCTCCTGCCAGCTTTGGAAGGATCGCTTTGATCAGAGCGATCCGTTCTGCGCTGCCTTTTTCCGAGCGGCAGAGGACTGAGCACTCTTTGGATTTGGTCAGTCAAAGTTTTGTTTGGGTTGTTTTGCTTTAAACCCTCCCTACAAATAAAAGCTAGCCTATCGGGGAGAAAGAGTGACGAGGTGAGTATGTTCCCTACTTTGCTGAAATTTCTGTTGATGCAAGAGAACATCCAAAAAATGGGACAGTCCCACCTCCACCCACATCTTACAGTCCACTTGTGCCAACCAGGCCTGCTGTGTAGAAAAATAAGAGTCCAGTGCTGATTTGGACCAGTAAAAAGATCTGGCTGGGTTCACTGTAAAGAGCAACTACTGGTTAGTTTGGCTTTTCCTTCTCTCTCCCTTTCTCCCTCCAAGGCTGCAGTTCTTCATGCAACTTGCTCAAAATCCTCTTCAACTCAACCAGCCTAGCTGTTCCTCGTGATCCAAGCCTCTCTCACACAGAGATAAGGGCAGTTCATCTTAATCAACTGGCCTGCACTCCATGTTTTATGGTGCCGCACTGCTGTACTCTTATTCAAGCTGTTATTATGCCAGAATAACTGCAACAATCATTTCAAATGACATTAGAGGATAGCCTTCCAGCACCACAGCTGGGGACGGGCCTCAGCTCAGTGACAGAGCATCCGCCTTATAAGCAGAAGTTCTCTAGTTCAGTCCCTGGCATCGCCAGTTAGGACTGGGAGAGACCCCTGCCTGAAACTCTGAAGAGCTGCTGCCAGTCAGTGTGGACAATACTAAGTTAGATGGACTAATGGTCTGAGTTGGTATAATGCAACTTCCTATGTTCCTGTGCACACGCATGTAAAGATGCATCTTTAGGCTTTGGTCTGAGCTTGGCACATGGACTCCTCAGGCAGGGTGTCCCTGCCCACCTGGACCCCTCTTAGATTCCTCCCCCCCCATCAGTGTGAGACAACCCAGTGCCCCCAACATAGCACTGATCTAGAAAATGGTAAGAAATGGATGTGGTGCTGGTGATGCCTGAAGTCTTTGGAGCATGGTATATAACTGCCAAGTTTTATTATTTGACTATATGGGCTGTGATTTCCTCTTCCCCCTTTGTGTACTAGGTCAGGCAAAAGGAGGGTCTCCTCCAGGATCCCTGCAGTGCAGGCGGTTGGACTAGTTGACTCTTGGGCTCTATGATTCTCAGAGACACTTGCTCTTCCACAACTATAGATTGCTTCATCCATAGCAAGTTTCCTCAGAAACAAATCCTGGCAAGTTCCATAGGATTTATTTTCTAATAGGTATGCAAAAGATTGCAAGTCTAAACTCTAAACTCATGCTATAAAAATAAGAAGAGTCCCACTAGATTTAATTCCATTCCTGTTATTTGTATCCCACCTTTCTTCTCCATGGAGCTCAATGGGGTATACCGGCTTCTCCCCCTCCTCATTTAATCCCCACAACAATGAGGATCAGAGAGGCAATGACTGGCCAAAGTCACCCAGTGAGCTTCATAGCGGAGTGGGGATTTGAACCCTGGTTTCACAGGTCTTGGTCCAGCACTCTAACCACTACACCACACTGGCTCCACACAGCATTAGGCCAAATACCCATCTAGTTCAGCATCCTGCTCCTGACAGTGGCCTACCAGGTGCCTTTGGGAGCCGGGCTGAAGCAGCACATGAAGGCAATGGTCCTCACCTCTTGTTGCTGCAGCAGAAAGTGCAATCCTCTGCATGCCTTCTCAGAAGTAAGCCCCATTTAGTTCAATGGGACTTACTCCCAGGAAAGTGTGCACAGCCACAGTGCCACTGAACATGTAACAAATCTTTCCAATCAGCTAATACCCTTTTTAAATCCACCCAAGTTAGCAACTATCAACATACCCTGTGTCAGAAAATCCTGTGAATCAATTTTGCACTGTGTTGCTTTCTTTTATCTGTCCTGAGGGTTTTTACATGAGTAGATGAGGGTTCATTGGATCAACCCTGAGTGCTAGCAGTACCTGAGGGAGAGGTAAGGAGAGGGAGAGAAAAGTCTCCCTGCCTGCTTTCTCCACACAGCGCATCATTTTAGAAACTTTAAATACATGGATGAGGCACAAGTGGACCCCCAGATGTTGCTGGGCTCTGACTCCCTGCAGCCTCTGCCAGCATGGCTAATCATCACGATTCTGTTTTTTTTTATAAGATATTTATTAAGATTTTCAAAATATTACAAAACAAAAATAGAAAAAATAAAAATACAAAATAAAAATAATTAAGAACAACTCAATCTTTCCATTACTTATTTTTCATTAGCTTGTTTCCCGGACCTCCTCACGCCTCCTTTTTTGTATTCCAGTTAAGTTTGTTGGTTCAGCAAATCCTTCCCCTCTTTGTTTATCCTAATCTATAATTCTTAAAATATTATAACATTAAATCTTTACCTATTAGTAATACATTTTTCATATTCCTTATAGTATTGCTGCTAAAAACCCCTTAGTTTCTATCCAACATCGTTCTAACATTCATTAATTTTACAATATTTCTGTAGATAGTCTTTAAATTTCTTCCAATCTTCTTCCACCGACTCTTCTCCCTGGTCTCGGATTCTGCCAGTCATTTCCGCCAGTTTCATATAGTCCATCACCTTCATCTGCCATTCTTCCAGAGTGGGTAGATCTTATGTCTTCCAATACTTTGCAATGAGTATTCTTGCTGCTGTTGTGGCATACATAAAAAAGTTCTATCCTTCTTTGGCACCAATTGGCCGACTATGCCCAGGAGAAAGGCCTCTGGTTTCTTCAAGAAGGTATATTTAAATACCTTTTTCAATTCATTATAGATCATCTCCCAGAAAGACTTAATCCTTGGGCACGTCCACCAAAGGTGAAAGAATGTACCTTCAGTTTCTTTACATTTCCAACATTTGTTATTGGGCAAATGATAGATTTTTGCAAGCTTGACTGGGGTCATGTACCACCTGTATACCATTTTCATAATATTCTCTCTTAAGGCATTACATGTCGTAAACTTCATACCTGTGGTCCATAACTGTTCCCAGTCAGCCATCATTATGTTATGTCCAACATCTTGTGCCCATTTAATCATAGCAGATTTCACCGTTTCGTCCTGAGTATTCCATTTCAACAGCAAGTTATACATCGTTGACAAAATCTTAGTTTTGGGTTCTAACAGTTCTGTTTCTAATTTTGATTTTTCCACCTGGAAACCAATTTTCTTGTCCGAATTATATGCCTCCATTATCTGATAATAATGAAGCCAATCTCGCACTTTGTTTTTTAGTTTCTCAAAACTCTGCAATTTCAGTCTATCTCCCTCTTGTTCCAGAATTTCCCAATATTTCGGCCATTTGGCCTCCATATTGAGCTTTTTCTGTTCTTTGGCTTCCATCGGTGACAGCCACCTTGGGGTTTTGTTTTCCAATAAATCCTTATATCTTATCCAGACATTAAACAATGCTTTCCTGACAATATGATTCTTAAATGCTTTATGTGCTTTAACCTTATCATACCACAGATATGCATGCCATCCAAATACATTGTTAAAACCTTCTAAATCCAAAATGTCTGTGTTTTCAAGAAGCAGCCATTCTTTCAACCAGCAGAAAGTTGCTGATTCATAGTAAAATTTAAAGTCTGGCAGGGCAAATCCACCCCTTTCCTTTGCATCTGTTAGTATTTTAAATTTTATTCTAGGCTTCTTGCTCTGCCAGACAAATCTAGAAATATCTCTCTGCCACTTCTTGAAACAGTCCATTTTGTCCACAATTTGCAATGTTTGAAACAAAAACAACATTCTAGACAATACATTCATTTTTATCGCAGCAATACGACCCAGCAGTGAAAGCTTCAAATTTGACCAAATTTCTAAATCTCTTTTCACTTCGGCCCAGCATTTTTCATAGTTGTCTTTAAATAAATTCCCATTTTTTGCTGTCATGTTAATCCCCAGGTATTTCACTCTCTTAACCACTGTTAAGCGTGTCTCGTTCTGAAACCTCTCTCTCTCAATCGGTGTTAAATTTTTCTCTAAAACCTTGGTTTTTAACTTATTCAGTTTAAATCCTGCAACCTGACCAAATTCTTGAATCAGTTCTAAAACCCTTTTAGTACTAGATTCTGGCTCCTGTAACGTCAATACTAAGTCATCTGCAAATGCTCTCAATTTGTACTGTTTGGCTCCAACTTGTATACCTTTAACCAACTGGTCCCTTCTAATCATATTCAGCAGGACCTCCAGGACCGATATAAAAAGCAATGGGGAGATTGGGCAACCTTGTCGTGTCCCTTTTTCTATCTTAAATTCTTCCGTCACCACATTATTTACAATTAGTTTAGCCTTTTGTTCTGAATAAATTGCACTTATACCGTTTTCAAAACCTTGGCCTACCCCCATCCCCTGTAAGTTCTTCTTCATAAAGCTCCAAGAGATATTATCAAAGGCTTTCTCCGCGTCCACAAATATCAAAACTGCTTTAGTATTTATATTCACTTCTAGTTTTTCCAAAATATTAATTATATTCCTCAAATTGTCAGACAAGTGTCTTCCCAGGAGAAAGCCCACTTGGTCTTTATGAATCTCTTCCATCAACATTTTTTTCAATCTCTTGGCCAAAATATCTGCAAAAATTTTGTAATCCACATTAAGTAATGATATGGAGCGGTAGTTCTTAAGCTGAGTCTTTTCAGTCTCTGTTTTCGGTATAAGTGTAATGTACGCTTCTTTCCACGACTCTGGTGCCCTTTTCCCTTCCAATATTTCATTACAGACTTCCTTTAAAGGCTGCACTAACCACTCTTTCAAGGATCTATAGTATCTAGAAGTCAGCCCATCCGGTCCTGGAGATTTGCCTAGTTGCATATTTTGAATGGCACCTTCTACTTCCTGTTCAGATATTTTATAGTTCAACATTAATTTACTTTCTTGAGAGATTTTTTGTAGTCCATTTATCTTCAGAAATCGATCTATGTCCATTTCTTTCTGTGGCCCTTGTGTATATAATTGTTTAAAGTACCTCTGGAAACAGTTTCTAATCTCAGCTGGGTTATGTATGTTCTTTCCTTCCACTTCTAAATTTGTAATAGTATTTAATTTTTGTCTTTTTTTCATTTGCCAAGCCAGCAATTTCCCACATTTATTAGCTGATTCAAATGTTTTTTGTCTCATTTGTTTAATTTTCCATTCTATTTCCTGATTCATCATTTCCATATATTGTACTTGATATAACTTTATTTCTCTCAAAATCTCCTGCGACTTTGGTTTTGCTCTCAATTTCGTCTCACTTGCTTTTATTTTCTCCAAAATTTTATTTTTCTTCTCATTTTGGTTTCTCTTCTTTATTGCATTCTGTTGTATCAAGAACCCTCTCATAACCGCTTTGCTTGCGTCCCAGATTACTCTTTTTTCAACATTAGTGTTCATATTTATCTCAAAATAGTCTCTCAAGATTTTTTGGGCCTTTTTAAACACTTCTTCATCTCTGAATAAGGTGTCATTCATCCTCCATCTGAAGGAGCCAGTTGATATTAGTTTCTTCCGGGTTGGCGCCATCGGTAATGGCGGATTCCCTCTGATTTTCTGAGGGACCAGCTCCGCGGGCTCGGGTCTGTACCGCTTCAGTGAAGCGGGGACCCCTCAAAAATCACAGGCGGGTGAAGCCTGTGAACGTGGGACTTGGCGGGCACCTTTTGCGCCCCCCCAATCTGCGAAGGAACCCTTTTTTGGGCTCCGGAGCGAAACGGGGTGAGCGGCGCGGTGCTGAGAGTCACTGCTTCTTCCGCGGAGTGAAGCCGCACAGCCGTTATCGGAGTGCGCTGACTTTTTCCTGGGACAATTCGACTTCAAAAGTAACTACCCGTGAGTAGGATAAAATTGGATTTAAAGGGAGAAAAAGAATCAATTCGGCACCGAAGCGGGGAGGCATAAACAGGAAGTCCGCCTTCTGTTTCTTGTAAACAGATCAAAGCAAAGAGACTGTAAGCGGAAACTTTGAAAAACGTTTGAAAAAGGACACAAATCCTAACATCAGAAAAGCGATCTCCCCTCCGGTTTGCAGGAGAGGAGGGGGGAAAGGTTTGAACTGCATTTATCTGCAAAAAAAGAGGGAAAGGAAGCTAAAATCCACCGCTTAGAACCTGGGAACGGGCTGCCTTGAGACAAGGAATGCCGCTCTGTGAAAAGCACTATCGGTAAACAGAGTACTTTTGACAGCTAACTCTGCAAGAGAGACACAGTGTTTCTGGATTTCTCCTGGTTTTAAAGTAACTGATTAAGTGCAATTGAAACTGTTGCTTTCTTGTGAATTGGGGGATTCATAAGGACTATTTTTTTTCTTAAAGTTGCAAGCTTTGACTGTTACTGTGTCCCCCTAGAGGAGGTTTGATATTGCTACAATAACAACTGGGCTAGAGGAATTTTCCATCTCAAAACAAATTCTAGCCGTGGGACTGACCTTGGACTTCTATGAGAGTGTTATGGCAGATGGAAGAGGAAAGTTAGAGTTGATTCAGCAAAAAACTACTAGGTCTGGCAGATCTTTTCGTACAGATACTGGGTCGCAGCGAAGAGCTTCAACATCTGGTCCTTCTGGACCATCTGGATTCTCGGGGGCCGCACCTCCACAAGTTAAACCAAAAGGAATGTCGTCTGAAGATGTTTTAGCTCTGGCACTAAGAAAAATTAATGAATCTTTGGAAAATTTAAGTAAACAAGTAGCTGAAACAAATAAACAAGTAGCTGAAGCATCAGTTAAAATTGACCAAAATACTACAAGTATTAATAATTTGGGACAGAAGGTGAACACTAATACAGAGACTATTGAGAAATTGTTACAGGAATCTGCTTTGACCCGAAAGACAGCTGAAGAAGCAAAGGACATAGCAACCGCTACTCAAGAGAAGATACCACTGATATATAGGCAACTCGAGGACCACGGGTTGACGTTGTCTATGATTGAATTGAAGGAGAAACAAAGAAATTTGAGAATCAGGGCTGTACCAGAACTTGAGAAAGATAATTTGACTGACTTTCTTACGCAGGAATTTGCAGATTTCTGGCAACAGGATTTGGGGAAGGAAGAATTTAAGATAGTGAGCGCATTCAGGCTTGGAAGAGGGGGAAAGAAGAACAAGGTGAGAGACTGTTTGATTACCCTTCGAACAAAAGAGGAGAGAGACAAAATCTTGAATCTGCACTTCCGAAAGACTTTGGAAATACATGAGTCAAGTGTGGAGATATTTAAGGACATTCCAAAACATCTCTTGGATTTAAGATCTAACTACGGAGACTTGGTTGTCCTGCTGAGAAGCAACAGAATCATCTTTAGGTGGGAATTTCCCCAAGGCCTGTCCTTTAAATATAAAGGAAGAAAGATAAAAATAAGATCAGTTGACGACAAAGATAGATTCTTGAAAGACCATGGAGAAGACTTGCAGAAAGAAGTGGAATCTGGAGAAGAGCCAAGAGCACTGGAAAGAGGAATATTAGATATAGCAAATTTATCTTTTGGATTGCATGGTTCAGAGAAAGTGACACCACCGACAGAACAAGAACAAACACTTGGTGCAGTTGGAGGTAAAGCAAAGTGATAACATCATGGCTCTGCAACTATTAAGTTAGAATTGTAATGGCCTCAATTCCCCTCGGAAGAGGAAAAGTGTTTTTCATTTGTTAAAAAAGGAACAATTGGACTTGATTTGCTTACAGGAAACACACGTGATAAGGCTACATAGGAAAGTATTGATTAACAAGAGATTGGGACAGGAGTTTATTTCATCTGACAAAGTTAAAAAAAGAGGAGTAGTGATTTATGCAAAGGAGAGACTATCACCGAAATTCATTTTTAAAGACAATCAAGGAAGATTTGTGGCAATTGAAATTCAAGTTCAAGGAGAGAAATTTTTGATAGTAGGAATTTATGCACCGAATGAGGGGAAATCTGAATTCTTTAAAAAGTTGCATGAGACCTTAATGGATTATTTGGATTACAATCTGATTTTGATGGGGGATATGAATGGAGTAGTATCTACAAATATGGATAAGGCACAAAGACAGGTAGTCACCAAGGATGGTAGACTACCAAAAACATTTTTTGAGATGACAGACAACTTGGACTTAGTTGATATTTGGAGAACAAAGAATCATTTGGGAAGAGAGGGAACTTTCTTTTCTGAAGCCAAGATGACATGGACTAGAATTGACCAAATATGGGTAACTAGAGGAATGGCACCAAAGATAAAGAAAGTGGAAATTTGACCAAAAAGCTGCTCCGACCATAATGCGGTAAGGATGGAGCTGAAACTAATCATCACGATTCTGGGAGCTGCAGTCCAACAAAATTGGGGAGTGGTGGGCACAGGCTCCCCATCCCTGCTCTGCTATGTCTCCAGTCATTTAGGTAAATGGAAAGGCCATAAATGATATCTTTTTCTCTTTTTCATGGATGCTTTTGCTGCGATTCCTGCATTGCAGGGGGTTGGACTAGAAGACCCTTGGGAACCTTCCAACTCTACCATTCTGTGATTCTTTATGAAGTGTGCTAGAACACACACACACACAGAGAGACACACAACACCCCAGAGCTGAATCCAGGTGGCCAGACCATTTGTCAGGGTGGTCTTTGGCATTAGTAGTTTCGGAGGTGAGTGAAGCACACCATGAAGCAGACTTTTGTTCCATCACACATCTCCAGTGAAAACTTTTCCCGGCTGGGTCCACTTCCTCCCACTTACACTGTCCATTATTATCCAGCCAAGAGGGACCACAGCTGGCCATAGCTAGAGATCTGTGCATGTACCTTCTCTTTCTACTTTGACTTCCTCCCATTTTGCTTCTGTCAACACCAGCAAAAACAATAGCAACCGGAAGCAGCTCCAGACTGACTGGTCTTTGGAAGCCCAGTGAATGAGGCTGCCTTCCTGGGATTTGTATTTTGGACGCTGGAGTTGAGAGGAGGATGATGATAACGACGACGACTTGCATTCCACCCATCAGCCTCGGTTGCCCCAGCCACTCTGGGTGATGCGAGAGTTGGAAGAACTCTGTGGCTCTGATCTGGATCCCTGGTTCTTCTAGAGCAGAGGTCAGCAAACTTTTTCAGCAGGGGGCCGCTCTACTGTCCCTCAGACCTTGCGGGGGGGCAGACTATTATTTCTTTTTGGGGGGAGAATGAATGAATTCCTATGCCCCACAAATAACCCAGAGATACATTTTAAATAAAAGCATACATTCTACTTATGTAAAAACATGCTGATTCCTGGACTGTCCACAGGCCGGATTTAGAAGGCCAGGCCTTAGTTTGCCTAGCCATGTTCTAGAGCCACAGGTCCCTCCCAAACTGGTGGATTCTTTGCTTGGTGTGTTCTACAGTGTGTCCACCCCTCCCCCCCCCAGCATTTGTGGTGTCTGGCAAGCTCCTTAAAAGAGGCTTTCCCATTTTTATTTCCTAAAGGGAATAATGTTCAGTCTGTTCTCTTGGGCATTTGATTTCCCTCTAACCTCAATGTTTACAATTACTCCCCCACCCTCAAAACCCACTATTTGTATCCTGGAACTCAGGAGAACACGTCATGCACCTGATGGTCCACTCAAAACTTGATCGGTAATAAATTTGTTAGCATGGTAAGATTACAAATTTATGAATCCTGCTACAACTTACACAATTCAGCAACTCAGGGTACAATTCTGTACATGTTTATTTGGGCATAAAACTCTGTTGAATTTAATGGAGTTTACTTTTGAGTAGATACGCATAGGATTGCACTGTGAGATAAATTTACCAGGCAATCATATCCTAATTTCGCCTGTGGGTGCAGGGGGAGCACAAGGAGAGGGAGAGGTGCACAATGGATCTTGTGCAGACTGGGAAGAGCAGTAATCTTAAAGAATCTGGAGCCATGCCTGAACTATTGTGTGTTGTGAGCAATTGATGCTCTGAATCTGAGCGTTGGTCATTTGTAGTCCAGATGTTCAGGGCGTGCCAAAGCCCTGCAAGAGAAAAGGCTTGCATGAGATATTTTCTTTTTTTGGCTTCCTGGTTCAGCACCACCATTGCTATTGGGAAACCCTTAAAAAGGATTTCTTGTCTCTGTTAATAGGTATAGTGCCAAATTTTCTCACTGTGGGCCAGCCGCTGACATGAATTCATTTAGAGTTCTAATGCTTATTTCTATGGCAGAAAGCCAGAAGTGCAGAGTTAGCTGAAAATCAGCAGGATTAATTCTTAAGGTGAGCAGCATTTTTGGGTGCACAGTAGAAGGCACCTTTATGCATTTGCACCTCAGGTGAGCAACCTGCAGTCTTGAGGCTGCATGTGGTCCCCACTTCATTTTATGCACCTAGTGCACCTGGAAGCTGCTCCAAACTCCCATCACAGCTCTTTGCTTCTTGTTCCTTTCCTCATTTCCACTGGCTTTTTCAAGAGCTTCCCTCCTCAAGCAATATTTTGTTTGATAACTGTACATGTATGTGGTGTTGCTTCCTTCAGATGTCAAGGAGATAAAGAACTGTTCAACTTTTAGAAAACATCTGAAAACAGCCCTGTATCAGGAAGTTTTAAATGTTTGATTCTTTATTAAGTTTTATATATTCTGTAAGCTGCCCAGAGTGGCAGGGAAACCCAGCTAGATGGGCAGGGTATAAATAAAATAATAAGAATAAGAATAAGAATAAGAATAAGAATAAGAATTATTATTATTATTATTATTATTATTATTATTATTATTATTATTATTATTAGTTTTTGAGCCATTTTTAAGGAAATTCGCCAAAATCGACACTTCCAACATGGGTTGCCCTATGTCTGGATCTTCCCGGACATTTAAGCAATTTCCGCCCAGACACTGTTTCTGATGGTCAAATCCTGGCTACGTCTGGGAAATTCCAAGTGTATGGCAGCCCTACTTTTCAAAAATGCAGGTTAGGAAAACTTCTTAGGTTGTAACCTCTTCAATCCAGTGGGACTTACTTCTGAGTAGACCTGTACAGTGGTACCCCGGGTTAAGTACGTAATTCGTTCCGGAGGTCCGTTCTTAACCTGAAACTGTTCTTAACCTGAAGCACCACTTTAGCTAATGGGGCCTCCTGCTGCCGCCGGGCCGCCGGAGCACAATTTCTGTTCTCATCCTGAAGCAAAGTTCTTAACCCGAGGTGCTATTTCTGGGTTAGCAGAGTCTGTAACCTGAAGCGTCTGTAACCCGAGGACCACTGTACAGGCTTCAGAACAGAAGTCTGAGACAGCCGTGGTGAAAATAGGAGCAGAGCAGCCTGGGTAAGTCTTTGGCTCCCCTGCCATTGACTCTGGCTTCACCCACTGCCTACTGGAGAACTTGTGTAATAAGGTGGCCTAGAGATCTAATAGGTTAATGAACAGAGATGCAGGGAGAAGCAGAATTCTGTTTTTTTAAACACTGAAATCCCCCAAAAAGGGGAAGAAGAAGAAGAAGAAGAAGAGTTTGGATTTGATATCCTGCCTTTCACTCCCTTTAAGGAGTCTCAAAGCGGCTAACAGTCTCCTTTCCCTTCCTCCCCCACAACAAACACTCTGTGAGGTGAGTGGGGCTGAGAGACTTCAAAGAAGTGTGACTGGCCCAAGGTCACCCAGCAGCTGCATGTGGAGGAGCGGAGACGCGAACCCGGTTCCCCAGATTACGAGACTACCGCTCTTAACCACTACACCACACTGGCTCTCCACACACTGGAGGGGATGGGGATAAAATAAAGGTGTATTGAGGAAAGGATGAGCAAACAGGGGCTGTCCTTGGTAAGTAGGAACAGCTGGAGTGTAAGAGAATCTCCTGGAGTACCATGGTGCCTCTCCTGCTTCCAGCATCAGTTGCTGCATTCATTAATGGCTTGTGGAAGCCATTGATTTCCTTGCCACTGGATGCTAATTAACAAAAAAAGAAATGGCTTTTTAATAAAGTGACTTTGATGAAGAAAAATAACCACCAAGTACCATATTTCCCTATGTTGTTGTTGCTGCTGTTATTTTCTGGAGGACAGAAATAATTAGGTCTGTGATTCTAAAGAGAAATGAAAGCTGTAATTAAGAGGTTTGTCTCTAAGCAAAGCTCCTGGTTTTCTTTTTCATTGAATCAACCCCTCTGTGGTTCTTCTCTGCTCACTGAGCAAAGTCCCCATCTCTTGCTATTGGAACTTGAAATTTGTCTGCTTTGCTGCTTGATTTGAGCATTACCCCACTGGCAAAGGCAGAGAATGATCCAGAACTCTGAGGAAATCATATGGATATGCAAAAACACAGGCAGAAATTCTTGTGCAACAGAAACCCCAAATTCCCACAAAGGGTTCTGGTCTGCTGATCACAGATATAATAAATCATGGACTTGCTGAAGTTCTGCTGCATTTGCTAATAGATAGCATCTTTGTCGGGGGTTGACATCCCATTAATCTTACTCTGGTTTCTCAACATAAAGGTTTCCTTTGGCTTTGCAGACCTGGCTCTGCTGCTAGTGTGGGCTTTCTATTGAAGGCTCCTCCTGTGCTTCTCTTGACCAGGTGTGGGGTTTGTGTGTTGCTCTGCCCCTCCAAGCACTAGTGAAATGGGCCATGAGTCAACTTTTGGAATCATCAGACTCCCGTGGTAAAGTCTTTCTTAGACCAGCCTTGGCCAAGCTGGACCCCTCCAAAACTTTTCGACTACAACTCCTATCAGCTGCAGCCAGCACAGATGTCATTTAGGGCTGGGCGATAACTGGTTTTCAATATTGCAATATTGAAACATTGTGTTAGATTGCAGTGTTTAGCTGGTGATATTGTGAGGTTTAGCTGCTGATAACATTGCAACATTTAGTTGGTGAGTTATCGTGATGTTTAGCTGTTGAGTTATTGCGATGTTGAAAACCAGATATCGCCGAGCCCTTACACACATTGTGATTTGCAATATATTGCCAGTTCAAATATTATGAAACAATTATCACGATGTGAACTTCAAACAGGTGTTGAACAATATATGAGTCTATTGCCCAGCCCTCCTGTCAATGGCCTTTCCTGGCTGTTCGCTCGTTGCTTCTTGGCGTGGTCTCTTGACCTGAACCCTGGCCAGGCTTCCACTTGACGACTCCTGAGGCACACTCAGGACCTGAACTAATGCAGAACAAGGGATGTGGCTTCTCTGAGGCACAGGCTGTAATTCGGGGGCCTTCTGGGGGCAGTGTCCCAGCAGTGGGCAGAGACCAAAGTGGGTGGAGTAATGGATGTGGCTCTTGCCTTTGCAAAATGGACTACCATCCATGCAAAAGACAGGCATTTACACACACACTTCTCTTGCCTCTTTCTAGGCAAGCAGGACACATTATCACAGTTCAGAGACACATGTCAGCCAGGCAAAAGTATTTGAGGACATGGAGCAGAACCAGCGGGAGCAGTGGTGGAGCTTCATGCTCCAGCACCGGGGGGCAGAGAGCAGGTGGGGGCAGGGCTGGCACGCGTCCTGGGGGCGGGGGGCGCTGCCTGCGGGGGCATGGCGCCCAGCGTGGGCAGGGGGCGATGCGCCCCCCCATAGCTGTCAACTTTCCCCTTTTCTTGCAAGGAATCCTATTCAGAATAAGGGAATTTCCCTTTTAAAAAGGGAAACGTTGACAGCTATGCTCCCCCCGCACTCCTCTTCCTCCGCCAGTGAGCAGGAGGTATGACCTGGCAGAGGAGGGGCATGTCCTGGGGACAGTCCTGCTGGCTGCATTTGGCCCCTGGTCCGTGGGATGCCCACCCTGCTGCTGAAAATGAACGTTTTGGGAAGCGGGAGCAAGAGCAAAGCGCCCCTTGATCCAACTTCAGGTGGGGAAGGGAGCAAGGTTCTTCTTGGCTCACAGACGTTAAGGATGCCATGACTTTCCAGGATTTGGGGTCATGGGCAACTGGGCTCCTGAACCAGCCCCATTAGGAAGCCTCTGACTGAGGTAAACTAGGTTAGCCAATTGACTCCTTAATTGTTTAACTGTCACTTGCCTCAGCGTTGTAGACGTTTCGGATTAAGGCCAAGCTGTGAATGGCATTGGTGCTGATAAGTCCCATTACCCTCCGGTGGAATTATCCTCAGTCTGGACGGTCCCACAGCCTCCCTATTATCTGCAGCCAGGAGGGGCTGAGGGGGGCGGAGGCCTCGCGGGGCCTGGGCCAGCCACCATGGGCAGCCATTAGGGGAGCTACAGTGGGGCCCAGAAAGCCTTTGGGTGGCTGCCACCCCCACAGCCAAAGAAAGCAAGGCCCACAGAAGCCCTTCGGCCGGCCGGCCGGGCTGGACCATAAATCTCTGGGGAACAAGGACTCTTTGCATTGCCAAGAGAGAAGTGATGTGTTGTCCCAGCCTCCAGTTGCTTTAAGAATTATTAATCTTTCCGGTAAGGTTTTATGTCTTCCTTTCCTTCCTTCCCCCTTTTCCTCCCAGCGAGTCATCCGATTTTCTGATACTATGCTTAAGGCTAACCTTTAAATGGTGTGTTATATTATTCTTTGTTGATGCTCCCCCCCCCCCGTCCCCTTCTTTCAGTCAATGTGCAAGTGTTGTATTTATTGCTGCATCTTTTTAAGCCTGTTTAAAATCGAGGCAGTTATTTTTAGCCGACTCCACATAGCTGTTAGCAGAAGCTGTGGGCATTCAGCGAGGATCATGGGTTCTTGTGCATTTTTTGGTGACTTGGAGAATTAATGCAAGATGTTCCAAGCATCTCTGGAGCCTGGGAGAAGGCAGAAAATAGAAAATGCCTGCAAGTGATCTCCATCAGGGTTTCTGATTTGTGTGGAGTCCCCCCCCCCTTTCCTTGCTAAAACAACCCAAAGTGTTGCTGTTTGTTGCTTTTTAAAAGTTTGACTGCTTTTGCATCAGCTTCTGCTGTGCTGTTCACTGTGGTTTTGGCCACAAGAAGAGCACATATGTGATTTTGCGGGCATGCCACAGCAGTGTGCTCAGCAGGGCGCAAATACATATTAGATTCAATATTATCAAAGATATAGTTAAAGCCAGTAAAATATACATTGCAATTTCATTGTTGTGTGCTATGAAAATTAAGGTGGGAAAAACTTCTTGAAATAGTTGAGCAGGTTCTGCGGAGCACTTTTATTGAGGGACTCATGCATGAAGTCTTCTGGAAAGGGTTGCTGCTGGGTGGGGAAGGGAGCCTCCGTCTCTGACTCGGCCACCACCATCCCTGCGGACACCACCTTGCCTTTTCAGGCCTCTGCAAGGGTCATGCTCCATGTGGTCCCAAACAGGCAGCAGGCAGGTTCCAGGGAAGGAAGGGAGGGTTGAGGGGCCAAAGGCATGCATAGTTAAAACCAGGCAGTGGACAAGGGTGAGAACAGCAGCCAAGGAGCATGAGTTAGGCAGATGGCATAACTGAGGTACAAGTTATGAGGCTGAGGTTTTATAGAGTCTGGTGGACAGGGAGGGATTGGCCCTTGTTTCCTGCTTGGCAGGGGGTTGGACTCGATGGCCCTTGTTGTCTCTTCCAACTCTATGATTCTATGAAAGTGGTCCTTAGCGGTTCCTGCACTATAGGGCTCTTGACGTCAGGGTCTGTGTCTCAGTTTCATCCTTCTGTGACCTTGGCTGTTCTCCATCCTTCTTCATCTTGCTCTGGGACAGAGCTTCCCACCTGGTGTGGTTCAATGTGTTGCTAATTTCTTAGAGGGATGTTGCATGGCAAAGATGCAGTTAAAGTATGGGAGTCCCATGTGGACATGGTCCCAAGGTATGAACTGAAAGCAGATGAGGCCACCACCTTGCTGAAGCTCAGCAAGACTCGGTCTGGTCGGTTCCTGCATAGGTGACCACCTGCGAACCCCATCTACGCCACTGTAAGAGGAGGCATCATTGCATGATAACAAATAACTGTCCCTATCTTAGCTGTTCTAGGAAGAAGTTTTATTTTCTTTGGATATATTTTTGCATACTCTTTGCCTATTACGTGTCTATTTCTTCTGTTTCTTGGGATTTATTATACAATATTAATATTATCATATTATTAATTAACTGATTGATTGATTGATCAATCAATCAATCAATCAATCAATTAGATGCCAAAATGGTTACTAAGTGGTTTAACAACTATAAAATCAATGGAAAATTAAAATACACAAAAGCAGTTACATATCCCAGCTTTGTTGTTGTTGATGAACTCAAGCTGGTGGGGGGGTTTTTCCCTCAGATATCCCCCATTAAGACCATGATGGCACCACCCGTGCTAAAGTACACCCAGATCGCTGGGTCATGTGCTTTGGAGCATCCCACAAGGTCCTCAGCACAAGCAGCGGCAGGGCTAGGAGAGGGTCTCCCTACGGTGCTGAATCTCCCGTGTTTTGTCCCAAGGCCCAGATCTCCTGCCCCTCCTCCACCACTTAAAAAAGCCCATCCAAAATCCTGTTTTTGAACTTTATTTACAAGGTAGCTGGGTTGCCTAATGGCAAATAAAGCCCCAAAAAGAAAACCAAGCGCTGATAGAAACAGCCAAAATTGCCCCCCCATGCTGTTTTAGTTGCTGTTTTGTTCATACTGTAGTGATTTATAGATTATAATTGTTTTATTGATGATTTGTTAATTATATTACATGATTTATACTGTATGTTCTATTATGTTATTGTTATTTATTGTTTGTAAGCCGCTTTGAGATTCTTTTGAATGAAAAGAGGCATAGAAATACAATAAGTCAAATAAAATCTGACGGTTGGCCTAAATTTGCCTCTTTACACATAAATTTGCACACGTTATGCAGATTTCTCTCCTAGAGCCTGTGCCTAGCAATGCCCTTGAGTCCAGGCCTGTGGGGTGGATTGGCAGGCCTCCGTCTGCGGACGCTGGGCTCTTCCCATCTTTATGGTCTTCCTGCAGCCTTCATGGCTGAATAGGAATTTGAACCGGGGTCTCCTCACTCTAAATATGTTACACTGTCCCAAGAGTGGGGGACCTTTTTCAGTCTAAGGGACACATTTTGTTCTGGGCAACCTTCCAGGGGCCACTTGACTGTGCTGGGTGGGGCCAGAGGCAAAAGTAGGTGAAGCAATGAAGGGAAATCTTACGTTTGTACAGTTGGCTAGTTTCTGCAAACACTCTCACTCCTCTCTAGGTCTTTGATCCAAGCAAGTTAAGAATCATTATCAGAAATTCAAGGGCACATTCCAGTCAGGCAAAAACACCCAAGTGGGGTGCATGGCCTGGGGGAGGCGAGGGCCAGATAGAGAGGCCTGAGGTTGTCTATCCCCTGCTTTTCCTTAATAAAATAGCAAGTGCCCCTTTTCCGGCCTAATTTTTGGTTGTTTTGATGTTTCCCCTGGTGTCTTGGCAATCTCTTATGTATTTCAGTCACGTTGAAAAAGCTGTGTAAGCTTTCTTACTAGAGGGTACGTCTTTAATATTTGTGTTATCCGTGCATAATGCAAGTTGACAGGGTCTATATTCGAGGGGGGCAAGTCACATGAAGTGTGGATCCAAGGGTTTTCATTTTGTCAGGCAGAGGACAGGTTAGAAGTGCTGTATGAAGAAGCATATGAAGTTTCAGCTAACTCAGATTCAGCTAGTTGCTAGAGGCAGCAGGGTGGCAGCTGGCGTTGCTGGTTCTGAACCGGGTGGCAAAGGAGTGATCTTTCCTCAGAAGGAGCACCTTTCCTAGGAGGTAATGCAAAAGCATTTGGGGGCCTTTTCAGTTAGGGATAAAGGACAACTATTGGGGAGAATGCCACCCCTTTACATCCATTTCACTTGTGGGCAGGTCTCAGTCATTCCTTAGGTCTACACTGGGATGTCCATAACCAAATGAGCTTTTACTGGAGCCACATCTATTGCTCAAGGAGCTGTCCAACGTTCTGGAGGCCTTTCCACACCTGGGTCTCTGTTTGCTCATTACCCACTTGCTGCACCACATAATCCCAACGATTCAGGATGTGCAACAGGTTTCCACTTGCTGCCAGTCAGCTCCACAATCGTTATGAAGTCTTGCCCGATGTCCACAGAGTGTTTCTCTTCCACCTTTTCACTGGGTGAGCTCATATTCCCCATGTTCCTGGGCTCAACATTTTTACTGTGTTTGGAAGGAACGCACATGCTTTCAAATGCAGTATGCAATAATGCAGCCAGAAGCAGTGGCTTTGTAATCAAATCTGCTAGAATGAGAGCACATCTTTCTCTCCTCTCAGGACCAGCCCTACTGTGTTACAAGGTAACTGCCTCTGGCAGCAGATCCTGCAAGTGGGGAGCAGTGGCGAGCTGTTTGAGGTCAGCAGTGTGGGGGTGTTGTGTCACCTGCCCATAAGGCAGCCTGTGGGAATATGCTCTCTTACCTCCATGTAGAAGTTAGATTCACCTGCCAGCCTGGGTCGCTTCTGTCCATGGAAAGAGAGCGGGAGCCATGTTTCCCCTTCTTATTGGACAGCAAAATGTTTTGAGCTGGCCCTGCATTGTCTCTGGTCCCATGCAAGGAAAAAATTCCAGGTGAGAACTAGTGGAGTTGTAATATCCTAGCCTTTGTGGAAGGGCTTTAGCTCAGCAGCAAAGCATCTGCTTTGCATGCAGGAGCTCCCAGGCTCAGTCCTCCAGCACCCCCAGCTGTACTGCTTGGATCCTGCTTATGGGCTTTGCATCCTATTGAGAACAACCGGCTGGATCTCAGGGTCTGAAACTCTGGAGAGCTGCTGCCAGTCATAGAATCATAGAATCATAGAGTTGGAAGAGACCACAAGGGCCATCGAGTCCAACCCCCTGCCAAGCAGGAAACACCATCAGAGCACTCCTGACATATGGTTGTCAAGCCTCTGCTTAAATACCTCCAAAGGAGGAGACTCCACCACACTCCTTGGCAGCAAATTCCACTGTCAAACAGCTCTTACTGTCAGGAAGTTCTTCCTAATGTTTAGGTGGAATCTTCTTTCTTGTAGTTTGGATCCATTGCTCCGTGTCCGCTTCTCTGGAGCAGCAGAAAACAACCTTTCTCCCTCCTCTATGTGACATCCTTTTATATATTTGAACATGGCTATCATATCACCCCTTAACCTCCTCTTCTCCAGGCTAAACATGCCCAGCTCCCTTAGCCGTTCCTCATAAGGCATCGTTTCCAGGCCTTTGACCATTTTGGTTGCCCTCCTCTGGACACGTTCCAGTTTGTCAGTGTCCTTCTTGAATTGTGGTGCCCAGAACTGGACACAGTACTCCAGGTGAGGTCTGACCAGAGCAGAATACAGTGGCACTATTACTTCCCTTGATCTAGATGCTATGCTCCTATTGATGCAGCCCAGAACTGCATTGGCTTTTTTAGCTGCTGCGTCACACTGTTGGCTCATGTCAAGTTTGTGGTCAACCAAGACTCCTAGATCCTTTTCACATGTACTGCTCTCAAGCCAGGTGTCACCCATCTTGTATTTGTGCCTCTCATTCTTTTTTGCCCAAGTGCAATACTTTACATTTCTCCCTGTTAAAATTCATCTTGTTTGTTTTGGCCCAGTTCTCTAATCTGTCAAGGTCGTTTTGAAGTGTGATTCTGTCCTCTGGGGTGTTAGCCACCCCTCCCAGTTTGGTGTCATCTGCAAATTTGATCAGGATGCCCTTGAGTCCATCACCCAAGTCGTTGATAAAGATGTTGAATAAGACCGGGCCCAAGACAGAACCCTGTGGCACCCCACTAGTCACTCTTCTCCTGGATGAAGAGGAACCATTGATGAGCACCCTTTGGGTTCGGTCAGTCAGCCAGTTACAAATCCACTGAGTGGTAGCATAGTCAAGACTGCATTTTACCAGCTTCTTTACAAGAATATCATGGGGCACCTTGTCAAATGCCTTGCTGAAATCAAGGTAGGCTACATCCACTGCGTTCCCTTCATCTACCAGGCTTGTAATTCTGTCAAAAAACGAGATCAGGTTAGTCTGACATGACTTATTTTTCAGAAATCCATGCTGACTATTGGTGATGACAGCATTCCTTTCTAGGTGCTCACAGACTGTTTGCTTAATGATCTGCTCCAGAATCATCCCTGGTATTGATGTCAGACTGACTGGGCGGTAATTATTTGGGTCCTCTCTTTCCCCCTTTTTGAAAATAGGGACAACATTTGCCCTCCTCCAGTCTGCCGGGACTTCGCCCCAGGAATTCTCAAAGATGACTGCCAGTGGTTCTGAGATCACATCTGCCAGTTATTCTGGGCTGTGTTTCCTTTGCTGAATCATTTGCTCCAAATTCTTCAGGTCGGGCATTGTTTTCTTTATCGGAGAAGACTGAGGCAAAGAAGGCATTGAGGAGTTCAGCCCTTTCTGTGTCCCCTGTTTGCATTTCACCATCTTCTCCTCTGAGTGACCCCACTGTTTCTTTGTTCTTCCTTTTGCTACGAACATACCCATAAAAGCCTTTTTTGTTGCTTTTAACCTCTCTAGCAAGCCTGAGTTCATTCTGTGCTTTAGCTTTTCTGACTTTGTGTCTACACGTGCTGGCTATTTGTTTGAATTCCTCTTTGGTGGTTTCCCCCCTTTTCCATTTTTTGTACACATCCTTTTTTAATCTTAACTCAGTTAAAAGTTCTTTAGATAGCCACCCTGGCTTCTTTAGGCACCTTCCATGTTTCCGTCTCATTGGTATTGCCTGAAGTTGTGCTTTTACTATCTCCCTCAGTATTGTGGACAATACTGAACAAGAGAGACCATTGGTCTGAATCAGTTAGGAAACTTCCATGATCCTTTGCATGCAGAAAAATGTCAGATTTGGACAGTTTCTGAAAATCCCACTCCCCACCCTCAGTCAGCCCCAGCCACGCTCAGCATGTGCCACAGTGTCCCCAGCATATGAACCCTTGTCGTTTTGTTTGCAAGTATCTGCTCTCTCAGGGAGCAGCTAGTAGAAGCAGCAACATGATTATTTTTCTGCATTAAGTGTCTTCTAGGATTTGGCAAGTTATTTCCTGATCTGAACTGTTGTATCTTAGGAGCAAAACCCGTGGTGAAAGCTGGAACAATTGTAAATCGGTTCTGCTTTGACACATGGGGCAGGTCCAGGAAAGGGGGAGATTTTGACCCTCCTGACCCGAGTACATTTCCATTCTGTTGCAGAGATAGGAAGGCAGCCTGCCTTGGAAAGTCACTGGACTTTTACATTATCATTTCAATGCAGTTAGCTGGAGGGGAAGGGCTACCTTTGTTCTCCATGCCTGGTTGTACAAACAGTCCCTAAAAAAGGAAGTAATATATTCAGCTGACAAACTAGGATAAGAGCAGCTCAGAAATGGAGAGGGGATATTAGAACCAAGGGACTGAGGCAGTTATTGCTAAGGGGTGTGTGTTTAAAGACCTAATCTGAGTGGATATATACCAGGTTGCCTTTCCCACAAAGTCCTGAATCATAACCGTACAGAAGAAGGTAAGAAGAATCTGCTGGATCAGGCCAGCATCCCGTTCTCACTGCAGCCAGTCAGATGCCTGTGGGAAGCTTGCAAGCTGGCCCTCCGCACAAGAGCCCTCTCCTCACCTGCACTTCCCAACAACAGGTATTCAAAAAAGTTGGGTGCCTCTGGCAGTGGAGGTAGAACAGAGCCATTCTGGCCAGGCTGCATGCCTGTATCACTTTAGGCAATTGGTCAAAAAGTGGGTGCTTAAAAGAGCCTTTGGCTGATACCCTCCCCCTTTAACTTTCATGTTTTAGTTTTGCAATGGCTGTTCTTGAATGGGCCACTACAGTTTGGGGGTTTGGTGCAAACTTTTTCATCTTAATGGGGAATGTTATTTATATAGGTTTTTTATGCCTGTCATCTTTAGCCACCTTCCATTTTGTTTGAAAACTAGGCAGGGTCTGAAGTGATCCTCTAGGCATAAAGGCAGTATATTGCTGAAAACTTGTTCCTGGGGAGCAAGACTGGGGGGCAGGCTGTTTCCTTCACGCCCTTCTCTTTGGGCTTCCTGGAATCATCTAATTAGCCGGCATAGGAGGCAAGACACAGCTGTATCTGTTAAGGATCTCATCTCAAGCTTGGAAGTCCTCAATAGGTGCAAAGACTTGAGTGAGAAATCTGCAAATTCCTTGCTGCCTATCAGCAGCACATAAAACACACAAAATAAAAAAAATTCCTTCCAGTAGCACCTTAAAGACCAACTAAGTTAGTTCTTGGTATGAGCTTTCGTGTGCATGCACACTTCTTCAGATACGTGCATGCACACGAAAGCTCATACCAAGAACTAACTTAGTTGGTCTTTAAGGTGCTACTGGAAGGAATTTTTTTATTTTGACTATGGCAGACCAACACGGCTACCTATCTGTAAATAAAACACACAAGTCCAGCTAATTAAAAAGGATGGTTTATTGCCAAGAATAAACATAACAGCCCGAGCAGCCTCCATCACAGCCTGCGATGACTCAACTGGGGCCTGGTTTCCCTTTCTCTTCCTATGGAAAAAACAACAGAAATACGTCCTCTTTCTGCACTGCTTCCTCTCTCTATCTTGTAACCCACCTCTTACTGGTTCAGGCGCTCTCTCTGACAGGCTGTTACTGTGTCTCTCTCACTCTGTCGCTTGAACCTTCAACTAATTCCTGTCTGCTTGTTTCTCTGGCAACCTGCATATCATTCTCTTCCTTCCCTCTGTCTCCAACTTCTGCTGGCATTTGCTCTTCGGACAGTGGCAGATTATGAGATGTAGGTTCTTCAATCCTGACATCATCCCCTCCTCTAGGGGTCTCCTCCGGCTCCCCCTGCTCTTCCTCCTCCCCATAAGGGGTGCTATGGGGACCTCCCCACCATTCCCCTTCACTCTCTTCCCAGTAAGTGCTCCCCTGTGGATTCTCCTCTGTTTCCATTCCCCATTCTGCCTCACTCTCTTCATCTTCATCCTCATCCTCATCCTCATACTCCTCCACCCACCCTCTGGGTTTGGGTTTACTGGGGTAACTGCTGTGGAACTCTCTCTGCAACCTCGGGGCATGTATGTTCCCGGAATCCTCCCAAGAATTCTCCTCTTCCCCATACCCCTTCCAGGACACTAGGCACTGCGGTCCCTTCCCCCTCCAGCGAGAGTCCAGCAATTACACCACCTTGTATTCAGGCTCCCCCTCCACCATGACCTGTGGAACTCTGGGTGTATCTCCATGGATGTGGGTAGTCAGAGCTTGAACGACACAGGGTTGATTTGTTCCACCACTTTGAATGGGCCCACTCTGTGGGGATCCAACTTGCAACACTTCCCTTTACTAGGCAAGTCTTTTGTGCACAACCACACTTGGTCCCCCACCCTTATCTCCTTGCCAGTTTATCTGTGCTTATCAGCATCCCTCTTGTATTGTGCCTTTGCTCTTTCTAGGTGGTCTCTCAACAAGCTGTTGTAGCACAGCCATTTCCTCTGCAAATTGTTCTGCGGCTGGCACTGCAAGGTTGTCTTCCTGCCCTGGAAACCCTCGTGGGTGTCACCCTTGACAGGCAAAGAATGGGGTCTGTTGTGTAGATGAGTGTATCGCATTGTTGTACGCAAACTCGGCAAGCGCCAACTTCTCCACCCAGTCATCTTGCTGATAATTCATGTAGCAGTGTAGGTACTGTTGTAAGGTGGCGTTCGTTCTCTCTGACTCTCTGTTCGTCTGCGGGTGCCTAGCAGACGAAAGACATACTTCTACCTTCAGTAGTTGCATCAGTTTCCTCCAGAACTGGGAGGTAAAATGTGTTCCCCTGTCTGATATGACTTTTCATGGCAACCCATGCAGCTTGAACACGTGCTCTATGAAGAGCTGAGCCATCTCCGGTGTCGAAGGCAGTTTCTTGCAGGGCACGAAGTGCATCATCTTAGAGAACAGGTCTCCCACTACCCATATAACGGTCTGTTTCCATGACTCCAGTAGGTTGGTAATAAAGTCCATCCCTATTGCTTCCCATGGCCCTTGGGGAGTGGGAAGTGGTTGAAGCAACCCTGCTGGTGATTCCCAGGGCTATTTGCTCGCTGACAAACCTCGCACGCCTTGACATAGTCCTTGATTTCTGCCTGCATTTTGGGCCACCAAAATTTCTGTGTCAATCACTGTTCTGTCTTAAATTGTCCGAAATGTCCCGTCGTAGGGCTGCCATGGCATTGCCTCAGGACTTTGGCGTGAAGCTCCCCTTCTGGGACGTACAGCGCTTCTCCTTTGTACAGAAATCCTTCTCTTTCTGTGAAGCCTTCTGCGTCGCTCCCCCCCCCCCCGTATCGCCTCTCTCTTCTTCCTAGCAAACTCACCCTCTGCCATCTGCTCCTGGAATTCGGACATCTCAGCTGCTGTAACTGAAGCGAGTTGTAGTTGTTCTGGCTTGAGGATATGTCTCTGTACTGGTGCCGTCTCTGCCTCCTGATACTCCGGCTTCCTGGACAGGGCACCCGCCCTTTGGTTCTGCAACCCCGATACGTACTGTACTCGAAAGTCAAACCTCGCAAAGAATGGTGCCCACCTTATCTCCCGCTGGTTCAGGTGCCTTGCCGTCTGCCAGTATTCCAGATTCTTATGAACAGTGCGCACCTCCACTTCTTGCCGGGCCTCCTCTAGGAAATGGTGCCATGTTTGCAGAGCGTCCTTAATGGCCAGCAGTTCCCGTTCCCAAATGGTGTAGTTCTGTTCTGACAGATTTAGTCTGCGAGAGTGGAACGTGCACGGCCTCAAGTTCCCGTTCTCATCTGCTTGGAACAACACCGCTTCCAGAGCCTTATCCGAGGCGTCTGTCTCGACTACCATTGGCTGGTGCGGGTCTGGATGAGCCAAATGCTCTTCTGATGCGAACATGGTCTTGAGCCTCTTGGAAGCTCTCTGAGCTTCTTCTGTCCTCCAGAAAGGCCTTTTGCCCTTCAAACAGTACGTTAGTGGTGCTGTTAATCCAGAGTACCTGGGTATAAACTTGCGGTAGCAGTTCGCAAATCCGAAGAACCTTTGTACATCTTTCCTGGTTCTGGGCTCTTGCCACGATACCACAGCCTGCACCTTGGTGGGATCCATGTGTACTCCCTCCAGTGTGATGCAGTAGCCCAGGAACTCCACCTCAGTCATGTGAAACTGACATTTCTCCAACTTGGCATAGAGCTGGTTCTCTCTCAGCTGCTGTAGCACTTCCTTCACATGTTCTACGTGCTCCTCAGGGTTTGTCTAAGTATATCAAGAGATCATCAAGATAACACAGTACCATAGAGTCTAGCAATCCTGCCAACATGTGACTGATGAATGCCTGGAATGTCGCAGTGCCCGACTGTAGTCCAAACAGCATGACTAAGTACTCAAAGCTGCCGTATCTGGTGCAGAAGGTAGTCATCCACTCCTCACCCTCTCACACCTATATCAGGTTGTACGTCCCCCTCAAGTGCAGCTTGGTAAAGACCTTTGCCGACCTCAATCTCTCAACCAGATCCACTATGCGTGGGAGGGGGTATTGGTTGGGTATCATCACCTTGTTCAGAAGCCTGTAGTCATTGCAAAGCCTCAGTTCTGCTGAGTCTTTCTTTTTCACGAACAGCACAGGTGCGCCTCCTGGAGCCTTCAACGGGCAAATGAAACCGCGTTCTAGATTTTTGTCCAAAAACTCTCTTAACGCAGTCAACTCCACCTCAGACGACTAGTGGGTAGCTGGGTCCCTGGTAGTAAGTCAATCTTGCAATCATTAGGCCTGTGCGGGGGTAACCTATCGGCTTCCTTCTCACAAAACATGTCCCTGACAGCCTTATACTGCACAGGTAACTGTCCTTCCTCTCCCGTGAGAGGCCCACAGACCTTGGCCCCAATGGCCTTGCCGGTCTCTGGCATCCTCACCCCTAAGCAATACACCAATGAGAATGTCATTGACCTCTGCACCCACAAGATCATGGGGTCGTGCTTGAACCTTCACCTAATTCCTGTCTGCTTGTTTCTCTGACAACCTGCCTATCATTCTTTTCCTCCCCCCTGTCTCCAACTTCTGCTGTCATTTGTTCTTCGAACAGTGGCAGATTATGAGATGTAGGTTCTTCAATCCTGACACTACCTTGTTTTGGTCCAGCTTCAGGAGCGAGCATCCTTCTCTTAGCTTCCCCTCTCAACCACACTGTATGCTTGACTTTTCACCTGCCCCCCCCCCCAAATCAGACATCCTAACTTCTGACTCAGTTGTGATTAGATCAAGGAGATATAGTTGTTTTACTCCTGCAGAACAAAAAGCACAGACCAATTAAGTTGAGAGAAGGTATTTTATTGGACCAATGTCTTGTTATTGGGTGGGGGGGCAGAGAGAGAGGTGACCTTTTGAGTCAAAGTTATTGCCAGGCATAGCCTTTTTTTAGGAGGAGGAGGAGGAGGAGGAGGAGGAGGAGGAGGAGGAGGAGGGGAAAGATTGAATTGAGGTGAGTTTCTATTCTGAATCACTTTTCTGCCTTGAAAAGTGATGCCTGAGTGAAAAGGAAGTGGGTGTTTCTTAATGACTGCAGGTGGCCTCTTGTGTTGATCCCTTATGTGTTTTGTGTCTCTGCACACATCTTTTTCTTCTTCTTTGGCGATCCGTCGTAGTCGAGTAAGATTGTCTTCCATGTACATGGTCTTAACAGTGAGTCCATAAGTGACTGTTGGAGGCCAATTCTGGATCCACACGTCCTTCCACAGTGGGGGGTCATAGGTTTCCAAGCGGGAGTTGATCATGGTGAGGGTTTGCCAAGCGTGCCTTCCTCTTAGCACATTTCTCCCTTTCGTCCTGAGTTCAAGTGTCTTCAAAGCCCATGACACCTTTGATAAAGGCTGTTTTCCAACTGGAGCGCTCGCAGGCCAGTATTTCCCAGTTGTCAGTGTTTAGCCTACATTTTTCAAGATTTGAGAGAGTCTTTAAACCTCTTTTGTTGAGCACCAGCATTACGCTTTCCATTTTTAAGTTCGGAATAGAGTAGATGATAATCAGGCATCCGAACAACATGACCAGTCCAACGAAGTTGATGTTGAAGAATCATTGCTTCAACGCTGGTGATATTTGCTTCTTCCAGTATACTGGCATTAGTTCGCCTGTCTTCCCAAGTGATATGTAGAATTTTTTTGAGACACCATTGATGGAATCTTTCAAGGTGTGGGAGGTAGCGTTTATAAGTAGTCCATGTTTCACAAGCGTACAGTAAAGTTGCTTTGTACAAATAGCTTTGTAAACAAGCATCTTGGTTTCCCTGCAAATGTCCCGGTCCTCAAACACTCTGCCCTTCAATCGGGAGAAAGCTGCACTCACAGAGCTCAGGCGATGTTAGATTTCGGCATCAATGTTAGGCCCTTGTGGAAAGATAACTGCCCAGGTAGGAGAAGTGCTGGACACTTTCCAGCACTACAGCATTGAGTTGGATTTGTAGTGCTGCAGAAGGGTTGTTTTGTGCTTGTTGGTGCAGCACTTTGGTTTTTTGGATGTTGAGCGATAGGCCAAGCTTTTTGTAAGCTTCTGCAAATATATTTCGGTTGGTTTGGAGGTCCTCCAGACCTCTGCATACATACACCCCCCCCCCAAAGCCTCGTAATTTAGGATCAGCCAATAGCCATGGTACAGTGAGCTGGCAAAGAGTTAGCATGTTGAAATTAGGCTGCCGAAACCTAGGTCCAGATCCCTGATCAGCCCTGTGAAATCCCATGCATAGTTTCCTAGGAGTAAACTCAATTGACCTCTGATGCTTCCTTCTGGCTGCATGGACTCAATTTCTTAAAAAACTCTGGGCTTTTTTAAAAAAGATCTTCAGCCAGCAGAGATGCAGCCTTTGGCTTTTAATTAGAAATGCAAACAATCTTACAAAGAACTTTTATCACTTAAACTGTTAGTAGGACCCCATCCAAAGAAAGGAAAGATGCATCCAGCCACTGGATTATTTTTCTCATTATCTGACTTGCTCTTTGAAAGCCTTCCCCAGCCTGGTGCCTTGCAGTTGTTTTGGGCTGCAACTCCCACCATCCCTGACCATTGGGCAAGCTGGCTGGGGCTGATGGGATTTGGAGGAGTCCAGCTCCAACCGGAAGCCACAGATCCCCAGCCCGGGCCCACTTGGACAGACAGGGGATATCAGGCAGGACTTTTTTCTGTCATCTGCTGTCTGAAATATTTTCAACTGGAGATGCTGGGGGTTGAACCTGGGAAGGTTTACCACCCACAGGCTCCGCCTCTGATCCCTGGCTCCTCAGGTTCATGTCAGGAGATGTGGAGAGAAGAACATCAGAAGAGACCTGGTGAATCAGACCAAAAGTCTACATAGTCCAACAGCTTTTTACGCACAATGGCTACCCAGTGCCGGCCCAAGACATTTTGCCACTTGAGGCAAAACAGAAAATTGGGGGGGGGGGCAGTGCCACTGCCGCCTTCTCTGCCGCTGCTCCCGTCTCTTCCTCCACTGGAGGCAAATGGAGGCAGCCTGTGTTTGCCCTGGTATACTGAAGGAGCAGGGGGGAAAGAAGGAGGCCAGAGAGAAGAGGGGGTGGCCATGGGTGATGAACACAGGAGACAGTGAGCTGCAAGCTCCTCGAGGGCCCAGATCTGCTACCCCTCTTCCTGCCTCCTGAGGTAACAACTTCACCAAGACGAATGTGTGGACAAGCCCTGGGCCTACCAGATGCATCCTGGAAGCCCATAAGCAGAACATGAAGGTAACAGCCTTCCCTTGTCATTCAGAAGTAGACTGCCTCTGCACATGGGGGTTCCACTTCACTATTCTGGATAATAGTCACTGAGTGACATTCCAGGCAGGGTTGAATCTTCTTTGCCAGGGGTATTGCTAGGTTCTTAAAAGATACGGAGGACAGGCTCATAGACAGAAATTTATATAATATTCGCACTTGTACAGATGCAAATTCAGAATTTAAATGTCACAGAAGGCAAAATAACTAATTCCCATCAAAATACATTCTTCAATTAACTCCGTCCCAGATCACACCAAACCAGTTCATTTACCCCCATTTGATTTTCCAGCGGATCCTACTTCAAGTGAATTTGATTCCCTTTCAGTTATCCACATTCATTACCTCCAAAATTATCTCCAGGTAAGGTCATTGTAAATGAACTGATTTCCCGCAAATTAATATTCTAACCAGTTCAGTATCTCACATTACGTATTTTGAGAAACACCCAAGGCAGTTAGAAAAAGGGCTGAGACTTGGCCCCATGACCTGACTCCTTTCAGTTCCCCCTACTTCAGAGTCTGCTGTATTTATTTGATATTGGGGTGAAACTGAGCTGCACACGAAACCTGTTTTCAGTTTCAGGGGAGGCAGAGGCTGCTCCTGTTTTAGCTGGTGGAAACCAAGTAGGTTTTGAGCCAGAAATCCCCAACGATGGCTGTGTTGCCGAGAGGAAGGAAGAGAATTCCCTGCTGGAGGAGGCAATGTGGGTGAAAAGATACAACACTTTCTAAGAATGTTGACGTATTAAGTTCAGCCATGACATTTGACTTGCCAGCCTGAGAGCTTGTCATTTGTTTGTTTGTTTGTTTACCCCTCCCCATCTCTCCAGCGTTCATTCAATATAGAGTGCCAGGGCGGCAGTTTTAGTAATCAGGCTTCCCACACACATTCCTCATAATGGGGCATGTGGGAGGTTCATCTAATCAAAGAGGAATGTTGCTGTCTGGCCTTGGGAGAAGAGTTATATGTAAACAAGGAAGGCTTATCTCCTGAAATGGCAAACGTTCAGGATGTGTTTCCAATGGGTGCCTTTCCTGGAGTCTTAAAATACAGCTCTTTAAGTTTGTATTTTGAGGAGCAGGTCAGTGTATACAGATTTTCCCCACCTAGGAAGGGAAGGAATGAGCATGAAAAGAGGAATGAAGAAAGGGTCCATCAAACCAAGTCACAAACTGATACTCAGAAAAGAGTTTTATAGCTCTCCATACATTTATTTTGGCACATTGTGCCATAATAGAATTGCTGCAATAAGATACGGAATTTAGGTTGTGCATGTAAGAAATACGATTGGGAATATCCCACAGTACAACCATTTTCTATTTTTCTGCATATCTGTTTGAGGGGCTTTGCCTCGTTTATCGGTCCTTCCCACTCCCTCCAATTTTCTCAATGTTCACATGTCAAACAGAAATATTTTAAGAGCCAAACTAGGTGCTTACGCTGTGGGGTTTTCTTTAGTCTGGTTGATTTAGCTCGGTAGAATTTATCGCTTTGGCTTTCTGTGGTAATTGATTGTAGCTGCAATGTTTTGCGCTTTAGAGCTCTGCTTTGGGATGGTGGTTTGTTTTCACAGTTGCATTATTTGTTCCTACGTTATTCTTCTTTTATTGGGATTGGGATTCCCCCCCCCATCTGCTTTATTTTCTGCTGTCACTCAGATATCCATTACTCTTTGGGTGACCAATAAATTAAATTAATACAGAAGCAAACAAAAATTTGATAGGGAGGCTTTGTGCTTTCATTCCTATATCTTCCCTGTTTCTTTTCTTCTATTTTATTTGTGAAAATCTTTGAACATTTCAGAGCAACATGCAAGAATCTAAAACATCAGCGTGCAATAAATCAGTATACAAATTTGGTTCAACTGTTCATGTAAATTAACGGTCTGCATGGCCGAGATCCATCATCTTCAGCAGGCACCAAAAACCTATTATAGTTGACAGCTAGAAAGTGGAGGGGGTGCCTCAGTCCCCCGGGAGTCCTGCTTATGGGCTTCCCATAATGGGCATCTGTTTGGCCACTGTGGGAACAGGATGCTGGACTAGATTTGGTCTATCCCAGGTTTCCGCAGCCTCGGCCCTCCAGATGTTTTGAGACTACAATTCCCATCATCCCTGACCACTGGTCCTGCTAGCTAGGGATCATGGGAGTTGTAGGCCAAAAACATCTGGAGGGCCGAGGTTGAGGAAGCCTGGTCTATCCATTGGCTCCTCTCAAGCAGGAAGTACAGTGGTACCTTAGGTTAAGTAGTTAATTCATTCTGGAGGTCCGTTCTTAACCTGAAACTGTTCTTAACCTGAAACACCACTTTAGCTAATGGGGCCTCCCGCTGCTGCCACGCCGCTGGAGCATGATTTCTGTTCTCATCCTGAAGCAAAGTTCTTAACCCGAGGTACTATTTCTGGGTTAGCGGAGTCTGTAACCTGAAGCGTATGTAACCTGAAGTGTCTGTAACACGAGGTACCACTGTATTATTGTTATTATAGTTATATTTGTACCCTGCCCATCAGACTGCTTTGCCCCAGCCATTCTGGGTGGCTTCCAAAGCATATTGCAAGAGAGCTTCCTCTTCCACCAGAGCCTTGCTGGAGCAGCAAGGGTCTTCCTGAGCCTCTGGCATGTGTCTCTGCCCTTGGTTGTTCTTTGTGCCTGCTTGCTCCTAGCTGGCTTCTCAGACTTCCTGCTGGTTGGGTCTTGGAGTCGGACTTGTGGTTTGGCTGCGGCTGCTGCTCTGTTCTATGGCTCCTGGCTCTCCACTACTTGCTTTGCATGGACCAGCCCTGACTTTGCACCTGTTCTATGCCTCCTTCACCACACATGTGCACATTGAATTGTAGATAACCAGAGTCACTATAGAACCATGCGCTTGTTTTTTCTTTAAGGGCCACAAGGGCCTGTTATTTTTGTTGCCACTGTAGAATCAGTTATACAGGTGAGGACTGAATTACACATGGTCTGAGGCAGGGATGCCCTCTGCCCCGTCACCAAAGGGCCCCCTTGGTGATACATTTTATTATTTTAGCATCCGCTGCTTTGAGACTGTGCAACCTTTCATCACACACCAAAAAGCTTGAGGACATGTCTGCTCCAACTCTAGCGCCTGGGCTGCTGTCTTGCTCTGTTGAACCTCTCTGTTCCACAGTGAGCCCTTGGGGATTTTTGTATCAAGCCTGATTTAAAAACATTTTGAGGTTGCCATGAATTATATATGGTGGTTCTCATACCTTAGGGAATTCCCTTGTTCCAGGGGAGCACAATGCTGCCTTTCAACCAAACTTATGCCTGGCCTCTGCAGGAGAATTTTTGAAATGGGGGAGCAACCTCAGATGGAGGGGGACTCACTTGGCTCACTCTTGCTGAAACCTCATGAAATCACATTGCCCTATAGTAATTTTTAGTTGGTGTTTGTTCCTTGTCTTATAGATATCACACCTCATAGATATCACCCCCTGATCTAGGGAACCATCAGGCTAACAAAAGAGAAGAGGAGCAGAACAGCCTTAAAGTTGTGGTAGCCCTTTTTGTGGGGCAGAGCAGTGACATGGATTGGGGGGGGGGAGACAGGAGTCGCTCTATGGGGCACACCATACTTGCCTAGCATTTCTTACTACTACCCACATTTCCTCCTTTGATTGCAACCTGGAAGTGCAAATCAAGGTGCCAAGAGATAATGGCCACTGGCCTAAATAGCCATTCATTGATTCAGCCCACCTCCAATATCAGAAGTGCACTAGTTGGGGTGGGAGGGAAGCCCGTCTTTGGGATCAGCAAAAGGAAGTCCCTCCTTCCCCCTCCTTGACTCCTCACAACAACCCTGTGAGGAGGGTTAGCCTGAGAGGCAGTGACTGGTCCAAGGTCATGCAGTGAGCGGGGTTTTGAACCCTGATCTCGCAGGTCCTCGTTCAACACTCTAACCATTACACTACCACTGGCTCTCAGAAACTCCAAAGTGGTTGTCTTAAGAGAGGTCCATACAACTTGGGACCCACCAAGCCGAGTGTTGCCTACAAGCTGTTTTTCCAGTGCTGAAATCCCCCACCCCCATTTCTCGGGAAAACTAAGGGCCTGCTGGAGTCCTGTTGTAAATGGCAGATGGATCACTTTTGATTCCCTTGCACAGGCCTGGCTTAACATCTCTCAGTAATCTTCCAAGTGCCCCCGCTCCCTCTGCCCCAAGGCTAGGATAGAATAATATTGCTGCTTTGAGATCTCAAAACGGCTGGAATGTATTTAGGGAAGCAGACTCCAGGGGGCTTCTCTTTCCGGCCAAGAACGTTGGCTCCACCTGAAACCATAGCACCCAAATTCCATTGCTGAATGCTTTTTAAAAAGGAAATAAAAACAGCAGGCTCTGTATTTTTAAGATCAGGTGATCTGTGCAATAACAAGCACACAATGTTTCTCTGAAAAGAGCTCTCTGAAAGCGCAACAGGAAGCACACCCAGTCCACAGCCTCTACTGTTTCACAGATAAAAGCAGGGAAGCGCTTCTCATGCCCTTGTTCTCATGTCAAGGCTTCCTGCTCAAGCACCTCTTGGTCACCAAGGGTGCAGTGCAGTGCAGTTCAGGAGCTTGACATGGCAGCCCCCCAAACCATGCCTACCAGGAAGTCCAAAATGCAGGTGGCTGTGTGGATCCATTAGGAGAGATCTTCCCTGCCCTGGTGCCCTACAGATATTTAGGAGTCCAGCTTCCATCAGCCCCATCCATATTGGCCATTGATCAGGAACAGAACAATAGATAGCATAGGATCTATTAATTGTAATCAGCTGACAGGCATACAAGACGGAGTTAGCAAAGTGTAGTGTAGCATTCAGCATGTTGGACTCTAGCTGGGGAGATGTGAATTCAAATCCCTGCCGCTGGTCAACCTTGAGCCCCTAAGCCCTTCCCAGAACTACAATTCCCAGATTGGTTTGTTGTAACTAAATCTGCCCTATTTCCCTTATGGGTTATCCAAGAGCCTGTATAGAGTCCTTAAGTGGGTTCCCTATTGGTAGGAGAAAATAACAGAGGCCAACCAGAGAATATTGAGAAGCAAAGCAGCTAGTAAGCCTGATCTTTATTAAAGCTGTTGCAACAGGGTGCTCCCCTCACACGCAAGAGGACCCAGAACAAAGGTGTGTGCGCCCTTATATAGACATTTTAAATTGCCCACCCTGGAGTCCAAGACCACCCCCAGAAACATCATATATACATCACAGAAGGGGTGTAGCGCAAGACCACCCCACAGATACATCATACCTACATCACAGAAATCTGAGTGCGTTGTTTAATTCCTGTCTGGCAGGTTACCTATTAATGCTCACTTGATTGGATACCCTGGGGAACCTGCCCAGTCTTTTGTAATGATAAATACTTAGTTCCTGAGCCAGGTCACAGGCTCGCCCTATTCATACACAGACATATTGTTAAGACAGGATTTGTGAACGAAAAGACAAGGGGGAGGCCTTTCCATTTTCCTTTGACCTTGCAGAGAAATATGTGAGGTCAATTTGGGAGGGACAAGATGGTTTCAGGACTTTTTCTGTGGGGTTTCAGACATGTAGTTTATATATAGTTATGAACATTTATTATATATCCATATAACCTTAAAATTCTCATAACAGGTTTAACAATCAATGTCTCTTCATTGCAAACTCTGGGAGTTGTAGTTCCGTGAGGGGCATAGGTGTTGCCTAACAACTGTCAGCGCCCTTAAGAAACTACAGCTCCCAGAATTCTCTGGGGGAAGCCAGGAGTCTTTTAAAGTGGTAGCATAGTGCTTTAAGGGTATGGGGTGAATGTGGCCCAGATCAGGATTGCACAGAAAGTCATTAATGAAGACGTTTGCCCCCTTTCCAAAGCATTTTCCATTCCCTGTCTTTTTAGGCATTTTCTGTTTAACACCAATAACAGATCGGGTTTGCAGCTGTCCAGTTTCCCCCGTTTTCTGGTGACTGGTGCCACAGCTGGTCTTTTTTCCACCTTTGACTACTTAGTGAGCCCTTGGGTGAAACATGGCCTGCCTTTCTCCTCTGTTCCCCTCTATAGCTACAAGAGTTAGAGCAGGCATAGGCAAACTCAGCCTTTCAGATGTTTTGGGACTACAACTCCCACCATCCCTGACCTGTTAGCTAGGGCTGATGGGAGTTGTAGTCCCAAAACATCTGGAGGGCCGAGTTTGCCTATGCCTGAATTAGAGGCTTGGGCCTACAACTTTCATCCGTTCTGGGGCACCAGGTTGGCGAAGGCTGGATTAGAGGCATATCTGGAATATCCCTGATGAAGGGAGGAAGTTCGCAGCCCCAGGCAGCTGCCTCCTTCCCTCTGACATTGACAGACAACAGGACAAACCGTGGCGACGGAGATGCTTTGCCCATGTAGGCCCTTCTTCTCCATGTTACATAAGGCGTAGCCACGTAAACATTGGTATGCATCGAGAAGCTGATGTTACTGGTTAAGACAACTCGTAATCTCCCCTTACATTCTGTCTGCGTATGACAGCACATTATAAGCGGCATGTCAATAGAAAACAGATCCGGCCTTGTCATGGCCGGGAGAAAAACAGCCAGCGCTATGGCAGTTTGCTCCCAGCAAGTTTCTCTCTTCTCAACAGGACTTTGAACTGGTGCAGCTGCAGGGCTGCTCAGCTGAATCAATGTTTTCCCCAAGTCTTCTGAATGGTGAAATATGTTCATACAAACACCACTGGGGGGGAATAAATTGTGCTATGTTATGTTATGTTATGTTATGTTATGTTATGTTATGTTATGTTATGTTATGTTATGTTGTGTTGTGTTGTGTTGTGTTGTGTTGTGTTGTGTTGTGATGTGATGTGATGTGATGTGATGTGATGTGATGTGATGTGATGTTATGTTATGTTATGTTATGTTATGGAAACATAGAATCATAGAATCATAGAGTTGGAAGAGACCACAAGGGCCATCGAGTCCAACCCCCTGCCAAGCAGGAAACACCATCAGAGCACTCCTGACATATGGTTGTCAAGCCTCTGCTTAAAGACCTCCAAAGTAGGAGACTCCACCACACTCCTTGGCAGCAAATTCCACTGTCAAACAGCTCTTACTGTCAGGAAGTTCTTCCTAATGTTTAGGTGGAATCTTCTTTCTTGTAGTTTGGATCCATTGCTCCGTGTCCGCTTCTCTGGAGCAGCAGAAAACAACCTTTCTCCCTCCTCTATGTGACATCCTTTTATATATTTGAACATGGCTATCATATCACCCCTTAACCTCCTCTTCTCCAGGCTAAACATGTGCAGCTCCCTGAGCCGTTCCTCATAAGGCATTGTTTCCAGGCCTTTGACCATTTTGGTTGCCCTCCTCTGGACACGTTCCAGTTTGTCAGTGTCCTTCTTGAACTGTGGTGCCCAGAACTGGACACAGTACTCCAGTTATGTTATTATAATTCCTGTTTCCCCAGGTCAGGAAGGGTGGAGCTTGGAGTTGTAAGGGAGGTGTAGCAATTGGACCAGTTACACATCTGGAATAAGAGCATCAATCAGCATCCCGTTCCCCGATGCTTTTTTTCTACATCAAAAGGTGTTGGGGTGCACCTCCCTCAGCAGACCCACCCCAGAGCCCAAAGATGATGTCTCATGAGCTGGAGGTGCAGCAGGGCTTCACTGGGGCTGGACAGGTCTCTCCTCCCATTTCCAGTGCTTAGCTGAGAGGTCCTGGAACGCAGTTCCGGTGAGTTCCAGCTGGAAGAAAAGCCCAGCCATTCCCTACAGCGGCCAGCCACAGATACCTCTGAGAAGCCCATAGGCAATAGATCTCTTTCCCTCTTGTTTGCCCCCTAGTGACTAGTAACATATAGAAATCAGGGCCAGCTCAATAGTTTGCTGCCAGAGACCCAGGACCAGATGGCACCTTCCTTTATTCCATTTGCCAAAGCTGGCAGTTCCATCTTATTTCAACACTGGTGGCAGGAGAATGCCTTTCATTGAAACAGCCATCCAGCTTAGGGGAGCACAGAGTAGGCTGCATTGCACACAAAGCAGAGTCCACTAACTCCTGCTCAGCAGCTGCTTCACTCAGCCTAATGGTAGGGCCGGCACTGGCCATCCTGATTTGTAGCCACTGATAGCTTTATGCTGCTTGCATTTCTCAAACGCCTGTTTAAAACCTTCTGGTGTAGATGTTGTGGGCTGCACAACATCTCCACCAGTCAGCCTTTTCCGCGTTCCTTCTTTTCCAGTGCTTGTGTGTTGTGCAGCTGTGTACATGTTGTCTGAGATTTCTGCGCTGGACGTGTGCCTGTGTGTGCATGACACTCAGCTCTTCCTTTCTTTTTTTGTCTGCAGCCATCAAAAAAATTGCCTTCTCAGATTGCTTGATCTTGTGGGTGGCAGCACTTTTACTCTCTTCTGGCTCAGAGCTGTAAACAACCTTCAGTAATATGGATAGTCAGAAAATATGTCAAATTTGTGCAGCTGCCTTGAAGGAGAAATTACTCACTAAAGCCATCCATACCCACTCATATACAGAAAGGGTAGAGGGAAGCGTTCTCCATGCAGTTGTGGAGGGGCTCCTGTGTCTCTTTTCTTGTACATCATCCCAGGACCTGAAAGTGCACTTTCTCCAGTATTGCCTTGCCTGTCCAGTAAGATCTGCTGGGAAGCCTCTGCCATGAGTACTGGGGGGGGGGGGGAGCATGGAAGAGATGGTTGGACTTTGAGAAGAAGTGGAGAGTTAGCCTTTGGAGAGTTAGATCTGGAGGACCCCAGGGAGGTCCCAGTTTGGTGGGGTGTGTGGATTCCAAACTCCAAGAGACGCCTGACCCTAGGCATCCCCCCTTGTGCCTCCCCTTGCCTCCCTTCCAGACACCCACTCCTAGCTTCTCCAGTTCAGGAGCAACATCCACTGCCTTCTCCTATTGCACAGCAGTCTCCCCCTTCAAGGAAGGCAGCTGGGAGTAAATCAGATGCCCAACTTGCCTCCATCACCTAGGGCAAGGAGATGCCGTGCTGGCATGCACCAATCTCACCTAACCATCTCACTAGAAAGAGCGCCCATTTGCTTGCCTAGCCTGGGGACTTCAGCCCGTTGCCCTGCTAGATGCTGTGTCTGCCCTTCAAATGGAAGGTGCAGGGGGCTTTTGGGTTCAGCATCTTGGCTCTTGCTTAACTATGCCTTTGATCTCTTGTGTAGAAGAAGAAGAGTTTGGATTTGATATCCCGCCTTTCACTCCCTTTAAGGAGTCTCAAAGCGGCTAACATTCTCCTTTCCCTTCCTCCCCCACAACAAACACTCTGTGAGGTGAGTGGGGCTGAGAGACTTCAGAGAAGTGTGACTGGCCCAAGGTCACCCAGCAGCTGCATGTGGAGGAGTGGAGACACGAACCCGGTTCCCCAGATTACGAGACTACCGCTCTTAACCACTACACCACACTGGCTCTCACTGTAACCACTGACTTTGAAACCTGTGACTGCCTTGTGTACAAAAGCTAAACTGGAGTCATGAGTTCCAGTTCTGGCCATACGGGGAGAACCCGAACAGCCTTGTTTCGACTTTGGCTTCTGCTGGGCAGGCAGTGACATGAGACAGGACATTCACAGTGGTGCTCCCTGGGGCCTGACAAAGATTTGCTAGATTTCTTTTTTTTAAAAAAAGATATTTATTAGAGGTTTAGAAATTACAGAAAAAAGAAAAAAAGAAAACAACCAAAAATTCAACAAGACATACATTTCGATACATAAAAAAGGAAAATAAAAAACATAAAAACCAATACAACAATACAACAATAAAAAACACACATCCGATACTCCATATCTTTATCTTTCATTTGCTTGTTTCCTCGACCTCCTCACACCTCCCTTTTTGTATTCTAGTTTAGTTAATTTTTCCAGCAAATTCTTTCCATCTTTCTCAATTTTTGTTAAGTAATTTATCTTAACGGTCTAATATATTAATTCAGTCAGCAAATCCTTGCTATCTTTCACTGTCTTCTGTCATTCAATTTACCCTTTACCTTAATTTATTTTAACCTTATCTTACCATAAAATACCTTAAAGCTTAAAACTTAATATTTATTTATACATAACTCCTTATATCATTTCTACTAAAGCCAAATAGTTTCATTCCAACATTTTTCCTAATACTCATTAGTTTTACACTAATTCTCAAAATATTTTTTTTTAAAAAAACTTTCTTCCAATCTTCATCCAACGTCTCTTCTTCCCGGTCTCGGGTTATGTCAGTCCTTACTGTCCATTCCATCTAGTCCATCAACCTGGTGCTCTTGTGTCCGAGGCTCTTAAGTCTCTTCCATGCCCCTTCTGCAGATCTTCTTCTTGTTTACACCTGCACTTTACCTTGTCTTCTGTTGATCTTTTTCTTAGTTTCTTTCCTTTCTCATTGAGGAATAGGACTTGGGGAGACTCCGACCCAAAAATATCTCCATCTCCCCTCAGCAGATCAGCCCATTCCCCACAGTCCCATTCCCCACACTCAGCACTGTAGTCCAAAAAGTATTTAAAAGCATGTTTCAAAGACCCTCCAAAATTAAAAGCCCCCACAACTCCAGACCCCCCCCCTGGCCCACTCCAGATTCAATCTTCAAAGACAGCAGCTTATACTCCTGCAGGACCTCGGGTCTCTCCATTTGTGTTACTTGAGGTTCAACAGCGACCTCCTCCATTATCTTCTGCACTTGCACTTGCCCTGTCAAAACAAGTTCCTGAGTTGGTTCCTGGATGGTTTCTATATGGGTATTCGCTGTTTGTCCAAAGTTTTTGACTGCAACAGTCATCAAATCCATCTTCTCATGCATCTGCTCCAACAAAGCACTTGTCTTGCAAAAAGCAAGCACCAAAACTTCTTCTAAACACATTTTTATTCAAGGCCAGAGTCTGGTCTCACGATCCTAATCTTGCAGCTGTAAAATCCCCAGATCGACTCCAGCAACAATTTAACAAGCTCCCTCTAGAGGAGACAATTTCTATTTGTATCCATCTTTTGTAAACAGGTCCAACAAAAGAAAATTACTTTCATTTTTCATATATTTTGTATCTTTTGATTGCAAAAGGCAACATTGGAATCAGTTTGTTTCTCTTTTTTTTAACTATCTGTCAAAAGACGTTCCATTCACAGTCAATGAACTTCCCCAAGAATTTCTGTCTCTGACACCCCGTTCCCAGGTTTGAGACGGTGGAAATTTATCTTTCTTTACTCTCTCTCCTGCAGGCTTGAACAATCAAAATTCCCCCCTTTTCTCCTGCTTCCAAGAGGGGTTTTGATGGTTATAACTGAATGAAATTTAGTCCTTTATATGCGACTTTCCAGACTTTAGCTTGCAAATTTTTGCTTCAGTCTATTTACAAAAAGTGGAAGGCGGACTTCCTGTTTAGAACCTTCCCGTTTCAGTACCAAATTAAAATGTTTCTTAATCCAATTTTCCATTTTACTCACGGGTACTTGTTTAGAGTCCAATTGTCCACAGGAAAAAGTCAGCGCTCTCCGGCAATGGCTGTGCGGCTTCACTCCATAAAAGTAGCAGTCGATTCAAAACACTGCGCCGCTCACCCCTCGTCGCTTCGGACCCCCGAAAAGGGGTTTCCCTGCGAGTAGGGGAGGCGCTCCTGGTGTCAGCCGAATCCCACGTTCCCAGGCTTCCTCCGCCTGGGATTTTTAAAGGGTCTCCGCCTTCGCTGCGGCGGCAAGACCCGATTTTCACAGAGCGGGTTCCTCCCGGTCAGAGGAACTCTGCCATTGCCGATGGCGCTAACCCGGAAGTCCCCCAAGATTTGCTAGATTTCTTACCCGTCCTTCACCAAGAGGTCTCAGGGCAGGTTGCAACAATTTACAAGTAAAACTTTTAAAAAAAAATTTAAAATCAGTTAAAAGAACTTGCAGCCCAAAGGCTTATGAACCCCCCCCCCCCCAATGACATTGGTTGTCCTCCATGCTGGCCTCATTTAGGTTCAAAGTAAAAACCTGTTTTCTTTGCATAGGCCTGTGGAAAGTAATCAGGCTTCCTGCTGATGCTGCTGCTTTGTATATGGAGTTACAATGTTAATGGGGTTTTTTTTTAATGTTGTTGTTCCATGTTAGCTTCTGTGTGCTCCCATTGGGAGGAAGGGCAGGATATGAGTACAGGGAAATAATGCTTGGTGCAAGAAATATCAGAGCATTGCATAAGCTGCCACAAATGTCAGTGTATGGACTATTTGACTATTTTTATTTTATTTAAAGTTTCTAGTCCTTAGCAATGTGACAAAAGCATGTTAGTTTGTGACGTTTTGGCTGGAGTCTAAGCTGCCAGGCATTTTTATGTAATTCTCCGAGGCCTTTGAAACCTTTTTTTTTTTTTTTTTACCAGCACTGACTGTGGCTGATGGAAGTCATAGTCCAAAACATCTGGAGGTCACAAGGTTACAGAAGGCCATTTAAAACATTTTGATTAGTTGGTTATACTTGCTGCTTCTACCTGGAGGGAGTTCAGTGGGACTCACCTCTGAGGAGACATAGAATTGCAGAGTTGTAAGGGTTCCAAGGGTCATCTAGTCTAACCCCTTCCTTGCATAGGATGGCACTTAAGATTTTGTTGTCTTTCAAGCTTATGTCATTGATTATATTGTTTTAATCCTGGCAATCTTGCATTGTTCTGATATTGTAAATCTCCCAGGGAAACATGATGAAAGGCGTCATATAAATGAAAAACAACATAATAAAATAGAACTAAATAATGTTATGCCAAATCTTGGAAAACTGCAGATGAGAAGGTGGAGTTTGAATGTCCAAAATAGATCCTCATCCTTCTTCCATTTGCTATAGTTTTTCTGGATCCGTATCCCAAAACCCACCCGTCTCTTACTTCCACTTTCCCAGGGCTGCCATGGGTGTCATTTTTGGCAGGTAGGGAAGACTTCGTGATCCAGCATCTCTGGCAGAATCTGCTGTGAAAGGGAGAGTGGGAGGATGGAAAAACTGATCTTTTAGGGAGACATGCTGTGCTTTTTTCTGGGGGAATGCAGGGCTACGCATACCCCTAAATATTTTGTGAATCTAAGTTTGGCTTCATTGAGGTGCAGTATTTCAGTATGAGTAGGAAAACAAGATTACCCCTAAATTAATTTTTTTAGGAAAAAACACTGGAAACATGGAAGGGAGAAGGAGCAGAGAGACTCATAGCTCAGGACTCTCTGGACTCCCTGGCAGCGGGTCTCCACGGTTTGAGACAGGGAGCATTCTCAGCTCTACCTGGAGAGACCTTCTGCATACAGAGCAGGTGCTCTGCCAGTGACCTCGGGCTTTTTTGCAGCAAGGGAGGCAGACAAGAAGATGCAGAGGGCCAGGAAAGAACAACAGCCCAACATGGCTAATGAAGTTGAGTGGGAGGGCTTAACCTGGTTGGGTCAGGATCTGAGGCTCATGGATTCCATGAAGGGCTGCCTACACCCCCAACCCAGTAACTCAAGTATGGGTAGGAACTGCAAAATCCTTTGCAGGGGGAGAGGCTGTAGTTCAGCGCTAGAGCATCTCCTTTGCATGCAAAAGGTCCCAGGTCCAATCCCCCCCCCCCCCCAGCATATCCAGGGAGGGCAGGGATAGGTTCCTGGCCGAACCTCTGGACAGCTGCTGCCAGCCAGTGTAATACTGAGAGAGGTGCATTGATGGCCTGACTCATAATAAATTGGCTGTGTGTGCCGTGTACACCTGTCGCTGGTGCTGGCAGAGTCAGCTCAGGATCTGTTGTACAAAGAAGTTCCGAAAAGTGAGAAATGGGAAAGACTTAATCGTAATGTTAAAAATCTGTTATGCAATGAGCCTGTGTGGGTGTTCTGTGTTTCCTTGCTCAGATCTATAAATAGCTATCACAAGATGAGAAAAAAGGCTCCCTGCACTGATGCAGATTTACAGCACTGATCAGACTCTCCCAGGTCTGGAGAGGCAAAGTCTTGCTTGCCTTGTTCTGTTTTCTCTGCAACTTTATCTGATCTGCCACTACCTTGATGTTAGCTTTTGTTTGGGTCAGTTTTGGCTAAAGCACTCTAAACATGTTTGCTTCTCCTTTGAAGTTTTTTGGGGGGAGGGGAGGGGCTTTTGGCAATCAAGAAGAGAAAAGATATGCCTTGAAAAGAAGATAAGAAACCTGCTGAGTGAGCTCCCAAAACACCGTTGTGAGGAGTCAGTCCATTATGTCCAGAGAAGTGTGGCAAAACATGATCTGTTGGATCAAAGCAGACCTCCTTGCAAGACTGTAGCTCCTCTGCAAGCAAGCAAGCAAAGGCAATTTTTGCAACATATTAGGTGCATGTGCAGTTTCACTAAGGTATGCTGTATAAGCTGAGCAAAAGAAGATTTTTTTTTAAGAAACTGTGTTTCATGCTGCTTGTTTTTTCTTCATATATAGTAATATTACATGCATTAAGGGTGGTCTAGTGGCTAGAGTGTTAGTCTAAGATCAGTGAGAATTTTTTTAAAAAATTGCAAATGCAATGAAGAAAACAACAGACTAAAATACATCATAAAAATCGTCATAAAGGCAAGAAGAATAAAAATACAAGTAAAAATATTAGAGCTGGGGGAAAATAGGGTAAAATATATTCCATGGTGGAATAAAAAGTTCATATTTATATAACAAATATCAAGGTGCATGCTTCTATCCTTGAGAGATCATTAAACAGTGTGACGCGGCAGCTAAAAAAGCCAATGCTGCATCAATAGGAGTATAGCATCTAGATCAAGGGAAGTAATAGTGCCACTGTATTCTGCTCTGGTCAGACCTCACCTGGAGTACTGTGTCCAGTTCTGGGCACCACAATTCAAGAAGGACACTGACAAACTGGAACGTGTCCAGAGGAGGGCAACCAAAATGGTCAAAGGCCTGGAAACGATGCCTTATGAAGAACGGTTAAGGGAGCTGGGCATGTTTAGCCTGGAGAAGAGGACGTTAAGGGGTGATATGATAGCCATGTTCAAATATATAAAAGGATGTCACATAGAGGAGGGAGAAAGGTTGTTTTCTGCTGCTCCAGAGAAGCGGACACGGAGCAATGGATCCAAACTACAAGAAAGAAGATTCCACCTAAACATTAGGAAGAACTTCCTGACAGTAAGAGCTGTTTGACAGTGGAATTTGCTGCCAAGGAGTGTGGTGGAGTCTCCTACTTTGGAGGTCTTTAAGCAGAGGCTTGACAACCATATGTCAGGAGTGCTCTGATGGTGTTTCCTGCTTGGCAGGGGGTTGGACTCGATGGCCCTTGTGGTCTCTTCCAACTCTATGATTCTATGATTCTATGATTCTATGATTCTATGATTCTATGAGTGACCAGCAGATAGAGAATTAATTGTTGACAAAAAAGATCAGCACCATCAAAAATGGATAAAAGACATAACATGGTCCAAGCTGCTAGTCATTAATTTCTGTTACTACCTGCTTCCAGAACTTGTATGCAGAGTTACACCCCCAACACGTTCCTTACAATCCCACCTTCATAAGTGGGAGAACAATAACTCACAATATGAGCTAGTTGGACTGGGGCTAGAGTCTTAGTTAAAAATAAGAAAGGAAAGGTGAGAGTCTGGGGGCACTGTGAGTGCCATGGTGCCCATGGGCACCAGGTTGGTGACCCCACCCCCTGGGGTAGCCTAATCTACTGCACAGGCTTGAAATTGCCATAGGAACAAAGAGCACATAAGTGGTCATCTGTTCACAGCACATGCCTATACAATCCTGTCTACTAAGCACTGCTTCTGTTGAGTGCAGTAGGATTGCAGCCTTTACATTTGTAGATCAAGGACTTCCAAACTGTGCTCCCTGAACTCCATTCAGGTGGTCCGCAGTGTGTTTGTGGATTTGTGGTTGAAGACAGGAGACAGCACATCTTTTGCATAAAATATACATATTGATTTTTAATTGCAATGCTTTTGCAAAGTTTTTTGCAGATAAAATCGCTCAGATTCAGAAGGAGGTAGACTCCACCATAGGAGCAGGACCGGGGCAGGAGAGTGCTAGAGTCCTGTCTAGTCAAGTTGTGTGGGATCAATTCCAATCTGTTACCTCCGAGGATGTGGACAGGCTGCTTGGACAAGTGAAACCAACCACCTGTCTCCTTGATCCTTGCCCATCCTGGCTGATAAAAGTGAGCCGGGAAGGGCTGGGCGATGGGCTCTGCGGGGTGGTGAATGCTTCCCTCTGTGAGGGAGCCTTCCCAGACCCGCTGAAAGAGGCGGTCATTAAACCGCTTCTTTAAAAAAATCTTTAGACCCAGCCAATTTGGCCAACTATCGCCCAGTCTCAATTTTACCATTCTTGGGCAAGGTAGTTGCCAAACAACTCCAAGCACGCCTGGAGGATGCGGACCATTTGGATCCCTTCCAATCAGGATTCAGGCCTCACCATGGGACTGAAACTGCCTTGGTCGCGCTGGTTGATGATCTCCGGCGGGCTACGGACAAAGGTGAGAGCTGTTTCCTAGTTCTGCTGGATCTCTCAGCGGCCTTTGACACCATCGCCGGGACCACATAACACCGGTTCTGAGAGATCTGCATTGGCTCCCAGTACGTTTCCGAGCACGATTCAAAGTGTTGGTGCTGACCTTTAAAGCCCTAAACGGCCTCGGTCCTGTATACCTGAAGGAGCGTCTCCACCCCCATCGTTCAGCCCGGACACTGAGATCCAGCGTCGAGGGCCTTCTGGCGGTTCCCTCATTGCGAGAAGTGAGGCTACAGGGAACCAGACAGAGGGCCTTCTCGGTAGTGGCGCCCGCCCTGTGGAACGCCCTCCCATCAGATGTCAAAGAGATAAATAATTACCTGGCATTCAGAAGACATCTTAAGGCAGCCCTGTTCAGGGAAGTTTTTAATATGTAACGCTGTACTGTTTTTAACACTGATTGGGAGCCGCCCAGAGTGGCTGGGGAAACTCAGCCAGATGGGCAGGGTATAAATAATAAATTATTATTATTATTATTATTATTATTATTATTATTATTATTATTATAACATCCTTCTGGACCGTCTAGAGGGGCTGGGAGCTGGGGACACTGTCATACAGTGGTTCCGCTCCTTTCTCCTGGGCCGTGTCCAGAAAGTGGTGGTGGGGGATGAGTGTTCAGACCCCTGGGCTCTCACTTGTGGGGTGCCTCGGGGTTACGTCCTCTCCCCCATGCTTTTTAATATCTATATGAAGCCGCTGGGAGAGATCATCAGGGGGTTTGGGCTGGGTGTTCATCGGTATGCAGATGACACCCAGCTCTACCTCTCCTTTAAATCAGAACCAGTGAAGGCGGTGAAGGTCCTGTGTGAGTGCCTGGAGGCTGTTGGAGGATGGATGGCGGCTAACAGATTGAGGTTGAATCCTGACAAGATTCATGGGGGACAGGGGGCGGGCGGGTGTGGGGGATTCCCTGGTCCTGAATGGAGTAACTGTGCCCCTGAAGGACCAGGTGCGCAGCCTGGGAGTCATTTTGGACTCACAGCTGCCCATGGAGGCGCAGGTTAACTCTGTGTCCAGGGCAGCTGTCTACCAGCTCCACCTGGTACGCAGGCTAAGACCCTACCTGCCCGCGGACTGTCTTGCCAGAGTGGTGCATGCTCTAGTTATCTCCCGCTTGGACTACTGCAACGTGCTCTACGTGGGGCTACCTTTGAAGGTGACCTGGAAACTGCAATTAATTCAGAATGCGGCAGCTAGACTGGTGACTGGGAGTGGCCGCCGGGACCACATAACACCGGTTCTGAGAGATCTGCATTGGCTCCCAGTACGTTTCCAAGCACAATTCAAAGTGTTGGTGCTGACCTTTAAAGCCCTAAACGGCCTCGGTCCTGTATACCTGAAGGAGTGTCTCCACCCCCATCATTCAGCCCGGACACTGAGATCCAGTGCCGAGGGCCTTCTGGCGGTTCCCTCATTGCGAAAAGTAAGGTTACAGGGAACCAGGCAGAGGGCCTTCTCGGTAGTGGCGCCTGCCCTGTGGAACGCCCTCCCAGCAGATGTCAAAGCAATAAACAACTATTTCACTTTTAAAAGACAACTGAAGGCAGCCCTCTTTAGGGAGGTTTTTAATGTCTGATGCTGTACTGTTTTTAATATTCAGTTGGAAGCCGCCCAGAGTGGCTGGGGAATAAATATATTATTATTATTATTATTATTATTATTATTATTATTATTATTATTACACTTTTATTGCTTCTTGTATTTCTTATATATTGCGTTTTATTGCATTACAATTTGAATTCTATGGAATACAATAAAATACCATAAGAAATCAAACAAGCAATAAAAATACAATTAAAAGCATCTAGCACAGCTCATTATAATTGCTACTGCAAGCAGAAAAATAATTAAGTGGTCCACAAGACTCTCAGCAGTTTCAAATGGTCTAGGGGAGGGGGGGTTTGGGAACGATTGATCTGTATCAGAGGTAGGCAACCTAAGGCCTGTGGGCCGGATGTGGCCCAATCGCCTTCTCAATCCAGCCCGCGTGGGAATCAGCATGTTTTTACATGTGTAAAATGTGTGTTTTTATTTAAAATGCATCTCTGGGTTATTTGTGGGGCATAGGAATTTATTCTCCCCCCCAAAAAAAAAATATAGTCCGGCCCCCCACATGGTCTGAGGGACAGTGGACTGGCCCCCTGCTGAAAAAGTTTGCTGACCCCTGATCTATATCAGTGTTTCCCAACCGGTGTTCCACGGCACACTAGTGTGCCGCGAGATGTTGCCTGGTGTGCCGCGAGATGTTGCCTGGAGGGAGGCGGGCGAGTCCAAAAAAGGTTGGGAAACACTGGTTTCTCTTTCAAAAAGGAAATGTGGGTTAAAGCGGCGCCGCCGCCTCCCACTCACTTTCCTGCTCTGGCTTCCCTAACAGTTTTCCGAGTTGCGTCACTGGATCCAGCCCCCTTTTCCACATGTGACACGGGGCTGGAGGGAGGGAAAGAGGGCTTTACGTCGCGCACAAAGGCAGCCTCCTAGAAGCGCTCTGGGCCGGCGCCGTTTCGCCGAAGGCGCCGGAGGACCCCCACCCTCAGCTCCTTCAGAAAGGAAGCCCTGCCCCTCGGCTCCCTACGCCGCCAGGCAGCTCAGCTGACTGACGAGGACGTTCTGTGGTGGCGGCCGCCGCACAACCACCGCAGTTGCTGGCAGCGTCCGCAGCGCAATAAGTAACAGCGCCTGGTGCTGCCAACTCTTTCTCTCTCTCTCCCGCCCCGCCCCCAAGCTCTCGCGCGCCCCGTGTCAACATCGCCGCGCGCAGCTTCCCAAGCTCGAGGCCAGCCGCTGCACGCACGCGCGGCTCGTCATCGGCTCCGGTTGTTGCCTTTCTCCGCCGAGGTCGGTGGACCCCGAGCCTAGGCTTCCTTCCCGCACCCCGCTTTCCGAAGACCGCACACCAGTTGGGCCAGTACATATTCCCCTCCCGTGACTGGAGCGGAATAGCCCTTTCTCTTCTTCCCCAACCCTTGTCGTTGGAGGAGTCCCTCAGTCCCTCGCTTTGCTGCCTCCCCCCCCACCCCCAAAGCTTGGAGGTTCCCCGGCAAGGGGGAGGGGAAAAAATTGAAAGTTACACTTTCGTGCGTCCCTCCCGGCGTGACGCTGCGAGCTGACGTCACGGGGCTGTAATGGTGGTGTGCCTCGAGATTTTTTTCATCAAACAAGTGTGCCTTTGCCCAAAAAAGGTTGGGAAACACTGATCTATATGATGATGCATGAAGCTAAGACTTGATGCCCTCATCTCCTAATGCAAATGCCCTGTGTAGGTGTGGTACCTGAATATCGTAACTCTGGTGGAGCAGCATCAACATTTTTGGCAAAAGAGGCAAGCCTAATTTAATCAGACCACATTCTATTAGCCCTGGAAACACAAACAATACCCAGTCATACAGTAGTCTGCATCTGAGTAGGACTCCAGTCCTACTCCAGTCAATGAAACCTATTGGAGTTTTGCCAATGACTTCAGTAAGGTGAGGCTACAGGTGTCCCCTTTTCCCAGGGACAGTCCCCGGATTTACAAATCAGTCCCCTGACAAAATCCTATCATGAAAAGTGTCCCCGAATTCATTGGGGGGAAAACCTGGTAACCTTACAGTAAGGTGCACTCTGAAGGTCTGCAGTCTGAGGGTTGTTGTTGTGGGAAATCCTCCATAGCTGAGACAGAGCAGGTGACACTCCTGAGTAGGCTTCAGACTGAGAACATACTGAATAGGTTGAATGACAGCACTGTTTGTAAGGCAGATGAGGAGGCTTCATATCTTCACAGAATGAAAATGCCCAACTAAGAGTCCTGTGCAAACAGAATGCTTGCTGCATTAGCCTAATAACACTTACAGCCTGATGCAAACTGTTTTGGATCCCCTCCGCAGTGAAAGGTGTCATTTCACATCCATTTCTTATTCTACACTCGACATTTTCATTGAGGAAATAGCCACCAATGAGTGGGGAAACAGAACTGTGCAGCGCGGAGTGCTGCTATTCAGGATTCCTTCCCGCTCCCCTTGGCTTTTCATTCTCCTCTTTCCAACTTTTCTTGGCCACTGGGAACGTGGTGTTCTGGCCCCCCCCCACCTTAGCCCCCCCCCCCACTAAATATATGGCAATACCTCTCTTTGGTGTGAGAGGGGTGATGTTCTGACTACAGCCTGAATATTGGAAATGGAGGGCAGTGACGTAGCGTGGGTTGTCAGCACCCGGGGCAAGGCAAGTAATTTGAGCCCCCTAACCCATGGATTTGCGCCCCCTAACCCTAACCCCCAGATGTTGCGCCCGGTGCGGCCGGCCCCCCCCTGCACCCCCCCACGCTACGCCACTGATGGAGGGAATTAAGTTTTGGTTACATTGCTTAGGTTCAAGCTATTTGAAAGACCCTATTCCCTTGTATGAACCTGCCTGGATTTTTAGGTTTTCAGGGGAGGCCCTTCTCTGGGTACTGCCACCCCCACAGGCACACTTGGGGGGCGCATGAGAGGGGGGCTGCTCTGTGGCTGCTCCCAGACATTGGCACTTCCTTCCTAGAGAGAGGCTAGGCTGGCTTCCTCCTTGTTATCCTTTTGGGAACTGACTGCTTTTAATGAAAGGGCTGGTGCCGTGCTGTTTTAGCGTAATTATTTGTAAGTTTTAAACACTGTATATATAGATTTAATTCTATCTGTGTTTAATTGTTTTATTAATTATTGTTTTAGCGATTCTTGTTTTTACAGTGGTACCTCGGGTTACATATGCTTCAGGTTACAGACTCCGCTAACCCAGAAATAGTACCTCGGGTTAAGAACTTTGCTTCAGGATGAGAACAGAAATCGTGCTGCGGCAGCAGCAGGAGGCCCCATTAGCTAAAGTGGTGCTTCAGGTTAAGAACAGTTTCAGGTTAAGAACGGACCTCCGGAACGAATTAAGTTTTTAGCCCGAGGTACCACTGTAATCTATGAGCTGCCTTGAGACCTGTCAAGGAAAAAGGCAGGATATAAATAAATTTATCATAATCAGAATAATAATCATAATCACAATAATTGTGAGTTTACTGGGAAATGTACACATACACCCGTGATAGGATGCTGTTAGGAGTTTGGTGAGGGGGGTCAGTCTGGATGATACCCGAGGTCCCTTCCAAGGCCACTTCTCTAGTAGAAGAGGCTGCTAGACAAGCCTTGGTTGAGAAAATGGCTTTGGTTGATCAGTTAAGTACTGTGAATTAACATATTCAAAGAGGTTGTTCTGCTGCCATAGAGACCAATGGGGGGCATTTGCCCACTTCAACTGCTGGATGCCATGTCGTCCTAGGATGGAGAGCAACCAGCCAAGGAAGGGCTGGGTAAGAGAGAGTGGTGTCTGAGAGCTGAGCCAATGCTAGAAGCTGCAGATAGAGAGGGGTGCTCTACTTGGGGCTCCCCTGGAAACCTAATGGAGAAGCAAGATCTGTTGGGGCTGTGAGCCCCTCTGTCCTTTGCTCAGGTTGCATATATGCAGCTCAGAGTTTGGGGTACTTGCAACAGTGCTAAACGCCTCTTTGTTTACTCCTGTGGTTTGGCAGACGGTGTACTGGATAACCTGTCAATTCACTGTCCGTGACATCCATTGTTGATGATCTATATTGCCAGCCAACGTGCAAAAAATGCAGATTAATCACTGTGGTCACAGTTTTACACACTTTCTGGTACATGTGAATGTTCATTGGTGTTTATGCAGTTTCACCCATCAACTCACCCCAACAGAGGTGTAGGTTACTAGATGCATTGACATGCTGCCATTTTCCTGTTTGGTGGGAATAAATATTATTCTGTTGAAGACTCCTGGCCGTGTCTTTCCTAATGAATGCATTCGGGAGAGGGGCAAAGGATTTGCAGTAACATTGGGACTCTCAAATCCACAAGGCTAAAGACAACATTTGTCTTTCTCCTTCCATGTTCTCCTCTCTGCTCAGGGACAGATCACTGTTGCTAAAGCATAATAGTTCAGTGAGTTGAAATCTCGGCGCTGTGCAGATTCCACAGTTTGTTTTCATTATGCAACTCAGTATGAATGTATTAGACAGGGAGGGCTGTCTAGACCAGCCTTCTCCAAGCTTGTGCCCTCCAGATGTTTTAGACTATATCTCACCTCAGGCTGTGCCAGCTGCGGCTGATGGGACTTGTGATCCAAAACATTTGGAGGGCACTAAGTAGGGAGAAATGAATAGCTAGAGGATAGAGCAGAAGTGCACAACTTGCGGCCCTCCAGATGTTTCTGGACTACAACTCCCATCAGCCCCAGCCAGCATAGCCAGTGATCCAGGATGATGGGAGGTGTAGTCCAACAACATCTGGAAGGCCACAGGTTGTGCCCCCCTGAGCTAGAGGAATAGAAGAGGCTAGTAAAAGAGATGTTTCAGAGGGCTGGGCCTCCACAAATATTTTATTCTTTAATTTACCTCACACTGTTCCATCCACTGGCCAATCAGCTGTCCTCTCACCAGTGTCCAGCTTGAGTTGCCAGGTTGCACCTGTGGGTGCACATGCGCCTGTAGAGGCCTTTCCATGCGCTGCCCACCCTCATCCCCAGCTGACGTTCGAAGAAGCGCTCTGTGGTAACCAAGAGTCTAGGCTGTGGTGTGTGCTTGGACGAGGTGTGCATGTGTCCTGCTTGTTCCATGGAGGTATAAGAAGAGGGGTTTCGTGCCATGTTAATTTGTGACAGGAGGGGCTTCCTGTTATTGTTTTAAGTATGTAGTAAATACTCACTTGAATGTATGAAAATGGTCTAATATAAAAATCTTGCTTGCCCAGAGGGCAAAAAAGCCGAGGGACTTCCATGGTGGACTGGTGGCTACCGGTATTTATCCAGCACACAAGGTCTCTACAGGACAAACTGTACCAGCCGCATTCCTCTATCTACAGCAGTGTCATAGAATCCTAGAATCATAGAGTTGGAAGAGACCACAAGGGCCATCGAGTCCAACCCCCTGCCAAGCAGGAAACACCATCAGAGCACTCCTGACATATGGTTGTCAAGCCTCTGCTTAAAGACCTCCAAAGCAGGAGACTCCACCACACTCCTTGGCAGCAAATTCCACTGTCAAACAGCTCTTACTGTCAGGAAGTTCTTCCTAATGTTTAGGTGTCAACCTCTTCCTTTATATATTGACATCAGCAACATTTGGACTTCCTCCACTTTTGTGATTTTATGAACTATACCATTATTATAAGTTAATTAAGTTAAGTTGTATGTTGTTGTTGTTGTTGTTGTTGTTGTTGTTGTTGTTGTTGTTGTTGTTGTTTAGATCTGAACAGACCATAGGCTGTGGTGAGGACTGCAGGGCCTGCTCCCTTCCAAGGCCTTTTCCTCCTTGCCCAGGGGGTGGGGCCCAGGGCCTCACACTCCCAGCTACAAAAGGACTCCTGCTGCAGTGCCTAGAGAGTGGGGCTGGACTCATTTGGAACAAACTCTTGGGGAAGTGTGGGGTTGTTCTGCTATTGCTTCCCTGTTCCAAGTGTCTAATGTGTTTTAAAATGTCCTTAAATGTGGGGAGGAGGTGTCAGACGGAGCTGATCGGCAGACCTTAGCAGTGTGGCCCCTTTTGGAACACTTCCGACAGATGGCGTCTCTGAATTGACACTTGGCACGGGAATGGTTGCCTCCGCAGCCGGCACATTCCAATTGGCACTGGGACTTCTGTTGGAGCTTCCTGCGCTCCCGCTTTGTCTGGTGCACATCATCGTCTTCACTGGAGGATGCCTCATCACTGCTGGCCTCTTCATGATGCACTGGAACTGGCTTCCTAGCAAGACGCGGGCTTCTGGACTTGCGGATCTCCTGGGCAGCTTCTGAGGCCACAGCCTCCTCAATGGCTTTCTGTAGCGTGAGGTCTGGCTTGGCGAGGAGACGCCGTTGCAGATGGATGTCCCGGACCCCGCAGACGATTTAATCCATCAGGGCATCGTTTAAGTCTCGGAACTCGCAGTGCATTGCAGCCTGTCGCAGGGCGGTGGTGTAGTTGTTGATTGACTCCCCCTCTGCCTGGTTCCGGTGGTAGAACGCATGGCGGGCAGCAATCTTGGATGGCTTTGGAGCGTAGTGGTTACAGAGCTTCTCTTGAATCGTGTCTGGACTGCTACAGGCGCAACCAATGCTCAGGCCATCTCAAACACCTCAGGCCCACAGAGGCTGAGGAATAGGCCCCGCTTACGCTCCTGTGATACTTCCGTCAGCTCGTTGGCTTGGAGGTAGCAGTCGAACCGAGCGAGGTAGGAGTCCCATGATTCAGAGGCTGGCGCAAACGGCGGTAGAGGCACAAGTGAAGCCATGGTTCCGATGCCGACATGGAGGCGATGGATGGAACACAGTGCTCTAGCCAGAACAGTCAGCTCTGAATTGGTTCTGCTCCGTGATTTCGCTCAGTGTTTCAGCTCAGTGATTCAGCTCAGCTCAGAGAGTGGCCGCATCTGGCTGTGCTCTGTTGTCCATCAATCCCACTTTTGACGCCAGTGTTAAGTTGTGGGTGAACATAGCAGACGACACAGCGATTCTTCAAACAGCTCTTGTTTATTCACAGGCCAGAACAGAACTGAACTGAAGGGTTCAGCCAGCCTGCTTATACAGAGCTCCACTAGAACGCAACAGTAACCATTTTCTGTAACTATCCAATCACTGAACGTCACTTTCAATCCCTTATTTGCATATGTGGACCTGAGTGAAAACTATCTACAGTATCCCCCTGCTGGCCCAGGGTGAGAACTTCAGTACATAACACTTAAGCAGTCAGTGGCATTTTAAGTTTTCTCCCCCCCCCTTTTTTGCTTTGTTGGGGGTGGGGGGTGGGATGGATATCTGGTTGGGGATTAATTTTAGTATAACTGTTTTTTTTTTGTTGTTGTTTTATTGGTTGTTGTATAGTTTGTGTTTTGTTTTTAAGGGGCGGGATCAGGGCTGCCAGGGAGTGGGGCCCCAGCCAACACAATGGCTGGGCTCCACAGGGGGGGAAGCACTGGGACATCCGATCTCAGTGATCACGGGCAGGAGGAGGAGTTACGCTAAGACCAGACCATGTCATTACCGAGGAGGCAGGTTTAGTCGTTGTTTGAAGACTATCCCTGCCTCCAGGTCTGGTCTTGACCGGATGGATACTGGAATCAACAAGGGAAACCCACATGACCTGAAGGTGCTGCTGTGCAATGCCAGGTCAATGATGAATAAAACCACTGCCATCCATGACTTGATCGTGGATGGAGGACTTGACCTGGCATGTGTGACAGAGACCTGGTTGGCAGAAGCAGGTGGGCCTGTCCTTGCCGCTGCTTGTCCACCAGGTTTCTCTTACGCACAGCAACCCAGGTCATGTGGGCAGGGAGGGGGGGTTGCAGTGATTTTTAGGAAGTCACTAGCTTGCATCAGGCGTCCTACTGGAAAGACCCAGTTCTCTGAAGTTCCATGTTCTGAAAGCTGGGCAATAGGGGCCGTACAGGATTCCTTTTGGTGTACCGACCTCCCCGCTGCACCAAGGATTACCTGCCTGAGCTGCTTCAGGTCGTGGCAGATGTTCTCCTGGAGACAGCTACTTCGGTTGACCTAGGGGATTTTAACATCCATGCCAACACGACCTTACAAGGGGCCGCTTGGGACTTTGTGGAAAGCATAGCCTCCATGGGGCTGTCCCTGAATAAGTTTGGCCCAACTCATAGTCACGGACATGCCTTAGACCTGGTGTTCACCTCTAGTGACATGGGTGATCTGACACTACGTATTCTGAATCCAGGGCAGCTGTCTACTAGCTCCATCGGGTACGCAGGCTGAGACCCTACCTGCCAGCGGACTGTCTTGCCAGAGTGGTGCACGCTCTGGTTATCTCCCGCTTGGACTACTGCAATGCACTCTACCTTTGAAGGTGATCCAGAAACTACAACTAATCCAGAATGCAGCAACTAGACTGGTGACTGGGAGCGGCCGCCAAAACCACATAACACCGGTCCTGAAAGGCCTACATTGGCTCCCAGTATGTTTCCGAGCACAATTCAAAGTGACCTTTAAAGCCCTAAATGGCCTCGGCCCAGTATACCTGAAGGAGCATCTCCACCCCCATCGTTCTGCCTGGACTGAGGTCCAGCACCAAGGGCCTTCTGGCAGTTCCCTCACTGTGAGAAGCAAAGCTACAAGGAACCAGGCAGAGGGCCTTCTCGGTAGTGGCACCTGCCCTGTGGAACGCCTCCCATCAGATGTAAAAGAGATAAACTACCAGACTTTTAGAAAACATCTGAAGGCAGCCCTGTTTAGGGAAGTTTTTAATGTGTGACATTTTTATGTATTTTTAATCTTTGTTGGAGGGACGCAGGTGGTGCTGTAGGTTAAACCACTGAACCTAGGACTTGCTGATCAGAAGGTCGGTGGTTCGAATCCCCGCGACGGGATGAGCTCCCGTTGCTTGGTCCCAGCTCCTGCCAACCTAGCAGTTTGAAAGCACGTCAAAGTGCAAGTAGATAAATAGGTACCGCTCCAGCAGGAAGGTAAACGGCATTTCCGTGTGTTGTTCTGGTTCGCCAGAAGTGGCTTAGTCATGCTGGCCACATGACTTGGAACTGTCTGCGGACAAACGCCGGCTCCCTCGGCCACTAAAGCGAGATGAACGCCGCAACCGCAGAGTCGGTCACGACTGGACCTAATGGTCAGGGGTCCCTTTACCTTTAATCTTTGTTGGAAGCTGCCCAGAGTGGTCGGGGAAACCCAGCCAGATGTGTGGGGTACAAATAATAGATAAATTATTATTATTATTATTATTATTATTATTATTATTATTATTATTATTATTCAGATTGGGTAAAAGGGAGGAGGTTTACTGTTCATTTCCCTTTGTTCCTGATGTAACTCAATGTACATTATTTTTGCAAGTATAAAATGAATATATACACATATTCCATTAGGTTCTGTCAGATTAGAAGAGTGTGCTTCAATTTCAGGACCAGCAGGTCATAGCTGGAGAGCATTAGACTGTTGGGGCTGCTGGTCTCTCTAACTTCATGATCTGCTAGGCCCCCTCCATGGCAGCCATTTTGCGACTGGTGCCTCCAGCACTCTCTCAGAATTCAGTGTGTGCCCACCAGTCCCAAAAGGCTGGCAACCCCTGCTTTGCACTCTTGCGTGGCTCCTCCTCAATACAGCAAGACCACCACATGAGACTGTCCGGATGGGTTAGTGGGGGGGGGGGGGTGAGTGGCTGCCTGGCTTTTCCCCTCAGGAGCCCCAAAGGGAACCCAAGTCTGAAACCTGAAGGAGCTCCAAGGGTGTGTTTGCAGCTTTCCTAAGATTCAGAAGGAGCTCTCACGGGAAAAAAACGAGAGAGAAAGACTTCTGCATATCAGAAAACATCTCACTGTCTCTTCTAGCACTTGCTCCTCATAAACAATTTCACACATGAAGTAACAGTTTAGCTGACTCTTGAAGGAAAAAAACATGCCAACTGACAACACTGGTTCTTCTCAGTGTGCAAAGTACCAAAGCAGGGAGATGTTTAACAAGTGGAGCATCTTGTGGAGAAGTGATAACCTCTGTGGGAGGGCAATGGGGAGCAATGCAGAAGCTTTCTTTCCTATTTTGGCATGGTATCATAGAATTTTAGAGTTGGAAGGGACGCCGAGGGTCATCTAGTCCAACCCCCTACAATGCAGGAATCTTTTTGCCCAACGTGGGGCCTGAACCCACGAGCCTAATATTAAGAGTCTAGGAGCCCCAGGTGAGAGTGCAGGGGGTGCCAAAGGTGGACAAACTATCCCAGAACGAACATGATATGTCCCCCACCAGAGGCACTATCCCTCCCCTAATACCTGATACACCCCACAAAAAGAATAAAACCATCAAATAATAAAGACAGTCAAAGACAGCTGTTTAAAACACTCACAAAGTGATTAAGATCAACATGAGCTAAAAGCAGATAAAACACATGTAAACATTCTACATATCTGGGCTTGCCTAAACCACGATGTTTTTAGCAGGTGCCCCGAAGGTGCTTGCCTGATGTCGATAGGGATGGAGTTGCAAAGTACAGGAGCAGTCACTGAAAGGCCAATTTCCTTCATATGTGAAGCATGTATTATGTGGCACCTGCAAAGCTATTGAGTGGGCATATGTGGGGTAAGACAATGGTTGGGCTCCCGTTTGCGCTGGGGAGGCCCTTAGCATTTCTGCAGAGCCACGGGGTCAGGCGGAGCGAGAAATGCTCCTTTGCCAGCCGCACGCCACCCATAAGACAGCCTTGGTTGGTGCTGCTGCTGTGACTCTAGAGTAATCCCACCGATACCAGCTGGGGAAGCCCACACTGGGCGGCAAACACCAGGCTGGCAAGCCAGTGGGGCTCCTGGATGAGGAACAGCAAGAGGGGCGGCAAACGCAGTGAGGGCCCCGGGCGGCCAGAGCCCCAGCTGCACCACTGTTTTCGCCTAACCCTAGATGTTATATTTAAAGAAATGTGGAGCCTTCGTGTTCTCTTATGCCCTCTCTGAAAATGGATAAGAAGAGGCTAGAATGACCATCAGGTGTTAGTGGCCTGGTTTCCAATTCTCTGCTTAATAATTCAAATGAAAGCAATATCACTAGATACTCAGCATCATGTTTTGTAGACGCAAGTTTCTATAGGGATCTACATATTGCCACTTACTCTGGCATCAGTGTGTTTTCACCCCATTCTTTGAATCTTTGTACACGTTACCCACAATCCCCAGGTATCTTGTAGTTTCTTCTGAAACACTGTGTTTTGATGTGGTTTCCCCATGTCTGCTTCACTCCACACATTTTACATTGTGTAGTGAATCCCATGTGCATAAAATCATAGAAGTATAGAGCTGGAAGGGACCGTGGAGGAATCTTATTGCCCAGTGTGGGGCTTGAAGCCATAACCCTGAGATTAAGAGTCCCCTGCTCCACCAACTAGCTTATCTCATAGGCTTTAGAGTGGAAACATTTGCTGGGGGGGGGTTGATGTGGGGCAGGGCATGTATTGTGGAGGAGCACCCCACTTTCCACCCACCCTGCCACTTGCCATGTTCACTAATCCTGTTGGCTCAGAACTAAGGTTGCCATTTTAACCGTGTCTCTTCAGAAGTAGCTGCCACTGGATTCAGAGGAGACCGACTCCCTCGTAAGCGGGCCAGGACTGAGTTTCTGCAAGCAAGAGATCGGTTTCCTCTCATTTACTTGGGTTTTTTTAAGTGGCAACACCATACCCTCTAACATTCCTCAGATGAATTTTTTCTCCCTCTCCCCCAACTGATCTTCCTCAACCCCCCCCCCCCCGAGCATTTCCTATCAGAAGAAGGGCGAGTGCCACCAGCCCCACACCAATGGGACACAGACACCCTCCACCATCCGAGGAAAACCCTTAATCCCAATTTTCTTTATTTTATTTCATTCTCTCCTTTGGTAGATTTATCAAAACAAACAAACAAACAAACAAACAAACAAACAGAAAACACCAATAAATAAATAAATAAATTTTAGAAAGGGGCAAGGTTAGACGTGGATGCACAAAAATCAAGACTCCTTGAGCTCTTCTCCGCTCCCCGCTTCTTCCCACACAGGGCAGCCCTGCCCTCTGCCTGCCCCTCAGAGCTGGCACATCACACGAGGCTGGGCTTCTGCAATGGCGGCCCCTCCTCTCCTCACCTGCTCTCCAGCAGCCACTCTGAGTGCCCAAGCAAGGAGGACAGCAGCGGTGGCCACGGAGAGGCAAGGGGATGCTCCCTCACAGCTGCTGCAGCTGCCACTGTCCTTGCTCATCCTCCTCCCTGAGCTCGGCAGCATCATTGGCCCTGGTGGGGGAAATAGGGGCATTCCAGGAACAAACCAGAAGGCTTTCATAATTGCAGGACTGTCCCTGGAGAATAGGGACACTTGGAGGCTATGCAACACTGGGGAGAATCAAAGCGGTGAACCACCTCCCTGCAGGATCCTGGAGGCTAAAGGGATCAGAGCCCAGAATGCACACACAGCTTCCTTCCCCGCCCAGCTCCCTTTCCACCCAAGAGTGCATCAAATGCTAGGAAGGAGTTTAAACTCCAACTCTGTGGTGCATTCACTTAGACTGGGAGTCAGTCCTGTGGAAGGTGATTTGGGGAGGGCGGGGATGAATGGGAAACCAGGGACAGAGAGCTGGCAACATGGGAAGGCATCGACTTTAAAAACAGTATGGAAAAATGACCTCACTGTGTTTTAAGCAGGTAATGTGTACATACTCTGGATGTGTACATCCAGGCTGGATGGTCTGTCATCTGCTGGGTTCCAAAAGCAGCATATTCGGGTTTTTAGGTCCCAGTTGACACACTTGCTAAATCGACATCTCAATTTACAGGGGAGAAGTGGAGGCACACACTGCTCAGGCCTCTCCAGGAGACATAATCAGGTGGGGAGTATGACTGGGCTGTCTGCCTGCCCAACGTCACACAGGCACCTGAAGCAAGCTGAGGACAGAAACCCTGAAGATAAGCTCATTTGAACTTGAATTTTAGTAGGAATGCAGACCATGAAAGCAGAGTTTAATGATTCCCCCCCCCCCCAATGTTTTAAATATTTAACTGTTTTTACTGATAATCATTTTCTTTTTGTAAACTGCTTGGACCTTCTTCTTTTTTTTACAATCAAGCACTATTTAAATCATATTAAATAAATAGATTTTTAAAAAGATATACAGAAGAAAGGAAGCCCGACAAGTGTCTGAACTTTGCCAAAGTTTGGAAACCAGGCACCAGAAGCAGCCGCCCTTCCCAGCCCTGTTACAAACTCTCCTTCAGTGCTGGAATGTGGTCTTGAATTGTGAGCATGCCTCTTGCTTGCTGGGAGGGAGGGAGGTTTGTGTGTAGAAAAATCTATTGATGTTTATGTGGCTGGTAGATAACCTGCTTAAAGGTGAGCATCGCATCAGTTGCCCCACCCACCCTTGCCACATGGCCCCTGGAAGCTTCTTCATGATGGAACGTGGCCCTTGGGCTGAAAAAGGCTCCCCATCCCCGCTTTATAATGACAAGAGTAAGATCTTAACCTTTGGATATTTTCTGTGTTCCCAATTCCTCTTTAACAGCAAGGCTTTATTCTTTTTATGGCCACCTACTCCTCTTTCTGATGAATTTCTTGGAGAAAGAGCCATTTGAATTTTTCTTTAATGGAAACTGCCTTATAGCCATGTCCCTCTCAAGAAATAGCTCTGGATTTGAGGTTTCTGGACTGTGGTACACTAAAGAAAGCAAAGAGAAATTTCAAAACAGTCTGGCAGCAGGAAAAACCACACCCTAGCAAAACAGACACACACAGCTTTATCTGCTTGGATTTGAAACATTGAAGTGCTCTGCATGTTCTTGACATGGTCGTTTTGGAAGCATACAGCCTATTTTGATCTGGAGCATGAAAAATCACATCCTGGACTTAAGAGGCATTTGCCAGCTCTGTTCATTTTTTAAAGGAGCAATATCTATATATTTATTACCCCAAAGCACTGTAGCTGATAAACAAGTGTAACTAGCACAATTATCTACACCCTGCTGTCTGAAGTAGTGATCCAGAAGCACTTTGGGACACCCAGGACATCAATGTCATTTCCGGTTTACAATCCCCCTTCTTTTTCTTCCTTGTTCCTTCTTCCCACTTCTTCTTCCTCCCAACTTTGTCTTAAACACTACAGAGCTTAAGAAGTGGCTTGTGGTTCTGGGGAGTGGCTGGGCTGCTGAATCAGAAAGGCCACTCAAATTGAGGGTGTGTGTGTGCTCACGGCTTTGCTAAACTCTTGTCTTAACATGTGAGTTACACACGTCCTGGCTGCTCCTGTGTACTAGGGCCTATCACAAAACCACCAACCTTTTTTTGCTTTGAGAGCTCATGATAACCACCAGTTTTGCTGCACAGTTTTCATTGGGTTTAGCCTGCCCATGAGGTGGACTGAAGCAGCCACCTTGGGTGGCAGAATCCCAGTGGGCACTGGTGCCACAAACGCTGTGCCTGCCCCTGCTGCTGCTGCCGCCAACAGGAATGTGTGGCGACTTCCGGCAAGATCTTGTGAGATCTCACGAGATCTTGTTGAAAGTCGCCACACGGCCCTGGTAAGCGAGGCCTTGGCCACGGGGCAGTAGTGAGGGACACTTTCCTGTTTCGCCTCAAGACGGCAAAATGGAACTGGCCATCCCTGGTTTTGATCAGATGGCTGAGATTGTTGGACTTCCTTGCACCAAGAAGGTGTTGTTAGAGCCCATGGAGTCCTGGGTTGAGGCATATAATACAGGCATATAATACCTTGTTAACAAGTCAGTAGCTGAATAAGTTTCCCAAAAGTTGTGTAAATCCTGGTCAAGGTTCAACTTGCAACACTTCTGAAACAAACCTTTCTAGTCTGACCAGGAGGATCCAGGACTGAAATGTTTTTACGAATGTTTCCCTCAGCGGCAGTCAAGGGCGTGGGGTGTTGTGGGGAGATACAAAAACAGGGGAGATACATGGTCAGTTAGGGCAGGGATACAGATTACACTGTTTGCAAACCAAAGACAAGCAGGTAGAAGAGAAATGCTTGGATACGTTCATGTGCTCCATCCAGTGCAAGCCGCTTAATCTTTTGACTTGCATTCTTGACATACTTGGTGCTAGAAACTGACCTGCAGGATTTAATTGTGTATCCAGCCAGCTTCAGGGGTGTCAGATTTGCCCCTGGATCATCAAATAGTTGAACAATGGAGATGACACTCTATTGTCCAGGATACGTCAACACTATTTCTGCCACCCAGTGCCAAAGCTTGCAGTCTTTCGTGTTCACAGCTCCACCATCCAAAGTTTGTTGGTGCTGATTAAGCTTTTCTTCCATTTCACCCCCTGAGTGAATCAATAAAGAGCTTTGGGGCCTAGACAAAAGGTTCAAGGGTAGAAGGAAATCCTGATTTGCTCCGATGGCTCTGGATCGTGCTGGTCTACCTCACAGGGCTCTTGTAAGGATCATTGGGAGACCAAGAAAGGCAAAAGTAAACATGTTTGTCTATGAGAGGAAGAAAAGTTCTCAAATCCGCAGTTGGGCAGTCTGTTTATTGGGAACAACCAAACAGTGGGCAGATTTCATGTTCTCCAGAACTCTGTATCAGTACAAATCTTACACTAAGTAAGGGATGAAATTGTGTGTGCAATGAGGAAAAATAGAATAAAAGTACAAAAATGAGTACAAAATCAGTTTGTCCCCTGGCAGGCCACATATATTTGGATGTGATTTTAACTCAGAATTTTCATGTCTCCTAAGAACCTGGAACGGTCTCCCTCTCCCTCTGGAGGTTATGGACTCCCCTTTCTTGGAGGTTTTAAAGCAGAGGTTGGATGGCCAGAGATGCTTTAGCTGAGATCCCTGGATTGCAGGGGGTTGGACTAGATGGCCCTTGGGGTCCCTTCCAACTCTACTATTCTATTACTTTCCCTGTTTTTCACCCATTTGCTGTTTCAGGCAACCTTGCCTCTTTAGAAGCTGCTACACATCAAAAATGCCCACATAAAAACAAAAACAAAAAACTAGACAGAAGTGTCTACAGAAAGCTGGTATGAGTGCTTTTAAAGTGCAGCAGTTGCCCCTTTTGGATTTTCTGAGCCTAGGGAAACTCCAGATTTAGCAGAGAGACAGTTTGGAATTCAAGGATGAACAAGGGGCACATAATCCACATTAAGCTGGGGTGCAGCTGGACCCTACTCTCTGCTCTCTGCTAGCATTCTAGCAGAATCTCCATTTTTAAAAACAAAGCCCAGCTCTTGCCTAGATTTCTTGCATGCCTTAAGCTAAACACAGGGGCCTGTGGTTAGCCAGAAAGCAGAAGAAGAAAAAATACAGTATGTTTGCTTTACATTAGCAAATACAGAGATCGCTTTTTGGTAAAAGTGGAAACTGAAGCCAGATTTTGTAGCAGTACCTAGTGGTTGGAGGGGATGTGACTCGGAAAATAATACGAGATAATGTACACTCTCAAAGCTGTATATCATCATTTGTGCTACTAATAGTTTGGGGGTAGAGGCAACTGGCAGGCAATCCAAGCTGAGAGTCTCTTGCCACTGTAGAGTGTATATTTGGACAAGAACGGGACAGGTGCATCCACCTGAAACACAGCTGCTCCTGAAGGCGACGCATACAGTATGTTTCTCAGTCTTTCTTTAGTCACTCCCAGAAAGTCAAGAGGAGCTGTGCAGAAATAGGATAAAAATAATCTAAAACTGTTCTGCAGCAGGAGTGGGGTGCCATGCTGCCAAACGATATTTTTCCATCATTCACTCCCCGCCTCCCATCCATCGTTCTGATATATATATATTGAATATAAATACAGCGAGAGAGAAAGATTGGCTCTGATGCAGGAGGATGCTGGAGACATTATTAAGACAGAGCGAAACGAAGCCTTTGGGTGATGGCTCTGCCCCAGCAATTCTTTCCAATGAAAGAGAGAGAGAAGGTTCTTGGAAGAGTACACACGTTTTGCCCACTCAGCAGATTGTACCTTCTTCTGCAGTGCCTACAAGACGAAGGTGCACGCAATCCTTAACAGAAAAAAGGGAGCGCCAAGGAGTTCAGAATGCCTGGATCCAGGGAATGGGTCAAAAAGAGCGCTGGATGTGGGCTTTGTTCCGTAGTTTAACAAACGATGTATAGCAACCTAACTCAGAATCAACTCTGTGCAACAACATTGGATGGTTGCTTTTCCCTGTATTGCTCCTGACCTCCTGGCTATGCCGATATTTGAATGCGATTGTGTGATGCTCCCTTATATCAAAAGAGACTGTTGATTCACCTGGCCCCATAATGATGGCTTGCCTTGTCAGTGGCTGCCTGAGATCATAGCGAGTGCCAGCTCCAGGTTTGGTGGGGCCCTTGAGTAGCCCCTCTCCTTGCCACTGCCTCACCCACAGCAGCCGCCAGCGAGGCAAGTGGAGGCTCCTCCTCCTTTTGGATGGGGGACAAAAGGGTGGCCAGAACAAACAATCATCCCCTTGATTGTTCTGGCCATCCTTTTCTGCCCCATCCAAGCCCGTGAAACCAGCGAAAGAGAAGGAGGAAGGAGGAAAGGTTGCAGCATTTGGGACTTTTCAATTTGAGTTAGAGGTGACATGATGGAAGTTTATAACATTAAGGAGAGAGTGGAACAGAAAAGTTTTTCTTCCTCTCCACACTAGAACTCGTGGGCATCCAATGAAGCTGAATGTAGGAATATTCAGGACAGTTAAAGGAAAAGACTTCTTCATGCAGTGTAGAGTTAAAGTGCGGACCTCCCTCCCACAGGAGGCAGTGATAGCCACCAGCTGGGATAGCTTTACAAGAGGAATGGGCAAATTCAGGGAGAAGAGGGCTACGGATGGCTCCTGGCCCTGGTGGCTAGGCTCTGCCCCCACCGCCGGAGACAGAAAGGGTAGCAGTGCGGAAGAGGAGCCCTGGGTGCAGCCGATGACGATGGTGGGGAGGAGGTGGCCTTGTGGGGGGAGGCCAAGGAGGGTGAGCTGCCCAAGAGCCCCCCAAGCCTGGAGCTGGCATCACACGACCTTTGGTCTGGTTGGTGTAGACATTAATTTTTCATTTGGATCCTACTGATTGTCCTTCATAATAATTATTTCTTTCTTTCCTTTCTTGCATTTATTTATTTATGAAGGTTGTTAGCCTCAGGCTCGTGGGGAAGGGCAGGGTATGAATAAATAAACAACTCTCTCTCTGCCTTAAAATTTTCCAGGTGAATTTGTACTTACAAATGGTACTTTTAGCAAACAAAACACTGTGCCTCCATGAGCTTGCGAAGGCAGAAACCTTTGTGGAAGGAACAAAGGTTTCCTTCCTTGTGAAAAGGAAAGGGTTGCCATACGTCTGGAATTTCCTGGACATCACTGGGACTGGGCCATCGGAAACAGTGTGTGGGCAGAAATCGCTTAAATGTCCGGGAAAATCCAGACCTATGTCAACCCATTCCGGAAGTGCAGATTTTTGCAAATTACCTAAAAAAATAGCTCAAAAACCTTTTCTTTCTTTTTTGAGATCTTTGGTACCTGCCCCCATGGAAGCTCAGCTCAATAACTTTGCCCCCCCTAAAAGCAACTTTTGTGTCCGGATTTTAACTTTTTGAAATAAGGCGCCTCTAATCTATCTAAGCCATGCAGTCAGTTTCTGAGCAATGAGGGGTTCCTGCGCTTAATCAGGATTTCTTTGGCATGACGGTGTCTTACAGATATATGGTTTATTTTCATGGATATACAACCTGAGCATAGGATGGAGGGGCTCACAGCATTACCACCCCAAAAAGTTCTTGCTTCCCCATTAGGCTTCCAGGGAAACCCCCAGCTCACAGCTTCGGTGTCCAGCACAGAGCAAAGCATCAACAAAGGCATGACTTCCAACATGATGTGGTCCAAATCCAGGATGCCATCTTCCGGGTCCACACTCCTGTGCGAGTCATGTGACCCGCACAAGATTGTGGCCCCCCCAAAGCATGCTTTTGAGGCACAATGCCCCAAACAAATGTTTTTGGGCACCATGACCAAAAAAAGTGCAGCCTGAAATCGCATGAAAACTTGCAGCAGCCATTTTGATTGCTGTGCTCTTGCAAGAAAAAATGAGACGTCCCATTTCTTCTTTATTCTAAAAGGCATATTTCTTTTTTTAATAACAAGAGACAAGTGCTTATAGGACAAGTGCTTATAGTTTTCTAGGAGCAATTTATTTAGTTACTAGATAAAAACAACCCAAGGTGTAACTAACAGATCATGTTGGAGTTGGGGCCACTTGCATCATCCGGATTAGTTCTAACCATTTAACTAAATTTGAAAAGGCCCTTTGCATTTTGAAAAGGGGGTTTATCATGGCTGGAAAGCCACCCAATGGTCCAGGCTCAGCCCATCTGAAGGAGCACTTGCCTACAATATCACAGAATGCTACCCAAGCTCTAAGATCAGCCACATCCCTGCTCTCTGGCCTGTCATTCTTTCGAATCAGATTGGCAGGTACCAAGATAGGGTGTCTGTGTCATGCTTTATAGAGGACAGTCCGTTACCAGGTCACAGTCCTCCCCAGTATGGTAAGATCTCCAGGACCAGAGGCATTATACTGGTGAATACCAGTTGCTAAGGGGCAAACAGCAGGAGGGGCATGAGACTGTGTCCTACTTATGGACTTGCGGTATCTGGTTGGTCACTGTGAGGACTGAATGCTGGGCTTGATAGGTCTTTAGTCTGATCCAGCAGCCAAGTTCTTAGGTTCTCATTGCTGAATTAGAACCATGTGCACACATCACATGCCCTTTCCATCATAAATGACTATCTTGTGTCATATTGCTCATGCTGTTTATAGTTTAGCTATAAGCCATCTTGAGTCCCTGCTAGGGAAAAAGACAGAATGATGATGATGCTGTGAATTTATTTGGGTTCTCAAGATGTGTGTGGTGGGGACTTCTTTCCTATCCATACTGCTGGAGAAGAACCTTTGGACTGGAGATGCTGGGCAGTCCCCTCCAACTCTTCTGCATGCAGAGCAGCTCCCCTCCCACTCACCCCGATAAACAACCTTCATCCTAACAGTTGGTTAAAATGGTGATAGCCGCCATTAATATTAACAGTGCTTTAAATATTAAATTGTATTCCTGCTGCGTCTGCAAGAAAAAAAATAAAACAATGAAGCTATAATGGGATTTCCTCCATCCCAGAGCAGCTGAAAGAGTCGACAAAGATGCCAGCTCTTTCCCAAGCTGCTGTGTTTCCTTTGGTTCTGATGCTTTAGTTATACACTTTTAGAAGTAGAGTATGTGTGCAAGTGAAGGCTCTAGGACTCTTCCATGTCTGTGGCTGGATTAAGACTTTTAAAGGTCCTAAGCACTGAAAAGATTATGGTGACACAAGGTTTGCCTGTATGCTGAAATGTACATGTATGTATGCCATGTACAACACATGACAGAATCTGATTTCCTTACATTATTTCAATCTATATTAGCTGGGGATAATGGATAAGTAATAAAAAGAGAACAGAAAAATGGGGGAAGGGTGTGGAATGTAAGGAATTCTAAGAAGGTTGACTACTTCCATTAAAAAAAAATCAAATGCCAATTTCCCCCCAAAATTTCTCACTTTTTTACACCCCATTTGCCGCTGTCCTAAGCACATGCTTGCTTTGTCTTTTGGGTAATCTAGCACTGCTGTGGTCCTGTTCAGATGTAACAACAAACTGTGGTTTGCTGTTACCTGATTGGTTCTGCATGAGCTTCCCACTTCTCTTTGCCCACAAGGGAAAGAGTACTTCTGTTTGTAAAGAAACCAGGATATCAAAGCTCAGTTTGTCAGCAAACAAGAAGATCAGACCAGGATTGGATGTTGACATCCCAGCTAACTAACCAGCTGAACTGAACAAGCCACTGTTTGCTGTGTTTGGATGCAACAACAGTGTTTAATGCTTTAAGTCACCATCCATTGCATGCAATGAGGAGTGGAACATGCTTTTGCCTGCTCATTCACATGTCTTATGCTCCTCCTGTCTTGGAGGTGGTGCCAATATGCGCAAAGGTAGAAGCAAGCACATGGGCAGCTGCATTGAAGAGGAGAATGTGGTGTGGGGCACACTCAGAGAGAGTCCCCCCAAGAGCATATCCCTCCCCCCCCAAACCTGGAACCTATACTGTTCACATAACAACCATGGTTTACTGCAAGGGCTGCTATCTGTGGCCCTCCAGATGTTGTTGGATTGATGTGGCTGCTGGTAGCTGGAGTCTAATAACATCTGGAGGGCACTATATTGGCTATCCCTGCAGTTTTGTCTAAATTGGTGCTAGTAATACCAGAGATTGGAATGGTGCTTACATTAAATGAAAACAACACTGATTCTATTTACTGTACATAACTCTATCAGCTGGAACTGCCTTCCCCAGCAAAGGACTCTACAGATGTTTTGGACTACAACCCCCAACAGCCCCATCCAACACGGCCAGTGGACAGAGATAATAGGAGATGTAGTCTAAAACACACAGAAGGCACCATGTAGGGTTGTCCCTGCCCTAGGATGAGCAGTGGCTTCATTTGTGGCTGCAAAACCTTTCAATGGAACTTTACACGCCTCCATGCTGCTCAGAAATGTCTGCAAACTCATCAAATTTTGTAAGCTTTATTTTCTTCTGGAAGCTTCCGCAGCCTGCTTATCCTCAACAAAAGTTCTCTGTGTGATGTCAACTTCCTCTCTTTGTAAGGTTGCCATATCAAATATGGCAACTGGAACATAATCCTGGGAAACTCAATATGACTGGGTTGCACTTTCTTGAGCAATGGGAATCATTTCTTAATACAATAGTGTGGGTGTTGTACAGGTCATAACACTATTGCAGTGGGAAGTGGGGAGAGAGGGCATTGCAGTATATTGAGGGGCATACAAAATATGTGCCCAAGTTAAAAATTTGTGGAGAAGGGTCAGTGAGGTGCCTTAAATAAGAAACAAAACTGATGCATTAGTCTGCCTTTAGAATAAATACCGTTTTATGTTTTGTGTTTGTTTGTTTGTTTGTTTGTTTGTTTGTTTGTTTGTTTGTCTATCAACTTATTTTTAAAAGCAAAGAATGGAATAGAGTGTTTAATTTCACAATGATAGAACAGTCAAACAGTTTCAGTGTATTCAGTGTGAGTGAGCTACTTGGGGATGGGGAATAAAAGGAAAACTGGTACATTCTATTTTTGCTTTATGTCATGCCCAATAAACATTTCTTCCAGAGTCAAAAGCAGGAACAAAATACTCATTTACCAGAAAAGAGACTTTGTGCTGAGTTTTTAAACAGAGCAGATATTCTTTTTAGGTAGAGAACGGTCTGGGAAAACAAGAGGTTTCTAGCAAACTACCTACTGCATTTTCTCAGTTCAGAGGCTGGTTTCCTGTGGTGATCCCAGCCTTTTCCTTCCTGTCCATTCCATCAGGGTTGGAAGATGAAAGCTACAGAAAAGCAACAGTGAGTTCAGAATCCCGTGGCATTCTGAAAGAAAGCATTTTTTTAATAGACTCATAGGGATTTCATAGAGTGAGGATTATTGGAGATTATTAGACTGGAGTTCTTCAACCTTGGGTCCCCAGATATTGTTGAACTACAACTCCTGTTGTATGGGTTGTATGGGGTGTTAGGGGAAGGGTAGTACCTTTGGTGGGGGACACATCATACTCCTCCTGGGGTAGTTTGTCCACTTTTGGTCCCTACCCTGCATTCAGCTCTCCCCTGTGGCTCCTACGAGCTGTCAGCATGTGACAGCAGACACACCCTGGGAACAGCGTTAACTGGCCGGCTGAACCAGGCAAGGGTAGCCAATGAGTCTTAAACCATTGGTGAGTTACGGACTTCCTGTGCATGTGAAGATAGGCTCTGGTGGATCGAGTGGACGGCGCCAATAGTGGGTCCAACAGTCAAGAAGGCAGTTTCTGCAAGTGCTGTAAGAGGGAAATGAGGGGCAGATGGGGCTTGTCATCCCGGGAAAGTAGTCCATCTGATTCTAACCCTCCACTGCCTTGTGAGGCCAAGGGGGGGGGGCTCTTGTCATCTGTGCAGCCCAGAACCTCCCTACACACTGCTCAGCCATGCGCCCCAGGGAAGTTACTTTGGTACTGCTAATGTAATATTCTGACTTCCCCTGGAGGTACACTCCATTGTCTCTCAAGACAGACGGAAGCCAACAGCAACAGAAATTCCTGTATCCCCAACCAGCTTAGCCAATGGTCTTGGATGGTTGCAGTCTAATGACACCTGGAGGGACCCAAGGTCATCTTGTCCAATCTCCTGCTCAGGTGAGAAACGTGTGGCCCTCCAGCCATTGCTGGACCAACTCCCACTATCCTGCATTACTGGCCATGCCAGCTGAGGCTGGTGGAGTTGAGAGTCCCACGCCATTTGGAGGTCTGCAGGTACCCCTCTTGCTTTAAAATGCTGGTCAGGGGCAGCTTTGTCACAAGGGGCCCTGTGGGGCACCAGCTACTGCACATTTCTCCTGTGCATGCCCCTGGATTCTGGAGCAGCTCTAAGTCGTTTCAACAACACACGTAGAGAAATCCCTGATGGGTTGTACTCCATGCCACCGCAGGCATGACAATGTTTTAGACCAGTCCTTTGCAGTGTTTGATAAAATAAGGCACATCAAGACAGTCCCCTGGTGCTTAAACTGTAAATGGAATGCCTGGATTTCAAAGAAGAGAGCATTGCTTCTTGTTCTTATTTTGTAGCGTTACCCAAGGCTCAGCTCTGCCGTTTAATAAGAGCTTTGTCTGAGCTGAATCTTGGCAGTGTTGAGACCAGATTCTGTTTCAGATACAAACAAGGGGTCCTAGAATCCAAGCTGCAATAAACCCATTCCTGGTAACATTAAGAAGTAGAGTCCCTCATTTTCCAAATTAAGCTCTAGTATCAACTTTAAGCAACTGTCATTGAAAGCTGAGTGGAATCAAAGTATTGCAGAGTTGGAAGTCACCCAAAGGCTCATCTAGACCAACTTTTTGCAATGCAGGAAATAGTTAAAAGTGTTCACAGCCAAGAGTGCAGTTGGAAACTAGAGACTGGTGCCATCTACACACTTTGCATATGGGCAGAGGGCTCCATGCCTGGGAGGAGCAGTAGAGCTCTGCTGCCCCTGATGTCCATGCGTTGAGCAGCCAGCACAGCAACTGAATTTGGCAGGGAATAAGATGCTTCCTCCTGTGAGGACTGTAATTGCCATCAAGTCAGCAGCCTGAAGGAAGGACTGTGCGGCAGGAGCTGCTCCATCCCCCTGGCCTGGACACTGTCCCCTACTATGCTCCTGGATCTGATCTGGAGGGACAAAGGCTTCTGGGGAGGAACTGCTCTTTATCAAGGTCAAGACAAACAGGCTCACCTCTAATGCTAGTGAATCGCCATTGTTCTACTTGGCAGCCAGAACCCACATGGACAGAAGTATCTAATTGTATTATAAGAACTGTAACTTTAAGAACTGGTGCTTGCTTTCTCCTCCTCCCTCACATTCCTTGTTCCTCCTGTGTCACATCTTTTTAGATTTTGAGTTTGAGGGCAGGGACAGTTTTAGCATTTTTTGTAAGCTGCCTTTTCAACCAAAGGGCACGGCATAAAAGCCTTAAAAGGATGAAAATGAACTCCAATTGTTCAGGGCTCCACACCAGGTGGAAATGCTCTGTGCGCTTGGACTTCCCACATTCAAATGTTTACAAACAATTCAGGGGCTCACATGTGGCCACACTGCCTCTTCTATATGTGAAGCTTCCTTCACGTGAAAAATATGTGAAGGGGACTAAAGTCACAAGAAATTCAGCCTGGGGGAGTATCAGGCACGTTGGCAGCAGGTGCAGGAAATGGACGCACGTGCTCCAAGTGCACTTTCCTGGTGCCTGTTGTTGGCGATTCACCACCTCTACAGTGGTACCTCTAGTTACGAACTTCATTCATTCCAGAGGTCCGTTCTTAACCTGAAACTGTTCTTAACTAGAGGCGTTCTTTCGCTAATGGGGCCTCTTGCTGCTGCTGCGCTGCTGGCACACGATTTCCGTTCTCATCCTGGGGCAAAGTTCTCAACTTGAGGTAACTCTTCCAGGTTAGTGGAGTTTGTAACCTGAGGCGTTTGTAACTCAAGGTACCACTGTAATTTTTTTGCATTTGGCAGGTAATATTTTTGTGTGTGCGCTAGTCAGGAGGGTTCTCTGTCTCTCCTCCCCTCCTCTTGGTATGTAGACCTCACTTCTCTCACTCCTGAGACTTAAGGCATGGAATTGAAGTGTGCTTAACCTTGCCTGTATTGTGCCTCCAAATTTATCTGCTCATGTTATCATTTCACACTGATAAACAAAGCAGCAGGGACAGAGTTCTCCTGAACCCAAATAATCATTACCTCTACTTTACATTCAGCGTGGAAAACCACACACACATTTGCTCGCAGCTGACTTTACTGTGGTGATCTGGGGGACCACAAGGCTTGATTTCTGCAAACCAGCCTTTGCCAGCCTGGTGCCCTCCATCTACAACTCCCATCACCCCCCCCTTCCAGCACAGGTTGGCAAAGGCTGTTGTAAATCTTTGCTGTGCACGCTTCTGGCGGTGCTCATGGCTTGCTCAGAATGCAGCACTGCAGCTCCATACAGTTCTAGGCCTCCACGAGTGATCAAATTATGCCCATCCTGCATCTTTGCTCTAGCTGACTATTGCAGAGCAACGCATTTGAATTTAAGATCACATTGCTCATTTTCAAGGCCCCAAGTGATGTAAGCCCTGTGCTCAAGAATTGGTTTCCTTTTTTCTCTTTTATTGAAGAACAGGGTATTTTAATGTCATCATCATCATGTGTTTGTGGAGGGGATGCATTGATTGAAAATGTCTAGTAAACCAGATCAGTGGTAGGGTATTTGGCGAGTCAGCATGGCAGTAATGTGGGATTGAGGATTGGAGTGGTCGTTTTGTGGTGTTATGGCAGTGGACAAAGCTGTATTCGAACTTTTGAAAAAAGGTGTATATTTGTTTTTTAAAAAAAGAATTGTTATTGGAACTGCAGTGACTGGCACTTTGCATCTCCCCTGCGGGGATCCCTTGATCACCTCCCTCCTATTTACTTCTGACCCTCCTCACTTTTAGAAGGGCCCAGAGGCCTTGCTTTTCTCAAAGGCCTTTTGCAGGATCCACACTTGCCTTTCGTGCTTCCCTATATGGGGAAGTTTTTAATGTTTAAAATTTCATTACGTTTTTGTGTATGAAGGAATCTGCCCAGAGTGCCTGGGGATTATCATTATGATTAGCACCAAGTGACAGTGTTATATTAATTAGGCATGAGCCAGGTTGGGCTCTCTTGTGCCACCATGGTAAGAAGTGTGGCTGGGAGCCTACGGGTTGCTAAGATGAGTTCAATGGGATGTGCTCCTGGGAAACTGCACACTGGATTGAGGCTATGCCACTAGACCTCAGGCACTGATGCCTTATTGATTTCAGAAGAAACTGTTTTCTTTCAACAAACCTTTGCAGAGTGCTGTCCTTAAGTTGCTTTATGCTGCCACTGCCTTTTAGCCTTTTTAAAAGAATGTTTACTGATTGGTTCTATTGATATTTTGGTTTTTATTGTGCTGAGTTTTGGTTCTGATCTTAAGCTGCCTTGGATATTTCCTTGTTAGGTGTGGTATAAATGCAGAAAATAATGAAGATGCTAATGAGATTTTCTCCCAAGTTAAGTGCTGCAGCCACCGGTGATCAAAACTGCAAATATATGGCCTGTGATTCCTCATCTGTGCTAAATTGGGCCTTGGTTTTCTTTTGGCTAAAAAGCAGAAAATTTAAGTTTCCCACTTGCATTTTGGGAAGCAGTTCTGATGTCGATACCAAAAGCTTTGGCAACAAGAAACCTGTTAAGACGTTAAGGTACCACAATTCTCTTAGCTGGTTTTGTTTTGTTTTTGCTGCAAGAGACCGTGTGTGGCAATTTTACACCCTTACCTGGGAGCAAGCCCAACTGAACTCGTGGAATTTACTGTACAGGACTACTCAGTATAGGATCGCACTGCTCAAACATGGCTCTGGGACTGGTTATTCCGATTGCAAAACAGAATAGTGAAAACCAGAAAAGAAAGCACGCTGGGCCTGGGAGAAGACCAAGAGTTCACAGCCTTTCCAAGCTGGCGGCCGCTCTCTCTGCAACCCCTCTCCCTCCTCCAGCCTCCCGCCCGGTCCTCTGCCCGGCAGCAACGGGACCGCCCTGCCTGCCCGGCCAGCCTCCCTCCTCCGCGGCCGCCGATAGGCTCGTCCGCGCCGGGAAAGTCGGTGCCCCAGTCGCCGCCCGGGTCCGAACCAAAGCGCTGGGAAGCAGCGGGGGGGGGGGGGGCTTGCAAAATCCCTGCCCCTTTTGCTCGGAGGGAAGCCGAGCAACTTTCTTGCAAAGCGCCTGTCTTCTTCTTTTTAAACACCCTGCACATTATTTGGAGCGGAGGGAAAGGAGGAAGAAAGCAAAATGATGGCGATGGGAAGAGTCCTGGCGCCTCCGCAGCTGCCGCGCTTCCCGGCCCCCTGCGAAGCCCCGAGAGTCCCGCGCTTCCCTCCCTACTGATTCGCCCCTCTTCTTCCTCCGCATTCCCCGGGTCTGCGCACCCGCGCAAGCCAGGCTCCTCCGCGCCCCCCCCCTCCGGAGGAGAGAGATGGACACTCCCAGCAGCCCGGCAGACATGTCAGGGGTTGCTGCGGGAGGCGGGGGAGGGAGCCAGCCAGAGCGCCGGCCCGGCGTGTAGCTGCCGCCGAGGCCGAGGAGAGAGGCGCCTCGCCGCTCGGCCGGAGGAAGCCGCGGAAGCAGCGCCCCCCCCGCCCCGCCCCGAAGGCGGCTCCCGAGACCCTCGCCGGGCCAGGCGCCGCTCTGCTCCGGGCCGGACTTGCAGGCAACTTGGCGATGCTGGCCGGGGCCGCCGCGGCGTGAGGAGGCGGAGGGCGAGCGCGCGAGGGCGAGCGGCCGCCCCGGGACTCCCTGGCGGGCGGGCGGGCGGGAGGCGGAGGCAGCGCGCCCCGTCGCCCCTCCCTCCCTCCCTCCCTCCTCGCCGCCGCCGCCCGCTCTTCCCTGCCCTCCTCGGGGACGGGAAGGAAACAAGATGTCTGCCCGAGCCGCAGCTGCTGCTGCTGCTGCTGCTTCCACCAAGGTAAGCGAAAGCCGCCTCGGCTGCGGGGGGGGGGGCTCCGGAGCCAGCCCGGGAAGGGGGACGAGGGGCTGCCGGGGGGGGCCTGCAGCCTGCCTCGGGGGCGCGCCCCCCTTCGCCTTCGGGGCGAGTCGCCCCCCGCGCCCACAATTCCCCGTGGGGCGCGCCTGGTTCCCCGGGGCTCCCCCCCCCCGACTGAAGGGGGATTGGAGAGGAGAGGGGAAAAGACGATCCTGCGGCCCCATCTCCCCGCCACTCTTGGCTCGGAAGCCTCTTCGTTGTTGTTCAAAGGCCCCCCTCTTACAGGCTTGGGCTCAGTACAAAAGGATTTTTAAATCAGTAAAAAGCAAGCTCTGTGAGCCTTTGGGGAGGGTCTGGCTTGGTTGTGTGTGTCTGAAGTTAACGGAGCTCCTCTTTTTAGGTTCGCACCATTCTTCTTTTTCTCAAACTCCCCCCTCCCCCCCAAAAAAAAACACCTGTTGGGTGAAGGGCGGCTGGTGTGCTCAGGATACCACCAAACTCTAGATTAGTTCCTTTTGGAGTGGGTGGCAAAAGAGTGGATGGTTTCTCCTCTTGGAGGGCAAGTTTTAAAAGTTAAGCTCTACAGATGCTTTCAAGGGGGACCCAAGAGAAGATTCTAAGTCTCCTTACTCAGGAGTAAGTCGTAACTGGGTTCAGTGAGACCTCTGCCCTAAATAAATGGACTTCCCATTACAGCCTTATCCTGAGCACATTTTTTACACAGAAGTAAGCCCCTCTTGGTTCAGCAAGACTTAATTCCCTTACTCTCCTTGCTCTCTGCTTTTGACATTGTACCGAGAAGGTGGGGTGGATTCTGCCCTGCAATTTGTCAAGCAGCCAGCTTTTAAAGTGGGGCGTCTCAGGGTGGAAACTTGCTTCCTGTGTGCTTTTAAAATACAGATTGGGAAGTGCAGGTGGTTGCAGTTTTGCCTTGTAAAAATTGCAGCAGAAAACGTTTGCTTTGGGAGATTTCAACTCTCATCTGAATTGCATGTTGTTTCTGTGCTTTAATCTGGGGTGTGAATGGAATTAGGCTGGGTTTGTTGTTTTTTTAGCACATGGTGTGTGTGATGTTTTTTGTACTCCAAAGGACGTGTCCTTTCTTAGGAATTTCACATCAGGAATTCCTGAAACAGCAGGTTTCACAATTCCTGAAATACAGGATTTCTCAGCAACTCCCTTTGAATCAGCTGCTGCTGACATAGTGCAAATATGTTTGGGTGGTGCTGGGAGCCCAAGAAAAGCTCCACCTGCTCTGTAGGTGTATTATGTGGTACAGGTGCATGTAGTACTCTGACCTCCCTCAACTCTGCAGGAGTGAGTGAGTGAGTGAGTCAGCTGTGCTGTTTTACTCCTAGGGGAAGGAGGAGGTGGAGTTGAAATGCTCAACAGGTTTCTCCTTATGCATGAAACCTTAGACTGGAAACTTTTTTGTTTTAAAAAAGGTAGAATGAAGCTTCCCCTTCCCACTCTAGAATTATAAACAGTTCTTGGTTCTTTTGGAGACAGTACATTGGTTGTTTTGTGTTGGCTGCGTTAAGGAATATTGCTCGATAGTTCTCTGGAAGGGTTTGCTCTCAAGTGAAACTGTGTAGTTTCTGTCTGATGTCATCTCTTGGTATGCGCTTGCACCTGAACGGTGCGCCTCTGATACTGCACTAATGCAGTGGCGTTGACGCTTGGCACAGATTCTTGGCAGTAGAATCAGTTTCTGGTGGCATTCATGAATGCTCATTCTCCAATAGGTATTGGGTACAGTTTCATTTTTAACTCAAGTCTCGCTTTATTGAGCTTGCAAAGTTTGTGACTCAGAGAAGCACCAAAAAGTTCATAGTAGTTTTTAAATTTCATTGTTTGGCATTATCTTGGCACTTTGAAAAAAATATATTATAACCTGCATTAGAGTATTTTTCTTCTCAGTCTCCAAAACGTGTTCATTCTTAGGTTATCTCAGGTGAGCTATATCTGCCTTGGTTAACCTGGGGTCCTCCAGATGTTTTGAACTATAATTTGCATTCTCTCCAGACCTCATAGCGGGTGGAGATTGTTGTCCTCCACATCAGGGTGACCAAGGCTGAGGCATATGAATCGAATGCATACATTTTCTTTTGGAAATGGCACATTTATTACTTTGTTCTAGCAAAATGCAGGAAGGGGGTGGAGAAGGGGGGGAAACCAGATACTTAAAGATAACTATGATGCCAAGGAATCTGAAATACTTTTCAGCTTTTCCAAAATTGCTTCCCTTAGAATGCTGGTTATACCTAGGTAATAAAAGTGAATACTGCTTTCATTTGTGTTCTCTCTGCCTTGTGAGAGTGGCTGTGTCGCTGTTGCATTGCCATGTAAATATGGCAGGGAGTGCAATGGTCTGTTTAGGCCTTTGGTGTTGCTCCTTGTTCTTAGTAGTAAGGACTGTTTTTTCCCCTTTTCCTGATTTTTGTTTTTAAAACCCAAATATGCATATGAACAGGAAATTTGAACTGCTTGCTTCAAAGCATCATAGCCAGAGATAATGCAATTCCGTCTAATGGTTGTGCAGTGTGAACTTTAGGATGTACCGTAAACACATAGCACAAATTTTAAAGAATGATGAACAAAAGTCATGTCAAACTTGCTCTGTTCCCACTGATAGATTGTGGTGTTGCTTTACGACAGGGCTGGGGCTGGGCAGCCTTTGATGCCTTCCATGAGAGTATGTACACCCCCCTTTTTTAAAAAGATACGTGAACAGTGGAGTAGCTTTAGAACACTTTGCTTTCAGAAGAAGTTAAATCAAATTAATTGTATGAGGCATGATTTTATTTTGTTTTGTTTGTTGCTTTGGTAGTCTTACTGCTGCTATATTTACTTGCTATGAATATTGAATAGTAAAAGTGGGGGAAACTTTGAAGGGCTTTTAACAAGAATGGGGAAGTATTGAGTAGATTCCTATGATACTTCTCAGTCACATTCCAGATAGCACCCAAAGTAATAATAACAGCATTGGTGGACAGGTAATTGCATTTTCTCTGTGATCAGCAGGTTACACTTTGGGTACTGGTAAAATGCAGTTTCCAGTTTCACATACCTGGGGATGGAATACTGGATTTTCTCCTTTACCCTCCTGCACAAGTTGAGAAGAAAGTTATTTAGACCCGTTTAATATCTAACAGCTGTGTGTACCTTCCACAATGAAACAATACTATGAAAAGGCCTTTACTAATCTTTTCTAATCACTTTAAAATGTTCAAAGGTAACAGTTTCAACCAAGGCTCTGTACATAGAGGGAGGTAACTGAAATCTTGGGATATGTGGTCTTCCATTCCCTTCCTGCAGTAAATGACATTTTAACAATTGCATAGATTCTCACCACACAATGCTTTCTTGTCTTGGGTAAGTTGGTCAATATATTAATCTGGAATCTTTGTCTAATGAGAAGTTTCTTTGTATAAGTGCTGACTTCCATTATCTGCTTAATGCTCTACTGCCAGGAAAACCTCTGCATCCTTATTGAAGGGTTTTTGCTGGGCCTGGTGATGACACCACGTGAATATTTTAGAATTCAAAAGGGATGATGCAGGCATTGCAGTAGGCATGGAGATCCAGTAATTAATACTTGCTTCATTCTTCTTACAAGGGAAGAGTTGGAAGTTTTTCTGTTGGCTTTTCTGCATCCAGAAAGTTAAGCAGTATATTTAGATTCTTGTGCAGTGGCAACCTTGGAATAAATCTGTCATCCCCATTTTAAAATAGAAGTTTTGCATCTTGAATACTGAAAATACAGTTCAGGTGGTTTTTATTATTAGCTATAGTGTAGTTTATGCTGATAGCTCAGTAAGACTTCAGCATACTAAATAAGACTTAAAATGGGACACTTTAGGACAAACGGTGGATCTCTTGTTCATTTCTAAGAGTGTATGTAACTAGAGTAGGAATAGGAAGTGCATTGCCTGAAAACTGCACATGTCCCATCAAACAGGCATATTGAATATGTTGTCTGCCTTGAGTTTAAGGACAGGAAATGCTAAATGTAATAAAGGCCCCCTATAATCTCCACCCCCCATCATCAGCTGGCCTGTTGGACACCTGCCCATGGTTTAAACTTTTATTATATGCCATTAAAAGATAACTTAGAATATGCCTGTTTACTTTAAAGTAATTTATATTGTCTTGTGTGCCAATTGTCCCATACCAGTGGGATAGAAAAGCTAGGAACCAAATGGCTTCTGGGACCTGGGTTGTGAATTAATATGCAATTCACGTAAGTGACACATTGTTAATATCACATTTTAAGCAGAAATTCTTAATACAGTCATACCTTGAGTTGAATGTGCTTCAGGTTGAGCGCGTTCAAGTTGCGCTCTGCGGCAACCCGGAAGTAACGGAGCATGCGCATACGCTTAAAATGATGTCACACACATGCGTGGAAGCAGCGAAATGCGACCCACGCATGCACAGACGCACCGTCGCATCTTGCGTTCAGTTCGGGATGTGAACGGGGCTCCGGAACGGATCCCATTCGCATCCCGAGGTACCACTGTCCATGTTTAATTTGGTGTTTACAGTAAAAATATTGGTACCATACTTCATGTTTCAAAACACTCTACTCTTTATTGTTAAACTCCTTAACATATTGCCTATCCTTAACATATACTTCGAAGCTTCAAAGCACATACATTTTGGTAATCCTTGAATGTCAGTCAGGCACACACAAAATGGCACCCAGACTTTTTGAGGTGCTTGCAAATGGAGAATCTTTAGCTGCAAAATGCACCTGGCGCCCTGCAAATTTCTATCTCTGTCCCATGCCCATGAACGCATTAAAGAGAGCGGAGTAGTTGTTGTTTTTAGGTTTATTTCAATTGACTGAAGCTGCTTTATATTATCTAAAATGGGATGTGGAGTTAAGCACTTCAAAGGCCACAAGTATATATCCTGTCCGGTTTATCAGGAACCATGAATTGTGGTAGTGGCTCTGTCCTATTAAAAGTAGCTTTTGGGATGGAGTGAAAACAGAATTCTCTGTCTGTCATCAATTATCTATGTTTTATAGAAGGTATAGTCTAATTCTTATGTAAGTCTTTTTAACCTACTACTTATTAACCTGTTAGGAGGAATTGGTTGGGATCTTTTTTTGTCTAGTTGATGTTCACAGGCTTGGCTGTAGGAGGAGTTGTGACTCACACACATTTCAGCATCTGGTGGGCACGACGTTGGCTAGGCCTGTGTAAACACATTCCAGTGCCTCTTTCTAGTGGAATCCACAAGAAAACAAATTACAGTCTTGTTTCCTGTCATGGTTCCATGTGGTGCCATTTGTTGCCATTCCTGTTAGGTGGACATTCAACTCTGAATTTCTTCATAAACAGCTTTGGGTAGTATGGTGAAATATGTTCAAAAAATAAACAGAATAATCTGCTAACACAGGGTCCTAATTTTAGTAGGTTTGTATAAATGATATCACTTAACAAAGGAATTACAGGACTGTCATGTACACCTTCCCACTGTCTTGCCAGTTTTTCTTTGAGATGAGTGTGTGGCAAAACAAAGCAATTTTATTGCATACACATTGCCATGCCACCCCTAAAGCTTATTTTAAAATTCCCACACACATCCTTCTGTAATTGGACAGAAATTGACACCAGTGTAGAGAGTGACATGTTTCTAATAAGATATATGGGAGGAAGACTAGTAATAATCTATTTTCCTCCTTCTACCCCTCCCCCTGCCCCCAATAAAAATGTGATTTGCAGTAAGAGTTGGGTTGAACATTTTTTGGTGGTTATGCATGATAAGGCTGCAAAATTGAACTCTGTGACATTGAGTGTATTCCTGCACAATGGCTGGGTTCAGATGATCATATCTCTGTTTAATAAAATCAGATACAGTGGTACCTTGGGTTAAGAACTTAATTTGTTCCGGAGGTCCATTCTTAACCTGAAACTGTTCTGAACCTGAGGTACCACTTTAGCTAATGGGGCCTCCTGCCGTCACTGTGCCGCCGCCACACGATTTCTGTTCTCATCCTGAAGCAAAGTTCTTAACCTGAGGTACTATTTCTGGGTTAGCAGAGTCTGTAACCTGAAGCGTCTGTAACCCGAGGTACCCCTGTATGTGTGAATCTTGTGGGTGTGCACACAGCTCCTTTATTTGAGCAAGGCAGCAAGCAGACAAGACTCTTTTCCATTAGGTATAGTTTACTGTTTTGTCTGACCTGGGAAGCTATGGCTAATAGCTTTGAAATGAGCCAGAATAAGAAGGTATAGTTTGAAGTTAGCATAATATTAGTTTCCCAGTTTGGATAAAACAGGAAACTATAGTTCGTTGAAGAGTTCCTAGTAATTCACTCACTTCTGTCCTGAAAGGAGGAACGAAGAAGGGTGGTGTGCTTGCCCACAGGGGTGGTTCCAAACGCAGCTTTCTCATTGGGCTGGTTTGGACAGGGGTTGACCTAAATGGAGAATGGTGATCACCAAGCAGCCCTAGTGTACACGTTAGACCTGTGAGTTTGGACTGTGCTGGGTGAGAAATCTTTGTGTCTTATTTTTTAGACTGACATTTGGCCATGCTGGCTGGGGTTGATGGAAGTTCAACAACATACAGAGGGCCATAGGATTCCCACATCTGTTGCAAGAAAACACAATTGCAGTCTGGTTACTTATGACTATCTCCACTAATAGGCATTGCAGGTTCTCATCCTAGTGGGCCAATAAATGTTTAGCGTTTGTGGGATATATCGGGCTACATTTTTTATTTTGAAGTGCAGCCACACTAAGTGTTTCGTGATGCTGACTGTTTCTACTAATCATCATTATTGTGTTTAGAGTAGCTTAAGGTAATAGATTATTGCTTTTTATGGGGCATTTAATTGAAGAGATATAGACCAAGATCTTAGCTTTTGTCACTGTAGATTCAGGGTGTCCCCCCCCCATATCCAAAAAAGTCTGCCTTTTGAGGGAAATGATGGTCAATATATACAATTCAAAAAATAGTATAGTGAAAAGGTAGAAAGGGTTTTAATTCTTTAGAAAGAGGTCAAGATGAATATTTTTTAAATGTCAGTTGCTCAGTCTAGTTTTAGATTTCTTTTGACATGGTGTAAGATACAAAACATACACCTAGCACTTCTAAAATACTTTCCCTAGAATGGCTTCTAATGAGAATGAAGATAGACTGTTTTGCTTTTTGGTGAATAATATCATGTTCGTTTCTCTAATTTTGGGACAAGGGAAGTCTGCTAAGTGAGAAATAAGCAAGAAGGCTTGTGAAATAAGGTGGCATTATGCATTCCCCCCTTTCAAACTTCCATGCAGGGTTTTGTTGGACTCTGATATCAGTGGAATACTATGGAGAGCTGGATGTTGAAGGGACAGTGAAATGTTTGTGTATCTGAGATGGCAAAGATGGTGACAGAAATATGATCAAATCGTGGAGACAGCAGAGGCCAAGCACACATCTTAGACATAAGAAGAACTGATGGATGAAGCCAATGGCCCGTCTAGTCCAGCTTCCTCTTCTCACAGGGACCACCCAGATGCCTGTGGGAAACTCAAAAGTGGGACCTGAAAACAAGAACACTCTCCCCTCTGGTGGTTTCCCAGAGCATTGATAAGCATTGCTGCCTCTCTGACTGTGGAGGCAGAGGATTCCACCTCAACATTAGGAAGAACTTCCTGACAGTAAGAGCTGTTCGACAGTGGAATTTGCTGCCAAGGAGTGTGGTGGAGTCTCCTCCTTTGGAGGTCTTTAAGCAGAGGCTTGACAACCATATGTCAGGAGTGCTCTGATGGTGTTTCCTGCTTGGCAGGGGGTTGGACTCGATGGCCCTTGTGGTCTCTTCCAACTCTATGATTCTAGGATTCTAGGATAGCTATCCTGGCCAGCAGCCATTGATAGCCTTCCTTTGCTTATTTGTCCTGAATCATCTACATTCAATGTCATGGGATATCCCTGAGCATAGTGAGCAAGGGGAAAAACCTTTCTCCATCCACTTTCTCCATGCCACGCATAATTTTATAAACTTCTATTATGTCGCCTCTTACTCGCCTTTTCTCTCAACTAAAAAGTCCTAAGCGCTAGTCATTATCTAGTCCTCTTGACTTCTAAAACTGGCTGCAGGCCTCTCTTAAGGGTCTGTTTGTAAGCTGCGGTGAGCATTCCCAAGGCTTCAAAAATGTTACATAACCTAAAAACAACAAGAAGAAGAAACAACAGCTTGTATGGATATGGCCTTAGTCATTTGTGTCCCCTCTGGCTTGAAAGAGAGAAATGAGGCTCATTTGAGGCACAGCACTCAAGGCATAGTAAGATTGGTGACTTCCAACCAATATGTACTTACTACTGTTCTGAAATACTGTAGTTGGTTGTATATTACCAGAAAAACTCAAAACATTATGATTACAGGCTTCCCTGCTTGCCTGAAAAGGGCTTCCTAAGAGAGGTTTGCTTGAGCCACCTTGAGTCCTGGTCTGGGGGAAAGGTTTGTTTATTAGAGTTTTGCTGTGCAGCAGTCTTACTAGACCTCTAATTGTTTTCTGTAATGAGCCTTGCTCAGCTTGAATTTGGTCCTGTGACTCTAGCGTAGCCTCCCACAATCAGATGTTGTTGGACTCCCACCTTGCACTGTCCCTGACTGTTGGGCCTGTGGGAAGGGGCTGATGGGGAAATGTAACTGCTGGATAGCTCAGCCAGTAGAACCAGAGACTCTCAATCTCAGTGTTATGGGTTCGAGCCCCATGCTGGACAAAAGATTCCTGCATTGCAAGGGGTTGGTCTAGATGGCCATTGTGACCACTTCCAACTCTACAGTTCTATGGTTCTGTAACATATGGAGGGCTGAGGACGGAAGTTCTAGTACAGCCAGGCTGGGTTGACTCCCAGGTGTTATGGAGGCTTGAAGAAAGCAGGATAGTATATTTTGATTAAGTTCAAAAGATCAATCTGATTGCAGTTGCAGTTCTAAACAGTTTCACGTGTCACTACACATGACTCTAATTATGTCATTAGAAGCTGCATCAAGGTGTGTGTTTTAAATGAAATGGGTGATTTTTCATCAGGTTCACTCTGTGTGGGGTGGGGAGATTTAATCTTTCCCTCCCTTCTCTCCTTTGGATGCTCCTCCACCAAACAAAGAAAAGACTAAGGGATAGCAAAGTAAGGGAGATAGTTTTAATTGGGAGTACAGCTGAAGGAGGAGGGTTTAAACCTTCCCTCCCCAGTTCTGCAGTCTTGATACTTTTTTAAATAGGAGGCAGCAGAAAAGTATCCCAACATCCTGGTTGGGTGTTCCACAGCCCCAGAGCAATGCGCATTTAATGGTGCATACAGTTTGATCTAAGGCCATGGAACACTGGCCAGGATCTGGCCCTGAATCAGTTTAAGAGACGAGGTAATGTTTAATTAGGCTTTTAAAAATCCTAATTAAGCATATGGTCAGGAGGGATATGGGAGAAGATGCTGACACCCCCCCCCCGCACCCACATTACAGAAAGCAGGGGGGTCAGTCCTGCTGAGGTCTGCTTTTCCAGTGTGTTCTCTGCAAGGAACACGCTGGTGAAGCAGATCAGTGCCGCCTGCAGGATTGAATCCTGTGCTCCAGCTGATGAGCGAATGGTTCAGTCCTGCTCTGTTTGCCTGCACACGTGTGTCCTACTTCAGAGTAGGTGCATACAGCCAAAGCCCCTCCTTCCTGCCTGATGCCCTGTCCCCTGGCAGCCCCAGAATGCTCCAGGAGGCCTGTCCTGATCTGGGGCTGCCTCCACCTGACACAGCCAAAGCCCCCACATCCAGTTGAATCAACCTGGGATTCAGCCAAATCTGATGGGCCGCCCTAGTTTGCACCACCCGCTTAACTTGGATTGATTTCTGAGTGAGCTTGGTTAGGATTGCCATGTTGGTTTGCTGCACTTTGAGTTACAGATAAGCTGAGTGTTTTGTCTTTTTCTTGGGAGCATTGAGATATTTGTTTGGTGCTGCTGTGGTGCTGAACATAACATAAAGGGAGCCTGTTGGATCAGGCCAGTTGACCAGCTAGTCTGGCATCCTGTTCTCAGGGACACATTTTTCATCTAAGTGACTTTTAGCTTCAGGGTCTCAAAGCACCTTTGCTGAAGTAGTACAGCATGATAGATGCATCAAGGAGAAAAGTTAATTGATATTTTAGGGTTGATTTTTAAGCAGTTGAATATCCTTTAACTTGTTGGCAGTCACAGAGGAATGCTGCTTTTGTTTCCCTGGTGCCTGCCTGTACCTGTGGTTGCAGTCAAAGCGCTGGAGAGCCTTAGAGAAAACTGCAGCTGTTGACCCCTACAGCTGATAAGGCCCAGCTTTTTATCACTCAGAGTTCTTTTGCAGGGGGCAGGGTGGTTAGTTGGGGGAGGGATTGTGACCCATTGTCTGAGGCTGGCTTCAGCTGCCCATGTGACCAAAGCCTTGCTGGAATGTCTGCCGAGCAGGTCATATGACTGGGAAAACTAAATTCATGAGTCAGTGGAGTTTGCAGAAACCACTCTGTAGTGGACATTGAAGAGCACTTGCCAGATTTTTCTTCTTTCAATTGGTTTCAAAACACTGATCACTTTTTTATTTTTAGAGGTGTTAATAATACATTGGTTTTCAAATAGCATGTTTCTCAAGTTGATTGGAGAATTTCTAATAGGATGCTGCTTACTAATCCACTGTGAACAGATGTATTCCCTCCCCCAACCCTGTGGGGATTGAGCAGAAAGGGAAATTACCTTTGCATGCAGGGAAAAAGTTAAGGTGGAAAAGCACAAAAACCTTTGGATTTACCTTCAGATCTAGGATACCGTACAAATGGAAAGGTTCAGCATTTTTTTAGCCTTCACATGCATTTATCTTGGTAATCTTTACAGCTGTGTAAATTAGACCTCAGATCGTAATGGAAAGACTGAGGGAAGAGTGGTTTGCTTCACCAGGGGTAGGCAACCTAAGCGGCCCACGGGGGTCATTTAACCAGCCCATGAGCCGCCCCCAAACCGAGCCGCCCGCTCGGCGAGTCCCCGTGCGCTCCGCTAAACTGGCGCAGCACGGCATGGGGACTCGCTTCCATGGCACTGGAAATCACACCTGTGCAGACGCCGGAAATCGCAGGCACGCGCACTCATGCGTGTGCACAATCCAGCCCACAGAGGGATCTCCGCTGGAGTGAACTGCCTGACCCCTGCTTCAGACCATCAGGAAGTCTCCCCCTCCTGCTGCGACCAGCTCCTCCGCCCCCTGGTCTCTTAGGACCCGCCGGGAAATGAAATGGGCTGAGCAGCAGGTGGTTGTGCACAGACGCAGCCTGAGACTGTGTGGCAAAGATCCTGGAGAGGAGGAGTCCTAGCGGACACTGGAAAGGCAGGGATCTTCAGTCCTCAGAAGTGCTTCACCAGGGCAAGACCTCCCAGAAAAAGTTGCTGAGACCACTTGACTGGAGCTGTGCTTGGATAAAGAGTTAACTTCATTCACTTGCCTCAAGTAATTTATAATTTTTGATGCTGACCTATGCTCAACTCCAGCCCTGACATTGGTCCACCTTTGATGTTTGGGGAAGGAACCCTCCTGTGGTTGTGTAGCCTCCCCATATGGTTTAGAACCCAGAAGCAGCAGGGATCTCAGTCACACTGCTCAAGCACAGTGTCCCAGCACTGCACAGTTTGCCTTCCTGACACATGGAAGGTGGCGGAGACAGAGAGATGAGGCCAGTGGGTTCTTCCACTGCTGAACAAAGCTACTGTTCCTTTCATTTTTCCGTGTTTTTGCATGATGAATGAGGCCAGCTTCACAATGAACCTTCCTGTCTGCTTTCACACACAAGATAAGTGATTGAGGTGAAATTGAATAAGCTAGCCACCTTTAATATTTCATGCCTTCCAGACTTTGTCCTTCCAGATGACTTAGGACTGCAACTCCCACCACCCCTGACCAGTGGGAAATGCTGATGGGATCGGAGAGAGTCCGAAATCACTTAGAGGGATGCAAGTTCTTATCCCTGCCCCCAAGCATAACGCAATCATTGGATAACAGCAGAGGAAAGCAGGCCTAAGAATTACTTTTCGAGAAGTGGCTACAGATTGGAGCTGGTACAAGTCAAGGATAAAACAAAAATAAGATGTGCATTTTACTTTGACTTAAGAAATGTACTTGTTAAATCACACTTTTAAAAAAGAAGAGATTAAATTGGAATGTAATGCAAGCATGTAAACAAAGATCGTATGGAAGCTGGTCTAGCACAGCAATTATGTGACTGAACTGCAAATCAGGAATTCTCCAGTTTGAATCTCGCCTCTGCTAAGACCTTGCTAGATGGCTTTTAGATAAATCGCTCTCATCTTCATCTGCAGTTGGGGGACAATAATACTGACTGACTGTACAGGGTTCTTGTAATAATTACAAGGAGAAAATGTTGGTGAGAGTGTGGTGCTGATAATGTCCAGGTTGCAGGTTCAATCCCCACGAGGGACAGCTGCATATTTCTGCATTGCAGGGGGTTTGATCATCAGGGTCCCTTCCACTCTAGGATTCTGTGTCCTTTCAGCACTTGAAAGGGCTATTCACATACTAAATATTATCATGAAAACTGGTTCCATGACCCTTTATGAGTAACTCCCCTCTGAAACTATTATAAAAGTAGGGATTGTGTGTGTTTAGACTCAACCAAAAGATTGTTGGTTCTGGACAGTTTCTGGGCATTTTAGACGGCAATTCTCTGCAGCAGCTTTTGCCAGCCTAGTGCTCTTTGGATGCTTAGGCGTAGTGTAGGCTGGGACTGATGGGAGTTGTAGTTCAAATAATCTGGATGGCTCTGCAACAGATGGACAGAGCTTGGTCCAGCCTCCTGGAGAATCAATGGCCAATCTGGAGGGGAGGGTAGATTTAAAAGAGAGAGCCTGGCAGTTAAACAGCCAGATAAGGCTTGGCTAGGGATTAGCTGTGTGGTTTGGGGTTTTCTAGAAAGAGCACCCCACATTATTTCCCTAAGGGGAAGGAAATGGTCCTAGAAGCCGTCTGGAAATGTTTTGCTGGCTTAATAGAACATACAGCCATTCTAGGAGGAATCAATTTAATGAGAAACAGTGGAATATTAAAGTAAAGTTCTTAATTACGTCTGTAAAGTGATTTTGACCAAAACAAAGTGTTGTGCTTCCTCAGAGCAAACCATTAGACTTTAACCCTCATTGAGTTTGTTTTAATAAAATTCTAGTTTTGTTTCTGACGTATTGTTACTTTGATCCACTGCTTGAGGGTTTCCTTTCACTTTATATGACCAGCAGTATATCCCCAGCCAAATGTTGTGGTCTGGCAATATACCGCGATGTAGAAGAAGCAAGCTGCATGGGCCTCAGCCTGTGAGGCACCGGGTGAAATTGCCGCAGCTCTCACTGTTTTACCCCAGTGCCTAGCAGGCTGGGACAAGGCAGCTTCTTCGTATGGCTCAGCTGGAGGGCTCCCCAACCCTTGCACAGCCATCCCTCCTCGCTTGCGCGGGAGCCATCGCCAGGCTCGGGGATCCCTTCACTCAAGGGTCAGCAAACTTTTTCATCAGGGGGCCTGTCCACTGGCCCTCAGACCTTGTGGGGGGGCGGACTAGATTTTGAGGGGGGGGGAATGAACAAATTTGGGCCGGATCCGTCCGGATTGGGATGGATCCGGCCCCTGGGCCTTAACTACTTGGCAGAGTGGAGTAGCAACCGCGCCCTCCTCAGCCGAGCAGTTTAAAGATGCAGAGGGAAGAACAAGCTGTATTTGCGCCTCACCAGTGCAGCTTTGTTCTCCCTCTGCGCAGTCTGAGGGCAGAGTGAGATGGCGGTTTCAGTCGGCAATATATTGCTGGTGAAACTGCCACCGCTCCTGAGTCCCTCTGCTAGCAAGGCTCACTGGAGGAAGCCACTAACAGGGATTCCGGAGTGGTGGCGGTTTCACCAGCAATATACTGCTGAGTGAAGCCAACATTGCCGCCTGCTCCTCATACCCGTCCTGGGCGATATATTGATATATCACCCAGGCCTATTACTGACAGGGAGTGTCCTAAATTTTAAAGCTCCCAAAATCTGGTCATGTTACCTCACTCCCATCTTTATTTGAGGGAGTTTGCTTTGGGCACCTGGTAGCTGAAGGCTGCTGTACCTGAGAATAAGTCTCATTAAACTTGATGGAACCTTCAGTGTGGCCCTATATGTGTCTACTCTGAAGTAAGTCTTCAAGTAAGTGATCTGACTCACTGCCAGAGCACAAGTATGGAGGGAACCAAACAGAAAGCCCATGTCTTATGGCTGTTTCCTATAGTAGATGTAAAGTCTGTGCAAAAGGCACGTGAGCATTCTGTTTTTCTTCCTACTTTGCAGCGAGCGTTTGGTGTGCTGTTCCTTCTAAAAACCATCCTGATAGTGGAGGACATTTCTTTTAAGGATGATTGTGTGTTCTGTCTGGTTCAAGGAAACCTTGACCATAAATATTCTTCCCTAATTATTTCTGAGGGAACTCTCCCCCTCCCCCCTCTTCTCCTGGGTCCTTCCATCCTGTCAGTTTGATTGGAGTCTAGTCCTCAGTGTGCTGCTTTGCTCTTGTAACCCTTTCCCCCTTTGTAACCCCCCCCCCCAGCCTGCAGTCATTACAGACCTGGAAATGATACTCCTTCCGGGTGAGTAGGGCTGCAGAACTGCAGCTCGCTTTCTTCCCAGGCATCCTTCGCCATGTAGCTAGCAGCATTTTGACCATGATCACCATTCGCTGCAGGGAGGTAGGATGTGATACAATTCCGCCCCCTCCAGTTTGAAATCAGTTGTTAGGAAACAGAAACAATGTAAGCACCTGGTGTACAAAGCCTTGAGCAGAGCACACTATGTTGCCTCAAATGCTTATTTTTCCATGATGTGAAAGGACAATGGGGCAAAGCTGCAGAAGTTGTGGGTGAGGTATCTGGCCATTTCTCTTGCTTGTGGAAATAGGGGGGTGGCAGGGAGAGATAAGATGCAGGATGTTTTGCTTCCCGAGAACAGCATGGCTACATTTTTAAAGCAGGCAAACAATGAATCATTTGTATACAGTAGTTGGAGTACATAGACATGGCTTGAGTGTGCCGTAAATCAAGTTAACAGCCTGCAAAGGTTTCTGCTAACCTGTGAAGAGGGCTGCTAGGTGAGTTGCTAAATGCAAGGCTATGGGTAAATAGTGTGGAGCCAGTTGGCCACTGCTGGCCAGCCAATCCCTTTGCCTTACCTCATGCAGTTGTTGTTTTCTTTAGTTGAAAGGACCATGCCCATGATGCTCAAAACAACAACCATAAGCATAGGTATTGAGAATAAAAACCAATTATTAGACACTTTTTAAACCAAAGTAACTCAAGGTGACTGGAAACAATAATTAAGTAAAATGTACATTAAACCAGCATGAAACAGAACACAGAAAAATGTAAAACATATCCATATTTTCAAAAGGCAGGATTTAAAAGAGGCCACAGAGATTTAAAAACCAAAGGCCTGGTGGAAAAGTTTTTTTGCCTGGCACTGAAAGACCCATCCTAGTGCTGCCTCCTTCCAGATCTCCCATGGAGGGGGCACATGGAGAAGGGTCCCAGATGACAATGGCAGGGCCATAGTCAATTCATATGGGGAGAAGTCATCGTTGAGGTGCAGGTAACTGAGCTTTATGTGTTTGTCAAATAAATAAATAAAAAGGGGGGTGGGGTCTGGGGAAAATGACTTTGGCCATCCCACCTTTCATTGTTTTGACTATATGTGATTTTGGATTTACACACGATCCCTGGAACATAACCCCTGCATAAGTTGAGAGTCACCTATATTGGGGTCCTGGGACATAGAAGGCTATATAGGTCAATGTGATTCTTCTTGGTTGTGTAGGGAACCCCTGCCAAGGGGTCAAAAGGCCTCTCTCTCTGGTACCCAGCTATACCCCTCACTGTCTCTGCTTTGTATCCTCCTCGAGTGCTTTTGCCTGGCTAGAAGGTGCATTGGATCTTTGTGAGAGAGTGCCTCTTGCTTGCCTGGATAGAGAGACCTGGGTAGATTGGGGTGTAGGAAGGAACTCCATGACATCTGTGTGGCTGTTCTGTACAAAGGTAGAATTGCATCTCTTGCCCTGCCCACCACCGGCTTGAAGACACCAGAAGGTCCGCCATGAGGAAATGTCATTTCTCAGGCTGCAAAAAAGTTCTCCGCCCCTGTTCTCATTGATGTGCCCACAAAACACCAATTCCACTGCAAATGGAGATGGAAAGAGATTGTTTGAAGGAAAGACCTTGGTAGAAAGAGCCTGCTGTTTTCCCTTTGCAGGCGTGTCCAAAGTGAACAACTTTGGGGTAAATTCATAAAAAAAGCTCAACAACTTTATTTGGTCCTCAAAGCCCTTCACTTCATCAAATCTGGCCCTCTTTGAAAATAATTTGGACTCCCCTGCTAGTGTATCCTGTTTGGCTATGACCTGTTGTAAAATGGATTTAAGAAAATGGTAGGGATCAACTGTAATTGTGTTTCTGCTCTGAAACGTTTACCATGGAAGCAAAAATGTTAACATCACAGTGCTTTTAAATACTTGGCTTATCTGTTTGGCATTTAAACCGGCATCTTCATAGCACACACAGAGAGACTGGGTCAAGAATGCCTTTTGACTAAATTAGCTTTCTAAATGAGACTTCAGGAAGCATTTGATAATACAAACCTTAAAAAGAAAAAAAACGGAGTACAAAAGACTCAAACAGCCTGATGTGCAAGCTAATTTAAGGCAAGTAGATCCAGGCATTGTCACCAGTCCAACTAAGAAAAGTAACTAACACTCCTGAGAGAGAACAGCTCATTCGCTCCCCGCCCCCAATACGAAAGAAAAGAAAAGTTGCTGAACTGATAGCCTAGAAATATTTCTGAAAGTGTTGGGGGATGATCAGTGGTGCTTTGAGGGTTTTGTGTGTGTCTTTGCCAGGCAGGGAATGTCGACCTAGGATATTTAGAGGGAAGCCTTGATTTTGTAGCACAATGGCTTATGTTAGCTTTGTTCTTAGAGAATGTCATGCATGGAAGCAGGGCTGTAGCTAGGGAGTGGTGAGGTGGGCCCCCGCCAGGGGTGCACGTGAGGGGGGGCACAAAATCAGCTGCCGAGACCCTCCGCCAGGTGCCCTGTGCCCTCCAGCGCTCCCTGCCCGCAGCCCAGGCAGGGCAGGGAAGAGGGTGTGCTGGGCAGCAGCTGCTCCTGGCTGTGCCCCTTGACCCTCCTGGCAGCTGGATGCCGCGGTTGGGCTGGCTGGGGAGCCTGCGCATGCCCCAGCGCCCCATCCCGTCTGGCTATGAGGCGCCGCCTCTGCCTCTCCTGGACCTCACTTGGGGTTGGGGCCGGGAAGGTCCACCAGCCTTGGCCCCTGATGCTGCCCAGCCCACCTCACTGTCCTCGCCCACACCCTCCCTCAAAGGTGCCAACTTGAATAATGGGGAGGGGGTCAGGTAAGCACTGGCCTGTATAATCGAGACGAGCACACACACACACTATTTGAATGGCAATGCCCATTAGCGGGGGGGGGGGGGCTCAAATATTTTAGTGTGGGCAAAGGAACCTTTGCCCCAAGGAGTTGGCTCCCATTCCCTCCTCCCTATAGAAGTGGGGTGCTCCCCACTTTAGGCGACTTCACTTGTGCATGCAGGGGCCTGGAACGTAACCCGCGCATAAATGAGGAGATTCTTATATACCATCATCTAGGTCAGCCTTCCCCATCGTGGTGTCCGCGCTCTGTTTTGCCCTCCTTCAGTCAGAATTCATTACAAAAAAGAATTCATTACAAGGTGAAGTGCATGAGGAATTGAATGGGTGCAGGGGAGGGGTTGGAGGAGAGGCAGAAAGAAGAGCTACCATATTTTTCGCTCTATAAGACGCACTTTTTCCCTCCTAAAAAGTAAGGGGAAATGTGTGTGGGTCTTATAGAGAGAATGCAGGCTGCGCAGCTATCCCAGAAGCCAGAACAGCGAGAGGGACTGCTGCGCAGCACTCCCTCTCGCTGTTCTAGCTTCTGGCTTAGCCCCTCAGTCCCTTCCCCCACCTCCCGGAAAAGCCCCCAAGAGCCGCGCTCCCTTTAAAGAGCCGTGCGGAGCGTGTGTGCGGCTCTTGGGGGCTTTTCCTCCTCGGGGAAAAGCCTGCAAGCGCCGCACACACGCTCCACGCGGCTCATGAAAGGGAGCGCTAAGCAGAGCCTGGGATGCATACAAGCTCTGCTCAGCGCTCCCTTTAAAGAATATTTTTTCTTGCATTCCCCCTCTAAAATTTAGGTGCGTCTTATGGAGCGAAAATACAGTAGTTTGTTCATGGCTAGGTGGTGCAATCTGGACGGTTCTGCCAGGGGCGCAAAATCACCTAGCTACGGCTCTGCATGGAAGAGGTCAAAAGAGTATATTTTTGGGGGCACTGGATAATAGGCCTTCACAGCTTCCATGACTGGCAGGAGCCCCCGACTCTGAGCAAAAACAACAACCCAAGCTGCTTTTATAATTCACATCCTTTCCTTTTATGCTGGTTCTTTACTTTTTTATCCTGCCCTTATTCACTTTTGTGATCTCACTTGTTTTGTGAATTTAAATTTGTTCACTGCTTTGGCAGTCTGTTTGAAAAGCAGGTTAAAGTGGTACCTCGGGTTACAGGCGCTTCAGGTTACAGACTCCGCTAACCCAGAAATAGTACCTCAGATTAAGAACTTTGCTTCAGGATGAGAACAGAAATTGTGTGGCAGCGCGGCAGCAGCAACAGCAGCAGGAGGCCCCATTAGCTAAAGTGGTGCTTCAGGTTAAGAATAGTTTCAGGTTAAGAACAGACCTCTGGAACAAATTAAGTTCTTAACCCGAGGTACCACTGTACTGCAAAGAATAAATATGTGTGAACCCAATAATACAGCTCTCTAGACTGTGTTGAGCTTTCTGGGTGCAAGGGGGTCACACAATCCTTTATAGGATTCTCTGTCTTCCATTTAAGCTCAGAGGGGGGGCGGCTTGGCTGTGGACAGTCATGCTGCTGGTAGTTGCTGACAGCAAGTCTGGAATTGGTGCCAGTTAATGGGATCCAATGTACCGCACGAGTTCTACTTCTTTTTCCTATGCTCTTTGAAGAACTCTGTGACATGACCAGCCGGATCATCATGTTCAAACTCTCACTTTGCAAGTGGGGTTCTGAGGCTGTGAGTAACTGCTTCCAAGACGTAATAAGGCACAGCGCTTAAGCTGAATAGAAGTGCTGGTGGATTAGTGGGACGGGGGTGTCACTTGCTAAGAACTGGCTTAATCAGCCCTTCAGGGCCCATTTACCAGGAAAGTGTTTTTTTGTTGGCCATGTAAATACTTCAGTGGGTGAAACTCAGTGTTATGGAACTCGCTGGGTAGGTGGACTTGGGCAAGCAACTGTCAGGAAGGAGAGTTTAATTAACCAAGTGTGGCTTTTGAATAGCTGAGTGAAGTGCGATTAAGAAAGCTCTGATATAATTGCACCAAAAGAGCTGATTTGAGGTTACAGGATTTGAGGGAGTTCAAGCATTAAGCAAATTGATGATTTCATAAAATACTGGATTATGAAAATGGTAAATGGAATAAAGTTAAGCTGCAGTGAGACTGCAAGATAGGAAAAAAAATTGCAGCCAAGCTACAAGCATAAAAGAAATGGGAGATTTATGGTATGGTCATACTTAATCCATCTGTTAAAGTATCCATTTTGGCCTGGCAAATATATGTCAAGCTAAAAGGTTATGACATGAAATTCAGCAAGTCTCTCTTTTTCACTGTAAATCTGTCTTCCCATTCCTGAATTTTCTGACGAACAATTTCCAAATGTTCCTGGAGACCGGATGCAGTTGTGCCAATTGGGGTTTTGCCTTGCCTTTTCCCTGCCTCCACCTTGTTTATTCCACTGTGTTTCAGCTGCATATTAACTAGACTGCTTTAACAGAAAAGCAATTGCTGCTTGTAGACTCCTCCTGCTCCTTCCCTCGTGGAGATGGATGTTGCATAGATCAAAGGGCTGGTTCTTTTAATAAGTGTTGCAGCTGAATCCGTGTTTCTGCTATCTATTTATTGAAATACCTTCTTTTTTCTGTGGAGGGGATGCTGTGGCAAAGACCTGCCAGCTGATAAGAGACAAAACCCATTTATAGTCAGAACGCCAGCTTTCACTAACCTGGTGCCCTCCATTTGCTGTTGCACTACAAATCCCATCAGCCCCTGATGGGAGTTGTGGTCCAAAAACATCTTCAATGTCCAACTAGGCCCTTTCATGTATCTTGTAATATCTAGAGTAAGACTGCTTTTTCGCTTATGTGCTTGACTTCATGTTGCAGTTCTCTCTGTGTATCACATCCTCAGTTGTTCAAAAGTTTTAATGCTCATGCAAGCCTTCGGCTGTTCTGAAGACATTGTACTTTTGATATAATACAGAAAGAAAGCTTAACTATACACCAGGACAGCTGTCTTGAGATAAATAAGAAATGCTCATAGATGCCAGCTTTGTTCTCCTGACTGCTGATGGATCCCCAGGTCTCTCTCTCCCCCCCCCCCACCCCCCGGACTGGAAATAAAGGTCACCAACTGAGTGGTGGCAGTTGCACAGTAGGTTTTCACCAGTGTGGCTAGTAGTTAATGGTTTGGTGGTTTTTAGAGGTAATGTGGATTGGTGCAGATGCATCATTTCCTAAGAACACAAGAGGAGCCTGCTGGATCAGGCCCCTGACCCATCCAGCAACCTGTTCTCACAGTAGCCAACTAGATGCCTGTGGGAAACTTGAAAGCAGGATTCGAGCGCAAGAGCCCTCTCCCCTCCAGCAACTGGTATTCAGAAGCATTGCTGCCTCTGGCCGTGGAAGCAGAGCAGAGCCATTGAAGATGGACTTCTCCATGAATTTGTCCAGCCCTTTTTCAAAGCCGTCCAGATTGGCAACCTGCCTCCTGTGGAAGGGAGTTCCATAGTTTAAGTATGCACTGTGTGAAGAAATCCTTTCTTTTCTCTGTCCTGAATCTTCCAGCATTCAGCTTCAGTGGATGTCCACGAGTTCTAATGTTATGAGAGAGGGAGAAAAACTTTTATCTATCCACATTCCCCGTGTCATGTGTAATTTTATAAACTTCAATCGTGTCACCTCTTACTTGCCTTATCTCTAAACCAAAAAGTTGCAAATGCAACCTTCTCTCCTTTCTGGACTTGTTTCTCTCATTGCTCTCTATGCCCAGCCTGGTTTGCTGTCAGCACATTTGCATCAGCACTAAAGATTCCCTTCTAACCAAAGTTCAAAAATCAATTTCAAACCCTGTTTTTGAACTCTTTATTTACAAAGGCAATCCTGGTTTGTGTTTATGCAGATACAGTGGACGCTCGGGTTGCGAACATGATCCGTTCGGGATGCATGTTCGCAACCCGCAGCGGTGCGTCTGTGCACGCACGGGTTGCAATTCGGCACGTCTGCGCATTTGCAAAGCGTGATTTAGCGCTTCTGCGCATGCGCAACTGCTGAAACCCGGAAGTAACCGGTTCCAGTACTTCCAGGTTTTGGTGGTCTGTAACCCAAAAAAACGCAACCTGAAGCGGCTGTAACCCAAGGTATGACTGTATAATATTTCAGAGGGAGGAGGTTTGTTTGCCTTTACTCTCCCAATAATGCTGGACTTTGGCTCCCACCTTACTTGACCATGCTGCCTGGGGCCAATGGAAGTTTGAGTCCAAACGCTTCTAGACGGAAGCAGGTTGCTAAAGTCTGATCTAGAGAGCCACAGGTTCTGTGCCCCTGGCTTAAAATAGAGAGTTAAACTGAGAAAATAAAACACCTTCCTGGGCACCTGAAAATAGTCCCCAAGAATCTTGGTGTTTCTTCTGGCTTTGAGCAGGGGTTGCTTCTGAAAGCTTGAGGCTACTTCTTGGATAGTGTCACTAAAATAGTGGCAGGTTACATACTAGGTTCATTCAAGGAAGTAAAACAATAAATGGGCATTGCTGGTTATGGTCGTATGTTGCTAGTCTTATGTAAATTTTTTTGGTGTGTGTGTATGGCAAGCGCTTTATAGTAAAACAATATATAGGTGGATTCTGAAAGATTTTATATTGTTCTCAATTGCTTTGCATAAGGTGTGGGTTGGCCTAAAAAAGCTTTACTTGCCTTGAAGTATGAAGCATAATTACAAAGGTTTTCTTTGCAGCAATTGTAGTAGATGGACTCCGTTGAGACATTGGATGAGATGAATAGATTGTATGTGGAGGGGAAACCTCTCTTATCTTACTGTATAGATGATAGGCTAAAATCAAATACTTTTAAACTGTACGTTTTTGTAATCAAATTTTGCTAATTGCATTTTTGAGGAATTTCTTTTATTTGTGCAATGGTGTTTTAAAAACATAATCCCAACTCCATCTGTTCATATTTACTGAATGTGGGCAGATTTTGTTTTCAAGCGGTAATAGATTTTTGGGGCCGCAATAATAGACTTTAGATCTAACTGATCTTAGTAAGATTTGCTGGTTACTGTGATTAAAGCAAGATCTTGCAGTACAGTGTTAAGTGGAAATTTTAAAGCACTAAAATGTTTGCAATTACTCAGTTTTTGGTTTTTTTGACACAAAAACATTATTGTAAAGTTATTCCTCATCTATAGCTTTTCACAAAACCACCTGATTGGTTTCCTTCTCCCCACACTACTGAATTTTCTAAGGAAATCAACACAACTCACTTGCATTCTGCAATGTAACATTTATTCCCATAGGGTCGTTCCCCCTTGCTAATTGGATGGGGTCGCATCTCAACATTATGTTTAGAAATGAGTGTACTGAATGGCAGAATGCAAGAACAACAGCTAATTTGCCAAGACCTGGCCAGCTGTAAACTTGCTTAGGAATTTGAAGTATTTGTCTACCACACAGAGTGATTGCTTACTGGTAGGACATAGGCTGTCTCTTTATATTGCTGCTGCTGCTGCTGCTGCTGCTGCTGCTGCTGCTGCTGCTGCTGCCGCCCTGTGCTCAGAAGGTTGTGTGAGTAGACTAAAACTGAGCCAGAAATTCTCATTGGAAAACTGTTTAAGTTTCTTCTCCAATGGGTGTAGATGCCTCCAAACACCCTCCAGGTTGCTCTGAATTGTTTTATCTTCTTGTGGTTCTGTTTTGTGCAAAAGATTATTTAGCGCCTTTGATTTTACTTTGTGTAATGTGCTTTATGAACCTTTTTGTCAGCTGTTCTGAGCTTCTTTTATATAAAAAGCAGTGTATACATTCCCAGATACTCTCTGACAGTTCCTTGGGGGAGGATCACAATTTTTGTGCAGGCTGTCATTGCAGGTAATGGCAGCAGCAGAACTTGTGTGTGTTGATGCGCTAGCCACCACCTTGTCCTTCCATGGTGTCCTCAATAATACGGTGCTCCAACACATTGTGGAGAACACCCCCCTTTCCATCAGCCTTCCGTTCCTGTTCTGCAGGAGAGTTGGCTGATTACATATCAGTGGCCAGGCTTATCTTTCATTCAATTCCCTTCCCAGCAAAAGCAAAACAAAACAAAAACCAACGAAAGGGTGTTTCCAAGCAATGCTTCCACAGGCAAATTCCACCCCACTCCCAGTCTCCCATCATACCAATTTGCTCTCCCTGTTTACAGAGCAGAGAGTGCAAACTAGGTTTTAGCCTAGTGTGGCTAAAATTCTTAACATCAGGAATTCACTCACTTAATGATTACGGAAATTGCAGTTGAGTGAGGAAATGGGTTAATTAAATGTAGACAAATGTGCATGACAGGATAGTTCTGGGTGGCGGAAAGCATATTTTGTAAGACATGTCTGCATGTATTGCTGTCTTGGGAGAGGTGTTCCTACTATGTGAAAGGCAAGGCAGGATGCCTTTTCAGAGATGCTGTCAAATATGATTCTTGCATGAAATTTTTTTATCTTACAGTTGTAAAACAAAAATCTGCTTGGTTAATCTAGATTCTCTTAAACTGGCTAAAGATTGCAGCCCTAGATTTTGAGGCACAATTTAATTACGTTCAAATGGGCAGCATAATATATGTGTTGGGGAGTTTTGTACAATTAAAACCTCTGGACATCTTTTGCTGTTCAAGAATTGCAGCAGTTGCTGAATCTGTATCCCTTGAGCTATAAATGCTGCATATTGTAAAACTAAGAGCTATGGCTGCAAATAAATGCAATTTGTAGAGCAGTGGCTGCTGCACCAATTGTCTGTTTTGCCTGTGCTGCCACCCATTTTAAACTGTGTAACCACACACTCTGGGAGCAGGAATTGGTGCTGAGTAGTTTAATATAAGGAGGGACGCGGGTGGTGCTGTGGGTAAAACCTCAGTGCCTAGGACTTGCCGATCATATGGTCGGCGGTTCGAATCCCCGCGGTGGGGTGAGCTCCCGTCTTTCGGTCCCAGCTCCTGCCCACCTAACAGTTCAAAAGCACCCCTAAGTGCAAGCAGATAAATAGGTACCGCTTTACAGCAGGAAGGTAAACGGCGTTTCCGTGTGCTGCGCTGGTGCTGGCTCGCCAGAGCAGCTTCATCACACTGGCCACGTGACCCGGAAGTGTCTTCGGACAGCGCTGGCCCCCGGGCTCTTAAGTGAGATGGGCGCACAACCCTAGAGTTGGACACAACTGGCCCGTACGGGCAGGGGTACCTTTACCTTTACTTTAGTTTAATATAAAACTATTTGTGATGGAGAGGAACATAAGAGTCCATAGGACATTCCCTGATAATGAGTACTTTTATTTTATTTTATTATTATCTTTACCCATAGATCTTAGGGCGGTTCACCACATAAAATCACAATATAAAAAAAAAAGAAAATGCACAATAAAAGACAGCCCAATAACCCCCCCCCCTTCCACAACACATTTTAAAAGGACATCGGAGGTAAATCAACTGAAGTCCTGGTTAAAAAGGAACATTTTTGCCTGGTGCCTAAAGGTGTATAATGCAGGGGCCAACTGAGCCTCCACAAACAGGGAACCACTGCAGAAAGTTGCGCTGCCAGCCTCCGGACCTGACATGGAGGAGGCACATGAAGAAGCGCCTCAGAGAATGATCTCGGGGTCTGAGTTGGTTCATAATGGAGAGAGGTAGTTCTTGAGGTATTGTGGTCTTGAGCCATTTAGAGTTTTATAGAACAAAACCAACACTTGGAATTGGGCCCAGAAACTAACTGGCAGCCAGTGCAGTTGAGCTAGGATTGGTGTAATATGCTCAAACTGCCTTGCCCGGTGGGCAACTGGCCACCAAATTCTGAACCAGCTGAAGTTTCTGAACCATCTTCAGAGGTAGCCCTACGTATAGGTAAAGGGACCCCTGACCATTAGGTCCAGTCGTGGCTGACTCTGGGGTTGTGGCGCTCATCTTGCTTTAGTGGCTGAGGGAGCCGGCGTACAGCTTCCGTGTCATGTGGCCAGCACGACTAAGCTGCTTCTGGTGAACCAGAGCAGCGCACGGAAACGCCGTTTACCTTCCCACCGGAGCGGTACCTATTTATCTACTTGCACTTTGACGTGCTTTCGAACTGCTAGGTTGGCAGGAGCAGGGACCGAGCAACGGAGTTCACCCCGTCACGGGGATTCAAACCGCCGACCTTCTGATAGGCAAGCCCTGGGCTCTGTGGTTTAACCCACAGAGCGCTACCTACGTATAACACATATAATTATGAGTAAGACCAATGGTTCATCTATAATTATGAGTACGGCCAATGGTTCTTCTAGCTCAAAATTATCTATACTGACTGGCAACAGCTCTCCAGGGTTTCAGGGAGAGTTCTCTCCCAGGTCTCCCTGAAGATGCCCGGGATTGAATTTGGGACCTTCTGCATGCAAAGCAGGTGCTCTACCTCTGAGCCACGGCCCTTCCTCAAAGAGAAAGGCGTGTAGTACAGAAAAAGATATGAAATTCTGAACAAACTTAAGATGACCAAATTGCTGTTAGGAGCTGGAATTTAAACGCTAGAATTCAGGGTTGTCCCGTGAAGCTGAATGCTACAAGATTTCAGAACATACAAAAGAAATGGTTTCTTCACACAGTGTGTAGGCAGATGTTTCCCTCTGGAAGTAGTGATGGCCACCGATTTGGATGCCTTTAAAAGAGGATTAGATATACTCTCCAAAGTGCGCCTCTGATGGGAACGCAAGTGGGGAGAGTGCTGTACATTCAGATCCTATTTGCTGCATTTCCATAGGCATCTCATTGGCTGTTGTGAGAACAGAATACTTGACGGGATGGCATTTGCCTAATTCAGCAGACCCTTTTTATGCTCGTATGAAGATAAAAGATGTCAACTTAGAATGTAGCTTTGGTGAAATATTCCCACTCTTTGTATTTTTCCCCCTGAAGAAGGCTTTGAAAAAATAGTAAGGGTGCTTCCTCTTTTTGATGTGAGGGGGAAATGATTCTTGTTTATTTTAGAAGGTATAAACTACAATATTCCATTCATCTGGTGGCTGTGAACGGTCAATGAGGCTGAATTCCTAGGAAAAGAGGTAACATGGGATGGGATATTTTGCATGATCAAATATGAGAAGAGAGTAATATGACTTGTTTGCTTTGGAATAACAAATTGACTATGATTAGAGCCTACAATTCTTATTCATAGGTATTTTTATGTTATCCTTTGATCCCTGTGGGCAAAATTAATTGCCTTCACTTGCAAGAACTCAAAACGTGCCTGGGTTGAACCTTCTAAGAAGCAAAACTGTGAATGGCCTCCCTGCATCCATACCAAAAAGTGGCTATACCTGCTGAAAGAGTTTCTTGCATGTGCACCCAGGAAGAAAGAAGTCTTAACTGGATTCACACCATACTTTAGGATCAGGACCCATGGCAAGAGGGAAAAATTTGGTGGTTAGGGCACGCTTCACTCAGCTTGCTGAGCCACCCATTGAGCAGGCATTTGTATGGATATGGTTATGGATATGCAGCCCTCTGCTCTTTAGTTTGCTGTGAGTTTGTATTTTTAGCTAAGTTTTTATAATAGTTATTCTGTTCTAAGGGGGAGGGGAGGGCAGGGCTGCCTGAGAGTGGGCCTCAGCCAACAGAACGGCTGGGGCAGGTTCCATTAGGGGGGATGCACTGGGACACCTGATATCAGTGGTCACGGGTAGGAGGAGGAGTTACACAACAACCAGACTGTGTCATTACCAAGTAGGCAGGTTTAGTCATTGTTTCAAGACTATCCCTGCCTCTGGTTCTGGTCCTAACCAGAATGATATTGGTATCAACAAAGGTGACCCATATGACCTTAAGGTGCTGCTGCGCAATGCCAGGTCAATGATTCTTTAGTCCACTACCATCCATGACTTGATCGTGGATGGAGGAATTGACCTGGCATGTGTAACAGAGACTTGGTTGGACATGGCAGATGGGCCTGTCATTGCTGCTGCTTGTCTGCCAGGTTTCTGTTATATACAGGTCCTATTGGGGAGACCCAGTTTTCTGAGTGCGTGTTCTGGAAGTTGGGCAATAGGAACAGTACAGGATTCCTATGGGTGTACCAACCTCCCCACTGCACCAAGAATTTCCTGCCTGAACTGTTTCAGGTTGTGGCGGATGTTCTCCTGGAGACACCTAGTCTGGTTGTCCATACCAACACAACCTTACAAGGGGCCGTTTGGGACTTATGGAAAAAATAGCCTGAATAAGTTTGACCTGACCTGTAGCCGTGGACATGCCTTAGACTTGGTGTTCACCTCTATGGACGTGGGTGATCTGACACTAAGTTCCAGTGAAATAAAAGAAGTGCCATGAGCGGTTAACTTTCTGGTGCAACTAGACTTCTCCTCAACCCTTTTACTCCGGAGGAAGGTGGGACTGAGTTGGATGGTCCACCCCTGCCACTTATTGGATCCAAATGGTCTCTAGAGAATGATAGGGAATGGTTTATCTCATGTTGATGGCCTCTCAGTTGATTCCCTGTTGGCCTTCTGGAATGCAGAGTTAACCAGGGCTGTTGACTGTCTGGCTCCGAAGCGCCTTCTGGTTGCTTGGAATCCGGACAGCCCCATGGTTTTTCTTGGAGCTGAGGGCGATGAAACAGTTGCTGAGATGGCTAGAGCGCTGGTGGCAGAAATCGCATTCTGAATCAGACCAAACACAGGTCAACGTTGAGCCTACCAAGTGGTGATAGTGATGGCGAAGGTTACATCTGCAGAAAACAGCACCAGGAAACTCTTTAACAGAACCTCCTTCGCCACTGGGACATGGTCAGGACCCCAAGATCTCCTGCAATGATTTTGCAAACTTTTTTGCAGATAAAGTTGCTCAGATTTGGAACGAGGTAGACTCCACTGTGGTAGCAATCGGGGCGGGAGAGCACTAGAGTTCTGTCTAGTCAAGTTATATGGGATCCATTCCAATCTGTTACCTCTGAGGATCTGGACAGGCTGCCGGGAGAAGTGAAACCGACCACCTGGCTCCTTGCCCATCCTAGCTCATAAACGTGAGCTGAGCCAGGCTGGGCAATGGGTTCCACAGGGTAGTGAATGCTTCCTCTGTGAGGGAGTCTAAAGGATATTTGCTGGCTCCCAGTACATTTCTGAGCACAATTCAAAATGTTGGTGCTGACCTTTAAAGCCCTAAACGGCCTTGGCCCAGTATACCTGAAGGAGCGTCTCTGGATGTTGGACTTGGGGTGCCCTTGGCCTGATCCAACAGAACTGCTCTTGTGTGCTTATGAATTACTTCTGAGCAGGCTTAATACAGATTGCACAGTAAACATTGTTTAAGATGAGCAAGGGAAGTGAAGGGGCAGTTTGTGCTGGAGATGCATGTAGGGAAAAGAGAAGGAGTGTGTGTTCTCAGATTGGTTGACTCCAGATTTGTTAGCAATGCTTTGCATGGAGCCAGAGTTCGGCCTGCACTGGATCTCTACATGCTTGTATAAGCTTCTTCCCTGGGAGTAGTCCGGTGAAATGTGGTTGGCTTGAGCTTTATTTTTTCAAATATTAGGTCTTTCTAATTGTTTTATTAAATGTGGTGTGCTTGGTTGTATTTACCATCCTTGGTGAAAGAAACAGAGCCAGCACCAGAGGAAACGCTGGGGTTCCTCGCTGCCCCCCCATCATGTGCTCCTGTGTTTGTGTCTGCAGCTAGTAATGAGCTTCCTGGGCTAAGAGGCTGATGTATTTAAAATGGGTTTTGCTGCTTGGCTCAGCCCCATGTAATGGCAATGTGCTGCCATGCAGATTTAATCTTCTGAGGGAAGGAATGTGGGGCCAGAGCTACTTGCTGCAGCAGGTGCAATAAAAAGGCTGAGAGAATGCAGCTGAAACGCACATCCAGATTGTCCACTGAGGAATCTGCTTCTCAAATTGGCGGGCGGGGGGGGGGGGCAGATTCTTTAGTTAATTTTGGAAGAAGGGATTAATGACAGCTGTTGATGCTTCCATGGCAACAAGGAGAGCAAATAATTTGTGTATAGCAACGTGAAATATATTAAGATTCTTACTGTGTGCAAGAGTGTGAATTTGTCTCGCGGTATAATCACCATAGCCTTGAAGGATCAATTTAGTTGTGAAAATACCACCTTCTGTAGGGATATATTCTTTGGGGCTATTTTTAAAAAAATGATTGTAGTATACTAAAGTTAAAAACGGGTACTGTAGCATTGAACACAAATTGCTTTTTCTGAGTCCAGGGTTTAGAGGATTAAAATTTAGAGCAAGGAGGAACTTGCAAGGCAAGTTGAGTGAAAATAGCTGCTATGTTCTGCTGGTTGCAGAGGTAGAGGCTCTAGAGCAGTTACATCACAGAATTTTATGGGATCCCCATTAATGCTATTAGATAACACTCTTTCTAAGCTTCGGATGAGTTGCAAATCTATAGTAATTTTTTCTGTACCCTTTCCCAAGTTAAGTCAGTAGTTAAAAGTGGAAGGATAGCCACAATACTCATATCATCCTTAGTTGCCCCATATATCCGCAATACTGGCCCAAAGAGTTGTGCAGTTCTTTTGAAAAGTATACAGCAGAGGCGGGGAACTTTAGCTTGAGGGCTGTATTCCCTTGTGGACAGACTTTTGGGAGGCAGGCATGCTGGGGGCAAGTTATGCCAGAGGCAAAGGTGGGTGGGGCAGTCAATGTGACTTTGGGTGGTACCTTGGGTTACAGATGCTTCAGGTTACAGACGCTTCAAGTAATTGCCCCAGGATGAGAACAGAAATTGTGCACTGGCGGTGTGGCGGCAGCGGGAGGCCCCATTAGCTAAAGTGGTGCTTCAGGTTAAGAACAGTTTCAGGTTAAGAACGGACCTCCAGAATGAATTCAGTTCTTAGCCCAAGGTACTACTGTAAGGGGTTACATTCAATGGTGAGGGTGTCCAGTAAATTAGAGTAATTTGCATCAGAAAATTTTCACCTTGCATTGGAATATTTTCTGATGCCCTATAGAGTGATCTAATTTAGTTTTACTTGTATATTGTAAACAAAGCTTAAAATGTTGAAATTGCCAAGATTACCTAATATTTATTTGCAACTGGCATCAATCCATCATTTCTAACAAACTTTTGAAATAGAAACTTCAGACATCACTGGTTACATTCCAGTTGTGTAGACACACTGAGAAGAAACTAAAGGAAATAATCAACCTTTGACATGTGTACATCTCATTGTTAATAAATTAGCTCTATACACTCATTCCTTGCTTTTTTAAAAACAACACCACTTGGTTTTCCCTGTGTTGCCCAAATTATGTTCCTCATCTTTTCCAGCCAGCTTTATTTGGAATCTAACCCTGCTGATCTGTGAAAAAAGAAGCAGAATAGATGTATACTGTGCAGTCCTTTACATAACTGTCTGTCTTGGTGAAGCGTTATATCCTGGCTAGATTACTTGAATGCACTCTATGTGAGTGTGCCCTTAAAGACTATTTGGAAACTTTAATTGCAGCAGTAGAATGCTTGTGAAAGCTAGGTGTTTGGATCACATTGCCTCTGCTCCATCCCAGTTATACTGGCTGCCTGTTCATTTCTGGAACTAATTTAAGGTGCTGATACTGTCCTTTGAAGCTTTTCATGCTTTGCGACTGGACTATCTGAAGGACTGCCTGCACCCATATGGATCTGCCCAGGCCTTCAGATTCGGGGAACAGTGAGAACAGCAGGTATAATAATAATAATAATAATAATAATAATAATAATAATAATAATTAATAAATAATAAATAATTTAAATATTATTTATACCTCGCCCACCTGGCTGGGTTTCCCTAGCCACTCTGAGCGGCTTCCAGCAAAATATAAAAACAAGACGGGTTATATTAAAGATGGACCCTGTTCTGTGATGGCTCTGCATTTCTGGACTGACCTCACCGAGATGCAAATGGTCTCTGTTAGGTCTTTGGATAGCCTTAAAGATGTTTTTATTCCATCCACCATTTTATAGAGCTCTTTTTTTTAGCAATTGGTTTATGTTAATGTTTTGATCATTTGCAATTTTCTATGTATTAGCTGCCTTGTGAAGCTATAACCTTGTATTTATAAAATGTTGAAAGGTGGGGTAAATTTATATAGACATATAATTTTTTTTAAGTCCTTAAAACAATATTGCGAAAATCTCCAGAAGAGTAAGTATCAAGTATGTATATTCAGGTGGCTGAGTTGCGTATTATATATAAAAACAGCTGCGTCTTGGATTCGCAGAGAGGTTGATATGCAGTACCTGCTTTGAGAACATTTATTCCAGGGAACAGTTTTGGCTGGATCCTAATTGCTCTTAAATGCCTCTTTGGACTTCTTTTCCACTGAACTAAAAACATACAAGTGAAACTCAAAAAATTAGAATATCGTGGAAAAGTTCATTTATTTCAGTAATTCAACTTAAAAGGTGAAACTAATATATGAGATAGACTCATGACATGCAAAGCGAGATCTGTCAAGCCTTTATTTGTTATAATTGTGATGATTATGGCGTACAGCTGATGAAAACCCCAAATTAGCAATATCAGAAAATTGAGTGGGGTGGAGCAGCAGATGTGTCAACTATATTCTGTTTGTGTGCAAACACAGGCCATGAACACAGATGGATATATCCATCCTAGCAAGCAAGAGGCATTTCTGCAATTCAAAGGCACATTCCAGCTAGGGAAAAGCACTTGAGGGTGCCATGGAGCAGGGCCTGGGGGGGGGTTGGGGAGGGGACATGGGAACCAGGTAGAGAGATGTGGAGAACCACATTTGACCCTTGGACCTGAGGTTCCCCACTCCTACATTAAAAAAAAAAACAGGGTGGGGAGCAGAATTTGGAGGAGGTATGTACCTTCCTCTTCCAGGAAATAGCTGCCCATATACTCCTATTTCCTGACTTCCCTCCCTGGGAGAAGAGTGCAGGAATGAAATTTGGAGATGGTTACTGAGGAGTCAGCCATGCTTCCATCACTGGGAATAGATGCAGCTTCCCCAGTGCTGAGAGCATCTGCACGCTCAACAGTCTTGCAGGACTCAAGAATCTCATGAGCCTAAAGCTTGGCAGGTGAGTCTGACCACCTGTTGGGACAACTTGGTTGATTCTGTGACCTTCCAAGCTCCTTGTCCTTAAACTTAGGCCACTGTTTCTAGCCCAGCTACCCTCACCTTTCCTGTCATGTAGCCTGAGCATAGTGGCATCTGTGATTCGTTATCTGTTGCCAAGCCTGTATCTCTTCTTCCCCCCAATAACAGTATTTCCCTTACTGTCAGATAAAAGCCTCTGTTTTCGTGGTCTGGGCAAGAGCTAGGGCAACATGTTTATGGTATTGGGGTGATATCTAGCTAAATTCTGCTCAGAGGAGACCCTCTGAATTGAATGGATATGAGTTGGTCATGTCCTTTATTTTCAGTGGGTCTATCTGTGAGTGTGACTATCATAGGATACAGCCCATGTGTGTCATATTTACTGCCCTCATCCACATTACTGTATGCATTTTTCTGATGTAATGTTAGGACAAAATGCCCATCATGATGACAGCTGAAAGGGCCTGCGCATTAGAACAGGTGGTTTTTGGGGGGCGGTGAGAGAGTATGAGTGCTGTGCACACTGAGACACAGGGTCAAACCGTTTCATGGGAATCTGGGAAACACCCAGTTTCTCCATGTTTAGTAGATGGGGATTGGAAAGGATTCAGCATTGTTAAAATGGAGGTGTTTGGCACACAGATGTTGCTTAATGTAGCTTTTGCAAAAATGGCATATTTTTGTCCCCAGCCCACCAGAGAAAAGGAGAAGAGGCTGATTAGGCAAAATCAGTGGTAACTTTGAAGCTCTTGGCTACAGTCTTTAGTACTTTAATGCTAACATAATGAATTACAGTTTTTACTTACTTAACTTGATTAAGATAGCTTCAGAAAGTTAAAATGAACCCATTCCAGCCTGCTAGCTAATTAATTAAGCAGTTAAGGGAAAAAAGCCCTGGAGTTTTTCCAAAGAGAGAATCCCATTTTATTGTGAAATTACAATCCACCAGGAATTTGTCGTGCCTAAAACTCTCTGAAAGGATTGAGAATTGAGTAATACAAAGCTTTAGTTGGTTGATTATCCTAATTATCATATATGAGAGTACGGATTATAGTTTTGGCTTCTGTTATTACACAAGTTATTTAGAATTGTACTTAAACAAAAAAATCATTTCTTTCAGTAATATTGTGTACAGAAGGTTGTGAAATGACTATTGAGGCTTTCATTGTAACAGTACCAAACGCTCTGTGTCCCAAGGTGGACTTTGAAACTAAGTTTCCAAGTTGATGTCAGACCATAGTATCCAATTCTGAATATCAAGACAAGCACAAATCATATTTCTGCTGCAATGACAAACTATGGTCTCCACTTAAACAGGAAGCTAGGAAGGAAATTTTGGAATATGTAGGGAACTTACGACCATTGCAATATTTCTGGATTCCTAATACTTAGCACGGGATGTGGGTGGCGCTATGGGTAAAACCTCAGTGCCTAGGACTTGCCGATCTTATGGTCGGCGGTTCGAATCCCCGCGGCGGGGTGAGCTCCCGTCTTTTGGTCCCAGCTCCTGCCCACCTAGCAGTTCAAAAGCACCCCTAAGTGCAAGTAGATAAATAGGTACCGCTTTATAGCGGGAAGGTAAACGGCATTTCCGTGTGCTGCGCTGGTGCCGGTTCGCCAGAGCAGCTTCGTCACGCTGGCCACGTGACCCGGAAGTGTCTCCGGACAGCGCTGGCCCCTGGCCTCTTAAGCGAGATGGGCGCACAACCCCAGAGTCGGTCACGACTGGCCCGTACGGGCAGGGGTACCTTTACCTTTACCTTTAATACTTAGCACCCCTGACCATTGGCCATATTGGCTGGGATTGATGGAAGATAGAGTCCAATAGCACCCAAAGGGCCATAGGTTCCTCCTACCTGGTTTAGGAGATGGAGGCAAAGTATGGACTGAAGGTTGACTTGTGTAGCACCAAACAGTAGCTTGGCATTATGTGTGAACCCATGTTGTATTGTTTCATATGCAATGCTTTTGCTCTTCTTTAAACCTGCATGTACTGGGTCTGGTGGTGGAGTCCTCATCCCAGGATGCTGCATCCAGGAACAAACATGTTCTGGGCATGTACTGACCACGATACTGAATTATATTGTATTGATTTCTAAATTACCTACACATGGGTGTAAAGGTGGATATTGATATTTGTATTCTACTTTTCCAGTAACAAATCTCAGCCCCCAGTGGCTTGTGATAATAACAAAGCATTTGAAAATAGCACATAAAATTTCTGTCAGCATAGCCGTTTTAAAAAACGCAGTGACATATCAGTAATGCAAGGCTTCAAGTCACAGGTGGAACTAATTCGTATATATATATTTCATAGAACTGGAAGGGACCTGAGGATAATCTAGCCCAACCACCTGCAATGCTGGAATCTCAACACACAGTCCTCCATCCAATTTGAAACCATACCACACCCTGCATAGCTTTTGCAAATGTGCTAGCAGTTTTATTGCTGCACCAGTAAGAGGACATTTTTTAATTCTTATTTATGCATTTGACAAAAACAAATACAGTTGCATTTTCTGAATCAAGAAATAAAGAAAGCACGTTTAGAACGGAACTGTTCTGCCATTCCTGATTAATGGTTGTAGAGAAAAATTCTGGTGAGTGGTTCAGTCCTGCTCAGTCTTGTTACTTACACCTTTTCCCTTGCTGGGAACATGCATATGCAGCCTAGAGTGCAATGTGAGGCTACTTGAAAGCCCTTTTGCAAACAATCCAGTCCTGCACTTCAAAGTCCTGACAGCTTAGACTCCTAAGCTTGGTATCACCTGGCATCACTATGACATCAGATGACTGACATGTGCATGACCCTGCTCACATGTCATATTTTGCCCCCCAGGGTTGGGGAGATAAGAGGCCAGCCCGCCATCTAGTAAAAGGTCTCCACTTCTGGTATAGGCTGCAGTGAGCTAAGTGGACCCAATGGTCCCATCTGGTGTAAGGAGCTTTCTCTGTTTCTTGTGAGGACACTCTGGTCAGGGTTTTATAACTGGATTACAGTTTTTGCTTTGCATAGAAAGATGGGGCTGGTCCACCGTCCCCCAGACCATGTGGTGGGCCAGACTATATTGGGGGGGGGGATGAGCGAATTCCTATGCCCCACAAATAACCCAGAGATTCATTTTAAATAAAAGGACACATTCTACTCATGTAAAAACATGCTGATTCCTGGACCGTCCGTGGGACAGATTTAGAAGGCGATTGGGCCACATCCAACCCACAGGCCTTAGGTTGCCGACCCCTGATCTACAGTCTTGCCCTGGCACTTCAAATGCACATGGCGGTTATTTTGCATTTCACTTCATTTGGTGCCACAGATGCCAGGTTGCCCCCAAGATTGAAGGGGCCCGGTGTATACATGTTACATCGCACATGCTCCAAACGCTGCACAGGCCCGCACAGCCTTCTGCTAGGCTGGTGCAACCTTGCACCAGGCACATGGGTCCCTGCAGCATCTCCCGACACCGCCCAGGCCAGTGCAGCCTTCCGATCTCTCTGTGTGTGTTAATTTTATTTTATATACTGCTCTTCATCCGAGGAGCACAGGGCAATTTACAATATAATAACAGAAAAATGCATGACATAGTAACAAACAAAAAGAACCCCCCTCCCCAGTTTAAAAGGCCTTAGATTGGCTAATTCAACAAAGACCTGGGAGAAGAGGAATGTTGTTGCCTGACAGCTAGATACATAATGAAAGTGCCAGGTGATTCTCCCTGGAGAAAACCTTGCAGAAGTGGGGAGCCACTGCAGAAAAGGCCCATTCTCTTGTTGCCACACTCCAAGCCTCTTGTGGAGGAAGCACATGAAGAAAAGGCCTTTAAGCAGATTGGCCTATCTGAGATAGGGGATTATTCTTCTGCAAATTTCATTAATTGATAGAATATAAGTTATAAGCAAGGCGTTGTGGTGTTGAGAGCAGTAACATAATTTCAGGTTTGATGAGGGAGTTGTGTGTTTCAGTTTCCCCATAATTTTCCACTTTTCACTGGGAGAAAACAGGCTTTCCCCATGGCTTTAAAATTTCCGGAAATATTAAATTTCTAGTACAGTGGTACCTCAGGTTACAAACACCTCGGGTTACAGACTCCGCTAACCCGGAATTAGTACCTCGGGTTAAGAACTTTGCTCCAGGATGAGAACAGAAATCGTGCAGCGGTGGCAGGGTGGTGGTGGGAGGCCCCATTAGCTAAAGCGGTGCTTCAGGTTAAGAACAGTTTCAGGTTAAGAATGGACCTCCGGAACAAATTAAGGCTGTAACCAGAGGTACCTTTGTAGGAAGACTGCAGGGTGGATTTGATTTAAATCAAATCGATTTAATGATTTAAATCATTTTTTTACAGAAAGACTCATTCTTGCTGGTATAATCTTAATATTTACAACCAGATGAAGGTTTCATTTCTGGAATAATAAATTATCAGAGTAGTTTTTACAGTTATATCAAATATTACTGATTTGGTTATATTATTAGAAATACTGTACATAGACAGATAATTATGAAATTATTGTGAGGTTTAATAAGTTACCTGTTTATATTTGGACAACATTTCTGCTGTACTTTATTGGAAGGAGAAAAATAAATAATTGTTTCCTTAATAACAATTTAGACAATTCATTCAACTAAACCAAAAACATTCTAGCATATATATCCATGTTTGTTAACTGATTTGGTTAGAGACTTTATTGCTTGGACAAGGCGAGCCCTGGGAAGAAGAGCCTGGAACCAGTGAACTCTTATTAGTTGACTGGCAAGCACTTCAAGGTCTCGCCAAGGACTTACAGATCACTGTTACTATTTCCTCCTCCAAAAACACCCCAATGGATTTGCGTCTACATTCAGGTGCCTATTCTGCACAGTTAAGTGTTAGTGCAGTTGCTGGAACCCAGTGGGATTGGGAAGAGCTGCCAGCCCTGAAGAGCCTTCAGCACTTGCCTCAAGTCGGAGTTGCACAATTACTCCACAAAGATCCCAAGACTTGTGGAGTATTCTGCTCACAAGGTTGCACTTTCATTTTTACTGCTTCACACTTAGCTACTTGTGCAGATCTATTCCACTCCAAACAATCTGTTCATTGAACCTCTTGGAACTTAATCGTTTAAGAGGTACGGGGTTGATTCTGTGTATATAAATTTGCAAAGGAACAATGGGATTAAGGTTTTTTCCTCAGCCCTGTATGTTTATTTTATAACACGTTTCCAGTGAAGAAAAGGCATGTTATCTCTGCAGACACAAATTCACACTTTTGAAAACTTTTTGAAAACAAGCATTTGTGATAATATCTTCTCATTAGAAAAACTGCCCCCTCTGGAAGAGCATGACATTGTGAATGGATTAATGGAATTCATTTATCAAAAAGTTTAAACATTGCATATAATGCCTTATGCTACATAATTAAAAACAAATCCTTATTTCCTGATGAATAGCCTTTGGACTATAATGTAACTTAAATAGAAAATTATCTTTAGAAAGATTTTTCCTCCAAAAGCATTTTATTTTTAAAAATCTGTTCAAATAAAAAAATCCAATTTAAATCAAAAAAATCAATTTTTAAAAATCATTTTAAAAACCATTGATTTTTATCCATCCTGGAAGGCTGGACGATATCCCTGCATGAGACCCTGGAGTCTCACTTTCAGCTGGAATAGATGCTTAGGGGGCAGAGTGGTCTGTCTCACTGTGGAAAATCGATACGTTATAAGTTACTGTGGCATGTTGCTTTAGTTTCTTTTAATGCAAAAATGCCAACATTTTTGGGTCAGCAGACAGATTCAGTGTGTTGAGTGTCACAAAATGGATGCCATGGGGGCATGGCAGAACACAAAATGGATGCTGTCAGAACATTCCATAATGGTTGTCACATCTAAGGGCAGAAAGGCGCTGCCATGTCCCCTCATCCATGAGGGAAAAGGGGCTTGTATCCCTCCTCCTCCTCCCCTCTCCTCAGAACTTTCTTGCCTCCATTGCACACTTTGCTCCTCTGTCAAAACTTGATGTGAGGCTGGAGGAGTGGAACCATTTGCTCCCTGACCCTTGATTCACTGCACATCTGAACAAAATGATTAATTTTATGTGCAGATCACGGGAGTAGATGCGTAAAAGTGGGGAGGGCTTTCATGTCACCACTTTCCTCCAATGAATTAAATGCTAAAGCCTGTGGTGGTGGATTTTCATCAAATTCTGAACTACTTGCAACCCCAACAGGTGTTTATGGAGGCTTTGTATTGATACAATTCCCAATATAACATGGAATCTAATTTTAGTCCATTATTTATTTATTTATTTTTTCCTATCAGTACAAACATCAAACTAAAAAGACATGTATAACAAACAACCACAACAACAATAATAACACAAATTGACAACACAAATTTAGATACAGTAATATCCCTATGCCTACTCCTTGTTTATCACCACTCCCCCCCCCCGTTTCCCATTGTTATCTGCCTTGTCACTTAGATATTCGTTCCAAATTTCTTTGTATTTATCCATTCTTATTTTGCATCAACAAGCAATTCTTTCATATGTAGCTAATCTGTACATATTATCAATCCATATGCTCAGTGGAATCTTTTTGAGACACTTTCAGTTCATCAAAACAAGTTTTGTTGCTTCTAATATAGTGCAGTACAACCACTTTTTTGACCCCTTGAGATCTTCCAAGTTTCCGGAATATAATTTAGAATTAAATTCAGTTCCCCTAAATAACAATTTATTTTTATTACTTTTACTGTAAATATCCTCACCTCGCTCCAGAATGGTCTGATCGTCGGTCAGTTAATCAACATACGTATTAAGTTCGCATTTTTACTCCCACATCTCCAGCAATTATCTACACTTGTTATTTCCTTCTGATATAATCTTGCTGGAGTCCAGTGGATTCTAAATACTATTTTCTGTTGAATAAGTCTTAAATCCATACAGGCTTTTTCTATTGATTTGATACTTGTCTCCCATATATCATTTGTTATCTGTACTCCTACCTCTTTACTCCATTTTTGTCTTTCATATTCTAAATCGTATTTCTTCCTGTTAAGTAAAGTTTTATATAGTGCAAGTGTATGATTTTTTGTTTTTGTTGCAGAGATTAAATCTTGTAACAGGATGGGTGTTTCCAATGCTTCTATAGCGCCTGAGCCAAACTGCTTTTCCAACATATGTTTCAATTGGATATACAGTCATACCTCGGGTTGAAGTTGCTTCAGGTTGAGCACTTTCGGGTTGCGCTCTGCGGTGACCCGGAAGTAACGGAACGCGTTACTCCCAGGTTTCGCCGCTCACGCATGCGCAGAAGTGGTGAATCGCGACCCGTGCACACACAGTCGCAGCAAGCAGTGGGTCTTGGTGTACGTTTCTTTCTGAGTGTAGAAAACTTAGATTTCTAATTGTTAGCCTACACAGTTTTCTTTCAACCTTTTTAAACCCTTTATTAGTGAACTGAATTTCAAAACATACTGCCTAACTTCGTAAAATGTGTACTGTCAAAAAGCAACGTATGCATTTCAGTGAAGAGCAGTATAGCAGCCTGTATTATTTATGGTCTGATAACCTTCCAGCTTAGTGGGATGTGCATTCCAAAGGGGTGATGAGCAACTTGCTGAAATCTTAATCCAGAATGTGCCCCTGGATGCCTAAGGTAATATTTGCCCATCTTAAGTGATGAATTATTTTCCACCCGGGATGTGTACAGAACCTTGTGGCTGGTGCTGCCAGGTGACTAAGCTTGATGCCGGGGTGGTGTTACTTTAAAAATATTAATAAGGTATTACAAATGTGTTAGTTTCATCCAGAAAAGAAAAGAGAACCACCTGCTCTAAAGCCTCTTGTTTCTGGTATTTAAAATGTCAAGAGTGCTGAAGAAGCTTACAAGACTTTCATGACTTCTGCTCTGTTTGCTAGGCTTTATGATCCTCTGATAGTGGCAAAATTCTATCAGCTGCAAGCAGGGGTGGGTTAATGTTTTGGAATGCTTGTGGGTTTCATGAGGATAGGGGCGCTTCCAGTTTTGTAGGGCATCAAAACCTTGAAGTAGTTTTCAAAACATTTCAAAATGTTATTATTTTTATTGTTTTTTAAAAAATGCCCTCAGTTTGTAGCTTCTCTACAAATTGATTTTAACTGGTCTAGTAGTCTGCTAGCAAAAAAGCAAGGCGTTTTTGACTCCCAGTTTTTAACTGCAGTGGTACCTTGGTTCTCAAACGCCTTGGTACTCAAACAACTTGGAACCCAAACACTGCAAACCTGGAAGTAAGTATTCCGGTTTGCGAAATTTTTTCAGAAGCCGAATGTGCTCTGTTTTGAGTGTTATGCTTCCGATTTGAGTGTCACACTTCCGTTTTGAGTGTTATGCAGAGGTCTGTCTGTTTTTGCTATTTATTTTGAGTTTTTGTTTATGCGGCTCTTTTTTGTGTGTGTCTGTGTGAAACCCGGTTCAGCTACTGATTGATTGGTTGTGACTGCAGTAGATTGTTTATTGCTTTCATTTTATGGATCAATGGTCTCGTTAGATAGTAAGATTCATGTTAAATTGCTGTTTTAGGGGTTGTTTTTAAAGCCTGGAAAAGATTAATCTATTTTGCATTACTTTCTATGGGAAAGCGCGTCTTGGTTTTGGAACGGACTTCTGGAACAGATTAAGTTTGAGAACCAAGGTACCACTGTATAACAATAGCAGCCCCTCCCAAATAAGACTGCTAAAATGAAAGAAGTGGGGTTGCAGGGTGAGCGACTAGGAGGATATTTTTGTGGAAGGAATGAGAGATCATTTCTGGTATGCAATAACTTGGCTGTATGTGCTAGTTATCCTGTCATATGGTTTACGGCGTGGAGTAGATAAACCATCATTTTGGATCTGCCTGTGCCTCCAAGCCTAAGGTCTACCTACCCATGATCTTGCTGATTTGGGAAATAAGTTGTCAAGTGAGAGTACAGCAGTATCGATTCCTCTTTAAGTGAAGTCTTGCCATTCCAATTTTCAACTGTTAATGGAATAAATAAAAAAATTCCTTCCAGTAGCACCTTAAAGACCAACTAACTTAGTTGGTCTTTAAGGTGCTACTGGAAGGAATTTTTTTATTTTGACTATGGCAGACCAACACGGCTACCTATCTGTAACTGTTAATGGAATGTTAGCCTATTGGGTGGGGCCCTCTCTGCCCCTCCCAAGGTTCCTCTGTTTCCCACCTCTTCCTTCATTGTTCTTCATTGGAGTAACCTCTGTGATTCATATGAACGCAGCTTGCGTAGGCAAGGTGTCCTTTCTCTCATGTTTTAGTCACATTTCCAGTTCTGGAAATGCTTTTTGACTGGTTGCCAGCTAAGGTGGAGGAAAGGTGAAGAAGAACAATTTTGCAAGGAGCTCCCCCCTCCCCCCCCCGTCACCTTGGTGTAGCAGCAGCTAAAGGAACTGAGCACCTTACAGAAGTTGAGGTTGTGTATCTTGAGGCATCAGAAGGTCTTGTGGCCCCAACCTGCTGATGGTATCCCACAAGGACAGTTTCCCATAGACTAGCTCAGTCTTCCCCAGCCTGATGTTCCCCAGTGTTTTGGAATTTAACTGCTATCATCCCCAACCATGCTAGCTGGGGCTGGTAGGAATTGTAGTCCAGCTATATTTGGGAGGCTCCAGGTTGGGGAAAGCTAGAATAGCCCATCTGATCCAGATTAGATAACATGCCATAGTGGGCTAGCAGGAGAGAGCAAGGGGCAACAGGCAAAACTTAAGGACATAGGATAAAACTTGAATACGTGGATCTCTTGGTATTCACAGGCTAAGGTGCCTTATACTCCACAGGGAGTAGAATCAGGTGCTTCTCAGTTTAGAGTAAGTAGCCTGTGTTTCCAGGGCAGTGGGGTTCTTTCTGGAATTAAAATACAGTTCTATCTTGGGTCATCCCAGTCAAAACAGTTTGTCTCTAGGTGTGACAGTCAGGCACACAAGAGGGGTGAAGAACTACAGAAACCCTTATCTGCACCAATCAATCTCAACACAAACCCTCAAGTATCCTTCCTAAAAGTGATAAGGGTGGTGTTGGATTCGCAGAGATTCGGAGACTGGCAGCTTTCATTATAACATAAATGTATACATATTAACATACAAAATTACACTGGCACAAAGTTACAGAGTTACACTGTTGGTCCACCTAGTTTGGTCCTGTGCCCTAGTCCTTCTCTCCAGGGTCTCAGACAGAAGCATATAGATGCAGGACATCTCAGGTTCAGTCCCTGGCATTTCCAGATATGTGCTCAACTACTGAACAATAGTCTTCTATGTGGGTGCTGTTATTTTAAGTTATATAGGGTGTTTCACAGTGCAATGCCATATAAGTTTGACAGAAGTAGCATGTGTTCTGCTGAGCTTGCTCCATAATAAATGTGTTTAAGATGGCAGCCTGTTGCTTCCCACATGGTCCCTTGGGCACTGCAGTGGCCTCAGACATCCTCCTGCCAAAGCCCACTCCCCGCTCAGTTGTTTTTTTAATCTGTTTGGGTGGGATTCCTTTTTTGGGCATGGGCTTCCTGGTTTTTTTTGGGGGGGGGTGTATTTTATTTGTTTTAAGAAAGTTGTGGGTAGTTTGTCTGCTTTTTTGGCAATGGGATTCTGAGTATCTCTTACGAAAAGGGTATTTTGTAATGCTCATGACAGTTTTTTTAAAATTTTCAGATGTGGAACCCCTGTGGTAAAAATATTGTAAATAGCTATTCATGTTAGTTTCTCTCTCCTTTTTTTTTTTAAAGGAGAGGGAGCAGACAATTGCCCATGCACATTTTCTTGTCAAAGGAATTATGTTTGTAGCGGTGAAAGCTAAATATATTACTGGCTGGGTAAATTTTGCTTTTTCATTTTGTGTGATGTCACACAAACTGCTTGCTGCTTTAATGCTCTGCTTTATACTCAAATTACATAAGTCATCTGGCAACAAATGTTGTACCCCTTTTGGATGACTGCTTCAGAATATCCCAGAGGATAACCCCCTCTCTCATTCTGATCTTTTAAAAAAAGGGGGGGGGGAGATTTAGACTTGGCTGCTTATCATGCAGGAAACATCCTGGAGCCTTTGTGGAATGCTTGTCACATCTAAAAATGTATGAAGTATACAGAACAAAGGAAGATTGAGGGTATGACATGGCTTACAGGTTAAGGGTTAGAAATCTGAAATGTCTGTACTTTATGAACTTAAATAAGAAAATGAATGGTGTGGCCAAAATTATACAGGCAAAGTTACTAACCCTGTCATTTGTAGCCACAAATCCTTGTGAAGTTTATACACAGCTGCCCTAAAAATATACAACTTGACTGTGGAATTGACAATCAAGTAACATAAATACAAATCATCATGAGAAAAAGAACGTAAACATCAATGGCTGTAAGCAAAGACAGGGAAGAAACATTGTGCCTGGGATACCTCTCAAATGTGCACATCTTGAAAATGATTGGGAGAGTCCAAAACCAACTCTTAAGCAGTGGGATTCAGTGTGCAACTTGGGGTTGCATCTCAAACGTTTCACACTAGAGAGTGGTGATACCTTTTGAATAGTGTTTCTTGGAACAATTCAGTTTCCTGAGAGCAGTTCCAAGTAAGAAGATAGCAATGGTAGAAATATTGTGATGAAATGCAGTTTGCTGGTCCCTGTTGGTTTTTATCTTGGAAGCTGCCTTAGACCATCTTATTTGTCCATCTAACCCAGCACTATCTGCTTCAGCAGGGACCTTTTCTGGTCTGTGGGCACATTTGCAAACCAGAGAAACAGTTGTGAGCACCACACACAAGCCACAACCAAGCACACGCTACAAACTATTATAGTGGCTACAACTGCATGCTGTTTCAAGCCTAATTTCAGATGAGGAAGGGGACCCTTTGCAAGCCAGGGGAGTCTCTGTAAGCATGTTGGGAGTCTGTGCATGTCATCACTAGTCTTGACTGGGATTCAGATGTTCTGTTTTCTAGACAACTTGTTGATTGCTTGATGCCAATATGTTGCAAGGGCCCCTGGGCATCTGCTTGCGAGTCATTTCGGCTTCTGGATTCACCAAGGGCAACAGTGGGAACCTTGGGTGCGTGGGCCAAATGTGGCCCTCCAGGCATCTGTATCTGGCTCTCCTCAGATCTTTCCCCAGGCCCCACCAACTCTCCTTGAGTGCTTTTGCCTGGATGGAATATTCCTTGAACTCATGATAGTGCTGCTTGCCTGCCTGCTAACCAGCCTACTGTGCAAAAGGTAAAATTTGTGTTTCCTTGCTCCACCTACGTTCTCCCCTTGTTTGGCCACTGCTGGCATGTGACCCCTGGAAGGCTGCCCAGAAGAGAGTGCAGCCCTCAGGCTGGAAACAATTCCACGTGGCTGCCTTACAGTCATGTGAAAGTGAAGGACAACATGCAGTGATGGGGGAAAGAAAGTGCACTCTTTGAATTCTGTGGTTTTACATATCAGAACATAATAACGGACCCCCAGCACACTAGACTCATGCTGACATTTTCCGACTCGGCTACTCCTGAAAAGCTCCTGAAATATAGGGCCCTCTTACAGGACTATAATAGTGATTTGAGGTGCGTTTTTAAAGACACGGAACGAAAACAACTACTGCCAAACTTGCCGCATAGCCGGACCGACCCCAAGAAACCAACGCTCTCTCCCAAAGGGCTTTTTTCATAGGGCCGCAATTCATTCGGAAGGGCTGTCAAAGATGGATACGCATGGTGAACCCAGCCGTAATACTCCCTTGGAGAGGAAAACCTCAGAGCAAATAGGCCAAACACATAAAGAAAGCCAGCCCAATCTAGATAAGTCAAAGATAGGACACTCCATTAGATCTCTGGCAGATCCTGAATTTCACCACTCTTTACCCCGGCTGGAATCTGTTCAGCCAACGACAAATGACGCTCCTCCCAAGGGTAACGTGACACACAGAAAGTCAGAGATAGATCTAATTGTCTTTGACGAAGCCGCCCCCCCCCCCAATGATCTCAGCAATTCAGATAACACTGTCTCTAGGAGAAACTACAGGGGACTATAATTCTAACATCATTCCAAGTTCGAGTGAACTCACCCATCAAATCGCTAACTCGAGTACGATCAAGGAGATGACAGTTGCAAGTTCAAGAAGTGATGACACCAGGGTCAACGGACTAACAACCGAAGCCCCAGAGGTAGTGGAGGAAATACCTCAGGAACCGTCTGGGGTTCCAGGTGATAGCCAGCCTTCCGACATGCACCTAGATTGACCTTATGCCATGGCTGGGAACCTGGTGCAACATTCCTCTTTGAAGTTGTTATTGTGGAATGTGGCAAGTTGGTTTTCTAAGCTGTGTCTCCCTGACTCTACAAAGTTAATAAGGGCATATGATATAGTTTGTTTACAAGAAACCTGTTCATTACGTCACATTGAACTTGCAGGTTTTAATGCCTTTTCAGTTCCGGCAACCAAAAGCCACAAGAAAGGTAGGCCTTCGGATGGATTGTTAACCCTGGTGGCTCCCCATTTAAAAAGTAAACACATCCTGTCAACAAATGCTAGCTGTAAATTACAGTGGTACCTCGTGTTACATATGCTTCAGGTTACAGACTCCACTAACCCAGAAATTGTACCTCAGGTTAAGAACTTTGCTTCAGGATGAGGACAGAAATTGTGCTCTGGCAGCACAGCAGCAGCGGGAGGCCCATTAGCTAAAGTGGTGCTTCAGATTAAGAACAGTTTCAGGTTAAGAACGGACCTCCAGAACGAATTAAGTATTTAACCCGAGGTACCACTGTACTGGTAACAAAGATAGAGCTAGTGTGCCAGGAACTGTTACTGATCAATGTGTCTATCCCTCCCACTCCTACTGTCACAGCCAAGAACCTACAATGGGAATTTATTGCACACGTGCTCGGGAATCTGGACTTCATCTGCCCTGACCTACCTATTATCTTGACTGGAGACTTTAATGCCCGCCTGGGCCAAGGGTGGGAGGTGTATGCAAAAGCATGGGAGATCTTGGATACCTCTGTTCTCCCAGACTTCTGTTTTTGGGAACGTAGATCCCAGGATCCAGTAATTAATCTGGCTGCTCGGTGACTTACCAAGCTGACCACCACCAGGGCCCTGACGTGGCTCAATGGGCTAACTGATTGGGAAGGCTCTGGGAATTTTACCATAGGTCCAGAGCAGGCAGGGCTCAGGCCAGGGAAATCTACTTTATGCAACTGTTTGGTGTTATCTCATTTAACCATTAAGTACACGTGGCTTCATAAAGAATGTCTTTATGTGCCTTCCTTGATATCAAGGCTGCTTTTGACACTGTCAACAGGGGGCTGCTATGGTCCAAATTGGAGACAATGGGCCTAGAACCTAGATTACTTTACTTGATCAAAAAGCTTTACGCAAAGAACACCTGTCGCATAAGAACAAGACCAGGGAATGTAATGACAGATCCTGTCATTATAAACAGAGGTGTAAAGCAGGGCTGTTTACTCGCTCCCTCTCTTTTTAATCTTTTTCTTAACGACCTCACTTCTTTACTAAAACAGGTGGATGCCCACAGCAGAAAACTCAATGCATCAAGCATTCCCATCCTTCTATACGCAGATATGATTTTGCTTTCACAGACAAGAATTGGCCTAAAACATTTGTTAAATTCCTGTATTGACTATCTGTCCAGAACGAAATTGTGCATAAACTTTGATAAAAGCAAAATAATGGTTTTTGGGAATTCACACAAAAGCTATAGCTGGGTATTTGGTGGGAAACCCATCCAGCAGGTATTCAAATTCAGCTACCTAGGAATCACATTCCATCATAGGCTTCTATGGTCCTTGCACCGTGCAACAGTGGTGAATGCCTGTAAGATGTCTATGCAGGCCACAATGAGTTTCTTTATAACAAGAGATAATTCACATATCCCCTCTGCCCTCAAGGTCTTCAACGCCAAAGTTATAGCTCAGTTGCTCTACGGAATTCCAGTCTGGCTGCCAGGGTTTACCCAGCTGGTAGAATGAGTGCAGGCAGCTTTTCTTTTTAAGATTTTTGCTGTCCCACGTTGTGTACCCTATGCAGCCTTGTGTCTAGAGGGAGGTCAACACAAGGTAGAGACCATAGCCTGGGTGAGATTTCTCACATGCTGGTTAAACATCTGCCTCACAACAGATAGAGATCCTCTCCCTAGTGAAGTTTTGCTAGATCTCTTTCTTTCCCCAGGTTTAACTACAACGGTTTAACATAAAGGTACAGCAACTTGGGCTGTCAGTGGAATCTTTGCGATCAATGTCCCCACCATCTGCCAAGGCTACAATAAAAACTTAGGTTGTGGGACATTGAACGCCAGGAACTAACAGCAGCAGCAGAGAAAACATGCTCCCCTCTTAACTTTCAACTTTCTTGGGCACATGAAATTAACCACAATTATCTTGAATTTTTGCTTAATCCTCAAGAAAGAAGGGCATTTTAATTCGGATCCTTCAAACCTCCTATGGAGAAGGTTCTCGGGAATGGTGGAAGGAGAAGAATTTGCCCATGTGAAGACCATCAGGTGGAAACTCTTACACATATGGTTCTTAAATGTAAACTATATGTTGATCTCTGCCAGCAATTCCAAATGGAAACCAGAGTTAGAGGTCATACATTTTCTATTATTGGGGAATAATCAGGAGCTCACCAAGGTAGTGGCTAAATATCTTTATCTGGTTTTTTGTCGTCGAAACACATTGCAGACGTCTGATCTCCCTGGAGACCTAGAGATGTGATGTTAGATTGCTTTGCCTCTTTCATTTGACAAATGTTTTGTGTCACTGAGAAAGCAGTAATCCTGTACTGATTTGCTATGGATGTTTGTATGTGATGCCAATAAAAGGTTTGATGATGATGATCATCAGCAAGTGTGCCCACCTCTATAAAAGTCAAAGGTTTTAGCAGTGTGCTGGTCTGTAGCATTCAGATGTGTTTTAACTCAGTGCCAAAGAGGAAAGATGACACAGTGCTCTTAGAGAAGGAAGTGCTGCTGCCCATGAAACTGGGAAGGGTTCTAAGGTCATCTCCAACCAATTTTATGCCCATCATTCTACAGTGAGAAAGATTATTCAAAAGTGGAAAACATTCAAGACAGTTGCCAGTCTTCTCAGGAGTGGACACCCCAGCAAATTCACCCCAAGGTCAGACTGTACAATACTCAGAGAAACTGCAAAAAAACCCAAAACAAAAACCCAAGAGTTAGATAGAATCATAGAGTTGGAAGAGACCACAAGGGCCATCGAGTCCAACCCCCTGCCAAGCAGGAAACACCATCAGAGCACTCCTGACATATGGTTGTCAAGCCTCTGCTTAAAGACCTCCAAAGCAGGAGACTCCACCACACTCCTTGGCAGCAAATCCCACTGTCGAACAGCTCTTACTGTCAGGAAGTTCTTCCTAATGTTTAGGTGGAATCTTCTTTCTTGTAGTTTGGATCCATTGCTCCGTGTCCGCTTCTCTGGAGCAGCAGAAAACAACCTTTCTCCCTCCTCTATGTGACATCCTTTCATATATTTGAACATGGCTATCATATCACCCCTTAACCTCCTCTTCTCCAGGCTAAACATGCCCAGCTCCCTTAGCCGTTCCTCATAAGGCATCGTTTCCAGGCCTTTGACCATTTTGGTTGCCCTCCTCTGGACACGGGTATCTCAGAGTCCTCAGGCCTCAGTTAGCATGTTAAATGTTAAAGTTAATGACAGCACAATTAGAAAAAGACTGAAGAAGTATGCCTTGTTTCGAAGGGTTTCCAGGAGAAAGCCTCTTCTCTCTAAAAAGAATATGGCAGCATGGCTTAGGTTTGCAAAGTTGCATCTGAACAAACCACAAGATCTCTGGAACGATGTCTTTGGGCAGATGATACCAAAGTGGAGATATTTGGCCATAATGCACAGTGCCATGTTTGGTGAAAACCAAACACAGCATATCGGAACAAGCACTTCATACCAAGTGCCAAGCATGGTAGTGGAGCCACAGGACCTGGGAACCTTGCAGTCATTGAGTTGCCTGTGAACTCCTGTGTATACCAAAATATTCTACAGTCAAATGTGTGGCCATCTGCCCAACAGCTGAAGTTTGGCCAAACCCCCAGTTTTTCTTAACAACAGGACAAGGACCCCAAGCACTCCAGCAAATCTACAACAGAAAAAGAACAGAATCAAGGTGTTGCCATGGCCCAGTCAAAGTCCAGACCTCAACCCAATTGAAATACTGTACGGGATCTTAATAGAGCTGTGCATAAACAAATGCCAGCAAACCTCAATGAAGTGAAGCAATACTTAAAGAAGAATGAGCCAAAATTCTTCCACAACGATGTGAGAGATGCATAAAGTCCTACAGAAATATTTTTTTTCATGTTATTGCTGCTAAAGGTGGTTATACAAGCAATAGAATCATAAGGTGTGCTTAGTTTTTCACACATGGTTTTTCCATTTTGGCTTTATTTTTGTTAAATAAATAATGACATGGTGTAACATATCATGAGTTGTTGTTCATCTGAGGTTGTATTTACCTAATTTTAAGACCTACTAAGGAACAGATGGTTGTTATTATGTCTTCATATGTAAAACCACAGAATTCAAAGAGGGTGAACTTTCTTTTTCCCATAACTGTAAGTGCATGGAAATCAGAGCTCTAGGTCTTAAGGCTTGTTGGCCCTGATCCAGAGGTGTGGGAGTCAAGGACTTTTCATTTGGCCAATGTGTATGTTGCCCATAAAATGGGTTCATGAGTTCTTGGTCTGAATATACCAGCAGGTGGCTGAGCTACGTGCTACGTTACAAAAATACTGATTTTATTTTCCTTGGGCAACACAAAGCAGCTGCATTTTTGGATAACATATTCCGACCCCACCCTCAGCTTACTAACAACGCTACTATTCATAGCTGTGAACAAACATGGTTAAAAGTAGGCAAGATCTTCCTTTTTTTCTTTAGGAAGAATAAGGGATTACTGGATCATCTTAATAAGTATTCTTTATACATCACATTTAAAAACAAGTCGCTGTGGAGAAATTTGGTGGGTCAATAAGCCCACAGAATTTACTAGCCTGCTGAGGGAGTGGCTGAGGAATGATAAGAGGGCTCCATCCCTGTTGCAAAAGCCTGCCACACTTCCATGCTGGTTGCAGGGATGGGCTTGTGGCAGCCCACCGGGTTTCACTGCTGGACACAGAGGTAATGGTAGGTGGAAGTGTTCTGCAGCCTCCCCCCCTGCCTGCATGTGGCCTTGTCACCCATGACTCCTAGGCTGGTGCTGAAATGCTACTTCAGTGTCTTGGTTGTTGGCATCCATCTGTCTGAGAGACAATGGAGTATAACTCCAGAGGTGAAGTCAAACCGCTGGAGAATCACAGCACCTGCTGTGGCTGCAGAGACCGGGAACTCATAACTGCTGCCTCCTGCGTTATTTTTGTTGCATTAGCAGCACAGAAGAGACCTCTCCAGAGTGCAAGCCTGGGCAGTTGTTATGGAGGTCCTGGGCTGCCCAGACAACAAGACCCCTCTGTCAGCCTTGCTGGTGTGGTCCAAAGGAAAGCAGAGCAATACATTTGGTACCAGCTTAGCTGCGGGAGTTACTGGAAGGAAGCGTACAAGACTCCATCTAACAATCTTAGATTTGTTTACTCCTTCGCCTTTTCTTCTCCCAAAGAAGAACGGGCAACGGGTATGGATTTCCCTTAAGGTATGCTTCTGAAGTGTCTGTATTCAGAAGTATATTGCCTCGATACATGAGGCTTCTCTTTGGGACACCCAGTCCTAAATGCTTTGCTAGATTAGACTGAAGTGGTCCGGCAATGTGTTCTGTGCATATCATTGTTCATGCTTATCCTGGGCCTTTTCCCATTTTTTAAGCTGTGTTGTGATATGTGCATCTGTGTTGTGGTAGGTGCTGCTGTAGCCTTTTTTAAAGTAGCTTCCCTTTGCAAGCTGAATTGGTTAAATTTTCTAAGCAGTGGCGGGATATGTGTGCTCAGGCCTTTTAGATACTCTTCCGGGACCCAAACAATCCAGGATTTAAATATGCGTACTGGGAGCTGGGACTTGGGAAATAAGAAAACCAGCTGGGAACCAATGAAGCTACATTATTGTGGACCCCATGTTCTATGTGTGACAGTCATATATTGAACCAGCTTTGGAAGAACTCTCAAAGGTTGCCCTGAATAAAGTACATGTCACAGTCTTCAAAATTTCTGTTGATGTTCAGACACCCTAGATACAAATTGTGAAGTTGTATAAATGTGAAATATTTGCTTCCTCATGTTGTGAGATCAAAAAACCCAATAGGACTCTTGAGAGCATCTATTTTGTGTTCAGATTTTCTCCTCTTAATCACCAGTTGCATGAGGGGAATGTTTCCCCCCTCCCTAGTGATATAAAAGTTCCAAAATTTAAGTGACTAACAGAGAAGAAATTGCCTCTTGTAGGGGGCAGGCTTGAACAGGAGGCTCTCGTTTCCACTTTTCCTAACTCATCATAGCTAGAGATTATTAAGGATAATTATTAAGCACTGGGCTGTTCTGAGCTTGACATATACTCAATAAAGTCAAAGACAGAGTAATGTGCATATTAAGGAGAATGCAGATTAGGCATTGCATAGCTTGTATAAATTAAGTTTGCATGTTATGTCATTCAAAATGAAATTCACGTAATATACACCTGACGACCTGCCATCAATTCCTTTGTTGAAATGATTAGAATGCTTTGTGCAGTATATTAGATGCTTAGATGCAGTATATTAGATGCTTAGATGCTTTCAGATATTCAAGAGTTGCTGAAGAACAAGATGCATCACCAGGGGCTGATGTTCACCTCTTTCCCTGCCTTTGTCCCGCGACTTGGGTGTGGTCCTGGGTTGGTCATGCTTCTTCCCTGTCCTGTGAAGTGAGCTTGGGCCATCAGATGGGTCTCTGCTCGCCTTTGACTCCTTTGCACAGATCTTGCCCAAGGGAATGGGTACGTGCAGATAAGAAGGCTGGATTTTACAATTTTGTAATAACCAGCCAGATATTGGGTTCTGGACTTCTTTGTGAATAATAAAGCAGTTTAGCCACTAATCTCTGTTCCGGCTTGCATTTTCTGTTCTGTTTTAAATATGTGCTCTTTTGAGTCTGACATATGTTATGACTTACAAGAAGCAAGGCATTTAAAATTCCAGCCTGCCTTTGGTTTGGAGGGAGGACTAGATAATACTGGACAGGAAAAAAGAAATTAATTGTTTTTCTCCCACATAACATAATAAGGGCCCCGTAAACCAGCCAATCATTTCAAGGATTACTTTCCTGAGTCCACAGCTGCGCATGTTCCCTGAAAGGACCATTTTGCTAACTCAGATACAGAAACACGATTGGGAGGAAACGCTTCTCTTGATGCTGAAACAGTTTTCAAAATGTACAGGGGGTTTTTTATCAGTAGTTGCCAGTAGTAGCAACAAAGCAAAATTGTACAGAGTATTGAATTGGCACTTCTTCACTATTCAAATAAAAATCAGGTGTAAAAACTGGAGCAAAGTTGGATGCTTGCCCCCCACCTCCAGTAAATATTTAAACAGAGTTCCAGAAAAGCAGTACTTTGCTTAAATATCATTATATAACTTTGGCTATGTTCCCACAATCTGATAAGAATGGAATGTGGTTTGTTTACAAAGTTTTCAACTAACTTTCCAATGGATTTATGTCTTCCAAGATTATGGTTTCTGCAGGCAGGAGTCACTTTTAAGCTGATAATATTGGAGAAATCTATTTAACAAAACAACTGCATCAGTTAGTGACTATGCCCGGTCAGATTTGGGATAACTCAAGCTTGAATTCCTTTTTTAAAAATGCAAATGTTGAAGGGGGTGGTATTTAGTCTGTGGCTTGTTTTTGCCAGGGCTAAAATTTTTAAACTGGCAGAATGAGGACACCCAAAGAAGCAGAGGGAACAAATAACTAATTCTAGTGGAAAGGCCGGGAACAGGCTTAGGATTCTATCCTGTGCATGTACTAAGGTGTACTTGGGTGTAGGTGGGTGGTAGTAGTTTCATTGGTTGTGGGTCAAGGAATAAAAAATAAAAATTTATTCTGAAATCTACTGGTTTCACACCAGGTAGAATATTTGATTATCAGAAGAAGTATTCTGATACCCCCTTTGAGTATTTATATACTCTTACAAGGGAAATCTGTTTAACTGCAAGCATTTGAATCTTTCTGTTTAAGCAAAATAACAACGCTGGCTTCAGTTTTTGGAGGGCCCTTGGGCAAGGCCTTACTGCCCCACTCCCTTTCTGTGGCCAGAGGGAAATCATAGGGCAAGCAGGTGGTGGTTTTCCATCTACTCGCTCTTGCAGTTGTTTTTAGGGTTGGGAGAGCAGGTGAACAGACAGGAAGACCCCAGAGGAGGAAGGAGACAAGTTCCAGAGAGTGGCAGTGGGCTCCACCAGAGTGTGGCGCTTGGCAGGTGCCGAGCTGTGCCAACCCTGCCGCCATCCCTGTGGAAACAGCTCCTTTTTTCCTCTTGGGAAAGACCTCTGCCCTTGGGAAGGGGCATTTTTGAACAGAATTTGATCTTTATATGAAGCCTGTCTTACTGCAGGTTGGATGTAGAAAAGAACTGCAGCATTAGTATAAAAATAATAAATGTGTCTTCATTCAATTCAGTTGTTCCATCTAAGATTTTACTTTGGGTTTAACAAAGGCTTTGCGGCTGACCTGTCAATGGCCGCTGGACTCTTCATGTCACAAAGTGTCCTGTTTGGGGGGTTTCCTTGTAAAAGGTCTAGACTGAAAGCCCAGGCCACTTCTCATGAATGATAGGTCTTGCAGCAACACAGCTTGGTGTGAGTTCTGCCTGTCCCTCTTTTTTGGCCCATTATGACCATTAATGTTTCATCTTGAAGGCTGTGCTTTCTAAAGACAACACCACGTACATTTAAAGCAAAACCAAAAGCTGTGCTCTTTCTTTTTTGGTAATCCGGTTTTTAAAATTTGCTCCTATTGATACTCTTTAATCTGGCTGTCTGACATAGAAACCTATTTTGTTCCGCTATCCTGGAATTCACGTGAGAGAAGCTTAGCATACACAGAACTGCAGAGTCAGTTAAACGTGACCTTCCTATATAGTACAGTAGCTCAGCATGTCATAATCCGTGCCTAGTGTAAAATGTGTGCCAAATAATATTTCTCTCCACAGTATTTTTGTAGCCGGGAAGCGGGGAGATTCTTAAATGATAGGTGTCGGGCACAAACCAGTTTTATTCATTTGCAATGTTCAGTGAAATGGAGAGAGTGCTGATACTATAACAAACATTTCATATGTTTATTGACTCTTAAAAGTCTCGTGCATGCTGCATATTGTGTTGAAAGTAGTTTGAGCTGTTCTCTGATAATTTGTACATTTTCACCCTTTTCAGAATTTTAATTATGGTTTACGGAGGAGGGGAAGCTAGATTGGTTCAGCTTGTTTATTTGACTGCAAATTATTTATCTCTTCATTCTTTTTTCTGCTGCTCTGGTGGGTAGGGTGGGAGAAGAGCTCAAGGGGCTTTCTTAAAACAGGAGCCCTAATACCATCAGTCTTAAATTCTTACTGAAATAATCCGGGAGAATGTGGATGTTGCATGTTTATCTCTTTGGATGGTTAGTGTAAGATGCCAGAGATTTCATCAGAAGCACTTGCTTGACGCAGTTTTCATTTATGTGGCTTGTGATAGCCATATTTCTGTGAAGTATTTTGAAAGTGTGTTTTAAACACAGTTAAATGGTGGGCAGAGAAATGCAACCCACTAGTATTTGCCACTATAGGGGATGCATTATATCAGTACATAAGGAAATAATGTTAAAGAAAAACTGAAGGCATGTGATAATGGGGACTAGAAGAAATTTATCACTTTGTGTTCCCTGAATATGGGTTGTCAACTATATCAATAAGTATTTTTTTAAAAGAGGATTGACTATCTGGGTTTTCTGTATTGTAAGACTTCTTTGTAAAACATTAAAAATTAAGAGTGGCTGAGCTAGACAAAGCATGACACGTTAATTTTGTAGTTATTCATGCTGAAAAATAGAGGAATTGATAGGAAGCGTTTGATAGGAAGAGTTGACAACTGTCCATGTATTCCAGTTAAACACAGGATGTTCCACTGATCAACTATGTGAATTTAATTCAAAAACAAAACAAAAATGTTATCTGTCTGCCTTCATTTTATTCACTGTTACAAAGACCCAAAGCCATTTTGAAAACACATGTACATTTTAAAGTCCTTATTAGTACACTGTCTTTATTAGTGCAACCAAGATATCACAAAATAGTGTGCAAACTTTCAAGTTCTCCAGAAATCTTCCTCAGGTTAGTTAGTAAAGAAAGCAAGAAAGGAGAGAGGAAATATTTGGCTGGCTGTAAAGTCATCTCTGTCTGCATCTTGTAAGACTACACTTGTACTTGGATTGTTAGCAACTGCAGAAAGTAATCTTGATTACTTTTTCCTTCCCTTTTAATCAGAGCACAACAATGGAAGAAACAGCTATATGGGAACAACACACAGTGACGCTTCACAGGGTAAGTTTCTGCAATTATAGATCTGTGTTCATAACTCAGGATACTGTCAGCTCTTGAAAACAATAGCAAAAATCCAGATGTCCGGAAGGAAAAAGAAAGGAAACTAGTTGTGTCATATTCCGTTGTTTGAAATTAGTGTGATTGTCAACTGCTTATAATAGTTTATTTATAGTCTCTTGACCACCTTTCTGTAGCAGCACTCCAGGGTTAGGGGCTGCTAGCTTGCCTCTTGTTTGGACAAGAGGGAGCTGGATCCCCTTCCCTACTCTAACTTCAGCTATCCAACAGTGAGCAGATCCTTTGCATTTCCAGAAGTAGAGCATATCCTTTGAAAGCAGAAGGTCCAGCATCTCAATCTGACCTAGGTGGACCAGTCATTTGCCCCAGTAAAAGGATTTCTCGTGTCCAGGTTCTGCAGAAATGCCCAGAAAGCATCATTGGACATAATATTGAGCTTCATAAAGAACATGGGACTTCTTAAAGGCTTCAGTTCTTATTGAACTTTTTAATTTATTTACTGTTGTTCTCAGTGCTAAGTAGAATTTGATGGCTCGGGACCCAATACGAACCCCCAACATTGTACAGAAAGAGAGCAAGACTGAGGTTTTCCTGGGAGGAAGCTGGATCTAGTTACAGAGGTTCTGAGCACAGATAAAGGGGGCAGGGGGCCAAATATTTAAATAGAAATGGTATTAGCTTCCTGAAGAAGTCACAAGTGGCCAAGAAGTCTAGATGACTGGGGGAAGACAGTTAAGTAGTAGGACAGAACAAAGCTCCATGCTTTCCTCATAGAATGAGAAGGCAATAGGAGGTGTCAACAGCCAGCCAACTTTGCTTAAACTGCTGGACCAAGCAGTGCTGGTAAAGGGACACAAATCACAAGGGAGTGTAGATGTATGCATCCCTGTTGTAGGCCCTTTTCCTGCAGCCAGTTTTGCGGCTTGGGATCCCAGGAAGGACAATAGCATTGTAGCATTTTATTTAATAACTGGGGGCTGCTCGCCCTGCTTGCCAACCCTCCCTGTCCAGTAGCCCCTTGGCCAAGTGCTCTAACCCACCACCTCGCCCATCCCTTCACAGCACTCCAAGCCCACCCCCTTGGAAAGGAGGTCAGGAAGCGCTTCACAGAGCTGCTTGCTAAACTGTTCCACCCCCCAACCCACCCGCCCCCGTTAAACCTTCCTGCAACTGTGTTTAACTGGGAGGAGGTATTTCACAAAGTGAAGCATCTCCCCCCCCCCCCATTACAGAGCTCCCCCCGGGGACAGTGCTACCAGGGCTGCTTCCTCACTCTGCAGTTGATGTTGCTACGGATAGGACTATCTAAAGCAGCGTGTGACTAAAGCCTTATATTTTTAGGTGTGTAGGAATATATGCCCCAGCTTTTCCGTATGGCTGACGAGACAAAATAAGTTTCTAGTCCCTAGGATCGAAAAGAAACCACTTTCCATCCCAAGGGTGGTGATTAGCAAGAAATAAATGCAATAGCGCAGCATATAAATTAAAAAAGACCATAAAACTAATATATCTTACAATTCAAACATGAGCCAACAGTGTGACGCGGCAGCTAAAAAAGCCAATGCAATTCTGGGCTGCATCAATAGGAGTATAACATCTAGATCAAGGGAAGTAATAGTGCCACTGTATTCTGCTCTGGTCAGACCTCACCTGGAGTACTGTGTCCAGTTCTGGGCACCACAGTTCAAGAAGGACACTGACAAACTGGAACGTGTCCAGAGGAGGGCAACCAAAATGGTCAAAGGCCTGGAAACGATGCCTTATGAGGAACGGCTAAGGGAGCTGGGCATGTTTAGCCTGGAGAAGAGGAGGTTAAGGGGTGATATGATAGCCATGTTCAAATATATAAAAGGATGTCACATAGAGAAGGGGGAAAGGTTGTTTTCTGCTGCTCCAGAGAAGCGGACACGGAGCAATGGATCCAAACTACAAGAAAGAAGATTCCACCTAAACATTAGGAAGAACTTCCTGACAGTAAGAGCTGTTCGACAGTGGAATTTGCTGCCAAGGAGTGTGGTGGAGTCTCCTTCTTTGAAGGTCTTTAAGCAGAGGCTTGACAATCATATGTCAGGAGTGCTCTGATGGTGTTTCCTGCTTGGCAGGGGGTTGGACTCGATGGCCCTTGTGGTCTCTTCCAACTCTATGATTCTATGATTCAAAATCATGACTCACAAAAATAATTCTCGGCTCACTCCTCCTCAAATGCCTGACGGAATGAAATAGCCTTGCCAGGTGGTGAAAGGCTGGTAAAGAGGGGGGCAGTTGCGTTTCTAATGGGAGGGTGTGGACTTGTGCATGGTCAGTGCCTGACGCAAGTCCAAAGGGTGGCTGAGGTTGGAAGAACATTCCTCTCTGCTGAATCTCTTCATGACTGACAGAATATAAAAACAGCTCATGCACACTTGCCTAATTTTATGCAGATTGAAGAATGCCATTGTGTCTCAAAATTATTTGGTTTGGCAAAGGATAGCAAAAGATGCTGCTATAGCTACATTGTGTGCACAGGTCTAAAAACAGGAAGTTCCGTGAACAAGAAACGGGTTTCAAGGAATTCAGCAGCTAGAAAAGAGCAGCCTTCCCAGCCCCCTTCTCTCCCACCTCATCCACATGTGCCACATATTTTTCCACCTTGGCTGTTCCTGACAACATATAAGAAAATACATCCCTCCAAAGTAGCCCCCCCCCCGCGCTTTTCCCAGGTTGCAGGAGGGGTAAAGCCTGTAGCATAGGATCAACAGGACAAAAAAAAAGTCCCTTTAGGTTAAGCACCCTCCAGCTCTGGCCCAGGAATGTAAAATTAGATAAGCTGCTGTGGACTCTTTTCAGTTTGGAATCTCTTGGAGAATATGGAAAAGCCACATTCCTCTTGAAGCTTTATTATGCTTCTTTTTAAATTTCCCACTAAAGAGAAGAAGGAGTGTGTGTGTTATTTGGGGGGGGGGGGCGGTAGCCATGGTCTAGTTATGTGTATGTTGTTCAGAGATGAATTGTAGCTGCACAAGTTGGTGCACGATTGGCCACTTTCAAAATGTATGACACACAACATATATTTAAGAGCAGTTTAAACACCAGTCTAGTTGGATTACATCATGGCACCACAAACCACAGTTTAATGCTATCATAACACTGGAAATTCTAGTATATTGACTCAGTTATGATACAGGTCTCAGCATTCCTTATCCTATCCTTGATTACGGAGTGCTCCAACAGCTTCCTGTCTTGCTGTGCATTAAAAATGCATGGTCCTATCTTGACAATCATTGACTTCCATAGATTGTGGATTGAAATATAATAAGATTAGATAAAACAATTCAAGCCAATTTTGTGTGTCCCGTCATTGAACACACAAAAAGAAACTGTGTGTGTTGGCATCCATCTGTCTTGAGAGACCATTGAATACTACCGTCAGAGAGTTAGCAGTGTCTGCTGTGGCTGTAGAGACCAAAATGGGAGACGTGTGTTTTATTGCAGCTGGAGCAGATGAAGGTATCCAGCTTACCTTATCTAGGGCAGATAAAAGAAAGGACTCCTTCACACAGTGCATACTTAAACTATTGAACTCACTTCCACAGGAGGCAGGGATGGCCACTGACCTGGATGGTTGCAGTGATGCTTCTAAATCCCAGTTGCTGGAAACTGCAGGAGGGGCTCTTGCGCTTGAATCCCACTTGTAGGTTTCCCACAGGGATCTGGTCGGCCACTGTGAGAAGAGGACTGACTCTTTATGTTCTTATGACTTCTTCATTCAGTCACCACAGTATGATTGCCTAACAATCTCAGGTTGATTTGTTGCCCCAGTGCGCTGGTGCAGTGAGACGTATACTGCAGTCTAGGGAATAAAGCTTTAAATGAGAGGCCTTCCAAAGTCACACAGAGAGCTAGACTGCACCATATGCTCTGAAAGAGAGCTTTCCAGAGTTTGAAAGTTAGCCTTCTTTCACCAACAGAAATTGGAATAATAAGAGGTATTCCTTCATCTCCTCCTTGTCTCAAGTTGGCTGGACTTCTTAAAGGCTGGATTTTGTTTTGTGTGGAGAAGCATCTGTTTTGCTAATTGGATTAGCAAAACCCCAGGAGAAGTTGCAACAGACATCATTTTTAAGATTTTTACCAGGAATGGGAGGAGTAATATTTCTTGGCTGGTGGAGATTTTTGCCCGGCTGTGAGTTGGACTGAAATTGTGGCAAGTGCTGATCAAATATTCCTTTGAAAATTTGGAGAAAACTATAATACTTGGAGATAAGGCACACTGTGTCGCATATGGAACATAAGAAGGCCCCTTGGGCATGATGCCATAGAGCTCATTGAGTCTAGTTTTCTGTTTGCTAGCCAGGTGTTTCAAAAAGGCTGGCAAGCAGGCCCTGAAAGCAGTCCTCCAGTTGCACCCCCAGGACCACCCACTCAGCTCAATCCTCAGTCCCTCGTGTTCAGAGCTATATTGTGTCTGATGTGAACACTGAGTTTATAGTCTTAATATAGGCACACCAGTAAATTAAAACCAAATATTTCACTGAGACTCTTGCATGAAAGATTCTTGCCTTTTGGTGTGTGGTTAAAGAATGCTTTGCATTACCTTTAATGATTATGTGTGTATAAACAATATTTCTGTTAAAGGTGGTTCAATCGCTATCTCCGAAGCTCTTGTTGGGCTCTTGCTGTCAGGGCAGAAGTGAGGACAGAGAAAATGGGGTTCTCTGGTGGTGGTGGTTGTTTTGTAGCTCCCCTTTCTACAAAGAGAAAAAAATGGTTGGAAAAATTAGGGAATACTGGGTGAGAAATCAGGAGGAGAGTTTTACTCCACTGCCTGATCTGGAGTAAATCTCTGCCTAGTTTGGGAATGTGTCAGGCAGCTGAGATGGCTTCGGATCTGAGCCATTTCCCATCCTCCTCTGCAGCCCCCCAAGCTTCCTCCATTTGATGGGGTCGGGGCCAGAGACTCCCATGATATCTGAGAGGGGGATCCCATATGTATTCTTTAGTCTATTGGAACAACCCTTCCAGAATTCTTAGGATTGTAGACTAAATGCTCATTTTTTTTAAAAAAAGGTTTCCCTCTGTGAGGTTTTTGGGGTTTATTTTTTTAAACCTCTGGGATCCTAATACTAACGTCATTGTTAAGCTTGCTCTATGACATCCCCTAGCAAAACCACCAGATGACAACCTTCCTTTTCATTCCTGGTATTGTTTTCCTAGAGTGCAGCTTACACTTGTGAAACATGAAAAGGAAGTACTATGCAACATACAGAGAGGCATTCATGCAAGATGGAATGCTGTGTCTTCATGCTCCTCTGGGTTTAGAGTTCATTCTAAATTATGGTGGAATATAAAGCACATGAGTTGGCCTTGTAAAAGCTTTCAGGGAAGGAACACCTGGAGAAGCTGCTTCTGTTCTGATGATGGTCTCATCACAGGGAGCGATTAATTTTTAAATCGGGACAGTCATTTGACTAAAACCAATTCTTAATATTTGTATACCATGTTAGAATTAAAGAGTTGCATGTCCAATTAAAGATACCTTATAAAAGAAACTATTGCATTTCAGCTAATCCATCAATTACATGTGGATGTAAATAATAGTTTAGAACCAAAGCCCACATTTCCATCCATTTTAGATTATGCATGCCTGGATCATAGCAAACATTGGCTTAGCTCAGAAGTGTTGGGAAGGATTGCTTCTAGCTATTACACCAAGATGCTCTAAACTGCCTCTCCTTCGTATACTGGTGGATGAGATCAAGTGTTTTCACATCCAACTTGAAAACAAGCGAGGGTTGAGCACCTTCTTCCTGCATGCCCCTTTGTTTAAAATGGCAACTCCTGTCGTTTTGGGCATGATATTGCTGGCTCCAACTCCAGTCAGCCTCTTCACCATAGCCAGTGGCCAGAGATTATGGGAGTTGTAGTACACAACATAAGGAGGGAGCCTCATTGGCCACACCTTCCTTACAGAAGATTCCTGTTATTATAATAATAATAATAATAATAATAATAATAATAATAATAATTTATTATTTGTACCCCGCCCATCTGGCTGGGTTTCCCCAGCCACTCTGGGCGGCTTCCATAGAAACCAAAAATACAGTAAAATATCACAGATTAAAAACTTCCCTGAACAGGGCTTCGTTAAGATGTCTTCTAAATGTCAGGTAGTTATTTATCGCTTTGACATCTGATGGGAGGGCGTTCAACAGGGCGGGCGCCACTACCGAGAAGGCCCTCTGCCTGGGTCCCTGTAGCTTTGCTTCTCGCAATGAGGGAACCGCCAGAAGGCCCTCAGCGCTGGACCTCAGTGTCCGGGCAGAACGATGGGGGTGGAGACGCTCCTTCAGGTATACTGGGCCGAGGCCGTTTAGGGCTTTAAAGGTCAACACCAGAACTTTGAATTGTGCTCGGAAACATACTGGGAGCCAATGTAGGTCTTTCAAGACCGGTGTTATGTGGTCTCGGCGGCCGCCCCCAGTCACCAGTCTAGCTGCCGCATTCTGGATTAATTGCAGTTTCCGGGTCACCTTCAAAGGTAGCCCCACGTAGAGCGCATTGCAGTAGTCCAAGCGGGAGATAACTAGAGCATGCACCACTCTGGCGAGACAGTCCGCGGGCAGGTAGGGTCTCAGCCTGCGTACCAGGTGGAGTTGGTAGACAGCTGCCCTGGATACAGAATTGACCTGCGCCTCCATGGACAGCTGTGAGTCCAAAATGACTCCCAGGCTGCGCACCTGGTCCTTCAGGGGCACAGTTACCCTATTCAGGACCAGGGAGTCCTCCACACCAGCCCGCCCCCTATCCCCCCAAAACAGTACTTCTGTCTTGTCAGGATTCAACTTCAATCCATTAGCCGCCATCCATCCTCCAACCGCCTCTAGGCACTCACACAGGACCTTCACCGCCTTCACTGGTTCTGATTTGAAAGAGAGGTAGAGCTGGGTATCATCTGCATATTGATGGACACCCAGTCCTAACCCCCTGATGATCTCTCCCAGCAGCTTCATATAGATGTTAAATAGCATGGGGGAGAGGACGGAACCCTGAGGCACCCCACAAGTGAGGGCCCAAGGGTCTGAACACTCATCCCCCCCCCCACCACTTTCTGAACACGGCCCAGGAGGAAGGAGCGAAACCACTGTATAACAGTGCCCCCAGCTCCCAGCCCCTCTAGACGGTCCAGAAGTATGTTATGGTCGATTGTATCAAAGGCCGCTGAGAGATCCAGCAGAACCAGGAAACAACTCTCACCTTTGTCCCTGGCTCGCCGGAGATCATCAACCAGCGCGACCAAGGCAGTTTCAGTCCCATGGTGAGGCCTGAATCCTGATTGGAAGGGATCCAAATGGTCCGCATCCTCCAGGCGTGCCTGGAGTTGTTCAGCAACCACGCGCTCAATCACCTTGCCCAAGAATGGAAGATTTGAGACTGGGCGATAGTTGGCCATACTGGCCGGGTCTAAAGATGGTTTTTTAATAAGCGGTTTAATGACCGCCTCTTTCAGTGGATCTGGGAATGTTCCCTCACAAAGGGAAGCATTCACCACCCTGCAGAGCCCATCGCCTAGCCCTTCCCGGCTTGCTTTTATTAGCCAGGATGGGCAAGGATCAAGGAGACAGGTGGTTGGTTTCACGCGTCCAAGCAGCCTGGCCACATCTTCGGGGGTAACGGATTGAAATTGATTCCATGCAACTTGACTAGACAGGACTCTAGCACTCTCCCGCCCCGGCCCTGCTCCCACGGTGGTGTCTAGCTCCTTCCGAATATGAGTGATTTTATCTGCAAAAAACTTAGCAAAATCGTTGCAGGAGATCTTGGGGTCCCTACCAGGCCCCGGTGGTACAGGTGGTTCCGATAGATTGCGAACCACCTGAAAAAGTCTCCTGCTGCTGTTTCCTGCAGATGCAATGGAGGCGGCGAAGAAGGCCCTCTTCGCCATCGCCATTGCCACTTGGTAGGCTTGACGTTGAGCTCTAGCCCGTGTCCGGTCTGATTCAGAATGAGTTTTCCACCACCGGCGCTCTAGCCGTCTCAACGATTGTTTCATCACCCTCAGCTCTGGGGGAAACCACGGGGCTGTCCGGGCTCCATGCAATCAGAGAGGGCGCTTTGGAGCCAGACAGTCAATACCCCTGGTTAACTCTGCATTCCAGCGTGCCACCAGGGAATCAGCTGAAAGGCCATCAACTTGGGATAAAGCATCCCCTACCACTCTCTGGAAGCCAATTGGATCCATTAAGTGGCGGGGGTGGACCATCCGAATTGGTCCCACCTCCTTGCAGAGGGGAAGGGTCGCGGAGAAGTCCAGTTGCACCAGGAAGTGATCTGACCATGGCACTTCTTTTGTTTCACTTTTACTTAGTGTCAGATCACCCACGTCACTAGAGGTGAACACCAGGTCTAAGGCATGTCCATGACTATGAGTTGGGCCAAACTTATTCAGGGACAGCCCCATGGAGGCCATGCTTTCTACGAAGTCCCAAGCAGCCCCTTGTAAGGTCGTGTCGGCATGGATGTTAAAATCCCCTAGGACAACCAAACTAGGTGTCTCCAGGAGAAAATCCGCCACGACCTGAAGCAGCTCGGACAGGGAATCCTTGGTGCAGCAGGGAGGTCGGTACACCAAAAGGGATCCTGTACTGCCCCTATTGCCCAACTTCCAGAACATGCACTCAGAGAACTGGATCTTCCCAGTAGGACGCCTGGTGCAAGCTAGTGACTTCCTAAAAATCACTGCAACCCCCCCCCCCCGCCCACATGACCTGGGTTGCTGTGCGTAAGAGAAAGCTGGTGGGCAAGCAGCGGCAAGGACGGGCCCATCTGCTTCATCCGACCAGGTCTCTGTCACACATGCCAGGTCAAATCCTCCATCCACAATCAAGTCGTGGATGGCAGTGGTTTTATTCATCATTGACCTGGCATTGCACAGCAACACTTTCAGGTCATGTGGGTTTCCCTTGCTGATTCCAGTATTCATCCGGTCAAGGCCAGACCCGGAGGCAGGGATAGTCTTCAAAGAACGACTAAACCTGCCTCCTCGGTAATGACATGGTCTGGTCTTAGCGTAACTCCGCCTCCTGCCCATGATCACCGAGATTGGATGTCCCAGTGCTTCCCCCCCTGTGGACCTTGTCCCAGCCATCGTGTTGGCTGGGGCCTCACTCCCAGGCAGCCCTGATCCCGCCCCTTAAAAACAAAACACAAACTATACAGAACCAATAAAACAACAACAACAAAAAGGAACAGAACAATTATACTAAAATTAATCCCCAACCAACTATCCATCCTACCCACCCACCCCCAACAAAGGAAAAAAGGGAAAAAAGGAATAAAAATTTAAATTGCCACCGACTGCTTGAGGACATTTTAAAGCACATTAACCACATGGAACAGGGAAGCGATGGCAGAACACTTCCCACACTTCCCCAAAAGTTTGTTCCAAATAAGGGCCTGGGCCAGTTGGAAAAGGCCCTGGAAGGGAGCAGGCCCTGCAGTCCTCACCCAACCAATGGTCCCTGTTGCCTGTTTGATCCAAACCATGTGTGCAGCAGGTCTGTAGTGAGATCTAATTAATTGGAATTCAAGGGGAAGTACTAAAGCTTTTAAGATCAGGGAGAATTAGAGTAGACCCCTGTATTATGACCTTCAAATGGTCTTCTCTTTGATAGAAAAAAGTAGCATCCACACCTTTTGCTTTGACAACTCCAGATCAAATACACTTAGTTTTCATGTTAAATGTTCTGTCTTCTCTGTGTGCCTCACCCAAGGGACTTGTGGAAGGGACTTCATGAAACTGGGCCTTGTCAGTAGTGCCACCCCACCCATCTGGGGAATGCCCTCCTCATGGAGACTCACTTGTATTATTATTATTATTATTATTATTATTATTATTATTATTATTTATACCCCGCCCATCTGGCTGGGTTTCCCCAGCCACTCTGGGCAGCTTCCAACAAAATATTAAAATACAATAGTCTGTTAAACATTAAAAGCTTCCCTAAACAGGGCTGTACAGCGTTTAGGTGCCAGACCTTTCTGTTTACCAATGTAACTTCCTATGGTGGTGGTCATCTTTTTAGTGGGGTGGGTAAGACTTGATCCTTATTAGTACAGCACTGGATGATCATGTTATTCATTATGTGCTGTTAGGTGTTTTCATTCTTTTCTGATTTCAAACTGTTTTTATGTGCCATACTTCACTCTTGCCAAGTTGATTTGAGACTCTTTATTGTAAAAGGAAACTGGTAGGTCAAAGAGAGAAACAATACAGCCTCTACAAACTGAACTGGACCATTTGTGATTATCACTGTCTTGCATCCATGTCTTGGGGATGCTGTGACATTGAATGTATTATAGGCTGGTTTCTGTCTCTGAGAGGAAGGAAGAGAATGAAAGGCTGAGAGCAACAGGTTGTGAACTGAAAAAATTGAGAGCCTCAGGATGTTTTGCTTGGTATAAAGTTGTTGCTTTGTTCAAAATCCTGATACCTGCATTTTGAAATACAGTGGTACCTCGGGTTACAGACGCTTCAGGTTACAGACTCCGCTAATAGTACCTCGGGTTAAGAACTTTGCTTCGGGATGAGAACAGAAATCATGCTTTGGTGGCGCTGCAGCAGCGGAAGGCGCCATTAGCTAAAGTGGTGCTTCAGGTTAAGAACAGTTTCAGGTTAAGAACGGACCTCCAGAACGAATTAAGTACTTAACCTGAGGTACCACTGTAGATGGTATAAACATTATCTGTTACATGAACTTGTTGATACCTGTAATCCAAGCTTCTTTCTGGTCTGTCATAGGCTCCTGGATTTGGGTTTGGTATTGCAATATCTGGTGGAAGAGATAATCCTCACTTCCAGAGTGGAGAAACATCTATCGTTATATCCGATGTGCTCAAAGGAGGCCCAGCAGAAGGACTACTACAGTAAGTTAATTTTGGGGAGTGGAGCTGTATGGGGATGGTTTATTCCTGCTTATCGTCTTATCCTCTGTTCCTGTAAGTGTTGCTGTAAAATTAATTCTTCCTCTCCTTAACCATTGTTGAAGGAATAGGCTTGACTCGAGGATCGTATTTCCTTCAATGAGATCATACTCACACACTCACAATTTACTCACATACTCACAATTTAAATCCTATGACTTCCCACAAAGAATCCAGTGAGTTGTAGCTTAACGGTGCTGGGAATTTTATTGGTAAAACCTATTTGGTGTTTCGCAACTTTCTGACTAGTTGCAGGACCTTAGCCAGACCTAGCAGAGTAAACGGAGAATCCATGGAAGCAATTGGCAACTTGGCTGCAGACAGGATAGATGAAGCAGGAACCAGGAACTTGTAGTTAGGTGTTTATTATATTCAGTGGACTATTTACAGGAACAGAACACGGATCTTTAGCTTGCTCTCTCATACACGACTCACATCCTACACTGAACTCCTGAACTAACACATTCCAGTTAGTAGGCCGTTAATTATCACTCCCTTGAGAGAGCTTGACCAATCAGGGAGCTGTCTCCATGCCTCTGTTATCACCAGGCAGACTTACTCCTTCAGATTGCCTTCTGGCTGTCTGCCAAACCTTGTCTCTGTGTGAGTAGCTGCACGTATACAGATTCCCAACAAATTTTAGCTGTCTGGTGGGTAAACTACAGTTCCCAAGATTCTTTGGGGGAGAGCATGACTGAAATAAAGTGGTACAAATGTGATTTAAATGTATGGCAAGATTGTGACCTTTTTCCTGTCCCTCTTCTCTGTGCATCCTCGATCCCTCCCCCTGCTTCACTTCACCATGGTTTGCCATTGCCTGCATGGGCGTGACTGTCAAACACAATTTGCTCCTAAGCTTGGTTTTTGCATTCAGTTTCAAATACAGGTTTGAAGAAACCCTGTTTGCCATTGACTGTGGCTAATGTTGGTGTGAACTTAAAGGGGTCATGATTGGCCCAAAAGAAGTTCAAGAGTTGGCAGTGTGCAGTCCTCTTGCAGCTGGCCCATTTCCTCTCTCTTAACAATGTTTATGGGATGGGGAAGTGTGTCTGTAGTCTCAGAGCTGGTGGCATCAGCTTTTAAAAATATAGCAGAGGAACTTCAGAAATGTAGAAGCACATGATGAATATTACGAACAAAACATTCTGATAACTTGTGGAAGAGAAGATCTGCATCCACAAAGCACCTCTGTTGGAGTGGCTATATAGCATAAGTAATAGTAAGCTTTGCTTGTTTTCTCCAAGGCTTTTTCTTTACTCTTTTACCAACAAGCTTCTTACTTATTTAATTTTTTTTCCAGGGAGAATGACCGTGTTGCAATGGTCAATGGTGTTTCTATGGATAATGTGGAGCATGCTTTTGCTGTTCAGCAGCTGAGGAAAAGTGGTAAAAATGCCAAAATTGTAAGTTGGTGCTTTATCCTATACTCCTAGATGTGTGCGCAAAGTATTCATATACCAGAATTGCTCAAACAAAATGATTGCAGCCTTGATGGTGGGTTCATTGACATCTGTCATACAATAGCACAAAACTTGTAAAATAGCTAACGTCTTTTAGCAAAAAGTTATGTGTGCTTGAACTGCTCTAGACTTTTTAGCGGGGGGGGGGGGATGAAACCCTAAAGCAGACTTGATTACTTACTAGCTGGGGCCACAGGGGATATCCTTCCCATGGTATCCACTGATTGCAGCCCCGAACTTCTTCATGCATTTACTGCCAAGTAATGAACAGCAGCTAAAGAATACACTTGGGAGAAAAATGGTAAAGGTAAAGGACCCCTGGACAGTTAAGTCCAGTCAAAGGTGCTCAACTCGCTTCAGGGCGAGGGAGCCGGTGTTTGTCCACAGACTGTTTTCTGGGTCATGTGGCCAGCATAACTAACTCACTTCTGGTGCAACAGAACACCGTGGCGGAAGCCAGAGCGCACGGAAACGCTTGGGAGTAATGGTAGGAAGTGGGGACCTGCCCTTCCTCTACGACCCTGGGCTAATACTATTTAGCCTTGCTCTTTTACCTACACCAAACACAGCTTCTGTGTTGAGATAATTGGGGAGCTTTCCTTGTTCCTTCTCATGCCGTGAAGGAAGAGGGAGAAAGGCCAATCTTTGGAAGAGGCAGTCTGGGCCCATTCCTCAGCCTGTCTCCATAATGGATGAGTTGGGGAACATAGTGTGAAAGAGAGGGTTGGGATTTTCATTTTCTTGCTCCATATCAGGTGTGGGCTTAAGTCAGTCTGTTGACTTTTACTCAGGTGGAAGAACCTACACCAACTGAGACTGAAAACAGCATTGTTCAAGCATGCTTTATAAGCTGCCTTTAATCCATTAGTTGCGGGAAAGACAGAATATAGCTCTCAAGGGACGTGGGTGGCACTGTGATCTAAACCACTGAGCCTCTTGTGCTTGCCAATCATATGGTCAGCAGTTCAAATCTGCACGACGTGGTGAGCCCTTCTCTGTCCTGGCTCCTGCCAACTTCTCTGTTTGAAAGCGTACCATTGTGAGTAGATAAGCAGGTACGTACCGTTGTGGGAAGGTAAACAGTGTTTCCATGTGCTCTGGCACTCATCACATCCTCTGTGTGCCAGTAACAATTTAGTCATGCTAGCCACATGACTTGGAAAAGCTGTCTACGGACAAACACTGGCTCCCTCGGCCTGAGAGCAGAGATGAGCACCACACCCCATAGTCTAATTCGACTGGACTTAACCATCCAGGAGTCCTTTGCCTTACTTTTACCTATATGACTTATGATTATTGGGAACAGAGGCACAACATGTTCAGCAGTGCAGAAACCTCACTGTGCCTTCTAAACCTTTTGGCACAGGTTTGCATGTTTGATCTGCTTATCACCACTTGCGGGTTCAAAGTTGAAGCGGGGAGGTGGAGCTTTGATGATTCAGGCAGGGGAGCTGGAAACAGGAAAGGAATGTGTTTGCTTTGCAGAGCTAGCATTCCAGGACATTGTCTGAAGGCAGTGTTGCTGAGCAAAGTGGGCCTAGGTCTAAATTGTGCCCACACAAGGCTCTCTGTGACCCTGCTCCTTGGCAGCATTGACAAGCAGGATAGCACATGTGCAAAAATGTCTCAAGACTTAAATAAGCAATCCATTGGGATGTGATCCGGGTACTCTACAGCTAGCACTGTGCGAGAGTTGTGCAAACCAAGCAAACTCCATCTTGGATGTCTAGGTATTCTGCAGAATTCTGAACATTCAGAGTTCACATAGAATTCCTCTGCAGAGCTTTCTCCGTTCCCAGATGAAACCTGATCAGGTTTAAGATTTTCATTCATTTGTGCTTTTCATTCATTTTGTACTCTTAACTAAAATGTTAAAATACACATAAGCAGGACATGTGGCAAAAAACCCCCACCACTATTCAAGTCGATAGAGTAAAGCACTGTGGAGAGTATACCATTTTAAAAGACCAAGGGGATGTCCACCTCTGCAATGGGTGAGCAATCTAAAATGAACAGCAGGGCTTGTGTGGATGCAGTGAGCAAACAACAGAGAGCCTTGGAGAGAACGTGAAGAGGAATATATCCAAAGATGGATATGAGATGCTATAGGAGAAGAAACTCAAATGTAGAGAGAGTGTTAGTAAAGGTAAAGGGACCCCTGACCATTAGGTCCAGTTGTGACCGACTCGGGAGTTGCGGTGCTCATCTCACTTTATTGGCCGAGCGAGCCGGCGTACAGCTTCCGGGTCATGTGGCGAACCAGAGCAGCACACGGAAACGCCGTTTACCTTCCTGCCGGAGCGGTACCTATTTATCTACTTGCACTTTGACGTGCTTTCGAACTGCTAGGTTGGCAGAAGCAGGGACCAAGCAACGGGAGCTCACCCCGTCGTGGGGATTTGAACCGCCGACCTTCTGATCGGCAGGTCCTAGGCTCTGTGGTTTAACCCACAGCGCCACCCGCGTCCCTTAGAGAGAGTGTTAGATCATGATAAAACTTGGCATGCTGGGGCTGATGTGATCTGTAGTCCAAAATATCAATCTAGTGGAGGACACTAGATTGACCGAGGCTCCAGTATCCTGTCCTCAGTGTCTCCTTTTTCTATAGATCACCGAAGGAACTGTAAGCACTGAGGGCAAGGCCTCAGTACCCATCCCCAAAGTCTCAGGTGCCCAGTATTCATTGCTTCTCCTTAGTCTGTCTTCATAGCAAGGCAGAATTGTGCCTAGCTTTTCACATGCCCTAGGTATTGAATGGCTTTACTTTCCTCTCATGCCTCAACAAGCAGCTTTTTCCTTCATTCTCAGCAAATACTATTTGCCACTGCATGGTGCAATTATATTGATTCCTGCTGTTCTTTCAGACAGAGTGCATAGATAGCTTTTTCTTAAATCTGCAAAACAACCCGTCATCAGCAATAGATGAGTCTGTCTTGTGGTAAACAATTGCAACGCTGTATTGTGTGAAAAATCGTAACACACTCATTGTTCCTCACATAGAGTGCATTGTAGCAATCAAATCATGAGGTTACCGGTGCATGGATTGCTGTGGTCAAGCCGTCCCGATCCTGGAATAGCCATAGCTGTTCTGCTAGTCAAAGCTGGTGAAAAGCACTTTTAGTAACGAAGAGCACTTGTTCCTCCAGTGGCACAGTGGGATGTCGTAGCATCCATAGACTTTGCACCTGCTCCTTCAGGGCAGACAACTTACCAACTTCATGGATCCACAGAGCCTCTGTCTTCCCAGATTCAGACTCAGTTTGTTAGAACACCACTGGATCCAAGCACCGGTCAAGGGCCTGCACAGCCATTCCCAGTTCAGACGTTACCTCACTCCAAACCTCCTTATGCCTACTCCCAACGATGTCAGACAGAAGTTAAATAGCATTGGGGACAGAATAGTTACCTGTTTCACCTCATACCTCAAGAACCAGGGGGCTGAGAAAACCCTCATGCTACGTTGAATTCTGCACCCGTCCCATGAGATCAGACTGGACATCTGCAGAACGGGGCAGCTGATACGCATCTCCGAGAGGCTGTCCTGGAGGATAACAATCATCAGTGATCTCAAAAGCTAATGAGAAGTAGAAGCAGCAAGGTCTCTCTTCCAGTAAGATCCTCCTCCAGGGCGACCAAGGCCAATTCCATCCTGAGCCTGGGCTGAACCCAGATTGCAATGGGTCTGGATAATCTGTTTCCTCTGAGAGGGCCTGCAACTGTGCCACCGTGACCCTGTCAGGTACCTTGCCCCCACCTCCTTCAAGGCAAGAGGCACCATCCCCTCATGCAAAGACAGTCACTGCACCTGGGACCCACCCAGTCATTTCCCATGACTAGCAAACATTTTGTCAGAGTAACCAGGCTGCAAAAACTCAAACTGATCCTACAAAGCATGGCATTGAAAACCTCATGTCGAGCTGCATCTGTCATGGTGTCTAGCTCACTACAGGGGCGGACCAGTTATCCTCAACGTGCCTGGGAAGCAAAGAATAGAAAGTCTCTTGACCTTGAGACTTAGTCCTAGACTCCAACCACCTATACAGGTGCCAGTAGCCTATGGACCACCTTGAAGTGTTCTGCTGGGGTAGAGGCAGCAAAGGGTCAAAGGCCTACACTAAACAGTGGTTTGGAGGGTCAAAAGTATGCTTTGGGCTTGTGTGCTGCTGCTTCTTTTCTCACACGCTGGTTTCCTTCTCTCCCTTTTTGGTTTTTCATGATGAAGTGGGTTTTCAGACTGTAGTTGGTAGGTTAGTACTAGCTATAAGTCTGCCCAATTCAAATTTTCACAGCAACTTGTGATTTGGCAGTCTGATGGCTGTCTTGAGTCAGTAGGTTGAGCTTGATAGTATCTTTGCTGCTTCTTGTGACTTGTTTAAGTATAAGCCTGAAAGATATCCTGAGCTTGAAACCCAAACAATCTTACTGCTAGGAGGAGGTGTTGGGTAGTATGTGGCAGATTATATATTTGCAGACAGGAGTGGGGTTTGTGCATGTATCTCTGCAAATGTCACCTGTAGCTCTGGGCAATGTTTGGATCATTTCCCCCCTCTCCTGTTTTGCTTGTAAGTCTTACCTGCATGATGCAGATTATTTATGTAGCTTACTAGGTCACTTGACAATTTTCATGTAAGCAGTGTCTGAGGCAGATGATCATAAACTGTAGGCTAAGCTACCCCTTCCTCCCCTGCTTAACCTCATGGAAGTTGAAAAATCCTTGGTTGTTGCTTAGAGAACACCATGCACATTCCTACACTATACTTTGGAGTACACAAAGAATATCGTTAACCCTCAGAATTACGTTTGATCATAAAAACAGCTTTGTGCTTTTCTCAGTCTGAAAGAAAGTTGAATTCCTCAGTTTTGAGGACAAATGTGTTGCTCTGCAGCAGGTTTTTGTTTTGTTTTGATGGCTTGCCAACGATACTACAAAGGTCTGTATCGCATGCCTATTGACACAGCACATTATGAGAGACTAAGCCACTTTCCACTCCAGCAGTCTTGTCAAGCATTGAAATATTGATGAAGTTGCAGTGTCTGTAGATTATGGGATTCTTTTATATGTTTTGCCTTTTCTCAGAACCTGAGAATGCCCCCTTCCCTTTTTGGGTGGGTGGAGAAAAACTTCATTGAGGACAGTGGTGAGGATGGTGTGCTTGGATGTATCTAGGGATCGTAGACAACTTTGTGCTGTTTTTTAAACAGCTTATCAGCCACCGTGTTCGACTGTGATAAAGTATATCAATCAGTCATCAATCAAGTTTATTAGGAGATCAAATGCAGGTTATAGCCAGACAAAAACAATCACACAGCACAGTGCAGTGCATCGCCCTACCACAGCTCCATCAGAGAGGGAGAGAGGGCTGTCAAAGAAATTTTGCAGTACAGACCTACGCTAAGTTACTTGGAAGTAAGACCCATTAAAATATGCATTGGACTGCAACCTTAGCTGATCAATCTTTTAGTAAACTAAGTTGGCATGTTTTTGCATATGGATAAGACAATAGTTCTGATTTTTAAAAGTATTCTTTTATAGCAGGCAGGATTCTACAAGCCCCTAGATGGTCTCCCTGTTCTGCTGCAGAATTTAGAATGCTTTTTTTTAAGCAGCATTCAAGAACCTATCTTCAAATCATAAAGCATTGTGAAACTGGCTTCTATAGAGATGCCATTGTCTCTCAAAAACAATGGTGCAAGTGAAGCTTTTCGTTAGACCATGGGTAGTGACTTTGGTGCCAGACTGCAATTGCCCTCATCCCTGATGCTTGGCCACACTGGCCAAAGTGAGTAAGGCCACTGAAAGTTTTCAGGCTTAAGTGTTCAGTGTGGTGCTGAGGGGCAGGGGAGAGAAGCTGCCCTAATTCTTCCCAGAACACCTGTGTGACACCATCATTCTTACTACTTTCAAAACCCTCCTCAAGACCAGTCTTGCCCATGAAGCCTTTCGCACAGTCTCACGGTTCCCATGCCCTGCTGATTCTAAGCTTAAGCACATGTAACTAACCGACCCACATATTCATTCATATTTATCTCTGCATTCTCTTCCCTCCCTTTTAGGGGTAATTAAAATTATAGAATCATAGAGTTGGAAGGGACTCCAAGGGTCATCTAGTCCAACCCCCTGCAATGCAGGGATCTCAGCTAAAGCAGCCATGACAAATTACCATCCAATCTCTGTTTTAAAAACCTCCAAGGAAGGAGAGTCCACCCCCCTCCTGCGAGAGACTGTTCCACTGCAGCAGCTCTAATCGCCAAAAAGTTTTTCTGAGTGTTTAGTGAGAATCTCCTTTCTTGTAACTTGAAGCCGTTGGTTTCAGTCCTACCCTCCAGAGCAGGAGAGAACAAGCTTGTTCCCTCTTCCCTGTGACAGCCCTTGAGATATTTGCAGGTGGCGATCATATCTCCTCACAGTCTCCTCTTTTCCAGGCTAAACACACCCAGCTCCTTCAAGCTGTCCTCATAAGGCTTATTCTGTGCCCAGAATTGGACACAGTATTCCAGGTGTGGTCTGACCAAGGCAGAAGAGAGTGGGACTGTGACTTCCCTTGATCTGGACACTAGACTTCTCTTGATGCAGCCTAGAATAGCATTAGCTCCCCCCCCCCCCGCTGCATCACACTGCATCAACCTGTGGTCCACCAAGACCCCCAGATCCTTTTCACATGTACTGCTAGTAAGCCAGGTGTCCCCCATCCCATATTTTTGCAGCTGGTTCTTCCTTCCTAAGTGCAGAACCTTACATTTGTCCCTATTGAAATTCATTTTGTTAGCTTGCGCCCAGTTCTCCAATCAGTTAAGGACATTTTGAATTCTGTTTCTGTTTCTTAGCTATCCCTTCCAGTTTGGTGTAATCCACAAATTGGATGAGCATCCTCTCAATTCCTTCATCCAAGTTGTTTATAAAGACATTGAACAACAATGGGTCCAGGACACAACCCTGTGGCCCCCCACTTGCCACTTTTTCCAGGATGACAAGGAACCCTTAATGAGTACTCTTTGGGTTCAGTCAGTCAGCCAGCTACAAATCCACCTAACAGTTACCTTGTTCAACCCACATTTACCAGCTTCCTTGCAATAATATCAGGAGGGTATTTCCACAAAATTATGTTTTTCTTTACAACTGAAGTCCACACTGTGGTGTTTTTTGTCACACAATTGAACAGCGAGGTTGGTGTGTGGAGGAGGAGCACTTCAGCTCTTCACTGTCTCCCACCTCACCAGGATGCCAGCTCATCTTGTTTTCTTTTGCCTCTTCTTCCAGTGTTCTGTAACATTTCAGGGGTCTGCTGAGAGTTACCTTTTGGCTCCCATTTGGCATCTAAATATTGATGAAAATGTTGGCTATCCTATTTCCTTATTCTGTACAGGCACTCATGCTTTGCATTAAGTAAGGGCTTCGGGTAGGGGGATGCGGGTGGCGCTGTGGGTAAAACCTCAGCGCCTAGGACTTGCCAATCGTATGGTTGGCGGTTCGAATCCCCACGGCGGGGTGAGCTCCCCTCTTTCGGTTCCAGCTCCTGCCCACCTAGCAGTTCAAAAGCACCCTTAAGTGCAAGTAGATAAATAGGTACCGCTTTATAGTGGGAAGGTAAATGGCGTTTCCGTGTGCTGCGCTGGTGCTGGCTCGCCAGAGCAGCTTCGTCACGCTGGCCACGTGACCCGGAAGTGTCTGCGGACAGCGCTGGCTCCCGGCCTATAGAGTGAGATGAGCGCACAACTGGCCTGTACGGGCAGGGGTACCTTTACCTTTACCTTTAAGGGCTTCGGAAGGTGTCCATTATTGTTGTGATTTCAGGAATCTTTGTGTACTAAAAGATATCTGTGTGGGAGGTCTCATTCAGGAACCCTCTATTCTGGGTTTTCCCAGCAAAGTCACGACTCTGACTCGATGGGATATCACTCTGCTGGACATAACCTTCTGGCCTCTTACTGCTCTTTCCCCAGAATGGATGGGACAAAGCATTCTGGGTTGGCCTTTGGGAAGCAAGTGACCCTTTTGTCTGCCAGTCTTTTGTAATGTAGTCTGCTGTTTTATGCCTTCTTTGATAATAAAGTTTACTTGACCATGGTTCCCATTTTTACTGGGTGATATGCATCTAAATCATGCTCTGAGTAGACCTACTGAAACCAATAGACATGTTACATAAATTCATTTATTACACTGAGTCTACTTTGAATATGACCCACTGTTTAAGTTTTAATGTTTTTCTAAGCCACCTTGAGTGTATTTTGGGAGCAGAAAGGTGGGGTAAGAAAATGGAATAAAATGAACAATTACTACATATTTTCTTCCTGAATTCCCCCCCCCCCCCAGAAACAAAAAGAGTTAACAGTTTGGCACCACTAGATAAGAATGAAATCTACTATGGTGGTAAGCCAGAAGGAAAATTACTAGCATGAGCACAACTATAAATTCTGAAGGGTGCATGCAAAATGTTCATGTCCAAAACATTATACTTTCTAGATTTACATTGCAGGTAGTTTGCATTTTATCAGAAAGTGAAGGATTACTGTTGTACGTTGCAGACCATCCGAAGAATGAAAAAAGTTCAGATTCCGGTAACTCGGACAGATCCAGACCCGGTCTCTGAAAACGATGAGGACAGCTATGAAGAGGATACGCACGACCCCAGAAGTTCCCGCGGAGCTTCAAGTGTGAGCCGGCGGCACGAGAAGAGCTGGGTGAGGGACCGAAGTGCAAGCAGGGAAAGAAGTTTATCGCCGAGGTCGGATAGGAGGTCGGTGGCTTCCAGCCAGCCCGCGAAACCTACAAAAGTCACACTGGTGAAATCCAGGAAGAATGAAGGTATGTTGTGACTCAGCGGTAGGACTCAAAAGAGAAAGTGTTCCCTGACCTTCCACCTCATGCCATGTTTTAACCAAACAAGTTTTTAAACTGTGTATGCTCTTTAATAGTTTGGATTAGTCTTCTCCAACCTGGTGCCCTCCAGGTCTTTTAACTACAACTCTCATCAGCATGGCCATATCCTTTTGGTGCTTGGTGGGAGTTGTGGTCCAAAACATCTGGAGTGCAGCAGGTCGGGGAAGGCTGCATCAGAAGGAAATAGGATGTTTGCATTTATCCATTTGCCCCAAAGAGTTTTTTTAACTGGCCAATCAGCCATAATCTGTTTGTTGTACTTTGAGAGTCAGTTGGCTTCCTGGGAGAGGAAGTAAGAGGGAGTTGTCTTTCCTCCTCTCTTGTGTGCCACTTGCCACTAGCTTGAAAGAGCCATTCTGAGGGGGAAATGGTTCAAGTCTGGCATATATATAGGAGAGTTTAGTTTCTACATCTGGGTACGGTTGAGGAAGACAGATTGGGGAGGATGACCGTCCTAAATGAGGGCAAAGTTGCCCATATTTTGTCCTGCTACAAGGCAAGATGAGAAAGTCTCCCCGCAATTGTTGAGCTGGTAGAATCTGAACTGTGCTCATGGGCCATGGAAGCCCCTTTATATCAACAGAGGTGCAGCCACCTGTTAACACTGCAAAGAAGGGTACACAAAGTATCTGCAGGAAGATGTTTGGAAGCAGAAACCATTTTTCATTGGTTTGATGTATGCACATACCTTTCAATTTGAGGTTGGGGCTTCATTTCATAGAATCAATAGAATTGTAGAGTTGGAAGAGAACTGCCCCCCTCCCCTGATCATCTAATCCAGCCCTCTGCAATGCAGGAATCACAGCTAAAGAATCCCTGAAAGATGGCCATCCAACTTTTCTTTTAAAAAGTCTCCAGTGAAGGAGAGTCCACATCTTCCAGGGTCATTCTTTCCACTGCACAACAATTCTTGCCAACAATCTTGCTCCATCTTCCATGTGGCTGTCATATCACCCCTTGGTCTTCTCTTCTCCAGCCTTCCCTTCTTCCTAAGGCTTGGGGAGTCTTAAGTTGGCATGGGAGCCTGCTTCCACAGAAGGTTTAATTTTGCTTTATGGGATTAATCTCCTGAATAGTGTTTTGGAAGTTTCTGATGAAAATTAGGAGTAAACCCCTCTTCTTGCACCTCCATAACATTAAGCCATCTCTGTTCTGTTCTTTTTGGATCTTGTCTTGGTTAGGGTTAAGATAGCAAGCTTTCCGATTTCACAGTACTCTTTCCGCAGGAAGAATTTCAAACTGAAAGCTACTTAACCTGGCCCAATAAAATGTACCCATCAAAAATTTGAAGCATCTTTTCCTTGGGGGATTGACACAGCAATTGTTCTTGCTATGTACAACTTTCTAGGAAAGAAGGAACAGATTTGTCCTCTATTTCACATTTCCCCATTTACCATCTAAACTTTTTAATGCAAGTTTGGGGAGTTTTGCTTACCTGAACAAAGTGTGATGCTAATTTAGCTTGGTAAATTGCTGGCAAACAATTTGGTTATTCTGATTGCTTCTTCTCCCAAGAATGAATTTGCACAATCTCGCTATACAGCCATTCCTCAATTATACAGAAAACTGCAGACTGCCTGTTAATGACCCGGGAGTCAATCTCACAGCAGTGTTTTGCATACCAGTTACAGAGCGTGCTGCACTAATTATGCAAATTTGAGATCCAGAGCCATTCAAAACTTAAGTATTTCATAGTTAGGTAACAATATTCCCTGCCTTCTAGCTGGATGCTACCATTCCAGTAACAACTTCCGTACAACACTGTATTGGCAACATTCAGATTTTTCTAAACCTTTTAAAAAATGAATGTAGTGTCACAGACATCAAGTCATGTGAACCCTTCCCAAATGATGTACAACTCTGTAAGCTTAGGTCTAACATAGCAGGGAGAGAACAAGCCGTCATAAGGATGTAGCAAGGATAGTAATAATAGTATATCCCAAACGATAGTTTCCTTGGCTAAAATTGGAGGTACTTGTGCTAATTAAAGGCCTCGTTTGAACATAACAAACTGTGAATTAACATGAAGAAGCAAGCATGCTGGTTCATGAAGCAAAAAATCATGTGACATGCTTTGTTTCTCTCCCAGCTGAGCTGCTGCTATGATTGCAAGAACTAAGCCATGCTTCGACTTAGCATTATGTGTGAAGTTGGACCCATTGTTTGTCTCAGTGCAAACAACCAGGCTTTTGCTTGGCTTACTGCCTATCGTTTGCTGTGTGTGGAGCATGGGGGCGGGGAGAGAAATCACAAGCTCAGATTCATGCATGACACTAAGCCAAACCATGGCTTCATTTTTAGCGGCAGCAGCAGGACAGAGAAAGGGGCAAAGGGGCTTCTGTTTTGCTTCTGTGCGCCAGCGCACTTGCTCATTAATGGTCAACCATGGTTTGGCTTACTGTTACATGAAAACATGACCAAAGAGTTAGATATTTCCTACATGAGCTTTCAGAACAGAAGAATCATATCTCAATGGTGGAACACCTGTTTAGCATGCAGAAACTCCCAGTTCAAGCCCCATCACCTCTCTGTTAAAAGGAGCAGCGAAGAGGTGACAGGAAAGACCCTTCTGTGCTCATTGGACTAGTGGGACTAGCCTAGTCCCCAATGTTCCTGGCAGTGAATTAGAGTATTAAAGTGTGTACCTTTTTTACACACCTAACCCCCTTGGTTCAGGTGAGGTATTTGGGTGGCTGGTCGATTCATTTTCCCCAAAGAGTGCTGGTGGGTGGAGAAGACAGGCAGCCAAAAAGCATGGAGGTTCCCTGCCCTAGAGAGATGGCCCTGTCTTCTCTGAAATGATTTCTGACTCACAGGGAGGAAAGGGGCAGATTTGGTAGCCTAGCCTCACAGCTCAGTGTGCAGACGCATAGAGCGAAGTGTTTCTTCAGCCAAGTCCCTCTCCCTCCTTTCTAAATACCGTATTTTTCGCCCTATAGGACGCACTATTTCCCCTGCAAAAATGAAGGGGAAATCTGGGTGCGTCCTATGGGGCGAGTGCAGGCTTTTGCTGAAGCTTGGAGAGCGAGAGGGGTCGGTGCGCACCGACCCCTCTCGCTCTCCAGGCTTCAGGAACACATCCGCAGCCTAGGCAGCCCTACGGGAGGTCCGGCAGGGATGTCTAGGCTGCGGATAGCAGCCTGCTTCCCAGCGCAAGGGGCGCCCTGAAGCAGAGCGCCCCCCGCGCCAGGCAGACATCCGCAGCGTGGGGAGCCTTGCAGGAGTTCCCCGCAGGGCTCCCCACACTGCGGATAGCAGCCTGCCGCCCCGCAGGGGGGGGCGCCCTGATGCAGAGCGCCCCTCGCATGGGGCAGACATCGGCCAGCCCCACAAGCTCGGGGGACGGCAGGGAGGCGCAGCGCCGCCATCCCGCTGTTCCTCGACGTGGTTCTGTTTCCCCGACCTGCTTTTGGGGGGGAAATAAAGGGGAAATTTTTTTCCTTTATTTCCCCCCCAAAAAACTAGGTGTGTCCTATGGGACGGAGTGTCCTATGGGACGAAAAATACGGTAATAATAATAATAATAATAATAATAATAATAATAATAATAATAATAATAAATTTATTATTCATAGCCTGCCCATCTGGCTGGGTTTCCCCAGCCACTCTGGGTGGCTCCCAACAAAATATTAAAAACACGCTAAAACATCTAACATTAAAAACTTCCCTAAACAGGGCTGCTTTCAGATGTCTTCTGAAGTCAGATAGTTGTTTATTTCCTTGACATCTGATAGGAGGGCATTCCACAGGGCTGGCGCCACTACCAAGAAGGCCCTCTTCCTGGTTCCCTGTAGCTTCACTTCTCGCACGGAGGGAACCACCAGAAGGCCCTCGGAGCTGGACCTCAGTGTCCGGGCTGAATGATGGGGGTGGAGATACTCCTTCAAGTATACAGTGGTACCTTGGGTTACATACGCTTCAGGTTACATACGCTTCAGGTTACGGACTCCGCTAACCCAGAAATAGTACCTCGGGTTAAGAACTTTGCTTCAGGATGAGAACAGAAATCGTGCTTCGGCAGCGCGACGGCAGCAGGAGGTCCCATTAGCTAAAGTAGTGCTTCAGGTTAAGAACCGTTTCAGGTTAAGAACAGACCTCCGGAACAAATTAAGTACTTAACCGGAGGTACCACTGTACTGGGCCGAGGCCATTTAAGGCTTTAAAAGTCAGCATCAACACTTTGAATTGTGCTTGGAACTGTACTGGGAGCCAATGTAGATCTTTCAAGACCAGTGTTATATGGTCCCAGCGGCTACTCCCAGTCACCAGTCTGGCAGCTACATTCTGGATTAGTTGTAGTTTCCAAATCACCTTCAAAGGTAGCCCCACGTAGAGTGCATGGCAGTAGTCCAAGTTGGGAGATAAGCAGAGCATGTACCACTCTGGCGAGACAGTCTGCAGGCAGGGAGGGTCTCAGCCTGCGTACCAGATGGAGCTGGTAGACAGCTGCCCTGGACACAGAATTGACCTGTGCCTCCATGGACAGCTGTGAATCCAAAATGACTCCCAGACTGTGCATGGTATACTTTAGTTAGAAAGTTGGTTGGAGAGAGTTGGTTGAAGAAATGCTTCTGTCTGCATGCGCTGCTGAGGTGTGGCACAACGTGGTGGATCCAAGAGGGCAGGTGGAGCATAGGAGACCTGTTTAGCAATGGGCGCTGTGAAAAGGGTGGCCAAGTGCATGTCTGTCAGCTGCGCAGGCGCTTTATTCTCCCCCCTTCCTCTTTATTCCTCCCCAAAGACGAGGTAACCTGGTGGGGGCGTGGGGTGCTCACCAGCTTGTGCGCTCTGCAGGGGAGGCAGGCAGGTTAGGGTTAGTGCTCCCAGCCCATCTCAGGCCGAGCACCTTGGGGGGGTGTGAAATGCTCCTTCGGGGTCCAAGAGCCTTCCTGCCCCCTTCCCACAAAGAGGCAGCAAGGCTCCAGCATCCAGGTTTTTACATTTATTGAGAAGGTTGACAGGCAATTGCTCTTTGGTATCCCCAAGGAGCTCTTTGTGTCTGTAGCCACTGGGAATGTAAAGGTTGCTTAAATCCTCCCCCACTTTTTAACAAAGGAAGACATTCTTTGAATACAAACATTACATTCTAATGGCAATCAAAGAAATACTTGAAGAAAAGCAGTGGCGCAGTTGTGTGGGCGCACACACATTGAGGGGTGAAAGCTGAGGGGGGAAGGCCTTTTATCAATGGCTGGAAAAGCCTGAATGGATTTTAAGGAGCTGCAAGCCCACTAGAGAGTTCACATTTATGGGGAGAGCCTTTCTGAATGAAAATGAGCACAACACTGTGTGTATGAAGGGCCTCAGGTGCAAACATTCTCATAATCTGTGCAGCAGCCTTGCAAGGCAGGCCAGTTTTGCTATCCCCACAGTACCAATGGCAAGGTATGCATGGAGACTCTTAGCAACATACAGTTGGAAAGGACCACAAGCGTCATCTAGTCCAACCCCCTTTTGCAATGAAAAATGTCACTGCATGCCGCTGCTTCTGTGCCTGAAACCCTGGAGAACCTCTGCCAGCCTGAGAAAACATTAATGGGCTAAACAAGCCACCTGCAGAAAAGCTCAGGTAGTCATGCTTTTAGTTAAGGTCAGGGATGGGCTTATGCTTTCTGAGCCATAGCAATGCTTATGGGGTCCCCACCTTTTAGCTGTAGTGTGGGCTGCATCAGGAAACCCCAATACATCCTTGACTCTTCCCGTATGTTGGCACAGGGTAGGGGCAGGGAATCAGTGTTGTGAAGGACTTTCCTCGCCCCGCTTCCAAAGGAGTCACCACTTCCAGCCTGCTGACTTGAAAACATTAAGCTATACTTACTGTCTCTTATTTCCTGGCAACACTCTCTCTGTGTCCCAGCAAACCGTTTGGGAATTCTTGGGGCCAAGAAAGATTGAATTTATGGGAGCAGTGGTGGTGGACCCTGAAAATGCTTGTTAACAACAGGTTTGCATTTATTTTCTTTTTATTCGAAACAGAATATGGATTGCGCCTAGCCAGCCACATATTTGTGAAAGAAATATCCCAAGACAGTCTGGCAGCAAGAGATGGCAATATTCAGGAAGGTGACGTCGTACTGAAGGTACAGTAAATGTGGCCCTCCTTCTTTTTCTTTTTGTTTGATGAAGGAGAGAACACTTTTACACACCCGGTTTCCCGGTAACTTGATGGTTTTAAAGGGACCAATCCTGATTCACTGGAGCAGAAGATTAAAAAGAGGGTGAATGTAAGCTCCTGTATATCAACCTGCAACTAGCACAGCTGTGCTGGCCAGGATCAATGGGAGTTGTAGTCCAAAACACCTGGAGGTTTCCCATTTGGCAAAGGCTGGTATATAGCAAAATGTCATTGTCTGCCAAGTCATGGCAGCAAAAGGCTAGTGTTGGGGACCATTTGCCAAGCCCTTGTAGAGCACAGTAGGGATGTTCCACATGTGGAAGACTGAACTGCCTGTAGGCAACCTTGCTTTGGACAAGAGCTTGAGGAGCTAAATCATCTTGGCCCTTAGTCCCTTGCAGACTATTCAGTGTAAATCATTGACAAATCTCTGAATCCCATTGACATAATTATGGCACTGGAGTGGGTTCTCCCATTCCTTTGGTGTTTGAGTCACGCAATTACAGTAATTCCTTCTATAGGTGTTTTAAGGTACTCAAATGCAATGATTATGTTAAGCTTCAAAGCGTGATTGTGATTTCCATAAACCAGGTGTGTAGTTTCCTACCCTTTGGCTGGTGCCCTAGATTGAGTATTTAAACTGCACCCATCTCCCCTCCAACCCAGCACAAGTCACATCATCTCTGTAATGTGGTATCCAATGAAGACATGTTCAAAGCATACCCATCAGTGGACTTAAGTTCATTTATTTCTAAGGGTCTGTTCTGAGTATGACTTGGTCAAATGCCACCACAGCCAGAGTGAGCAATCAGGCTTTTGTCTGTCTGTCTTGTCTCTTCCTTCCTTTCCTTCTAGTCTTCAAAGTTGCCATCAAGGCGAAACTGCTGACTTTCTGTTCGGTTCCTATCAGTAGTCCTTTTGCTCTGTTGCAGATAAACGGAACAGTCACAGAAAATATGTCATTGACAGATGCCAAGACCCTAATAGAAAGGTCAAAGGGCAAGTTGAAGATGGTGGTTCAAAGGGATGAACGAGCTACTTTGCTGAATGTCCCAGATCTTTCTGATAGTATTCACTCAGTCAATGCTTCAGAAAGAGATGGTGAGTATGGGTCTGTTTGTCTTTAAAGGTAGAAACAGGGTTGTTGTTATATTCCAGTTCCACAAAGATGTAAAATGTTAAATGTATCAAGACTCGGAGTGTGTATTTAGACAAGGGAGATGGGGTGGGTTTTTGAGCTTGTACAAACATTGGTCATTAGAATTGCATGCCTTTAAAAATATATATCAGTGGTTTCTCAGTATTGCACAAGTAGAATTATAGTTCACACATAATGCAAAGCCATGGTTTGTTTCACCAACAAGTGGCTTATTTGAACATCTGAACACAGCCCAGCAGACGAACCATTGCCTGATTTCTGCCAAACAAACCACAGTGTGAAGCCATGGTTTGTTGTTGGCTTATGAGTGGTCACTTACTTTAACTACAGTTTAGCATTTACGTTCTAACGCAACAGTCTCGCTTAACTAGAGTATCCCTGGCCATCCCACACCAGATGCTTGCCAAGCTGCAGAAGCACCAGGCAAGAGCAGCTGGGAAGCAGACAAAGCTTTGAAGAAGGAAGCCTGTGAGGCAACTTGTGGTTTGTTGAAACCATGGTTAAACACGCCCACACCATGGCTTAGCATTATATGCAAATTTAGCCAGTACAAGTGATGGGGGGTGTAGATGGTCCAATACACTTCATATAATAAGTTCTGCAAAACCTTATATCCATTTTTGGGCAGGTCATGTCATCATTTTTTATAAATCATTTCATGGAAAAAACAACTTTTATTTAACAGACATTTCAGAAATTCAGTCGCTGGCATCCGATCATTCCAACCGATCACATGACAGGCCCCGCCGCAGTCGTTCACGATCTCCTGACCAGAGGTCAGAGCCTTCAGACCATTCCAGACATTCTCCACAGCAGCCCAGCAATGGCAGGTGATGGTAGCCTTGTACTATTTTAAATCAGCTTGTTAAACAAAATACTAGACTAGACGCTTGGGAATATGTGTGCAGTATTTAGGTGCATGGCAGGCCAGCTATGTGGTTGCATGGTGCAGCAATTAATGGAATCCAGAGGCTTGACGCCACAGGCATAACCTACCTACAAAATGTTAAACTGCCTGAATTTTGCATTGTTTGTTTGTGTCTGACTTGCTCTGGTTAGCCCAAGCGAGACAGGAGTGAGTAATGACGCTTCTGTATGTAGCCTGAGAGGGAGGAGATTTCAGGTTTGTGCTTGTATACAATCTCTGTTTTGACTTGTACACTCAAACACATGTGCTTGCTTTTGTGGGGGGGCTAACACAAACCATTCCCCAGATTAAAGGTGGAAATGGCCATTTGGCGAGTATTTCATGTTTTAATATTGCAGATTCATTTCCCACCCATTTCTTTTGCGATTCGTATCTGGACCCAGTTCTAGGTGCTAGGTGTTACTTTGAAAGTCTTCTGTGGCAGGGATGGGGAGCCTGTGGCCTCCAGATGTCACCCCCGCCAACATGGCAAGTAGGAATTGTGGGAGTTGAAGTCTGACAGCACCTGGAGGGCCCCTGGCTCTACAGTTAAGGTCCAACCCCCCTTTCCCAGCTCCCACATGCGTCGGTGGAGCGCCTGTAAGCGTGCCCCCCTGTTATGCCCTGCCCCGGTTACACCGTCTTCTGGGCCCCAAAGGACCCCTGCATCCACGATTGCACATCAATTGGATGTTCTTAAAATGGTCACTGCCATCTCCTTGCTCCACCATCTTGAGAGATTCACCTGGTTTTAAAGCACAAGAGGGTAGCAATGCCAAGGTTGTGAAACTCCCTATCCGAGGCAGTCTGCTTAGCTCACACTTGGTTGGTGGTGTTACAACATCACTTTGCTGTGACATTTATTATGTGTTTAACAAGCGGCTGTTGGATTCTAATGCCGCCCTTTTTAAGTGCCTGCTGAAAAGATTTCTATTCTGCCAGACCTGTGCCAGCAATTAAGAATACATCATTCCACAGTGGTTAATTGATGTCGGTTTTTAAATTTTTATGGTTTTATTTTTTTATTGCTGCAAACAGCACTGACATTTTTAATGATACAACTATACAAATATTCTAATAAATGAGCGGGCAGTGGGGTAGTCCCTGGGTGCTGTTTGTGAGCCTCAGCCTTGTCCCCTTCCTGTCTTCTGGCTTTAATGGACTCTTACCTTCAAAGGCCTGAGACAGGCATCTAGAGATAGCTTTTTAGACTTGATCTGAGACTCATTTGTAGAGATACTGATAACCATGGTTTATTGGTAATTGCTGCAATTGCAGAGCTGTGTTTTTGTGCTGTAAAAATTCTGTGTTCAGGATTGTTCAGTATTTTTTAATTTGATATTTGAGTTGTTATCCATTTCAGAAGGTGAGCTATAAAACTGAAATATTTTTTAAGTCTCTTCATCTGTCTTGATTCCTTTCAGCTTTTTGCTCTATTTAGGTGCTTTATTAGAAATTGGCATCTAGCTCTCTACTGCTGGAGACACGAAGCTGGGCTAGGTGGCTTGTCTTGGGGAAGGCAGTTCTTGTGGGTGTTCAGAATTATCATCTGTGGCAGAACCATTTTTTGGAAACCATCTCCTCCAGTAAAAGAGCTTTTGCCCACCAGCACCCGTGAGGCTTCACACAGGCTTATGAAAGAGGCAGAAAGTGTTCTTGTGGACAGGGCTCAGGTGCCATTCACATTCTTGTGACACTGGGAGCATACAAGGATTAAATGGGGAGTGTTGTGTGTCTGAATTGTGTGCATTTGATTGGCAGGACGGAAATTTGTTAAGAAGTGAGCTGCCACTGATGAAACAAACATGAAGCTGACTTCACTTTTTGTGACTGAACGTTATTTTAAAATGCTGCAGCATTAAGCATCCTTTTTATATATAAAAAAAACCCTTCCTGACACAGCACAGATGTTAGAAGTAAAAGCAATACTGGCAGAACACATACACAGCGAAATAACACCTTTGATGACTCATGGGAAATGCAGCTGTAATTTTTAACAGCATTCTGTCACCTAGGAACAATGAGAGTGTCAAGACACTTCATGTATCTTAAAAACTGGGAAAGCTGAATGCTTACTAGAAAGTTCAAAAAATTGGGATGAGCTGCCATTCTTGCATTGGGGGGGGACTTTGACTGCATCTTTATTTTCCTTGTTGAAAGCTATACCTTGCCTTTCAGATTTGGGGCTTCCTTGTCCAGTGCATTTGGGAAGGAATTGAACCACTATTCTAGTACTGTTTACCTGCAAGAGTCTACCATCTTGTTCCTTAATTTACCTCAGTCATTCTTACTGTTGTAGCCAAAGGCCGTAAAAACCATGACATTAAAAGAAAAATGAAATTTTCAAAGCATATGTGTCAGAGCTGCTTGAAGATCCTAGCTCACAGAGGATCACGCTAGCCAGCGATCATTAAGTAAAAGTCTTTATTGAGTTACAGTTTCCATTCTCACGCTGCTGCGTGCAACTCTACGTCTAGTAGCTAGATCGGCGAAGCTCCGTCTGAGTCTCCGCCCCGTGTGCACCAACTTAATATCCTAGCCCGGCTCCACCTTTTCCGCCTGACTGTCCTCCTCTGGGTCCCTCTACCCCCCGGGGTCTCTTCCTTCCGGGATTCTTCTGACGCTGACCCCCCGGACCCTCCTGTCTCCTTGCGCCGGGCTTTAGGACCTGGCTCCCTTTCCGGGCTGCTTACTGCGCCGCCTTCCTCTGCATTTGAACTTGGCGCGCGCGCCCAACCTTCCACTTTCCGCTTAACCGTTTCTTCGCTCCCCGATGGAGGTGTGGCCACTCCTGACTCGTGCCCTCCCTCCTGTGGTGAGCTGCCAGCGCTTGCCCCCTGGCTCCCTTCCTCTTCCCTGCTCTCTGGCGGTGACGCTGGTCCCGATTTCCAACTGCTCTCCTCTGAGTCCCCTCTGGCTCTATCTTCCTGGGGTGCCCCCCTAGACTCCCCCCTTGCCCTGGCCACTGGTGCTCCTTTCTGTGAATCCTCTGATTCACTGGAAAGACTCGGAGATCTCGGGTCGTCGTCATCACTCATCTTTTCTTCTGCCTCCTCCCCTTCGCTCTCTGTTTCCTCCCTTGCCCTTGCCTCTGCTCCTAAACCCCTGACAATATGCATGGTGGGGCTTTAAAAAATGAACTTTCCAGCCTCAACGTATGTTTCTAAGCGGCACAGTGGCTTAGTTCACGAATGGGTGCAGCCGAACATCTCATTTCCCTCCTTCACTTCCTTTGTTTGTGCACATCACAGTTAGTCATTAACATCTGAACTGGGGTACAGACTATATTTTGCTTTGCTTTCCTGTCACAACAAAATTATGGTTTACGTGAGAGCAAGGAAATGAGGGAGAGAATTGGAAGTGTGCAGTGGCTGAGGGGGAAAGAGTGAGCCCCAAGTTCAGGCACAAGTAGCCAAACCGTGGTTTGCAGTTAGATGCATGGAGCTGCCAGTGATGTACAGGAACTGTCAGCTGCTTCCCATTCATTCCTTTGTGGAAGGTTCTTACTGTTGGTATCTGGGTGTCTGCTTTCCGGCAGTCCTGCGATGCACTTCCTCTCTGTGACATTGTCAGATTGAAGGTATGAAAGCAAATGGACTGTGAAGTCATGACTTCCTAAATGTCATTCACATAAATAACATCAAATAATTACGAGGCTGTGAAGAGGTGGGTGGAAGAGAAGAGGCTGAGGTCGATAAAGTACTGTTAGACAAAGCAGTACTTCATGCTTCAATATTTTAAGAAATCACTTAGATGCACAGCTTAAGGACAGCAGCCATCACACTTTCACCTGGGAAGCAAGCAACCCAGCCAAACCTGGAAGAGTGCATGGTTGCAAGGTAAGGTTTGGCAGCCTACAGTCAGTAGACCAAATCTCACCACCTGAGAGATGCTCTGGGTCCCTTTTCGGTTAGTGATCTTCAACCATTCTTCTGCATTAAAGATAAGGGAGCCCAGGCCTCCATTGCATCAGCTGAAACAAGCAAGCAAATGCAGTGAACCCATTGGCATGACTCCCTTTTTAGGTTTGTGTGGGTTCTAGCACACAACCTGAAGACAAATGTTCTAGATTAAAGGATAGGCTTGCCCATGGGAGAGGGCTGTAGCCTCTCCCATTTTCAAGCAGCCAGGTTCACCTCCCTACTTCCAACAGCCAAGATAGTATTTTAAGCAGGCCTGGAAAGACACCCAACCTCCTTTCTTTGAGATCCACCACAAATCAGAAGATTTATCTGAAGGAACTAGAGACTACCACTTTGCTGAAGCTAAACAGGTCTGAGTCTGCTCAATGCTTGGATAGGAGACCTCCTGGGAACCTCGGGTTCCATTGTGGTATATGCTTAAGAAACAAAAAAAAGGTGAATAAATGCTGAGCTTGGTAGACTAGTTGTGGGATTCATCTCTAAGGCAGCTTTGTGTGTTTTGCGTAAAGCAAGCTGAAGTCCAAAAATTAGATGGTTGGGTTGGAGAGGGAGTTGGGAGTCAGATGTTGGGTCCTCCTTTCAGATTTCAGTAGCTACAATAATTATATGTGCAGTTTCTCCAGTGGAACCACATGCAGCAAAAAGAATGAGGACCGTTCAGAAATGCAGCCCTGGGGTAGATGATGTTTGTGCCCCCCCTGCAGTCCCCCAATCAATGTGACAAAGCTTACTTTTGTAATGATGTTGTCGTGCTATGTGTGTCCCTGCTTCAAGAGCAGTAGCAATGTGGGGTTTGAGCAAAGAACCATGCAGCAGGATGGGGCTGGGACCCCAGTATGTTTAACTGCAAACTGTGGAAGAGGAAGTGACCACAACATTGTGCTGTGGTTTTTGTATTTCCTTGTGTTTATTATAATGGATTTTGCCTATAAACATCACTTCTTCTAGCTGTTAAGCATTTAGCATTTGTTTTCAAAATCGCAAGGCGTTCCTGCATGAAGTGCTTTTTCTTCAATGTGTATACAGTATTAATAACATTGTCGCATAGTCTTTGGGTTCTTTAAACGTCAAATCAAATAATTGGTGCTTAGTATTTGAATGCCTCCCCACCGTGCATGATGAGGATGAGGATGATGATGATGATACAGTTTATTATTAATAACTTGGTGGCAGCTCTGTTCCTCTTCAGAAAAACTGCTGTGTTTACAAAAGCTGTGCTTGACTTCAGGCACGGCCATCCAACCAATGACTTATTGCTGTTTGCAGTGTGGATATTGAGGCAGCGGTGCCATCTAGCTGTAGCAGATTGATTGCATGGTGGCAAAGAAAGCACTTTGTCTCTCCTTTCGGGAAATTTGCTAGTGCTTTATGGTGGGGGACAATTGTATCAGCATATCAAAACAAGTATTGTTTTCTCTTATTTAGTTATTCATTATATCTAAGTTAGGTTTGGCAGGGGGTGGGAAGTAAATCTGTGTGACTTTCTAAAAATGGTTTGTTCTGTATATCCTCCAAAGGAGAACAGAGTTTCTCCCATTTTTCCTAACACAATCCTGTGATGTAAGCTGGGCTTGAGAGACAAGCCTGCTCCAGGGTCACCCAGAGAGCTTTGTGGCTGAGTGAGCCTGCAGAGTTCCAGCTTCCCTCACAGGAGCCATTTCCCAGCCCCCTTGACTCTGTCTCCTTAACCCAGCAGTGGGGAACCTGGGCGGGAGGTGGGGGGGGGGAGCTCCAGATGCCGCTGAACAACAATTTCCACCATCCCTGACCCACTGACCATGCTGTCTGGGGCTGTTGGGAATTAGATCCCAGAAACATTTGGAGTGAAACAGGTTTGCCAAAGTGAGGGGGTCTGTAGCAATTAGTGCCGGCATCTCTGAGGATCTCGCCTAATCTGTGCTAGACATTTCCACAGGAAATCCTCAGAGCAATGTCACCTGCATACTATTTTTATGACGGGTGTAATCTACAACGACTTGATTCTCTAGATTTCCTTGGTGGAATTACTGTTGAAGATTTTTAAATGAAGTTTTGTTTTTTCTTGATTTAGTCTCCGAAGTAGAGATGATGAAAGAATAGCAAAGCCAGGAGCAGTCTCCACACCTGTGAAAAATGTAGAGGAACCCACAATTTCCAAATCACTGGAAGAATCTGTAACGGAGAGAAATGATAAGCAGACTCCGCCACTTCCTGGCAAGTATTAAGGCTACTTCCTGGTTAAATTGACTAGGATTTCTTCAGTCACCTGTGTTTTAAACCAATTCAGTCTGCATGTGAGGTTAAGCAATCATTCTGAAGCAAAAACATACTCAGCATTTTTAGATGACCTGCATCTTTGAGGCATTCCTTCATGGGGTAGAGAAAGGGTGAAGGGCTGCACCTCAGGGGTAGAGCATCTGCTTTGCATGCAGAACATGCCAGGTTCCATCTCCAGGTTAGGGCTGAGAACGTTCGGTCTGATGGACCAGCTGTCTGGATTTCTATAAGGCAGTAGCATCCTATGCCTCTCCTAAGATGGTCTTTATCAGGTACAGGTTTTTAAGTATACAGACTTTAAAAAAATAAATCTGCTTGATCAATCAGGTCATGCTTTTAGTTGATCAACAGTTGTAAAAATAGATCAGTTTAATTTATCAAGTGTTGCAACCCCTGGTATGTATAGCTATACTACCGTACTGCAGCAGTTGAGGTTTTTATTTATTTATTTACTTACTTACTTACTTACTTCCCATCCTTTTCCTAAGGTCCCCAGGACAGGTTACAAGATTAAAACACAACATTAAAAAGCAGTTTAAAACAATAAAAAGTGGTCCTAAAAACATACACCTCAAGTGTCAATAGGCCAGGTAAAGAAGTGTGTCTTCCTCATTCTCCAGAAGCTGCGTAATGAAGAGGCCAGGCACACCACTGTGAGGAGGGAGTTTCATAGCTTAGGGGCCACCACTGAGAAGGCCCTCCTAGGCTGCTGCCTGCCCTCTAAAAAGTGCTCGTGACTTCAAATATAAAATCGGATTTTTTTCTTCTATTCTAATTAGCTGCAACTCAAGTTGGGCTTACCCCATTTGAAAAAAAAAAATATTAATTCCTCCTGTTTAAAACCTATAGTTCCAGCACCACTGCTTCCCTGCCCCCAGCACTTAAAAACATCTCATTGTACAGTTCAGATAATACTTAACTTTATCTCTCTCCTGCATGATGCCGCTCGAAGTGGATCGCTTTTTGCTATACCTTGCCGTATGCCTCTGTGCACTCCTGAAATATATTTACCTGGTTCCCTGCTATCTTGGGTTTAAGACATCCTTTAACTATAATTCAGCTTTTTATGCAACCACATTAAATACTGTACATTATAAATTAAAAATTCTAGTACATTAAAAATAAATGTATTACTTCCCAGTCTGTCCTCTTAAATACATAATTGTATAGAACAGCATTTGCCAGCCTGATGCTCTCCAGATGTTTTGGACCCCTGCTTTTGGCAAGGAGCAGTATCTTTACCGGCCTCACACCTAATGATACATCTCTGATGTCAGCTACAAGGCAGATGGGTGTAGAAGTTTGGCAGGCCTTATTTGGCTGACAGTCTGGAGGCTCCCCACCGTTGCCTTAGGCACAGCTTAGAGGCAGAAATAAAGATGTGTTAAATCTTGATAAAATTATAAAGGATCAAACTGAGGACTTAAAAGCACTCTATTGTCCCCTGTTCTTCCCGAGATTGGATCTGAATGAATTTTGCAAAGGAGCAAGCCAAGTCATACCTGTATTTGTGTGTGCTTTTAAAATGCATTTTGTTCAATCTTCTTTTGTGCTTTCTAAACAGAACCAAAACCAGTCTATGCCCAGGCGGGTCAGCCAGATGTGGATTTACCCGTTAGTCCATCCGATGGCCCTCTTCCAAACTCAACCCATGAAGATGGAATGCTTCGGTAATGGAACTCTTGCTTTTCCTTGTCTTTCACCAGATCAGCATGGGCAATGTCAGTTGTGTATCTGCCCCGGACGGATCCGCCTGGTGGGGGGATCTGTGGTTCTGCAGAGAGCCTTGGATTCCAGCTCCTGCGAGTTCCACACAGCATGGCCAGTGGTGAGGAGTGATAGAAGTTGTGGTCCAGCAAAATATGGAGGGCCACAGGCTCACCTAGCACAGTGTTTCTCAAACTTGGGTTCCCAGCTGTTTTTGGACTACAACTCCCATCATCCCTAGCTAGCAGGACCCAGGGATCAGGGGTGATGGGAGCTGTAGTCCAACAGCACCTGGCCTAGTGGCTGCAGTTTGCTGAGCCAGTGTCTTCAACCTACAGTTTCATCAGGAAGTTTTTGTGCTTCCAATACTGGAGGACTCCCTTCCCCCCAGTTTGCTTAGCTACAGTTGCCATGATTTCCTTTAATGGTCACTCCACGCATTATGTAGAAGCAAGGCTGGTTCTTCCACTAAATCACACTCTGTAGGAAGCTGAAATCCATCCTGGCTTTATTGAGCATACCTGTATGATGCAAGTGTTTTATCTTGTTCACATTGCATGCTTAGATGTATGTATCCAAAACATAAATGTGTACAGAGGACCTATGCACTTCTGACAAACCCTCCCTTGCTCACTAAACCATCACTCAATGATGGTGTCAAAGCCACGTCAGTGAGCAAGCTGTTAACATGCAAGTGAAGCAAACCTAAGATGGAGAAGGATCACAGCTCTGTGGCAGAGCAGCAGCTTTGCATGTAGAAGGTCCCACGTTCAATCCCCAGCATCGTCAGATAGGCCTAGGAACGTCCTCTGTCTGAAACCCGAGAGAAGCATTCGCAGGCCCTGTGCACAGTAGGATGGACAAAGAGTCTCACTCTGCTTAAGGCAGCTTCCTATGTTCCTCTTGGGAGAAATGGAAGTAAAATGGCTGTTCTTCTTCCACACCACATTTTAAGCACCCATTGTTGGCCCAGGATCCTGATTTAAGGAGGCAGCTGGCATTCAGTGGAGAGGGTTGGGCAAGACCAGATTCCCAGGTACTCTAGAACAAAACAGCTCCCACATTCCTAGTAAGTAATCATGAGCTGTCTTTTAAAATAGCATAATCTGTGGCCTGTTTCCATTTTGCACCTGGAAAGTTACACAGCCTAATTTTATAACTGCCTGAAACAGGTGCAAACATAAAGGATGCCTGAAAATGGGTGGTGCTAGGATAGAAGGGCTTTTGACAGCATTTCAGAATACATAAAGAAACTGGAAATGTAAAGGTTTTGTGGTGAGGGATGGGCTGGCAAGAGACAGTTATTAAACAATATTTCCTAATCCGTGCAGGCCAAGCATGAAGCTTGTGAAATTCAAAAAAGGAGACAGTGTGGGCTTGCGGCTGGCTGGTGGCAATGATGTCGGGATATTCGTAGCTGGTGTTCTAGAGGATAGCCCTGCTGCCAAAGAAGGCTTGGAAGAAGGAGATCAGATTCTCAGGGTAGGTGGCAATCTTGAATATTAAGGTGATGATGATGGTGTAGATTTATATAGCACGCCATCAATAAACATTCCCTGGGTGGCTTGCAGGAAAATAGTAAAGTATAAACTAAGAATATAAAACAATAAAAAATAAATAATCCTTGCATGGAGGTAGCACACAATTTATAAAGCTAGGTTTCTGAAATGTAAAGGTAAAGGACCCCTGGACAGCTAAGTCCAGTCAAAAGCAGCTATGGGATGCGGTGCTTCAGGCTGAGGGAGCCGGCGTTTGTCCACAGTCAGTTTTCCAGGATATGCGGTCAGCATGACTAAACCGCTTCTGGCATAGCAGTTTAAAGGCCTGGATTCATCAGAAGTTCTTCACCTAGTGCCAAAATACCCCGAAGAAGGTACCAGGCAGGCCTTTCTAGGGAATATGCCACTACCAAAAAGGAACCCAGAGCAGGGCATTCAAAGATGGTCTTAAGGTTTGGCTGTGGAGAGTTCTCAACATGATTTGCTTTAGGAGAAAGAGACTATAAAGTTCATGGCCCATGTGCTACGAGATACAAACATAGTAATGCAACTAGAGAGAATGTCTAGATGCACACTTGGGTTCTGTCAACTGCGTAGTAACTTTTTGAACTGTTGCTTTGCACCAGGTAAATAACGTAGACTTCACAAATATCATCAGAGAGGAAGCAGTACTGTTTCTGCTTGACCTCCCTAAAGGGGAAGAGGTAACAATTTTGGCACAGAAGAAAAAGGATGGTAAGTAACTGCCTTTTAATGAAAGGACAAAAACTATTTTGATAGACTCTCTTGGATAATAATCAAAAGAGAGCTGTCCCCAACACCGTGGATTGGCAGCAGTCGGGCTTCCTTATCCAGGTCACTTCTTTTAAAGGCTACAGTATCTGCAATCTAATACTCTTGTCTGAGTCATTGGCATTAATTAGTCCAAGGTAGTAGGCAGCAGCAAAACAGAACCAAGCTACAACACTCCTTGCCTATACCAGGTGTGTGCACACTTCAGGCTTTGTGGGAATGGAAAATGGTAGAGCCCATTACTTAATAAACCCCATGATGCACTTGGCAGACCTGAACGTTTAAGTATAATCTACACCTGAGTTCCTTCAAAATGGGGACTCTAGCTTTCTGATTTTGCACTGGAGTATTTCTGATCCTGATTTGTGGTGTATTTTGTATTTTGTTTTATAACTTCATTATTAATTTTATGCTGTTCAACACATTATTTTTTCTTAATGCTAATAGTATAGACATTTTTGCAAATAAATAAAATTCAGTCCTGTCAGTTTATTCCTGTAGCTTAATGAATTGGTACATTGCAACACACCCGAGAAATTAGCCTTGTTGTGCTCCCAATTCAGTGCGCCTGGCATTGAAGTGTCTCAAGAGTTCCAAGCATGTTTACTTGGGATCTTTGTTCATCCCTGACCATGGGTACATGCTGGTACTGCAATACAAATTAGTTCTCGAGTACATTCTGATAGTGCTGAAAACCATCATGCCTTTTGCCATTTTCAGGTTTTTTAACCATCTGCAGTAGGATGGGGATCCTGTGGCTCTCCAGATATTGTTGGACAGCATGACCAGTGGTCAAGGATTATGGGAAATGTAGGCTAGCAACAACTTGGGGAACCACAGGTTCACCACTCTGACCTACAGAATTCAGCTTATTCTCAAATCTATTGTTTTGATTCAATAATAGTTTTCTGTAAGTGCTAGAAAGCATTAAGTTTGTGCTTTTATTCCATTCTTGCAGTTTATCGGCGCATTGTGGAGTCAGATGTAGGAGATTCATTTTATATAAGAACTCATTTTGAATACGAGAAGGAATCTCCCTACGGGCTCAGCTTCAACAAAGGAGAGGTGTTTCGAGTGGTGGATACATTATACAATGGCAAGCTTGGATCCTGGCTGGCTATTCGGATTGGCAAGAATCACAAAGAGGTGGAAAGAGGCATTATACCCAACAAAAACAGGTATTTCAGAATAGCTCTTGGAGAAGCGTTTATTTGGCTGAACGGCTAAGCTTTTGTAAACCTGCATTGTGCTGAACTTCTTGGATGGAATTGCTGAAACTTCAGACTAGTTAATTTAAGAGTTTTGCTTTAGAACATCAATTTACAAACTTCAAGCTCCCAGAGCTGCAATTCAGAGTACATATGCAAGGTACAGATTTGCCCTTGATAAGCATAACTGTATTTTGAATGTGTGAAGATGAAGCATTGGAGATGCTGGAGATGCATGCAGCTCTTTCAACCTATAGGGCAAACAGCAGAATCTTTTTTGGATTTAACCATTTTACTTTGCCTGGAACCAAAGTTGGTATGTGAATTGGCACATGCACAGAAAAGCCTTGGAAACTCAGGTCTAGGAGCTCAGTGAGGCTGCTGTTTGCCCCCAGTCTCAGTGTTCATTGTCATTGTTTCTTCCACACAGAGCTGAGCAGCTGGCTAGCGTGCAGTACACCCTTCCAAAGACAGCTGGTGGGGACCGTGCAGATTTCTGGAGGTTTCGGGGCCTACGTAGCTCGAAAAGAAACCTCAGGAAAAGCAGAGAGGACCTTTCTGCCCAGCCAGTTCAGACCAAGTTTCCTGCATATGAGAGAGTTGTTCTTCGAGAAGGTGGGGGTTCAAAGGAAATGGAAATGTTACTGTGATTAACATTGTTCAGGGTTTGTGTTTGGAAGGAGGGGAAAGGAAATGGCTTGGCATATAGAACGTTAACATAAGGGTGAAGGATCAGTTGGAGAGAGCATGAAGAGATGGTGATGGTGGTGGTGATGGTGATGGTGATGGTGATGGTGATTACAACTGCAGTTCTAAAGAGCCTGAAAGTTTCTAAGCAGTGTACACACATTAAAAGATAAGTTTCTACCTACAAGACTCTTAATCTAATGGACATGATACAAAAGGAAAAAGGAGTTTGGAGGGAATATGAAAGCAAGCATTAGAGCTGCTGTCCCCTCCTTAGCCAACAGCTGTGGTTGTTTGCCAGACAGAAGTGAAAAGTTGGAAGATGTGGACAATAGAAGGGATTAGTTGTGTAGGAGTGGGTTTAGAGTATTTCCACTAACTGATTGCATTCATCCCAGACCTCAGCTTGCTCAAGTAAACACTTTTATTCCCTAGGTCAGTCCCCAACCTAACTAATGCCTGTGATGTTTCCTTTCCAATCTTCCAAAGAAATGGCTTGCCCTTCTGATGTTTTTGTTTCAACCCATTGTTTCAAACTCCTAACCCAGAAGGGCAAACCTTCTTTCTCCTGTTCTGTGACACTGCCTTGCATCTTTTCCCTATAAAAGTGTACTGTAAAGGTTTGGTGGCTCATACCTCAGTAATGGACAAATTCCCCTTGGCTCTATAATGGAACCAGCTCTGAATGTGTGATCCTTCTTTGGTAAGCTTTGAGAGAAAAGCTTGCCTGTTTTCCCCACCACCTAATTCTCTTCATAACGTTGGCATATGTGTGCTGACAGTGTAACACCTGGGTGCCTTGTTATATTGCCCTTGTGGGGAATGGTTGATTGGTTTCACCTGCCCCAGTAGCAGCCATGGCAGGAATTCAAGCACATGCATGCCGTGAGCAAACTCTGCCGAGGCCAAGAGAGGGCTTTAGGTTGGAAAGTGGGGGAACAGCCTCCTAACGCCCTTGCAAGAAACAGTCAGGATAATTGGCTGACCCAGGTAGAGGGGACACTTTCCAAACAAAAGGCTGCTTGGTTGGGTGGACTTGGTCACATAAGATTACAGTAATCAACTAGAGCTTGTTTCATCATTAATTGGCACTTAACATTAAATAACTTCGGTGCCTACTAAACAGCAGCTGACTTCTAGCACTTCTTCTGCCAGCTAGTGTTTTTTGTAAAAGTAAACATCTTTAAATGTAAGAACTCGTAGCACACTAATATTGACATTACTGTCAGTTGTTGTTGTTGTTATTATTATTATTAATATTATTATTATTATTTAAAAGATGACTGACTACTCCCAATACTCCCCTGCCGTGAATCTGTTATTGCCCCCCCCCCCCCGATCTCCCCAGTATGTGCCTTTTGAAAGAAAAAAATTTGTCCAGACCCACTTTTGTGTTTCCGCCACACCCACTTTGCCATGTGTCCGCACAGGTTTAGCCATGGGTCAGTGCAGCCCTTGGCATGAAAAACAGCCATCCTCACTCAAAGCTGTCAAAGAATGTATTGGTAGTTTTTTTGGTTTTTGTTTAAAGAAGACTTACTATGATTTCCCTTTAATTCCAGCTGGATTTCTCAGGCCTGTAACAATCTTTGGACCAATTGCAGATGTTGCACGGGAGAAACTGGCAAGAGAAGAACCAGATATTTATCAGATTGCAAGTAAGCACCTTGCCTGTCTTCTACGTCCTGTTTTCCCAGCTAAACCCCTCCTGCTTACAGGTGCAGACCAAAGTTTTAAAACAATTCCTGGGATTAGAGAGGATTGATTTGTTTACCTGTTTACCACTTATATGCCAAAATGGCTTCTAAGCCATTAATTACTTTAAAATCAATACATAATTAAAATAAACAGTAGCAAATCCATGGGGGAATTAAAGCATTCTTAATTAAAATATACAATAAAGCCATTTAAAAGCATAACTATTGGAACAGTTAAAAAAACCTTTTAAAATAAAATCACAAGGTCAGTTCAGGACAGTGCTTGCTTAAACAGGTGTGTCTTCAGGAGCCGGTGGAATGCCAGTGCTGATGGGGCCCCTCATATTTCAGCACGGAGGGCATTATGCAATCCTGGTGGCACATTGTATATGAGGAGTCAATGACTTGAGAGCATAGATGAGAAGTTTGCGCTCTCTTATGCCAATATTTAAATGGTGATGAAACACCCAAGCAGGTTAAATGAGGTGTCTGTATTATCAGTGGCTTCCTCATTTATGTGGCAGAAAAGACTTTTAAAATATAACACACATGAATATCTAGATGTTGTAAATGCTCTGACATTGGAAACAACGCTGCTTTATTGTGTCAAACCATTCACAGTCTTGCCTGCTGCTGACTACCAGAGAACCAACAGCTCTGCAGATGTTGCTGGACTTCAACTCCCATCATCCCAGGCCATTTGTCATGTGGACTGGGGTTGATGGGAGTTAGAGTCCAAAAGTGTCAGGAGAGGCATAGCTCCCCACACCTGGTCTACTGTAACCAACAGCACTAGGTTCTCTGACAGAGGTGTTTCCCCATACCTGTTCCTTTTTAAGTGCTGGTGCTGGGAAAAGAACACAGGGCCTTCTGCACACAAAGCATGTGTTCCACCACCAAGCTGTTAATCAGCAGCTCAAGCTGTCTCTGCAAGAAGATGAGTGGTGTATTTGTGTGGTTCAGAGTAAAGCTGGTGTGTTTCCCATAGTTTTCTTGCACATTCAGCTAGACCTGGGAGATATATCATCTTATTGCCCAGGACCAGTATGAGGAACAGACCGTGGTGTCGGCTTCTCTCAGTGCTATATTGCTGGTGAATCCGCCACCGCTCCTGAGTCCCTCTACTAGCAGAGGCTGCTGGAGGGAGTCAATAGAGGGACTCGAGCAGTGGTGGTTTCACCAGTGATATATCACTGAGAGAAGCTGACACCCCACTTTGCCCTCATACTGCGCGGAGGGAGAAAAAAGCTGTATTGGTGAGGCGCCGATACAGCTTGTTCCTCCCTCTGCGTCTTTAAACTGCTCGATTGAGGAGTGTGCAGCTGCCCTTGCCTCAGTCAAGCAGTTAAAGCCGGCGGTGTGGTGGGGGCTCCGTGAAACTGCTCAGCTGAGGGGAGTGTGGTTGCGGCTTCCTGCAGTGAGCAGGTAAAGGGTTCCCTCCCCCCAGCTGAGCAGCCCAAAGCAGCCCCAGTGCTCCTGCTGAGCAACAAGAGCACCAGGACTGTCTCAGCTGGGGGGGGCAGTCCCTCCTCCCAGCTGAGCGGCACAAACAAGCTGCATGAGGTGAGCGCTGGGCCAGTTTTACCCAGTGTCCTGCGGGCAGAGGCCACTGAATCTTGTTTTTTCAACATTGCGGTATATCGCCAAACCATGATGTTTGGCTGGCAATACACCATGATGTTGAAAAGCTGATATTGCCCAGCCCTATGCTAAGCACCCCAGAATGCATAGGCAATACTGTTCTGCCCTTACCATGAAAGAAGTGACTTTGGGAAATGATGTTTGAAAACTAGGGAGAAGATTTTCAAAGAAGAAATTTGATAATCTTGTTTCAGTCAGTAAAAATGTTCCATGTAACTGACCCACAGCTGTTGATTAACTGTTTTCTCTTTAACAGAAAGTGAACCAAGGGATGCTGGTACAGACCAGCGTAGTTCGGGCATTATTCGTCTGCACACAATCAAACAGATAATTGACAGAGTAAGTGAGTAAATGCTCATTTGTATGTTTCTTGTTGGGTCAACAGGTATTGTAGTGCCTTTCATGCAGGAACACAGAAGATGATAAAACCATTTTAAGGAACACATTAGCCACAAATTACTGAAAGTATGGGAAATGCAAGACATGGTATGGCAAGGTGTAATTCAGACATTGCTGCTGCAGTGTGAAAGCTGTCTTTCTGTGGTTTCACCCATGATGATGCTAGGATGAAATGCCACACACAGCCATGTGGTGGGGGTCGTTGTACAGATCCTTGCCAAGTGCCCATCTCCCCAGATCCTGACAAGAATTGTGTGGCCGGGTCCTGTGCAATTGTCCTGCCCCCTTCCCCAGCCTGGTGCCCTCCCGGTGTGTTGGACCACAGTTCCCATCAGCCTCCTCTTTCCGCACCCTGGAGCTCCCAGTTTGCTACAGCAACCCCTGGCTGAGCTTTGGATTTGGCACCTCAGCTTCCCGCTTGCTTGCTTCCTTTTTGGTGTTCTCTGACCTTCATATGAGGTTCAAATGTAGTTCTTTGTAAATTTCAAAGAAAAATGCCAGTGGTATCCTTCCAGGTTCAGCAAATGGTATCCTTCCAAAGTGCTTTTTACTCATGTGTGCTTGCATGTTCATTGACTAGCTAATCCTCTCTGCAGAAAGAACTAAACTGCCACTTGTGCTAAATGTTAAAGAAAACCCCTCTTCTGTCCACTTGCTAAATATGCAGGATAAGCATGGTATAGATTTTTGAGGACCTACAACACTAAATCCTTGACCTGCTTAATAAACTATGCTTCAGATAGAATTGAATTTCACACAGCAATCTGGAAAAAAGTAACCCGCATCTTAGTGTTTGTCTTAGAGAACTCTAAATTTTAAATATCTATAATGATGGTTAGGCTCAAACAAGAAGATGGACTCAAAGCTTAAAATCAATCTGCTGTTTTATTGTTCTGTTCAACCTTTCTCAAAAATCCTTACATTTTCAGACCTCCTATATCTGCCTTTGTATTCTCTGTTGACTGCAGAATTAATCTTCAAGGTGTCCAGCTTCACTCTTCCCCCTGCCTCCCCTTTCCTGGTAATTGACTCTTCTACCTGCCTCTGATTTTTCTGCTCTTGAATACAGCTGCAGATGTGAAAATAGTTTAAAATAATTGATTTTTGTGGAATCAGTTAGATTAAAGGTGGCAAGTTTGAAACCTAAGGATGCGCACTTTTAGGCGGCTTTAGAGAACAGGTCAAGAGCCCTTGTTTTCCTGGGTTGTCTGACGGCTTTGTTCCATCTTTTCTGTTTCTCAGGACAAGCACGCCTTATTAGATGTCACTCCAAATGCAGTGGACCGCCTGAATTACGCACAGTGGTATCCCATTGTGGTGTTCTTGAACCCTGATTCAAAGCAGGGCGTAAAAACTATGAGGATGAGGCTCTGCCCAGAATCCCGGAAAAGTGCCAGAAAGTTATATGAGAGGGCCCACAAGCTACGGAAAAACAACCACCACCTCTTCACAGGTGAGGGCACCAGGACGGAGAAGGCGGCTTAGGAGGGAATGGGGAGGGAATGAATGAAACAATGCATTATTTTTTCTTTCACTATGTGCTTACAACAAAATTTAATAGGGGATTGGACAAATTCATGGAGGATAATGGTTACTAGCCATGATGGCTGTATTCTGTCCCGACAGCTGGAGGCTGTAATGCTTCTGTATACAGTGGTACCTCGGGTTACAAACGCTTCGGGTTACATGTTTTCAGGTTGCAGACCACGGGAAACCCGGAAGTACCGGAAAGGGTTACCTCCAGGTTTCGCCGCATGCGCAGAAGCACTAAATTGCATCACATGCGTGCGCAGACGCAGCGCTGCAGGTTACGAACACAGCGGGTTGCGGACGTGCCTCCGTCACGGATTACATCCGCAACCCGAAGTTCCACTGTACAAGTTGTTGGAAGCCACAGGAGAGGGAAGTGCTCTTGTCTCCAGGTTCTGCGTGCCAATGGCCTGTCTAATCCAGCACCATCATCTTACAGTGGCCAACTAGATGCCCATAGGAAGCCTGCAAGCCGGACTTGAGCACAAAGGCACTCTGCCCACCTGCAGTTCCCAGCAGCTGGCATTCAAAGACATTACTGCCCCAGATACAGCACCATTTTCCATAGTTTTGGCGTTGTTTGACAAAACCTCATTCAAACTCTGTATTCTTATTTTTAGCTACTATTAACTTGAATTCAATGAACGATGGCTGGTATGGAGCTCTTAAGGAAGCGATTCAGCAGCAGCAGAATCAGCTGGTGTGGGTTTCAGAAGGAAAGGTATGGAATCTATTTTTGTTTTTGTTCACTAAGCTGTTGCAGTGTAGTGGTGACATTTAAATGGACCTGTCTGCCTTTTCATTTGGGGTTGATAATTTTGAATAAGTTATGGGAAGGTTTGTATTGGAATAATATGGGCAATATCTTATTCTCAGCTACGTCTTTGGCATGGATTCATGAATTTCTTCTAGTGAGGCATCTCAAAGCAATTTATAGTGTAATAAAACATGTATTAAAGCAATTGCAGATACAGAAGCAATCTAAATACAAAAAACTTCATATAAAACAATTTTTAAAACCCAACAATAATTACATGCATAAAATCTGTTTCAAATCCAATGCAGATACAAACCTGAATAACATTATCCACTTAGAAGGCTTGTTGAAAGAGGAAATTATTCAAGCCTGTTGGTGCCTCTCTTGTGTATGGATAGCGCCATTTTGGCTACCTAAGGACTGGCACTTCCTCTGAACCTTAGAAAAAGAAGCAAATGATGTTTGCAGATTCCTACAATTCAGCTTTTGCCAGTGGTTGAATTATGCCTTCTCAGAGAGGCAAGAGTAGATACCGTAATTGAGGGGCAAGGGATAGCCTCTGTGAAGGGGACCCCTGGGAGAGTGCAGGATGTGTCTGTGCTGATCTCCATTGATCCCCTTGCAGCTCCTTGCTCTGTACAAACCCTTTTCTACCCCAAATGTTTGTCCTAGTATGGCGTAGCATCCGCTGCAGCATAGAATCCCTAAACTGCCTACATGCTTACCCAGTGCCTTTCTAGTGCTGACAGGCATTTCACTAGTTTCTGTGTATTATGTAAGACTTTCTTCTTTTCTTTTCTTTTTTGGGTGACTGTTAATATATATTGAACTGACATTTTCAGGGCAGCAATTCATTGCAATTCAAAGATCTGTCATGAGAAGTAATAGCTAATTTGCAATCCAATTGCTTCGAGTATAGCTGGGGTGATTTGTCATTCCAGTATTGGTTTACTTTTAATTTCATTCCCTGTGTTAGGACTACTTTGGGGGTTTTGAGTTCAGACAGTGTGTTGACCCTGCAAAATAAGGGACACAAACAAAGTAAACTTGAGCAACACGTAATCCTTAACATTCTAAGTGTTTTTGAACTCTGAGCTTTACAAGGAAAGGTGCTGAGAACGAGCATTGGGAGCCAGGGTGATGGATGGCGCTTGCATCTTTTGTTGTTCAGAGCAAAGGAAAGGAAGAAAAGAGAAGAATAAGCTTTAATTAGATTACGCATGCTTAAGTCTTGCCCAGAACAATGGCTCATTAATTACAACTGGCCAGGATCCCATCCCCGGCACGTGACACCTTGAGCAGGAGAGGTGAGGTGGAGGGTGGGACAGAGGAAAGCCAAGATGAGACTTAAGAGTTGGTGACTGTAACCACCAGTCTGGTAGCAGTCAGCAAGGACAGCGAATGTGGGTTCTCGGTTGCTTTCCATGGCGGCCGCTGATACTTGGCAACTGGCTGAGGAGATTCTAGGAATCTGGGACAGGGGAAACTTACCTCCTTGCTCTGCCTTCACTGCACCAGTGTACAGGATGGAGGAGGAGGTGTCAGGTGTCATTAGCCCCCCCCCCCCCCGTTACCTTTCCTTATCTGTGGCCCAAATCCTGTCAGCTGATATTTTAGATCATGGAAATATGTTCATAAAAAAACAAACCATAAGGCTACACATCCTGGTAGGACCATAGGGACTGCCTTGTGCTAAGGTCAAGCCACTCCTCCTCCTTGCTCAGCATTGTCATCGCTGACTGACAGCGGCAGCTCTCCGGGGATTCAGGCAGGTTTTCCCCAGCCCTTCTTGGAGGCACCAGGGATCGAGCCCAAGGCCTTTTGCATGTGAAGCCTGTGCACCGTACAGCTGAGCTGAGGTCCCTCCTAGCGGTCTGTAACCTTTGAAATCTCTTTCTCTGAGATTCAGGTGCAGGCGAGTTAATCTTCGTTCTGCACAGAAAGACATGGTGTTAGAATTTAGAACAGCAACTCTTCCCCCCCCCCCCCGGCCATGTAAACACCCAACCCTCATGTGTTTGACACAGGCAGATGGTGCTACTAGCGACGACCTCGACCTCCACGACGATCGCCTGTCCTACCTGTCGGCTCCAGGCAGCGAGTACTCCATGTACAGCACAGACAGCAGACACACCTCTGACTACGAGGACACAGACACAGAAGGCGGGGCCTACACGGACCAGGAGCTGGACGAGACGCTCAACGACGATGTCGGGACTCCTCCTGAATCAGCCATTACGCGGTCCTCTGAACCCGTAAGAGAAGATACATCAGGGGTGCATCATGATAGTCAGGCATACGTTCCTTATGCTGCCGCTCAAGCTCAACCACAACCAAACCACCGGATAGAGTCTCCTGGGTTTAAAACAAGTGCTGCTCAACCGGTAAGGAAGAAATACTTGCCTGCAGGTTTTAAGCAATAAGATTACATACAAAGCCCAGCAATTTTCTCCCTTGGATGCATAAAATGTGGTCCCAGTTGGTCTTCATAGCTTTTTGGTTTTTACTCTGCCTTAGCCACTTACTTCTCCTTCTCGGTCCGTTTGTTTGTGTGTGTGTGTGTGTGTGTGTGTGTGTGCACAAACTGCATTGAGTGTTTAGGAGCATTGCCTTCTAAATGGTGCATTGAATAGCTATCATTTCGTTTTGCAAGCCCTGTGGGTCTCTACCATTTGAACACTGGATTCACATAGTTGGCATTTCTGTTGTTGAGGGGGGGCACATGCTCTTCAGTTGCCTTTTTAAAAAGAAATAAATAAAAGAATCAGCACTTTTAAAGAACATGACTCCCATGCTGGCTTCATGGCAAGAAAGTCTGGCAACTAGTATTAGCAGAGACGCTAACCCCAGAAATAAGAATAGCAAAGGAAATGAAAACAAGACTCCTTTTCAGTAACTGGTACTGCAGGGAAATATTATAGAATTATTTGGCTGGTATGACTGTATAGTGCACACAATTTCACCACAGGATGGGAAGTATGATATTGCAAGATTCATGTCTCTGAGAGTGGGGTTCCTGTTGTTTCAGGTTGGTTGGTTGGTTTATTGGAGAATAATTTTTAAAAGAAAAGATAAAGAATAGTAATAAAATGATCAGCACTTTTAGAAGAGCATGAGATTGTTTCCCACCTTTTCCCATCAAAAAGGAAATTATTTGGAAAAAGATGGAAATTCAGTTTAAAAATAACCATGGTGCCTGTTCAAGAGTTGGGCATGAGCAATCTAAAAATGAATCCACTTTAGCCTTATATGAATTCCAGATGAATTTTATCTCCCAGCTAGAGGCCTCTAGAATGATTCAAAGGAGTAGACAACATGGCGCCCTCCCAATGTGGTCGGACTCCAGAGAGGTGGTGGGAGGCAGATGCCACGCACTTGCAGGTGGAGGCCACTGAAGTGGCTCAATTAAGGAATAAGAAATGGGCCCTTTGGACATGGTTGGACTGAACCTCCCATCAGGTCCAGTCAGCTTGGCAAGTGCTGGGGACTGATAGGAGTTGTGGAACTACAGATCTGGTTGGAGCACAAATTCCCCAGCCTTGACTTGAACAGTGATGAGAGTAACAAGGAACAGCAGCTTCTTCTCCTTGCCTTGCTTTCACCTTCTGGGCTGTGGCATGGATTGGGTCTAGAGGAAGTAAGCAAATGTGACAATGGCAAATGGGACAATGGTTCCCATTGTGATGATGGCAACAAGGAGGTGAGCACACTTGGAGAGAGGTGCCACGGATAACATCTTACCCAAGGGACCCCTAAAATTTTGAGCCAATGCTGTCATCTTTTGTCAATCTGATGTTAATTTTACAAGATGCCCTGTTTTTCTCTCTGGCTAGCCAAATAGGATGTGGGTTACATAAACTTTGGTATAGTCGTGTACTCCAAAGAGGAGGTTTAGCTTTATGGAAGCAGCTGTCCCCAAAAATGTTTTTCCAGATGTAGTTGGATTACACCCAGCACATCCCCTAGCCACTGACCATGCTGGCTTGGGCTGATGGGAGCTGGAGTTCAGCAACATCGAGGACCCTAAGGTCGTACTGAAGAACAGTTCGGTTCTGGTGTACAACTTGATTTTTTGCAATTAAATATGTTGGGTGGTTGTGGCTAATATGATTTTTGAATGGAAAATATGTCCACTTTACCAAAAACTATATTTTAAACACTTCACAGAAAGCAGAAGCCTCACCTGCAGCCCCCTACCTTTCCCCGTCGCCAGAAACAAACCCTTCAGCCTCATCAACTTCTGCTGTTAACCCCAGTCTAAGTCTCACTAATGTCAGGCTGGAGGAGCCTGGCATGGCTTCTTACAACTCTTACCAACCACAAGCTGGCCCCCTCAGAACACCTGGCACTGAGGCACCTCACATAATGCTCAGAGAACAGGATCCGCCGTCCTTATCGCCGCATATAGATCCAACCAAGGTACCTCCTGCCTGTGCTGTCATGTTGCACGGATTCCCTCTGCACATGATCATTCTTGCTTTGCCCCCACCCCCACCCTTACTAAAGGTGCCCCTTTGTGATTTCCCTCACACTGAGCATTTGTGCAGCCTGAAAAGGAGCTTCTCTGCTGCTTCTTTTTAATAAAAATAAAAATCTAACTCTTGGTTTTGCTTTGTTGCATGAGTTCAAGTTGCCTTTCTCATTTCTGCTGGAAAATGAATGCATAAATCAGAAGATGTTGCAAGCCCACTTCATTCCAAAGCTTACTTTTACTTCATATGTGTGTGGCTTAAACCTTCTCTTGTTCATTGCATTAGTTTCAGAGAAACATGATTCTGTCTTCCAAATCTGCCTGTGTTTTGTTCTTTATGGCCTTCCTGTATACTAAATGGAAACTGTTCGGGTTTTTGCATTTTTATTGGCTGGATGTGTCAGGATAAGCCAAAGATCCTCAAACAGTTCCCAAAATGAGTAATTCAAGAATAAAGTCTCATCATAAGTGTGGACCCTGAGATGGGAATGGTGAACTGTGGCACCCAGATGTTGGGCAGGAAGTTGAACTAAGGCCCAAAGTCAAATGAATTGAAACAAAAAGTTGGGGGAAGCTTTGCAGACACCAGCAGCATTAATGAGTGCATTAAATTGGGGTGCTGGTGCCAAGGTTTGGGCTGGATAGCATTTGGACTCCTGACCCCGTCCAGACTGAGAGGGGAGGAGAACCATTATCCCTCCAAGGGCAGCATCCCAGTGGGGGGTGGGGGCAGAGCCAGAGGTAAAAGTGGGCAGGGCAACAGATGACACTTTCGAGCCACACCTGAATGTCAAGTTTACACCTGTCCACCTCCGTCCAGGCAAGCCAGAGGCCTTCTCACAGTCAAAGGCCACATTGCAGCCAGGCAGAAGGGCACAGAGCAGGGATGGCGAGGTGTGTGACCTGGGCAGACTCCCAAGGGCCAGGTAGAGCCACTTGGGGGCCCCCCGAGGCTCAGGTTCCCCACCCCTGGGCTAGATTAATCAAATAGTCTTTGGGCAGCTAAGCTAATGCTGCTGATTAAATCGGGCAACTTCCTTTTCCTTATTTTTGCGAATACTTAGGCAGATTTTTACACCAAAGCCAAAACTTGCAAGCGGCTTCTTAAAATTCAATTCCTCCTCTGTATCGAAAAAGTGAAGGGGAATTGCCTCTTCGAAGGTTATGCATGTTGCAGCCCAGATGTTTGCTGCGTCTAAAAATGAAGTGTGCTTTTTTTTTTACTTAATCCATTAATTAAAGCTCGTGCAGTTAATCAGTTACGATTAGGGTACTAGTTAAAATGGGTAAGCTGTGGTTGTAGGTTTCCTTCAACTTGTTAGTTCTTCATGGTCTCAGTTGCTCGTGCACCTGAAGCAAACCACTCTCTTTCTTCAGATGTACAGGAAGGACCCATTCAGCAATGAGGAAGCCCCTCGGCCGAACTATGTCTTGAAGCAGCCAGCCCAGAGGCAGGAGAAGGACTCCAATCCGACCTATGACCCTCAGGCCCAGTACACAGAGAAGCAAGCTAGCAGAGATTATGAGTCACTGGCCTACAGGTATGACTCCTCAAACTACGTGGACCAGTTTCCCCGTGGCTACGACCCTCGTCTTCATTACGAGGAGCGTGTCCCTCCCTATGATGACCATTGGACCTATTACGATGAGAACCAGCCCTATCAGCCCAGGCCACCTTACAGCAACCAACCTCCCAGAGAGTTTGATCCCCGGCAGAACATAGAAGAGAGCACAGAACACAGCTGCTACTTTCCAGCACAACCTCGCTTTGAAGAGCCGCCTCCCCTGGCTTACGACAACAGGCCCCGCTATGAGCATGCAGCTAAAAACTTCAGCGCCACTCAGCTGAGGTATGAAGAGCAACCCCCTGCTGCGTATGAGGTTCACGGAAGATACAAAACAGAGACTCAAGCCTTCCCCCCAGCAGTGCCCAGGTCCCCTGAGCCCAAGCATTACTTTGAGCCCCAGCCCAGAGGCTTTGAGCAAGGCCCCCCGCAAGGGTTCAGCGCAAAAGTGGGACAGTACGAGCCTCCTCACAGCACGGCGGGTGCACACCCTCCCCTCCCATTGCAAAGTAAACCAGAAGTTCTGCCTGCCAACAGTAAACCACTGCCTACCGAACCAGCTGAGGAAGAAGATGACCCAGCCATGAAGCCGCAATCAGTGCTGACAAGGGTTAAAATGTTTGAAAACAAAAGATCGTCATCACTGGAAAAAATTAAGGACTCCAATGATGTTCCGGTAGTCAAGGTAAATGCTCAGTGGGCTTGTTTGAGCAACTGTTGTCAATCCTCTGTGGTCCTTGCACAAGACTTAGTTGGCATGAGCTGAATCTTTAATGGAGATGGGGCACTTACCTCATGGATGAAGGAGTCCTCCTTCTCCGGATCTGTCAATTTCACAGTCTTGGGGCCTTCTGGGACCTGGTGTTACCCTTTTCCTGGGACACTGAATGGTTGTTGTCCACAGTTAGGACATTGTGGGGTTACTTTAGTAGACTGCACACTCACTTTGAAGCACTTTAGCCACACCTCACCTTTAGGAACTGATGGATACCAGGAAAGGAATGGTGTTGCTGCCATGATGCTTTTACCAAGTGAGAATGGTCCATCATTCTAGCCTATCACTTCTCTATTGTGGGTGGCGTTGACTGTCTAGGTTCTCAGACACAAGTCTTTGCTGTCACCTGCTACCTGATGCTTTTAGCAGGAGTACAGTGGTGCCTCGCAAGACGAAATTAATTCGTTCCGCAAGTTTTTTCTTCTTGCGAGTTTTTCGTCTTGCGAAGCACGGTTTCCCATAGGAATGCATTGAAAATCAATCAATGCGTTCCTATGGAAACCGCCTTCAGACCAGGTCCGGGGACAGTCTGTCCCCCGACCTCTTCTGAAGGCTGGGGGGGGGGACAAGGGCTTTTCTTCCCACCCCCAGCCTTCAGAAGGCTGTTCTGAAGGCTGGCGGTGGGAAGAAAAGCCCTTCTCCCCACCTCCCGCCCCGCAAGCTCCGGGGACAGGAGGGCTTTGCTGCCGACCGCCAGCATTTTAAAAGCCCCCGCTGTCCCGGGGCAATTTTAAAATGCTGGCGGGCGGCAGCGAAGCCTCCGCTGTCCCGGGGCGATTTTAAAATGCTGGCGGGCAGCAGCGAAGCCCCCGCTGTCCCGGGGCGATTTTAAAATGCTGGCGGGCGGCAGCGAAGCCTCCGCTGTCCCGGGGCGATTTTAAAATGCTGGCGGGCGGCAGCAAGGCTTCGCTGTCGCCCGCCAGCATTTTAAGATCGCCTGGGATAGCGGAGAAGTCTCCGCTGTCCCAGGAATGCAGGAGGGGGGGAGCAAAGACTTTTGCCCCCCGCCGGCCTTCAGAAGAGGTCCAGGACCTCTTCTGAAGGCCGGCGGTGGGCGAACGTCTTTGCTCCCGACCGCCAGCATTTTAAAAGAGGGCCCCGGAGATTTCCCTATGGGCTTTCTTCTTGCGAAGCAAGCCCATAGGGAAATTCGTCTTGCGGAACAACTCAAAAACGGAAAACTCTTTCGTCTTGCGAGTTTTTCGTTTTGCGAGGCGTTCGTTTTGTGAGGCACCACTGTATAGGCTGGCATCAGCAGCTGGTGTGGTTGGGAATCTGCTGAGGGCCCACAACCCAGCAAGGGGCCCACTGGCAATTCCACCTGCTGGCACACCTTCCTTTCGTGCTGGACCAGCAGCCATGTATCAGAAGCTGCCTTCTTAGGTGTGTTTGCAGTAGATCATCAGCGATAGTTTTCTGTGATAAACAAACAAGGCCACTGTAGTGTGTGATCTAGAAATGGGATCAGTAATCCGTTTTCAGCTTTAATGACTTTTTTTAACCTATTTGAAGAATGTCAACACTGTGCTGCTACCACAAAAGTTCCCAGAGCAATAACTCTGGGCCTAATTTACAGAATTCTTGTGAGAATTACAGAGGTCTAATGTGTGGCAGTGATGACAAAGGCAATTTCCATGCTGAAGATCATTAGGAAAGGAACTGAAAATAAAACTGTCAGTAGCATAATGTCAAGTAGCAAGTAAAATATGACAGCATAGAAGTTTGTAAAATTGTGGATGGCATGGAGAAAGAGGACAGATTCCCCCCCCCCCATAACATTAGAACTCGTCCACAAATGTTGGAAGATTCAGGACTGATGAAGGAAAACACCTTTTCACATAGCGCATAGTTAAACTATGGAACTTGCTCCCACAGTAGGCAGTGATAGTGACCAACCTAGAGGATTAGAGAAATTCATGGAGCAGAGGGCTATCAGAAGCTGCTAGCCGTGATGTTCATGCCCTGCGGCCACAGCTGGAGGCAGCAGTGCTTCTGAATGCTGGGTGTTGGAAACGGCAGGAGCCCGCAGGCAGAGCTTCTGCACTCAGGTCCTGTCTGCAGTTCCCCACAGGCTCCTGGCTGGCCACTGTGAGAACAGGATGCTGGAGCAGATGGGCCTCCATTGGCCGGATCCAGCAGCCCATTCCTACATTCTTCAGTGCTAAAATCATTCCCCCTGAATCCAGAATTTGCATTTTAAAGCAAACTGACCTAACTATCAGTTTCCAGGCTTCTATGCAAATCAGAACACAGTTAATAATCTCTGAATTAAAAAATGAGGAACTGCATGAAAATGTGTGTTTTCTGAGAAAAGTACAAAATGTGTACAATTTAAATGTGTGTGTGTGTGTGTGTGTGTGTGTTTGAAAAATTGCCACAGAATGCAGGAACAGACTCAAGTGTATGAAACAAGCATGGAATGGAAATGGACTGAACTAAGCATCAGTACCTTAAAATGGTTAAACTTTAGCTGTGTCAAGCTATGAATCCAGCCTGAGGATGCCTTTTGTATATGATAGTACTAGAGTGTTAGCATTTTATCTTTTTTTTCAGTTGTTCTAATTTGGTCTTTATGTGTGTGTGCTTTTCAGCAACCTCCAGAGCTTGCACCTAAACCTAATATCACCCCAATGAGTGGTCCGAAAACAGTCTCCCAAAATCAATATGAGCATGACAAACCAGCTTACAGGTAAGCACAGAGATGCAGCTTTAAAATGGAGGGCTGTTCTCACAAGCCCACAAACGGCTTAGAAGCCTTTCTGGGCATTAGGTGGTGTAGAAAATGATATGAAATAAACTAATAAATGATGTGTGTGTCATCTAAAAAAAGAAGAAAATATGCTGTGGGATTCTGCACAAGACCATGACTATTCTGGGTTTTCTGAGCTCCCTCTCAGGTCAGAGGGTGGGGCTTGGGGCTGCGCCTGGTCTCTCTGCCCTTGGACTTCAGAGCTCCAGTTCATCATAAGGGAGGGTTGGGGACTGCCCAGCCCTGCAAACCAGCTAGCTGTTCCTGGAGTCTTCTTTCTTCTCCAGCTGCTACATAACTTCAATCTTCTGCTGTCCTGTACGTCATCCCATCTCTCTCTCTCTCTCTCTCTCTCTCTCTCTCTCTCTCTCTCTCTCTCCCTCTCTCTCCCTCCCTCCCTCCCTCCCTCCCTCCCCTCCCCCCAGTCTCTCTCACACACACTACCTCCTGTAGCGTTTTCTAGTGCTTATAAAGTGGAAGCAGACTTTCCCTGCTTGCACACACACACCCCTGTTTTCCTTCCCCACTCTCCTCCAGTCCACCTGGGCATTGCCAGGGAGCCAAACTGTATCATTGTCTCTCCTGGGCTCAGTGCAAATGCCCCTCCCCTCTTTGTGCCCCCTCTCATGAAGATGTGTGCAGATTTAATCAGTCTGTTCATTGGCTTAAGTACACTTCAATTAGGTGACGGCCCAATTTTTAACTTTGTATAGAATCCACATCTGTTAGTAGCAGCTCAGTTTACACCAGTGTTTCCCAAACCCTTTCAGGCCACTGTCACCTTGGTGCCATGAACTCATCCCCAGTGCACACCCCCCCCCCCATAAAAAGTATCGTTCAGAATAGTGGTTTGCATAAACCACTTGGATGGCATCCTTCTGTCTCGGGAGACCATGGTGGAGTGCATCTTCAGGTAGGAAGTCAAACCATTGGAGAGTTACAGCGCCTGCTATGGCTGGATGGAGAGACTGATCTGGGAGAGACATATTTACTACAGGTGGGGTAGATGAAGGCATCCGCTTGTGCTGAGCACTGTCAAGAATTGTACATGTGGGAAAACATGGTTGCTGACACAGCAGTTGACAGTTCCCAAACTGCCTGCCTTGGAAGAGTTGGATGTCCCTCCCTGCCATGACGAGCTGAAGAATGCCATCAGCTCCAAGCTGTGTGGTAAATCCCCAGGACAGGATGGAATCTCAACAGAAGCTCTGAAAATTGGCATCGATTCCTCCCTCATGACACAGCTCCCTGGCCTCCTCTTGCAGTGTTGGGAAGCAGGAGCCATGCCACAAGGCATGCACGACTCCGGCATTGTGACCTTCTACAAGAGCAAAGATGACCGCCATGACTTTAACTACTACTGTGGAATTTCCCTGTTGAGTACTGTAGGGAAAGCCTTTGCCCGTGTCATTCTCAGCAGATTACAGTCACTCACTGACAAGGCTTATTTTTAGAGCTCCAGGGTCAATAATCGACATCATTCGACTTCATAGACCTGACAAAGGCCTTTGACCTCTTCAGCTGTAAAGAACTCTTCACACTGCTCCACAAGATGATTGTGTCCTTTCACAAGAACCTGAGTGCCACCTTCCACCGTCCACAGTTCATCCTCAAATGCCTTCCCTATAAAAAGCAGCGTGAAACAGGGCTGTGATCTTCTTGCCCAAACTCTCTTTTCAGCATTATTCCCCCTGTTGTTCTCCTGTGTCTTGATCCACTAAGGATATAATAACACAATAAAATTCAAAACAGTAATTGCACATTTGTTCAAAATCCAATTAAAAACTAGTTTAATTAATTCAACAACATTAATGAACTTTAACCAGTGATACCAGCTTTTCAAAGTCTGAATATGATTTACACCTCCCAGTGCCCCCACCATTGCCTCTTGCCACCCCCTAGATAATCCCACTCCCTGCTTGGGGAATCATTGTTCTAGAACCTTGTTCCTTTTTAATGAGTGACAAAAATTTCCTAAGCATTTATTTTTAAAAATATTTCTGTTTAGGGCACCAGAACCACAAAGACCTCAAGCAAAGCCCCCTGAGGACATCGTTCGGGCAAACCACTACGACCCCGAGGAGGATGAGGAATACTATCGCAAGCAGCTCTCCTATTTCGACCGTCGGAGTTACGAAAACAAGCCTGCTGCCCAGGTCCCTGCTGGCCACCTGGCTGAGCCTGCCAAGCCAGGCCATCTCCATAATCAGCTGAATTACACAAACTACCCTTCAAAGTAAGCCTCCCCTCTTTGGCACTTCTGTTATCATTTCAAAGGTTCACCCCTCTAATAACTGCAGATTCTAATAGAAATACTGTATAGCTTTGTTAACCCATCAGAGAGGAGGGTTTCCCGGGGATGGGGAGTTGCTCTCTTGGCAGGGCTGGGGGGGGCAAATTTTCAAGTGAACACTGTGTATGGGTGTGGGTGTGTGCATGCGCACACTATTAAACATAAACCACAGAGCTAAGTCAGAAGCCAAAATGACAAGGCAGTTATTTGTTTCTTTTCAAATGAGGTTCTTTCAGAAATGGAAGACGGCAAGTCTTTCCATCTATCATGCAAAAATGGGCCATGTTCATTGCATCCTGAAGCATGGGTTCACCCCTTTCTTGGGGGTTCTAGGTTCAAATAAAGACTGGATCTAAATCATCAGTTAGCATTTGCATAAGGCTTTAGAGTGTTGGTGAAAGTGACTTTGCAGTTTTAACCTGGAGTCCAGGTTGCACTTTGCTTGTATGCCTTCCACCTGCCCGCATCCCCCCAGATCTCGCTGCTTCTTGCTTCCTTGTTCACCTTCCATGCTTCACTTTTTCTGTCATGGCGCCATCTGCTGCACTGGGAGCAGAATCACAAGCAATATCGTGCTCATTGTGCAGAGTACTGCAGACAAGCTCAAAGCCACTATGGTGGTAAAGAGGGATGGTTGTGGGTCGCGGGGACGGGGACACAGCTGCCATTCCCCACTCCTGCTGGCTTTGAAGAGTTGCCCATCTTCCCCTGCTTCAGTTCCTGCTACATGAGCAGTACATGTGAAAAGGATCTAGGAGTCTTGGTTGACCACAAACTTGACATGAGCCAACAGTGTGATGCGGCAGCTAAAAAAGCCAATGCAATTCTGGGCTGCATCAATAGGAGTATAGCATCTAGATCAAGGGAAGTAATAGTGCCACTGTATTCTGCTCTGGTCAGACCTCACCTGGAGTACTGTGTCCAGTTCTGGGCACCACAGTTCAAGAAGGACACTGACAAACTGGAACGTGTCCAGAGGAGGGCAACCAAAATGGTCAAAGGCCTGGAAACGATGCCTTATGAGGAACGGCTAAGGGAGCTGGACATGTTTAGCCTGGAGAAGAGGAGGTTAAGGGGTGATATGATAGCCATGTTCAAATATATAAAAGGATGTCATATAGAGGAGGGAGAAAGGTTGTTTTCTGCTGCTCCAGAGAAGTGGACACGGAGCAATGGATCCAAACTACAAGAAAGAAGATTCCACCTAAACATTAGGAAGAACTTCCTGACAGTAAGAGCTGTTTGACAGTGCAATTTGCTGCCAAGGAGTGTGGTGGAGTCTCCTACTTTGGAGGTCTTTAAGCAGAGGCTTGACAACCATATGTCAGGAGTGCTCTGATGGGGTTTCCTGCTTGGCAGGGGGTTGGACTCGATGGCCCTTGTGGTCTCTTCCAATTCTATGATTCTACATTTCCAGCTATTTCACTGACTGGAGAGCTACAAGTACAATGGCACATGGTGATAGAATACATGGTGCCCCTGCAGCCAACCTTTAAATGTTCCTCCATTTTAAAAGCATGCCTTGTTAACTAGAGATAACCATGTGCTTGATCCTCTTCTTGTAGAAAGAAAGCTTCAGGAGAAGAGATTGCATTCCTCTAATGCTGGTCTGCTTGTACCTGGGATAGAGCTGTTTTGGAGTGATGGGGCTGGTCTTGGTTGAAGCTGAAGGCAAACTTCAGTCTTGCACTCAAAGATATATAGGTGTATTTTTGTTAACCACTATCAGAAGAGCAGGCAGGCATCTCCTTCCACAGTTGCAGGATAGCTTACTTAACACAGCCTCCGAGATTTGTGCAGTTTGCCCCCCAGTTAGTCTGGTCCCATCCTGAGAACTCTTCTCCTGGGCATTGATTGATTGATTGATTGATTGATTGATTGATTGCCAACCCTTCACCCTAAGGTCCCAGGGCAAGTCACAACATTAAAAAACAGAAATAAGGTGGGTTCTAAAAATATACTCCAAAAAATATACACCTCAAGTGTGAAAAGCCAGAATAAAGAGGTATGTCTTCACAGCATCCACCAGAAATAAAATGAAGTGCCTGACAAGCCCCTGTGGGGAGGGAATTCCACAAGTTAGGGGCCACACGCTCTCTCCCAGGCCACCCCACCCCCACCCCTCTGAGAACAGAGGAATGACCAAGAGAGCCACTTTGCTGATCCCTGAACTCAGGAAGTTCTGTAGGGGAGGAGGAGATCTTTCAGATATTTGAGGCCTGAGTCATTTAGGGCTTTAAACACTAATGCAAGCATCTTGATTTGGGCCCAGTGCAGCTGTTTTAAAATGGGTTATACGAGCTCTAAATGGAACCCCTGCATTTTGGGCCAGCTGAAGTTTCTGAGTTGTCTTCAGGGGCTGCGTTTCAATGGAAGGCATTGCAATAATTCAGTCTGGAAGTTATTGGGAACTGAGTACAGCGGCCGGGTCTTCTCTGCAGTGGTAATTATGCTTCTAGATGATGCTTCATGCGCTTGTCAGCTGTAGCAAGAGGTGCAACAGAATATCATTGAATTGTACAGTTGGAAGGGATCCCAAGGGTCATCTAGTCCACCCTCCTGCAATGCAGGAATCTCAACTAAAGCATCCAGGGAAGGAGAGTGCACCACCTCCCTAGGGTTAGGGTTCCACCGTCAAACTGCTTTTACTGTCAGAAAGTTCTTCCTATGCTTAGTTGGAATCTCCTTTCTTGTAACTTGAAACCCAGAAACTTTCTTGTAACTTGTGGTTCCCAGAACAGGACACAGTACTCCAGGTGTGGTCTGACCAGGGCAGAATAGAATGGTTCTATTACTTCCCTTGATCTGGACACGGGACTTCTGTGGATGCAGCCTAGAGTAGCATTAGCTTTTTTGGATGCTGCATCACAATGTTGACTCATGTTTAGTTTGTGGTCCACAAGTTTATACAGACTTCGAACAACAGTGGGCCCAGGACAGAGCCCTGCAGCACTCCACTTGCCATTTTCCCCCCAAGATGACGAGGAACTTCTTTGGGTTCGGTCCGCCAACTAGCTGCAAATCCACCTAACAGTCGCCTCGTTCAACCTGCAAGAATATTATGGAGGACTTTGTCAAAAGTCTTACTGAAATCAAAATACACTGTCCACAACATTCCCCTGATCATCCAAGCTTCCATAAGAAAAAGAGAGATTCATCTGACATGACCTATTTTTCATCTTACATGACTTGTGTTGCTTCTCTCTGTCACCTTTGGAGGAAAGAGCAAATCTTTTCTTCTGTCATCACTTAGACATTCAACAGACCTGTACCTGAACAGATGGACAAAGAAGAGAAGAGTAACCTCTTCCTAGTGGTTTTATCTCTATCTTGGAAGAAAAGAAGGAATTCAGGATTATGGTCGACTGATTGCCTTGCTTTAAGGCAGCAATGGGGAGCCTGTGGTCCTCCAGATGTTGCTGGACTAGAACACCCACCCACCCAATTTCACAATTGGCTGTGCTAACTGGGGTTGATAGGAATTGTAGTCCAGCATCACGTGGGGAGACACAAGGTCAGCACCCCTACTTTAAGTGAACCCCAGCCTGCCCATGGAAATTCACCAGAAAAACTGTTCTTAAAAGTCACTGTAAGGAATAGCCACAAATATCACTTGGAAGGCAAAGCAGCAACAGAGAACCCTGTAGCTGACTTATTTCTCTTTTCATCCCAACAGGGGGAAGCCAGTAGACGTGGAGCCTCTGGACAGGGCTGTTGGCGAAAAGCGCTATGAGCCAGTTCCTCAAGTGACAGCCCCTCCCCCTGCACCCCCCGGGCAGTACACCCAGCCGCAGCCTGTGAATAACCCCATTGTGTCTCTGCAGCCCAAGTCCACACTGGCGGAAGGTAGGAGAGGAGCCTCAAGGCTTGATTTATTGAAACGTTTGGGGAAACTTAGTTTACGAAGGGAACAATAATTCAGGTCATACAACTACTACTAAACAGCCCTAGTTTAAGAAAACCCCAACAAACAAAGCACAACTAGGAAAAGCACCACTAGTGTTTCTGAGTCGACAGGGGTGGGGTGGGGGGCTCTCTGGTAAAATATGATGTGGTCCTGTGTAATTTAAACTGTCTACATGGCTTCTGAGATTTAGCTGGCTACGAATGGCCTTGTCCTGATTTGATTTGAGTTTCCTATTCTCACGGCTGGTTTTATGGGGTGACATCGAACGGTGGCTGCTCTTCAGAAGAACAGATCTGCTAGGGCAACAGCATGTCTTCTGCAGCTCCCCACGTATCCTCCAGATCAACTGTAGACAATCAAGGGATCCTGCCCCAAGCAGATTTGGAGTGGGTGTCCCTTGCAAGATGTTGGATGTTGACAGTGAATTTCTCATGTTTGCTGTTTCTTTTGGGGAGGGGTTGCATTACTGTATGGGAGTTGTGTTAATGAAACTTTTACTGACTACTAGATGCAGGTGGTGCTGTAGGTTAAACCACTGAACCTAGGACTTGCTGATCAGAAGGTCAGCGGTTCGAATCCCCGCAACGGAGTGAGCTCCCGTTGCTCAGTCACAGCTCCTGCCAAACTAGCAGTTCGAAAGCACATCAAAGTGCAAGTAGATAAATAGGTACCGCTCTGGCGGGAAGGTAAAGGGCGTTTCCGTGCGCTACTCTGGTTTGCCAGAAGCGGCTTGGTCATGCTGGCCACATGACCCAGAAGCTGTCTGTGGACAAACGCCGGCTCCCTCGGCCCATAGAGTGAGATGAGCGCCGCAACCCCAGAGTCGGTCACGACTGGACCTAATGGTCAGGGGTACCTTTACCTTTACCTAGATTTTGTTAAAAAAATAAAATATTTAATAGTTTCCCTTTTCAAATATATAAGACTAAACAAAGGCTGAATAAATGCACAACACCTCCAAACTTGTGGATAGTAAGAAGAATGCCTCTCATAAGTATTTTAAATTCTTTGCCTGGGCAATGAAAACTATTCTAACTGACGTAATGCCTCTTGTGGAATAATTCTACAATTTTTACTACTCATGGTTTATTTGGGGCAGTCAGTGATTGGGGGGGGGGAGGGTTGCTGTCAGACGTAGGTGAAGAACTGAAGCCTTGCTCCTGACTACTAGACATCTGCAGTCAACCATGCTTCTAACTTCAGAGAACTGAGCAGGAACTATTCATATACTTTTGAGTGCATAAGGACTAAATACCTCTTTTTAGATGAAAGCTGAGATTCTTAAATGAATTGCTACCACCCAGTAACAGCTACTTTTTCTTCTTTGTACACTCACAGAACGCAGCCGTTTCTGTGAAATATTTTGCAAACCTAAAAATGTTACCTTGGCATGCCATGTATTTAATTCTTTTAACATGTTTTGTTGCAGTCAACTCTGTGTCAGACTTTCAGAATTCCACCCTGTCCAAGCCCGAGCCGCCTCCGCCTCAGAACAAGCCAGCTGCTTTCCGGTCTGCCAGCCGAGAAGACACCGTGCAGTCCACTTACTACCCTCAGAAAAGTTTCCCTGACAAAGGCCCAGTGAATGGGACAGAGCAGATCCCAAAGACGGTCACCCCTGCTTATAATCGCTTCACAACAAAACCTTACACAAGTGCTGCCCGGCCGTTTGAACGCAAGTTTGAAAGCCCAAAGTTTAACCATAACCTCCTGCCAGACGAGAATCTTCATAAGCTGGAGTTGCCATCCAAATCTCAAAATTCTCCCCAGCCAGTTTTAAAAGCACACAGCTCGGCTCAACCCCAGTCCGAGTTTGACAACACAATGGAGACGTTCTCTGTCCAGGCCGACAAACTCAAATATCAACCAAATAACATCAACGCTGTGCCTAAGGCCATTCCCGTCAGGTAAGTCATATTACTCTCCATGGGACTGTGTTGGCTTTGCAAAAGGGTTTGCCTCAAGGCCTCCACTTAAAACAGTGGAGCTTGGGTAAATTTGACAGCTGAGAGAATCGCTGCACTTTGCCAGTTGTAAATTAAGCTTTCGTAAAACTTCACAACCCTTGGGGAGGGAGTATAGCCCCTTTGCAGACCACACACATTGAGTCCTGTTTAATCCAGTTTACCTGTGAGATCTCCTTACACAATATGTTTGGATGGCCCTCTGTCAGGGAAGCTGAGATTCCTGCGTTCCAAGGGGCGGGACGAGATGACTCTTGGCGTCCCTTCCATCTCTACAATTCTATTCGATCTGCAGAACTGTCACTCCTGCAGTTGCCACATAATACTTGTTCCACATTTCTAAGAAATCAGTCTTGGAGTGTGGCAGCACCCACACTGCGGAACTCCCTGCCTACTGACCTCAGGCGGGCGACTGCATTGCATTCTTTTGGGCAGCTGCTGAAACCATTTTTCTCTAGGCAAGCCTGCCCAGATATGTGGGATGCTGACATGTGTTTCAATCTCTTTTTAGCTTATGGTTGATTTCATTTTTTTAATCTTTTAAGCAGCTGGGTTTTGATTATCTTATTGTTTCATTCTTTTTGAAAACTGCTTTGAGGTGTTCCCCCCCTTACAATCAAGTGATATATACATTTTATTAAACAAACATATAAATAAATAAGACACACCCACACCCAGCATCTGTATTTGAAATCTTTTCAAGCAGTAAACCTGCAAAAGATCCACTACTTGAGATCCTGGAGGAAGTAGCTAGATGACGTTCATACCATTTTTTGCAGTGCAGCATGATTTAATTTTATTTAAAAAGGAAGAATCCTATGGCCATATGGTCCCTCCTGTTTTTTCAAGGTGTGGATTGTCTGAAAGTACATTTAGGCAGACATAGGCTATTTATATTTTCTTGGATTACTAGTGATTGACAAGCAAGGGAAACAAGGATGTTAACTCTTCATTCTTTCATTTGGCAAGTTTCTATGAGAACTACTTAGCCTACTTACATGGAAAATATTGCAATTCTTTTGTCTTCTCCAGCTGGATTTAATGTTGCATATTATTTTAGTGCTTTTTTGTTTTTGCATGCAAATTCTGCCCTTCTCCCCCCCCCCCAGTTATAGTTTACAAATTTAAATACTAGAAAAATCCCCAGCATTTGTAGTATATTGCATAGTATGATTGATTCTAAACTCTTCTGCTTGTTCCTGTGCTTGCTCTAACCAGCTGATCAATAAAGTCATTTCCTCATGGAGGAGGAGGAGGGTAGGGTGGAGCTGGTTCATGCGTCCTAATAATGGCTGCTCTTAGAATGAGCTGGTTGGAAGAAGGGGAGATGGGCAGGCTGGCAGGGCAGGCTCAAAAGAAGCACCATTGTTTCCTCTAGCCCTGAAGTTACAAATGCAATATCACCTCTCTCCTTCGTGGCAGCAGAAATAATTCTCTATGTCTGATTTTAGTCCTTCTGCTTTGGAAGATGACGATGAAGAGGATGGACACACTGTAGTAGCCACAGCAAGAGGAGTTTTTAACAGCAATGGTGGCGTGCTCAGCTCCATAGAGACTGGCGTTAGCATTATTATACCACAAGGAGCCATTCCAGAGGGGATAGAGCAAGAGATCTATTTCAAGGTCTGCCGAGATAACAGTATCCTCCCTCCTTTAGACAAAGAGAAAGGTGAGCGCCTTCATAATATTCACATCTTCTTCAGTGCCTTTTTCAGTTCCACGTTACCCATGCAAAAAAAGATTGTGCCAAGCTGTTGGGTTTTTAAGAGGAGGAAGGGAAAATGGAAAGTAGTTCTTTCTCAGGATCCAGGAGGACAGCTGGAAACCCCCCCTTCTGCTTTCTCTGGTGGTGGGAGTGAGGACTCAGAAGAAACATTTCGGAGTGGAGACAGGGCTTTGCCCTTTCCTTTTTTGCTAGTAGTGGAAGATCCTCTCAGAAAACTCAGAAAATGTCAAACAGCTTGACTTCCAACTTAGCAGGCAAAACAGCTAACTTGGAAGATGATGGGCTCTCCTTCATTGGGGTTTTTACACAGAGGTTTCCTGGGGAGGCTTTAGCTGTGATTCCTGCACTGCAGGGGGCTGGGCAAGGGACGGGGGAACTTGCCTCCTAGATATGTTGCAGTACCATAACCCTGCAACTTATGCAGAGGTTACTTTCCATGGATTATGCCTACAGCCCAAATTGTGTCTAATCAAAACACATTGGGTTGAATGGCGGGTAGGATTGACAAAGTCTTTTTTCCCAGCTGCCCACCCCCTTTCTTCCCCCTTTGTTTGTCTGTTTGCCAAGTGCATAAAGCTAAATGTGCACAAGTTCAGTGCATGCAAGTTGTGGGGTTACTGCATGACTTAGAAGTGTGCAAGAGGGCCTGGAGTTTCCCCGATCACCTCTTTGAGCTTACTTCAACAAAGAGTTGCCCTCGTAGAAAGGTTGCCATCCTTTGCAGTCTGCCGTTATGCTATATTCTCAAGCAATCTTCCCTTAAAGCTTCACCTGTCATGGCCACTCCGGGAGGCCAGGAGGTGATCCCAAGAGTATCTGGAGGGCCACAGTTCACACCTCTGGTGCAGATAGCATTAAGTACAAGAAGTGTTATCTCTTGCAAAATGTGTCCTTTTTGTCTGTTTACCACAGGTGAAACGCTGCTCAGCCCTTTGGTCATGTGTGGGCCCCATGGACTAAAATTCCTGAAGCCTGTGGAGCTGCGCTTGCCACATTGTGCGTCTATGACCCCTGATGGTTGGTCTTTTGCTCTAAAATCCTCCGACTCCTCGTCGGGTATGCTGTCCTCCCTCTGTCCTTTTGGGGCTTTTGGGTGCTATCGTATAATTTAAAACTCACCTGACTGAAGGTGACACTGTGTAATATAAAGATATTACTAAATCACTGTATTTGTGTCAGCTCTCCATTTCATTTTCATTACAAGTGTCTTTCTCACACTTAACTCATGATGCAAAATCATTGCAGAAAATCATGATTGATAAACCAGAATGGCAAGGTAGATAATATAATACTATACTATTGTCATTGGTCCATTCAGTAGTACAATTATCTACCTTGTTTCCTATCTCTCACACTCTTCCTGTCTTTCTATCTCTTCCTGTCCTCCTTTCTCTCTCTCTCAAGGACTAATACTGCTGCAAAACACTCTTAAGATGAGAAAGTCACACTTTCCTTTATTTTTGGGGTAAATTGCCTAAGGAATTCTGATTGGGCTTTGTAACCACATATTCACATCTTTTTTCCTTTATTGACCATAGAATGCTGTAGCAGTCCCAGTATACTGAACTTGAAGCATTAATATTTTGGATAAGCTTCCTAATGCAACAGCTGCTTATGTATAAATTTGACCTTTCCAAGGGACGGAAGCCTCTCTTGGCAGAAGAAGCCCATGCAAGCTCAGTGCCAACACATTTGGGCTCTCCACACAAATTTGGGCTCTCTTCTAAATTCTGAAATGTTATGGAGAGGTGGTCCTCTATTTCCCCCCACCCCACCCTATGGTTGAGACACACGGATATATCCCTGCACTGCCCCTTTTCCCATAGCTATGACAGCTGCCCCCTTCACTGAAGGGCGGGGGAAGCATGGCTGGTTTTAAAGCCTAGTGACAAAGATAAAATTTCGTGAAGTGGCTGCAAAGTCACAGCCTTGAGTGAAAAATGAGTGTCTTCTGCATATTAGACAAAAAAATGTCTTAAGGGGGGGCGTTCTCAGCCACATAACAAATAACCTCTTTGACACCCTTAAATGTATACATATCTGTATATGGTATATAAAAGCAATGTACTTATGTGTACAGTATTTAAAAATGTATTCATATTTGTCACTGATGTATCTATCCTTTTCAATGCCACTGTGTCAATGCGTCAAAAAAAAAAGTTAGGACATCAGACGCTTCTCTGATGGGGGGGGGATCCAGTTACCTAGAGAAATCTTGGCCGGTTGACTATTGCTGGTGTGCTATGCATGTCTTGCATGCAGCTGTTTAACTGTGTAAGCAAAAGCAGAAAGTGCTAAAAATGGACAGTTTCAAGTAATAAGGATCCAAAGTTTTGCCATTTATAATCCATATAATTCCTTCAAACCGTGCTTTTCAGTCATTATTTTGTAACAGATGAACCTTATCATGAATTTACTTGAAATGAAAAGAAAGAGGGGAATATGTTGGTTCTTCCAAGTAACCTCTGCTATTGTGCTAAAGATCTTCTTCCTTTCCAAGTTAGAGTCTTATTTGTGTGTGCTCATTCAGCAGGTGTGCGTGTGTGTTAAGGGGGTCACCTCTTTCTGTCTGTATTGGAGCTATACATCCCTTGCAGCTAACATAGTTAAATGTGGTGTTATATCAGTAATCTTGCTCCTTGAGACAAACTTCACAATTGGCCAACTCTGTCTTCTGATGTGTAAGCCATACTGTGTCTTAAATAAATACTTGTTTTCTCTCTTTTTCTAAAAACAAAACAAAAAACTTAATTGGTTATGGGATCTCTTTCTCGCTCTTTCTTTCTCTTAAGCTTTTCCTAACATGTTTTCCATTTTCTGTCCTTTGAAAAGAACATTTGATTATACATACTAACCTCTTCTGCAACACATTTTTTACAAAAAAAAAATCAAACGTACTGGCACATTATGCTAAAATATGTTACCTTGTTTCATCTCATTTCATGGAGTAGAGGGGGCAGCTAACTCCCAATTTAAATGGGCCAGAGCACAAAAAGTTAATTCCTGAGTACTTAGTATATTAAGCTGTTTTAGGTTGAGCCTTACTGTAACACTGCCACAAACTAGCCTCACATTTTTCCAAGTCGCCGGCACAAAATTTTGGCTTTTGCATTTTCAGACTATGGTTTCACTGTATGTACTAAACAAATTATGTGAATATAGTTTATCACCTGTCAGGCTATACCAGCCTTCCCCAACCTGGTGCCCTCCAGGTGATTCAGTCTACAACTCGCATCAGCCCAAGCCAGCCAGCAGAGCTCTGCATCATCTGAAGGGCAGGTGGGAAGGTTGGACCAGATTTCTGTATTACAACAAAGAAAAGGTCTTCTTTACTGACAGTTTTAAATCTAGCTTACACATAACAGTTTCTCCCAAAGACATTCCACTTGAAGTGTGTTGTTTATATTTAAAAGGACTGAATTTTTATTTTTGTATTAATGAAATGACACTGTGTTAACTGGGACAACTCCAGTGGCTGGCATAACTTAAAATGCAAACCAGGTCACTGAGTATGCCAACAAATTCTCAGCGAATCATACTTCTCTAGGCTCCACATCAGGTGTTGTCTTCCTTCCAGCACATTGGTCATTGTGTGCATCATGTTCGTTTCCATGGGTTACTCAACAGAACTGTGGGACTTATTTGTCTTCTGTAGGTCTCATAACTTATATATGTGATCTGGAGTATTAATATCTAGCCTTGTTTAATACCAAAAGATCGCAAGAGCTTCACTGTGAGAGTGTGTCTTGATGCGCATATATTGATTAAAAAAGCAGTCTCCACCCACAAAATTTCACACAGCGATTGTATTGAACTACAGGTGATCAATAATACCTCCACATGGAATGATGTGGTAATTAAGGAAAAGTTGAATTAATTTTCTCAGCATTCTAGTTTATATAAGTGGAATGATAACTTCATGTATCCTGTTTCTCTTTGCCCAGAAGTAGATCCTGCTTTGTTCAGTGGGGTCTACTTTCATGTAAACACACACAAGGACTGCAGGTGTAGGCTTGGAGTGTACAGTTCAACGTGGCCCATAAGATGCCTCCTTTACCCACCTCAGATTTGCAATAAACCTTACCTCCTCTGCCCCCCCCCAGCAAGAGAAGTTCGCTTTTTAAATTAGTGCTGTACTTGCAACCCCTAAATGAGGTCACATATGTTGAAGACTGCACAGGCAGCCTTAAAGGGACAGGAAGCCAGGAGGAGGAACCTGTGACCCTCCAGATGTTGTTGGACTCCAGCCCCCATCCTCCCCAGCCAGCCTGGCCCAGTGACCAGGGGTGATGGGAGTTGTGGCCTAAAGCCTATATGGAGGGCAACTGTTTGGGGAAGGCTGAGCTATTGCACCATGGCAGAGCAGTTTGCCTGTAGCTAGCCTGCTTCACAGTGGACTTGAGACAGTTTCTCCCCGCCCCCCATGACAGTTGTTGGAGTTTTTTGTGTTTGCCCTATGATGAAATTTAAGGTGTAGCTAGGTTGTCCAAAAGCTTCCCCTGCAGGTGCTGAAGTCCAAACCCGGTGCCTTGGGTATTCTTCAAGAGTATTCACATGGTGGACTTGGTTCATGTAGCCTAGTTGCCCTTGAATCCCATAGTTTGTGACATGGAAGTCTCAGGGCTTGATAGCCATCCAAAATCCTCCTTTCACCATTGTGTTTATGAATCAATCTAATTATTAGATTCTCAGCCTCTATGCCTTAACAAAGCTCTTTCTGGCTACCAGGAGAGAAAAAAATCATACTATGTGGGTCTGCAGGGTGAGTTCAGAACAGGAACTTACATTAATGGCCATCTACCATGGGCATAATTCCTTGGAGATGTTCAATTAAGAAAACGTTTAGAGCAGCTAAATTAAAAGTGTGGGTTCCTGTATAAAACGTGAGGCGATCTATACATCAAAACATATTCTGGTTAGCTTTAGAGGTATTGTTATCCAAGATGCTCCACCTTTTGATGATGGATACTAAACTACCACATTGTTTTCCTCCCACAGGTGATCCCAAAACCTGGCAGAACAAGTCTCTTCCTGGGGATCCAAACTATCTTGTTGGAGCAAATTGTGTTTCGGTTCTGATAGATCACTTCTAACCCTTACGTTAGCAGACCAAACCAAGATTTTAAAAGCAAAGCAAAACAAAAACACCTTGCCTAGAAACTGAACCAATCTTTTTTCAAGTATTAAGAGTTATCTTAGTGTTAAGCAATCTTTGCTTTGACTAACAATGGATAATGAGCACGTTCCGGAACCATGGTCAGGGTTTATGCTATTAAGCAGCCGGGCAGATCAGCCAGGGACCAAGGCAAGGTTCTTATGGGTTCCCTCTGGCTTTCCTTAACTGGACACTTCAATGGCATCATAGCTTAAAACTCACTGAACTACCACTGAAGCAATGCAAATCATTATTATTTTCAGATGGCATTTAGTTAGCGTTCCACTACTGAATTAGGTCTTTTTTCTTTCTAAAGCTTTTTTTCCCTCTCTCTCTTTTTTATATAAACAAAACACTTTAATATGTGTGTTCAAAATATGCAAAGACTCTTTTTCTTTTTTAAAAAACAAGTACTTTTTTAATGCATTTTGCCCACAAAGTGGAAATTAAAAAATTGGCCAGCACAATATAGAAAATCCCCCCTCTGTTGAGAAGGGAGAGTTACATGCACGTCTACTTTGATTGTACATGAAACACACTTTTTTTCCTTTTGTTATGGGAAAGAGCGCATGTGGTATGACTATGGTTCATTTGCCTCTGTGGATCTGTAAATTAACCACATCTACAACAGACACGTTAACCAGCAGCCTTACCCTCATGTTTTTACTAGTCTTAGCTGTCATCGTAGTTCTCCGTACTACTAAGTTTGTATGGCTTCTGTGCTTACTTAGATTAATACATATTGAGAGGGGTTGAAAAATTAATTCATTTTGTGAACTTGCTGGTTTAGAGAAAGAGAGAGGGAGAGAACTAGGCACACTTGTTTTTGTGTGGATCAACCAGAGGGGAAACCTGAAGAACATGATGGTATGTTTTCTGCTATGCATTTTGAAAATTTATAGATGTTATAGATTGCTTGTATATAACTCGTGCAGACCACTTTTGTTCTTGGTTTGTAAATTAACTTTTATAAGCTTTACCTTTTTTATATATATAAATATATATAAAAATACAAAACAAACGTTTCTTAATATCTTTGTATTCTCATACCTTTTGAGCCTTGAACTTTGACATCTTGCAGCAATAAAGCAGCATTTCTACAGTACGTGAAAACAAGGACTTTTTAAAAAAAGAAAATGCACAAAGTTATTACCTTTTTAAGTGCTGCATTTAAAGACTAACTCAGAAGTCTATAGTTTGATTACATTCTTGGAGAATAAAAGTATCCCTACTGTAATTTGTGATAAGGATGCTGTACTATGTGCCCTGAAATGTATTTTTTTACTAATAGACAATTTATTATGGCACATCAGCACTATCTCTGTTTAGATAATATTCCACTGCATTCTGTTAATCAGTTATTTAGCTATTCAGGTGTGGCTGATTTTTTTCTTTCTTTGCCGTTATTAAAAATTACACATTTCTAAGTATACGGAATAAAGACTGTTTTTAAAATAATAGAATTCTAGAATCTTCTTGTTTCTGTCTGAAATGCATGCATGTGCACACCTGAAGATTTGGAGGTCCTGATTCACTAAACTTTTACCTTGCATCATGAATACAGTTTTATTCAGTTCAAGACACATTAGAGTACAAGGCTTAATGCACAGTTGGAGTGAACCTGACTGAGCTGTTAAGGCCCTCCTAAAAAATAGCGTTTTGTTGTTGTTTTTTTAAAAAAGATGTATCTAGCAATGAGACTTCTTATATTTATCACATTAAAAATCCGCTTAGTCCAAGCATGTTTGCACACTGTCATGTCTTTCTAAAATTACAAATTTTATTATTGTACTAAGAAGTGAAAAGTGTTTTTTAAAGGGAAGAAACAGAAGCAATTAGGTAAGTGAAACATGTTTTCCAAGTAAGAGATAACTTGCTCTACCCAATAGGTAGTCCTTTTGCAGTTTCCCTCCCTGCTCTATCCAGTCATTGCACTATATCATCTATCTTATCATCTATCTATATCATTCATTCATTTATTTATTTATGTAAGAGGAAATATCACAAGGAGAAGCTGGTCCTTGTGCATGTGTTTCTGATTTGTCAGCTGTGGGCAAATATATACAGAATTCTGAGATAAGAGGATGACAGGAAACTCCAAAGGTACTGCCGGCTGCCAGGCCTAGAGAAGCACTTACTTTTCTGGGAGTTCCCAACATTTACCAGTCAATTACTTTTGTCGGGATTCTACATCCTAAGCAGTACTTTGTGCGCGCGCACTAGTTTCCTTTGCAGCAGCCAGCTGCCTTTCCTTTTTAATGTGGTGTTGCAGTACAGGTTAGTACTCGTCCCCTTTCTGGGGCAAGCCAAGTTTATATGATCAGTAGAATCAAGTGGTGCAACTCTGGCTAGACGTACCTTCAGAACGTTGGGGGTTATTTCATATTTGACTGCTGCCATTTGTAATGAAACTTCTTCATGACATTGCATTTTTTTCTATGAGGGGGAAGTTTTTGTATGAAAGCAAGTCCAAACATGCAGTCCTTAATGCGAAGTCTAATGAAAGAACTGCCTGATCTGCTTCTGCTGATCATGCAGTTTGGCTTTGGGGTATTTGTCAAAATGACAGAACCTAAGTGCCATATCTAAGTGATATAACTTACAGGGACAGAGTTCATGGATCATACCAGGGATTTTGTCTTGTTGGGCTGTTGGAGTGACTGGTCCATTTCAGGGTTCAGAATAGGCCCACCAACAGCTATGTCAGAACTCTTGAGCAGGGCTATGAGTTATTTCTGCAGTGGACCGCTCTGCAATAATAGGGCAAATACCGACTTCTACCCAGCATGTAAAAGTGCAAAGGATAGCAGACACAGTGCTGTCTACCTTGGGATTGCACTGCTGTTTAGTAAATGGATGCATGAATAAGGCAGTTCATTCTTCAAGAAGGTGAAGTTGTGTAAATGTGAAATACATTTCAAGTGCCATACTTTCAGCAGCCCACTACCAAAAGATGTAACTGAGGGACAGAGCTTACCAAACATTAAAAGACGAAAGATACTTTGGCTGCAGACTCATCACTGATTAAAACATTTACTAATAAATCTACAAAGGAGAAGCCTGTACCTAGTGCCTTTAGAACATGTGGCTGACATAAAGACTTATACGCACAATCGGACTGTGGCAAACCTACCCTCAGGGTGTAAAGCTGAAAAAAATGACCATTCATTCATTGCTGTCCATCTCAGTTGGTTTTTGTATTGCTGTGGTTATTGGGACTCCAGGTATCATCTGATTGTGTAAATGAATAAAAAGTGAATATATGTGCATATCGTAGTCAATGACAGATGATCACCATGAGAAGTCAGTGTTCCAAAAGGAGTGAACCCTCGTTCCCATTTGACTAGTCTTTTTTCGGGTGCCACCTTTTGCTCCAAAGCATTTTAAAAACAGCTAAAAATTGGTATTGCATTGCAAATGTAGGCATAATGGATTTCCAAGATGTTGTAAATCAGGATTTGGTTTGATCGCTGCGATGGAGCAGCAACGGAGGAAACCCCACCAAGATCTGCACCGAGGGCAACAGGAGAAAGGGTCTCCTCTGCTGAGAATTTTGATAGACAGGAACGCGATGCTAAAAGTGCCCATGTTGGTTGTAACTACAGAAGGGCAGCTACTGGAAGCACGGAGATGTGTGGTGTCAGACTTCCCCTTAGTCAATAGGAAAGGAGTGCAGGAAAATTCACCACAAAGTAAGCATACGTTCTCTCATGAAAACATGAAGTGAGACTTCTAATGTTGAAAACTCGAGCCTGGAAAATACAGTGGTACCTCGGGTTAAGTACTTAATTCGTTCCGGAGGTCCGTTCTTAACCTGAAACTGTTCTGAACCTGAAGCACCACTTTCGCTAATGGGGTCTCCTGCTGCCGCTGTGCCGCCGGAGCACGATTTCTGTTCTCATCCTGAAGCAAAGTTCTTAACCCGAGGTACTATTTCTGGGTTAGCGGAATCTGTAACCTGAAGCGTATGTAACCAGAGGTACCACTGTACTGTGACATCAAGAGATCCTAGTGACATATCTCAGGGTGCCAATATCACAGTGTATCAGATATCGTGATCTTTGCAACAGTGATCCTCAGAACAGATCCTCAGAACAGCAGCAGCCTCTGTGGGGGGGTCTTTACTACGCAGGCGCCTGTGTTTTCAGGGACTGGGTGTGAGCAGGAGGCTTTGAAGACATAGCAACATTTCTTACAATATTTTCTGCTGTAAGGCAGTCAAAATTGACTTGCTGTATTTTTTTATAAAAGAAAACATACCATGAAACTTCTATGAAAAGCTGCTAAGTTACCCCACTTAACTTTTTTAAAAATAAATGAACAGCTAGTTTGAGATGTTTGGTGGATCAGGAATGTGTTGTAGGTTTGCAGAGTCTCACGCCCAATCAGCACACTTGTGTTCCAAATTTCCTTCCTCCATTTCTGGGTTCCCCTAACCAGAATTTGTCATTCCGTTTCAAATTGGGCAATCTATTCTTGGAGCTAACCTTCAAACTGTGAGTTTGAAGAACTCTGCAGACCATGATTTTGGCAATTAACCATAGTTATTTGGGCATGCCAGCAAAGGTAAGGTTAAGGAAAAACTCAGAATGTACATAAGTCTTTAGGGTGTTCATGATCCTGGAAACCATGGTGTTAATTAAACCAAAGTGAGAGGGTTTGATTAAATAACATTGCTGTCTGACTACCAAATAGTGTGGACTTTTCACTTTGCCCAAATTTTCAACCATTTAGTGGTGATTAGACCACTAATAGTTGATAGTTGAAATCTTCACATAAGGAGCAATGGTGTGTCTGAAAAGTGAGTGCATTCTGGATCCGCAGGATATCAGTAGGATTGATCCTACATTTAAATAAACCACCTGGTTGTGTCCTAAAGAAATGTGTAGCAGTATACATCTTAAAAGAAAATGTACTCCTTCCCAAAGATTGAATGTTATGATGTAACAGACCTAGAAGATGGGTGTTTACAGTGCATCTACTGCACAGCAGTATGGGATAAGAGCTGCACTACAAAGATTGTGCAGGCTGCTGAAATCTTGTGTGTATGGTGCTATATATTTTTTCTTTTCCAGAAATAGTTTTTTAACAAGGGTGGAAAAAACAAGCTAGTTTGTTTGCATTCCTAAGCAGGTAAGACTAGCAAAGAGCTGAAAAGAGAGTTTGGTGAGTGGACAAGGTTTCCCATTCGTCCCTTTGAAGATGGATATCAGCAATGGTTAAAAGGCAACTTGTACATGGAAATGGATGTGTATTAATTCACATGATAAACTTAATATTTGCATTTATTTGAAATATTTGAAATATATTTACCTGAGAATTTCTGCATTACTTCTCGAAACAAATTAAGGCCCCTTGCACAAGTATAACAAATATATACAATGAAACCATCAATGAAAACTAGCAAAATAATAAAAAGTACAGAAATGTGATGATGGAAGACCCATCTACCTTCTTTTTCCCAGTCGGGGACAGTTAATAACAAAATCAGATTATGAAGGGTAAATGACTGCTTCTCAGTGGCAGATGTCATGAAATGTATCTCATTCAGAGGAGAGAAGTCTTTTTCTGGCAGAGGGCCATGTTCTATCCTGGTTGACCTGCTGGGGGCCACACTGCATCCTCCGTCCAGGCAAGCTGGAGGTGGTGTTACAGTCAAGGACATGTTCCAGGCAGGCAAACTCCCTAGAGGGAGAGCACAGAGCAGGGCCAGAGAGCTGGTAGAGAGTCCTGGAGGTTCAGGCATTGGAGAAAACTGGATATTTGGCTGATCTTGGCAAAAACCCTGAAGCAAGAGGGATGATCTGACTCAAAGTGATCTGCCGGGGCTTTACCAGGTGGTGTTGACAATGTCAAGCCAACCTGGGCTGTTATCCAAGTGCTGCAGGTCTTGACAGGAAAAATTCCAGGGCCAGATCTTCAGTTCACTGTTCTCCCAGATGTTCCTGCTGGTCTGGGAATGTGGCATCAACAGCTCTCAACAGAAGACATTGAGGTGACCGTGAACAATGGAGCCCTGCTTATCTTTAAATTTGTCGAAATCTGCCTTCTCTAACCTGGTCACCTCCAGATGTTGCTAGACTCCAGCTGCTATCAGCCCCAGAAAACACTGTCATTGGTCGGGGGGGTGGGAGTTGGAGCCAGCGGCATAGCCAGCCACTTGGGTGCCCAGGGCAGCATGCGGCGCCCATGGGGTGAGATAGGGCAGGGCACGCCAGAATCCCCGTGCCCGAGCCCCGTTCTGCTCCAGCACCCTGCAAGCCCACATTGCTTTTTTAGCAGCACAGAGCCTCCACAGAATCCGCCCACCAGCACCACCTCAGCTGTAGAGCAGCTATGGGTGAGGCAGCGGGCAGATGCCAGCCCCACGCTGCCTGCAGTGTCTGCAGGCACCTAATCCCAGGAGAGACGTGTGGCTCGGGCGCGCTGCAGGCCTCACGGTAAGTGCCGCCCCCCCATGTTATGGTCCCTAGTGCCCCCTAGTGCCCATCAGGTGTTAGGGAAATCTAGTCCATGTTTCCCTTTTAGTGCTACTGTAAACAAACCATTGCCGCACCTTGTGATCTGCATGTGAAGTGTGAACTAGGCAACATAGAGTCCAACTTCCCATGCCTATTGGGCCACAAGAGTGCTTTGACATGGAACTTGTGGACCGCCCAGTGCCTTGTCACATGGGGTGGTGGGAGCAAGGCCAAAATTTGACACACACCCTTAGGCTGCTTTCCCAAAGCTGCCCAAGTGAGGCACTGGGCTTTGAGAAGGAGGTGTCAGACTGTGGCATGATCCTAGAGCCCTCCTGCCTCTTTTCCAAAGCTGGGAAAGCACTAACTGGGCTTTGGGAAGGCAGCAAAATAACTCTCAGACTGTCAGAGCCATCACGTTCCTTCCCACACTGAGAGCCAGTGTGGTGTACTGGTTAAGAACGGTGGACTCATAATCTGGGGAACCGGGTTCGCATCTCCGCTCCTCCACACGCAGCTGCTGGGTGACCTTGGGCCAGTCACACTTCTTTGAAGTCTCTCAGCCCCACTCACCTCACAGAGTGTTTGTTGTGGGGGAGGAGGGGAAAGGAGAATGTGAGCCGCTTTGAGACTCCTTAGGGTAGTGATAAAGCGGGATATCAAATCCAAACTCCTCTTCTTCTTCCCAAAGCCCAGCACCTCCTGACATGGCTTTGGGAAGTCTGCAGGTGGGTGTCAAAAGTTGCCACAATCTTGACAAAAAAGGCTGCATGCAGGATCCCTCTGGTTTATGTAGTGAGCACAAGTCCTGCAATGGCAGGAAGTAAGAACTGTTCCCATACCATTAATAATTCTATCAACCTTTTGTATGCCCCCCCTCCATTATTGTCCCTTTTCCTCACTAAGCTAGGTATAAGGCATCTTTCTCTGCTAGACTGGCTACCTAAGGTGCCAGATATTTCAAGTAGGGAACCTGAAGAACAGGCGCTTGTAGGATTTGGAGAGGTGCTGCCAGTCAGTTTAGAGAATATTGAGTTAAATGGACCAGTGATGAAATGGACCAGTGAAATTATGCAGAGTCAGTTTCTTGGTCCATTTAGATCGATGTCATTGCACTGGCTGGCAGCGGTCAGTGAGCTATGGCAGATGCTTTTGTGGGACTAAAGCCAAAGGCATTTCAAGGAGACCAAGTGTGCAAGACTGCAACATGTAGCAAGCAGCCTACCTCCTCATTTCCTCCATTTCTTCATAATTTAATGTTAATTATGCACTAATTTGTCAAATTTCAGGGCATATGCTGCTTGTTTAGTCAAGCTGCATGCACCGGTGGTTGACTGGAAATCTCACTCTCTTTTTTAAAAAAAAATAATATTTATTGCTTTTCCAACAATTTAAACACTACAAACAACAACAGCAAAAAAAGAAAAAGAAAAAAAGAATGGACAATACAATACAATGCAAAAACACTACATAACACTCACACAAAACACTAACACATTAAACTAACAAAACAAAACAAAAGCAATTTAAAACACATCAAATAATTTCAATATCTTATCTTTCATTCACTTATTTCAACGACCTCCTCACACCTCCCTTTTTGTATTCCACTTCTGTTCGTTGTTTCAGCAATTCCTTTCCATCTTCCTCTGTTTTCTATCCTATAATTATCTTAACATTCTAACCTTATTTTTTCCTTTAATATTCTATTAATCTATTTTTACTTAATTCCTTATAACATTTCTACTAAAGCCATATAACTTCATTCCAACATTTTTCTAACATTCATTAATTTTACAATATTTCTGTAAATAGTCTTTAAACTTTTTCCAGTCTTCTTCCACCGACTCTTCTCCCTGGTCTCGGATTCTGCCAGTCATTTCCGCCAGTTCCATATAGTCCATCAACTTCATCTGCCATTCTTCCAGAGTGGGTAGATCTTATGTCTTCCAATACTTTGCAATGAGTATTCTTCCTGCTGTTGTTGCATACATAAAGAAAGTTCTATCCTTCTTTGGCACCAATTGGCCAACCATGCCCAGGAGAAAGGCCTCTGGTTTCTTCAGGAAGGTATATTTGAATACCTTTTTCATTTCATTATAAATCATCTCCCAGAATGTCTTAATCCTTGGGCATGTCCACCAAAGGTGAAAGAATGTACCTTCAGTCTCATTACATTTCCAACATTTATTATCGGGCAAATGGTAGATTTTTGCAAGCTTGACTGGTGTCATGTACCACCTATAAATCATTTTCATTAAGTTTTCTCTTAGGGCATTACATGCCGTGAATTTCATACCTGTGGTCCATAACTGTTCCCAGTCAGCCACCATTATGTTATGACCAACATCTTGTGCCCATTTAATCATAGCTGATTTCACCGTTTCATCCTGAGTATTCCATTTCAACAGCAAGTTATACATTCTTGACAAATTCTTGATTTTTGAATCTAACAATTCTGTTTCCAATTTTGATTTTTCCACCTGGAAACCAACTTTTTTGTCCAAATTGTATGCCTCCATTATTTGGTAATAATGGAGCCAATCTCGCACTTTGTTTTTCAATTTTTCAAAGCTCTGCAATTTTATTCTGTCTCCATCTTGGAAATCTCACTCTCGTGGACCGTGTTCTGTGGAGCATGGTGTCCTGTACATGGACACCAGAAAAGATGTTATTGGGAGAGTCTGGCAGACTTTGCCTCACATATGGACTCCAAAACCTGTTTGCATGTAAAAGAAAAAAATAAGTTAGGCTTTTCACACATCATCCTCTTTAGTTATAAGTTGCATATACACCCCAGTTATAAGTTACAACGAAATACGTTATAGCAAAAAGGGGGGAAAAGAGTCTCCTGTAGCACCTTAAAATTGATGGCAGAAGACTCCAACCCATGAAAGCCAAAGCTATCACCAATCTGTAAAGGTTTGGTTAAGCATTAGGCCAGGCTTAGGCAAACTCGGCTCTCCATATGTTTTGGGACTACAACTCCCATCATTCCTGACCACTGGTCCTGTTAGCTAGGGATCATGGGAGTTGCAGTCCAATCTGGAGGGCCAGGTTTGCCTAAGCCTGTTTTAGGCCTATCAAAAGTTGAGCCTCTGGAAGGAATAGACATGAGTATCTTAGGCCCGCCAATTTCAAGGGGTCTACAATGCGTAGCAGCATAGGTGCCAACTTCTAGGGGCTGTGGGGGCTTCAGCCCCAGCAATAAAATGTTTGAGGGGGCTGTGCACCTACAAACGTGATGGGCATTGTCATTCGAATGGTGTGTGTGATTATGTGGGGCAGGGCTTACCTGGCCCCCGCAATATTTCATTCAAGTTAGCACCCCTGCTGAGTAGAATTTCATTGGCTGACAACTCTTAGTCTTTATTTATTACATTTCTATTCCACCTTCCCTCCAAGGAGCTTGAGGGGCAGACGTGGCTCTACTCACCCTCACAACTGCCCTGTGAGGTAGGTTAGGCTGGAGGTGCATCTGGTACCATTCTGTTAGAAGGGAGCATGCTGAGTGGCTGAATGCTGAGAGCCAGTGTGGTGTAGTGGTTAAGAGTGGTAGTCACGTAGTCTGGGGAACCGGGTTCGCGTCTCCGCTCCTCCACATGCAGCTGCTGGGTGACCTTGGGCCAGTCACACTTCTCTGAAGTCTCTCAGCCCCACTCACCTCACAGAGTGTTTGTTGTGGGGGAGGAAGGGAAAGGAGAATGTTAGCCGCTTTGAGACTCCTGAAGGGGAGTGAAAGGCGGGATATCAAATCCAAACTCTTCTTCTTCAAACTTCTTTCATCCTGCACAGAGACAAAGCAAGGCTCTTGCAACCTTCCTTGGCCATCTAGGGCTTCTAAGCAGGGAGAGAAGCTAAACAAGGTGCACAAGTTATTTTTGCCTCCTGGTGCATGATAAGCGGCTAGCTGATTCAGCCCCCTTCTGAAGGTTGCTACCGCGCATTTGCAGTGATCGTCATCTGCAGTTATCCAGCCTTACAGCCACTAGGGGAGGGACTGTGATCATATATCAGAGCACACATCTCTGCCTCTAATGGAAAAGGTCAAGATGTATATGCTGAAGAGCCTACAGAAGCTGGTATAATTCTTGTGCCTTTTTTTTATTTCCACCCCCTTCAACAAAACAAACTCCTTCCAGCCTTTACCTGATCTGTGCTTATTTGTGTCAAAAGGTTATAGCTGCCTTTTGTATGTATTTGTTCTCCTGCTGTGTGGGCTTTTCCCCTTAATGCAGTGTGTGTCTGACCTTTTCGAACATCTCTCAGCTATTGTGGTCTCTAGGCAACCACAAGGGACCCGAGGGGGGAGGGGAGAGATGGTGGCAAGATGGGTGAGAGGCAGTGATCATGAGCAAAGGAAAAGCAGGTGAAGATGATCCCACCTTTCCTCCAGGGAGTTTGGCACACCCTATACAGTGGTACCTCGGTTTTCGAACAACTTAGTTCACGAACTATTTGGAACCCAAACGCTTCAAAACCGGAAATGAGTTCTGGTTTTCGAACGTTTTTGGGAACCCGAATATATTCCATTTGGGGGGTGCACTTCCGTTTTGAGTGCCACGCTTCCATTGGCTGCTCGCTTGCCACCGGACCTGGGCTTCCTTTACTCAGCGCCAGCTGCACCGACCACTGGCGACACCCAGTACCGGAGGAGGGGGTGTGTTATGTACTGAGTTGAATAGGATCCAAACTGCAGCAGTCTGATTGGTCCTAGAACAATAGGATCCAAAATGCAGCAGTCTGATTGGTCCTAGAACAATAGGATTCAGAATACAGCAGTCTGATTGGTCCAAGAACAATGCAGCAGTATGATTGGTTGGCAGGAACCACCCAATCATGCTCCAGAGATAAGTGAATCCACAACCTGATTGGCTTACAGTAGAATTCCAGAATTAACCAATCATGTGCAGCCCATTGTGTAAATAGTGTATATAAAGCAGATACTTTGAGGGGACTTTCATTCATTCATTCCTCCTCACCACTATGAGCTGAATAAAGAGCATGAAATCACTTTGCGACTCTGAGTATATTTCAGGGTGGCTGATGCTGCAGCGGTGGCGGCAGAGGGACCCAGCGAGAAGGGGGCCACCGCATCAATAACCCCCTTCTCGGCTTCTGGATTTCGCTGCTGCGGAATCCCTAACTGAGTTAGGGAAGGTCATGCCAAGCAGGCAAGCGATGTCGCTGCCGCACCGCACTGCTGGGTCCCTCTGCCGCCACCGTCACTGCAGCATCAGCCACCCCCTCCAGTACCGGGTGTCGCCTACAGCCGCTGCTCCGGACAACAGAGCAACGCCAAGCGGCTCAGCCCCAGAAGTGACTGCTGTGGCATCCCCTCACAGGGCACAGCCAATTAGCTACCAGGCCAAGATGAAGATGCTCCCACAATTGGAAGCATTCCATACAATGAAGTGCAGAATCCTAGAAACTGAATTCCAAATCCTTTGCAGTGCAGCCACTAAAGCCTGTTCCCCGTTGGGGTTGGGAATTCCCCCCTTGTTTGGCCAGGACACTCCCTATTTACACCAGCTTTACAATCCCCACCTACACAGATCTCTTTCCCTCGCAAGATTTAACATCTTACCGTCTGCAGTTTTGCAAGGTAGAGTTTTGAAAATCCCATCCTCTGAAAGATACTGCCCATCCTCTGAAATATACTGTTTTATTGCCCGTTTTATGCAAAAATATATAAGTATTTGACCCCCTTATTGAAGGTGGAGATTTATCACACTGATTCTTCCAGTGTGTCTTATCTGCTGAACAATTGCAGGAATGATGATGTGGAGATTTTTGAGTGATGCCATGAAATTACCTCACCATAGGTCCTAAGAGCCATTTTCATACCTCATTATGTCTTGACACTTTATCCTAAAGTATCTCCTACCATGTTTCATTAGCTGTGTTGTGTTCTGATCCATGTATACAATGCACTTTTTATGCCAGTGCAAGTAAATAAATAGGTACTGCTGTCCCGGGAAGGTAAATGGCATTTCCGTGCGCTCTGGCACTCATCACAGTGTTCCGTTGCATCAGAAGCAGTTTAGTCCTGCTGGCCACGTGACCTGGAAAGCTGTCTGCGGACAAATGTCGGCTCCCTCGGCCTGAAAGCAAGATGAACGCTGCACGCCTTAGTTGCTGTTGACTGGACTTAACCATCCAGGGGTCCTTTACCTTTGCCTTTTTTACCTTTGGGGAATAAAGCCCTGTAGAGCCAGGGGACCAGGATGCCTAAAAAATCATCTTCGCCTGCGCTGTGCAGGTGAGGGCCTCTTGCAGACACCGCCTTATCTGGATTGTGCTGAGTGGATTTCCTGATATCAGATACAGTATTTAGTGTTGTGGCGCCTAGTCTTAGAAATCTCCCCTTGAATTAGGCAGGTGCCACCTCTGTTGTCTTTTTGGCACCTGCTGAAAAACTTCCTCTCCTTCTAAACGTTTTAAGTTGGGGTCTTTCCCAGTCTGCACCTGGATTGGAATTGTTTGTTAAAAAAAATAAAATTAAAAAATGTTTTATCACATTGTTTCCTGACCTAGCTCCTTTGCAAGGAAGGGCACGATATAAAATAAATAAATATTCCTTTTTCATGGCTACATTTGTACCTTTCTTTTCCTCCAAGTGGCTCACGATTATCCTCTCCCTCCCCATATCTCCCTTACAACAACCCTGTGAGGTAGATTAGGCTGACAGAGAGACAGTGACTGGAGTGACTGTCCAAGACCGAGGGGGGATTTGAAACCTGCTTTCTCCCAGGTCCAAGTCTGACACTGGAGCCCCAGCACAGCCACTTGCTTTCCCAGGAAACAGCTTCCCCATCAGCAAGGGAGCATGAGCTTGTACAAGGAGTGAGAAAATTAGTAGTCTGAGTGGTTAATTTGAACCAGGTAGAGGGCAGGCCTTTCCCCCTGATGGACCAGCCTGCCGCACAGATGTCTCTGCATTTTGCACAGAGATCACTGAGTGCATTTAACAAGCTAGATCCACAAGGGGACACTGGAGCCGTGCACTTCTCTTCACTTCACTTACTGCTCCAGATGAGGCAGGTTAATAAAAAAAAAAATCCTCTCCCTGCACACAAACCCCTCCAAGAATTTTGCACATGTTACAAATAATACTGTGTACATTTCGAGTTGGAGAAAACATTGCTTCTGTCTCCCACCCCATTTTTTTGGAGCTGACTAAAGTCCCACTCCTGTTACCTTCTGTGCGTTCTCCCTGGCTGGGAAGGTTCGCTGCAGCTCATCTGAAAGAGCTTGCAGAGAAGTGGTGGCTGTCCCAAGAGCTGTCCTACGGGAGAAGAAATGCTTCTTGGCAGCTCTGGGTGAGAAATTCCCACAACTTGTAAATCAAAAGGGGTCAGAAAACAGTCAGGGGGGTTGCAGGGAGGAACCACAGAGCACAGGGCAGCGTCCTCCTTTCGGTGGTGCAGTACCTGCCCTGCACTCAGAAGGTCCCTTGCTTGGCCAGGTAAATGGCCTTCAGCTAGCCCAGGGATTCCTCTGCAGCTTGTATTTCTCCCTTCACATCCCAAATAATCAAAATCATACCATTTATTGATTTCTAGGCTTTAGGGAGGCCCCCACCCCAAATTTATAACAATATTTTATTATTGCACTCATGTTCTGCTTGTGGGCTTTGCAGAGACATGTGGCTGACCACTGTGAGAAAAGGATATTGAGTGTCTCCTATTCTTAACTCACTTTCCACCAGGACTGTAGTGGGGAGGAAAGTTTAACCCTTCAGAAGCTGCAAGACCGACCCCAGGCATTGTGCTGCCTGAGGCAAAGGACAAAATGGCCCACCATACACCCATTCCACATAGAGTAGTGAATTCTACTTCTGTTTTCACGATGAGGCGCTGCTCTGTCACTGAGGGAGATGAGCAAGGTGGTTATAAGAAGGTTACCAGATTTTTTTCAATGAATCCGCCACCCACCCACCCCCCGCAACTATTAATCAAAGAAATCCTTGTGGTTTGCTTGCCAGTGACGCATTTAGCATTATGTGCTGTGAGTTTCCATGCAACCTTTGCTCTTGGCTCCCCCTATTTTCTTCTCCTTGTTGAAGATGCTTCTTGGTATGCTGTGTGATGCTGGAAACTCTGTGCCATCTTCCGTCACCTCCAGATTGCTACATTTCCCTGCCTGGAGCAAAAGGAAGCAAAGGCAGAGATCCATGCTTTCTTCAAACAGAAAAGCCCCAGATGACACAACATGAATCAGGTGGAGATCCAGCTGTGAGATTGGGAAACAATGAACAGAAAGGACGTACCTCAAACTCAGCCTTGAGAGCTAGACATGTATACAAGATAACACAGTCGCGTACGCCAGAAAGGGAGAGCCAAAGGGTGATGCCCACACTGAGAAGGGAGTAAAAATGAATAGAGTAGATTGAACAATGTATTAGAAATGTGCTGAATTCTGGTAGATAGATTGTAAGCCAAGCCTCCAAAAGAGGGGCGGCAGCTAGGGATAAAACTGCTGTGCTTATGCCCGATCGGGGCTCTTCGTATCCACGGGTACGAGGGGTCCGCCTTTGCAAACGCGCTAATAAAAGGGTTACCCTTATATTGAAGTCCTTTGTCAGTTTCTATCCACGGACAACTTCCCACAACTTTTGGCGCCCCAACGTGGGGCTCTCGACGGGCTGCTCGGGGGGATCTCGGAATCCGGGTAGGCGCCCCTCCGTCTTTTCGGAGTGACCCGAGCCGGAGTCCACCCGTGACGGTTCACGAGGGCTAAAAGACAGGACTTGATATAGGGGGATAGAGAGAGAGAACTAGGTCTCATTTTTGGCAGTCCAGGACCGCGAGCACCCATTGGCGGTCCGGGACCGCGAGCACCCAGCGGGGACGCCCGCCTGTTCACTAGTTGCGAGAAGCGACGCTGGACTGTACTGGGTGAGTAGACGTGGGAAAGTGAAGAAACTTGTGGGCTGTGGAACGGGACGGGGGCGAGAGAATCGTCTCCTGAACGGAAGAGAGGTTCCATACGGACGCGTGAGTGTGGATCAGGGTTCTGCCCTGACGGGAGGATTAGCTTGCGGTTCCGTCTTTCCCGCGAGGGGAGCGGCCAGGCGATTCCGCGTGAGTGTGTGTGTGTGTGCGAGTCGGAGACACTGTAAACATGGGCAAGAGTCAGAGTAAGGGAAGGGGAAAGGGAAAGGTGAAAAAGGAGCTGCCCTAAAGGAGAGGAGGCAGCTGCGTAGACTTTGAAGCAAAGCGGGGCTGCAGAATAGAAGAGAAAAGTGGCTTCGAAATAGGGTTGGAGAAAGGGGAATGAGGTTTTCAACCAGTACAAGGTTCTAGGGGTTTAATGTGTATTGGAGGGTCAGAGACTCCCAGTTTCATATTTTGAAAGTGGGGGTTTGTCTCTTGATCTTTCTTACCTTTAAGCAATTAAAAGGTGGATGGTTGGTGTGTATTCTAGCTTGTGCATGTTTTAAAAGTTGCAACGTTACACCAGCCTTTCCAGTGCTAGACCTTGCACACCTCTTGATAGGCCTGGCAATGTAAGGCTGTCTAGAATGCTCCTTGCAGAGTTTGGAAGAACTCTGGTTTTGTTTGTTTCTTTGCTTGCAGTAAAATACAGTTTTCTAAAAACTTTAAAGTTTTTTTAGTTAGTGAAAACCAATGCTGTGCTCTTCAGTGCTCTGTGGGCAAAGCATAGAGCTATTCCATATAGAAGAGTATAAATACAACACAATGTGTGTCGCTCCTGGTTTCTTGTGTTGTCTCAACATGAAGGTCCAGGTTCAGGGTAGTAATCTTGAACATACATTTAATCTACAAGCAAACACTGCTGTGTGGGCAATGTCTAACTGAGCAAACTTAAAGATTGGGGGGTGCACAAAGAGGGCCGCAGAATATGAGAGAGGATAACGGTCTGGGAGCAAGAGAGTTGAGAAGAGTGAGGAGGGGTGAAGGTGTCTAAGGACAAACTACAGTTTGTACAGCGGAAGGTAAAGTATTTGGGACACTTACTAGAAGGGGGAACAAGGAAATTGGATCCAGAAAGAGTTAAGGGAATTTTAGAATTACAACCTCCTAGAAACAAAACAGATGTAAGAAGAATGTTGGGACTCCTAGGATACTGTAGACTGTGGATAGATCAATTTGCCAAGCTGGTCCGGTTTTTAAACCGGAAACTGGCCGGAGATGGTAGAATAACATGGGAACAGGACGATGAACAAAGATGGGAAGAAGTAAAGAAAACATTGATAGGGGCCCCTGTCCTAGCTCTACCAAACCTCCAACAGCCGTTCCACCTATATGTAACTATTAGTTCTCAGACTGCTGTCGGAGTCCTAGCCCAAAAGAGAGGGGGGCGGTATCAGCCAGTAGCTTATCTTAGCAAAACCCTGGAGCCAGTAGTGCGAGCATGGCCCACGTGTATCCAGGTGGTGGCAGCAGCAGCTGAGCTCCACGATACTAACTGGGGCAGCCTCCACCTGGATGACGGATGGCCGCCTAACCCACTACGAAACAGTGCTACGTACCAGCCCTGATATTACATTAGGAACTGATCGGAATTTAAATCCAGCAGAGTTCTTGATAGGAGAAAGGAAAGAATGGGAACCAGATGAGCATGATTGCTTGGGCACTATACAATTAATGGCAAAGGTTCGAGAGGATTTATCAGAAATCCCTTTAGTAATGGGGGAGAGATGGTACGTTGATGGATCTAGTTATGTTGAGGAAGGAAAAAGGAAGTCAGGATATGCTGTAGTTAAGGAAGATGGGGAGATAATCGAAAGTGGGGCTTTGCCGGCGAACTGGTCGGCCCAGAAATGTGAGATTATGGCCCTGGCACGGGCTCTCGAGTTGGCAAGGGGCTTAGAGGTAACCATATGGACAGACTCCTGCTATGCATGGGGGGGGGGGTGGTACATACCTTTGGTAGGACTTGGCGGGACCGGGGATATATTAAGGCGGATGGAAAGCAAATAGAACACATGGCATTACTAGAAAGACTATTAAATGCCCTCACTGGACCAGAAAAGGTCGCAGTGGTTCATGTTCCAGCCCACACCAGAGGGACGAGCCCCGAAGAAGTAGGAAATAGGTGGGCTGATTTGAGAGCAAAGGAAGCTGTCAGGGGCACCCCTAGAGCCGCACTGGTACAACAATATAGTTTGAAAGTACCTGTCCTGACCAAAGCAGATACAGAAAACCTGGTCTTTACCCCCCAAGAGATAGATTACATGAAAAAGGAGGGATGGGAACAAAGGGATAATAGATGGGAAACCCCAGAAGGACCCCCCCTTGGGATTACAATACTACAGAGGGAAGGGCGGCCTTAGAGACTTATCACAGAAATGTTTTAGAAGGCATGAGACGGGCAGCGGAAAGGCCTACAAATATGGCGAAATTCTCAAAAATGATTTCTTCTCATCTCTGTTCTTGCTAAAAGACTGTTGCAGCTAGAAGCGAGTGAACTAACTGTTTCTAACATTCATTCATGAAAGTAACAGGACATCAGTTTGTTTTTTTTCCTTGTGCCAGGCGCTTGGAGGTAGCTTCAGAGCGTTATCTCTTGGCTCCTATTCCAAGAAGGACACTGCTGCATTCAGCCAGCTACCCTGAACCTCACACTTTCTGGATTTACAGTTCAGCCACATAAACCCAGAAGGCCAAAAGTTACCCATCCCCCTGCCCCAAAGTATTAACCTGGAAAAGTGACTTTCTTAAAAAGCAAGTGAATGCTTTCTGTGAACTTTGTCAAGTTTTTCTTTTTAATGTGCAATTTTACTCTGAAAGGAGCTGCGGCATAGGAATTGATACTTTGAGGAATTTGAACCTTTGCCAGAAGCAAGGAGCGCATTGTTCTTTCTACAGACACTGGCAAATGAACTGAAATTTGCAACATGGCTTAGAGTTCTGAAACTTAGAGCACAGGAAGACTTTTAAAAATCTCGGCTGGCAAACTTAACCCAAGGAACAGAACTGTTAACCCCTTGCGAAGTTTCTTGCCATGCTGACCCCTTTGAGTTAATATATCAATTTGTTCTGTGCAATCGCTGCCGTCTTTGTTATCTCTTCTCTTAACAGGTGGACTTCACAGAGCTACCAGAGAGGGGGAGCAGAAATATTTGCTGGTGTTCAAAGATCACCTTACAGGACGTGGCGTTTTGGCCCAGCGTCCTCCCTTACTGGAACATCATAAAAGTGTGGAAGGCGGAGAAATTGCACCCTGCTTGGGAAGGTCCGTTCCAGGTATTGCTGACCACCGAGTGCAGTAAGGACCAGAGAGCACGGGTGGACTCACTATCACAGGGTCAAGAAAGCCCCGCAGGACTGGAGGGTAACTGTTGACCCCGATAATCCGCTGAAGGTGACGCTTAACCAGAAAGAATCCAAACGCTGACCTCGATGTGTCTATTCTGTACTTGCAAATGTTTTTATGAATGCTGTTGCTGCGCTCATTGCGAATGTTGTGTGTTATGTGTGCATTGCACTGAGTTGTGTGACATAATTTTTATAGAAGACATAATTATACAATATTGTGCCATCACCCTTGAGGGAGAGGTCAATTGCAGTCTGAGCTGGACTCCCACGGTAGTGCAAGCAGTAAACCAATTAAGACGGAGGCAATGATAGCAGGGTTCAGCCTCCTGATTATGCTAGGGAGTATCCTGGCCACCGAAATTCAAGATGAGAGCTGCAGCCAATGTATCCGAGTTACTAAAACTGGGACAGTAGTTACACGAACTTTAATGTATTATAATGTTGCCCCCGAGTGTGTAGTAGAATTAGACCCCTGTGTCCACAATCAGACCCAATATCTTAGATGTAAGACCCAAAAGAATGAAACGGAATGTTATGAGCCCCTAGCGGTGGGACCTATTACCTCTAGCATATATGTATATGGAAATAAAGGGGGAACGGCAAAGAAGGCAAGTGAAAGGGCACATATGTTTTCCCTAGCACAAAATAGGCAGGGATATATAGCTCACAACTCCACCAGGGGCACGGAGAAGATACATGTTTGTTTTGATGCATGCATTGCTATTTCAAAGGGACAAGGGTCTAACGACCAAGCCGGAGTCACTTGTGGGTCATTAAGCTGGGAGAGAGCTTATCTCCAAGAGGATAAGTACCTGTTCCAGCAGGCTGCCGGTTCCAATGTAGGGGCCACTAAGATGGAATTATTGGTATACCAATGGGGTGGAAGAGATACCCCTATATAGGGGTCCGAAGGGGATAAATATCACCAGGGGAGCGGCTTCGACGGCCTGTGGGTCAGGACAATGCAATCCTGTATGTCTGTGGGCTAAGGAACTCCCTTCCACTAGACCTAAATATATTCACCTTGGTTTGGGGATAGATGGAAATGGGAAGGATCCTTATGGGCACCTAATCATAAAAGTACATACTACTAAGGTCAGCAAACAGCCAATCTCAGTATTTGAGAGCTTTGACAACAATTAAATAAATTACCTCTTCCCCCAAGAGCTCATAACATGTTTTTGAGTCTAGCTGAGACTATCGCCAAAGAGCTAACTGTGAAAAATTGTTTTGTATGTGGAGGAACGAATATGGGAGTTATTATGTGAGTTTGAGGCAAGGTACAAAAGAGAGGGGGGATTGTGAGATTGGGAAACAATGAACAGAAAGGACGTGCCTCAAACTCAGCCTTGAGAGCTAGACATGTATACAAGATAACACAGTCGCGTACGCCAGAAAGGGAGAGCCAAAGGGTGATGCCCACACTGAGAAGGGAGTAAAAATGAATAGAGTAGATTGAACAATGTATTAGGAATGTGCTGAATTCTGGTAGATAGATTGTAAGCCAAGCCTCTAAAAGAGGGGCGGCAGCTAGGGATAAAACTGCTGTGCTTATGCCCGATCGGGGCTCTTCGTATCCACGGGTACGAGGGGTCCGCCTTTGCAAACGCGCTAATAAAAGGGTTACCCTTATATTGAAGTCCTTTGTCAGTTTCTATCCACGGACAACTTCCCACACAGCTGTTCTTCTTGGTGTTGGTTCAAGGTCGAGGGGATGGGGGGTGTTCCCTGAAATGCGCCTGCTGTTCTTCCTTGTTTTCCGCTTTAGCAGTTTCTCAGTAGGCCCTGGATGTCCCACCTTCTGCTGTCTTCTGACAGGGAAGGTCTGCTCTTAGCTTGGCAAAAAACTAGCATGAACTAATTGAAGCATTAGAAGTGGGCAAAGTTTTCTGGAAAAAGAAGTCTCCTCCAGTGAATTAAAACTGCAACTATGTTAAGATAAACATAGATGCAGTTTTAATTCACTGGAGAATTAAAATAAATTCAAGGCAGCATTTCAGATGAAGGAGCAGGGGTTGCTGGGGTGGGGGAGTCTGGCACAATGGCAGCCCCATCTAAAAGAGCACAAAATGACACACAACCACAACATGGTTCAGGCAGGCCCCCCATCAGCCGTGACAAGCCTTCCTCACAGAGACATGCTCTTTGTATCCTTTGTTCAGAACAGATGGGTGTTCGATCCTGGCATCCAATGAAATGGGGGCCTATTGGACAGTGTGCTTGCAAACCGTCTCTCATGTGTTGTGGATTTTCAAGGAGATGTAGGCCAAGACTTGTCTTGGGTGCTCTGGGAAGTTGTGGTGAGCAGTGAGGCTTGGGGGGCTTCTTGTTGGCTTCTGCAAGAAGAGGATGCTGGACTAGGTGGCGTTTGGGCCTGATCCAGCAGGGCTCTTTTTGTGTTTTTAATCTTGGAAAAGCTCCTGCACAATAGACCCCACTATGAGTAAGGATAGAGGAGAAAAGTGATTCAGTTTGTATATAAATCCAAATTTACTAAATCTGCTGTCAGAGCTGCCCGAGGTCCCAGCTCACAAAGGACCAACGCCAGTTCGTTGTTATATACAAAAGTCTTTATTGAAGTTCGGTTTCGCTTTCACAGCCGTAGCGTGCAGCTCTACGTCTGAAACTCTAGACCGCCGAAGCTCCGTCTGAATCTCCTCCCCCCAGACACCAGTTTAAGACTCTAGCCTTGCTCCACCTCTTCCTTTGCTCTTTCCTCCTCTGGTTCCGCCTGTGAGCTGGGGTCTCGCCCTTCCTAGACTCTTCTGACGCTGAGTCCCCTGAGTCTTCCCCCTGCCTCCGGCGGGCTTTAGGACCTGGTTCCCAATCCGGGTTTTCTGCTGTCCCGCACGCCTGTACATTCGAACTTGGCGCGCGCGCCCAGCCGGCAACTTTCCTCCTGACTGTTACACTGCTCCTGTCACTGCTTCCCCCTTCGGGGGGGCTAGCTGGACCTGACCTCCCCTCCGTTCCCCCACTCTCCGATAGAGGCGTGGTCAGCCCTGACTCATCTTCTCTCCCTGCTGGAGGAGACGCTGGCCCTGACACATGGGACTTTCCCCCCCCCCACTACGCTCTGGTGGGAAAGCTGGTCCTGATTTCCAGCTGCTGCTTTGGGAGTCCCCGCTGGCCCCTTGCTTCTGGTGTGTCCCCCCTGGGACCCCCCTTGCCCTGACCATCGGCGCCTCCTTCTGGGAATCTTCTGATTCACTGGAGAAGCTCATGGAATCTCTCGGGTCACTGTCATACTCCCCTACGCTGCCCTCAGATTCTTCCCCTTCGCTCTCCATTTCCTCTCTCCCCTGTGCCTCTGTCCCTGAGCCCCTGACATCCGCGCTTTCTGAAACAAAGTGAGAACTAAAACACAGCCATCCTTCAAAATTTGCACTTATCCAAAATTCAGTATGGAAGAATTCTCCATCCAACCAATGTTGTTAAAAAATGTGAGAGAGAAATATGCATAAAATTTATAAATATAATTGAAAATAACATATAAAAAGTAATTATATTAGAATAATTTGCACATTTCTGAGGTACAATCTCGACTTTCCACCTCAAGCTGCTTTGGGGCTTTGCCACAAGCTCTCCTTGTGCCCTCTCCTGAGCTTGAGATACAGAGAGACTTTGTGTAGCCCTTATCTGCCCTTAACTTCCAAAAGAGGGCTGCTTAGATTGGAACATGCTGTTTGGAAAGAATCACTCAGTTTATCTCTGCGGTCTCAGGACAGAGAAGCCTAAAATTTACTTCAAGGCATTCATCAAAGTTAAATGTTTTTACCCAAAAATTGTCATTCTGGAAACAGACAACCAGTCCACCATTGGCTTCTACTGCTAATGCTCTAGGTGGTTCTCCTGGAGAAACCCCATGGTGGCGGGGGGGGGGGAGCTGGGATAGAGAGGCAGTGTGGTGTAGTGGCTGGAGGGCCTGGGAGACGAGGGATCTATTCTCCTGCTCAGGTATGGTGCTCACAAGTGACCTTGAGCCAGTCACTCACATTCAGCGTGAGGTGCTTGTTGTCCACTTAATAATAAATTGTTAAACTTTTTTTAGGGGGGGGTGCTTTTGGGGTGGGACACTTCTCTGCATTACAACACACCCCACAGCCTCCAACATGAGGCCATGAGCAGCATGAAGCCCGAAACCTCCACTACACTGGTGGTACACTGCAAAGAGGAGACCAAACACACCAAATAGGTGGCGGAACTCGGTTTCAGTGAGTTCTGGCTGGAAAAAAGCCCTGATCAGAGATTCATAAGGACCAGGCCGGCTTCCTCCCAGGGAGACATTTGTCAGACAATGTGAGAAATATAATAGACATTATGGAGTTGTTAGAAGTAAATATCAATACGAAGGCGGTTTTAATATTTGTGGATGCGGAGAAAGCCTTTGACAATATCTCTTGGAGCTTTATGAAGAAGAATCTCAAAGGGATGGGGGTAGGCCAAGGTTTTGAAAATGGTATAGGTGCAATATATTCTGAACAAAAAGCAAAGTTAATTGTAAATAATGTGGTTACTGAATAATTTCCTATAGAAAAAGGAACACGGCAGGGGTGCCCAATATCCCCATTACTTTTTATATCTGTCTTGGAGGTTTTGTTAAATATGATTAGAGGGGACCAGCTGGTTAAAGGAGTTCAGGTCGGAGCCAAACAATATAAACTGAGGGCTTTTGCAGATGATTTAGTATTGACATTGCAACAGCCAGACACTAGTACGAAAAGAGTTCTAGAATTAATTCAAGTATTTGGTCAAGTAGCAGGATTTAAGTTAAATAAGCAAAAAACTAAAGTATTGGAGAAAAATCTAACAAACACTGAAAAAGAGAGGTTTCAGAGTGAAACGGGGTTAACGGTGGCAAAGAAAGTGAAATACTTGGGAATTAATTTGACATCTAAGAATGTGAATTTATTTAAAGACAACTATGATAAATGTTGGACAGAGGTAAAAAAAGATCTAGAAATATGGTCAAGTTTGAGACTTTCCTTGTTAGGCCGAATTGCTGTTATCAAGATGAATGTATTGCCTAGAATGTTATTTCTGTTTCAGACATTACAGATTGTGGACAAAATGGATTGTTTCAGGAAGTGGCAGAAAGATATATCCAAATTTGTCTGGCAGGGCAAAAAGCCCAGAATAAAATTTAAGATATTAACTGATGCAAAAGATAGAGGGGGGTTTGCCCTGCCGGACTTAAGACTGTATTATGAATCGGCAGCTTTCTGCTGGTTGAAAGAATGGCTACTTCTTGAGAACACGGACATTTTGGATTTGGAAGGGTTTAACAATAGTTTTGGTTGGCATGCATATCTATGGTATGACAAGGTAAAAATTCATAAAGGATTTAAAAACCATATTGTTAGGAAAGCACTATATAATGTTTGGATACGATATAAAGACTTGTTGGAAAACAAAACCCCTAGGTGGTTGTCGTCAATGGAAGCTAAAGAGGTGAAAAAACTTAATATGGAATCTAAATGGCCAAAATATTGTGAGTTTATAGAGCAAGATGGTGAAAAAGTTAAATTACAGAGTTATGAGAAATTGAAGTCTAAAGTAAGAGACTGGCTCCACTATCACCAAATAATGGAGGTATTTAAACAAGACAGGAAAATTGGCTTCCAGATGGAGAGGTCAAAATTAGAAACAGAATTGTTAGAACCCAATACTAAGAACTTGTCAAGAATGTATAACTTGCTGTTGAAGTGGAATACACAAGATGAAACAGTTAAATCAGCTATGATTAAGTGGGCACAAGACATTGGTCATGACATTATGTTTGCGGACTGGGAACAGTTATGGACCACCGGTATAAAGTTTACGGCGTGTAATGCCTTAAGAGAAAATATCATGAAAATGATTTATAGGTGGTACATGACCCCAGTCAAGCTTGCAAAGATCTATCATTTGCCCAATAATAAATGCTGGAAATGTAATGAAACGGAAGGTACCTTTTATCACCTTTGGTGGACGTGCCCAAGGATAAAGGCATTCTGGGAAATGATCTATAATGAAATTAAGAAGGTCCTTAAATGTACCTTTCATAAGAAACCAGAGGCTTTTCTCCTGGGCATGGTCGGCCAAATGGTGTCAAGGAAGGATAGGGTGTTTTTTGTGTATGCAACTACAGCACCAAGGATTCTCTTAGCAAAGTATTGGAAGACACAAGAACTACCCACGCTGGAAGAATGGCAGACGAAGGTGATTGACTATATGGGACTGGTGGAGATGACCGGCAGAATCCGTGACCAAGGAAAGGAGACGGTGGAAGAAGACTGGAAGAAATTTAAAGTTTATCTTAAGAACTGTTGTAAAATTAATGAGTGCTAAAATGTCAAGGGAAAAGAAAAATATAGAATTTCAGCTGTAATTGTTTATGTAAGAGAAGAAGGGCGGGAAAAAAAGAAAATAAGCAATTAGCCAATTGAAGTGAGGGGTTGCTGAAGAAATTATAAAATAAGGATGCAGGAAAGGGGAGGTATGGGGAAGTCGGGAAAGTAAGGTTTATGAAAAAGAGGTTATGAAATTATACGTGTTTATATGTTTGTTTGTGTATGTATTGTGTATTGTTTTGTTTTTATTCTGTGTTTGGAAAATCAATAAAAATTTATTTTAAAAAAAAAAGGAAAAAAGCCCTGATCATAAGAAGCTCTATGCAGTGTACAGAAAAGTAGCCACATATTTAAAGTATTGATGAAAGCCTGAGTGAAAAACACATTAAAGTAAAATAATTAAAATATAAATAACATTAGCTGTTAAAAATGCACATTATAAAATAAATCAACAAACAAAAAATGCCAATTTTGCATATCTGGGTAAACTGGCCTAAAGAAAAAGAATTCATTAAGTGCCAAAAGCCATACTATACAATAAAGGCAGTGGCATAGTGCTGGTTGCTGCTGCCCAAGCGATTCTACATCTTGATGAACAGAAGTAGCTTTTGGACCTGCGGATGATGCAATTGCTTGCGAGGTCATGGCTGGAGGTCTATTTTTTACAAGACAGAAGACAGACACTTTCCAAGACATGTTCTTGGCACCTTCCCAGTTTTGCCATCAAATTAACAAAGGCCTGGATTGGGTAATGCTCTAAAAAGAGTAAAAACCCCAATCTGATTAATTAAAATTAAGTGGACTGGATCATTCACACGTGTGTGTGTGTGTGTGTGTGTGTGTGTGTGTGTGTGTTACAGCACATTTCACAATTCAATAGCAGAATATTAATTTTCATCCAGATTTCCAAGCCACAAAACCCTTTCATCTTTGCATTTCAATACAGGTAGCTTTTCATTCTCATCCTTGTGACAACCTTATTAGGTAGGTTATTAATTGGCTGTTTCTCAGATGAGAAACTGAGGTTGAACAACAGGCTCTGGTCCATCACTTAGACATATGTCTCTGGCCACAAGGAACAATTAGTGACCTCAAAATTCTTGTCTTCCAGTGATAATGACAATACCAGAGAGAATGTTGTCCAATGGTTACAGCAGCCTTTTGGTGCCCTCTGGGTGTTTATGGACATTAGGAGAGAGAAAAGGGAAGGGAAAGGTCCATACAATGAAAGGCAGGAAAACTGGAATGAGTGGAAGAGGTTGACCATTTTTGGTGTAGGCTGGGTGTCAGGGTTGGAAATAGACGCAAGTTGGGACAAAAGGCGCAGGGCTCCATTGTCAGTAAAGTTAACTCTTTATTCAAGGAAACGGCATACAACTCAGCAACCCTTCCCTGCAGGTCTTGCCCCTAAGGAGCAGTTGTCAGGACTGAAGGTCTCTGCCTTCCACCTTCTCTAGGGCTCCTCCTCTCCTGGATGTTTCCCAAGCAGTCTCAAGTTGTGTCTGTGCACCTCTGCTCTCTGTTCTGCCCTCCTCATTTCTCTGTGCGTTCTTGGAGATGGGGAGGGAGCTTGTCACAGCAGGAGAGGGAGACTCCCAGGGTTCTTCAGCACCCTCTGCTTCAGCCTTGGAGTCTGACCTGCTCCCTGTCACTGGCTCTTCCTGCTCACTAAATCATGTTGCCCCTTCAGCATCCAACACCTTCTCCCAGTCATCTCCCTCTGACCTCTCCTCAGTGTCTCACCACCAATCCCCTGGCTCTGAGCCTTCCTCCTCTGGGGGTTCCCTTGGGGGTCTCAAGGTGATTGCAATAACAGCCTTGGGAAAGTCCCAAAATAAAACAACACTAGAGAGGGCATTCCACAAGTGGATGTCAGGAGCAGGTAAGGAAAAATTCACACAGCATCAGTGAAGTTAACTGGCTTTGGTTAGGGGGTGGGGCAGAACCTCAGATTTGTATTGTTTTGTATTAATTTTTATTTATTATGGGGGGCAGCTGCTCCCCTGCCCCCCCCCCAGCTACACCCATGCACCCCAGGACTGAATTTATCTACTCCTGGTTTTGCCCTTGCAAGTTTTGTACCAGGATTTTTCTATGGTGATTCAGCACAGCACCAATTTATAAGCAAGATGCCTATTCTTCAGCATTTATTCATGTATGAAGTGAAGCTATTATGGTAAGCGACATGGATTTTATTAGGAAAAGGGTCTCGGTTTCTGCCTTCTCCTACTTTTCTCTCCTGGTCTATAATTAAAATATTTTCTCTTCCCCCTCCCCCCATAGCTAATCGGTGTGCAATTAACGAGAGGACTGCAGCTTTTGTTAGGATGCAATGATATTGTGGAGGATTCTTTATGTGAAATGCATGTTCTCAACCATTAACTTAGGCCGTTATTTCAGCCGAACTGGATAGATTGTTGTGGTTAATGAGTTGCTCGTTGACAATGTGCATTTGTCATCAGATACATTAGAATAATTATTTCATTGGGGAACAGTGAACAATTTATTCATTGTCCCATAATAACCATTATTATTATTGGCCTTTTCTAAAAGTGCTGTCTAGTTTTCAGGATGGATGTTCTCAAAACTGGTAGTATTTGGGGAGCTTTCACCTCCAAACGCTGGTGAATATAGTATGCCATGTTTACTTCGCTAGGGTAAATCATGCTGGGATATTGCCCAAGTATGATCTCATAGACAATATGAATATATTACTGGTGCAGCAGATGTGAAGCTACTGATGATAGTTAGGTCATGTATCTTGTGTTAATAGCATATTTGCTGTGCTTACAGCACTGTGTGTAGGTTTAGGAACTTGGGGGTGGTATAAAGCTGTTTTAAGTGTGGGTTTCCTTGACAGTTACTCAGGGTTAACAACAGAGATTTGAGTAACAATTTAAAAAATCATCAGTAAACAGAAACAAACTAAGATGAATGCAATCAAAACTAAGTCCTGCTAAGAACCTAAGCAGAGACCCATCTAATTCAGCTTCCTGCTCTTACAGGAAGACCAAGCAGATGCCCAGAGGGAAAGCTGCAAGCTGACCTGGGCCCCAGAGCCCTCTCCTATCCTGTGGCTTCAGCAACTGGTATTCAGAAGTGCAACTGCTTCCAGCCATGGATGCAGAGCATAGTCATCATGGCTAGTAGCCATTGGCAGCTTTATCCTCTGTGAACGTATCTAATCCTCTTTTAAAGCCATCCTGCCAGAGTGAGTTCCATAGATTAACTCTGTGCGGCATGAAGACAGACTTTCTTTTGTTTGCCCTGAATCTTCCAACATTCAGCTTCATTGGATGTCCTAGTGTTAATGCAGTGTCCCAGGGCTCTCTTATTCTCCTCATGCAAATATTGCTCACTGTCTCCTGCTCCCCCCCCACCACCACATGCCCCCATCTCTGTAGCCTGACACTGGAATAGTTTTTCTGTGTGCTGAAGAGCCCTGGAAGAGTAGAGTTCTAGACCATGTGTGAGACCTTTTGAGTTGAACAGGCTCTCTGGGGTCGGGGTCTCTGGCAGGGGCCACCTGGCTGTCCCGGCTGTCCCCCATATGCAATGGTAATCTGGTGGTGCTGAGAGGCGTGCCTTGCATCAGAAGAGGGAAGGCAGAGTGTGCAGGGTCCCTCTTGTCCATGTGACTGATAGATCCTTCTCCTCTCCTGGAACCTTTCCACCCCAGATGGCCATCTGGAGAACTTGTAGCTAAGAACTGCACCAGAGGGGGTAATTAACAGTGAATCCCTTTTCACAGGGAATTTTGAGAACTGTAGTTCTGTGAGGGGGGAGGGGAGGGGCTTGTCTCACCTCCCTTAGTAAGCCACAGCTCCCAGACTGCACTGGGGAAGCTGTGACTATTGCAAGTGGCATCCTAGCACTTTAAACACATGGTGTGAATGTGGCCCCAGAGCCCTACACAGAGCTGAAGGCATTAGAAGTTTTCCACTTGCACCTGAAATAGCTTGTTTGCATCAAGCTTCCTTGCTAGTTCCAAGGTGGATTGAGTTTGAGAAAAGCAGGAATTTAAGAACAAAAACAAAAGCTGGAAACAAATGAATATTGTGCCTGGACTAGTCCCTCTCAGAAAGGAGAGAGAGAGAGAGAAAACTGCTCTTGGCTACATGAGGAACAATCTGCTCTCTGCCATTTTAGTGGGCTCCAATCTCTCTTCTCTGCGCTTACAGAGGTTATCGTTCTTGTTTCAGAGTGATGCTCTTGCTGATGCCTGATTGGCCAGCTCATTAGTAGACCTGCTCTTGGATGGTTATCACCCACTTGGTACCCTGGGAAGCCAGCCTTTCCTCTCATCTATTATGGTTAAGGAGCAGAGAGTACAGTGCTGATTCGGGCTAATAGCATCCACAGGGATCATTGCTGCACTGAGAGCCCCAAAATATCTCATTTCAATAAGACAAAGAGCCCTTTTATCCCCAGGATGCAAAAAGTAAGACCCAGTGACTCCTTGGACTGTAAATTATTTCAGCCTTTTAAGATGATGACAGCACTTCTGCTTCATCCGAAGGAGACAGTCCTTGGGGGGGGGGGGGTTGATTAAGTTACAGAATGAATGCAATGGATGTGTTGAATCGATAGCATTATAACCACCACTGAATACATGCAAGCCTTTCTTTGCACTCCTAGCCTTGATATGAAGATGTCTTTGCAAGGGAGGGAAAGACAGGCAGAAACCCTTGAAAGTAATGAAGTGTGTGTGTGTGTGTGTGTGTGTGTGTGTGTAAATATAAATCAATATATAAATGTATGTAGTCTTAGTGGAGCAGCCTCCACAGCATACATAGCCAAACTCTTTCAATAGTTAGTGATCCTCTCTCCTCCTGATGCTTTATCTATCCCACAAGCCCTGAAGACTCTTTTCAGGGAGGATTCCCTTATTGTTCCTATACTTATTTCTTCATTTCTCTTTATCACTTAATTTGTATTGTATTGTGTGGTGCTGTTCTCCCTCCCACCCCACCCCCTGCTTCAGGAAATAAAATTACATGTGTGTTGTTGTTAAGTTAGTAACCATGAGGTAGAGAGCCAGGCTAGCATCCCAACCAAAGCCCCTTATTTTCTCCCATGTAAGTGAACGGTGTTATTTATTCATATATGGAAATGGTCAGTGCTGCATCAGGAAAACCAGGGTGCAAGGAATGCCCCCTGCCCCCGCTCACAATGACCAGCACCCCCAGCCTGCATCACCAACAACAGTCTTGTAGGGAAGTACACAATATTTATCTCCTTCACGGAGCCCTCAGGCACATTGTGCATTACCTCCCTGCTTTGCTCTTTGCTTCCTTGCATACCCCACCCATTTTAAGGACTGGCACTTTGCCAGCTCTGTAATAGGTTTTGCTTCCTAGTTAATCTCCAGGTTGGAAAGTGCAGCAAAAAACCCTGGATGCCAAAGTGATGTTCTAGAATAAACATTGAGGGAGCATCACATCCACAGACTGCAAGCCATAAAAGCCGCATGAGCCCAGGGAGCAAACCAGGTTATCCTCTGAGCTTCTTCTGCAAAAGAATTTGTGGGGGGGGGGGGGCTAGAAATGAACTTCTGGGAGTTCCATGCAGTTTAATGGGCTGCAAGATGGCCCAGGAGTTATAGGACCAGCAGGAAAAGGGTGAGAAGTCTGACTGGGAAGAGGAGGACAGGCAATCAGTGTAGCCTTTGGAAACCTGGTGCTCTCCAAAAGTCCCATCAGCCCCAGCCAAAGTGTCTGGAGGGCACCAGGTTGGCAAAGGCTGCATAGCAGCTGCAGATACAAATAATTCTGAGACTTCCCAACTCCTGGGCAGTCTGGAGTTTGGGGTCAAATATATTGCATGGTCCAGGGTGGCCCAGCATCACCCTTTTCCCCAAGAACTACTTTATTTTTAAAAATCTCCTAGTACTGTAAATACATTTTTCTTTTCTGTTACGTTTAACACACATATCTATACATGTAAATTATATTCTATGCAAATTTGTGTTGTGAGGCTGTTCCCAGAGGGCTTTAAGCACCTTGTGTCACCCTTGGGCTCTGAGAGAGGCTTCTTCTCTCCATTGCTTCAATGTTATTCAGTGAAAGTCAGGGCTGCCTCTTGGCTTGCCTTTTGTTTTGTGGGAGGGATTCAAGGACACACCCAAAGTATAGGCTGGCATAATTAAAGCACATTATATTGCTCTGTTCCTTTTTGCTGTTAGGAAAGCGATGGGGAAATGCATTAGAAAGTTCAGAATGGATGATGAATGACAAGATATATAAACACCTTGCAAGAACATTATGATGAATGTGCATTGACATAGGACTTGCCCATAAAGTTAGACTGGAGGTTTAATGAAGTGCAGACATAGTCTAACTATGCATAAGCTTTTTCACCAGCAAATCATGTTGAATGCTCAATAATCGGCACCTGGAGGAGTCACATATGAATGCTGCAGTGTTTTTCCATATTGCCAACAGCACTACTTTTCATTGCTGTTTGAGGTTAATTGTGGCCCCCCCCCCCGAGAGAGAGAGAGAGAGAGAGAGAGAGAGAGAGAGAGAGAGAGAGAGAGAAAGAGAGAATTCTGTGACACTCATATGAGTAATGGAAACCTGCTCTCTTCATTGCTCAGACTGAAAGATGCCTGTAGACGTTGATTCTACACTGCCAAGTTTCAGCAAACTCACTTTTCTATTTTTAGGAAACCTGTCTGAGACTCTGTGAAGCAGACTGATGCACAGCCCTTAGGTCATCTCTGGAATTATATGCTTTTCATCTGCTACCAAACAAGAATTGTATCCTGTGCCTCCAACAGAAAATGGGATGTGTGAGTGAAGTTGCCTCTCCTGCAACTGTTGAAATTCCATTTTTGATGGTCCAAGGACAGTTCCCTTTGTGAGAAATAGTTGAGGCTTGGATGAGACAATGTCAGTGGTCCCAATTTATCATCCCCTTGAAAAACCTGGTTCTTGCCCACCTTACTGACAGTTCCCTTCATTTCACTAATAGTCTTGGGAAAGGGACTGATGGGAAGCATCTCTGTCCCCGCCCCCTTTCCTGTCCTTGAAATTGAGGGAGACAATCTGAAGAGATAAATCCCTAAGACTCCTCCCCATTGCTCCTGCCTTTCACTGACTCTGCAGAGTGGAGCCACAGGGGTAAGCCCTCAACAGGTGGAGCATATGCACCTGCCCTTTCCAGCACTGGGGTGGCACTGGCAGAGCCGGACCAACACCCCCCCCCCCGATCCTTCTGATTCTGTGTGCAACATTGGACACTTCCTTCTAGTATGTACACTGATTGGTTTCAGACACAGGACATTCCCAAATCTACCTGTTTAGGGAAGTTTTTAATGACTGATGTTTTAATGTATTTTTAATCTTTTGTTGGAAGCCGCCCAGAGTGGCTGGGGAAACTCAGCCAGATTGATGGGGTATAAATAATAAATTGTTGTTGCTAGATACCTGGAGATGCTGGGGATTGAATGAGACCTCTGCATGCAACACAGGTCCTCTACCCACTGAGCTAAGGCCCTTCCCCCACACCAGCAAGAAACCCAGGACAGAAGAGCACGTGTGAGACTTGGAACAGTTGACCAGGTAGAGCAAGTGGAGAATGAGCTCTCCAGGGGCTAGAAAGCCCCCTTAGGGGGCCTCTGACTGCTGGAAGGATCAGCTGCTTCAGGGAGCCACTCAGCCAGGAGCCCCTTAAAAACGTATTCTTAAACTGAATGTCTCTCAATGGACAATGCAGAGGTGTGTGTAAGCCTCTGGTTTCTTTGGGGATGGGATGATGCCTACTGTGCAAAGATATGCGTCATGTCAGTTGCCGACATACCATCTACTTGTATTTCCACCCTCTTTGCCTCTGACCTGCACCCACCATAGACATGTGGTGCCCATGACGGGATGCGGCTCTCAGAATAAAAAAGGATCCCCACCCGGATGTGATGGGTACAGGATTAGGCTAAGACCCAGGAAGGATGGTCTCTAACCTCTATACACCGAGGCTGAGGCTCTAGTCAGTTGATTGTGGGAAGACTGGGAATGGTGAAAGCAGACCCAATCCCTGTTCTCTTCCCTTGTTCTAGGCCTGGACCAAAAGGCACAGCCTCTTTCAGTTTCATAGTTTCATGAATTTGACACATTATCATTTTATTTATTTATTTGATATGTTTATAAACCCCTCTCATTAACTGAGAAAAAGGCTTCTGGAGTGGTTTACAATGCTCATTAATGAAATGGTCTCTGCCCTCAGGTTTTACAAGCTAAAAGTCATGGCACAAAAGGAAAAAGGACTTGGAGGGGGATGAAAAATAGACAACTCTGGCACTAAGGCTTAGTTACAGAGTCTTTCTGTCAGCGAGTGGGGAAGCAAGCTCCCTGGAGCTTTGGGTCCCCTTGCAGATGGCAGACTCTGTGTGCTCCTCTTCAAGTTCTCCATGTGATTTATTGTCCCACAAGGGGCAATATTTGCACATTGTTTGTTGATCAGGTGCTGATGCAGTACATTTCCCCACAGATGAAAATCAAACAAACATCAATGGCCACATGCCAATTACTGTTGCCAGACTTACAAGTCAAGCTGGGTGCTTTTATTGCTTGTTTCCTCCAATGATGGAGCAGATAGCCTCCGGCAATTGCCCCTTGAGCCAAGAGTCCCTCCAGGCCTAGCTAATCCACCCAGTTGCTGCCCCCAAATCCAGCTCAGGCACCTCTCCATGCACTCACCAAACCTGTGAAAGAAGGTCCTGTCTGTGCATTAAGAAACTGCTCCAAGCCCTTCCTGGTGCAAATTATTAGCAATGAGAAGCATGTACAGTACTGTATAATCGGGGCATCTGAACATAGGTCCTAGAATGGCAACATTCGGCTAGATTCTGTTATTGACTTTGGGCACCATGGCTTCCTTTCCAAGCAGGGAGAGCAACCCCTTCTGAGTTCAGCCCTGGGCAGGAGCTTTGAATGGGATTCTGCAGGGCACACAATGCAGGGTCAACAGCAGCTGAAGGTCTGCCTTTGAAGCCTCCTGTTCTTCAGGCGCTCAAATGAAGTCTGATGACCGATAAGAGAGCTGATGGAGTGATCCCGCCGTCATATTTCTGAACTGCAAAGGTAAAAATTTAAAGGGTAAAGGAAGCATACTTTAGTGCTCTTTAATGGCAGCTAAAAGACTCTGACAACAAAGGGACTCCAAGGAAGTCGGCTAAATCTTTTCCATAATTATCACTTTTAATGTGGTGGTGTTGTTGTTGTTGTTGTTGTTGTTGTTGTTGTTTTGCTGTCTTTATCCTGGCTCTTTAGTCCTTGCTGTTTTGCTTTCATTGTTGTTTAATTGTTTTATTGCCATTTTTATGGGACTTGCCACTTTGGCCAGATATGGAGAAGAAAAACCAAGTAAATTTACTTATTTTCCATATTTTATATCCCACCTTTTTCTCCCAGGAGCTCAAATTGGTGTTTATAGCCCCCCCCCCCGCACTGAATCTTCACAACCACCCTGTGAGGTAGGTTAGGCTGAAAGGCAGCGACTGACTCCAAGGTCACCCAGGGAGCTTCCTGGCTGAGTAAGGATTTCAACCTTGGTGTTCCAGGTCCTGTCTGACACTCTAACCACTTAGCCACATTTGTTAGTCTTCTGTTGGAGGGTTGGGCTTCCCTACTGGATAATGGCCTGGTGTAAGATGTGTCTCAATAATAGTATTTCCCACCATATAAATATATGGTAATCATATTAAGAAATGCATGTTTGAATTAAAGGTGGCCTTGCAAAGGCAGGGACTATTGAACCAAAGAAGCCAATGTCACATAGGCCTGGTGGGGGGGGGGGAGAGAGTCTGCTTTGGCTACAAAATGTTGAATGCTTGGCTGCTTGAGCTTCTTGGGAAGCAACACCACAGAATGGAGCAAAGATAAATGCATTTTAAACAAAAAACAAAACAAAAACCTCTAGATATATTAGGCATCCATTCGTAAAACGCTTGATGCAAATGGAATGAGCGGTTCCTCCTGGTACCAAATTTTCATTAGCTTGAGATCAGACAGATGCAATCAAAGTTTTCTTATAATTCATCCTCTGGGAAAGCGGGCATTGTTCCAACTGCTGACGAAGCCAATTTTATCTTTTCCAAAAGTAGCACATTGGAGGGTAACTACTTACGGTCAGGACCTATGAGCAATGATATACTGAACTCTGCTGCTAGGTTTGTTTATGGCCTTGGCTGCATTACTTCTGCAGTTGCTCCCTGATTCTATTCAAAGGGGTTTCTGTGAAAGGGACAGAGCTGAAATAGTATTCTAACACTTGACATATTTTATCAGAGAGAGTGAGAGAAAATTGTGCAGTTGGAAGCGATCCTGAGGGTCATCTAGCCCAACCCCCTGAAATTGAAATTGAACTACTTTATTGTCACTTGTAAAACTTGTGTACAGTGAGATTACACGAGCACCCCCAACTCAGCTCTCTTAGTCTTAATTCCCCTCGTTTGCTGACGCACACCCACCAAACCCAAAAGTCAGTTGCCCTGTTGTTATCTTTTTATTCAGCAGCCTAACAGTCCACGGATAGAAGCTGTTTTTTACCCTGTTGGTGAGATTAATCATGCTTCTATATCATAGAATCATAGAATCATAGAGTTGGAAGAGACCACAAGGGCCATCAAGTCCAACCCCCTGCCAAGCAGGAAACACCATCAGAGCACTCCTGACATATGGTTGTCAAGCCTCTGCTTAAAGACCTCCAAAGTAGGAGACTCCACCACACTCCTTGGCAGCAAATTCCACTGGCGAACAGCTCTTACTGTCCAGAAGTTCTTCCTAATGTTTAGGTGGAATCTTCTTTCTTGTAGTTTGGATCCATTGCTCCATGTCCGCTTCTCTGGAGCAGCAGAAAACAACCTTTCTCCCTCCTCTATAAGACATCATTTTATATATTTGAACATGGCTATCATATCACCCCTTACCCTTCTCTTCTCCAGGATAAACATGCCCAGCTCCCTTAGCCGTTCCTCATAAGGCATCGTTTCCAGCCCGTTGACCATTTTGGTTGCCCTCCTCTGGACACGTTCCAGTTTGTCAGTGTCCTTCTTGAACTGTGGTGCCCAGAACTGGACACAGTACTCCAGGTGAGGTCTGACCAGAGCAGAATACAGTGGCACTATTACTTCCCTTGATCTAGATGCTATACTCCTATTGATGCAGCCCAGAATTGCATTGGCTTTTTTAGCTGCCGCGTCACACTGTTGGCTCATGTCAAGTTTGTGGTCAACCAAGACTCCTAGATCCTTTTCACATGTACTGCTCTCAAGCCAGGTGTCCCCCATCTTGTATTTGTGCCTCTCATTTTTTTTGCCCAAGTGCAATACTTTACATTTCTCCCTGTTAAAATTCATCTTGTTTGTTTTGGCCCAGTTCTCTAATCTGTCAAGGTCGTTTTGAAGTGTGATCCTGTCCTCTGGGGTGTTAGCCACCCCTCCCATCCTTTTTTACATCCTTTTTTAATCTTAACTCAGTTAAAAGTTCTTTAGATAGCCACCCTGGCTTCTTTAGGCACCTTCCATGTTTCCGTCTCATTGGTATTGCCTGACGTTGTGCTTTTACTATCTCCCTCTTAACAAGCTCCCAGCCATCATGAACTCCCTTTCCTTTTAGTATTACTGTCCATGGGATCTCACCCAGCACTTCCCTAAGTTTTATGAAGTCGGCCTCTGCCCCCCCCCCATGGCAGAATAAAACGCTCTTTCTCTGGATTAACCCCTTGGTGTCGTTTGGCTCCTTTTGTCTCTGCTTGGGTGCAACAATTACTCCTACCCATGGATTAAAAAGGCTACATAACCATCCCGTTTGAGTTTATGCAGCGACAGGCGGGTTGCTAACTTGTTTGAGTCCTATCAATAATTATACCTTCCTGGTTGATAATCCCTTTCAGTCCCTCTTAAAGAAAACACACATGAATCTGAATCATATTAACATAAACTACTTTACTATCAGATTCATTCAGGTTGTCAACCTGAAGGCAGACTTAGGTTACATAACTGATAAACTATATACTAGATGAATCATGAGAAGACTACATCTGAGCAGTTACCAGTGAACACTCCTTGCAGCAACCGACCAACAGACAAACTGCCTGCCACATAGAGGCCGTTAGTCCTCTCAGAATGTTGGCCTTGACTGACAGCATTATATCCCACAATCAGCACCACGCTCTAACCAACTAGAACAATCCAGAAGGGCTGTAAGAAGATCCTATGTAATGGCACATGACCTCCATATTACCATGGTGATGTACAATTGGTGGGTTTGGGTTCTTAGATTCAGTTCTCATGCCCAAGTTTTGGCAAAGGCCATCGCTCCGTGGTTGAGCATCTGTTCTGCATGCAGGAGGTGCCAGCCTTGCCCAATCCCTGGCATCTCCAGGTCAAGGCTGAGAGGAGAGTTCCCTGCCTGAAACTCTGGAGAGCCGCATGCAGTCAATATTGCAGACAACGCTGAGTTAGACGGACTCGTGGTCTGATTCGTAGAAGGAAATTTTCTGTGTTTCATTTCCAATCACCAAAACAAGCTATTTGCTAGACTAACAGCCTGATCCTATGCTTAATTACTTGAAAGTAATTTATGTATTATTTGATTATTGCATTTATATCCCACCTTTTCCTCCAAGCTCAAGGTGGCGTCCATGGTTCTCACCCACCACATTTTATCCTCACAACCACCCTGTGAGGTTTAGCCGGAGGGGCAGTGACTGGCCCAAGGTCACCCAGTGCGATTCAGAGGTTCCCTTCCCTCCTGTGCTTACTTATTCTCTCATTATTTCCCCCCCCCCCCATCCTCTGACTTTTATTCCCTTTGCTATCTCCATTTGAATTTGGAGTCTGACATCCTCCCATGGTGACCCCCCCCCAGTTCTTGCATTCCCTGTTCCAAACACACTAAGTCGTTTTGCTCTCCCAACATACCAAATATTCCATTTGATTCCTCATTTTAAATTTTTTATCTAGACATTCGTCAGACTTGTTTCCACCAAAATTATTGAGCTGAGAATATTAGTTCTGAAATTTGTAACCTAAGCAGATTTCCTACTGAAGACCCTTGTTCATCAGTTCTATATTTAAAAATCTCATCTAGGCATTCCCTAAGTTTTACTTTTTCTTAATTCTGTCAGCTCATACTGCTTCTAGCTATGAGTCTAAGGTTTAGCATTTTGGGTTGTTTTTACTCTTGTTTTTAAATGCTTTGTTTCTGTAAGTCACTTTGAGGTTACCTTTCTGTAAAAGTGACTAATAATAAATATGAATAATAACAAAAACTTTCAAGTAATGGGATGGGAGTGGCTTTTTTTCTGAGCACTGCCCTGGACTCTTCCCTGTAAAACACACAGAATCAAGTATTTCCCTTTCAACAGGAAAACATGCACTTTGACACAACTGGGGTTTTTATTTCTGCCCACTTTCTCAAAGCTGAGAACTTAGTAGGGATTGGCTTCTCTTCTTATCCTCCATCTTTACAGGTGGCATCTTTTGTATGCTACGTGTGTAACTGAGTCATCAGAAAGCACAAGTAGAAGCAGGAGCAATGTCACCTTGCCTTGGACGGCAGCCATATAGCCAGAGGGCTTAAAAGTACAGTGTCTAAGAAAGAGAGCTGGTGACTCAGGAAAGTTATCTCCCTCTCCCTATAAGATGCTGGAGATCTGCAGCCAAAGATCTGGCTATTTCAAAATGATATGTGAATTTTGGCCTTCCTCAGGGGAACCTTGGAAGATGACTTAGGCTGTCAGAAGAATGGTCCATCTTGCTCAGAATTGGGAGGGGGCAACATCTGGCCAGGGAGCCCAGCGGGACCCAAATTAGCACAATGTTGTCCTCCCTCCCACCTGCCTTATGCCTGAGGCGATATATGAAGTCAGGCTATGGAGCAAGTAAAGCTGCTCCTCCTTGAGGAAAGAAGGGTTTGCAGAGTACCTGAAACCACATTGGCAAAGGACGTGAGGTTTGCAAATACCACCCAATGGCTGATCAGTGTAGTTAGGCTCTCAGCAGAATGTGCCTACTTCTACAGTTCAACAGTTTAGGACTGTTTCATAATTTATGACAATTTAGAATTTAAATGTATTTTCATGTAATATTTGATACTTCCAGCTGATGAAGGTGAATACATCGAAACAGGGCCCTGTCCTGATTTCCAATCCATAACTTGACTTCTGCTCTATGATTGAAACTGAGTCTCCATCTGCAAGCTGATAAATTATAAGGATCAACATTATTGTCGAGTGAAAAAGAGAAAATCTTTGTAACGAATTATTGTGTTATACATATCTCTTTGAGTTTGAAATCTCTGTTGGAGTTTGTAATCTCTATTATAATACATACTTTTGAATGGATTAGTTTTTGTTACTATTGACTATTGAATTGTGAGTAGGGACCACTCCCACTATTGAAATTTACATTGGCCTGAGTTCTTGGTGTGCTTTTTTTCTCAGCAGAATATTGAGTTCTACAGTTCTACAGTTCAGTAGGCTGCTTTACTGAGGAGGAGGTCTGGGCATGCTCAGAATGCAAGAATAATTCTAATTGCCTTGCAAAACTGCCAGGGCTTCAGAGTCAAAAGCCCACACAATTTGGGAGTGGGTTGGCTGGATTACCTATAAGGATGCAAATGGATATATATAGATTTAAGCAAGTGTCTGGGGCTGCCCTAGCAGTTGCTATATGAATATGGTTTTCTGCCTGGAGATGTTTGGGTTTGGGAATAGTTTGGGATTGGGATTGGCAGAAGTGGATGTAGCAGTTCAAGTGGAAGGTCAGGGGGTATGCAGGTAACAGGAAATCGTCTAGTTTTCTTTTTTATTTTGGGGAAAACTTTTAACTCCTCTCCCATTTAAGCTCCATGCCCAGGTGCCCAGCCTCCCATTGGCAGCAACTGTATTGTACCCATGCCAGTTTCCCACATTTTTGTGGGGATGTTGTGACACTGAACGTGTTTTTTTAAGGGAAGGAGAAGGACCGTAGCTCCAGGTAGGCAAAGCCTTCGCTGGCTGCTGGAGGAAGCAGCCAAATAATGGCTGATTTAAAAAACCCCCAACAGTTACTTAGTTGTATCTCCAACCCAGAAGTTGGAGGTACTGAAGTCTGCATGGCAGCGTTTTCCAAACTGCATCGCAGGAACCTTTGGAGCAGCTCATGGACCAGCGATGGTGGAGAGCTTGTTGGCCACCACTGCAGATCTTCTCTGGCAAGGATAGGGGTGGGTTATCTTCTTCTTTTTATAGTATTCTTCACTGGTTTACACACTTTTATAGATTTTAATTAACCATTTCAAACATTAAAATAAAAGGTTCTTTTGAACCTTCGGACCTTCTTTCCTCCCTGTATTTTAAGCTGTATTTTAATTAACTGTTTGTTTGTTTGTTTGTTTGTTTGTTTGTTTGTTGTTTTCTTCCTATTACAATTACTTTAATTCATATTTGGTGTTAGCCGCCCTGAGCCTGGCCCGAATATAAATAAAAAATTCTTCTTCTTCTTCTTCTTCTTCTTCTTCTTCTTCTTCTTCTTCTTCTTCTTCTTCTTCTTCTTCTTCATGGGTTCCATATTTAAGATTAATTTTTTTGCATCTTTTACCATTATCCATCTGTTATATATCCTGTTACCATACTTAGTTCCACATTACAAGTGTCATTACATCGCTGTCAATGATTTTAACTGTTTACAGTGGTCTTTTAAATAAATTAAGAATTTACTCCAGTCTTTTAAAAAATACTTGATCTTCCTGGTTTCAGATCTTCCCGGTCTGTTTCACCATCTCCGCATACTCCATGAGTTTCGTCTGCCATTCTTCTTTTGTTGCTACTTCTTCCTTCCATCTCTGGGCTGGTAGCATTCTTGCTGCTGTCATTGCATACATAAAAAGTATTTTATCCTCTCTTGGTATCTCTTTTTATACCTAACAAAAAGGTTTCTGGTTTTTTAACAAAATTATTTTTAAACATTTTCTTTAATTTATTATATATCATTTTCCAGAAAGCCTTTACCAGTGTACATGTCCACCACATATGGTAAAAAGTACCCTCCTTCACGTTGCATTTACAACACAGATTTGAACTCGTTTTGTACATTTTTGCAATTTTACTCTGTGTTAGATACCAACAATACATCATTTTCATATGGTTTTCTTTTAATGAACAGCATGCAGTAAATTTTATTTCATTTCCATAACTTTTCCCAAGATGAAAGTTGGATATTATACCCAAATTCTCTAGCCCAGTGTATCATCACTGCCTTGACTTCTTCATCTTTTGTATACCATTCCAAAAGTAGTTTGTACATTTTTGACAGCACTTTCACATTATTCACAGATCTATTTCAAATCTCGATCTCACTGTATGAAAGCTGTTTTTTGTCTACCTTAAAAAAAATGTTTAGTGATACTGTAACCAATCCATTAATAATTCTCTTATATCTTCAATTTTTCTCCATTTTAGTTGGTCTTCTGCCTCTATTAACAAATCTTTATAGGTGGCCCAATCCCCTCTCATATTTAATTTTTTAACTGAAATTGCTTCAGTGCCATCCATGCTAGTAAGTTTTTGTATCTATCCCACACCTCATAGATTGATTTTCTTCAGGAATCCTTTATGTGCTTTTGTTTTATCATACCATAAATATGCGTGCCACCCAAACCTGTTATCATGACCTTCCAAATCTAATAGATCTGTATTTTTTAACAAAATCCATTCCTACAATATAACTTCAAATCTGGCAAGAAGCAGCCCCCTCTCTCTTTAGAATCAATTAGTAACTTATATTTTATTCTTGGTTTCTTCCCCTGCCAGATCAAGTTGGATATTTTTTCCTGCCATTCTCTGGTGTGTCCCATCCCACTTATCAGGGGTATAGATTGAAATAAAAATAGCATCCTTGGTAGCACATTCATTTTTAGAGCAGATATTCTTCCGCAAAATGACAGTTTCATCCTTGCCCGCACTTCCAGATCTCTCTTAACTTCTTTCAGGTATGTAATCATCCTTAAATATATTTCTGTTTTCAGCAGTTAACCATGCCCCTAAAGATTTAATCTTTCTTTCTACATGCATTTCTGTGGTCTGTGGGAACAGCTGTGGCTTTTCTTCCAGGGACCACGGCCAGCCCTCCTCGGCTAAACGCGGCAGGCCGGTGAGCCCCCTGGCCTGGCTTGAGGACCAAGGCGGGCCATCCGGACACGGACTGGCAGCGTCTCTCCAGAACTTCGGGCAGGAAACTCTGCCCCGGCGCCCGCCCGCCCGCCCAGAAGCGCAAGCCGCGGGAAGCCCCCGCGCCCCCCAATGCCCACTTCCCCCTTGGCGGCTTACTCTCGAGTCGACGCGGCTGGAGCGGGAAGGGGCGGGGCGTCTCTCCAGCCCCTCCTCGGCCGGGGGCGGCGCTGCAGCACCTGCCCGGCCGGCGCGGAGGCTGAGCGGCGCCTGGCGGGGAAGGAGGCGCTGCAGCCGCGCTAGCTAAGCGGAGCCTGGACCGGCCATGCCGCCCGCCGAGGGGCTCCGGCCGAGCGCGCGATGAGGGGCCCGGCGGCCATGGGCCAGGGCGGCGGGCGGCGGCGGCGGCGAGGGCGGCGCGGCTCCCCCGCGCGCTGCGCTCCGGGCCGGCGGGCTGGGCTGAGCCGCCCTCGGTAGCGCCGGGCCGGGGAGATGCCTGGGGCCGGGCGAAGGAGCGCCGCCGCCGCCCCGCCGAGGATGATGCCGCCGCCCTTGGCCCCGGGGGGTCCGCGCTCGCTGAGCCTCTCCCGCCTGCGCGAGTACCGCACCCGCTCGCGGATCATGCTGGCCCTCGGCGTCGCCCAGATGGTCCTCGGCTGCCTCATCGTGGCCGTCAGCTTCGCCGCCCTGGCGCTCACCACCTCGGCCCGCGTCCGGCACTCCTGCCCCTTCTGGGCCGGCTTCTCGGTAAGGCGCTCTCGGCCCGCCGCCCGGCAGGCCTTGCTCCGCGCGGGCGGGAGGCGGGAGCCGGGAGCCGGCCGGGCGCGCACCTGAGGCGGGCCCGGGAAGTTCCTGCGGCGCGCCTCCCCCCGAGGAGAGCCTCCAGGCTCCGGAGCAGTCTACCTCTGGCAAGGGACGCGGGGAGGGAGGGAGGGAGGGAGGGAGGCGGGTCCTTGCTTTGACCTAGGGAGGCTGCTCCGTCTCCCAGCCGCGCTGTGCCAGAGGAGGCACATGTGGGGAGCTCCCGCGTTCAGGCGAACATCAGGAACATCATTGGCCACGTCCCTGTTCTGGGCTCCTTGGTGGCATCTAGTTGATCCCTGTGGGAAGCAGGTTGTTTCACGAGGTTGATCTTTAGCGTTCCTTAGGTGACACTGCTCAGGGCAGTTTTCTCATCCCTTTTAAACACACACGCACCACACATATCCTTCAGATCTGGCTCTCCTAATGATTTTGTCGAATTTCCAAATGGATTGGGATTTTGTGGTGTTTATTTTTTAATTTTAGATTGCACTTTTTTGTTAAAAACACTCCCCTCACATGGCCTCTGAGATCTTCCTACCCTACCCCCTGTGAGGGTAGGGTGTGCCTTCTTGTTGAGAAACGCGCACTCAGGGGATGCCAGCTAGAGACCTCTGGGTTCCCCTAGGTGCTTCTGCTGCCGCCGCCTTCTGAAGAAGGGTTCAGTGTAACTGGATTCAAAATGTATTCTCTGAACTTGGTTTTGCACCCACTTCGTACTGCATCCTGGGCAAGGGCACTGGGATAATTCAGTAGCAGCGATATTACACCTCTCCTCAGAAGTTCATTTAATTTGACAAAGACCTTGCGTTTACAGAATTCATAGCATAAAAAAAATAGACGTTAACCTTGCTGAAATGAATCATTGTTTTATTTTTCATGCATTGGACTGAGGTGTTACCTTCTCTTTGTTCTGTTTTCTTGGAGTATCATTTATTTAAGAACTAGGAAGAGTCAAGCAGGTAAGAGTCAGCAGGGTAAAATCCTTGCCAGCCTGCAGATAAAAAGATTGTGAGCTCCCACTTGAAGGTCCTGTCCTGAGAGAAGGAGGTGCCCACCTGTGCATCCCAGTTCAGCTGAAAGGGCTTTCGAAGCACCTTTAATAGATGGGCTTAAGTCCAAAGGACTTAATTTAACTAAATGGGGCTGTTACACTGGAGGAGGAGCTCCAGATTTGACCAGGGGATTGTATTTTGTGAGTGGTCACTGTGCTTATTTTACATACAGAGCAGTTTTACATGAATTGCTTGTATTTTTGCATTTCATTGCTGTCTAACTCCCATCTTTTACAATTCTTCTATACCCCTGTATTATTTATTTATTTATTTATTTATTTATTTATTTATTTATTTATTATTGCATTAACATCCCACCTTCTTTTGCCCAAGGAGCTCAAGGTAGCATACATGGGTCTCTTCCTCCTCCTCATTTAATCCCCACAACCACCTTGTGAGGTAAGTCAGGCTGAGAGGCGGGTCTGGCTCAGTGTCACCCTGTGAGCTTCATGACCAAGTAGTAATTTGAACCCTGGCCTCCCATATCCTAGTCTGCCACTCTAACCACTACACCACACTGGCTGGCTGCCTGTCCACGTAAAGCTTATGCCATCGTAACTGTTAGCCTGCAATCCAAATGGCAGGTACCTGAGTGTGAGCCCCATTGACTCAAACAGGACTTACTTCTAAGTAGACATGGTTAGGACTGTTAATTTTTTTAAATTTATTTTTTTTAATGCAAATTTGTGGCAGGAAGAAATTTGTTGCAGAAAGGTACCACAAGGTTCTTTGTCATTTTTGCTGCAAAGCAGGTCAAACAGTTACACCACTAGAGAGAATTCCTCATTTATCCACCTTCCCTTTTTCAGATTGCTCATGTTAGGATCCTGGAGATTTTGTTTTCTTTTAAACAAAAAGTTTGAATTACCAATTTCAAGTAGGAAGTGTCCATAGGACGGGATTCCTACAGTACTGGCAAAAGGAGGGAATGTGTTGCTTCACTTCTGTGGATAGACTGAAGTAGTTTGAAGAGGTTTGCAGAATAAACTGCCCAGAGTGAGTGGATTGTCCTCTGAGCCTAAGCATGACTTGAGTTGCAATTTCTACTGCTGAGGATCATATTTTTTATTAATCTGTTAAGAAATTGCCCAAGAGAAGCAGATATTCACTACTGCTTTGCTTTCATGCTCTTTTCAGCAAACAGAAGGCAACTTTGAAAAAATGAAGCTAGATCACTCAGTATTTGTAGGATTCCTTAAAAGGACCATCTCTTAGCTTGCTTGGTGTTAATCTAGTCTGTTATTAAAAGTTTCCTAATGGCAAAGCCCTAAGTGTGTGCGTCATTTCATTATCTAAATATAGCAAATATTAGAGAGGACTTGTACTGTTTTATTTAATTTTTCATCCAGTGAAGATGAGGAGAGGGTACCGCTAGGGAAATCAAAATGTTTGAGATATGATGGAGTTAATGTTGGAAGGAAAAATGACTTTATTTGCAAATCAAGCTTTGCTTTTATTCTGATCCCCCACCTGCTATGGATTCCATTTCTGTCTCTTGCTTTTTTCCTTGTCCCCATGCACCTTTCTGTGTTCATTGCAGAGTAATGGACTGAGTAATCAAGTTCCATTCTGGAGCCTTCAGTGCTGCAAAAACAGGGGCATGCAGCTGAAGGCAGGCTGAGGGCCCAGAAGTTTAACTCAGAACTTTGACCCATCAGCACCCACTTAAACTGGCATAATTGAGTTGGAAACTGGTTTACACCTTGACCTTTGGGAGGCTGCCATCCTGTGAGGGTTGGGGCAGCAGTGTAACAAAGAGACTGAACTCTTGACTCAGAAAGTCCCCAATTTCAGCCAGAGCAACCCCTCCCAATCTGCAATATGAGGGTTGGGGAAAATAATACTAAGCAATCTTACATGGTTTAGAGCTAGGTAGTGTCCCAATGAACCACAGTTAACATTAACTATAGTTTAAAGGGTCTTGGTGGACCACAAGCTGAACGTGAGTCAACAGTGTGATGCAGCAGCCAAAAAAGCTAATGCTATTCTAGGCTGCATCAAGAGAAGTCTAGTGTCCAGATCAAGGGAAGTCACAGTCCCACTCTCTTCTGCCTTGGTCAGACCACACCTGGAATACTGTGTCCATTTCTCGGCTCCACAATTTAAGAAGGATGTTGACAAGCTGAAACTTGTGCCGAGGAGGGAGACCAAGATGATCACGGGTCTGGAAACTAAGCCTTATGAGGACAGCTTGAAGGAGCTGGGTATGTTGAGCCTGGAAAAGGGGAGACTGTGAGGAGATACAATACCCATCTTCAAATATCTGAAGGGCTGTCACATGGAGGAGGGAACAAGCTTGTTTTCTGCTGCTCTGGAGGGGAGAACTCGAACCAATGGCTTCAAGTTACAAGAAGGGACATTCCGAATAAACACCAGGAATAACTTTCTGACAGTAAGAGTTGTTTGACAGTGGAACAGGAACACCTGGAAAGGTGGTGGACTCTCCTTCCTTGGAGGTTTTTAAGCAGAGCTTGGATGACCATCTGCAATTAATGCTTTAGTTGAGATTCCTGCATTCTAGGGGGTTGGCCTAGATGACCCTTGGGGTCCCTTCTATGCTCTTCCTAGGCTTGCTGCCCACGCAAATAGGGACTAGAGGGTTGTGCCAAAGGTTTTGTGGAATTGATGAATCTTGTAAGAGGCATGCTTTTCAACTCAGCTTGATCTGCAGAAAATCGCAGGGGCCACCAAGTTACAATCATTAGGATTAATATTATTATTGCATTTGTATCCCACCTTTTTCTCAAAGGTGGCACAGGTGGTTCTCCCGCCTCAACAACCTCGCACAGTAGGTTAGGCTGAGATGCAATGACTGGCCCAGGGTGAGCTTCATGGCCAAGAGAGGATTTGAGCCTAGGTCTCTCCCAGGTCCTAGTCCAACACTCTAAGCCACTGTGCCAAACTGGCTTCTGAGAACAGAGGGCAGGAGCAGATTGTATCTCTAAAAGTAGGTTGAAAGGGTGGAGGGAAGTGATTATTCCACTTAAAATAGACAAGTCTGCTCTGTCTGTATGTTCTGATAAAACATTTAAGGTTACTTTCATTCTTATATGTGTTTGTGAACTTGCCATAAGTTGATTATCTCAGAAGTACTTCAGCTCTAGCAAGGTCTGCCTTTCACTTAGCAACTCGGTTATTGCACAGCTGATTTTGCTTAATCTGATAGCTCTCATCATAAGCAACCTTTTAGGCAACTCATGCAAGGGATGGGGGTGGCCAGAGGCAAAGGTGAATGAGCAACGCAGCACTGCTATTTTCCTTGAAGCTTGAATTTGTTTTATTCTCACCGAAAAAATGGAAACTAGACATTCCGTTGTGTCAACCAAAACCTATGTGAAATATACTTGGAGTCCTGTAGTGATTTCTTGCTCTTTATTGTAACTTGTAAAACAGTGATTGAATTGCCCCCCCAAACCTCAGGCTTTTATATACAATATTTACACAATGAGTCCTGTCTGATTGGCTGATTCTGCTTCCCTCCTGGAGCCTGATTGGTCTTTTCCTGCAAGCCAATCAGTTGTTCCATTCTAGGATCCTACTTGCCTATTGTTCTAGGATCCAAGGTTAGTACATAACACTATGTTTGGTGATTAGCTTATATCCTGAGTTTCTAATCCTGGGTGCATTGCAGCCATGCAGAACTCAGAAGTTTCCCAACATGTCTCTCCACCCAGGCTAGCAACAGGCATGGGTAAGTTATATTTTAATACTAGGCACTACTGCTCTTGTTTGTGTTGCTCACCAAATTCTTGCCCAACCTCTTCTTCCTCTACAGCTCCCCCCCCCCCCCGCATCCTCTCACAGCTTCTTCAAGCCTTCAATAGGAGTATAGCATCTAGATCAAGGGAAGTAATAGTGCCACTGTATTCTGCTCTGGTCAGACCTCACCTGGAGTACTGTGTCCAGTTCTGGGCACCACAGTTCAAGAAGGACACTGACAAACTGGAACGTGTCCAGAGGAGGGCAACCAAAATGGTCAAAGGCCTGGAAACGATGCCTTATGAGGAACGGCTAAGGGAGCTGGGCATGTTTAGCCTGGAGAAGAGGAGGTTAAGGGGTGATATGATAGCCATGTTCAAATATATAAAAGGATGTCACATAGAGGAGGGAGAAAGGTTGTTTTCTGCTGCTCCAGAGAAGCGGACACGGAGCAATGGATCCAAACTACAAGAAAGAAGATTCCACCTAAACATTAGGAAGAACTTCCTGACAGTAAGGGCTGTTTGACAGTGGAATTTGCTGCCAAGGAGTGTGGTGGAGTCTCCTACTTTGGAGGTCTTTAAGCAGAGGCTTGACAACCATATGTCAGGAGTACTCTGATGGTGTTTCCTGCTTGGCAGGGGGTTGGACTCGATGGCCCTTGTGGTCTCTTCCAACTCTATGATTCTAGGATTCTAAGCCCCCAGAGCAGGGTCAATGATGGAGTTGGCCTGAGCATGAGGGAAAGTCCTGAGGGGTGAATAGGGAGGCCTCAAGCTCTCTGCTTGGCCCCTGAGTGTGGGGTCCCCCACGCCTTCCCTCCATAATGCAAATGAAGACCAACACTTAGAGTAGAAATTCATCACCCACAAAGATAAAGCTGAGGTGCACAAATGGAAGCTCTAAAAATAAGCATTGGGCGTCTTCCTTCCAAATGACTTATCTCCAGTAAGGCTTCAGCAGCGCTTTCTCTATGAAGAAAACTGGGTCCAGTTCAGGCCTTGAGAGTTGCGCTCTGTTTGGAGGGGTCCTGATGTTTAGGTAGTTTCTGGAAGTCAACTGGATTTGTTCCTGGAGGCAGATTTGCCGCCTCTTCTCTCCCTGCATGTCTCCCACAGACTGAGCCTGGGAGGAGAGCAGGGGCTTGTGCAGGTTGATTTAAAGACTGGCTCTGGTGCGATGTGGGTGGTGCTCTGGTCAAGGAATGGCTGGCTGTAAAGAGACTTTGCACCTACTTTCCCAGTCAGCTTGTAAATTACACACATTGTCAAGTCCTCCTGATTTTTATGGGCAGCTGTGGTGGAAATAAGAGAATTATGTCCATGTTGTGCTTTGGGTGGCTGTTCTACCAAGAATTTTTGTTGCTCTTTTGTCCAGTGGGTAAACTGGGCTGTGGAATCGGAGCACTTTCCATTTGACTTAATTTTAACCATCTGGTCCCTCTCCTGACCTCTTCTCTGTGACCAGGCTCATGAGATACGGTATGTAAAATCACTTTAAGCAGAAAGGCAAACAGTTGCCCTGAAGCTGGCGCTCTCAGTTATTTCCTGACCTGGTAATAATCAGGGCTATGTGCATAGGCCATGGCAACACGGAATGAGGAAAAATACATCTTTATGTGAATCTCAGCTTTTGTTTAACAAAAAGAAGGGTGTGCTTTTAGCCATCATGGATGCAGATATGTACTTGAAGGGCTCCTGGGATTTCAATGTGCGGACAGAAATGAACAGGGTCTCCGGTAGGTTGGTCCAGGAGTTCAATGACCTGTCTCTCCTCCTGACTATCAGAACCAGAATAAATGGTGCTGGCAGTAAACCAGCGCAGACTGAAGTATGCAGAATGTTAATCTTTGCATAAACCAAGTAGGAGAGTCTCGCTTGTCTAGCTGCTTGTGCAGAGGGTATTTAACTCTGATAAGTAACTTCCCAACTACATGTGGTCACCTCAGAGTGCCTCCTAAAAATAATGTCATTTCCTTTTCCTGGTACATCAGTCTTTTGCAGGCCCTGCCCACTGGTGAGGCAGGGGGAGGTGCCCACCTCTGAGTGGTGGAAACCCAAGGGGGGCACTGGCCTTGCCTCTGCTGCCCACCCAGCCGTCTCCACCAGCAGCAGAGAAGTGCCGTTGGCAGCAGTTTTCAGCAGTTGCCAGGAACTTGTGAGATCTCATAGAACACATGAAATCTTGTAAGACTTTGGCAAGATCTCACCAGAAACTACTTGTGCTTCACTAGGATTGTCCAAGCAACAAACTAGTTTAAAATACTTGTGAAATACATCGTAACATACCGGTATTTAAAACTGGCAGTTAAAATATAATTTGCCCTGGCAGCAGTCCAGTGGCTAGCCTCATCTGCACCTCAGTTTCCAAAGGCCTGTCTGAACAGGAATGTCTTAGGCTGGTGGCAGAAAGATAGCAGAGAGGGAGAGAGCCAGTCTCAGCTCTCTTGGGAGGGAATCTCACAATATGGGGGCAGCCACAGAAAAGGCTGTTTCTCATATCACTGCCAACTGTGCCTCTGTTATGGTGGTGACAGAGTGGAGGTGTTCACCTGAGGATCTTATCACCTGGCCAGGTTCGTATGGGGAGATACAATCTTTCAGGTAGACTGGCTGATCGCTGCTTGATCCTACAGGTGTTCACTCACAAGTAAATGCCATAGAGCTCTCGTTACTATTTATTAATGTATATACCACACAATCACCGGTGGCTTTTATGCTTTTGTGCCTGTTATGAAAAACACACATAATTAAAGTGTACCGTAAAACTGTTTAATCAAAATATTGAAATAAACACCTAGAATTAAAATGTACAATCAAACAAGCCTATTAAAACAGCACAACAATAATAAGGAGTTAAAGCAGCAAATGAAAAATGGGATGTTTAAGTCAGGAAACAGGTGTGTCTTCAAGAGCTGGTGGAATGCCAATATTGATGGGGGCCTCTCATATTTCAGCAGGAGAAGCATTCCACAGCACTGGTGCCACCAGTGAAAAAGCCCACCTAGGTGTTAAAACAAGCCGATGATAATTGTGTTCAGTAGACCTCCCATCCAGGTTAGCATCTATTGCATTGCAGTCTTAATCCCTGAGATGTTTGCCAATTAGGTTTTATATCTGTTTTCTTTATATACATCAGGCTGTTGGCAGGAGACAAATACTGGAGGCTACATCTTTCTAGCTACCACCAGATGGACCAGTCTAAATTTGGAACTTTGTTAGCATGTGTTGAATTTTGAAATTTTTGAAAGCGTCAGTACTGTTTTGTTCTCCCTGTTTCAGGGGCAGCTTGTAGTTCGATCAGTTTGGGAAAGAGGGTGCTGGAGCCTTAAGTTTCCAGACGGTGCTTATCCATTAGACAGCATCAGTCCCCCAGAACCCAACAACCCTTGTGGCTCTCCGGAGCTGTCTCTTACTAGTCACATGCCAAATTCAGTCTCTCTCTCCCCCCCCCCCCCGCTGCCCATTCTTACTGTTTCCCTTAGGTCTTACCCAGGTAGATGCATACATGTTTGGATTGGTAAGACATTTATGGCAACTTAGATTGGTAAGACATTTATGGCAATTCCAAGATCAGGATAATTTGATCAGAGTTGTCCATGCATTGGTAACCTCAGGGTTGGATTACTGCAGTGCAGTCTATGTGGGGCTACCCTTGGGCTGGCCAAGAGGCTGCAGCTGGTGCAGAAGGTGGTGGCCAGGCTGCTTGTGGGGGAAACCACCCCCAGCACGTAAGAGTTTGCTGGCAGGATTTGCATTGGCTGCTAATTTGCTACCAGGCCAAGTTTGAGGTGTTGGTACTAACATATGTCACTATACACATCAGGACCACGTTATTAGAGACTACCTTATCCCTTATCATGTTCCCAATAGATCACTGCAGTCTGCAAAAAAGTTTCTCCTGCAAGTTCCAAAGATTTCAGAAGCGTACCCCATAGTGACTTGGAGAAGGGCTTCTATTGTGGATGCTCCTGTTCTGTGGAGCAGTATCTCTGCCAAGAAACCTTATTGGAACTTTTTGGAAATAGTTGAAAACGTTTCTGTTCCAACAGGTTTTCCCAGCTGGATAAATGGACCTTTCACCATGAGTGTCCACTTGTTAGGGTTTTAAATGAATTATTTGTATTTGTATGTTTAACTTTTTAATTATCCCGTGTGTTAATCAGCTTCAGTGGTTTAGAAGGTGATTAATAAATTAGTTGTAATAATAATAATAATAATAATAATAATAATAATAATAATAATAATAATAATATAACATGTTGTGTATTCTAGTGGCTATCAGCCATAGAGGCCATTAAGCAAACCCCTTTGGCTAATAAAATGCAGCAGGTACTTGAGAGATCATTTTGCATGTATCCAAAAGGAATGCTCCCCAAACAAGTATTTCTTAGGGCAGTGTTTCCCAAACGTTTTTGGGCAACGGCACACCTGTTTACCGGAAAAAAATCTCACGGCACACCACCATTAAAGCCCCGCCCCGTGACGTCAGCGCGCAGCGTCACGCTGGGAGGGACGCACAAAAGTTAAAGTTTTTTTCCCTCCCCGCGAAGGAACGAAAGAGGGCGCCTCAACACCGGGAGGTGGGCAGGGAGCGGGGGGAGCGGCCAGACGGGCTCCGCTGGGGGACTTTCGGCTGCCGGAGGCGGGGAAGGGGCGGCTGCAGCGGACCCGGAAGTGGTTGCGCCCATCGGGGGCGGTGGGAGCGCGCCGTGCGGGTTGGTGGGTGGGGGAAGGAGAGGAAGAGGAGGGGGCGGCGGCGGCGGCCGGAGGCTGGACGGATCCGCGCAGGGACGGCGCGCGAGCCGGGAGGAGGCGCGAAGAAGGAGGCAAGGCGAGAGCAGCGCGGCTCGGGATGCATTCGGACTGCCGGCTGCTGCGCCCGAGACGCGGGGTATGGTGAGCAGCCCGGAGCGCCCGCTCCCCCGGGGGACCCGGCCGGCGCTGGCCTCCCTCCTCCTCCTCCTGTTGCTGCTCAGGCGGGACGCGGCGGCGCAGAAAGGTGCGTGCGGGAGCCCCGCCGGGAGGGGAGGGACCAGAGCCTTCCCGCCTTTCTTGCTTGGCGCCCACCCAAAAGCCCGTCGGGTTTTCGCGCCTTCCTCCAGTAGGCCGGCCGAAGCGAGCGGTGATGGGATGTGGGAGCTCGCTCGCTCGCCGCCCCGCGTGTGCTCGCCGCCGCCGCCCCGCCTCTCGCCGCCCGACTCGCCCGTCTCCCTCCCACGGAACACAAGGCAATGTTCGGCGGCACACTAGTGTGCCGCGGAACACCGGTTGGGAAACACTGTCTTAGGGAGAGGAGGGTATGCTGTGTGACTGCAGAAATAGGACCAGGCGAGTGAGATATTTCTGGGTTGCAGCAAAGCTCCTTAACGGGTTCAAGAATATTAACTTGGATGGGTTTTCAGTGTTGATATGTAATCAACACACCCAGAGAACAAAGCTGGATGGGCAGTAGAGGAGAAGTATAAATGGATGCATTCAAAATAAATACAGTAAGCAAACAAACTTGCACGCATCATGGAAAGTGGCTTTTTCAGTCCCATATTGCAACAATTTGTGCTCATTTCAAGACTGAGAATTGTTCCTGTTTCTCCCGGCACCTCCAAATCTGCAATGTTAAATGGCTTGTTCAGCTGGGCCTGGCATGATGGACCCTTGATCTCTCTGCTGCATTTTGCTGATTATTCTGATCTGCCTGTCTGTGCTGGGTGTTGAGATTATGATGCTCGCTTGGGCAGCTGCTGTGTCAGCAGTTCTGTTCCTCTACCACTGGAACATTTCAGGCTCTACTGAGATATGTGTGTGGTACTTTGGATTACTGCAGTACACTCTCTGTGGGGTTTCTGTTGTGCTTGATCTGGAAGCTGCAGTTAGTGCAAAATGCAGCAGTCCTGCTGCTGGCAGGAGTGAGACACTGCTCAGAGATCTGTACCGGTTTCCCATCTGCTACCAGGCCACGTTCACGGTGTTGCTATTGGTCTATAAAGCCCTGAACAGCTCTGGTGGCTAGTGTGAGAATAAAGGGTGTGAGTGTGTTGTTTATGCCACCCTGATGTCCTTGGAGGAAAGTGTAACAGGACAAAAAGGCCATTAATAAGCAAATTATCCTCCAGGGATCTCTGGATGGTAATGGCATTTTTATCCTTGCAACTAACCCTGTGAGATAGGTCAGGACACAAGGGTGCCAACTTAAATAAAATATTGGGGTGGCCCAGGTAAGTCAGGCCCCATATAATTGATCATAAGACATCACACACACACGCCATTTGAATGGCAGTGCCCATCAACTTGGGGGGGCAGGCCTCCTCAAATACTTTATGGGGGTGGGGCAAAGACCCCTCGGCCCCTTGGAGTTGGCTCCTATGCCAAGTCCTATGTCTTGCCCAGGAATGCCCAGGCCCAGGCCGAGCAGAATCTGCGATATTTAGCGTTTTAGTCTGATATGTTGTTCTCTTGCCTTAAGGAAATGGCTCGGCCTCTGTGGAGACTTGTTAGATTCAGTCAGCTGGAAGAGATTCAGGGCCAACCTGTTGCGTCTCGCAAGGTGTTCAGTCTCTAAGCCAGACTGTGCAATCGCTGTGCAGGAGAGGTCTCTGTGCTTTGGGACATCGCCATTATTTCTTTCCCTGCTCATTTCCATCTTAATGGGTTCCCTCCCTTCCATTAGGAAAGCTCATAATGGACATCCGTTCAGCCAGTTGCAAACCTCTTGCCCATTACTTGAGATGAATAATGTATTAAATGCAGCCTTGCAGCCACTTACTTCATGACCGTGACACACTGGCTTGGAGTGAGTGGCTCAAAGGTTGCAGCCAATCTCCTGTGGCTCAGGAGATGCATTTTAGCCCTTCCTAAAGTGGAAGTGTGTTAGCACTGGCGCAAAGGTACATTTTGAGCTGGCAATGTATTATGAAGAGGAGGTTAAGGGGTGATATGATAGCCATGTTCAAATATATAAAAGGATGTCACATAGAGGAGGGAGAAAGGTTGTTTTCTGCTGCTCCAGAGAAGCGGACACGGAGCAATGGATCCAAACTACAAGAAAGAAGATTCCACCTAAACATTAGGAAGAACTTCCTGACAGTAAGCGCTGTTCGACAGTGGAATCTGCTGCCAAGGAGTGTGGTGGAGTCTCCTACTTTGGAAGTCTTTAAGCAGAGGCTTGACAACCATATGTCAGGAGTGCTCTGATGGTGTTTCCTGCTTGGCAGGGGGTTGGACTCGATGGCCCTTGTGGTCTCTTCCAACTCTATGATTCTATGATTCTATGAAGCACAGCCTTCAAAACTCCAGGAGGCGCTATAATTGCGAGCCCTCTGGTGAGTGGCTGGCTGTCTTCCCTTTTGGTTCTCTTTCCCCTCTGATGGCAGAACAGTTCCACTTTCAGCCTCGGTGGCTCCCCTTAACTGTGGTGCCTCAAACCCCTTGCAGGAATTGTGGCTGGGCTGCTTCTCGCTTCTCCCTCTGTCTAGGGAGGACTTGCCTGCCTCCAAGAGGAGGAATCCGCAGGGCACATAGCACACACCTATTAGTCTCCTTGACTGCTCCTTCGCCCGATCTCTACCCCCCTACATAGTTCCATGTTTCCAACATTGTGATCTATGACTAAATCACAGTGTTTAGCTGGTGATATATTGCGATGTTGGAAACCAGGTATCACCCAGCCAGCCCTAAGTGAAATGGTCAGCGGGTTGGACTTTGCCTGTAGAAACGTGGATCCACATCCTGGAAGTTTCCTGAGTGACCTTGGGCCAGTCACTGACTGAACCTAGCCTACCTCACTGGGTTGTTGTTGTTATAAGGATAAAGTGGGGTGTGTGTCCCCCCCCCCACATGCCCTCTTGAGCTCAGGTGCTCCAGCAGATGATGCCCTGGCGCTGCGCTTCTGTTCCTTCTTGCTCTGCAACACCACAGCTGCTTCGCATTATGGTGGAGTTTTGCTTTCCCTAGAGAATCCAGGGGACTGTAGTTTAGAATAATAAGAGAATTTCTAACCACTTTCTCTCCATCCCAGACCCCCCAGGGTTCCCTTGGAAAAGGGGATAACTGTTAAATCAGCTTCACGGTCCTGCCAGACTAGTATTTTTGTTTGTACATTCTGCAGCATTATTTATTAAATTTGTATGCTGCCCTTCATTTGAAGATCTCAGGGAGGCTCACCACAAAAATGCACAAAATGCAATACAAGAATAATACATTGGTGTTGGGTTTATAATGGACTGTCCACGCAGAGTTCCACTTTATTAGCTGTTCTGCAGTGCTTCCCAATTGTTATTCTTTTATTGTTGTCCAGAGAGGCACTTTTGCACTATAGCATGACAAAAATGAGCCCCTGGCCCCAAATACTGATGTATAAAAAGTTGCAGGGTTCAGCAGGAAGTTGTGGGACGTGCAGTGATTGAAAATGAAGCAGTATGACCTCCCTAAGAAAGCAGAATCGTGTATAACTGCCATGAGCACAAATAACCATACAATCTAAGAAGCCATTAAGGGCTGGGTGGGGGTTTGAGCCACACTTGTGCAGTCATTGTGGGTGATGCTACGCGTCTGATCCTGTGAACCTACACAAGTTTTGGAATTGTGATATTTCATCTGTGTTTGCCTCAGATGTAATGTTTACTGTCCAGTTGATGACATTCTAAATGTGTATATGTATTTTTTATTTAAAAAATTATTTACTTACTTGTTAAACGTCAAGTTGGCTTATACAACATTGCAAAACATCTGCAAAGTGACCTACATGCCCATTTCCCTCACAACTGTTTCCACTTTATGGCATCCTTCCTCCAACGCTTTTATTTCAAAAGGTCAAGACTTACCCTAGAGAAAACTAGATGTCTGGAGAAGGAACAAAAATTATGAGGGAGAGTTGTGTGTGTGACTGGCTGTGTGCCTACTTCAGAGTTGTTTATGCGTTTCTCCTCTCACACTATTTTTTGTGGTTTCCCCACCATTTCTGAAAAATTAGGGGGGAAACTGGGATTTCCCCCAGTTTTTTCTGTGGTTTCCCCCACCCCACCCCATTGCATCTCTAGATGGGCCAAGTGTCTGATTCAGTATCGTATAGAACAGTTCATATGTGCTTGACATGTAGTATGTATTCATTGGTTTCTTATTCATTACGTTTACATACCATCTTCTCCTGCAAGTCACTGCTGGCTGTGTCTTTCTCCAAATGGTGAAGCATCTGCTTTGCATGCAGAGGTCCTAGGTTCAATCCCCAACATCTCAGGTAGGGCTAGGAAAGTCTCCTTCCTGAAACCCTGGAGAGCTGCTGCCAGTCAGTGTAGGCAGTACTGAGCTAGATGTGTTCTTAAGATATCACTGGTTGCTTTGGGAATCTCTTTCGCTAAGTAACATTGGGTTTTTCACGAGTGGAAAATTGTGGTGCAAGAGCACAAGGTTTTTGGAGACTTTGTTGCACAATAGATTGTGCAGTCTGTTGTGCAACAAGTTTTTCCTGTTGCGCTGGGTTCCTGTGTTGCACAGCGCTAGAACTCTCCCACCAGTTAACACAGGATGCTGTCACCGGACAGAGAATACTGGAGAGAGCCTTAGGTTTGCTTAGCAAGTTCACTCTTGGCGCTCTCCCTCCCTCCCTCCCTCCCTCTCTCTCTCTCTCTCTCTCTCTCTCTCTCTCTCTCCCTCTCTTGTTTGAAATGATTGCTGTGCTCTTGTGGTTCTGTAATCCCTGCTTCAGCAAGTGCATTTGGCACATAAGGATTTTTTTTTTGTTCCTCGAGGTAAAAAAGAGCCTTCGGCCAGAAAAGATAAGGTAGCATTTGCAACAGAAGCAGGTCTGTAGACAGATAGGGGCTATTAGCATAAAAGCTGTGTCCTGTTGTCTGTTAAGGACCTTTGCTGCCTGTGTCCCTTAACCTCAGCTGTGAATGAAGCATCTGGAAACATAAATATTGGGCAGCGCCACTGGGAAGCCAATTCCCCCAGGCTATACCTGGCAGTAGCAGATTAGGGTTGCTTTAAGCATTCACTTATCTTCATCTTCCCCAGGGGATGAATAGAGAGAGGCAAAATAAATGGTAAGCAAACTGAAAGGGAATGATAACATTTGACACTCCGTCTTCAGGCAGATAGTGGCCTTTGTTAGTTTTTCAGTTCATCCCACGCCTTGCATGTAATAAGAACATAAGAAGAGCCTGCTGGATCAGGCCAATGACCCATTGAGTCCAGTATCCTGATATCACAGTGGCCAGATGGATGCCTGTGTGAAACTAGCAAGCAGGATTCATGCCCAAGAACCTCCTCCCCTCCTGCAGTTTCCAGCAGCTGCTACCCAGAAGCATGGCTGCCTCTGACTGGGGAGGCAGAGCAGAGCCATCCTGGCTGGTGCCCCTCATAGCCCTCCCCTCCCGTGAATTTGTCTCCTCCTCTTTGAACCATCCAGGCTGGTGGCCATCTCTGCCTCCTGTGGGGGGGGGGCATAGTCTGTGCTGCATGACTAAGTATTTTCTTTTATGTATCTATTCTGAATCTTCCAACATTTAGCTTCACTGGATATCTGTGAGTTCTGGTGTTATGAGAGGGAGAACAACTTTTCTCTATCCACTTTTTCCATGCCATGCATGGAATTTCTGTTCCATGCCATGCATGTCAATTTCTGTTGAAACTCCCAAGTTTTGCCACCAATTTATTACATCATTTCTATCCTGCCTTTTCTCTGAAGAGCTCAAGAGGGCATATATATCTCTCCTCCCCACTCTCCATTTTGTCCTCACAACAACCCTGTAAGGTAGGTTAGGCTGAGATACAGCAACTTACCTAAAGTCACCCAGCTTCATGACTGAGTGGGGATTCGAACCCTGGTCTCCCAGGTCCTAGTCCACCACTCTGACCACTATGTCATCTTTGCAGCAAGTCAGGATTTTCTGAGTGTGCCTGCAAGATGCACACCAAAGTCACATTTAGTGACTTTTGATGAAGACCCCCACCTTGGGAACCTTTGTGCAGTGTTTGGCATCAACAACTTGAAAGGAAGCTAAACCTATGCCCAAAAATCTCACCAATATTCTGTTTTGGTCTGCCATTTTGATTCAAAATGGTGCCCAGCATCCAAATGGTTATGAAGCCTGCCTCCCGCATCTTGGAAACCCTTGTGCCCAGTTTGGTGATGATATCTTGAGAGGTGGCAGAACTTGTGCCAAAAAAACCAGGCAAAGTCATGCCAAAGTGACGTTTTGGTCTGCCATCAGAATGGCACCCAGCATCCACACATCGACATGACCCCCACCCCACCTCAGGAACCCTTGTGCCAAATTGGGTGATGTTATCTCAGTAGGTGGCTGAAGAGCAGGCAGACAAACACCTTTCCAAAAATATAGTACAAGATGCCTCTTGAGCAGATGTTCTGCCCAGTTGCACAGCTGGAAGTCAGACTCCTTTCAGAGCTACTACTGCATGTCACCCGCAGATCTACCAGTGCATCCATTCGCAGGCTGCCTTCCGCCACCCATTTGACCAAGGACCAGCTGAGTCTCTGTCTTGGTCCATGTGTAAGCAAGCATGTGCTGCAACAGTGATGCAGCTTTCAGCTCTCTGTCATCTCTCGCCATTCTTTGGCTCTCTTCTGCTTTTCTAAAGATGAAAAATTGCAGGCACCCTGCTTTCAAAAGAGGTTGAAGGAGCAGACAGACAGGTGGTTTAGAAGTTATGGAAAGCAGCCCGCACAATTTAGCTGTCGTTAGGAGGGAAAAGGTTAGCTGCTATTCAAACCATGAAAGACTGCAGGTATGCTCCTTGATAATCCCACTTTGCAGAAAATGAAAATGCTCTGCTTGTAGTGATTGATTGATTGATTGATTGATTGAATGTGTGTGTGTGTGTGTGTGTGTGTGTGTGTGTGTTTTAAGTACTTATCTTTAAGAGTTTAGACCAGTTAATCCAGAGATGGCTTTACCACAAGGCAAGGAGAGGTGGCGCCCTCCAGGTCTTGATGGACAGCTGCCATCATCTCAGTCCATTAGCTATGCTAATGGGACGAACGGGAGTTGGAGCCCCACAACATTTGAAGACCAACTTGTTGCCTTCCCCTGGCCTAATCCACAGGCCCAATCAGCTGGATACAGTCCTGCATAAAACCTCTTAGGCACTGGGTGCAGTTCCTGCCTGAAACTCTAGAGAGCCTCTGGCGTCCAGGGTTGATGGAATGGAGACAGATGGACCAGTGATCTGACTTGCTACAAAGTGGGTAGAGTGATTTTCTAGATGTATGAAGGACTCCCTCCAGCTGGAGTCTAAGAGTCAGTGAGACAGTGTGGTGTAGTGCTTAGAATGTCAGACTAGGACCTGGGAAACCACAGTTCAAATCCTCACTTGGCCATGAAGTTCTTCAGCCTAACCTACCTCATAGGGTTGTTGTGAGGAATATAAAAGGGGGAAAGAGCCAGTTATGCCACCTTGAGCTCCTTAGATAAAAAAATGGGTTATTAATGCATTAAATAAATACCGTATTTTTCGTTCCATAGGACACACCGGCCCATAGGATGCACCTAGTTTTTTGGGGGGGGAAATAAAGGAAAACATTTTTTCCTTTATTCCCCCCCAAAAACCAGGTTGCGGAATCCAAACTGCGCCTCCCTGCTGTCCCCCGAGCTTGTGGGGCTGGCACTGGGGAGAAGCACGCTTCTCCCCAGTGCCAGCCTCCAAACCAGGTCGAGGAACAGCGGGATAGCGGCGCTGCACCTCCTCGCTGTCCCCCGAGCTTGTGGGGCTGCCCGATGTCTGCCCGAAGTGCAGGGCGCTCTGCTTCAGGGCGCCCTGCGCGCCGGGCGGCAGGCTGCTATCCACAGCCTAGGGAGCCCTGCAGGAACTCCCGCGGGCTCCCCAGGCTTGCTGATAGCTTCCTGAAGCCTGGAGAGCAAGAGGGGTCGGTGCGCACCGACCCCTCTCGCTCTCCAAGCTTCAGCGAAAGCCTGTATTCGCCCCATAGGACGCACACAGATTTCCCCTTCATTTTTGGAGGGGAAAAAGTGCGTCTTATAGGGCGAAAAATACGGTAAGTCAATTTGGTTTCACCTCTTCCAAAATGCTGGAACATCCAACCCACCTGGTCTAGAGCTGGTGGGGAGTCCCGTAATCATATTAAATGACAATGTGAAATCGTTTCTATGATTCTTTTGTATGTCTTATGAGTTAAAATTGAATGACAGACGGGAGCCGTAGGGAAGTGGGAATAGCTGGACCTTTTCAGCATACATTATAAGATCTTGTGATTTTGCTGTTCCATAACTTTCTGTAGTTTGATACCTTTGTAGTCTTGCATTGTAAAGTTCCTTTGTAAAAGAAATAAGTTTGCTGTTCAGCAGCCCAATGGAATTAAAAAGTGCAAGTCTGACTCCATTAATTGTAGCAGATTGTCAGAGAAACTCCTAAACACCAATATAGAACATAGACGACTCCTGTTGATCCGAGATCTGCACAGCGATACTGACACGAGAGTCAGAGTGGGCCTAAATGACTGCTTGTCTCAATCTATCAAGTTACCGGTAACTAGTGGTGTAAAACAAGGCTGTGTTTTAGCCCCCACGCTTTTCAACTTTTACATCAATGATATAGTTCCACCTTTAGCCAAGCTCACTCCCCCTCTCTGGTACTTAGAAACAGGAAGGTGTTCTGCTCGCTGTATGCGGACCTGTCTGGGCCTTAAAAATCTCCTGGAGGCTCTCAAGTCATATTGTAAACAAGAAGACCTCCAGGTTAACCACTCCAAATCAAAACCCAAGGTCTTCGGAAAACGTAGCCCCCAAAATAAATCGACCCTTGAGCACCATGAACTAGAGCAATCTTGTGTTTTCAAATATCTTGGAGTCCTTTTTAGTAAAACACTGACTTGGCAGTGGCACATCAAGGCGGTGAAAACCAGAGCGCAAATAGCCAAATAGCATTGCATCTTCTTCTTCTTCTTTTGCTATAAAGGCAACAGGAAGAAACTATTTTCCAGTTTCTTACAGACTCCAAGAAGAGTCTCTATGTTAACCCTGATCTCAAATGCCACAAATAGAAATTATGAAGAGCTTCACATGCTCCCAGAAATGTTGGCTTAATTTGGGGGGTGGGGTCTGCCTATAGCTTATCTCTGATCTTCATATTTTCTACTTTTGACATTTGAGAGCTTTAGACACTCTCAAGAGCACTGGCTTAACTTGGTGGGTTTCCCCCTCTGAATCAAAAATGAGCCTCATTATCTGCTACATCATACTAACTACAGCCTCTGGGATGAGATTACTTGCAGGAAGGGGCCCCCAGGCCACAAGCTTCCCCCACCCTCTGTTGCTGTTTTTCTGGTGCATTGTATGAGAAGTAGAGGATCCAGCAAATACGTCTGCAGACTTGGAAAGTGTTATTAAGTTTTGCACAGAACAGTTGAAAAGACTTGGGTGCAGTGAGCTGTACAATTTCCAGTGTGGCAAATGTGGAGATTCAATAGCAAAAGAAAACACAACAGCTGGACAAAAGCATTCCCCGCCCGCCCGCTTCCATGTTTGAGATGGTCAGGTAGCTTTTTTATATGGGTGGTTCCCAGTCTTCTTTTAATTATTTATATATTTCAGAAGAACTTGCAACATTTTCTAATTTGCAGTCAGTTGTCTTTGGACTCCCCCCACCTCTCCATGGTTTCTTTAATTTTCCAAATAATACAGTGGTACTTCGGGTTACATACGCTTCAGGTTACAGACTCCTCTAACCCAGATAGTACCTCGGGTTAAGAACTTTGCTTCAGGATGAGAACAGAAATCGTGCTCTGGCAGCGCAGCAGCAGTGGGAGGCCCCGTCAGCTAAAGTGGTGCTTCAGTTTCAGGTTAAGAACAGACCTCCAGAACGAATTAAGTACGTAACCAGAGGTACCACTGTACTGCATATTATCGTTCTTCTATACCTTATCTTCTCCATAATATTTTAAATTTTAAACTTTACTGCTTTTCTTACTCTAAAGCAACTTACATTTTAGTATGTTTACAATAATTTTAAAATAATCTAGAAACATTTTCCAATCCTACTTAAATTTTGCCTACTTAAATTTATTTCTAATTTTACTAGCTTAACTTGCCAATTTGGCATATAGTATTTCATCAGTTTCAACTGCCAGGTCCTCTTTGGTAGGTACTACCTCATCTTGCCATTTTTATGCATATAATATTCTCGCTGCACTTCTCACCTTAAATATTTTCTTTATCTCATTATAAATCATCTCCCCAAATTCCTTGGCCACTCTACATATCCACCACCTATGTTAAAATGTACCTTATCCTTCCTTACACTTCCAACAAATGCCTGATTCTGATTTTTACTTCTTTGCCCATTTACTTGGAGTTGAGTACCATCTGTAAATCATTTTCATTAAATTTTCTTTCACAGCGTAACATGCTGTGAATTTCAAACCTGATTTCCATAGTTTCCCCCACAATTCTAGTTCTATATTATTTCCCGCATCCCGGGCCCAGTGGATCATAGCAGATTTAACCATTTCATCGTTAGTTTCCCATTCTAACAGGATCTTATACAGCCTTGAGATTAGTTTTTCTCTGTTTTCTATTAGTTCCCTCTCGAATTGGGAACTTTGATCCATAAAACCATGCTGCTTGTCTTGTTTGAACACCTCATTCAGTTGGTAGTATTGTTCTAAATACACCTTCCCCCACCCGCAAGAAGGAGAGTTAGTGTAGTTCTCCCACACCAGGGTCAGTTTCTGAAATTGCTGAAGTCCTTTTTTCTTTTTAAAAAAGGCTGTTGTCATTTTGCAGCCTAGAATAGGTGTACTGGAAAATTGCTTGTGCGTTTCTTTTTAAAAGCAATAAACAAAGGCTTTCTTTGCTGGGAATAAAAAGTGGTTATCTAGATTTTGTGTGGATGCTGAGAGCTGGGTGAGATGGTTGCTTGAAAGACACTTATTAAGAGTCTTTTTGCTTGAAAAATAACACCAGTAATTTCCACAACTTCCTTCTTGGTGTTTGATCAGAATTGTCCAAAGCAGATGATGTAGCAGGATAATGGATAAACTCATTTAGCGCTACAATTTTGTTGTTGGGCTGCATAGAGGCTGTGATTCTGCAGAGAAAGTACAGGCAGGTTGTACTGCGGCTTCCTAAGAAACTGGGCTAAACTATAAATAAAAAAATAAACCCCTAGGCTTCATGGTTATGAAGATATTCTTGGATCTTTCTTCTACCAGGTTATTTTCCCATCTAGCCCAACTTTGCTTTCTCTGACTGGCAGTGGCTCTCCAGGGTGTCAGGAAGGTTATGGCCTTTGCCATCACCTGCCACCTGATGCTTTTAAAATGGGAGATACCAGCAATTGAACCCAAAACATTCAGTGTTCTTCTGCCACTTGTGATGCTTCCCTAGGTGGGCAATATCTGCAGAAATCTGGGAAGCAGGTGGGTTAGCTGAATAATTCCAGCATTCAGAGGTCTGAGAGGCTTGAAAAGCCCTTTCTTTCGTTGGCACAGCCAGAATACATTTTGCAAACTCAGTAAAAAAACAAAATAAGAATAAAATAGCAGGAAAAATTGTGCAAAATAGATGCATTGGCAGAATGTATCAGTGCATCTTGGCGAATCTGGCGCATAGTTTGTGTGAGTAGCAGACGCCAAACCATTCTAGGAGGGGCCCTCTTGACTCTACCACATAACAGAGCACCTGCTTTGCATGCAGAAGGCTCCAGGCTCAGCCCCTGGTGTCTCCTGTTTCAAAAGGATCCGGAAGCAGGTGACGCGATGACTCCACCATGCCTTGAATCCCAAAGAACTTCTGCCAGCCAGAGCAGACCCCCCTGGGCTCGGTGGGAAGTCTGGAGCAAGCAGCTTTCTGCCCTTGTAGGGTGAGGCTGAGCGGGGGGCAGTTCCCTAAATGGGTGGTTAGATTCATAGGGCTCAATCACGTCCTGCCCCCTGAATGCGTGCAACCATGCCAGGGGGCTTTAAGAGCCAGCTTGTGATTCAGATTCCAGCAGAACTGTCACATGCACATAGAATCTGTATTTCCTTTTGAAAACAGCCAGTTCTAAATGCGGGCCTTCCTTGAGTGTGTTTTTTCTTTTGTCTTCTCAGAGAAATTATTTTTTATAAAGGCTTCTGGGAAGAAAGGGATTCTGTTTCTTTTGTTAAGGCAGCTTTTCAGAGAGTTTTGTAATTAGGAAAGACGTTTTGGCATTTTCCAGCTACGCTTGGCTAATGAATGAGCAGGGGAGGGGGGGAGCAGGTGTATGTGTGTGTGTGGGGGGGAACATGGCATCATTTGAATATTTGATAACACATCCTGCGATTCCTCCTTTAGGATGCAAAATAGAACCTTCAGTCTCTCTCAAATGGAACGCTGGACCTCATGAAGGAGAAATGAAACAAGATGGAAGCGCATTCACAATTTACGTGCCTTTAACACGCGCAGTTTCAACTTTATGTTGATGACAGCTGGCTGATTGAAATTGCACAAATTAAATGCATGGAAGGCGCAAAGAGAGCTTTTAAGCTCTCTGTCTTGCTTATTGGGCTCTGGCATGCTCTTGTGAGATCTCACAGGAACTTGGACGGCCCTGCGAGATCTTGCCAGAGCCTCCCAGAGCAAGGCTTCCTCAGCTCACAGCTCAAGAAAGGCAAGGATGGTCACAGGGGGTGGCTCCAAGGGGTTGTTTGAGTATACACATTGTTTGTGCAGACACACCATCCCCAGAACATAACATAAAGCTGAAAATGGGGGAGATGCTGAATAGGAGGGGTGGGTGGGTTGGTGGGCTTAAACAGAGGCCTTTGCCAGAGCTGCTGGAAGTTCACCAAAAGGCCAACAAGTGTCAAGGCAGGGAATCATCTGGTTACAAAAAGCTGCAGGATCTGGAGGGCGCCCAGAGAGACAACTTCTGTTGCACTCAAGTTCTGCTTGCAGGCTTCCAGTAAGCATGTGGTTGGACACGGAGAGAACAGGACGCTGGAATAGATGGGCCCTTGGCCTGATCTAATGGACAGACTCTTCTTCGGTTCACCCCCCCCCACACACATCAGAATTCCCCATTTTTCAGCGTTTGTCTCTTACTCATTCTTCCAGCTGATCACATTTCTCCTTTCGGAGGTCCAACTTGGCATTGGTTGTGCAGATTGAGGCTGATGAGAGTTGGAGTCCAATAGGTGCTTCCTCTTTGCACCAGGAGAAGAGGGCATGTTGGGGTGCACAGTGCTCACCTCTGGTCATTTGCATAACTGCAGCTTACTAGCGTTGACCTTACTCCCCCCCTCCCTGCTAAGCAGCCAGCATTGCGGTGGGAAGGAACTTGCAGTTGAAGCCAGGAAAAGTCAAAGGTAGAAAGAAGAGATTCTCCCTGCTCCCAGCTTCCTTGACATACCTTCATAGCCTTTAGACCAGTGTTTCCCAACCTTTTTTGGGCAAAGGCACACTTGTTTCATGAAAAAAATCTCGAGGCACACCACCATTACAGCCCCGTGACGTCAGCGCGCAGCGTCACGCCGGGAGGGACGCACGAAAGTGTAAGTTTCAATTTTTTCCCCTCCCCCTTGCCTTCCTTCTGTGCCAACCGCCAAAAAGCCAAGAAAAAAGCCAAGACTTTAGGGCAGCAGGTCGACACGGAAGAAGCTCCTACCTAAGGACAGGTGCGACGGCCGTGTCCTCTTCTGCCACACTTAGCAGCCCTGCCTCACGGTCGTGACTCCCACCCTGATTTCTCCCCGCAGGTCGAGCGGCACAGGCAGCCCAATGTGTCCAGCCCAGACACAAGCCCCGCTTCCCCACTCTAGATCCTGAATGCGACCAAGTGCTCTGGACTCCCGAACAGGGTGGGAAAGAGGACTCGCATCTGGTAGCCTCTGGGCTCCTCGCCTGCTTGAGGGATGGCATTGCAGGCAAGCTGCCGGCCGTCGCCATCGCCGCCCCCTCATGCGAGTGGACCTGTCCGGAGTGGTGGGCCGGGGGAGGCTCGCTCTCTGTGGGGATGTGGCCCGCACGCGTGGCCCCGCTTCCTCCTGCTCAGGGCTGAGCTCCTTACCCGCGATCTCGGTCTCGTGCACGCGGATCCCACTTATTCCAAAGCTCGCGCCACTAGCCGGGGCTCTCACACCGTGCCAGGGCGAGGCGGCGCGGCCCACTGACGTCATCGCGGCTCGCCGCCGCCCTCAACTTCCCTGTTCCCTCCCCTCCCTCGGGGCGCCGTGGTTACGGAGGACTGCAAGCTGCTCGGGCGAGCGTGGGGCATTAAGTGGGAGAAGGAAAATTAAAATTAAAACTCGCCTGAAGGCCGCCTCTCCGGATATGAAGCTATCTTTCGAATTTTTTAATTTTTCCCGCGGCACACCAGGCAACATCTCGCGGCACACTAGTGTGCCGCGGAACAGTGGTTGGGAAACACTGCTTTAGACCAGCAGGGAGGATGCCTTGCAAAATGCAGCAGTAGCTAGGATTCTTGCAAAATGTGTAGTTATAGACTATCCAACATAGTGTTCTCCCAGTGTCCTTCCATTACACACACACAATCAATGCAATGCAATACAATACAATACAATACAATACAATACAATACAATACAATACAATACAATACAATACAATACAATACAATACAATACAATACAATACAATACAATACAATACAATACAATACAATACAATACAATCTTAGAAGTTCAGTGAGCTATTGTGGTGAATGCCATGTAACTCTCTCCAGGTGTTGGACTGCTGTTCCTGTGCAGTACAAATTGTGTGTTTCCAAGGCTCTGTTTCAGTAAATGATCTCAATCTCCAGGGATACAAATCTGTGATAAGAAATAAACAACCCAATAGCAACTGCTGTAGTGCATTATAACAGTTTACCCCAGGGAGAGCTCTTTGAAAATCAATACTCCTTATTACTCACGTTCTCTGTCGATTTTTATTTTTAGTTCACTGGGGGTGGATGAGGGAAATGTGTGCAAATTTATCTGTATGTGAAGTTGTCTGGAGATACATATTGAAACTGTATATAGCTAGCTGAATGTTCAAGCCGTCTGGCGCAGTTCCTAGAAATGCCAGACTCAAATTCACTTTGTTTGTAGCCCCCTCTGTTCAAAGGCTTTGTGTTTCTAATGGCATGTGGCCAGAAAATCTGTGGGTGGCCAAAATGCAGCCCACAGGAGTCTCCTGCAGCTCTTGCGGTAGGCTGCCACGTGACTTGGCTCACTTACATGAGTCACCTTCAGCAGTTTGCTCTGCAAGTACTTCAGCATTTGAACATAGGAAGGTGTATTGTGCTGAGTGGCACCATCAGATCTTGATCTCCTAGTAGATCTCTGGGTGATTTCAAGTTATTCAAGGGTTCCTGACTCACTTGTGTTTAAGCAAAGCAAAAACAAAATGATTCTCCCCACCAACATTAGGCAGTTGAAATGAAGAAAGCCAACAAGGAGTGGACTGTTGTGTTCTCAGTTGTGTGCAAAGCTTGGTACCGGCTGGGATATGGGAGAGGGCAAGAAACGTTTCTTTATGCACTTCCATCTCTTACTCACCTTTTCTCTGAACAAAAAGTCCCAAACCTGCATCCTTTCCTCATAAGGCAGTCAACTCCATCACCTCCCTTGATCATTTTGGTTGTCCTTTCCTGAACCTTTTCCAACCGTGCACCTTTCCTCCCTGGTAAGGCTCAGTTTCATAATCTCTGGCTTTTTGGAATCAGCTTGTCTAATAAACCTGCAGATTGCAATGTTGCGGAGATGGAGGAGCTTTGTCTTAAAAGGCAGGCTCTTGGGAGAATTGTTGAGATGAGATGGGAACAGGAACAGATGGATCCATGATGTTGGCTAAAACGCACATTTGATGATTCCTCCTTTGTTGAGAGGAATGGACCACTTAGCAAATATCAGTCGCTCAAGCTGTCTGAAGTGATTCATGATTAAAAAATTAGGAGATGAAAAATACCCTCTGTGTGATTCTCCCCCATCCACCCTTCTCCACATCCTGCAGTGCCAAGTCTTTCAACATGCATAAATGAGTTTTGGGTTTCCTTGTTTGTACTGTGTGAATGTTCATATTAGCACCACTATCCCCCCCCCCTTCGTTGCAGGTGGTGATTTATGTACTTTCCATTCCTGCTTGGATTCAGCCTCCGTCAGCCAATGGCAAACAGACCAGCTCAGCTGGAGCCCATGGTAGCCTCATGGTGATTATTCTTCAAACCAGCTTTAACAGGGCTTCAAAGTTAAGTGCTTCACTTTGGAGAGAATAGAACTGTCTGCGCCCAGCTTTGGGGCGAGGGAATTGTTTTATTGCTGGTTCGTGGGTGAGATTAGAAACAAGACTGTGTTTGATGGCTGATCCTTTTTTCCTTTTAAAAGACAAACCATTTAGTGTCCAATCCAGCATGAGCTTCTTCCCCACTATTCCCATTCCAGCAAAAACTGAAGACAGAACAGCCTTCCCAACCTGGTGCCTTCGAGCATTGTTGTACTACAACTTCCATTGCCTCTAACCACCAGCCATCTTGAATGGGACTAATGGGAGCTGCAGTCCAAAGCATCTGGAGGGCAAGGCTGAGCTAGAGCAGTGGGTTACAGCTTTTCTCTCTGGAAATGTGGCCATTACCCACTGGAAACATAACCCCATGCAATTTCTTATGTGAGATTCCACCTTCAGTTGTGTGTTAATTGAGCCAAGAGCCCCCAGTTTTCATAGCATTTCCCTCTCTCTTTTGATAAATTGGAGATGGATATGAATTAAGGGGTAACTATATCATGACATTAGAGGGACGCGGGTGGCGCTGTGGACTTAACCACAGAGCCTAGGACTTGCTGATCAGAAGGTCGGAATCCCGAGACAGGGTGAGCTCCTGTTGCTCGGTCCCTGCTCCTGCCAACCTAGCAGTTCGAAAGCACATCAAAGTGCAAGTAGATAAATAGGTACCGCTCTGGCGGGAAGGTAAACGGCGTTTCCGTGCGCTGCTCTGGTTCTCCAGAAGCGGCTTAGTCCTGCTGGCCACATGACCCAGAAGCTGTACTCTGGCTCCCTCGGCCAATAAAGCGAGATGAGCGCCGCAACCCCACAGTCAGTCACAACTGGACCTAATGGTCAGGGGTTCCTTTACCTGTACCTTATATCATGACATTTATGAAAAGATGCCATCTGTTGCCCTACTCTTAGAGGAAATGAAAGAAGACTCTGATGCAATGAAGCCATGCAATTTTTGTTGGGTATTGTTGGTGGTAATAAATCTGGTTTGGTTAAATAATAAAAGGAGGATTCTTGGGCGCCTAGAGCCATGTTTGAGGCAAGTACACCGTGGTGAGAGAACTCCAGCAGAGATTTAGGATCATAAAAACATGGACCAAAGTAAAGCATGGTAATATAGTCTGTCAGACCTTTAAAATATCCCCTTCTAAGTATCTTTCAAAGTTTCCCTTAGCATAGAAATAGAGACCACACGTTTGGTTGCTTAAAAATTGTTTACTTATGTACATACTAAAGAAAGTATGGTGAATTGTATTGTATAGAACTGTCTTTGATTTGTATTCTTTTTCTTTTTTCATAGTACCATATATAACAATGTAATGTTGTCAAGCAAACTTAATAAAATAAAAAATAAAAATGATTTATTTACAAACTTTAAAGGTGAGATTCATGTGCTTTTCTATATTACAGCAAGAAAAGACAGGTAGTACAGCTAAGTTTCAAAATTGGTAAACATTTCTAAATTATTTGCACAGAAACAAAAGATGGTTTGCTGAAGCCACCCGGTCTGGGCTTGGAGCGGCCAGCCCAGACATCCTTACTGGTTGGTTGCATGGTGAAAAGAGAGAAAACAAAGGCTTTGGTAACTCTTTCTCCCAAGGTGAGGGGGTGTGACCCAGTTAGCTCTGGCAGAAGTGCATCCTCTATGGTCTTAACCCCTTCATGCATTAACTAGTTCCTGGTTATATGAGGCTGATATTTATACCACAGTTATCGTGAATGTTGCCTCATTGACTTCCTTTGACTTCACACACAGATGGTGAGGTGGGGGCAATCTAGTGAAAAGCACCCAAGCTCATATTGTAACCATCTGATTTTCTAACTTTGGTTTTGTTGCCAACGTTTGCTATGTTTTCAATATGGCCTATTTAAACTATCATGGTTAATAAGTGTTCTTGTCAAATTTTCAACCATTCACCTACCACTTAGAGCTGCTTGACATTTTGACAAGGCATTTAGAAAATATAAAGGCTTTTTATTTGAGTATTCAGCTACAGGCTACATCACAGGAATTGTTTAATGGGTTATTATCCGACTCTTATGTATCTTGGGAACAACCTGCTTGGAATCTCTCTGGCGTGAGCCCTGTGGAGACAAGACGGAGGCTTGGCAAGAATCTGCACATGGAAATCCAGGTGCCCCCCAGATTCCTTGCCCAAGGAAGCAGAGCACCTGTGTCGCCTGCAGAAGGGCTCCATCTCCAGAGACTCCCTGGTTTGTTATATAGCTAAGGCTGTGGTGTTAGTGAAAAGGGGGCCTGTGCATGTCCCTCGGTCATCCACACATGCATCCTGGGAATTGCAGTCCGATTAGGGCACCAAGGGTGGGGAGGAGACACCAGTTCCCCTCACAGAACTACAGTTCCCACAGTTCTCTGGGAAGAGAGGTTGCCCATTAAGCCATCAGGGAATAGTAGCTCAGGGAGGGAAGGAGGGGGCCTCTTAACAACTCACAGCACCCTTAGCAAACTACAGCTCCCATAATCCTTTGGGGGAAGCCGTGACTGTTAAAGTGGTTTCATGGTGCTCTAAATATGTGGTATGAATGTGGCCTTACTCCACACACAGAGATAGGCAGGCCTCTCCTGGCAAGTGGGCTCCCTCCAGGGATATATCCTGCAGACCCCATTCCAAGGAAGGCCAAAGGTGTGCCCATTGGGGAGAGGCTAAAGGGCCCTTAGTGGGGTGGGGCTCACAGCCCCATCCTGATCACAAACTTACAGGGCCATTTTATCTTCAGTAAACTGCCTTTGTAATGTTATAGTGCAAATGGATTAAGTTGCTGTTACAGTTTATTAATTTATTGTGTTCCCCCCCCCAGCCCCGCTTTTACATTTATTATGTCTGTATATATTGTTGGAAGCCACTGTGGGAGGGTTTGTCCTAAAAGGGGGCTTTTTAATATTGCTTATGCTCCAATATTTTCTAAGCCCTGTAGACAGTGTCCCCCCCCCCCCAGGGGGCACTCAAGGGTACACAGAACCAGAGCCTCTTTTTGTTGTTGTTAAAAAGTCTGGCACTTATGGTAACAAATTCATGGTGAGTACCAGCACCTATTTTTCTAGGAAAAAAGCACTGCCTGTAAATATACTTAAAGATACAAAAGGAAGCGGAATCAGGAGGAAGGAGGAAAGCAGGCATTATTTACACCCATACACTCCCCGCTCCCTCTTCCATACATTTGCTTTTTGAATGGCATCTTCTTTATATTAGTAACAGCTTGAGGAAGTGAAGCTGGGTAAATGTAATAAAACACACAAAGAGACAAATATAAAATGGACTGGTAAAAAGTGTTTGTCCTTTGCGAAATTTGGAATATAAAGAGTAAATGTGACCTAGAAAAATATATATTGACCTTGCATTAAGATTCCTTTTATTTAGTGTGAAAACACAACTTCCTACCCAAGAGAACAGTCGTGAGGATATAAGCAAGGGCGGGTGAGGAGGGAGCAATTCTTAGGTGAATTGCCATAAATGACATTTTTTGGTAAGCTGTATAGAGTTGACGTAGCATTTTGCGGTGTGGCTTGTGTTCAGATCAATAAGACAATCTGGAGAGATTAGATGCAGCCTGAACATCCTATAATAAAAATCCGCATTGTGTCCAGTGCTGGATGACATCTCTATGTTTTTGACTTAAGCATGGGATTACCTTGCTTATGAAATAAGATACTCGGAGCTAGGAGACATTGGCCATTTCCCCCACTTTATTGATTTGTGTATCTCAGTCACTTTCTGTGTATATAGATTATATACCTTTTACAGATAACTGGAGCCAATTTACTATTTTTCTCCAAGGAGGAGATTCTAGCACCCTTGTTGGGGTCACAGCGCAAGGCTCTTTTACAGACTGATCATGCAGCCATCAGGCTTCGCTGCATGAGTCTTCTTCCTCATGTTTCCCACTGTCACACGCTTTCCACTGCCTTGAGCAATCGAAGGTTTCAGAGAAATCACCACCAGGCTTAGTCTCCTTTGGATGAGAGACAATTCATCTAAAAATGAGAGACAACTCATCAGAAACCATGTAGATGTTATGGAAAGATGTTTTCTTAATTGCCTGCATAAACCTGGCAGAATAAAAAGAGTTCTCAGCCAGCGTTTAAAAGGTACCTGCTGAATCTCTAGTGGCAGAGCATTCCACAGGACTGGGCCAATGACATTAAAGACTTGGTTTCTTGTTGATGTAAAATGAGCCTCACCAACAATGACCAACAATCCTCTCAGATGATCTCAGTGATCGATCTGTGATCTAGGGTTCAGGAGATCCCTGAGATACTCTAGACCAAAGTTGTTCAGGACTTTGTAAATTAATGCACACCATACCATCCCACACCTCAACACTAGGCATCATTTTGTGCACCTGATGTTTCCTCTTGCTCAGCTTCCTTCTAAACGAAGAGGCTCCTGGTTGTTGAAAACTTTCCTCATAAGGGAGTTTCTTTTACCCCTCAATCATTTTGCTTTTCTGCACATTTTCCTGCTCTAAAATATCATTTTACAGACTTGCTGTGACCAGAACTAAATGCAGTGTTCCAAGAGTGACTACACCAAAGATTTTTATAGCAGCAGCAGCAGCAGCAGCAGCAGCAGGATCCTGGCAGTTTTATTTTCCATCCCTTTCCTTAAAGATTCCTGACATGAAATTCACCCTTATCTCCCTCTCTCATGGTGGAGCAGACAAAAGAAAGCCCTTTTTCATGCAACCTGCCATTAATTAATGGAAGCTGCTGCCATATGTTGTGGTGGCGGCTGCTAGCATAGATGGTTTTAAAAGGGGAGTAAGAATGAGTCTACTAGTTTATGATAGCTATAGGGAACCTTTGGGATCAGTGGCAGGATGTGGCTGGTGTCCTACTTGTGGATTTCCTTGTGGGAAACAGGATGCTAGACTTGGTGAACCTTTGGAATGAGCATCCGGGCTGCTCATACGTCCTTAAGCTTTTGTGGCTGCCTCATTCAAATGAGTAGGGAGATCCCCAGCTGTCATGGAGCCCATCTTTAACCTTTAGCAGCCAGTAATGAAACACCAGCTGCCCAGCTTGGGCTACTGACCATCACCAATCTGTCTGACACAGAGGATTAGCCAACCAGCAGCTGTAAGACCAAATTTGCATGCTGAGGTTTTTGCATTGTGAGATGGGAAAAATTGAACAAACTAGTCTTCAGAAGAAGGTAAGAGGTGTGCCTGCTCAGGACTGGATATATGAACTTGAGGCTCTATTATGCCTGCCCTTTATAAGATGTGAAAATTACAGGGCTGGATAATCGTTCTCTAGCTCAGGGGCATTTTCCAAACTCTTAGTTGACTTAAGTTGGGTTGGCTCTGATTTAGTGGGAAATGGCTGGGTTTATCTTCTGATCTGATCTGATGTGCAATGGGCAAAAGTTGTGCATCTCATCTAGAGACTATTATTACTAGGTCTTTCTGTGATTTTCCAAGGTGTATAAAAACTCCAGAATGTGGTAGTGAATGCAGAATTTAGCTTCCTGAATGAAACATTGTGAAGATAATTATTTGCTTGTTCATGTAAAGATAATCATGAACCTTACTGTAATTGCTGCAGTATAAATTATAACAATGCAGTCTGTTCACATTATACTTAAAATGCAATGCTAAATCTATGATTATTGCCATAAACCTCCCCCTTTTATGTTGAATGAATGCAGTGACACTAATTGGCTCAGAGAAGGGAGGACTCTGGTTTAATTTGCCCATTAACATTCTCTTTCTTTCTTTGAATGTAGCATGATAAATTCTCTTGGACCATGAGAGGTCAGCTTGAAATTTGGTCTGCTCAGGACACCATTATATGCTTGAAGCTTGAACTGCAGGTTGCACCCCCCATCCCTAAAATCCGTTTAAAGCGAGGTCCAGAAATTGTAAAACACAATACATTTTGGTTTGCCTATACACTTCAAAACCCGAGTTAAGCCAGTTCAGTGAGGAGTAAATTCCATCTTGAACCACAGCCCGGCTATTCCCCAGCAGTGGCTTGTTTTGGTGTGATGAAGGAACCCCCGGAACAGACAGGGATTTCAGCACCATGGAGAGCTCATGGAGAGCAACTTGACCTATCAAAGGTTGAACAACAAACTGAGCCTCAGAAAGCCTTTGCTGCTTCTCCAGGATCCTTCCCCTCAACAGCTTAAAGGCTCCACTCTCTGGCCTGAAGACAGACACTCCTCCTATGCTCCATGGCTTCCTGTGCTGCCTGACTGGTGAAATAATGTGGGAGGCGTTTGGCTCATCAGGCTTTGGGGGAAGATGGCCATGGGAGTCTTGGCACTTACTCTCTACAGACCCTAGTGCTGTGGAAGGTTGCTCCATGGACTCCCAACCCCCACCAGTAGGCTCAGAGCCCTGAACTGGGTTTGGTTCCTTAGTTGGTGATAGCTGGAGTCATGACACACTGTCCCTGTGTTGAATACTATTCTATCCAGGATGGAAATGAGAGAAGTATAGAGCAAAAAATGGGAGATCATTGCAGGGTTTTGCTAGTGGCTAGGAGAAGTGCTTCTCATGTTTCATTGGTTCATTTCTTTTTCCAAAATATCTAAAAGCAACTTACAAAAATGCTAAACTGCAGAGCAACTTATGAGAATTGTTTTCTGTCTCAGTTTGCATACTTGAGCTGATTTTGACAAGAGGGTTTTGTTAAGAGGAGAAGGGGGGTGTCTTTATTAAGTGCTGCTTGCTTAATCATATAACATGGCTTACCGTGCACAGTGCTCCTAGGGGGAAGCTGAGCCGTCTTATAATAAAAGAATCTTGAAGACAGCAGCAATTTGAGACATCGCAGAGGACAGGTTGCTAGGCCTTGCAGTGGTCTGAGAATTCCTGAAGTGCAAAGATGCTGCTGCTAGAAGGATCTTGGAAGACTCTTGATGATTAAGATTTTCTTTATATTGACTGGTTTGAAGGTGTCCATATGCCATAAATGTGGAGTTTTAGATGGAACTGACAGAGTAGCAAGCAAGGAACAGGCAGTGCAGACTGCAGCAGCCATATTACTGAGTCAGCATTCTTACTTTGCAGTGCTCCTACAATCATTGCCCAAAGTGAAGCTACAGTCCTCACAGAGTGTCAAAGCACATGCAGTGTTCTGATGACACTGAGCTTCTTGGTAATTTCCTATTTTTCTTAAAATGGTGTTTGCCACCTGCATGTTTTAAATGTACTTGCATTAAAAATACATTTAAAAACTACAAACATACTGCTTGATTAATCTGGGACACACATTTAGTCTCTCAGAATGCTTTTGATCAATTAATCTACCCAATCTATCAACAGAATGTTGAAGACTTAAGAAGACCATTAGAATTTTCAATGGTCTCATGTGGTGGGCTAAAAAAGTGGACCACTAGGAACTTCATGGATCACTGCCTTGCCGTGGCGAAGGGGCTTGAATAACTCGGAGAAGCTATGAGCTATGCCGTGCAGGGCCACCCAAGATGGGCAGGTCATAGTGGAGAGTTTTGACCAAACGTGATCCACCTGGAGCAGGAACCGGCAAGCCACTCCAGTATCCCTGCCAAGAAAACTCCATGGACAAAGACAACAGGCATATAAAAGCTTCCTCAGGTCGGAAGGCGTCCAACATGCTACTGAGGAAGAGCAGAGGACAAGTACAAGTAGATTCAGAGCTGATGAAGCGGCTGGGCCAAAGCCGAAAGGACGCTCAGTTGCGGATATGCCTGGAAGCGAAAGGAAAGTCCAATGCTGTAAAGAAAAATATTGCATAGGAACCTGGAATGTAAGAACCATGAACCTTGGTAAGTTGGATGTGGTCAAAAATGAGATGGCAAGAATAAATATTGACATCCTGGGCATGAGTGAACTAAAATGGATGGGAATGGGCGAATTCAGTTCGGATGACCATCATATCTACTACTGTGGGCAAGAATCCCGTAAAAGAAATGGAGTGGCCCTCATAGTCAACAAAAGAGTGGCAAAAGCTGTATTGGGATGCAATCTCAAAAATGATAGAATGATCTTGATACGAATCCAAGGCAGACCTTTTAACATCACAGTAATCCAAGTTTATGCACCAACCACTGGTGCTGAAGAAACTGAAATTGACCAATTCTATGAAGACTTACAACACCTTATAGAAATGACACCAAAGAAGGATGTTCTTCTCATTATAGGGGATTGGAATGCTAAAGTAGGGAGTCAAGAGATAAAAGGAACAACTGGCAAGTTTGGCCTTGGAGTTCAGAACGAAGCAGGGCAAAGGCTAATAGAGTTCTGCCAAGAGAACAAGCTGGTCATCACAAACACTCTTTTCCAACAACACAAGAGACGACTCTACACATGGACATCACCAGATGGGCAGCATCGAAATCAGATTGATTATATTCTCTGCAGCCAAAGATGGAGAAGCTCAATACAGTCAGCAAAAACAAGACCTGGAGCGGACTGTGGCTCAGATCATCAGCTTCTTATAGCAAAATTCAAGCTTAAACTGAAGAAAGTAGGAAAAACCACTGGGCCGGTAAGATACAATCTAAGTCAAATCCCTTATGAATACACAGTGGAAGTGAGGAACAGGTTTAAGGATTTAGATTTGGTGGACAGAGTGCCTGAAGAACTATGGATGGAGGCTCGCAACATTATACAGGAGGCAGCAACGAAAACCATCCCAATGAAAAGGAAATGCAAGAAAGCAAAGTGGCTGTCCAACGAGGCCTTACAAATAGCGGAGGAGAGAAGGCAAGCAAAATGCGAGGGAGATAGTGTAAGATACAGGAAATTGAATGCAGATTTCCAAAAAATAGCAAGGAGAGACAAGAAGGCCTTCTTAAATGAGCAATGCAAAGAAATAGAGGAAAACAACAGAATGGGAAGAACCAGAGATCTGTTCAAGAAAATTGGAGATATGAAAGGGACATTTCGTACAAAGATTACCATAATAAAGGACAAAAGTGGTAAGGACCTAACAGAAGCAGAAGACATCAAGAAGAGGTGGCAAGAATACACAGAGGAATTATACCAGAAAGATATGGATGGCTGGTACACCCCAGGTAGTGTGGTTGCTGACCTTGAGCCAGACATCCTGGAGAGTGAAGTCAAATGGGCCTTAGAAAGCACTGCAAATAACAAGGCCAGTGGAAGTGATGGTATTCCAGCTGAATTACTTAAAATTTTAAAAGATGATGCGGTTAAGGTGCTACACTCAATATGCCAGCAAGTTTGGAAAACTCAGCAGTGGCCAGAGGATTGGAGAAGATCAGTCTACATCCCAATCCCAAAGAAGGGCAGTGCCAAAGAATGCTCCAACTACCGCACAATTGCACTAATTTCACACGCTAGCAAGGTTATGCTTAAAATTCTATAAGGCAGGCTTAAGCAGTATGTGGACCGAGAACTCCCAGAAGTGCAAGCTGGATTTCGAAGGGGCAGAGGAACCCGAGACCAAATTGCAAACATGCGCTGGATTATGGAGAAAGCTAGAGAGTTCCAGAAAGACATCTACTTCTGCTTCATTGACTACGCAAAAGCCTTTGACTGTGTTGACCACAGCAAACTATGGCAAGTTCTTAAAGAAATGGGAGTGCCTGATCATCTCATCTGTCTCCTGAGAAATCTCTATGTGGGACAAGAAGCTACAGTTAGAACTGGATATGGAACAACTGATTGGTTCAAAATTGGGAAAGGAGTACGGCAAGGCTGTATATTGTCTCCCTGCTTATTTAACTTATATGCAGAATTCATCATGCGAAAGGCTGGGCTGGATGAATCCCAAACCGGAATTAAGATCGCCGGAAGAAATATCAACAACCTCAGATATGCAGATGACACAACCTTGATGGCAGAAAGTGAGGAGGAATTAAAGAACCTTTTAATGAGGGTGAAAGAGGAGAGCGCAAAATATGGTCTGAAGCTCAACATCAAAAAAACGAAGATCATGGCCACTGGTCCCATCACCTCCTAGCAAATAGAAGGGGAAGAAATGGAGGCAGTGAGAGATTTTACTTTCTTGGGCTCCATGATCACTGCAGATGGTGACAGCAGTCATGAAATTAAAAGACGCCTGCTCCTTGGGAGAAAGGTGATGGCAAAGCTAGACAGCATCTTAAAAAGCAGAGACATCACCTTGCCAACAAAGGTCCGTATAGTTAAAGCCATGGTTTCCCCAGTAGTGATGTATGGAAGTGAGAGCTGGACCATAAAGAAGGCTGATCGCCGAAGAATTGATGCTTTTGAATTATCGTGCTGGAGGAGACTCTTGAGAGTCCCATGGACTGCAAGAAGATCAAACACATCCATTCTTAAGGAAATTAGCCCTGAGTGCTCACTGGAAGGACAGATCGTGAAGCTGAGGCTCCAGTACTTTGGCCACCTCATGAGAAGAGAAGACTCCCTGGAAAAGACCCTGATGTTGGGAAAGATTGAGGGCACAAGGAGAAGGGGACGACAGAGGATGAGATGGTTGGACAGTGTTCTCGAAGCTACCAGCATGAGTTTGACCAAACTGCAGGAGGCAGTGGAAGACAGAAGTGCCTGGCGTGCTCTGGTCCATGGGGTCACGAAGAGTCAGACACGACTAAACGATTAAACAACAAAGCAACTGGTACTGTAGGAATGTGGACCTGACAGCTGTCTCCTACATGAGTATCATTTAAAGGCACCTTCACATGTTGAAAGCGTAGGGTACAAGGGAGATCCGTTTCCCATTTCAACATGGCAGGGACAAACATTTTGGAACCTGATGGCTCCTCCAAAGAGTATTGGGCTTCAACAGAATATCACTTGCCTCCGTCTTCATACATCAAAGTGAATAACTGTGTGGCTGGCAACTTTATGGCTGGCAGTACTCTTATTATTTTGATTAGACAAAGAATGAACATCCAGGTGGATCAAAAGTGCTAGACCAATCAATCAATTTCCTTTATTCGACCGATAGTCAGAAATAAAACATTACACAATAATTATAAACTATAACACAAAAGTGCTAGACACATGCTCAGAGTTGTTGCTTATCACCGCAAGATGTTAACTGGCATTTGCCCCTACATCTTTCTCTCCCCCCCCCCCCCCCCATTTCTGGCTTTCAGGCAACCAGCTGTTATACAGAGGAGAACTCTTAAGGTCTGCCAGATACAGCAGATTAAAGTTAAAGACTGCAAGTACTCCACTGTGGTGATGATGGTCAAATCCCATGTTAGCTGCCTACCAAAACCAATTGCATCATGTGATTTACCTAACGGAGCTTCCCAAGTATTTTGCAGGATGGTTAAAACTTGGTAATTTTGAATATATCTAAAGTTCTGTCACCTTTCCTCATTTCATGCTTCATTCTGTAGTGAGGGTTCAAAAAATGAGCAGCTATCATTTTAAGCTTGGGGTTTTGGGGTCTGGAGCAAAGTTTGCATTGCTGTTTTATAGAAGAGGCCGTAGTGTGCATGCATGAGATTCACAGTTGACCCTCCCTGCCCACCCCCAAGAACCAAGCTGTTTGGACAGGAATCTTAATTGCATTGATACAAAGACAGATCGGATGTCCTGCAAGGGAGAGTTGTGTGCCTTCTGTGTACTGTTGTACAATTGACTTAGGGGATCCCAATTTGCAGACTGCAGCAGTTTCTCGGGTCATGAAATTGAAAGTCAGCACTCTGTTGGAAGTGATTCTGTGCCTCGGGGTCATCGCTGGCCACATTGCTCCCATTTGATGAGGCAAATAAATTCCTCTTGATTTTTTAACCCCTTTTTTGCTGAGGAATGGGTGGGCATGCAGACCCTGGAGTTAGTTTTACAACTCTTGCTCACAGTGCAAAAGAAATTGTCTCCCTGATGTGCTTGTTCTTCATGGCAAGCTGGTAAGAGAAACTTTCTTTCTCCTCCTCTTAATATAATATTTGAACCCAGTGGGGACCATGCAATGAATCTGAATGTTTGGAGATTATGGACAAAGCAAAGGAGGTACATTTTCACACAGCACAACATTCATCTATGGAACTCATTCCTATAAGATGCAGTGATGGTTACTAATTTGGGTGGTTTCAGAAGGGTTAGGCAAATTACTGGAGGATAAGACTCTCAATATCTTCTAGTCATTATGAACATCAGATCATTTTGTGTTATTTTATAGAAATATTTATAAAGAACTATTCATAAAAAATCAGAACAGTTTATAACAATTGGACATAAAACTGTATAATAAAACCATTCAAAAAAGTTAAAATAAAAAATCAGGTAACTCTTATGGAAAGATGTATTCTTAACTGCCTGCATAAGCCTGATAGCATAGGAAGGTTTTCAGCAGGCATTTTAAAGTTAAAACAGAAAGCTCCTGCTTTATCTGTTGGCAGAACAGCCCACAATACTGGGCCAACAACACTAAAGGTTCGGTTTCTTCTTGTCAAATGAGCCGTGCCATCTCAGGGAATGACCAACGACGCTCCTGTAGATACTCTAAGTGATCAAGCTGGGATAGAAAGGTCCAGGCAATTCCTGAGGTAAAGGTAAAGGTACCCCTGACCGTTAGGTCCAGTCGCGAATGACTCGGGGGTTCTGTGCTCATCTTGCTCTATGGGCCGAGGGAGCTGGTGTTTGTCCACAGACAGCTTCCGGGTCATGTGGCCAGCAGGACTAAACCGCTTCTGGCGCAACGGAACACAGTGACGTAAACCAGAGCGCACGGAAACGCTGTTTACCTTCCCGCTGGAGTGGTACCTATTTATTGCACTGGCGTGCTTTCGAACTGCTAGGTTGGCAGGAGCAGGGACTGAGCAGTGGGAGCTCACCCTGTTGCAGGGATTCAAACCGCCAGCCTTCTGATTGGCAAGCCCTAGGCTCTGTGGTTTAGACCACAGCACCACCCACGTCCCATAATTCCTGAGGTACCCAGACCTAAGTGGTTCAGGGTTTTATAAATTAATACAAGAACCTTGAACCTAGCTTGGTAGCAGATGCACAGCCAGTGCAGGTGATTTAAAAAATGGTGTCATGTTGCTGGCCAGATGCCCCCATCAGCAATCTGGCTGCCATATTCTGCACCAGCTGCAGCTTCCAATCTGAACCCAGGGCAGTCCCACAGAGAGCGCACTGCCATAATCCAATGCATGGTCTGTAAGAACTGGATCAGGGCAATGACCTAGTCCAGCATCCTGTTCTCACAGTGGCCAACCAGATGTCTTTGGAAACCTGCAGTCAAGACCCAAGTGGAAGACTGTGTACTAGTCATGACAAAGAGGTAAAGATGGTTAAATGCTAAGGATCCTAAATGGGAGAGTGTTTTGTGCTCATATCTTTCTCGTGGGCTTCCCACAGGCACTTTGAGAATCCTAGAATTGGAAGGGACCCCAAGGCTTATCTAGTCAAACCCCATGCAATTCAGGAATCTCAGCAAAGCATTCAAGACAGATGGTCATCCAACCTCTGCTTAAAAAACTTCAAGGAAAGAGAGTCCATCACGTCTCATGGGAGTCCCTTCCACTGTTGAAGAGCTCTCCCTGTCAAAGTTCTTCCTGGTGTTTAGTCAGAATCTCCTTTCTTTCAACTTGAAGCCATTGGTTCGAGTTCTACCCTCCAGAGCAGGAGAAAGCAACAAGCATGCTCCCTCCCCCATGTGACAGCCCTTGAGATACTTGAAGATGGCTATTGTATCTCCTCTCAGTCTCCTCTTTTCCAGGCTAAACATACCCAGCTCCTTCAAGCGCTCCTCATGAGGCTTGATTTCCAGACCTTTGATCATCTTGGTTGCCTTCTTCTGCACACGTTCCAGCTTGTCATCATCCTTCTTAAATTGCCATGCCCAGAATTGGTGTACCAGTATTCCAGGTGTGTCTGACCAAAGCAGAATAGAGTGGTACTATTAATTTCAGGGAGGTTGTGGTACTGTGGTCTAAACCACTGAGCCTCCCAGGCATGCCTATCGGAAGGTCGACAGTTTGAATCTGTGCAGTGGGATGAGCTCCTGTTGCTCTGTCCCAGCTTCTACCAGCCTAGCAGTTTGAAAGCATAGCATAACGGGTAGATAAATAGGTACTGCTGCAGTAAATGGTGTTTCCTTGTTCTCTGGCACTCATCACAGTGTCGCATTGCACCAGAAGCGGTTTATTCATGCTGCCACATGACCTGGAAAGCTGTCTGTGGACAAACGCCAGCTTCCTCAGCCTTAAAAGCGAGATGAGTGCCACACCCCATAGTGCTTTTGACTGAACCTAACCATCCAGGGCTCCTTTACCTTTACCTTACTACTAATTCCCTTGATTTGGACACTATATTTCTGTTGGTGCAGCCTAGAATAGCACACCTTCAAGCATTTCAACGTCCTTCTTAAATTGTGGTGCCCAGAACTGGACATGGTATTCCAAGTGTGGTCTGACTAAGGCAGAATAGAGCAAGACTATGACTTCCCTTGATCTGAACACTAGACTTCCTTCTGTTGATTCAGCCTAGAATAGCATTTGCTTGTTTGCTGCTGCATCACACTGTTGACTCATATTAAGCTTCTGGTCCACCAAGACCCCTAGATGCATTTCACATGTACTGCTAGTAAGCCAGGTGTCCCCCATCTTATATTTGTGCATCTGGTTCTTCCTCTTCAAGTGCAGAACCTTACATTTGTCCCTATTGAAATTCATTTTGTTAGCTTGCACCCTGTTCTCCAATCTGTTAAGGTCATTTTGAATTCTGAATATGTATTCTGCAGCATTAGATACCCCTCCCAGTTTGGTGTCACCTGCAAATTTGATGAGCAATCCCTCAGTTCCTTCATCCAAATCGTTTATAAAGACGTTGAACAAGAATGGACCCAGGACAAAACCCTGTGGCACCCCACTTGTCACTTTCCCCCCAGGATGACGAGGAACCATTAATGAGTAATTAATGGTTGCGTTCAGTCCACCCACCAGCTACAAATCCACCTACAGTAACAGTTACCTTGTTCAACACACATTTTACCAGCTTCCTTGCAAGAATATCATGGGGACTTTGTCAGAAGCCTTACTGAAATCAATATGCACAGTGTCCACAGCATTCCCCATATCCACCATCAAAAAAAAGAAATGAGATTCGTCCGACATGACATTTTTGAGAAACTCATGCTTTGTCTTAGTAATTACAGCCTCCTTTTCTAAGTGCTCACAGATTGACTGTTGAATTACCGGTTCTAGGACCTTTCCTGGAATCGATGTCAAGCTCACCAGTCAATAGTTACTGGGTCTTCATTTCCCCGCTTTTTGAAGAGGCGGACAACATTTTCCCACCTCCAGTCTGCAGGGACAGCACCTCTTTTGCAAGAATTTTCAAAGATAATAGACAAAGGCTCTGAGATACATCTGCAAGCTCCTTTAGTACCCTTGGATTCAGCTCATTAGGCCCTATGATAATGGTTCATAGAATCATAGAGTTGGAATAGACCACAAGGGCCATTGAGTCCAACCCCCTGCCAAGCAGGAAACACCATCAGAGCACTCCTGACATATGGTTGTCAAGCCTCTGCTTAAAGACCTCCAAAGCAGGAGACTCCACCACACTCCTTGGCAGCAAATTCCACTGTCAAACAGCTCTTACTGTCAGGAAGTTCTTCCTAATGTTTAGGTGGAATCTTCTTTCTTGTAGTTTGGATCCATTGTTCCGTGTCTGCTTCTCTGTAGCAGCAGAAAACAACCTTTCTCCCTCCTCTATGTGACATCCTTTTATATATTTGAACATGGCTATCATATCACCCCTTAACCTCCTCTTCTCCAGGCTAAACATGCCCAGCTCCCTTAGCCATTCCTCATAAGGCATCGTTTCCAGGCCTTTGACCATTTTGGTTGCCCTCCTCTGGACACGTTCCAGTTTGTCAGTGTCCTTCTTGAACTGTGGTGCCCAGAACTGGACACAGTACTCCAGGTGAGGTCTGACCAGAGCAGAATACAGTGGCACTATTACTTCCCTTGATCTAGATGCTATACTCCTATTGATGCAGCCCAGAATTGCATTGGCTTTTTTAGCTGCCGCATCACACTGTTGGCTCATGTCAAGTTTGTGGTCAACCAAGACTCCTAGATCCTTTTCACATGTACTGCTCTCAAGCCAGGTGTCACCCATCTTGTATTTGTGCCTCTCATTTTTTTTGCCCAAGTGCAATACTTTACGTTTCTCCCTGTTGAAGTTCATCTTGTTTGTTTTGGCCCAGTTCTCTAATCTGTCAAGGTCGTTTTGAAGTATGATCCTGTCCTCTGGGGTGTTAGCCACCCCTCCCAGTTTGGTGTCATCTGCAAATTTGATCAGGATGCCCTTGAGTCCATCATCCAAGTCGTTGATAAAGATGTTGAATAAGACTGGGCCCAAGACAGAACCCTGTGGCACCCCACTAGTCACTCTTCTCCAGGATGAAGAGGAACCATTGATGAGCACCCTCTGGGTTCGGTCAGTCAGCCAGTTACAAATCCACTGAGTGGTAGCATAGTCAATAACTTTACAAGAATATCATGGGGCACCTTGTCGAATGCCTTGCTGAAATCAAGGTAGGCTACATCCACTGCGTTCCCTTCATCTACCAGGCTTGTAATTCTGTCAAAAAACGAGATCAGGTTAGTCTGACATGACTTATTTTTCAGAAATCCATGCTGACTATTGATGATCACAGCATTCCTTTCTAGGTGCTCACAGACTGTTTGCTTAATGATCTGCTCCAGAATCTTCCCTGGTATTGATGTTAGACTGACTGGGCGGTAATTATTTGGGTCCTCTCTTTTCCCCTTTTTGAAAATAGGGACAACATTTGCCCTCCTCCAGTCTGCCAGGACTTCGCCCCAGGAATTCTCAAAGATGACTGCCAGTGGTTCTGAGATCACATCTGCCAGTTCTTTTAATACTCTTGGATGCAGTTCATCTGGCCCTGGAGACTTGAATACATCTAAACTAGCCAAGTATTCTTGTACTATCTCCTTAGTTATTCCGGGCTGTGTTTCCTTTGCTGAATCATTTGCTCCAAATTCTTCAGGTCGGGCATTGTTTTCTTTATCGGAGAAGACTGAGGCAAAGAAGGCATTGAGGAGTTCAGCCCTTTTTGTGTTCCCTGTTTGCATTTCACCATCTTCTCCTCTGAGTGACCCCACTGTTTCTTTGTTCTTCCTTTTGCTACGGACATACCCATAAAAGCCTTTTTTGTTGCTTTTAACCTCTCTAGCAAGCCTGAGTTCATTCTGTGCTTTAGCTTTTCTGACTTTGTGTCTACACGTGCTGGCTATTTGTTTGAATTGCTCTTTGGTGGTTTCGCCCCTTTCCATTTTTTGTACACATCATTTTTTAATCTTAACTCCGTTAAAAGTTCTTTAGATAGCCACCCTGGCTTCTTTAGGCACCTTCCATGTTTCCGTCTCATTGGTATTGCCTGACGTTGTGCTTTTACTATCTCCCTCTTAACAAACTCCCAGCCATCATGAACTCCCTTTCCTTTTAGTATTACTGTCCATGGGATCTCACCCAGCACTTCCCTAAGTTTTATGAAGTCGGCTTTCTTAAAGTCAAGAAATTGAGTCCTAGTATGCTTGGCTGCTCCTTTCCGCTGTATAGTAAACTTCAGAAGAGCATGATCACTCGCGCCTAATGATCCTTCCACTTCTACCCCACTAACCAGGTCATCAACATTGGTTAGGACCAGATCTAAAATGGCTGTTCCTCTTGTTGCTTCTCCCACTTTCTGGACAATTAAGTTGTCTGCAAGGCCAGTGAGGAATCTGTTTGACCTTATGCTCTTGCATGAGTTTAACATCCAACAAATATCCGGGTAATTGAAGTACCCCCATTACTACTATCTCCCTTCCTTTTGCATGCTTGGCCATCTATTCCAGGAAGGCATCATCTATGTCCTCCGTTTGGCTTGGGGATCTATAGTAAAATCCCACAATGAGGTCTCTGTTATTCTTCTCTCCCTTAATTTTGACCCAAATGCTCTCACTTGGCTTTGAGGTTCTAAATCTTGGATTTCTTCACAGGTATACACATCCCTGACATATAACGCCACTCCTCCTCCTTTCTTGTCTGGTCTGTTTCTCTGAAATAGATTGTATCCCCCCATTATTACATTCCAATCGTGGGACTTATCCCACCAGGTTTCAGTGATGCCTATTATGTCATATTTAGTTTGCTGTACCAAGAGCTCAAGCTCATCTTGTTTATTTCCCATGCTTTGCGCATTAGTGTACAGACACTGAAGTCCATTAATCATTCCCCCGTGTCTCTTATTTAAGGATTTTTTCCTCCCACCACTAGGTCTGCGTGCTGTTTGCTCCATTTGGTCTATGACATTTGGATGATCATCTTCATCAATTGATAGACTCCTACCTTCAGGAGCACTGTCTCCCTCCCCCACATTAGTCAGTTTAAAGCCCTCCTGATGAGGTTTCTGAGATTTTTGGCAAAAACATTCCTCCCAACCGTTGTGAGGTGCAGCCCACCGCTTGCCAGAAGTCCATCTTCAAGAAACTGCAGTCCATGATCTAAGAATCCAAACCGTTCCTGTTTACACCATTTGCGAAGCCAGCTGTTCACTTCCACTATTTTTTCCTCTCTCCCTAGGCCACGTCGTTCAACTGGGAGGACAGATGAGATGACAATTTGTGCATTTAATTGCTTCAATTTCCTGCCCAGAGCCTCGTAGTCTCTTTTGATCTTCTGGAGATCAAAATTCATTTAAAGTATCCTAGGTGGTCCCTTACTACCTCTTTTTCTATTTTGGGTTGCAGATCTTTCCTTACACCATTTAATCTGTTATCACCAGGTTGGGCATCACTTTCCTTTTGGGTGAAGACAGAGGCAAAGTCGGTGTTGAGCAGTTCTGCCTTTTCTCTGTCACCCAATAGCATTGCTCCATCTACTGCACCTACCACTTGCTTGTTCTTCCTCTTGCTTCAAACATAGCCATTAATAATAAACCATTATTATTATTATTGTTGTTGTTGTTATATTATTATTATTATTATTATTATTATTATTATTATTATTATTATTATTATATTTTTATTGGATTTTACATTTTTATCATAATAACTACATATCAAATAGCAAAAAAGTACAATTCCCAAATTTCCCCCTCCTCCCCCACGATTTCCCTCAGCTTCCTCTTCTGGTTTTTACATATTAACTTCTCCTGTTTGCTTTATTGTATCTTAATATTGAGTTCTTTATATTAAATATTGTTATGCACATATCATTTTACCATCATCTTTGTAATTTATATTCAGTGTTTACTCAAACCCTGCTAGTGAGTCCATTTCTTTACATTGTTTCTGTTGATACAACATAAATGGTTCCCAAACTTTTTAAAAGTCTCCATTGTCTTTGTCTCTAAGTCTTTCTGTTAGCTTTGCCATTTCAGCATATTCCATCAATTTTTCTTGCCATTCTTCTTTAGTTGGTATTTCCTCACTTTTCCGTCTTTGGGCTAGCAGTATGTTAGCCGCAGTTGTAGCATACATAAAAAGTTTCTTCTTCTCCTTTGGCAGATCTTGACCTGAAATGCTTAATAAAAAAGCTTCTGGTCTTTTAACAAAGGTAATCTTAAACATTTTTTTGATTTCATTATAAATCATATCTCAATAATTTTTAATTATTTTGCAATTCCACCACATATGAAAAAATGTGCCTTCTTTTTCTTTACACTTCCAACACTTTATTAGAGCCTGTTCTATACATTTTTGCAGGTGTGATATACCATCTATACATCATTTTCATATAATTCTCATTTAACAATATACAGTCAGTAAATTTTAAGTTCACTTTCCAGTTTCCCCCAGTCTTCCATTTGTATATTGTGTCCTAAATCTTGTGCCCACTTAATCATTACACATTTAACCTCCTCATCTTTTGTTTCCCATTCTAGTAGTAAATTAGACGCTTTCTTCAAAAGTTTGGTATTATCCTCTATGATTTCTCTTTGAAATTTAGATATGGTATAACTGAATCCTTTCTTATTGTCTTCTTTAAATACCTCATTTAGTTGATGATATTGCAGCCAATCGTATACATATTCTCTAATCTCATCAATTTCCTTAAGCTTTAATTTCCCTTCTATCTCTGTTAATAGATCTCTATATGTAGGACATTTTTCTTCCCTGTTTATTTTTTAATTGAAGTTACTTCTGCTGGGGACAGCCACCATGGGGTTTTTTGTTCTAATAGATCCTTGTGTTTTCCCCATACTTTTAAGTATGATTATGAAATCCTTTATGTATTTTCCCTTTTATTATTATTATTATTTTTAACCTCAGCTTCCCCAGTCTTAGCTGAGCTACCAAGTTCTTAATCTCTGTCACCATCCAAGCAGAGGTGCCTGAGTAGAGTTCCTGAAAGTGTGCCTCCCAGGTCCCTTGGGTGATGTGACAGTCCACCATTTTTGGGCCATTGCTTTGTGAGCTAGAAGTAATATGCCAGAATGTGCCTGAATCATTGGATTTGACTGCCTGGATAAGTCGTGTCTAGGTGTTCTTCATGGCTTCCCTTTTCTTGCGTCCCAGCAGATGTTTGTAGTCAGTATCTCTTCAGCTGGAGGAGGTCCATTGCAGCTGTTGGTCTTGGATATATAGTGTTGCTCGGTTGTTCACAGCAGCACTCCAGATTCGTAGGAGGGTGACCTGTGCCACAAATCCGTTTTAATGAACACATCAAAGTGCTCTGTAAATGATAGTTAAAGCCTTTATATATCAACCTTTTGTGCTCTTCCACACCTGCCCAATGTTCCTGACCCTTCTTTTGGATTCTTTTAGCTTCTTTTAAATTCTTATAGATTTTTATATTCACCTTGTGTTTTAGCACTTTTTAGATTGTAAATGCTGGTCTATGACCGTAATAAAGATTTGAAATTGAGTTGCAGCAGATATTGGGGAAACTGAACTCTCCCTTGACTACTATATCTCTCCTTTCTGAATTTTTGGCATTCTACTGTAGAAAGGCTCATCCAAGCCTTCTGTCTGGCTTGACAGTTTATAGCAGACACCCACAGTATGGTCACTGTTGTTTCTCTCTCCTGTATCATAAAATCTCCACACTCATAAAATCTCAGCCTGCTTTCCATGCTCCAGGCCATGGATTTCTTCACAAGTGCACACATCCCTTGCATTAATGCTGCTCCTCCTCCTTTCCTGTGTGGTCTATTCCTTTTGAACAGGTTGCACCCCTCAATTCCTCAGTCATGGTCTCATCCCACCAGCCTTCAGGGAAGGCTTTTGATCTGGCCCAGCAGGGCAAGTCTTGTGTTCTTCTGTCAAAATTCTGCAGCTGCATTTCAGGCAACAGAGCAGAAGTGAATGTGCTCTTCAATTAATTTGGCAGGAGAGCACTCACTCCCTCTCTGCCATCATTTAAGCTCCTCTTTGTGAAATGGTGAGAAATGTTGTCTCCTGCACAGAGCTTTGATGTTGTGGACCATTTGAAGCAAAATGTCAGTGTAACTTTTTTACATATCCGTTACGTTTTGATTCGTGAAAAGTGGCATTCAGTCTTGGTAAGAAATGTTTGTGCCGATGTGATACATTTCCCAGTACTGTTCATTCTTTCCTGCTGGTGTCCCCCTCCCTTGAACACTTTACCAAGAGAGAGGGCTTGGGAGATGCAGAGATGTTAAATTCTCGCTTGCCTCCTTCGACCTCCAGAGATTTTGTTCAGAGATCAGATGGGCTAATGTAGCAGAACAGTTCCCATGGAATTTGCAGTAAGTTACAGCCTGTGACAAGAGAAGGCGAGCGTTAACCTTCTGCAAAATCTGCACTCAGTGGTGGAAATTGGAGGTTATGATGCTGATGTGTCACATCCAGATTTCTGTCTCTGTCTCTCACTGTAGTCTTATTATCAAAGTCATGTTACAGGAGAGTTACTTTACAAATGCTTGGGTTTTCAGGTGATCTTTTCATGGACACCTGAGATAACAGAGTCTCATCAAAGTCTGAAGCATTTTCTCTCTCTCTCTTGGATGTCGATGCATGTATTCATCTGTGCAATCCCCCTGTTTCCTCATTTCCTGCAAGTATAAAAACTAGTTAGTTAATTGTAACTGGCTGACTGACCGAACCCAAAGGGTGCTCATCAATGGTTCCTCTTCATCCTGGAGAAGAGTGACTAGTGGGGTGCCACAGGGTTCTGTCTTGGGCCCGGTCTTATTCAACATCTTTATCAACGACTTGGATGATGGACTCAAGGGCATCCTGATCAAATTTGCAGATGACACCAAACTGGGAGGGGTGGCTAACACCCCAGAGGACAGATTTCCTGCTGTATATTGCATTGTTGTGAAATGGCCCTGATTGGAATATTAACGTCACCAAGAACTAAGTTGTTCCTGTGATAGTACCGCTATTAATGAAGATTGCCCTGTACGGAAACCCCGAATCAACTTTTCATAAAGGTTTTCTTTTGCACACCCATTAAAATTATTGCTTTTTGAGGGGGGAAATGTTTCCCTTGGGTTCTTTACATCTGTTTTTCAAAACAGACCCATTCATTTTTGCTTCTCTGTTTTGAGCTCTGGAAACTACAGAGGGAGCCGCTGCCTGCATGTCCATCTCCTGGTGAAGTAATGGAATACTTTCAAACTTGTCAGAACTTTTGCCAGACCTTGGCAGAGTAGCAGGCATGGCCAGCATTTCGAGCAACTCCTTCAAATTGGCAAACTGCTGTTGAAGCATCATCATCATCACCATCATTTTTAAAGCGCTTTGGAGTTACGTTAGACTTTAATTGTAACGCCAGTCTTAGAGGTGTTTGTGGGGGAAGGCGAGAGAGAAAGAGAGAAAGAACATCATGAACTGTAAGTGGGCCAAACCCAAAGGCCAGCTCTCTCTTAAGCTTTATTGATGTGTGGATCCAGATCCGAGCCTTGTTAATCCAGCCTAGCAGTAATGTTTTTGAAACTTACATACCCGTCTTTGAACTGGAGATTTGTGTGTTTCACTACCAGTATCTTTAAATGGTTTTAAGGTGAGTTTTTAAATATGTTGTGGAGGCTTGTGGGAGATACTTTAACTATCTTTCCCAAGACAGAAGCATTCAGTTTTGTATTTGAACGTGGTTCTTGAAATTAGATTTACCTATCTGCAGTGAGCTTTATGGCAGAGCTGAGATTTGCAACTGGGCTTCCTGTAATTTTGGGTACATTCTGTGATTGACAGTGCAATCCTGTGCATATACCTGTATACGCGGAAGTCGGTCCCCACCGTGCACACTGCTGCTTACTCCTTTGACCATGTTTAGCCTAAATAGAATGCCTCTCTTGACATCTCAGGGGCATATTAAAAGAAGAACGTTTTGCTGTGGAGAAGTGAGATTTGATTACTTTCTCCCTTTCTGAGAAAATGAACTTGTGCTAGCTATGCTAGCAAGGTTTTGACTGCAGACTTGCCTTTCCGAAACTGTTGCCTGCAACTGGAAATTAGGTAGGCAGGGATTGCCTTCCTAAATCCCCTTTTGGCTCTAACCTTGAAGGTGTGTGCTTCCCTCCAATGAAAACGTAATGTGTGAATTTCAGCTCCTGCATCTGCACCCAGCTCCTACAGGGAAGAGTCATGGCTCAGGGGTAGAGCATCTGCCTTGCAAGCAGCAGGTCCCATGTTCAATCCCCGGCATCTCTAGTCTGAAACCCTAGAAAGCAGCTGCCAGTCAGTGTAGGCAGTACTGAGCAAGAGGGACCAATGGCCTGACTCAGCATAAGGCATCTTTATGTGTTCATACAAGTGTGCTTTTCCTGCAGCTGCATGCAAGAGTTGACTCCACCATGGCTATCTCATTGACATGACCTCCCACCTTTTGCTCCTTTTGTCCCATCTCCATCCATTTGCCGCCTCCTCCTCCTCCTCTCTCTCTCTGACTCTTTTCTCCCGCAAAAGTGCTTCCTTTCCTCTGCTTTGTCATCTCTTGTTTGGTCACAGTTATCCGTTCCGTTTGTGCTCAGCCTCGTTCTGTTTGTTTTATACTGCTGTGTGTCTTACAAATCCACCCCCAGAGCATTGTCGTTTGCAGGGCTGCGTCCTCAGCTCTGCCTTGAAAGGCTCTCCCGGAAAGCCGCTGAAGCATGCTGTGCCTTCTGCGGCAGCTGCAGTGAAGTGAACATCTTGCCGGGAGGGTGTGTTGCTTCACTTCCTGTGTGCCTGACCAGTCTCTGGAGCATCTTTGGCCAGCCTGGTGCCCTCCAGACGGCCTTGGACTACAACTCCCATCAGCTCTAGCCAGTGCACCTGCCTCAGTACTTCTCCTTGGAACAGAAAGGTTGCCAGTTTGGGAACAAATCAAAGGTCTGCCAGCTTACTCTACCTGTTGCTGACTGGCAAGATTGTTCCGGGACATGGTATAATAAAGCAAGCTAGTCTCCGTTGATCATCCCTAGCATTCAACAATCAGAGGTACACTATTATATATGGGTTGGGGTTGTGTTTTTTTTTGGGGGGGGTATTTGTCATGGCTTTCTGTATGTGCAGAGCTCCATGTGAGCTGGGATAATGCTTAGGCTAGGATAACCCCATGTGTGCAGAAGCTCCACATGCATACAAACTCTCCTAGTGTGTGCCCTCCTCAGAAATCACATCATTGCATCCGGGGATTCTTAATCCCACTATTGTCTAACCATTTTAAAAAACCAGCTGAGCCAGCAACCACATTTTGTGCTGATTAACTCTGTAAATTGCATAAGAATCCTGAGAGTTTTCAATTGCCAGTCAGTTTTTGCTGGATGCAGTACGTTGTCATTTTTGCTGTTTTGCAGATAACTTACCTTGATTTTGCTAGTGCAAACAGGGGCAAGTGGCTTTACTGAAGTTTTCTCTTTCAATTCCACGCTCAATTTCCAGCCACCCTTCTGGCTTCTGAGGTTTCATCCATCATTGCCAAGTGCTTTAAAGAATTGACTTCACAGCAAGGAAGTCTAGAAGCTTACTATCCTTCCAGTGAAAGTGGTGATTCTGTACACGGCCTGATATCCTGTTTCTGCATCCCCTAAAAAAAAAAGCTCAACAACAACTTTGTATGTAGAGCCTCAGAAATGGGATTTCAGTAGAAGTAACAATGCAATAAAATGAAAAATGGTAATACAAAAAAGAAGAAATCTCAGCTAGTACATGAAAGAACTACCAGACTTGATAAGAAAAGTTCCCCTTGGCAAGTTGTGCTATAGTCTGACATCTTATCTTCCTCTTGCTCAGGATTGGTTAATGCCACTCTTAGCTCCCAGATCATAGGTAAGCAATGGTAGAAGGAGAAGACCCAAGGCCTCAAAGCCCTGTAAGGATGGGAGGGAGGGGCGACAGAGTGCTTACATAACAAAGGAAAAGAGATGCTTTTGGAACTTTTTATTGCAAGCAATGTAAGTGAAAGAACAAAGCCAGAAGGTTAACTGTAATTGATAAGGCTTTGTTATTTGAAATTGCCTGGCTGAATCCTTATCTGTAGCAGAACATTGCAAGACAATAAGTGTGGATTTTGCCTAAGGAGGGGGACAGCCACTGAGTATTGTACCTGTTCCTCTCAGCAATATATTGCTTTTGATAAAGTGATATTTGACCGATCTTTGCAACCCTAAACTATGTCTTGAAGGCTGGTTTTCTTCTGCACTGTGTAGTGATCAGAATCTGTTAGAACGTGTCAGCCTTTCTGTGCTGGGTGCCCTTGGAAGTTAAAGGCACATGTCAAGACATCCATCTTCTTGATCCTCCGTTGAAACCACACACAAAAGAATTGCCATTAGTTGCCACTCAGAGCTTTGGCATTTTGAACAATTATTGTCTTCATCATCCCTGAGTGAAAAATACAGCTTTGATTTCTGAAATGATAACTTCACACGGCAAAAAGAATTCTGCAACAGTGGGCCTTTCTTACAAAGATGGATGGGTGTTTGTGCAGAGGCCCATCTGAAGCATATTATTATGAACTGCATTTCAGTCCATTAAGGCAAGGGAGGCAGCCAGTTGAGACACTTAAGAGCTGCTTAACCACCACCTTTAAATAAAAGAAACTTCCAGATCAGCCTCCCTCCGATCTCCCCTCAGAACTTGTGTGTGTTCCTTTTTCACATCTGGATTTGCTGCAGCTTGTATTGAAAAACATTACTTCCTCTGACCGTGAAGGCAGAGCAGAGCCATTGTGATTAGGAGCTGCTGCTAGCCTTCTCTCCATGAATTTGTCCAATCCTCTTTGAAAGCATTCCAAGGCATCACTGCCTCTTGTGGCAGTGAGTTCCACAGTTTTCGTGCTGTATGAAGAATTACTTCCTTTTGCCTATATTTAATCTTCTGACATTCATCCTCACTGCATGTCCCCAGTTCTAGTGTTATGAGAGAGGGAGAAAAACTTTTCTGTACCCACTTTCTGCCTGCCGTGCATAATTTTATAAATGTTCATCCTGTCTCTTAACTTGCCTTTTCACTAAACTAAAAAGTCCTCAGCACTGCAGCCTTTCCTCATACGTGTGTTGCTCCATCCCCTTTCCTGAAGCTTTTGTGATTCCACAATGTCCTTTTTGAGGTGAGGCAACCAGAACTGTACACAGTATTCCAGATGCAGTTGCACCATAGATTTATGATACTAGCATTTTATTTTCAGTTCCTTTCCTAATGAAAGCAAGCTGAAGGTCCACAGGGCTGATGGCACAAGAAGTGGGGGCAGCTGGATAGAGGCCTCCGTCAGAGGCAGAGACAGGAGAGGCCTCTTAGACTGCCTGCTTTCTCTTGCAGTGCTACCAGGCCAAGTGGCTACTGCTTCATGAAGGGGGACTATTACATACTGCTAATGGCACTGCAGACAGAGCCTAACCGTTTCGTCTAATCCTCCATCAAAGCAACCCAGGCTGGTGGCCATCACTGCTTCTTGCGGGAACAAATTCCATAGTGTAACTATGCCCTGTGTGAAGAATACACCCTTCTGTGTGTGTCTGAATTTGTGTTTTTCCAGTGTTTGGGAGGGTGTGTGTGTGGAGATATGGCTTGGGGACTGAGCCTGGGGTGGGGTGGGGCTCGCTTATCACTATTCCACATAGCACAAATAAATATTCAGATGAAAACACACTCACTTTAGTCTTCGTCTAAAGACGAACTGATAAAAGAGGCAATGATAAAATGGGCTATTGATATTGGGCATAATATTGAAATTGCTGAGCAAATATTGCTGAGAAAATCTGCAAAAAATGCAGTATGGGTGGTATTTGACACTAGTCAGACTGGCTCAAAACTATGCTGGAAATGTCTAGAAGAAGAGGGTACATTTATTCATTTATGGTGGAAATGTAAACAGACAAAAAAAACTTAATAATAATACATCATCATCATCATCATCATCATCATTTTCTTTATCATCATCATCTACCAGCCAGCTTCAAACATAGCAGTTTAATCAGATAATCACCAGCTCCAGAAATGTCACTTGACAGGACAAATGTATGTTGGATTTTATAAGGCACAGCAGCAAATGGAGATGTTCTGTAGATGACAGATTTATCTTGATCTGAATACAAGAACCAATTCTTAACAAAACCTGGGAACTCAGCAAGGGCCTGCGGCAACTTCTATAGAAATCTGCTTCTTGGGCCTTCATATAACAGGTGGCAAAATAGAAACATTACCGACTTCCGGGTTAGCGCCATCGGTGAATGGCGGAGTTCCTCCAACTGGAGGAACTGGCTCTGTGGAAACTGGGTCTTCCCGCCGTGGCGAAGGTGGGGACCCGCTAGAAATCCCAGGCGGAGGAAGCCTGGAAACGTGGGGTTCGGCAGGGCACCCTATGCACCGGGAACCCCATTTTGGGGCTCCGGAGTCAGTGGCGTAGCGTGGGGGGTGCCAGGGGTGCCGGCCGCACCGGGCGCAACATTTGGGGGGGCGCATTTGGCCGGCCCTCCTGGAGGAAGCAAGAACCCCACTGTCCTCGGACCTCCTCCGAAGCCTGGCGGTGGGGCGGAGAGACCTTCTCCCCGCGCCAGCCTTCGGAAGGCTGCTCCGAAGCCTGGCGGTGGGGCAGAGAGACCTCCTCCCGCCGCCAGCCTTCGGAAGGCTGCTCCGAAGCCTGGCGGTGGGGCAGAGAGACCTCCTCCCGCCGCCAGCCTTCGGAAGGATGCTCCGAAGCCTGGCGATGGGGCGGAGAGACCTTCTCCCCGCACCAGCCTTCGGAAGGCTGCTCCGAAGCCTGGCGGTGGGGCGGAGAGACCTTCTCCCTGCGCCAGCCTTCGGAAGGATGCTCCGAAGCCTGGCGGTGGGGCGGAGAGACCTTCTCCCCGCACCAGCCTTCGGAAGGCTGCTCCGAAGCCTGGCGGTGGGGCGGAGAGACCTTCTCCCCGCGCCAGCCTTCGGATGGCTGTCCTGAAGACTTGTGGTGGGAGCAGTGGCGTAGCGTGGGGGGTGCAGGGGGGCCTGCTGCACCTGGCGCAACATCTGGGGGGGCGCGGAAGAGACTCGAGTGCTAAAATCCACGGGTTAGGGGGCGCAAATTACTTGCCTTGCCCCGGGTTAGGGGGCGCAAATTACTTGCCTTGCCCCGGGTGCTGAGAACTCACGCTACGCCACTGTCCGGAGTGAAGTGGGGTGAGCGGCGCGGTGCTGCGAACTGATTGCGACTTTCACGGAGTGAAGCCGCACAGCCATTGCCGGAGAGCGCTGACTTTTTCCTGTGGACAATTGGATTTAAAACAAGTACCCGTGAGTAGAAACGGAAAATTGGATCAAGAAATATCTTAATTTGGCACCGAAGCGGGAAGGTTCAAAACAGGAAGTCTGCCTTCCGCTTTTTGTACATAGACTGAAGCAAAAACCTTGTAACCTAAAGTCTGGAAAGTCGTTAAAAAAGTTTAAATTTCCTTCATTTATAATTACTGAAACCCCCTTGGAAGCAGGAGAAAAGGGGGGGACTTTGTTTAACGCCTGCAGGAGAGGGAGTGAAGAAAGATAAGTTTCCACCGTCTCTAACCTGGGAATGGGGTGTCAGAGACAGAAATTCTTGGAGAGGTTCATTGACTGTGAATGGAATACTTTGACAGATAGCTAAAGAAGAGAAATAAATTGATTCCAATGTTGCCTTCTGCATTCTAAAGAAACAAAATATCTGAAAAATGAAAGTAATTTTCCTTTATTGGACTTGCCTTAAAAAAAATGGATACAAATAGAAATTGTCTCCTCTAGAGGGAGCTTGCTAAATTGTTGCTGCGTCTACTTGAGGACTCTACAGCTGTCAGATTAAGATCGTGGGACCAGTCCTTTTTGACCTTGACTAAATATGAGCTGGGAGGAAGTTTTGGTGCTTGCTTTATGCAAGACAAGGTGCCTTGCTGGAACAGATGCATGAGAAGATGGCTTTGATGAATGAGAAAATGGATTTGATGACTGTTGTGGTTAATAACTGTGGACAAACAGGGAATATTGATACAGAAACTATTCAGGGACCAACTCAGGAACCTGTACTGATTGGGCAAGTGCAGAAGATAATGGAGGAGGTTGCGGTTTCACCTCAAATAATACAAATGGAGAGACCCGAGGCCCTACAGAAGTATAAGCCGCTGTCTTTGAAGATTGAAGTTGGAGTCGGCCAGGGGGAGTCTGGAGCTGAGGAGGTTCTTAACTTTGGAGAGACCTCGAAATATGTTTTTAAATATTTTTTGGACTACATTGATGATTGTGGGGAGTGGGACTCTGGGGAATGGGCTGGTTGGATGAAGGGAGACGAAGATAATTTTGGGTTGGAATCCCCCAGAGACCTACTCCCCAACGAGAAAGGAAAGAAACTAAGAAAGAAACCAACAAAAGACAAGGAAAAGTGCAAGTATAAACAAGAAGAAGATCTGCAGAAGGGACATGGAAGAGACTTAAGGGCCTCGGACATTAGATTACCAGGTTGATTCACTAGATGAAATGGACAGTAAGGACTGACACGACCCGAGACCAGGAAGAAGAGACGTTGGATGAAGATTGGAAGAAAATTTATAAAGAATTTTTTTTTCTAGGGAATTAGCCTAAAATTAATGAACATTAGGGGAAATGTTGGAATGAAACTATATGACTCTAGTAGAAAAGATATCAGGAGTTATGTATAATCGAGTATTAAGCGTTAAGCTCTAAAGTATTTTTTGGTAAGATAAGGTTAAATAACTTAAGGTAATTTGAATAACAGAATATGGGGAAAGGATGGAAAGGATTTGTTGAGTTAATTAATAGGTTAAATTGTCAAGATAAATTATTTAGTAAAAATTGAGAAAGATGGAAATAATTTGCTGAAATAATCAAACTAGAATACAAAAAGGGAGGTGTGAGGAGGTCAATGAAACAAGCAAATGGAAGTTAAAGATATGTAATATGGGATTTGTGTCTTTTCCCCCCTTCTTTTTTATCTTTTTGCTGTATTGTTGCATTGGTTTCTTTGTCTTTTTCCTTCTTCTTTTTTCTCTCTATGTATTGTAGTGTTGTTTTTAATTTTTTTTCTTTCTTTTCTGTAATTTTGAAATTATTAATAAATATTATTTAAAAACAACAACACAAAATAGAAACATTACCTTCCAAAAAGAATGGTCCAGGAAGTGGCGGGCATCCACACTACATAGCAGAGAGATGCAAGGGTCAAAAACCCATGGAGGGTGGAAAGGCTAAGTGCATTGTCTAGCCAGCACATTTCAGTGGCAATTCCTGAGCAACTTCTAAGAAGAACAATGGAGGTCACTTCTTATAATCTCATTTAATCTCTGTCAAATTCACAAGTGTCAAAATTTAAGAACATATGCATACAAAAGGCACCCTAAAATGCTAACAGATTTTCATGAGAACTGTTAATTAATTGCAAAGTGATCAGGATATGTGGTAAGCCTAACTCTCTAGTCCGGCCTGGTAGCTCCTTAAGGCACCACCATTCAGACCCATTAGAAGCTTCCTTTGGCAGATATGGCCGTCAGTGGCGGAGCTTCATGCTCCGGCACTGGGGGCAGAAAGAAGGTGGGGGCGGGGCTGGCGTACATCCTGGGGGCGTGGCGCGCTGCCTGTGGGGCGTGGCGCCCAGTGCATGGGGAGGGTCGTGCTTTGCCCAATGCAAGTATCCATGCTGAATGCACAGAGCAAATGTTTTCATTGACAGGGGATGAGTGGCAGCCACTACCATCTGATTGCAGGCATTCAGTAAACTAACGTAACCATGTGTGTGTATTTTGGGGGGGGGAGGGGAAAGATGTTTCCCCCCTATTTTCCCTCATTTGCTTCCCTCTTCCTTTGAGCTGTATGATTTGTACATTATTAACATGAATTGGCTCTTAACAAGCCTTCCCTGGCGTAGATCAGATGGCACACGTTAAGCTGTGGCCAGTCCACCTACCTGCTGGTGTCTCGGGTTGTGCCTATTACAGCAGCCAGGTGCTTTTAGATTCCCAGTTACCTTGTGGCACTTACCTGCCATTCACTGAGCTGAATGCTGTCTGATATGCAGGCTGATCGTTGCACCTTAATGAAGGAACAAACATTTGCGACTCAAGGCAGCTGCTCTGCAGAGATGAAATGTAATTCTGCCCCATTTAACCCACCTGGGCCAAATCCACACATGCAGCAGCAGGAAGTGCTGGGCTCTAGGAGTGTCCATTTGTTTTGGGACAAATCAAAACTTTTTCTTTTTTCTTTTCTTCAATTTAAAGTGGAGCAGCAGGGAATTACACCACAACTATACAAAGCAAATAAACAATGGATAATAAGAAAAAGAAATGATGACACACCATTGTAAACCAAGACATCCCCCTTTCCCCAGCTGCTACAGACGGTGGATGCTGAGCATCTAAATTCAAAGCACAGGAAATAAAATCCCACCAGGTGGCATAAAAATGTTATGGATGAAGGTTATCAGGATGTCCCATATGATGACTGTCTGTGTCCCTGTGGAGATGAAGAAGTCGAAACTTTTGGTCATGCCTTTTTTTAATCTTCACAGAGAGGAATGTTATAGCCTACTTTGCTTCCGTATGAGGAAACCTCCTGGAAGGACACTGGGATTGTATCTGGAATATTTATTGACTGATGCAAGAAAGTTAACAGCAGAGTTAGTGGCCAAGTTCCTCTTCTCTGTTCAAAGATGATGCCCTCATTTTAATTGCAGTTTGTATCTCATGTTTTATCCGTGTATTGTATTCCATTTTAAATATATGTATGTTTTACCCTTTGTATCATATTGAATTGATTGAACTGAATGTGTCTCACTCGGTTCAGTTTGCATCCATTCCAAAATGCATGCAGATTGGAAGTACAGTGGTACCTCGGGATGCTAATGGGATCCGTTTCGGAGCCCCGTTCGCATCCCGAAGCGAACGTAACCTGTGTCTGCGCATGCGTGGGTCATGTTTCGGCGCTTCTGCGCATGCGCGTGACATCATTTTAATGGTTTGTGCATGTGTGCGCGGTGAAACCCGTAAGTAATGCGCTCCGTTACTTCCGGGTCGCGTGAAGCGCAACCCGAAAATGCCTAACCCGAAGCGTATTCATCCCGAGGTATGGCTGTAGTATTTCATGGGACGGGGAGCGTGGGCAGACTACAAGCAGGAACCCTCTCTGCTCCAATGCCCCTTCGCTGCTGCAGTCAGTCCAGCTGAGGCCACTTCCCCTGCATCTGGGCTATTGGGTGATTTTGCTGGTTTGTATTGCTTTGATTGATTGATTGATTGATTGATTGCATCTAGTGCATCTTTCTTTTGTATTAATATGTGGTTTGCTACATTGGGGTATTTTGAACCAAAAATTGGTATAAAATTAAAGTATAACATACAGGTCTTTAAAGACACAGGCCTGTTTCCACCTCATTCCACCTGGAGTCCATTTTCCTTTTAAAGAAAACCCACTTTAAAAGGAAAGCTGAAGTAACAAGCGAGGCACAGAGGCGCTCTAGATGCCGGGAGTCCCAAGAGTGCAGCAGGGTGAATCTGCTAAAGGGCAGCAAGGAAAATGGTCTTTGGAAGAGGGGTGGGCAGAAGGTGAATCATGTGGGCTTCCTGGGAAAACTGAACTGGAAAAATAGCTGCATTGAGAAATGTTCTGATTCCCTGATCTAATTTAGCATGTTTATTTTACTAGTATTTATTAAACAAAGCTAAAATCCTGGGAACCACCCAGTTTTCTTAAGATTAGATTTGCAGTTGGCAACATACTTTGCTATAAATTAACTTATGAAATGGAAAACTTTCTGCAAAAAAAATAAATAAAAAAAATTAAAACTCATACTAGAAACTTTTCTGCCACAGATCATTGCAGAAGGTGATATGCAGTAGAACTGGTGAGGGTTCCTGATTCTCGGTTGCTTAACCATCGCAGCAGCAAAATATATTTCCCCTACTTTACACTGTTGAAATGATGGACTTTGGGTAGAGTGGGGAAAGGAAGAGGTACCCAGGGGGGCATAGTTGTGGGTGGGGGCTGCGAGCTCCACTTGGTTCTGTTACACCCCCCCCCCATTTCCTGGCTTCAGAGTGCTTTAATTCCAAGTGTGCATCTTTTGTACTCGAATCCAGCTTTTGCACCTCAAGAGTAGAAAAAAAATGAAGTGGATTCTGCAAGCCTGAAATTTGCCCTCTTTAAAGGAATCCAACATAAATAAGATGAAGGTTTTGACTCAGAAGCAATTAATTTTGGGGTGGCGGAGGGAGATTGATGCAACTGTTTCTCAAATAGTGTAAGAAAGAGAATAAAAAACTCCCTTGCCCGCTTGGTGCACTTTCATTTCTTGAAAGACAGGGAAGGGGTGGCAGGAGTATTTGCCTTTGCTTAGGTTGTGGTCAGCATTAACCAGCCCCTGTTGCCATCTTCTTAGGCTCTGTAGTAAATTGCAAGGAGTAAATTAATCTCCTGGATCCGATTTCAATGGGACCCTGGTCTCTGCAGTAGGAGTATCAGAGGACGTCACTGATCTCCTTTTGGCAATCCTCGTGAGCTGTCTTGGCAGAGAAGATCAAGAAGCAAATTGGCAGGGAGTTGTCAGTGCTACTGTTTCTCAGCCAAGAACCAAGACACAAGATTATGTCTGTGTGAGCCCAAGAGAAAAGTCGAAAGCATGCATGATGAGGCTCAATTGCCAAAGGAGGATCTGAATATGGAGCTGATCAGGCAAACACATGTAAGCTATTTGGAGGAACACTTCTATAACAAATGTTAGCAAGTGGCACTGGGCACTTCTGTCAGATTATTTAAGAGGGTGCTTGCCTCTCATTTTGGTACCATTTTCGTTGTAAGTAGTCCCATTGAGATCAATACCTAGGACTAACTAAAGTTCATTGATTTTGCTCCGGCCATGACTTTGCTGCATGCATCCTATTGTGTGCATCTTAAGAACAGGAAGGTTAATAAATAGATTTTTAGACCAGTTTGAGGGTAATGGCTTCCAAGGCAGCTAATAAATAATAAAATAATTTGCAACAGTTTTTAATTAAAGTTCACAGTTAACAATAGCATTCTGCAGAATAAGGAGGAATGGCAGCAATACAATAACAATACAATCCCAGCAGTTATCAGTATAAAAGCAACAGGATAGAAACACAGCAGGGACATAAAAACATCTTTATACTCAGGACAGAAGAAATGACTTTGGCACTGGAAGTATTGCAAAGTCAGTGGCTGCTGAGCGTTGCTGGGAAGAGCATTCCACAGCCATGGCCCCATCACTGAGAAGGTCCCCTCTCTCTGAGTATGGCCTCTGGGATTGAAAGAGAGGGACAAAAATCTCAGTGTTTGATGAGCCGAGACAGTGTTTTGCGGAGCACATCCCAGGAGCATATCTGCTTCCTATTTGGTGTTCTCTGCAGTGAGGGAGAATGGGTACCCTATAGAATCATAGAGCTGTAGAGTTGGAAGGGACCCAAAGGATTGTCTAGTCTAGTCCCAACTCCCTGCAATTCTGTAGTGTTCTAACAGTGCAGGATATATGATATTACTCCAATTTAACAAGGAATCTATTCTGTGGTTCTTGCCTCATTGAAAGAGACAGCTGATCCTCTGAAGGTTATTGGATTCTAACTCATAAGCGGCAGCCAACATGGTCAGTGATGGTGGGAATTGTAGGGCAGTAACATCTCGAGGGCCACAGTTTCCCCATCCCTGAGTAAGAAGACTCATTTGTTTGTGTGGATGTGACCACCTTGTGCAAACTGCCCAGCTTCCTAAAATTTTATTGCTGATACCTAGGAGCATGCGCATTTAATCAGCTTGGTAGAGGAGTGGGCAGGCTGAATGCAGCCACCGCCAACCCAAGCATTTTTTTTGGGGGGGGGAGCTAATTACATTATTACTTTTTATGCAGATTAAAATTTGGTTTCCCACAATTTGGAAAGGCAAAATATTTTTCAGGCAGTAAAGGATGTATATTACCCACTTCAATGCTGCATCATTCTCGGATGTTCTGAGTACCAGTGACTGGGAGTTGCAGGTGTGTATGGTGCTGTTCCACCTCAGTTGGTAGAGCATGAGGTGCTAAATCTCAGAGTTGTGGGTTCAAGCCCCCTCTTGGGCAAAAGATTCCTGCAATGCAGGGGTCTAAACTAGGCGACCTTCATGCAATTCTGTAATTCTCTGTTCAGCTTGCTGGCTTCCCACAGGCACCTTCCTGGCCACTGGGAGACCAGGGCTATGCTAGACTAGACGGGTCATTGGCCTGATCCAGGAGGGCTCTTCTTAGGTCTTTATCAATGGGATGCATAATATGCAGGCAAATGTATTGTGCTTGTGAAGCCTTGCCATGAAACAGGTATTGTTGTTGTTGTTGTTGTTGTTGTTGAAATATATATCCTGCCATTTATCAGAAGATAACAAGGCAGTTTACAACATAAAAACACAAAATATATAACCTAATCATAATTTTAAAAATGCATGCATGTGTAATCCCAGGAGAAGGGAGGCAGAGAGCTGGTGGAAGCTTGGACACAGTCTGATACTATGCATTTTTAATCCAGAGCAATTCCTATTGTGTTCAATGGGGCTTAGCCATATAGCTTACATGCACACAGGATTTCAGCCTGTGCCTGCCTCCTGCTTCTCTCCCCTGTGTCCTCCCCACAGTCAATCTGCCTGGTCCTCAGCTGGTGCTGCTATCTCTGCAAAGAAGCTGTTTGTTCTTTTCCATGACAGCAGCTGCTCTCAAGGTGGCTGCCTGCTGGAGCAACAACAAATAGGTTTTTTTGTAAAGAGAGCCTGAACTGCAGAAGACCAGATGAGGAGCGGAATGGCAGAGTGCACTGGTACGGAAGCAGCTCACTTTTTTCCCTCCCAGACTGAGCACAAGGTGGGAAAGTCGACAGTAAATTTAGTGGATCCTCCTTAGCTTTGCAAATGGTGCAGTACATTTAGTGCACTTGCCAAGGGTTATTCCTAGTACACCCGCCAGTCAGGACCTCTTGCCTCTTTCATAATATGAATGGGGGGAGGGGGGAGGATGCATGCACAACACAAACTTAAACCTTGGAAATTGTAATCCTGTAATGGTGGTTGGGAGTCTGGAACTGCAGCTGCCGCAGAATTTGGCAGCTAGGTTGCTCAGAGCAGCAAAACGGTCTGAGCACACGACACCAATTGCATGGGCTGCCAATTAGTTTCTGGGCCCAGTTCAAAGTGCTGGTTTTGACCTATAAAGCCTTAAATGGCTCAGGACCACAATACCTCAAGGACTGCCTCTCCCCCTATGTACCACCCTGGACCCTGTGTTCACCACGTGAAGCCCTTCTCCCTGTGGCCCCTTCCCAGGAGGTCCAGTGGGTGGCAACACAAGAACGGGTCTTTTCAGTGGTGGCTTCCCACTTGTGAAATACTCTCCCCAGGGAAACCTGCCTGGCACCAGAATTACAAAGTTTTAGGTGCCAGGTAAAAACATTTATTTTCCACCATTTCTTTGGCTTTCATTTGTCTCCTTGAGTGGGTGGGTTTTTAAAAGTGTTTTGATTCTAACTTTAAAAAATATGATTGGCTTTTAGATTTTTCTTGGTTTTATTTTATGCTGTTTTTCATGTATGCATTTTTTATTGGTGTAAGTCCCTTTGGCTTACTTTTGTAGGGGTGGGGGAAATGACTAATAAGTAAACTTGACTCTATGGCAGCAGAAAGAAGCCCACACTGGCACAATCCCCAAACCAACTGCTTTACCCAAGTAATTTGCTTTTAGTTTTAAAATGTGTGCTGACGTTTTAAGCCAATCTCATCAAAACATTGCATAACACATTTTGCAACAGGATATTAGCTTGTCCAGTGCGCTTCTCTTAAGGAGAGCCATTTGGGAGAGTTGAGTTGGCTTTTAACAAGAGTGCTCCTTAGAGCAGACATCAGGGAAGCCAGATCCCCATCCGAGGTCAAGGTGCCGCTGTAATAAACATAGAAAGTCACTTGGGACCCAAATGCCTGAGGGTGCCTCTTCTCCATTACTCCCTACCTATCTATCGAGATCTGCTGAAAATGCCTTGTTTGCTATTCCAACTTTAGACTCTTCTGTTGGGGAAGGGTATGTGTGACAGGGCTCTCTCAGTAGTGCCTTTCCCAACCTGCCTCAGTTTACGGACCTGTTCCCCTAAAGCTGTTTGGTTGTCCCCCAAGTTGGCCACTTTTGTTGGAGGGTAATCAGTCTTTTTGCTGGCAGTAGCACTGAAGAGTGACAAAGAAAAGAAAAAGAAGCAAAAAAACGAGAATGAAAAAGAGAAAAAATACTCAGTTATATTCCTTACATTATATTAATTATTATTATTATTATCTTATTTAAATTTGTATACCGCCCTATACCCACAGGTCTCAGGGCGGTTCACAGAATAAAATCAGAATGTAAAACCACAAAATACAGAATAAAAACAAAAACAACCCAATTAACCCCCGCCAACACATTTTAAAAGGGCTTAGGATGTCAAGCAACCAAAGGCCTGGTTAAAGAGGAACGTTTTTGTCTGGCAGCTAAAGTGTATAATGACGGTGCCAGGTGAGCCTCCCTGGGGAGAGCATTCCTCAAATGGGGAGTCACCAGAGAAAAGGCCCGTTCTTGTGTTGCCCCCCTCTGGACCTCTCACGGAGGAGGCACATGAAGAAGGGCCTCAGAAGATGATCTCAGGGTCCAGGGAGGTTCATATGGGGCGGTCCTTGAGGTATTGCGGTCCTGAGTCGTTCAGTTAGTAACAGATGTGCATAATCTTACTATCCTGATACACACATAGTTATCAATAACCTAATATATTCTGTGTAAACTCATTCCAAATATCATTGTATTTATCCAAAGAAAGTCTGTGTCTATAAGTTGTCCACTCATATATTGCCAATATTGTAATGTTGTGTCAGTTGTTACGATGTCGTTAATGTTACTATTTTTTCCTTGTGCTACATACATGGCATGGCATGGCATGGCATTCCCCTCTGTGCTTCTGTTGGGAGGAAAGGCAAGGAAATGAATGAATAAGTAATGCCAGTGGTGGCTGCAAGTCAAAGAAAGAAGCTGACAATGCCTCTGAATGGATACAAATTATTGTTATTTAATAGTTGCTAGTTGGTGCCTTGGGCTCCTTTGGAAGGAAGGGTGGGATAAAAACTGAACAGCCGCATACATATGTAAATAATACATTCCTAGACTATAACACATAGTTTATTTTAATAATACCAGATCTCTGAGCACAGGTGTTATATGCTGACAAGCATTCCACACTAACTGGGGTTGCTGGATCAAGCATGAGGGAAGCCCCATGTAGAACTCAGTGCAGTAATCCAGCCTTGAAGTAAGCAACATATGAACTACTGTGGCAAGGCTTTCCTGGCCCAACCAATTGCAGTTGGTAAAAGCCACTTCTAGTCACAGAGGTTATCTCAACCTCCACTGACAGAGCTGGAGCCAGAAGCATCCCCAAACTGCGAACCTGTCTCTTCAGGGGGGATGCAGCCCCTTCCAGGCTGGGCAGTTGGCCAGTTTATTGGAAACAGGACTGCTCACCCACAATGCCTGGTTTTGTTTTTAAATTGCAAAGTGCTGTGACCATGAGCAATAAATGTTTGACTGGACTTGAATTCAAAAAACAAACTGATAGATTTTGGCTCCCTTTTTCAAACATGGCAGTGCAAATGTTTTTCCCCAACACAAAAGTTTCCTCTTGGTAAACATTAGCAGTCCTACTTAGGTGTTGATGAAGTCGAATGAAACATTGTCTTTTGCATTGCTTAGATTTCATTGCTGAGAGCTGCAAGATCCACCGTTTGAGAAACTGATTCGCTGGTAATTGAAAGAGCCATTGTCTCATTTCAATTATCTAATGCAATTTCCAGCACCTCTTTCCTATAATTATGGCAAACGGCCAGCAGCAAAGCCTGATTAGAGGCTCCTTAAAAGTATCTGGAGACAGAATTTTCCTGGAATAATTCAATGTGTGAAGCTGATGATGGGGTTTTGAAGTTGGCATAGAAAGTGATTGAGGATGGCACCAAACAGAATTTATTGCAATCATGTTTTCCATTGTCATTGCAGCACTTTGAGCATCCTCTTCTTGGTAACCTATGTGAAATGTCAAACTGAAAGTAAAGGACTCAATAGATGTCAAGTGTGCTGCTAACAGTTTGTATTTGCTGTGATGTCTGGCGAGGACAAATGGGACACGTACTTTCTAGGCATGGGGCATGTGGAAGTGTGGACTAGCCCAATATCCCACCTCCTGGCAACAGCCAAGACAGCAAGGGAGTCCTAGAAACACCACACCCAGGTTGCTGCTGACAGTCCCTCTCCTGCAGAGACTTGCAAGGCTTCCAACTCTCCCTTGGTTTATGCTCTTTTACCACTAATGTTCGTATCCCAGGCAGAATACCCAACTGATTTATAAGGGGCCAAAAAATAACAGTGTATGTGTGCTTGGCTTTTTGAGCTAAAATTGGATTTACTTGCAAATAGGCTTCTTGACTGCAGTAGGTTTTAAGGGTGATTACATTTGCTGCAAGAGACGGTGGTGCTTTACCCTTTGGAATCCTAATGCTAGCATAAACAGATGACTGTATTCTCTGACCTGTTGTGATGGCAATTGAAACAGAAACCCTAGATTAGTAAAGCAGATGAAAGCCCAGAAGGTGCCAATGACCAGGATCCAGAGTTCCCCAGCATACCCATCCCGGCAGGCAGGGCCACCCAAATGAGGGGAGAGGGGTCTGGTGCTCCGCTCCTGCTTGCAGGCTTCCCACAGGCACCTGGTTAGCCCCTGTGAAGACAGGATGCTGGGCGAGAGGGGCCATGGGCCTGATCCAGCAGGCTCTTGTGATGTTCTTACAAGTGGTGAGGTGGAAGGGAGGGTGGTGGGGTGCAAGCACCAGATTGAGGAGGTCAGTGCTGACCTCACTGCCCCCTCACACTCTCTGCTGCTGGCAAGCAGGTAGGTACCTCCAACCCACTCACTGGCTGCTGCCACATGGTGCCAGGTGCCCCTCTGTGGGGAGGGAGTTCCACAGCTTAGAGGCCCCCACAGAGAAGGCCCTCTCCTAGGCTGGTGCTCCTCTGAGCCTGTGAGGAATTCTGCTGATCTTTGCAGCCAAGAGGGTCTGTGGGGAAGGAGGCAGTCGTTTACCATTTTGCCTCTGTGGGACTGTGGCCTTCATGTTTCCGGGAAGAGGAATGATCCTAAATTTGGCTTTGGAACGGGTAGGGCCAAGTTGCCTTGCCAAGCCACTTCCTTCCCTGTGTTCTTCATTGCACTACAGTGCTTGCAAAGCTCCATCAGTCAAGGCTTGACTCAAAGCACACACAGCTTCCTTCAAATTCTCCAGGCTTATTGACTTGGAGGGGAAAGGCAAAGGTAATGATGGAGTTAAAATGAAATCCTCCAACTGCAGACTGTTAATAAACTCTGGCAGCTGTGTGAACGTGCAGGTAATTCAACTGTCCTGTTCCTGAGGAGCACCCAGGGATTTCGTGTCTATGTATCTGTTTCCATGGCAATTAGGATGAGATTAGTTTTCAGGTCTGCAGTAGGTAAATGAAAGAAAGCCGAGTCCGGATGATGCTGTGTTTGTTTGGCTGGGACGTTTTGAGCCTGATGCCTTTAAAAAACGTTCAAAATTTCTGGTGAGTTGTTGCATCCTGCTGCTCCAGTTTTTGGAACTGTGGTTATCTTTCAGCCTTTCCTCTGGCTGAAAGTCTTTATTATGAGCTGTTAGCCATAGAAATATGTCTCTGTGTTTTGTTTTTGCATGCCTAGATTTTCAAATAACAAATATATTTGGGTAGCACCTTCTATCTCTTGCCAGCTTGTGCCCATAGCATTTTTTTCTTATAAAGAACAAAAAAGTTAATGCTATTCTAGCCTGCATCAACAAAAATACAGTATAGTGTCCACATCAAGGGAAGTAATAGTACCACTCCATTCTGCCTTGGTCAGACCACACCTGGAGTCCTGTGCCCAGTTCTGGGCTCCACAGTGTTAAGAAGGGTGTTGACTAGCTGGAGCATGTGCAGAGGAGGGCAACCAAGAAGGTTTGGAAACTAAGCCATATAAGGAACAGTTGAGGGAATTGGTTATGTTTAACCTGGGAAAGAGGAGACTGAGAAGAGATATGATCGCCACCTGCAAATATCTCAAGGGCTGTCGCGTGAAGGATAGAGCAAGATTGTTTTCTTCTATTTCAGAGGCTAGGAGCCAAACCAATGGGTTCAAGTTACAAGAGAGGTGATTCTGACTAAACATCAGGAAGACCTTTCTGACAGTAAGAGGTGTTGGGCAATGGAACAGACTCCCTGGAAAGGTGGTGGATTCTCCTTTCTTAGAGGTTTTTAAGCAGGTTTTTAGAGGTTGGATAATAATAATATTAACAATAATAATAATAATAATAATTTATTATTTGTACCCTGCCCATCTGGCTGGGTTTCCCCAGCCACTCTGGGCGGCTTCCAACAAAGATTAAAAATACTTTAAAATGTCACACATTAAAAAATTCCATAAACAGGGCTGCCTTCAGATGTCTTCTAAAAGTCTGGTAGTTTATCTCTTTGACATCTGATGGGAGGGCGTTCCACAGGGCGGGTGCCACTACCGAGAAGGCCCTCTGCCTGGTTCCCTGTAGCTTTGCTTCTCGCAGTGAGGGAATCGCCAGAAGGCCCTCAGAGCTGGACCTCAGTGTCTGGGTTCGACGATGGGGCTGGAGACACTCCTTCAGGTCTACTGGGCCAAGGCCATTTAGGGCTTTAAAGGTTAACACCAGCACTTTGAATTGTGCTCAGAAACATACTGGGAGCCAATGTAGGTCATTCAAGACCGGTGTTGTGTGGTCTTGGTGGCCGCTCCCAGTCACCAGTCTAGCTGCCACATTCTGGATTAGTTGTAGTTTCCAGGTTACCTTCAAAGGTAGCCCCACGTAGAGTGTGTTGCCGTAGTCCAAGCGGGAGATAATTAGAGCATGCACCACTCTGCCGAGACAGTCTGCAGGCAGGTAGGGTCTCAGCCTGCGTACCAGGTGGAGTTGGTAGACAGCTGCCCTGGACACAGAATTGACCTGCGCCTCTATGAACATCTGTGAGTCCAAAACGACTCCCAGGCTGCACACCTGGTCCTTCAGGGGCACAGTTACTCCATTCAGGACCAGGGAGTCCTCCACCCCAGCCCACCCCCTGTCCCCCAAGAACAGTACTTCTGTCTTGTCAGGATTCAACCTCAATTCATTAGCTGCCATCCATCCTCCAACCGCCTCCAGGCACTCGCACAGGACCTTCACTGGTTCCGATTTGAAAGAGAGGTAGAGCTAGGTATCATCTGCATATTGATGAACACCCAGTCCAAACCCCCCAGCAGCTTCATGTAGAAGGTAAAAAAAAGGTGAGAGCCATGGGGTCTGAACACTCATCCCCCCCCCACTTTCTGGACACGGCCCAGGAGGAAGGAGCTGAACCACCTTATAACAGTGCCCCCAGCTCCCAGCTTCTCTAGACTGTCCAAAAGGATGTTATGGTCGATTGTATCAAAGGCCGCTGAGAGATCCAGCAGAACTAGGAAACAGCTCTCACCTTTGTCCCTAGCCTGCTGGAGATCAGCGCGACCAGGGCAGTTTCAGTCCCATGATGAGGCCTGAATCCCGATTGGAAGGGATCCAAATGGTCCGTTTCCTCCAGGCGTGCCTGGAGTTGTTCAGCAGCCACCTGCTCAATCACCTTGCCCAAGAATGGAAGATTTGAGACTGGGCGATAGTTGGCCATACTGGCCGGGTCTAAAGATATTTTTTTTAAGAAGCGGTTTAATGACTGCCTCTTTCAGCGGATCTGGGAATGTTCCCTCACAGAGGGAAGCATTCACCACCCCGTAGAGCCCATTGCCCAGCCCTTCCCGGCTTACTTTTATTAGCCAGGATGGGCAAGGATCAAGGAGACAGGTGGTTGGTTTCACGAGTCCAAGCAGCCTGGCCACATCTTCGGGGGGTAACAGATTGAAATTGATTCCATGCAACTTGACCAGACAGGGCTCTAGCACTCTCCCACCCTGGCCCTGCTCCCACAGTGGTGTCTACCTCCTTCTGAATCTGAGCAACTTTATCTGCAAAAAAAGCTTTGCAAATCATTGCAGGAGATCTTGGGGTCTTTACAAGGCCCCGATGGTAAAGGTGGTTCCATTAAATTGTGAACCACCTGTAAGAGTCTCCTGCTACTATTTTCTGCAGATGCAATAGAGGCGGTGAAGAAATTCTTCTTCGCCGTCGCTATCGCCACTTGGTAGGCTCGACATTGAGCACTAACCCATGTCCGGTCCAATTCAGAATGAGTTTTCTGCCACCGGAACTCTAGCTGTCTCAGCGATTGTTTCCTTGCCCTCAGCTCTGAAGAAAACCATGGGGCTGTCCGGGCTCCATGCAATCGGAGAGGGTGCTTCGGAGCCAGACAAGTCGATAGCCCTGGTTAACTCCACAATCCAGCAGGCCACCAGGGCAGCTGAAAGGCCATCAACATGGGATAAAGCATCCCTACCACGCTCTGGAAACCATTTGGATCCATTAAGTGGTGGGGGCGGACCGTCCGAATTGTGATTCCTGCATTGCAGAGGGTTGGACCAGGTGACCCTTGGGGTCCTTCCAACTCTACAATTATATAATTCTATGGGCTTTTAAAAAAGGAGTGTGGCTCCTTGACCTGCATTGCTAACATTGCAGTAGGTCATATGATGTATGAAAATATAACCACAGCAAATGCACTTCAGATACATTGCTTTTCCACTTCAGATGGTGGTTGCTGAGGGCAGGCCCAACATTTATTACATTATGCCATGAATATCATTTCAAACCATCCACATGGATGCAAATAATGTTTTCTATGTTACTTGTAAAAAAAGTGGCGTAAGTTTCCCTGGCTTGGTTGGTCACCTTGCAAGATTTGTGTTAAAAAACCTTAGTGTTTTTTGTGTTGGCAGAAACAGCATTTCCTGGGCTTTTTGATCTCTCTCTTCCACCTGTGTTCTTAAACAGCATTTCACCCCAAGATAAGAGCCCTTAAAGCTGCAGCCTCTTGATTTGTTTCTAAGTACTGCACCTCCTGAGTCTCATCTCATCTAAAGAGATTGTTCTCTCTTGCTTTTTGCCTTTTGTCCTCTAAAGATTTTTAGATTAAAGCTTGGTTGTTTGGTGCTCTGAAAGGCCACTTCACATTATCCCTGTAAGTTTCACCTCGATAAACAGGAGTTTGTCCTCTCCAAAGCGGGACATTATCTTGGAGCTCAAGGTCAGAGCAGAAGATTTAAAGATTGCTGGTAGGTTTAGTTTCCTTTTTGTTATGAGTGAGCTACATTTGCAGTGCAAGCAAAGATGAAATGTCCGGCTTCATGAGAGTGAGTGGAGCAATATCACTGCTCATCTACTGTAGATCAGAGCTTTTCAGCATGGAATCTGCAGGTGTTGTTGGGCTACAGCTCCTGTTATCCAGAACTAGCTCAGCTAACAGTCAGGACTGATGAGAGTTGTAGTCCAATGACATATTGGGGGACCCAAGACAGAAGAGAATTGGTCCCAATTACAGTGCACTGGGGAGTTCATGGGGGTGATAGTGAAGTCTCTGTTTGGCTGAGCTTTTGTGATGTCACAAGAGGTCAGGCAGGCAGGGAGGGTCTTCAGCTACTGCTCAGATCCTACAGAAGAGCAGGGCAGTCACATGGCTCTAGAGAGGAGGGCAGAGGAGGCACGAAAAGGGACAAGGGTCAAAGCCTATGATGGCAGGATGCAGGCAGCCCATGAAAAGGAAGTTGAAAGGTGTTATAGTGAAATAAAGATGAGGAGCTCAAAGTGTCTGTTTCCCCAGATCAGGAAGACTTTTTGCTCTTCCTTCAGCAGTGAAACAGCCAAGACTGACAGCTTATATAGCAGGAACAGGCCAGTGCTATTTTTGTAGAAAAAGAGGTGCCGGAACTCACCATTAGCCCCTCTCTTGCTCTTATCATGGCAGCAGTGCCCACCTGAGAGGTGACGGGACCGAGTTCCTGTGAGTTCTGGATGGAAAAAAGCACAGCCCCTACCGATACCCCAAATTTTACTGGTTGGTAGGACCACCCACCTGTCAATCACCTGCCATCACAGTGATGACAAGTGATGCTCCATGGGACTTCAAAGCACCCAATCAGCCAATGGGTGGTGACTTCAGGCTGGCTTTCTGCAGGGATGGAGTGCAGTCAGGTTCTCCACAGGAAGCCTGGTGGTCATCCAGCCCCACACTGTTGAGATAAGTCTGGTGGGTGGGTGCTTCCCTTATTCTGCACCTGCAGATCTTGTGATTAGGAGGTCACTGTGACCTGCCAGCCGGCCAAGGGTGTGGTCATTCTTGGGTATATTAAGAGGGGGCTGTACATTTCCTTCTTGCTTTGCTGAGAGGAAGCTCTGCCAGATTGATACTGAACTCTGTGCTGTATGTATGCTGTGAGTTGCGCTTGCTTTGCATTTGAAGCCTGCATCTTCTGCTAGGGATCTAGGGGAAGTCTGTACAAGGTGTATATAATGAAGCTGCCTTAATTCTTTGGACCTGTCAGTAAAGGACTCAACTGACTGAAGAGTTGGAGTCTGGCTGAATTTCTTCCAGCACAAGCTGCACTGCCACGAACCTACATGCTTAGGGAGCTGCACATATTTGGCACATGCCATATGCCAGCACACACGTGATGCCACATATGATGTCACGTGTGGAGAGGGTGTGGTTTGGAGAAAAAAGCCTTATGGATCCGATTTGGCCTACAGGCCAGAGGTTCCTGGTCTCTCCTTTATAGGAAGCGGAGGCTGCACCCCTTCCTGGCTCTCGGCTGGCCCTGATCTTGCATTCAGTTCTCTTTCTCTTGAGGAGTCTCATATACAGCACTTTGCCAGTGCCTCTGTTATTTCCCTCGGGAGAACCCAGCTCCCATACCTGGACAATGCTGAACCCTGACAGAGAGGAAGGAATTTGAGAGTAGGAGGAAAACTAGGGGGAAAGCGCTGTAGAGCTGAGGAAGACTGAAGTCTGCTTGTTATCCACCCTTGCCCCACTCCAGATCTTAGGTTTGAAAAGGAAGAAGAATTTCAGAAGAGCCTCTTGGATCAGGCCAGGGGCCCATCTAGTCCAGCATCTTGTTCTCAAAGTGGCCAGCCAGATGCCCCAGGGGGAACTGAGCAGGAACTGAGCACAAAGCAGTCTCCCCTCCTGCAGTTTCCAGCAACAGAAGCATTTGCTGCCTCTGGCCATGGGCACAGAGCATAGCCGTTATGGCTGGTAGCTTTTAATAGCCATGAATTTGTCCAACCCTCTTTTAAAGCCATCCAAGTTGGAGGCCACCATTGCCTCCTGCAGGGGCGAGTTCCGTAGTTTATGCTGATGAAATCCTTCCTTTTATCTGTCCTGAATCTTTCAGCATTCAGCTTCATTGTGCACAGGTTTTAGTGTTAAGAGAATCTGTAGACATCCAACGAAGCCAAATGATGGAAGATTCAGGACAGATAAAAAGAAGCACTTATTCAAGCAGCACATATGATATTAGGCATGTGATGATGTATGAATTGCTTTGCCCAGCAATGGCCTTAGAGGCATATATTATTTCAGCTTGTTAGAAAGATGTGTCTGAATCCAAATGTTTGAGACCTTGGGGTGTCTGATGAAAAACACATGACTGCTGGAGAGTTTTGAATAAGATTTGGGAGGCAGGAGCTCCGATTGCTCACTGTCTGCTTACCATCTGCAAAATGGGTATAACATTGACAGGTTATTTTTCTGTGTAAAGGTAAAGGGACTCCTGACCATTAGGTCCAGTCGTGACTGACTCTGGGGTTGCGGCGCTCATCTCGCTTTATTGGCCGAGGAAGCCGGCGTACAGCTTCTGGGTCATGTCATGTGGCCAGCAGGACTAAGCCGCTTGTGGCGAACCAAAGCAGTGCACGGAAACGCCGTTTACCTTCCCGCCAGATTGGTACCTATTTATCTACTTGCACTTTGACGTGCTTTCGAACTGCTAGGTTGGCAGGAGCAGGGACCGAGCAATGAGAGCTCACCCCGTAGTGGGGATTCAAACTGCCGACCTTCTGATTGGCAAGCCCTAGGCTCTGTAGTATAACCCACAGCGCCACCCTTGTCCCATATTTTTCTGTGTAGACTCCCCCAGTTTCTCATTATTTTCAGGGCACATCTGGGTGGTTCTAATTTTTGAGATGACATGCAGCTTCTGAGCCTTTCAGTAAAATTGTGTGAGGTGCTAGTCCACATGGTGGAGAAGAGGCAGTACAGTGGTACCTCGGGTTACATATGCTTCAGGTTACATACGCTTCAGGTTACAGACCTTGGATTAAGGGAAGACTACTAAATGGTATATATAGCAAACTGGCCTCCACAGTGAAGACATTAACAACTGTCTGGATCCATCAGTATTTGAGCACAGGGCACAAGCTATCACAAACTCTTAGCTGAATGTGAAGTGGGAGTTGGAAGTACAGAGAAGGTACACAATTTAAAGGAGGTGAAAAGCAGAAAAGCACTTTGCTTGGGTTTTTCCGGGAAATTTACGGGATATCAACAATCTGGGATTGCAGCGGGAAACGGTGCTGGAATAAGGGAGTTTCCCGCCAAGTAAGGGAAGGTTGACAGCTATGCTGTTGACTAGAACTTTGAAGTCAGTTGGCTTTGAAATGTGGCCCAAATGAAATTCTCCCCTGTCCCGAGCTCCCTTGGTTACTTGGCTTTTTTGTCTGAGGGAGAATACCTAGCTTCACGTGGGACTTTGCTTAGATGAGCTTATTACAAACAGAAACCTAACCAGCCCAGGGCACAAGGAGCTATGTATTGTCTGTTGAAATTTGACTGCGTTATTGAGACTCCACATAGGTCTTGATAACAAACAGGGCTTTTAATGGCTCCCTGCCAGGGCTTTAAGCTCAGCTGCAGCAGGTCCCGTCCCCGTCCCGTCCCCCCCCCCGAGGACAAGGGAAGAGAGCATGGTAGGCCACCCAGGCTGAGGTTTGGAGCATCTCTTTGAGCAGAGAAATCCTCTGAGCCTCTGGTCTCCCCACATCCTCCCAGGCTGGTCACTGGGTCTCCCTTACCAGGAAGAGTGGCCAAGTGCTTCTGTTTAGGTTGAGTCTTTCCCCAGACTGTGGTCTTTTGGGTTTAGATCAGCCTTTGCAGCACTGGCTCTGGAGCAGTCTTCGCCAACCTGGTGGCTTCCAGATGTTTTGGAGTACAGCTCCCATCAGCCCCAACCAGTGCTGCAGTTCCCCAAAACTACTGAAGGCTACCTGGTTGGCAAAGGTTGAAATAGTACATTTCAGTTCAATTCCTGGCTCCATCCCTTCATGTTTACTTATTGGCATAATTCTTTGTTGCCAGATCCTGACTCTCATCAGCCTCAACTCAGTGGCTGCCATTTCCCCTCCTGTATCTCAGTTTTCCCACACTGTTCTACTTCAGCAACCATTTACCATTTCATTTCCTGGATCATAGGCTGCCCATCTGGACCAAACATAACCTGTGGGGCTGCTGCCACACTGTAGTTGTGTGTGGGGCAATTATGTAAATTGGATAAAACAGCACAATAGGTTGTCTTGAAAATCCACCAGGGCTGTATGTGTTAAAGTTCCACATCTGTATGGGAGTCAGGAGGGGACTGTCTGTTTGCATACGTACATGTAAACATGTCCCCCCCCCCAGTATATATACTTTTGCTAATTTACATTGTGATCCAATAAGCTTTTGAGTTCACGTAGTTCTGCAAATGAGTTTGCATAATTATACTCTGATAGCATTTTCATTAAGCTTGGTGTGTGCATAATAGAATTAATGTTCTGTAAAAACAAATACTTTTTTGCGGGGGAAATGTCATGGTTTCTTGGCTGCAAGAGAAAATGTAGAAAACAAAGAGGAAAGAAGAGACAATAGCACCTCATAACTTTTACAGCAGAGAAGGCAAACATGGATTTCAGAAGGAAAATGGTGTGTTCTCAATTATTTTGGCCAAAAACTGGATAGTTTTACTGGCATTGCAGTGTGTATGTAGAACAGCTGCAGAGGGAAGCAGGTTTTAGCTTTTTCTTTTTAGAAAAAAGGAAAGATGGCTAAAGCATAGTTTAGGGAAATAAAAGGGAATCATAGCAGAGGTTTATAAGATTTCTAGCAAAATGCTCAAATGTGCAGGGAGGGGAAGCTTGCATCTAAACAGCCACCAACAAACCACAATCAAATATTTTATCATAAATGTTGATGACCATCATTAAGAGAGCAAAATAAAGACAAAGAAAAGACAAAGGAAGCACATGAAGCACGTTATCCAAAGGTGCATGATGAATCCAAGTAGCTTAAAACAAAACAAAACAAGCAGCAACTTTTTAAAAGTTATAGACATGTCACGAATACCAAAGAGGAAAATTGTAAAAGGTCTGGGGTCAGTTCCTGGTGGGTTTTGCTTGCACAGAACTTGGCCAAGTGAGAAGTGACAGACGCATTTTGAGCAGAGAGGAGTGAAAGGACTGGGGCAAGAAGTGGGTGGGGCCATTGTTTGAAAGTTTTTTTAAAAAATTGTTTTCTATTGCTGTGCACCATCCTGGTATTTTAAGAGAGGCAGCATGTAAATACTTTTGTAAATAAGTAAATGAAGTGGTGGCCAGAGCAACTGATATAACACTTCATTTTGCAGAGTGGGCCAACTTCCAGCCATGCTAGTGAGAGGTTTCTACCCTCCATCCAGGCGAGTTAAGAGGTATTGCAGCAGTTCAAGGACACAACCTGGTACCTCCAGATGTTGTTGGACTCCAACTCCCAGCATATGGCCAACAATCAGGTACGCTGGGAGTTGTAGTCCAGCAGCACCTGGAGGGCACCAGGCTAGGAAAGTCTGACTTTAAGAGCATAAGAGCTTGCTAGATCAGCCAGTGACCCATCTGGTCGGGCATCCTGTTATCACAGTGACCACTAAGGTGCCTGTGAGAAGCCCTCCGGCAGGATTAGAGCACAAGAACCTTCTCCCCTCCTGTGGCTTCCAGCACCTAGGATTCAGAAGGCAAGGCAGAGCCATCCTGGCTCTTCGCCATCCATAGCCCTCTCCTCCTCCATGAATTTGTAAAAACCTCTTTAAAGCCATCCAAGCTAGTGACCATCTAGTGTTCTGAGAGAGGGAGAAAAAGTTTTCTCTGCAGTGGTGCCCCGCAAGACGAATGCCTCGCAAGACGAAAAACCCGCTAGACGAAAGGGTTTTCCGTTTTTCGATGCACTTCGCAAGACGAATTTCCCTATGGGCTTGCTTCGCAAAACGAAAAAGTATTGCGAGTCTTGTGATTTTTTTCGCTTTCCCCCCTTTTTCTAAGCCGCTAAGCCACTAATAGCCTTTTAGCCGCTAATCCGCTAAGCCTTTAATAGCCGCTAATCCGCTAAGCCGCTAATAGGGTTGCTTCTCAAGACGAAAAAACCGCTAGACGAAGAGACTCGCGGAACGGATTAATTTCGTCTTGCGAGGCACCACTGTATTCACTTTCTCCCTGCCATGCATAACTTTATTACCTGAAGCTTCACAATTTAGGCTGCAGTTGGAACGATATGTACCAAGAAGTATGTTCCAATAAAATCAGTGGGACCCGCTTCTTGTTTGCTGCAAGTTCAGAATGCTTTTCCAGTGGCACCATCCCTGAAGGTCTTTTTTTTTTTAAAAAAAAAAAACTTTTTCAAAACCTGTTGGGAATTGTGCAGTAAGTGATGTGAATGTGAAGCCTTAGGGTTAACAGAGGCCTCCGGAGTGTGACCTGGTTATGGCACTGAAAGCGGAATGCAAGTGTTGATTTTCCACGGGGCTGTTTGAGAGCCTGCTAATGGGAGCTCTGAGCTCAGTCCTGAGAGATTTTGGTTTCACTGCTGCTCTGCCATAATTGTTGTCAGCAGTGATGCTAAAGCCCATTAATTCAAAAATTTCCATCCTTTGTCTTGGACTGCTGACTCCTGGGAGATATTTCAAAGGTTAGATGCCAGTGCAGTTGCTGTGGACAAGGGTGCCTTCTGGCAGTACACCAGGATGTAGGAAACATTTCATTTGAATTGGAAGTAGAAATGAACGGATCAGCCTCTTTCTAGTCTAGGTCACTTTTGTGTGTGCTCAGCCACAAGTCTGTTTTGTTGTTTTTTGTAGATTGTTTTTAAATATAAAAATTACACTTAAATCATGCATACTATCCCCAAAAATGTACTTCCTGAATGCATTCTGTCTCTAAAATATGCATATTTTGTTTTTCAGGGCTTTTCACTTAATTTCCACCTACAATACACATTATACTTATATTTTATATACAGGTGAAACTCGAAAAATTAGAATATCGTGGAAAAGTTCATTTATTTCAGTAATTCAACTTAAAAGGTGAAACTAATATATGAGATAGACTCATGAGATGCAAAGTGAGATATGTCAAGCCTTTATGTGTTATAATTGTGATGATTATACACATTTTGTGTGTGCATTATTTTGAACTGAAATTATATTGCAAAATTCAGAGAACTGCAAGATCCGATTAATAGCTGCATTCCAATCTGCATTTAAGTCTGCTGAATCAGTTGGGTTCACTTTATGATGCAGATCAAACCAATTTTTCTCAATTTATAATTAACAGTTCACTTTAATTCTATGGGGAAATCTTTGAAGGACAGGGTAGGGCATTCTATCCAAAAATGATTTGGTTAATTGAATGGTCAAATATTGGGGAAATGATGGTCAAGCATGCTTAAAGCATTGATATTATTAGGATAAGGAAAATAGGCTTTGATTATCAACAGGTTTGATAGTTTTGCCAATTACAAAAGCAGACAAGCAAAGTGCTGTGAAATTTAAACTAGAGAGGGAGAGAGAGGGGGGGGGAGGGAGAGGGAGAGGGAGGGTTGTGACCAGCTAAGCTACTCAGAATAGATTGGCTGAAATCAATAGACCCAAGTTAGCCATGGCTGTTAATTTCAATGAGCCTACTCTGAGTATGAATAATATAGAGAGAGCTGTTTTCAACTAAGTCAAAAACAGAGTAGACTTATTGTTTATTTGTACTTTAGCAAGTCTATCAGTTGGTTGAGCTGTGATTTTTAACTTTTGTATTCTTTTTACTGCATGATTGTTGTAAACTGTGCTGGTATATTTTTGTGAATAGCATTTTATAAATATTTATTTCTATATCCCTTTTTAAAGCCTTATATAGTTTAGGTCTAGGATACGTGAAGGACCATATTCTCCCATATGAACCTGCCTGGGCTGTGAGATCTTCAGGGGAGGCCTTTCTCCTAGTCCTGTCACCCTCACAGGCATGTTTGGTGGGGACTCAGGAGAGAGCCTTCTCCGTGGTTGCTCCCAGACTCTGGAACTCTTTTCCTGGAGGAGCCTGACTGGCTCCCTCCTTGCTGTCCTTCTGCCGGCAGGTGAAGACTGTTCTCTTCTGACAGGCTTTAGGGAACTAACTGCCTTTAAGGAGAGAGATTAAAATTTAAATTGTCACTAGTCTGCCATGGAAATCTGAGCCTTTTCCCCCCTCTGGCCATATAAAGTTTTTGTGTCATTTTTCCAGAAAGTGCTAAATATATAAATAAAATCACTGATGCATACTTGTTTTAAAATTTGGTCAGTTTACATCAACTGATTTCAGTGTGTCTGCTTGATTCTATGATTCTATTACAAATTTAGTATAAATTTTGACAATGTGGAGGTAGGTGTCAGGGTATATTATTCTCTGACATTTGTCTTGAAACAAAAGGGTTTGTGATTATATATTTCAATCAATTGGTTGATAAAATTAAATAAAAACAGAAATAAAGCAAAGTAACAGAAACTATTAAAAACAAAAACTTACATCCGTTTTTGAAAGCAGCTGTGCTGACTGGGCAGTGGGCCAATTCTTTAAGTGTTATGGCTTCATAAAATATTTGACTGCTGTCAGTTGAAAGTATTTTATCACTTGGCTAAATGGCAGGCCAGCTCTGGAGAAGGAGGCGAAACCTTCAGAATGCAAAAGCATTTGTTATCCGAAAGGGTTCTCCCAAAGGCTTCTGCATAAACGGCTGCTCTGCATATACATACAAGAGGGTGGTTAAAACATCAGATAGCCATGAAAATGTGATAAAGTGCTGCTTTGCAGAATGGTCTTGCAAGGTCGGCCAGTGTTGTGCCTGGGGTTGAGAAGACTGTTATTTGCCTGGCATCTCTTCAGTTGTAGGAATAGGAAGCGTGAAATTCGGGGAAGAGGGAGAACACACACACCTTCACACACTCTAGCATTCTTTGCCTGCTATCTTGCTCTCCTTTCTTTTTTAAATATGACCTTACACTTTCAGCTAGAGCGCTTATTTAATTGAGAGTATGTAGCTGCCCTGCCTTCTCTTGAACTGCCTCACCCTGTCATTTCACCTTCCTGAAAGCAATGCTGCAATGCTACAGGATTATCAACCCTGGGACCGTTATCGTAACAGTAATAACAGGCTCTCCTAGCTATGTGAGCAAATTTAATTAACTGCAGAGAGAAATTCTCTGCTCTTCTCTGACTTGGCTGTCATCCAGAAATCTACATTAATGCAGTAACATTTCGGTAATAAGGGATAGCTTGTGCGAAAGTTGCAGGCAGACACTGCAGAACACCCTCCACAGACGAGCCTGCGCTGGGAGTTTATCCTTTGGGTGGTGGCACCTGTAGGGTGATTGTCAACACTCTGCGCTGTGCTTCAACTCCTCTAGCCCCTGAGTCCAAATCTCTGCTCTGTTTGCCAGCCCTCATCCATTCCCTGAAAAGCTGCTGGAAATTTATGAATGTTGAGGTGTTAGGAAACAAATAGGGAAGTGAGTTTTCTGACACGTTTTTTCTTGGGTGACTGCCTTAAACTTCCAGCACAATGATTGTTGAAATTCTGGAATTTGTGCGGCTCCAGAGCATGAAAGCTAATCTCTTGCAGGGCAACGAATTCTCTAACACACCTCTGCTTTGTAAAACAGTTTGATATAAATGTATTATTGTAGCATTTTTTAATCTCTACATGTTTTTCTACAACAAGGGCTGCCAGGCATGTATTTACCTTTTAGCAGGTTGCCATTAATAATAGCCTGTCCTGTTTAATACACCCAGATGCTTAAGTGATTACAAACAAGTCTGGAAGTAATTTTTTTTGCTCTTTATATCTTAGTTTAGCTGTTCTGATTCTGAACCTTCAGTGAGGTTTCACGTGTGCCCATGCACCCACCTACCCACACAATTCATGTGGAAGCCACCACATTCATGTGGGTTTGTAAGAGAGAATGCAAACATGTGTTTGGATGTCATAGCTCAAGTGGCAGCTGGCAACCATTGGAACTGGCGGGGTAATGGGCAAGGCAGCTAATGCGAGAGAGAGCTGGGGGTCCCTGGAGACAGAGTCTACTGTTTCTGGCTTTCTGCCCATCTCTCCCCTAAAAACCTAAGCAATGGGCACCTAAGTGATGATCGATGCTAAAGAGAAATGCTGGAAATGTTGTATGAGTCATGTGATTTTTTTCCAGTTCTGCTCATGCCAACAGAAATGGATGGAGTGTCCTACAAGAGGAAATGTATTAATATGGCTCTGGGGGACACAGGACTGATGGGATAAAGATCTGGGTTTGGGATTGCAAATAAATAATGGTACAACTCTGCCCCACCTTGCTCTAGTGACTGGCCTCCTCTGAGTGGTAAAGTGCAAGCTCTCCATACAGAAAGTCCCAAGTTCAGGCCCTACTCTTTCAAAGTATTGCTGTGAAATATCCTTGCCTGAAATCCTTGAAAGCCCCTTCCAGTCAGAATCAACAAAACTAAGCTAGATGGACCAATGATATAAAAAGTCCAGTATTTTTATGCCAATGTCTATATAAGGATTTGTATGCATAAATAAAACAAAAGCAACAAAGAGAGGGGGGGACCCCAGCCAAATATATTTATGCAATTCTGTCCCATGGTTACATAATCAAAAAAGTTGTTAGTGTGTGATGTCGTATTTTAATTTTACTACTTTTGAGGGGCGCTGTCCAGAGTGGCTGGGGCAACCCAGTTAGGTGCGTGGCATATAAATTTATTATTATTATTATTATTATTATTATTATTATTATTATTATTATTTTCCTGCTAAAGTCGACCCTGGCTGTTCTCTCCCTCAAAGGTGCTGTTTGCAGGAAACAGCACCTTGGGGGTAAAGGACCAACAGCTGAGAGAAACTGGCAAGGAGCCCTGATCTGGTTCAGGAGCATGTTCTGGATTGGAGTCCTGTGGTTGCTTTTCCTTCAAAATAAAAATGATCAATTTAGGTACACTACTTTTTTATTTTAAAGACCACATTTATTGGAACACAGGGGGAGCCAAAGTGGTGCCATTCAGTTGTTGGACCAACTCCCATTAGTCCCCAAACCAGCCAGTGATCAGGGATGATGGCAGTTGTAGTCCAACAACATCTGTAGGGCACCATGTTGGCTGCCCCCCCCATTTACTCTTACTGCATTTTCTCTGGTGGTCTAGATGGGACCAACTACAATTGCTAATTTCAATGGCAGACATTCCCTTTGCCTTTCAGCTAACCCTTCTGGCATAATTTCAGGTGCTGCTCTCTGGACTGATCGGAGTTGTCTCATGGAAAAGGCCTCTCTCTCTTGTGGTAAGTAAAAATTCTTTTGTCTAGATAAAATAAAGGATGTCAATCTTTGCATGGTGCATAACTAATTTGTGGTATTCATAGTCCCATTAAATGATATTGTCATTTGAAAGGCGATGAGTCAGATTCATGGAGGATAATCCAGATGGGTCAGTCAGTGATTATTTGTTGCATTAGCTAAATGGATCCCTCATGGAGTCCTAGAGGTGGAGCAGGAGCGGAGAACCTGTGATCATCTAGATGTTGCTGGACTACAACTCCCATCATCCCTGACCACAGGCCATATTGGCTGGGACTTTGGGAGTTCAGCAACATCTGGAGGGGTCACTGGCTTCTCACCCTTGAGTGAGAAGGCACCTGGATCATACATGGTACAGGCTGTGCAGAGTTAGAATATCCTCAACAGATGGCTCCCCAGTCTTCACTTGAAGACCTCCAGTGAGGGAGAGCCCACCATTGCTCTAGGTCAGGGATGCAGAACCAGATCTCATTGGAATGCAGCTCCCATCATCCCTGAGCATTGGCCATGCTGTCTGGGGCTGATGGGATCCAGAAACATCTGGAAGGCCGCATGTACTCTATCCTGGCACTAGGCAATTGATTGCATTGTCAAATTGCTCCTACCAACAATACCTTACTTCTACTTTTCAATCAAATTTTACCTTCTTGTAATTTAAGGCCATTATATGTATTCATCCCTCTGGGGCAGCAGCCGAGAACAAGTCTTTGTTCTGTTTTGTGTGACAGCCCTTCAGAGATTTGAAGCGTGTCTGATGTTCAGAGGCAGAGGACATGAAATCCCAGCAACCACGGGAGAGAGTTGTCCCATTCTTCTGTGCTTTCCAGAAGCATCTGGTTGGCCACTGTGAAAATTATGATTGTGGACAAGATGGACCTTTGGTCTGATTCACCTGGGCTCTTCATATGTACTTCTGAATCACGCCATCTGAATATTAGCAACTTTTAAATCAAGTCCGAACCCCACCTTTGGACTTTGTTAGTTTCTTTTCGAAAAAAATCCAGTTAAATCCTCTCTTTTTGGGGTAGCATCACTAGGTGCCTGCCAACATCTTCCTAAAAACCAGCTTTGTTAAGCAAGATGCCAATTAAGGACTAAACACTTCTTGTTAGGCATGTTCATTAAACAGCCAGTGAAAAGATAAGGAAAGTGGCTCTTGTCTTTCACACAATTAATTTGGTATAAATTCACAGACATTAATGGAATGGTTCTGTGAGGAATATCTCTGCCAAAGGTGTTTGTATACTGAGATTGCAATGTTAATTGAAATGAATGCTATTCATTAATGAACTAAATAGGAAGAAGGATATTTTGAAAACCACTTTCCAGCAAAGGGGAAAAAACCCAAGCAAAGTGCTTTCTGCTTTTCACCTCCTTTAAATTGTGTACCTTCTCTGTACTTCCAGCTCCCACTTCACATTCAGCTAAGAGTTTGTGATAGTTTGTGCCCTGTGCTCAAATACTGATGGATCCAGACAGTTGTTAATGTCTTCACTGTGGAGGCCAGTTTGCTGAGGAATTCATATACCATTTAGTAGTCTTCCCTTAATCCAAGGCAGGCCATAGCCTCTGCTGAATAATTTATCTTGCTTCAGCTTGTTGAGGAAGCCCTCTGTTGTGCAACACTGAAACTCATCTGCTCCCTAGTGCATGTGCCCTTGTCCCTACTGGACAGAGAATATTGGGTACAGTCCTAAAATTTGACACCGGGGCAACCAGCAGGTCAAGGGAAAGGGTTCTAACTCAGTCGCCTTTCATACACCTGGTTATTATCCACAGGGAGTTGTTTTCTATGGAGATGCATCTAGTTGCGTGAGCCCCACTCCCTCGATACAGGGGTGCCTTTCTTTTCAGCCCCATCCCAGGGCTGATGCCCTGCTGTAGGGATAGGGGAGAAATTAGATTCAGTTCATGTTTAAAGGCTAGTCTATCTGAGTCATAGTTTCTAAAACAATTATTCTTCTAAATTTATCTGAATTTTGCAATACAGTCCACAATAATGTAAGTGTGCACAAAAGCATATATTTTAGTATTTTAAGAATGCAAAAATGTGTATGTGAGGAGCTGTCAGGGAACTGCCATCAGAGCCAAGAGGAGAGGTAAGGCTCCCTAATGATGCAAGGGAGGGAACAAGCAAGGAGAGAGAGAGAGCTTCCGCTGGGGAAGGAAATCCAGGTGACACCAGGAAGAAAGGGGAGGCTGAGAGTACTGCGGAGGGAAGGCTCCGAGACTCTTCCAGTGAGATCAGCGGGGAGAGCACAGGACCTCTGCTTGGTACGCCTACGCTGCGCAGAAGGCTTCCGCGCAGAGAATCTAGGAGGAGACTTGGAGTCAAGGAACTTTTATGTTGGAAGAAATTTAGGAAATGCCCACTGACGGATTCTGCCAGTGACTGAGACAGTCGCGTTGTAAGGGCTGTCCAGCCAGGGAAAGGTTTAGCTATATAACCAGCTTGGAGCAGTTTGCGGTTTACGCACAAGCAACCCCAATTCCCATTACAGGAGCATTTTACAGTAAAATTTTGATTAATTTATTTGAGGATTTTTTAAAAAATCACAAATTGATGTGGAAATGTAGAGAACTGAATTCCAGATTTGAAAAATGAGAAACCCCAAATGAATAGAATCATAGAATCATAGAGTTGGAAGAGACCACAAGGGCCATCGAGTCCAACCCCCTGCCAAGCAGGAAACACCGTCAGAGCACTCCTGACATATGGTTGTCAAGCCTCTGCTTAAAGACCTCCAAAGTAGGAGACTCCACCACACTCCTTGGCAGCAAATTCCATTGTTGAACAGCTCTTACTGTCAGGAAGTTCTTCCTAATGTTTAGGTGGAATCTTCTTTCTTGTAGTTTGGATCCATTGCTCCGTGTCCGCTTCTCTGGAGCAGCAGAAAACAACCTTTCTCCCTCCTCTATGTGACATCCTTTTATATATTTGAACATGGCTATCATATCACCCCTTAACCTCCCCTTCTCCAGGCTAAACATGCCCAGCTCCCTTAGCCGTTCCTCATAAGGCATCGTTTCCAGGCCTTTGACCATTTTGTTTTTTTTAAAAAAGATTTTTATTGGTTTTTCAAAAAAATTTAAAACAAACAAACACATAAAAAGACATACAAACACATATAATTTCATAACATTTTTTCATAAACCTCTTTCCCGGGACTCCCCCATACCTCCCCTTTCTGCATCCCAATGTCCATGATTTTTTAGCAACTTCTAAATATTTTTTCCAACCTCTTTCATCTTAATCTTTCCTTTAATCTAATCTTGTATCGCTGTAACCCTTTCTTTCTGAAAACCTCGACATTCTAACATTCATCAAGTTTATAATGGTCCTTAAGGTAGATTTTAAATTTCTTCCATTCTTCTTCCGCCGTCTCTTTTCCCTGATCACGGATTCTGCCAGTCATCTCAGCCAATGTCATATAGTCCATCACTTTCATCTGCCATTCTTCCAGAGTGGGTAGATCTTGTGTCTTCCAATACTTTGCAATAAGTATCCTTGCTGCTGTTGTAGCGTACATAAAGAAAGTTCTGTCCTTTTTTGACACCAATTGGCCGACAATGCCCAAGAGAAAGGCCTCTGGTTTTTTAAGAAAAGTACATTTAAGTACCTTTTTCATTTCATTGTATATCATTTCCCAGAAAGCCTTAATCTTCGGGCATGTCCACCAAAGGTGATAAAAAGTACCTTCAGCCTCTTTACATTTCCAACATTTATTATCAGGCAAATGGTAGATTTTTGCTAGCTTGACTGGGGTCATGTACCACCTGTAAATCATTTTCATAATGTTTTCCTTTAAGGCATTACATGCCGTAAATTTAATACCGGTGTTCCACAACCACTCCCAGTCAGCAAACATAATGTTATGACCAATGTCCTGTGCCCACTTAATCATGGCTGATTTAACTATTTCATCTTGTGTATTCCATTTCAGCAACAAGTTATACATTCTTGACAAATTCTTGGTATTGGGTTCTAGCAATTCAGTCTCTAATTTTGATTTTTCCATCTGAAAACCAATTTTCCTGTCCTGTTTGAAGATCTCCATTAATTGGCAATATTGAAACCAGTCTTGTACTTTAGGTTTCAATTTCTCATGACTTTGTAATTTCAGCTTATCTCCCTCCTGTTCCAAAATTTCCCAATACTTCGGCCATCCGACCTCCATATTGGGTTTCTTGAAAGCCTTAGCCTCCAAGGGTGACAACCATCTAGGGGTTTTGTTTTCCAACAGATCTTTATATCTTATCCAAACATTAAACAATGCTTTTCTAACAATATGGTTTTTAAAGGCCTTATGCACCTTAATTTTATCATACCATAGATATGCATGCCAACCAAATGCATTATTAAAACCTTCCAAATCCAAGATGTCTGTGTTCTCGAGGAGCATCCACTCTTTCAGCCAGCAAAACGCTGCTGCTTCATAGTACAATTTTAAGTCCGGCAGGGCAAATCCCCCTCTTTCTTTGGCATCTGTCAATATTTTAAATTTAATTCTGGGCTTTTTGCCCTGCCAGACAAATTTTGAGATGTCTTTCTGCCACCTCTTAAAACAATCCATCTTGTCAAGAATCTGCAAGGTCTGAAACAAAAATAACATTCTAGGCAATACATTCATCTTAATCACTGCAATTCGGCCTAACATTGACAATTTCAAATTTGACCATATTTCTAGATCTTTTTTAATTTCTGACCAACATTTTTCATAGTTATCCTTGTACAAATTCAAGTTCTTAGATGTCAGATAGACCCCTAGATATTTCACCTTCTTAACCACCATCAACCCTGTCTCCTCTTGAAATTTCTCCTTCTCCATGTCTGTTAAGTTTTTTCCTAAAACTTTAGTTTTTTGTTTATTCAGTTTAAATCCAGCTACCTGGCCAAACTGCTGGATTATTTCTAACACCTTTTTCGTACTAGTGTTTGGCTCTTGCAGGGTCAATACTAAGTCATCTGCAAATGCTCTTAACTTATATTGTTTAGCTCCGACCTGTACACCTTTAACCTGCTGGTCATTTCTGATCATATTCAGCAACACCTCCAGAACCGAGATAAAAAGCAATGGGGAAATTGGGCACCCCTGTCGTGTTCCTTTTTCTATCTTAAGTTCCTCAGTTATTACGTTATTTACAATCAGCTTAGCTTTTTGTTCAGAATATATCGCACCCATACCATTCTCAAAACCTTGGCCTACCCCCATCCCATGGAGATTCTTTTTCATAAAACTCCAAGAAATATTGTCAAAGGCTTTCTCCGCGTCCACAAAGATCAACACTGCTTTAGAGTTTATATCCACCTCTAACTTTTCCAAAATATCTATTATGTTCCTTACATTGTCTGCTAGGTGCCTTTTTGGGAGAAAGCCTGCTTGATTCTTATGAATCTTTTCCATCAGCACTTTTTTAAATCTTTTTGCCAAAATGTCTGCAAAAATTTTGTAATCCACATTAAGTAATGATATTGGGCGGTAGTTCTTCAATTGAGTCTTTTCAGTCTCTGTCTTTGGTATGAGTGAGATGTACGCTTCTTTCCACGATTCCGGTGCCTTTCCCCCCCCCCCCAAAATCTCATTACAGACTTCTTTTAATGGTTGAATCAACCACTCCTTCAAAGATTTGTAATATCTAGAAGTCAGTCCATCTGGTCCTGGAGATTTGCCCAGTTGCATATTCTGAACGGCAGCCTCTATCTCTTGCTCTGTTATTCTCTGATTCAGATCCAACTTACTTTGATGAGAGATTTTTTGTAATCCATATTTATCAAGGAATTTATCTATATCTTCTTCATTTTGTGGTCCTTGAGCATAAAGTTTTTTGAAATAACTCAAAAAGCAGTTTCTAATCTCATTGGGTTTAGATATATTCTTTCCATCCACTTCTAGGCTTGTAACTGTATTTAATTTCTGTCTTTTCTTCAATTGCCATGCCAAGAGTTTGCCACATTTGTCTGCCGATTCAAATGTCTTTTGTTTCATTTGCTTTATCTTCCATTCAATCTCTTGGTTCATCAATTCCATATATTGTGTTTGATATAACTTAATCTCTCTCAGGATCTCCTGGGACTTTGGTTTTGCTCTTAATTTTTTCTCTCCTTCCTTTATCTTTTCCAAAATCTTTTCCTTTTTCTCATTCTGTTTCCTCTTTTTTATTTCATTCATTTATTTATTTACGGCTATTAGCCCATAAAACTTCTTTATTGAGTTTTGTTGAATCAGGAAACCTCGCATCACAGCTTTACTTGCGTCCCAGATCACTCTTTTTTCCACATCGGCCCTTAAATTTATTTCAAAATAGTCCTTTAAAGTTTTTTGGGCCTTCATAAGGATCTCCTTATCTCGAAAGAGGGTGTCATTCATCCTCCATCTAAATTGACCAGTTGTTGTAAGTTTCATTTCCATCTTCACGGCGTTATGGTCGGAGCAAGTTTTTGGGCAGATCTCTACCTTCTTAATCTTTGGAGCCATCCCACTAGTGATCCAAATTTGGTCGATTCTGGTCCAGGTCGTCATTGCTTGGGAGAAAAAGGTTCCCTCTCTCTCAAGAGGGTTCCTTGTTCTCCATATGTCTATTAGGTCCATATTCTCCGTCATTTCGAAGAAGGTCTTAGGAAGTCTCCCTTCCTTGGTAACTGTCAGTCTTTGTGCCTTGTCCATGTTAGTGGAGACTACACCATTCATGTCTCCCATAATTATCATATTATAATCCAGATAATCCGTCAAAATTTCATGGAGTTTCTTGAAGAATTCTGCTTTGCCTTCATTTGGTGCGTAAATTCCAACTATCAGAAATTTTTCTCCTTGTACTTGTATCTCAACTGCCAAATATCTTCCTTGTTCATCTTTGAACATCATTTTTGGGGCCCACTTCTCTTTTACATAGATCACGACTCCTCTTTTTTTAACTTTGTCTGATGAGATAAATTCTTGTCCTAATCTTTTGTTTATAAGTAATTTCCTGTGGGCTCTTGTTATATGAGTTTCTTGTAGGCATATCAAGTCCAGTTGTTCTCTGTTTAAACTATGAAAAACTTGTCGTCTCCTCAATGGCATATTGAGCCCATTACAATTCCAACTAAGGAATTGCAGGGCCATCTTGTTATTTCTCTGACACTCCTCCAACAGCTCCAAGTTGTTGCTCTTCCTCTGATGGTGGTGGAATGTTTCCAAACGAAAGATTCAAAATGTCTATTGCTCTCCTCTGTTCTGCAATCGGGTCCACAGTTCCTTTTTGTAGGTCCTCTCGGTTTCTTTCCAAAAATTTCTCTTTGTCTTGTATAGTCTTTATTTTCACCTTCTTTGCCTTGTAATCGAAGGACAATCCCTGTGGAAATTCCCACCTAAAAAGGATGTTATTCTTCTTTAACAGATAAACCAGGTCTTTATAGAAGGCTCTCAGATCCAAGATGTATTTAGGGATGTCTTTAAAGATCTGTATAGCTGTATTTCCAATTTGCAAGGCCTTTTCAAAATGTAGTCTTAAAATTTTATCTCTTTCTTCCTTGGATCTAAGGGTGATCAGACAGTCCCTCGGAGTCTTTCTGTTCTGTTTTTTACCCAGTCTAAACGCTGTTGTGATTTTAAATTCGTCTTCCTCCAAATCTTCCCAGCAATTCGCAAACTCTTGTGTTAAAAACTCCACGAGATTGTCACCTTCATTCTCTGGAATTAGTCTCAATTTCAGATTCCTCTCTTTTCTCTGTAATTCCCACAAAGCTAGAGTTGCATCATGCTCATGCACCTTTTTTGCAATTGGTTCTAAGTTCTCTTGGGTCTCTCCAGCAATGGTTCTGGCTTCTTCCGCAATTTTACGTGTTGCAGAATTTTCCTGGACCAATTTATTTATAGATTCTGTGTTCAAATCCAATCTTGCTGTTAGCTCTGTTAACTTTTGTGTATTTTCTGAGCTTTGCTTTGTTAGAGTCTCCAGGGATTGGTTTATCTTAAGCAGAGCTTGTGTCACAGCATCCATGGAGACAGCTGTCACTTTTTCTTGTCCTGTTGTTCCTATAGGTCCTGTAGGAGTTACACCCGTGATCGAACCTCTCTTCTTTTGTTGCAGTTGCTGCTGCTGATGTTGTTGTTGTTGTCTAGTCTTAGCTCTTGTAGCTATCTCTTCTGGTGGACCGCTCATGTCCCAAGGTCGTTTCCCACGGGAACCGTCTCCCGATGGAAAATTCCACTGTCTTAAGCTGTATCAGCCTTTGCTTTACCCTCTAGGGGGAGCAAATCAAAATGTCCAAATACAGAGAGGAAGAAAATGTCCAAATACAAAAACAGAGAAAGTTTAACACAAGTATATCAGGAGGCTTGTAACTATAAATTGCAGCACTTTTCCAGTAGATACTGTCTCAGCCTGCTCTGGTATACTGTAGCAAAGAAATCCAAGCACTTTGTATCACAATGTAACCTTCACAGGGAAAAGTCAGTTCAGTGCCCTATTGTCTTATTTGGCAGTCCATTTCAGGTTATTGAGGCAGCAGAAAATTTTTCCTTCTAAATAAATCGTGCAGTTACTAATGTCTCTTTTATCTCCCCTCTGCCCTGCTAGCTAGAGGGGAGTTCTAAAGTCCAAATGTCAGATTTAGTTGATCAAAGACAATGCCTCTTGCGGATGCAGCTTTAAAGTTTCGTTGCTTTCACTTTCATGCAGTCGGGGGAAGGCAGACTTCCTTAATTTTTCCTTCCCCGTTTTCAGCCAAAATTCTTTGGCCAATTCTTTAGCCTTAATTTCAAATAGACGTTCAATCTTACTCACGGGTTTTTTCAGTCCAAAATTTACAGGAAGGAATCGGCGCTCTCCGCTAATAGCGACGCAGCTTCACCCTGCGGGCTGGGTAGCGATTCTCAGCACCGCGCTCCCCCGATGTCGTTTCGGAGCCTTTAAAAAGGCTCTTTCTGCGGTAAAGGGGGGGCGCTCCTGGTGCCCACCGAATCTCCTCGTTCACAGGCTTCAGCGCCTGTGATTTTAGGGGTCCCCCGCTTGCCGTAGCGGGTCAGACCCGAACTCGCAGAGCAGTCCTCCTCCGGAGCTCGGAAAAGAGGACCGCCATTAGCGCTGGCGCCGACCGGAAGTCAGGCCTTTGACCATTTTGGTTGCCCTCCTCTGGACACGTTCCAATTTGTCAGTGTCCTTCTTGAACTGTGGTGCCCAGAACTGGACACAGTACTCCAGGTGAGGTCTGACCAGAGCAGAATACAGTGGCACTATTACTTCCCTTGATCTAGATGCTGTACTCCTATTGATGCAGCCCAGAATTGCATTGGCTTTTTTAGCTGCTGCGTCACACTGTTGGCTCATGTCAAATAGATCCCTGCCCTGTTGTTAACCACCTTTATGATTCTTGTGACGTGAGAAACAGCTTGTTTTCTTTCTGAAGGAATTGAACTCCAGGGCCCTTACCTTCCACTGCGCTCTCTGGCAGAATACATTTCACCCTGTGCAACGTGAAAGTACCATAGAATGCCAAGATCCTTTTTAATAGGCCTGGTCAGCATTTTTGTACTTGCTGGGTCTGAACTGATATGCTATAAAATCTTAAAACTTCAGTAATGCATTCAGTTGCCCATCAGTCTTATTGATTGCAACAGGACTGGAAGGATGAAGAAGCCAACACAGGATTGGGGCCAAATACTTCCCCCCTGTTTATTTATTAAAACATTTTATGTCTCACCTCCTGATCCTATGAGGATCCTACAGAGTCAGATTCAACAAAAACAACTCGTTATCTAAATGGGCATGTTCTCACCAGCCTTTGAAAGATGCCAAGTGGGGTGACGCTGGCAGCCTTGCTAGGCAAAGAGTTCCAAAACAGAGAAGGCCCTACAGCCACCATAGAATCCTAGACTCGTGCTGGAAGGGATCCCCAAGAGTCATCTAGTCCAACCCCCTGCAATGAAGGAATCTCAACTAAAGCTTGGTCATCCAAGCTTGCTTTAAAACATCCAAGGAAGGAGAGTCCACCACCTTCCAAGGCAGTTCGTTCCCCTGTCAAACAGCTCTTGCTGTCAGAAAGGCCTTCCTGGTGTTTAGTCAGACTCTACTTTCTTGTGCTCCATGTAAGCAGAATCTGCTTCCAATCTAATTTAGGTTCCCCTCCACTAAAAAAACCCTCTAATTAAAAACATGGTGGACGCTAACTCGTATACCACTCTGGCTGACCTGGCTGACTCTGACTATTGTTGGCTCTGGCTCCATCTACTGTTGGTCTTCCTGCCTTATATAAATAATAAATAAATAAATTTTATTTATTTATATACCCTCCCCAGCCGAAGCCGGGCTCAGGGCGGCTAACAACAATAAAACAGTACAAAAGTACAGCATAAACAACACTCTAAAATCATTCATTATAAAATTAATTAATTCAAGCCACTGGCAACCATTGGGCCAGAGCTCCGCGAAGATTGCTGAGGGAGGGAGTCAGGCTGTGCCCTAGCCAAAGGCCTGGTGGAACAGCTCTGTCTTGCAGGCCCTGCGGAAAGATGTCAAGTCCCGCAGGGCCCTGGTCTCTTGTGACAGAGAGTTCCACCAGATCAGAGCCACAGCCGAAAAAGCCCTGGCTCTATTTGAGGCCAGCCTAACTTCTCTGTGGCCTGGGACCTTCAAGATGTTTTTATTTGAAGACTGTAAGTTCCTCTGTGGGACATACCAGGAGAGGCGGTCCCGTAGGTACGAGGGTCCTAGGCCGTATAGGGCAGGGGTCTGCAACCCGCGGCTCCGGAGCCGCATGTGGCTCTTTTACACCTTTGCCGCGGCTCTGGGGCGCATACTAGCGAGGGGAGGAGGCGCATTGTGCGTCCCAACACTCCCCACTGTGGCGGGCGCTGTACTGGCTGTGATGTCGCATGTGGGCGGTTCGTGCGTTAGTCACGCACCGTCCCGACGTCACCTTCCCGCCCGCTGTCAGATCGCGGCTCCGGAGATATATTTGTTTTAAATGTCGCAATGGTTTTGCGGCTCCCAGGTTTTTTTTCCTTTGAAAACGGGTCCAAGTGGCTCTTTTTGTCTTAAAGGTTGCAGACCCCTGGTATAGGGCTTTAAAGGTTAAAACCAGCACCTTAAACCTGATCCTGTACTCCACCGGGAGCCAGTGCAGCTGGTATAGCACCGGGTGAATGTGATCTCGCAGCGAAGACCTCGTAAGGAGTCTCGCCGCGGCATTCTGCACCCGCTGGAGTTTCTGGGTCAGTCTCAAGGGCAGCCCCACATAGAGCGAGTTACAATAATCCAGTCTGGAGGTGACCGTCGCGTGGATCACAGTGGCTAGGTCAGGGCGAGAGAGGTAAGGAGCCAACTGGAGCTTGGTGGAGATGGAAAAATGCCGCCTTTGTTATAGCTGCAATCTGCGCCTCCATGGAAAGGGAGGTGTCGAAGATTACACCCAAACTCTTAACGGACGGTTCTGGCACTAATTGCACCCCCGCAAGAGATGGGAGTTGCCCCCCCAATCCCATATCGTCTCGTCCCAGCCAGAGGACATCTGTGTTCGAAGGATTTAACTTCAACCGGCTCCCACGTAACCATCCAGCCACAGCTTCCAAACATCTGGTCAGTGTGTCTGGGGCTGAGTCAGGATGGCTGTCCATCAACAGATAGAGCTGGGTGTCCAACTCTATATACCAGTCTCAGTGGGCACCAGCCAACACTGATCTCAAAGATGAAGCCCCAGAGGAAGTAGGAGAACCTGGATGTGTCTAGAGTCCTGCATGGACCATTCGATGTGGCTAGTGGAGCCTGTTTTGACTTGGCAGACCAGAAATTCCGTAGGCTTGTTCAGAGGGTTTGACCTGGCTAGTCAATCACCTGTTCAGCTAGCTAGAATATGGAAGGACACTTCAGGCTTCAGACCAAGTTGCTCTGTGAGCATGAGTCCTGGTGTTTTAAAATCTGTGTAGCAGGAAGGAAAGAGGGGAATGTCAAGTTCCCTATTGCAGCAGTTTCACGGTTAGGAGTAGAGCCTCTGCTGGATCTCCCTTCCCTTGTAGGCAGCTGCTGCAGGCATGGAGGAAGCCAGTTTCAACCCTGTAGATCCCCTCTTAATGAGCCTGATTGCTTAGTTTAAAATCCAGCTCCAGGGTAAACTCCTGCAAATCACATAAAGCTCAGCCTTTCTTTAAAAAAAAACCTGTCAAGATTTTTTGGGAGGGGTTAAATATAAAGTAAACTTCTGTTCACCACCTTAAGAGAGTGTCAGCATTTTTCTTCATATCCTTTTTAGCCTCTAAAGGGATAAACTCTCAGAATTGGCACATGCCATATCATTTGGATGGAACAGAACCCTCAAGGTGCAACTGGGGAATGAGTTTTCTGAATCAGTTATGAGCACTGACACATTTTTGTGCTAATTATTAACTTCTGAGTCACCCATATTTTTTCAGGGGGGGGGAGAGAGAGAGAGAGAGAGAAGACCCTCAATGGAATTGTTAAAGCTGTGGCAGAGGTTACTGTAGAGAGAATGTGTTCCTCTCTACATGAAGTTGAAAAGGTCTTCCACTAAGTTTAACAGGTGAGCTATGTCACCTGTGAGAGCAGGGCCTACCACAGAGTGGCCATCACTCCCTCTTCTAGGAGCAAATGCCATAGCTTTTGCACTGCGCGAAGAAGTATGTTTTCTTTGCTCTCTTCTGAATCTCTGTGAGAGTCAAAGCTAGAAGCCCCAGCCACCTTTGGCTTCTTTCCGCACCTGTGTAGACTTTAGAGTGGCGGAAAGTTGTGGACTGGACTCCTTCATTGTGGCCTGTGGCTTCTGATATTACTAAATTACTGTGAGAAGGAGCAAACACTACCCCATCCAGTTGCACAATGACGTTTTCTTGGCTCATCTTCGCTCCAGTTCACACATGGCCTCAGTGAGTAGGTGCTACACCCTGTGGTGGGCAGGAGCAAATGTTGTGCATAGCATGTGAAGGACCTTGAGGCAGGAACTGGGATCATATTGTGTCCAATGGGCCGGGTGAATGAGGCATCTCCCTTTGAAGGCCCACTTTCATGCCACACTGCATGCCCAGACAGTGGCTGCAATGATGTAGTTTCTGTGTTGCTCAGGCCATCTATGAATTGGACCTGAGGGCTGAATTGGACCTGAGGTGTGCAGCAGGGATTAGGAACCTCAGCTCATGAGCCAAACTTAGCCCTCTTCTTCCAGCCTCAGACCACCCCTCACCTGCCCTCCTGAAGTGCTGTTGCCTCTCTGGAATATGTCTCTGAGGCACTGGTCACTAGATTGTCCACAGAGGTTTGTCCTGGAAGAATGCAGCCCATTGCCTGGAAAAGGCTGATCACTCCTAGTGTGCATCATACATGTGTGAATCAGCTCTTTGTTGCCATAAGCTTGGTCAGTTCCATACAGTACATAGCAGGCAGCTTGGGTTTGCTGAGTGCACACTGAGTGTGGGATTTCAGCCAATCCTGGTTCTCTGTTTCCCAAGCACCTACCTCATTCATTGTTACACTTTCAAGATGTGCTTTGACATGGAAATAAAAGAAACTCAGGTGCACACCTAAAAGCGTAATGTGTGAAACAGCACTTTGTCATCCCAAAAACTTTGCTTCTTGGGTTTGTTTGGGATTAGCTCTTGCAGTGCAGAAAGCAATCAGTCCATCAAAAAATAAAATAAATAGTTGCCACTTTGAGTGATTAAGCAGTGAAAGAAGCAGTTCTAATTGATTGGTTTGCAACCATGTGCATGTTCATTTCCCCCTGGCTGAGTAGCAAATATTGTGTTACTTATGGACTTGCATGTCTAGCTTGTGATTATTATTTTCAAAACTCACTCTAATGCTTGACAAACCCTATCATCTCCCTGTATAAAGGGCCATCTGCATGCTAATGTGTTTTATTGCCTCTGAGTTGCTCATACTGTAAATATTCAAATAGGTAGGCAATATTTACCAGACAGGCTGGATGTAGGTAGTGGCAGAGCTAAAACACTTTCAAAGCAATGGAGGGCAATTGTGCTCATGTCCTGCCTTTTGGCTCCTAGTAAACATCTGCTTGGCCACTTTCCAATGATGTCATAGGAGTCAACTCCTAGGGGCTGAGGTCCCTTTGGCCTCCCCATAAAATATTTGAGGGGGTTGCAAGGAGAGAAAATTGTAATTATTGGGACAAATGCACCAAATGAGAGAAAATCAGAATTTTATAAGGAATTAGAAGAGAAAATGTTTGAGTTGATGGATCAAAAATAATCCTAATGGGTGATATGAACAGAGTAGTCTCACCTGATACAGACAGATCAACAAAGAAATTGGGCTCGGAAGGGAGGAAAAAACCTAGAATAAAATATAAACTATTAACAGATGCAAAACAAAGAGGGGGATTCTCACTGCCAGATTTGAAATTATAATATGAGGCATCTTTGCTTGTTACAGGAGTCTTTGCTGGTTACAGGAGTGGATACAATTAAAGAATATGGATGTATTAGATTTAGAAGGACATGACAATAGATTTGGTTGACATGCTTACCTGTGGTATGACCTAAAGGTTCATAAGGGGTTCCTGAATCACATTGTAAGGAAATGAATTTATGAAATATGGGGGGAAATATAAGAATTTATAAGAGAATAAAACACCTTGGTGGCTTTCCCCATTGGAAGCGATATCTGTGAAAAAAGTAAATATGGAAGACAACTGTGTTACATATAAAGATCTGTTAACAGAGGCGAAAAATAAATTGAAGGTAAAAAACTATGGAGAAATAAAACACCTGTTAACAGATTAGTTACAACACCAAAAGTGATAAGGAGAAAGGCTTTGGGAAGGAATTCTCAAAGTTTGAAAAAGAATTATTGGAAAATAATGAGAAATTATTATCAAGAATGTATAAGCTACTGTTGGAATGGGAGACGAAAGAGGAGGAGGTTAAAGATGTAATGATAAAATAGGCAAAGGATTTGGGACATTGAGTCCCCATATTGAGTCATGGGGAAAGCTGTGGAAAGAGGATTTGAAATTCACGGTGTGTAGTTCATTGAAAGACAATTACAGTGGTACCTCCGGTTGCGCATGGGATCTGTTCTGGAGCTCCGGTTGGATCCCAAGGAATTTGCAACTGGAGGTGCCTGTTCTGTGCATATGCGCGCGGTGCGTAGAGCGCTTCTGCGCATGTGCATGCAGCGAAACCTGGAAAAAATGTTTCTGGGTTTGTTGCACGTGTAACCCAAAGGATATGTATCCAGACGTGTGCGTACCCAGAGGTACCACTGTATATGAAAATGATGTATCGTTGGTATCTAACTCTGGTAAAGATTGCAAAGATGTATAAAAATTCCTCCAAAATATTTTGGAAATGTAAAGATAATGAAGGTTCATTTATACATATGTGGTGGACTTGTAAAAAGGCAAAGAACTTCTAGGAAATGATATATAATGAATTTTTAAAAAGTTTAAGATAACTTTTTATAAAAAATCTAGAAGCCTTTTTGCTTGAAATAGTGGAGGAAGAAATACCAAAGAACCTAAAAAGACTATTTATGTCTGCCACCATGGCTGCCAGAATATTATTTGCCCAAAAGTGGAAAGAAGAAGGTGTCCCAACGAAGGAAGAATGGATAACTAAGATGATAGGCTATGCCAAAATGGCAAAACTTAAGATCAGGCATCAAGACGAGAAGAAATTTTTGCAAGAATGGGAAAAAAATAATAGATTACGTTAAGGAACACTGTAAATATGTTAAAACATTAGGAGGATTGATGTAGTATTTGTGAAGTATTTTGATAATTTAGTTAAAAATTAAGAATTGAAAATTAATTGGCAAAAGTAATTATATGCAAGGGAAAGAAATATGAAATTTGGAAACCAGGGGTGGGTGGTCAGACAAGATGAATTTGGTGTTAAAATGAATGAAAAATGTTGTTGAATTAAAAAAAATCTTGGGAAATAAAAATAATAATAAAACATTTTTAGGGAGTCGGTCCCCCACCCCCAGTTGATGGGCATTGCCATTCAAATGGCGTATGCGTGTCGCGTCATGTGATGGATTATGCAGGGCGGTGCTTACTTGAACCCCCCAATATTTGAGTCATTGGCACCCCTGACTGATGTGGAGAAAGAGAAGAGGGAGGAGCCCCGGCCGCTAGTCGCATCAGGGCTTGTGGCATCCGGTGAGCGTCAGAAGATCAGAACAGAGAAAAGAAAGTAGTTTTTCACGCAGCGCACAGTTAAAACTATGGCGCTCCCTCACACAAGATGCAGCAATGACTGCTTGGGGGCCTTTGAAAGAAGATGAGACAAACAGACGGAGTGTAAAGCTATCCATGGCAACTAAGCTTGATGCCTGATGTTCTCTCTCCACGGCTGGAGGCCTCTGAATCCCTGTTTGCTGCAGATTACAAATGGGGAGAGCGCTGTTGCCCTCAGGGCCTGCTTGCGTCTGGTTGGCTGCGCTGGAAACAAAGTCCTGAGCTCCATGGGCCTTTGGTCTGATCCAGCAACAAGGCTCTTCTTACATTCTCAGGACAGCCAAAGCCTTCGGGAAGAATCCTCTCTGCACCCCAGATGCTACAGAGCTTCCCAAAACAGAGCTCACTCTCCACAAGGGCAGTTTAGCCCCTGGCTTCCCTTCCGCCCACTCACGCCCGCACTGGCATCTTTCTCTGCAGAAGGAGGGAGGTTGCTTGTGGCCCCACCCAGAAGACTTCTTTAAGAAGCAGCTACGGAAAGCAGTGCTTATGGGGAGCCACCGGAGGGGAGCGTGTTCTTGCGACCCCGGCCTGCTTGCAGGTTTCCTTTGGGGCCCCTGGGAGCCACTGTGAGAACAGGAGGCTGAATGACATGGGCCCCAGAAGGCTCTTCCTCCATTCTTAGATTTGTTTGTTTTCCACCTTTCCCCTGAACTCTGGGATTTATTTTCCCCTGATGTCAAAACAACTTGATAGAAAAGTGAAGCTTAGCAAGCATTAAATATCACAAAGTTTTGCGTGGGGGTTCCTCCCCCTCTTTTTTGCCACCAACAGTTTTTAAGCTGTCACAAAATGTCAACATATTAGATACCAGAGTGTATCTTTGACACGGCACCATAATAAAATAAAGGAGACAAAAAAGAACCCTGTCTACAATTTGGGATTTGTGCCAAGCTGGATCTGTTTGTAATTTATCATGTGTTATCAATCATCTTTTTATGTGCCTCTAAGCTTTTATTTTACATACATAAATTTCATGCCCAAGCTGTGAAAAGGGGCAGTTTCTTTCTTCAAAGTTTGGTACTGGTTTCGTCCTTTGCTCTGTTTTGCAGGCAGCTCAGTTTTTAGTTCCAAGCTAAGCTGTTTTCTCTAGGAAGAACATTGATTGATTGCTCTTAATGTTGTGTCTCTTAGGCCATGCTGTTAATTTGAGGTTCATTTTCCCACTGGAGTACCTAGCCAAGCATATCACGGTCCCGATAGCCATGATACTCAACAAGATAGCTCAGTCAGCAGAGCATGAGACTTTTCATATCAGGGTCATGGGTTCAAGTTGAGCAAAAAAATGTATCCTGCATTGCAAGACTAGATGACCCTCGTGGTCATCTAGGACCCTCCCTCCCAATTCTATGTTGGTATATTGAATTCAGAGCTTGAGAGAGTGGGGGGCATGGCGACATGGGAGAAGACATTCTCCATGGTAGCACCAGAGTTGTGGATTTCCTTCCCTAGAGAGGTGCTGCTGGCCCCTTCGTTAAGTAGTTTCTGCTGCATACTGAAGATTCTCCTCTTTTCCCCGGGCCTTTGGCACCTGAGTCACAACCACACCATAAATTTTAAATACAGGGATTCTCCCAAAGAATCCTGGTAATTGTAGTTTGTTAATGTGCTGGGAATTGTAGCTCTATGAGGTGTAAAATGCACTTCCTGTGAGTCTGGGAGAAGCCAAGTGCTTTGAATAGGTTGTGTGGATGTGACCATATATTTTTAGGACCCACTCTAGTCTCTAGACTATTCTAAAGTTGTGGTTTTTAAAATTGTTCTAATGTACCCTGGTGAAAGGGAGGTAAGCAATCACGTATCAACAACAAAATTCATTTAGTTGATAATGCAAGAATGTTTGTTTGTTTGTTTGAAGGACTAACCAAGGTTAGCAATGGAATATTTAGATGGTTGAATTGTGCTAAATTTATCTTCTAAATGTTTAGGGCATCTCTCCCCCCCCCCCCCCGGAAAAAAAGATATTATTTTAAGTGAGCATACAGATTGCCCTAATGGACCACGTAAACTGACTATGTGCCCAAGACATGGGCCTGGGATCAGGGAGACATGGCTATAAATGACTACTAGCCAGGGTGGCTACATGGCCTCCATAACTAGAGGCGCCATCCTTCTGAATACTGGCTGGTTGATGATCACCAGTGGAATGGGAGAGGGCTATTCAACTCCTGTCTTGCTTGACCTCCATGAGAACACAATGCGGACTGGATGTGTGTTTGGTCTGATTCAGCTGGGCTCTTCTTAACACCCTGAAATGCAGAAAGAATCCCCTGCAGATCAAAAGTCTGAAAAACCACTGCTGTCATCGCCTCCCCTTGAACTTGTCTCACCAGTGTCAACATTAGCATCTCCAGCTGATGCTAAAGTGGTGTGAGGCACTGGCCATGCAAGTCACTGAGAATCACTGTAATACTGGATGCCAGATAGATCTTAAATCTTTCATTAATTCCCAGTGACCTGTACCTACCGATGTGCAGGAGGCTGGGACCCATTACTTGTGGCAGGGAAAATTCCAAGGTGGCTGTTTCCATGCCTCATGTGAGGTTTACAGAACGTGCCTGTCTTTCTCCAGAGCTCTGTTTGTGTGAGAGAGGATGAATATACTGGTTAATTTCATGGAGACTTCAGGAAAGCCAAATCCAATCACTCCTGCCAGCTTATGCGGTCTAATCATTATTCTGGCACTCAGCACTTTGATTAGATCCATAGCTTGCAAAGTCATGCAATTTTCTTCTGGTTCTCTCTCCCCCTACTCCAGTTTTATCATCTCTCATGACAGCATGTCTTAACTGTGGTTAGTTGAAATGAGCCAACTTCAAAAACCTGAGCTTATTTCAGTCAACGATAGTTCAGATTAACCACAGTTTAGAGGTCAGACAGCATGCTAAACTGTGGCAAGTCTTCCAGTCTCCTCCTGGTGGTTGCACAACTGTGGCTTATAAATGGTAACACTTCCTGCTGAGTCAGACAATTGGCCTGCTTACCCAGGGAAGACTTTCCAATAACTTGGGCAGATGTTTGCAAGTTAGCTGTGTGTTCCTGTTTGTTAAAATATTTGTGTCCTTCCAATCCTCCTTTTGCTTATCACCAGGAAAACTCAAAATTGCTGTACCCTGTAAACTGAGGCCGCAAATAGAATCTCAAATGCTGGTGAACATGGATGTATGAATTGCATCCGACTTTGTTCTTTGTAACTGTAGGTTTGTCTCTCTGTCAGCTTGGTTGTTAAATATGGATGCAGGTAGCCTTCCCAAATGGGTAAGTAGCTTGCTGATGGATGCCCTTTCACAAGGGGAAAGCCTCTCTCTCTCTCTCTCTCTCTCTCTCTCTCTCTGTGTGTGTGTGTGTGTGTGTGTTTGTGTTTGGCTTCCTGTGGTTCCCTTTGCTCAGGCTGCTTTGGGTCACCACCCATCTTCCCTCCCATGGCACTCTTTTCTTCCAGAGCTGCTGCAGGCTGTTTATCTTGCATTTCTTGTTCCACCTCCACCTCTTCTCCTGCTCCCCACCCTCTGGCCTGACAAGACCACCTGCTAATCATGTAGTCTTGTTGGCTGGAATTTCCATTGGCTGCAGACAGCTGTTTATACGAAGTGGAGGCAAGGATGTTGCTGGGGTGTTGTGCTCATCCCTTCCTGAAGAAGCGGGTCTTAATTATCCTTCAGCCAACTGTGATGCTCTTTGCTAGGCTCTCCTTGCATGGGGTCACCATGGTAACCCTGAATAGTAACAAGGGCACAACACACAAAAGCTGGAGCAGCCTGGCTGATAGGCTGATGTGACTCCTGAAAGCTACTGGAAATGTGCTCCATTTGCCTTTCCCCAGTCAGGTCCAGCAGCAATTCCACCCCTACCCCCATTCCCCAACGCCTTCTAAATTGCTCTTCCATTTCATTTCCTGCTTTGGGGGATCACAAGCCTACCTCATCTGGTGCATTCGGGTTTGGCAGCTTTTGCACACACTCATATCCAAAACGCCTTCCCTGGTGCAAGACAAGTTTCCTTCAGTATTTCTTCCTCCTCCCTAGGAAATTTATGTTGGTCATTGGCATCTGTCCTGCACTGCTAGAGAATGCAGTAGCAAATAAATTAATCTGGCTTTACAGTCCTTCATTTCCTTTCCTCTTTTTTATTTTGACATCCTTTTGAGGTCAGTAAGTAGCATTTCATAATATGTGATGGAGTCTTTGTTTTCAATTCCCAAATACAAAAAATACAAATACAAAAATCATGACACGGGAAAAACCATGAAGCTCGCCAATGCCTCGACATAGCTCCATCCTTATTTAAGACATCATGATATATCATGTTACGGTAAAATCTGGGTGCGAGGCTGCTCTGCCACCCAGCTCGTCGGACTAAGTCCGTGGGTCCCTGCGGAGGAAAATGAGCTCAGCCGGAGACAGGAGCAAACTGCAGAAGATCCAAGTTTATTGCGCAACAGGTTCAAGGCGAGATTGAACAACGAGAAAGGGGTGACATGAACTTTTGAAACTTCCCTCCATGTCCCAGAATACAGTGCAAAATACATCCCAGTTACATCATGAATACATTAAGAAGAGGTTGGGTTACACAGGATTAACATATGGAGGAGGGAGGGGGGGATATGCAGAGCTGGAGATATGCGCAGATAAGCACATCGTGAGAAGACAATGGCCCATGTATGCATAGTCTGTCACCTGGCATCGCCCGGAGGAAGGGCTTGGCAGAGCGATTTGACCGGATTAGGGTCTTGACACCTTGCTTGAGGGATTATGGAGGACAGGGGAGATGTCATGGGGTCCTAGAGAAATTGAGCAAATTGGCACGTTGATTTTCTATGAATTTTATAGATTTTAGTCCCTTTTGACATTGACAATTGGAAATAAATGGATATATTGTAGCGAAGAAGGAGGTGAAGAAGACATGCCCCCCTCCCCTTCCGTATCAATCAATAAAACATGATGTTTAGCTGGTGATATATCGCGATGTTGAAAAACAGATATCGCCCAGCCCAACTCAGCACTCTTAACAAACAAATGGCTCCCATAATTCTTTGTGGGGGGAGCCATGACTGTTTAAAGTAGCATCATAGTGTTTTAAATGTATGGTGTGAATGTGGCCAGAGCGCATGAGGAGATGCTCCATCTTCACACCCATGGAGGCTGTCATTGAGTCTCTGACATTTCTTTTATTTTTGGAAGTTGCTGTGACCAGAAGCAAAGATAAAAGAAGAAAAAAAATATTCAATAAAATGCTGTTGGCTGAAAAAAATGCCAACATTCTAACAACTCAGATACCAACTAAATCTGTTTTTTGGTCATAGTCAAAAAACCAGTTGCTGCTAATTTTCCAGGTCTGTAATTTTCCAGGTCTGTCTGTAGCAGAGCTCACCCTTTGCATATGCAGAAGATCCCGTTTAAAAAATCTCCGATAGCCAGGCCAAAGACCAGGCCAAAGATCTCTCCCTGGAGAGCCACTGGTGGTCAGAGGAGGCCAGACTGAGAGAGAGCTGGGTGGATTGATTTTGGTATAAGGTCACTTTACATGTTCATGGGCAAGGATGGAGGCTGTGATAATCTGCAAAGAGCACCGAGGAAGCCAAAATAACTTCTTGTGTTCAGAACATGAGCGCAAGAGAGCCAGTATGGCATAGTAACTGGCGCGTCAGACTAGGATCTGGGAGAGCAGTGTTCAAGTCCCTCAGTCAGCCATGGAGCTCTCACTGGGTGACCTTGGGCCAGTTACTCACTCTCAGCCTAACCTACCTCACAGGGTTGTTGTGAGGATAAAATGGGGAGGAGAGAACCCTGTACACCACCTTGAGCTTCTTGGAGAAAAAAATGGTGTACAAATGTAATAAATAAATAAGGAGAAACCACCTCAGCAGTGCACTACCAAGTGTGGAACTTATTTCATTGCACTTAGTGAGAACCAGGCAGAAGTTGTTGTTGTTGTTGTTGTTGTTGTTGTTCTCTCTCTCTCTGTGTGTGTGTGTGTGTGTGTGTGTGTGTCCAATCTCCCATCATTTTTTTTAGAATATGTTCCTTCAGCTTGCCTGTGGCACTTCCTCCTCATAAAAGTCAATATTCAAAGCAACACTTTAATCTGAGGGTTGCTATTTATTAAGTGAGGCAGCAATAATTTTGCCTCTACTTATCTAGCAGGCCCTGCTCCAGCCTGGATTGCGTTCCTCTATTCCTTCCCCTATAGGAAAAGAAAGGACGGGCAGAGGGAATGATAACAACACACCCTTCTTGCTGAAAGTCTGCAATAGGTAATAGTTTTTAATAATAGCTCTATTTTGGCGCTGCGGTAGTTTTTCCTTCATTTGATGGTGATAAAAAATAGAGCTTATTGAGTAGGACACACAGCTCTACAGGAAGCGAGGTTTTGACAGTTAAGACGTCTAGTGATTCCCGGTTAGTTCCCTTTAGTTCCCTTTCATGCTGCAGATCTGATTTCCCTTAAGCCCTTCTTTCTGATGGATGGCAGCCATGCTGGCCGGTGGGCACAAAGGAGCAGACTCGCTTTAAGGCAGGTATCTTCAGACCCAGGACCCACACTTAACCCAGACATGCATTTGGGGACCCAGCCCTTCGTCCTTTACCATACATTTCCCTGGTGCTACTTCTCCTGTTGCAATCCACCTTGCATCAGGCAACAAGCCACCAGCTGAGGACTTGTGCTTTAATCCATAGCTCAGTGGCAGAACATGCGCGCAGAAGGTCTAAAGCAGCACCTTTTGCTTCTGGTTTGTCTGTGGTGTGCTAAACTGTCAAACCAAAAAAGGTATTAAGGCAAAATTATGTTCTGCTTGTGAAAGCGCCCCTGTTGACAGTTGTCATGTTTACTGCAGTTTGACTGCAAGAGCACTGTGCATTTTTATGTATGTTGCCTAGTGGTAAATTTAATTATGTTACTTGCATAGCTGCTGCTATGACAACAGCTACTCTTTGGTCTTGAATGTGAGATTTGTATTGTGTAGATTCCTCTTTTATCAATCCCTTTTTGTTGAGATTTGTAAACCGCTCAGACTTCTATTTAAATATGAAGCAAAATATAAATTAGCTTACTAAAAAAATAACAATGCTCCAGCCTGGTTTGTGGCAGTTTGCCGCATTCCTGAGGGGTGAGCTCCCCAGACTGCGGAAGTGCGGAAGAATGAAGACTAATGTGGAAAAATCTGACCCATAAGCTAATTCACCTCACACAGTCCTCTGGATTCTCCACAGGTGACACCCTTCCTCAGCCCAGCTCTGTGCCCTGGAATAGGAATCTGCACATTGATATGCCTCTTACTTGCATGCATGGAAAGATGTGTGCATGCGTTTAAGCTCTTACTTTGGCATTGCCGAATATAGCCTTTGGTACAAAGTTCAGAGTCACATCCTTTTTCTGACTCAACACTGACATGTGGACCTCAGGTGGCTGTCCAGGAAGGAATGTGGCCCTCATGCTGAAAGGTTTCCTCAGCCCAAAGTAGGTAATAGAAGAAAGAAATACAGGAATCTGCCTCGTAGGGAGTCAGACCGTTGGTCCCTCTGGGTTAGGACTGTCCACTCAGACTAGCACAGGGTGCCACAGGGTTCTGTCTTGGGCCCGGTCTTATTCAACATCTTTATCAACGACTTGGATGATGGACTCAAGGGCATCCTGATCAAATCTGCAGATGACACCAAACTGGGAGGGGTGGCTAACACCCCAGAGGACAGGATCACACTTCAAAACAACCTTGACAGATTAGAGAACTGGGCCAAAACAAACAAGATGAACTTTAACAGGGAGAAATGTAAAGTATTGCACTTGGGCAAAAAAAAAAAATGAGAGGCACAAATACAAGATGGGTGACACCTGGCTTGAGAGCAGTACATGTGAAAAGGATCTAGGAGTCTTGGTTGACCACAAACTTGACATGAGCCAACAGTGTGACGCGGCAGCAAAAAAAGCCAACGCAATTCTGGGCTGCATCAATAGGAGTACAGCATCTAGATCAAGGGAAGTAATAGTGCCACTGTATTCTGCTCTGGTCAGACCTCACCTGGAGTACTGTGTCCAGTTCTGGGCACCACAGTTCAAGAAGGACACGGACAAACTGGAACGTGTCCAGAGGAGGGCAACCAAAATGGTCAAAGGCCTGGAAACGATGCCTTATGAAGAACGGTTAAGGGAGCTGGGCATGTTTAGCCTGGAGAAGAGGAGGTTAAGGGGTGATATGATAGCCATGTTCAAATATATAAAAGGATGTCACATAGAGGAGGGAGAAAGGTTGTTTTCTGCTGCTCCAGAGAAGCGGACACGGAGCAATGGATCCAAACTACAAGAAAGTAGATTCCACCTAAACATTAGGAAGAACTTCCTGACAGTAAGAGCTGTTCGACAGTGGAATTTGTTGCCAAGGAGTGTGGTGGAGTCTCCTTTTTTGGAGGTCTTTAAGCAGAGGCTTGACAACCATATGCCAGGAGTGCTCTGATGGTGTTTCCTGCTTGGCAGGGGGTTGGACTCGATGGCCCTTGTGGTCTCTTCCAACTCTATGATTCTATGATTCTATGATAGCAGTGGCTGCCCAGGGTTTCAGTCATGAAGCCCTGCCCAGCCCTAGCTGGTCCCCAAGGTGGAGGAGATTCTTGGCTGTGCTGTTGCCTGTGGTGTCAAGGGAAGAAATAGTACCACCCTATTCTGCCTTGGTCAGACACCACCTGGACTGGTATGAGGGGCAGAGCATGATGGCGGCTTCACCCGGTGGTATATCGCGGGTGAAACAGACGCCGCTCCTGAGTACCAGTGCTGCTTCCAACATCAGAAGGGACTCAGGAGCAACAGCTGTTTCACCAGTGATATACTGCCGGGTGAAGCCGCCATGATGCTTTGCCCCTCATAGCTCAGATACAGCTTGTTCCTCCCTCGGCTTCTTTAAACTGCTCCACTAAGGCTCAAGCAGCTGAGCACTCCTCAGTGGAGCAGTTTAAAGAAGCCCCCCCCCAGCTCGTGTGAGCCGGCGGGGGGCCTCCATTAAACTGCTCCCGCCCCCCAACTGAGCGAGCCTTGATGCCTCGCTCACTAGCCAGAGAGGCCTTGGGGCTCGCCCAGCTGAGGTCGGGAGCCTTTGTGCTTCCCAGCTGAGCAGCGCAAGAAGAAGCTACATCTGCCTGGCCCCGTGAGGCGCTGGGGTGCAACCACCTCAGCTCCCTTGGCGAGAGCAGGGGCAGTTTCACTCCAGCGCCTCGCAAGGTTGGGGCAATGTAGCTTGTTGTTTCAATATCCCATTGTATCGCCATATCATGATATTTGGCTAGTGATACATTGCAGTGTTGATAACCGGACCCCGCCCAGCCCTACTGGGCACCACAGTTTAAGAAGGATTTTGGCAATATGCAACATGGGTGACCAAGATGGTCAAGGGTCTGGAAACCAAGGCTGGTGAGGTATAGTTGAAGGAGCTGGGTATGTTCAGCCTGGAATAGAGGAAACTGAGAAGAGATACAGTAGCCATCTTCAAATATCTTAAGGGCTGTCACATGGAAGAGGAGTGCCGCATGTTCTGGAGGGTAGGACTCGAACCCATGGCTTCAAGTTACAAGAAAGGAGATTCTAACAAAACATTGGGAAAAACTTTCTGACAGTAAGAGCTGTTTGACAGTGGAAGAGACTACCTCAGAAGGCAGTGGACTCTCCTTCAGTCCTTTTCAACAGCTTGGGATGCCATCTGTCAGGGATTCTCTCGTTGTCATTCCAGCATTACAGGGGACTTGACTGGATGACCCTTGAAGATCCCATCCAACTCGCCAGTCCTGTGATTCTACGATACTCTCCCCCTCTGGACAGCAACCTTGGTGTGTAGCAAGTGGGGAATCACGGCTTGGCCTACAGTTTAGTCCCTCACGAGCTGACAGAGAGTCCCACATAGCTGCCATCCATCATATTCAAGTTTTTGATACAAATCAAGCCTGAAAGGAAGTGAAGACTGGTATTCATTTATTTTTTCTTCTACCACAGAAACCCAGAGTAGCTAAAAGGAAAACAAATCCAATCTTATACTATGGAACGTGATTATTTAAACCATAATTATAGATGCCATTCTCTTGAAAAAAGAAACTAGTTCCACACAAATAAATTCAGATGCTAAAGTGGGTTTTAAAAAGCTTGCCTAAAGTGTGCTGAAGGCTATAGTTCAGTGATGGAGCCCTTGCTTTGCATGCAGAAGGTCCCAGGTTCCGTCCCTGGCATCTCCGTAAAGGGCTGGAAATGCACTCTGTGTGAAACCCCTGGAAACCCCTCATTGTAGATAAAACTGAGCTCAGTATAAGACAGCTTCCCATGTTCCAAAATGGGGAAAGGTCCAAAATTTTAGTCTGCTTCCCAAGTCCTTGGGTATCTGCCATCTTTGGAAAAAGAAAGGAAGTGGACTTCATGGTGCACAAGAAGTGAGACGAGGGCACTGAGACAAACAATTTTGAAAACAAAGTTCTTCCTAAAGCTCATTCTTGAGCACTCAGTTTCATGCCTGGCCTGACATGGTTTTATTTTGGCCAAAGTGTGGTTTGTTTGAACATCTGGACCCAACCCAGCAAGGGTTGTTTTCTGTTACAAACCACAGTGTGAAGCCGTGGCTGGTTATTGACTTACGAATGTTGACTTATTTTAGCAATAATTTGGCATTTATATTTGATCCCAACTACTGTGTTCAACCATGGTTTGCATAGCCACCTCTCTCCAGATGCTTGTCAAAGTACAGAGACGGGGCAAGGGGAGCTGGAAAGACATCCTGATTTGTTTGCTTATTTATGAGAGGTAACTTCTGGTTTGTTGAATAAAACTTGGTTAAGAGAAACCACAACCCAGCGTTACATGCAAATGCATGTAGCAAAATAATTCCTTGCATTTGTGTAGACAGCCTAGGAATGCAGTTGGTTGTACAAGGGTGCCATTGTGAAAGATTTCTCTTTGAAACTTGTTTGTTTTTCAGTGTCATTTGTGCACCTGAGGTCTTGTTCCTTCCCCATCTGTTTATTGCTTTCTTGCTTTCCTCTTCTGTTTTTCAGTCCCAGACATCCTCTATTGTCTCTCCATCTCCAATTTAAGGAAGAAATAATGAGGGGTGTTTTCTGTGTTGGCCATACATTTGGCAGAGTAAAAGATTGTTTGGCCCAGTGAGAATTTATGAGAGTATTGTCATATGCTGGAGCAAACACTGTTCTTCAAATGAGCTGGTGTGGGTCATCTGCTATTCTCTAATCATGGCCATTAAGGCCAGTTCACACGACACCCTGCCTTGGAAGCAGAAGAGGACAGCCATTAAAACTAGCCTTGTGTTTCATGAAACGTGCATGGAGTATTTGTGTAGTATTTTGCCTCCATGTGCCTAGATACACACACATACACACACAGTTTGAGATAAATTGTGACTTTTTCAATTTCCTTCTGTCAGAACCTCAAGGTGGGGGGAGGAGAGAGAAATCTTTAGCAAATGATGCAAAGTGAGATTTTCTTCCTTGTTACTATTTTTTCCCTTTTCCTTTTTCTAAAAAAACCTCCCTGTCAGATTTTATCATCCATGCCACCCACACATTCTCCCCTATCTACTTTTTGATTGAATTAGTGTGTTTGTTTAATATTTATGGTGTGGTGAGTTGAAAATGAATGCAGATGAGAGTGAGTTACAGCTTCTGGATCTTAAAATATTTTCAGGCTCAGGATCAACAGGGTGCCAAGTTTATTAGAGGAAGGGCCTGTGCTTGCTGTGTTTCTGTCCACAGTGACATGGAGTCCTGTCTCGGAATTCATGGAGGCTTTGATGAAAGCCAAGCAATTAGGCACAACTTCTCCCTGTTTCGACAACTTTAGGGGTGGCTTTTGCTCCCTCCCTCTTGAATGCACAGAAGTGGCTTCTGCTGTTGATTTCTTGACAGTAAATAAGTAATGGCATCTATTAGTGGCATCATTGCCTTTAAATAGGCACTTGCGCAGCCATTAGGAAGACAATTGTGTTTTTCTGTTCCTATTTTTATTGAAAGTACAATAAGTTATGTGAAGTTAACAAAGCAATCAAATATGCTTTCATTGTTCTAAGCAGTTGCTTAAATACAGAGAAGGAAGGGAAAAAGAAAAGAAGGGCAGCCTGCCACAGGCTGATTTAATCACTCAGTGTAGACGGCTAGCCAAACCATAGTTAAAGGAGATAAACCATGGTTTGCCCTGTATTGACAAAACATACATTACAAGTGTCCCATGAATCAGAAACAGAAAACAGGGTCTGAAGTGTGCTTGAAGACCATGGTTTATGGTAACTGTGGTTTGGCATGAAACGAGAAGCCTAATAATTGATTACTCCACCTGAGGAGGCTGCTGTATCATGGAGATGGAGATGAATCTGGGTGCTCTGTGGATGGAATACACAAGCAGACAAGCATCTCTTCTTGTAAGCTGAAGTCATGGTTTCTGTTCTAAATTATGGTCAGCATAGCACAGAGAAACCAGATATGATATATGAACTGACATCATGGCTTAAGCTAAGGGCAGCTCTCAGTATGCGAAACATTAAATCCTAATCAGGGCCCAATCAGAATTAGGTAGAACTCAGAATGTAAAGTTTAGTCATAGCTCACACACTGAAAAGCAGCCTTCTGTAATATTAAATAAGCCACTTTAGATATTAAATCAAGACTAATCCAGCAAAATGTAAGTAGGCATATGCTGGAGAAGCAAGCAGCCACCTGCATACTTAGCATACCTCATGGGGAGGGGTCCAGTCATTGAACTTTTTTTTTTTTTTTTTTTTTTTGGAAGGAGGTCTAAACCAGAATTTGTTTGGTCTTAGGTAAGACCCTGGAGGTAGAGAACACTCATGCCATAATAGGACATCCACCTGTTAATTGGAAGCTGATGAGGAGATAGTTCCATGGGCCCATGCCACACTCAGTGAGCATGGAGGGCTTGTTTCATGATCTTCTGAAACTGGTGGTTCATGAGCAGATCCTGAACAGCAGATAGGAAAAGATAGGAGCAAGTGATCATAGAATGTGGGCTGAGTTGAGAACTCTTTGCTGAGTGACACTCTAGGGCAGGCTTCCTCAAACTTGACCCTCCAGATGTTTTGAACAATTCCCATCATCCCTGACCACTGGACCTGCTAGCTAGGGATCATGGGAGTTGTAGGCCAAAAACATCTGGATGGCCCAGTTTGAGGAAGCCTGCTCGAGTCAATTGCAATTGGAGACACACAACATAGACGGGAATCCTTTACTATTTATTTATTTATTTATTTATTTATTTATTTTCCCAGCTATTTATTTGTCTTTATTTTATTGATGTGCAATTGAACAATGTCCATCCAATTGTACTTGTACAGGTGTCTTTGACTGGGGGCAGGGAGACAGAAAAGCAGGGAATGGGGGAGCTGAAGGGGAAACTGTTGTAAGTCAAAAGGAGACATGAAAACCTTTAGTAAACTATTATTACAGAGAATGAGACTTGCACTTGGAGGTTGAGAACCAGGGAAGACCACCAAAGGTCAGAACATGGTGCCACTAGGAAAGGCTGCCATTGCATAGGCAAAGTTGCAACCTGAACAGGAATGGAATCCTTGAAAGTCTGGCTAGTCTGAGTGGAGCTCCTCCAGGAGCAAGGAATCATGCCAAACAATAGTCATCATATGGGCCAGCCATGATCATTAAGCTGCTTTGAACACCACTGGTGACTGAAAGGCAGTGGACACACAATTTTATAATAAATGATTAAGTGATTTCAACTGAATATCTTGGTAGCCCTGTATTGGAAAACATGATGCAACTGGTTACTTTAGAATGATGCCCGAGGGAGTTACACCCGTGTAGCGTCACAATAGCAAGGGGACTCCCTTGCTGAGACAACATGCAGAATTGGAAGATGATCTTTAGGCTGTTCTCCGTTAGGCAGATGATGTATTCAGACATCTGCTGACACACAGCTCTCTGGAGCGCTCCTGGGATTAATTAGTCAATAGCAAGTCTTATTCGGCACTCATGTTCCTAACAGTTGAGGAGTATCTAAGCAAATCCTCGTGGAAAGGCCTGCATCTCTTGACTCAAGTTATTGATGGGAGCAGGAACCTGAAGAAGGCAACAGAGACAAAGGGGAAACTTAACACATGCTTGAGATATTACAGTCTAATCCCCCTAGTAGGTGATAGTTTTGTTTGAAGTATGCAAAAAAAAGAAAAGCAAAGCAAAAAGCAACCCTGTACTCCAAAGACTTTGCTTTGCTTTAATTGGGGGTTGTTTTGTTTTTTTTGATGTTTTATTTTAAAACACAATTCTACAGTGTCCTTTTTGAGGTGAGGCAACCAGAACTCCATTTTACAATGAGACTATGACTGTATAAGTAAATGTGTGGTAATAGTGATGGCAGTGGCAACAATAACAGTGATCTTGACTAATAAATTTGGTGTGATGTAACAAGAAAGCAAAGTTTGAGGCAGTCCAGTGAGCAAGAAGAAGAGGCCATTTATTTATTTATTTATTTGTTTGTTTATTCATTCAGAACACAAAGTTGGGTAGGTTGTGAATGGAAATTAAATGAAGTTTTGGGAGTTGAAGTTGGGGAATAGAATGGCTGCAGGATTAATAGTGTCAGCTGAGTCCATTACAGTGCATTATTAGCGTTTTTATCATTTCTTTTTCTGTTATAGTTTTTCAAATCAAAGAAAGGGGCAAATGACTTATTTAAGGGCTGGGAGAGGGATAATAGAGGCCAATTTTAGTAACAAGGGGGGTAACAAGCAGAACATGCAGACAGAAAGAGGGTAAGGACTTTGCTGCTGTAGCAAATTTTCAAGAAAGGTTTTGCAGAGCAAAATGAACCTCTGCAAGGGCAGCCAGCTTTGTGTATTCTCTGAGCAGCCTTTGAGAGATCATGTGCAGCTACAGAAATGTTCTGCGCCAAGGGGTGAAGTTCCGCTTCCAAAAGTGCACCCTGAGAGATTATGATGAAGGGTGGTGTATAAATCTAATGCATATATACTTGGCTAGCAGGAGAGATCTTCCCACCTCCTGCTCCATGCTCATGGGGGGACAGGACTGGAGATGCTAAAGTTTGAACATGGGACCTTGAGCATGCAAAGGACATGTTCCATCACTGAACTTATGACCCCTCAACCACTTAGTGGGAGGTGCTTGTGTGAATGCTCCCCATCTCCATTACTGTGAGTCCCAACCTGCATGGCTAATAGGGATGATGGGAGTTGTAGTCCAAAACATCTGGACTGAACAACCAGGCTTGGAAAGGCTGCAACAGTAAACAGTCCCCATTACAACACCCTGGAAAAACTAATTAAAATGATGAATGCAAGAGAGTCTTTGCCTACCTGGAGCCTTCCAGATCTTTTGGACAACAGCTCCTTTTAGCCCCAGCTAGAACAATTGTGTTGTAGTCTGAAACAACTGGAGGTCTCCAGATTTGCTGATAACTAATGTAAGAAATGCTTGTGTGAAAAGACTCCTAATGTGAAACTTCCACACACACCCTTAAAAAAGTAGGCATTATTCAGTTTTCTACTACAGTGGTACCTTGGTTTTTAATCTGTTCCAGAAGTCTGTTCCAAAACTAAAGAGTTCCAAAACCAAGGCACGCTTTTCCCATTTTATTATCTCATGAGACCATTGATCCATAAAATGAAAGCAATAATCAATATACTGTACTATAAAATAAATAAGACATTATTGTAGATGATAAAAAATAAAATTTAATTTTTTTCTTACCTGCACTGATGGTAGTCATTGTTTGGATGGGGGGCTTTTTTCCATTTCCAACAGTCTCCCTGCCTGAGCTGACAGAGCTGGACTTGGAGGCGATATTGAGGACTCCCAGACTGCTGGTTCTGGGAGACTTCAACATCCATGCTGAGGCAGCTGGCTCTGGGGCAGCTCAGAACTTCATGGCCGCCTTGACAACAACGGGGCTGTTTTAACATGTCACCGGCCCAAAGCACATGGCAGGCCACTCTTTGGACCTTGTTTTCTCAAGGAAGAGGTTGATTTAAAAGTGGGGGACATTGACATCAGTCCCTTGTCCTGGTCAGATCACTTCCTAATGAGATTTAGGCTGTCAGCACCTTTTCCCCTCCACAGAGGCGGGGGACCCTCGGAGGCTGATGGATCCAGTGGGATTCCAAACGGCTCTGGGGTTTTTTCCAGCTGATATGACTGGTGCTCCTGTGGAAGCCCTGGCCAACCTCTGCAACACCTGAATGGCTCGGGCTATTGACACAATCGCCCCTGAGCGCCCTCTCCCACTTTGTGGAGACCAGCTGTCCCCCCTCGTATACTCCAGAGCTTATGGCGAGGAAACAAGCTGGGAGATGGGTTGAACGCAAGTGGAAGAAAGATCCGAATGAATGCAACCAAACACTGGTAAAGGCTCATTATCGAGCCTACCTAGTGCCAGTGAAGGCAGCAGAGAATGCATACTTTGCTGCCTCCATTGCTTCCTCATCATGTCGTCCGGCAGATCTTTTCCGGGTAGTATGGGGCTATTTACCGGCTGGCCCATAGGAGGTGATAGAACCAATGGTAGCTCGCTGTGACTTGTTTGCAAAGCATTTTGAGGATAAAATTGCTTGCATCCACCAAGACCTTGACTCTGCTGTTATAGCAGATGAATCTCATGGAGTGTCCAGAGCACAGTCTAGTGCTGTTGTGTTGGCTGAGTTTCAGTTGTGGCCGAGTTTCAAGGATGTGGCCAAGGTGCTCGGATTAGTCAGGGCGATCACTTGCGCTCTAGACCCTTGTCCCTCCTGGCTGATAAAAACCAGCAGGGATGGAACAGCTGGCTGGGTCAGGGAGGTGATCAGTGCCTCTTTACAAGAGGGGGTGGTCCCTGCCTGTTTGAAGGAGGCAGTGGTAAAACCACTCCTTAAGAAACCTTGCCTGGATTCAGAAAAACTAACTACTGGCCAGTTGCTAATCTCCCTTTCCTGGGCAAGGTTCTGGAGCGAGTGGTTGCAGACCAGATCCACACACTTTTGGAAGAAACTGATTTTCTGAATCCATTTCAGTCGGGGTTTAGGCCTGGTTTTGGCACAGAAACTTCTTTGGGTTCCCTGTATGATGACCTCTGTCAAGAGAGAGACAAGGGACACATGTCCCTGTTCATTGTTCTTGACCTCTCAGCGGCTTTTGATAACAGCAACCATGGCATCCTTCTGGAGCGATACTCCTAACTAAGGATGGGTGGCATCACTTTGCAGTGGTTCCAGTCCTACTTGGATGGTTGTTCCTAGAGGGTGTTACTTGGGGAATGTTTTTCAGCCCCATGGAGCCTTCAGTGTGGGGTTCCTCAGGGCTCAATCCTATCCCCCACATTGTTTAACACATCTACATGAAACCGCTGGGTGGGGTTATCCGCAGGATCGGAGTACGTTGTCAGCAGTACGCTGATGACATTCCTCTGAAGGAGTAGGTTCGTAGCTTTGGGGGACCTCCTGGATCTTTTGCTGTTGCTTGGGGCTCAGTTAGCCTCAGTGGCACCAAGTGCCTTTCTTCAGCTTTGGCTGGTGGCCCAGCTATGCCTTATCTGGAGAGGGAGAGCCTAACTACTGTTGTCTATGCTCTGGTAACTTCAGGGTTAGATTACTGCAGTGTGTTATATGTAGGGCTGTCTCTGAAGATGGTTCGGAAACTTCAGCTAGTGCAGAATTCAGTGGCCAGGTTGCTCACCGGAGCAAGACGGTTTGAGCATATTACACTGATCCTGGTCCGACTGCACTGGCTACCAGTTAGTTTCCAGGCCCAATTCAAAGTGCTGGTTTTGACCTATAAAGCCTTAAACAGCTCAGGACTGCAAGACCTCAAGGACCGCCTCTTTCCATATGAACCTACCTGGACCCTGAGATGGTCTTCTGAGGCCCTTCTTTGTGTTTCCCCGTCCTTGAGAGGTCTGGAGGGTGGCAACACAAGAATGGGCCTTCTCTGAAGTAGCTCCTGTCTGGGGAATGCTCTCCCCAGGGAAGTTCGCCTGGTGCCTTCATTATACACCTTTAGGCGCCAGGCAAAAATGTTCCTTTTTAACCGGGCCTTTGGTTGATCTGATTGACATGCTATGCCCTTTTAAAATGTGGCTCTTTTTGGGGGGGGGGTGTTATTGGGTTGTTTTTATTTTGATTATATATATATTGGTTTTTATATTGTTCTTTTCTGTGAACCACCCTGAGGCCTCTGAGTATAGGGCAGTAGATAAATTTAATAATGATAGTAGTAATAGTAATAATAAAATAATAATAATAGTAATAATAATAAAATAATAATAATAATAATTTGAGACACCACTGAGATCTGAGATCATAGAATCATAGAGTTGGAAGGGACCCCAGGGTCATCCAGTCCAACCCCCTTCAGTGCAGGAATCTCAGCTAAAGCATCCAAGACAGATGGCCGTCCAACCTCTGTTTAAAAACCTCCAAGGAAGGAGAGTCCACCACCTCCTGTGGAAATCTATTCCACTGCTGAACAGCTCTTTCTGTCAGAAAGTTCTTCCTGGTGTTTAGTCGGAATCTCCTTTCTTGCAACATGAAGCCTGGTTTGAGTCGTCCCCTCCAGAGCAGGAGAAAAGAAGCTTGCTCCCTCCTCCCCCATGGGCACCCTCGAGGGGAGAGGCTTCGCCAGGCAAGGCCTCCGTCTACCTGCCTTGCCCCACCCTCTAGTCTCTGCTTCTCAATGTGTATTGTATTATTTTATGTACTGTGGCTTGCTGTTGTTTTATTGATTATAGTTTAGATATTATTTATTGTAACTGTTGAGTGGATTTCTGTTTAACTTTTATGTGTTGATATTATTATTTTATACTATTCTAATGATTGTTGAATGTTACTTTTTTGATGTAGGTTGTTTATTTTAAAGTTTTGTTTTGTTATCATATTTTTGTATTGCATTAGATTGTTATAAGATGTACATTTTTTGTTTCTTCAGCTTGTAAACCGCCTTGAGTATTGTAAGATAGAAAGACGGTATACAAATTAAAAATGATGATGATGATGATATTTGAAGATGGCTATCATATCTCCTCTCAGTCTCTTCTTTCCCAGGCTAAATATGCAGCATCATTGCCTGATGAAGGTCTGAGAAGCAACTAATAGATTAATGAGCATTTTCACTTTCTGTTGTTGCTGGATTGTTTAAAAACGTAATTACCAAATTATATACATTCCAATCTTTTACACAACATGAGCCAGTGTGGTGTGGTGGTTGGAGTGTCAGCCTGGGACCTGGGAGACCAGGGTTCAGCCATGGAGCTGATCAGGTGACTTTGGGGCATGTCTCTTCCAGGTGAAGATAAAATGAAGCTTAGAAGAGCTATTCACACCACCTTTTGCTCCTTGGGTGAAACTGGGATATAAATGTAATGAATAAATTAGACAGATTCCTATAATTCACTGTCCATCAAGGTGGAAGCCAGGTTATTATATAAACCAGGGCTATGGGTGACTTGTGATTATGGCCCCCATTTTGATTTATTTTCAGCACCTGAACGTTTGCATCATGCTTCTATTATTTTTTCTTATTCAGAATACTTACACCCCACTTTATAGCCCAAGGGACTCTCAAAGTGGCTTCCAAAAAGTTCTTTTAAAAAAGTATAGGAACAGAAATTGCAGAGCATCCATAAAGTGCCAGGATGATGCAGACAGTGTTAGAGGATGCTAGCAATAGCTCAGGCTGAAACGGGGCTCAAGAAGCTTCTCCATCCAATCTCCCTCATGAGCAGAATCCCAGCATACCAGGTGCTAAATGTTAGAGAGCGAGAGAGAAGGTCCCGGAAGGGCTCTCCATACTCCATGCCCATGCCGATAGCCAGGGCCGGGTCGGCCATGAGGCGGGATGAGGTGGTCCCCTCAGGCAGCAGATCTGGGCTCCTCGTCCTCCTCCTCCTCCGCTGGAGCTGCCTTTGCAGCAATGGAGCACACCTGTGCAGGGTGGGCAGAGGGTTGCCTTCAGCACCGAAACACCTCAAGCCAGCCCTGCTCATAACTCTGACATTTTGCTGGTTGGAAGAGCAAGGCAACAGAAGGGGTAGGACGTTTCTGAGTCTGAACTATTATCAGAATGATTGGGGAAAGGCACAGCCCACCCCACCCCCCACTGCTCCAAAAGAAACAGTAATGTCTACCTGCTGGTGTGGATAGTCCACTACAATTTTGTTCCCCCAAAACACAGCAACAAATGACAGCCTGAGATCCACTGAGATCCAGCGCCGAGGCCTTCTGGCGGTTCCCTCATTGCGAGAAGTGAGGCTACAGGGAACCAGACAGAGGGCCTTCTCAGTAGTGGCGCCCGCCCTGTGGAACGCCCTCCCATCAGATGTCAAAGAGATAAATAATTACCTGACATTCAGAAGACATCTTGAGGCAGCCCTGTTCAGGGAAGTTTTTAATATGTAACGCTGTACTGTTTTTAACACTGATTGGGAGCCGCCCAGAGTGGCTGGGGAAACTCAGCCAGATGGGCGGGGTATAAATAATAAATTATTATATTATTATTAACAATAGCACTACAAATAGTAGGTCTGGAAGAGCCCAGAATGTGTCAAAATAATGTAGAATTTGGGGCTGCTTAGCTATTTCGATGTGTGCATGAGCATCACCATCTATCTAGATTTTCTTACCCTTTGGCAACCTTTAATCTGATTATATTTACCACCGCTCTCTGATCCTTGTGTGTGTGTATATCTTTACATCTATCTATATTTCTATCTATCTATCTATCTATCTATCTATCTATCTATCTATCTATCTAGCATCTATTTTAAGGTTACCAGATGAATCCGGGGACACTTTCTTTTTGGGGGGGGGAGGTGAGTAGCAACAGGGAGTCAGTAGTGAGGATGGTGAGGCAAAAGACCCTGGGCCCAAGCACACATGCATATTGCATAATGGTGCAAAGCCCTTCTTTCGCACTCTGTGAAACATAAATGCTATGAGTTTTTAAAAAACTGAGCAACAGCGCACCGCCCACCCTGTCTCCGGAGCCTCCCCTGATCTCCTGCCCCCTTCCCCCTTTGTTTTGAGTGATCGGGGGAGGCTTGGGAGTCATGGGCGGCCGGCTGTTCCCCAGTTTTATTAAAACTCTGCACATTTATGTTTCACAGGGTACGAAAGAAGGGATTTGCACCTTGCCTGGCAGAGAAACTGCGTGCCTTGCGCCGCTCCTAGGCAACGGCCACCCGCCCACAACTCCTGAGCCTCCCCGGATCTGTCAAAACAAAGGGGGAAGGGGCAGGAGATCTGTACCTCCGGATGTCCCTGGTTCTCCCTTGGCGGCCGCAGCAAGCAGCTCCTGAAGCTAGCCAGAGCCAACTGTGCTACCGAGCTGACTCTGGGCTGCTGAGGCTACTGCTGCCACGTTTCCCGGGGTCAGATTTGCAAATCTGGGGACATTCCAGGGATGGAATTTGTCCGGGGACAGATTTGCTAATCCGGGGACATCTGGTATCCCTAATCTATCTACCTATCTACTCGCTATAGTAAAAAATACCATTAAAATTTTTCTGTTTATAGGTGACTAGGCTCCCGGCCTGCTTACCAAATGCAATTCAGACTAATTAGATTTCCTGGGAATGGGATTTGTAGGGACTCTTTCAGGTCCTGCTGGGAGACAAGCAAGCAGATGTGTGTGTTTGTGCATGACACAGATTCTTTTACTATGAAAATGTGCCTACGCCTCCCCTAGCTGGCATCATTGTGGAAAATGTGCCAGCCTTTGCCTTAGAGGCAGCTTTTTCTCTCTCTGTGACAAAGGTTGGAGGATTTCAGAACGATCATCTGTCTTGGGAGAGGCAAGGAGGTTAGTGTTGCTTTACTAATTGGGAATCCTATTTAGTGGAGAGGAGCAGATAGAGAAATGACTGTGATGTTGACCTTTTCAGCTGGCCTCTGTCTGAATTTTGCTGCTATCGGAAGAGTCCGGGAGAGCCAGTCTGCTTCTGCAGTCCTTGGGTATCTGTCCTTTAGAAATTCAGCTTTAGAAGTGATTGGAGAGTCTGTGAGCTTTCTTTTTTTCAAGATTTTTTGGATGCAGCTGAAGCCTTATTTACATAGGCTGGTATAGCCAATGTTCAGGAATTTATTTTTATCATTTTATCATTTATTAAATCTGTAGATCTCAGGGCAGTTCACAACATAACAATACAATATAAAAAGACAAAATACATAATAAGAACAAGAACACAACAAATCAGTAACCCCTCGCACTCCCCATGCCTCCTCCCACAAATTTAAAAGGACATAGAGAGAATTAAGTTCTTAACCCGAGGTACCACTGTTGGTACAGACCTTGGTTGGCAAGGTGATGTCTCTGCTTTTTAAGATGCTGTTTAGGTTTGCCATCGCCTTTCTCCCAAGGAGCAGGTGTCTTTTAATTTCATGACTGCTGTCACCATCAGCAGTGATCATGGAGCCCAAGAAAGTAAAATCTCTCACTGCCTCCATTTCTTCCCCTTCTAGTTGCCAGGAGGTGATGGGACCAGTGGCCATGATCTTAGTTTTGTTTTATGTTGAGCTTCAGGCCATATTTTGCACTCTTCTCTTTCACCCTCTTTAAGAGGTTTTTTAATTCCTCCTCACTTTCTGCCATCAAAGTTAATAATAATAATTTTTTGCTGTTGTTGTAGTTGTTGTTGTCGCAATTAAAGACCTACATATAGAGCAGCCGACAACAACTCTTGAAAGGGCAAGAGGAATAATTTTTACCCATGTGTCAAAACATGGCCATTTATTCTGTTTAAAGCAGGCTTATCGTGATTATGGGACCACTTGTCTTAACTTTTGTTTTATGAAAAATAGAAGAGCGTCTGCCCCACATGAGCCAATTCTTAATTAGGGCTCTGAGTATCCTGCACTAGAAAGAGTAAATTCTGCACCATTGAAGAAAAATGTAATATAACTTAAAAGCCTTAAACCAGATTTCCCCAAGGTGGTGCCCTCCAGGCGCTTTGAACTACAACTCCCATCAGCCCCAGCAAGCACAGCCTGGAGGATGTCCTGCACATCAGCTTGTCGCCAATAACATTCTTGCAGCTATGATAAAACTTCGAACTAAAATTCTATGACCCTGTGTTTCTGATTTCATATATCCCAGGAGAGCAAACAAGGGATTTCTAGGCACGGAATAGGCTGCTGAATGCTCAATATTCATGATAAACTTCCCCCAGTCTGTTGTGATTGCTAACTGCTGTTTTGGAACCAGGGAAATGACAGGACAGCAACATTTGTTACCAATTTCTTCTCTTTTATATCACAAATGAAGTATTGTGGAGTGGATTTAGAAGTCACACCTCCACCACCGCAATCTGGAATCGTCAACATTTCCCTATTCTACCTCTTTCAAGTGGCTGTACGGTTTCTCTGCTTACAACTTGACTTTCATGTTCCTCTTGGTGTTTCTGGGAAAGGGGAAAATGATTATCCTCACAAGTTTTCATAGCAGCATGTTTCCAGGCCCTGTTTTAAAACCTAGCTTAGTCCAGCAATCTTGCCATGCAGCTTGTTGCTCCCTCTGCTTTTCAGCATCATTAAGGTTATATTTAAGACTACTTTGAAAGCACAGGAGAAAAAAAATATAAGTTCATTGGCCCACATAGGTAATAGAATCTCTAAAAGCTTGCCTCATTCATGGAGCCTCATGACAACCCCATGGAGAAGGCAAACCCATTTTATCCTGGTTAATTATAGATGTGTGTCTAAATATACTTTGAGTCACCATAGAAGACAGAAAAGACCATCTCTGCCAGTATCTTGGATTAAAGAGCAGTTTCAGCTTGGAGAATTAGTTGCTGATTGCCAGGGATGATCAAGTCAAGGAAGGAAGGCTGGGCATGGAGTGAACCCCTTGCGTCCTGTTTCATCCATGCCATCAGCTTGCCCCTTTCCATAGATACAGGATGTGGTCCCATTGGGAGGAAGGTGGCTGTCACTGAAATGAATCAGCTCCTCCTATGCTGCTTTTTAATCTTCTCCCCCTTCCAGCTAGTATTCCATTTATGTTTGCCTTTCTTTAAAAAAAAGATTGTAGAGTTGGAAAAGTTTCACCAGTCCAATATCACAGGATCTTGTCAGGCAGACAGCCGAAAAGCAGCTAAAGGGTTAGTCTTTCTTTGACTCCCCTCCACCCTTCCATGGTTACCATTATTGATCTTTTTTCAGCTGCTCCACTTATTTTCTCTCTTTTTAAAAATAATAATACATTTTTACCATAGTTCTTAGTACATTACAAGCATTACTCAAATCCGGCCAAAGTTTTCAGTTGTTTACAGTGTTTTCTTAAATACATTGTAAATATTCCCCATTCCTTCTTAAAAGTCTTCTCTTCCTGGTTTCTGATTTCCCCAGTCAATTTTGTCATTTCAGCATAATCCATCATCTTCATGAGCTATTCATCTCTGGTTGGAACTTTATCTTCTTTCCATCTCTTGGTGTTGTTGCATACATAATTGTTTCTGCTCCTTTGGTATCTCTGCACCTAAAAGACCTAATAAATAAATCTCTATTTTCCCCCACAAACGTTATTTTAAACATTTTTTTCAACTCATTAGAAATCATTTCCCAGAATGCTTTTGTTATCTTGCATGTCCACCACATGTGGTAGAACGTGCCTTCCTTCTCCTTACATTTCCAAGAAACATTGGAAGCAGTTCTGTACATCTTTGCTAGTTTTATAGGTGTTAAATACCACGACACATCATTTTCATATAGTTCTTCTTCAACGTACAGCATGCTGTAAATTTTAAATCCTCCCTCCATAACTTTTTCCAAGATGAAACTTGGATACTGTGCCCAATATCTTGTGCCCATTGTGTCATTACTGATTTAATTTCTTCATCTTTAGTATGCCACTGTAACAACAACTTACACATTTTGGAAAGTAACTTCACATTGTTTTCCAAGAAATATTTTTCAAACTCAAAGTTTAGCTCCACTGGGTATTGTTTGAAATAAAAATAACATTATTGGCAATACATTCATTTTCTTTTCTTTTTTTAAAATAATATTTATTAGAGTTTCAAAAAAGTTACAAAAAAAGAGAAAAATAAAATAAAAAATAAAAAGGAGAGCAGAAAATACAAAATACAAGAAAGTATAAACAATTAAAAACATTTCCATCTTTCCATGTCTTATCTTTCATTTACTTGTTTCCCTGACCACCTCACACCTCCCTTTTTTGTATTCTAGTTCAATTAAGTATTTCAGCAAATCCTTTCCGCTTGGTTTCTATCCTAATAATTTATCTTAGTGTACTATAATTTTACATTCTCATTTCACCACTTAAAAAATCAATTTTTACCTAATCTTTTATATCATTTCTGCTAAAACCACATTGCTTCATTCCAACATCCTTCTAGCATTCCTGGATCTTGCAATGTTTCTGTAAATAAATTTTAATTTTTTTCCAATCTTCTTCCACCAACTCTTCACCTTGGTCTCGGATTCTGCCAGTCATTTCCGCCAGTTCCATATACTCCATTACTTTCATCTGCCATTCTTCCCGAGTGGGTAAATCTTGTGTCTTCCAGTATTTTGCGATAAGTATTCTTGCTGCTGTTGTTGCATACATAAAAAAAGTTCTGTCCTTCTTTGGCACCAATTGGCCAACCATGCCCAGGAGAAAGGCCTCTGGTTTCTTCTGGAAGGTATATTTAAGTACCTTTTTCATTTCATTATACAGTGGTACCCCGCAAGACGAACGCCTCGCAAGACGGAAAACCCGCTAGACGAAAGGGTTTTCCGTTTTGGAGGCGCTTCGCAAAACGAATTTCCCTATGGGCTTGCTTCGCAAGACGAAAGCCCATAGGGAAATCTCCGGGGACCTCTTTTAAATGCTAGCGGTGGGGAGCAAAGCCTTCCCCCCCCCCTCCGGCCTTCAGAAGAGGTCCAGGAAGGCTGGCGGGGGCCGAAAGGCTTTGCTCCCCAGCGCCAGCATTTTAAAAGCAGTCCGGGATAGCAGGGAAGCGCTTCCTGCTATCCCGGACGGCTTTTGAAGGCAGGAGAGATCCGTGAAGCCTGGGCGCGCTGATGTCAGCGCGCGCAGGCTTCGGCATGCCGGCAAGTCTCCGCCAGCAGCGGCAGCGCTGCCGCTGCTGGCGGAGAGGTCCGCGAAGCCTGGGCGCGCTGCGCGCAGGCTTCGGCATGCCGGCAAGTCTCCGCCAGCAGCGACAGCGCTGCCGCTGCTGGCGGAGAGGTCCGCGAAGCCTGGGCCGGACAGCTTTTGAAGGCAGGCGGGGGGAGCAAAGACTTTCGCCCCCGCCAGCCTTCAGAAGAGGTCCAGGACCTCTTCTGAAGGCTGGCGGGGGGCAAAAGTTTTTGTCCCCCCTGCCTGCCTTCCCAGGGGCTTTTAAATCGCCCCGACAGCGGAGAAGTCCTCCGCTGTCCCGGGGCGATTTTAAAATGCCGCCCGCCAGCATTTTAAGATCGCCCCGGACAGCGGAGAAGCCCTCCGCTGTCCCGGGGTTTTTTAAAATGCTGGGGGTGGGAAGAAAAGCCCTTGTCCCCCCCCCAGCCTTCAGAAGAGGTCGGGGGACAGACTGTCCCCGGACCTGGTCTGAAGTCGGTTTCCCTAGGAACGCATTAATTGATTTTCAATGCATTCCTATGGGAAACCGTGCATCGCAAGACGAAAAACTTGCAAGAAGAAAAAACTTGCGGAACGAATTAATTTCGTCTTGCGAGGCACCACTGTAGATCATTTCCCAGAAGGTCTTAATCCTTGGGCATGTCCACCAAAGGTGAAAGAATGTACCTTCAGTCTCTTTACATTTCCAACATTTATTATCGGGCAAATTATAGATTTTTGCAAGCTTGACTGGTGTCATGTACCACCTGTATATCATTTTCATTATATTCTCTCTTAAGGTATTACATGCCGTAAACTTAGCACCTGTGGTCCATAACTGTTCCCAGTCAGCCATCATGATGTTATGTCCAACATCTTGAGCCCATTTAATCATAGCTGATTTCACCATTTCATCCTGAGTATTCCATTTCAACAGCAAGTTATACATTCTCGACAAATTCTTAGTTTTAGGATCTAACAATTCTGTTTCCAATTTTGATTTCTCCACCTGAAACCCAATTTTCTTATCCAAATTATAAACCTCCATTATTTGATAATAATGAAGCCAATCCCGTACTTTGTTTTTTAGTTTTTCAAAGCTCTGCAGCTTTAATCTGTCTCCTTCTTGTTCCAATATCTCCCAATATTTCGGCCAATTGGCCTCTATATTAAGCTTTTTCAGAGCCTTAGCTTCCAATGGTGACAATCACCTAGGACTTCCGGGTTTAGCACCATCGGTAATGGCGGAATCCTTCTGACTAGGAGGGATTTGCCTCGGGGGAATCGGGTCTTGCCGCTACGGTGAAAGCGGAGACCCTCCAAAAATCACAGGCGGGCAAAGCCTGTGAGCGTGGGATTCAGCGGGCACCTTTTGCACCCCCCAAATTCGCGGGGAATCTCATCTATGAGTTCCTGAGCAAGCGGGTGTGCAGCGCAGTACTGTGAATGACTGCTTCTCCCCCGGAGTGAAGCCGCACAGCCGTTACCGGAGAGCGCTGACTTCTTCTTGTGAAAATTTGACTACAAAAGTAACTACCCATGAGTAGGGGAAATTTGGAAATACAAAGGAGACTTAATTTGATACCTGAAGCGGGGAAGGTTTAAACAGGAAGTCCACCTCCCGCTTTTTGTAAACAGATCAAAGCAAAGAGAAAACAAGCTAAAGCCTGGAGAAATTGACTGGAAAGGATTAAATTTCTAACACTAAAATATCGTACACCCCCCCCCCAATGAAGTAGGGGCAGGAGGGGGAAAGTTGTGGACTGTATATATTTGCAAGAGAGAGGGGAAGAAACTTTAAAATCCACCACTCTAAACTTGGGAACGGCTGCCAATAGACAAAGACTGCCGTGCTTTGAACTGAGCTTTGATTGTGAACAGGAGACTTGCTGACAGTTAGTTCAGTAAGAGAGATACATCGTGGCCAGCTTCCTCTGCTGTTGCTAAGAAAGAGAGAAAAGTAACTGAAAAGTAACAAAAATTGGAATAGTTTGTTTGTTTTTTCTATTGACTGAGTTTAAAAAGAGTTCTTTCTGGACTATTGCAACTGTTTCCCCCTAGAGGGAGATTTTGATACTGCTAAATTGTTACCAGGGGAATTTTCCACTTGTAAAGATAAACTGCGTAGCTGGGACTGACCTTGGCCTCTCTATTGTTTAAGTGTTATGGCAGATGGGAGAGAAGAAGAAGAAGAAGAAGAAGAAGAAGAAGAGGAGGAGGAGTTTGGATTTGATATCCCGCCTTTCACTCCATTTAAGGAGTCTCAAAGCGGCTAACATTCTCCTTTCCCTTCCTCCCCCACAACAAACACTCTGTGAGGTGAGTGAGGCTGAGAGACTTCAAAGAAGTGTGACTAGCCCAAGGTCACCCAGCAGCTGCATGTGGAGGAGCAGAGACGCAAACCCGGTTCCCCAGATTATGAGACTACCGCTCTTAACCACTACACCACACTGGCTCTCAGAAAAAATAGACTCACAATTCCCAGACAAAACAACAAGGTCTGGGAAGATTTGGGTGCGAAGACAATCAGTTGCTGGCCTTCCTACTTCATCAGTGACTGTACCATCACAACCTAAACCTAGTGGAATGTCATCAGAAGACACTCTGGCGGCTGCTTTGGCCAAGATTAATGAATCTTTGGAGAAACTTAATAAAAGGGCTGAAGAGACAAATAAAAGGGTCGAAGAGACAAAGGTGATAGTTGATGAGACAAAATCGAAGGTAGATGCAGCAACTACTAAAATTGATTTAAATACAGAAAGTTTAAACAGTTTGGGACAAAAGGTGAACACCAACACATAATCTATTCAGAAATTGCTGCAGGAATCAACTTTGAAGAAGAAGAAGAAGAAGAGTTTGGATTTGATATCCCGCCTTTCACTCCCCTTCAGGAGTCTCAAAGCGGCTAACATTCTCCTTTCCCTTCCTCCCCCACAACAAACACTCTGTGAGGTGAGTGGGGCTGAGAGACTTCACAGAAGTGTGACTGGCCCAAGGTCACCCAGCAGCTGCATGTGGAGGAGCGGAGACGCGAACCCGGTTACCCAGATTACGTGACTACCGCTCTTAACCACTACACCACACTGGCTCTCACACTGACCCGACAGACAGCAGAGGAAGCCAAGAAGAAAGCTGATGCCGTGGAATTTAAGACAACCCAATTGGAAACAGAGAAAGTCCCAGATTTGGAGAGGCAAATTAAGGAACAGAAATTGACGCTTTCTATGATTGAATTAAAAGAAAAACAGACGAATTTAAGGATTAGAGCAGTACCCGAATTGGAGAAGGGCAGTTTGATAGACTTTTTGACACAGGAATTTGCAGAGTTTTGGAAGTCGGATTTGAAAGAAGATTTTAAAATCGTGAGGGCCTTCAGACTGGGAAGAGGAGGAAAGAAGATCAAAATAAGAGATTGTCTGATTACTCTCCGATCTAAGGAAGAGAGAGATAAAATTTTGGGATTGCACTTTCAGACTCCTTTGATAATTCTGCAATCAAGAGTGGAAATCTTTAAAGATATACCGAAACATCTTTTGGATCTTAGGTCCAATTTTGGAGATTTGGTTGCCCTTCTGAGAAGGAACAAAATTATCTCCAGGTGCGAATTCCCTCAAGGTTTATCCTTTAGCTTTAAAGGAAGGAAGATAAAAATAAGATCAGTGGAGGAAAAAGACAAGTTTTTGAGAGACCACAGAGAAGATCTGCAGAAAGAACTTGGAAAAGAGCCAGGAGCTTTGGACAGAAGTTCACCAAAAAGAGGGAAACCGACACCATTGTCAGAATTAAAACAAGTACTGGGGGCTGAAGGAGGAGAAGCAGAGTAACTACATCATGGCATTGCAAGTAATAAGCTGGAATGTGAATGGACTCAACTCCCCGGAAAAGAGACGGAGAGTCTTTCATTTATTAAAAAAAGAACAATTGGACTTGATTTGTTTACAAGAAACACATGTGATAAGGCTACACAGGAAGATTCTAAGTAATAAAAGATTAGGACATGAATTTATCTCATCAGATAAAGTAAAGAAAAGAGGAGTAGTACTTTATGCAAAGGAGAGCCTATCACCGAAATTCTTATTTAAAGATGATCAAGGAAGATTTGTTGCAATTGAAATTCAATCACAAGGAGAGAAATTTTTGATATTAGGTATTTATGCACCAAATGAGGGGAAATCAGAATTTTTTAAGGAGCTACACGAGATTCTGATGGACTATCTGGACTATAATATGATTTTGATGGGAGATATGAATGGAGTAGTGTCTACTAATATGGACAAGGCACAGAGACAGGTAGTAACAAAAGATGGTAGACTACCAAAGACGTTCTTTGATATGACTGACAATATGGACTTAGTTGATATTTGGAGAACTAAGAACCCCATGGGAAGAGAAGGAACCTTCTATTCTGAGGCTAAAATGACATGGACAAGAATCAGCCAAATTTGGGTAACTAGGGGGCTGGCTCCGAAGATTAGAAAAGTGGAAATTTGTCCTAAAACCTGCTCCGACCACAATGCGGTGAAGATGGAAATGAAACTAACACCAATTGGTTCCTTTAGATGGAGGATGAATGACACTTTGTTTAGGAATGGAGAAGTGATTAAAAAGGCTCAAAAGAACTTGAGAGACTATTTTGAGATAAATTTGAACACCACAGTTGAAAAAAGAGTAATCTGGGACGCAAGTAAAGCAGTCATGAGACGGTTTTTGATACAGCAGAACGCAATTAAGAAAAAAATTCAAAATGAAAAAAAGGATAAAATTCTGGAGAAAATAAAGGAAGGAGAAAGAAGATTCCACCTAAACATTAGGAAGAACTTCCTGACAGTAAGAGCTGCTTGACAGTGGAATTTGCTGCCAAGGAGTGTGGTGGAGTCTCCTTCTTTGGAGGTCTTTAAGCAGAGGCTTGACAACCATATGTCAGGAGTGCTCTGATGGTGTTTCCTGCTTGGCAGGGGGTTGGACTCGATGGCCCTTGTGGTCTATTCCAACTCTATGATTCTAAAAGAGACTGAGAGGAAAACCGAAATCACAGGAGATCCTGAAAGAGATAAAGTTATATCAAGTACAATATACGAAATTGATCAATCAGGAAATTGAATGGAAGATCAAACAGATGAGACAAAAGACATTTGAATCGGCAAATAAATGTGGGAAATTGCTGGCTTGGCAAATGAAAAAAAGACAAAAGCTTAATATCATCACCAATTTGGAAGTGGATGGAAAGATTATACAGAATCCAGTGGAGATTAGGAAGTGCTTTCAGAGGTATTTTAAACATCTATATATGCAGGAGACCCAGAAAGAAATAGACATTGACCGATTTTTGAAAACAAATGGATTACAAAAAATCTCTCAAGAAAATAAGCTAATGCTGAATTATAAAATAACAGACCAGGAGGTTGAAGGAGCCATTCAGAACATGCAATTGGGCAAATCCCCAGGGCCGGATGGTTTGACCGCAAGGTATTACAGATCCTTGAAAGAATGGTTAGTACGGCCTTTAAAAGATGTTTGTAATGAAATACTGGAAGGGAAAAAGGCACCAGAGTCGTGGAAGGAAGCATATATTACACTTATATCGAAAACAGAGTCTGAGAAGACACAGCTTAAGAACTACCGCCCTATATCATTGCTCAACATGGATTACAAAATTTTTGCTGATATTTTTTTTTTTTTGCTGATAAATTTTGGATAAAATGGTCTGTTTCAAGAAGTGGCAGAGAGATATTTCTAGATTTGTCTGGCAGGGCAAGAAGCCCAGAATAAAATTTAAAATATTAACTGACGCAAAAGAAAGAGGTGGATTTGCCCTGCCAGACCTCAAACTTTACTATGAATCAGCCGCATTTTGCTGGCTGAAAGAATGGCTGCTTCTTGAGAACACAGACATTTTGGATTTAGAAGGTTTTAATAATGTATTTGGGTGGCATGCATATCTGTGGTATGATAAGGCACATAAAGCATTTAAAAACCATATTGTCAGGAAAGCTTTGTTTAATGTTTGGATAAGATACAAGGATCTGCTTGAAGGCAATACATTCATTTTCATAACTGAAATTCTTCCCCCAGAGTGATAAATAGGAAACCCAGGCAGATGGGCAGGGTATAAATAATAAATTCCTCCTCCTCCTCCTCCTCCTCCTCCCCCCCTCCTCCTCCTCCTCTTCTTCTTCTTCTTCTTCTTCTTCTTCTTCTTCTTCTTCTTCTTCTTCCCAGGTTGCTACATAGTTATCCTTAAAGATATTTATGTTCTTAGCTGTCAACCAAACCCCCAAGTACTTCACTTTCCCCCCAATTGTCAGTTGTGTTGCTAGTTGCAGTTCATTTTAATTTTTTTCTGTCATATTTTTCACCAATACTTTCATTTTGTTTTTATTTAACTTGAATCCTGCTACCTGTCCAAACTCAGGTATTTTATCTAACACCCTTGGTATAGTCACCAACGGGTTTTCTACTGTTATTACAAGGTCATCTGCAAATGCTCTTGGATTGTATACTTTGCACCCAACTGTTATACCTTTTATTTCTTCATCAGATGTTATGTTCCTCGCCAGGGTCTGTAACACCAAAATAAACAATAACGGTGACAGGGGACAACCCTGTCTTGTCCCTTTTGTAATTTTAAATTTTTCTGATATTACGTTATTCACTATCATCTTTGCCTGCTGATCTGTATAAATTAGTTAGCCTTTCAAGTCTCCCAAGAGGGCAGAAGCTCAAACAAGTTGCTCACTAGGAGCTCTCTGTGGTGCTGAGACCAGGAGCTTTCCTTGGTGCTGACTTGTTCTGTGGGCTTCTCTGCAAGACCAGAACAAGAGCTCCAGCTCCCTTGCGCTCTGTGCACCTGCCACTCCTCCTCTTTGTCCCTTAAAGCACTTTTCTCTCCCCTTTTCTCAAGATCTTTCTTGCTATTTCTCGCTTTAAGAAGAGAGCTTCCTCAACCATTCTGTCCCAAATTTCCCCTCCCTTCCTTTCAGATAACTTACCTTACCTGTTGTGAGGATGAACATGGGGCTAAAGGACCATGTTTGTTTACCCCTTAGCTCCTGGGATGGAGGGAGGGAGGGAGGGAGGGAGGGAGAGGGGGGCATGTGTGTTAAAAATGCAACAAATAAATAAATGAGAACTGAAACCAGAGCTTCAGTAAGAAGGAGGTGTCTTTTTAAATGATACAACAGGAGGATCAAAGGAGGAATTTCAAAAGGCACTAGACTTGCTGCTTAAACTACAGACAGGTGGTGAGGGACATTCACAAGGCAATGGAGCAAGATTTTAGACAAATCTCCCCCCCCCCCAATTGGTTAGAAGAGAGTCACAAGAGAGAGTGATGAGTCACCTTTTCAGCTCTGCAGAGGCGTGAAGCTGTTTCCAACTGAGAGCAAAACAAGAAGCAGAAAGACTTGTTTCCTTTGGCTCTGAGAAAAACACATGAAATACAGTTTGCTCCCCTTACAAAGGACTCCATTTTTATTTTCTCGAGAGGTGTGAGAAGCTTGTCTCTGCAGAGCATTCTCTTATTTGCTCCGTGACCTTTAAATTATCTGTTGTATTAGGGAGCATGTTTAGACAAGCTAGAGAAACACATCTATCCATCTCACTTTTGATTTCCTTTCTGCAGAGATTATTGCTTGCCCATTTTTAATTTCCACTCAGTGCTGGCTTTTGTTTCATTAGTTCCTGACATGCCCTAGATAGACATATAGATAGATGGATGGAATGTTCAGTTTATATGGCTTCAAAAAACAGTGCTGGCCAACTTGTTGGCTCTGAGCCAAATCTGATTTGCAAAACATGTTAATCTGTTTGTACTGTCAACAACCATACTGAATTTTAATCAAGGTACTGATAACAAGGTGGGCTGCAGTTTTTGCCTGTAAGGAAAATGCTCTTTTTCCCTTTACAAGTTATGAGAGAGGCATAAAAAAGATAAAGGTAAAGGACCCCTGAATGGTTAAGTCCAGTCAAAGACGACTATGGGGTGTGGCGCTCATCTGGCTTTCAGGCTGAGGGAGCCAGCATTTGTCCACAGACAGCTTTGGCATGCTAGTAGGTTTTAAGGTTAATCATCAGAAAACGAAAATCTTAATAATTAAAAACAAAAGACTGATGGGCGAATGCAGGGGGGAGGCAGGCAGGAAAAGCCCCCAAGAGCCACACACAAGCTTCGTGCAGCTCTTGCGGGCTTTTCCCCAGGAGGGAGAAGGGACCGCCGCTCCCCGACCTGTTCTGGGGGCTGGGGTCAAGGGAAGCTCGGGCTTCCCCCGCCCCAGCCCTGCGGCTAAAAAGGAGAAGCCTGCAGCTCCTGGAGCGCAGCACGAACTGCCGCTGCGCTCCGGGGGCTTCAGGCAGCTATCCGCAAGCCTTCGGAGAGCAGCGGGAGTTCTCGCTGTGCTCCGAAGGCTTGCGGATAGCCGCCTGAAGCCTGGAGAGCGGTAGGGGTCGGTGCACACCGATCCCTCTTGCTCTCCAGGCTTCGCTTCGCTGGAGAGGCGCTGCACAGTTTTCTCTCTCTGCGCAGCACCCCTTCAGCGAAGCGGGAGGAGAAATGGAAGGGGCTCCGTTTCTCCTGTCACTTCACTGAAGGGGTGCTGAGCAGAGAGGGGGAGAATTCCCCCCCCCCCGTTCTCCCCCTCCTATGGTCCAGTGCGTCCTATAGAGCGAAAAATACGGTACATTGATACAGCAAGTTTCAAAGGTTAATATTCAATTGAAGCCAGAACTCTGTATTTTAGGGTTAATGAATACACAACTGGAAAAGTATTTGGGGAGATTACTCCAATATATAACCACAGCGGTGAGATTGTTATATGCACAAAGATGGAAAGATTCAGCCCTACCCACTATAGAGGAATGGCTGATAAAACAATAGGACTTGATTGAGATGGCAAAGTTAGAGTAAAAGTCATTTATGACATTTATTAAGGACTGGAAATTTCTTATGGACTTTTTGCGAGAAGGAGAAAATGAACTTATAATATATGGATTTGAAGATTGAAAAGATAGTGGCTTGCAGAAGATAAAATGGTTGGATCTTAATGAGTGAATACTATATTTGGCTGCAGGACAGAGAATTGCAAGTCCTTTTATTTTTCTTTATTTTTCTTTGGAGAGCATGTGGAGCAACCCATATATTTATTAGACATGATGTCTAAGATATTTGGTCATTTTAGATAACCCTGGTCTTGTGAGACAGTGGAAAACGGGAAGAAAGCAAAACCAAATAGGACAACAGAAGCAAACAAAGAGGAATCACCACAGGCAAATCCTGGGTAATGCAAAGATACAAGGAAGCGATATCACAACTTCTGTAAAACCCACCTGCCATTTTGTGGCATCAGTGGAAATAATGGGGACTGGTTGGGGAAGTTCAAAAGATGGCTAAGTTGTGCCTGCAATTAGAGGATGATGGAATATGTAACGCAAAGGAAAGCTAACTGATAATCAGGACACACAAGAATTAATTTTGTGTTGAGAATATGAATCATTTTGTCCTGGATGGTAAAATCAACAACCCCACAAACAGGGTGAAAACTCCAATTACACACAGCTGCAGTACTGAGAGAGCTGCCTGGGAGACTGGTTGTGTTAACTGCATATGTAGACTGCAGGCAAAGAGAGAATTTTGTAAAAATCATACCCCAGCCCACATCCAGATCTTGAGAGCTGCAGCAGAGAATAATAAGCCTGAGCAACAGTAGAAATAATAAGAGGAGTGAAGTGAGCCCAGGGAATGCTAAGCAGTTACAGGACTGACATTGCTGTTGTCTGGGTCACTTAGCAACTGGCGAAGCAAGTGATAAAAGTGAAAGATCAGATACTTGGGAGAAAAAAGAAACTGTAGGAATTAAATAGGGGGGAAACCCTTTTGTATTTACTAGGGAGGAGTGGATGTCCCCAGCTCCGTTTCAATATTGTTCTCTGGGCTTGCTCTGGCCCATGTCCCATTCCACCTGTATTCTAATTTACCAGAGAGAAATTCTGGCATTAATTGTGGTACATGGGCAGGTTGCTGCAGTTTTCAGCCCTGCATCATTCTTGTTTTTACAGGTTTGCAGTGTACAGACTTAATCAGACCCTTGTATAAAGGGGGATATTGATGCAATCACATCATTGCATCAGGATACATGCTGTGCATAATCAGCACACACGCGCATTGATTAAACAGCAGCGTGCACAGCCTTGATGGAGGTTTTGATGGGAGTATGTGATTATATCACTGTTCCCTTTTATGTGGCAGCGTCTGGACTGATGCACGTATCCTGTGCATTAGTAACCAGCAAGTGAAGGGCCTGCCTAACTGGATTGCATACCACCTGAACAAAGTTTCAAGTAAAACATGGAACAGTGGCAGATAGCTGGTGCATTGGTGCTTCTTTCAAAGGAAAGCCATAATGAAATCAGGGGTTTATGGCCAGGGAGTTCCAATCAGTGGAGCAACTCAAAGTTTAGCTGAGGATGCCATTTGGCTATTCTCCTACTTTAGTGGCTAGAGGTGAAAGGCACCAGAGAGAAGAATACAAAAGGCTCCCTGCTGGATCAGGCCAGTGACCCATCTAGTCCAGCAACCTGGTCTCATAGTGTTGAGACAATCAGGACATGAATGCAACAGCATATTTGCAATTGCTAGCAACCCCCTGCAACGAAGGAATCTCAACTAAAACATCCATGACAGATGGCCATCCAACCTCTGCTTAAAAACCTCCAAGGAAGGAGAGTCCACCACCTTCCAAGGGAGTCCTTTCCACTGTCAAACTTGAGAGCTCTGGCATCTACTGGAGCTAAACCAATAAAGGCCCTTAACTTGCATTGGATCTTGCCTATTTTGTATCTCCTATTGTGAGGTTGCACCACTGCCACTCGCCCTCAGATGTTGTTGGACTTTTATGATCAGGGATGATGAGAGTCGGAGTCTCAATAGCATCTAGAGTCATTAAATAGATACTAAGTAGGCCCCTACTTAGGCCACCTTGAATGGCCATCTTTCAGGGATTTTTAAATCATGATTCCTGCACTGTAGGGGCTTGGACTAGATGACCCTTTGGGTCCCTCCCAACCCTACAATTCTGTGTTTCTATTTCCCCCAGCAGTTTGGGGGAGCGGAATTGCAAAAGTCCATCTCCAGCTCACCCTTCACTACACCATGACCAACACAGTAGAACCCTTTCCAGCAGAACAAGGTGAAACTGAGTGGCAGTGGCATTTGATCTTGCCATTTTCCTCAAATTGCCATTCAGGCATGGATGAGCTTAGGGTTGCTCTGGGTGTTTGTAATTCTCGTGCTGTACCTTCCTTTTTTCCGCAGGCTGGAGAGCATGTTTGGAAACTGTGTCAGGTTGCGTTTCTCTCCAGTGCTGTAAAGTACATCTATATTACAGCCCTTGGGCAACATCTCTTCCTACCTGAAAAATGTGTCTTCCCTGTTCTCACACAATAGAGTAATTGCATACTGAAGTAGTGGATGAACAGTAATACAGCACTGGGGCTTTTTGCCCCCTTCCTTCCATTAGCCACTTTCCTTTCTGTGAATATGGCAGAGTGACTGCGGGTGGAGGAAGGAGCGTCTATGCACCTGGGTTGTGCTGGGTGCTAATTCAGAAGGTGGGGCTACAGCTCAGGGACAGGACACTTGCCTTGCATGCAGAAGGGGCCGGCGTGATTCTCCAGCATCTCCAGTTAAAGGATCAGGGAACAGGAGAGGTGCAATCTTCTTTCTGCCAGAGGCCCCAAAGAGCTGATGGCAACCAACATGGTCAATACTGGGCTTGGCTGACAAATCATCTCACCTCCTGCAAGGCATCTCATGGTGCTGCTGTGCCAGTGGAATAGTTCTGTTTCGTGGTTCTATGATTGGACTAATGTGTAGAGGCAGTGGTGCACAGCATTGGGAAGTCAGGTCAGCAGTGCAGGACCCCCCCCCCAAAAAAAACCTGGCTATTTCTGCCCTCGCAGACACAGAAGAAAGGGTTCCCAGTGTTGTGACTCCTCATCTTTGGGGGATGCTGCTGAGAATTTGGCTTGGGAAGAGGAACTGCCCTCAAGGCTGGCCTCAGATGCCCCTGCCAATGCAGAAATGCTGGTGCAAGGAGAGCCCATCATATCGGTAACCCTCTGGCCTTCTCTGACTGGTAAACAACATACAGCTTTTGAATTCAGAATCTCAGTTAATAAGTCGTTCAGGTTAGTTCTGGCAGATTCCTGCCCATGTGGAAATTGTTGCCAATGAGACTGACGGCAGATCAGGCTGCTAAGGATATTGGCAGTGGAAGTCAGAAGGAGTAAGCAGCAAAGACAGTGAGAAAGACAGGTCTCTTGAACAACAGGAGGAGAGATTTTCATATTTTCAATCTGCAAGGGCAACTGAAACATGTCAGTCTGTTTAGCATGTTGACCGGACTCTGTGCTCTTCAGAATAGTTTGTTTAAGGTCGGGAGGATTGACACAGAATCTCTGCACTGTTTGTAGGGTGGAGGAAACAGCTGAAAACATAGCATTTAATTAATTAATTAAAACTTTTATGCTGCCTGATTCTAAAAAAGTCCAGTGCTGAAATCACATTTGGGCTCTGCAGCTGTGGTCTTAGAACGAAGGGTCAAGACATTAAGACATTTAGGAATGGCGCCTGAATTAGGTCAAGCAAATAGTGAGGACCCAAAACCTGCGTGATGGATCAGCCAGCTGCAAAAATTAGATGACAGGAACCTGGAAATGTGTGCTTCTGCTGTAACCAACTCATTTCCTAAGAGTAGCTGGCCTCCATAAGATCTGCCAGTAAATTTGTAAAATTTGTTTAGTTGTCACCTGGAGACAAATTTGGAGTAGTTCAACAATATTTCTGTTTGTTAGAAATAGTTATTTCTTGGGGATTGGGAAGTCTCTACTCATCTACTCATTGTCAGCATGAAAGGGAGATTGCACTGCAAGAAATGTCTGTGATTGTACAAGTAGATGTCTCTCTCACACACATTATGAAAGTAAGCACATGAGCCCATATACAGCATCTACAGTAAACAAATGAATGTAGAATATTAAGCAAGTGCTGTAGAGAACCTGGGGGGTTGGCCATTGTCGTCAAATTCACATCATGCATCCAAAGCGCTATGATACCACTTTAAACAATCATGGCTTCCCCAAAGAAACCTGGGGACCATAGTTCGTTAAGGTTGGTAGCAGTTCTTATAGGAGATGCCAATGACCCACCCCCAGAGCTATAATCCTGGGGTGTTTAACAGTCAGTTTCTTTTACCAAGAAACTCTGAGAGTTGTAGCTCTGGGAGAGGAATAGGGGTCTCCTAACAAGGCGGAGGACAGGGGGAGAGTATGTTATTGCGGCCCCCTCCTTTTGCACTGTTGGGGAGGAAGAAGATGAACAAGGGAAGTTTGTGGATCTCTGGATTGCCAAGTCTTTCTGTGGGTAATTAACAGGTCACTCTCCATCTCTTTTCTCCAGATCACCTTTTTCATGCTCTTGTCGGCCGTCTGTGTGATGCTCAACTTGGCAGGTTCCATCCTCTCCTGCCAGAATGCTCAGCTGGTCAATTCCTTGGAAGGATGTCAATTGGTGAGTAATGAAAAAACATATTATATTTTCTCTTGAAACAAATACTGATTTGAAAACCTATAAAATAAAAATTACAGGAAGAAACTGAGATTTTTAAAATAAAACTGCAAAGCTTGGTGGTCATTTATTGGGAGTGATTGTCAAAACTTAAAGGTGAGCTCCTCCCAAGGAGGAGTATAGCATCTAGATCAAGGGAAGTAATAGTGCCACTGTATTTTGCTCTGGTCAGACCTCACCTGGAGTACTGTGTCCAGTTCTGAGCACCACAATTCAAGAAGGACACTGACAAACTGGAACGTGTCCAGAGGAGGGCAACCAAAATGGTCAAAGGCCTGGAAACGATGCCTTATGAGGAACGGCTAAGGGAGCTGGGCATGTTTAGCCTGGAGAAGAGGAGGTTAAGGGGTGATATGATAGCCATGTTCAAATATATAAAAGGATGTCACATAGAGGAGGGAGAAAGGTTGTTTTCTGCTGCTCCAGAGAAGCGGACACGGAGCAATGGATCCAAACTACAAGAAAGAAGATTCCACGTAACATTAGGAAGAACTTCTGGACAGTAATAGCTGTTCGCCAGTGGAATTTGCTGCCAAGGAGTGTGGTGAAGTCTCCTACTTTGGAGGTCTTTAAGCAGAGGCTTGACAACCATATGTCAGGAGTGCTCTGATGGTGTTTCCTGCTTGGCAGGGGGTTGGACTCGATGGCCCTTGTGGTCTCTTCCAACTCTATGATTCTATGATTCTATGAAAACTTAAAGGTGAGCTCCTCCCAAGGGTCTATTACCATGCCATCACAGACCTTTCATAACAGCTACCTGGGTTGCTTCTAAGGAGAATATCCATGCAAGGATGGCTGTTGGTGGACTGAGGAGATTCTATTCATTCAGTGCAATTCTGCAGCCACCCAATGCATACAAAAATTTCACAGTCTTTCCTCTCTCAGAATGACACACAAAAATGTAGGGAAATTTGTATGAATTTTGAAGGATGGTTGTGCTTTGATCTGCATATTATTTCTCAGAGAGGCAAATTAGGCATGTTCATATTTGAATGTGAACTGAAGCAAATCAGGCAAACTTTAAGACAACTGATCCAATAAATTCCAAAACTTGATAATAGAGAAAGGACACCAAGGAATAGCCAGTGACCCCAGATAGGCAACAAGGATGGAGAATCATAGCACTGGAAAGAACCTTGAAAGTCTAGAGCATCCAGTGACCCTTCAGATATTGTGGCCTACAACTCCCATCATCCCTGACCATTGGCCACGCTGACTGGGTCTGATGGGAGCTGGAGTCCAATAACAGCTGGAGGCCATGTTGGCTTCTGCTGATCTAGTGCAGGATCTGCAATGCTGGGGTCGGCTAGTACAGCATCCTTGAAAGACGGCTAGCCAGCTTTCCTTCCATTGTCAAGCGGTTCTTTCTTTATTGAAGTCTTGTCAAGTGTATAGGTGAAATCTGCTCCCTTGTACTTCCCATGCATTACTTGCCCTCTGGAGCAAAAGGGAACTGCTGTGCTCCAACTTGTATGCAGCAACCCTTCAGATATTTGGAGAGAGCTATCGTCTCTTTCTTGGACCTTCTCTTCTCCACGCTTAAGGCACCCAACTCTTCTGAGTGTTCTTCATAGGACTTGGTTTCCAGGTGGGGATGAGAGCTGAATTTCATGTACTGATGTGAACTCTGCAGTATGCTATGACTGCAGGCTTTTGGTAGTTCAGATTTCTGTATAGTCCAGTTTTCAAATTTAATTTCTTATTGTGGGGAGGGGAGACCAGGGAAGCTACATATTTATAATTCCAGTGGCAAATGAGACACCCAGCCGTGGGTGAAAACATGCAGATGCTTAAAGAGATGTTGCAAACATGATTGCAGTTTAATCAGGGGTCTGCTTGGTCTTTAAATTTAATGAGATGTATAAATTGGTAGGATGAAGCCGTCGGAAGTGCAATCCAGCGGGGGGAAATCTGAAGAGGAAATAATGCTGATGAAATTGCAAAATAAATCAAGACAATTGCGTTACGGCTTCTTTTCTGAACACAGAGTGGTAAAAATTAGCTTTGGAGGGCAGTTTTATTGATTCTGATTCAACAATGGCAACCCAAAACACAATTAATGCCTTCTTATAGTTGCAAATGGGAAATCAGGGATATTAAACTCTAGGAAATATTAGTTGCTTTGCACTATAAAATCTGGTTATCCCTTTTCCATTTCCCTCTATTTATAATTTTAATTAAAAGAGGACCCCCTTACAGCATTTCCTCTCTTGCATCTGTCTGCTTGCTTTTTATGCCAACAGGCATATTTGTTCTCCTGGAGACTTGTGTTTCCCATTAAGATGCACAGCATTCACTCAGGGGAATCAGGTCTGTGTTTATTTAAGACAATCTAGTAGTGTGAATGCAGCTTTTTAAGATCTAGTAATCCAAACTGAGAGATAGAAGGGCTACCTAATACTTTTCTCCACATTTTGCATTTCAGTTGGACGATTTTGTTACTCTTGTTCATGCAGCTGTTCTTAAAAGGATTCAAAAGATAAATGGCAATGGTTTTTCCTGTTCCTAGACTGGCATGTGTAACAGAGACTTGGTTGGATGAAGCAGATGGGCCTGTTCTTGCCGCTGCTTGTCCACCAGGTTTCTCTTACGCACAGCAACCCAGGTCATGTGGGCGGGGGGGGGGTACAGTGATTTTTAGGAAGTCATTAGCTTGCACCAGGCATCCTATTAGGAAGACCCAGTTTTCTGAGTGCATGTCCTGGAAGTTGGGCAATACGGGCAGTACAAGATTCCCTTTGGTGTACTTACATCCCCACTGCACCAAGGGTTCCCTACCTGAGCTGCTTCAGGTCGTGGCGGATTATTTTAACATCCATGCCGACACAACTTTACAAAGGGGCCACTCGGGACTTTGTGGAAAGCATGGCTTCCATGGAGCTGTCCCTGAATAAGTTTGACCCAACTCATAGTCATGGACATGCCTTAGACCTGGTGTTCACCTCTATGAATATGGGTGATCTGACACTAAGTAAAAGTGAAAGAAAAGAAGTGCCATGGTCAGATCACTTCCTGGTGCAACTGGACTTCTCTGTGTCCCTTCCCCTCTGCAGGGAGGTGGGACCAATTCGGATGGTCTGCCCCCGCCACTTAATGGATCCAAATGGTTTCCAGAGAGTGGTAGGGGATGTTTTATCCCATGTTGATGGCCTTTCAGCTGATTCCCTGGTGGCCCGCTGGAATGCGGAGTTAACCAGGGCTATCAACCGTCTGGCTCCAAAGCGCCCTCTCCGATTGCCCTGTGGTTTTCACCGGAGCAGAGGGCGATGAAACAATCGCTGAGATGGCTAGAATACAGGTGGCGGAAAACTCACTCTTAATTGGAACAGACATGGGTTAGAGCTCAGCGTCAAGGCTACCAAGTGGCAATAGCAATGGTGAAGAGGATCTTCTTCACCGCCTCTATTGCATCTTCAGAAAACAGCAGCAGGAGACTCTTTCAGGTGGTTCACAGTTTAATGGAACCACCTTTCCATCGGGGCCTGGTAAGGATCCCAAGATCTCCTGCAATGATTTTGCAAAGTTTTTTTTGCAGATTAAGGCGTTCAGATTCGGAAAGAGATAGACTCCACCGTGGGAGCAGGGCCGGGGCGGGAGAGTGCTAGAGTCTTGTCTAGTCAGGTTGCGTGGGATTAATTCCAATCTTTTACCTCCGAGGATGTGACCAGGCAGACAATCATCTGTCTCCTTGATCCTTGCCCATCCTGGCTCATAAAAGTAAGCCAGGAAGGTCTGGGCAGTGGACTCTGTAGGGTGGTGAATGCTTCCCTCTGTGAGGGAGCCTTCCCAGGTCCACTGAAAGAGGCGGTTATTAAACCATTTTTTTAAAAAAACATCTTTGGAATCGTCCAAAATGGCCAACTATCACCCAGTCTCAAATCTTCCATTCTTGGGCAAGGTGATTGAGCAGGTGGTTGCTGAACAAGTCCAGGCACGCCTGGAGGATGCAGACCATTAGGATCCCTTCCAGTTGGGATTCAGGCCTCATCATGGGACTGAAACTGCCTTGGTCAAGCTGGTCGGTGATCTTGGGCAGGCTAGGGACAAAGGGTGTAAACAGTTTCCTAGTTCTGCTAGTTCTGCTGGATCTCTCAGCGGCCTTTGATACAATCGACCATAACATCCTTCTGGACCGTCTAGAGGGGCTGGGAGCTGGGGGCACTGTTATACAGTGGTTCCGCTCCTTCTTCCTGGGCCGTGTCCAGAAGGTGGGGGGGATGAGTGTTCAGACCCCGGGCTCTCACTTGTGGGGTGCCTTAGGGTTCCCTCCTCTCCCCCATGCTTTTTAACATCTACACGAAGCCACTGAGAGATATCTTCAGGGGGTTTGGGCTGGGTGTTCATCAGTATGTGGATGATACCCAGCTCTACCTCTCTTTTTAATCAGAACCAATGAAGGTCCTGTGTGAGTATCTGGAGATGGTTGGAGGATGGCTAACAGATCGAGGTTGGATCCTGAGAAGACAGAAGTACTGTTTTTGAGGGACAGGGGGTGGGCAAGGGTGGAGGACTCCCTGGTCCTGAATGGGGTAACTGTGCCCCTGAAGGACCAGGAGTGCAGACTGGGAGTCATTTTGTCTCGCCAGAGTGGTGCATGCTCTGGTTATCTCCTGCTTGGACTACTGCAATGTGCTCTGTGTGGGGCTACCTTTGAAACTGACCCAGAAACTACAACTAATCCAGAATGCATCAACTAGACTGGTGACTAGGAGTGGCCACCAAGACAATATAACACTGGTCCTGAAAGGCCTACATTGGCTCCCAGTATGTTTCCGAGCACAATTCAAAGTGTTGCTGCTGATCTTTAAAGCCCTAAGCATCCTCGGCCCAGTATACCTGAAGGAGCATCTTTACCCCCATTGTTCAACCCGGACACTGGGGTCCACCTCCGAGGGCCTTCTGGCGGTTCTCTCACTGTGAGGTTACAGGGAACCAGGCAGAGGGCCTTCTCGGTAGTGGCCCTCGCCCTATGGAACACCCTCCCATCAGATGTCAAGGAAATAATAATCAAAGATCTAACTTTTATAAGACATCTGAAGGCAGCCCTGTTTATGAAAGTTTTTAATGTTTGATGTTTTATTGTGCTTTTAATTCTGTTGGGAGCCACCCAGAGTGGCTGGGGAAACCCAGCCAGATGGGCAGGGTATAAATAAAAATACGGTATAAATAATAAATTGTTGTTGTTGTTACTTTATGAACACATATTCCTGTATGTGACTACAGCAATTATAATACAAGCATCCCCCCACTTAGATCGGGGTTACGTTCCAGGCCCCCATGCATACTTGAAATTGCATAAAGTGGGGAGCACCCTCTAAAATGAGTAAAAAAATGAGTAAAAAAAGAAAGAAAAGGAATCAAAATCCTAAGAAAGAAAGGAATAAAAATATCCTAACCAGAAAAAAAAACGCAGGGCTAGGGTAGCATCCTGGGGGAAGCCCTCCCTGGTCCAGGGCTCGTCTGTGGGCGCTGCCATTTTCACCCTCCTCTGAGTTTGCCCATCAAAACAAAAAACAAAATATGGTCTTTTACAATTAAGGGGAAGGACCAAGCCAAGCCAAGCAAACTTGATGCAGCTGCGGTTGCCGTCTTGCAGAGCGGCAAGGCCAGGGACTGCTTCTCTCTCTCTCTCTCTCTCTCTCTCTCTCTCTCTCTCTCTCTCTCTCTCCTGCTCACAGCTCCGGCTCTCCGATGGCAGGGGGAGGTTGCTAGGGGGTGACACTTGACCAGGCTTTGGAGGAGCACCCTAAATGTTGGCTCCGGCAGGGCTGCAAGCTACTGTGGCTGCTGGAGCTGGTGACTTTGGAGCAGGTCTGTTGGTTAGCTGGCAAGTAGTTAGCCTTGCCCCAGGTGCAAAAGAGCCGGGCACCACTCCTGGATGTTGGAGTAGGGGGCCCGTTGGCGTGCTCTAGCAGGCTCTTCTTGTGTTCTGGGGTCTTCTGCATGCCAGGCATTTACCCAGCCCCTGAGCTAGGGATGGTCCTCATAAGCTGCTGTCTGGGACTCTGGAGACTGAACTGGGAACTACCTGAGGCTGGGAGCCTGTTCCGTTCAGGTACAGAAAGAAATCAAAGTGCACAACGCCAGCCATCAGGCCTCGGGAATATTATGGGCCTGGTCCTATTCCTTTGCCTGCCTACTATGTTGGACTCCCCTCCCATCACCCCTGACCATTGGCAATGCAGCAGGGAAGGGTGTGCTAACACCCCAGAGGACAAGATCACACTTCAAAACGACCTTGACAGATTAGAGAACTGGGCCAAAACAAACAAGATGAATTTTAACAGGGAGAAATGTAAAGTAGTGCACTTGGGCAAAAAAAAATATGAGAGGCACAAATACAAGATGGGGGACACCTGTCTTGAGAGCAGTACATGTGAAAAGGATCTAGGAGTCTTGGTTGACCACAAACTTGACATGAGCCAACAGTGTGACGCGGCAGCTAAAGAAGCCAATGCAATTCTGGGCTGCATCAATAGGAGTATAGCATCTAGATCAAGGGAAGTAATAGTGCCACTGTATTCTGCTCTGGTCAGACCTCACCTGGAGTACTGTGTCCAGTTCTGGGCACCACAGTTCAAGAAGGACACTGACAAACTGGAACGTGTCCAGAGGAGGGCAACCAAAATGGTCAAAGGCCTGGAAACGCTGCCTTATGAGGAACGGCTAAGGGAGCTGGGCATGTTTAGCCTGGAGAAGAGGAGGTTAAGGGGTGATATGATAGCCATGTTCAAATATATAAAAGGATGTCACATAGAGGAGGGAGAAAGGTTGTTTTCTGCTGCTCCAGAGAAGCGGACACGGAGCAATGGATCCAAACTACAAGAAAGAAGATTCCACGTAACATTAGGAAGAACTTCTGGATAGTAAGAGCTGTACGACAGTGGAATTTGCTGCCAAGGAGTGTGGTGGAGTCTCCTACTTTGGAGGTCTTTAAGCAGAGGCTTGACAACCATATGTCAGGAGTGCTCTGATGGTGTTTCCTGCTTGGCAGGGGGTTGGACTCGATGGCCCTTGTGGTCTCTTCCAACTCTATGATTCTATGATTCTAAGGATGAGAGCTGTAATTGAAAACATCCAGAGGGCTCCAAGTTGGGGAAGGCGCCTTCCTTTGTATAGCAGATAGGTAGATTCACCTTTAAATGCAAACCAAATCTAATTACTCCCCCATCCCTCCCCCACTCTGAATATTGGAATCCTGTGCACACTGAAAATGCTTGAAATGACCCTTGTTCATCTTTTCCCCTCAACCTGCCCCTCACTCTTTGCCCCTGCCTTTCACCTCACCTCCTTTACACTTAAAATATTTCTGTTTCTGCATGTGAATATTCAGTTTTTAAGGAAAGAAATAATTTTTATAAAGTTTTCTTGCCTTTCTAGTCTCATCCAGTATACTTTTCTCCCCCCCCCCTTCTCTGAAATTATTCCTGCCAGCATCCCCCTCTCCTTTCCACTCATTGAGTACCAACGACTCTGATTTATGAGAGACTCTGTAGGGGTGGATGAGCGCTGCTAAATTAATTTGCAAATGAGCTCTAGTTTACTTTATGACTTGTTCAATCTTCAAATTATATTTTTCTTTCCCTTTATTCTGTGAAGGATGGACAACTTAATATTCTTTTTTAAAAAAATATTTATTACTTTTCCAACAATTTAAACACAACAAAACAAAACAAAACAAAACAAAACAAAAAAGACAATACAAAAACACTACATAACACTAACACATTAAACTAAGAAAACAAAACAAAAACCGTTTAAAACACATCAAACAATTTCAATATCTTATCTTTCATTCACTTATTTCATTCACCTCCCTTTTTGTATTCCACTTCTGTTAATTGTTTCAGCAATTCCTTTCCATCTTCCTCTGTTTTCTATCCTATAATTATCTTGACATATTCTAACCTTATTTTTTCCTTTAATACTCTATTAATCTATTTATACTTAGTTCCTTATAACATTTCTACTAAAGCCATATAACTTCATTCCAACATTCTTCTAACATTCATTAATTTTACAGTATTTCTGTAAATAGTCTTTAAACTTTTTCCAGTCTTCTTCCACCGACTCTTCTCCCTGGTCTCGGATTCTGCCAGACATTTCCGCCAGTTCCATATAGTCCATCAACTTCATCTGCCATTCTTCCCGGGTGGGTAAATCTTGTGTCTTCCAATACTTCGCCATGAGTATTCTTGCTGCTGTTGTTGCATACATAAAAAAAGTTCTATCCTTCTTTGGCACCAATTGGCCGACCATGCCCAGGAGAAAGGCCTCTGATTTCTTCAGGAAGGTATATTTGAATACCTTTTTCATTTCGTTATAAATCATCTCCCAGAATGTCTTAATCCTTGGGCATGTCCACCAAAGGTGAAAGAATGTCCCTTCAGTCTCATTACATTTCCAACATTTATTGTCGGGCAAATGGTAAATTTTTGCAAGCTTGACTGGTGTCATGTACCACCTATAAATCATTTTCATTAAATTTTCTCTTAAGGCATTACATGCCGTGAATTTCATACCTGTGGTCCATAACTGTTCCCAGTCAGCCATCATTATGTTATGTCCAACATCTTGTGCCCATTTCACCATTTCATCCTGAGTGTTCCATTTCAACAGCAAGTTATACATTCTTGACAAATTCTTGATTTTTGGATCTAGCAATTCTGTTTCCAATTTTGATTTTTCCACCTGGAAACCAACTTTTTTGTCCAAATTGTATGCTTCCATTATTTGATAATATTTTTTTTATAAGATATTTATTACAATTTTTAAACAACAAACAAACCACCAAACATATAAAATACCATCACCATATAACAAACAAGAAAGATCAAAGTAAGATTATAAGATCTCTTCTCCCAGGTCTCGAATTCTGCCAGTCATTTCAGCCAACTCCATGTAATCTATCAGTTGCGTCTGCCATTCTTCCAGTGTGGGCAAATCTTGGGTCTTCCAATATTTTGCGATGAGTATTCTTGCTGCTGTTGTTGCGTACATAAAAAAAGTTTTATCTTTCTTTAACACTCCTTGGCCGACAATGCCCAGAAGGAAGGCCTCTGGTTTCTTAAGGAAGGTATACTTAAATACCTTTTTTAACTCATTATAGATCATTTCCCAGAAAGCCTTAACCCTTGGACACGTCCACCAAAGGTGAAAGAATGTTCCTTCAGTTTCCTTACATTTCCAACATTTGTTATCAGGCAAGTGATATATTTTTGCCAGCTTGACTGGGGTCATGTACCACCTGTATATCATTTTCATAATGTTTTCTTTCAAGGCATTACATGCCGTGAACCTCACTCCGGTGGTCCATAACTTTTCCCAGTCAGTAAACATAATATTATGCCCAATGTCCTGTGCCCATTTTATCATAGCTGATTTGACAGTTTCATCCTGCGTATTCCATTTCAACAGCAAGTTATACATTTTGGAAAGTACCTTGGTCTTAGGTTCTAACAGTTCTGTTTCTAATTTCGATTTTTCCACCTGGAAACCTATTTTTTTATCTGCCTTAAAGACCTCCCTAATCTGAGCATAATGTAACCAGTCTCGCACTTTATCCTTTAATTTCTCAAGACTGCAATCTCCAAGTATCTCCTTCTTTTTCTATTATTTCCCAATATTTTGGCCAATTGGCCTCCATATTAAGTCTTTTCTGGGCCTTGGCTTCCATTGGTGACAGCCACCTTGGAGTCTTGTTTTCTAGTAAGTCTTTGTATTTTGTCCAGACATTAAACACAGCCTTCCTGACAATATGGTTCTTAAAAGCCTTATGGATTTTTACCTTGTCATACCACAAGTATGCATGCCCCATTATTTGATAATAATGGAGCCAATCTCGCACTTTGTTTTTCAATTTTTCAAAGCTCTGCAATTTTATTCTGTCTCCATCTTGTTCCAGAATTTCCCAATATTTCGGCCATTTAGCCTCCATATTGAGTTTTTTCTGTGCCTTCTCTTCCATTGGTGACAACCATCTTGGGGTTTTCTTTTCTAACAAATCCTTATATCTTATCTGTAGTGGTTGGGAGTTACTCGTGCGTAATTCTGCTCCGTTTGAGCTTCGGATTGCCTGGTTAAACCCTCCGGACTACGCAGCCCATTTTAGCGTGGCTGCTCTTAGTCACTCGTACAATCTGTCTGTGGGCGTTTCTTAAAGCGTTGCCAACATAAGAGTTGTTTGACGCCCAATCGTCTCCTCCTCTCACTGCGCGGGAGTCTCCTGCGCAGGGTGGGCGTGGGCAGTGGGGTGCTGGGGCTCTCCCCGCTAATTTCCAATGAAGAGTCCTGGAGCCCCTGCACCTCCCTGTCCTGTTGCTCTCCCTGATCCCTGGTGTTACACTCATTCTCTTCCCCTTCTTCCCGGCTAAGTCTCCCTCTGGCGCTTGGACCTTCACCTGCAGACTCAGAGACCCTCTCCTTCTCCCGTGCCTCTGATGGCAGTTCCCTGACATTATCCAAACGTTAAACAATGCTTTTCTAACAATATGATTTTTAAATGCTTTATGTGCTTTTACTTTATCGTACCACAAATATGCATGCCAGCCAAATGCATTGTTGAAACCTTCTAAATCCAACACATCAGTGTTTTCAAGAAGCAGCCATTCTCTCAGCCAGCAAAAAGCAGCTGATTCATAATAAAGTTTCAAGTCTGGCAGGGCAAATCCACCTCTTTCTTTGGCATCAGTTAATATCTTAAATTTTATTTGAGGCTTCTTGCCCTGCCAAACAAATCTGGAAATATCTTTCTGCCACTTCTTGAAACAATCCATCTTATCCAAAATTTGCAATGTTTGAAACAAAAACAACATCCTTGGCAACACATTCATCTTTATCACAGCAATTCGGCTTAACAATGATAACTTCAAATTTGTCCATATTTCTAAGTCCTTTTTCACTTCAATCCAACATTTTTCATAATTATCCTTAAATAAATTCACATTTTCTGGCAATCATGTTAACCCCTAAATATTTCACTTTCTTAACCAATGTTAGCCCTGTCTCCTCCTGAAACTTCTCTCTCTCATTCACAGTTAAGTTTTTCTCTAAAACCTTAGTCTTCATTTTGTTCAACTTAAAACCTGCTACCTGTCCAAATTCTTGAATCAGTTCCAATACCCTTTTAGTACTAGGTTCTGGCTCCTGTAAAGTCAATACTAAGTCATCAGCAAATGCTTTCAGTTTGTACTGTTTAGTGAATTTGTGAATTTAAGAAGTCTTGAAAACAAAAGAGCTAAGAAAGAGGGAGAAGGTAGAAGAGAAAAATCTACAACACACCAAAAAACTGAGGAAATTTCTCTTGCTGAAACAATTAATAGAAGTGGAATACAAAAAGGGAGGTGTGAGGAGGTCGTTGAAATAAGTGAATGAAAGATAAGATACTGAAATTGTTTGATGTGTTTTAAACTGTTTTTGTTTGGTTTTGTTAGTTTAATGTGTTAGTGTTATGTAGTGTTTTTGTATTGTATTGTATTGTTCTTTTCTTTCTTTTTAGTGTTGTGTTTAAATTGTTGGAAAAGTAATAAATATTATTTTCCAAAAAAAAAATAAATTCACAAATTTAAGAGCCCTCTCCCTTCCTGCAGTTTCCACCAAATGGTATTCAGAAGCATTGCTGCTTCCAATGTGAAGGCAGAGAAGCCACCCTGGCTAGCAGCCATTGATCACCTCCTCCAGTCCAGTCCTTTTAAAGCCCTCCAAGTTGGTGGCCATCACTGCCTCCTGGGGGAGAGACTTTACCTACGTGCTGCGTGATTCTTGCATTGCAGCAGGTTGAACCAGGTGACTCGTAGGGTGGTTTCCAATGCTACTGTTCTACAATTTTATGAAATATGCAGCAAGGAGCAGTGAGGAGAGATATCTAATAGAGGAGATCTTGGGTTGACTGAGGGTGCTAGAGGTTCTGGGCAAGGTTATATCAAGAAATAAGAACTGAAGGATAGGTTGGTACAAGGCTCTGGAGCCTTTTGGAGGCCCTCCTGCCATTAGGACTGGGGTGCTGATTCAGTTGGTATTTTTCTTTGGATGTACATGTTTTTGGTTTTGAAGACCAGAGGATTTCTTCTCCCATGCATCAAAGTAAAGTCTGAAGGTGGCACCTGGGAAAATGCCACATTCTCCAGCCCCACACAGAACCCACCATTGGTTCGCATGAGAAGAGAGCCTCTGTCCCTTAGAAATGCTGGGGGGGAGCTTCAGCACTCCCCCTGTTGTTCCTCTGCTTTGAGACCTCATTTGAGAAGAGCAGCAGATTATAATTCCTGAAATAAACATGTATTTATGCCCAGAAGTCCAAAAAGAGGTATCATATTTTAAAGGATGATGATAGCTACAGTGGTACCTCAGGTCAAGTACTTAATTCGTTCTGGAGGTCTGTACTTAACCTGAAACTGTTCTTAACCTGAATCACCACTTTAGCTAATGGGGCCTCCCGCTGCTGCTGCGCCGCCGGAGCACAATTTTTGTTCTCATCCTGAAGCAAAGTTCTTAACCTGAAGCACTATTTCTGGGTTAGCGGAGTCTGTAACCTGAAGTGTATGTAACCTGAAGCGTATGTAACCTGAGGTACCACTGTATTTCTCTCTCCCCACCCCCCTTGGTATTTGACAACTATCAGTTAATTAAGACTAATGCTGCCGCTGTGTGGGAGGCTGGAATTATTTTATAGAGTGCAATGTGAACCACAAAGTCTGTGTCATGCTTGGCCAAGATACCCCAGCAGGTCGGAGCCAGAGTGAAGAATAGACCAGAGGGATCCCCTGTCCCCTCTTTCCTGCCCTCGCCAGCTCTGTCAATGGCTCAGAGGACACCCCAAGCTGCCAGGGAGCAAACACTATGAGGACACAAGGAGCGCTTAAAAAGATAGAGTGTTTCTGTTTTAAAAAATCTATTTTTGATCTTCGTTGTTTCTCTGGCAAGCTTTTATCAGCCTTTGGCAACTGTCAACAACGGGAGCAAAAAGTTGGGATGCTGTAAATTTCTAAATTTCTGCCAGCTGCACTTCCAAAATGTAAAGATGGGGTTGTAAGGAGCTGAAGGCTGAGCAGTTAATCTGCCCCTTTTTGGTCTTCCAGTCAATGGCCCACCCCATCCCGTTTCATTGTCATTGTGCCCCGTTCCTTTACGCATTTTGTACACATTCCCCCACATAAAATATTTACTTTTTACATGAAATATGCACTTTCCACTGTTGTATAATGCATTTGTCAGTGAAGTATGCATTTTGTATGTTCCTTTTCATAGAAGCAGAGACTTATAGAACTGGAAGGGATCCCAAGGGTCATCAAGCCCAACCCCATTGGAAGTGTCAGATTGGGATACTCTCGGTGCAACAAATTTAGCCCCTGCTTGTTGATAAGCAGGAGATCTGCCTTTCTGTGGTTTTGGAAATGAATCTTTCATCTCCAGTTCTTCCTGGAGATGAAGCTGGGGCATTTTGCATGGAAAACAGATGTTGTGCTCCTTAGCAAGCAAATCCAGGTAACTACTGACTGGTGAGCTTCACCTCAATACCAGGAAAGGTCCTAGAACAGATAATTCAACAATTTGTGTGTAGGCACTTAGAAAAGGATGCAAGTCATACCAGACAAACCTCATTTCTTTTTTTGATGGAGTTACAAGCTTGGTGGATCAGGGGAATGCTGTAGACGTAGTATATATTGATTTCAGTAAGGCTTTTGATAAAATCCCCCATGATATTCTTGTGGAAAAGCTGGTAAATGTGGGTTGAATGAGGTAACTGTTAGGTGGCTTTATAGCTGGCTGACTGACTGACCGAACCCAAAGAGTACTCATTAATGGTTCCCCGTCACCCTGGGAAAAGTGACAAGTGGGGGGCCACAGGGTTCTGTCCTGGGTCCGTTGTTGTTCAGGGTCTTTATAAACAACTTGGATGAAGGAATTGAGGGGATGCTCATACAATTTGCGGATGACACCAAACTGGGAGGGGTAGCTGATGCCACAGAAGATGGAAATCAGATTCAAGATGACCTTAAAAAATTGGAGAACTGAGCCAAAACTAACAAAATGAATTCCATTGGTGCAAATGTCAGGTTCCACATTTAGGCAGGAAGAACCAGCTGCACAAATATAAGATGGGGGACACCTGACTTGCAGTGAACATGTGAAAAGGTTTGGAAGGTGAGAGGCCTTCCTCTTCCTCCTCCTCTAGGCTCAGCCTCCTGACTCAGCTTCCTTCTTCCTAGGATTCTTTTCATCTAATTTACTTTCCACACTATCAGATCAGCTGGAGGAAAGCCTGAGTCATCGAGGGCACCTGTAAGAAGCTGCCAGCGATGGTTACAATGGAAGGATCCCCCCACCCCCCAAATCACCTTGCGAGTAGCAAAGTGTTCTGCCTATACTTCCCAGAGGGTTAAAAAAACATGATTTGATGCTTTTGAGTGAAAGGGGACTCGGCCATTCATTCCTTAGTTTTTAGCATTCGTACCTTAGTTGACCAAATCAAGTCATGTTATTTAATCCTTTGTAGGTTTGAGGTGTTGTTTGGTTGGTTGTTTTGCACTTACTAAAACTTTGGCCTGTTCTTTTTTTCTTTTCTCAGATTAAATTTGACAGTGACAGTGTCTGTGTTTGCTGTGAGCTACAACACCAGCCCTCAGGCTGCAGCCTGGGTGAGATGCTGAAACTGAACCCTTTGCAGGAATGCAACACCGTCAGGCTGACCCTAAAGGTGAGATTCAGATAAATTCTCTCCTCCTCTTTTGCTAGGTTTCTTTGTGACAAAATGAAAACCTCTGGAAATGGGAGATGCAGAAATACTAAAGCATGCTGAGAACCATTCAATATTAGAGGGACTTGACCAGCTATCCTGTGGGAGGGGGTGTACCATTATGTGAGTCTAGTCCCAGTAAACTCAGTTGACCATCCTTCCAAATAAACACCGAGGACTGGGCACACACAACATAGATGAGCAATTTTTGTTGTTTAGTCGTTTAGTCGTGTCCGACTCTTCGTGACCCCCTGGACCAGAGCACGCCAGGCCCTCCTGTCTTCCACTGCCTGCCACAGTTTGGTCAAACTCATGCTGGTAGCTTTGAGAACACTGTCCAACCATCTCGTCCTCTGTCGTCCCCTTCTCCTTGTGCCCTCCATCTTTCCCAACATCAGGGTCTTTTCCAGGGAGTCTTCTCTTCACATGAGGTGGCCAAAGTATTGGAGCCTCAGCTTCAGGATCTGTCCTTCCAGTGAGCACTCAGGGCTGATTTCCTTCAGAATGGAGAGATTTGGTCTTCTTGCAGTCCATGGGATTCTCAAGAGTCTCCTCCAGCACCAGAATTCAAAAGCATCAATTCTTTTAGCCTGCCTCATTTTGCCTGGAAGTCAAGCAGTGGTGTTATGGAGGGGAAATGCAGGATCATATAACTCCTGGCCCTTTTCTACAGCACGAGTGATGTCATCTGCTGGAGCAACAGGGAACATTGCTTCCCTACCTGCATGTGTGTGTGAATTTGTATTGAGACTCTCTGTAGTACAGAGAGAGAGAGATTGTGATCAGCTCCTCTAACTTCAGGTGCCATTTAAAAAATGAGAATCATGCATCTTAAGTCGTTCCTACGTTTCACTGATTGTGTTTACTCTTATCTGTTTCATTTGATGTGTTGTTGCACTTGGCTCTTTTCTCTGCTAGATTTGCGTCATTAAATACTAGACTCTTCTGCCACCTGCCAGCGGGCCCAGTGTTCTCTGATCTGTCAGGAGGCCAACCTTAGCTCAGCCTGACAGTTCCAGAGGACTTCTCTATAGCCACGCATGCCCATTCTCTGCAAAAATGAGAACTGTGTGAATATGCAGCTTCTCCTATCCCACCCCCTGCACCCCCACCAACTTCCTTCAAAGGAAGAGAATTAGGAGATATGTGAAACCTATTTCTTAACAAGAAAGGCCTCTCGTTTTGAGTTTCAGGTTTGGTTTATTGTACTGGCATTGCATATCATCTCTCCCCAACTCGCCCTATCGGAGGCGTCTTGCTAGGCTTGTGGAGAAATTACAGCTAATCAAGTAAACACTGACAGCGATAACGTTCCCTTTCTATAATTATGATTAGTACAGTGGTACCTCTGGTTAAGTACTTAATTCGTTCCGGAGGTCCGTTCTTAACCTGAAACTGTTCTTAACCTGAAGCACCACTTTAGCTAATGGGGCCTCCTGCTGCTGCTGCGCCTCCGAAGCACAATTTCTCTTCTCATCCTGAAGCAAAATTCTTAACCCGAGGTACTATTTCTGGGTTAGCGGAGTCTGTAACCTGAAGTGTATGTAACCCGAGGTACCACTGTAATTCCTACAGGCTGCTGTGAGTGAAAACCGCTGTTAGGCACACAGGGTTTGGTGTGGCCATTTGCTTGACAAAAGGAAGTGGCACAGAAAAGCCAGAACACGGGAGATGTACATGCCTTGTGCACAACATGTAGCTTTAAAAGGGGGTAAGAGAGATTCATAGATTCATAGAATTTCAGAGTTGGAAGGGACTACCGTATTTTTCGCTCTATAGGACGCACTTTTTCCCCTCCAAAAATTAAGGCCGGAGGCTTCGCGTTGCTTTCGCTGAAGCCTGGAGAGCGAGAGGGGTCGGTGCGCACCGACCCTTCTTGCTCTCCAGGCTTCAGGGATAGCCGCCTGAAGCCTTTGGAGTGCAGTGGGAACTCACGCTGCGCTCCAAAGGCTTCGGGTTCCTTTTGCTGAAGCCGGGAGAGCAAGACTCTCCTGCCTTCAGCGAAAGGAACCCGAAGCCTTTGGAGTGCAGCGCGAGGTCCTGCTGCGCTCCAAAGGCTTCAGCCATGCGCCTGCCTAGAAGCCGGAGTTCCTTCTCCAGCTTCTGTTCCTTCTCCAGCTTCACTTGAAGGCGCGATGCGCAGTTCTCCTTCTCTGCACAGCACCTCTCCTTCGCAGGAGAGGCGCTGCACAGAGAGGGAGAACTGCGCAGTGCCCCTTCAGCCACGCACCTGCCTGGCAGCCGGAGGAGCAACAGAAGGTTCTCCTTCTGTTCCTTCTCCAGCTTCGCAGCGAGGCACCTGTCCTGCAAAGCCGGAGGAGGAACCGAAGGGTCTCCTTGTCATTTTACAATGACAAACCTGTAATTTCTAGGGTCCACCCTCTCACCCTGCCCAGATCCCATTTGAAAAATTAGTGTTACAATGGCTACTTCCTAGTCCTCGGGTATGGCGGCAGATCTGAGGGGCAAGTTACACCTTTTTGTCAGAAGATCAGCAGTTGCAGGTGGGCAGAGCCAGTGGAACATCCCCCTGTGTCTGATGGCGCTGGGGGAGATGGTGTGACAGGCACTGTGGAATGAGTGAGAGGTGGGGACGGACAGGGAGATGGGTGAGGTGAGAGAGCAGGTTCCTGCTGGACCCTCATTATCAGGCTGCCCCAGTTCTGGAAGGGGCCTCCACACCCTCACGCTCATAATGTGTTATTGTAGTATGGCCTGGTGATGATGATGCCTACTTGATGGTGCAGAGCGCAAGAAAACAGTTTGGTGTCCTTGCAGAGTAGTGTTTGAACCTAGTAATGTCCAGCCCATTCACATCCCACCCTGACACATAAGCAATGGTCCTTTTGTTCTTCTCCATAACCACCTCCGACAGCCCAAGCTGCACTGTTACTATAAGCCACGAAATCCAATAAGCAAATGTGGGCAATAACTAGCGCATGAGAGCTACTCATATGGAGGGTATGACTACTGTATCTCAGAGGATTTCCATATCTCAAACAAAGGTTTCCTGTTATGCCCTCTTTCCCCTGCTCTATTTCTCAGGTGTTTCAATAATAGAATGACTACAATATATATGATTTTTTGTGATGGAGGGAGGTTGTTTGGAAAAAAACAAATTACATGAAAGTGAATGGCAGAAGTCCATGACTGAGGAGTAGGTAAGAGGATCATTAAGCTATTGCCAGTGACAGCCCTGTATTTATTTTATTGATTTATAGAGTGTCTTATCTCACAATTAATTGGCCTTCAGTGAACTTGGCATTTGAACAGCTGACAAGGTCCAGTGCATGAAATCCTTGCCCACAGCATCAAAAGATGCACTGCTTAAATGCTCATGGCCCTGGGTCACCAAGTACAGAATAGGTGGCCTGGCTGCTTTATTATTTTTTATTAATAGGCCAACTTCTTTCCTTTGGCCTAGGAATATGCAAGTTTTTGTGCTGACACAGCTGATCCAACAGCCAGGCTCTTCTTTTGCTCTGATGTTGGTGGAGAACTTAGGAACCTAGGAAGCTGACTCATCCCAGGTCAAGCAGTTTGGCCATCTCACCTGATATTGCCTGTTTTGACTGTCAGTGGCTTTCCCGCAGAGGTCTTCCCCTTCCCCTTCTACTGCACTTGCCAGCAATCAAGGTTATGGCCTTCTATTACTGAGCTATTGCTCTTCACTCCAAAATTTGCTCCACTTTCATAGAAACACGGTTGCCTCATACTGTGTCAGACTAATGGTCTGTGTACCTTAGTGTTGACTGCAACTGCCTTCCCTGGTCTTGGACTCCAAAGTCCCATCAACTGCAGTCATCTTTGCCCGGGGTCAAGGGTGTTGGTATTCCAAAGCATCTGGAGGGCACATGGTTGGGGAAGTCTGGTCTTCATTGGCTAGCAGTGGCTCTCTAAGGGTTAATAGGAATCTTTTCCAATCCCTTGCCTACCTAGAGTCATAGAATTCTAGATTTGGGAGGAACCCAAAGGACCATCTCATTCAAGCCTCCGCAGTGCTCTCAGCTAAGAGGTGCCCGGGATTGAGCCTCAGGTCTCCTGCTTGCAAAGCATCTGCTGCCAAGTTCCTGCTCTGTTCTGTTCTTTATCTGTTTCCTTGTTGCAACAAAGCTTTACTATAAAACACATTACAGGAAGATAAATGGCATTTGTTTTCAGTCCAGCTCCAACATTAAAAATAATAACAATACAATAAACAAAGATTTGTTGCCCTGGAGGCATTAAAAAAACCGAATGCAAAGTCCTAAGAGACCATTTTTACATCATTAGGCATTGAGTTAAAATATCCCCTCCCCCCGGTTTAGAGTTTTATTAAAAGTAAAGTCATCCCTGGAGTAACTACAAAAGCATTACATCAAGATTAGATTATGAAATGGCTCCACAACCTCCTACATATTAAGGAAAAAATAAATATTTTAATTCAGAACTGCAGTTTTTCTCCTGCTAGAAATGACTGCAAAATTATCTCACTCTGAAATCGTGCTAAACTGAAGGTGCTCATTTGGCATCACAGGAGACAAACTGGGCCCCTGAAGCAGTTTTATCTTGCTTCATGTTACACTTCCATATTATAATCTAGGAGTGGCAAAAAAGGCTCGGCCTATAAGGAAAGAGGGAACATCCCATGTTTTCAAGTTTTAAGAGAGTCTGTGCTAAAACACTTCCATTTGAGCATCACAATAACCCAGACATATTATCACGGACAGCATCCAGATTCCAAACATTCTGTCCAAACTTACTAAGATTTGCTGGGAGCTGGCAGCAGGATGGGGCAGACTTTGCAATCGCTTCCCCTCTCCTCCTTCCATAGCATGAGCAGAAGGGGAACCAAACCCCAAACCCAGCCAACCTGAAGCCATGGTCTGTGTGCTGATCTTGCTTATCAGGGAGCAGCAAACCATTGCCCTTAGTTCAGACGCTTGTGTCAAGGGAAGGAGCAAAGTGGGCGCAATCGGGCAGCATGCATGGCCATTCTCAGTAAACCACAGTAGGTCAGATATTCTGGCTCATGGTGACATGAGACCACTGTGTCTTCTTTCTTTTGCCCATTGTGTGCCGCTGCTCCAGCTGTCTCAGAGGATGTATTTGAAGGCAGAAAACATTTAGTCCAAGTTGTGAAGAAAGTTAAAACATTGACCTCCTCTTGTCAGTGATGGAACAAGATAAAAACATGTCTTGGATTTTTGAAATGGTTGCTATCAACTCAAGTCCCTGGTTTGGCATAGCCTTGCCACAGTGCTGTGAGTTCTGGTAACATCACATCTTGATTATTGTATTGCGCTGTCTGTGGGGCTTCCCTTGAAGGCAGTCCAGAAACTGCAGCTAATTCATGTAAAACCCATTCTGCAGGATCTGCACTGAGCCCAATTCAAGATGTTTTCTTTAATTAAGCTGGGGCCAGGTACGTCTCAGAGCTTCTCTCCCTTTACTGTACCCTAAATTTGGCATGGGTGGCCCTTCATGCTTTCCCGTTGGCATGGGTGGCACTCCACTGTGGCACAGTGCCACACTATGGTGGCACCCTGGCTGTGGAACTCACTCTCCCTGAAGGTGCAGGTGGGTTACAAAGTTATTAAGCTTCTGATGTCTAGTCAGAACCAAGTTATCTCTCATAAGAACCTAAGAAGAACCTGATGGATCAGGCCGGTGACCCATCTAGTCCAGGGTCCTGTTCTCACAGGGGCCAAATGGATGCCTGTGGGAAGCCCACAGACAAGAATTTATCACAACAGGTAACAGTTGTGTTGAAGAGCCTGGTAGGTAAGCAGCTCCCTTTTCTTCAGCAGCAACCAGTTAGACCACTGTTATTTATCATTTAAAATAAAATTAAAACCTTTTTTAAAAGAAAAGAAGACATGCCTGTCCTTGAGCTTCCCAAGTAAAAGGAGTACACGGAGAGCAATTTCATGGGTGAAAAAGCTTTACTGCTCATTATCTCTCCTCACGTTATTGTGGGTATATCAGCAACAAAGCAGCGTAATTGAAGTCAATCAAGGGTAAAAGAAGTCTTCTTTACAGTATTGCCAAACTGGGCTTGTTTTCAGGCCTTTGTCAGAAACAATGTCAGTCCGTCACCTTTAGGGTTATTGATTGCAAGAGTGTCTTTCAGTATCTGCACACTAATTCTGCCCTTTCCGTGTTTGTGGAATGTGCCTCCAAAAGTTCAAGGGAACTAGAAGAGCTTTGCTAAAGAGCTATGAATCTTATTTCTCCAAGGGAACCCATCTTATGCATGGAAGTTGAGCCAGAGGTCCTCCCATACCAGGTCAGCTGCATTTTCTTTGCTGCTTTATCAATACTGCTCTATCTATACTACTATGACAGGGGTGCAGAATTTGCAGCCTATGGGTCAAGTGGGGCCTTCAGGGCACACCTCAAGTCATGCCCCTGAACGCATTTGGCCTGTAAACCAGAGAATTCCCACACCTGGTCTGAGATTAAAAACCTAGGTTCACACCAGGAGCCCCAGGGTGTTGGATCCCACAATATAAGAATCAGTGACTGATACCCTTATATTCCATAAGGCCTTCTAAGCATTATTGCCTTGCCAAGTATTGGTTCATAAATTGTACTAATCCACATTTAGTTCTAGAGGCTCTGTCTAGGTGTAATTGCTTATAGCCACTGACTGTTGGGATTTACCACCTTCCCTTTCAAAAGTCATCCACACCTGTGACCATCACTGTATCTTTCAGCAGGAAACTCTGCAAGTAAATCATGCTTTCCTATGTCTGACTGAAAGCTACTGTCCATCAGTTTCACTGAAAATTGGAACTGCACAGATTTTAACAAGTCTTCCCCAGTACTGCTGCCCCAATCCAATTTGGAGGGACATGGTTGGCTTTCAGCTGAAACCCAGTATTGGGTTCTTGCACACTGCCAGGTCTGGGTTGAGGACAACTGTCTGCGGAGACCCAAGATGCAGGAGGTGTAGGAGGCAACCTGTAGTCAGGAGAACCAGCAAGGGCAAACCAGAAGGCAAGACTGAAGAGCAGCCCCTTAGTTTGCACCCTCCAAACACCCCCCACAGGAACATGGGAAGCTGCCTTATATGGACTGTCTGTCCAGCTTCATGTTGTCTACACTGATTACACTGACAGCCCTAGCGGGAGATGATGGTGAATGAATCCAGGACCTTCTGCCAGAGGTGAAGCTAGCTGCTCCGGCCCCCAGAGCGCCACACATGCTGCGCACCCGGGGGCAGGGCTAGCCACCTGCAGGGGCAGGGCGAGCATCCCAGGGGGCGGGGTAGTAATGTCACCCCCCCCCCAGAGATGACACCTGGGGCAGACCACACCCACTGCAGCCCCCTTCCTCTGCCAGAGGGGTGAAGGACAAAGATGCTTTAAAATAAATAATAATGAAATAATAAAATAACTGTATGCTTTTCTATACAAAAGTTATGTTGCTATGTTCTAGCAAAGCAAAAAGCAAAAATATGTTTGTGTTAGGAAACAAAATCCTCCCTGCTAGGCTTTCTATGGAAAAGTTCAAATACCCCAATCTCAACAAAGTAAACAATGTCTAATAAGCCAGCACAGGGACCAGGTGACCCTGACAGGTAATCATTATAACTCACTCAAGAACAAATTTTGAGAAATCAAAGGATGAAGTGAGCAAGATGATTGAGATGGAGAACAATGACACCAACAGTTATCAGGAAAGTAGTGGCCGAGGCTGGATACGCAGGTCAAAGATTACTATGTCCAAGATTTCACTATGAAACTGTTGACTTTTACAAATGTGTAATGTATTTTTCCTTTTACTGTATGGATTATAGACACAGAGAGCACAGTCTGTATAGATAAGAATTTTACTGTGTTGTACAGGGAAATTTGTTCCTAAATACCCGTGGTCTTCTGTCAAAGTCATTCCTAGCTGCAAATCACTGCAGGAAAGCAAATTGTATTTAGCAATAAAGTAAAATAAGAGCTGGTGAAATTTGGCAGAAAACCCAACCTTCTGGAAGCCTAAAAACTGAAAAATTTACAGAACTCTAAGAAAACATGGATCTGTTCAAAATTATAGTTTGTATAATGAAGTGGGCCTCAGATATACCGTATTTTTTGCTCTATAAATCTCACTTTTTCCCTCCTAAAAAGTAATGGGAAATGTGTGTATGTCTTACATTAGGCTGCGCAGCTATCCCAGAAGCCAGAACAGCAAGAGGGATTGCTGCTTTCACTGCGCAGCGATCCCTCTTGCTGTTCTGGCTTCTGAGATTCAGAATATTTTTTTTCTTGTTTTCCTCCTCCAAAAACTAGGTGCATCTTGTGGTCTGGTACGTCTTATAGAGTGAAAAATACGGTAGTCCTTATTTTGGGGGGTATTTGATTCTTCTCTCAACTTGTTTCTGCCTGCAGCAGACCAAAATGTGACACACACTCTCAGCTTAGAGCTGAAAATTTAAGCAAATGAGAGGTATGATTTGGTAAAAGACATGGTTGTTTTTTGTTCACAGATATTTCACCATATTTAATTACGTCTCACTTCTTTGGTGTGTGGTGCTATTTTGTTTTGTTTTTAATTTTTTATTCTGCCTAAAGCTGGAAGTGGCCTAGGTATCTCTGGGGCACTGAAACCGAGTGTTCCTGATCATTGTTCTTGCTGGCCAGGGCTGGGAGCAGCAGACAGGCACTCAAAGGCTTGGCCAGTATTCTCTGTAAAACGGACTGTACACACACACACACACACACACGCACACACACACACAGCGAGAGGGGGAGAGAGAGCAAGCATGCCCCAGAACCTTTTGCAATTTGCAGTGCTTCTGAAATACAGAAAATTTGAAAAGCACTATAGACAGTAGAGTCTGCAACAAAATAAGCACTCCAGCATAAGTGTGCTATGAGATTGAATTCTTTTTATTGCTAAAAGAGATATAGCATAAAATAAATACCTAAATACTGTATTTTTCGCTCTATAAGACACACTTTTCCCCTCCTAAAAAGTAAGGGGAAATGTGTGTGCGTCCTATGGAGCGAATGCAGGCGGGACGCTCTGCTCAGCACTCCATTTAAAGCGCCTCCTCGGGGAAGAGCCCCGCGCGCTCTTTAAAGGGAGTGTGGCTCTTGGGGGAGGCTTCCTCCCGCTGCCCGGAAGAGGCTTCGCACGGCTCTCCCAGAAGCCAGAACAGCAAGAGGCTATCCCAGAACCCAGATCTCTCTTGCTATTCTGGCTTCTGGGATTCAGAATATTTTTTTCTTGTTTTCCTTCTACAAAAACTAGGTGCATCTTATGGTCTGGTGCGTCTTATAGAGCGAAAAATATGATATAACAGTTTTATGCTTTTCATTTATTCCTCCTATTTATAGTTAGGGTTAACTATGTTGTAAGCATCCCAGGGTAGGATACAGAAGCATTCAGTTAAAAAGAAAAAATCAATCAGAATATGCATTTGTTGTTGTTTAGTTGTTTAGTCGTGTCTGACTCTTCGTGACCCCCATGGACCAGAGCATGGGGTCATGAAGAAAATATGCATAAGAAAAGATAAAAAACCAACAAATTTGATAATAAATATACACAACGTTCTATGCTACCGTTAAAAAAAAAAGCCAGTCACAGGACTGGGGCCACTCCTTAGCCACATTCCTAATGCGTCTGGCTTGTTTTCCGTTTTAATTTGATATCTCCGCCAAATATTGGGTTTTTCTTCACATTCAAGTGTCGCAGAAGAGTAATACTGCCTGCACTTCACCCTCGGGGATGGGCTTTCAGTGTCTGTAACACTTTCTGGGTCGTTTACACATTATTCCTTTGAAATGTTTATTTCACTCATTTTCCAAAAATACTTTTCACTCAGAACTAGCATTCCACTTAAGAGCTGTGAAGCTGCAGCAATAAACCCCACGTAGATAGAAATTCCAACACGTTGTTCTGTTGGAATGGGAGGCACTCCCAAAACCTCAGAAAGCTGAATTCCTTTGTTTGTTAATATAGAATGCAGATTCCACAAAATGGAAATAAGTACATGAATGAATGAATGAACTTTATTACGGTTGCAGACCAGGATAAAAAACAAATAAAAAAACAAACAACAACAACATATAAATAAAATAGCAGTTAGGATTTTTTTTTTTTAACCGATAATTGTTAGCGCAAATAAGGACAAAGAAACAAGCATAGGATAAAACATCTGAATAAAATACAAGATTAAACATGGATAATGGATGGATAAAAACTGATAATTAAAACAGATAAGAACTAAAAACAAATAAAAACACACAGTTAAAACAACTGTTAAAAGCATAAGAACTAAAAGACTCACAGTTAAAACAACTTTAAGAGGCTGCAGTAGAAGTAGAAGCCTCTAAAATAGAGGGCACTCACAGCATTAGAAACTGATGTGCAAATATGGTTAAAACAGACAATTAAAACAATGTACAACAATAAATTTAGAAACAATGTACAACAATAAACTATCCCAGGGAGTTGACTCGGAGTCACCCATGGAACCGAGTTTGGGGATTTTCATGCCTGAAATAAGTACATATGTACCTGCTGCCACATCCACCATTGCTCCAATGGAAAAGAAGGTAGCAATGAAATCATCGTGTTTTCCAGGCACAAAGATGTTACATAGGCAATACAAAAAAAAAAAAAAAAAGGTCACCGCATTAGCAATTGAGGCCAATGGCATCAAGTCCTGGGCAAGGATAATTTCAGAGGGTAGGGACTCCTCATCATTTAATGGTATGCATATAATGTTGATTTTCTTCATTGTAATTCTACACATAGAACAGGCACCCCAGATCCCAATCCCTGCAATGCCAGGTTTGTTGCTGCCCATGATGTCTCTCCATTCAAGGTTGGCAGATGTGGAGCAGATGCTCAAAATGCAGCCCATAAGAGCCAGGACAAAGGCACCCAGTTAGTTGCAAGCAGGATACCCTGCACAATAGCCACACTGAAAAGGAGCCATAATGCGCCTGGGGTGGAACTTTAGCTTTGCTACTGGGAAGGCTGGCGATAGAAGGCATGCTGGAGAAAAACACAGGCAAAAGATAACCGTTAGATACTTAGGCACAGTATCATATGGATATCTCCTAAAGTTTGAGCAAATAGTGATGTGCAGCTAAAACAATGCCATCATTTTAGGGCAAATTCTGCATTTCCCACCTTGAGACGTAGGAATGGAAAAGTCTGCTATACCTGCAATCATAGGTGCCAAGAATCAAACTTCCCCAGGGGTGAAGAAATTGCACAACCGCACAACCCCTTATGTAACCTCTGGCATGCAAAACAAGTCCTCTTCCAGTGAGCTGAGGCTCTTCCTCTGACGAGAGAAGTACAGAATGCCGGAATAACTGTCTTATACCAAGCCAGACCATTGGTTCATTGAACCATTGTCTACACTGAATGGCAGCTCTGCAGGCTTTCAGCCAGGAAGTCTTTCTCAGCCCTCTCGGGAGATGCCCTGGGGGACTGAGCCTGGGACTGCGCTGCAGGCACAGAAACCTCCCTGCCACCGAGCTTGGGCTCTTCCCTCCAGCCTGCCCTTTTGCAAAACAGACTCTCAAAGTGCACATTTCAATCACAACATTGATGTATAAATTGGAAACAAAGATTCACTGGGGGGTGCATTTGCCATTAGAAGCCAGGGCCTGTAATTTGAAAAAAACTGACCTTTGGATATAAACATGAGCGTTTCCCGAATATTTATAAAGTGGCACCAGTATTTCTAAACATACACACACACACACACACACACACACACACACACACACACACACACACACCATTTAAGGACCTGGTAAAGAAATGCTGTCAGAAGGAAAAGGATGTTTGCAAATTACTGTAATTTCCTGAGATTATAGAGGAAGTTCATCCACTGAAGTCTTAAAAGGTATTGCTTTGGAGAGAAGTAAACATGTTTTGAATGATCAGGTTCGATGTTAGATGCCCAGAAAAGCTGGCAGTGTCTTTGTGCATGTACTTATGTTTTTAAACGGGAACAGGTTTCAGGACTGTGAAAAAGGGGGGAGACACACAGTATTAGGCTGTCATTTTTCTGCAGATAAATTGTTATGGTGTGATTGGATTTGGATTAACCACAGGCTGCACTTGATGGAATGCAGCATTGCAAAAACAAAAAACAAAAGGAAACCTGGTAACTTTTGTCTGTTCAAGTTTCCAAGGCTGCAAAATAGGTCTTTGGGATTTTGAAATCACAGTTTACTAAGGCCCTTCTCCAAAGCATTGAACCTCTCAGAGTTTCCTGCTAATTTTAGCTTCCTTTTTGTAGCATTCCGTTCTTGGGTTCCTTCTGCACAGAGCCCTGGAGACGGGGAGGGACTCAGCAGAGGCGGACGGCAGCACTTGGCCAGTGCCTCAAATGGCCTTTCCACGACTGTGGCAAACCGTGTCTTGTGGGATCAGTGGAGGTGGTAGATTATCTATTTCTGACACAAGATTTGTATACCACTTATTCAAAAAAACCTCCAAGTGGTTTACAGAAAACTGTATTTTAAAACTCATTTAAAAATACTGATTAAAAACTGCTGTTAAAAACAAGTTGACATAGAATCCCCAAAAATCAGCCAGCATTCTTATTCTTCTGACAGCACTGAGACATTCAGCATTGAACATGAGAGATATAACCGCATGTTGTAGAGCCAGCAGGGTAAGGTGGTCAGAGTGTCAGACTAGGACCTGGGAGAGCAGGGTTCAAATTCCCACTTGGCCGTGAAGCTCCCTGGGTGGCCTTGGGCCAGTCACTGCCTCTCAGCCTAGCCTACTATGGAAGAACTATGGAAGCCACCTAGAACTCCCTGGGAGAAAGGTGGGATATAAACTCAATCAATCAATTTTTGACAGATTTACCGTATTTTTTGCTCTATAAGACTCACTTTTTCCCTCCTAAAAAGTAAGGGGAAATGTGTGCGCGTCTTATGGAGCGAATGCAGGCTGCGCAGCTATTCCAGAAGCCAGAACATCAAGAGGGATTGCTGCTTTCACTGTGCAGTGATCCCTCTTGCGGTTCTGGCTTCTGAGATTCAGATTTTTTTTTCTTGTTTTCCTCCTCCAAAAACTAGGTGTGTCTTGTGGTCTAGTGCGTCTTATAGAGAGAAAAATACGGTAAATCTGTTTGCTTAACTAGACTGGGATGGGGGAAGATGCTCAGAAAAGGTTATCTCCTGTCTCAGTTGGCCTTGATTGTTTTATCTCTGGGGTCATCAAACTTTCAGCAGGGGGCCGGTCCACTGTCCCTCAGACCTTGGGGGGGGGCAGACTGTATTTTTTTAGGGGAAATGAACGAATTCCTATGCCCCACAAATAACCCAGAGATGCCAACTTCATAAAACTTAGGGAAGTGCTGTGTGAGATCCCATGGACAGGAATACTAAAAGGAAAGGGAGTTCATGATGGCTGGGAGTTTGTTAAGAGGGAGATAGTAAAAGCACAACGTCAGGCAATACCAATGAGACGGAAACATGGAAGGTGCCTAAAGAAGCCAGGGTGGCTATCTAAAGAACTTTTAACTGAGTTAAGATTTAAAAAGGATGTGTACAAAAAAATGGAAAAGGGGGGAAACCACCAAAGAGGAATTCAAACAAATAGCCAGCACGTGTAGACACAAAGTCAGAAAAGCTAAAGCACAGAATGAACTCATGCTGGCTAGAGAGGTTAAAAGCAACAAAAAAGGCTTTTATGGGTATGTCCATAGCAAAAGGAAGAACAAAGAAACAGTGGGGTCACTCAGAGGAGAAGATGGTGAAATGCAAACAGGGGACACAGAAAGGGCTGAACTCCTCAATGCCTTCTTTGCCTCAGTCTTCTCCGATAAAGAAAACAATGCCCGACCTGAAGAATTTGGAGCAAATGATTCAGCAAAGGAAACACAGCCCAGAATAACTAAGGAGATAGTACAAGAATACTTGGCTAGTTTAGATGTATTCAAGTCTCCAGGGCCAGATGAACTGCATCCAAGAGTATTAAAAGAACTGGCGGATGTGATCTCAGAACCACTGGCAGTCATCTTTGAGAATTCCTGGAGAACAGGCGAAGTCCCGGCAGACTGGAGGAGGTCAAATGTTGTCCCTATTTTCAAAAAGGGGAAAAGAGAGGACCCAAATAATTACCGCCCAGTCAGTCTGACATCAATACCAGGGAAGATTCTGGAGCAGATCATTAAGCAAACAGTCTGTGAGCACCTAGAAAGAAATGCTGTGATCACCAATAGTCAGCATGGATTTCTGAAAAATAAGTCATGTCAGACTAACCTGATCTCGTTTTTTGACAGAATTACAAGCCTGGTAGATGAAGGGAACGCAGTGGATGTAGCCTAGGCATTTGACAAGGTGCCCCATGATATTCTTGTAAAGAAGCTGGTAAAATGCGGTCTTGACTATGCTACCACTCAGTGGATTTGTAACTGGCTGACTGACCGAACCCAAAGGGTGCTCATCAATGGTTCCTCTTCATCCTGGAGAAGAGTGACTAGTGGGGTGCCACAGGGTTCTGTCTTGGGCCCGGTCTTATTCAACATCTTTATCAACAACTTGGATGATGGACTCAAGGGCATCCTGATCAAATTTGCAGATGACACCAAACTGGGAGGGGTGGCTAACACCCCAGAGGACAGGATCACAGTTCAAAACGACCTTGACAGATTAGAGAACTGGGCCAAAACAAACAAGATGAATTTTAACAGGGAGAAATGTAAAGTATTGCACTTGGGCAACAAAAATGAGAGGCACAAATACAAGATGGGGGACACCTGGCTTGAGAGCAGTACATGTGAAAAGGATCTAGGAGTCTTGGTTGACCACAAACTTGACATGAGCCAACAGTGTGACGCGGCAGCTAAAAAAGCCAATGCAATTCTGGGCCTCATCAATAGGAGTCTAGCATCTAGATCAAGGCAAGTAATAGTGCCACTGTATTCTGCTCTGGTCAGACCTCACCTGGAGTACTGTGTCCAGTTCTGGGCACCACAGTTCAAGAAGGACACTGACAAACTGGAGCGTGTCCAGAGGAGGGCAACCAAAATGGTCAAAGGCCTGGAAACGATGCCTTATGAAGAACGGTTAAGGGAGCTGGGCATGTTTAGCCTGGAGAAGAGGAGGTTAAGGGGTGATATGATAGCCATGTTCAAATATATAAAAGGATGTCACATAGAGGAGGGAGAAAGGTTGTTTTCTGCTGCTCCAGACACGGAGCAATGGATCCAAACTACAAGAAAGAAGATTCCACCTAAACATTAGGAAGAACTTCCTGACAGTAAGAGCTGTTTGACAGTGGAATTTGCTGCCCAGGAGTGTGGTGGAGTCTCCTGCTTTGGAGGTCTTTAAGCAGAGGCTTGACAACCATATGTCAGGAGTGCTCTGATGGGGTTTCCTGCTTGGCAGGGGGTTGGACTCGATGGCCCTTGGGGTCTCTTCCAACTCTATGATTCTATGATTCTATGATGCATTTTAAATAAAAGGACACATTCTACTCATGTAAAAACATGCTGATTCCCGGACCGTCCGCGGGCCAGATTGAGAAGTCAATTGGGCCGGATCCGACCCCCGGGTCTTAGTTTGCCTACCCATGCTTTATCTTGTGATGGCTGTTTAGCAGAGGCGCTGTTATCACACCCTTGCCAAAGGTTGCGGCATCCTGACACCCGTCATGTTGCACAACAGCCTTCACCAGCCTGGAGCCCCCCAGCTGTTTTAGACTACCGACTCCCATGATCCCAGCCAGAATAGTCCTGCTGACGGGGGCTGGTGGGGGCTGCAGTTAGGTGCCAAAGGCAGCTGAGGAGCGACAAAATCTGTTTACATGATCCAGATGGGTTTCCAGGGTCTTGTGGATTTGGTTTGACACGTCCCATGACTCTAGCCCTGTAATCCAGTGATGGGGAACCTGAGGGACTCCAAATGATGCTCAGTGCTGTCTCCCATCATCTCTGATACCCTTGGGCATGCAGGCTAGGGCTGTTGGAGCTGAGAATCCAGCAATATCTGCAGGTTCACAGATTCCCGGTCCCTGCCACAATCCAAACCAAAGAACAAAACAGACCGCTTTTTAAACCTTCTGCTCTGTATGTTAGGAAAGTCAAGAGACAAGGCTGAGATTTTGGGGTTAGACCTGGAGGGCTGGATAGAATTCAATTGTTTGCAGCTACTTTGGTGTCTTTCATTCATGCAGAACAAAGTTCTTCCTGGGGGACCCTTTTACCTGCCTGATTTATTTTTAAAAGGTAGATTTATGAGGAGCCATCACCTTATCAATGTCTTTGCCCCAGGATTTTCTCTTCATTGGAAGAATTATGCTCACTCTTGGATTCCAGGCATCCTCCCAGCAAGGCTTTCATAAGACTGCAAATATAAGATGCTGCCCTTCCCTTTCAGAACCCCTGAGAATAATTGTAGCAACTGCATACAGTGGTACCTCGGTCTACCAACAGCCTAGTTCACGAACTATTTGGAACATGAACACTTCAAAACCGGAAGAAGGTGTTCTGGTTAGCGAACTTTTTTTGGAATCCGAACATACTCCGTTTGGGGTGCACTTCCGTTTTGAGTGCCACACTTCCGTTGCCCGGCAGTGGAGAAGGGGGTCATCACGGCATTTCCCGCAGCCGCAAGGGAGGGAAGCTGCCCGCCAGCTGGATTGCAGGAGTGCAACTCCCCCCCGCCCCGTGCCGGACTGGCGACACCCGGAAGTGGAGAAGGGGGACGTTCTCTCAGCTCTGCTGCAGTGTTCTCCCCCTGCTCCACCCTTGCCTACTTTCCCCCCTTCACCCAGGGATGGTGTGCCGAGGGGTGTGTTGGGGGGAGGAGAAAGGCAGAGAGAGAGAGACCTCCGCATGCACGGAACCAGCGCGGTGGCACATTTTTAGTGCCTCCAAAGCTTTCCAAGAAAGTGCTCCTCCTCCTCTTCCTCCTCGTGCTCGTCCGCCGCCACCGCCCTCCACCCCCGCTCCGCTTTCCCTTCCTGCCGCACATCTCTTGCTACCATCGCTCTTACAACCACATGTGGATCTATGCCAATCCTTTCCATTTTGTTTCCATTTTCCATTACTTTCTATGGGAAAACACGCCTTGGTTTAAGAACACTTTGGTTTAAGAACGGACTTCCAGAATGGATTAAGTTTGTAAACTAAGGTACCACTGTATTGATATTTTAAGCATTGTGCCCCCCCCCCACTCCCAAGTATCTGCTGGTGAAGAGGGAGCAGAGGAGGGCCAGGCAAGAAAGAAATGTGAGAGTGCTTTATTTACGGTATTTATTGGTCAATAGAACGTCTGGACCACCTTTCAGCCAAATGGGTCCTTTTATGTAATACAAACAGACAGAGCCAGAATGAAATTTGATTGTTCATTTGATATTGGCATGCCACTTTTCCAACAACCGAGTTGAGCTCAAAGCACCTCATGAGAATAGTGAAGGATTGACAAATAAATAAACCCTTCCTCATACAGAACACACACACATACAAAATAAGGATATAACAAGGATCAAATGAATCAAAGCAATAATAGTACAATAAATACAACAAATGAATCAAAACGGTGGCCAACTAGATGCCTGTGGGGAACCAGCCAGCAGGACCCAAGCACAAGAGCCCCCCCCCCCCCGTGGCTTCCAGCAACTGGCATTCAAAGCAGGGCTGCCTACGACTCTGGAGGTTGAGCATAGCTCTTGTGGCCGGGGGCCATTGACAGCCCTCTCCTCCATTAATTTGTCTTATTATCTTTTAAAGGCATCCAAATTGGTGGCCATCCCTGCCTTCTGGGAGAGTGGGAGAGTAACTTCCATAGTTTAGCCACATGCTGTGTGAAGAAGTACTTTATTTTATCTGTCCTAAATCTTCAAACATTCAACTTCATTGTATGTCCATGAGTTCCAGTGTTGAGAGAGAAAGAGAAAAGCTTTCTCCACTTCCCCCTTGCCATGCATAACTTCATAAATTGTGATTAATGTGAATAAATGGGGTGCATTCTGATGTTTAATTATGCTTTATTTGGTCTGCCATCTTGATCCCACATAGTGCTTGGAGTCTAAAGGTAAATGGAGATCTCAACCTCCCCCTTGGGAAGCCTCATGCAGAGTTGGCCAGAGGCATCCCAACTGGTGCAGGTTGGGCTTGTCATACCAAATTTGGCAATGTCCTACCAAATGGGGTTACAATATCTTCAGAGGCATCCTAATTGGTACAGTTTGGATCTGTCACATCAAAAAATGGTCACACCACAGCAATGTTTTGGACTGCCATCTTGATTCAAAATGGCGGCTGGTTGCCCAAAGTCAGTGAAAACTGCTTATCCCACCTCGGGAATCTTAACACATGGAGAACAAAAGGACAAATCATTTTCCAAAATATATAGTAGATAAGGGTGACTAATATATACAGATAGAAAGTGCTGTTTTTCTGGACACAGAAATGTGTTGTGCTTGGAACAGAGCACACCTGTGTGTGAGGCATGTTCCCAGTGGTCTGTGGTGGGGGTTTTGTGTTACTGAATTAAAGGGCTGCACTGGTCTAGGTTTGTGATTTGTTTTGTTTTACATGGTGGACTGCTGCACTCTTGAAACAAAGCATCATTTCCAGTTCCCTTGTCCTCCTTTCAAGCACTTGAAAAAGAGATGGATGTTAATTAAGATATGTCAATGAGAGGAGGAGGAGGAGGAGAAAAAGGTTAAGAGAAAACGTAATTTATGTCTTTAATTTTCCAAATGTTTCTCTTCTTCGTCTTGCGCCACTTAACTTTAGGAGTAGCGGTCTTTAATTAGGGACAGTGGCAGCTATAGAGGGTGATTCAGTTTGCATGCCAGGGGTGTAATATATCAAGTTATATCCCCACAAGTCCTGTAAAATAAGTATGGGAGCAATTTTATAATTATGCTGTGGGTGGGTGGCCCCAGATTAATTCTGAAAATGGGAAAAAGAAGATGGGGGAAGGGGAGCAGTCTGTTATTTCAGATATCAGTATTTTGATGAAAATGTGGACCAGAATCCTTTCCCCACAAAAAACCCTTAGGATGATGAGATAGCATGACAAAACATCAATCTGGGACATTTTGGTGAAGAAAACCTATGGAGTTGAGGAAATTCCACAAAAACGGGGAGAAATAAGACTTTCCCCCACATCAAGAAACCATTGGGTGGTGCCCAACCAACTTTTACTCAGATGCAAGCCCATTCGAATCCATGGACCTCTATTAACCATGCCCATGGGTCAACTCTGAGTGTGACTAACACTGAATACAACTCCATGGGTTTTCCTCCACCACCACCCTATACTTATATTCTGCTATTTAACTGGAGTCCTCAAAGCAGCTAAGAACATTTATAAATGCAACAACTAAATCCTACACAGTAGACCCACCAAAACCAATCAGCCTAATTTCATAATTTTGAGTGCAGTGGGGTTCATTATTCCTTCATCCTAAAAGAAAACTCAGGGAATCGAATGGACTCTAATGTGCCCATTAATTTCAGTGGTTTTACTCTGAGTAGTACTAACATTGGGATTTACCCACAGTGGGCCATTCAAAGAAGAGCCAAATGGTAAGTGCTCCAAAGGTTTCTGCCTCTCTCCATCAAGCCACCACATTCTCCACCTGAGAATGGGGAGCTGCAATTTTCTCCTCCTTCTTGAGTTTTCTGTACAAGCAGCACATGCACAAGATCCTAATATATGATTAGAAATCACCATTCAGGGAAGATACAGGAGCCAAGAAGATGCTCATGGATTTTAAAAATCCTTCCTTCCTTTACTTACATGGAAACAAATTTACAGTTGATTTAATGCCACCCATATTTTCACTTGCTGCTTCCATTCTGCATTTCATTAATGCCATAGATTTTCTGCACACAGGCGGGTAGGTGGCATGAAACTGGAACGGGATCAGTGCTTTGTAAGCTGAACTACTTGTTCTCCTCAGTGTCTTGGGAGCTGCATTTCTGTTGCCTTCCCAGCTGACACAGGGGATGACCATGAGAGGGGCAGCGGGAGGGACGCAGTGCCCAATAAGACTTTTCACACACAGCTCTTTTGGGGTAGCTTCAGGTGTGTGAGGCAGGTGAGCAGGGAATGAATGCCTGGCTGATGGAGCAACAAGGTGGGAGGTCTTCAGAACTGTGTTTTGATTTTATTGTTTTTTATGGATATGATTCATAAATTGCTTAGCAAGAAACTAGACTTCTAAAAACTGGGCCATAGAAGACTCACTCAGTCTCATTGCATCCTCTTTGATGTCTGGAACCCGGATGACCCATTTTTCTGGACTGAACCTGCTACCTGTCAGTTTGGAGCTCCCTGTATTCAAATGCCAGCAGCCTCCAGGTGAATGAAGAAAACAGCCTTCTTGCCCACACCTGTAAGTTCGCCAAGCCAACAATTCATCGGCCGAGTGTGGAAGTTATTCCACTAAACAAGACATAAGAAACTGCACCTGTCTTTGAGACAAAGGCTTGAATTCCACTGAGGCCTCTTTTTCTGTTGAGGTGTTGCATTAACAGAACATTTTTTAGTATTTCCTCTAAAATTATATACCTGGTGCTTTGACCGCTTAGTCTTTTGTATGCATCACTGAAATCAGAGCAGGGGAAACCCTTTCAGGACACCACTGTTCATCATCAGGTGCAAAATTGAGAAGTATCAGTCAAATCTTTTCAAATTGAGGGGTGATGACCAAAAAAATTAAAGAATCGGCATTGTCTCACACTGGAGGGAAGATGGCAGTTCCAAGTTAGGAAGGAGTTGTCAACCTTTTTTAGGGGGTGGGGGTTGACTAATAATCTGTTATTGAACCAATTACTAGACTGCTTAAATTTAAATACATTTGCACTTTATCTAAAGTTGAAATATAAGTGACTTTTTGAGAGATGAAGGAAGCTGCCCCAGGTAGGGTTGGGAAGGTCCAAGACCCTGGAGAGCCACTGCCAGTCAGAGTAGACAGTACTGAGCTAGATGGACTAATAGCTTCCTGTGCTATCCTATGTATGTTCTCAAGTGTGAGTCAGCTGCTTCTGAAATGCCCTCCAGTTTCAAAAACAAGTTGACTTTATGAAGTTACTTTCAGGTCCAGTGAGCTCAGTACCGTTTGCTCCGACTGACGGCAGCTTGGCAAGGGCTCAGGCAGAGAAGGGTCTCCCCCCCCCCGCCTCCTGTGATCCTTGTAACTGGAGGTATCTGGGGTTGAACCTAGGGGTCTTGTGCATTCAAAGTATGGGCTCTACCACTGAGCTGTGGTCTCTGAGCATTTGTCCTCTGTCAAAGGCATCTGCTATTCTGAAAAAGGGAATCTGGAAGCCTGATGGGTGTAGAGCCCATTATGCATGTTGGCTATCTCCCTGCCCAAGAATGAGCCTATGCCCAAATAAATTTGTTAGTGTTAAAGATGCCCCAAGAATCTTTTGGGGTTTTTTATTGCAGGAGAGTTGATATAATTAGAAAAAGCCTCAAGGGTGCTTCTCCAGCATGCGGACAGGAAAACCACACATGGCAACGAAAGACTGGTTGTGAGCATTCCGTGGCTCCCCTTCACACCTTTGAATGTAGCTGTTTCACAGAATCACAGAACTGTAGAGTTCTAGTCCATCTAGCCAACCTCCTACAATGCAGGAATCACAGCTAAATTTACAATATTTTTCCCCACTTTGCAGACAGTTATTGCCTTCCAAAGCAATTTCAATTAAGGGATGGCTGCTTTCAGATTTATCTGGCTCACACACACACACCAGGGAAGTGTGTGTCCATAGGAAATCAAATTGTAGCCAGGAATGTTGCAGAATTATGCTTGCAGAATTTCATTGACTAATAAGAAATAAGAAAGACTGTAATAAGAGTTGCTGCTGGAATGCTTTTGTGGCCGCAGTACAAACAGATGCATTTTCCTTTTTTAGGAGCTTTATACTTGTTTTTCCTACGGGTTGGTCCCACATTTGTTTCTGAGGAATGAAAGGGTTATGTGCAGTGTAAATTGGACAGGCCTAATAAAGATCCACATCAAGCAGATAACCATTGACAGCATTTATTATCCAATCTGCTGGAAATGTTTTTAGCGCCCATCGTCTGTCTTGCTTTGATAAGGAGTGACATTCTCTCTCTCTCTCTCTCTCTCTCTCTCTCTCTCTCTCTCTCTCTCTCTGTCTCCCCCTTGCAGGACCTGTTGTTTAGCGTCTGTGCTCTCAATATCATCTCCACTATTGTCTGTGCTCTGGCCACTGCGATGTGCTGCATGCAGATGGTCTCCTCTGACATTCTGCAAATGGTAAGTGAATTCCAGCAAGAGAATGTGCAGTTATGCGTCTATCTCTTCCCCCTTGCCTTGGTGTATCCATGCAATATTGAAGGGGCTCACCAAGGGGCAAGTCCAGATTCTCTTTTCAGGGACTTTGTGTTTGTTTGTTTGTTTGTTTGTTTGTTTGTTTGTTTGTTTGTTTACCACTATGTCATAAAAAACACCAAAGTTAACAGCAATAAAACTATAATGGAAACCATATAAAATAAGTTAAAAACAGACATCAATTTACCATCATGGAAGGCTGTATTCTTAATTGGCGCATAGGCCTGGAGCAATGGAAAAGTTATCAGCTGGCATTTAAAAGCTGGCAGAGAGGAAACGTACTGAATCTCTATTGGCAGAGCATTCTTCGTGACGGGGCCAATGTCAAATGAGCCTGGGGAATGACAAACGATGCTCCTCCAGATGATCTCGTCAGCTGAGCTGTGATTCAGCATTTGATCTCTTAGAAACTGTTGAATGCTGCTATTCTGTATTCATAGCTCCCATTTCCTCTTATGTAATCCAGCTGTCCCCAACCTGGTTCTCTCCAGATGTTCCTGGACTCACAACTTCCATCAGTCTCAGCCCTCATGGCAAATGACTCACCAGCCTCCTCATTTGGCCCATGGGGCTTTTTTGGCTCTGTTGTGCCCACCTGGCATTTTGGCCTGCAGGGGTGGGGGAAGTCCAGACTGCCAGCTCCAGTTCCCCAGCTAAGGTAGGATACCTCCTCCAGGCAGCCCCCAGTCTCCTTCAGTCAGCAGGGCTCATCTTAGAATAATAGATTCTAAGATTCTCCAAAGAACTGCACTGAACAAATAAATACCGTATTTTTTGCACCATAGGACGCAATTTTTCCATCTTAAAAACTAAGGGGGAAAGTCTGTGCGTCCTATGGAGCAAATGCAGGGGGGGGAGGCAAGCGGGAAAAGCCCCCAAGAGCCACACACAATCTTGCGGGCTTTTCCCCAGGAGGGAGAAGGGACTGACGCGGCCAGTCAGTCCCTTCTCCCTCCTCTAGAAAAGCCTTGCGCAATCTCTCCAGTCGTGGGAGGCTGTGCAAGGCTAAAGAGGAAGCCCGGGCAGCGAGCGCGATCCATCCCGCTCGCTGCCCGGGCTTCCTCTTTAGCCGTGCGCGCCTCTCCAGCCGTGGGAGGCTGTGCAAGGCTAAAGGAGCCAACTTTTTAAAAATCTCTCTATCTCTACCTCTTTTTCTTTTTTCGTCCTTTCTCCACCCCCTTATTTTCCTTTGGATCAGTGTTTTTATCTAGATTAACGTTTTAGTTTGGAGGGGGGGAATATTATAAAACAGGAAACTCTGCAGCTTTTATTTTAGTATACAATAAAAACAGATTAAACAAAACACAAGAGAAGGAACTAGCATAGAAGAAGAAGAGAAAAGGGAAAGAGGGAGGATACAAAGCCATTTACCAGAGGTAGATCTTAACCCTTGCCTCACCTGGGAGCTTCTCTGGGCAGGAATTCCCTCGGCTGAAGTGGGGTGAGGGAAGAGTGGCAGGTAGGGGGGTACCTACCTAGACAGTGAAGCCACATGTCTCTCCAATGAAAATTGGGAGTGGGCATTGTGTGAAGTGGCTGTGGATCTCCTGCCGCAGAAGTGTAGGACTGTGTAGAGTTGGGAGGGCCACCCGAGGGTCATCTAGCCCAGCCCCCTCACAATGTAGGAATCACAGCTAAAGAACGCCAGGCAGATGGTCCCCCAACCACTGCTTAAAAGCCTCCAGTGGTGGTGACCCCCAACAACCTCCGAGGTCACAGAATTGCAGGGTTGGAAGGGAACCCCAGGAGTCATCTAGTCCAGCCCCGGTGGACAGCGGGCACGATCCATCACTTTGTGCAAGGCTAAAGATGCTGCTCAAGGCTAAAGAGGAAGCGCGTAGCCTGTCCGTGGCTCTTTGGGGCTGGGGGGGGGAATAATATTTTTTCCCTCGATTCCCCCCCCTCTAAAAACTAGGTGTGTCCTGTGGCCTGGTGCGTCCAATAGAGTGAAAAATACGGTACTGTATCTGACATGATGCCTCTCAGCTGTTGTGGGAATCCAGCTTTCATCAGCCCAGCCAGCCTGGTCAATGGTTAGGGATAGTGAGAATTGTAATCCAAAGACAGCTGGAGGGCAATGTGGAAGGCACCACATTGGCCAGCCTTGCTCTGCTCTGATACAGCTTATGTGCTGCACATCAAACAGCAACACAAGTGTGAATCAGCCAGGGGAAGAAGAAAAGGGAATTGTTTGGCGATGGCTTTTTTTTGGCCCATTTATAAACTCTGTTGTTAACAAGGTAGTTTTAAAGGTCCAGCTCAATAATTGATGGGAATGAGAGTAGAAAAAGTTCTGAGACTGGTGTGTACGTGTGTGCTAAGGAACATGCTGAGCGGTAGGGGGTGTTGCTGAGTCAAGTACAGTTGCTTTTCTTATCCATACCTTTACAGGTTTTTGCTCTGCATTTCTTTCTTTTTCTTTTTGCTGCATGATAAAAAGTGCTGATAAAGGAGATACCTCCATTTCCTATGAAAATGAGCTTGAGCCGTTGTGCATGTTCCAAGCAAGTGTCCTTGTGAGAAGCACTCGCAGGCGCTTAGAACAGTTAGTGAGAGCATCCTTTTCTTTTGGAACATTCCCTCTTGTGGGAAACAGATGTTCCAAGCATCCACTCTTCCCCTTCTCCAGCGTGGAGGAGATGAAGGGGCTCTGGGCCAAGCAGGTCTTGCTCATGGCAGGTTTCAAGCAGAGCCCACACAGCTTACAAGGGCAAAGGGTCCTTTCATGCAAATTGAAAGCATGAAAGTCAAGTTAAAAGTTAACAAGTCAGATTCATAAGAAAACACCACAGCACCCTCCCTAGAATTCTAAGATTTTTGTTTATGTTCTACCTTTTCACCAAATGAGGATCCTCCTTTGCCTTAGTGGTTCACATAATCAGTCCTAAATGCCAACCCTTCTTCCTCTGTCAGCGGTTCTACGCCTTAGCAACACGAAACTGGCATATATCATCACGGCCATCCAATCTCTTTCCACGCTTCGTGAGTCACCTTCTGTCTTTACGACCTGCATGCTCAGTAATCCCCTCTGCATCGATTCTTTGCCCTTAAATTACGAGTTGTGCTTGTGGTATCCTGGGTCTGTCGCTTAATGTCCTGCTGATCTGAAGGCATGAACTGAACCAGAAATCACACCCTTTGCTAAGCTTGGCTTAAATTTAACGTAGGATTGGAAGTGGGATTAGTTTAAACTTACTTGTCAAGCCTCAAGGAATATTACTTCTCATTTTCTTCTGAGACTCACCTGAACTATATGGTAAACTTGCTCAGTGTATCTTGAGAAGTAGGAATTAACAAGAGGAGCCTGTGACAAAATATTGCTGTCACATTGCATTCTCCAACCTGGTGCCCTCCATAAGTTGCTGGACTACAACTCCCACCAGCCCCTGCCAGAATAGCCAAAGGCCAGGAATTATGGGAGTTGTAGCCCTGCACAGTCCAGAGGGCCCCAGGCCAGGGGAAGTTTATGATTCCTCCCTCAGTTGCAGGATATTCCCGTTGAGGGTGCTGCCTGTTCCTTCATCCCCACCTCCAGGTTTGAAGGACTGTGTTCAAGGTCTGGATTACGAGAATACCATTGACTGTAATGATGCTGGGCTGTTTATTGTGACTGTCACAGCCTCCCTCTGACTTAAAGCACTCTTGACATAGTACCTCTTGTAAAAGTTCCAGCAATGGTATCCATCAGCAAATGTAAGAGGAAGTTAATGATGGTATGTGGTCACTGTATAGTTTCTGTTGTCAGCTACAGGTATAATAATAATAATAATTCATTGTGGGTCTCATTAGGTTCCATTTCACTGAACAGCCTGCCTCTCAGTTTTCTACTTTTGAATACATTCATCAACAGATCTTCTGGTAGAGATGACCATAGTTCAGTAGCAGAACACATGCTCTGTGTGTAGAAGGTCCCAAATTTACTCCCCAGCATCTCCCACTAGAGATGAAGCGTCAGGTGTTGGTAAAGGCCTCTCTCTGCCTGGGAGTCAATAGGTCCGTGTTGTGTTCAGGCACAGGAATTATCTGTGCACTGTTCATTCAAAGGCAACCCACAGCCTGCACCCTACGCCAAACTCTCAGGCTCAAGCAAAACCCTGCCACAGGCAGAAATGTGTTGCCTTCCTGAAACCTCTGTGAGCCAGAAATCAAGCCAAGAGCCAACAATCTGTTCAGTTGCCTCATAATTCCCAGAGAGACTGGACTTCCAGCACTTCTTATGGAAGTGATATCTTAAATTCAGAATATATATCAGGGATCCAGAGACTCGGTTCACAAAAAATGTGGAGGATTTATAACTCTTATAACACTTTCATGGGGATTTAATTTCACAGCTCTAGAAATAGGAATGCAATATTAGGGTGCAGGATGAAAGTTATTGGCGCTTCCTGCGGCTTAATCTTACAAAACACTTCCTTTTTAACAGCCACACATAATTTTTCTACCAGAAGGAAGGGAATAGTGGTCTCAAATGACCCAGAGGGCCTAGGAACTGAGTCCCAGAAGGATAGGGACATCTGGGGAAAATGTGGAGACAGACTTGGGGGCAAGGCAAGCTGTGGAATCAGGTAAGGAATCAGACAAAACAGTAGAGAGGAGAAGAGTGAAAGGTAGGTTTGCAGCCAGGTGAGCAGTCTGAAGGCACCACTGGTGTCAGGAAGACTAAGAGGCAAGGAGAGCGGAGGTCAAGAACGGCATGTGTTACCTAGGGAGCAGGGAGTGGATGTTGGAGCCAGCAGAGAGAGAGAGAGAGAGAGAGAGAGAGCGCGCACACACACACACACACACACACACTTCTTTTTTTAATCAAATATGACCTTATTTCCTTTTTGTTACATAGGTAGAGAAAACAGTTACAAACTTTGAGAAAAATGATAAGGAAGACTCTACTATATATTTTAGGGGAATTTGTCCTCTGCGTACCATATTGGCCTGAATATAAGCCACACTCGCAAATAAGCTGCACCTTTAAAATTCAAGAGGTAAAAAGAAAAAAAGACAATACCCAAATATAAGCCGCTCCCTTAAAATTGCCGGCGCAGGTAAGTGATGAGCGCTCTTCCCTGGTGCTCTCCCCTTGTGGTTGTCCACCTGCAGCGGCGTGAGTGTGGCGTACCCACTTCCCAGCTGGTTTGCAGCGCGCTTACTTCTCAGCTCCCCCCCCCCCCCCGCTAAGATCTATCCTGTAACGGGTGGGAGGCAGTGGCACCCTAAAAAACTTTTCGGCTGCAGCAGCGGTGTTTGGGGGTGGTGCACAGGCTGCCTGGCGACTTTCCCCCTTTTATGATTCCTCCATCCGCAGCAGTGGTACTTGCAGGGTTGCCTAAGGTTGCGGATATAAGCCACACTCTAACTTTGCATTATCAGAATTGGGGGGGGGGGGAGTGTGGCTTATATTTGGGCCAATACGGTATTTGGATGGCTCTCGAGATACTGGGGTGAGGGTTCCCGAGGTGGGGCAGTGGTCGTTGTCATCACTTGACTGGTGGATGCCATTTTGAATCAAGGTGGTGGTGACCAGAATGTTGGACAGAATGTTTGGTGTGACACAACCTGTGTTTAGTATAGGTTTGGTCACCTCTTGTGATATCATCACCAAACTTGCCATGAGGGTTCCCAAGATGAGATAGAAGACTCTGTCGGAAGTCGGAAGAGTGGCTGGGGAAACTCAGCCAGATGGGCAGGGTATAAATAATAAGCTGTTGTTGTTGTTGTTGTTGTTGTTGTTGTTGTTGTTGTTGTTGTTGTGTGACAAGTCAAAATTCACAAATTACAATATCCATTTAAAAATCACAATATTGTTGGTTTCTACAATTTCCTGGGAAGGTCCATGCACTCACTATTAAGAAAGACAAAAAGAGAAAAATAAGTAATACAGTGGAGTAATAGTTACTTAGCACTGCATACCTTATGGGAGAAAGCACCTCTAAGCTAAAACTGTAAAAACCCAGTATAAATACTATATGAGATATACCAAGTCAATCACTGTCCTGATATGTCCAATCAGTGACAAAGACTGCTACCTGCACCCCAGCAACCCTCATGCTGAGTTTGGAGGTGCTATCCGGGAGGCAGCCAAGCCTTTGCCAAAAATGGGTATAGTTAATCCAAAGTCATGTTTTGGTCTGCCGTCATGATTTATAGTAGTAGTAGTAGTAGTAGTAGTAGTAGTAGTAGTAATAATAATAATAATAATAATAATAATAATAATAATAATAATAATTTATTTATACCTCACCCATCTGGCTGGGTCTCCCCAGCCACTCTGGGCGGCTTCCAACAAAATATTAAAAGAAAATATTCTATTAAACATTAAAAGCTTCCCTAAATAGGGCTGCCTTCAGAGGTCTTCTGAAAGTCTGGTAGTTGTTTTTCTTTTGGACATCTGATGGGAGGGCGTTCCACAGGGCGCCACCACCGAGAAGGCCCTCTGCCTGGTTCCCTGTAACTTGGCTTCTCGCAGTGCGGGAACCGCCAGAAGGCCCTCAGAGCTGGACCTCAGTGTCCAGGCAGAACGATGGGGGTGGAGACGCTCCTTCAGGTATGCTGGGCCGAGGCCATTTAGGGCTTTAAAGGTCACTTTGAATTGTCCTCGGAAATGTACTGGGAGCCAATGTAGATCTTTCAAGACCAGTGTTATGTGGTCTCGGCGGCCACTCCCAGTCAACAGTCTAGCTGCTGCATTCTGGATTAGTTGTAGTATGGTTTACGGAGTTCAAAAGCCAATAAAGACCACTGCCCCACCTTAGGATCCCTTGTGCTGAGAGTGGCAATGATATCTCTAGAGGTGGCTGAACGTAGGGAACAAGTGGACAAATCGTTTTCTAAAATATATACTAGATTAGACTAGACTCCCCCTCCCTCCTCTCCTCTCTTTGTCGCTCTCTCTCTCTAAACTATGAGATACCTTTACCCAACTTGTGCCCACTCAAGTGCTTCATTTGGCAGAATTGGCACTACTACAGGTTCCTCATAATGCCCTTTCTGCATTTGTATGAACTCAATCATTTAGTGTGGCAGCACATACACTTTGGAACTCCCTGCCTGTTGAGATCAAGCAGGCGCCTTCACTCTACTCTTTTCAGTGCCAGCTCAAAACGTTCTTGTTTAGACAAGTCTGCTCAGGTGCTTAGAAAGCTGCTGTGAATTTTAACCTGCTGTAGTATTTTTACTTTTTGTATGTTTTAAATTATTGTTGTAAATGTTACTTAATAATATTATTGTTTTATCTTTTTGTAAACTGCTTTTTTCTACAGCCAAATCTTGTGGAAAAGGGGCTTACAAATAAATGGGCGACGATGATGAAGATAACGATGCTGATTGTGTGTCATAGTAATTAGAAGGAGGTACCATTCCCTCTAATGCTGAACTTAACATACATTATGCAGTGATTCCTGACTCGTATACGGGTGTTCTTTGGAAATGTGCTTTTGCCTTTTGCTCTGACTAGCAGCTGATGTGCTTCCTCCTGCTGTATGAACTTGCTAGAACCTACTGAGTGCTATTCCTAATGCACCTTGAATCTCCTGCTTGTATCACACAGTTCCTGCCGCAGAGGTCTCATTCTGCCAACCCTGACTGTATGACGCCCCATGGGACTATCTTGGGGCACCAGACCTTGGATTTTGACGAGTTCATCCCTCCAATTCCACCCCCACCCTACTACCCACCCGAGTACACATGCACTCCTGTGATAGAAGCACAAAGGTAAATGATTTCTTTAGCCTGTGACTAACCGTTCACACAAGAGACATGAATGAGCTGGTACTCAGCAAAGGGTTCTTGGTCTGCTGCCCTGTCCCAGGCCCCAGACAGCAAAGAGGGATTCTTCCAGGGCTGCTGCTGGCTTTGAAAGATAGCAAGGCACTCTTGGGAGCCGCAGGCTCAGTTCAAATAGGCAGCATTTTCATTCATTCATTGTATAGGTTCAAAACAAGTCTTAGCTGATAAATCCTACAACATTTGGTTAATTCACTGAGTACAGTGTAAATCGTCATGCCTTTGCAAGAAGCAGGCCATCTTTTGTCTTTAGGTGACCCAAATTCATCATAGCAGGAATAATCTTGAAAGAGGCTTTCCCTCCTGTGGGTGAGCGAAAGGGAGGTGCCTCTGCTAAGGGGTTGCTTGTCCTCTGCACTTTTAAGAAGTAGTTGCCTTCAAAAAGAAATCAGATTTTTTTTATAGAAATGTCTGCCATCCAATTAATCAGGTCACATCTTTCATCTGAGCAAAAGTTGATTTAATTGATTGAACTGATTTGTTGATTAAATGTTAAAGCCCCAGTTGTTGATGGCTTTCTCTATCGCTGATTATTGTTGTCATTGTGTGTGTGCTTGTTTAGAGGGCTCCACCTGGACTTCCCTCACTCACCCTTTGGCGCTTTGTACGAGGTTGCCATCAACAGCCCTGGAATGCTCTATCCATCTGAGCTGCCCCCTCCCTATGAAGCAGTTATTGGACAAAGCCCAGCCAATCAGGTGAGAGAGACCACTAGTGGGAGGATTGATTGTTTGTTTGTTTAAAAATTATTCATATACTGCTATGTCATTTTTTAATAAAAAAAATCCAAGTGGTTTACAGCAATAAACTATAACACTGTACAACAAAATAAGTTAAAAGTAGAAATCAGGTAGCTATTGTGGAAAGATGTCTTCTTCATGGCCTGCATAGTCAGGAGGCCTTTGAAACTTGCCCCAGAAGGTGTCCTGAATCTCAGGATTGGGCCGATGACACTAAAGGCTCCATTTCTGATTGTCCATTGAGCCAGCTCAGGGAATGACCAACAACACTCCTGCTGGGGATCTCAGTGATCAAGCTGGGATAGAAGGGTTCAAGGAATTCAGGATCTGATCACTCTTCATCTGTGCCCAACCTGCCCAACCCAGCTTTTATCAGATTCAGCCAGCATGACCAATGCTCAGGCATTTTGGGAGTTTGGGGGGGGGGTGACAGTTTGAGGAAGGCTAATGTAATTCCATGCAAATGGGGAGCAAGTATAAATCACATGATCAGAACCAACTCTTCTTCAGGAATAGTTAGACAGGGATTGAATCTGGGACCTTCTGCATGCGAAGCAGATGCTCTCCCAGTGAGCTGCTGCCCTTTCCTCAGATGGCAAGCAACAACCTAAGCAGGGATGGGCAACCTTTTTCCTGTTGAGGGCCACAGGCCAACAGTGGGTAGTACCAGAGGCAAAAGCCTACTGGGTCAAAGACTCTCCTGCTTCCATGTTCACCATCTTGGACTGGAATTCTGACTGCCCCTTAGGGCTCAATGGAGCAGTGAGATCCCTGCAGAGCATGCTCCATCGGCCTGGAGATGGCACAGGGACGGGGTCTGGTGTCAGCATATGACCGCAGAGATGCTGGTTCAGGATCCAGCATAGCTCCATGGGACTTCCAAATCAACATGCACAAGACTGGGCTGTGAGCAGCTAAATCTCGAGTGATTTCTTTGATGGTGAATGCTCTGGTTCCATTAGCTTCTGCTCCTGATTTTCTTTTCTTTGCTTTGCTATTCACAGGTCACCGCTGTGAACCAGCAAGTCACAGAGCCCAGTCTGGGTGAGAGAAACACCACAGCAGGCTTCAGCAGCCAAGGTGATCTATGCACTGCTCATTCACTGGCACAGGGCTCGTGCCCACTTTGATGCCTATACTTGTGACCACAGGCCACCTTGGCTGTGACTCCGGGAAGACCTGCTCCCTGCCTTGCAGGGCTTTTCCACCTGGTCTGGGGAAGGCGGGCCCAGACTGACTCCAGCTGCAAAAGCTGAGGCTGCTGAGCAGACACTTGGGCTGGGGTGTTGTCAATATTATTTTTTTGTATCTTTATTTTTAGATCTTATTGTGATTTATGTGGCCATTGTTCAATTTGGCTGTGTACTTTCTGAAGTGTTTTATTTCTTGTTTATGACTATTTTTGTAATGTTTTGTAATTATGTAAATCTTTTCATGTTGTAAACTGCCTTGACCATGGTTTGAACCAGTGCTTTTTTTCCTAGAAAAATAGGTGCCTGTACTCACCATGAAGTTGTCAGAGTAAGTGCCACACTTTTTGACAACCACAAAAAGAGGTGCTGGTACTGCATGCCCTTGAGTGCCCCCTGGAAAAAAGCTCTGGTTTTTACCATGGAAAGGCAGCGTACAAATAACATGATGATGATGATGATGATGATGATGATGATGATACTGTACCTGGCAGCTGAAATCACAAAATCAGAGGCAATTAAGAGAGGTTCATTGCTGCATTAGATCTGCACCAGTCCATTCATGTGTGGGACTCATTGCTTTATCTTGCGCTCGTCAAAGGATGCGCCTGCACATGCCAGCCAGCTCCAAATAAGGGAAAATTTCATTTAACCTTCCTTGGGGTTTTCCTTAGAAGAGGACATGGAGAGTTGCTTGTAGGAAGAACACCACTAGACAAATGAAGGAAAATAGAAGAGTTTCCCAAGAATTTAAGAAATCTGGAAAGTTTATCTGAAAACAAGTGAAGCACCCAAAGGAGCAAGGGCTTCTTGTTAGAGCCCAGGCTTTAGGATTCAGGGCTACATGAGAAACATAATGATCAAGAGTGTTGCAGTACCTTCAGCCCAGGGTGGGTTACAGCTTTAAAACACAATTTAAAAACAATTGAAAACAACTTACAGTCATAAGGCAGGTGGCTCCAAAAAATGTAAGGGGTGGGGTAAAGAGGTGCACCTGCAGCATTCTCTGAAAGCTGTATAATATACGTGTCAGGTGCACTTCTGTGGGGAGGGAGTTCCACAACGTAGGGGCCACCGCAGAGAAGGCTCTCCTGGGTTGCCACCCCCTGAACCTATGAGGACAGAGGAACTACCAAGAGGACCCCTCTCTGCTGAGCTCAGCACCTGAAAGGGTCTTTAGCAAAAAAGGGGTCTTTCAGATATTTGGGGCCTGAATTTGGGGTCTGAATATTTAGGGCTTTAAGTCTGAGCACCTTGAATTGAGCCGGGAAATGAACTGGCAACCAGTGCAGCTGATTTAAACCAGGTTGGCACTTTATGACACTACTCCTCTGTTCATTTCATTCTCCCTTTGCATTTTTGACGGTATCATAAAACCAGGTTGGCCTGTGCTCAATAGTGGCACTGCAGCAGTTTCTGACTCGGCTCTGTTTTGCAGCCTCGGCAGACAGCACTTCCCACGTGGCCTCTGAAGCAGCTGACACCCCTGAGCACCTCAGCTACTCCTCAGAGGACCTCTGTTCCCTGGAAGTCCAGGAGTCCCTCCTTTCCACGGACTTCTCTTCATACGATGCAACCCACAAAGGTGCCGTAAATAGGAGCTGCTCCAGCTTAGACTACAGCATCCATTGTGGGCTGCACAGGACTCGCTCCCAGGGTTCCCCAGGCGACGAGGCCAGCCAGGAGCCCGAGACCTGCTCCCGCCGTCGCTCCTCAGACTGTTCCTCAGAGAACTTCACTGCCTCCAGGAGAGATTCACGCAGCTCAGTCAGAGAATGCAAAACCACACCCCCTCAGAAGCCACGGAAGATGTGTTGCGGGGTCTTCATCCCACCCGCTGGGCCACAGACTCACCATGCCCATTGCTCAGTGCCTGCAAACAGTTTGCCCCACAGCTGCCCAGAGAGGATGGCCCAACAGCGCACGAGGAAAACCAGGATTTCCAGCATAGTCCGATCCACTAGTGACCCTCTGTCATGTTCGTCTGCCCCTGAAGGTGAGTGTCGCCTGCTGAGATGCTGGTCAACAGAGCCAGTGGCGGTGTAGTGGTTAGAGTGCCAGGCTAGGACCCGGGAGACCAGGGTTTGAATCCCCCCTCAGGCGTGTTGCTCACCAGGGGGATTTTGGCCAGTCACTCCCTCTCAGCCTAACCTCCCTCACAAGGTTGTTCTGGGGACAAAAGGGGGAGGAGAAGAAAGATGTGTGCTTCCTGGAGCTCCTGGGAGGAAAGGTGGCATCTGAATGTTATAAATTAAACAAACAAACATAACATTTCCAGATGTTGTTGGACTGCGGGGTGAACACACCTGTCAACACTGCATTCTCTTTTCTGTTTTTCATTTTTCCATTTAAAGTTCAGTTTGCCACTAATGCATCAGTTAGCATTTTTAAAAATGTTGTCAGCATTTTATTTATTAATTTATAAAAATATTTAATAGACAACTATTTCATTAAAAATATCAAACTGGTTTCCAGCAAAAATACATAAAACCATACAGTAAAAACCATATTAAAAACCATATTAAAAGAATGTATTCTTAATTGGCTGCATAGACCTGGCAGAAAAGAAAACTTTTCAGCCAGTATTTAAAAGTCAGCACAGAAGGTGCCTGCTGAATATCCAGTGGCAGAGCATTCCACAGGACTGGACCAATGACACTGAAGGCTCATTTTCTTTCTGTTCTCAAGTTAGCCTCAGCATTTAGTGTGCATTCCTCTTATATATGCATATATTGTGTGCAATGTGTGATACCAGGGGATGGACCACTGGCAGAAGGCCACAGCTTTCCCCCCCCCCATGTGGTGCCCCCTTTGCATGGGTAGTACACAAAGAGGCCTAGAGAGCTGACTGATCATGACAGGGCAGGCATTGAACAATCAGAACAATTATTATAATATCAGAACAATGATTTATACAGCCAGGGGGGTGCCTGTCTCATTGTGCTGCCTCAGGTGAAATGGGAAGGTGCTGCCCAACTGCCCCCAACCCTGCCAATGCCTCGCTTACTAGCTTCCAGCGAGGTCTCACAAAGTCCCAGGAGAGCTCAGCCCCGGCAGCAGCAGGAGCTCGCACCCCCCCCCCCCTGGATTCTGCTGCCCACAGCAGCTGCTTCCATCTGTCTCATGAGTGGGCTGGCTCTGTCTATAGGCACTGGTGGTGGTAACAATGACCCACTGAACGCGCTGTGGGCCTTGTGTCTGAATTAGCGCTGTTTCTCCCCACCGCCTTCATAACATTTCTCCTCCCGTTCGGTTTTAGTTCCTGCCTCTGGTCCTCACGTGGCTGCCTCTACTTATCAGGACTCCAGAAACCAGCTCCATCCAGTGGGAAAATTGAGGGACCCCAAAAAGGCTGAACGCTCCCGGAAGCCAAAGGCCTTCCAGACCATCTGCAAGGAGCGTCCCCACTCTCTGGTGGACCTGCAAGCCTACAAGGACACGAAGATCCTGGTGGCCAAGTTTTTGGAGCACTCGAACTGCAACCTTCCCCCGGAGGTGCGTCATGTGGTGAACAGCATCCGGTCGGTCATCAAGTCTGACGAGCGGCACATGGAAGAAGCCATCTTCAGTGCAAACATCATTGACCAGGTGGGCAGCTTTAACGTTTTGGTTTGGGTAGCGACGGCCATGGTAGAATCTCCTTGTTCCATGGCAGTTTGCTGCTGGATACCAGTCACTGGGGAACAACAGAGCGAAGGCAATGGCCAGGGCAGGCAGAGGGCAGCCGACACCCTCCAGATTAGGGATCTCTGCGAAATTGCTACTTTCAAATTTGATATCAAAACTAGTCACAGTTAGGTTGCTTTGAGCTCAGTATCAAAGTGGATGCAGATTCCATGTACATGTGCGGAATGCCCCAGCCCTTTTGCATGGCAGTGCCAACATTACAGATGTGGCCAGATGGTACCAAACAGGCCAGCAAAGCAGAGGTGGGGGGCGGGCATAGGAAAAGGCAGGCAGGCAGACACAGGGACTCATAGATGCACATCCACACTATCTGCCAAGCAGTCACAAACTCAACAAGAAGCTTCAGGAAGGCAGGGACTCAGCCCGGGGGGGGGGGGGCAGGACCTGCATCTTCACACAGAGAGAAACACACACTAGAGGAGAGTAGGATGTAGAAAGGCAGGGCTGGCAGAATGAGGAAAAACAGGCTGGAAGGCATGGAAAAAGTAAACTGACAGGGAGAAATTGGGGGGGAGGGTTTGCCACCATCTCAGAGAACACAAGGCAAAGTAGGTGGGGAACTGAAATGAAGGTGAGAAAAGAACTTCCATCATCCCTGGCCATTGGCCACACTTGCTGGGGCTGATGGGAATTGTAGTTCATCACCATCCAGTTTCCTACCTTCCTAAGATGTTGGATGTTGCACCAGATTATGTTCTGTTTTCATTATGTTTTGATCGGTGTACTTTTTATTTTTTTACACTTGTACGATTTTGTGGCTAGGGAATAAAGATCACAATTCTGTGATCTATAGGGACTCAGAGGTAATTTGGGGGTGCAGGTCATCCCACGGTGCACCCCACAAAGTGCCAGCAAAGTGGCTTGACTCCTTGAACCACGATTTTGCATCCGGCTCCACCACCCAGGTACCCCCCCCCCCATTTTGCACCAGGCGGTGGCTCTCGAGGTTCTAGCTTTTTAAAAAGCAGCAGCACATTTTGCTACAAGCGCCTGCTGGAACCGCCAGGGGCAAGCTATTCCACTTGCCTTGCCCCACCCCTTGCCTCAGACCCCTAAAAGGCGGAGCTTCTGTTTAAGTACTTTTTTTGCTGTCTCTTAGTGTTTTTGTGGGTCCAAAAGGCAGAATATGAATAAAGGAAAAAGTAACGTAACCTTCCGTCCCAGAAGTCTGCAGTCTGCCCACCTCTGGCTCTGCTCTGTATCTCGCTTTCCTCCTTGCTCTCAACTTGTGCCTCTCCTCTTTCTCTGCAGGTGATCATGAGCTCCCGACAGAATGTGGATACCTCAAGAAAACGGCTTCAGGAAGACCTCCACCTACAGAGCTGTGGGGCACTGAGCTCTCCGGTGGCCTTGTTACGCAGGGCCCACGTTGGCCCCAGCTTAGAGAGACCACACAGTTTAATCGGAGTCTGTCGAGAAACCATCCTTTGACAAAGTACTGTGGCTGCTCCACAGAGGAATATTCCAGCTCCACTGCAGGCCTCTGGGGGAGCCCAGCATCGGGGGGGGGGCGTTAAAAGGCAAAGCAAACCCAACAGACACCCCTGAAGAGTCTTCCTTTCATGGTCCGGCGTTGGATCTTACCTTTCAGTGGCACAGCGCCCCGGGTCCTGTGGCTGCCTATTGAAGGGGCTCCTTTTGCAAAAGACCATTGGTTTATTATTTAACAAACACAGACACATACTTTTTCTCATTCAAAGAAGTTGTTTTTAAAAGTTTTGAAGGACATGCTTGGGGCTGGAGGGCACCGCCCCCCCCCCCTGTTGCCAAGCTGCGATGACCCTGCTTTACAACTTAGAAGTTGTATTTTATTCACTGTACCTCAAAAGTGTTTTAACTAATTCTGAACAGTGTTTTAATAAAAAGAAAAAAGAAAAAATGTATTTCTGGACACTGCATCTTCCAGAATTGATTTTCTGCAATCAATATGTGGATTTTCTGTTGGGTTTCTGGGGGAGGGGGTTTGATGTGTTTATTGTCTATGTGTGTCCCCCCCCTTTTGGGGCTAACTGATGTGCTGTTTTCCCCTTTTTAAAGATATTTCTGCTCCACTGATATTGACAATTCTAAGATTGAACCCAGGATAGTGGGATGGGGCACTTGTAACTACTAACTACTCTTGGACCAATGCCCGTCATCCCTGACCAGTGACTGTGTTGGCCACAGTCCATGGTCTGGCAACATCTGGAGTGCCCTCTTCTTCTAGGTTACAATCTGGATCCCTGAGGAAAGCTAAGTGTCTTATTCACGGGCGGGGGGGGGGTTGAGCTCATGCCCCTTTTATTTGGCAGTTGTGGACCAAACCAGAACCAGTGCTCAGTTCAGAGCTGTCCTATGGGGCTTGGGAGTGGTTCCAGAAAGCAGGAACGTTTGTGCGAGACCTTGAGCACTTCTTCATCCAGCGCTTATGCAGCTGGAACACTTGCACCCTCCCTGCTGCAAGAGAAGCTCATTCAACAGACGGCAGCGCCTTCCTGGGCCCCTCTCTTGCTCCTTGCCTCTTTTGCTACAGCACCAGCCCCAAGGATCTCTTTGCAGTATCAGCTCAGAAAGATGCCAAAAGTTGCCATCTCTGAAAATGCTTTTTCATCTCTGCTATTATGAAACTACAGTGACCTCCAGTGGAAGCCCAAGCATTCAGCTAACTCGCACTCCCTCAAAATCTGCAGTGCTGATTTCTGGAGGGGAAGATGAATGGTGAGCAGGAAATTCCTTCTGCAATGTCACTTCAAGATGAAGCCCCAGTGGCTGAAGCCTGCGCTCTGCCCAGCCTCTCTTGGAAGACGCCATGGCACTCTTGCACAAATCCCCCTGGAGGAGACAGGAGCTGTGCCACCAGCCGCACCAGCTGGTCCTGGTGTCACCGCACCTGCTAAGCGAGGGGTGGGGGACCTTTCCCCACACAGAGGCAGAACCCCCTTGGTGGGAACTGTTGGCCAGACCCCCAAGTGAACAGGCGGGTGAGGGGGGTTGGCCTGTGGGTTGAAGGTTTTCTATCCCTGCACTAAGTAGACTTCAAAAACAAACAAAAGAAGCCACAGTGCTTTATTACTCCAAATTTATTAGCGAGTCTAGATTATTTCTCTCCTAGGGTCACCTGCATGCAACAAGAGATCTACGGCGTTACTCCTTGAACTACAGTAATCCTAAAGCTTTTCTGTTACTGCATGTAAGGCTTCTTTAGTCACAGTGTATTATTGTTTTTTTCAAGGCCTTGGCCAAAAGGAGAGAGAGAGAAATCAAGACAAAAAAGGTTACATCAGTTGACATTTATCTCATAATGAACACAACATTACTAGTACTCGGTTTATCATCTCCACAAATTCTAATACTGTTGATGGCGATGACTTCCCCATTTGCAGCCATCATTTACATTCAGACCACATGTTGGCTCAGAAAAAAAACAAGAAAAAGGAAACAGGATTGACCTTAAAACTATTTAAACATGGCTTTCTGGTAGTAAACTCAAGTTCAACCAAAGAGGAATAGATGGAAGGTTGTGGGGTATTAAAAACTAGGAACCCCATGTACCCCATATGCAAATCCATAAGAACAATTTCAGTCATTAAAAAACCATAAATTTACTTGATCTAAATAAATATCCAGCTTTATATTGCGGCAAGTCTTTTGTTGTTTTGCATCTGGGTTTTTGTTTTTTTTAAAAAACCTCCTCCTCCCCATCACCCCCACCAGCCCCCACCCCTTGTTCCACACTTAAAGTCACGTTTCATCAAAACTTGTTAACACGTTACACTTGTCAATAAGAATACCAAGGACAACAGTAGCTTTTCATTGGATTAGCATCAAACACTCCACCCCCAACCCCAGCCCCAACCAGAAGTGCATACATTCTTGGTCATTTCGAAACTGGCCTGCCCTCACTTATCTCCTCAAATTACACAGGCAGTTTTGCCACATTGCTTAGAAGCAGCAGGCGTGCATACCTGGGACGGGCATGCCGCAGTCAGTGTTCAAATAAATGCCACAAGCAGAATCCACCAGCAAGAGGGATGGCGCAGGCCCCACTGCCTGCAGCTGGATCCCAGACAACACACCAGTGGGGTTTGCACAGGGGGCGTTTGTGGTGGATGCCGCCCTATGCTGCCAGCTTCCACAGGGAAAGGGCTTTGTAGATGATGTTGCTAAATACTTCCATGTATTGGAAAGGTGGTGTCAGTTGGTTATTGGTCCATAAGTAACAGATTCATCTTTTGGCAACAAAATGTTGTTTAAAAGAGAAAGAAATGGAGAAGAAAAAGGCAAAGAAGCTGGATCTGTTGAGGTTCCAGAATATATCCACGAATTGGTTCAAACCCTTTCTGTTCCTACAAAATACAAAAATTCCTCTTGAAGGTTCTAGAATGGCTGGGATCATTCAGTTCTTTTGATGAGAGTTAGATGTACAGTGGTGTCTCCTGTCCTGTTAGCAGCCTGAACATTGCTGCGGGCATTGTCTTCATATGAATCTGTCAAGTGGACGAGAAGAGAATTGGCAGCGGTTAAGATCTGCTGTGTTGAATGTGACTGTATCTTCTTCCTCTGCCCTCACTGCCTTCAGCCTCACTTAACCAGGGAGCCATGAAACCAAGCTCTGGTGACACTTGTGATTGTGTTGATGACATCAATGATGCCTGTAAACAAAATCACTTGCTGCATCATAGCCAACAGAATTAGACACCACCGGTATGGACAAAGGAAGGCAAGGACAAGATGTCCACTGAGAAGCAGCTGAGAAACAAGCAAGCATCAAACCATATCCAAACAACAGCAGCCTGGATCAGGGCTGTGCCAAACAGTTCATAATTTCAATATTCAGTCTGAAAGCAACACCATCAACACAGCCAAACAAATTAGGGGTGGGTGGGGCTAACTCACCATCCTTCTTCACCGGCATGTTCTTGCCTTCATTTGCCTATAGTTGGTCCCCCTGCAGTGCACCATGTGATTTTGTTTACATGCTTCCGTAAGGTCATCACCAAAATCACATGGGTCACCACTGCCAATAGGATTTTATGTGTGTTGGTAAGTGAGGTCAAGGGCAGTGAGGGCATAGGAGGAAGGTGTCACTGCCTGTCTTCTCAGTGGCACTTCGAAAGCAGGTTGCAAAACAGCACAGGGTCCTCCTCCGAACCTCCCTAAACAGCTTCAGCCCAGTGTACCTGGAGGAGGATCTCCATTCCCATCATCCAGACTGGACACGGAGGTTGGAGGTCCTTCTGATGGTTCCCTCATTGTGAGAGGTGAGGTTACATGGAACCAGGCAGAAGGCCTTTTCAGTAGTCGCTCCCATCCTGTGGAACACTCTCCCACCAGATGTCAAATAGATAAACAGCTGTGTGATTTTTAAAAGACATCTGAAGGCAGCCCTGTTCCGGGAAGTTTTTAGGGTGTGATGTATTGTGCTGGGGCAACCCAGTCAGATGGGCGGCATATAAATAATAAATTATTAAATTACAAGATTCGAGATTAGAAGACGTCAAAAAGAGAAAAGGCGTTCTTAAAAGCACAAAAGTCCTGCAGTATCAGGCCAAAGGCCCAGTATCATGTACACACAGTGGTTCACCAGAGGCCCTAGGAAGTGCATAAACTTGATGTGGACTGCTCAGAGATTATCATTACTTTCATTGGGTGCATATAAATCTTGCTAGCTAAATAAACAGGCAGGATCTGAGTGCAACATTAGCCTCCCCACGTGTGACTCCCAGAAACTGGCTGCAATAGTGCCTCAAACTGGACGTGGAAAACTGAAAAGACATATGTCCCGTTCTTATCGCTGACTACTGGAGAGCATTTCAAACATTTGGGGGGGGGGCTCCTGTCTATGCCAACTCAGTCATACCAACCCAGAATGCACTTTGGGGGGGGAGTGGTGAGCACAGATATTTGAAAATACCTTGGCAGCACAATCTCCTTGCACATGGAAAGCAAGTCTTCCTACAGACCTATCATGAGCACAGAAATTACAATCTGGGGGTGACTTGAAAGAAAGACGCTCCAATACCAGTTGTAGGTAAGGGCTGTAGTACACATGCAGCGTCTGACTAACTTTTCAGTGCTTGTCCAGAAAGGGTAAAATACATTAGTTTTGGAACTAGTTCAGGGCTAGAGCTTAGTGACCCTAGAATTGCTTTTTTAAACTAAGTATTGTACATTGTGTTTTCAACATTATGTTGTAAGTCACCCAGGGCAGCTATTTAAATGTGGTAAACAATAAGAATCACAAGAGAAAAATAATTCTAGAGAAGGACCCCTCCCTCGTAAGAATGCTGCCTCTCTGGGGTTCCTTATATCAATCTGGGGCTCAAATGTCTGAATGTGTTGGCATGCAAAAAGAAATGAAACCACACCCTGCACACAGAAATCTTGCTAGCTCTGCCCTCTCCCTGACATACTTTCTTTCTGCAGATCCTTACAATCCTCCCATAAGGATGGTATGCAGGCATTATACTTAGAAGGGCATTCGTTTGATGTTCGAGACAGAGATGGGACAAGGGGTGGATGTTGCTTCCAAGGCAACTCAAATTAGTGTGTATAGGGTAAGGTAAAGGTACCCCTGCCCGTGCGGGCCAGTCGTGTCCGACTCTAGGGTTGCGCGCTCATCTCGCTTAAGAGGCCGGGAGCCGGCACCGTCCAAAGACACTTCCGGGTCACGTGGCCAGCGTGACGAAACTGCTTTGGCGAGCCAGCACCAGCGCAGCACATGGAAATGCCGTTTACCTTCCCGCTATAAAGTGTTACCTATTTATCTACTTGCACTTAGGGGTGCTTTCAGACTGCTAGGTGGGCAGGAGCTGGGACCGAACGACGGGAGCTCACCCCGCCGTGGGGATTCGAACTGCCGACCTTACGATAGGGACAACAGATTAAATAAATTCTTCCCTTCCAGCACACTACCTTGAAATTCCCAGTTTCCGATTTCTCTTTAGATCTTGACAAATGTTTACACATCTCATGCCTGTTTTACAAGCCTGCTCTCTTCAGTCAACTATCTGAATGCCAATTCATCAAACTACCACAACGTATGAAGACAAATGATCATTGTGCATTTCATGCATGAATCTACTGATTTCCAATACTTGATTAATTTTCTCCCCTAACACTGAAATTGAATAATGTATCTGAGTTTTCTTTTTTAAAGCGCGCGCGCACACACACACACACACACACACACACTCCAAACACACAAACTTTCTGGAAAACTAGATGAAAAACAGGCAAGGCCACCATCTTGGATTCAGCCTGGAACACAAATTATTCTTTTTCTTTCCCTTTCCTCCAACAAGGAGAAACTAAATCTGTCACAGTCCTTTATTATGGGGGGAAATATTCTGCTCTGAAAGCCTCACCTCTCCCACAGAGTTTGACAAAGCTTGTACAATCTTCTCATGAGCCGTGGCAACGACACTTTGACCGTTGATCTCAATGATGCGATGGCCAACCCTGACACCACCTCTCTCAGCTATCCCACCTCGCATCAGACTGCAGATCTGGAGAGAGAAAGAGGGAGAGAGATTCACATTCTTTTTTTAAGGTTGTGCCAGGTGTCCTGCAGAACTAGGAGGAAGGTCATCAGCTTTTGCCCTTGGGCCTAGATGAAAATGCACAAGACGAGCCCTGATGGATCAGGCCAATGGTGCACCTAGTCCAGCACCCTGGTCTCACGCTGGCCACCCAGATCCTGGTGGGAAACCTGCAAGCAGGACCCAAACATAGTGAGCCCTCTAGTGGCTTGAGGCTACTGGTGTTTGGAGGCAGAGCATAGTCACCATGGCCAATGGCCATCAATAGCCTCTTCCCCTTGAGCAGCTACTGGTGTTCGGAGGCGGAGCATAGTCACCATGGCCAATGGCCATCAATAGCCTCTTCCCCTTGAGCAGCTACTGGTGTTCGGAGGCGGAGCATAGTCACCATGGCCAATGGCCATCAATAGCCTCTTCCCCTTGAGGGGCCGGCTTAAGCCGGGCTTTGGGAAGGAGGTGGGAAATGGAACGTGATCCAGTGTTACCAGATTTTCAAAAGTTTATTGTTATTTACACCTCCAGTGCCCCCCAACTGCCACCTCTTAGCAACCCACTAGGGAATCCTACTGCCCCACCCACCCACTTTGCGAACTACTGCTCTAAACATTTTATTTCAGTTTTGGCCCAGGTTGGGGGGGAAATGGTCTCCTAGCCTTATACCTGTCAATGCTCTTTTTCCCCCTTTTGTTGAATTGTTTGAATAAATATGCAATTAATTGTTACTGCTTTGAATTTTATTGTGTTAGTATCTCCCTTCATGCAGACTGCTATTCTCAATAACGCCTTTTTGTAGGGTAGAATGGGAAGCACAGTTTATGGAACCAAGGAGGTGGATTTCCTGAAAATGTTTGGGAACCAGAGGATCAGATTCTAGACCACCGTGAGGGATTAATTTCCAAGGCTAGGTTTGCTGTTCAGGCTAAATACTGTATCTATCTCTCCCTCCAAGTTGGGACCTGGAATCTCTTTCTGACTCCTCGGTTTATTTAGCAAGGAAGGTTTGCAACATAGCACAACACAGTTGAAAGGTGGGGGTGACATGCAGAAAACTTTTGAAACAGCTCCCTGTTCTTTAGGCTGGGCATCAACAGCCCTGAATTACTTTCAGGTCAGTTAGTGGTAACAGACCGAAAGCAGCAGCTGGAGATGACAAGAAGCCAACTCATCAATTCAAGCCTGAGGAAAGGGGGTCCAACTGTGCTTCACGGACCTAAGATGAACACAGCTGGCTGGCTGGCAGGAAATGCCCCAAGCTCTTGTGGTGAGATCCCCCCCCCCCCCCGTCTCAATCCCTCAGCTGCTGGGCTATCTGCTGAAAATTCCCAAAGAGATCCCAAACAACTTTTCATCTCTGGGTCAAATGTGTACACAATGACAGCATTAAGTTCACAGGGGCGAGGGTTTCATCAGGTCCCGTTTAAGATGGGAATGAATCCAGCATCCAGAACTAGATGGGCCTGATCCAGCAGCTGGCTCTTCTTAAGTTCTTGCCGTTTGCACACTTCTCTGGACCTCGTGGTGCAAGGGCACCTCGGCTGCATCTTTTGAGAACAGGCGCATGCATGGCTTCATTATTTCTCCAACTAGTTAGTTACCTCGAGCTATAGAACTCTTTTTCTCCATCAAGAATGTGCTTCCCTTCATAAGCATCAGCTTTCTTACTTCATACTTGGTCTGAATGCCTTCCAATCAAAGCAACGCTTCATTTCACTAAAGGTAACTTTTGCTCCATACGAATGTCATATGCTAATATATGCCCAATCAAATGGCATAGGGTGAGGGGGCTGTGGCCCCAGGAGCAGAATTCTGAGGGGGCGCAACCCAGGCCCCCATGACAGGCTCTCTTGCAGCGGCTGCATGGCTGAGCTCCTGGCTGCTGCCTTCCGGAGCCAGGGGGAGGCTAGCCAGGCCGTCAGAGCTGCAGTGGCCGGTGAAGGGATGCCTGCCCCTGGGCAGAACTCCTGCTGGCTGGAGCCCAGACTTTTCCTGGCCTACGCTGGTCCTTCCCTGGGGCCTCCCTCCCGGCATGTGTCCTTGGACAAGACACACACCCTGCAATGGCAACACAGAGAAGCTGTGGGAGCTCACTGTGATGAGAGAGGGAACACAGAAACCAGCAGGCAACCTCTGTGAGGAGCAGCTGCGGCCACAGGGGTGCAGTGAAATATATCTGTTGCCTCCTGCACAATGTTCAAAAGAGGGTTAGGAGCTGCAATGCTTGCCTTGCCCCAGGTTCTGGCAATGCCCACTACAGCACTGACCCAATCTTCCCTTTTTCTTAAGAACCTCGTGGGTTCTTAACTGTCTAGATCAGCCTTTCTCAGCCTATTATCCCCAGTGAGAAGGGCCAGCAGTCAGGGATAAGAGGAGTTGTAGTCCACCTGGGGAGCCAAGGTTGAGAAAGGTTTCTGTTGCTCTAAGGCTGGGTTGGCTGGGTCTGATTGGAGCTGTGGTGCAAACCATCTGGAGGACTTCAGCTTGGGGAAGGCAGCTCCATGTCAGCTTTATGCAAACTTGCCCAAAGTGAGGGCTAAGGCCTTATCTTGGGTGAGGGTCTGAGGGCTGGCCCCTCTTGCACAGGGATGCAGCCCAGGGCAGACCCAAGGGCACAGCCTATATGGAAGAGGTCTGAGTCACAGAATTAAAACATAAAAACTCAGCTAGGTAAATTCACACCTTTATCTTCAGTAAATAGATGCTCACAGGTTGGCTCCCCATTTGAAATTCAACATGCATACATGCAATTATCATTATTTGAGTATATCAGATCAGAGATAGGAAACTTGTGGCCCTGTTGACGTTGTTGTTATTGGAATCCAGCCAGCAGGGCCAATGGTCAGAGAAGGGGGAGTGCAATCCAGCCACACTGGAGGGCCATGGGATCCCCATCGTCACATTAGACTCTATTCAAAACAAAGTCCTTGCCAAGGTAAAATTGAGGCAGCAGTAATGTTTGACAACAACATCAGAAGCAAAATGCAAGATGTGAAAAACAAAACCCAGGAAGGTAGAAAGTATGGAATGAGATCACACAATGCAAAAGACAGAAATATCACAAATCTCAGTATATACTGAGAATTGCAACACAGGCATTCCTTTTCATATTGCTGCTGCTGCTGCTGCTGTTGTTGCTAAAATTTGTTCAACCAAAGCAACTTACATACGAACAGAGAAACCCCCTGACATAGATTTATTAAAGCCAAGAGGAAAAAGAAATACATGAATAACATCTCGCTCACTTCTAAAAGGCCAAAGATGGTTAAAGGCCAAAGGCCTGGCTATAGAGGAAAGTTTTTGCCTGGTGCCTAAAGATATGTGATACAAGGCACCTGGTGACCCTCCCTGGAGAGAGCATCCCTCAAACAGGGAGCCACTGCAGAAAAGGCCCCTTCTCATGTTACCACCCTCTGGACCTCTCATGGAGGAGGCGCACAAAGGAAGGCCTCAGGTGAGGACTGAAGGGTCTGGCTCAGTTCTTATGGGGAGAGGCAGGCCTCGAGGTCTTGTGGTCCTGAGCCATTTAGGGCTTTATAGGTCAAAACCAGCACTTTGAATTGGGCCTGGAAACTAATTGGTAGCCAGTGCAGTTGGACCAGGATCAGTGTAATATGCTCAAACCGTCTTGTCCCAGTGAGCAGCCTGGTCACTGACTTCTGAACCACCTGAACTTTCTGAACTGTTTTCAGAAGTAGCCCTACATATAATGCGTTGAAATAGTTATATGAAAAGAATTTCAGTCAGATGACGTTCTAATACTCCAGGTTCACCCTTTAGAAATCCTCCTACTCCTCAGGGCAAAGCTCCTCAGGGCAAAGTGGATCCTTCTGTTTTGCCTTCAAAAGTGCTCGCTATGCCCTGCGTTAGACATTCACTGAACAGGGTGGCATTGAGGCCACTTGTGAATATGCCTAACAGCCACTAGATGGTACCAAACCCCAGTTAAAGTGGTACTGCCTTATGGGAAACCTATTCAGAAAGCAACCTGCTGCTGCAACTAGGTGACTTCCAAATATACCAGCTGGCATGAACTTCTTTGAGATCAGGGCTCCTCTAAAGAATCTACAAGCAGGACTGCTGGCTAATATGGAAAGGGCCTCTTGTTCCCACAGCGGCCAGCTGTCTGCTGGATGACCTCAAGGCAGGCTGTGAAGCAAGAGTCCTCACTCACTGCTGCTCAACAAGGAGACTGAACTGGGCTATATCATGGCTAGTAATCAGCTATTTGCAGAAGTCATCGTAATAACCAAAGAAGGGTCTGTCTGCTTGATCAAACCAAGACCCATCTAGTTCTAGAATCACAGAACTGTAGAGTTGGAAGGGACCACATGAGTGATCTAGTCCAGCCCCTGCAATGCAGGAATCTTTAGCCCAATGTGGGACGTGAACCCATGAGCCTGAGATTAAGGGCCTCCGGCTCTACCAACTGAGCTCTCCCAGCTCCACAGAAGCCAGCCAGGTGTCTCTTTTGAGAAGCTCACAAGGATGGCATTAAAGCAACAGTCCTCACTCTTGACTGTTGCCCCAAGCAACTGCTATTCAGAGGTATGATGACTCCATAGGTAATATACAGCCATCATGACTAGTTGCCCCTGATAACCTTATCCTTCCTAAATTTCTCTAACCCTTTTTAAGCCACCCAAGCTAATGGTCATCATCACATCCTACAGGCGTGGATTTTGTAGTTTAGCTATGCACTGTGTGAAGAAGCACTTTTGTCTGTCCTGAATTTTTTGACACTCAGCTCCATGGGAGCTCCCTGGGCAAGTGCATTATGCCAGTGGGAGAAATGTATCTGTCAACTTTCTCCACCATGTGCAAAATTCACTCGCCTTTTATCCTCAGCTAAATATTGCATTCTCAAAGCAGCCCAGCAATTTAAATTTTCATTTCCAATTCACCTTAAAGGGATGGTGGAATAAGGTAAGGCTGTTAGCAGTTGCAGAAAAAGCTGCAGAATGTAACAGAAAAGCTAGAGGAGTTAAATCTCAGTTACTTGGTCTCTGTTGAATTTGTTTTGAGACAACAGGGAGCAGTTCTTCCTCCAGAGCATCATTATGGGCAGGGATTAGACCTAAACAGCTTTGGTCTGCAGTTTAAAATCTGCTACTAATTATCTTTCTTGGATTTCCATATCACTCTTTGAGTATTTTCTAAATAATTATTTGGATTTTCTCTTTTTTCTGCGCATCCACAAGTAGAATAAGAACTAAGCTCGTAGTTAAGTTATTTCTTATGTGTTTTGTAATGATGTAATTTTTGTTTATTTGAAAAATCTCAGTAATAATTTTTTAAAACAGCAAATAAGAACCATTGTCCTTATCCATCCGACTCTTTTTCAAATCCAACCACCATACCAACACTACAAGGAAAAGTGAACTTACAATTCCATTCTGTACACTGAAGCCCAACTGGTATTTCAAGTCCGGTCGCTTTATAAGGACAGTGGTGACTGGAGGGCAGCTGACAATGTTCAACTTCACTTGCGTCTGGTTCTTAAGACCCTGAAAAATGTCCTCAAGCTTAGCAAGTTCTTTATCACAAACAAAGGAAAGCAGTTTCCAGTGGCAGCCACTTCATAGTTGGTTGTGTCTAATGGTGTTTCTGTCTTATCCCATTTGGGGACACCCAAAGGGCTCCTGCATGGGAAGTGATTTGATGCAAGTAACTGTGTGTTTCATCTTATTGATCTAATGCAGTGGGGACAGGAGGTGCAGGTCCAGGAATTTACTCTGCACTCCAGGTCTCTCTCCCTGGCCTTTGGAACTATCCTCAGGCCACCCACCCAAAAAAAAAACCAATCTTGTTCTGCACCCTCCTTAAATGCTTTTGCCTGGTGCAAATGTATACTTGAACTTGGATCCTTGAACTTGAACAGTGGGTGTCTTGGTTGCCCGAATGCAAGGAGAAGTAGGGGTGTGGAACAGCTGGAATGGAGGGAATGCCCCTCTGGATGGCCACCACTGGCATATGGTCCCCAGAAGCCTGCCTTCAAGGGAATGTGGCCCTTGGGCTTGCAAGCGTTCCCCAATGCTTCAATTCCTCCACAACCTACCAAATAGGCAGACGAGGCAACAACTAAGGACATGCTTTTATCACCATGATCATCATGATTTTAAAAATTACCCTTACATTTCTATCCTGCCCTTCTCCCCTCATGGAACCCAGTGTGGTAGGCATCTGATTCCCAGGCAGTCTCCAAGCCAGGCACTAACCAGAGTGGGACCCGCTTGACTTCAGCAAGACAGAGAGGCCTCGTGGCTCTTGAGACGACTACCTTGGATTTTATAAACTGGTGACAATCTCATCCTCCCACTTTCTCCCTTTGCTGTCAGTAAGACCCACAGTGTTGGCAACATCAAAATCTGTAATTGTAGAATTTCTTGGAAGTGGGATTCCACAATCCACAGGACAGACCCCTCCCCTCTCATCCCAAACAGTACCTTCCTTCCTTCCTTCCTTTAAAATGTTTTTATTAAAATATTTTTCTTGGGTAACAAAAGTACATACAGAGTTTCTAGTTTCAAGTCATAGAGTCCTTCATACAGGTCAGTCACATTCAGAGTGAGACATTACATACAGTACCTTTATGATTCCTTGACATGTTGCCAAGGGAAGCCCCACGAGACTGGTCCCGTTAATGGACATAATCTGGTCCCCGATACTGAGTTTCCCTGAACGAGCAGCAGGGGCCCCATTCATCATGTTGGCCAGGATCACTGTGGGTAAAATGGACCCCCAGCCAGACTCCACGATGACCACACCGAGAATCTCACCCTTGTGTTTGGCTATCTGCAACTGCAAAATAAAACAAATTGGAGGGAGAATGTTTGTGGGAATTCTAGGGTTGCAGAATTCTGCTAGGAAGTGTTTGCCCAGCTTAGGGGGGAAAGGTACAATGTTCTGATGGGATCCAAAAGCCCTCCCACTTTCTCCCCCCCCCCAAAAAAAGCAGTGGACATTGGAATGAGTAGCAGGAAAAGTCCCTTAAGGACAACATGCCAAATATGGGGAATATTTAGGAATATTTACTTAGGAAGCTGGACCTGCAGTATAAGAATTTGCAAAGCCATTTTGGAAACATACAGTCAGCCTCACTATGTCTTTTTTAAAGATGCAAGACACAGGACATGAGCAATGCATCCTCTATGTAAAGCCACAGCAGGCAACAGGCCCACTCTGTGCAGTGCTGATTACCCCACAGCGGGAGGCCCATTACTGACTTTAAATATATAACACTTAGCAAAAGATGCAAAAATAAATAAATAATCCTACAGAAATAAGGATGGGCATGGGCTTGAAATTCTATGAGAAAGATGTGCTTTGTTCAGGAAAAAGATCATTGGCAGGAGGAGACAGGAAGGGAAAGCTCAGTGAGAGGGCATCTGAAGGTCCTGGGGGTGTCCCCCCTTTAAAACCCTGAGGAGATGCTGCCAGACAGTGTAGACACAATTCAGTGGACAGGATTTCATATAAGGCAGTTTCCTGTGTTCATGTATACAAGGTGTTGATACTTTACTGAGATTTACAAGTGTGAAGTGGAGCAGAGGGAGAGGAGCTATTCAACAAAGCCATGGGGATTAGGGGAGACACCAAAAGCAATAGACTAGTTTAGCCTTCCCCAATTTGGCATCTTCCAGATGGCATCTATTTCCATCAGTCCCAGCCAAAGATAACACTTAGCAAAAGAGCTAGTTACAACTGTGGGCTTCCAGTTCTGGTCTGCCTTAATGGATGCCATGCCCATAATAGCAGAGACCGTTAGCAAAGGATAAACAAGGATGATTTGAGGGCAATTGTCCTTGCAAGCTCCCTGCCAATACAAATGGAAGTCAAAAACTTTGTAGCTGCTGATAAGGGATTAAGATCAAGACTGAATGTAATTGGATTAATTAAGACTTTGGAAGCAGGATGAAATAAAATCATCTCAACTTGAAATCTAGCACGCGGGAGGCCACACAAAATGTATAATTGGCTTTATAGTTGATATGTATTTGAATTTGAATTGTAATTTGAAATTGATAAAATGTGGTTTATATTGGATTTTAGTAATTGAAAATTAATAAAAAATTATTTACCAATAAATGAGAGAGCTAGTTACAACTGTGTGAGAGGAACTTTGGCTGAGCTGAAAGCCAGAGAGATGCTTGATTCTTTTGTCTCGGGAAACCCTGCCAGATGGGTGGGGTAGAAATAAAAAATATAATAATAATAATAATAATAATAATAATAATAATAATAATCTGTGCTGAATCCACAGCTATTACTTCGTCCCCTCCCCAGGCACCTAACAGGGAGGCAAGATCTGTTGGAGCCCTTCCATCTTATGGCTCAGGTTGCATATATGTGTAAATAAAACTATATATCCTAAAGACACCACCATCCCAGCTGACCTTTATTTTAAGGAAACAAATCCTAGGTAAGCACTAGAACCCCTGGAGTCTCTCACTGCTCAGGGTTGTGGACACACAACAATATCAAATGCCTTTTCTTCAGCTTCATGAAGGAGTCCCACCACCTCACACTGAATGGGGGGAAATGTATTTTTGTGGTGCATGATTGGACTTTATTTTGCCTTGCAATGTTCAGTTTTATATTTGCTATTTTGGAAAATACTAAACATATTTTTTAAGAAGCTGCAGGGTGGTGGCAATTGCAATCTGGACAATGATAAGGGTGAAGGGTTAAGCTCCCATCCCCTCTGTCCTGGCCCTGATCTGGCTCCTCCCCCCACATTGACTATTGGTAAACAAACAACTACTATCAAAGGGCAAACTATATGACAAACATCACATCTAGCTTTAGGTCACCTGTAATTAAGCAGTATATAAATTGACTATGTGGGACAAGAAGCTACAGTTAGAACTGGATATGGAACAACTGATTGGTTCAAAATCGGGAAAGGAGTACGACAAGGCTGTATATTGTCTCCCTGCTTATTTAACTTATATGCAGAATTCATCATGCGAAAAGCTGGGCTGGATGAATCCCTAGCCGGAATTAAGATTGCCGGAAGAAATATTAACAACCTCAGATATGCAGATGACACAACATTGATGGCAGAAAGTGAGGAGGAATTAAAGCAATGACAAACCTAGCCAGCATCTTAAAAAGCAGAGACATCACCTTGCCAACAAAGGTCCGTATAGTTAAAGCGATGGTTTTCCCAGGAGTGATGTATGGAAGTGAGAGCTGGACCATAAAGAAGGCTGATCGCCAAAGAATTGATGCTTTTGAATTATGGTGCTGGAGGAGACTCTTGAGAGTCCCATGGACTGCAAGAAGATCCAACCTCTCCATTCTGAAGGAAATCAGCCCTGAGTGCTCACTGGAAGGACAGATCATGAAGCTGAGACTCCAGTACTTTGGCCAGCTCATGAGAAGAGAAGACTCCCTGGAAAAGACCCTGATGTTGGGAAAGATGGAGGGCACAAGGAGAAGGGGACGACGGAGGACAAGATGGTTGGACAGTGTTTCTCGAAGCTACCAGCATGAGTTTGACCAAACTGTGGGAGGCGGGGGAGGACAGGAGGGCCTGGCGTGCTCTGGTCCAGGGGGTCAAGAAGAGTCGGACACGACTAAACTACTAAACAACAACAACATAAATTGACTCCATAAATAGTTTGGTGCTCATTTATTTCCCTTCATTCATCACCCCTTCCTTCTCCATGAGGTTGTTTGTCATCCATGCACATCCAGGTGTGTGTTCATTATGGGATGTTGGAAGATTCAGGACACACAAAAGAAAGCACTTCTTCACACCGTGTGTAGTTAAACTATGGAACTCGCTCCCACAGGAGGCAGTGATAGACACCAACTTGGTTGGCTTTCAAAGAGGATTGGGCAAATTCATGGAGGCATCTGGTTGGCCCCTGTGAGTACAGGATGCAGGACGAGAGGGGCCAGTGGCCTGATCCAGCAGGGGCATATTATGTTCTTACAAGTGAGTAGTGGGAGGTGTGGGAAAGCTGGGGGTGGCTGAAGGGGTAAAGGGGCTGCTTGAAAAAAGTCCAAACTCAATAACAACAGCAAAATTCAAAACCCAGCTCAGTGAATTTAATTTTATGTTACTGTTTGCATACGATGAAAATATATGTTTGCAAATGAGTTCTTAAAACTCCACACGGGTTCCCAGCATGTACATTCCTAACCCTACAGTGAAGAAGGAGCAACAAAACAAATGATTTTGCTTTAAGAACAGGGCAAATTAACCTCCTTGCAGTTTTCCGAGTTGGAAAAATGGATCAGATCATCGTTGTACATCTCCTGGGTGTTGATGATGTCACTGTATTCCTTCTGACTCAAATCCTCAGGGTTGATGCCATTAGCTCTGAGGAACTCCTGGTATGCCACACTGAAGGCCTGGCCAATTGACTGGGCAATCAGCTGAGCCTGCAAAAAAATAAAAAGTGGAATAATTTTTCTGCCTGTTGTTCAGCAATTTTGATGTACAATTGCTAGACATTGAAGTATTTTATTTAAAATATTTAAAATTATATACCCCATCTTGCTGCCAGCCTTGGCTTTATTCCTTGGCTGTGCTGTACTCCTTCTGGGAGGACCACCAGGTTCTAAGGACAATGAAACAGCCTCTGTGCCCATCATTCATCATACACATGTAACTATGCCACTCTGCAGAGTCACCACTGTGGGCCACCTGGAAGAAGCTAATGGACTTGCACTGCAGGGGGTTGGACAATTCTAGTATTCCATGACCACTGATGATCCACAGACCACAGCATGGAAGCCTATGATCTAGCGCACACTAAACTAGAGTCAAGCACATGTCACATACATATTCCACTGCCAGTCGTTACACTAGGGTTGTAAGGAAAGGTATGTAAGCTAGATTCTATTCAATTGCTCACTAAGGAGTAATGTAATTACCGTATTTTTCGCTCTATAGCACGCACCAGACCATAACATGCACATAGTTTTTAGAGGAAGAAAACAAGGGGGGGGGGAATTCTAAATGAAATAGTGGATATATGATTTTTGTGGTTCATGCTGTGGCCACAGACATGTGATCTGACAGTGAGTTTGACAGTGAGTTTGGAGTAGCCCAATGCAAAAATCCTGAGGATTTTTGTGGATCCATGCTTTGTAACCACGGAGGAGGGAAGGAAGGGGAACCATGGATCCTCTGCTCACGACTGCAGCAGATCCCCCCCCCCCGCCACCCGCAGGCATTCGCTCCATAACACGCACAGACATTTCCCCTTACTTCCTAGGAGGAAAAAAGTGAGTGTTATGGTGCAAAAAATACGGTAAATCATGGCAGTTGTGTTAGATGACCTATATTTATGCTCTGACTGCTCTGCAATGATTTGCCAGTCCTACAGTTCTCCCTGCTGCAAAGGTCTACCCATGGTCTGCAACACAATGACAGCAAGAAAGGGATGTCCCTTAAGGGTGGGGCAAGGGCCTGGGGACCTGTGGCCCTCCAGATGTAGCTCGACTCCAGTTCCCATCAGCCCCAGCCATCATGGCTCCTGATCAGAGATGATGGGAGCTGTAGTCCAGGAACATCTGGATGACCCCCAGTTCACCATCCCAAGGCGGGAGAAGGACCATGGTTCAGGTATTATAGCTTTGCATGTAGGAGAGAGTAACTTCGCTCCATGTCATCTCCAAATAAAAGTTGCAGGTGGTGGGGAAGATCTTTCTCTGCTCAAGACCCTGAAGAGCAGCTGCCAGTCAAAGTAGATAACACTGAGCTATGAGTCCATGTTATGCTGTCATTTTAGGTCATGTCTGCTTTAAAAGACCTTTTAAAAGTAAGGTAAATTATTAAACGTTCAAGCACTCCAGGAGAAGGGCAATAACGCATGGATGTGCATTCTGAGCAGGGAATTCCAAGCGGAATAAAGAGGAAACTTCTTGGGAATGGAAAGGCAGCAAACACATTGGCCCTGAACATCTCTGAAAGGCTTAACCAAGCAAAAGCTTCAGTCATGCACAACCTCTAAATAATGCATTTTTCCAAATGCCGTTCACTTACATCCTCTGATTCGAAGACGTGGCAGATCATCTTGTACTGCTTCTTTCCTTCCTGTGCGCCGGGGGTCGTCTCAATACAGTCCTGCGAAGCTGATCGGGGCATCCGGCGCCTGGCCATCAAAACGACGATGTTACCTATATCGGCAATGTAGGAGATGGTGCGCAGTGCATGGTCCATCATGGTTTCCTAGGAGCAACCGATAAGCCAAAACTATCAACATGGGCCCCCAACTATTTTAAAATGATGCATGTTCCTTCTTATTTTATAAAGAAGAAGAGAGAAAACATTAGAAGAGCAGTGCCCCACTGCCTTGAAACGGAGCTGCCAGCCCACTTCTGCTGCCCAGAACTGAACCAGGGCTGGTGGAGGCTGGAGCCCAGCAATATCTGGAGGGTCACAGGTTCCTCATCCCTGAACTCTTTGGTCCAGTCCAGTCCAGGCTCTGTTCTGCTCCTAGACTGGCAAGCTCCCCATCTTCCTCATCTCCTGCTTTTGGGCTCTCAGGGGCATCTGAAGGGGAAACAGGTCACTGGACTAGACAGGCTTTGGCCTGAGCCAGCAGAGCTCCTCCAAAGTTCTTATGGTCTCCATGCTTCAGTTCATCCATTCACTGCAATCCTGCACCAATAATCTGCAGTAGAAATATCCAGAATTCTCCCGCCTCTTCCTGTGTGATGTACAAATCAGCTCCTATTGAACTTGCACTGAAAAGCAAATTTGATTAATCTTTTGCCAATCATTATAGGTCATTTTAGAGTGTGCACTAGACTACTTCAGAAAAATCTTACCATTACCAATATATAGAAGGAATCATTGATTTCTTATTCTTTGATAAATGATGTAGGCAACTCAAACTGTCATTTCAAATAAAAAGCCAAAAGTGTGGGGACACGCGAGCGCACACACACACACACACACGTGCGAGCACACAAATCTGACATTTCAGTTAATTAAATGGGCATTTAGAGACCCTGGATGCAGCTCAATTTAAAGCCATTTAGTTTGTGCTTTTAATTAAATTTGGTGCTTTAAAAACCTTGGCTGTTAAGCCACATATAATGCAGTACTCATATGAAAAGTATTATATTCTGCAAAGCACCTCTTACATTTCAAAATGAAGCATTTCAAAATGAAATGGGTTCAACAAGTCTCTGACAAATAAAACAAATAGACTGGCTATATGGCTCAAATCAACACAACTAAAATTCACGCGCACTTAAGGAATGAGAGGCATTCGTGAGATCAATTAAGGGAAATAATAGACATTACTGAAAACGTACAATTTAGAAAGCAGGGGAGAGGAAGCTAAATGAAAGCTGAAGACGTAGGTGCTGGAATTTCCCCTAGGCAAGAAATGAAAGTCTGCTACTGTATTTTTAAAACAAGACAATAGAATTCAGGGATGAACGTTCAGAGGACAGCAAATTGAATGCACATCTGCCTCCATTCCTGCTCCTCCTCATGGTCCACACTGATCAAACAAATAATCAATCTGCAGGGACAAAGGTCACGAGTTGGATCAAAGGAGCTGTGAGTGGAAGAAAAAGGCAGCCACAAAAACTAATCTGCAAATGCATTTGACTGATGGAAGTTGTAATCAAAGCTTCATTAATGTGACCCCAAAATTCTGGATCCCCCTGTCAACTGATGCCAAAGTTTTGTGCTAGTTTGTGCCATTTTGTGTTGCGAAACCTGTGTTTTGTGCCACCCTCCAAACCGAGAAATTGACAAATTGAGGTCACAAGTTAATGCCAAAAAATCCAAAACTGTCCAATTGACACCAAACAGGTGCCAAAGTTTTGTGATGCAAACACCATGTTTTGTGCTGCCCCAAAAACTGAGTAATTAAGACTCAAACTGGGGGCCATAGGGACACCCCAAAACCAAAGCTTGTCTGAAATCTCAAGATCACACATTAAAGAAGCTTTTAAAATAGCTGGAAGGCACTAGCTTGGCAAAAGTGGTGTTAATTTAAGCAGCCACTGCAAGCTGAAGACCCTGCCTTTGGCTTCACCCACCTTTAGTGTATTTGAGATGGCAGCTTATGATAACAGACCTGTGGCTCCCATTCCCTGTCATGTCTCCCCCCCCCCCGCATCCCTGCTTTGAGCATCAGCTTGGTGGCTCCTTCCTGGCCTCCTGAATGAGTGCAGGATTACAGACTACGTGGCTCTCCCAGTGGGCTCTACATGAGAGTTGGCTGGTTCCACTATAGGCCATGAGCTCTCCTCTGCAAGGAGTGTGTGTGCTATACTCCTCCTTGGCCCTGCTTCTCACCATCCGGAAGGGCTCTTTGCTTGGCTGGAATGGGTCCTTCAACCGTGATAATACTTCTTGCTTGTCTGGATGAAGAGATGTGTATGGGGGTGGGGGTAAGAGTCACACCATTGCTCCACCCATTCTTTCCCTCTGACCCCACCCACTACTGGTCTGTGGCCCCTCAAAAGATGGCCCAAGATGGTTGTCAGTCTGGAAAATGTTCCTCACCCCCGGTATACAGAATGTGAAAAGGGACTGCTTTCAGCTTCCAAGCACAGAGAGGGTGAGACAGATTTAACACATATACCTCATTTCCTGTTTCAGTTTGAAATCCATTATTTTGGTGGTAGGACCCTGCTGCAGGCAATGGCAGTGCTCTGTCACAGCCCCCTTCTCAAAAGGCCTATTTGCCAGGGATTCACTGTCAACCGACCACATTTATGTAACTGGACACCAGTTGAGTCAACCAAACTGCCTTGGGAGCGGCTGCATCCCTTGGCTATGACATTAACCCCCAGACTGTCAGCAGTGAGGACGGACAGAGACTCCTTGGCCAGTTTGGCTTTGAGGTCCCTGCACAATGAGAGCTCAAGAGCCAAGCCAAGGAATATCTATTTAGAGAGCAAGCCTGACCCATCCCGTTGAGGAACAAATTAATTGGTTGACTGTTAAATCTTGCTTCTGGATTTTGATGCTCACACACTAAGGAAACAGCTCCCATTCCTTCCCACTGTGCACACACACAAACACACACACACACACACACACACACACACACACACACCTTGAACTGACGCATTATTATTTATGTGCAGCAGCGAAATGCAACTATGGAATGCATTTGTTGCAGTGGCTAGCAGGTCCCATTACCATTTGTCATTTTATTAAGCTTTAACAGCGGGCCTGAGGCAATGACGGTGGGGGATTTTAATGAGGGTCTGAGCAATGGTCAGGGATGATGGGAGCTGTAGTCCAACAACAGCTGAGGGCCCAATTGGAGAAACACTGGTAGAGCTAGATTACTTCCATATCCCTTTGGTGCTGGCTGGGGCTGATAGGAGTTGTAGTCCAGAACATCTGAAGGGCACCAGAAGGCTGAACAAGATCCAAGACAGTGATTTCTGTTCTTATCTACAAACACGTGATATCCTCTTTCTTCAAGAAACCTGGGCAAAAGAGGGCACTATGGTTGAATTTCAGGGTTTTACAAGTTACACTCTACCAGCTCTTAAAACTGTAAAGTATGGAAGGCCTAGTGCTGGCGGTGCTGGTGTCAACCTCTCTTAATGTATCAATTCAACAGTGTCCCTCGCTGACCACCCCTAATTTTTTAGTGTTGTCCCTTTCTGATAGTCTCCTGAGAAATACTTATTGCATCTGTGTGTACATACCTCCAGTAAAGTCTTGTGGGGAACTGAGATCATATTGGGATAAACTTGACCAACAACTCGAAAGTATAGACTCTCTGTCATCTAACCCTCGGCTTGTCTTGGGAGGTGACTTCAATGCCCAGATCGGCCTTGTTTCCCCACAATGGTCTAAACTTGGAGGACGAACCTGAAATCTGTCAGAGGGCAGCAATGGATACCATCTCTAACCGTGCTGGGAAATATCTTTGTGAACTTATAATAAAGCATAACCTTTTGTTATGCAATGGGCACGGTCAAGGGGATCAAGAGGGTTATTTTACTTTTATCTCCCCCAGAGGATTTACTAGCACCATAGATTATATCCTAACATCTAATAATGTGCCAGTTAACCGAGATACCTTCAGGATAATTCCCAGAGCTGAAAGTGACCACTTTCCACTTGAGTTATCTTTGACATCATTCTTTTCTCCTTCCTTTCCTAAATTATTGGATGAAACAGAATATCTGATACTTGGAAATAGAAGGTTAAAATGGAATGCACAGGTCCAAGAAAAAATTATTCAGATCCTGGATTCCCATGAATTTGCTTTATTAAAGGGGGAAATGTTGTTAGAAACAGGAAACATAATTGGACTTTATGAGAACATAATCAACCGAATGCGCCCACTGATGACCACAGCTAGTGTGATAAAAAACAAAAAGTTTAAGAGACAGACTTGGTTTGATAAGGAATGTCAGAATAGCAAAAAATGCCTAGCTAGGGTACTTAGAAAATTGAAGTTAAAATAGGATAAGCACAGTCTTGCTCTACAAGCTGAGGTAGCCCAGTTACGAAACAATTATAAATTATTACTTAAAAGCAAGAAACAAATATATTATGAACAACAGTGTAAAGAATTGGGAGATGCAGCACTTCAGAAGGACTCACGGAAATTTTGGCATCTGGTTGCCCAAGGCACAAATGGGCTGGGCTACTCGTTAGAAGCATCTGTCCAAGGAAAGGATTGGGTGACATATTTTACAGGAATATATGGCCCCTGTCCTGACCTACCCCCACAAGTTTACTATACTCAGTTATCAGAACTGCCTGAATGGCCAGATGTCACGCCCAATCAGATTAAGAGGCTAATCACAAGCCAGCTAGCTAATAAACCTCCAGGAGAAGACATGATCCCAATGGAGATCTATAAGACCTGCTTTCTGGTCTCCAATTTTTGCAAAATTGTTTTCATACATTAACAGCTCAGGTCGCATACCTGAAGGGTGGAAGTTGAGTATAATTGTCCCAATATATAAAAAGGGTGATAAGAAAAACCCTGCCAATTATAGACCCATTAGTTTGTTAGACGTAGCCTCCAGACTATATGCCAGGCTCCTTCTTGGGAGACTAGAAGAATGGGCAGATACAAATAAGGTGATATCTGAAGTCCAGGCAGGTTTCCAAAGAGGGAAATCCACATTGGACCAGTGCTTTGTGCTGAACTTTCTGCTATGTAAATACATCCATAATTTGAAGCAAAAATTATATGTTGCTTTTATCGATCTAAAGTCAGCTTTTGATACGGTCCCAAGACACGCATTGTGGCAAAAATTGGAAAAGACAAATATAGACCTCCGTCTATTATTTCTCATCAAAACATTATATACTGACACATCAATACAAGTAATGGTGGATCTGGCTGGCCATCTCACCACTAGAATTAAGACCATTACTGGAGTCAAACAGGGATGCATTTTGGCACCTTTCCTGTTCAATTTTTATATTAATGACATGGTTAAAGAACTGGAGGGCCTACAGTTTGCCCCTGTCACAATTCTCGACCAAAAACTCTCAGTTTTAATGTATGCTGATGACCTAGTACTTGTATCTAGAACCCAGGTGGGCCTGAGACGGCTGCTTGCAAGATTAAGTTCATATTGCACGAGGAATGCTTTATCTATAAACTATGATAAGACACAGGTCATTGTATTTGGGAAGCGTTCTAAAAAGCATGTTTGGCACCTGGATGAACACATCATAAACCAAGTAAATACGTTTAAATATCTGGGATTGATTTATTCAGAAACGGCATCTTGGAATACACAGCTATCCAATATTAAATTGCAAGCCTTTAAATCAGCAAAAGCCATTCAGAAATTTGCTGCCTATAATGGTGGAAATCTGGTCAACCCAGCTCTATCTCTGTATAAAGCAAAAACAATGGCCCAGATTTTATATGGTGCAGAGGTTCGGGGTACCTCAAAGGTCTCCAGTCTGGAAGCCCCACAGAATTATTTTTTAAGAGTTCTTTTAGGTTTACCCAAAGACGTGCAATCTGCCATGGTCAGGTTGGAAACTCGCATGTTGAGCATAGAGAGCCAAATAGATAAAAGAATTCTCTGTTACTGGTTTAGAGTTCAACAGGTGGACAACACTAGGCTACCAAAAAAAATAATGCCTGATTGAGCTCTCAAATGGATTACCCCTTAAAAACTGGGTACACCATGCTGCCCAACTGATGGGCAAATATGACCTTTCAGTGAGTGAGATTAAAGAACTCCCCTTATATTCACAGAAAAATATTTTTAAACGAACCATAAGGGCAGTGGCAACTAAAAAAGATCTAAACTCTATGTGCACATCTACATGTGCCCCGTTGTATTTTAAACTTAGAGAGGTCAATGAACACATATCTTATTTTAATGAATTGACTTTTGCACGGCTTCGAAAAGCTTTTACAGAGCTACGACTAAATACAATAAGCTCTGCTTATAGAGATGGGAGACACAGAGGCATACCAAAAAACGAACGTGTTTGCATTAGGGGATGTTCTGAAGTAGAGGACCTTATGCATTATATCTTGCACTGTCCGTTATATAATGATGCAAGGAAAAGATTTTTGGTACCTATAATGACAGGGTCCCCTGTCCAGAACCCCTTGACATGATTTTATATCTCCTTGCAGACACAGATAAGTATGTGACCTGGCGGGTAGCACTTTTTGCAACTGCTGCTAGGAAAATTAGAGCAAATTATATAGCCAAGGTAGCCATTAACTGTAAAGGAGATGAATTTATTTGATCCCATCTATCTACCTCAGGCTATGCTCTATCTTTGTCACCACACTCTGAGTATAAATTGCACAATGTATTAATTGATACTGTTTTTAACATTAGTGACCATATGATGATTTTAGCTTATGAATTTTATTGTTTAACGTTTTTATTTGTACATTGGGGTATTTTTATAGCTTTGTTTAGAGTACGTAATGTTTTAATAATATAAACGTTTTAAGTCTTTTTTTATCAATTCAGTATATTTTCTTTTAATTGTCAAATAATTCTGTGTACATTGCGGCAGCCTTTGGCTATGTGCAATAAAACTGACTGAGACTGAGACTGAGGCCTGTTACCTGTGTATCTGCGTTCAGAACTTTAATCCTCTGTGTGGAGATGAATAGATCCACTTCTGTCAAAGCCTGGGAATCTCCCTCAGAGCTCTGAAAAAAGAAAAGAAGAAAAGAACTTACTTAAGACTTTTTCTCTTGAAAACAGTGCCTTCCTCAACCAGCTATTTCAGACATGATGGGAGTACAATGACCAAGCTGTACAAAGTTACTGCAACACAGAACAGATATTTGGAATGGTCCATTTCCAATATACATGCACAAACAGAGATTGAGAGAGGAGCATTCTTAGGGCCTAGTTCACTTGAGGGTGTCCTGAAATAAGGATTTCTCACATTGGCATCTCAGAAGATGGAGCCAGCAAGGGAACAGGAGATGAATTCTCTTGACCAGAGAAACCCATTTAAGTTTAAGAGTAACAAGAGGGATTGGTTGCATTACTCTATTGCATCAAGAATATGCCTTGCAGACTAACAAATTCATTAGGCTTTTGACAAAGTGGGCTCCAGCCCACAAGAGCTTAAGCCCCAATGAGGTTGTAAAGTTTTCTGAGATGCCTTAAGACTCAGGGTTGTCTTGATTCCTTAGATCATCGAGACAGGAGGGGGGCAGACTTTAGGTTTGCAGAGTATACTTTTGGGTTTCTTCTTCTTTTAGTAGAACCCCAAAGTTCACCAACCAGAGCCAGATGGAAAAGGACCAGATAGATGACAACCATCAAGGATCAAGGTGCTTCTGAGCATGAGAATTTGCTTTCAGTACTACAGCTTGACCTCACAGTCCTTTCACACAAAATTTAATTTAGTCTGCCCTCTACCCCAAGGTCCCATTCCTGGTTTTCCTACCTCACCCCAAGTTTAGCAACCTAATTTGGGGGTGTGGGTTGCTTTTATTTATTTTTGTAAAAAAAAAAAACTGGGACTATTGGTGGCTCTACTGCTAATAGCCCAGAGATCTACCAGTGAACCTACCTTCTGTCCACCCGTAGTCTTAGATCACAGGTGCAGAGCCCCTTTAAAAAAGTGCCTTGTGCAAGTTGAGCACACAATTTTAAAAAATTAAACAATAAAACTGAAGGTGTTACACTACAATAAGACCATAAAAGCTTTCCTTTTATAAAGTGTGCAAGTCACTTTATAAAGTGAAGTAAGCCCAGCTCAGGGGCTCATACAGAGACACAACAGGAGAACTCGTGTGAGTGTGGAAAATCCTCCTCTGCCTCTTCATTGGAAGTGAGTGAAGTCGCAACAGAGATGCAGCAGAGATGCCTTCCTTGTGGACAGGTGCTATGAGCTCACTTTAATAATTTGATTTCTTTTCTCGGAGAACTGTAACCATTCTCTTCTAACATGCTGATATATCCCAGCTCAAAATTAAAGAATTAACGTCAGATTACAATGAGTTTGTGCCAGGGCTGGACACCAACATCCCTCATTTGTGACGAAATGTTGGAGGCAAAATGGGAAGGTGCCACCCTGAGCAAGTGCTGTGCGCCCCCCCACCCCCACCCCCTTGCTGCCCCTGCCAAAGCCAGCTGCGTTTGCCAGATTCTGGTGAGGACTCCCATGAGCCCCAGAGGCCTCTACGCAATCTCACAGGGCTCTCGCAAAATCTTGCCTGAACATAGAAGGTGCAGCAGTCTCTTCTCTAGTGGCAGGGGCAGGGGAGACATCCCTGCAGAGGCACCCCACAGATTCTGCTGCCTGAGGCAACTGCCTCAGTCTGCCTCCTGGACAGGCCGGCCCTGATTGGAGGCCTCTCAGCAATAAAAAAAAGCAAATAAATGGAAGGGTGGGGAAGGCTTATTGGAGTACTGCAGGGCCCTGTCAGGCTGCTAACAACTATTTTCAATTTTCCTGAATGACCTATATTTGGTGAGTGGAGAAGCAGTAGCATTCCACAAATGGCAGTCCCCACTGGCAACTACCATTTTGCCTCCCCACATGCACAGGGTATTCTGGGAAATATGGGATGATCAAGAATCCTACAGCCCCAGTAACTCCCTCACCCCCATTCCCCCAAAATGATGCTTTTCTCCATCTCTCTCCCTCCCCTCTCCAGTTACAGGTGAAGAAGACTATCTAGCCAAAGTATTTATTTTGCATAATAACAGGAAACTACACTCAATGGAAGACCTATTCTGTTCGCTCACTTGCACAAAGGGAAGACAAAAAAGTCAATTCACACAACCCAAAGAGTTGTTTATATAACAGGGTTGTTTAACTCGTGAAGGACTGCTGTGTTCAGACAGAGGTGAAGCTGCCCTCTGCTGTGTCAGAACAAGAGTCCATCTTCCTCAGAACTGGATTGACAGGGTCTCCATCTGGACATGGACCAAGGACCTTCTGCAAGGCAAAGCAGGTGCTCTGAGCATTCCCTCTGAGCTCAAGGATGTCAGACCTCACCTCAGTCAAGGCTGGCACTGCTGCACAGGCAGCTTAAGAGGAACAGTGTTTTCAATGGTCAACCAACACAACCGGCTTTTGATCTAAGAGTTGCATGCCCACGCTTTCAGGAACGTTGCAATATTGACTTCTGCTGTTGTCCAGCACACACCTCGGGGCAACAAAAAGTTTGAGGTGGGCCCCCATTTTGTGCTTTGTACACACAATGCCTTTAAAATGCATTCTTTCCCTCAAAGAATTCTGGGCACTGTAGATTGCTAAAGCAAATTGCTGGGAACTGTGGTTCCACCACTCAGAATGTGCTTCGAGTTTATCATGTGTACGCAGCCTAAGGGGCTGTGGTGAGATTATTGAGGAATAAGCTATTTTACCGCTGCCACCAAATCTACATTATGACAGAAAAAGTTTGGACCATGGCAGTGTAGTCAGAGCTTATGAAATCATCACTGGTATCTTCGGGTGAGTCTCTGTTAAGGCAGATCCACACCATGTAAGAGCACCTCCAGAGCACATTTAAAGTGCATGGTCTTCCCCAAAGTATCCTGGGCACTGCAGTATGTTAAGGGTGCTGGGAACTGCAGATCTGTGGGGTAAACTACAGTTCCCACAAGTCTTCATCTGAGAATCCTGGAAACTGTAGTTGGTTAAGGGTGTCAGGAATTATTATTATTACCACCCACCACCCACTCTAAGGTCCCAGGGTGGATTACAACGTTAAAACACAATATTAAAAACTGTTCAATGTCACAAAAATAAAGTGGGTCCTAAAAATATCTGCTTCAGGTGTCAAAAGTCAGGGCAAAGAGGCTCATTTTCCGCATTCACCAGAAGCTGTAAAATCAAGGAGCCAGGCACACCTCTGTGGGAAGGCAGGGCCACAGCGTTGCCCCAGAGAAGGCCCTCTTCCCAGGCCGCCCCCCATGAGCCTCTGAGGGTGGAGGAACTTCTCAGCAGGAAGTTCTGTAAGGTGCTGTAGGCAGTCTTTCAGATATTTGGGGCTTGAGTCATTTATGGCTTCCAACACCCTAAACAGGGCCCAAAAACAAACTGGCAATTAGTTGTAGCTTTGAGAGAGGAAAACTACCGTTCCCAGTATTCTTTGGGAAAGGTGATGTGCTATATATGTGCACTGAATGTGCTTCAAATGCATGGTGTGAAGTTGTATATATTGGTTCCCCGTGTACAGCCCATATCCACCATACGTTGTGCATGCAGTAATGTGGGCTCAAGTCTACAAAACTCCCTCCCAGTTGAGACTCACCAAGTCCCCTCCCTGCTGAACTTCAGGTGCTTGACAAAGACTTTTCTATCCCCACAGATGTTTTAAGAAAGTTCTCTGTGTTTTTTATTATGTATGTTTTTTGAGATGTGTATGTTTACTGGTTAGAAATGATTAAGTGGTATCAAAAAAAGTTCTAATAAATTGTAAATAGTAATGAGTATTGGGTTGCAACACCAGTCTTGGCTGCTTCTCCTCCAAAAAGCAATAAAGTATGTCAGATGGAAATAAACTCCTGCAAGAGGAAAATGTGATGTTTATCCAGGCTTAGCAAAACAACAAGAACAACAACAAAATCACCCCCCACAAAAAAAAAACCATTTCACTGGGATGGATAGCCACAGAGGAAAAGAGGAGTTATTTAGCAGGAAAGTGGGGAACTCTCTAATGAAACCAACCAACCCTGCGAAAATGGGAAGGTCTCTGATGAAGCCAACCAATCTTTCCCACTCCATCTGGTCAACTGCATTTTAAAATGAGCAAAAACAGAAAGCTACAGCTTGACGGAGATCCACAATGAGAGACACAACACTCCAGGATGCACAAAGACCACAGAAAACATAAACAACAAAAATAACCAAATGTAAAACAGACAATAGCATTCAAGAAAAACAGTCTACACACCGCTTTTTTCTTGATTTTAGCTGCCTTTTGCATCCTCTGGGGAGAAGCATTTAAAAATAAAAAGGGAAACAGACAAATGCACAAAAAGAAAACGAGAGAAAGAGATATTATGTGAAGTCAGGGAAATCTTTGATCAAAAGATTCTCAAACCTATTATCTACAGAAATAAAGGAAGGAAGGCTGTTGCTGGTCTTTATATGTGTGTACATGTGTGTCAGTATCATCCATCGGTTACAGAAACTGCTGCATAATTTTGTTGATCTTAGCTGCAGATTATATTTCCATACTACACATGCAGTTGCAACCCCAATCTGTTCCAGTGAACCCCCAAATCCCATGCCATCTAATATCCAAATGCAAAAACCAAGCTTTTGCATCCTAGGACATGGAGTTAATCCTCCAAGCGGGATCATTCTGATATTGCTGTAGCCCAGCCCACATAGATGTTGTCTAGTGAAGTTCAATAGACCCCTGTGTGTTCTCAAAGCTACAAACATGAGTCTGACCAAATTGTGGGAGGCAGTGGAAGACAGGAGTGCCTGGTCCATGGGGTCACGAAGAGTCGGACATGACTAAACGACTAAACAACAACAACAGCCCACATAACCCAATGATGTCATTAGGTCAGAGGTGAATGTAGCTTAGGACTAGTGAGCGAAAGCAGGAACAGCTTCCACATGCCTGTCAAAACCACACCCACTTTTACGTCAAGAATCACGTTGCTAGTCCCAGTACTATCAAACGCTTGTCAAGTTGCCTCTCAACTTGTCACTTAGCAAAACTGAACCCCAGTTCCTTCTCAGTCTGTCCATACAAACTTAGTTTCCTGCAAACCTTCCCCTTTTGGGCTCTCTTTCTCTGACTTCAGCAAGTGGGGGAAATGTACAAGATCCCTCCATCCTATAAAAAACAAATTGTGCAAATTTCAAAAGATTCAAACTTTCTCCAGATTGGCCATACAAGCAAATGTATGAAAGCTGCCATATACTGGAGTCCCACCAATGCTCTATCCAGCCCAACTGGCAAAGGGTTTCCAAATCTCAGACAAGAAGAGCCTTATCCAGCCCAGATACACTGGAAGTGCCAAGAATTGTGCCTGGGACCTTCTGCATGCAGAGCACAGGATTCACCACATAACTACAGCCCCTCCTCCAGAGACATAAGAAGATAGCTGACACAGACCACACATTCCGTCAAGTCCAGCAGTGCCTACTTGGGCTAGCAACAGATCTCCAGGGTCCCACACAGAAATCTTCCCCATCACCTGCTGTAGGATCATTTTAACTGAAGATGCCAGGGATTGAACCTGGTAACTTTCCCATGCCAAATCAGTGCTCTATCAGTGAGTTATGCCTCTTTCTTCCACTTTTGCAAAGGAAATTAACCTAAAAAAACCCACCCAAGACTTGGATAAGTTCTGTGGCCCTCAGTGCAGCCAACAAAGTGGGGTGGGGGCAGGGATACATATCAAAATAAATTCTCCATTAAGATAGAATATCAAAACAAATTCAGCTGCTTCTGGGGCAGCTTAAACTGGCACTGGCATCATAGTTCAACCTGGTGCCCTCCAGATGCTTGGACAGCAACTCCCATCCCCCCTAGTCAGATTGGTCAGTGTTCAGGGATGGTGGGGGTCAAGAGTTCCACATCTTCTGAAGAGTACCTCATTGGGGAAGGCTGTTGAAGGCTCATAGCTCCTTGTAAACCATAAGGTTATATGCAAGGCTAGCCCTACTCAGAGCAGACTGTAACTTTGCTGTCTAAAGCAGCATTTTTATATAGTCTGTCACTCCTATTTTATATAATAAACCAAGTTTTCTTTATTTCTTTGTGTGAGAGCTTCTTGGGGGCATAAGGTTAAAGGTCAAAACATGTCCATAACAAGTGAACATCATAATTCCAGCAAAAAAACCGAAACCTCACAGGAGTGCTGGCTGTGCACATGTGAGTCCAGGTATACATTTGTAACAGCACAACAAAATCAGACCAAAGGTCCCTTTAGTCCAGCATCCACATGGTGGTCAGCCGGATCCTTCCAGGAGGCTCTCAATCAGAAGTCAAGGAAGGGGGGCTGGAGCCTGACTTGGATGGGGGGCCAGTGAATTGTGGGGCACTGTTCTGGCCAGAAGGCAAGAGTCAAAAGCAGGGGAAGCTTCAGAGCTGGAGGGTGGAGCATAGAATGAGCCAGAAGAGGAGGAGGAGGAGAAAGAGTTGGTCAGGTAAGTGAAGAGCCAGGTGCTCCCCCATGCCCTTCTGTACCCCTGTCTCCCAGAATGAGCAGAGGAAGTTTCCATGCAGGCGCAGCTTCCGGTTGTGAGTGTGCTGCCTGTCAGAGGAAGGTACATAAACTGGTGGAGGGAGAGTGGTCCCGGGTTGCTGCAACTGCGCCATAGAGTCTGGACCTGGGAATAGCTGCTGAGATGCTAGATTGGTGTGGATGTGTCTCCAGAGCTGTAGAAGTGACTGTAAGTGTTATCTTTCACAATAAAGAATTGATTATTGAAATGAGCCCTTGAAATGAGCCCTTGCTACCCAGCAAATGCAGTAACATCTCATTGCAAGAAAAGAGGACTAAACTGGGGCAGAAATTTATATTCTATTTAATAAATTAAAAAGAAAGAACAAGATAGTTTTGCTGCCCCCTTCTTATGAAGAGTTGCATGCAGAACTGAGCCGCTATTAAAATAGCAGCAGTCAACCGTCTTTGAGAGACTGCCTATCAAAGAAAACCAGACAGCATTGAAACTGATAACCAGTGCTGCACTTTGGCACAATACAAATCAAGTTTCGTTTGTGGTTGCCAGTTTCTCTTTTTTTTTACTTGAAAGCCAAACCACTCATTAGGAGCCGGAATGGGGAAAGCAATTAAAAGGGGGAAATGCTATTTCTCTAACGAGAATGAGCAGTGACACTTTTAACCTGTATTCACTGCTGAGATTTAGTGACACTGGGCTGTGCAAGGTGCCTTGACCACAAAAATGTCAAATGTCTGCAAGTATCTTCATGAGTTGTATTTCATAGAACTGTAGAGCTGGTCCAATGCTCTTCAATGCAGATATCAGCACCAAAGATTCCCCGACAGAGAGCCATCCAACCTCTGTTTAAAAACCTCCAGTGAACCTCCAATGATATATTGGCATATGCTTTACCAGCCCAATAGAAGTTAAGATATTTGCGCATACAGCTATTGTGGGCTATTTAGAAGCTTTCTTACTAGCCAAGCAACAACAGACAATTCCTTGTGCTCCTTGGGAGAAAAGGGGGATGGATGAATGAATGAATGAATGAATGAGAGAACCCGCATAAGCAGCAGGAACTGGGAAGATGAAGGAGTGGCGCTGCACCAGGGCTGGGGAACCCCTTTGGCAAGAGGGCTGCTTTCCCTTCTGCATTTCCTGCCTCACAGGGTTGTTGTGGGGATTAAATGAGGAGGGGGAGAACCATGTATGCCACTTGGAGTTCCTTGGATGAAAAGATGGGCTATAAATGCAATAAAATCAAAGTTTTTGTTCCATAGTAAAGGTAAAGGTACCCCTGCCCGTACGGGCCAGTTGTGTCCGACTCTGGGGTTGCGCGCTCATCTCGCTCAAGAGGCCGGGGGCCAGCGCTGTCCAAAGACACTTCTGGGTCACGCAGCTAGCATGATGAAGCTGCTCTGGTGAGCCAGCACCAGCGCAGCACACGGAAACGCCGTTTACCTTCCCGCTATAAAGCGGTCCCTATTTATCTACTTGAACTTAAGGGTGCTTTCGAACTGCTAGGTGGGCAGGAGCTGGGACCAAACGAGGAGAGCTCACCCCGCCGCGGGGATTCGAACCGCCAACCATACGATCGGCAAGTCCTAGGCGCTGAGGTTTTACCCACAGCGCCACTCGCATCCCTTTTTTTGTTCCATACATGCCTCTTAAAGAGCAAGGATCCTAGACCTCGTGTCTACCAGGGGAGGGAGGCAGTGCTTAGATTCAAGAGTGTTTCAGACTAACTTCTAGGAGCAGCAGGTAAGGCAGTTTCACAGATGTGCCTCCCCTCCCTGGCTTTCCACCACCACCCATTAGTGTTGTTACCTAATGGGTAATTTAGCTAACCAACTCTATTATTGCCAATATGCAGTAAGCTTAGGTTGAACATTATTCTTATTCTTATTCTTCTTATTGATGTTGTGCCCCCTCAGCTTGGCACCTTATTAATTTTATTTCTACGCACCTCTTTCCACTCAATTTCCATTGCGGGCCTTTTGTATTTGCTTATGTTAACATAATTTCTAATGTTACAGGTGTCACATGGTGTCAGTTCCTCATTTGTAAGAGCTTGATCTTTTAATGTGGCAACACCTGCACTTTGGAACTCCCTGGCTGTTGATATCAGGCAGGCGCCCTCACTCTGTTCTTTTTGAAACCTGCTAAAACCATTTCTGTTTAGTCTACCCAAGTATTCAGAAAGCTGATGCAAATTTTAATCTGTTTTTAGTTTATTGTTGATTTAAATTCTTTAAAAGCTTTAAATGGTTAATTCTTCTTATTGATAATGTTACTGTTTAAAACTCCGGTAACCCACTTTGACGGGTTTTCTTATACCAATCAAACGATGTACAAATCTTATGAAATAAATTAATAATGGATTGGCCAAGATATCATAAGATGTGATTTTACATGTGGTTATCTGTAATTCTCCTCTGCATTTATTTTCAACTTTTCATTATATAGACACTCTCTGTCCTTATACCTGCAAAAAGAATGATAGTAATATATTGTAGGGGGGAAATATGGCCCCTTTCAATCAATGGATTGGTGACATGACAACTCTTGCAACCCATGAATGGATTGCTTGGACATATGCATGGACATATTTAATGATATTTAGAATGTATTTATCAAAACCATAGTGACCCATGGACCAACATATAGCTGGGGAAAACAATAAGTTTATTCATTAACCTATATACTACATTGTTATGTAAATTATTGTTATTGTTATTATATGTTATTATTATTTTGTTCCTGTTGTTTCCCCCTGCCTTTTAAAATGTTTCTGCATCCTTTTTATTTTTCCTGTTTCTTTTTTCCGTTCTTTCTTCTTCTCTTATTTACTTTACTGTAACCCACTGGAATAAAATATAAATAAAAAATAAAATAAAAATATAGATACTCCCTTCCACTCCACCCACCAAAAGTAATGATGAAGCAACACTAAGATATCCACAACATACAAGGATATGAAAACATTTATCTGAGCTTTTTGCAACACAAGCCTGGAAAGCCACAACTGGCTGTTACTCTGATTTGGGGGAACTTTGAAAGAACCTGTGCATTATTTATATTCTGCTGCTCTGTGGCTGCACACACACACAGTTTGGGTAGCAGGGAGAGAGAAATTAACGCAATGGTGGGAGCCGAGAGGGTTTTGCCACAGCCATGCGGGAATTCTCTGCTGTGGATGCCGAGGAGCAGATGTTTCCGACTCTTCTGAGTTCAATCATCAAGGGATCCCAAATCCTCTTCCATGGATCGAAAACATCTACCTTGACGCGGCTCACCGCCTCCTGGGCTTGCATCATTCGGATGTTTTTGGAGGGGTTGCGCTCCGAGAGCAGCTGTGTGGAGCCCAAGTAATTGGCTGCAAAGATGATGCCATCAATGAGGTCTTCGGGTTCACAAGGTCCTGGAACTAAAAAGCCAGAAGGCAGGCAATTATTTCTCTCCTAAGACAGAGAAGCAGAGAGGCAAAACGGAGCAAGGAAGTGCACTCCGTACTTCCACACACTGCCCTCAATAGACTATCCTTTTGCTGTCGATGCCTAGCTAATTGCAAAGAGCACAGCGCAACAGCAGCAACAAATATTTAAAGAAGAGCATTCGGTCCATGCACTTGTGGGTCAGGGAACAAGGAAGCAAAAAGCAGTGTTAAAATTAAAAGTAAAGCAGAAGAACTTAGGGGCAAGATATAACAACACCAACTTCAAACCATTTTAATGGCAATTTCACCTCCCCAAAGAAAGGGCTGTGAGTCAGGAAGAGAAAACTCTCACCATCCTCCCCAATCTGAGGCTGAGCTAAGAGCTAAGTGCCTGAACTGGAGGGGGGCGGGGGGAGGAAGAAATGTGGGATACTTAAAAGCAGGAGATGTTTTCAAGCAGGCTCTTATGTTCTTCTATCCCCCCCCCCCCTCAGAATGGCCCTTTTGCAGTATTCTGGGGCATTTGGAGGAGGGGAGGGAACAGGGGCCACCACACTTCCCCCAACACACACACCAAAAGCATAGTTCTTGAGAGGGTGCAGGGTGGTGGTGATAATATGACTGAAGTCACTGTTCCACCAGTGCCAAACCTCATCCCACATGCCATCTGGGAGGAAACTGCCCCTTGAAAAACTAGCAAAAAGTCCTCAGCTTTGCGAATGTCACCAAATTCCATTTCCCATGGTCCTTTGGGGGCAGTCCTGACAGTTAAGCAGATACAAAGCCAATAAAGGGTTGTAGAGAAAGCTTGGCCAGCTAGGGGTGATTCATAAGTGATGGCAGTGAAATGCATGCCCTCTGGGACATCAGACTGGGCCAATGGCCCTTCTAGTCCAGCATCCTCTTCTCACAGTGGCTGACTAGATGCCTGAAGGAAACTTGTAAGCAGGACCTGAGCCCAGGAGGACAAGTCTTTGCAGCAGAGAACAAGGCCTTATAACACAAGAACCCTCACACTGAAATGCACCCCATGTTGCCCACAAGGAGCTCTCCTTGGTGCTGAGCCAGCCAACCTGCTTTGCTCTGAGGGCAGGACCAGCACACAATATCTGTAATCTCAGAAACGAGAAGGGGAAATATATTGGTGGAGATGAACCCCTGGATCTGGGAGCAGTTAGAAGAGGTAGCTTTGGAGGCGCTTCCTTGTACCAACCAGCTCTAAGATTTCACCATTTGTTTAAAATGTTGCACTCTGCATTACCAGATATGCCAGACTATCAAAGTGCCCAAGGTTCCATAAGCAGCACTATAATAAAATGACGCTGCTGTTGATTTCATTAAAATAAAAACAACAACAACTTTAAAATGCAGTAAAATAATTATCACAGGGTCCTAGCTTTCCAGAGCAGAGATTAGCTGGGACTCTGTGCAGGCCCTTGGTCTTTGCTCACAGAGAAGGGGCTATAATTCCTTGCTGCCTTCAGTTGTTCTTTTCTGCACTTTCCCCAGCTCTCTGCAAATAGGTCTTCACCTTGCATATGTTTGGCCAAATGGCTACAAATGGAATGATTGACACCTTGCACTTATTTATTTTCTAAAGTTTTATTAAAATGCAAATTTATATTATTACATTCTTTAAGAACAGAGTTGTATCCAGCTATGTTTACTCAGAGTAAATCCACTGCATTAGTCGTTCACCTCACAAGTCCCATCAGGAGAATCTCTGCAGGTGAACTTCCCTGTGCACAATGGGGCTTCTTCCTCTCCTCCCCCTGTGCCCCCATTTCCCTCACCTTGGCTTGGGGGAGGGTCAGGAGAACCCTCCCCACAGAAGAGCAGGTGTGGGGAGGACAGGGGGCCATTCTATCTGACAAGCTGAAATGCTTGCACAGATGGAAAATTCATCATGGTGCTTCACTGAAGTCCACTCGGTGTATTTAGCTTTTTATTTTTGCCATATCATTTTAATGATATATTTGCTTGTTTATGCTACAATGACATTTCTGGCTCCTGACCAGACTAACTTATTAACAAAACGTCACTCAGATCCTCTTCAAAGGGAGGGTGTGCAGCGGTGAGACTGGGAGATCTCAAGCCACCTTTTATTTTGTGTGCTGAGATTTGCAGGCATCTGTGTCTCCTGCAATCTCTGCTGTTTCCAGACCTTAGCCAAGTTTTGCTCAGCTGGAAGCTGTTCAGAGAAATGGAGGAAGAGACTGAAAACTGAAGGACTGAAAAGACTGATAAATCAGCAGTCAAGGGGGATGTGGCGAATTAAGAGACATACTTCCAGCTGGAGCCTCAAAGGGCAGAGAGAATGACCAATAAGACTAAGTTTCTCCTCTTTTAAAGCCAAAATGAGTGCAATAATTGACCCAAGACTAGAAGCAGAGCATTGTCTCCCCATGTAATGAATGTGGGCAGGGGAGGGGAGGTTATCTGGACAGGAGGCTGCTGGGACAGTGGAGGCATAGCTGACACAACCCTCACCAGCCTGGTGCCTGCCAGATGCTCTGGGCTACAACAACCCTTTTACGAAGTTCTATGGCAATAAAGCAATGAAGGACGATGCCTTGAACCATGTCAGATTATCTCTCCATCTAGCCCTGCACTGTCTACTCCATGGGTAGGCAACGTGGTGCCCCTCTGATGCTGTTGAAGTCCAATTCCCATTCAGCCTCAGGATGATGGGAGCTGCAGTTGCATAATATCTGGAAGGCATCATGTTGGCTGGTAGCAGCTCTCTGGGGACTCAGACAAAGATTTGTCCCTCTAATAGTTGTTGCAGGTGACGTCACTCAGGACCTTCTGCATGCAAAGCAGCTACTCTCTCCCTGGAGCAAAAATGGGGGGTTGGGAGGATTTAGGGTTGATCTTTCAAGAGGGCTCATTTGCTTGAATTAAGCCAAGGCCTACAATCCTAGTTAATACATACAGGTTATATGCATACAAAGTATAAAAGAACCCAACAGGATCAGAGGAATGTATCTATGTTTTTTATTCAAATATAGCTGCTATGCTTTGCACACTTACTGCTAGTAAGTCCAAATGAATTCAGCTGTGCTTACATCTGAGTAGACATGCTTCGGATTGCTCTCTTACGCATTGAAGCACCATACATAGCCTTGCTTTTATGGACTTAGCCACATTAGGAGAAAATATTCCAGGGACAATTCAGTCTCTGATAAAAAGCTTATATCACTTTTGTCATAAATAACCTGTTAGTTGGGGGGGGGTGATACACACACACACACAAACACACAAACACACAAACACACACACATGGCTGAAATTCAACACACACCTAACTGGCAGTGAGTCACACTGGACTTAATAGGGCTGACTCCTGAGTAGACACGTGTAGGAGGGCACTGTAGGGCGCTCTCTACTCTGTGCCAGCTCTGCCTGCTTTTGCACGCACAACCTGTCGACAAGAGCTGGTTTCTCTCTCAGTCAAATTTAATGGAAGACAAGAAGCATCCATAATGTCAGCCTCAGAAAAGGACAAATGAGGCACAGCTAAGTGGACCTTGCACCCTCTGCCGTCAAGAAGATTCTCAGTGAAGATCAATCATACAAAGAAGTTTAATTTCATTAGGTCGGCCATCAGCACCAATTATTAGTATACTAATTAAAAGTCCCAAAGTCGGAGGGGTGCTGGAACCATACAAATAAGTCTGCATAATATGCCTTGCTGTGGGAGACTTCCAAATGCCAATTTATTTAGCCTGTAAAATAGAAATTGCACTGATTTCTATTAACGGGACTCTCATAATCTGGTGCACTCTCCAAATGGCTGGAAGCAAAAAAAGAAATGCCATCTCTAAAGGACATAAGCACAGTTTCTTAACAGTATTCAGTCTAAGCCCATGGTTCCCAACGTAGGACACATGCCCCACAGGGGGGCAATTTGATTTTTAAGGGGGACAAATTGTGAATGAGTTATTAGTAGTGAAATTTAGGCTTCCTCCATGTGAATAGGAGTTCACTTTGAATAATAAGAATTCGATGTCAAGGGGGTGGGATTGGCATCAGGATTTTAGAGATGCTTAGGTGGGGCATGGCCAAAAAAAGGTTGGGAACTACTGGTCTAAGCCATATAGGGAAACCAGCTGTTGACCATCTAGTTCATTTCAAGCCTCTAAACTGGGGTGGAAAAAGCAAGCATATATTTGGGGCTTGATAACAGGATTGGCAGGTTGGAGAAAGCTGGGCTGGACCTCCAGTTTGTGGGACTACTAACTCCCACCATGGCTGTTCACTGGCCAAGGGGGCTGGGCTGATGTGAGCTGGAATCAACAGGCTCTCCAACCCTGGATTAAACAATAAAGCGACTCACTTCCCTTCTGTGTAAGCACAGAAATCTCCCAGCTTTTAACGATAAGAGGCCACGTTCCAGCCACACAAAAGGCACATCTGTTGCTCTGCCCACTTTTGACTCCGGCCCCTCTGACCACTGGCATGTGGCCCCTGGCAGGCTGCACTTTTGGAAATGTGGCCCTCAAGCTGCAAAGGTTTCTCAATCCCTCCCCTTCTCTCGCTGTAGAGTGCAGGGTTGTCTCAGGAAGGAGACACAGCTGCCCCCAAGTCTCATAAATCTCATGGCACGTGATAAATCATCTCTCGATAAGTCGGGATTCCCCATCACCACCCCTGCAGCCTTAATGTTATAACCATTAGGAATCCCGTGAAGATGCACTTACCATCAACAAAGCTTGGGAAGGAGGACACCTTCTTTGTCTGTGTGGATATAAAAATAAAGAGCTTATAACTCTATAGAAATAGTAAGATGTTTATTATGAAAAATGCATGCACAGGACGCAGAGGAAGAACAGAAGCATTTTTCATTCATTTTTCATCATGATTACCGTAATTTTAGGCGACTACATGACATTGGCCTGATTCACACATCACAATAAGTGATAGCTCTGCTTTTCCCATCCCCTGGGCAGGGAGAATACCATGATCTCTGGCTTAGCATTACATTCGTACCAGGGGGTCATGGTTAGTCTCTCTCCAAACAAACAAGATTCATTTTTTCCCCTTACTGACTGTGGTTTGTTGGGAGTGAAACCACCGCAGTCCAAAGTTTAGATGAAATGCCAAGCCAGAGATGATGGTTTGTTTCCTCTGCATGGAAGCAGCAAGGAGTAGAAGAAGCTTCTTAGGCGTGGTCAAGGTGAACAATTAAGAAGTTGCTAAGGGCTTGGCAACATAACAATTATGTGTTCTTGATTAAAAGCAGCAGCACCCCTCTTAAAAAGTAATCTCTGCGTTATTGAACATGGCTCAACTCCATATGCAAATTAATCTTGTACAATCTGCTGGTTAGCACTGTTTTTATGGATGTATTTTCTTTAAAACTGTCATCACTTCCCCGGCATGCTTGCAGCTCAGAACAACACACTTCTGAAAAGTCTCATCAGCGTAAGAACGCCCAAGTGTCATTCCTGTTTTTTTTTTAAAAAAAAAACCCCAAAACCTGGCACAGTCTCAAATCTCATCTGGGGGCAGGCAGTGCTTATATTGTCACAAATTAGTATTACGGACAGACTTGTGTGTTTGTGTGTACAACTGACACCTCCACACACCTCTGAGAAAACAGTCTCTGAGTTTAACCCTAAATGTCTCACCTTAAATGTCAGCCTAAACAAACCACAAAGGGCCGGCCTCCAGCCCCACAGATGTCTCTTATCACCCTTCACCACTGATCATGGCCAGGTGGGCCACCCCCGCTGTAAGCATGTTGTTGTTGTTGCTGCTGCTGCTGCTGTTGTTGTTGTTGTTATTTCCACTTAACCCTTCCTCCCAAAGGAGCTCAGGTCGGTCAGCACATTGATAACAATGCCATGAAAAACACTCCAGATACAGTTAAAACAATCACATTCTCTTGGCCCATGATTTCAGGGCTGCCACGAAGCGTATCTTTTAGCCATTGAATTTCTGGGTTAACTGGGAAGGAACTCCCCCCCCCCTCCATGTGACCTTTGGAATGTTTTGATTGTTTTGTATCAGTTTGTTTTAATGTTCTATCTGAAATAAAAATAGTGCAAAGATAGAACATAATAAATTCTGGACATAAATAAATAGAACAGTTTAGCTCTAAAATCTTTCTTCAGTGATTCATCATACACCCCCCCCCCCAAACGTCTTTCTGCAACGCAAAGCTTCCCGGCTTTGGAAGAGAGAAGCATGATGTGAAATACAAGATGGAGACAGGACAGGGGAAACAGAGCACCTTGGCCACTAGTACTTACCTCTGGCATATTATTATTGTTGATCGGTCCATTGAGGTCGGAACGCTGCTGTTTCCGAGGCTGATCTAACCCATTGCATACCTGTAAAAGAAGCAGAAAGACCGAACTGATCAACAGCTCAGGGAGAAGGAGATCAACGCAGCATCGTTCTGTCACTGCCTCCTACCCATAATCTGCATTGCTGCTACTGTGGAAATAAGGGCTGATCTACACGCACTGGCAGAGGAAGGGGGGACGGGGGGAGTGCACCGGCCCCGGCACCATGATCCTGGTGGGGTGCCATCATGGCTGCCCCCACCGCACGTTGGGCGCCGTGCCACGCCCCTGTGGGCAGTGCACCATGCTCCAGGACACGCACCACACCCCTGCGGGTGGCATGCCACACACATGCCAGCCAGGCCCCCGCCTGCTCTCTGCTGGAGCATGAATCATAGAATCATAGAATCATAGAGTTGGAAGAGACCACAAGGGCCATCGAGTCCAACCCCCTGCCAAGCAGGAAACACCATCAGAGCACTCCTGACATATGGTTGTCAAGCCTCTGCTTAAAGACCTCCAAAGTCGGAGACTCCACCACACTCCTTGGCAGCAAATTCCACTGTCGAACTGCTCTTACTGTCAGGAAGTTCTTCCTAATGTTTAGGTGGAATCTTCTTTCTTGTAGTTTGGATCCATTGCTCCGTGTCCGCTTCTCTGGAGCAGCAGAAAACAACCTTTCTCCCTCCTCTATGTGACATCCTTTTATATATTTGAACATGGCTATCATATCACCCCTTAACCTCCTCTTCTCCAGGCTAAACATGCCCAGCTCTGCCACTGTCTACATGTCTGGGTAGGCTTGTCTAAACTAAAATGTTTTTAGCAGGCACTGAAAGAGTACAGAGAAGGTGTCGGCCTGGTGTCAATAGGCAGGGAGTTCCAAAGTATAGATGCTGCCACACCAAAATATTGCTTTCATACAAATGCGGAAAATGGGTATTCTGTGGCACCTATAACAATTCCAGGTTCCAGAATGGCACACATGTTTATTGTCTGGGTGGTGGAATACCAAGGCCATGGGAAATGCAGACACCTATGTGAAAAGGGAGGCAATCCATGGCTTCTGCATCCAAGGGGTGGCGGGGGTGGCAGGGAAAGAGATTGTACAACTCTTTCCATGAGGAGCACTCTAAAAACATATGAAAAGCCTGCTGGGTCAGGTCAATGGCGCGTCTAGCCCACCCTCCTGTTCTCACCATGGCCACCCAGTTAATCTGTGGGAAGCCAGCAAGCAGCACATGAGCAGAAGAGACCCCTCCCCTCTTGGGGTTTCCAGCAACTGGTATTCAGAAGCACGGCTGCCTCCGGCGGAGGAAGCAGAACAGAGCTATCCTGAGTTGGATAGGACTCAGCCACCACAGCAGATGGCCGTTTTCAGAATTCCGTTAAGGCCTATAAAAGACAGTTGTGAGAAACCCAATCACAACTGCACCATTACACTAAAAGTAAGATATGCATTGACATATGGACACACACTAACACAAGGGAACCAGCACATAGAAGATTGCAGCACTGCCAAATAACATGTAAATTATTTTGGGAGCTGCCAGGATTAAATCAGAAAAGCTTTTGCAGAAAAGCAGGGTGGCTGTGGGGGTGGGAAACAATTTTCAAACAAGAGTGACAGGACATATATTGGGCCTGTGATGCGAAACGGCAGAACCGCAGCTTCTTCTACCCTTTAAAGGCCTTGTCAGGTCTGATCACAATTCATTTGGCAGCACAAGAAATGCATCCGTAGCCCAGACATGCCCACATACAAAATGGGTTAGAACAGCACCCAATTTAGACAGCATGTCTCAGACATGGCCAGTAAAGGAGCTTGTTTCTCCCTACAGTAATGATTCAGCACTTAGGGGTTTATCATGGTGGTGAGCAGCCTGTAGCCTTCAGACGCTAATGAATTGTGGTTCCCATCATCCCTGAGCACTGGCCATGCTGGTTGGGGCTAATGGGAGTTGTAGTTCAGGCACCAGGTCGGAGAGGGCTGTGGCTCTGCCCTTGTGGCTCTGAGCATATAGAAACAATTGAACACATTTCTTTCCATTGCCAGTACTATACAATCATACGTGACAGGTTTATTGTGCCAATAACACACAAATTTCCAGGACACACAGGGCAATTCTATATCTCTTTACTGCTCCAAAATAAAAACCCGATATAATATTGTTTCCTGCTTGGCAGGGGGTTGGACTCGATGGCCCTTGTGGTCTCTTCCAACTCTATGATTCTATATACAATCTCCAGATATTGTGCTGCTATGATTGACATACTTCGGAGGACGACATGTGCCATACAACAGGTCTAAAACTGAAGGTTTACATCTACAAATTTTATATTCTGCTTGATTTATGTGCCTTACACACCAACTCGAGTTCCAGATCCCATACCAGGGACTCATCATGGACACACAGTATTGTCTGAACTGACAGGCAGTGACTTTCTAGGGAATACTTCTTCCATCTGGTGCCCTCCAGATGTTTTGAATGGCAACTCCTATTATCCCTGACCATTGAGTGTTCTGGCTGAAGCTGACAGGAGCTGCAATCCAAAACATCTGGAGGACAGCTGGTTGGGAAAGGCTGCTCTAAGGTTTTCCAATCGCATAGGAGATGCTAAGGATGGAACCTGGAACCAACTGCATGCAATACCATTTCTCTGTCACTGAACAACACTCTTCCTCCAATACAAGATGATCGCTGTTCAACATATGCAGAGCCTAAGATGCAATGCAATTGTTACAAACCAGGGCTGCTTAACACAGAGAATTTCAGAGCCAACACACCCTTACCCCAACCTACTTTTAAGAATAGATCTAATTATCTCCCCTGCTTTTGCATGTGGAAATGTCACCACTGATGTTGGAACACTGTTACCAGCTGATGCTGTCACATTGTAAAAGTCCCATATGCAAGCTAGCCATAAACAGCTCTATTTGCAAACCAGGATATATGTCTCACTTCCCGGGGCATTTTGTGTGTGTGTTCCCTCGTTCGTTCCAATCAAAAATTAATGTTCCAGATGAGAACTTGTCTCAAAGATAGCGATAGATTGTCTCGTTGCTAAAAGGGGGTGGAGAATTAATTGCAAGCAAAGGTGAGAAAGTGATGAGACAATACCCTCCTCTTCTGCTTGTGAGGACCCAGCGTGGGATTCTGGGATGAAAAAGGGAGGCTCCCCCCCCCCACATGCAAGGGCACCAGGTACTGTGAATCAGGAGTCCCATCCAAGTGTTCTGCTTGTATTCAAAGCCTACGCAGTGCACTAATTTCTGCTCCCCAACTCATGGAGTGCAAAGATCTGAAGCTGGGGAGGGAGCTGCTCCACTCCAGCTGGAGGCTCTCCACCTCCTTTAGAACCCCAATTGTGTGGGTTTCTAAATGTGTGAGGGCCCTTCACAAGTAGAGGGGGTTCCCACTTGAGGCATTTGACCTCTGCAAGTTGGAGGGTGGTGGGGAGAGACACAGAGGGTGCTGGTGTTGGGCCTGCCCCCATTCTTCACAAAAGGAGGGTGATGTGGGGCTGTGCAGCATGTTCATCCCCTTCCTTCCTTCCTTCCTTCCTTCCTTCCTTCCATCCATCCATAATGTTCTTAAGAGGTAGGGATCATGAGGAAAGGAATGGAAAAGAAAACCACCAATATCATCATGCCATTATACAAGTAGATGATGCATCTGTATCTGGGATAATGTGTGCAGATCTGGTCACCACACCTCAGAAAGGATATTGTAGAGTTGGAAAAGATCCAGAAAAGGGCCACCAAAATGACCAAAGCAAGGGATGAAGAAACTCCCCTGTGAGCAAAGGCTGCAGCAATTTGGAGCATTCAGTTTAGAAAAAAGGAGAGTAAGAGGCAACATGACAGAAGTTTATAAAAAGTGTGTATGATATGGATAGTGAAAAGTTTTTCTCCCTCTCTTAACACATGGACATCCAATGAAGCTGGAGGATTCGGGACAGACAAAAAGTAAGTACTTCTTCAGACAGTGCCTGGTCAAGAGAGGGAATCTGCTCCCAAAGGAGGCAGGGATGGCCACAAACCTGGGCTACTTCCATAGAGGATTAGACTAATTCCTGGTGAAGACTACTGTTGGCCACTATGACAATGTCAGAGGGTGAAGGCCTCTGAATGGCAGCTGCTGGAAAGCACAGGGCAGGAGAATGAATGAATGCTCTTGCGCTCAGATGCTGCTTGCATGCCTCCCTTGGGCATCCTTCTGGTTGGCCACTGTGAGAACACAATGCTGGACAAGTTGGGCCATTGGCCCGATCCAGCAGACTCTTCTTGTGTCCTTAAGCAGATGTTCTACCACTGAGTTCTGGCACTTGACAACAGACACCAATTCACAGTATAATTTTTTAAGGCATTTATTTTAAGACATTGTCAAAGCCTTTTCAATAGGTAAATTAAGGAAGTAGAAGGATATGAGAACTGAGTTTGGTAAATGGGGACCATACAGCTGTGCTGTGCTGTCTTAGATCAGCCTTGTGCTCTCCTGGGAGGAGCCGCCAAAATGCCTGGAGGGCACTAGGGTGGTGAAGACTGTCCTAGATTGTTTTCTTCCTCCTACTTAAAGGTTAATGCATTTATAGAAAAATTAACACATCGATATAACTAAAATGCTTGCTGTCAAAGTAGGAAACAGGAACAGATTCTGCAGCCCACATAGCTGCCCAGCAATGCATCAGATGGCAGCTGCACATCAAGCTGTTTCAGCTAATGAGCTAGTCTAGTTTATAAAGCTTAAGAAGAAGCAGTGTTCCCCTGCTCAGGGTGCATCTCCTAGGTCTCGCTAATAGATAGACTGCCATGCTCAGAAGACATAACAGGTTGGATGGTTTAGTTGAAATTCCTGTATTGGAGAGGAGTTGGACTAGATGGCCCTCAGGGTCCCTTCCAACTCTATGAGTCTAGGATTCTGTGATTAAATTAAAATAATAATTTATCACTCATACTAGAACATGAGTGACCTTCTAGATCAGCTTTCTCCAACCTGGTGCACTCCAGGTGATTTTGACAACACTCCCATCAGTCCTGGCCATGCTGGCTGGAGCTGACAGAAGATGTAGTCCAAAACATCTGGAAGGCACCAGATTAGGGAAAGCCCCTTTTGGAGTTTGGATTTGATATACCGCCTTTCACTCCCTTTAAGGAGTCTCAAAGCGGCTAACATTCTCCTTTCCCTTCCTCCCCCACAACAAACACTCTGTGAGGCGAGTGGGGCTGAGAGACTTCAAAGAAGTGTGACTAGTCCAAGGTCACCCAGCAGCTGCAGGTGGAGGAGCGGAGATGCGAACCTGGTTCCCCAGATTACGAGACTACCGCTCTTAACCACTACACCACACTGGCTCTTTTAGCACTTTCTCCTTTTAGCACTTTCTCAGGTCTAGAACTTTTTAAAAGCATTCTCAATAAACTGAGCAACACTCTTTAAAAAAAATCTAATAACTGTTTTTAACACAAGAACTGTAAATCAGGGCTGGTAGAGCTCTAGGTGATCAGCAAAGGGTTTCTGTCTCCCAATTGTCTAACAATAGGAACGGTAGAACTCTAACACTAGAAGTCATGAGAATTCAATGAAGCTGAATGTTGGAAGATTAAAGCTTTTTAGAACCATACCCAACTCCCTCAACCTTTCCCCATAAGGCTTGATTTCCATATCCCAGTCACAACCAATCCTTTCATTTCTCTTTGTGTTCTAGGAGACCAGTAGGGAGGGGAGCTGGTCACAGCAGGAAGGGAAGACTCTCTGGATTCTTCAGCAGCCTGTCTCAACTTTGCCTCTTGCCACCCTCCCCTCCAGCCTCCGTTAAGCCTCAGAGTCTGAACTGCTCTCTGCCACAGCCTCTTCCTGCTCACTAAACCCTGTTGCCTCTTCTGCTTCTGACACCTCCTCCTCCGCCTGCTCCTTCTTCTCCTTCTGACCACTCATGGTCATCCCACCACCACTCCCCTGGCTCTGAGCCTCCTTCCTTGGGGAGTTCCCTTGGGGGCTCCCCAGCTGGTGGCCTCCCACCACTCCTCTGCATCCAGCCAGTCCGTGACATATTATTATTATCATTATATTATATATTTATTTATGCTCCACCTTTTCCCCTGAAAAGGACTCAAAGCAGCTTACAGATAAAGCAGGTGCCTGAGGGAAACCTGCAAAGAGAAGCGCCCGCTCCCCTCCCGCTGTTTCCAGAAACCGGCATTCAGAAGCATTGCTGTCTCCAACTTGGGTGTGGAGTTTGACAGCTTGAGTCCACTGATTTTAAAGGGTCTACTCTGAGCTATCATCTCTAACCCTTATGTACCAAGAGACATTTCTCAAAGTGTGGCCTGGAAATTATGGCTTTTGAATGACTGGTGCTTTGTGGAGAGAAACCATTTAAAAATATTATAGTGGCAAATGCAGCAGAAAGCAAATATCATGCTCCACGTGGACCCTGCTGCTACCATTTGTTGAGTGTTCAAAACAGGAAATCGAGAAAGCACTACTATCCCCACCCCTTGATGACCCATCGCCCTCTGGGAATCAAAGGCTGAGAGAGGAACTTGTGCCAGGCAGGGTCACCGCAGAGCCTGATCCCAAAAAGGACACTGGCAGATACAGAGCCTGACTCCCGAGGCAGACACAAAGAATAAGGCTGCAACCAAGAGGAGAGTTTAGGCTCCCGAAAGACCGTTTTATTTTATTTTGTTTTATTTGTAAATTTTGTTAGCTGCTTTTCACTACTACGAGTTTCCAAACAGGGTGCAATGTCAATACAACGCAACAGAAGAGCACAACATGAACAGAATCAGCACACCCAGTGTTTATTTTCTAGAAAAAAAGGTGCCGGGACCAACCATGAAGTTGTTACAGTACGTGCCACAATTTTTAACAACAACAAAAAGAGGTGCCGGTACTGAAAAAAAGCAGAGAGCACACCCGTCTAACTGTGTGGTGGCCAAACTCCAACTATATTCCTGGGTGAATAAAGAAGCCTTCAGTTGCCAGCAAATTTTTGAGAGGGGAGGGAATTCTATAATCAGGGTGCCTATTCAGTAAATGCCATCTCTTGGCTTGCCAAATGTCAATGCCATGTCAGACTAGGACCTTGGAGACAGGGGTTCAAATCCCCACTTGGCCATGAAGCCCATTGGGTGGCCTTTGGCCAGTTGCAGCCTCTCAGCCTGGCCTACTTCACAGGGTGGTTGTGGGGATTAAACAAGGAGGGGGAGAACCACATAGGCCACCTTGAGCTCCGTGGAGAAAATGGTAGGTTAAACATGCAATCAATCAATAAAGCCAAAATCCTGACAACTGCAGCACTGTCAAGAGGATATTTTAAACATGGCATTCATTCATTCATTGATTTATAAAGGTATTTATACCCTGCCCTCATAAAATATCAGGGTTGTGTACATCAATTACACGCAATAGAAAACAAACATTAAAATGACAGATCACAAAAAATGTAAAATGTAGGCCTGCAATTTTGATGGATGGGTGGATTGCTGTCTAAACCCCCTTTGTGACCAGGTCAAATGAGATGCCTTTGGAACAAATAATGTAAATAAATGTCTGTATCAGGCAGAGTGCCTATAGCCCTTTGATTTCAGGCCTAATTAACCTTGGCTGCTGGACATGCAGATAGGGCTGGGGGGAGGCTGGAGATTGGTGGGGGAGATGCTAATGGCTCCCCTGAGGCCAACCCCATGAGGTTCCTAGGAGGAGAAGGGTCATTTGAAAAGCTTTTCTTCTGGGTCAGTCTGTGCAATTTCCCAGACCTATCACCTTACCATCTCTCTCAGCTTTCCAACGCTGCCTTTCCCACCTATGCTGGAGAATGAAGAGAGCAAAGCACATATCCTATATGTATTTGTATGTATATGTATGCAACAATCCAACCGTTTGACTTCACCCCCAAAACCACACTCTTCCATTGCCTTGGAGACAGACAGATGCCAACAACAAAATGTCCCCCTTAGCAAAAGAAGAGAGTCAACAACTCACCTGTTCTTGTGGCCACGTCTGTCTTTCCTCGGGGGTTCTTGACTTGGTTTTGAAGCCTCTGGGTACATCTCCCACTTGCTTTGATGCAGTGGGGATGTTCAATGATTTTGGCCTTCCCATATGCCTGTTGGAGCTATGGCCAGAGTCTCCCTTTGGACAAGTCTCTGCATAGTCATTTGGCACGTTTTCAGTCCCTCCATGCTCCGGGCTCATCTCCGAGGCGCTGTTGATGCTGCTCATGCTCATGCTCATCTTAATCTCTGCAACGATCTGGTCGATGTCTTCCTCCTGTTCTTCCAGCTCAGCCTCTTCTTTCCCAGAGTGGTAAGGAGACATCCCGTGGGGATTCCCATTTGCTTCAGGCGAGTAGTAACCCTGGTAGCGCTCTTCGCTTGGATGGCAATACTGGAGGTTCTCTTCTTGGTCTTGGATCTCCAGGCAGGCCACCTCCCCTTCCAAAACCTGGACGCAGCCCTCGTGGTGACCTGGGACTTCTGTGGCTTCGCATTCATCCCGGTGCTGCATTTTCATGTCGGACCACTCTGCTTCCTCCACAGCTTCCTGGCACTCATCCGTCTCCACTGGATGTTCTTCATGGGGGACATACTCTTCCCCGCTGCAGTCCATCCCTTCCAGGTAACCGTCATCCTCTGGGCAGTATCGGATGTAGTAAGTAATCCCTTCTTCTTCCTCCGGGAGCCCCTCATCGTAATCTTCCTCTTCGGAAGTGTTGTTGACATAATCAGAACTGGAGTCGCCATCTCCGCTGTGGTCGAGACACTGGTGCTCGGCCAGCGTAGGGGTGCCTTCCCTGGCAGCCACAACCTCCGTCTCCTTCTCCACATAGTCCTCCACAGGCAAGTTATCACCCTCATTTTCAGCCTCCCTACCCTGAGGCAAAGGAGGGGAAGCTCTCGCCCGGTGATCCAGCATGCTGGCTGTGGTGGTTTGACATTTCCTGCTCGCCATGGCTGACAACTCACATGACAATCATGTCTGAGGAACACCTGCAGGCAAGAGTCCAAAGAAGAAATCAGACACCAACAACAGTCATTGTTTAATCAAAAGGTTAGCAGCAAGAAATCAAAGAAATAATACTACTGGGGTGTACAGAAACAGACATATATATTTTTTTAAATGCCAGGTAGGGTGGAGTGGAGCACAAGACTCATAAATTATCCCATCAAATGCTTGAAATCTTAGTGCAACAACTTTGCTGGATGTCAAGCCATGTTGAAATGCCATTAAATAATCCACATTGTAACGAAAAGGGGAAAAGGTAGATTTAGATGGTATAATCCAGGGACCTTTCTATTCTAGGGGCCTCTGGGTCCCTGGGACACCTCAGCACAAGAAGCAAAAATGAAAATCAAGCTTCTGTGAAAAGCAGCTTGCCCCCCCCCCATGAATCTTCCCCTGCAAATCTGCAGTTGTCAAAGGGTGTGGGGTGCATTTTAGGATGTACTGCAGTCTCCTCCAACTGAGTGCCCCCCCCAGGCAATTCAACTGTTCAGCTCCCATTGTTTCTGACCATTGGTCGTGTTGGCTGGGACTGACAGAGGGAAGTAGGTTGGAGAAGGGATGTGTAACAGATTCAGAAAGTCAAAACAAAATAAAAAAAATTCCTTCCAGTAGCACCTTAGAGACCAACTCAGTTTGTTATTGGTATGAGCTTTCGTGTAAAGCTCATACCAATAACAGAGTTGGTCTCTAAGGTGCTACTGGAAGGATTTTTGTTTGTTTGTTTGTTTTGACTATGGCAGACCAACATGGCTACCTACCTGTAACTAGATTCAGAAAGTGTAATTAATCATTTCACAACACACCTGCCTAAACATGCATGAGATTTTACTTCATGTGGATGAATCCTGTACTGTGCTTAATGAAACAATCTCTATGCCACCTGTCCAAAGAGATGCAAATTCATTAATTCTAAAGCCCATCAGTTGCTTGTGGCTAAGAACAACTTCCCAATCTAGGCAGTCACTGACACGTTTAATCTATTTTTACCTGTTCACACTTCCTAATATTGCCCTACTATAAATTATTTGTTTCCTCAAGACAATGGAATTGATGAAATATGCTGTCCTCAATTTCAAACATCCTTCCATGCCACTATACACAGACACACACTCATGTTTCAGTGTGTGGTGATATCATTCCTTTAAGACTGGCTTATGGGACTGGGTTAGAACCTCAGAAATAAGGAGCCAACGTACAGCTGTCTCCTGTTTGTGGGATGTAATCCATTGGTGCAGTCAAATGCAACATTCCTTATTTCCCTAGCGTGGGCACAGGCAGGGGGACATCCGGTCAGTGTAACTTCCTGTTCCTCTGGTCTGGAGCATCCTCCCCCTGCATGTGACCTGGGAGAAGGGCATGGCTCTGGCTGACTCCACAAAAGAGCTGAGTCTCGCAGCCATTTTCTCAGTCTGGTTTTGTCTTTCTGTTGTCTTGCTTCTCTCTCTTGCTACCATGCTGCTCTCCTGCAGCCCTTTTGTTGTCTTAATGTAATTTTGCTGTCTGCTGGCTCTCAGCCAGCAGCACATGAGTTCAGTCTCCATATGAGACAAACTCACAATTTATTTATGTAACTACCAAGTAAAGCCTGCCTTTCAGGGATCATATCGTGAACTGAAATGTGAGTAAACTTTTTGTTACTTTACTCAGAAAGACTCTTGTCTCTCTATTCTTTTAAGAGGGATCAAAAGGGGACACCAGGAATAAACTTAACTAAGAGATTCAAACAAATCCCCAAACTAGCTTCCAGCTATATTGAGGGGAATCTGCTCTGCTACGTCACTTACTAGCGTGAGTGAAGGAAGGATAATACTTCTTCAATATATCCTTTGCTACTATCCTTAACATTCCCACACCGTTAAGACTTCAAGGCCGGTGTCAAAAGGTAATTGAGTGGAAGAGGTGAACGCCGGTGGTCTAAGTGTTGAATGGTTACTTTAAATGTAAAGGTTCATCATTGTTCCACCCGATGTGTATGTCTTTAAGGGGCCAGAGCAAGGGCCAGAGCAAGATAACGAGACCCAGCTTTACAGCTGTGAAACATAGCAGGTGCTGCTGAGTTGTATTTGATTAAGCTGTGTCAGCATCTGGGTGTAGTATATAAGGAGCAGCACCTAGCTCTCCCATTACCCTGGTGGATGGGTTGGTGGTTGGGTCATGGTTGTTGATGTATTTAGTGTTTAAGGAGTTTTTGTTTTTCTTATTAAAACCTTCTTTAAGTTATTTTTGAGTCCCTTTTTAATGCATGGTCTCCCCAGCAAGCTCTCTGCAGCGCTACCATCCTGCAAATAGCCAACACTAAGTCCCCATAAAAGCTGGATTGGCGGGAGCTCTCGGCAGCCAGCCAAGCTTAGTGTCTAGTGTCTATTTGGGCTTTTGATAGCATCTTGTTCTGTTGCTCAGCCTACTGAGACTTAAGTGTAAATGTTTATGTTAATTGGCTGGATAAGTTAATGTTTGTTGCTTCTGAGCTATTTTAATCTGTGTAATTATTTCTTATACAGTTTTGTTTTAGTAAAGTCTATGTATGGTTTTATGAAATTTGGTCTGGTCTGAGTTCCTGAACCGTTTAATTCTGACCACGCTTTTCGGAACAAGAGTCATCCACCACGTGGACCAGCACCCTGTTCTCACAAGGGAGAGCCCACGCCTGTGGGAAAAGCTCTCCCCACTTGTGATTCCAAGCAACAGGCAGTCAGAGCCTCCAGCACAATGGGTAGACTATGGCCATCAATAGCCTTATCCTCCATGACTTGATCTAATCTTATTTTTAAAAGCTATCCAACCACACAAGCACTGAAATCACAAATCAACTGCTAACCACTGCAAAATATACAACCAAGACAGAAAAATGTACCACGGTCACTGTTTTCTTTCCATCTGTGGTAGAGAACATAGAGAACATACTCCCCCCCCCCACCTCTGTGCCCCCCACAGACAAAAGGACTCCAGAAAAATGATTGAGGCTATTATTGAGATCAGGTCATGCTGCATCAAGTCTCTTGAGAACAGAATCTAGACTGCGGGGGCAGAGGTGCACCACACATGGAAGGGATTGTTGGACAAATTGCTGGTTCATTACAAAGGAAACTGTGAAGGCCATAAAGAGGCTGAGAGCCAACCAGGGCCAGAGGGAGGAATCAGGATCATTGGAAGCTTGGGGAAAGCAGCACATTAAATGGAAGTTGCAAAAAATGTCACTGCTCTGAAAACAACCATTTGCCCATCGTAATAATGATGAGATTGTTAGTGAGTGTTCATATTAAATCAAGCAGTTAAAAGTGCCATTTCAGGCAATATTGATTTGTCACTATAAATGTGATTAAAAAGGGAATAATTGTCTGCACCTCTCAACAGAGAATACTAATTAGACTGCTAGTTACTGTTCCATATAACATGTCTTTCAAAGTGACCTGCCCCTTGACTCTCCTTCAGGCTTGTAGTCAATCCTCCCTTATTTCATACAGTGGTACCTCGGGTTAAGTACTTAATTCGTCTGGAGGTCTGTTCTTAACCTGAAACTGTTCTTAACCTGAAGCACCACTTTAGCTAATGGGGCCTCCTGCTGCCGCCGCGCTGCCAGAGCACGATTTCTGTTCTTATCCTGAAGCAAAGTTTTTAACCCGAGGTACTATTTCTGGGTTAGCGGAGTCTGTAACCTGAAGCATATGTAACCTGAAGCGTATGTAACCCAAGGTACCACCGTACAGGCTGGCTCTAAAAGTCAGCCACTGGAAGGGCCTCATCAGAGACTGCCCTGCCTACCTCGAGACTACAGGACACAGGTTGAGGCGCAGGGCTGCTTCCTACATATACACACAGGACAGGTCAGAAATGGGCAAATTTCCCCATGTGGTCAAGGGCCACTAGTGGCGCCATCTGGGGGCAGGCCCCCCCAATATTTTTGATAAGGGAGCCTCCCCGCCCCCCCTCAATTTCACGGCAATCCTTAAAAGCAAGCGCCAAGGTAAGGAAGCTTCACCCTGCTGGGTCCTTTTGAAGATGACCAGGGAGACGGAAGGGCAAAGTGTCTGCACCCAGAGCCTCCCTTTGCCAATTGCCAGAGCATCTCCCCAGAGGGCACACTGGCAATCTCTTTGCCCTGCCATGTCCCTTTCACAAAGATAAGGCAGCTGGCAGGGGGGGGGATGGCGGTCCGAGTTGGTCTGCCTGGGTTGGGGGGACGTGGCAGATATAACGTCATGCACATGTGACCCCCCCCCCCCATGTTGGGTGCAACTGGGCGCTTCGGAGTGCTGCATTCCCTTGGTGTGCAGGGCAGAAGACAACAGTGGGTGGGGGCAAAGCGCTCCTCCTCTCCACGCCAAGGGCTGCTGGGAAGACGGGCACATGGCTCTTGAAATTAGGCTGAGGTCCACAAGCTGCCCACTCCTGTTATAAATGATCTAACCAAGCAACTTCCACACTCATCACACCAGACAGCTGCGACGCAACTGAACTACAGCCATGTTAAGAAGTTAAGCCAGGTCACTATGTGAGTGACTATTTGGCACAAGGTTTAATCCACCCCTAGCCCAAGGTGCCAACCAGAAAGAGGGCTCTAGGATTCACACCAAGCACCATGTCAGACCCTCCAAGTGCCCCTATTATCCAGGGACAGTCCCAGATTTACAGAAGCCATCCCGGTTTCTGATTCTATCCCAGAATGTCCCCCTTTTCCTTAGGACATTCCTATTTTCATCAATGAAATGTTGGAGGGTATGGTACCCAACCCCTGAGCCATCCGAAGGCAGCCCTGCATAGGGAAGTTTCTTAATGATGAATGGTTCATTCTATTTTTATATATGTTGGTAGCTGCCCAGAGTGGCTGGGGCAATCCAGTCAGATCAGCAATGTATAAATAGTTAAATTATTATTATTAATGTGGAATAGGACATCCCTATTTTCATCAGAGAAATATTGGAGGGTATGCTATGTATGATACCATGATACACTATATTCTTTATTAAATTTCTATTCCGCACTTCACCAAAGAATCACAGGGCGGTTTTCAATATAAAAACACAAAAACACATAACATAGTAACAAAAGCAATAATCTCCTGCACAGTTTAAATATTATTATTTAATTTAAATGACTTCCCCAAAATAATTCTGGGTGCTGTAGTTTGTTAAAGGTGCTGAGAGTTGCTAGGAGAACCCTAATCCCTCACCAAGCTACAATTCCCAGAGTGATTTAGCAGTCAATCCCTTTGGGAATTGTAGCTCTGTGAGGAGAATAGGGGCGTTTCCTAACAACTCTGAACACCCTTAACGAACTACAGTACCCAGAATTCTTTGGGGGAAGCCTGGACTGTTTAAAGTGGTATCATAGCGTTTTATATGTTCAGTGCAAATGTGGCCACAGGAAAACAGAAGACACATTCATTTTGATGGAAGAACAGGATCAGCAAGGTAGAAATCTTCCTGGCTATATAAAAAACGAGAATAAATATTTCAAATACAGTGGTGCCTCGCAAGACGAAAAGAATTCGTTCTGCGAGTCTTTTCGTCTTGCGATGTTTTTCGTCTTGCGAAGCACGGTCCGTCGCAACTGTGCCTCTTCAAGCGGCTTTAAAAAAAAAGTGCAAGACGTTTTCGTCTTGCGAAGCATGCCCATAGGGAAATTTGTCTAGCGAAGCAACGCAAAACCGAAAAACCCTTTCGTCTAGTGAGTTTTTCGTCTTGCGAGGCATTCATCTTGCAGGGCACCACTGTATGGAAGGAAGCTTGCCCTGACGAATGGGAGGGGGGAACTAGTTATTCCTCCCCTGAAAGAAATGTGTCCACAGCAATTAAAAACAATGACTGCCAACTCATATTGATCAGTAATACCTAGCACTTTCAAGATGCAAAAGGAAATCAATGTGTAATTTGCAGTGCAATTCCTTTTGTTCCAATTTAGGACACAGTGATGAGGAGCTCACTCAGGTTTCATTACCTCAGCAGAAAGGGCCCACTCATTAGCATCAGAAACTCATAAATGCTTAGTAGTTTTTCCTTCCCAACTCTTTAACAATGTAAAAAGCAATGAACTCTGAATAAACAGCTCAGTCTGCATGCACCTTTCCGTATTTGTTTTTAGACTCAGCCTAGACAAGTCATCAGGTAGTAAACGGCTCCTGGACTTATCACAGGGGAAGTTTTTGTGTTTGGGAAGAAGAATTGACTGTTAAGCCCCTCTGTGAACTGTAGGTCTGTGCGGGGAATAGGTGCAGCTCCCAGGATGCTTTGGGGCAAGCCATGGCATGATAGCTCTTTAAATGTATGGTGTGAATACTGCCTCTGTCAGACAAACTGATGATGGGAATTGTAGTCTACAAAACTATTGAGGGCACTGCACTGCTGCCAGTCTGCCAGAGGTTTAAAGTATTATGCAGACTGAGTGGGCGAGACCAATAGTGGGTCCAGGCAGTTTCTGCACATGCTGTAGAGAAGAGCTTTCCAAACTGTTTGTAAGTGTGTCACACAAACACTCCACGTGCTCCTCCCGGGGCTGTAAAGGGGTGGGTTTAACCTCTGGTTTGCTAGGGAAACAGAATTACTGTGTCACAAAATGATGCATGTCTATGTCACCAACATGAAAAGTTTGGAAAGCTCTGCTATAGAGGGAGGTGAGGGGCAGATGGGGCTTGTCCACCTGGGAAGGGAGCCCATCTAGGAGAAGGAAAACTCTGGTCCCTTGTGGGATGTCTTGGGAGAAGAAAAGGCTAAGGAGTAAACCCTAAGAAGATCCAGAGTGGAATCCCTAAGACAGTTGGATGGTGCCTTGTACACTTCCTTCCGGCAACTCCTGCAGCCAAGCTGTTCTGCTTTCCTTTGGACCACATCAGCAAGGCCGGGGGGGGGGGGTCTTGTCATCTGGGCAGCCCAGGACCTCTGTACACACTGTCCAGGTTTGACCCTGGGGAGGCCAAACTGCAGCAGTTTGACTTCACCCCCAGAACACTCCATTGTTGCTTGAGACAGATGGATGCCAAGATGGTAGTCTCCCGGATTCCAGTGAGCATCATTAGGCTAAGCTGAATGGCAAAAGTAGCTAAGTGCTAAGCTTTCCTTGCCCAGATTGTTCTAGGGGCCCAAAAACAGTAGCTTCAGAAATGCCAGAATTCCTACAGACCAGGAACACAAGAGGATCCTCACTGGCCAGCACCCAGAAATGTGTGAGGTCGGAGACGCAGTTTGTGACGTGAGATAGTTTGTCATAGTAAAAGCTTTTGAAAAATGATAAGAGAGATATATCTCCCTGTGGTCTGCTTAACAGGAAATTAATTTTGAGGTGGTTGGCAGTTGTTTGATCTCTGAGGAAACTCTGGGATAAGGATTTTTCCCCTCCCTGACTCCACAAAGAAGGTGCCCTTGTTAGCAGGATCAAATATTCCTTGGGGAAATTGGAGCAGATGAACATGAAAAGCACACACATTAGTAAGAGGTGGATGGTCTTCCAGGCTTCTTTGCGTTATCACCATGATCTGCATAGAGGGCATTTGAGTCTGAAGCTTTCTATAATGACGTGCAACTAGACTGAAGAGTTACAGATAGGTAGCCGTGTTGGTCTGCCATAGTCAAAATAAAAAAGTTCCTTCCAGTAGCACCTTAAAGACCAACTAAGTTAGTTCTTGGTATGAGCTTTCGTGTGCATGCACACTTCTTCAGATACTTCTTCAGGTATCTGAAGAAGTGTGCATGCACATGAAAGCTCATACCAAGAACTAACTTAGTTGGTCTTTAAGGTGCTACTGGAAGGAACTTTTTTATTTAGACTGAAGAGCATTATGTAAAATGTCACAAAATATTACAGCAAGCTGTAGCTTCCTCCAGAGATGGCTGAAGAATACTTAAAAAGGTAAAGCAACCCTTGACCATTAGGTCCAGTCATGACTGACTCTGGGGTTGTGGCGCTCATCTCGCTTTATTGGCTGAGGGAGCCAGTGTACAGCTTCCGGGTCATGTGGCTAGCAGGACTAAGCCGCTTCTGGCGAACCAGAGCAGTGCACGGAAACACCGTTTACCTTCCCGCCGGAGCAGTACCTATTTATCTACTTGCACTTTGACGTGCTTTCAAATTGCTAGGTTGGCAGGAGCAGGGACCGAGCAACGGGAGCTCACCCCATTGCGGGGATTCGAACCGCCGACCTTCTGATAGGTAAGTTCCAGGCTCTGTGGTTTAACCCACAGCGCCACCTACGTCCCTTCTGAAGAATACTTACCTGTTCCCTTTTACATTGCAGTATCTTCTATCTGCAAATGCAAAGTTATTTGCTTTGGCAATGGGGGAGGGGGAGAAAGAAACGTCCTTTCCTGTCTGTCCCTAGTGCAGACTGCACATATAATAAGGATGGGGAAGCCCATAATCTCTGAGACAGTGCAATGATTGTGGTCATGCTACAACCTCCTGCTAGCTAGCACATAAGCAGCATCCAGTTGGGTTTCAAATTGGATGGGGGACCACATGTTGAGATTCCTGCACTGGGGTCCCTTCCAACTCTATGATATTCTACAATCTTACGAGAGCTCAGTGGCATCGTAAAAATTCTGAAGGGGTTCTGGAGATTTAGAGAACAGGATGTGCAAGCTCTACAACAGAGCTGTTGGTGGTTCACCATCCTTGGGAGATGGGATGTCATGGCTCTGGGTTCCAGCAACCTACTCTAATCAGTTGGTATGTGCAGGATTCCTTGCAGATGAGCAGATACCTTGGGTCCTGCTCTGAAACATTTTGGTGGAGAGCAAAATTGGTTGATTCATCTCTACCCAAATTCTGGACTAGATCACAGAAGCCAGAAGATGAAGAGACTTTCCAAAGCACAAGAAGAGAGAAATTGTTTATTTTTATTTTTAAAAATCTAATCATCATGCAAATACATCTATTTTATGTTATTAGATAGAATATAAACTTATAGCATGTAGCTTTCACCATCAAAATGCTCAGTCATCTACTTTTCCAGGACCTCAAAACATACCATATACATCTAACCTAATTGCCCTAATTACCTCCTTGTCATTCATTCTTAAAGCACTGAGTGCTTTGAAGTGCAACAAATATTTACCATGAAGGATATAACTGTCATCTTACAATTCCAATTATTATTTCCCACCTGCTTTTTAAGAAGTGAATATTCAGCAAACGTTGTCAATGCGTAGCCTTATCCATCAAACAAAACTATTTCTTACAGGATAAAGTCCTTAGGATTGTCTTTGTTTCTTTCACAATGAAATATCCAACTATCACACTGGTTACACTTTCCAACTAGAGAACAACAAAATAAATTATCCCCAAAGCATTTTCATATTCTTAATCACACTCATGATTTGCATTATCATAATTGAATATAACTTACACAGTACAATGAACAATTAACTTATTCCTGTGCAAAGGGAAGGGGGAGGTGTTTGTAAACGAGAACATCCACACCAGATTGCCTGATTTTGCTCAGGTATTTCACACAATACTAGAATTGGAAAGTTCAAAGGGATGCCAAGGGTCATCTAGTCCAACCCCCTGCAATGCAGGAGGTTTTTCCTTGAAAGAGAGTAGAGTTGGGGGGTCACAGAAGAGGAGACCACACACCTAAGTGTAGAAAGAATTGGGAGAGGCACTGAATGGTGGGACTGGGAGAGGGAGTCTTGTTTGTCTTGTAGTATCATTGGAGGAGAAAGTTCCCAGCTGGCTAATAGAAATAATGGTTGGCTTACAGTCCTAGGTACAAATAGAATCATAGAATCATAGAGTTGGAAGAGACCACAAGGGCCATCGAGTCCAACCCCCTGCCAAGCAGGAATAGGGAATAGGGAGGGAATAATCTGTCAATTTTTGTTCTCTGTTTCTCTTTCTTCCAGATTTAAATTCAGTTATCCAAATTTTGAAGCACTTTGCAATTCTTTTAATAAAAAGATTCCTCCTGAAAATTAATCAGCATCTTAATGCAATTTTATTTTCTGTTTGAGAGAAAACATATAATGGGGAGAACCAAGACCCCCTCCCATGTTAATTCCCAACCCCCAGGCCCAAAAGCATTTCACCCTGTATTGATTTGCTGAGGCTGGCAAGTGTTTTGAAACAACAAGGGGCTTTCTTTTTTGGCTAACAACGAACCATGTCACTGTGTTTTGTGAAGGACCATTTCTTTATAAACATCCGTCGCCCTCAGCGGATTGTGTATGAGGTGTGTTGTTCCTCAGTGCATAATCTCTACACATAAAAAACGGGCTATAAAATATTTATCCTCATCTCCAGTATGCACCAATAGACTCCAAAAATTACAGCTTAGTTAGAAGATAAAATAAGCCTGTTGATGGTTTCAGCAGATATTCAGGCAAGCCCCCACCCCTTGCCTCCTACACACAGACACACTCTGCTTGCAGAAAATGTCAGGGATGATGATGTTGCCTAGAGAATTTATCGTCTTCAAGTTAACCTCCGCGTAACGAAGGAGGATATTAAAGCTAAAGACAACCTACTCTTTCCACTCCATGACCACATTCACAGCATACATTTAAAGCATTACGAGAGCACTTTAAATGGTCTTGGCTCCCCCACAAAGAAGGATGGGACCTGCTGTTTGTTATGGGTGTTTCATGGTTCCCCGTGAAGAGGGACGGGCCATTAAGCCATTCTGAGAACTGTAGCTCTGGGAAGGGGAGGGGGGTCCCCCCAACAACTCTCAGTGCCCGTAACAGGATTCTCGGGGGGGGGGAGCATAGCTGTTTAGAGAAGCACCATCACACTTTAAATGTATAGCGTGAAATGTGCTGAAATAATGTGAGGGGAGAGCAGGGCTATCATTATGCCCCTTGCCAGCTATCTACTAGGAAGCATGGAATCAAGCCTGATCAAAGCCTGATGGAGCCCTGATCGTGCAGGATTTGACACAACAGGGGAGCCTGCACTGCCCTCCCAGGTCTGCATCCCCAACATATAAACAGACAGGATGTGACACCACAGGTAGTCAGTGGGCAGAGCGCTGCTCCTTGACTCATCTCATGACTGATGGCCAAGGAACTGCAGCGGGTGCCAGTGTTCAGAGGAATTCAGTTCAGTTCACCTTTAAAGCCGAATCTCTCATTCCACACTTTCAGAAACAATGTGAGAACCAAAACACAGCCATCCATCAAAATTCTGAATTTTGCATTACAGTTCTCCAACAACAGAATGCAAATATTAGGGGAAATTGTGCCCACAAATCAATTCCTTAGTGAAAATAAAATACGGAAATGCATTAAGTTAAACTACTTGCAATAATGAATACCTTGGTCCAAATTGCAGGCAACAATGCATTTATTAAGAGAAATTGCACTAAAATGTTGAATAATTTTCATGAGGATTTAAAAAACACCACAGATTGCTGAAGAAATGTGGAGAACTGAATTTAAGACTGGAAAAATAAGAATCTGAGAAAACAAAAATTGCCAGATTATTCCATCATTACCACAAAAGCCAACTCCTAGGCACCAAGAGGTCACTTCGGCCTTGATTACGATTGATTGATTGATTGATTGATTGATTGTTTGATTATGCTTACCTCCCCCCCCCCCCAATATTTTATTCAAGGTCACACCCCTGGTCATTACTCTTGGGCACTGTAAGAACATTGCACTAAATGGGTCTTTGGCCTGATCTAGCCAGACTTTTTATCTCCAGGGTGGGAGCTACCTCCACTTGGCTTCTCTTTCATTCTGTCTTTCACCCACAACCCACACAGAGCCACTGCTGCGCAAGACAATTGTCTCACATCCCTTGCTGATGGAACAAGGATTCCTCCTTGCTAGCACACTGCCCTTGATTTCAAAAGAAATGTGTCAACTTTACACCTGCAGAGAAGCTGGCCTATTCATTATCAAGAATAAAAACATTTTTTTTCTCCTCCCAGTGACTCATTTAGTTCTTACGTTTCCTAACAAGCTGTGCACTCCTAGCGATTGATATTAAATCACATGGTGAGACTGAGAGAACAAGCTGCTTTTGAACAAAATGTTTCTTTAAAAAAATAAAAATCAGAGACCGAAAAGTATAGGAGGGTCCAATAGGAATACCAAAAGGACTTTGATAAAAATAGGATTGATGGAATGCCATGGACATGCAACAGGAAGCAGGAAGTGTCATAAGCCTTTTCAGGGAAAACAAACAGCAGCATATCCACAAGGGGACATGAAGAAGAAGAAGAAGAGTTTGGATTTAATATCCCGCCTTTCACTCCCCTTCAGGAGTCTCAAAGCGGCTAACAATCTCCTTTCCCTTCCTCCCCCACAACAAACACTCTGTGAGGTGAGTGGGGCTGAGAGACTTCAGAGAAGTGTGACTGGCCCAAGGTCACCCAGCAGCTGCATGTGGAGGAGCGGAGACGCGAACCCGGTTCCCCAGATTACGAGTCCACCGCTCTTAACCACTACACCACACTGATCTCAGCTTCATATATAGTAAGCCTGCAACTGACACAGGGGTTACGTTCCAGGGATTGTGCCTAAGGCTAAAAGTGAGTATAGTCAAAACACATTGGGTTCAACTGCCAGTAGCATTGCCAAGGTCTTGTTTCCCAGATGCCTGACCCTTTCCCACCTATTTTTTATTTATTCATGAGCTGCAACTCTCATCATCCCATCTGTGCTTTAGCCTTTTTTGTCCCTGCCTCATAAGAACGTAAGAAGAGCCCTGAGACTGGATTAGACCAAATTCCCAGCTAGTCTAGTATCCTGTTCCCTGTTCACTGTGTGAGTATCTGGATTGGGGATGGATGGCAGCTAACAGATTGACGTTGTATCCTGACAAGACAGAAGTACAGCCATACCTTGGAAGTCGAACAGAATCTGTTCCAGAAGTCCATTCTACTTCCAAAACATTTGAAAACCAAATTGCAGCTCCTGCAGCCAATCACAAGCCGTGTAAGCCCTGTTGGACATTTGGTTCCAAAAGAGCATTCGCAATCACTGGAACAATCACTTCCAGGTTTGCAGCATTTGGGAGTCAAAACGTCCAAGTTCTGGGGTGTTCGACAACCAAGGTACAACTGTACTGTTTTGGGGGGACAGGGGCAGGCAGGTGTGGAGGACTCCCTGGTCCTGAATGTGGTAACTGTCCTCCTGAAGGACCAGGTGCGCAGCCTGGGAGTCATTTTGGACTCACAGCTGTCCATGGAGGCGCCGGTCTCCTTTTGCTCCTCCTTCAGCTGCTGCCCTGCAAGCTCTGATAAGCTCCTCCCACAGCTAATCACCTGACTCAACAGAAACCCTGCCCCCTCTGACCTTTGCACAGGGAGAGCAGCTAATCAGCCACAAGAAACACACACACAAGAAAAGATGGGGTTTCCTGCTTGCCAGGGGGTTGGACTCGATGGCCCTTGTGGTCTATTCCAATTCTAGGATTCTAGGTCAATTCTTTGCCCAGGGCAGCTGTCTCCCAGCTCCACCTGGTACACAGGCTGAGACCCTCCCTTCCTGCAGACTGTCTCGCCAGAGTGGTGCATGCTCTGGTGATCTCCCAACTTGGATTACTGCCATGCACTCTACATGGGGCTACCTTTGAAGGTGACTTGGAAACTACAACTAATCGAGAATGTGGCAGCTAGACTGGTGACTGGGAGTGGCCGCTAAGACCATATAACACTGGTCCTAAAGGATTTACATTCAGTCCCAGTATGTTTCCAAGCACAATTTAAAGGTGCTGACCTTTAAAGCTCTAAACGGTCTTGGCCCTGTAGACCTGAAGGAGTGTCTCCATCCACATCGTCCAGCCTAGACACTGAGGTCCAGCTCCAAGGGCCTTCTGGCGATTCCCTCACTGCGAGAAGTGAGGTTACAGAGAACCAGGCAGAGGGCCTTCTCAGTAGTGGCGCTTGCCCTGTGGAATGCCCTCCCACCAAATGTCAAGGAAATAAACAACTATCTGACTTTTAGAAGACATCTGAAGGCAGCCCTTCCCTGTTTAGGGAAGTTTTTAATGTTTGATGTTTTACTATGTTCTAATATTCTGTTGGGAGCTGCCCAAAGTGGCTGGGGAAACCCAGCCAGATGGGCAGGGTATAAATGAATTATTATTATTATTATTATTATTATTATTATTATTATTATTATTATTCCCACACTGGCCAACCAGATACTTGTGGCAAGCCCACAAGCAGGTCTGAGCACAACATCTGATTCCCAGCAACTGGTATCCAGAGGTATTCTGCCTCCAACAATGACCTTAATAAGTTTGCAAAAGGGTAGCTTTTGCCTTCCAGATGTGGCTGGGTTACCATTGGCCATGCTGGCTGGGAGACATGGGAGCTTGAGATCAACAACATCTCTGTTTATGCTGGCAGTTTGTTGTTGAAAACCCGCTTTGAGGTTTGTCTACAATCAAGAAGTATGTACTTTTCTGAAATAATAATAATAATAATAACAACAACAACAACATCTAGAGGGGACACTGGCTATCCATGGGTTTCGTGGTCCTTTTCTGCACCTCTCCCAGCTTCATGATACCCTTTTTTGAGACAAGTCAGGTCAGATGAGTGATTTTTGGGGGTGTGGAGAACTTCAGCATCCCAGGCTATATAGAACATGAGGTATTTGACAATACACATTTGATTTCCTTGTTGGACTTTATAAAAGAGGCTAATTGGCAATGGTACTTGCAATTGAAATGATACTCATGGCATGAGATAGTAGAAAGGCAGTCTCTGATATGAGCCCGTTGCCTTTGGAATGTGTGGGCTGAGTGAGAACTCTGGAGAAGGCTCTGTAAAGGCAGCATGGAAGCAGATCGCTAATGTCTTTGCACTTACGGATATAGCTGTAAAATAATGTTATTTTGGCCTGCATAATTATGGGCAGAACAGATGGTAGAAGCTTAAAAATTTCATTAAAAAGGGGGGGGGACAGTTTGCCAATGTCTCAGTAGTCTTTTTTTTAAAAGTAAAAAAAAAGTACTTATTCTTGTACATGCCAGAAGGAATCCATATTGCAGTTGCAAGCAAGAGAGTGGATTCAGACCTCGATTAAGGAACTAACATCACCGGGGGGGGGGGGGGGAGAGAAATAACATTTAAAAGGCAGCGGACATAATTCATCTTTTTCTTGCTGAGAGACTTCCTGTTGATGTTTAATGCTCTCTCTCTCTCTTTTAAAGAAAACGATTTCAAAAAGTTTTACAGAAATGAAGTATAAATCATAGTTGGGTATGTTTTGCCTGGAAAAGGGGAGACTGAGAGGAGGTACGGCAGCCATCGTCACCGTTCTAAAGAGCTGCCATGTGGAAGATGGAGCAAGCTTGTTTTCTCCAGCTGTAGAGCAGGCGTAGGCAAACTTGGCCCTCCAGATGTTTTGGGACTACAACTCCCATCATCCCTAGCTAACAGGACCAGTGGTCAGGGCTGATGGGAATTGTAGTCTCCAAACATCTGGAGGCCTGAGTTTGCTTACACCTGCTGCAGAGGGTAGGACTAGAGCTAATGGCTTCAAGTTGCAAGACAAGAGATTCTGACTAAACACCAGGAATAACTTTCTGACAGTAAGAGCTGTTTGACAGTGGAACAGACTCCCTGGAAAGGTGGTGGACTCTCCTTCCTTGGAGGTCTTTAAGCAGTTTGGATGGCCCTCTGTCCTGGATGCTTCAGCTGAGATTCCTGCATTGCAGGGGTTGGACTAGATGACCCTCAGGACCCTTCCAACATTCTACGATTTTATGAGTAATGTATAACAAAAATTGAACTTTAATGTGCACAATGTCTCTTGCTTCTCTGGATGGAATGAAAGAGAGATGTGCGCGAAGGTAAAATGTCCATTTGCTGCTTTGCATACGTTTGCCTCTGGCATCGCTCACCAGTCGCATGTGTCCTTTGGCCGACTGCCCAGAGGAGAATATGGCCCCTATGCTGAAAATAGACTCTCCCCCTTGTACTGTAGGCTTTTCTTTTTAAAAGAGCAAATAGTTGCTGTAATGACATGAGAAAGGGGGCACACATTCTTAGGAAAGCTGAGCAGTTAGCCATAGAAACAATTTGATTATGAGAAAGCATTCCTCTGAAACATCTGCCCTGTTTCCCTACTTTAGCCCTTCCTTTCAGATCACTTTGTGCCACACCCATCCTTTAAACTCGGCTCCTTTTGCCTTGACCCTGGAGTCTGGGGACTCAGCTATACAGCTGCAAATAAAACATTTTAAATGTGTTGTAAAGTGTAACTTACAAATGTGACACTTGATGGCAATGGTGAGCTATGGCAAATTCAATATATTTTTCAAAATGTTTTCTAAAAAAGCATTTTCACAGCATTTTTTATATGTGTGTAGATTCTACCTAGGTCTTCTGCGACACTCTCCTGGCTTCTCCTTCCCCCTGACCTCTATGCTCTTCTCTCTCCCGTTTACCAGCTTCACTGATGTAAAGGTAAAGGGACCCCTGACCATTAGGTCCAGTCGTGGATGACTCTGGGGTTGCGGCGCTCATCTAGCTTTATTGGCCGAGGGAGCCGGCGTACAGCTTCCGGGTCATGTGGCCAGCAGGACTAAGCCGCTTCTGGCGAAACAGAGCAGTGCACGGAAACGCCGTTTACCTTCCCGCCGGAGCGGTACCTATTTATCTACTTGCACTTCGACATGCTTTCGAACTGCTAGGTTGGCAGGAGCAGGGACCGAGCAACGGGAGCTCACCCCGTCACGGGGATTCAAACTGCCGACCTTCTGATTGGCAAGCCCTAGGCTCTGTGGTTTAACCCACAGCGCCACCTGGGTCCCATTCACTGATATACAGTATACGCTATAGTGAACACTATTCACGTTTTCCCCACCCAAATTCTTAACCAAATAGAAGGGCATCACAATTTTGCTAAGTTTCTGATTTCTGCCCCCACGTCTTATGTTTCAGTTTCCTGGGCTAATGTTTTGGACCCCCCTGGGTGCAGGAGCCTCTAAAACAGAAGGAAACCACTGTATGCTAAATACCAAACACAAAATGGCTCAGTTGCTTTGCAGGTAGTTTTAATGTTTTATTCCCAAGAGTCAGTGAAGAAAAGCTAATGAAAGCTTTAAGCAGATATGAAAATCATGGTTGTGTTCAGGTGTCATGATAAACCAGGATTTCTGACAATTTGGGGGGCATGAACAGCGCTCCATTGTATGCCCCCATCACTTCCTCCATGGCATGAGTTGGAGAAACAAGCCAAAATTAAGCACAGCTTCCCATGAAGTCTAAAACCAGGGCTGTGGGTTGCTTTCCCCCAGCAAACAGGATCCCTTAAATGGATCCTGTTGCTGGCTTGTTGGGCCTGGTTTGCAAGTGAAAAACAACCCATGATTTTGTGTTCAGATGCAGTGGGAAACTGCAGCTTCTGGATTTCAGTCTGATCAGGCTGTCAGCATGATACTTGTCTGCGCCAGCCCCAGGTGAGTGTCTGTGGACAAGACACAACAGTGTGTCTTTAGTCCTCACTTCTCCTTCCACTGCCTATTCACTTGTTCTATGCCTATGAGACCCTACCCAACATGTATAAGGACAGAGAGAGGAGAAACAAGCCAAGTGAAGGATGCTTCTCACTTGAGTCACATCTTGCATGCCAGAGAAGGCAGGGTGAACAGGGACAGTTGGATCTGTAGGTTGGGGGGGGGCAGTGGGCCCCCTGGAGAACTGTGGGTGTTGACAGGCGCTCAATGATTCTGACCCCTGAAATCCATTCTACTGTTCAATTAACCACAATAAGCCAGAAATGTGCACACTTGCCCTGAGCTTCCTAGAAGCCAGGTAAGAATTTAAATATGTAAAATAAATAGAGTATACTGAAAAGTTTATGTTTGGGTACACACACATGAAAAATTGGTGTTGCTTCATAGTTTGGAACTCTTCCCCAAGCAGGTTTACAGTGGTACCTTGGGTTACATACGCTTTAGGTTACATACGCTTCAGGTTACAGACTCCGCTAACCCAGAAATAGTACCATGGGTTAAGAATTTTGCTTCAGGGTGAGAACAGAAATCGTTCTCTGGCGGCGCGGCAGCAGCAGGAGGCCCCATTAGCTAAAGTGGTGCTTCAGGTTAAGAACAGTTTCAGGTTAAGAACGGACCTCCGGAACGAATTAAGTACTTAACCCGAGGTACCACTGTACTATAAGCCATCAGGCTCTGCACATGGAGCTTGAATGTTTCACAATCACAGCTTCATCGACCAGAAGCTCCATTTTCTCATCAGTTAGTTCTGGCAGTCCGAGATACACTTGGTGGTTTACTAGCTTCATAAAAGGCTCTGGGCATGCTCCAGGATCCCTTCCAGCCAAGCCGGCTACAAGCAGCAGCAAAATACCAAGCAGCTGGGGAGGCTCTCCAGAATGCACACATTTTATTTTTTAAAAAGAAGTTTTAAAAGCTCCCAAACTCTCCTTGCCTTTCCAGTGCTGTTTGTGCACCAGTTCCAGATGGCATAAGACAAGCTTCACAGCTTAAGGGGAAAGAGGCTGCTTGTTAGCAGATTGCTTTTTGAAAGTCCTTGGTGAGCAACGTTCAAAATCTTCCCAGCTACACTCACAGATCTTTCTGACTGCCAAAGCGTTGGCATTGCAGGGTGGACAGCATTCATCAGCCAGAAGAGAAAAGAGGGGCTGCACCTTTAACAAATGGTTCATTGATGTAAAAGATGCATCATTCCCCATTAACACAGAAATGCTAAAGGGGGGAAGCCACCTCTTAATTTTGATAATTAGGTAAAGGTAAAGGGACCCCTGACTATTAGGTCCAGTCGTGGCCGACTCTGGGGTTGCGGCGCTCATCTCGCTTTATTGGCCGAGGGAGCCGGCGTACAGCTTCCAGGTCATGTGGCCAGCAGGACTAAGCCGCTTCTGGTGAAATAGAGCAGCGCACGGAAACGCCGTTTACCTTCCCGCCGGAGCGGTACCTATTTATCTACTTGCACTTTGACGTGCTTTCGAGCTGCTAGGTTGGCAGGAGCAGGGACCGAGCAACAGGAGCTCACCCTGTCGCAGGGATTCGAACCGCTGACCTTCTGATAATTAACAACATCATTAATTTCATTATTATTTTATTCATTCATTTTGTTTCCACTCATTCTCTAAGGGGGACACAGCTATGATTCTGTTTCCTGTAACTTCTGTGTTTTCATATATGAGAGCCCATAATAATATTAACATCAGGAAGAACTCTCTGGTGGTAAGAGCTGTTTGACCGTGGAACGGTCTCCCCTGGGAGGCTGTGGACTCTCCTTCCTTGGAGGTTTTGAAGCAGAGGTTGGGTGTCCCTCTGTCAGGGATGCTATAGCTGAGACTCCAGCACTGCAGGGGGATAGACTAGATGGCCCTTGAGGTCCCTTCCAACTCTACAATTCTATGACTCTATGAAACTCTGTATTCCTGTACAACATACATCACTATATATATATATATATATATATATATATATATATATATATATGCAGGGGTATGCATATTCCTAAACATTTTGTGAATCTAACATGAGAAGAAACTAAAAATTTTAAGATTTTTAGTTTCTTCTCTAGCACGGTGAATCGTCAGTTCTGTTGCTGTCCCTGATGGCGGCCTCATTTCCTGTCATGGTGTTTCCTGAGTCTCAGACGGAAGCCAGCGTTTAATGTGTGAAGTAGGAGTTGGAATCTAGGATGGTGATTGGTCAGTTTCATTGTTACCACCCTCGATGGCGGCTTCATTTCCTTTCCCAGTGATTTTCTTGAGTCAAAATGAAAGTAACCCTAAACAAAACACTGTATAGCTCTACCTCTACATACTTAGGGATGGATAGATACCTCCTATCCACACACATCTACCTACCTACCTACCTATATCTAAAACCACAATACTAATAATATTAAATAACAACCACGTCAGGACTGGATACAACCAATTTTTTTTTTTTAAAAAAAAGAACAATCACAGTTGGAGTAAAATTTCATTCAAAGGAAAGGCCTGGCAAAATCAAAACATCTTCACTACAGGTGGTGACCAAGTTGCGCAGGCATTCCAATCCTGGCTGCTGCGCATGTCAGTGGAGAACAAATAAGCACACCCTGCCCCATTACTTTACGCCACTCCCCCATAACAATCCCCACCACCCATTCTGCCTTCTTCTGGGTCCAAAAGGACCCACACGTCAACTGGACATGCCCCAAATGTTTGCCACCTGTACTTATGTGGGGGGAAAGGCCAACAGTGAGGGGACAAAGCAGGCCTCTTTGTAAGGAGGGAGTTCCATAATCCGGGTGCCACATCCAAGAAAGCCCTGCTTTGTGTCCCAGAAAATCCAGAGAATCCTAATGGAAATAGGGACAGAAATTGCAGGTGGATGCTTATTCATTCTATGTCCAGTACAGAAATCAATCCAGTGAATACAATCACAATTCACTGTTGTTGATGCTTTGTGTTGAAACAAAAGGAGCAAAGTAACATCATGGCAACACAATTTACATAACCTATGTTCCATGTGGGGAAAGGCTGTCCATCAGAGATATCCTGGCCCCAAACCCTGACCAGTATATGCAAGCTGTTCCGTAGTAGAAACAAATAAATGAGAAAAGAACATGCCACCTGAAACTCACTCCTGTCTATGCCATTTGCTCCTGTAAGAACCTAGTTCCCCTTGTTTCCAAATTTCATTTCCTACGAAGCAGACACGGAGCTGTAACTGAAAGCGCTCCCCATACCGTCCCCATAAGGCACACCTTCCCCCTTAGAGGAGTACCATGACACCACTGCTGATCATGGGTCCATCTAGCCCAGTGATAGCAACAATGGCTGGCAGCAGCTCTCCAGTTTCAGACAGGAGTCTTTCTCCTTCCTGGGGATCAATCCTGTAGCCCTTCTGCTTGCACAGCCCTGCACAGAACTGCTCAAGGTCTTTCCCAGGCCATAGGTTATTTCTTTCCTCACAAACCAGTGGGAACTGTTCACACAGCTGCTTTATTTGAGACATAGATTTGCAGCTACAAATATATGATTTTTTACTTTGGGAATAAAAGAAAGAAATGGGATTTTGTTTTTTAAGCAGTCACTGCACCTTCTTCCCCCCAATTTTTGCCTCACTCTGCAGAGCAATGTCCAAAGAAGTGAAATGTCTTAAGGTACATCTCACATGTTTCTTCTTTCATCGTTCCAAATCCCTTTAATATTCAGTCCCAAAGATGCACAGGAAATCACCTCCTCTTGGGAAGCGACAGGCGTGTCGACAATGGAAGCCTCTGTGCCCTCTTTCCAACTGGCTTTTCATGTGCCATGGCATTGTGAGCAGCAGCTAAATTATTCCTGTGGCTTCAGAGAAGGTGAAAGCTTTATGCTAAATGGGGGAAAGGAAGAGCCTGGAAATGGAGGTTGGTTGACCCACAAAGAGAAGGTTGAGAAGGGGAATGTAATTTGCGCGTGGTATCAGTCAATGACCTCTGACAAACAAACTCTTCTAGAAGCGAAAACACATTTTGAAAAGATTCTCCACAGTCATTTGCCTAGGAAGTAGATTCTCAGCATGAATTCTGTGTAGGAGCATAGGAAGCTGTGAAAAAGGAAGATGGTCTTTAATCATTTACATGGGAAGCTGCTTTATAGAAAGTCACACCATGGATCCATGTAACTCAGTACTGTCTACACTGACTGGCAGCTGCTCTCCGGGATTTTTGGTCTACCCAACATGACAATTACAGGAAGCTGCCTTATACAGTCATACCTCATGTTACGTCCGCTTCATGTTACATCCTTTCAGGATATGTCCTGCAGTGACCCAGAAGTACCAGAAAGGGTCCTGTTCGCAACCAGAGGTACCACTGTACTGAGCTCAGACCATTGATCCACCTAGCTCAGGGCTGGCCCACCTAGCTCAGAAATTTCTCCTCCAACTGGCAATAACTGTGGGATAGTGGTTAAGAGCGGTAGTCTCGTAATCTGGGGAACCGGGTTTGCGTCTCCGCTCCTCCACATGCAGCTGCTGGGTGACCTTGGGCCAGTCACACTTCTTTGAAGTCTCTCAGCCCCACTCACCTCACAGAGGGTTTGTTGTGGGGGAGGAAGGGAAAGGAGATTGTTAGCCGCTTTGAGACTCCTTAGGGGAGTGATAAAGCGGGATATCAAATCCAAATCCAAGGTTTCAGGCAGCGGGATCTCCCAGTCCGACCTTTAGATGCCGGGCACTTTGGACCTTTTGCATACCACTGAGTCACAGTCCTTTCCCAATCACAATCTTGCAGAACAAGCAAAAACAAAAAAACCACATGTCCAAACATGAAGGTTGCCCTGGCATAGGTTTGCATCCTCTGTGGATCCAGGCATTTGCTGTTTAAACAGTACAATTGGCTCTGATTCCTGGGGCCAGAAAAACTGGCCACGCAAGCCATTCGGAGTGGCAGTGTCTGACTGGGAGCTATTGGTGCCATGCGCTGTTCAAAAGCTGTGCCCTGAGATCAGATACCAATGCCAACATATAGTAGGCCTAGCAGGTAAATGATTTAAACATGAAAACAATTACAGCCATATTTGCAGATAACAGCAACAAATCAAAAGATTGTTTAATGCTGTATTGTATTTTTAATATTCGGTTGGGAGCTGCCCAGAGTGGCTGGGGAAACCCAGCCAGATGGGCAGGGTATATTATTATTATTATTATTATTATTATTATTATTATTATTATTGAATTGTCAAACCTAACTTAAAGGCACACCATGTGTTAAAGACTACTATAAGGAACTCAAGATGACTTGACTTCAAAAAGATGTAATTCCACAGCTGAGAAGAAGTAAGAAGCCTTCTCTATCACAGAACTTCTAGAACAGGCTTCCTCAACCTCGGCCCTCCAGATGTTTTGAGACTACAATTCCCATCATCCCTGACCACAGGTCCTGCTAGCTAGGGATCATGGGAGTTGTAGGCCAAAAACATCTGGAGGGCTGAGGTTGAGGAAGCCTGTTCTAGAAGCTATTTGTAAGGATAAACAGTGCTTTACATAATAAATGCACCTAAAAGCATGATTAAAGCAGTCTGATCGGAAATTTTAGGCCCACCTGTCACTATTCTAATTTGCAGCAATGCTTCCATTTTGTATAATCTTGACATATCTCCAGTGGTGAGAGCTCCAGGTAGAACAAAAGGTTTGCTATGCTAATAGCACAGAGCAATTTGTAGCCTTCTGGATATAGTTGGACTACAACTCCCATCATCCCTAGCAACTGGCTGTGCTGCCTGGAGCTGATAAGCTCCATCAAGATCTGTGGGGCTGCAGGTCTCCTATATTGTAGAAATAAGCAGTTGTGGGGTGGGGGTGACAAGAACCAGACAATAGCACAGTGGATGTTCTCCTAAATAATGACTCCACTGCAGCCAAGGGTCACAACCTTACAGAACTCACTGTTGAATCCCAGGCCCAGAAATGGGATAGCTCTGGCTTCCTCAATCTTGGCCCTCCAGATGTTTTTGGCCTACACCTCCCATGACCCCTAGCTAGCAGGACCAGTGGTCAGGGATGATGGGAATTGTAGTCTCAAAACATCTGGAGGGCCAAGGCTGAGGAAGCCTGGGATAGCTACTACAACCCATCTATAGCCAGGGTCAGCTCATTAGACCCAATGCATTAGGCAGTAAAGGGGGCAGGATCCCAGGTGCTCGAGGCCAATTCATCCCCTTTTCCATGCAGGTGGATGAAACAAAAGTATCTCCCTTTTGCTTTGGAAGCCAAAACACAACTGCCTCCAAACTCGGGCCGGGGTGAGGTGGGGATTAATTTTTGCTTAGGGCAAGCAAAATGTCTGCAGCAAGTGTCCCAGAGTTCATACAAGCCCAACAAGCTCCAAGCCCTGGAATTTTAAAACCTGCAGTCAACATGAGCTGGCGAACTTTACAGCTTGACAGCTGCAGAAATTCAACCAGGACAGGTTTACGTTTAATTACTTTCTGCCCTCTGTCACAGGCTGCTGACCTGCATTTAGAAACCCGGACGTCTTAGCCCAGTGAAAAATGAGAACAGCTTCTCCCCTTTGCTCCTTCACAAAATGTCAGGGGAAGAAAAGACTGATGGATAGTTCAACCTGCCTGCCAAAGACACAACTTCACTCGGCAACCTTTACCTGGTCAGGGTTTCAATTTAGACAGTCCCCTTAACATTACCCTGAGGAAATGGATGGGTTACACCAACAACAACAACAACCATCTTCTTTGCCATACGAAAGATGGCAAGTGCCACGTAATGACCTAGACCAGGATTAGCCAAGTGGAAACTTATTCTTCCCTTTAAGTCTCACCACCTCTTCTTGACTGGCTTTGGTACATTCTCACACATCTCTTCAGTCCCTCTGTTCATCAATCAGCAACCTCCTTGGAGCTAATTCTCATACCTGAGCTCTCCTTCTCTCGCATCTCTTAAACACCAGACTCTTGCTCTTGAAGACGTGCGAGTGGCCTTCTCTTTGTCCTGCCACGCAGTAAGTCAGACCTTTAGGCCCTCTAGTCAGTGTTGACTAGCAGTGGCTCTCCAGAGTTTCAGAGAGGTCTTTTACATTCATGTATTAGACTGGGGCGGGACACGGGTGGCCTAGGACTTGCCGATCAGAAGGTCAGCGGTTTGAATCCCTGCAACGGGGTGAGCTCCCCTTGCTCGGTCCCTGCTCCTGCCAACCTAGCAGTTCGAAAGCACGTCAAAGTGCAAGTAGATAAATAGGTACCACTCCGGCGGGAAGGTAAACGGCGTTTCCGTGCGCTGCTCTGGTTCGCCAGAAGCGGCTTAGTTATGCTGGCCACATGACCCAGAAGCTGTACGCCGGCTCCTTCGACCAATAAAGCGAGATGAGCACCACAACCCCAGAGTCGGCCACAACTGGACCTAGTGGTCAGGGGTCCCTTTACCTTTTATTAGACTGGGAGCAACACAGAGGGGAAAATTGGTGGTTTTACACAGTCACAAAGGTAAAGATAGTTGGAGGGTTGCTGAGAAGGGTAAAGTGGCAGCTTCAAACCAGGTGTGAGTACAGTCAGAAGGGAGCTTGGAAAAGCTCAGCTGTGTTAGCTTTTGTATTGTACCCATCTGTGCTATTTCTTCTTGTTAGAGTTGGCTTAAAAAACCCCTAACCTCTCAGCATTCATCCATCCCTGCTTTACTCTAACTTCTCTTCTTTAAAACCTCCACATTGTTCTTCTCAGTGTCTCTCCAATGCTACTTTGCTCAAAATTATTCCATTGTTTTAAATCACAATTTTTCCCTTTGGTGGAAAAACTGTCACACTTTCCCCCCACCAAGGCTGTCCCTTCCGCCCAAAAGTCGTTTACTGCAGACATACGTTTCCCTCCTGCTTCTACCTGTTCCCTCCTCCTTTCTCTTTAGACCTTGGGAAACAGACATTGAAAAGAGGATGATGACACAGTAGTGCAGATATAGTGCAGAGAGAGAGAAAATAGTCTCTTCAACAACAGATTCCAGGACATGCTGGCAAATTCCAACACACAAAACCCAAGCACCACTCAGTCACAGAAGAGGGAAAGAGAGGGAGGGGAGAGCAAGGGGGGGGGAGAGAGAGAGAGCTCTTCATTTGTCTCTCTCCTCCCCACCTCCTCTTCCATCCACTATTGCTGCCTTGTGAGCACCATCCATCATGCACAAATATTCTAGCATCACTCATTTCTCCCTCACTCTGTCAATTGGTCTCCTTGTCTCTCTCTCCCCTCCCTCTAGCCTGACACAAGCAGTATTCATCACAAGCCTAGAAATGTACAGTGTTTAGGTCTGACAGCCAATTAAATATATTTTAGCTGATTAATTATCTGTCTTCCAGCTGATCAAATCCATTTGCATATTCCCAAAAGCTTAAAGTGCTTCTTAAATATGCTATGTTTGTTTTTCCTGGTTAACGCAGGAGCGCAACAACCAACATCACAAAAGAGGAACCATCTCTGTAGTTGCCTTGCCATGTAAGACGGCCTGCCACTTCTTGTCTTGTTACTGTACTATTTTACAGTACAGGGTCCTTCCAGACCAGCCTTTGCCAACCTGGGATCCTCCAGACATTTAGGTCCCTTCAGCCCAGCAAGCCTGGACGTGAGTGGGTGTCCAAAATATAAGGAGGGCACCAAGTGGGCAAAGGCTGCTCCAGGCAGTGATTCAGTCAGCTGCTCTCCTTTCTGTTGACATATGTAATAAAACATCTGTAGCCATGGTCCTCTTATTTATTTATTCATCGCCTTCCACATATGTCCCAAGGCAATGTAATAAAAACCACCACAAAACAGCACAGAATGCATCTGGACAGGGCTGTTGTTCCGCAGAGCAGGGGCAGCCACACTAAAAGCCCTGCTCCAAGTTGCTGCAGAGTGGGCTCCTGAGATCTTTGGAACTCAAAGGAGAAACTCTCCTGCAGCGTGCAAGGATCTATTGAGTATATAAGGGATAAGGTTTCTCGCTTACACTACTATCCAAACCCTATTGTTCAAGACCATGGCGAATAATTCCTCTCCCCTGTTCCTTATTATAGAAGCACACCAGAGCCAAAATAGGCTAATAAATAGTACCTTTAACTTGCAAACTGAAATTGCCAATCATGGATCAGCTGAAGTTTCAGTTAATTGCTTGGGGAAAGCCTCCAGGCCAGCCTGCAACATCCAAAGTGACTTTCTCAAGACTTCCAGATAAAGAGTCTGGTATGTCTGAATTGCACCCAGTCCAGAGCAAGGGCCTCCAGCCTATCCTTCATCATCAGCCATCTTCTCATTCTGTCTGAAAGTGGCCAAGTTTGTGATACCAGCAGTAGCAGTAAGTTGGGTTTGATGCAAGATCTCACCTTCTTTGCATTATGGGACCAGTGCTGCAAGTGTCAACACCCCCAAATAGTTGAAGGGGTGCTTCCTTCCACACAGACGGACAGCGAAGGCCCTCTTAGCAGCACCTCTGCCCTGTGAAGCTCAGGAGACTGTGGTGCGTGACAGACCCTATGGAGGCCACCCTACACACACACACACTCACCCCAGTCTGCAGAATGCCTTCCCCTCCAAAGGGTGTGAGGCTCAGCCATCCTAAATCTTCCACCAATGAGTCAAGGTGGGGAGCCTTTGAGGTGGAAGGAAATGCCCCTCCCCATCTGTAGAGCTGTTACTACGTCAGATAAGTGTTTAAATATGTTGCTTTGATGCATTATATTCATTCTGTATGGAGCCCACCATTGGACCATAAAGTGGACAGGTTAGAAAAACTCAATTAAAAACACACCAACCTGGCGCCCTCAAGATGTTGCAGGACTACAACTTCCATCAGTCCCCAGAAGCACAGGCAATGTGGTGAACTGCAGTCCAAAATGTCTGAAGGGCACCAGGTTGGGGAAAGTTGGTCAATGCAAATTAAGAAGTGCATGGTGAGGGGACTGAGAGAAGATAAATAAGGTGGCAAATACAAGTACTGTATTCTTAGGCTTTAAATGCTGACTTTTGCTTTCTCCTAATTGTATTCTCGGGTTTCCTAAAGCACAATTGATACGTTAAGGACCGTACACACGTTCAGGCACACACTGTCTAGGGCTGCCCTACGTCTGAAAAATTCCAGACATGTACGGAAATTGGATGCCTAAAATGGAAACTGGGGTAATATTTGAATTTTAATAGATGTCTGGAATTTCCCACACATATGGCAACCCAGGTTTTCCTTAGGTTTTCTGGGTTTGTGTGTGTGTGTGTGTGTGTGCCACTGAGACTTTCTGTCCCGCTTCAGTCACGTCAGCTTCCCTTTTGGCCCCGTCCTCCCCCTCCTGGAGCATCTGCTTGGCCCACCGCTTTGGCCCTGCCCTTTGGAGGGAAGAGAGAGAGGGGGGACGCATGCAGACATGGGCAAAGTGAAGCGCTTGGCGGGGAGGGCATGCACCAGGCATTGGGCGCCTCCCTTCCTCTGGCGCCCCTCTCTCTCTCTCTGGCTCCCAGGGTGGGCGGCAAGGGGATGGTCTCCCCTCCTTGAGGGCCTCTTCGGTCCTTCCCCCCCCCCCCGGAGTCTCCAGGTCTCCTCCCCACCTTCACACCCCCTGGCGGCCTCTGGGGTTGCTGCTCCAGTGCAGCCTTTGCGCTCCGTCCCTTGCGAGTGGGGCGGGGGCTCCGCTGAGACCGGGGCTGTATTCTGCTGCCATTCTGGGCCGCCTCATAGAAGCAGCAGGAGGGAGTCACCACCTTCTCACCCGCAGCTTCTTCCTCCCTGCCCAGCAGCTCTCAGTCCTGCTCCCCTGCGCACTGGCCCCTCTCCAGGGATTCTGAACATGGTGGTGTGGCTTCTAGACCTTCTCAACAACTTTGGGGGTGTCAGGAATGTTACTTTTTGAAATGTGACAAGTCTACATACCATCAAACAGTCCTCCCCAAACCAGAAGCCATCACCCTTTTACCTCCTTTCCATCGGTACAAATAAATCAGATGAGCAGAACTTTCAATGCACCCAGACCTCCAAGTCCTCGTCAAAGCGGCCAGTTGTGGAGGAAGAGGAGACCATAAGGACAGGTTGCAGCATTTGGGACTTCTTATGTTTAGTGAAAAGAACAGTCCTTAAATTGACTTTAAATAGTCAATGGACTACGCAGAGATGGTGAAGTTGACAGCAAAACTAAGAGATCAAAAAGATGAGAACTTTGTTGGAAAGTGGAGGTTTTCTTCAGACTATTTGAGAAAAAACTACTGTCAAATGAAATCGCATACAGGAAGGAGGTAACAGGCAGGAAGGAGAATAAATAAATGACTATAATATAAGTTATAATACAATAGAAAATAAATGGTAGTTATAGCAGCTGATAAAGGAATACAACAGGAACATCACAGATGTAACGATGGGAAGTCAAAATGTAAGAAATTATTATACTGAAAGTGAATTGAATAATGTCAAATTTTGTATAAAAAACTAAAATAAATTATTTTAAAATAAATAATAAAATTCATTTTAAAAAATCTTAATAGGTGTGAATAGCAGTCTGAGGGTCTCACGGAATGGTTTCAGTTCTGAGAAGAAAACAGCTCACAGAGGAAGAGAGTCAAAGCAAGGGCTCAGTGCCAGTTATGGCAGCAACTTGAGGTTCTTGCCTTGTCATAATGCAGCAGTTTCTGGGATCTGAACTCAGAGAGTCAGGGATGCTTCCTGAATGAACAAACAGTCCTCCTGCCAAGATGTGCCAAGATGCCAGTCCAGAAGCTGAACACGCTTGCACTGACAATCAGCCTGAGCAAGGCAACCTGCAGCAAAGAGGGTCTGGGGTGGTAGTCAGAGAGACAGAGAGAGGTGGAAAAGGCCAGGGGGCTTCCTCAGCCCATCAGACTGAGCCACTCTGCTCAGCAGCACCGCACAAGACCCACCAAGGCTTGATCCGGCAGCCGTGCTTGGTGCTCTTCTGGGTGTTTGCCAACCTCCTGCTTTTGAAATCCCAGGCAGGCAGCAAAAACAGGATCATTAAACTGAGAATTGCCAGGAGAAGGGCATCCTCAGGGCCCGGCAAAGTCAGGCCCACCAGCTGGTTTCACAATCTGCAGAGGGTGGGAGGAGGCCACTGAAGACTTTCCCACGGGACAAGGGGTGTGGCATCTGAGCAAGCTTAGGATCCCCTCGTCCTCTCTGCCATCTTCATGCCAGTGCCTAAGCGGCATTTCACAGCTTGCAGTATTTGCCAAATAAATAAATAATTCACATGCTCCTAAACTATGAAGGATTACGCTAATTAGAATAAACTGGGAAGACATGAGAGAAAGAGGAATGGGCTGGTGATATTTTGTCAGCTTAACACCAAACTAATTTATGCTTTAGGGGAAATATTTGAGATTTCTAATTAAAAATCTCTACAAAGCCTGTTTTGGAGAGGGGGTCTCTCATCACTTACATTCAAGGACATTAAAAGCTGCTGCTGCCGTTTCCTTGCCTTCTTCGCCAAGCCTTTCATCACCAAGTTCTCTCTTTGATTTTTTTCTTCTTCAAAAGGAAGAGCTGAATAACTCTGGATACCAAACACTGGCGGAGGAAGGGGGTGTGGCAGCGCCCCCCCCCCGGGATGCTCACTCCGGCTCTCCCCTCCGCCATCCCGGGTGCACAGCATATACGCCCCTCCAGGTGCCAGACCAGCTAGCTCCGCCTCCGATACCAAAGAAGCTTGATTCATATGCATCTACTGACTATTTCATTTTCCCCACATTTTAAGCTTTAAGATCCCAGGTGCTGAACAGAAACCAAGCACAACGACTTCTGAACAGCTTTCCTGATTCTCTGGCTAGTGTCTATACACAATGCTACAAATATGAATTTATTCTGCTTAAGACTGCGGCAAAATCTCCTTTCTGATGTCCCATTCATAAACAAAAAACCCATTTTGTATTTTTTGGGTGGTGAGGAAGAGGAATCAATTTCATTTTTGAATAGTCTCCAGCAGTAGTTGCACTCTGAGTAATCCCACTGAAATAAAGGGGCTTAAGTCCATCATTTACAATAAGCTTCCTCAGAACCGTAATCTACTTTAATTTCACCCTTATAATTCAAACAAGCGATGGTCTCCCCAAGTTCAGAGCATCACTGAGCGCTGTGGAAGCCCAAAGTCTGGGAACCCAGAGCACAGGCAAAGGACAATCGTACTTTCCAATTGCATCTGAACAGGGCCATAATTTGGATCTGCCTTCCCCAACCTGGTGCCCTGCAGATCTTATTGAGGAAACATTAGGAAGAACTTCCTGACAGTAAGAGCTGTTTGACAGTGGAATTTGCTGCCAAGGAGTGTGGTGGAGTCTCCTACTTTGGAGGTCTTTAAGCAGAGGCTTGACAACCATATGTCAGGAGTGCTCTGATGGTGTTTCCTGCTTGGCAGGGGGTTGGACTCGATGGCCCTTGTGGTCTCTTCCAACTCTATGATTCTATGATTCTAGGTGAACGTTTCTATCTTCCCTGAACAATAGCCATGCTAGCTGATGAGAGTGGTAATCCAAAACATCTGGAAGACACCAGGTTGTGGAATGCTAGCTTAGATTTTAAGTTTGTTTGTTTTTTAAATGGCTTATCCCCATTAATCCTTGGGAATTTCAGTATATTAGAAACCAACTGTTCCACTTTCAGCCAAAGAGCCAAATGACACCCCCCAGCTGCCTTGAGGTCTTTCGCCTGGCAACAATGAAGCCCGAGGTCTTTCCTATCCATCGCCCTCCTTGATTAAGAGATGGGGCCTGAACTAGACACAAAGTCTCTCCACCACCCACACAAATATGGAAATGGTTCAACTACGACTTGGTAGCTGTCCTACACCTTACACTAGAGTTGCCTAATGTTTGGCCCTCCAGATCAGGGGTGGACCTTGGCAATATGGCACCCTGCAAAAAACCAAAATTTAATGACCCACTCCCCACCAGCCTCCCTGCCTCCTTCCTAAAGCTGGGTAAGAGAGGCACTGGGCAAGCACTAAGTAGGGCTTGGGAAGGAGGCAGGAGGACTCTAGGAACCTGTCAAAGCCTCATGGTTCCTTCCCAGAAGAAGGCAAGGTACCCTCCCCCTTGGGGCTACGCCCAGTGTAAGGAAACCAGCCATGCTGTCCTAAATCCAACATCATCTGGGTGGACACAGGTTACCCAACCCTGCCATAGTCACTTCAGAATTTAAAACTTGTTTTCCAAAGTGGCCAGGCCCTTATGGTTGTGGAGATGCACTCTGAAGGAGATAGACAAGGCCTACTGAAATTTTGTACTGCAGGCTGGGGACTTCGTAAGATCCTCAATAGTTAGAGATGAGGCTTTGGTGACTTGTTCAGTTCCTTGACCCCATTCCGCTAGCAAAAACAGAACTTATGCAAAATAGAAACAGACACGCATGAGAAAGGGAGAGAGAGATTGTCATAGAATATGGTTTGCCAAAAAATAAGAAGTGGAATGCAGTGGTACCTCAGGTTACATACGCTTCAGGTTACATACACTTCAGGTTACAGACTCCGCTACCCCAGAAATAGTCCCTCGGGTTAAGAACTTTGCTTCAGGTTGAGAACAGAAATTGTGCTCCGAGCGTGGCAGCAGCAGCAGCAGGAGGCCCCATTAGCTAAAGTGGTGCTTCAGGTTAAGAACAGTTTCAGGTTAAGAACGGACCTCCCGAACGAATTAAGTACTTAACCCGAGGTACCACTGTACACAAAGTCCTGTTTATGATTTTCCTTTCGTTTTTTATTTCCGCCACTGATGCCTATCCCTGACCTAGAGACAGAATTCCCAGTTAAAACAGTCAGCCGGCTGCCAAGAAAGGTATAAACATTTTGCTCCCTTTCCAAGCCTTTGCTAAAAGTGCTTTTTTAAATCACCCAAGCAGATGGCATACATGCCTTTTTCACTGACAGTGAAACATATGGTGCCTTATAAAAGGTGCTTTAGGAAGAAACCACAATCACCTAAAAAGATTAAGATGCCACAAACTCCTTTCATTTTAGCTATCAGATTACATTTATTTATGAGACTATAAAATGAAGACAAATCCAGGTATGTTCCAAGCTTGTTTTCCCTGCTCTGGAGAATAGGGCCCAAACCGATGGATTCAAGTTACAAGAAAGGAGATTCTGACTAAACATCAGGAAGAACTTTCAGACAGTAAGGACTGTTCATCATTCAGGAGGTTGTGGACTCTCCTCTCTTGGAAGTTTTAAAGTAGAGGCTGGCTGGCCGTCTGTCATGGATGCTTTAGCTGAGATTCCTGCATTGCAAACATGTCCAACGCGGCGACTGCGATCAACCGGTCGATCGCAGGATGCATTTTGGTTGACCACACAACCAAGGCCGCCCTCGCCCATGGCATAGCTATCAACATTTTCCTTTTTTTAAGGGAAATTCCCTTATTCTGAATAGGATTCTTTGCAAGAAAAGGGAAAAGTTGACAGCTATGGCCCATGGTCACTGGGGCCCCTCATCGCGTATTCGGCCGCAGCCAGAGCCCCTCCGCAGGCGGCATGGCTGGTCAAGGCTCCACTTAGCCGGGCTGCAGCAAGCGCTCTGGCTGGTGCCGCCATAAGCCCCCCCCCCCCCCCCGTAAAGGGGAAATTGGGCATTTTGGCATGTGTTGGCTTCCCGCGTGCGCCAAGGGCCCTGGGAGGGGGCTGATGTGGGGGTAATAATTTGTTATTATTTTTATCGTCATCATCATAATTTATTATTTATACCCCGCCCATCTGGCTGGGTTTCCCCAGCCAGATCTAATATGTTTAAGTTGAAGAATGACAACGGGAGAGTGTGGCTGATCCCTGCCAGTTTTTGATAGTGGATAGTAGATCACAGCCTACTTGAAGTTGGACATGCCTGGACCAGATGATTCCTGATCCCTTCCAACTCCGCGGTTCTGTGATTCTATCATTCTAAAACAAAATTACCAGCCCCCTTGTCTTACTATACACTACAGGAAGAAGGTAATTTTCTTCAGCAGCACTGAATACATAATCAGTTTTATTATTATAGCCTATTAGGATTACAGGAGATGTTCCTTGAAATCATTTCACAGGGTGGGGAGTGAAGGAATATCACATAGAGACTGTTCCATTTTGCCTCATACAAATGACTTCACTTGCTGCAGATCTAAACACTCCATCATTTTGTGGGGCAGGGGGAGGAAATGTTTCCACAATGACAAGACCTGTTTATTCTCTGCCATCCTTTGGCAGAACATAAACATAACCAATGCTGTCAAAAATGGACCAAAGTACATGTAAATCACAGCTATATGTGCCAAGAAGCAAATTTGTTTTTGCAGACTGGGAATGGGACCTAAATTTACCACTAGCCAGAAAAAAGTGTGTAGAGAGAGAGAGAGAAATGGGGGTGTCCAAATGCCAGCGTAAGGGCTCAGTTTGGCTCCTGGGTGCTCCTTGTCTTTCCCACCCACCAACGGAGCCCTGGATTCAGAGAATCCTCCATATATTTTTTATAAACCTCAGTAGCATTTTCTGTGAGGCATGGATTATCATCAGACAACATGGCACCTTAGTACCGATTCTGTGGCCTCTGTGACCTCGAGGCACAAATTGCAACTGGTGACCATTAAATCATTCTGTTCCTTTCTCAAAGGGGAGGTGATTCAATGGGCAAAGGTTGGGAGGTGAGTCAAAGTCCCCCCAAATAGGTGCTGCTATTGGCCCCTGCCCTGGTGCTTTGGGCTCCTCCATTCCAGAGAAACTGGCATGGTGCTGGGAGGCCAGAAAGCATCTAAATCAGTGGCTCCCAAACTTTTTCAGGGCACTGCCCCCTTAGTTCCATGAACTCATCCTCAGTGCCCCCTACCCTATGCAAAGACATTATTCAGAATAGCAGTTTGCACACAACACTCAGGTAAATGACAACACAATAAAATTCAAATCAGTAACAATTAATTTCAAACTCAAAATCTGTTAGATAGTGGGTAGACATAGCAGACAACACAGCAATTTCTCCAAAGCAGCTCTTTATTTGTAAGCTGGAACAGAACTAAACAGCAAACAGCTCAGCCGGCCTGTTTTTATAGGCGGCCGGCTGTCAACATTGTAGCAACAACAACCCAGGGTTTCCCGCCTAAAATAACTGACGTGGACCTGAGTGAAAACTGCATACACGATACTCCTGGTGGCCAGGGTGAGAACTTCAATACATAACAAAATCCAATTAAAGCTATTTAGTTTAATTCAAAAACACTGATGAACTGTGGACATAGTGTATATTGATTTCAGTAAGGCTTTTGACAAAGTCCCCATGATATTCTCATGAGGAAGCTGTTAATCAGATTCAAGATGACCTTAAAAAATTGGAGAACTGAGCCAAAACTAACAAAATGAATTCCATTGGTGCAAATGTCAGGTTCTACACTTAGGCAGGAAGAACCAGCTGCATAAATATAAGATGGGGGACACCTGACTTGCCAGTAGTACATGTGAAAAGGACATAGGAGTCTTGGTGGACCACAAGCTTAACATGAGTCCACAGTGTGATGCAGCAGCAAACAAGCAAATGCTATTCTAGGCTGCATCCACATTTTAGTGTCCAGGTCAAAGGAAGTAATAGTCCCACTCTATTCCGCCTTGGTCAGACCACATCTGGAATCCTGAGTCCTTTTCTGGGAACCACAATTTAAGGAGGATATTGACAAGCTGGAACGTATGCAGAGGAGGGAGACCAAGATGATCAAGGGTCTGGAAACTAAGCCTTCTGAGGAGCACTTGAAGGAACGGGGTATGTTTAGCCTGGAAAAAAGGAGACTGAGAGGAGCTACAATACCCATCTTCAGATATCTGAAGGGCTGCCACATGGAAGCGGGAACAAGCTTGTCTTCTCCTGCTCTTGGGGGGGGGGGGGTAGGACCCAAAACAATGGCTTCAAGTTACAAAAAGGGAAATTCTGACTAAACATTTGGAAGAACTTTCTGGCAGTAAGAGCTGTTCAATAGTGGAACAGTTTCCCTCAGGAGATGGCGGACTCTCCTTCTGTGAATGGTCATCTGTCAGAGATGCTTTAGCTGAGATTCCTTCAATGCAGGGGGTTGGACTAGATGTCCCTTGGGGTCCCTTCCAATGCTACAATTCTATGATTCTATAAAATACGTTGTTTTCAACATGAAGTTCCTGAATCAATGTAATAATTTAGAATGGGTGTTTTATTAACAAGCAAACACACACACACACACACACACACACACACACATAACATCCACCAACTGAACTGAACCATCTCTGAACAAGCAAATCGACAGGCTTGCTCTTAAGATCCTATTCATCTTAAAGAGACCACATATGTCATCATCATAGTATGAGTCTGTATGTAAAGGTGGCTGCACAACAGGAGGGACTTTTGTTGCCCCAGAGGGCAAGATTTGAACCAACGTGGTTATCACAAGGTAGCTGCATTTTGGCATTGTTTCAATCACCTCTAACTTTTCTAGACTGCTTTGGTCTGATCCTGCAGGGCTCCTTTTCCATTCCTACCAGAGACCCCCTTGGCTGTGACTCTGGGAAGACCTGCTCCCTGCCTTGCAGGCCTTTCCCCCCTGGCCTGGGGAGGATGGGGCCCTGACTGACTCCAGCTGCAAAAGCTGAGGCTGCTGAGCAGAACCTTGGGTTGTCTAGGGGTTTCTTCCTGGGGAGGCCATGTTGCTGCTGTTTTTGATATTAATTTTTTGTATCTTTATTTTAGATCTTATTATGATTTATGCAGAAATTGTTCAATTTGGTTGTGTACTTTTTGATTTTTTATTCATTGTTTGCAGTTGTGTATTTTTTAATGTTGTAAGCCCCCTTGAGCATAGTTTGAACTATGAAAAGCTGGCATACAAATAAAATTATGTGAGCATTGCTACGCTGGTTCTCTCTTTTCCAAGTCTCTTCTCCTTCCACCTTCTGGTTTTAGGTGGCTGAGCTTGCAGTCAAGGGCCAGTTTGAGTTCTTTCTGTGCAACGCCCAGGCTGTTTTAGAAGAGGCATCACAGTTCAATCCCTGGCACCTACAAATAAATAGGGGGGGGGGAGAAATCTTCAGATGGGGGGACTGTGACAGACACCCCCCTCCAGCCTGTGGGACTATGAAGAGCCACTGTCTGTGCAGACAGAGCTGAACTAGATGGACCCGACCATCCAACAAAGCAGGAGGCAAGAGTCATTTGTTCACAGAGAAGACCAAAAGGATGTGCTAAAATGTATCCAGAAAGAAAAAGGAGCACATTGCCACTGTTCTCAAACCTTTATCATGTGAGATATAAATAAAACAGAAGAGAAACACTGCCTTTGCACGAAACACATCTGATTTCATCAGTGCCAAATTTGCCAGACAGTTCAGCCACATCATAAGCATGCTAATTCCAAGTCCTTGCGAATCCCGGACAGCTCTCAAATCAGCTAAGCCGCCTTATCGCAGTTGCACAGGGGGACCAGTATGCACCAGATTTTAATTGCATTGTGCGGTGGACGAAAAAGGATTGTCAAGATTACTGGGCACTTTGTATACAGAACACTCTGAACATTTGCCCATTTGAACTGGCAGCCTGGAGACAAGGCCCTTCTGGGACAATTCACATTATAAGATGAATGTGACACAATTCACGACTCAAGGGGCAGGGTGGGTGGTTATGATGCCCACCCTCCCTCCCCAGATTCATTTTTAAAAGATACTGTTGTATATGCAGGTGGGTGGGAGTTCGAAAAACCCAACAGCTGCAATAACTGCGCATGTCAGTTTTTAAAGACAGGCCAAAGAAACAAGGTAGAATATGGGCAACTACTGACAGATGGGACCAGATCTGACTCCCTAAGAAGGTGGGAGCCCTGAAGCTGGATCAGGCCAGTGGCTCATGTAGCTCAGCCGCCTGTTCCCAGAGTGGCCAACCAGAAGCCTCTGGGATGCTCACAAGCAGGACCCGGGCACCAGTGCCCTCTCCTCACCTGGCATTCAAAGGCATATGGCCACTGTTACCGGAGGCATCACAACCACCTTCACCAGCAACCATTTCCAACTATACCCTCCATGAATTTGCTAAATTTTCTTTTACAGTAAAAGCATCCCAGTTGGGGGCTATCACTACACCTTGTGGTAGCAAATTCCAGAGTTTAACTCTGCAATGTGTGAAGAAGCCTTTTCGCTTGTTTGTCCTGAGTCTTCCAATGTTCAGCTGCATTGGATGCCCCCAAGTTCCATTCCTGTGAGGAAGAAGAAAACACTCTCTTCACTTTCTCCATGTGTTTTACACACCTCTAGCACATCCCCTCTGACTCACCATTTCTCTCTACAAGTGTTTCTCCAACTTGGGTCCCTTGCTATTGTTGGACTATAACTCCCATTATCCCTGACCACTGGCCCTGCTATCTAGCAGTGATGGAAGTTGTAGTCCAGCAACAGCAGAGGACCCAAGTTGGAGAAACACTGCGTGACTTAAAAGACCCAAATGTTGTGTGTAAACTTTCCTTATGCTGTACGGGATTAACGGAACCAGGAATATAGGAGATGCTGCAGGAACAGGTGACAAGAAGAACAGTTTAGAAGGTGTCCACCTAAAGGAAGGGAGACTGAGCTGTGCTACAACTCCCACCAGGCCTAGCTAGCATTGCCAATGGAGTGGATTTATGGGAATTGTACTTCAGCAGCATCTGGAGAACCACAACTTCACTACACCTCATCAAAAGCAATGTTTCTCGTTCCAACTATTGCTGTTTAGCCCTGATATATTTGCCTACAACAGTAACACAATACCACTAAGAATCTAAGACTGTCTCTGCTGGATCACAGAGGCTTACCAAATTTTTGTGAATTTTTGGGTGCTGTGAACAAAACTATTACCCAGCTGTGGACTCTGCAGGGTCCTTTTCCTTATAGACCAACATGTTTACCCTTGTGTGTATTTTCACAACAGTTTAAAATTGCACAAAAGATTGATTCACCACTGCTGTGTCTGAAAGAGATGGCCAGTTTTATCGCAGGCCCATCAGGTCACAATCCACGCAAGGACATCCCTGCATGATGATAATTAAATCAATAATTTAGCCTCTTATTTCTCAAGGCAGTGTGATAAATGAGTTTGTAGCTACAGCCACAGATGGAATATTAATTAATGCAATGCCTTCAGGGTAAGTGTGCTTTTGTGTCATACAAGACACTTTATGAACTATTCTCATCTCAGGTATTGCACACATACACAAGACACCCAAAAGAAAATTGGGAGGGAACCATAAGACACCATGGTAGCTCTCACCTCTTGAGGCAATGAGTGTGAAAAAGATAAATATGAGTAAACATTGGGCCACCTATGAACAAATAGTGAAGGAGATGGATAACTAATGGAAATTAAAACCAAACGAGGAAGTTAAAGTTTTTGTGAATGATTGGTTGCATTATCGTCAAATTAACAAAATGTTAAAAGATGATAAAAAGAAAAGTGGATTTGGATATACAAAATCGAAATTCAAATTAGAATTGTTAAATAACAAAGTTAAAATATTATCCAAAATGTATAAATTGTTACCTGAATGGCATTTGAAAGATGAAGAAGTTAAATCAGTCATGATACACTGGGCTAAAGATTTTGGTCATAATATACAATTAGAAGATTGGGAAAAATTATGGAAAGAGGGGATACTTTTCACTGCCTGCAGTGTTGTAAAGGAAAATGAAAATGATGTACAGATGGTATATAACACCAGTGAAATTAGCTAAAATGTACAAAACAAATAACAAATGCTATAAGGAAAAAGAAGGTACTTTTTACCATATGTGGTGGGAATGTAAGAAAGTAAAGGACTTCTGGGAAATGATTTATAATGAGATTTTTAAACTGTTGAAAAATACATTTGCAAAAAACCCAGAAGCCCTTTTACTTGGTATAGTAGGTGCAGAGATATACAAGCATTATATATAAAAAAATTGTTTTTATATGTGACAACTGTAGCAAGAATACTATTAGCCCAGCGATGGAAGCAAGAAGAACTACCAACAAAAGAAGAGTGGCAGATGAAACTGATGGATTATGCCGAGTTGGTGAAATTAACTAGGAAAATTCGGAACCAGCAAGACCAGACTTTCCTGAAAGATTAGAAGAAATTTATGATATATTTGAAAGACAATTGTAATCAATTGACATCACTTGTAGGGTTGCAAGAAGTTTTGTAAGGAGAACTATATTAATTATTGTGAGAAAGGACTAAGAAGGAGTTTACTGAGGATTTGGATTTTATAGCAATAACTATTAAAATAAAATGCAAAATCAGAAAGAAAGCTAGGAAACCATTAGTCGAGGTTGATGGAAGTCCTAGGCTGTGATAGCCAAAGGTTTGTTATACTGTATAAGATAGGATGTTATGTTTGGAAAACATGTGTAAAAAACCAATAAAAAATATTTTAAAAAGAAAAAATTGGGAAGGAACAATGCAGATTGCAGAACAATTCTAGCAACATTTGACAGGAGGAGGTGGGAGAAGAAAATAGAGGAGCAAAAACTACTCAGAAACGGCTCACTGCTAGCTTGCCAGTGCTGAAAATTGTTCCTTGAATTTTCGGTAACGGCTTATAAAAAAGGGCAGATCCACACTTAAAGCACATACAAAACCCATTTAAAGCACAGGACTTCCCACCAAGAATTGTGGGAACTGTAGTTTGTTAAGGGTGCTAAGGATTGCAGAGAGGAAACTACACTTCCTGTGTAGCCCTCCCCAAAACCTGAAGGGATCCTGGTTGGGCAAGGCTGGTATAGAAGATGGGAGACTAGAAGAAGCAATTTTAATTCACCCCTCCAGATGATTCCCCCACTTTGGATGAAGAAGTGAGCAGGCAGGAGTCATCCTGTGTCCCCAAAACATTGGGAGAAATGCAGTGCAGAAACACAGCACCACAATCTGCTCTGGCTTCATTTCACATGAACCTAACAGTCAGCATCAGAAGCTGTTCCTGAGGGTCACTCCTGGACAAATCACCAGCCCTGCTTTGACATTTCAGCAGAGTGAGGGGGGGGAAATGAAAAATAAAGTCCCATATTTAAATGCAGCGTATAATAGATGAGCTTTTGCTTCCCCAGACCATTTGAGATTAAAAATCCATGACATTAAGAACTTTAACTGCAGGTGGTTGGGAGGAAATTATTTTTATTCAGCTCTCTGCAAAAAAAAAAAAAAAAGGCTTATCGTCTGAGGATGAGGATTTATGGAAGAACTGGTCCCTAGTGATATCAAGCAAACAGAGCACTGGCAGATACTAAATCCTGCTGTATAAATAATCTGCCTAAACCCGAGTCTCTGAAATCCAACAGTGGAGGAACAATGTCTCCATCCCTGGTGCTCTATATGAAATAGTTTGATGAAGGACAGAGTCACGTGAGACACACACAAAGGAAGGGGGACTCTGGCAAGTGGGGAGGGAGGACACAAAGCCTGCAGAATCCTGGTCTGTCCAGGCACACAGAGAGAGAGTTGCACACTTGTAGCCAATATAGCAAACTGCCACAACCAGAAGATACTGGACATTTGCTCATGGGCAGACTGAGGCATTTTGCTGCCTGTCGCAAAGGACAAGATGGTGACCCCACTCCACATCCAGAAACTGACTTGGCTGGCAGCTGAATGTGACTTCTACGCTGGCAATGGCTGGCACAGCACCTCCCCCACCATAGCAGAGCAGACACGTCTAGGAGCAGCCAGGCTTCGGGGTTTCAGGAAGAGAGCCAAGAGGTTGCTGCCACACCCTGGCCTCTGCCGCCTGAAGCAGCTGTCTCACTCGGCCTAATGGGACAGACCACTACTCTCAGCTGATGAGAACATAAAAACCTGGTCTGCGCTGCACTCAGACTCTGCTACAGCCGTAATACAGTTGCACACTCCCTCCCTCTCCCTCCCTCCCTCCCTCTCCCCGCCCCAAGCTGGGCCAAGAGTTTCTTGGACACAATGACACTCACAGAGTGTTCACACGGTCCAATTCTTCACAAACTATTTACCATCTAAAGCGCTCCATACTTCAGTCCGAAATATCTCAGGAAACCTCCCTCCTCACCTCCCAGCATTATTGTTTATTTGTAAAACTAGTTATATACCACTATTCATTTTTTAAAACTGAGCAGAGGTTGACAACAATTGTACATAAAATGATACCAGCCCCAGATTTAGGGTGGTGAGGTCAGCTCCCCCGCACAGGGTGCCAAGGCGACGGGGCAGAAAATGGAGAGGATCCATTTGGGGGCGCCAAATTTTGGCCTTGCTCAGGGTGCCATATTACCAAAGTCTGCCCTGACCATACAATAAAAACCATATTAAAAAGATAAAATCAGAAATCAGCCCACTATTGTGGAAAGATGTATTCTTAATTGCTCGCATAAGCCTAATGGAACAGAAAAGTTTTCAACAGGCATTTAGAAATTGGCACAGGTCTTGCTGATCTCTCTTGTCAAGAGTATCGCCAACCTGGGGAACAATCAATGACATTCCTGCAGCAGATCTCAGGGACGGAGCTGCAATTCAAGAGTTCAGGAGGTCCCTGAGGCACCCTGGACCTATGTTGCTCTGGACTTTGTAAATTAATACAAGGACCTAGAACCTGGCACACTGTCACCTTAATTTTCCTGCACCGCCACGGTCACTTTCCTGCCACACCCTTGCAGGTCCGGCAGTTGTCCTCAAAGGCACCACCTGTCACCTCGTGCCTACAAGGACCAACCCAGCTCCCCAGGGCTTGTGATTGTGCTCACAGGCCAGGTTCCAGGTGTTGCTACTATTACTGTATTATAAAAATCCCTTAACCACCTGGGAAGAGTTTACTTGTGAGAAAGCCTTCCACTTGACCCCTTTGATCTGCAGGTCTCTTTCAGGTGCCACATAATACTCATTCTGCACTTGTAAAAGGAGAAGATATTTTAACATGGGGCACCTACACTTGGGAACTCCCTGCCTGTTGACATCAGGCAGGGGCATTCACTGTACTCTTTACAGCCTAAGCAAAAAACATTTTTGTTTAGACATGTAGAATGTTGCCATGTGTTTTAAATGGCTTTTAGCTCATCAATTTTATTTATTTTCTGAATGTTTTAAATAGCTGTTTTTAACGGCTTTTATTGATAATTTTAGCGTTTTGTTCTTTTTGTAAACTGCTTTGTGTTGGTTTGTTTTTACAAACAAGCAGTATATCTATTTTATGAACTAAAATTAAAAAATGCGAGCTGTAAGGCTGGAGCTCCCAGAGTGAGCTGGTCTCCCTCTGAGGGGATCCTGCCATACTGAGCTCAGAAGCAGCAGCAGCAGGAAAAAGCTCTCCTCACTTTAATGGGAGTAACACCTCATTCACTCAGGTCCATTTACTTCTATGCAAACTAAATGCACACAGCCTCGTCTTCTGCGCCAAAATGCAGCTCAAGCAAGGCTATCCTTTCCCAGGGGTCCATTAATCTTAATAGCTTTTTTGGGTTGAAATCATTACTTCTAATTAGATCAACTGTTAGCGGATGGTTCCAGTTATACCAAACAGGGGACAACTGAGATACATGGTTCCAAGAGAGATTCTGTACTGAGAAAGATTTACTGTAATCCCAGAGCTAAAAACCACCTCCGTGCAAGCATATATAAAAGAAGGGCATTCAGGGAAGTCACTGGACATCACTTGAATTTCATTTCATTTTTTTTAATGTCTTCCAACAGACAGAGAGAGAGAGAGAGAGTAGTTTCAGCTATACCAAGCTTGTTATAATAAATAATAATAATAATAATAATAATAATAATAATAATAATAATAATAATACAGATTTAAAATAAAATCTACAAGGCCCAGGACCTCAGGATCTTAAGGTCTCCCCATTCTAGCCTCTCCCCATTCTAGCTCTTGGAGAAATATGTACATTTGTATTTTGATACAGGTCATGTGCTGCATTTCTTTGTTTTAAGATAACCAAACACCCTGAGACAGGATTGAGATTTTAGCTGTGAAATATTTCAAGCACCGAAATAAAATAAATGCATTAATTACTTAGCTTTGCTTTATTGACCCATCTATAAATCTTTTCTGTGACTGGAGAATTTACAATCAGCAATGTTAACAGAATCCCTTTGCTTTCTATTTGCCATCCAATATACCACAGTTCTGTTCCCTTGGACCCTAATACATCAAGTTGTTCTACATCATTAAATCCATGTCCCTAAGTGGACCGTCATGAAGTAGCAGAGGGGAAATAGTCTTAAACCTGCCCCATCTTATTGCCCCATTTATTATTGGTTGTTAGCCACTCTGAGCCCAGTCTTGGCTGGGGAGGGCGGGATATAAATAAATTATTATTTTTATTTTTATTATTATCTATACTCAAAACCTGTTTTCCCTTAAAGGTAGGATATAAGTCAATTTGGTACCTAGTCCACACTTCTTCAAATTTTGTAATGCCGTTCTTCAACAACAAAAAGTATATGTGTGAAAATAGCTTGCAAATGTGCATATTAGGCAAAATTGTGATAATATATGAAATGTGGATGAAGAAGTGTTCAAGCTGGAAAATGCGGAATCAGAATTCCGATTCTTCCATGCCTCTTACCAGTGACACAATACTTTTAAATGTGTGTGCATGTGTTTAGCTTTTTGTTTTTCAAAGAAGTGGCCGAGGCATAAGAAAGAGACACAGTTATTTCCCAATTCTCTTTTGTGAGGAACTAATTCAAAAAACATATTTCCTAATGGAGACATTCTATGCAAACTGCTGTGCCCAGGGGTGATGCTGTCGACAGATGCCAAACTCTCTGAGCATTTATTTGGACTTGTTTTTGTTAACCCTCCAAAGTGGAGAGTGAAAGGACAGAAGACCAGGACCTGCTGTTTGCATCTTCCTAAACTGGCCCTGGCCACATGCGTCACTTGCACACTCCATTTGCCATGGGCCTTGAGGAGCCATCATGGAGGGGCGGCTCAGATCAGGACAAAGGGTGGGGGGTGCCCAAAGAGGTGGCAGCTGAAAACTCTTGAGAGGAATGAGGATGACGATGCTTTAATATAATTTATATACCACCCTATGCCTGCAGGCCTCAGGGCGGTTCATAGGATAAAATCAGCCTATAAAACCACAAAGGACAGTTAAAATAAAACAACAACCCAATAACACACACACACACACACAGCAAAAATAAAAAAAAAATCTGGATGCAGCGGATTGGGGCAAGTCACATCAGGACACTGAGAAACATCAGACGGAGAAGCTACAGGCGAGGAGTCCAGTCCCAGGAAGGGACCCAGTGAGTGGTCACTCTGCCAACCTACACCAATGGTCTCGACATCCAGTCCCCTTGCACCCAGCCCACTTTCAGCCCCTTCACTGCCTTTCATACAGCCGCAGCCTCTGCCTCCGTCAGCTTCTGCTGGCAAAGCCTCCAGCCACCCAGGAGCTTCCGTTGTCTGCTGGATCAGGCGAATGGCCCATCTGGTCCAGGATCTTGTTCTCACAGTGGCCAATGGGAAACCCACAAACCAGACCTGAGCACAAGAGCATGCTCCCCTCCTGCAGTTTCCAGCCACTGGCCTTCAGAGCCATTTACTGCATCTGACTGTGGACTTAATCATACGGGTAGACCAGGCCACTTGAATGGGACAATTCTAAGCCCATTTACCATGCCATGGTACCTGTGTCATGACTCTTGTGGTGATTCCTTGGCCTGGCTGGCCACAGAACCCTTTGCACTAGGGAGGAGAGGGCTCTCGAGGGCTCTGCCTGCCCCCGCAGGGGGAAGCACCAATGCTTCTGAATACCAGTTGCTGGAAACTGCAGGAGGGGAGGGGGCGCTTCTGCTTCAGTCCTGCTTGCTGGCTTCCCACAGGTTATCTGCTTGGACACTGAGAGAACAGGATGTTGGACTAGATGGGTCATGGACCTGATCCGGCATGGTTCTTGGTTCTTCTCATGTTCCCTCTTCGCTCTGCCTATGGTAGCAAATAACCGCATAAGCCAACCTTTCCGTCTTTCCCAGAAAAGCCCCGTTTGGCACACTTAAGCAACTTATGAATGCAAGCCTGTGATTAAAACAGGAAATAAATGGAGACCAAGAAGAAGGAATATTTGGATTCCATGCACATTCTGCCTCTGACCTAAAGGTTGCTGTAATAAAATGTCTGCCACTAGATATCAGGTGCTATTTAAAAACTAACAAATTGCCTGTCATTGTGATGGGAAATGTGGGCGGGTGGGGAGGGGGGGAGAAGTTATTGCATATTGTAAAGACTCCTTGGGGCGGAGAGCACAAGAAACCACCTCGTGCCGAGTGAGAACATCGGTCCATGGAGCTCAGTACTGTTTATGTTGAAGAGCAGCAGCTGTCCAGGGTCTCGGGCAGGATTCTCTCCCAGCCTGGGACCTTCTGCATGAAAAGCATAAAACCCCTCTTCTATCACAGAAGTCAAGGAGACAGACATGGGAGCTTCTGGGTGATCTCCTGTTAGGTACTGACCAGATGCAGACCTGCTGAGCTTCAACCGGGATGCTCCATCACATGCCAGTAAGCCTCGGCCTGGGTCCTTGATATGTCAACCATTGCACAGCCAGTCTATCTCTGTCCCCTCCAGCAGTACTTCCCTGCACTGCCCATATTCTCTTCCAAAGCACACACATTTATCAACAGCAGTTAGCCATGAAAGCACCAGCTTGGGTAATCCTTCTCCCATCCTAGGTCATCCCTGCTGCTTCCAAGCTATACTGCCTCATGTCAAATAGGGAGGTGGGGAACCAATGCCTAAGGTTTCCTTTTGCTTACCTACATACAAAATGCTCTCTTAGATGCTGCTCACCCTTCCCCCTCAGGCCACATGCCCACTGGAGTCCTCTTCACGTGCAAGTGAAAATCAAAGCAATCTTTAGGTATCAGAGGGTTGTCTTTAATGGAGTGTCTACACCCATGTAGACACATGTATGGAGAAGGACCATTTGGCTCAGGGACAGCATGCATGATTTGCCTGCAGAAGGTCCCAGATTCCATCCCTGGCTAGAAGAATCAGGTAGCTGGTGATGAGGAAAGAACCCTGAGATCCCCCTGGAGAGTCAGTGCCAGTCAGAGCAGACAGAGCTAGACAGACAAAAGGAAGTGGCCTGACTCCAAGTCAGGCTATGCTGTTACAATGAGATTTTCCCAAGAAAGAAAAAATCACCATTAATCACTTTCTGCACAATAGTCAAGGCAATGCACAATAAAAAGATCCAAGCTGAATTTGAGCTAAATTTATGCCTGCACCCAGATCCAAGCTACACTGATGTCTTCATCTAGGAAGGGCTCTTCCTTGGAAAAGCCAGGCAGGGGTTCAGATCCAGCACAACACACACTTCCCACAGGAATGCTTCTGGAGCTATTCCCATGAACAAGAGAGTCTAGAAGCAAGCCTGTCCCAAACATTTAATGCTAAGGTGGAAATTCCAAATGGCAAACATGACATCACCTGATGCTGAGATTTTGCCCCAAACTGAAAGCTGACTGTGGAATCCAAATTCAACCAGTAGACTTTATGCACTGGCTTGTCACTTTGAGATGAGAAACCAAGTTCATGACACAATTTCTCCTGCGGGATTCTCACACACCAAGTCCCAGCCTGAGGCAAACCACTGAAAATTGGCACACAGTAAACAAGGTGGCATCAGAATCCTTTGGCCGGACACAGATTTTCAGACAACCAAGTTCCTTGTGCTTGCCACTTCACTTCATAGTGAGTGAGGAAAGTAAAGCAAATCCTGCAGAATTAATTCAAGCACACATACCCTGATTCCACAAAGGCAGCTTTTGCCTCAGTAGGTTAATCTTAAGTGTCACTGAATGGAAGTCCAAGCTAAGGGGTTGTCCTTCACCAGCCTCCTGGTCAGGTAAGAGGAGGTTTTTGAGTGGGACCCAAGCTCTGCTCCCTTCTGTGGTGGCTGCCCATGAGGCTTTTAAAATGATAGGTTCGCAAATAAGAGTTCTGTTTTGTTTTTAAGAAGGAGATTAGCAAAATGTTCAAGCAAAAGGGGAAAGGGAAAAGATGCAGCTGTAGCAAAAATCCATCACAAACACATTTTAGGGTGAACCCTGTTTTGATAGAGAGGCCATTTCTTGGGGTTAAGATGGAGAGATGGGTTTTCTCACAACTCAGTAAAACTAGAATTGAGTTACTTAATAGTTTGAGGTATGAAACCAGGAGACCGGAGGCACAGAGAAGCACAAGGAGGAGGCAGTTGAGGAAGGGGCATCACGGCAAATCAGTGGTGTTGCTAAGGCTGAGCTTTGGGGCCCAGTCCCAAGTGTTCCCTGGTGGGCAATGCATTTGGGAGAAACTGATTTGGGCTGGAGATTTGGGTTCCTTTGTATGGTGCTAATTTGAGGGAATAAATTAGCAGAAGATGACTAAGGGGGTCAGGGAACAGGGAGAATTGATTTGATGTGGAGCAAGATCTGTTGGGAAATTAATTGGGGGTAAGATGCATTAAAGAGGAACTGATTTGGGGTGACCTGTGGTGGGGTGCAAATTAAATTTAAAAAATAATGGAGAGATTTGGGTGGGAAATTAGCTGGCTTGCCTTCTGTGACTTATAAATTCTAATTTTCATGCATGTGTGTGACAATGGGCTCATGCACCAAATCTTCTAAGTACCTAGCAATGTTCCTGTGTCAGACACACCACTTAATACACCCCTGCAAAGAGTTACTTCCACCAGCTGTCCTAATTGTTCCAGTGTCTTGCAGTCTTATCGTCAGAGATTTAAGAGTATGAAGGTCTTTAAAAGAAGGAGCTAAGAAAACAAGCGCAGTAATTAATCAATGGGTCAACTAAAGTGCCTTAATTGCATGAAGCATTTCAAGCGCACACGCATATATAAACTTCCCATTAGGAAACTGCACACCATAAAATGAATTGTACAGTGCCCTCCAGAAATACAAGTCAAATTAAGATATTGTCGCAGAAAACATTGGAAAGTGTAAAGGCTGCAGGGACAAATGCTACAGAAAATATTACTGTTGCAACATGTGGGTGCTATTGAAAAACTATGTTTACTTGTTTTCTCTAACAGCTCCCAATCAAAATGAGAAGATATGGAATTTAGGAAGCTGCCTTCTATCATTTCAGACTGTTTCTCCACCTAGCCCAGTATTGCCTTCTCTGACTGGCAGCAGCCCCCCAGGGTCTCTGGCAGAGAAGAATCTTCCCTATGGCCCCTTCTGTTGAATGTTCCAGGGGCTAAGGGGAGCCAGGAAGTTCCTATTCCGCGTCTTGCACAAGCAACACATTCACTAGGCGGTCTTAAGAGAAGGACATCTCCCTTTGCCCTCCACGCCAGGCCTGCAAAGAAGGGAGTGCTGACTTGGAGGGAGAGTTTGCCATTTTGGATGAAAAGAGGAACCTCCAATTTGTGCTAAAGACGAAGTAACTCAGTGAATCAGAGATCAAGAGGGAGGGAGAGAAAGGAAACAGGAAAGCACAAGTCTCAATCACACCTTGGGAAACCATGATTTGATATTATGCATGAGCCTGCAGCCTGCTCCTTCTCAGGAGGAAATCAGGGCCTATTGGCCTGGACCACTTCACCCATCATGTGGGGAATCAGCATTTCTTCATATAAATATGTATTTTAATGTGCCTTAACCAAATAAGCATTCCCTAAGGCATACACACATATTTTGATACCAAAATATTGAATTTTACATTAAAGTTAAAAGCACATATTACAAATATGATAAATGGAACTTCCCTGAAACCTTGCTGATGGCAAGCTCTGTTCCATCCTTTCTCCAGAAGCTATCATGCCAGCTCACTCTCAGACCAGCTGGCCTAGGCTGCTCCCTGCCCAGCATGTGCAGACAGGGACTCTTACTTGAAAGTAAGAAAGCGATCCTTATACAGGCAAGTTCTGTCACAGCCTGCCAACCCAAGCCTAATTGTGACAGCACTGCTGGGCTCATGGTATGGCCACCAGAACAGGTTTGTAGATAGCCACTTGCCTAGTTGTAAAAATTGCCTCCAAGGAGCAAGTCAGAAATTACATATACTGCAAAACAAGAATATCTGTAATAAAAATACATCAGCCTTCAAAAAAGAAAAGAAAAAGGAATTACATATACATATGTGTGTGCATCTGGTGTGCGGTTTTTTGTCCCTTTTCCTTTAAAGGTCCAAAATGACTAACAATGTGTGTGTGGGGGGGGAGATTGGCTAGGTAACATTTAGTCTGGGCTACTAGGTTTTATAGATTTATTTGCGAGGCTGGACGCGGGTGGCGCTGTGGGTTAAACCACAGAGCCTAGGGCTTGCCGATCAGAAGGTCAGCGGTTCGAATCCCGACGATGGGGTGAGCTCCCGTTGCTCGGTCCCTGCTCCTGCCAACCTAGCAGTTCGAAAGCATGTCAAAGTGCAAGTAGATAAATAGGTACCGCTCCGGCGGGAAGGTAAACGGCGTTTCCTGCGCTGCTCTGGTTCGCCAGAAGCGGCTTAGTCCTGCTGGCCACATGACCCAGAAGCTGTACGCCGGCTCCCTCGGCCAGTAAAGCGAGATGAGCGCCGCAACCCCAGAGTCAGCCACGACTGGACCTAATGGTCAGGGGTCCCTTTACCTTTACCTTTACTAGAGTTTAGTTTGTGAAACATCTCTGTGATGGCCTGGGATTCCAATTCTGAGAGTGAACCGGAGGAATCCCAGCCGGCACAGGAGTCCCCGCCTCCAGGGCCGGCTGAACTGGGGCAAGGCCTAGATGCTGAGGAGCCTGCACCTGTGCCAGATCCTCAGGAGCAGGCACCAGGTGAAACCATTCTGGCCCCAGAGGTGCTGGAGGACTCAGTGTCTACAGGTGAGCCTCCCCCGGGGCCCAGTAACCCTTCGGCCTCTCCTGAACTGCAGAGGCTTAGGGCAGAGAGGCGAAGGGAACTGGTTTCTCCCAGGAGGAGTGCTCGCCTTAAGGCCAGGAGAGGCGGGGCTCCTGGGGGCCGGGACCGCCCCCGGCCTTAGAAGAAGATAAAGGCCAGGCAGCCCGGTCCCAGGTTGCGGGAGCAACGTCGTCATTGAAGAGCTGTTTCGGCCAGCATCCAGTGCTGTTCCTCCAGTGTTCCTGTTCCCCGCCCAGCTTCCTGCTTCTGATCTTCGAGTGTTCCTGTCCCCGCCCGGCTCCCTGTTTCGGACCTCACCTCGCACTTTGTGGACTATCTCCAGGCTAGTGACCTCCCCCCCCCCCCCGGGACCAGCACAATCTCGTACAAAATTCTCCCAATATACCGGTACACATTTTCGTATGCAATTTTTGGTATGAAATGCTGCCTAACACTAATATGTATGTTACATATGCATTTTGAGGCACACTTTGCCTAACTCTATGCATTTTTGCACACATTACTTGGTGGAAGAACAGCACTGCAAAATTCGGAGAAGTGCAAATTTCAAACGATGGCTTTGTTTTGGTTCTTGTATCATTTTGCAAAGTATGAATCAAATAGTTCCACATTTAAATGTGAACTGAATCACATTTCTCCCACACCCGTAGCCTCAGTAGCATGAAAGAGTACAGTAACCAGTTTACACACCACACCTCTTCCCAGCCAGCCCAGCAGTCAAGTCTGCTGAGCTGCTGCTTTAATTGCTGGTGGCCCATTGCACGAGGCTAGCAGTAGCCAACTTGGCACACACACACCCCAGCAGCTGTGCAACCACAGCTCCTATCAGCCGCAGCCTACATGGTGAAAGACGATGGGCGCTTCAGTCCAGCAACACCCAGAGGTCCACATTGCCCACCCCCATGAGGCTAAGCTAAGACAGCCCCCCAGCCCCAAGCTTGCATCCCAGGCCTCAAGAGCAAATCCACAACATCCTCACAGCAGCATTATGAAAGGAGAAACCGAGCAAACCCTCCAATCGGAACTGCATGTAAAGCCCTTCACCAAACTGCAGCTAAGAATGGCATCCCAGGGGCAAACTATGTACCTCCCCCACAACACGGGGAAAACCTTAATCCATGTTACAATTTACTCCCATCTCATTTTTATTTATTTTTATGTAGTCAGATAAAAGTAAAATGCAACTAAACACAATAATAAATAATCAAATATTTCATGCATTTCACTGGGAAGACTTATCAAAACAGAGCATCAAGACTGAGAGCATTCAGTCACCTTCTGTTTTCCATCTTCACAAGGACACCAGAGAAAAAGGATCATAGGCCTTGCACTGAAGGAGAAGAGTATCGGCAATAAGCAAATTCCAAACTGGAAGAGTTAGAAATTCTGAAGTGTCACATAATGGGAAAGAGGGGGGGGGGTCTGTTAGTGTTCTTTTAATATATGTAACTAATAAAGTCAAAACCAATGTCCAGCAAATGTTCCTCTTTTTGCTGCATCCCGAACCCAAGTCTGCATCTCAGTGAACCCCCAAAACCAGACCATCTGGTAACAGAGCTTCAGCAAGGCTCCCTTCAGGGGCTTCCAATGCTTTTTACATTTCTAAATCCATCCTTCTTCCAAGAAGCTCAGGCTCAGAGAATGGGATTGCTTCAAGTTCTGAGCTTTGGGGCTGAGTGGGGATTTGAACCCAGGTCTCCCTAGTCCAGCAGAGGAAATAAAAGGCTGGGGGGGTGACAGAAAAATGCACATTATGTAGGCATCATGACACAGGATAAATCATCCTGTGTGTTAGAGGAAAGACTAAGAAGAACTCAATAGAGTGAGGCATATTGGTAACCAGAGTGATTTTCAGAGACCACCACCACAAGGCCTATGCATGCTTGCTCAGAGGTCCCACCATGTTCAATGGGGCCTATAATGTTTGTCATCACTGCTGCATTCTGGATTGAAAGCAGAGTCAGGCCCTGGACACCCTCCAAAGGCAGCCCCACTGACCCTCTGCAGTCCAACTCTGCAGGTCTTATAAACCCAGCCTTCCATCCGCACCATGCACAGCAAGTGCTGAGCCCACCCACACCCACATCAGGCAGGGGGCAACCTCAGGCTCTGCCACAGACGCCAACCGGCCTGTGGCAAGCTGGTCTCCCAAAGCCCACCTCCACAGGCAGGATTCAGCATTGCTACAATCTGCATAAGGGGGTGGTTTGGGGGCGGGGGGGGGGTTAGTGCACATTTTCTCACTGGGGGCACACAGAGCACATTGCCCAACCTCCCCTGACACAGTAACACCAGAGGACCCACCCCCGTGTTACAAATGCTGCCAGGAGGTGGGGAGCACCAAGCACAATAATTTCATTAATGCAGCAATTCAAATATTCTGGTCTGTGTCCCAATTTCGGTGTTTAAGGGCTAGATGAGGGAGGGGAACCCACTCTTCCCCCACCCCTCTTCCAGTGCTAACATCTGAGAGAATTACCCAAGCAGAATGAAGGTGGGGGGTGAATAGAGAGAAGAAAACCAGGTTATAATTTGTCACGCTGTTTACCCCAAGAAAGATGAAGCGGAGAATTTTTAATTGAGTAGCTTCTCCCTCCAGACCTCATTACGGAGGGGAGGAAAAAACTCGATCAAAAGCTTCAATTCAGTTGCTACACCGGAGGCATATATCCATATATATGGAAAACTCAGGGAAAGAGAGAAGGGGAGAGATATGCTGAATTTCCCTGGTTTTCCTTCTTCCATCTTTCCAACTTGACTAAAACAGATCTACTGCCAAGCCATCAGCATTGCGCACCTGGGAGCAATATACAAGGTCAGAACACACGTGTGATGTGAATGTGGTCGGAAGAGGATTTGGAGGACTGTCCCATGCAGGTGTCATTACTCAATTTTGGACTCTGGACCAAACAATCGTCCAGCCCCCTCCCGTACCCCACATACCCTTCGGGGGGGGGGGCTGGCCTTCTGCCCTGACATGCAGTTTCATTTTACACCTGCCAATCCTGCGTTTCAGGAAGACCATGCTGGAGACACAAATCCGGGGGGGGGGGGCAGATGTGTCAGTCCGGCTAAGCAAGAAATCATATGCATCTGAGCTCACCCTATGATCAATCTGCTAATCTTTCAGATGCCACGGGAATTCTGTCACAAGGATTAAATCACAGAACAGGGTTTTTAAAAAATAAATAAAATTCAGTGTTGAAAGATAGATGATGGAGGACACATCACAAGGAAGGGCAGCGAAGACGGGTTGACCCGGAACAAAGCAAAGAGACTTGGAGGGGGTCTTAAAGGAGGGTTCTGCTCTCCTTGCCTCTTTTCTGGATGGAGACTGTTCTCTCTCTCCTGTGCGCCCTGCATGAGGGAGATCAGCCAGCCATGGCTTGGCTAGCAAATCTCTCTCTCCCTCTCTCTCTGCAAGTCCCACAATAGCAGAGAAGAAAAAAGATGCCATGGTTGTGCCAGGAGGAGAAAATCTCCCTGCTTAGTCTCCATGTCTCCTTGCAAGCCAGACGTTCACAGCCCAAACCTCCCCTGCATACAGGCACAACTGCTCATTCCTCTGAGCCCCAAGCCATAGCAACAGATTGGCCAGCCTAGTGGGTGGGGGGGGGCACAGCCTTGCCCTCGTCACCCACATCTTGGCAGAAAATGCGTAATAAAACAAAAGCACACCAATGAAATACCCAAAGGCATTGGGACTGTGATACCTCTAAGTGCTCTGCTCCCCCCCCCCCATAAATGTGTGCTTTTCAGTGGAGGGGGGAAAGAAGAAAAGTGGATAACATCTCCCCCCCCTCCAAAGCCCCTGCAGTACACTTGCATGGTTTCTCATGCACTTTGCTCTGTCTGCCCCCAAATCACCTGCACTGCTTTAAAATAAATAATAATATCAACAATAAATACCTAGTGAGATAAGGCTATATGACTTTTGACACACAAGTCCACACTCTCCTTCCAGTAGGGAAGGGAACTGTGGGTGGAGGGTGGGTTTCTTTGGGGGGGGAGGGATGTGCAGAGATGGAAAGAGAGAGCAGGCAGGAAGGGTGGCAAATAGGAATGCAGCGCCCTAGCAAAAACAGCACCCTGCATTGCACTGCCAAAAGTTGAGCGGGGGAGGGGTATGAAAGGGGGGCGCAGGTGTGTCCTCTGAGGGCATTACCCCCCCCCAATGCAGAGAGGGGAGGAGGAGGCGCCCTACTCCTTGGACCTCATCATCCCACCCTGTGCAAAAAGAGTGTCTGCATCCCCCCTCCCTATCCAAGAAGCCTAGCCTGCAAGGCTCCGGGTTTCTGCGCCTCTAGCTAGGGCTCGATCGCCCCCTCCCCTGACTTTCGAGAATAAAGGAGCCCCCGGGAGCGGGTGGCATCCATGCAGAAAACACCCACCTCTGTTCAGGATGCACAGGAGAGATGGCAGCCTCAAAGCCCTTTGCGCCCATCCCCATCCTCTCGAGGGCTGGGGCTTTGTCTCGCCCGCCCGCCCGCCCGCCCGCCCTGGGGGGCACAGCCCGGCCTGGCGCGCGCCCCTGCCTTACCTGGCCAGCGCAGGGCGGGGAGGGTTTGTCCTCCCCCGAGGAAGGAACCGGACTCCTTGCAGGCGGCCTGAGGAGGAAGAAGAGCAGCAGCAGCAGGAGGAGGAGGAGGAGGAGGAAGGGGGGAGAGTCTGGAGGAGGAGGAGGAGGAGGAGAGCAGCCGCCGCCGCCGCCGCAGCTGCCCGGGCTCTTTTGTACGGCTCCTTCTCCTGCTTCCCAGCCACACACGGAGACTACTAATTAACCCGGGAAGCTGAGTGCGCCGAGCGCGCCCGGGAACCTGCATGGAGCTGGCGGGGAGCGGCCGCCCCGCGAGGCCGAGGCAGACTGCTCCTGCCCGGGGAGGCTTGGCTGGAGCAGGCAGGCCTGGCGGAGCTCCTGGACAGGGGCTGGGCGGGGAAGCTGGCCTTCGGGGTAGACTGCCCCTGCGTGGAAGGCTCTGCCAAAGGAGACCCTGCCGTGCTGCGGGAAGCTGGCTTGCTTGCAAGCCGGGGTTCAAAAGCAGACTGCCTTTGTGGAGGGAGGTTCCGCTGGAAAAGCCTTTGAGGGGCTTCTGCCTTCTGGCTAGTGCAGGCAGGGTTGGAGCCAGGATTCAAGGGGAGGCCGCCCCTGTACAGGGAGTTTTCACTTAAATAGTCATTGGGTTTCCTTGTGGTTATGTTGAGTTGTCGCTGGTGTTATTATTAGAAAAAGAGTGTCCCTGTTTTAGGTGGCCACATTCAGCAATGAGGGGGGCAAGGGCGGGATTCTCTGTGCCTCCAGACAAGAGCAACTGGGATCACCTCCTTGCTTGCATCCATGCAGGCATCTCCCTTGCAAGATCTGGCCGAATGTGACCTCCTCCCCTGACAGTGCAAGAATTCAATTTCATGACAATTCTGCATAATTTAAAACCAACATGAGGCTGTTGGGAAATCAGGACTGTAGCAGAGCACACCATGTATATATATAATGTTCTAATGCATCTGGGAAAGTCTATGCAAAATACTTTGCAATCCTGTGATATTACAATTTATATTTCCCCCTTTTTCAGATAGAAGAAACCTGAGGTGCGGAGACAGCAATACAGTGGTACCTTGGTTCTCAAACTTAATCCATTCCGGAAGTCCGTTCCAAAACCAAAGCATTCCAAAACCAAGGCACACTTTCCCATAGAAAGTAATGCAAGATGGATCAATCTGTTCCAGACTTTTAAAAACAGCCCCTAAAACAGCAATTTAACATGAATTTTACTATCTAGCAAGATTGTATCCATTGTATCCATTGCTTTCATTGATCCATAAAATGAAAGCAATAATCAAAGTGGTACCTCAGGTTATGTACTTAATTCGTTCCGGAGGTCTATTCTTAACCTGAAACTGTTCTTGACCTGAAGCACCACTTTAGCTAATGGGGCCTCCTGCTGTTGCTGCTGCCGCACCACTGGAGCCCAATTTCTGTTCTTATCCTGAAGCAAAGTTCTTAACCTGAAGCACTATTTCTGGGTTAGCGGAGTGTGTAACCTGAAGCGTATGTAACCCGAGGTACCACTGTACTATAAAATAAATACAACAGTATTGTAGATGATAAAAATTATCATCCACAAAGTCACAAAAACAAATTAACCAAAAAAGCCTCAAAAACAAAAACGCAAAATAAATAGCAAAAGCACCAAACTTAGCCTGTTCCGGAAGCCTGTTTGACTTCCGAAATGTTTGAAATCCAAGGTGCAGCTTCTGATTGGTGCAAGCACCCTGGAAACAATAGCCAACAGCCACATAGGATGTTTGGCTTCCGAAAAACATTAAAAAAGCAGAATACTTACTTCCGGGTTTTCGGTGTTTGGGAACCAATGCATTTGAGAATGCAAGGTACCACTGTAATATCTAGTAGAACTAGGTGATTTGAACCCAGGACTCCTGTGTTGTGTTCATAACATTGGGAACTGCCCTTTGCTGGGTCTTTCTGGTCTAGCATTGTCTCCTCTGACAAGCACATGTCCCCCCTCAAATAATTCTGGGTGCTGTAGTTTACCCATTATAGAGTCAGAATTCTCAGCAGTGCCCAGAATTCTGTTAGGGGGAAATGTGCTTCCAATGCACATTAATGGTGTAGTGTGTACACAGCCTAAGATCAGCCCTGGGGCCCTCTGTACAAAAACCAGGTGCTTGGCTGCTGAGCTACAGCCCTTCCCTCAGATGATGATCTACTACGAGCTTGTATTAATCCTGCTTCTTGCAAAAGTGTTTTGTTTTTGTGACCCTCATTTGTCTCATGCTATGGGAATGGTTTTGCATAGGGTTAAGCAAAGAGCTGCAACTGACTCTCTAGTTCCTTAATTAGTGTAGATGACGGATGATGAAACAAAGGACCAACTTTTCAGCACACTTTGGTGAGGAATATAGATGGGACAACAGAAGATGGTTTGAATAAAGAGTTAAAAGAGTTTGTTAATTGCTATGACGGTTATTGGAAGAAAATGGAAATATTTAGGAGGATTAAATAAGGATTTATTATTTTATAGTCAAAACTGGTCTATAGCCACTGTTGAAAAATTAACTCAAAAATGAAAGTATGCTAGAGGGCAAATGTAAAAAAGATTCTTTTTCATCTACTTGGCAAATTATTTCATATATTATTGATGATAACAATGTTCAAAGGACTCCTGTGAAATATGAATTAGATCCATCCTCTAATTCCTGGATCCAGTGCGGATTTAATTCCTGGAATAGCCAGGCTAGTTTCCTGTTGAGGTAGTGGCCAGCATGGGCCATTAAGGTAACAAAGGAAGTGGCTCTGTAAATGAATGAATGAATGGATGTGTAAATAAACCATATGTCATAAAAACAGCACAGTCTGCTGTACCTTATTCCAAAGGAAACCGAACCCTGGGGAAGCTCCTGGAACCCCTGGAATCTTACACTACTTGGAGATTGGGATGGCAGGCAAAAATATTGGAAACGTTTCAGAAAAGGGCAACCAAAGTTTTCAAGGGGACAGAGTGACTTCCCTATGAAGAAAGGTTGCAGCATTTGGGACTTCCTAGTTTAGAGAAAAGGTGTGTAAGAGACGGCATGGTGGGAGTTTATAAAATCATTCATGGCATGGAGAAGGTGGATAGAGAAGTTCTTTTCTCCCTCTCTCACAACACTAGAACTTGTGGAGATCAGATGGAGCTGAATGATGAACGGTTCAGCACAGATCAAAGGAAGTCCTTCAAGCAGCACAGAGCCGACCTCTGGAACTTGCTCCCCAGGACCTGGGTGGCTTCTAGAGAGGTTTAGCCAGTGGTGGAGGAGAGGGCGACTGACAGCTGCCAGCTCCATGGTGGGAGGCGGGAATGCTTCTGAATCCCAGTTGCTGGAAGCCCCAGGTGGGGAGGGGACTCCTGGGCTCAGGGCCTGCTTTCAGGTTCCCCACAGACATTTGGCTGGCCTCTGTGAGAACAGGGTGTTGGACTAGATGCCTCCCCCTTTGGCCTGATCCAGCAGCCTCTTCTGATGCTCTTAAATAAATAAATGTGCACAAGCACCACAGCAGTGCACACCCTGCCATTTCAAGCCCACTGGAGCGTGGCCTAAGGTAGGTTCTGAACCACTGTTCAGAACATATTAAAATGTTTTTAAAGCAAAAGGACAACCCACAGCTTGATTCTTAAAAAGCAGTGGCTGGAAGCTGTTTTAGGGTATGCTGAATACAGCCTTCATATGCCAGGCAGGATAGGGCCTTCAGTGGTGGAGACTCTGATGAGAAGGGTAGGAGCACATTGAACAGGTCTCCTCTTCACCTGCAAAACATTGGACAGCATAGCATTGAGATTCTTTCAATATTCTTGTTCATAGGCTTTTTCGCTGGATTCTCTCACCCTGCCTTTTAGGGGTTTATCCTCTTTAGAAGGCCATCAGTTTCCTTTTGATATACGTAAAATGACGTTACAGATGGAAAAGCCGATAGACCAGCACTCCAGTTAAAGTAGAGCAGTTACAGTACTTGCGTCCGTTTCTGAAATCAGGCCTTAATGAAGTCTCTTACAACTTGGGGGTATTACACATTCATCTATACACTAGACATTGCCGGGTGATGAATTATTCAGTTTTGACTGAAGGTAAAATTATAGCAGAAATCAAAGTTTGCTTTCTCTCTGTGTCTGCTCCAGAAAGTGCTATATAAAATGTGTGAGTTTAATGTGCTCTTAATTAGGGGTGCTATTAAGAAGGTGTTTTATGCTCCCCTTAAGGAAAAGTATAAAAACATAAAAACAGTGGAAGAATTTGAATATTTTACCATAACCCTGATACTGTAGTTCATTAAAAGCCAGATGACAGGGGAAGAACATACTGAAGCAGGAAATGCCATGCTCAGCCACTAGGGGCCATTTTGGGGGAATGGGGATTTTGTGGGGCAATTTTTAATTTCTCTGTGATTGGGCAATCTATTTATTTTTAAATCATTTATTGAAACAAACAAAAATGTGGTGTAAACCCCCCTTTAAATCCATATTAACGAAAAGAAAAGAACTCACTCTGAAACTCACCTACAGGTGGTACCTAACACCAAGAACACTAGTGCTAATACGCCCAGGAACCTCACCAAAATACTGGAGAGGGGGGGCTCGGCCCCCTCAAATATTTTATTGGGAGGGGGGTGAAGGGACCTTGGCCCCTAGGAGTTGGCTCCTCTGGTGCTGAGGGTGGGCAGCCACAGTGAGGTGTTGGAGAATGGAGTTCCCAGCTGCCCTCAGACCAGTAAGCAATGCTGACATCAGACTAGGATGGAGGAGAAGTTTGGCTCACTTTGCATTTTCAGGGTGAACTTCTCTAATTCACATTTCCTGAAACAATACATGAACCAGACACCAGGCACTCTTTGAAATTCTCGTGTTTCTGAATTACCTCTTATCTGAGTAATGTGTACAAAAGCACATATGCTGGGTTAAAGCATCCATACAAATGCATATATTAGTGAAAATAATGTACCAAAAAGCATCATATTGCCAAGAAATTGCTTTGCAAAATGTGTATACCGTGGTACCTCGGGTTATAGATGCTTCAGGTTACAGACGCTTCAGGTTACAGACTCCGCTAACCCAGAAATATTACCTCGGGTTAAGAACGTTGCTTCAGGATGAGAACAGAAATTATGCGGCGGCGGCACAGTAGCAGCAGGAGGCCCCATTAGCTAAATTGGTACCTCGGGTTAAGAACAGTTTCAGGTTAAGAACGGACCTCCAGAACGAATTAACTTCTTAACCCAAGGTACCACTATACTAGACAAAATTGCATTAAAAAATCCATTTGTTAGGGGAAATTTGCTCTATAATGCTGACTAATATCCATTTAGGTTTTTATTTATTTATTGGAAACTGGTGCAGAGCATTGAGCTTCAGACTGGTAAAACGAGAAATAGGGAGTAACTGAAATTGATGTATTTACCCCTAAATAAAAGATAAGAAGTGTCATTGGCTTCAGTGCAGAAAATGGGATGTGGGAGACACCATATTGGCTTTATCTCAGGCAGCAAGGTTTCTTAGGAACCAGCTGATGACATGGCTCCCCAAATCAACACAGACTGTGGAAACTTCACACTGGACTTCAAGCATCTGGCATTGTGTGCCTCTCCATTCTTCCTCCAGACTCTGGGTCTTTGGTTACCAAATGAGATGCAAAAGTTGCTCTCATCAGAAAAGAGAATTGGGGAGCCATGTCATCAGCTGGTGTTGGTCCACTGTGCTTCATTAAGTCCAGGGTCAATGCAGCCGTCTACCAGGAGAATTTGGAGCACTTCATGCTTCCTTCTGCAGACGAGCTTTATGGGGATGCTGACTTCATTTTCCAGAAGGACTTTGGCACCTGCCCACACTGCCAAAAGTACCAAAACCTGGTTCAATGCCCATGGGATTACTGTGCTTGATTGGCCAGCAAACTCACCTGACCTGAACCCCATAGAGAATCTATGGGGCATTGCCAAGAGAAAGATGAGAGACATGAGGCCGAGCAATGCAGAAGAGCTGAAGGCTGCTATTGAAGCATCCTGGTCTTCCATAACACCTCAGCAGTGCCACAGGCTGATAACATCCATGCCACGCTGCATTGAGGCAGTAATGGATGCTGGTTTCATTTAATATTCTAATTTTCTGAGATTGTTAATTTGGGGTTTTCATCAGCCATGATTATCACAATTATAACAAATAAAGGCTTTGACATATCTCGCTTTGCATGTCATGAGTCTATCTCTTATATTAGTTTCACCTTTTAAATTGAATTACTGAAATAAATGAACTTTTCCAACATATTCTAATTTTCCGAGTTTCACCTGTGAGCTGATGTCAGTTTTGGTCCCAAGGCACACAAGAAATCCCCCCCCCGCCCCGTTGATGGTGCTAAGCATGTCTGGGTCTTATCTGTGTCTGGGTGGGTGACCATCTGGGAACCACATATATGTAGTCTTAAGACCCATGACGGGAGGTGGGATATAAATGCAAGAACCAAGATTCTACTGCCAATCTTCTAAAGTTCTGTAGGTGGAAGGGAATGTGGTGCCATCTTGTCCTTGGCCTCAGACAGCAAGATGTCTTAGGCTGGCTCTGAGCAAATTTCAAAGTTATTGAGCAACAAAATCTATTCTGCAAGTCTAACATCTCCCTGTGCACAGTAAAGGTACAGTGCAACTACAGAGATCGTTCAGTTTGTAACTTGAGAGTTAATTTGGCTACCAGTAAGTCATCTAATCAAGAGGCATTGTGGTGGTGGATCTGTTAGCATGTGCTGCAATTGGCTGTGTAGGTCTTTGCAAGTTTTATCTCAGTATGGTTTAGTTGAGTGTCTCTCTGCTATGTACAAGGCCTGCAGTAAGAAAGACAAAACTTCTCTATGATTCTATTCTCCATTTGTTTTCCCTCAAATTATACACTGTTCTTCAGTTTTCTCTAGTAAAGTGTTATCAGGATTTCTTTTCTCTCTCTAGACCCCATTTGCATTATTTAAATTGCTCCCTCTTCAAAACCAACTTCTCCTGTCCCGGGTATTGCTGTAACTGTTCTTCAGCTTGTATAGGGCAGTCACCTACCACACCTATCCTGCCAGTGTGACAGTTTTTGTGCTCCTTCTTGTCAGTGGCAAACCAAATGTTCAGCAATATTGTGTGGTATAGTCCTTCTCAGATTGTACCCAGTGTTTCAGTAAACTAAGATTGCAATCTTATTCCCAGCCACCTGGAGATAAGCCTCATTGAAAGCAACAAACATGCATAAGGTTCATAGAATTGTAGAGTTGGAAGGGACCCCGAGGGTCATCTAGTCCAACCCTCTACAATGAAGGAATCTCAGCTAAAGAATCTCTGACAGATGGCCATCCAACCTCTGCTCAAAAACTTCCAAGGAAGTAGAGTCCACCAACTCCCACAGGAGAGTCCACCAACTCCCATAGTAAGAGCCAAACAGCTCTTACTGTCAGAAAGTTCTTCCTGGTGTTTAGTCAGAATCTCCTTTCTTATAACTTGAAGCCATTGGTTCGAATCCTACCCTCCAGAGCAGAAGAAAAGAAGCTTGCTCTATCTTCCATGTGACAGCCCTTGAGATACGTGAAAATGCTATCATATCTCCTCTCAGTCTCCTTTTTTCCAGGCTAAAACATACCCAGTTCCTTCAAGCGCTCCTCCTAAGGCTTGGTTTCCAGACCCTTGATCATCTTGGTCTCCCTCCTCTGCACAAGTTTCAGCTTGTCAACATCCTTCTCAAATTGTGGAGCCCAGAACTGAACACAGTATTCCAGGTGTGCTCTGACCAAGGCAGAAGAGAGTGGGACTGTGACTTCCCTTGATCTGGACAGTAGACTTCTCTTGATGCAGCCTTGGATAGCGTTAGATTTCCCTCCCTGCTGCATCACACTGTGGACTCATGTCTAGCTTCTGGTGGTCTACTAAAACCCCTAGACCCTTTTTGCATGTACTGCTAGTAAGCCAGGTGTCTCCCATCCTATATTTGTGTATCTGGTTCTTCCTGCCTAAGTGCAGAATATGACATTTGTCCCTATTGAAACTCATTTTGTTAGTTTGGGCTGCCAATTAAAGCTCATTTAGTTTTAGAAAGAACTAGGTAGAGAAACAAAAATCATGTTTTATTATGCACCATCAGTAATAATTCAAAATAATAAATGCAGACAAACTACTATAAATTATGCAGGTGACACTGGTGATCAAATGACAGCAAATATTGGTAGTTAAAAGGTAATCAAAAGGCCCAAATTCTCATGCGGATGGGGGGCGGAGTGAAGAGTTGCTTAGCAATCATGGGGACCCAGACAAGACCATAAGCATCTCATGATTGAGTGAACCAATCAATGGAGTAGTCAATGAGTCTTTAGACAGGTGAACACAGAGAATATGATGATCCCTTGCTGGCTGTTTTCTTAAGGGAATACTGAAGGAATTACTGAAAAAACAAAACAAAAAAAACCCCAGACACCTCGCCCTTGCCTCACTTGTCACTTACAAATGTAGAGCAGGGTGATGGCAGATGACCTAGAAATCTACCAAATGGATGCAAAATTATGCCCAGAGGGAGAGTGTGCGTAAAATGCACCCAGCTTACTGTTGGAAGATACAGTTCAAAGGAATCCTAAGCCAGTCCAAATAAAATTTATTTTGGTGATGTTCAAGTGACTAAAAGGTGTCTTCCCAAATTAAGACTGGTGTTTCAAGATTTAAATTTTCCTTCTTAAGGCAAATCACATTATTATTAATGATTTTCAGTCAGGGGAAAAACCCTCAATAACAAGTAAATCAGTAGTAATTTTAAAACACAGAAAATATGCCTCTTCTCCTCTCTTAGTATAGGAATTAATTTCTTCTTATCACAGTTAGGCTCACAACTCAGGCTTGCTCAAGTTCCACTAGGACTCCGTTGCAGTCCTTAGGATGGAGGAAAACCACCAGTTTCCCATGGGCCCCAATTCTGGGCTCTTCACTCAAAACACGGATCTTCTTCTCCTTCAGTTCAGCTATGGCATCTGTTATACTGTTCACCTTTAAAAGAAAAGAAAATTTTTGTCTATGAAGGATATGGTGGAAACAATACTGAATCTCAACATTAAAAAAAGAAAATTGGATGAAGATCACAAGAGATGCGAAGGCTGGAAAACAGGTTTGTGCTTTAAAAACTAACAAGCCAAGGGCAGCCTGGCTGCTGCTGTAGCAAACCAAAGGCTGTGTAGGCTGGGCTTTCCCCACAGGGAGTGGCAAACCAGATGCAGGACATGAGGGCAATAGCCCCTCCTGCCTGTGACCTCCAGCAACTGCGATTCAGAGAAGCCTGATCAGGGTCTATATAGCCACTGGCAGCCTTATCCTCCTCCCAGAATTCATCTAATCCCCTTTTAAAGCCTTCCAAGCTGGTGGCCATCTCTACATCCTGCGATAGAAAAATCCATAGTTTAACCATGTGCTTTTTAAGAAGTGCTTCCTTTCGTCTGTCCTAAATCTTAGTTCAGATTTGTTGGATGATCTCAGTGGGTTCTACTCCTACAAGAAAGGGGACAGAGAGGCGCTCTGTCTCCACACCACACTAGGTTTTATATAACTCTTTCATATTGGTCCCTTGCTCATGTTTTTTTCTAAATTAGATCACCCCAATTCACAAACAAGCTTCTCAAAACTTACCTTAATGAGGGCTAGAAATTTGACCCCTTAAAAGGAAGTAAAGAAATCAGGTAGTAAAGAACCTCAGGAGTCTCAGAATTTCGAATACACTGCCTTACTATGAAGTAAAGCATCCAGGTTTTTCAATGTGATTTTAAAATAAAATTTCAAAAAAAAAAAAGAAAGCGGAGTGGAAATACCTCAATGCAGATATGGTGCATTCCTCCCTCCTTGTTTTTCTTCAGGAAACCAGCGATTGGGCTGTTCTCCCCTAGTGGGTGCAGAAGTTCCAACTTTGTGTTGCCCAGGTCCACAAAGACTGTGTAGACGCCGTGTTCAGGAAGGGGTACCATTTTGCTCACCTGAGCACCCAACACATCCCTGTACAAAGAGGTGGCTTTTTCTAAATTGGGCACTGCGATAGCCACATGGTTCAGTCGACCCAGTTTCCACAGAGACTTCTGAGCCAAGGAAGCAGCATCTGCCAACGTCCGCACTGTTGGAGCAGCTCTTTTTTGCAACCAGTTGAGAAGCCCTGAAAAGAAGAGCGAGAGAGAAAGACTGAGAAAATAACCGCTTCTAAGCAATAAAACCAATGCATACCTTTCTCTCTTCTCCAGGGCACCTCCCCCATGTCATCACATTAAGAGATTTGCAATCAGGTACCACACAACACAAAATGGAAATAAGAAATCAGCAGAGGCTGAAGGGTCTCCCTGACATTAGTCCAGTGGACTTTCAGCCTTAATTCCCCTCAGCCAAAGAAAGCTGGCGTGGTGGGGTGGACAGAGTACAGCAGGGCTGGGGAACCCAGAGGTCTTTGGGCTCCAACTCCCATCAGCCCCAGCCAGGAAGGATGGGAGTTGGAGTCCAGCAATATCTTTCTTGTAAGGATTATAGCCAGTTAATGCATCTGAAGTGCTTTGAATGTTCAAAGTATTTGATGTTAGGAAGTCTTATTATTATTCAATACGGGAAAGGTATTTACCTTTAGTATTAATAGACATTGGAAATACATTTACCAACATTTTCAGGGTTTGTTATGCTGAAGGAACTGCTTGCACAACTGTGACGTCAAGTAGGCTTGAAGCAGTTTCCTCCAAATATTCAGCAACTCCTTGCACCCAAGTTTGAGATTCCCAGGTGCCATACATGCTTTATGGGAGCTTTATGGGAGAAAACCTTTGGCATTTATCCTCCCAGCTGTTAAGCACACTGCAAAATGTCTTACTTTGTCACTTTCGCTAA